>NC_140664.1:109992161-112752161 GCF_054131305.1 Coturnix japonica | reverse complement strand
TTTAGTTATCTAAATTTAGTCCAAATATGTGCTTTATTCAGTAAGCTAAGTTCTAAATAAGAAATCTTCTCCAGGGAATAATTTCTCCCCCTCTCCCACCTCTCTTTCTAATTCATTGGAGTCAGGTAATTCCTTCAGATTTTGCAAAACTCCATTTCTCAGAGCCTCAAAAAACCTTTGCGTGTTTCTTGCTGTTTCTGTTTTTACTGCTGAACTCACCATCTGAGCTGATTCACATAGGCTGCTGCAAATGTGTTTTGGGTGCCAAATTCTGATTAAAGCCCACTCATGCCTGAAGCTAGCTTGAGATTTTCGGGTTATCGGATATCATTGCACTTTGCATTGTGCTAAACTGGCTGTTTGTATCAAGTCTTTGCTTTTGATGTAATTTAAAGGAAATTATGTAGAGAGAAAGAAGAAAAGTAGAAAGAAAGAAGCCCGTGATCTCAAATTGGCTGGCTCCCTGCATCACACTGCACCACATGCAGGGAGGGCTTTGGCCAGCCCCTTCTGTGAGCCCCTCTGCGTAGGGCTGCTCTGCACCAAGGCGCTGGGCTTGGGGCACAGCATGAATTGTTTAACTTCAAAGAGCGATTGAATCCAGTGCACCAAAGAAACCTGGATCTATTTTGTTCTAATCGTGTTTCATGGCTCTGTTTTCCTAAGAAAGCTTGGTTCTCATTGGTCGCTATGACTTGATGGCCAAATGCATTGACTTTGAAATTAATTTCAGTAATGTTGCACTTACTTTAGTGGTATTTTGTGCAACTTATGCACTTTTATTTATATAATTATTAGGGCTGCTCTGAAAGTATTGCCTTCTATTTTATTATGCTGGCCCACAACATCAGAGCTGGATGTTAGTGGTATGGCAGAAGAGGTTGAACCTTCCCACCAATATTCGGATGCATTTTGTTTCTGAGTGACCGAATGGTGTCTGAAGTGGTTGTGTGGATGAAGTAAAGTTGTGTCACTGATCTTCTTCATGAGAAAAGATGGCACTTATTGACAATCATTGATGCCTTCTGATTGTTTATGGAGACCAACCAGTGGCTGCGAGCACAGAGAGGCAGCGGGTGGTGCATTTCAACAGTGACAACAGGAAGAGTAGTTACCTCCACTGGTGCAGATTTTTATGAGCACAGCATGCAGGCTCTTGTTCATGGCTGACAAAAATGCACAGCTAATGGTGAAAAATAGTGCTTTTCATCTGTTGTGGTTTCCATGGAACTACATAGGAAGCATTACTTTTGGAGCAACCTAAGTATATAACTTATTCTGTTGCATTTTTTCTTTGTAATGTAGAAACAGTAAATGACAGTTGTTACTTACTTAGCATAGATTTTTGTGAGTTTGAAAAGAAGCCAGAATGAAACTTTCAAAGCTGCCTTTTTTGTTTCTAATTCTGAAATGATTTTTTTCTAATGCTTAATACAATGCTTTCTGTTACACAAATCGTATTGCCATAAGCATTCTGGCTATATGAGAAGCACACTTTCATTGAAACATATGAAGTGCTTATTGCACATCAATTGAATTAATTATTACAAGCACTGTAAGTTTTTCTCTCTCTTCCTACCTGAATTATGGGAATCTCTTTGCAACTGAGGATGCATGTGTTGTTCCCCCTCCTGCTTTTCCAGTGTACTGAAGCAGGTTAGACATTTCACTTGGACGTGGAAACAAATGTTACATACTTTTCTTTCTAATTTTGCTTTCTTTGTTTGGGCTCTGCTTTTATTATTTTTGTATAACCAGTTCTAGAGCTTTCCTGAAACTGCTGTTAGTGTGCTAACCTACTTTCTGACTGATATCTGAGCATCTGCATCTGCTTCTAAGTGAGAGGAGCAGTGTTTTGCTATTTGAAAAGTTTCAGACCTCTCCTGAGTTAGCAATGGCACCAAGGCCTGTCACTGTACTACAAATCATAGAATCATAGAATGGCCTGGATTGAAAAAGGACCACAATGATCATCTTGTTTCAACCCCTCTGCTATGTGCAGGGTTGCCAACCACTAAGAAATAAAGGCGAATAGTTTTCTTCTGTGAATTTGGATGATTTTTGTATGTGTTGGGTTTTTCTCCTCCCCACACAAAAAAAGAAGAAAACAGAAAAACAACAACAACAAACAAAAAATCTCTTCTTCTCCTCCTTGTCCCCCCCTCCAAAAAATAAGACAACAGATGAAAGAATAGAGAAACACAAATGAAAGAGCCCTGTCCCTTCTCCTTTCCCCCACAACCAATAATATTTCTGATAAGCATTATTCTGTATTTTAAACATATGATTGTTGTGCAAAAATGTCTATGTATTTAGTATTTGTGAGTCTCTGAGAAAGAACACATAACTGTTTTCAGGATGTTTTTTTATAGAGACTGAATCTGTAATTGGGAGCTAAACCTGAATTTAAATGTTATGTTTTACTAGACTGTAGAATGGGTGTCAGGGAGAAATTAAATTATCTTTGTCCTCATATTATGTAAAGAGATCTAATTGCTGTATGCCTCCTTAACTGGTTGGGACTGGTTCTTTTTTGGTATTGTACTATAAATGTCTCATGAGGAATTTGTTACCGTCTTTCTCACTGTGTAGTCTGTGTATATAGGCCAGTATGTGTTTATGTATTTCCTTATTTCACATTTCTTAGATGTCCCTTCTCTTCTTAAGGATTAAACCAAAATATCATTATAGGAGTATAACTGTTTTGAAGTTAATTTCTACTCAAACAGCAGAGGGACGCCCTGCCAGCAGCAGCTCGCTGAATGTGCTTTGTTGCCATAAAGATAAACTGCATAGGTTTCCCAGCAATGAAGGTCAAAGGACACATGCACAGCTATTTATTTGCTTTTAAAACAGAAGGAATATGATTTATGCAGGATATTAGCTAATGTCATAGTGTTGAGCTTTGCAGGTGCGGCCATGGGAGCCTGACCCCCTGCTAATCTCCCGGAGTGAAGCGGGCATGCATGCAATGGCTTTGTTGTTGCCGTGCCGCCTCTTGGCCTGTGCTGTGCAGCATCTGAGAATGGAATTCTGTATGGGAATTCTGATCAGATCAGAATTAAGCGATCTACAAACGTCTGGCAGCACAACTGGATGGAGTTGCTGATACCCCGTTATTCTTACTGCACTTGTTAGCTGGGCTATTTTTGCTGCTTGTTTTGCTCAGCAATCTTTAAACTTGTGCTATAATTGCTTCGTATTTTGCTGATGCTGTGCACAAACTGAAGTGATTGACATTGTGGATTCATAACAGTGATCCAGACCCTTCGGGGAAATGAGGCAGCACTGACATGCAGGTGTTCAAAGGGCCTGGGAGCACATCCCCAGTGTACCCTGAGGCTTACGTGGCTCTGTTAGAGGTAAAGGAGGATGGCCTGCTTGGTCCGTGGCAATGGGAAGAGTCACAAATATTTTCAGGCTTTGTTACCTTACGTTGCATATATGAAGAGAGCAGAAGCATGTTATAGTATGCGTGTTATATCAGATTACCAGCAGTTAGTCTGCCTTAATTTAGGGCCAGTAATCCCAAAGTGCAGTTGGTGTGTAAGCTCCATATGAGATGTCACTAATTCTGATAATTAATAATATAGCTAATAATAAAATAGCTATTACTGCTATGGACTAGCAGTAGAGCAAACTCTATGCTACAGGAAACAGAGAATGTTGAAAGAGCAGGTATTTGTAAAGAGGCAGGTGGAAACCTCTAGAGGGAGCTCGAAGTCTTTCCTTACAACTGCGGTGGTAAGCTTTTACAAGGAGCTAAAACTATTTCCGAGAGTAAATTAAACTTTTTCCTTTTGATAGGATAGTGGCTCTTCCTATTTTACTACCTTGAGGCTTAAACACACTTTTGACTATTTTCCTGAAAAAACATTTTAAACATATAAAAATGTTTATATTTTCTGCTTATTCTACCCATAAGGGACAATCCTACTTCTTGCATTTTTTTTCTTCCTACAAGTGGTAAAAGAGGATTGGAAGCAGCTTCACCCACTGCTCCTTTTGCATCTCATAGCTCTGATCACTGCACCCTGTCCACATACTCCTTACTTCACAAGTGTCATCCCATAAGCATATTTGGTGAGAACTTCGCTGTCTGACATATCTCCTTCTGGGAATGTCAAACTCTGTAGTCAGCAAAACGTCTCCCTGCACCTTAGCAAATCAGCAGAATATTTGAAGAAATGCTTTATTTCTATGAACCAAATACCCTGATGGTTATTGGATTTGTCACAGCATATTGGGTTTCTCCTGTAGCCGTACTGACCTTCATATGTTATAGCGTTGCAGATCAACTCTTTATTTAACAATTCAGGAAAAGAATGCTCAATTAACGTAAATAAACCCACTGTAAAAAGCAAATAATAACTAATTTCGTGTGCTGTCATTTTTGCTTTTTCTTTTATTTGGTATTTTAGCATTTTGCCCTACAGTTTGAGAATACAGGAACAGTGCACAGAACTGTTTTTAATTGAGAGGCCAGCAAATGGCTTTCAGCAAGACACGACACTCATGAGTGGACTCAGTTCTCATAATGCCTGAGTGCCGTAACAATGAGCAGGTTATGAAAGGCTTTTCTCCTGAGCAAAATGTATGTGCTGCTAAGCCATAAATCATGATATACTCTCATTTTAGCACAAAGAATTAAAGAATGCTAAGTAATTGGCTTTTTCCCTTCTGCCTTGAGTTTCTGAGTCTTGTTATAAAAGTTAGGTCCTGTTGCTGAGTGATCCAAAAGCTACTGTCGCAACCTTTTATTCCCTGGGCACAAATTAATCCTTTGGAAGGTAATTGGAGGAAATTGATGACATTATTTGCTGTTTCTTGGGTATCAGTGGTATGCACACAGGGGCAGTGGAGAACCACTCAGAACTACCTATGTGTGGTGGCTCAGCTCAGCAGAGGTGTGAGAAATTATATACTGGGTGGACTGCCTTTTAGTTTTGCATTATTCTCCTAATTACCTTGGTATGTCTTTCTGGACAGTTTACAGTGTGCTGCTGCTGTCCTGTGCAAAGTAAAATAACCATGTTGTGATAAAACAAAATGAAACAAAAGCTCCTCCAACAATTCACTTCTGGTGCTGTGATGCAGATTAATGGTGAGAGCAGTACAAATTAAACTGTATTTTGTTGGAGTTCTGTTGCAAATTCTGCCATTGTTTTCACTATGAGAGGATTATTTGGAATATTTTTTGTAACTAAAGTTCTCTGAAGAAATTTCATCAAGTGCCTGATAATAGCCCTGACTAAACACAGCCTTGTTTTAGTGGCTGAGTTTCTGCTCTTCAGCAAACAAACTTTGAACTTTCCATGTGGATATTAGAGAGGAAACAGTAGAATTTGGAGGATAGAAGTAGTAGCTTTTGCATTCCAAGCATATAAATTATACTTTTTGGTTAAAAATACTGTACAAATGTATGTCTTATAAAGTTGGATTAAAAACCAGATAGTAAAGAAAAAACAAAACAAAAAGCCCAAAAGAGAACAAAAGGTTGTGATTTATAAAGTGTGCTGGTTACAGCAGCATTTCGTAGTTCCATGTGTTAAACACCTAATCTTGGCCTGGAACTGACCTTGTAGTTTATGAGCTAAAGGTAACAATTATGCAACAGCGAAAATATGCAGACGGGGCTTTACTGCCTAAAAAGAACTGCTGTCCTGTATTTTGTTTGAATTAACACACTTCGCTGTTTATGAAACTTTACTTCATGCTATTGGCAAGCAGGGGATAGGAGTGTCATGCAGCAGCCTGAGAACAAACTTGGGGCTGGCTGCATTAGGTTAGGTCAGATCTGCACGAGGAGCTGATGGTTCTTTGTGGCGCTTTGGAATGAACCAAGTTTGCACAGTGAAACTCTCCTACAGGAGATTAAGTGCTGAAAAAGCTCAGTTTCAAGGAGAGTTAAATGAAATTTTGTCATTTAAACACTGACTCAAAATAATGTGACCTCAGCATAGACTTGTTTTTATTAATTTTGATAGAGTGTTACAGCCTGCAAGATGTCATCAAACTTTGACCTTCTACTCATGATATACTCACAGTGCAGTAAGGTGACTGACTATATTGCTTTTGCTGCACGTTACAGCTCTTTTTCTGAGGCCAGGCAGAAATTAAATGTGCGAAATAATGTGCCCAGGCTGTCACATGAGCAGTATCCACGGGTCACCCTTATAAATTAAATTGATATTTCCATTTCTCACCCCTCTGTATGCGAAAAGCTTACCTGTGTGTGAAAAAAAGGGAAAGAAAAGAATAATAATGGTCTATTCCACTGGATGATGCAATAGAGTCACCCCGCATAATGGCATTTTCACGTACATACCTAATTTTACATAAATACTGAATTTTTATTATTCACACTTCAGTGGCATTGAATCTCAAGGCAGTACTCTCTGTTCATGGCACACGTGCAGATCACTAATTTTGTAAGTAAATGAAGCATCCGGTGGCATCTGTTTTACTGTTTGCATTGGCCACAAGCAGCTGCTTTTTCATGAGAGGACTGCCAGAGGTGGTTTCAATTTTCCTACAGTTTGTCATATGCAAACATCTTAGAATAAGCCACATGGCATCTGCATCGGATGCCCAGTGACATTTAAAACAAATTAGAGATAGAAAGACAGAGGTGTGTTCAGGAAAGATGCCAATATTTGTGGAGAAGTTTTGTGATAAAGACTGATAAAACCTTGTGGTCTGTCTCTCAGACAAACTCAAGTACATTCTCATAATATCTCTGCAACAGTGGCTGAGAAAACCACTGAGGTTTTAGGGAATTGCTTTGAACAGCAGGTGCTAAGTCCCTGTGTCTTTCCCAGACAGATGTTTTAGCCACAGATGAAACAGGCCAAGTGCAAACACCCCAGCTTTGAAACAATCAAGCCAAAGTATTTGGATGCATTAGAGGCATGTATTTGCTTTGTGTTATAACTGCAGCATTATCATCGTTAAGATATTAGCTAATGATAAAATGTTCCTTGAGTGCTTTTTCACAACATAATGAGTATGAATTTGGTGTGAAAATGTGGTGCTAAACAGTGTGATTTCCCTCGAGAACCATTTGTTATACATGCCATGAACTCTCTTCAGTGTAATATACATCTTTGGTGACAGACTTTCCTAACAGCACCAGAAAACATCTTCTTTCATATTTATACTTTAATGGAGAGGTTTCTAATGGCTGCAAAATCCTGTAGGGAAAAATAATGAAAGTCTGTAGTTTTAGATTTTCTCCAAAATGAGGTGTGAATGCTATTCTTTTGGAAATGATAACTCAATGAGTCTTTTTGCACAGCTGGCTTTCCTGGGAACTACAGGGATATTTTAGGCAGAATAAAATCAGTCTCTTTGGAATTGCCAGTGTGAAATATGATTTGTCCTTCCCGCTACCTTAAAAATTTGTTACACTGCTGTTCTAGGCTTCATGGGCCTTAAGGTAAATTATGACATCTCAGATATGATTGTTTTTCACAATTTCTATAAAAAATAGCTGGTTATCTATGCGTGAAAGAATTTATAATGGGAAATAAGAAGAGCTTTTTCCCTTAGGCTCATATTCCAGTGTAATCTAATGAGCTTAGAGCCCATCCCTGACCTTTGCAGGTTAAAGAGAATCCTCACAGGGAAACAGACGTGCTTCAGATGGAGCCTTGTGTATGAATTTTGCTGTAGCGGAATACGCAGAAAATAATTTCCTTATTATGTAACATGTATCTAAAGGCTGTAGTGATTCCCTCTGTGGTTTTCACAACTTTCTGCCTCCTCCCTCACTTGCAAGATCTGAGGAGAATTTTTCTTTAGGGCTTTGGAAGCTGCTCTCAGTGGATCCAATAAAGAAAATTTTTACTGGAGAAACTTGATTTCATTGACTTAAAACAAAGCTCCAGTTAAGAAGGCTGATGTAGTCTAGAAGAGAACTGACTCTTCCTGGAGCATTCCGTAGCCTGTCTTTCCCTGCAGCAGCTGCAGCCCTGCTCTGGTGCTGACACCAGAGTATCCAGCTGTGCAGCTACTTGGCAGCATACGGCTGAGTTTCTTGTTATAAATATATTCATTTCATCCCAGAACCAAGTAGGAACTGTTTTGTAGTCCGATAATTTTTCATTATGGCAAAATCATCTTTGTTATTTATTTATTTATTTATTTTTCCCAGGAGAAGGTCTGCAAGGCTTTTAGTTTTGGAGGATCTCTGAGCCCTTTGCTCAGCAGCGTCTGATAGGATTCATGTTCAGAAACCATTCTGCTGAGCCTCAGCCCTGGCATGTCACTTATGCTCTCTGAGGCAGCCACTAAGTAGTATGCTGCATACATAGTATGTTACTTGTCCATAAAGCTTTAGGTCACTTATTTAGTTCTTTGCAATTGCATTCTTTTTTTTTCAGAATCAGGAGTGGGAAACTTAGTTGTGATATTGGCATGTTGGACTGAATTTTGTTGATATTGAAAAATTGTCACATGTCTTTAACGGATATTTTTAACTAGATCTACAGAAGAATGCAGAGATGAGAAATTGGAGATGTTACGTTCATACTTTTCTACTCTGCAAAGTCAGAAATTCTTTGCTGGCCCCAGAAGGATTCTGACAATTTGTTGGATGTAAAGATAGTGAAACCCAATCTGCTCTTCCTCATCCAAAGGGCTGCCTTCTTGAGGAAGGTCTGGGCAGTGGGAGGTAAGAGTATGAATGGGTACCATGAATTAAATGCACTGCAAGGTACATCGTCTTGCAACATATCTCGTGTGTCATGGTGACTTCTGGTGGCATGCACCTTTCCTGGGTGCGAAAGTCACCAGTGGGTGAGCATATGAGCACAAGGTGAGTAACAGAGTAGCTGCTGATTTTTGGTCTCACACCCTGTGTTATTCACTGTAATGTTTTCATCTGCTGAGAAACAGTGATCTCAGTGCTAAAACAAAATTTATGATGATGAATGTATTCAAGGTTTTTTTTTTCTCTGTGTATGTTAACCTGTTTTCTCAACTTCACATATGATACAGTCTCAGTTTCCACTGCATATTAATATTGCCATATGCAAGAAATAAAATCCAGAGAAAGGATAAGTGTCTTTTCCAAGACCACACAACAAGTCGGTAGCAGAGCTGAAATGAAACCACAAGAATTCCTGGCTCCCTTAATAGATTTTTAAGGCATTTTGGAGGGCCTCATCCGAGTACAAAAAAATTTCTCTAAAATGTAAATTTTGAACACATTTGAAGGATGGTTTGCAGTGAGCTATGTTATACAGTTTGGTATGAACAGGTGTTTGATGGCATTGCTACCTGCTGGCATTCATCTGATTGATTTTTCCAGCCATTTGGTGGTACTGTGTTTCTAGTAATAAACAACTAAAGTAAAGTGGTCTCTGGTAGCTAATGGAGCCATGTCTTCTCCTTAGTAGCAATCTCACAATGTGGTCCCTTAACAGAGCAGCAGTGAAAGATGAGACATAAAAGCTACCTTGAAAACTATGGTGGTATTGAGTAGGATGTGTATATGAAAATATTTTTGATAGGTAAATTTAGCAGTTAATGGTCATTCCCTCTCAAGAGTAAGAATTGAGATTGGATATTCCTGTAGAATCACTTGATCATGGAGACAAAAGATAATAATTTGTTGAAAAGTTTGAGTCAATTCCTATCTCCTTGAATGGGAATAATGAACTGAGGATGGAAGGGAAGGAAATGGAATTAATAGGTCAGCATTATGTGCTTTCAGAATAAAAATATTCATAGCTTCTTCAAAAGCTAGTTCTTCATTAACCTGAAATGGTTTCATGCATTTACATCAGTACAAAATGATAAAAAAAAGATAATAGCTATCTTTTATATTCCGTTTAAAAGGGTGTAAATGACAAATTAAAGAGAATTAATCTCATTATTGCTTTAATTTCACTTAAGTTCTTATTGCAATGCTATATGCTACAGAGCCCTAATTAAAAGTAAATAAATGCACAGAGATCTGAACTGATGGCATAATTTAGAGTACCTGGGTGGAGGGGACCAGATTGTTCATAGAATAATAGAAAGTATTACAGACTGGCCTTGTCCTTGATGCTCTGCATGGGAGACCTGCGAACTGGTAGGCTGGCCTCAGAGCACAGTACTACTGGCCTTCTGGTCAGAGCCACTGAATATTGAATTTATGCAGCACAGCTTTTTTTTTTTTTTTTTCTTTTCCTTGGTGAAAAAGCAGCAAATCTAAACTGCGTCTGTAAGTTCAAGGAGGAGGCTCTTCCTGCCATACCTTTTGCAAACTCTTAACTCGGATTCCATCAACTGGGAAAAGGAAACCATGTGTTGTTTCTGGCCTGGCCTACCTGGCAGCAACCAAAACGAGGTCATAGATCTCCACGTTCATAATAATGTACGGCTTTTAAGTTGCTACATTCTTCTGGCTTTGTAGCTGAGTTTTGTTTGTTATTAGGGCAGCAGAGTTAGTTCAGGATGCTAAAAGGTATACTGCTTCCAGGAGTTTTATTGCCTGTGTTACGCATAGGGATTTTAATGTGCTATTTCTTTTGCTGTGCAGAGAGAGGATTGTTCTGTGTGTGCCAGTCCTTTACAAGGAGAGCTTCTAGCACTCTTGAAAGAGCCATTCCTTCCCCAGCTGTTTGCTCCAGGCACTGGCTCAGCGCTTACCATCTCTGGCTGGTTGTGATGTGTTCCTGCCCGTACAGGATAAGCAACTCTTGCAGAGTGATGGGTACAGTCTGTTTGTGAGAAAATAGGCTGATGTGTTGAGCTGCTGGGGTAATCCAATTGGAGTCTGGGCCGCCCGCATCTGTGGGAGTAACATCCACCGGGCCAAATACCCATTTCTCAAGACCAACAAAAAGTGGAATGATTGTTCCTATCAGAAAAAATAAATAAATAAAAATTAAGAGTGTTATGGAAAACTTTGTTATACAGAGAAGTGATTTGGTATTACTGTGCATAAAGCTGAGCATTGTCAGTTTTCCTGGAAGCATTTTTATTGTGTGGGAGAGGTGCTGGTCTTTTTCATTTTCAAGACTTGTTTTTCCTTTTTGAAAACACTAACAGGAATAAATATTAGCTTGATGCTGGAGTTATATAGGCCATGAAATGACCAAGAGTTTCTTTTCATGGATTTGGGAAGCTTTTGTCTAATTTAATCTGGAAATAAAATGAAATTATAGGAAGTAAAAGGAACTGCCATAGATAAAACATTGTTTCTTCTAATTAATTCATCTTAGAAAAAGATAATTCTGTGTATGCTTGACTTCATACCAAAATGTGGCACTGAAAGTTTTTTTTTCTGTCACTTTCTTTTTTTAATTGGAATGTCAAGTCAAGAGTCCCGTATGACTAGAACAAACTGTTTCAGTATAATCACACTGCAAGCTATATTTATCAGCTTCTTTGAGTGCTAAGATTTTATAGCAACCAACGTTCCAATGCCCAGAATCCTAACACATGCTCAGAAGATGTATGGTACAACTGAAGTGTTTAAATGTGTGTGTTGTAATTCATTAAAAAATAAATAAATAAATAAATAAATAAATTTTAAAAAAGGGGGTAGGAGGATGAAGGGGAAAAAAATGGAGGAAAAAAAACCAAACAACTGTAAAGAAGGCTTTAACTCTGTCTGGTTTTCAGCTTCATATTAAAAATAAGAATAATGTAGGTAGACATGAGAATGTGTCACCATGAATCTAAAACCAGTTACCCATTTCTTGTTGTGTACCGCTGACTGGCCAGCAGCCTGAATTAAGGGAGCAGAAATTGTACATTGGAGAAGCAGCCTGAATCTAGTTCTCCTGCTTCCTGATGAAAAAAGCTTTCACATAGAAGTTGGCTGGACTCTGCAACCAATTCTGTTTTCCTGGGACAGCTGTGCTTTTAAAAGAAAGCTATCACAACTGCATTTTTAACTGAAGCCTAATTTTGCTGCGATCTGTTATATAGAGAACATACCTAACTTACATAGAATGCTGTTCTGCCTAGGTTTGAGGCTGACCATGGATCACCCTTGACTGAACTGTTTCATGGCTTAGACCAGACAAAATGTGATTCACATGAGGAAAAGTGCTGGGGCACTGAGAGCATCCTCTGACCCAAGGGAAAGTGAGAGGTGAACTCTGATGCTTCTTAAGCTGTATGGGAGTTCAGAAAAACTTTTTTAGGGATTTTCAGTTTGAAAAAAATTCATCTATCTATACTGTGTTTTGGAGCTGGTCTATGATGTCTTAAGAGTATTTAACTCCCTGTGATGTGCAGGGAAATGCCTTGTGCAGATATGTCCTGAAGTACCATGAAGTCTCTTAACTATTAAGCAGCTGATGTGCATTCTGGGTGAGAGTGGCTGTGGTTGCTGTCTCTGCATGACAAAATACATGACATAAAATCATTTACAATGGTATCATCCACAGGAATGGCTACTATCAGGCTTGGAAGTGCATCTGGAGAAGCTTTCTGAAGCAGACTGGAAACACGTTTATAATTGCTTTGGCTTAGATTAATGCTAATACTTGGGATATTTGTGTTCAGTTCCTCATTTTCCATAGATTCGTGGAGTTTAAGACTAAATGGAGGAGTCAGATCATCATATTTAAAAGCAGGAATATGAGTATCAGTAAATATTGTTCTAAGGCATTTTCTCTGGCATTCCTAAAATTTTCTGCACATATTGTGCACATATTATCTTTCACCATGAGCTAATGCTGGGTTGGCTGTAGGGAAACTATGTGACTGTGACATAGAAACAGAGGTAATGATTGAGGTGTGGATAAGTGTTCTGTTTCATAGGATGATCTCTGTCAGTACATTATTCACCATTTTAGATGGCAAAGATGAACAGGGAAAATCAATGAGAAATTCCATCTTAGTCTACACACAGGAGTCCCGCAGCAATCTGTACTCAGCAAATCTCGGCCATGAGTATTCTTAACTTCAGAATTATATTTCTTTCTTCTTTTTTTTTTTTTGTTTTTTTTTTTTTTCTTCTGAGCAAGCTGTTCTGGATTTCCTAATGAGCAGCACAGAGCACTGGTGTGCAAATTGGAGTGATTTTTCTTTTCCTTGATCCTGGTATCTGGAGAGAGCTCATTTTGCCAAACTCATGTAGATAATTTAATTGAGAAGGTAAGCTTTGGTGTAGTGGGCTTTCTTATATGTGAAGCTGCTTTGATTTTTCTTTTCAGAGCAAAGACTATGCAGACTAGTGTTCTGTCTTTTTCTCTGAGATATACTGGAAGGAACACTTTTTTTGAAGCCAGAAGAACATTTTGTCTTGCAATCTGTCAGTAAATCAGACACGTGGGCTGAGGGGCTGCCTGTACTGCTGCATGAGAGAGCGTTCCCTGGGAGCTACTCTGTTTGACTTTCATGGAGCCAGTGCTGGCAATATACTGGATATTGCTTGTGATGTTTTGCATAAAGATTGTGTTTGGCCTCAAACAGTTTGCCTAATGAACCATTTGTCCTCTGGTAGATGACACTTAGAAGTCTTTCAGGGCATGTCAGGTGAATTGCCCTGCTTGGCGCTGCAGGACAGGCATGCTGAAACACTGCACAAGTGCTCCTTCAGGGTGCTGATGCAAAATTCTCCCTATTATTGAAGCAACAAAGTTGTAATTACATAAACAGAGCCACTTCAGCCAGCCCAAAGTGTCATTATGAATTTTCCAGCTAATCTGTCCATTCATCTTAATGGTCCAGAACTTGTGCTCTGTGTCACCCCCCGTCTTTGCTCTGTTCCTTGATCTCTGGAAACATCTGTCATGAAGAAAGTGTTTATCTTGAATTATGTGTTGAAGAAGGTTAGAGTGCACACTTCTGAAGCTTGGCATGAAATTTCCTAAACAAACCTTGCCAGTTGCTTCAGGAAAATAACTGAGGTATGGATTTCAGATTAACGTAGTGCATTAATGCTTTTGGAAGCACATTGAAATAACCTTCACATTAATAGTGAATAAAAGAAACTTGTTAAACTTAATTATTAACAAATCAACTTATTCATTGCAATGAATATTATTATGCTAAATGTAAACTTAATGTGTGATGATTAACAATTATTGTGGAGACGTTACGTACTGAAGCTTTTTCTTGTTTTACATTTTAAAGTTAGTTCAGCTCAAGGCTTAAACACTTTTCAGCCTGGACTAATGCTAGTATTGTGTTGCTGTGCAAACACAGGAGGGCCATGCATATGTGAGGAAGCAGAGTGATATTAAGGCTCAGGGACCCTCAGGAGCTTGAGGCACAGGAAGGATTACACTAGGAGCTGTAGAACGTCTGAATCACATGCTACTCACTGCTGTGGAAAAAGATGATTTCAGCCTTTCAGCTTGTCTTTTTCAAATGGCCATCTTTAATTTAAACTCTGATTTTTTCCTTGTTCTGAAAGATGTGATCCCCACAGAATTCCTTTGAGTTATGTAAAATATTCGTGTTCTCTGTGTGTAGTGAGCTTTGCCTGTTCTCATGTGATGCTTTGTATTTTTTATTTATTTATATTTATATTTTTATTTTTTATATCAGTATCAGCCATAGCTCTGTGTTTTTCAACATATATTTTGTATAAAGATGCCTGGAAATATTATTAGGGGAAATAAATAAGTGCATTTTAAGGAATTAGATTTGTTTGGGAAGATGTTGTGGTTCTGATTTTTTTTTCTTTTTTTTTTTTTTTTTCCCTCTAAAGTCATATGCAGAAACAAATGTAACAGTCTAATTAAACACATGTGACTACTTTGCTTTCTTAGAAATGAGGATGCTGCTTCTTCAGTTCAGACGTCCATTAGTCAATAGTCAGCATTTTATGGGGACAAGTGTTAAATCTTGGCAAATTTGCAGTTCTGTATGAATCAGTAGGATTACCTGTGTCTCAAACTGAAAATACGTCAGTGTACCATTCTTACTGACGCCTAACATGTATTCTGTAATTCATTATCAATCCTCCATGCCTTTTCCCCACACTTTACTTTTGGTATTATAGAAATAGCACATTGGTATTTTTCCTTTTGTTTAAGGATTTCTGTATAACTGATATCAGTAGTGATGTGAGTTTGGAAATGCTGGTTATACTTAGCAATCCAGCTAGACATGCTAAAATTCATTAATGTAGCAAAAACAATACTTCCAGATCAATGAATCATAGAATCACAAGGTTGGAAAGGACTTACAAGGTCATCTAGTCCAACCGTCCTCCCATTACCATTGCTAGCACAATTTCAGGTAAAATCTAGTTGGTGACAGTCTGCATTCTGATATAATTCTTGCAGTCTCATTAAACTCACAATTGGCAGCTGGGATTGAAAGTCAGAATTGTTTTTCTCTAGGATCTAATATAAAACTGTGCATAGAGCGTGGAAGTATTTCATTTACACTAAGTGTAACATCAAGGTTTTGGAAATCATTGTTACAAGTAAGTGTAAACCAAAACCATTGAGTAAGAAAGCTGAAGGCTTTGAGATGTTCACGTTCTTTTTGAGTCTTGGCAATATATCTATTATAGCTCATATTTATTATAGCTTGTATTTATTCAAGGTGTGGACTGGAACCAACTATTTTAGATCAGCTTCTCTGTGATATACAACTAAATTGCTCAAAAGGTAGTGAAAGACCCAAAAAATTACTGTTTTAAAAAATTATTTTTTTTTTTTTATTTTTCATAAGGAACAACATCAGGAAAGACAGAAGTAGAATAGTTACAAGAAATAGAGAGAGTAGTTAACATAATAAGTAACAGCAGCATTGCCAATATTTAGATTTACTTAGGAAGGATAATGGCGTATCAGGTTGGGAGTTTCAAACTATACAAATGTTGATAGATAACTTTATCTTCAGGGATATAGTTGGACTGGAATGTATGTTTTATATGGTATTGAGGTTCCAATAGTTGTTAAAGAATTTCATGGTGAGACTGAATTTGGCTCTGAAATTTGTAGTGCTGTCAGACTTTTTGCTTGTTATTTCTTTGAGCAAGTCATTGTGCTACATAGTTGCTGAGGAAATAAACTGCTGCTGCAGAATTTGAAATGTCAGTTTTGTGTCACTCCAGTCCTCTTACAAGTGAAATGTGAGTGAGAACTGGGTACTACCACTGACATTTCAATAATCTAAGTCAGTGACACAACATTAGTTCTGAAAGGGAGGTGTGTAGTACCACTCCCAAACTCTGAACCATTTGAGTAAATCTCTCCTACTGATCATTAACATTCCTCATCTGTTCCTTGAAATCCCAGTTATCTATGGCTGAGAAAGTTCAAAAATGCATTATTTCTATCTAGAACTATGAGCTTTCAAACTAATTTTTAAACAGTGAAGGGATTTATGCCTCTTGTTGCTATTAGTTTTTTCTGCTGAGATCTGCTGGGCTGTGTTTTGGGAGGGAATTTATTTTCAAATGTTGAGAAACACTGCCGTTTGTGACACTTTTGGGGTCCTCTCTTATTCTTAGAATGAAAATCGTGCTAAAGAATTACAAATCTGACATTAACTTGAAAGCTTTGAGTGAAAAAAACTGGAAGGTTTTGGCAGACTTGGTGCTGCAGAGTTCTTTGTTCTGCCTTGGTGCTGCAGCTCTTCTAAGTGAAAGCCTTCTCCTCAGCTGCTGGTGCATATCAAATTAGATCCTCAATATAACACTGAATTCAGTGCTTATTAGACAAGATTTCCCCGCTGCAGTTAAATATTTAAGATGAGATCTTAATTTCATTAAAACAAAGGCCTGTATATTGGATGTATTTTAGATTTTTTTTTTTGCCTTCTACTTTAGTCCCTTTGTGACATAATCATAGTAAGCTGGTGCCAAGTGCCAAGTCTCCATCTTGAAGACCTTATAACAGAACTTGTTGAAATTCAAATTATTAATAATATCATCGTTTCCTTCTCTGATATGGCTATTCTACATCCTTGTGAAGTCCTAGCAACTTCATTGACCCACTGGGGTGTGGAATTCCTGTGGGTTGGGGAGTATTTATGTTGTATATATATCTATCCTTAGTATTTGTAATCCCTCTAATTTAAAACCCATCCCATTGCCAAACTAGACTAATCCCTAAGGATGATCACTTCATCCCTAGGCAGGGATGAATGTGGGTCAGGAGGGAAGAAGCACAGGAAGAGAGGGGACAGGATGCTTGTTGGCTGTAAGCACATCACAGCTCATTTCACTTGCAGTCTTTGTGCCCATAACAACATGTTTCCAGTCAGACTGTGTGGCTATGAGATCCAGGCCAGGCCTTGGGTGCAGGGCTAACATCACCCAACCTCTGCTGGTGTGTGGTGGCCATAACAGCTTCTGAACGCTCACAGCCTGCCCATGGATACTTTTATTGTCCAGATCTCAAAGTGAATCACCCACCTTTTAAATGTGTGGGCTTGGAGAGGTGCTGCTAACTGTATGATTTTGAATGCTTGTGCTGTGCCTTGTTCAAATGTAGTGTTTGGAAGGTACGGGTTACAAATAAAATGATATGGTTAAAAACTGTTTATTTTCTACATGTTTAATGTAGAAAAGCAACTAGCAGGTGAGCAGTATGAGTTTTGTCATGTCTCTCAAGTTGATTTACTATTATGAAAGCAAACATAGGTTTCCTTTCCTGTAGCCTGAGTGCTTGAGACGGCTCAGGGTTTTGTACAGCATTCCTGAGATGCCTGAGTAAGCATGTGGACTTTCTTGTATAAACAAAACTGCACATACAGTAACATATATGTATGTAATAAAATTATTTACTTCGTTTAATTCTACATGGATTTTATGAGAGTAAAATACAACATAATGCAAATAGCAGATGTATAACAATTGCTTTTTGTTTAAAAATTTTAAGAGCAAGGAGAATAAAAGTGTGTCTGGTCAGAATAGGAAAATGTTGTTGACTGTTTCTTCCCATGATGGAGTTTTCTAAAATAAATTGTAAGTTCCATCTGTTTCCAAATACCTGACCAAATAAATACATGTGGATGCTTATAGTCTGTTCCTAATGTGGCTAATAACTCATGGTTTGGTAAAGGTTCTCACAGAAATCAGAGATATTGGTTTGAAGCATTGCATTTGTGCACTTAAGGAGCATAAGTCAAATTACTGTAGGTTGTGGCAGTGTCTTTTGTGTCTGGTAGTGTTGAACTGGGACATTTGCCAGCGAGGCACTGTTCATAAGGAAGAAGTTGTATTTTCACTGCACTTAAAATTGCAAAAATGGGATCTATTCAGCTGTTCATTTTTTCTCAGAGCACAAAGTTGAACTTTGCGTTTGTGCTGCTGCTCTGAGAAGATGGATGTACTTGATGTGGTGGCACCCTGAACATACATGGGAACCTGTAAATTGTGTTTTGTTTTGTTTTGTTTTGTTTTGTTTTGTTTTGTTTTGTTTTGTTTTTCCAGGACTCAAATTTTATGTTATTCCAGGTTGGGTAAAACCACCGTGTCTAAGAACATGAGTCAGTAAACATGTGTATACAGGAGTTGTTTTGGAGCACAGGGTTCACCTGTTTGAAAACAGAATAGATATGTCTTCATACAAGAGAAGTAGCAAACAAGTTATACACTTTTTTCCTTCTGGAGAACTGCTGAAAGCCTTTAGTCACCCCATTTCTTAGTTGAGTATTTTATATACTCACCAAGTATTAGGGAAACCAATAAACATTTTAGAGGGCTTTAAATGGTATTAGAGGTATTATTTTTTGTGCTTATATAAGGTATAAGTACCTTAGTTCAAAGGTTGAGCTTAGAGAGTGTCATAAACATAATCCTAAATGAACTAAAATAGATTTCTGAATCCTAAGTCTATCACAACTTTTAGGATCAGCGTAGTGGATCTTCCTAAGCATTATAACTGTGTTTGTTTTTCACTAGGAAGTTTGAGAATCTCACATTTTACAATGTGAAAAACATGTTCTGGGCTTGGTGCTGTTACACTATATTATTAACGCTATCCCCAGTTGAGAGAAATAACCATATGTGGGTGGATAAGGGAAACATTTGGTTGAAAGCAGAGGAAAACATTTTGATTAAACATTTGAGCTGTTTGTGTTTTTTGGTTTTATTTAACAAAATGAATGGGGAAAAAAAAAAAAGTAAATAGCTACTCGAAGCTGCTTAGCATTGCAGGATGTTAAAAACTGCTGAAAATCAGTGCACAAATGAGTAGTTGAAATGCTTTCAGTAGTGCCCAGTTGGTATGATGGTTAGATTGTTTGCACAGGGTAGGTAGATTTATCTGTCTACTATGTAACGTTCATGAGCCAACTCAGACTTTGGAGGTGTCTGTGTGATAAATCGTATGTCCTCATGATAGATGAATTCATTCCCTGTGCGTAGCTGAATACAAGCAATGTTAAGTGTAGGCAAAAAAAACCCCCGACACTGCTGTAAGTTGCTCCTGAGACATGCTGCTGCTTAAATGGTGTTCAGAAAGGTATGTGTAAAAGTGGGAATGACAGCTTTCTGCTGCATGTAAGAGGAGATTACCATGAAGATTGAGCTAGGTTTTTCCTGAGATGCTCAGCAAGAAAGCAAGGAAAGGTTGTTATAAATTGACTCAGAGAAAGTTCCAGTTGGATATAAAGAAAAAAAATCTCTCTGAGGATAATCAAGCAAACATATATGGAGACTCCACCCTAACTGGTTTAGCTGTTTTTCAGTGTGCAGTGAGACCCAGCCCTAAACAATATGACCTAAATTTGGTGGTGAACCTGCAGAGTGGGAGGTTAAGCTAGAGATGTCCCCATGTCCTTTTGAACCTTTGAGCTTCTACAATTTAAAGACTTTAGCAGACTTGGTCACATTCTGCTTTCAAATGTATGCCATTACCAACTGCAGAAAGTGATGGTTGTCCTTCATATGTAGCCATAGTTAAATTTACCTATAATTTTATAAAACAGAATACAAAACCTATTATCATGTAGCCTGAGCATTACATTACAGATGATTGTGGTACTTCTTCAATGACTTGCGGAGAAGATTCACTCTGTTGAGGCATCGTTTTTGTTACCAGATTTCTTATCATTACAAACTGTAAGCAGGAGTCTCTGTTCTTTACTAAATGTTTCTTGCTTTCACTGGAAAGTTCATCCTTTTGATTTCAGCGCCCTTGCATCTAAAGCAACTTTACTTTCTTCTCTTCTTGATCTCTTTGCATTCGCTGACAGGGGGAGCTGTTGGTTGAAGTTCAGTCCACCCAGTTAATATTGTTTTCCGCTATTATTTTTCCCTAGAGAACTGGCTGTTTACATGCTTGAGTGAAAAGACTAGTTTTTCCAGTTTCTGTGTTCAGAAAATATTCATTTGAGTGCAGGAAAGGAGAAATTAGGAGGCACAAGCAAGAATCTTTGGTACTCAGCTCCAAACAGCAACTTAATCCTTGAGAAGAAGAAATCAAACAGCATGCAATTATGCTAGAATTACCAAAGCTTTTTAAAAGCTTCTGTGGTGCATTTGAAAGTGGTCTGTAGCCCTGCAGTGATACCTTGATAATCTTCGTTGTGCAGATCATAAAACCAGCAGGGTTTGTCTGTATTTAGACTCGTACTCTATTCCAGCATTTGGGAAGTGTTTGATTTGGCCGCAGTATTCCTTTCAGCTCCCACCCTGGTTCAGGTTGTGTTTTTCCCTTTTCCCGTTCTCTGCTGGATGGTATGACTGAAGCACTTCTTCCCCTCCCATCCTGGCCAGAATTACAGAAATCTTTCTTCCCTGGGTGTCAGTAAGGAAAGGAGTCAGAAGTGTCTTTCAGAGCTGGAATAATTGATGCTTTTTGAGTTTTCCAGACTGCGGTCTGTAACTTACCAGTAGACATCTTCTGTGGTTTTGTCCCCATGTGTTTGTTCCTGGCAGTTTCTGTGGGTTTGTAGGATCCTTGCCACAAAGAAGAATGTAATGTCTTCTCTGAAGACCTGAAAACCGGGAGCAAAAGACCAAGTATCATCAGATATTTGTAATGTAAAACCCTTGATCAGCTCTTGTTCTACTGTAGTGTTTCTTGTGACACATAGGATTTGAAGGCAGTTCTGGAAGAAGAATAACAAAGGGATGCTTATGAATGCAGATGCACCTCACTAGATTCATGCCACCAAGTAAAGAGGGAATTAATAATTTTCAGGGGTTTTGCTAAAGGTAGCTTAATGTAGTCACAGACTGCTCATGGCACAGTCAAACAGTGAGCCTTGTTTAAGAGTGCTGATGCACCTCAATGTGCTGCACATTCTTGAGGACAGGAATCCCTGCTACATCCCCAGATATATGTTCAAAGTGTAGACACTTGAGTTCATATATTTTTACCTACGTTTATAAATATATATATATATAAATATATAAATACACACTATATATATATATATATTTCTCTCAGATTTATTTTCAAGCCATTTGAAATCGTCTGCCCAGTTGTGTACTTTTTTTCCCAGCCAGACACAGAAGTTTCATGAAACAAGCTCTGATCATGAAATACACTTTGGGACTGCAGCCCAACCCCTGCAGAGGCAGCTGGCAGAGAAGAATTCCTTCTCTTCCCTTCCTTGGGCTGTTGAAAAGATTTGGTCTGCATACAGAGCCTTTTCTGTTCTTATTTCCTCAGTTTGAAAGGTTGACTCTTTTGCTTGCAGATAATCTTTTGATCCTTCTTTGTCTGGCCCACAAACTTGTAAACCATGTCATTCATGTCCTCATGGTTGCCAACTGTATTAATGTTTAAAAATAAAGCAAGCCAGAATATTTTCTCATGGTAGACATTCTGGAGCCCTCTGTTTTGGATGCTATAGGCATCATGCTAGACTGGAGCCAAGGAAAAAAAAAGAGAGGAAAAGAAAAAGGAATGAAAAAGAAAGAAGCATTTTTCAAATTAGAAAATATTTTGGGGCAGTGTATTTTCAAATAAATGATCCTGATTTTACCAAAAATGCAGTGACTCATAATCATATCAGTATAACATTTCTCCCTCCTGCTGGGCTGCTTTGGCGTTTCCAAGTGACTAATAAGAGTGTTTGACAGTCTTCTTTACTTCTGATATCCTGGAAATGTACTCAAGGATTCCTAACAACATTTTTAATGCAGACATGGTAGTATTAAAGAGGGATCCAGGTGCTGCTTGCTAAATGACTTATTTCCCCTCACTGTTTAAAACAGGAAGGAAAAAAAAAATTTAAAAAAAAATTAAAAAAAAAACCAGCCAAGTATTTGAAATGAATTTGGGTCACTTTCAGGGATTTCGTGTATACTCACCTCATCAGTGATTATTATTTCTACTATTATTTTTCTTCCCCAAGAGACTGTTTCTTTTTGATTTGACATCAGGTAGATGTGAACAAAAGTTCTAAGCATGATTACAGAGTTCTCTGTGCATACCTGTATTGACACACACATTGTTATATCTGTAAATTTAGATTGAGCTGTTAGGTTGCTTAGTTTTTCCCATTATAGACAATTCTACTGCTCTTTTTTCAGCTGGTGTTTGTGTATTTGATGCGATGGGGTCAGTATGGCTGCTCAAAGCAATGCTTATTTTTCCTTTTATTTCTGTAGATGCATTCTTATGTGCTTCATTTTTTTCTGCTTTAAAATTGTGTTGTTTGCATTGTGAACTCACACATGCAAACTGGGGATATGTTGTTTCTCAGTAGCTTGCAGAACCTCATGTACATTTATTAGGTTAGTTTTTAAATGCATAAATGCAAACAAGATTTCCAGAGGAACTCTTCTCTCTTCTGTACACAAAAGGACATAAAGAGCTGTTACACATCCTTGCAAATCCTGGTAAATTCACTTACATAAGTATCTAGATGGACTCATAATTTACAAGCTAAACTTTCCAGAGTACGCAAGCTGTACCTACGCAAGTAAATATCTACAGAGCAAACTTATTAAATTTATATTTAGTTTAACCAGTACATGGTATGTGCACAATTGAGAATTACAGGAGAGAGTAATATACCTCTGAAAGCTCGTTTCAGCAAGCTGGGTTTTGTAGGGTAGTTAGTAGAACCAGTCAGGGGTTTATCATCAGTCTCAGACTTGTACAACATTCTGATTCAGAAATCATGCAATCGGGGTCCGGACTGGGAAAATGACCTTAAATTCACTGCTATTCTTGCTTTCATAGTAATTTGCATTTGAAATGTGGACTTAATTTCATGTATCCTTACAATCAGCAAACTTTACCAGTAGGGAAACTTTCAGTAGCTGCAAAAACCCTTTTCTGAAACAGCATCTTGCTGTCTGTGACACTGTAATATTATAGTTAAATGAGACTGAGTAAGGTGCAGTATGCCAATTAAAGCAGGAACACAAACTAGCACAGTTCTGTTTCCATGTTCCCTTCCACTGATAGTGGCTTAAGATTTGGGCTGCCCTTGGCCTAAGTATTCCTCTGCCCACCATAGACAGCATCATCTCATCTCAGTGTTGCAGTTCTTTTTTTTACATCACAGAGCTAATATGCAGCTTCTCCTCTTTTTTAGTTTTCATATCAGTTTTATCTCCACTAGGCACTTGGTCTTTTCCTCCCACTCTGTTTTGCCAGTGTCTTGCTTGATGATGTTCCCATCTCAGCTGGGCCCCTAACCACTACCATAATAAATCAATCTAACTATAAATAATCATGCTTTAAACCCCCAATCCCCATTATTTCTACAATATTTTTCACTGTATCTGTGTGCCCTATGGAGCAGAAAGATCCTGTCTCTATTATTTCAACTGCCTCATAAGCATTTAATCAAAATTTATGTCAATACCCATAATCCTTATGTAGTCTGAGGCCTTTCTGCTGTGAATTTGTTGAGTTCTATAGCATTTCAATGTATGTTTTCCTTAAGTCTCCTTTAAAAACTGAAGTTCTAAAGCAAATGTGAAAATACAGTATGTTCAGCATGTAATATTCAGGCGTTTTTGTTTGTTTCTTTGTTTGTTTTTATTTTTACTGTCTACACAGTTTCTGTTTTTGGTATTTCATTCTTTTCTATGACTGTGCGTTAGTACTTCCTCTGATACTGAAAGGCAAAATTTGTGTTTCAGTGTTTTTGACATAACACTGAGTTATGGGAAGGTATGGAACGGTACCCAGTCTGGTTTTGTGGCTGCTGGGTCAGGCCAGAGGACACCAGCTGGATGGGCAATCACCACTGGCCACTTGCAAGAGCAGGGCACCAGGTCTAGCTCAGTGGTCCCCCAAAGTCACTTACTGTTAGCCCTGCAGTGACAGCAGCTGCCTGGGGAAGCTCACATGCTCAAGAAAGTTCTGGGGAATTTCCAGCGAGCTGTGAATTGTGGGACAAGTCTGCAAGTTATTTAGGGTTTTGGTTGAATGGTATAGACTGATCCATCAGGTGGCAAGTTCTACCCATGAGTAGGGCTTTCTGTGCAGAGTCCAACAAACTGGACAAGTGAAACGCAGGAGGTGAAGTGTAGCAGATAGATGAGCTTTGTCCTCCCATGGGTAAGGAAGCCATGTCCTTCCCCTACACTGGCTATCATCCATGCTGTTGTGAGTTCTCACTGGTACCACTCTGTTACTTTTAACATCATTATGAATGAAGATTTTGAAACAGTGGTCTTGAAGTCTTTTTCTTAAATTTTAAGAATTTGCTTTCTTTATTTAAAGGCAATTCATTTAGTTTTAAATAAAATAGACATTCTCCACAACATTTTTGTCATAAATATATCCCAATACATGTAAAGAGGTAGACCCAGTCACTGATTTGCATTAGCCACAACCAAAACAGTTCCAAATGCAATACTGATATTACTAAGTGGTGTCACTCTCTTTTATTGCTTGCGGCTGACACACTCCTTATGCTGCACCATCTCTGTGCAAAACCTTCTTATCACAGTATCACAGTCTTCTTATTCTTAATTGTACGATGGTTCTTCTAAACCATGGCTGATAAACTAGGCAGTATTGAAAGATGTCTGATATCAAGGTCCAATCTTTATGTTAATAGACTTAAAACTGTATCATATCTATGATTTTTTAATACTGGTGATGAACCATAGAATGCAAAACAATTTGCACAGTATGAGGAAGTGCTTATGCTATATTTTTTACTTCTTACATGTGTTTCTCTAAAGCTCAAATTGTCTCTTGATAAGAAGAAGACAACCTGTTAATTGAAACCCAGGCTACTTTTTTCTTTCTTAAAGCCTAATTTAGACTACATTTCAAAACCTAAATAAACAACAGTCTGCCTTCCCATTAAAAGGGAGTGTGTCAGGTTTCTGTGTATTTAAGTCTTTTAAATAATCTCCACTTAACCGTTCACAAGGGGTCTTGTAATCTTTGAGAACTTATATTACCATCGTGTTTGGGCTCCAAATGACAGGTATGTGTTTGTGTGTTGTAGGGTGGGAAAGATTTGCTCACTGAAATACAGCTCTGGTTAAATCAACATAGGCTGTGTTCCACTGTCACTGTGGGTAATGTACACTTAGAAATGGTGAGAGAAAGGTTTTGTCTATGGTGACACTTAGGGAATTTGAAACCTGTAATAGATGCACTGACAAGTGTAAATATCATTTTAAAGTGATATAAGCTGTCCCTTTACAATTTGTCTGTATGTAAAAGTTTATTTTACTCAATGCATCTTAAACTTCAGTATAAAAAATCTCTATGTGATCCCTGTGCATGACACCCTTGCTTTGCTGGCTCAGGTCTTTGCCATCTACTGAGGGACAAGGGTGTGGGGTGGCGAAGAAGAAAAATAGGCTGAGGCCAGGATCAGAACTGACTGTAGAAGTTTGCTAGAAGAAAACAAAACAAAACAAAACAAAACAAAACAAAACAAAACAAAACAAAAAAACCCTATGATTTATCAAGTGGTCAAGTGGTTTGGGAGCGCATTTCGACTGTTTGGAAAAGGAGCCTGAGGCAGGGCAGGTTTACCAGGCTTCTCTGAACAAGGAGAAGTTGATGCAGTTGGAAGTGGCAAAGTGTTAGATGGAGGGGAATTACAGGGTGAGAGTGTCACTGGGTTGTCTTGGCAAGGTCATTGTTGATGTGATGATAAACTGCAGGGTTAAAGCTTGGGGTTCACTGGATGAGGAGGCTCAGGAAGGAGATAGGAAACTCGCTATAGAAAACCAGAACAAAGACAAATCAGAACACAAAAACAGAGGTTCAAGTAGAGAAAAATAGGCAGAAATGTCCTTCACAGATAGGATCAGAGCACAAACTGGCTGTGTGCCAACATGATCACTGTCAACAATTATGAGAGAATGTGGATGGCAAGATGGCAAACTTGTCCTCCTTGGGAAACCTCCTCTGCTTTGGCTGCTCTTACTTCAACAATTCAGGTTGCTCTGGGGCCTCATGGGTGCACACACCCACGCAGGGCTTTCAGGATGACACAGATGGAAAAGCCTCTGTCTCAGGGCTCCCAAGTTGCACGGCAGATAATCACTGCGCTGGCAGTGCAGAGCTCTGGGTGCAAAGGCCAAGCTGCTTGTGTTAACTGTACTGAAGAGACAAAACCCCCTTCTCGGAAAGGAAATAACAATTACCATGAGCAAATGTATCCTGAATTCTGCAGGAAAACATAGCATGCAAAGGTATGGTTAAAGATTTGGTTGAAGCACCTGTGCACAAAGACCTTAAAATGAAAGTTGTGTCATCAAAATGAATTTGGTATTTCTTGCCTTTTTAATCAGAGCTGTTTAAGTCTATTTGAGTTGCTGTGCATGTGTAGTCACACACTTGTGCGCAGGTATATCTGATTGTACTTCGATTGCTCTAGAGGTAATGACTTCTATTTATTTCCATGGAAAATACAACAGATACAAAGAACACAGTAATGCTATTTGGTAGAGCAAATTGTCAGCTACAAAATACTATCCTTCAACATAGGTGTCACCATTAACTATGCATTGTTACCAGTGATGAACAAGAGCATGCATTCTGCACTCATAAAAATCAGTACCAGTGGAAGGGATCCACTACTGCTGTTGCCACTGCTGAAACACACCACCCACCATCTTGCTGTGCTCACAGCCACTGTTGGGTCTCCAGAATCATTCAGCAAACATCAGTGAATGTCAGTTGGTGCCACGTTTTCCACATGGAGGAATTCAGTTACTCACCTTTGTGTCATTTTGTCAGACTACCCCTCTGCTGCCATCTGTCGCACAGCAACAACATGTAACAGAATATTGGTGAGAAGGCTCAGTCTCTACTGCCATACCACCAACATCTGCCTCTGATGTTATGGGCCAGTGTCAAAGAAATAGGAGACATTGCTTTTGGAGCAGCCCTCAAGTATTGAAGATTGAGTCACTGTAAATCACTGTTGTTTTGTACTTAAGGTTAAAAAATCTCTAGATAAATCTGCAGAACCTTTATATATGGTGACACCATGATTTTGTTTTGTTTTTTTTTTAATTTCACAATGTTTTAAATACATCAGAGAGCACATCCTACTCAAGATGTTGTTGAGCTGAAAGTAGTTGGAGACTAAAAAAGCAAAACATTTGCTCTGTGATTCTTCGCTAGTTACCTGCTTATGAGTTACTGAATAAGACTGGATTAATAAGACTCAGGGCATCCATTCCTATGTCACCTTAAACTTCATAGTGCAAAGTGAATAAAAGAAAATTCATAGAAATATTTTTGAGGTTTTGATGTCACCAGTACTGATACCTTAAAAATTGCCCTGACAAAGTAATTGTTTTTGTTTGTCTAAGTGGAGCATCTTGCTTTTCTTCTTCATGAACCAAATGAGAAAATTATTTTTTAGATTGCAGTTTTGAAAAAGATACACATAAAAGGATGAAGATTTGAGAAAGAACGCAAATATTCCTGAAAGAATACAGAAAACATCCTTTGAACACTGCTGCAGTTCTTAGGCCACTCTATTATTACTGGGGTGTTATTATTATACTATTATTCTGGGGGTGTTCAAGGAACAGTTGGATGTTGTGTTGAGGGACATGGTTTAATGGGAGCTATTGGTAATAGGTGAATGGTTGGACTGGATGATCTTTTAGGTCTTTTCCAACCTTGATGATTCAGTGATTCTATGATTCTACTGGCTCTGCTTTGCTGAGGGAATACTGGGCTTTGTCAGGCAGAGCAGTTCACTTAGGATGTACAACGAAGAGGTGATTTTTGGCTTTTGGGGCTTAGTACTTCAAGGCCAGACTGAAATCTTTGCAGGTATGGGTGTTTTGGTTTGTTTGATTGTTTGGTTTTTTTTGTTGTTGTTTTGTTTCGTTTGAATGTTTGGCATTTTTGCAATTTAAAAATGGCTAAACTGAGGTTTTAAATATTCATTAAAAAAAAAAAAATAAATGCTTCTGAGCTGTCTTTACATACCATATTCCAGCCCCAAGCATATTTTTATGGCTGAGTAATAACCCCTGGAAATGGGGTTTTATAATGGAAAATGCAACTTAACCTGAAGTAAAACAGTACCTTACAATAACACCTATTTGGAACCTACAATATCCCTTCCTCCCAAGGGTGATGTTGTATTGAAAAGGAGTGTAGTAACAGTTTAATTTATCATAAATACATAACATATTTTATGATGATTTGATTGTGTTGAAAAATTTCACCTTATAGATTTTAATAAAGCAACCTACTGGTAAACTTATTGCAGTTGGCTTTCTTTTATTTTGACTAGGGGGCTCAGCACACTGAAGCATAAATGGCTTAGTTTTAGAAGCTGGTTAATAAAAAATAGATTTCCTTTCACTTTGACTTGTTTATGAAGCTGAAAAATGACTAGGCAGGTCACTGGTGTGTGGCAGAACTAATTTATGCAGTTCTTCAACTGGCAGAGAGTAGAACTCTATGGTTAAGCCAAATAATTCATTTTCCTTCAGGAACGTAAAATTGAATGAATGACCTAAGTTTCAGATAACAAAACAGGAGAATTCCTATCTTCTGCAAAACAGAAGAAAGAGATAAATGTGAACTGTGCAAATGGGTCACCCAGAGTGCCTTATACTAGGGACAGATTGGTCTTGTTTTCTTAGTTTGCAGTGGTATGAGAGCTGTTTTTCTTGTAAATACTCTATTATAGTGGAACCAAGAACTTCCACAAATCAAAGCAGAATTCACGGAGACGGTTTTCTCACCTAGTGATCAGTCTAAGATTCATGATAGCTTCCTGATTAAATAAGGATATTAGGTTGTGAGCGTTAACATTCTCATCTTGTGTAATTTTTAAAGAAGAAATTGAGAAGTGGAAATTGTGGGGTTTTTTCATGGTTCACTGTTCTTTTTATATACTGCTGGCCATATCTCATCTATAGTAATGTATAAAAAACTATGATTTGACAAACTATTACTTGGGAAGCACTGGAATTGTTTAGATAAAACTCAGGAGGACTTCTTAATCAAGCATATGTTACACAGTAATGCTGTATACTGATAACAATGATGATAAAAATAGTACTTTGCATATAAAATTATGGTGCTTATATTTAAAAGTGTAAGGCAAGGCTGTAAAATTTGTCAAAAGTTGCCTAAAATGACTTGAGCAATGCAGTAGTTACAAATTAAATGAGAACCAGAAACAAATTGCATCGGTTGCTCCTTTTCACCATTCTTCTTATAACCCTTTCCTGAGTTTAAGAGTTTCTTCTTAATTTGTAATTGCTATAAAAATGTGAATGCAAACTGATTTTTTTTTATTTGAATGTGAATTGAATTGATGACTAGTAGTAGAGTATGTATCTCATGTTAGAATACAAGTGGATGATAATTAGATATTACCAGAGTGTCATATCTTTACTTTTTTTTTTGTTGTTGTTATCAAATATTGTTTCAGACTGTACATGTAAATGATTTTGATCTCGTTTTGTTTGTAATAATGAAATGAAAATGAGAGTAGATAAGAATAATATGAAATCTGAATGTTTCCAGTTAGGGTTTATGGTCTGTGTCTGAAAAAGTTGGGTTGTTTTTCTTTTCAGCACTGTAATCACATCCTTTCTCCCTCGATCCTTACAAATTTTGGTTTTATTGTTATTCTCACAAAAAGAGACACCAAGCATTTAAACTGACTGACCAAACAGAAGCTAGATTTTTTATTATTTTTTTTAAATTCTTAAATGTGCTGGAAGATGCTCTGAGTTTGTCATGGGTGCCACAGCTACTTTTTTTTCAGTCAGTCCATGATCAGGTAAGGGAGCACAAATTTGTAACTTCTCTCTTTTGCTCATGTGCTCTCACCCTTGTGAGATTGCACATCTCTACAAGTAATCTGTTTCATTCCACAAAATTTTGGTCTTCCCATTCCAAGTTCCTCCTACTAGTTCTCATTTTTTTTCCTCATGTTTTTTTGCTACTTCTTCTTGGCATCCACTGTCTAGTAGTGGGAGACATATTCTTACTCTGCTCAACATCTTTTGTTAACAGTTTGTTATACTTTTAGATGGACATCAACATGCTTTCTCAGTATGTTTCTCATGTTTAGGAGATCCTATATTCATCTGCAAAATTACCTACAAAAACTTAATTCTTGTTAATTTTATTCATATATCTCTGTGCCTATTACAGCTGGTGGCCATACTGCTGGTGTACATTAAAATTTATTGCTTCATAATTAAATCTTAGCTCACAGAGGTGGACATTTTATTTCTTTTAACTTATTTGTCCAAGCCTTGTGTGTTGGTCAGAATTTAGGGCCCATGACTATCAATAGAATCATAGAATCACCAAGGTTGGAAAAGACCTCCAAGATCATTCAGTCCAACTGGCCACCTATTACTGATATTTCCCACTAAACAATATGCCTTAGTACAACACCTAAATGTTTCTTGAACACCTCCAGGAATGGTGATTCTACCGCCTCCCTGGCAGCATATTCCAGTGCCTGACCACTCTTTTAGAGAAGTTGTTTTTTCTGACATTCAGCCTGAATCTCCCCTGGTTCAACTTGAGGCTATTCCCTCGAGTCCTGTGGCTAATTACACAGGAGAAGAGTCTGATCCCCACCTAAATGTAACCTCCCATCAGGTAGTTATACAGAGTGATGAAGTCTCCCCTGAGCCTCCTCTTTTCCAGATTGAATAATCCCAGTTCCCTCAGCTGCTCCTTGTAAGACTTGTGCTCCAGACTCCCACCAGCTTCCTTGCCCTTCTCTGAACATGCTTCAGGGACTCATTGTCTTTCGTGTAGCGAATACCAAAATAACTCATACTTTGAACACCATTCTTCTGCAACTCTGTGTCCCCAGCTGCCTTTGCCGGGTACTCTGCTATTAAGTTAAATGTACTTTGAACTATTCCATGGGCTTCTCCTGATATTTTCCTGTTTCTCTAATAATACCCTTACCATCTACTAGATCTACTGAAATTCAGAGCCAAGACATATAGCAGAGTTTTAACTCCTAGTTCAGATATACATAAATCTAACTATTTTTCAGTTGTATTGATTTATTCCAGAAAATAGTTTGGAAGCTTATACATTCTTATTTGTTTTTTAAAGAACTACTGACAACTAAGATAAAGTTTTTTTATCTCATTATTTCATTGCTGTGATATCATGAAATAACATGGAAACTATTGTAGCATACTTCACACCTTGGTTAACATATAACAAATAGCTAAATTCTATAATTCTATTCTTGCTTTATATGCCCTATTTGAGAGGAAGTAGAACAAAAGCCCTCTCTCTTTTTTTTTTTTTTTTTTTTTTTTTCCCTCTTCCCTTAACAAATAAGTGTTTTTTATCTAGATTTGACTTTGGTGAGTCCACTGTCATGTATAAATATTATATATACGTATAAAAGTAATTTATATTTTTCTCCTACTACTCTTTTCTGCAACAGATCAGATCAAAACTCTGGCTAGCAATTTTGTAGAAATATTTTCTGTATTTTATGGAAAGCTCTTGGAAGCAATCAAAATATTGTACAAGGCTGGAACTTTACCTAGTTGTTAATTGGCAGGTTAAACTTTTATGGGTTTCTGGTACCTTGGCAATACATGACTATTAAAAATTGCAGGTGGTTCAGGGGAAAGGGGGAGGTGAGTTCCTGTGCTAGTAATATATCATAAAGCTATATATTTCATGTTCCTGTTGTGAAAGTGGAGACCTTAATACTTTTTCACAATATAAGCTGATTAAAGAATCTTTATGGATCTCATTACCTAAAGATTTTCTCTGTGAAGACTGAAAAATGTAATGCTTATGGATAAGAGCAGCAAAAATAATTAGCCTCTGTGGTGCCTCCTTTGGTTTAACAAAAACAGTATGTTATTAAATGTGCTTATTCATTTTGAGCTTAAGTTTGTCATTTTGTACAAAATGTTGTCGATGTTTTGGCCATTTTCCTTCATTCTGACATGATCAAGCATAGGAAGTGAAAGGGTAGGATTGCTGCATGCTTCAACTACAATAAAATGCTACAATGAATTTCAAGGTCACAAAATAACAGAATTTTTGAGATTAGAAAGGGCTTCTAAAGACTGCATGTTTTCATCCCCCTGCTACAGCAGGTTGGCCTGGGCCAGATTCAGTCAGACTTTGGATATCTCCTGAGATGGAGTCTCCACAGCCTTGATGGGTAGTTTGTATCAGTGTTCCCTAACCTGATCTTCTTCTACAGATGGTCATCCTTCATTGCTATGAACATTCTTGGGGGTCTCAGGAATCTGGAGACCCGTGGACAAATCTTACAAATGAAGGTGGAAAAGGCACTGAGTACCTGAGCCATTTCTATGCCCTTTGCCATTAGACCTTCATTCCATTCAGCTCCAAAGAGTTCATTTGTCTTGATCGCTTAGATTTGACAACATTTGTGGTGTTGAATGAAGGATAAAAATGCTGAACACTATTTACATTTATCATGTTAGATCTTCCAAGTGTAATGTTGGTTAATACATGAGTATTTGCTATTTAGAGATAGTTTTGTGTCCATTGCAGTATTTAATTCATTTAGTATATATTTTCTTAGTAATAAAATAATGACAGTCAAATGTAATGACACAGTAAGGTATAACAAAGATATTTGAGTACTTAATGTAAATATTTTTCCACTCATATGTCCATCTTGTCCAATATGGGAGGTAGATTACATTCTTGTGTAAGAGAAATAAACTTGAAGATATTTTCCTTATTACAAATATCACTTTTTTTTTTTTTTTTTTTTTTTTTTTTGAGAGAGAGAGAGACTTGCTTTCATTTTTCCTAATAATCATTTTGATACTTGTATCAAAACCAACAGAAAGCCATGTGGTAGATTTCTAGTGGTTGGTGACCCTACACATAGCAGGGGGATTGAAACGAGATGTTCATTGTGGTCCTTTTCAACCCAGACCTTTCCATGATTCTGTGATTCTGTGATTCTTGGAATAGTTTACAATGGCTGGAAGTGTCTTTCTAATGTTAAGCCAGACTTCAGAAGAAGGGTAGGTGGTTACTGGCAAAGCCTCAAGAAGTTTAAGGTTGGATTGTAATACATTCTTATGCTGTTTTAGGACTGGGACTGTGCAGCCTCTTTTGCAGAATGTAGGGTGATACTGCTTGTGAAGGAAGTGCACTTCTGTGCATGAATTCACTTTTCTGCTCACTCTAGAGACGCTGCCTCTGGAATTTTCTCACTGGTAATATTTTTCACCTTCCTGGGCAGCTATGAAATTTGGGCTGTTCTGAGGATCTTATGATGATTATAGATTTAAAACAGCCATGTGGGAACCTGCAATGTGATGCATGGCAATTCAGGAATGAAATAAAAAATACTTTGAACTGCAATGGAAACAGTAAAAATAAAATAAGGAAATAGAGGTGTCTGAGCTTTCTGCCTTCCTCAAATTCTGTAGCTCTGCTAGGCCTCCTATGCATGATACAACTAAGCCTGTGTAAAAGCTTGTTTAAAGAATGATAGAATAATTATGAGAGTAATTAGTATATTTAATCTCCTCCTTTCCCGTCTCCATTTTAATATAATTTCATTTTATTATAGTTTTGTGTGCATAGGGCCCAATTTTCTTCTTAGGCTATGTAGTACCAGTCACTGTAATAACAGAGACTGCAGCCAAATTGTCTTTGAATTAAGCTACTGTCATATGGGTAGGCTGAGTGCCAGTTTTATATTTGATCACTAGCCCAATATAACTCCCTCCACTGATAAATTTAACAAAATATAATGATAGTGACAGTAACCAGAACTTGTGGATGAAGCATTTTTATAAGTACATTCACATAATTCATGGTCATGGAAATATGTTATCTCCAGAAGGACAAAATGTTTAAGACATATGGTAGTTCATCAACAGAACTGGAGCTCTAAATGAGTGCAAAATTTTTCTCAAATCTACTGTTCTGATGGCTGCAGCTTCTGAAAATCTTATTGGCATCTTCTGTATTACCGGGCAATCCAATGGTTGAGAAATCTGAATAATTAATAAAATACTTAATTGTTAATCTTAGAATTTGTTCTTCAAGAATGATTTCTCCGCACATTTTTGAGTCAGCAAAGAATTTTAATGTATCAGTACACCTTAGCATATATTCAAGAAGTTTTATTTATAATTTTGCTACAGTAAAACTTAGAAGTTTCATGGCAGTATGCAGTAAGACAATGACCTGTACAGACTTAAAGCAAAATAAAACAAACCTTCATTCCAAAGCCTTCCTAAAATTTACAGAGCACATGTTTTTTATAACATAGATTGTATGGAAGTTAGGATCAGCAGGAGTTGGCACCAAGTTTGTTATTGCTAGAACATAAACAGAAAAACTCTATGGTATAAGCATGCAAGACTTAGTTGAGTCTTTTTTGTTAAAAAAAAAAGAAAAGTAAACAAACAACTTCATAGAAAGTCTTGCTATGACATACTGTCTTCTTATCACTTTAGTATAGTTAGATTTCAGACCAAGAAGGGGAGTGGGAGTGTATTAATATTATTCTATGGGATTTTTTTGGCAATTATTCAGCTAGATAGCATCATATTTTGGCTATTGGAAAGGTTTTGATTCTTCTCTGATTTTTAAAGGTTTTATTATTACAAATATGTTAAGGACTTAGACTTATATGTCTCCACCTGCCCTTTGAAAACAAACAAAAATGAATGTTTACATTTATTAAATTGCTTTCTCTCCTACATTTCAAATTGTATTATTTTAATGTTGCTTAGTTATTTTAAATTCAATGTCAGCAAAAGAAAAGTCTAGAGATGGCATAAAAAGCTGTCGCTGTAAAGGAATCAAAATGATTTCTCATGCATTAGCATGAAGAATTTACACAAAACATTGTTTCTTACTCTGTGATCTCCATCAAACTTCAGAAAAAAACAAGTGCAGGAAATATCATTTAAAACAATACAAAGATTCAAACTAGAAAACCATGATCTTAGTATAAAATAGTGTATTTCTGAGCAATGGTGAAGCTATAAGTAAAATTCACAATTACCACTGTGAAACAAAAAGGTAAATGGCAAGTGTGTTCCTCAAACAATTACATTATTTCACTCCAAATTTTCATTTTCCTTCAATAAGAAATTTTGTACTTTTCACAACGTGGAATTGAGAACAATTCCCACCATTAAATGAATGGATTCCAGAAATTTCAAAGCATGCCACCAACAGAGCAGTGGTTTTCAGACACAGAAAGAATAAAATGGCTATTCAGAAACTGCACGCTCCTTAGCTATATTTAATACCAGAAAATAGAGTACTGCTTTTACATTTATTCCATAGGGCCCCATTCCAGAAAACACTTCCATGAATAGCACTCAGAGGCACTGCTTATATGCATTAAAAGTGCTTACTGGCAGCAGTGTTTCCAAAAGAAATTGCATCTCAGTACTTCAAAAGTTGCAAGAGTTTAACTAAATCAGTTTTAAATTGCACCAGTAAAAGCCATATAGATGCACCTAAAGCCTGTCTAGCTTGATTAAATAACTACTGATGCAATTTCATTGTTTTAAATCAGTTTTTATGCTAACATTAATATTTAATTATTTATAAGTGAATGTGATATCTGTGTTATTTGTTGGAGTGTCACCAGATTTCATTGAGGACTTCATTTTCTTCTCCTTTAAAACTACTTATTTCTTATAAAATCCAGAATCTACTAAAAGAAACGAGTTCAGTGTATGCTCAATTTCATTTAATGTAAGTTGAAACCATAAGGTCTGCAAAAGAAGTTCTGAGAATTTCAGGTATAACTAGTGTTGAAATGGAAGTAAAAAATATAGGATCCTTATAAATTCTATTATTTGAGCAGTAAAATTTGCTCCTTGAATGCTGAATGACTGTGAAACACAAAGAGTGAATGAATTCCACCCTCGTTCTTTAATTAATAGCTTTCAGCTTGTTGTCCTTCAGATTCCCTGCAGCAGCAGCATTATAATTTTAATGCTATGTAAAATAAGTCCTTCAAAATGCTCTTAGGCAAGTGTAATGACATCTGCACATTACTAGCACTGAACAGTAAGCAAATCTGTGATGAAGGAGAGTTTGATGTGCTACCACACATCAGTGATCCTGGCTTGTTTCCCCGATTTGTTTTGCCATTTACATTTTCAGCATCATGCTCTTAACACTCCTGTTTCCTCCTACCCATACAAACAAGACTGTTGTTCTGTTGTTGTTTTGCATGCTATAAATTTAGATTAGTTTATTCCATCCTATTCTCAGAGAACAATTAAATTTCCAAACAGTGGACTATAATACTAACAAACCAGAGGAAAGAAATAATGTTGGACATCAGGGTTTTCTGTCTCCTCTATTCTCTCTTGCAGTGAATGAGAGTTGTCCATCTAAAAATTAAACATCTACTCCATTACGCTTTTCGCTGGTCAATTGAAACTGGCAGTCATTGGATGTCCTCTAGCTACCTTTCTGCAAATCCTGGTGGAGATATATGGCCAACTTTAAGTTCCCCCACCCTTTTATTATATCATATTTATGTGTAAATCTCAGGGAACATCCCTATAATTGTTCTGTGCCCTTAAAGCATAGCAATTGTCCTACAGTGTGCTTTTATAGACTTAATTTTCTGACAATAATAATAATAAAAAACCAATAATTTTCTTCATTACCTGTATAAAAGATCTCTGGACACCAGCTCTAGGGATGAGTGCTTTAATTTTGTGCAATTCATTAAAAAGCATTGGAATTATATGAAGAAAGTAAAGACATTCCATGCATCCACACTTGCAGTGCAAGGTCCTTAACAAGATTTTTCAGGCAGATTGACCTGTGTTGTAGAAAAAATGACACAAATCTCAGTCCTGAATATTCTGAGTTCAAGACTTTCACAATAAACTCATGTCTGACATTCCCCTTAATACCTTTACGAAACCACTCTTAAAGCAGTGCCTGCATTTTTGTACCTCTAGGCAGTTATGTATTATATTAAATGTTAGAACAAATGTTGTGTAAAGCCATTGACATTCTGACAATCTTGGAAGGGCAGAGTTCTTATGAAATTTAATATCTTCACCCAAGAACAGGAAAAATAATCTTACAGGTTTCAGTAGATGGATGGATGTATACACTGTTTTATTTTTCTACAACAGTCTTAACTGTCATTAATCATTTCAGAATTGATGCATTGCTATTTTTAGGAGCACAAAGAATTTCGGTATTATAACATGATCTGTACTAGACAGAGGTCAAATAAATGGTCTGCAGTGGAGATTTGCTGCTAGAAATACATTGGTATAAAGTCCAAAATAACTTTATAGCACAAGACTACTGGGTGGGTGTACTGTAATTTACTAAATTACAACAGATTTAAGCTGTTGGAACATTTTTATTAACGCTTATATTTGTTTTTACAATCCAGTTACCTCAGAACACAGCAGTTTATTCAAAACAGGTATCTTGGATTTCATTTCTAAAAATATTTTGATATTTTTTATGAACATTTAAAACCCAGAGGCTCTTTGTGCTGAAAACAAAACACAGGCATTTTATGGCTTTCTCACTTTTTGTCCCATATATTATAAGACTGCATGTATTGTGCCAGATCGCCAAATGGAGGCAGCTGTGATGAGAAGCTCAGGAACCAAGCAATTCTACATCTGTGGAATCTCATCTTTGCAGGGCCATGTACAAGAACTCAGGAAATACCCCTCATTTGCATGCAGATATGTACATTTCTGAAGAAATGCATGTCAGCCAGAGCTAAATTCTCTTGCTTTTATGAACTTACTTAAGAGTGTCAGGTACATAAAGTAGTATATATAATAAGGTGAGACCAAACAGATTCTAGTTGTGTCTTAAGGACAAGATTAATTTGATGGAAGTGACATTGGAGTTTACATTTGAAGGTAATGTCTTTGCATTGCAGGGGTTCACTGCAGAAAATCAGGTATAACTCAAAATTGGACAATTAGTCACAAATATAACAGCATCTAATAGAAATACAAAACATGCAGCCTAAATTTCTGGGTTGCTAGCCGATATTGGGATTTGAATCAGCCCAACTGCTTTGCTTTCAGTCTCTTCTTTTACCCCATTTTTTCCTTTAGTACCAATCCTGCTACTTCTGACATGTTGGCAGAGCAGTCGCGAGAGTCCCCAAGACTTCAATGGAGCTGCGTTTAGACTTAATCCTATATAACTGCAGCATGATACAAGTTAAGAAATTATGCTAATGAAATTAAGATTGTTATTATCAGCCTCTGTAGTGTTTAGATGGCAGTTATGCAAGTACATACAGCTGTACCCATCTTTATTAAGTAAATCAAAGGCATTTTTTTCTTTGAATGCAGTTCTTGCAGAATCTGACTTTTGCTAATGCAATGAAAACTAGAACAATACTGTCAAGCTGGGAAATAGGCTTACACATTAATATATGCAGAACTTTAACATATGAATGACTAAATCTTAATTAGTTTCTTAACTAGTTTTTTGGGGTTTTTTTTCTTGGGTTTTTTTTTTTTTTTTCCTCTTTTCATATCTTCTATATGAAATATATGTAAGGGAAGTAAAATGCTTTTAAAAACAGGTGTACGTAGTTAGACTATGATGCTCCTACATCTCAAGTGGTTTTGGCTTGAATCTGTTCATCAGCTCTGGTACTGGTTCACAAACTGTTTTTCTTGAGGATAGTATTTTTCATATTTTCAGAATCATGAAAAATCATGATTTTTCAGTCATCAATAATGCAGTGTTTGTTCACAATGTTGTCCATATTTCTTCTGGAGAGTCTTTCAGCTATGTTGTAAAATGGAAGCAAGGGGATTAATGTTTAAGGCAATCAAGTGGTCTGAGAAGTTGAAACCAGAGAATCACAGAATCAGAATCTTCCAAGTTGGAAGGGACCTTTAAAGGTCGTTTAGTCCAACTCCCCTGCAATGAACAGGGACATCCACAGCTCGGTCAGGTTGCTCAGACCCTGGTCAGCCTGACCTTGGAAGTCTCCAGGGACGGAGAAATCTTGACATAAACTCAAATGTAGAACTCTTGTTGACTGTCATGACATTTAATCCTGTTTTCCCAACCACTAGAGCTACTGAGAAAGAAACAAATCCCTTGTTCATGTTTGGAGTGCTGTTCAAACACTCACAGATTGGAAAATCACCTCATATAACTGTTTCATGGATGGTACTAAAGTCTTTGTATACATCTACATACTTCAAGATCTTTGGCTAAAAAATATGTATCAAAGGGGGAGGCAGAAATCTGTCTATACTTCTCAATATTATTAGCAACATTCAAATGCTGTATGTGTGCATTAACATTTAGAAATAGTATTTTAGACTTACATGTATTTAAATATATATTTATTTCCCATTGGAATCCTTTTCTGCTGTCAAACTCAGATATATTCACTGGAAAAGATAAAAGTTCATCAACTAACCTTACAGTAATAGAAAAACATATTCTGCTGAGAGGTTAAAATACTTGGAATTTTAATTTTAAAAGCAACAGCAAAACATTTTGCTATTCCATTTACTTTCTACCCTTGTCTTTTTCTCAAGGGTATAGTTTATGAATCTACATATTATTGCCTTCATTGAAAGGTTGTGTGTTATTCAAGATGACTTGTAAACTTGATTCAATCTTCCCTAGTAAGTAAGGGAAGCAGGAAATACCAGAGAACACTAGACTCGGTAAACCTATAAAATTTGAGAATGCAGCCCATTATTTCTAGAGTCTTTTCACATAACACTTTGGGAAGCAATGACTAATTAGTTTTTGGCTCTAACAATAACAGTTTGAGGGTTGTTTTTTTTTTTTTGTTTTTGTTGTTTTGTTTTTATAGCTTTCATATTAGGTAGAGGAGGGAAAGTGACTCTGAATGATGAAATATTGGCAGTGTGTACACTTGTTTCTCAGTAGGAGCTCAGTTCTTTGATCCCAGGTACAATTACATTCATTGCCCAAGTTTTATCGCCATACCGGAGAGTTAACTAGAGCCACTACACTGACAACAGCATCCTGACAGATTTTTGTTAATAGGCAATTGAATAGTTAAAATTAATGCCCTAGATTCTCTAGATTCTTGGTAATAATTAAATGTTCATAAGATTTTTCTTGACCACTTCGCAGCAGTGAATAGAATATTTGCCTTTATTTAATATATCAAATGTTCAAACCATGCTTCCAAACAATAATACTTACTAGAGGAACATGTTAGTTATGGTTCTTTTTTCCTACTTGAATACTTATAGTGCTCATTTCGGAATTCACAAGAGACAAATCTCAATTGGCAGAAAGTGCCATAGCTTCCTGATGGATATTTAAATCTGCGCTCAGTTTGGGTTCTTACCAGAAGAAAAGGCTTCTGATCAAGTACTAATGAAATTTAAAAAAATCTTGTTTATAGTTTTTGTTGTTGTTTGCTCTGTTTATCAGCTCATTTGTTAATGATCCTTCAAAATTATAGCTGCTTTTTTGTCTAATTATACATAGGATATATTATGTGGGCAACTTTCTGAACGGTGGCTGAGGAAGATCCTATTACCAGTGATTAGAATGGGAGACTGGAAATGTGAATCACTGAATTTCATTTGCATTTCCTCCTCTTTGCTAAGTGGCCTTGAAAAAGTGTTTCTACCCTTATGTTCTTAAAGTATTTCTCTTACCCTTTATCTGTCTCTTCTCCGTAGTTTGAGGCTCTGTCATTTTATTTGCAAAATGTATACCACAGCGTAAGTAGGTTTTAGTGATAGTAGAGACAATAACAGTATGGAAACAGTCATTATGCACTCTTTTTTAAAAGAAATTATACCGCACATTTTGGAGTACATTTTAATGATTTTAATTTCTCTCTGTAGCTTTTGGGTAGTGTATAACATACTCATGAGCTAAAAGAGAACTAATTACCTATGAACCCAAAGTCTGCCTAACTTCCAGATATGTGAGAGATCATGTAACATACAGAATAAGATACTACAATTTGTGCCACAAACTGTAACTTCTATCATAAGTAGAAAGGCAAACCTTTGTACCTTTGTGGCACTAGATTTTCATATTATCCTAAACCAACCACCCTGTCTTGTTTCCAGGATCAGCAGGTCTCACTGGGATAACCTCTGCAGACGGTTTTCATTTTCAGAGTTAACTGTCACTCTGACTCAGAGAAGTATGACAGTCATAGCTGTGCACACATACACACACATATATATTTATATCAATATCATTTATATTAAAAAGCTATACAAGATGCATCAAATCCGAATAGTATTCCACATGTTCTATTTGATCAACTCATACTTGATCACTTGACAAATTCAAAGCAGGTGTATTAACATAGTAAGCTTTCTCCCAGATTAAAAAGACAGATTTCTTACTGGCAGGCTTCCTTGTGGTTGCTTGTTTCTGACAAAGGAAGTACAAATATAGATAAGAAAGGCCTCATAGAGGATTTTCTCTACATGTCCTAGCCATGTTGGTGACCTTCATTTTGGTAACTGAGGAGGATTACTTCATGCTATTGGCTGTACCCCTGGTCTCAAATGGAACAAGAAATGGAATAAGGAAAGACAGTGATTTACTAGAAGCCTGAACAGCAAAAGAGAGCAGTTACAATAATTTTCTCCATAGCAATGAGGGGAACGTGTTAAGAAAATCTCAAGGCATTGCTTTCCATCTGATGGAGTTATGTACAGCATGTAATGCATGGCTGACTCATGAAGTCTCTCAAAATAGTCTTTGTTATGCGTGCTAAGAGATAAAGCACCCTTTTCAAACACTTAACTAAGTAACCAATTTAGGACTGAAGTAGTGAACTATATGTAGCAGTGTAGAACCCATCTCATGCTAATTAGCTCAGTGACTAATGAAACATTTTCTGGATAGGTTAAAAACTGGTTTCCAATCAGAAACCAAAATTAGTGATGGTAGTGCTGTATTATGTGGTGATTACCACAGATAATACCAAGTAAAGTGATTAAATAGCAATAGTTCTTCAAAGGATTCCTCTATCTGGATTCATCTTTGTATTTTCCCCTTGGAACTATGCAAGAGTGAAATATCCCCAGTACTGAGAGTAGGTCTGTCCTGTGAATCATAGCCTACATGGTTGATTGCAGTCCTCAGATGCCTTCAAAAAGAATATTCCTGTTTGCTTTATAAACCTGTTGAAATGCAGTATATTGTTATGAAACCTGCCAAATATCTAGAGCAGTTTACATAGGAAATGAGCAGGGTTGGTTTGCAGTATTTATTTTTCTGCAAGGCAAGCGGTAAAGCTGATGTGATGGAAATGACTGACTCTCATCTTGAAACCTTAGAGCAGTTTGTGCTAATTCACTGATGTATGTACTTAAACACATTAATAAGGCTAAAATAGACAGAGGCACCTAATGATGCATGCTGGGCTGGGGATAACAGAACAGCAGAGGGGCTTACTGAGGACCTGTTCTACTGGGAGCAGAGCCTTTATATCCTAATTAAAGCCTTGTAAACCTCCATTTAGTCCTGGAAATCCAGTATCAGGTTTACTGAGCTGATTTTAATTAAAGCTGATGCTGGCCCCAACTTTAACATGGATTTCTGACCAAAATAATCTTTTCTAAATAAAGTGTGTGTGTATGCATATGCATGTATACATTCATCTGTTGGTGTGTACTTACACGTGTTTGCATTCTCTTGTGTTTAAATCTTCTCTAATTAAGAACAGATCATCCTCGTGTTTAAACTAGTAATTGTCTGTTGGTGAAGGGAATACTGACAAGTTATTTTTACTTCTACGTTATCACCTGTCATGTTAAATCTAGTACCAGGTGAGGACTCTCTGACCCCTCTACTGGGGGAGGTGGGAGGGAAGGTTGTGCTTTTTTGATCTATAGATAACCGTTTCAGAGCCAGAGGTAATGCTGTAGAAGAGTAAAGAACTAGTGCTTGTTTATGAGACTGTAATATCCCTGGAAAGAAAAAAAGGGGGGGGGGGGGGGGGAAAGGTGACAGAGAAAGAGAGGTAGAATAGTGGAATGCTAAAACAAAAGCCTTAAGCAATTACATGGCTGTCCACATACCCTTCATTTTCCTCCTTTTATCTGAGGCATAGCTGTTTAAGTCTCATTACTACTACTTTCATTTTTTTCCTACTGAATCTAGCCTACTTGGTAATACTTGACAGCTGCTTTATCTGCTTTGTAAATATGTCTCATTCTTCCTTTGTACATTAAAGCTCTAACTTTATTTACCATCTGCCTCCAGGTCCTGCACTGGATACAGAATCATGTGTGACCTGTAGAATTTTTCAATCATGTGTATCCATTTTATCTAAGTGTTTGACAGATGAATTTGTTTTCAGAATGTCCTTAAAAGATGAGCTGGTGTTATTTTTATGTTACAGCTAGAAAAATCAATCTCATGGCCCTGCCATGCTGAGTTATTTCAGCAAGTTCTGCTTGAACTAGGCAGGCTCCCAGAAGCTGTGCAGTAAGATGTTCTGCTCCGTGCTTCCCAAATTAGACTGAGTGAAGCACTGCGGTTGTGCTATATTAAGACAGGGTATCTCTGAATTGCACAGCGTTGTACTGTTTAGACGCAGGCTTACAGGCTAAAATAGCAATATAACTGCTCAACGTTAAAATTGATTTTTCTCAGAGTACTTAATAATATCACAGCTGTCTGTATCAGATAGATCCGTTACACCACACCAGTCCTTCAAGTCATTCTCCTAGGAAACAGAGAAAACCCGAGAGTAATCTAGGTTACATTTGACCTAAGGGCCATATCTCAGAAGGGTCCTGTGCAACTGAAGATGGTTACTGCACCAGCTCAGGTCTCCATCAGCAGAATGCAGGGTGCAGGAACACACTTGTCACAGGGAGACCCTGTTCCTTGCTTCATTGAGAGTAATCCAGAGGACAGAAGTATGTGCAAAGTCCTGTTTCTCTCTGCTATATAAACACCTCCGGGATCTGAGAATCTGCCTGCATTTGCTGGGCATTCAGAGCATGATGGCACATAACTGGCACATGACTGGCTAGAGGCTGATGTTCTTTCAGATCATGGCCACTGGAGAAGAATGGCAGCATGCCTTTTCACGGAGTAGCAGCCAGGGAAATACAAGCTTCTTTCCCACAAACAGCATGGATAATAAACCAAACAGAAACCAGGACAATAAACAGCTCAAAGGCAGTACTGATGGCTGCTCCATTCTTGCTGTGTCTTAGTGACTGTGCAAATAGCTAGCTTAAACCACCTAGCATTTCTTCTAATGGAGGAGAGGGCAAGCTCCCTCTCTGTTCTGGGATGGAGGAGAGATGCTGGTGGTACCATCCTCTGAGGAGCAGCTGGCAACAGGCAGCAGAGCTGGTGAGCATCAGTTGCCTCACCAGAGGCATGCAGTGTTAGTGTTTTGTTCCACTTGGTGTCATGGTTACACACTAGTGAAAAGGGAACTGGCAGCCAATTTGGTTGCCTGTTCCTTGTAGTGAGGACCATTCTCCCAGGGCACCGCAGTCAGACAAAGGCTGATGTGAAACAGCACACAGGTGGCTCCCTGAGCCAGGAGAACAGCAGGAGCCAAGCATGCAATCTGAATATGCCATTAAGCATTTGCAGGAAGGAAGGGTGTCTCATATGAAGGCTGAGGGGTTTCAGCCTGTAGATGTCTTCTTCCTGGAGTCTCCAGGAGTAACTGGTCAGTCAGTTGCACAGTAAAAAAAGGAGCAGTAGCAAAATGCCGTGTTTAAAAAGAAAATAAGTTGTTTTCACCTGATTGTCTCTCAATTCCAGTCCAATTTCATTTTACAGTTACATTTCACTAAATGACTGATCCATGGCACCAGAAACTATGCCAGTAAAAGGAAATATTTCAGGTCTCAAGGACTTCTGTTATCAAACAGAAGATTTCTTTGCTTGCATTTATTTTTCCTCATTAACATCAAACTTGCTATCCCTGTCAAAGTAACAAAACCAGCAAGGTAGTAGTCCATTTATGTATGTCCTCTTTGCAAATTAACCACAGGATTTAAGCAAGAGTTTCACTGTTGTTTGTGATTCTTGAGTGACAGCATTCTTCTATGTATCTTGAATTGTGGCTAAGTTAGGGCCCTAACCTTTATGGCCGCACTATCTTCTTAGTATTTATTTTAAAACTGCTGCTCACTCTCTCACCATCTCTTCCCATCATGCTCATTCTACATGCTGTTCTACAGCATCCCACAGTCTTTAAGAGCGCTGTCTGGATCGTGTTCCACTCACAGTCCTCACTCTTACTTAGAATAATCAGATTTCTAAATTGCAATATGATAATTTTCCCATCATTAGATTGGTGTAATCATGGGCAATTTTTGTTTAGTATATCCGAACTGGTATATATGGATGGTGGAGGTGCTAGTGCTGTAACAAAATGGTTTGGAAGCCCCATATGGGATCGTGTCGTGGGCAGGAACTGCTACCTTGGGAGAAGGTAAGATTTTGCTAATAAAATAATTGATAGAACCCCAACAGGGTTTAAACCCTCAAGGACGTTTATTTACTGGTTCTACCAGTTGACAGCCAGTAGACAGCAGACATTCCCATGGGCTGGTTCACATTTCTGGAAGAAGTTTTTGGCATTGCCAAATAATAAACTCTGTCTCAGATGGCTTGCCTTTGTTCAGATCACAGAAACAATGAAAAATAGAGGTTGGAAGGGACCTCGAGAGGTCATCTGATCCAATACCCTGCTTAAGGTGGGTCTATCTTAGTTATATGATCAAGAAAAACAATTTCTTATTAATCCCCAGAAAGTCTTTTTTTCTTGCACAATTTTCAAACAGCGCTTTTCAGACCTGTAATTCAACAAAATTTTTATTAGGTGGGAATAGTAAAAGACCTCTCTCTGGTTGAGCGATATCTTTTCTGGCAAACTTCAATGGCTATTTCTAAGACTGTGGAAGTGTAGATTCTAAGATGCTGGAAGAAGAATTTTGCACAAACAAAACCATTTTTCCCTCCATCCAGATTTCTACACCAAAACAGCTGCTTATCTGTTTTAGCTTTGCTTCCCTATACTTAGAAAATGCAAGAGGCAAAGAGCTGAGTGTAAAAATGAGTAAGTTCTTCTACAACTATGAGGAGACAAATACAGGTTAGTGAATTCATTTAATAACCTGACCTGCAGCTTCTTTCTGGGCTCTGTCCCTGTTCTGAAAAGTGGAAAATCATGATTTAATTAGAGATGTTTTCATACTCTGCGAAAACTACTGGGAGCTGAATGGGCTGAAGCGCCTCTTTGTTGATAATTTCTGAAATGTCTTAGAAAAAAAATAAAAATCTGTCATTGTTTCTCAGAAAACACCAAGAGCTGTAAGGGGGTACTACTCTGCTTAGTCAGGGATGGTGGAGCAAAAAGCTCTGAGCCAAGAACTGCCTTCCCACAGCTCTGCTTCCCCAGTGTAACTTTGCTCTGGGAGGTGTGGTGTGCTGAAGTTGAAGAGGTCAAGTGGCCTATGCAGAAGTTTTGTCCTCTTTTTTTGCCTTTCTTAGTGTTGCCAATGACAATTCCAAAGTGAGTCTGGCTGGGCACCAGGAATGACACCTTGGCACATTCAGTAAAAAAGGGTTGTTTTGATTTAGCACAATCTGCACTATGCCTGTAAAAATGGTTCTGAAATTTACGGATCGGAATGCATTTTCTACATTACACCAGTGCATACAGACTCTTTTACAAGAGTCTGCAGAACATATGGGTAATATGCAGCTCATACTCTGAAACTTATTTTTGACACTTGTTTTAAGAACAGGGAAGAAAATGCAACAGTCTGGACTCAATTACAAATGGATACTTCTTGGGTAACTTTATGAACTGCAGCAGAGTGACTGGCTATATAGTGGGAGGAAAACTAGAGTTTGGAGTAATAGCTTCTTCTTAATATTTATTTGAAAAGCCTGAAGTAATATTATTTATTTGATTTGGGATGCTCACCTAACTGCTGTTTCCAGGATTGGAGCTTGCTTACTTTTTTATAGTAATATTCTTGATAATCAGATTATTCATGCAGTTTATATTAAATCATAATGTTTTCCTTGTGGCAGATTTTATATGTTGTAGTAGGTTATGCCATAGCTTATATAGCAGGGCTCCAGTAGATGGCAGAGGAGATAGGCTTTGAAGAGGTCAAGATTTCAGGTAATCAGTTAAATTAGTGTAAGAAAATAAGTTCTATTTGAACTTCAGAAAACCTGCCAGTTTCACTTCACTTGTTTTCATTGAAGTGAAACCAGTGTGTATAGTTTATGGGGGCTCACATGCCTGTCATGGTTCTTGGACCTTGATTTGTAAAAATAAAGCATGCTCTAATAGAAGCTGCCCATTTGGGATCTCAAAAGATTATAAGGGTCTTTTTTTTTTTTCTTTCTTCTTTTTTTTTTTTTTTTTTTTTTCTTTCTCTTTTTCTTTCTTCATTTTTTTCCTCTTGTAAATTTAGTCATTGATTTTAGCATTAGGGTCTGAGTGGAAAGCAACCTATAGGGACAGTCCTGTTCTGTAACTCTGAAATACATCATAAAATAGGCATAAACATCAAGGGCTCTGATGTTTGTAGGTAGGAGCCAAGGCCAGTCTCTGTTACCATTTACATCACTGTAAACCCAAAATAATAAAACTGACACAGTCCATACACATGATCAAGAGACTCAGTTTGGATGGAAATCACCTGTGTAATCCACTCTAAAAAGCAGCTGTAGAAATCTCTAGATAAGTAAGAAAATGGAACATAAAACAGTCAGCAATATGCAGCCCTAGGTAAATATAGAGACTGCTGAAGCAGCTGGATTTTCCTCTTCCAGAGAGGTTTTGCAATATACCATATGTTCACCTAAGTGAGAACTATAACGCTCTCCGATATGAAAAGGACAGCAGAGTTGTATGTGTGAACACACAGGTTGTGTACTGGGGGCTAAATTCACTGACGCTTAGTCTGAGGAGGCTCGAAGGAGGGGAATGCATATAAAGAAAAGCCCATAATACTGCAACAATTACTTTCATTATATTTTCTAGAGGGGACACAAACATTTGTTGGAGATGGGGCAGCCTCTGTGCACCTTCTAAAGTACCTCCCTTTTTTTATTGAGCTTTGTCCCCACTAAATGTAAATAGCTCTTGATCTTCTGTGATCCTTTTGCAACGCATCAGCAATGTTTCACTGGTAGAAATTTCTTTATGCCTTAACTTCACAACAAAGTTGGTATGTTTATCTGTGAGAAAGTCTGTGCTACTGTGAGAATATACACCTGAACAACTCCACCCTTCTGATCCTTGTTGGAGACCACAAAAAGCTGTAGTAAAATAGGAAGCTCCACTTCAGAGAATGGAGTAACACCCACCTGAAGGAAGGAAGTAAATTTAATAGGATTGTTTCTTAAGTTCTTCTTTTGCTCCTGGGTTGTACACAGAATCACTTGAGTTTTGCAGGTTATAGGAGAGTTTAGTAACATATGAATGATGGAGAGCTTACTGTGTTGCTGAGCAAATTTGTTGAAAAGAAATGTGTACCTGAAACAAAATTAATAAGGTTTTTTTTTTTTTTCTTCTTTTTTCTTTTTTTTTTATTTTTTTCTATAGACAGTAATCATGACAGAACCAGCAGACAACATACTTAGTACTAATCAGCTTTCACTAATCACGGAAGGTAAAATTAGTTATTACTGTTGAGTCACAACTTTCTTTAAGTAGCAGTCTAAATCGAATTACCATAAGTTGCTTTACTATGCACTTAATACTCCATTGTTATCCACACAGATTTTGGTCAACCTGAGGCTACTTATAATTGGGTTTTTGACGTGTAATTTTTTTCTTAGTTCACTTATTCATATAATTGATGTGATTACCAATTAAGATGCTGATTTTGCTGCTGAAAAGTCCATGACTCTCATTAGAAACTGAAGTCTGGTATCTTGATTAATCATGTGATATATTTTGAAGCTAGTTTCCACTTTGTGTAAACTGACATGACACCACAACCTTCCAAACTCAGTAATACTTATACTGCATTTGTAAAGGAAGAGATAGAAGAGGAAAAGGAGGAAATATAATTTATTCTTAAGTGTAGATTTTATTAAAATATAAAGTAATTTAAGTTTACATACATTATTATTAAAGAAAAAAACACAACAACACACACACACAAAAAAAAACAACAGTCAAGGTATCTCAGCATAAGTACGTGTAGGCTTTCTACCAAGGTCTTGTTATAAGTAACATTATGGAAGTTGTATTATGACAGTAGAATCTCTAAAAGAGTAAAAATGAAATTGGTGGGGACATAAAAAGACCAATGCTGAATGTTTCCAAAATTTTTGTTCTAAAAATACATGGGCTGTCTTATGAGTTGTTTCATGTGGTGAGGTCATGTGCTGGAACTTGAACTCATTGATTGACGTCTTTCACACTTTAACTGAGAGCATATGAAGCTCTAGCAAGCAGCTTGCTGGTGGAGCTGCAGATCTCTACCTCTCAAACTACCTGCAGGACAGGCTGCTCACTCTGGCCACGGCATGCGGCCTACCAAGGAGCATGAAATGCTTGGGCTTAGGCTGTAGGATGTGCTATCCCTGCCAGCCCCTGGCAGACTGCTGCAGTGATGAAGACAGCTTTGCTATCTTTGGTGCTCCAGCATGTGCATTGGCCTCCAAGTGGAATCCAAAGACTGTAACCCCAACAAGCGGAATCTAAATAGATGTGTCTACTGCCAGGTCTAACTTGGGGCTGGAGTGCAGCCTCAGGTCCCTCAGCTGTGGTGGTTCTGCAGCCAAGGCAAGATACCTGATGCATAACAGTGCCAGGAATTTGCATTGCTCACTGACGCAGTGACAATGACCAATTCTAACACTGAAAATGGGAGGACAAAGGGCATGACCACAATAGTGATGTTTTCAGTCTAATCCCATCTTTTGTCTTGTCCATCTCCCTTTAACCAATTTGCATGGATCTGTAGTCCTGGTAGCAGAGTACAGTTTATCCTTCATTGATGTTATGGTGTAAAGTAAATAAATCAAGGTCATTTTCAGGCTTTTAGCACAACTGCAATAAATATTTGCCATATAAACTTTAGAAAGAAATAGAAGGTTTTTTTTTTTTTCTTAAAAAACAAAACAAAACAAAACAAAACAAAACAAAAAAAACCAACAACCTGTTTTTCCCTCACTAAGATGGAAATTTGTGTAGAAGATCCAAAGCAATTAAAAAAAAAAAATAAAAAATCCCAGGTATTTTATTGGTATATTTTTTCCCCTAAATAGCAAGTTCCGCTTTACACTTGCAAACTATTGTCATATCTTTTACATGTATTTGCATTGCATGTGAGCTGTGGAAGCAGGTACTCAGCTTCAGTTCAGAAAAACACCAAACTTTTTTTTTTCTGTATTTTTTAATGCAGTTAAACATTGCAGAAATAAGACAGGAAACTCAGATTGTTATAAGTCATAACTGAGTTGAGCCACAGAGGATCCCACTCAGTTAAAAAAAAATTACCCATATAATTTTCTTTTTTTTTCATCAAATCAATTTTAAGTTAGTAAAGACTGCATTTAAACACAAACTAAGCCTGATTTAAACCTTAGAGAAATCGTTTGGTTTAAACTGAAATTGTTTTGGTTTCACTGGTGGCTTCTGTTTTTTCTCTACCAGCACTGGTGCTTCTTGATGGCCTTACTGTCCTTGCCAAATCATGGAATCATAGAATCATAGAATTACCCAGGTTGGAAAAGACCTTGAAGATCATCAAGTCCAACTGCAGCCTAACCAGTACCCTAATTCTAACAACCCTCTGCTAAATCATATCCCCAAGCACCACATCCAAACAGCTCTTAAACACATTAAGGCTCGTTATTTCCAAAACTTTGCTAGAATAAGGGCTTGTACAGCTCATCTGTTGGAGAGAGAATCATCTGACACATCCTGACCTGACTGGCATTTTCTTTCAGTGGAAAAAAAAACCAAAAAAAAAAGGAAATCTAAAATATCATCTGCTGGCAGTTTTGCAGGCAGGGGATTCCAGCTACTGGATTGCAGTGGAAGCTCTAGCATATTGAAACAGCGGCGCTAGATCTGGAGCAAGAAGTCCATTCGTGGCATGAATTCATGACCTATGTGTTTAAATTAAGCAAAATAGTCTGCTTTAAAACTGAAATAAACTTGTCTGTGCTTGGCCTACCATGATAACCTACTTAGAAAATCAGTTAATGAAAGAAAAACCCCCTGAACTGGTAAAGGCAGATGTAAGGCCTGCACTGAGTATTCAGGTGGGCAGCTCACACACGTGGTGCACCACAGCAGATGGCAGATCTCTGTGAGAGCAGAGGGCTGATCATGTATGAAATGTTGCTCATCTTGATCTCTTTTAAGTTCTGATTTCTCCAAATAAGTTTTATTTTCTTTCTATTTCTAGTGATAATCACAGATTCATAGAATCTTGAGGTAGGGAGACGCCTCTGGGATTCTAGTTCAACCTGAATGTTCAAAGTGAGGCCAGCTAGAGGAGGCTTTGAATATCTCCATGGAAATCGAGTGTAATATTCTGTAAATATGAGTATCACCCTTAAATTATCTTGAGATGAATTGACAGAATTTTCTTTTCAATGCAGCTAAGTATTCTATTAAAAGTTAAGCTATATGTGAATTTTCATCTATGATATGTGACTTAGATGTTCCTGGGTGTATTTAACAGTTGCAAATTAAAGAAGAAACTCAATGTAAATATGTGTTTGTGCATAGCTATGTGTTCATGCATGCAGATATATCCATACAGATGGTCCCTGGATTAAGAAGCCTGAGATGGGGAACATTTATTTGGTGCGTCCAGTGAGCATAGATAGTGCTCTGTACTGGATGGACCATGACAAGAAAATCTGTGTGCAAATGAAGTTAGGTGGGTGGCAATGTGTGATGTGTGCTTTCAGCTGAGCCAGCATGTATCTGAACTCTACCAGCAGATAGCAGGTGGTCCTTTTTAATCAGCTGCCAGGTCAGTAAGCAGGTGAATGTGGTTGTACCTATATTCTTTTTAGAGGATAAGGGCTTGGTTTTTGTTTTTTGTTTGGTTTTTTTTTTTTTTTTTTGGTCAAAACATTCTGCATTCTCTGATGAGCAGAAAAAGGTCTCTGCTATTTGTCTTCTTGCTTTAAAAAGAAAAGAAAAAAAAGTAAAAATGCAACAGGCATGTTATTTCATTTAGCATTACCTGGTGGTGAAAGTCAGCACTGCACAGCAGGAAATCGTGCCTGTGTTGCCAACCCTCATGCTTCATTCCTGGAAAACTATGAGAGTATCTTATGTTGCTCAGCTCTGACTTCATGGTCCAGTTAAGGAAGTGTGTGAGAGACAGCACGGCTATACTGCTGACCCAGAAGAAAAGTCGTCAGTCAGTCCTCAGAATGCAGTAACCTCAGAAGCCAGTATCTAAGAATTATGTATTGTTTAAGTATCTTTAGAAGAGTCTTATGTTTGCCTTCCCTTTTTTTGGTGTGTGTGTTGTTTTTGTTTTTTTTTAGATGATGTTTGTCATGTTCATGTCAGTGTTTTGCCAATCCTGCATTTCATCCTTGTGGGAGAAAATTACATTTTATATAATATATATGTGTGTGTGTATGTATGTATATATATATATGCACACATATATTTAAAACAAAAGTTTTATAAGCATTTCATTTTCCATGTTTTATATTTTTATTTATACATATATACCTGAATGTGAAAAATTAAATTCTTGACTAATGTTCTTACTGCTGATTTAACATATTTAGAGAAAAGCATCTGTGATAGGCTAGATGAGGAGCTGCATACCGCACGATGGGTAATATTCCTTTTCCCCAGGCCAAAAGACAATAGATAGATGATGTTATTTTGCTTGGAGTTTATTTGTGATGGGACTTCCTGTGGAAATTACCTTTGTCTACACTGTGGATTCAGTAATGCAGTGCAAATTTGTGGATATCAGTAATACAGAGGAGCTTTGTTTACTTAGATATTTCTTGTATTTGATTATTTTGAGATGCATATAGAACATAGTTCATCTCTAAAGACTCACTAATACATCTATAAGCAGAATAAAAAGAAATGGTTTATCTGCCATAATCTGCCCTGATATCTCCTCAGAATATTAAAAAGAGTGCTATAATTTTACTACCAAGAATTCAGTAGTTCAGTAATACTGTCCTATAGCAATCTAACAAATTACTTTGTTATATTACAGGAATATCAAGTTTTTTTGTTTTCTATGGTCTTTAATGTTTTCTCCACAATTATTTTGCAGTAAGTATGAGTAGTCGTGCAACCAGGCAACTATTTTCCTGGCTAAAATTTAAATAGAGGATTCATTGTCCCAGTGGAGCCTTAAGCATAAGGCTTTAATAGCATCACAGCTAATTATTAGTATATTGTTATAAGGACATCTTTCTTTTTAAATATCTGGAGATGCTACTAAATGGTTGGGAATGGCTTGCTTAGCAAAACTTATGTGTTAACAGTTCACTGTGTCATACTGCACAGCTTTGTCTGAAAGAGGAAATTGAAGGCATTTTGTTCAAATTGCATTGCATTTATTATATTTGTGAGGTTGTTAAACTCTTGCAGGTTTACAAGTACTTACAAGTAGGTTAAACAATATTTTGTATATTATGTATTTTATTAAAAAAAATTAATTTCAGAAAAAGTGTATTTCCATCTTCTTTCATATAGAAGTTGTATGCAGATATTCTGTTTTAGCAGTCCTGATACCTTTTTGAAGCAGAGAAAGACTCATCTTTCCATCTATATGTCTGGACTGTGATTGTGCTCTGTGCATTAGGCTGGTACATCCATGTTCTGAATTTTGAATCAATTAGAGATTTTATGTTTACGTGCTATAGGGTTTCCTTGGCTATGTCAGTTTTGTATGGAGACCTGTCTAGAAGCCTACCTGAGAACAGTGAGGAAATATGTCAAGAGGGAGTAGAGAGTTTCTGATAATTCATCTATTTTTGTGAGGTTCTGCAAAACGTCTCTGGGAAGGATGGAGGCTGAGAATATCTGCCTAAGGTTACGATGTGTCTGAGGTTTTGCTTTAGTGGTCATTTTCAAATACTAAAGTAGGCACACAAATATAGGGTTTACGAGGAAGATAAGAATTCTGTATGTTCTTTTTCTGTTGTTGTTTTATTCTTTTTTAACTAAATACAAGAACAATAAACTCCATCTCTTTTTCCAACAAGGTTCTTTTAACAGACATAAGACGTCTTTGGCTGAAGGCCTTTGGATATAATTCATTTATCTGAGTGATAGCACACTCATCTGAGACAGAATGCTGTTCTGATGAGCGTGCTCTTGAAAGTGGTGTTGGAAAGTGTTCTGCTGTGATGTTGCAGACGTGTTCCTTATTTTTTTATTGTGATACATACTATGGAGAACTGTGTCCTGTCTCCAGGACTAGCTGTGAACATATGTCTCAGCTGTTGTGAAATTATTTTGTCATCCATAACATCCTTTTTCAAGGAGTTCCATGGGTCTGATATCTTGTTTGGGAAAAATTGCATTGTTTTATTTCATTTCAAATAATTCACTGTATTTTTGAAGGTACCTAGCTCTTTTACTTTAATACAGTGTCCCTGTATTTGGTATTGGTGAAGCTTCACCTTGAGTACTGTGTTTTGGGCACCTCAGTACAGAAAAGATATTGAAGTTCTGGGCAGGTCCAAAAAAGGGCAACAAGGCTTGTGAAGGGCCTGGAGAATATAGCCTATGAGGAGAGGCTGAAGAACTGGGGCTGTTTAGTCTGGGGAGGAGGCTGAGGGGGGACCTTATTGCCCTCTTTCAATATCTGAAAGGTGCTTACAGCAAGAGTGGGGTTGGTCTCTTCTCACTGGTGACCGGTGACACGAAGAGGGGAAATGGCTTCAAGTTGCACCAGAGTAAGTTTAATTTGGATATTAGGAAAAACTTCTTTACATGAAGGGTTGTTAAACACCAGATTAGGCTCCCCAGGGAGGTGGTTGAGTCACCATCCCTGGATGTGTTTAAAGCCCAATTATAAATAAAATTTGGATGTTGTGCTCAGGAACATGATTTAGCAGAGGGTTGTTAGGTTAGTATGGTTAAGTCATTGTTGGACTTGATGACCTTTGAGGTCTTTTCCAATCTGAGTGATTCTATGATTTTATGATTCTAAGTTATTATTTCTGGTGATTTTGTGAGCTGTTTTTAATACTTTCATAGTGGGGTTTGGCTTTATTGCATTTCTGTATTTAATGGTCTATAACTTTCAATCCTGTAATTTTGTTTTGAGCTCAGCTTGAGCATTTTGAAGGGTGCCATGTTGTTCTCAAGCTTTCCTAACTAGGTGAGATTCATTTGTATTGTGTAAGGTGATTTCCACAGTAATTCTATGGAGCCTCCAAAGAAGTACTTCTATTTAATTCTCATCCCTTAACTCAAACAGAGTGCTGAAAATAAGAGAAAAAACAGAAATCTGTCTTGCTGCTTTTTGCAGTAGTGTTATTGCATTGGGTCAGGACCTGACAGTTCAGGTCAGGCAATTACTGTTTGTAGTTATATCTTCTTTTGTAGGTCCTGGTGTGTAGGAACGTACAGTTCTGTGTTTGCAAAAGCCACGCTTTTTATATTTAAGAGTTTATAACATCCTTGTATGGTATTCATAAGCAAGGGATTTCCCTGCAGTGGAGCAGCTGATATGTGTAAGTTCCAGTGGGATGCTTTTATGGGAAGTAAAATCTTAGATTAACCCAAAGAAAGATGGCTTTTTTTGCGTCAGCAGATGAGACAGTGGAATGCCAGCTCCTACCTTACGCACGTTGCTATTCTACTTGCTACACAGGACTGAGAAAATAGGCAGTGCTTACAAGAAATGCTAGAAATAGAATGTTTGATTCATAATATTGTTAGGAACAGAAATGCATGAAATTCAATAGTTTACACCTAGTAAAGCACTAATTTATTTTAATTACCAAACAATTAAAGTGCTTATTTCTATAGAAGGTAAAAACAGAAACTAACCAGAACAAAACATATCTTAATCAACTCTGTCAATTATAAACATCCCATAGACAGGAAAACGGATATGCCGAATAGCTAGCAGTCCAAGAATCCACTGATTCATTTTACAGGTTCTTGTGTGTGGCTGTGGAATGGTAAGTCTTTTGTGGAGTTAGGGACTGCATTTTAACACTGTAAAAAGTTTGGTTCTGCAGTTTGACGCTCTTCAGCACTCTGCCTCTTTCTCATCTTCAAAAATCCACCTGATACTCAACACTTAACCCTGAAAATTGGTTATTGGCTCTGGGTGACTTCTTGTCTTCAACCTCACATTGCTTGTACACCTATGGTTCTAACTGTCCAGCACGTGGACAGCCTTTGATTGAAGGCTGTAGGGCTTTCAACTGAATGAGTATCACAGTTCCCAGCAGGATGAGATTACTTGCAGTTATTTTGGCTGCTTGATAATTGAGGGCCAGACTAGCCTTTCTAAGGAGCCTGACACTCATTGCTGGTAATGCTGTTGTACAGGCAAAGGAACCACTGAACCACAAGTGTTTAAAGGACATGACACCTTCATATGTTTTCTCCATTAAAGGAAAATCAGACTCTTACTGCACTGTTATTAGCGCTAAGAAAATACAAAATGAAGTGGCTTAGTGCTTGTAAACTAATATGGTTTCAATTACAAAACCAGTGTAGAATCATTTTATACCAAATAAAAAATAAAAATAAAAATAAAAAAATCTGTTAAGTTAGAACACTAAAATACAAGCATTAGTTTAATTTTAGATTGCATAAATAACTGATTACATCAGAGATTTAAAGTTTGAAATCATTAGTTCAGTACTAAGTCCATGCCTAATTATAATGAAAGATTTTCCAAGACACTCATGTAAATGTTGATGTTTCTCTATGGCTTGAGGCAATACTGCAGAAAATTATGAATGTCTTTTGAGAAAATAATGGATTTTTGAGAAACAAGTTGTTTCATACAACAAAGGAGCATTGTGGCTGATGTGTGTGTTCCTATAATAAGGAAGCAATTATACCTGATACAAGCAGCTGTCTCTACCCAGATGTAAGCTTTCCCTATCAAATCCTTTGTGGGAAATTGGCTTGTCACAGCACTACAAAACCAGGTGCACGTATGCTTTCTAGTTAGTTGTAATAATAAGTTATCAAAACACAGTGCTGAATTTAGTGCAGTGAAACTGGTCTGTGAAAGTGGTCTTCAGTGGTTAGATAAGCTTTGAAAACAATCATAGACATTAAATCTTTATGTATTAAATGAATTTATGGACGCAGAATTTTATTGAAGTAATAATTCTGCTAACAATTACACTGTCAACTGTTATCTCTAGGTGGGAAAACAAAACAAAAAACAAAATAAAACAAAACAAAAAAAAACATTTATATTGAAGTCATATTTCATTGCTAAACATTATGTGGATTTTAATTTGTAACCTTTCAAAGGAAGTAAATAAGTTGTTGTTTTTTTTATCCCTGTTCAGTGATTCTTCCCTCTCCTAATCAATCTATTTTTCCCTCTGAGATCAATTTTCTGCTATTTTTAGAGCTTATCACTTGTAAGTGGCAGTAGGCAATTTTCTATGGATTAGACAGATACTAAATCAAGTCTTTATAATTCAAGTGAGATTGCAGGTGAGGAGAGGGGACAAACTGTGAAGAGTTTACATCTTCGCTTTGTGAAAGCTATGGTAACTGAAGTTCAATTCCTCACCTTCCTTGGTCTATATCACTTCTAAGCTGGAATATAAATATATATACTGAAGTTCCTCTTCTGCAGGTTCTTCTTCTATAGCAATGAAGTTATGTCATGGTTTAATAATTTTGTAATTTTTGCTATCAGTATTCCACATCATAACATCATATAAAGCATGAATAATTTTACTGAATCTGCAACTTATCAGAAGAAGACTACATCTCCCAGGGAACAACACGATAGGTCACGGGACCTGGACTCTATATTAACTCTGTCGCAGAACAGACTGACGTCTTTCGAGTTCTGGCGTTCAGGGGAGTGTGTGGGAGCCTTCAGCCGTTCGCCTAGATTTACAGTAGGCCTCTCGGTTACGGGACTCATTCTCTCTCCTATTTTGCTTGATTCGTTAGCTCAATTTTCAATTATATTGTATTATATTGTGTTATCCTGTATTTCGATATAGTATTTAGTAAATAAGTGTGCCTCCTTAGATCGTTGCCGCTGTTTTCTTTTCCTAATTAACTTTTTCTTTTCGGCCTAGGGCCCCTCCGGGGCCCACGGCCCCTGTCACGGACGCAGGTGGATTTTTAGTTCAAACCGTGACAGATTTTGGTGGAGAATGCGGGCAAATTGAGTTGCTGTTTTTTCTGTGTTTTCTTCTGTTGCTCTTTTAGCTTTTAACAGAGCTACGAGTTTTTTTCCCTGTTAAGGAGCTATCTCGTGTTTGGGATTCTGCACCTGCGAGCTTGACCTTGAAAGTCCAGGCGGACTGCCAATACTCCGGTATATTTTATAAACACTGCTGAGCTTTGTTTTCTTTTACTTTTTCTCTCTATTGGAGGAAAAAAGATGTTTTCTCTACTAAATTTGTTTTACCAGGGACTGTGTGCCATTGGTTCCTTTTTTGAGACGCTCCGAACATATTGGGCCATGTTTAAGCTAGCCACTTTTTCTTATGGAGCTATACAATTGTATAATGAATTGAAAGCATGGTTAGCAATGCTCACTTCGTATCTGTATACAGCTCCAGAGGGAGCAACTAATGCAACTAATTATACAGAAATGGTGATTTTTAAGCGTGCTCCTCTTTCTTTCTATGAATCCTTTATGCAGTTTTTGAATGATCAGTGGGTCACACTCTTAATCTCCCTGATCTTACTGTTGATTATTGTAATAATCTCACTCAGTATCTGGATTTATAACATCCGGAGGAAGTCTTCCCTAGAACCAGAGAATACTGAGTGGCAGGGAGTGTGGAGAGGTTTTGAAGAGATTCTCAAAGGACAGACATCTTCAGTGTTATGGAGCTTCACTCCTGAACACTTGAAGAATCCTGAGAGTTTGATTGCATATTTGAGGCAGGAATGTTGTGGCTCAGGCAGATCTCAGGAGGCACAAATGATTTTGGGCCTAGCTAATGCTTATCGGGCCTTAGTCAATACCATTCCTGAGAGGGAAGTTTTAGAAGCTGAGAGAGAGAGTCTCAGGGCCGAGAAGGAGAGTCTTAGAGCTGAGGCAGAAAAACTTTGGACTGAGAAGGTAGAGAGAGAAAAAGCTTTTGAAGCTGAGAGAAAAGATCTCCTGTACCAACGAGACTCAATCTGGTACGAGAGAGAGAGTCTTAGAGCTGACGCAGCAAAACTTTGGGATGAGAAGGTAGAGAGAGAAAAAGTTTTTGAAGCTGAGAGAAAAGATCTCCTGTACCAACGAGACTCAATCTGGTACGAGAAAGAGAGTCTTAGAGCTGACGCAGAAAAACTTTGGGATGAGAAAAGCTCCCTGCAATCCCAACTCAACACTCTCCAGTCCGAGTACAGCGCCCTCCGGTCCGAGCACGACGCTCTCCAGTCCGAGCACGGCGCCCTCCGGTCCGAGCACGACGCTCTCCAGTCCGAGCACGGCGCCCTCCGGTCCGAGCATGACACTCTCCAGACTGAGCGCGATGCCCTCCGGTCCGAGCATGACACTCTCCAGACTGAGCATGATGCCTTCCAATCCAACTGCGACACCCTCCAGTCCGAGCACAACACTCTTCAGTCTGTGCATAATGCCCTCCAGTCCGAGCATAACGCTCTTCAGACTGAGCACAATGCCCTCCAGACCGAGCACAACACTCTTCAGTCCGAGCATAATGCCCTCCGGTCCGAGCATAACGCTCTTCAGACTGAGCACAATGCCCTTCGGACCGAGCACAACACTCTTCAGTCCGAGCATAACACTCTTCAGACCGAGCACAATGCCCTCCAGACCAAGCTCAACACTCTCCAGACTGAGCGCGATGCCCTCCGGTCCGAGCATGACACTCTCCAGACTGAGCGCGATGCCCTCCGGTCCGAGCACGACACTCTCCAGTCCGAGCACAGCGCCCTCCTGTGTAAGTGCGTCGATCTCCAGGTCAAACATGACTCTATTGGCTCGTTGTACACTGACCTCAAGGCCGACTACAACGCCCTCAAAGCCAGTCGCAGCACCCTCCGGTCTGTGTACGACGAGCTCCTGTCTGACTACGACGCTCTCCAGTCTGAGCACGACGCCCTCCAGTCTAGTTATAACGTCCTCCGGGCAGAATGCGACACCCTCAAGTCTGAACCGTATGTACTCCAACTTAACCAACCACCGGGGGCACCAGATACAATGCTGGTTGCCCCTGTAAGAGGGCGAAAAACAAAACGAGTTTCAACTCAGATAGAGAAAATGCAGAAGGAGTTAGAAGAGCGGAGGGAGTTAGGAGAGCAGGACTCAGGAGAGCAGGGGGACTCAGGAGAGCAGGGGGACTCAGGAGGTCAGGGGGACTCAGGAGAGCAGGAGGAGTCAGAAGACCAGAGGAAGTCGGCGGAGCAGAGGTTGTTAGAGCAGTATAAGAAGATGTTAGAGGAGGAGAAGAAGTCAGAGGAGCAGAGAAAGTTAGGAGAGAGAAAGTTAGGAGAGAGGAAGAAGGAGGAAGGTCGCCTGGAGGAAATAACACAAGCGTCAGAGTCAGGGTCAGAGTCAGACGAGGAGCCAAAAGCTAAATTTTCTTTACGAGAATTTCTCGAGTCCAAACTTATAGATGGGGCAGCCTCATCAACACAGCTGCCAACATTAACACCTGGGACTCCTGATAGAGCAAAAGGTGAGCAAAGTATTACGACCATTATTGATCGATCTTTTAAACTGAGTGAAATTCGAGATCTGAGAAAGGATTTCACACGTCAGCCAAAAGAAAATATGGTCACTTGGTTACTTCGCTGCTGGGACAATGGTGCCAACAGTGCGTGGCTCGATGGCAGTGAAGCTCGCCAACTGGGTAGCATTTCCAGGGACTCACGTGTGGACAGAGGTATAGGCACATGCCAAAATCAGTCCTACACCCTCTGGAAGCGGATGTTGATAGCGGTAAGAGATAGATTCCCCTTTAAACGGGACTTGGAGCCTGAGAAAAAGAAATGGACTGATATGGAGAAAGGTATCCAATTTTTGAGAGAAAGGGCTCTGGTGGAAATGCTCTACAGCCCCCAGTTCAATCGTAACAATCCAAACCAATTACATGATCCTGAAGCAGTCCACGTTCCACGACAAATGTGGCGTGACTTTACAAAGGCAGCTCCAGAAAAGCATGCCAGTGCACTTGCATTGGTATATGGCAAAGGGGAAAGAAAGCCCCTTGTAAATGAGCTAATTAGCAGACTTCAGGAGCTTGAATTATTTATAAGCGCTACAGAAGTTAAGCTTTATACTTCAGCCATTGTCCAAATGGGAAAAAAAATAGTGGAAAGGTTAGACAAAGTGGAGGAAACACAAAGTGATATTATTGACAAATTGGCTAATGTGCCTGATGTAGATGAATCCACGGTGGTACCAGATGATGGAAACCAGGATTTCCACGATCACCTATTGAGAGAGCTAAACAACATGAGTTCCTCTCGACCTGTATCATCGAAAATCTCAACCATAAAAAAGAGACGTCCTCGTATTCAAGCAAACGACAATGATAAGACCATACGTTTTGCTTTGTTGTATTTCTTGAGTAATCATGGGGAGGATATAAAGAAGTGGTATAACTCATCCACTTCTGCACTTCAGGCACGAGTGAAAGAATTACAATCCAAAACAACCACCAAGGTGAACTCTTCCAAACGGGGGAGAGTTCCAGTTGCTGCAAGTCAACGAGGTAAACAATAGAGGGGCCCTGCCCCCAGCCAGGGGGGGGAAAGGGACAACAGAGTATACTGGACTGTGTGGATTAAGTGGCCTGGCACATCTCAACCACAGAAATATAAAGCCTTGGTGGACACTGGTGCACAATGCACCCTAATGCCCTCAAGTCACCAAGGGACACAACCAATTTATATCCATGGAGTGACTGGGGGTTCCCAAGAATTGACTATGTTGGAGGCCGAAATAAGCCTCACTGGTAAAAACTGGCGAATGCACCCTATTGTGACTGGTCCAGAGGCTCCATGTATACTGGGAATCGATTACCTTAGGATGGGATATTTCAAGGATCCCAAGGGGTATCGATGGGCCTTTGGGATAGCTGCTGTAAACACAAATGGTGTTAAGCAGCTGTCAACTTTACCTGGTCTGTCAGATGATCCTTCTGCTGTGGGGTTGCTCCAGGTAAAAGACCAAGAGGTACCAATTGCCACCAAAGTGGTTCACAGACGACAGTACCGCACCAATAGGGACTCATTGCTCCCCATTCAAAAGCTAATTCGCCAATTAGAAAATCAGGGAGTGATTAGCAAAACGCACTCGCCTTTTAACAGCCCCATATGGCCAGTGCGTAAAACCAGTGGGGAATGGAGGCTGACGGTAGATTACCGTGGCCTGAATGAAGTCACACCTCCATTAAGTGCTGCTGTACCAGACATGCTAGAACTCCAGTATGAATTGGAGTCAAAAGAAGCTAGGTGGTATGCCACCATTGATATTGCTAATGCCTTCTTTTCCATCCCATTGGCTGCAAAATGTAGGCCACAGTTTGCTTTTACCTGGAGAGGTATTCAGTATACCTGGAACCGTTTACCCCAGGGGTGGAAGCACAGCCCAACAATTTGCCATGGATTGATCCAAGCTGTTTTGGAACAGGGTAATGCTCCTGAACACTTGCAGTATATTGATGACATTGTAGTGTGGGGCCATACAGCAGCAGAGGTTTCCAAGAAAGGGAAACAGATAATCCAAATTCTTTTGAAAGCTGGTTTTGCCATTAAGCGCAGCAAGGTGAAGGGGCCTGCCCAGGAAATCCAGTTCTTAGGCATAAAATGGCAAGATGGACGTCGTCACATCCCAGCAGATGTGATTGACAAAATCACTGCTATGTCTCCGCCCACAAATAAAACAGAGACCCAATCTTTTCTGGGAGTAGTGGGCTTTTGGAGAATGCATGTCCCAAACTACAGCCACATAGTGAGCCCTCTCTATCAGGTAACACGGAAGAAGAATAATTTCTCATGGGGTCCTGAGCAGCAGCAGGCTTTTGAGCAGATAAAACAAGAAATAGCCCGTGCCGTGGCCTTGGGGCCAGTACGGACGGGACAGGATGTGAAGAACATCCTCTACACTGCTGCTGGAGAGAAAGGTCCCACCTGGAGTTTGTGGCAAAGAGCCTCAGGAGAGACCCGAGGCCGACCCCTAGGATTTTGGAGTCGAGCATATAAAGGGTCTGAGGAGCGCTACACTCCGACTGAGAAGGAGATCTTAGCCGTGTATGAGGGGGTTCGGGCTGCTTCTGAAGTAGTTGGGACAGAGGTTCAGCTTCTTCTAGCACCTCGCTTGCCAGTAATAAACTGGATGTTTAAAGGACAGGTTCCCTCCACCCATCATGCTACTGATGCCACTTGGAGTAAGTGGATTTCATTAATTACTCAACGAGCTCGAATGGGAAAACTCAGCCGTCCTGGAATTCTAGAAGTGATCATGGACTGGCCTGAGAGTAAAAAAATTGAAACACCACCTACAGAAGAGGTATCACGTGCTAAAGAGGCACTACCATACAATGAGCTACCAGAAAACGAAAAGAAATTTGCCCTGTTCACAGACGGATCATGTCGTATTGTAGGGAAGCATCGCAGATGGAAAGCTGCTGTATGGAGCCCCACACGACAAGTTGCAGAAGCCACCGAAGGTAAAGGAGAATCAAGTCAATTCGCAGAGGTAAAGGCTGTTCAGCTGGCTTTAGATGTGGCTGAACGGGAGAGGTGGCCAATGCTTCATCTTTATACTGATTCATGGATGGTGGCAAATGCCTTATGGGGGTGGTTGCAACAGTGGGAAAATGATAATTGGCAACGAAAGGGTAAACCTGTTTGGGCTGCTGAACTGTGGAAAGACATTGCTGCCCGAATAAGGAACATTGTTGTAAAGGTGCGCCATGTAGATGCTCATGTGCCTAAAAGTAAGGCTACTGAAGAACATAAAAATAACCATCAGGTTGATCGAGCTGCCAAAATTGAGGTGGCTCAAATAGACTTGGACTGGCAGAACAAGGGTGAATTATTCCTAGCTCGGTGGGCCCATGAGACTTCAGGTCATCAAGGAAGGGATGCAACATATAAGTGGGCCAGAGACCGAGGGGTGGACTTAACTATGGACACTATTGCTCAAGTTATTCATGATTGTGAAACATGCGCCATAATTAAACAAGCCAAGAGGATGAAACCTATTTGGGGGGAAGGGCGATGGCAAAAGTATAAATATGGAGAGGCATGGCAGGTTGATTATATCACCTTGCCACGATCTCGCAATGGTAAGCGTTATGTACTCACCATGGTGGAGGCAACCACTGGGTGGCTCGAAACATACGCAGTACCCCATGCTACCGCCCGAAACACCATATTAGGGTTGGAAAAGCAAATCCTGTGGCGGCATGGCACTCCGGAAAGAATTGAATCAGATAATGGGACCCATTTTAAAAATTCCCTTGTAACCACTTGGGCCAAAAATCATGGCATTGAGTGGATTTACCATATTCCCTATCACGCACCAGCTTCTGGTAAGATTGAACGATTCAATGGGTTATTGAAAACTATGTTGAAAGCAATGGGTGGCGGAACGTATAAAAATTGGGAGAACCATTTAGCAGAAGCCACCTGGTTGGTCAACACTCGAGGATCTAGTAATCGTAATGGTCCTAACCAATCCAGCTCCCTACGTACCGTGGAGGGAGATAAGGTTCCTGTAGTACACATAAAGAGTGTGTTGGGAAAAACAGTTTGGGTCCTTCCAGCGTCTGGAAAGGGCAAACCTCTCCGGGGTACTGTCTTTGCCCAGGGACCTGGGTGCACATGGTGGGTGATGGACAAAAATGGGAATGTTCAATGTGTACCACAAGGGAATTTGATGTTGGGGGAGTGCAGCCAATGATTTTCCTGTAAATATATAGGTAGAGTCTCAGAAAATATTTCAATTAGGTACAGAATAGTTCAATTAGGTATAGGACTTAAGATAGAGTGGATTAATGTTAAGGAAACACTTTTTCTCTATATACCTTAATTAGGCATTCTGTAAGCAAGTTTTCCATCTGGACTCTATATCCTGCACTGGCCATGCATGTGTAGAGCACACATGGAAAGAAGTATAAGTCAAAAGGAAATCTGCTGTGGTGGCTGGGAAAGGATGAGTGCACCTTGATGTGGGGGACGCCCTACTAGCACTGCCTTTCCCCTCTACCGCTGACATATTTTCCTTTTTCTGGCAGTTTTGCCATTTTCTCAAAATTAATAAATAGTAGGTTAGGTTATAGAGTTTTGTTCTCAACTTAGGGATTTGTATGGAATAAATATAGATTGTTGAGAAAAAATAAGGTTGCTGATTATTCACAATTATACATATGAGTGTGTATGTATGTATAAATATAATGTAATGATGTAGAATAAGGGGTGGAATGTCATGGTTTAATAATTTTGTAATTTTTGCTATCAGTATTCCACATCATAACATCATATAAAGCATGAATAATTTTACTGAATCTGCAACTTATCAGAAGAAGACTACATCTCCCAGGGAACAACACGATAGGTCACGGGACCTGGACTCTATATTAACTCTGTCGCAGAACAGACTGACGTCTTTCGAGTTCTGGCGTTCAGGGGAGTGTGTGGGAGCCTTCAGCCGTTCGCCTAGATTTACAGTAGGCCTCTCGGTTACGGGACTCATTCTCTCTCCTATTTTGCTTGATTCGTTAGCTCAATTTTCAATTATATTGTATTATATTGTGTTATCCTGTATTTCGATATAGTATTTAGTAAATAAGTGTGCCTCCTTAGATCGTTGCCGCTGTTTTCTTTTCCTAATTAACTTTTTCTTTTCGGCCTAGGGCCCCTCCGGGGCCCACGGCCCCTGTCACGGACGCAGGTGGATTTTTAGTTCAAACCGTGACAAGTTAACAACAAAGAAGAATGTGAAGTGTCATTCAATAAATTTCAGTGCAGTTGGAACTAAGAAACATTGTTGATTTCATAGTTTTGACTTTGTTATTTTTTCACATTCTAATGTCATTTTTTCCCCCACATTTGTGTGCTCTGGAATAATTTAGAAATAGCTAGTGGACTCATCGAGCCTCTCAGGTGATATCCTGAAGTAATCATAGGGTCATTTAAAGACTTATCTTCTATATACAATGTCATTATTTTTTCTGTGGTCAAATGTCCCACAAACCTGCAGGGCTTAATATAATTTGAAGCAGGTTTAGTCCTGTCGACTACCAGCTTAGATTTTGAATTAAATCTTAAAAGTTATAGAGCGCCTTTACGAAAACAGTCCCCAAGTATTACATATAAATGGATATCAGTAATCATGACACTATGTTTTCCTGCAGTACCTACTTAAAATCCATCTTTATTTCTCTCTCTCTTTTTTTTCACCTTACTATTGTCTTTTGATTTTCTATTCAGTGATCAAAACCTGTATGCTGCTGAGAAACACTGAATCCATTTTCCTGTACCTCTTGGAAAGCACTCAGCATTTCTCAAGGTTAGACTCACGGTTAAAATCATCACAGCTGAGACTTGTTTCTAATTTTAGGTGTGACACCGTATTTTATGATGTGACCATGTTTGCAAGAAAGAGGTTAGAACAACAATCATATCTTTAGCCATGTATTTAGTATAAAAGCAACAAATGATGAGGTGATTTTGCTGGAATGTTGTCGTCCTATTCACAAAAACAAAAGAAATAAAGCTAAAAAACTTCTGCAATAAAAGTTGCAGAAAAATGATACGGTATTTCTTTAATATCTATCAAATATGGAAAACAAGTAGAGAAAAAATCAATGCCTGTCTTGATGGAGGGTTTACTGCTGATGCTCTTTTCAAGATCTCTACCAGTGTATTTATAGAGCTCATAGAAGAGATGTCAGAGCTGAAGACTGTAATATGTTGTAGGTGTGACCTAACCTAGTTCATGGAATACCTCTAACATTAGCTCACAATGGTTATTTTAAGTTTTTCTTTTAATATAACCTAGTAATTTCTTTGCTTTTTTATTTTTATTTTGCTTGATGGGTGTAAGGCACCTGTAAACATCAGGGTAGAATGTCTTGGTAGAATGACAGACCTCACTTTTGCTATTGTTACTTCTAGAAAGTTTGTTCCATCATGAAAACAGACTGAGTCACTGACAGGAACTATTTTTAAAATTCCTCTGCTGCCATTACGTCTTCTTTTTGAGTAGCTCAGTATCCTTCTGTTTGGCATAATGCTTGATAATATTTATCAATGTTCAACTAATGAAGGAGGACTGGTGCCAATCTTGCAGACACAAAGACAACACGTTTTGTGAAATTGGTTCAGTCATATTTGATTTAAGGCCAAGCAAGTCTGTAATATGCTTCAAAATAGTTTTCTGTTGTTTCCATAGCACCATCCATGTGCACTGTTCTTCAAATAAGGAATATGAAAGTTTCTCCTATTTCCCATCTTCTCTGCATGTGAACGTACATTTGAAATGAAAACCTGAAAATTTAGTAACTCACTGACACAGAAGTGTCAAAGCAGGAAGTATGTGACCGAAATGTATGTGGTCTGTACAACATGGTGCAGATTGAGGGCCAAACAAGACTGATGAAAGGGTGGTTGTGACTTCACAGGCACTGGCCAGGTGATAGCCAAAAGGTATACAGAACTGGATAAGTTAGCAATGTTACTAAGCTGCCTTACGCCGTTGCAAGGCAAGCAGAAGAAAGTATCCATAGAAAGCTAAAGAAATACTCGAAATTTGGACATTCTTTGTTTTTGTTTTGTTTTGTTTGGCTTTTTAAATAGATCCTAGACATATTCATAAAGCTTTGCTGTATGCTCTGCAAGCTCTTTCTGTTTGGTGAAGTTGATCATATGCTTTTAAGTCATTGTATCTTGGTCAGCCTCAGACTGAAAAACAATGTGGTTTTTCCCAAATTGCCATTTTTCTGTGTTTGTTTTTTAGCAAGCTTCCAAGTTCCATAGTAACTATCCCTCTTCTGCCACCACCTCACCTTCCTACTCCTCCTCCGTTTCTATTCAGGATGCAACTCCATTTATGCTGCACTGTGGGAAAACAGTGTTTTCTCTTGCAAAATAAAAAGCCTACCTTTATTTAATGTTGATCAAAAGTAGGGTTTCATACTCTTTGTTTTCTCTATAATAAAGGAAAAAACTGGCTCTAGATTATCTCTAGAGAGATAATTACAAATAATGAACACTAAGTATATAAACCTCATAGTATGTTTTCAGTGTCCTTTTATCAGGTTTGAAATGCTGAGTCTCTGTTATCAGAAAATGAAGCTTATTCTAAATGTTGTCTATCCATTGACATTACACTGAGATATAATATAAAAAAGTTGAAGTCTAAGTTGCCTCTGTTACTTGAATAGGTGGTAAAACTTTAAAAACATATAAAGAACAAAACACTATTAGGATGTAAGAGACCTGATATTAGCAGCAACAAAACTTAAAGCATGATGTGAGGTGATTTAAGAATGCTTACAACCACCGACATCCTCTCCAAAAAAATGGAATAAGAAATGGCAAAAGTGACTGAGATTGAAGTACTCTTTGAATATGGGAACTGAAAGGAAAAAATGTCAGTAGTTAAGAAAACAATTCTGAAGCATCTCTCTGGACTAAAGAAAGATGAAAGCTTGCAAACACAATAAGAAAACAAGTGGTAAAGAACACATTTCGAATCATATTTGATGAAGAATGTTCAGGCTGTGAATAAAGGTAATAAAGAAATTGCAGGGCATGATGTGTATTACAGGATCAAAGAGAAGAGAGTAACTTGTGAAATACGGAGATAAATATAGGCAGAAGAAGATTAAAACAGAGAATTAGTGATCAGAAGCTTCTGGGAAGAGAGATTGTGGAGGGCTCTTTATATAAATTGTAGAAAGCAAAAAGGAGAGAAAACAATAAAAGAGAGAGACATTTATTTATGTATGAAAGGAATGAGAGACCTGATAAACACTTGACGTTAGCTGTTCTTTGAGAAGTGCTTTGCATTTCCTTTTTGACTTCAGCACACCAAGATTATAGCAGTTAAAACCCTGTGAAACGAAGTCTGAATTAATGAGTTTGGAATAAATATGACTCTTAATGATTGTGGGGTGTTTTCTTAGCTTGTCGCAGGTCACTGGAAGAGCTTTTCTTGCAGAAGCAGGCAGGCGGAGATTCCATCTCAGGGCCCACAGAAGAAGAGGAAAGTATCTCTGAGGTGGTAGCAGTCATAGCAGGAGTACAATTACTGCACAAAGCTGTAGCCTCTTAGTTTATCTCCTGGAGGGTATTTTACATATATCAGCACAACAAAGAGGCCTCTTCCAAATCATTTTTTTGAGCCTGGGTGGAATTACTTAGCGTAATTTCCACAGAAATTCAGATGTGGAAGAAAAGAATATTGTCTGGTAATGTCAGTGGTTTCCTGAGCATATCAGTTCAATTCCTTGTAATGGCTGAACGAGGAGAATTTTAAGCTAGCTGTTCACAGAAGAGCAGACAGGTATTTGAAGAGAATAGCACAGAAAAAAATGTCAAAACTGTGTTTTGTCTGATCTTTTTCTAAGTGAACCATGGAGAGAGTCAATATTTCAGTGGTGAATGGAATATGGAGTTAAAAGAGGAGAGCAGGAAAGTCAGTTATCTGCACTAATTGAAGAGAGAATAACAGCAATAAAGGAAATATATAGCCAAAATGGTCATCACCTACTAATTTGTTCTTTAAAAATACCATCCTTTTTGGTGGGAATAATAAACAATGAAGGAGAGGATTACAGTTGCAAATGTGGACCCCCAACAATACAAGACTGTTTTTTTCTCATCTGTTTAAAAAAACAAATCCAAGAGAAATATTTTCCCTTCTTTGCAACTGAGGTTTCCAGAATCATGGAGGAGGTACAAAGAGGACTGGCTAGTTTAATGTTTAGGAGAGCAGAGGCAGCGTATCCTGGTCAATCATTGTTCAAATATCCTCATGCCAAAAATAGCCTGTGAACGAGCAGCCTGGGCAAGCTCTGAGCCGAGGATGAAATAAATGGAGCAGGTGTATGAGCACAGCTTCAGCTGAATGGAGAAAAAAGTCCTGCAGCTGATCTCATTAATTTATCAATTCAAAGACAGAAATGTTTGTCCAAAAGTGTTTTTAGGGTTTTTTTTTTTTTAAGCTATTATTTTGAGCTAAAGTAAACAATTTTTGCTTCCACATCAGGCATTTAGTGTGTACATTAGTGAGATGGCTCGCTTGCCACAACAACTGTTGCTAAGCTGTCTTGTTTCTCTTTGTGAATGGAAATATCTCTAAGTCATAAACCTGGGAACCCAGAGAGAGGAGAAATTTTGTTAGCTGAGATTCTTTGCAAGCTGCAATGTTCTGTTTACAAAACTGCTTCAAATCTTCTGAGGCGAAGGGCAAGTTAACCAAACACAAGTGAAAACAAAAAAACAGTTGTAAGAATGAAAGAAAGCGTGAGCCTTTTGTGCTTGTCTCTGAGGAACAAATCAGCTCCTTGTGTGATTTTGGGAAATCATGTGCAATTTTATTATGGTAATGATCAGCTATCTGAAAAACTAGAGGCTTTAAAAGGCATTGTATGTCATCAGTTGTAAACAGAGCCTTCCCAGTTCCCTGTAGAAGAATGCAGGTTTCCAGTTTCTAGCTGTCAGGGTGCTGTAGAAGTATTTAGACAAAAATAATTTGGCCTGAAGAATGGATGTATTCTCTTCTTATGCAATGTTTGAGCACCCTGAAAAGATTCATCCCCCAGGTAGTAATGTGAAATGCACCTCTGCTTGTTCCCAGCTGGCAGATGGGGACCTGAAATACCAAGAGTGTGTGGAATCTCTAATCACTGCAAAGCTGTGTCTGGAGATTTCAGCTCAAGAAGTCTAAATCCTGAGTGCCCTAACAAACAGCTAAAACTTATTATTTTTAAAATATTCAATGACTGTCTCCCTGAGCTCTTTTATCACATGTATGATAAATGCATAGATGTGCAAAACTTCACAACGTTTTTATCAGTGTTACCATAGGAGAATTAGGAAACTATAAACATCAATAACAACAAATCAAACAAAAAAAATCACAAGGGGATTTTATGTTCTTAGTACTTCCTTTCTATGTGTAAATGAAATTCCTTGTCAGTACTGCCAAATGAAGACTGCTGCAGGTCTTACTTTCTGCCAGTGAAGAATTGCATTGCTTCAGGTAAAGAGACTAATGTTTCCGTGTCAAATATGGAAACGGATCACCTATGTCAGAAATAGATTATTGGCTCCACGTGATGCTGAACAGCATGAAGCACATTCAGGCTGGTTGGTTTTATTCTGTATGAAATCATGCAGTGACACTGTACTTTCAAATAGAACAAGGATTCAGTGCTCTTTCAGATTGGATAGAATAATGCCATACTTTGTATCCAAAATTAATATTTTAAAACTGTTTCATTAATTGCAAGTGTGGCCCAAATCAGTTCACGTCAAGTCTGTGTGTAAAGCAGAAAAACAAATTATAAGCATTATTGTACCATTTTTCTCTTGCATAGGACAAACATAAGTACAAAGCTTAGCAGTGTAGATTGATCAAGCAATAAAGATTGTTTAGCCTTGTTCAGGCTTTCCAATGACACCAGAAGTCCGGAACTTCCCTTTGTCCTGTCAGTGCACAGTGGTTTACTCTGACTGAGTGCTGCCTTCTCTAGGACAGCAAAATTGAGAACTGCTGGGGGATATGGGGACTGGACTGAGGAGTCAAGACTAAGCCTTAAGTTTAGTCTGAAATTTTATGAATAGTAAAGGCATGAGCAAATGTAGGAGCTGTAAACATTACTAAACAGAATACATGACCAGAAAACCAAGAGTTTGTACTGTATAGAATCTAATTGAAGTATGCTGTTGATTTCAAAGGAGACCTATATTACTTAGTAAAATAACATATTTTAGGTTTGTACCATCACAACTAAAACTTGTCAGGAAATTCTTAAGCATTTGTTTATGGACTTTTCTTTCCTATATTATTCAAAATACTTCTGCTGTTGACTTTGTGCCTGTCTTTAAATTACAGAGTTTGGGTGGCCAGTTATGTTGATCTTATATATATTTACTTGGAAGTATAGGTGTTCTGTGAATTATCAATGTCTTTAAGATGCAAATCCTCTTAAACCCCTGTCATGCCTCTTGTGGACTGAGCATTAGTATAGATAGTATAGTGCTGTCAGAAGTACTTTGAATTTCTGTCACTGTGCTTGTGGCTTGATGAGAAGGAGGAACTGATGGTGATAGAAAAGGTCTTGCTTTTTTCATTTGTGCCTATGGGGGCTTGCTTTTATTTCTTCTATTTCTTGTGATTTGGGGGCTGTATTGAAAAACCAATCTGGTTTCTTTTAGAATTAGAGAGCAAATAAACTTAAAACCTTGTTGTTCTGGACAACGACAGGAGAGGAACAGGAGCATATGGGGATGTCCTTATCATGATGTTGCTGGTGAAACTTCTGCCCATCCAGACAAACATCATTCTTATGTGGATCAGCGGTACACTGAGACCGTAGAAGATGATTTGATTTAGACTTTCCCTTAATGGCTTATTTAGTAGCACACATATTCTAAATAAGAGCATTTGTTCTGGAGAAATAGCTGCTCTCTGATTCCTGTGCTGCACAAAGATCATTCAGTGCAGTCATTCATGGTTGCAGGTCACTACAGGGGATAAGTTGATATCAGAGGTCAGGTGACTGACTCAGTACCTTCCTTCTCTCCTCCCATAGGACACACAAAAAGCCTTAGCATCCTGTCACAAGGTCATGATCTTTAGAGCAGAAGATGAAGCAGCGTAAAACAACAGAGTACCACAAAAATTGTTTGAGAAATGGAAGCAGTTACCAACCCTACTGGTTGATGGTACGGGGATGAATAACTTGGCAGACAAAAAGCAAAACAAAACAAAAACCAGCCCTAGATGGAAGTCACAGTACTGTAAAAGAGCGACTGGATGAGATATTTCTATTGGCAACCATCCTAGAATGTTTCTAGTCTGAAATTCTTGTTGGTAGGTATGCCTTGGAGATTTCCCTTTGCAAATATAGCTAGATGCTCAGCTCTCCAACTCATTCATTTTCTGATGGGTCCCAGAATAACATGCTGCCTATCTGAATTGCTGGAGGCTTTCTGCTTCATCTGAGAGAACACTAAATGAGCAAAAGCAAATGTAATGATTTAGTTCCCAAGTCAATAAAATACTCAATCATCACATGTTTTGAGCTAGATACTTGTTTATATACCTTTCAGCTTTAATCTCCTGTTTGTGTCAGTGTATATTCATGCTTATATTTGAGCTGTAATGTGTGATACCAGTGGCTTAAAGTATGTTGTATAACTTTAGATTTTTATACACATACACAAGATCTATACATCAGGCATCTTCAGAAAAAAACATACTTTATTCACCTGTAAATACTGATTGAAAGATAATGTTGTGATTAGATAGCTTGTAGTAACATTTACTTTGAAGCTGTCTAAATAAAACTGGCTCTGCTGTATCACTTAAAGTAAATTATTCCTTAAATGTAATATTTTTGTATAGTACAAAATGTCTTTGTTTAGAATGGTGATCAAATTAATACAATAAAGCATAATAATGCTGCTTTTAGAAGCATTCCTGCTGGCAATTAAAAAGGGAAAAGTAAATTTTGACCAAATATAAGCCTGTTTCATCACACTGGTGATTTATTCATGGATTTTTTTCAGCAATTATTGTTACAGTACATTTATTTTTGGTTAAGGTGGTGCCCAAATTTACCACACTCGTCAGATTATACATAAACAAACTGATAGTCTTTGTTATTTTCTGGTTATTTTAGTTATTTTTTAAAGTTATTTTAGTTATTTTTATCTTCTGAGACATAGTGAGCTTCCTTACTCACAGCAAATAGAACATTTGCAAACGGTGTGTGCACATTTTTGTTGTCGGAGTGTTTGGTCTCCATTGTTTTAAGCTTTGGGTTTCCAGTGGAATTCTGACAGAGATAAGGACAGGACCTGGAGAGCGTTACTGAATCTAAAGACAGAATATGAGTCCAGATGCTTTGTTAGTTTGTTTTCTTTCTTTGTTGGTTTTCTTATTCTGGACATGGTCCACATATAATGCCAACTCCTTTGAAGAATTTAGCTTTTGTTTCTTCTTACTTTTAGCCCAAACTATCACTTTTTTACAATATGCTTTTGTAAGCTGCTGAAAGTGTGCTTAGTTTTTCACAGACTAATGGCAACAATTTAGCTGCATTCATTTCACACTATAAAGATTATTACAAACTATGTGGAAATGTTCTTAGCAGTTTTTGTTTACCTGTTTTAACAAGGGTCTAGAAATGAAGTACAGTCATGGCATAGACAGGCCACGTCATCTGTGACTGACTGCTTACATGAGTGGAGACTTGTAAGAGTTTAGAATCTCTGATCCATTGATTGAAAAGCTTTGTTTTTCCTGCTCTTATCAAGTATCTTGTCATCCTGCTCTCTTCAGTACCAACTGACAGATAGGAAGTGCTGCTTCATGACATTCATAAAGCTATGCTATTTTTAGGAAGGCCTCAAATCCAAGTTTGATTCTACATTCTGACCTCACAGAGGCTTAAGCTCCTTTTGAATATTCTGCTGTCTCTGCTGGTGGCACTGAGATTCCAGCAAGTTATCTTTGTATTAATTCATTCATTTTCAGAATACCCTTTTCCAGAAGATTGGAGTGAAATACATGTGCTTCAACTTCTGATTCGATATAAGTACACCTATCAGTATTGAATATAATGGGGATGTTATCTGCACATGGATTCAGTGTGTTATTCCAAATGCCTCATGTCTTCAGTGGAAACAATTAGTTCTGTCCTGTGCTTTTATTATATTTTCTTAGCTACTGCACAGCGGTTGGAGACCTAGATTTATTTGGCAGCTTTTTGTGAACCTTTCCTAAAAAAATTGTGGAGCTTGGAAGCAGCCTCATCCCTTTGTCCTACAGAGCATTAGCATTAGCACTCGCTCCCAAGCTGAAGCCAGAGAGAGGCAGATGAGGGATGCATGGAAGCAGCAGCTGCAGCTGCCCACATCTGCCTGCCAAGCAGCGAGCTTGCAGAGTGCTTGCTGTATGCTTCCTCTGTCTGTTTCATCCCTTCTATGGGACAGACTGCCTGACAAATTGAGGGTTGTATTATTTAGCTAGATGAACCCGAAGTATGGATAAAAACCTACTTTAGACTGATTTTGGCCTCAGCAACAACCCATTAGGTAAGTTTATTCATATAAACTGGAAAAATACTCAGGCTTGTTACAGGTTTTAGCACAATCATAGTTTATTATGAAGGCATTTTCAATTACAGTATGTAGCTGCATTAAGATTTTCAAAAGACTTTACTTACTTGGAAGAAGTTAAAATTAGTTGAAATGTGTTATATTTTTATTTTCAAAATTATTATACCTTTCGATTATTAAACCTTTTTCAATTGTATTTTGAATTCTATTTATAGCTTATGCATTTGTTGACTTCATGACAAAATGAGGATCATATCTCTCTCCTCAGGAGAAATCCTGGTTCCACTGTAGTCAGGCAAAACAATTACAGTTCATCCACTAAAGTCACAGTTTAATCTTTTAGCATTGCCCCAAATTCACTGGCACAGTAAAAACAGCTCCCAAACTGGTGTATCAATGTTTTGGTAAAATATACGATGCAGATCAGTTCCTAAGCAGAATTAATGATGAGGGAGAAAGACCAAAACTCGATCTGGGGTCACTGAAAGATCTGGCAACAGCAGGAGAGAACAAGAACTGGGCTTAGCTTTGTCCTCATCTGACTAACCAGAAGGGCTGCATGTGGTTTCATAACAGCATTATTGACAACCATGAGACGTGACCTTTTCCTAGCACAGTAGCAGTCAGTTTGTTACGGCTCTCACAGGCATGCTTGTGCGTATAACACTGCATCACCTTCATGTGCATCAGAGTTATGAGGTGAAGGCTGGGTTAGCTGGGACAGGAAGAAGATGTGAGCATCTTGGCATCTTGGCTAAATTCCTTGGCCAGACAAAGAGAGGCCTTTTGGTGCTTTGTTTACAATATTGTTTTCTTGGCTAAGATTCCAATGTTTTACAGTTGCAGTTCCCCACCTATACTCATTGTTTGATATTTAACAAAAACTCACTGAAGTACTTCAAAATTTATCAGCTGAATTTTGGGTTGTTGTCTCAACCTACACAGGAGGCTTGATGGTGTGGTGGAAGCATGTTATGTAAAAGCCACATCGCTCCTCAGCTCTCAGCAAATCCTAGCCTGAGTATGAAGAAAATAATAATGCCCTTATCTTGAGATCTCCTTATTTGACTTAAAACTTTGAATACCAAAACCAAGCAAGCAGATTGTTGGGTATTTTGGGTTCTTTTTTTTCAAAGATATATAATTTGATTCAAGAGAGAATGAACTGAACTGAGCTACTCTTGTAAAAAAAAATTATCAAATTTTATAGGAAAAGAAGTATTTCTATAAGACAAGCAAAGAATAGAGAAAGGGAAAGAAAAGGAACTGAAAGAAAAAAGAACATACCTCTGGTTTTTTAGGAACATGTGATTTAAAAGAAAAAGCTTTTGGATGTGGGAAAAATTACTCTATTTAGTTCTTATTAATCCTATTACTTAATCTACAATTTGTACTAATTCAAAGTAGGCACCCTGGTGATCACCAGCTCTGATCTGTTTGCTTACAGAGGTGTTAGAACTTTCTTTCTGGAGTCACAGGTACTATAGAACTCCTGTATGTGTTCTGCAGTGCTTTTAAAACATTTTTAAAATGAGTGTCCACTTCCAGCTTGGATTTTTGCTAAACTCTCGGTTCTTAAAATAAAGAACATTTGATTCCCCAAATGGACATAGTATCTTAGGTCTTAGAGTTTCTTCTTTCTAATCATTTCATAAACCTAGTTTATTCTTGCAGCATATCCATCCTCAGTTTGTCAGTACTTTTCACTATCTGTACTGCAAAAAATTAGAGTGAGTTTATATATCCAATTATTCTATTAGCCTTTTTGATCATGGTGTCATTTTAAGTTGGCCATCTTCTTCTCTGACCCTAAATTCTTTGCTATAGTCACTGGTTTTCACAGTACAGTTCTCTGAATGGCAATCATGGCCTACATTTCTTGGCTTAAAACCAAAAAAGCACTTAAGCTCATGCATGTATTATGGGCTAAAGATATTGTTCATCCTGGTTCTTGAGCAACTTCAGTCTTGAGGAATAATTCTCTGTGCTCATTTCTGTTGAGCTGAACTGTGCAAAATGCTCGCGTTGTTTGCTCAGTATATGTGCAACAGGCTTGAAATGCCTGAAGTACATTGAATATATTGCAGTCTGTTACAGGTTATGTGCTCCGGGGCTGCTTGACATTTGTCTATTCAAGTGTGTGTCCAGAGCAGCTACATGTCAGACTCAGCGCATGTACACACGTGTCTAAGAAAACTGGGCATAAACATAGCAGGCCTGGTAAATCTCATATTGTGTATGTCTGCTTGCCTCATTTGTGGCATAAAAGAGGCACAGTGCTTTGCTGATCTGAAGGATTCGTTTGTCAATACGTGATGTTGCTTTTGGCTATGTGGCTCGTATTGTTTGTGTGCAATTTACCTTAATCTTGCCACAGAAATTTTAGGTTTTTGTTCCAACGAATAACAGTGTCAGTAGAATAACTGAATTACGTATGTATTTCCTATCTTTAATATCATTTATTTTCATCTTTGTCTGTGTTTTTTTCTTTTAATTATTTGAGCTTTGTGATTCAAGAGAGTACGCTTGAATTTTTGAAGCACTTAAGCTTGTGCTTAACTTGAGCCTGGTGCTTATAATCAAGCACGTGTTGCTTGAGGTCTTGTTCTGAATTTAGGACTTAATTTTCAGTAGACTTACTTATTTATGTGAATGGAAAGGCATATTTTAAGAGGAGGAAAAGTGACAGGTAATCAGCAGAAAGGAAAGCTAGTTCCAAAAGCCCTTAGCTCATTTACATGTGAAAGCTGAGCGGCTCTCTATTGCAGTAAGGGGAGAGGGCAAGCACCCATGCATTTACCTAGGGCAGCACTTCTTATTCTCAAAACTTTATGAAGTTTTATTCTCCCATTGTTTGCCACGAAATCCCCTGAAGCTACAGATATGCCTTTCTTTGTCCCAGGAAATTCCTTTGAAGCTTGAATTGAGCTTAAGATGCTTAGAACCACCGTTTTCTCCTCAACTGAAAAATGCCCCTCACGTAGATTCAGCGCACTGTGAAGGAAAAGCAACATGCGTTCCTGCACAGGCAACACCAAAGGCTTGCTATACAAAATACTCACTGCAGACATCCTTGCACTGCAGCTTTCCAACCAATCCATGTGGATTGAATGATTCATCTTTGCTCTCCCAGGTCTCAGAATGTGGTGCCTTCTTGCCAGGAGGGAGTTAAAACAGGGTGCTTGAGCAGCTCCATTGGTTTCTTTCCGCTCCCAAACCATCTGCTTCTGCTATCTGCTTCCTGATAATTAGATATACAAATATTAGTTAGGAACTGTTTTGGTTGCAGGGATTAGAAATCAAAATTTCAGTACTGAAGTAGGCCAGACTTAATATTACCCATACAAACTTAATTTAGTTAGCACTTGATCATGCATTGTTTCATGTTGATGCATGGTATTACTTGATGCTTTGTCCTTGAGTAATTGCCTGAATTAAAAAAGACTGAAGGACAACTGAATGGGACATCTACAAGAAATGCATGTATCCTAACTTAAGTATGTGAATAAAGAACAGATAGTATCTCTTAATTTTGTATGTAATATTTATATGCTACAATGCAGCAATACAGCAGAAGAATAAATGTAAGAATTCCTTTATAAATAAGAACACTGCCAAAGCTGAAACTACAGTATGAATATTAATGAAGGCTGTGCTTCAGATGAATGTTAGTGATAAATGAGGTGTGCTAAAAACAAACACTAATGTATTGTTTGTACTTAATGAGGAAAGTAGGAGCAGAAAAGTGCTGCTTAATTATAATGGTGCTGAGTTAATAATGGAGTAGAAATCCTAGCTTCTCCTAATTTGAGCACTTAATTTCTTGGTCTTAATGTTGCAGTGATGTTGTTTCCCAGTATAATTTCCTTACATTTATTTGTTTTTAACAACTCAGAAGGAAAACAAGAGAGAGACATTGTGAACCCCCTGTAATGCGATCTCAGTGCTACTTAACATGCCCTACATTTTCCATAAAGGTGCTGATTGCATTTAGAGTCACCTCAGCAGTGCAATCACATTAACAGTTTACTCTTCCCTCTAGTGTCATTAAAGTTCTCTAAGTTTAGGACATGCATTTGAAAAATAAATAAATAAATAAAAGACGTCATGTTCCTCTATGAACTTTACCTTATAAACATGCATAGCTTCAGAAATAAAAACCAAGTTTTGACCAGACACAAACCCTTTCTCCTTCCCCTGTGGGACTCTAAAGGATCTTTTTAAAGCCATGTGATCATACAGTTGATGACTGGGCTGACTCAGCAAAGTGCTTACTCCATGTTTAAATTCTACTGCAATCCATAGAATTTAAGCGTGTGCTTAAATATGTTGAAGAAGGATGGATTTACACAAGGGTTTTAAAGCAAGCATGTAACAAAGAGATTTTCGTAAGTAGGCCCGTAATACACTGAAGCATTTCAAAAGTATTCAGACTGTAAATGTCACCTTTGAGGTGACTGCCTTCATGAGTGAATTTTTTAGATATAGTTTATATGTGTAATCTCAAATATAAAACAATACAGCAGTCACTGTGGTCTATGGATTAGCTAACACTGTATGTTATGTTGGTTATTTTAAAATATGCATGCCAAAATTAAGAATTCTTGCAGTGAAATGTCTGAATGTAAATTTTCTACTCTTGAAAATAGTTTACTTCTTTTTAGTCACTGACATATTTAAAGTCAGTCAGAACTGTGAAAGCTATGTAAATAAATACAACCACATACACAGGAACTTAGAAACACATATAGATACCTAATGACAGTCTCCCACACTCCAGAATTTTCTGTATTATGGCTTGTTTTTTACTTATTTGTGTGGTGTTTCCCTGTAATACAAGACTTGTGGTACTGAATCACTAAATAGGGTTGCATTCTGGTTGGCTCAAGGTCATAAGCAATTTCATTTTTTTTAAATTTACCTTTTTCTATTGAAAGCTTTTTCTTTGTTAGGTAAAGTTTCTATTTCTGATGGTGCTCACCCTTGCACTTGTTTGACATCTTCTGCCCTATACATAAAACATTTGGATATTCTTGTTTTCAAGAGATAAAAGAGCATATACATTCTTAGCTCTCTCAGTTCAGGTTATCATTTTCCTAATGTGATTAGAGGCTGGAGCATCTCCAGCATGAATGGGATTGTGGGAGTCTAAGCAGCGCTCCTGAAACACCATGGATGAAGTGGAGTGAACAGCTTTCCTGGGAATGAACTGGAGTTGTTGATTACTGAGTAGTCTCAATCCAAGCTAGTTTTCTAGCACTGGCTCTGAGGCCGTTATGGGCATTACTTTAAATGTTTGTGATATCAAGTTGCCAGCTGTCAATATGACCTGATATGCATGCTACGCAACCACTGGCTTGCATTGTAACACCCTACTTGCTGCTGCCACCTTTGTCCTTTCCGCTTTGCAGAGCAGGGTTTATGGTACCTGCAGAGCTCTCCTGTTTTTGCAAGAGTCCTCCTGTCCCCTTTGCCTTTCATGTGACAGCACTCATTAAAGTGTGGTATAGGAAGTTCACATTTGTGTATGTTGTAAACTGGGTGAGGAGGAAAGATGAGGAGAGATGAGCATTGATCAGCGCTAGGTGATAACTTGAGGATCCTGTAGGGAAAATCCCATTGTCAGCTGCTGCAGTCTTTCTCCATTTGTCCAAGGAACAGATCCTAATCCCTGACAAGGACTAGATTATTTTGCATATGGAGAAATAAAGCGGTTGCAACAAAGGGAGGAGTCTGGAACCATGGACCTCCTAGGTGACGTAAAGTCTCCAAATATTGTAGCAAGGTCAAGGTATTTTGTCACTGAGCATCTTTTCTTCAATAATCAGAACTGTGACAAGTTAAGAAAAAAAATATTGCCCTCCACTGCAATCTCTTGTATGAGTTAAGCAGCAGACAGCCAATTCTTGGCTGAAAGGCAGAACTGAGCTTCAAGTGTTAGACAGCATCCTTGTGTCTTTGAGAACAAGAAGTGCTCGAGGTAGTTCAGGACTTGATGGATTTCTGGAAATCACTGGGACAACCTTTCATTGAATTCCTGATCCCAGTGAATGATCCTGTTCCTGTTACCATTCTCACTCCCCCAGAGCAGGGATGGGGAAGTGGCACAGAATTGTGGCATGTGTGACCTGTGTAGCAAACACCTTATGGCAAAGCAGGGCTCAGAGAGATCAAGTATCATTTGTAACAGTGAAATGAAACTTTGCTGATCTGCATGTAGGTGAAATAATCAGAAAACAAGACATGCAACTTTTGAAATATCTTTAGAAAAATGAAACTAATATAGCATGAGAGAAGCCTGCCAAGACATAGAGCAGCATGATGTTTTCAGTCTGATCTGCAAACGCTGCCATTCTGAAACTACATCACCTCATCAAAGGGAGAGAGACGTAGTACAAATTGCCTAATGCTGCTAAAGATAAGTGAGAGCTGCTCAGCCCCTCTCCACATTTTAAGTAAGCCGTCAGAATGGTGCATAGTAGGCAGGCATGTCGAATATGCTGTGCCACAACTGGTGCCTTACTATAAGCATTATACCAGGCGTGCTAAATATGGAACCACCGCTTATAGCCGACAGCACCCACCCAGCTCCCCATTAGCACGCCCCATGCCTGCCGCTCGCCCCCAGCCCGCCGGCCTGGCTCACCCAGCCCAGCAGGCCGTGGTCCTACTGCCCGGCCCGAGGGCTGCCGAAATAGCCCCGCGGGGCTGCTCTGCGTGGGCGCGGCAGAAACCACGTTGCGAGCGAGAGCTTCAGTGCTATTTTAGAAACATTTCTTTTTTTTTTTTTTTTTTTTTTTTTTCCCCTTGCTTCTCACCAAATGCTGCCGGGGGAGGGGAGAGGAGGGCAGGGAGCGAGGAGCTCTTGTGCCCTGTTGCTCGCCCACCCACCCGCTCTCCTCCTCACAGAAATAGGCTTGGCAACGGGAAAGGGTTAATTACGCTCGAGGACGAGGGAGGATTGCAGTTTGAAAGACAGCGACTGGACAGCTGTGTTTGCTGTGGTATTTTTAAATGCATTAATGCAGGCTCCAATCACCCGGCTGCGCTTGACCTATTTTTGGCTCAGGCCAGCCATTGTTCTATTTCTGCCGCCTCTGGGCCACGCTGTTGTTGATTCAAATGCAAATGAGTTGTCACTGCCCAGGCCAACTCCGGCAGCCGGACTTGGGGACGGCCGGGGGAGAGCAGCGTGGTGGGGGGACCGCAGCTGGACCCCGGGGATCGGTTCCCGTTGGGTGCTTGTGCTTAGTGTGAAGCTGTGTTTCCCCACGCTCACTGCCAGAAAGCACCGAGATACTTCTTTGATTCTTCGTCCACCTGCTGTTGACTCCCAGAGCACAACTGGTCAAACTCTGAGGCGCGCAGCCCAGCAGGCGCTTCTTACCCTCTCACTGCTGTGTAAAGTGGATTTTGACTTTTGTCTCCTAATAGATACTTGGTTCAAACGCGTAAACATTTCTATTTACTGAAGTGTACTGTCTGACGAGCCCGGCTGGAGGAGGTAGGACTGCAGAGGGTCGTGGCTGATTCCCCTGTGCAAGTGCCGTGATGAATCTCTCATGTAGCTGAAGTGCAGACTGGTTGGAATATGCTGCAGACAATTTACGAGAGTGAATCGTGTTTTTCCTCAGATGGTGTTTCTGGACGTGAACAGCTCTTGGCTCAGCAAAGAATGCACAGCATGATCAGCTCAGGTAAGAGACAGCTCAGCACCTCAGCCTTCCCTGCCTACACCATGACTTACTGAGAAAATACAGCCCGTCACAACAAGAAAACACCCCTCCTTTAAAGAACTGATGTATTTTTGTGGGCTTTATGTAAGTTGTTAAATAATTCTCTCTTATCACAGTATGTCAGATACTAACTATTGCATACGTGCAGAGTTTGTCTCCTTCAGCCTCCTGCTTTCCAAAATGCTAACAACTCAAATATAGTTGGCATTTCCTTTTCTTTTTTTTTTTTTTCTTTTTTCTTTTTTCCCATTTGTTTTGTTTTGTGAGTGCAAAATGGGGCTTATGGTATGAGCTTATTCACAGAGAGAATTTCAGCAGCAGCCTGGATCAGAAAGCTGCCGTTACAGCCCACCACAGGCAGTTCTTTTCCTATGTCATTTTGTAAACAGGATTTGGTCTTCTTGTGAGTTTCCTTTTCTCAAGTTTACACGCAGAGAGATTTTTAATTAAACCTGTTCTGTTTTCATTGTGAGGTTACTTCAAAAAGAATGCTCGTAAAGCAAGACAGTCTCTTATATATGCATGGCTTATCTTGCTACTTTAGAAAATATTTTGGAACCTGGCAATAGTCAGAGGTAATGAATCACTGAAATGTAAATTGGATGTATTTTTAATGAAGGTATTTCAAAGCTGCTCTTATGGAATGCTGGACATTTCTGCATGTATTTCAAGCTCTTCTTGGTTTTTTTTTTTTTTTTTTTGTTTCTTTTTTAAATTTTTCTGCTAGTTGTTTTTGAGACATGAGGGCAATGTCTTAAGGATGAATTAAGCCAAAATGACTGCAGCTATTCAGAAGAAACTTCATTTTACAGAGGCTAAAATTTGAAATCTCATGTTACTTTTTCCTCTTCTCTATCATGCTGTGAATTAAGCTGCTCTGTATATTTTCAATCCTAGGTTTCTTACTTTGTTTTTCATAAAGTTGGCTTTACAGTCTGCCTATAAGTAGAATGCAATGTGAATTGTTTACATGTATGATAGTATTAGTTTATTCCCCCCTTTTCTTCCCTTTTTCGTATCTTTGTTTTTAGCAAAATCTGCAGTGTTTCCTACCTTGTAAGCACAAATACACGTGTAGATCATAGATCTCTTCAGATATTCTCTGTTTTGGTACACCTGTTGAGCTTGTGTTTGTTTGCTTCTTCTACAAACCTGTTTATTTTCCTGCTTTTACAGAAGGAGAACATTGACTTTTAGTGCTTCTTTATGAAATACAGCTGAAGAGTAGGCTTACGGTTTCAGATATTAAAATAAACTCTGAATGACTGTGTCAAAAGGCAACATTTTTTCTTGTTAGGAAAGAATTTAATGTTTTTAAACCTTATGATTAGTGTTACTCAGTACAAAAAATCATAAAATCTCATAATAATTACAGAATGAAGGAGTCAGTGAGATATTGAAGAGGTAGTAAGTGCCCATTAAAATAATTGTGAATATCTAAAGGGAATGAAGCCATCAAGGTTGTGGTATTTAACTTTGAGGATTTTTCTTTTCCTTTATAGAGCTGCTGGGTTAATTTGTTTCCTTATGGATCTCTCAAAGAATTTACTGTTACTCTTAGAATACATTTTGAACTGGGGTTGCAGCTCCTTTGTCAAGGACAGGAATCAGGTGAAAGAGTTGTTTACAAATATGGGCAATGAAACTCGAGCTGAGAAAGTGTAAAAAAGCAGGATGTTCTCTGAAAGTGTTGCAGTTCTGCAAACTTTTGTGTTAACTTACTCTTCAAGAATGGTTTTTTTCCTGAACAGCTCAGCAAGTGTCCAGTGCTTTCCTACTAGTCAGAGATGAGACTGACTGCTTCACCTTCCCTCCTATAGTCTTTTAATACTGTCTCAAGTTGAAGGTATCTATACACCAGTAAAAATCTATCCTTTTTTAAAGTTCGCTGTGACAACTTGTAACCACCAAGGAATGTTGTTCAAGGAATATCAATTTTCTCATTTCAAACACAAGAGAAGGAGGTAATTTTCTGTAAGTTTATAGCTTTGAGTTTTTCCTCAGTGGAGACAAGAATGTCATGTAATATTTGATTTTTAGCTGATACTACCTTAGACCTCTATAACATATATAAATTTCCTCTGTAGCACCAAGTAAAATAGAGTTTTTACTTTATTATTATTATTTTTTTAACACAGTCAAAAGTTAAACATCAAAGTAAAAGATGTTTAAATATATACTCTGAAAAGCACAAAACGTTCTATGGTGTTGCTGTTGGCCTTTGAGATACACAGCTAGACCACAAGTAGTTGATATTGTACATAGTCTGTAGTTTAATTCATGTCTCACAAGACCACAAAGTCTGGTGCTGCTGTCAGTTACCTTCAGTTCATTTGAGATCAGAGTCTTGCAGAATCAGGCTTGATAACTTTTTATGTATTGTCTCTATACTGCATGCATACAGGGGAGAAAGGAATAACCAGATCATGACTATGTCATCTAGTAATTGTAGTAACTAAAACCAGCCACCTGATTTTTGCTAAAATCTTTGTACGGATTAAAAAGTTGTGCATATTCGTGAAGTCTCGGAATAAGCACAATTTATGTTGTCAGTGGGTGCGGTGGGCATGTATTACACAACTCTAAATTTAAACTGACTGGAGTCATCCCCAAAGAGGACCTATAGAGTTGGCACTAGAAACATATTTGCAAACCAGTGTCTAAGATATTTCTGACAATAGCAGGCATACCAAATGCTTCTGTCATGTAAAAGCAGTTCTTCTGGTATTCCCTCAATTACTGCTTTGCCTGTCTGTCTCCATCCCTGCTTGTAAATCATACTATGAATGAGATTATCTGGATAGTTACCAATCAAAAGTCTAATTATGAATGGAGCAATCTAGATAGGCACTGACTCAAGAAGCTGTGTAATTTGCAAACACCTACACCTTATTGCAGAGAGCTGTTTCAGCTATCTTGAGAAGACTGTACTGGATACTCCCATATGGTACTGTTGCTCTAAAATGCAGCAGTATGAACCGTGCATCTTTAAGAAAATGATGCTGATGCATTCTTATTTGATACTATAATTATTTTAGTTTCAAGGTAATTTAAAAAAAAAACCAACACAACAAAACTAACAAAAACCAACCTGAGTCTAAATCTCTTGTGTAGATATAGCTCTGATATTTCTTTAATTTTACCCCAAATGTCACAATTGCCGTATGTGCAATGCCAAAACAGGCTCTAGGTCTCTCATTCTACCACAGTATGTTTCATAAACTATAACCCCTTGAAAAAATAAGCCTTTGGTCCAGCATCGTCCTTGGCAGGAATCATTCATGTGTGGCAGATAAATAACCGATGGATTACTACATTAATCAAGTATATTTCATTTGCATGAAGGAGAAGAAGCACCCTACCCAGCTATGGCATTTGCAGATGTGCAACTTTAAGGAGTAATGCCAACATTATTAACCTCTGGTGATTAAACATACCTTGATGTTTTTCCAAAGGGTATGGTTGCTTCATTCACCATATTTTGACAAGTACCCTTGCACTGGCCTTTCTGAATTCTGCCTCAACATTTATTGGGTAAGACACACTCTACCTCCTGCCCAAAGCAGCAGTGTTGAAAAATCAAGAGTTAAGGGAGATCTTGAGCTTAAACCCTTGGCTTGTCACTTAGCTGACAGGTGACCCGAGTGAGTTACATAATACTGCTGATGTCAGCTTCCTCTTCTGTGAAATGGGGAAAATAATACCTGTCAGGCTCAGAAATCTTTGGAACAAAACTGTTCTAAAGGGAATATAACAATTCAGAATGATTTATTTGATTGAATGTCCCTTGAGGTGTTCAGGATCAGGTTGGATGGGGCCCTGGGCAACCTGGTCTAGTACCAGATCTGGAGGTTGGTGGCCCTGCCGTGTCAGGGGGGTTGGAATTTGATGATCTCTGGGACCCCTTCCAAGCTAAGCCATCCCGTGATTCTGTGATTCAGTCAAACTTGCAAGATACTTATGATTTCACAAATGGATTAAGTTAATGTACTTGTGGTATTTTATTTTCTGCACTGACCAGAAAATTCAAGCTGTGTCTTTTGAAAGTAAATGGCAGAATGGGTGCTTGTGTGGATCAAGTTGTATGTGGGTTGGCGGGTCTTTTTTAGCTGTTTTTTCTCAGTAAACCATGTTGTACAAAATTTATCTCATGTGTTGTGTTTATGGTGTGACAGCATAACCACACATGCATGTATGTATATGTGCATTTATATTGCCATCAGGGTATATTCTTTGATATCTGTTGTCCCTTTATTTCTGACCAAATAAAACTGTCACCCACTCAACTGGCCTTGTGGAGAAACTGCAAAAAGCAAATTCATTTAAAGGTTGTTTTTATTGTTGTTTTTGTTGTTTTTCTGGAGCACATAAAAATTGAAAATCTTGAAATCTTTGCAAGTTTAAATCAGAGAGCACAAATTTATTTACAGATAAAACCTGTCTTAAATATGTGCTATATCAGGCAATAACTCTTTGGAGTGAGGGGAGATAACAGAGGATAATGTTTTACTTTATGATTTTCTTTAGAGTAATGAAAAAATGGTGTGAAACAGCTCAATTCAGGGAAGATCTAGGCAACAGTCAGGAGAGACTGTTTTCAGTGCCTCTCAAAAGCCAGGCAGAAAAAGAGCTAGTTCTTCATAGGAGCTGAAGTATTTGGGTTCTTTGTCATCGGAGAGCATGTCTTAGCCTTAACAATTAAAGCAGTGAGAAGAGCAGTGCAGGCCTTGTGTGGTGACGGTCTCACTGACTTGGGGTGAAGGCATTGCTAAATCACATGTGCAGGACAAGACACTGATGAATACAGACCAATGTTGCCAATTTATGTGTCCTCTAATGCTGCCATGTTGCCTTTTTAAAATTTTTATTCTCCCTTATGTCCCAGCTTCTGGAATCACGTGATGGTTACCTGACAATCTTACTTTGCATTAGAAGGTATATTTCTATATTGTGGAAAGGGACTGGAACAAGAGTTTCAAAGTAAATGATTTACAAGAATAGCAAGCCATGAAAGCTGGAAAATAAGTAAAATCATTCTGCATTTATTTTTATAAACTCTTTGGCCTTCTTTACTGATATCGTTAGTCACTGCATGTAATACAGAAGTTCACTAGCACTGGCACTAGAACAGCAGCTCCCTTCTCTTTGATGTGTTGAGCTAAATCACTTGTAAAAGACTTATTTTTACTTTAGCTGTTTATTGTTTTAGCTGTTCACCTTTCTTACATATACTGCTTTGCCCTTTGCTCAAAAGCATGTGTTTTCAGCTGGTATTTCCTTGTGTAAAGCTGTGTACAGAAGATATTCACCTCATTAAAATTAGCATTGGATCTCAGGAACATTTGTAACTGCTCTTACTAACAGAGCTATAATCAGACTTTTATTTCTATAACAACTGCCCAGCCCCTTTCTTTTGCACAGCGTTTGCAGAAGATGCAGGAGCTATGAGAAAGCAGAATTCTTATAGCTGGTTTGCAAACATTCATCACTCCTCCTGCATATATTTGCACATATGCTTATGTACATGGTGATTCAGGTTTTAGCGTGGACGATGGGCAAGTCTTCAGGTGTGACTGCACTTTAACCTTTCTGAACTACTGTTTTGTTTTTATATGATGGGTGCAATCCAAAATATTCTATGAAAACTGGCTGGCAGATACTGTTGTTGAATGCATGAAAATCTGAAATGCCCCGTTCTGTGGATCTCTTTCACAGGCTGACTCCTCTGGGTCAGTTATTCTTAGCCTGGTTATTTTCATCTTATGGCATTACAGGTCTAAGATTAGCCTGTTAGGCGTTATCATGCCATCTGAGTTACCTCCTAATATAACTGTACACCGGAATGATTATTTATAGATGGAGCATTCTGTCATTTTTGCTTTATTTCTGGTAGTTTAAATAAAGAAGAGCAACATTCAAGAAAAACCACAGATTCCTTCCTGCTGCCAAAACAACATGACAACTGCCTGCAAAGGGGCAAGGATATTGTTTCAAATGTGTGCTTGCAGCAGGTCCAACATCCTTTTTATCTCCTCTACTTCTACTAAAAAGAGGTACCTGGGGTAGCGCTCTGGTCCCCAGAGGAGGGAGCATGGGGCAGGATTGCTGCCCAGCCGTGCAGGGGACGGGCTTGTGGCTGGTGATGAGAACAAGGATATCCAGGATCTATTTTTAGGGGCTGGCACTGTCAAGCTCCATGTTCAGCATGAACATATCACATATGCACACAGCTCCTCCAAAATGGACCCTTCTCGTTTTGTTACGTAAAAGCAGTGCCTGCTGTTTAATTAGCCTTCTAAATGCGTTTCACGGACATAACAGGAAGCTTTGGCAAACTGACATGTTTTTAGCAAACCATTCTTCATGGCTGCTTCACAAACAAATCTGCTAGAAAACCTTAATCCTAAAGCAGAGTTGTCATTCAAAAACATGTTAAGGCACATTCTCCCCTCAGGAAGTTTACTGCAATCTTAGTGGCTGTAACTAGGAGCAAGTTTTCAGTAACAGTTTGATAAAAAGAAAGACAAATAAGAAAGTGGCAGATTGTCAGCTAGGTGTCGGTGCAACCTTTGAGTATATTTGAAGCTGGCCAGTTCTGAAACAGTGAAATGTTAATAGATTAATAAACTCCATCTTTTGCTTTTTCACTCTTCGCCTCTACATAAGTGTCATATTTCTCTTTGTGCACATTCTGAATATAATCAGGAGGCAGTTAGTCTGTTTTGCTTCAAAATGTTTCTGGTGTAAAAAGCATGCAAAGGCAGTAGAAGCCTTTATGTGGTTGAAAGATGTGGTGATAGTTTAACTCTCCTCTTGCATAATAAGCAGCTCCTTTAGTTTTGTCATACTAGCAGTTCTGTACATTACTATAACGGTACTTTGGCATTTAGTATGATCTGAGCACAGCCAATACATCTGCTTTATTAGCTTTGTGTCTCCTAGTTGCAAACTCCTTCTTGCTTCTGGAGTGTACAAATATGACAAGAGCTCCAAGAATTCAAGCCCTTTGTTGATGACTGTGCTTGAAATGCAGGAGGCTCAGTGCTAATGGTAACACATTCCTTCTAGTAATGAAACTGAGTATCATCAAAGAGAGACAGGAGGGAGAAAGGAATGAATTCTTTTAAAATGCCAATTTTATAAATCATGTTTTTACAGTCAGAGATTATTGTTCTCTTTTGTGATCCCTGCGGTTGAAGGTATGCGTGCCATAAGGAGGAATAACAGCTATTCAATTTTCTGTGAAATCTGGAATGGAATAAAGAGAAAGCTTAATGTTAATTTAATAATTTCCTACCATTGTTTTGTTCTTAATCCAAATTTCCTTTTTCAGTCTTGGTGCCCAAGGACAAAACCCTGTTGGCTTTGTAGAGTAACATTTTGAGGAGGAATAGGGAACACAGACTGCTAGTTCTTAGTTTCCTATGGAGTCTTTCTGATATTTACTCCTCCTATGAAACTGCAGTAAGATAACAAGTATAACAGGTTTGTCTTTTACTTACCTGTTCACACCACCCTTCCTTGTGGAGAACATAAAGTCTTAGTTCTGTTCATCAACTTGTTTAATCTGTAAATTCACATGACTTATGAACAACACATATTTTTCCCAACCTTTGTCATGCTTTTTCCTATGGGTATGAATGAGATAAAATTCCTGGACTGTTCAAAAATTTTTATGTTCTTATTTGGATCTGATTTTGAAGTTTTAAAGTACATAAAAGAATTCCATTATGATGATGTCACTAAGAAATATGAAATTAAACCCCTGTTTTTGGGAAGGATTTCGTGCTGAGATGAATGGTGACAAAATTAGTATTTTAATGCACATAATAGCATAGGAAACAGCAAAAAGAAGATTATCAGTGTGAATGTTTATATGAATATATCTTCTTTTACATGAAGGTGTATATTAAAGAATGTATAAGTATTCTCAACCAAAAAATCCTTGCACAGCAGCTGCTGAAATCTGCTGGGACCTGAATTCAAGAGAGCATTTTACCTTGGGAATCCAGTAGATGCTCACCAACCTGTGTCATGCATATGCTCAGCAGTGTTCCAGGCTCAGAAGACAGATCTACTCATTCCCATGCACATGTCAGGAAGTTGCCATCCTTTTATTTGCTGTTTACTGATTTTCCTGCAGCATCTGATTCAGAAGAATGAAGTTTTATTCTTTTGTTTCTTTGAAGAATTGATACTACTATCAATTATCACTGAAGTATTTCCATTGGAAATAAGTCGTCTTACCTGTGTTTCTTGAAGTTGTCTGAGGGAAGGATTGGTGTGAGGTAAATTGATTTGGTGGAAATATCAAAGAGTGTTATAAATGGAGAAATAGTGAGAGATTATATATATAGGCACTTCCTATATTAAAATGCTTTTGGGAGGGAGGATGGAGAAAGAATGGAGATGTAAGTGAACCATGTAGGAGGTAGAAATGAGGGAGACTGAAGCACATGCACTGTCAATGAAAGCAGTAGGAAAAATATAGGTGAAAGCAGTTAAGAAAGCAATCACATTTGATCGAAATAAGAGAAGCTTCTGTCAAGAAAAGAGAAGAAAGAAAAAAACTAGAAAGAGGATTTGGAGAAATAGGACTATCTTTAGAATCAGCAAAAGCTATTAAAAACAACTTAGGAGTGCTTTACTCTTGCACATAGTCATACAATAAACTAGTATTCAGGATTTTCCAAACTATCCTAAAGACTGATTTTCTATCTTTTGCTCTGAGAATGAATAAATTCTTTGGGAGATGGAGAGGTCTGGGACACTCAGTCTATTTCTGCACATGCTACAGATTCTTTTCACAGAATCATAGGGGTTGGAAGGGACCTCCAGAGATCATTGAGTCCAACCCCTCCTGACAAAGCAGGTTCCCTACACCAGATCTCACAGGTTCCATCTCAGCATCTAGCTCCCATCCCCTAAATACAGCTCAGCTTTCCTATAGTACCTGCAGAGCAATCTCATCAATGCTTTGCAGTTAACTACTATTGCTCTGCCATCTGCAGCATCCTTATTTTTGCCCTTTCTGTTTGCCCTGATTGGCAGCTGTCTCAGCTTTGTGTATTTTCTAGTGTTTTGGTTCTTTTTTGTTTTCTCACTCATTGCGGTGCATGCATGGTGATAATGGGACAGCTGAAGTATTTACTTGGGCAAGAAGAGAAATTATAGATGGCAACATCAAAGAGCTAAAGGCAAAGAAATAAACAAGGAATGCTAATGTAGCTGAATTAACTAATAATGATGTTGTGAATGAATAAGGATATAAATACAGGCATAGCTATTTTGTTCAGAAAATAAATATCCAGAAATAGAAATATTTAGAAAAAAGCGCCCTTAAGCTAAAGTTCTGAAATCTCATGTAAGAGAGAATGCATCTCTCCTGACACTGATAGTACATAAATTTATACATAGATTTATCACTTATCCTACTTCATTTTCCTTCTCTAGGATCATTTTAGACTTATGGGTATATTAAAATTTGACAAAAAATTTAGGATGTGTTGAGTTTGATGGGTTAGTTTGGGTGAGCTTGAATGCATGTCTGGGCCAAGTGCTCTTCCTCACACTGCACGCTTTGCAGCCCACAGAAGGTGAACTTCTATCTCACAGAGTCTTGCAGGCTGCAAGGGGCTGAAGGCACTTGGGTTATCCCAAGGACTTCAGGAGCTGATTCGTAAGGACTCATTTGTGTTATTGCCTCTATAAAATATCTTTGCTGTATTGCTGTGGATTATCCTTGAGGTTGGAGGGGCTCTGGAGGAAGGGAGGGAGGGAGGAAACAGAACGACAGCCATATTTCAATATGAAACTTCTCCTCTCAGCATTTAAAGGACAAGAGCTAATTCACGCCTAATTAACACCTTGTAAAACTCCGGTTAACTGCACAGCATTAGTGCACAGCACTGCAGTAGAATGTATGTTAATACTGTCCCTGTGAAGCAGCCCATACTTCTCATCTATTGGGCAAATTTCGTTTGTTAGTAAGAAAGGAAAAAATCTGGCAAGTGTGCATTACCCATAATCAAGAAGAAAATATCTGTGATGGCTACAGCAACGTGCAGCAAAATGAGATGTTATGAAAGCTGTAGCTATCTGCACCCCAAACCACATCAGCACTGGTTCACTACCATGTAGACAGTTTGGTCCAGCAAAGCTTACGTGGATCTTGTATGCAATTTCTGCTTCATTCTTTCTCTAATATTTTCTCTGTGGAGAAAATGTTTTGCCAGACATTCTCCCACTGATATCCCCTATTCTTTTTTATTTTTGTAAGCTAAGAATGCTCCTGTATACACTTGTCCTTCCAGGACGACCTGGAAATCTGTAGAATTCAAGCTATGGGAGGAAACATTTCTTTCCTGTGATGCTTGCTCTCTGGTTGCTCCTTACAGAAGCATTTGATACTGGGATCTATTTAAGCCAAAGCCTTACAAGTTCTCTAAATGATGCTGGCATGCTAGCAAGCACAGGTCAGAAGGAACTTACAGTTGTTGTGGTTTTTGCTGTTCATTTCTTACTGAATATAATTTTGAGTTTGATGCACAGTTTGATTCTCATGCCCGTTGCTGAACTGTTTGTAGCTCATAAGCACTGCACTGTGAGCGTGCATTTTTTGGATCAGAACTCTTCAAAATGATTCTAATCTTCACAGTCACACCTAAAGTACACGACCTGAAAGCAGATTTCATTGCTGCTGCTGTGAGGGTCTGTGCTCCTCAACTAGGGACTGACACAGATTGTCATAGGTGGGACAAAGTGTAAACCCAGAAACATCAGGGATTAATAACATTCATGTATGAAATAATGTCTTATGTCCAGCTGTCAGAACTTAGTATTAGAACAAATTGTCTAAAATATCAGTAGAGAAAACAGAACTCAGCTTTCTTGTTAGATAACATTTTCAGATGTTTGAACTTTGCAATTGTAAATGCAATTATAAACTCAGTCCAGAAGGCAGTAGTTAGTTTTTGCAAAAGAGAAAGGCTGCTTAGATTAATCTTACATTTCTTCATTAAATCTGCTTTATTATTATATAACCCTTACTTGCACTCCCCAGAAGGCCCATAGTTATGCAAATATGCTCATTTATAATGTGGTTTTCCTCTTCCAGTACGGATGGATGGATGCTGAAGTGGATATAAATAATGTGTTTCATGAAAAAATAAAATAAAATAAAATAAAATAAAATAAAATAAAATAAAATAAAATAAAATAAAATAAAAATAAAATAAAATAAAATAAAATAAAATAAAATAAAAATAGAAGTGCAATTCAGACTCTTTCTTCTTATGGAAGTCTTTCCAAACTCTTAATTCTTTTAAATCCAATTAGCTTTTTCCTGTTTCTGACATGGCTCCCTTTGAGATAGGATAACAAGACTGGAATATTCCTGATGACAAAGCCTCAATGAGGAATATGAAAACATACTTTTATCCTAGTTTCTGTACCTCCTGTTTTCAGTTTTGAATCTTGATATATATTGACTTCAAGTTTCTGCCAAGCTGTCTACAATGACAGCCATGTATTTTAGAGGTTATATTGAGGTTAATAAAGTTGTTCTAAGGTATGTTCCACTCATTCCTCCCAACAGAAATTACTGTGCACATCTGAAAGAATGAACAAACTTCTATTTTGCTTCTCAATCACAACGGTTTATAAGGACCTCTGGCATTCCTCAGAGCCTTCCACGAAGTATCCTAAAGAGATTTGTGCCATCCACAGTTTTAAGTCCATCAATCTTTTTTCCATTATTCTTCTTTCCAGACCTCTATTAAAAGGGCAATTACTGTTACCTCACTGCACTATCAACCTCCTCCTAATTCAAAAAGAATATTTATTTCCCTTCTGCTTTTTATCTTTGAAACTGTTTCTGATCAGCGAGAGAATTCTTTTAACTTCATGCAAAGCCCAGAGAAGTTAGCAGAGCACTAACTCCTATGGTACACCTTGTGAAGGACATTTTGAAGACCAATCCACTTAAGTCTGTGGAACATATCTTTAACTGGTTCCAAGTGTCACAGCCCCACTAAAGATTGGGCCTTTTTTTTTTTTTTTTTATCCCCATTTTGTTAACTCTTGTTAACCTTTCATGTCTCAAAATATGCATGCAATTAGAATTCAGAGCTCATAATTGCATCCTGCATAGTCAGTCTGCATCAGATTTGATTTATTCCCTAAATGTCTGTGAGATTAAAATTTAAACAAAAATTGGCTCCGTTGTTGCTATTAAAAGAAGATATAGTCTCTCAGAGAACATATGGGGAAAGAATATCCCTTTCCCTTTCTTCTTTTCAAATCATATACGTTACTGTCTTTTGACTAAAATAAGTTTTCCTGTAGATTTTGTGAAATTAATCAGTAAGCTCAGACAAACTGTAATTGTGAAATTGTAAATTCAACACAACTTGATTTAAAAATGGTAAGAGATGAAAGCAATTTGAATAGTTAATGTATTTCAACCTGGGCTAATGTGTTCACAATTATAGTGATGTAAGATCATATTTAAAAGGAACAAAAGATTTTGGCTTAGCCACTCATTTACAATCCAGTGTGTAGATTGCAGTCCAAAGAATTTTAAATGAAGAGAAAATATGAAGATTACAATTCTGGTACAAACAGTGGAGGATAAAACATATGAGGAGGGATTAAGGGAGCTATATTTATAGTCTATAACAGAGAGAGCTCGAGGGACATGGGCACAAGCTATAAATAACTTCAAGGTAAGAATATAAATGAAGGAAGGGAATTGTTTGTTCTCAAAAGATGGTAAAACATGGAATAATAGCCTGAAGCAAAGAAAAGGAAAGTTTAAGTTCTGTGTTACAACTTTTTTTTTTTTTTTTTTTTTTTTTTTCCTAGCAGTAAGAGCCATTGCTAGCAGAGAAGTAAATAACTAAGGTAGGAGGAGGCTGAAGCAGTACCCGAAGGACCAACTACAGCTATTTGGCTACAGACTAAAATTACTTGTAGATGGAGTTCTGATGTAGATTAACAGAATTCACAGTGTTACGCTTAGTGGTGCAGACATCTTTTTTTAACCTGTTGTATTTTCTAATGCCTTCATCTCAGGGTTCTTCAAAGAAGTGATGCATGTATGTTTGCGTGTATGTAGTAGAGAGAAAAATCACCCGGATAAAGGTGAAAAATTGTACAGACTTGTTTGTAGCTTTACAAGTGATGCAGCACTTTCAAGTATGAATGACTTCAATTACTAGTGCTTTTCACTCATCATGACAGCAATGTGATAAAATGTTGCTTTATGACAATGCAAATGTTGCAGCATGGAAGCAATCTGACAACTGTATTGATTTATTTTGCCCAGCATGTAATTTCTTAGGCAGTGAAAGTTTGGGGAGACTTTCTTCTGGCGTTAGTTTTTATAAACAACATCTGTAACCAATATTGTTCCAGTTAATATTGACCAGATCACGTAAAACTGGCTTGTGTGGCTTTGAGGAGTGTATGTTTATTTAAACAGGGAAAAGACAGTAATTAATGCTCATTTCTGCTCAAAATTTCATGCTCACTAGCTTTGTTCACTCCAGCCGTTAGCCCCATCACAACGCTTCACTGCTGTTAAGTCAGACAGGATCAGAGGCTTTTGGACACACCTGAGCCTGAGATTTCTAGCTAGTAGTGGATTCAATCCACTGTATAAATAGCTCAGAATATGAGCCTTTAATCTCTCAGCCATTTGCACTATGTTTAGTTAGTATTTGGTTCTTTTTTTCTCTATCATTTAGCTTTACATTTTCTCAGCTTTTAAAAATCTTTCTTAATAAAATAATCAAAAATATATCACTTGGGTAATACAGTAAAATGAAAATACAGTAGTGCAGTAGTGGAGGGCAGCAGTGGTAGAAATTTAATTTTATATTTGCCACCTCTTTTTTCATCCCTTTTTGGCTACACTCTCAGAGCCATGTTTCCTCTTCCATCAGATGGCAACTCTGGAAGATTTTTCTCAATCAGTGGGCACCCTTTGGAACAAGGAGTGCCCCACAAGGCAGGCAGTTCGGTGGTGTGCTGCTGAAATAGACTGAATACCTCTAGCCCTCCCAAGCTTGAGATAAGGTCTTAGAAGTGTGCTGTTGCAGTTTTGGAAATCAACACTGCCTGCCTATTGTCCCTGGATACCTCCTGGAGTAACTTGCCTCATTTCACTCCTCTGACTTAAAATCTTACTTCTTGATATCAAAATATTGACTATTTAATGAGTACTGCTAATTTCACTCAGAAGAAACAAGTGCAGTTTGGGAAAGCTCCAGCCTTTAGAAGATTTGACTACTAGGAAATCTGAGTTCGAGTTTAATTTATGTAAATTTTATGTATGCAGCTGTATGCTTGTGTCCTATGTAAAGTATAGTATTTCTTATCTTCTGCTTCTTCACCTAACTTGCTACAACATTTTCTTCTGCTATAAAAGGGCTTTCTCGTGTCTCCTCTTGGGATGACCCATCTAGAATATACCAAAGCTTACAAACTCCTGTCCTTTGACTTCTTTGCTTTGGCAGAACAAGCTGAGGGTGTCAAACAACCTAGTGGCTACGTAGTGGTCTCTGTACACACAGATTGACTCCTCCTATCTGTATGGAAAGGTTCATAACCTCGTTTGGGATTCTTTGGCCTGAAGGATATCATGTATGTGTAAGATGTATATATGTTTGGTATAAGACACCTATGTGCTAAAAGAAAACAGAAAACCTTGTGGCATGCTGGAAATTCAGATCACCTAAATGTAATTTAAAACATTAACTGTTAATTTCCCAAGAATAATAAGCTGGTATTTGCATGTTTACTGTGACTTTTTAGATCGAAGAATAAAAACAAAATCCTGTGCCCGTGCAGTTTTCTGTAAGTGGAAATGGAATAAGATAAGATGCAGAGGTATTTGGCATGCATAGTGGCACATTTCAGTGCTTAATGGTTGTTATTTTCTGAAAGAGCTGTCCATAAATATTTTCATGTATTTTTCTGCCAAGAGGCATCTGTCTTCCCCTGTAAAAGTCCTTATCACTTTGTTTATTCATTTCACCTTCCTGACTGGCAGTATCCTTGTTTCACATCGTCCTTTCCCAAAGTTAAGGAAGTGCAAGTCAACTTTTTCTTAATTTTTATTTCTATTGGCATTTTTCCTTGTTCTTTTTCTATTTCATACAAAGCTATGGATTTCGAAATAACATCTTTGGGAAGCTAGGACTCTGTCTCGGTGCAATGAAACCAGTCCTCGTGGGAGGGATATCAGTAACCCAAAGAAACTGCAAAAACTTTAGAAAACTATGTAGAATCTGGGGACCAATTCCAACATGCTTCATTTCATGACTTTCTATCTAAATAATGAAAGATATTGATCAGTTATTCACAGTGATATGAATAGATATCCAACTGGTCCAAAGTCTTACAAATTATTGCTTTTCCAGAATGAGTGATCTTATGTTATGTCTGTTGGCTGCTGGTCAAGTCTGGGATTAAACTGCCATCTTCTTTCAGTTGCCTGCATTTATACAAAGAAAAATATACTGAAAAAAAGTTACCCTATGATTTGAAATTTAATTTGCTTGAGCATAGGCTAAAAGTAAATGTGCCTCTGTGAAGGTTTATGTACTTTCACTGACTTTGTAGGAAAAACACAAAATTTAGTATTATTCTTACTTGTTCTAGAAAAAAGAAAATCATATGAAAATGTTTTTCAGTCTCTTGGGAAATATTTTTTTTCTGTAGAGCTGAGGCCTGCTTCAGGGCTGCCATGCCCGATTGAGCCTAAAGCCTGTGAAAAACTCCACATTCTTACACATCTTTTGGCATTTATGTCTATACAGCAGCTATTACTGCTTTAGAAGTAAGGAAATTAAACATAGCTCTTAGGCTATGCTGAGCTCCCTGCTGCTGAAGTTACTTTGCTACAGGTAAGCTAAGAAGTAAATGAAAGCTGTTATCCCTGTTTTATTACTATGCAGTGATCATGCCATTGGGAAGAGCCCAAGGCTCATTTTGGTATAAGGGCCATATTTTTTTTTAGCTTTCTTAGTCTGTAAGTAAATTCTTAATGAGTAAGGTTATGAATAAAATAGTTAGTACAATATGTTTAGAGACCCATAAATTCCTCATCAATCTGAAGGGTTATTAACCATTATGTGGACCTCACTCCACTATTCTGTTGTATAGAACACCTTTTGTTGACTGATTCTGAAAATGTCAGGTCAAGAATAGGTCATCTGAAGAGTTAAGGTTAAATATAAAGACTGTATGAACAAGTTCTAGTAATTGCATGGTAAGAATGATTTCAATTGCAATGGTAAGATGATGAAGTCCTGCACTTTCTGCTTTCATAGTAAATGCCATCAGATCTTTGCTTGAACAGAAGGTAGTAGTCCTAAGAGATGAAATTTTCTTCCTTAAAAGAGGCTTTATCTCTGTTGCAACTCATAATGGAAAAGCTTTTATAAAAAGATCTGATTTACATATACTGAGGTCAGTAGCAACTTACAACAACTTTGATGTATGTTTTTTTAGATACTGCACTAAAATATACTGATTCTGCAGAAATCTATTTATACCCTGTAGGAGTAATAACATTTAAAATTCATAATAAAGTAATACTGGTTAATTCATAATAAATATTAATAAATATGTAATTTTCTGGGTATCACTGCTGACTTGGTTGGATGTTCATTGTCATCTTAAACTGGTTTTAGTCTTTGAAAAGTCTGCATAAAATTATATTCCTTTAACCAGAAACATATATTTTGAGGAAGTACCTCTAGTACTAGGGACTAGGGAGAGAAATGAGTTTCTGCCTTCATGGTTACAAAGAACTTGGTGAATTTATTTGTTTATTTAGAAAACAGTAGGACTTGGTTTTATGTGGCGCCTTAAATTGGGTGGACAAGCTGTCAGTCACCTGGAATCACATTGCCCAGGCTTTTCAACAACCAAGAGAAAAAGGTAGGATAGCAAGGTGGCAGTGTTAACAGGTGCCATGAGTTACATCTGTTTTTTCATTTTAGCCACTTGTTAATAGCAAAGAATCAATAAAACTTCTTTCATCATCAATAACTCTTTCATTCTTACAGCCGAGGATGTATCAGTGCGTTGTTTAGCTTTGTGAATGAAAGCCAGTCATTTGTACTGGAGTAGAACAGAATAGCAATTGTAGACATGGTCAAAAATGATGAGGTTGTCTTGTAAACAATCTGAGATTTTCATGCTATGAACACTGATGATTTAGCATGAGAGTAAATATTTGTGAGACTTTTAAAGGTGTCATTCAGCTGTCTGCTAAAATATGGCTTCCCCTCACTCTCATTACTGTTGGCCAAAACATTTCAACCATTCTTGAGAAAAGAACTGAACAAAAATAAACTATTCTGCCCTTGAAAAGTTCCATCATTCTTCCTTATTCTACAGTGAGAAAATCAGTTGCTTTCTGTGCTTTAAATCAGGAACTTGGCATATGATATTTGTAGCTAAAAGGCAACTTTGTGCAAATCTATTTTTGTTGGCCAAATTTAAATTGCAGATCAAGTTTTACTGTTGTATTCCCGATAAAACGTCCAAGTATTCTGTCTCCAGTTAGCATGTTGTGTTCTTGTCCTTTTTACTGATCTTGTTGCTTACTCATCACTGGGCAGCTGGAAGCAGCCCACATCCGAGTGCAGATACCTGAATGAAGGCAGGAATCTGGTCTACCCTGACCCCATTCTTTCTCCATCTGTAGATGTGGTAGGGAGTAAATTTAGTTGAAGAAGCAGTTGGAAACCAGTAGCATCAGAGGAAGGAGGGGAGAAAAACAAATGCTGAATGAGGAGGAAATAACTGGTCAGCCAAGGAGATAGCAAAGAGTGAATGCAGAACCTGAGAATGGAAAATAGGGCTGAGGGCCAATAGGAATAGGGAGTGAATCATGTTTTCTTCCTATTGGGCCTCTGCTTTATCTACATCCAGAATGAATGAAAGATAAATTCTGTAAATTCAGTGTTCTGTACCTGCCCAACTGCAGGCATTATACAATTCACCCCATTTGTATCCTACTCAGCATGCAACATTTATTAATTTCTTCAGGAGGTGACCTTGTGCAACTTTCCTTAAATATTAATACATTCACATGATAACTTTTGTGAAATGTGTGAGCTGTGTGCTATGGATGGGAACTAGAGTACAGAGCACAAAAAATACCAAATGCCTATGAATTCCTAGCGCTCGCTTTAAACAGATAGGGCCTTGGGTTTTCAGCCTTCACTTTATATGCTATTATTTGAGGCAGAATATGGGGACTTAAAACTGTGTTGTTAGTAAAATTCTATTGCTATAGTCAGTTAACATAAAAAACATTGCAATCATCTTCAAAATTCAAACTTCTATGTTAGGCAAAAGATGATTTATCTAAATCCAGGGTGAAGTGAGTTTCACTACAGGGATAATTAGCTGAACCTTCTGCTCTTCTTGATGAAAATGTTAGATACAGTTTCTGGGAGTTACAACATTTTCTTCCAGAATATAATTTCTTTGAATTTTACTGAAGCCTGATTAGGTAAGACTTGCTAGCAATAAGTAGCTGATACGAAACCAATACATAGGATAATATTTCTAAGAAATGCTGTGCATTCTTTTTGAACTGTCTTTAGTGGTTCTTTGTTTCCAGTTCCTTTTCTATAACATGTGAGCCATTATTTTATTGGTTCATTCTTAACAATGTCAGAAAAAATCTAGAAACAAATACTATCCTTCTTTATTAGTTAATACGTTTTCCATTGTTTATACATAAATTTTGGACATATTCTGGAAATGTTTATCTCACTTTTGACGCCATAATTATCTGTAAACAGTGCCAAAAAGACTTAAAAATTGTTTTTCAAGGTTATGATAATTGCAAAATTGGGAAATAGGAGTATGGCAAAATAAAGCTACTTGTGCAGGTGGTTATAAGTCAAACAGTGATTGTAGAGAACACTTGGAGATTGTAAAAAGGAGAGGATTCATTTATTATGATTTACCATTTGGGAAGCACTTTGCACTCTCATTAAAATGGCTTTGAATGTATATAATGACCATAGGCTTATTCCAAATCTGGTACCTAAAGGTAACAGAAACTTGTCCTTTCCAGTGTTTTAGGCAGTGACCATGGAACAACAGAACTTCAGTGTCCTCATGGCACTTCTCAGTGCCTTATTAAGCTAGGACAGCCCTGGAAAGCAGCAGGTTAAGTATTAAATCTCACCAGCTGACTCCAATAACATGACAGGGCTGTAAAGAACAAGGTAATTCTGATGTGGAATGAGGAAGGGAGGGAAGGAGGAAGAGGAAGGAGGATGGTGAACTATTCTCCTAGGAACCTGCTAGTGAAAACTGCAAACATTAATAAGGAAATTATTTACTGTCAGCTTATCACCAAGTAATCAGTATGTTTTCTGATGCAAACCTTTTTGTGCTCTAAGTCATACCATGTTAATGTTCTAACAACCAGGAGAACTGAGCACCAGTGGCTCACTACTGGTATCATCACTGCAGTACTGGCATACAGGAGAAATTTTATTTTATTTTTAGTTAATTGTTTATCAGTTATCTGCATTTTAAACAGAGAATACTGATACTGTTTGCATATCTTATTTAGAGTCCACGGTTAATGAAAATTAAACCCTCTCGAGATTTTCCACTTGTACACTGTTATTATCTAGTGAGGGAGTCTGGAGGAGCTCAGGTAGCCTTGATGCTCCTCTCAAATGTGTCAAACTCACATCTTACTGTTCATCTTTCCCTGAGCTGTGTGGTGATTTTGCACTTTAGAGCAGCCAGCACACTGAGTACATTTAGTCTTGCATGTGTGTGTGTGAAGGTATTGAGGAGGAGCAAGGATAAAGACAGATGTATTCTATTTTTGTTTCTTTTGGAATACTTCTGCTCTGTGTCCTTGCTTTCTGTTTAGGAAGTAAAACTGCTCATTTTTTCTTTGCCTTCTGTACTGTAATTGTCTTCTCATGCAGAACACTGAAGCTGTGGTCTTATACATCGCTTACCTGCAGGGAGGAATGTGCCCCTTTGGATGAGCCTGAGTCAGCGGAAACTCAATTAAATGTTTGTTACTGGTAATGCTTGGGTCAGGGACTGCTGATTCCATTTGCTTAGTAGCAGAACGTCATCTGATGTGGTCACTGTTCAGAGCTGCTGCATGTTCTGAATTAAAATGAGCCCTACAGTGAAGTTACTGGATTAAATTTGCTCCTGCCAATTCTGTGCTCAGGTACTATAATTTTTAAACAAATGTTGTTTTTTGATTAACCAAAGATATAATATACTGAGATGTGAGTGAGCCTTGGCTTTCTTTGTATTTGATCCTTAAAACATTTGCACTGACATAGGGATTCCTATAACAGGAATGGGATAAGAATGGCTATTGCATATAACAGGCCGGGAACCAATATAATATACAAGCATATATCTAAATTAAGTACAGAGACAAGAAGTTTTGCAATCCATGTACTGCATTGTCTTCCTGACACTTGGACTACCTTCTGAAGGATATCTCATAGATTTACCTAGGCCAGCTTCATTTATGGAGCATACTATACTTTTGAAGTAGAGTTAGCATATCAATTTAGATCTTATTTAGCAAGCTGGATTTGGAACCATTCATGATTTATGGAATACCTTCATAACTTTGCACCTTTAGTCATTACATTCATTACATTTAATTCTTTTTTTTTTTTTTTCTTTTTTTCTTTTTTTCCATTTTGTAAACTCCTGATTTATGTAGTTTAAAAGAAGTGTTTGAACTGTGAGCACTGATATGAACTCATAACATGAACTGCAGTGATGATTTCTTATAGCGTCCACAGCTTCTCAGCTCCAAGGGAAGGGGAGGAGAAAGAGAGAACAGAACAATTTTTCTGTTTTCCCTTTCTTCCATGTTCAGGTGACCTCCTACCAGGCGCATAATCTAGTTATTAGTCTACAGCTTTATGGACAAGCAGTACTATGAATTAATAACAACTGCAACAATAGTTATAGTGATAATAATACATTTCAACTAGGTTCCTTCACTCAGTGGTAATAAGCCACAGATATGAAAGCTAGATAGAAAGGAAAAAAGCATAGTTGGATTCCCACTGGGAAGTCTTTTTCTAGAATAGTATTTTATTCCTGGAGCGCTAAGCAGTTCTCTTGTTAGCATAAGTTTCTTTCTGTGTAGTTTTTAATACATGGTGTAGAATGGAAAGGGAGCATGAAAGATATCAAAGGTAAGAATAGAAAACAAGATTTGGTAGATAGAATACATTACAAGGAGGAAGGAAAAGAGAAAAATAGCAAAAGGAAAGTGGATAAAGAAAATAATGCAGTGTGGATGGAGATAAAGATTAACACTGAGCTCTTCTTATGATAGTGTGAAATCACCAAACGAGCAGGAATGATATTCCATTGAGTTCCATAAAGCATGTGGGCAACAAAGAGTTAATTAAGTCACAGTCTGGCAATAGAAAATCAAATGTAAGATGACATTTTAGCTGTGAGGCCCACTTTAGGCTGCTGAAAAGTAGTGGAGTACTAACCATGTTCTATTTTTTCCACAGCCTCAAGAAAACCTCATGGCTGCAGTGTCACTGCTAATTTGCTTTTATGTTTCATCACACATTCATTTTCTAAAGCTTGTTTTATGTTTTCTTAAAGCTTTTGTTAGATATTTTTATGTTATAAAGGTAGATAGCCTTGAAGGGTGGTTGCCCCTTCTTTACACTACGGGTATCACAGCTTACAGCATGATTAAGTGCCTTAGCAGAATTAGGAGCAGCCTGCCTCAGTAGAATGAATTCTATAAATTACTGGGATTTTACTGAAACAAATGCCACTAACAGAGCTAAAGAGCTAAATGGAAACACATGGTCTGAGCTTCTTTTACGTAGTTTGAGGGGATATATTTGTTATGTTACATCTTCTCTTTCATTTAGGAACAAGATTGCTTTTCCTTATCCATTTAAAAATGAATGAGAGAGAGAGAAGGAAGCCTATATTGTTTCTACAAGGACAGCTTATAAACAGATTATCAAAACAAACATTTGTGCCACTCTTCATTCCATGAATAGAGGGCTATCTGATAGTAGTCAGTGTGCTGCATCTCGTAGAGAACTTGAATTTAATACTGGTGTCAGGCTTTTCGTAAGGAGATAGCCTATGAAGCTGCAGCCCTGCTTTGCTGTGTCGACATGTCTGGAGCTCAGAATAAAATGGAGTTTCCTGCTTTAGCTAGAACTTGGTCTTAAAATAACCTGAAGAAATTATAGTTCTCATTACAGAGAAAGTGAAGGACTTAGAGCATTCTCCTAATAAAGCCACAGGATGACACAAGGCTTAGTCATCTGTAGTCTGTCTGTAACAAGCATTTCAGAGAGGGAAACAAGCCTTTGAAATTGGATAATTTGATTTGCAATGAGATCTAATTATTTTAAGAACATAGAAAACCTTTGTTTTTCTGGCTAAAATAATCATCTGGAATCCAATTAGAGGAGCACAAACTATTTTAAATATAATGGATGCCACACAGCATCCGTAGGAAAACTGATGTCTCGAGGGAGAGAGCTATGTTTGAAATAAACTCCACCACTCATTTTTCTTATTTCTGAGAAAAGAAAAAAAAAAAAAAAAAAAAGGAAAAAAAACCAACCAAACAAACAAAAAAACCAGTTATGCTCAGAAATTACATCACCATAAGGGATAAATAAAATGTTTGTGACTGAAAGTATATCCTCAACCAATCTCTGACAGTAATTTAAAAGTCCTAGGGAAGTCCTTCTATCATCTTCTCATTATTGTGGATCTATACTCCAGCAGAAAATTCAAGAGAGCAGATAACACCAGAAAAAAACAAACAAACATGGCCATCCTTGTAAAAAATGCAGAGAGCAGCAGCACCAGTGAATTGAAAACAATTGTGTAATGTATACAGGATACGTAATGTGATCTCAAGGTCCTTTGTCTCTTCTCTGCAGTTTCTTTTTCCATGATAAAATTTTGGTAAAAATTTTTTACTTTATTAGTAATATTTATAGATTCTGTATTTTAGCATACTGAGCTTATAGATGAGTGTAAATAATATGGAGAAAGTAGCTCATGAAGTGTTCAACTGATACTCCTTCCAGATTCACTATGAAAGAATGCCAGTGCTACTTTGTGCCTGTATAAGAATCAGATTAAATTCAGTATAAGCCTAAAGATTGTTGCCTATATAGTTTTTTTGTTTGTTTGTTTTTTGTTTTTTGTTTTTGTTTTTTTTTTTTCTGGAGAAGGGCCAAAGGCATACTATATTATTTACATAGTGAATAGGCTTTCCTTATTTGCTCCACTAAATATGGGTAATTAGCAGTCTCTTTAGTCTATTCTGTATAAATGACACAGATGTCCAGACAACATATTTATAATTTCACCCCATCTGTGCTAATTTTTCTATAAATGTCCTTTTAGTGCAGTAATCATCCTGTTTATCAACAGTATCCTTAGAGTTGAGCAACATACGAAGATGTGTCTCATATTCAGCCCTCATTAAAAGAAAACATTTCCACCCCCGAACCTGGTGTCAAGGCCCTGTGGAAATAGTCAGGAGCATCTTGGTAGTTTTTATTCCAGCTTTTTTGGGGTCTGTCTTCTCTCAGCCCAAGATGTCTGAGGCTAATACTGGTGCTGCAGGGTGATAGGCAACAGATCCCTCCATGCATCTCCTTGTGTCTGGCTGACCAGAAAGAAAGAAAAAACTCTCAGAAATAGATAAGTATTTCTTCTCAAATTAAGAGCTTTGCTTTAGAACGCCTCTGCTCTACATACAGTTGGATGGAACAAGATGACCTACTGGAGTGTTGTTTGTGCTTTGTTTGTTTGTTTGCTTTAAGTCCTCGTGTTGTGACCCAACTTTGCATGACGCCAATAGGAAAAGAGCACAGTGTATGGGAAATACTCTGCGGTCATTCATTTGCCCTGTGTTGTAGGTGGTTGGGTTTCCCCTCATCTCTCAAAAATGTCAGCTCACACCTGCAGAGGCAAGTTCATGTTGGAATAGATTATAGATGTTATAGACTTTTTGAGGCCTGCTTACATAAAATGGGTCACATTTGTTAACCTTTCTCAGACCAACCAATAAAAATGCTGTATATGCTATAATTCTTAGAAAATTTCTTTGGGAATTAATTAATAGAAAATCAGAGAAAATGTATGTATAAATGAAAAAAACTTGGTCACGTATAATCTCCCCCCCCTTCCCCCCCAGTAATAATAATAATAATAGTAATAATAATAATAATAATAATAATAATAACTGAAAGCCACTGCTGTACTTTACAGTTTAATGACCTGGCATAAAAACCATTTAGAGAAACATGGTCATATTAAATGATAGGAAAAATAGTAAATAATCCAGAATCATAAAAAGGTAGGTATTTACAGTCCAAACCCCCAAACTTTTTCTGTTAAATTAGGGTCAAGATCTCCAAGCTCAGTATTATTTAGGATAAAAACATTACAGCCCTGGAAATTCTAAATAGGGTAGAGTTTAAAATAGAAACAGTTTTATCAAAATCACAGGCTTCTGAATGCCCTCTTGCTTAAAAATGTATTGTAGGACTTGAAAGCAGTATTAAAACACACTTTTCAAGAAAAATAGCATCAAGTATTTTAGGGTAAATTGCCTCTGTTTCTGCAGCTTTTTAAGTTATTTGATCAATTATGTATGAAGCACATTCACTAGCACTAATTCCTCATTCCTTAGAAAAGAATAAACCATGTTTGATAGTGTTGTTTGGGCATGTTGTCTACACATAAATGAAGAGGGAAATAATCTGCTGCCATTTTTTCAGTTTTTAAATGAATATTTTGCTGCATGTTTCCAGTGTGATCTGAGCTTTCAGAAAAGAACTGTAACTCCACCAACTTGAAATAGTCCCTGTGGAAATGGAAAATTATAGGAATTTCTTCTCCATATGTACAGGCATCCATTTTCTGTATTCTCCTAGAGTCTGCACATGCTGGTTTTTACATGCCAGTAAGATCAGCAGCTTCTGCTCTATGTGAACTCTAGAATCATAAAATAGTACTGGAAGAGTAAAGTTGCTTCTTCCTATTGTATATACATAAAAAAAATCCTTTCTATCAGAAAGTTTTGGCCCATAACAGGGTCAGAGAAAATTAAAGTAGCCTTTCATTCTGTGTTATAGGAACTTCCTCTGAAGTTTCAGACTACCAGACAAGCATGCTATATTCAGCAGCAGGGATGCCTTCAATTAACTGTATCTGTTCTATTTGTAGTACAAAGGATATGAACGGCCTACATAGCTTAAAAGAAAGGAGGCTAAACAGAACTTAAAGAAGTACCTGGCATATAGCATGCTGAAAGGAAGGCAATAGGATCTCCACCAGTCAGCAGTTTAACATCATAACTAATGCAAAGGATTGGACAGAATTTATACAAATGTGCTGTCTAGTCAGTAAGGCATCCAGGAAGAAATTCTGTAGGAGAGGTTGCTTAGAATGTAAAACACTGCTGAGAATAGTGGAAGAAGTGAGCTACGTGAATGGGTCTATGGCAGAATTATCCAGTTCATTTTAGAGGAATTCATGATTAGCTCAGAGGACTGGTCATCATCTTGAGATCCTAGTCTCTGGAGAGTTCGAATTAAACTAGACTGCTGATACCTGTCAAAATACATTGTCCTTGTTACTGAGCTCTGTAAAATGGCTGTCCTGTATCTTTGCAAAAACCCAGAACATGAAGTTGGTGAAAAAATAAAAAAAAATAAAAAAAAAAGAATTGAAGGGACATGGTAATATACCTTCTGTAGACTCACCCAGTCTGTTTACAAGGAGACTGGCAAGGAGCATGGGGTATATTTCCCTTGCCTCTTTCAAGTAGTCTATTTTGACTGTAATATGGCAGGGGAGTGAGATAAAATTTAAGCTTTAAATAAAAGGAAAAATAATGAAAGTTGTATTTTATCATCATTAAAATTTCTTGATGAAACCCCTGTAATTCTCTATGTCTGGATCTGATCACTCCAGGATGCTTTGTCTTGTAGGGTTAAACTGCTACAGAATGAGTGGGCTGGGATCCATGAGATGCATCCATCAGACCGAAGGGATGGAATCACCATCCCAGCCAGATTATTTACACAGTCTCCATTCTAGCAATCAGTTTGCCTATCTCCTTAACATACACAGTTATTTATGCCTACAGGCAGTAGAACAGATGAGGCTTAATGAAGTCTGGTATTCTGAAAGCCTGGACTGTTCCAATGTGAACAAGCGGAACTGCTTTTCCTACTCTGGTCAAAGAAGAGGGGAATGGATTTGACTTCCAGTACTTTTCAAAATCTCCTTGAAAGAATCTCTTGAGTTTGAGACTATGAGGGACTCTGTTCCTTTTCATATCCAGTGATTTCAGAACGAGGTTGCTGGGATTCAAGTGGCATTAGTACTTAGGGTACTAACTGTACTCAGTGTTGGAATGACATCTAGCTTTCTTAAGAAATAACAGATGCCATTTTTTCATGATTTAATGGTGTTTGTTGATGGTAAATGTAGGTGTGAAAGATAAATATTATTCTTGGTCACTATGCCCTAGGAGTTCCAAAGAATAAGAAGGAAAGCTGCTTCAGAAAACAGTTGAAAGGCTGGCATTTAGTCAAAGTACAAAGAGGACTGTAGCACACAAACTCTGAATCCACTTAATATTGTTAGGAAATACAACAGTACCAGTGATTTCCCCATCCCTTTTACGGTGCTGGAAAGTACAGAGATTGTGAATTCTGGCTTTATCTAGTGAAAAGTTCAAGGTGGCACAGATTGGCAAGGTTTCAATTTCAGTCAGCAGATCTGACTGTTATCTGGCTTGAGGCATCTAGGCATTCACTGATGTCATTAGTTAAGACAAATGATAAATATGCTTTAATTTTTATGTGTATTCAGTAACTGAGTAAAGGAGAGTTTCACTCCAGGGAAGAACAGGCCAAGAACAAATTAATTGTCTTCAGAAAAAAATAAAATATTTGGAATTTTTGTTAAGTGAGATTAATTTGACTATATTTAAAATAATTTTACATAGAACGATTTGCAAAGTGTATTCCATGCCTAGTAGCATGAAAGAAAGCCCAATATATTGTCTCTCTTAGGTTGGCAAACTCTCTCACTAAATTCTATCTGTTGTAGATGGTTACTTATTTCAACTAAGACAGTATTCTTCAGTGCATTTTATAGAAGACTAAAGGGCTCCCCCCAAATTTTAGTTTTCCATGTGATCTCCAGTCTGCAGAACTGCAGGACTTCCTCTCAATGGGAAGAGGAAGGATTTACCAGCATCCACTGAAAAACTTTATCTCCCATTTGAAAACATCTTCCAATGAGAAGGACTGATGCTGCTAACTTTCAGCTGATATAGGCCAATCCTAAAGATGTATGCCAGCTAAATTCTCACTAGAAAAATGAGGACTTGGCATCCTATGCTGCCAAGCATTTCATTCTTAGAAACAGGTCTGTGTGAGAAGATTTCATAATTTAAAGTGCCTTGTCTTAACTGATGTATACACAGAGAGCCTATCGCTGTTTTTAAGTGCAGCATTGCTTCACTTGTATTACAAGTGGAATCCTCCATATATTTTGTGTTAATTTTTGCTTTTGGAAGAACAAAATCAGCTGAGGATTTCTGAAGGATTTAGTTATCTTCCTAATTAGTTCCAAAATAAATTATTTATAAAGGGAGAACGCACACAGAGATTTCAAACATATTTGATTGTTTCTTTGTATCACACAGAAATGTGTTGTTGGGGTTTGGTTTTTTTTTTGTTTGTTTGTTTTGTTTTGTTTTTCCAGCTACTGCCAAAGATTTGCCTAAAGTAGTGAATTAAAGCATATTCCATGACAGTTTCAGGAATTGTAAAAGTCAGATTTTCATCTCGATTAAGAGCATTTACCTTCATATATGTACTACTAAATTCTCAAAAAATAATCTTTGCTTTGGATGTTCACATTTTGCCTTACTGTACATTTCATTTCCTCCATTGAAGAGCTTTCACAGAACTTGAAGTGTGTTTTGTAAGCTGCATCCCTGCCAAATCAAAATCTCTGTGACATCTGAATTATATTTTCCAGTCAGTTATTCTGAGCCCTCCAAGATCACATATTCTATTCCTTGATTTTGATCATCTACTCATTCAAAGACTCATTAGGCAGTATAATGCCCTTGATAAAATCACAGTTTTTGTGTGATGATAGTAGTAGAGCTGTGTAGATAGTCTGAAGATTTCCTCTGCGCTGAGCTGAGTGCTCTCTGTTTCAGTTCTTAGCAGTGTAATTCTTAGCTGCTGTGGGGTGAATCTGGACCTGGATCCAAGTTCTGATGGGGCATCTGTCATTCCTATGCTCAGTTATTCTTCCTGCTTTTCTCGGTCAGAAAAGAGACAAACCTGACAGTATAAACTGGAACACTGAGACTGTGTTGGCTGAGTGCATGGAATGTGGATGGGAGCTGGAAAACAGCACTATGGAAAAAACAACCATTTATGATTCAATATTTGATGTAGACTCTAACAGCTGTAAAAATACTTTTTCCGATTTAGCGCAATTGATTAACAATTTTTCTTGAATTCTGAAGACATGTTGACTTCTTACAAAACAAAATATGGACATGATTAGCCAAGTTGAGTACTTAAACCAGCAGCCAAGTTAGACAATTTATTGCATCAAGTGAAATTTTTATAGCTGTCTAAGAAGACACTTCAGGAAGAAGCTTTTAAAGGGTATCAGTTGTATTCTGTATGAATGAACAAACACTTCTAAAGGAATAGATTGCCTCTAAAACATTTTTTCAAATGGCAATTGATCTCTGGTAATACTTATGGGTTCTGTATTCCACCACATAGTTCCTGCCAAAGACCATGGCCATGGCATCCTGGCTCATGACTAAAAGGTAATACGAGGATTCTTTTTGCTCCTTTAAGAAATGTGTCTTAAGGGGATGTTTGCATATGTATCTTAAGGCATAGTCATCAATCTAAATCTGATTTCAACTGTTAATAATTTTGGCTATAAATAAGTCGGTGTGAGATTTGGTTTTCCACAGAACAGTAATTTCTTAGTGTTCTGCATATTCTCCTTGTATATTCTTCCTTACAAACCAAACTAAAACAAAGAATAGAAACAAACAAAAATGAACAACACCAAAAAACAAAGAGGAAGTAATGTTATATTTTCAGTCTTAATTTGTGCTTCATTTCATCTTCTTTATATCTGTCTGTGGATGCTTACATGGTGGCAAGTGCTTTGTACAGGTTGTTGACTGGTTCTTCCATTCCTTCTGCACTGTGGGCATGACAGAAAGCAAAAGCAGAAGGAACAAGGAATAAATTGCTAGCTGCAAAGGAAAAGTTGCTAATTCAAAACTATATGACTGAAAGAACCAAAGGTTTGATATATGACATGTTTTTCTTGATATTAAATATATCAAACATTATAAATGATAAATTAACTAGCAAAAAGCAAACCTTCATCTGTCACCTGCAAAAAGTGGGGCAAATATGTGACTGCTTTCATGTTGCTCATTTGGGGTCATGCTCTCCTTTCTTACATTTTCTTTAAAGAGAAAGGGAAGATGAAGACAAGGACAGAAGAATGATATGTTCAAAAGATGCAGCCTGGGAGGTTGCAGACAACCAGGATGTTTCTTATTTCATGCCTTTTAGGAAAGAATTTAGGCTTCTTTGGGAAGTGAGGTGGCTGTCATCTATGTGTTGTACAGCCCACCCTGGAAAGATGAACAAAAGCTGTGCAGCTGAGATTCTCATGAACAACCAACTATACTTGACCCTTCACAACTCTTTAAGCTAGACTTTCTTGGGGAAATTAGTCTTAGAGGTGTATATATGACTGGTTCGAGATCTGAACATGTTTTCTAGGAATTGTGACTTTTTTTCTTACTTTTTTTGTGTGTGGAGTTCTTTGTGTTCTCTTACCCAACATCTCCAGTGGTGATGGATATGTGATCTCATCTTATTCTGGGCACGCCTCACAGCACTATTCACACACAACCCACGTTAAACATGATTTTGCTTTCTGACTTTTTACTCCCTTGAGATATATAAATATGTCACAGAAGACAGCAAAACTGTGCTCTGAAATGATATGAGTTTATTCAGTGATGGCGACAGCTTATTTGTGTTGATGGTGACTTCCCCATTTTGAACACAGACACAATTTGTACTAGTTTCAGTAATCACTGTTTCCTACCTGTACTGTATAATCTGTTCCTAATGCCTATGACCTATTTTTAAGTTTTTCTCTTTATAGCTGCTTACGTACAACATTTATAGAAACAATATTGAAATGGTCACAATCAGAGGTCCAGATAACATCAATTTATCTCTCCTGTGTATCTCTCCAGATTTTGCTGTACATTATTAAATATTGTAAAGCTATTTGTCACACATAGCTACTACTTAAAAGGAAAAATTGTCTTTTGTCATTTATCCACAACGTTGTGCTCAGTGCTGTTTGTAGCTTCTGCCGTCTTTTGCACACCTGTCTGAGCAAATATTATCTGCTTTCTACTTTCACAGTAGAACTGACTAGTCTGTAGTTGGCTATCATGACAGCAAACAAAAATGTGGTGGGAAAATATCGTCATATTTCATCATACAGATGAAAGTGCTTACAAATTAACTATGCCATGCATAGCTTTTTTTTTTTTTTTTTTTTTTTTTAGCTTTAAAATGGCTTTGCAATGGATATGACATTAGGTTGCACAAAGACTTCTCTGAAGTTAGTAAAACCCAGCTGTTTTCTAACAACAAAACATACCATAGTAGCTTAATCCAATGAAAGATTAATTAATATGATCTGAAAAGAAAATCACACAGTGGTTTTCAGAAGGGATACTGGCAGTAGAGTAGATTTGAATATATGTGACATTCAATTATAGTATTTATGACTAAAGAAGAGAAGCACAAGACGTTCTGAAGTATCTCATTAATAGATTAAACTGGTAATTGAAAGCTGCAGTTGAAAATCTAGACTGACATTTCATAAAATCATTTCCAGAGGTAACAAATTACTGTATATCAATCCAAATATTAAAATGCAATAGCAGAGAAATTTCCAGTCTGATTAGTGAGATTATAGTTTGTGTATGTGCAAAATATATGTAGATCACTCTGAAAGTTATGCCTCCTATTTAATTCCATGGAAACTACAACTTATACAAAGAGCACAATAACATTATTTATCAGAGCAAATGATCAGTTACAAAATGCTGTTTTTCAATATAGTCACCACCATTAGTTGTGCAGTTCCATCAGTGATGAACAAGAGCCTGTATGTCATGATCATAGCAACCTGTAACAGTGAAGGTGACCCCCTGTTGCTGTCTTTACAATTGAAATGCATCACCCACTGCCTAACTGTGCTCACATCTGATTTTTGAGCTCCAGAAACATTCAGTAAGCCCCAATGAATGTTGTTGGGTGCCATTTTTTCTCATGGAGAAATTCAGTTCCACACATTTGCTTTGTCTGTACTTTCACGTCAGATGTGATTCTATCAGACTACCCCTCTGCTGCCATCTGTTGAACGGCAACAAAATATCATGAAATATTGGCGGGTGGTACTGCCATACCACCAACATCTGCCTGTGATATAGTGGGCCAACATGATTAAATAGAAGGCTTTTGGAGTAGCCCTTGTATATGCTATGTAAGACAGAGATTGCAAAATACTTATATGAAGGTATTCAATGAGAATAAATATGGCATCTGCCAGTAGATTGGTCACTGTCATGTTCCCCTGTTCTGTCTTTGTGGGGAGAAAGAGAGAAAACAAAGAAAGCAACTGCAGCATGCACATGTGGTATATGCCTGTCTTCCTTTCTGAACACACTGAGTTGGCTTTTAGGAGTCTACCATAGTCTGGAAAGCATTAGCAGACTCTAAGCAGACTTCTTTTTACTGAGAGCATCAGTCAAAGGGGACAGGAGAAGGGTTAAGAATTAACATAAAAGGCACAGGTTTTCTTTCAGATGCTTTCATCTCCATAAATACTATAAAAATTTGCAGATCTTTGCACATCTGTTTGAAGTCCCAACCCATTTTTGTACGAGATGGGGTTAAACGCATGACTTCCCTCAATGCCTCTTCATCCGCTGAGGGTTCTCTCACATAAGAAATGATCTACTTTATGAAAATTCACTTCACTTCTGCTAATAGAACAGCAGATTTGCAAAATATCGTGTGAAGGCTGTTGCTCTAATATGATGTGCATTTTATTGGTGAATACTTCAGTATGGGCTAATGGCCAGCTGACGTTGGCCAAAAAGGAGTGAGCAAAATCTAGGAATTTCAAGCAAAAACAACATATATTTACTTGTCATTCTACTTTACATCTTTAAGCTAAAGTGAGACTTAAAGCTTATTGTCTCTTAAAAGTGTAGCTATCAGATCAGAATAAGGATACTGGCACATCAGTGTAGATAAGTATCTGGTAGGCATGGGTTATTTCAGTCCAGTTTACCCAAACTTCAAAATCCATCTCAACACAGAAGTTCTTTAAAACCACAAGCCCTACCATCAGCAGTTTGGAGTCCTATTCCATCAGCCTGTCACAGTAAATCCCAGCCATTCCTCATGATCTGTCCCTTTTTCTCCAACTTATTCCCTTGTGCCCCCTGTGGATTGCAAGGGAAGAACTTTTAGCTGTTCTCCTGTGTTACCAGGTGTGCTAGTGCCCTGAGGCCAGGTAAGAAAGACAGTGTTTGGAGGGACCCCCAAAAAGCCTAAGAAAGACCAAGAGCCATTTAACATCTGGGGTGACAGAGAATTCTTGCCAGATGGTTTTCTTTACTTAGATTGAAACTAGCTGAGGACTGTTAGCTTTGTGTTGGTAGCTTTGTCTTTCACAGCCTGCAGAAACGGTCAGTGAAATGGCTGTGAGGTTGCTGCTGGGAGTTGTCAACACCAGTTATTGTGGGCTATTTTTTGATCTCAAGTGGTGCTACTGTGCTATAAGAGTCCTGCTCGATGGAAGAGTGGTTTTATCATTGCTGAATGACAGCTGTTCCCCAGGCACTAGGCTACCCAACTTGATCCATTTTAAAATAGTATTCACATGGTGTTAATTGACTTAATTGCATTAAATGCATTATGTTTTACTAGCAAAGTGAGTGATGTAGGAGTCATATTCACCCCTGAAGAAACAACTCCATTCACTGCCTGCTTCCACAGCTCCTGGCTGTTGTGCAGCGCTCGTGCTCAGTGACAGGCCCTGATAGCACAGATGGATTTAGTGAGGCATTCTGGGCCCTCACTGGATATATCTCACGTAGCTGACATTGTGGCTCACACCACACATTCTTAGTGAAACTTATCGAGTCTCTTGACTCCTTTCTTAAAATAAGAACAGGGATCTCATCCTTGTCTTCAGAGACAACAATATGAGGGCAAATCTGATAGTGATGGATGGCACAGCCTACAGGGAGGAGGTGAGGATCTGGTATACGGTGTTAAGTGGCTTAGCAACCTCAGGGTTGATTTGAAGGTCTCACATTTAGAAATAATGAGTATAGTTGAGCAATTTTTCTTTAGGTCTCCATTCAAACCACTAACAGGAACATTATACAAGAAAAAATACTCTGTTGAAGTGATTTTTTGGTTTGCAGCTCTTGACGTGGACTTATAATATTTAATGCTTAGTCCAGCTGTTCATATGTAAATACATGCATATGCAATTCAAATGCAAATAGCAAATAAAGTTGAGTATATCAGCTGTGTGCATATATAGATTTTGCACCTTAAAGTTTTCAGTTAATAAAATTGAGCAAGCTGATGGTGCCATTTCCTTTAGTTGGTCTTCCTTGGTGGCTTGATTGTTTTAGGATAGCAGTAGTGCCAGTATTTCTGTAGCTGTTGACTTAGCTGTGTGTGTAGTATGTTTTAATGGTAAAATAAAAGAAGGAACTCTTTTTTAAAAATTGAATATAAAATTATATGCATATTTATGAAATATTTTAAAAATTCAAGATTTTCATTTTAAGGGATATAGTTTGTATACTTATGTTTTAAAGCAAATTGCTTTAATGGCATACAAAGATGTGACTGAGATTATATTATGGCTAAAGAATGTTTCAGTAAAAAACCTACAGTTAGTTTGTGTTTTTATTTTATTCCTTTACAGTGGTGCAAGCTTTCAATTTGAAAGGCTAAGAAAATCATTAAGAACATACTCTGCTAGAAAGTAGAGGTATTTTGATGCATTAATCATTATACTCAGCAACTGCAGTAGTATGTTGATATTTCTGCACTGAGGAGACTGTGGTTCAGTCCCTGGTGCCTAAGGTCAGGCTGAGGACTGGAACCACAGTTATTTAGCAGGAAATTTATACTGATTCAGACTGTGCTGTGGAATATTGGGTAGCCTACTGTGGAAAAGGAAACCACAGGAAAGAGATGAAAACAAAACCACTCTGCATGTCCATGCCAACATACACCACGAGTTCAATGGCCACAACCAGTGAAGTTTCACAGTGGGAGGTGCCAGCAAAGATTACACAGTCAAAAGTAGTCCCTGGAGGTGATGATGAAGTGCTTATGAAGAGCATGGGAAGGAAGCAAAATATACAGGATCTGTTCAAAACACAGAAAGAGTCCACTGCATTTCACTTCATAACCCATTTAATTTTTATTTGTTTTTACCGCAGTTCCTTTCCTTTTTTTTTCTTTTTCTTTTTTTCTTCTTCTAATTTTTTTTTCCTGTTTGTGCTGTGCTTCTGTATGTTCTTTCAGAAGATTTAGATTTATTTGAACTGATTTTTTTTTGCTGTAAATGTAGATACTGCACTATGAAGAACATAAGTGATTTAGTCGGAGCAGAAAATAGCTTTCATAATGAGGCAAGAGTAATAATTATGCACTGAGTGGATCTCTGGGAAGTGGATTCCTGGATTCCTTTCACTGCCTTTTTTTTGTTGTTGTTGTTTGTTTTGGAAGTACCATATAGCATCTTAAAATTATTTTGCCATGAAGTCTGGTATATTAAAAGAAGGAAGGGGCGCTTTTAATCTAATGTGACAGTAATAGATAAAGGGAAGGTGCAATAATCTATCATGATAAATATAATTTTGCTGTTGTCGGAAGAAGGTCAATTTTGACATTTTTTCATGAATAGTAATTTAGAAGTGATTTATAAGGTAATACAGTTATTTCCAATTATTCATTTTATCTTGAACATCTTTTGACACTTGACAGGATCAGTAGCTCTTGAAAGGCTAACTGCATTAATGTTGGTCTTTGAAAGTGTTTTTGTTCAGTGAATGTTATAGAAATCAGACTTGCTTTTTTGAGACATGTTTGTGTATTTCTACCCTTTGTTAATATAATTCTCATTTAGAAACAGGAACTGTGAGATGTGCTGGAGAATAAATAGATCTCTTCTAAATAGCTATTGTCAAGGAAGAGCGAAGGAAATGAATTGTGTGAATTCTTAGAACCAAGCAACGTTTATTTCAGAAAAAGACATACTTCTCAGGTCAGGATGGCTTTTGCTTTGCAAATAACTCAATTTTTTTTTTTTTTTTCTGTCTTTGTAATAATGTAATAATGATAATATGGAAACTTGCTGTGGCACTTTCTGCAGATGAAATATTGTAGAAGGCTGTTTGATAACCATTTGAACCAGCCTGATATGAAAATTGGAAACTCTGGCAGAGTTTTAAGTTTTGGTTGCATTGAAGCTTGTATCATGTGAGCCTGCTTGACGTTATCGGGGTAATATCAGCATTGTAGCAGTGTTTTGAACTCAGAAATGTGTGGAACTGAACAAACATGAGAGGAAAAGATGCACGGTAAGATTTCAGAAGAGGGCTTTATTTAAAGGGATGGAAGGTTTGGTGAGTAATTTTCCATCTAGTCTCTCTTTTCTTTGAGAGAAAAGTGATCAGCAGGTTCTCACTAGGAAGGCACAGCACAGATTTGAAGATGAATATCAGTTTGAGATCTCATACAAAAATAACTGAAATGATCACCAGTTTCTGTGCAATGCTCTGAATCAGTTCAGCATGGTCAACTGTTTTTGAGGAACTGATTAAATTCTGAAGATTCTTTCACGTACACAGGTACTTTCTCAGGATATTTGAATTATTTAAGATTACTACTGAGCATTTTCATTCAATTCTGGAAGTTTTAGGTCTTTAACTAGATTTCATTTTCAGGTAATTCTGAAAGGACATCATTTGATGATAGTCATGAGATGCTGTTTCAGTGGGTCTAATTGGGGGTTTTAGTGGCAGTATATTTATATTTTATATATATTATATTTTTATATATATATATATATAAATAAAAGAATTAAGTAGATAGTGATATATATAAAATATCACTATCTATCATTTATAGATACTTTATAATTTTATATAGATACTTTATATCACTATAAAATTGAGTTTTATGGATGCATAAGTGAGCTCTTTCTGAACCAAGATTTAGTCAGTTTGCTGGTTTGGTATGCTGAGTTGTGGAGAAAGTGAAAAGTGATAGTACTGGGTATCAGCTTTGCTTTGTGCTGTTTCATCAAGTGCATAGATCTAAACTGTCTGATTGTCAAAGTAGCGTTCACGTACTTGGGATGTATAAAATCTGTGACACCTCCAGACCTCCTTTGCTACAGGTAGGCTGACTGTTGGTAATTCTCCAAATATTTATGCCATGTCCAAACACCATTAATCCTGTACTTTCTGAAGAGTGTTTCTGTCCACAACAAGGAGGAGATGGTGACTGTATACATTTTGTGGTAATTCTAGGAAATGGTGTTTTATGCCATTAACTAGGGGGAAGTCAGTTTCATGCAATTTGTTCTTCAGCTTCAGTCCCTAAAACATTTCATTAACTATGCTTTATGGATACAATAACATGTCTTAGTTTTCATTTTAATCAATTAAACTTTACAGTCAGCAGAGAGTGCTGGGCCAGGGTTGGCTACAGGGAACTCCATTACAGCGTAAAAACTTCAGTTTGGATATTTACCATCAGATATCACTCATTAGCAAAAAATATATTTCCATTTCTTATCAGTGTAATTTATAAAAGCGTGTATGACATAAATATAAAAAGCCATAGAAAGTGAAGCTGTACTTTCTGGATGCATGTGAAGCTATTTGTATTTTATTCTTAATTCTTTTAATAAAATATCATTGTAGTATCTTCAATAAACTAAGACCATTGAAAATTGCTTTCTGGTAACTTGTAACACGTTGTTTGAAAGAGAGAGGAAAGCTAAAAATTAAGCAGATGACTGCAGTCAGGAAGAATTTTTAAACTATGGGTAGGAGTGTGTCAGGCTCTTTGTTTAGCTAAGAGAGCTGGAAATGCTTTGCTGTAACGTTTATTGACTTACATTATTTACTTGTATTCTTGATCTATTTTGTTATTTTAGATATTATTTCATACAGTATTCACAGAAGAAAATGTTTCATTTGAAATGGAAGTTTCTAATATTTTAAACATTTGATTTCTCAAATGCAGAAAGGAAGAAAAAGAAAATAATTTCAAAAATGTATCAGATATGGGTATGGAAATAAAAGAAAGATTGAAGAACTATTTGCCTATTTATGAGAAGAAAAAAAATGAAATTGAACAGAAGAGCACAGGAAACGACACTGCTGCTCCAGCTAAGACACTCTTGAAACTTTAGGGATCCAACCTTCTGCAGTGCGTTCTAGTTTCTGTCCTATGGCACTCAAAATTTTTTACTTCTGTTCGATACCAAGCTCTCTCAGTGATTTGCCTTGCAATTGTCATGGCAAGCTTTGTCACGGCAAAACTTTAATTGTGCTGCTCTCTCCCAGTCCTTAATATACAATAATTCCATACTATGTCATGAGTCCTTTCTCACTGATCAAAGTTCTGCTTACAGTTTAAAAGCAGAGCATTTTTTTTTCATGTCGTCTTTTGCACTGCATACTCTCAGTTCATGAAGTCATTTACAGTCAGATTCAAAGACTCAATCAACAGAACTAAATGCACTTCATACTTCAGTGTGCCAAGGTTGTTTTTTTTTTTTGACCTTAATTTTTTGAGGAAACTTCTACTCTGAATGATTAATTTACTAAGTGTGGAGGGCTGAGGGTTTCAATATGGCTAAGTTCTATTTAAATGATTTAGTTTGAGATTCTCAAAAGACACAAAGAGTTTCTTGAAGAGTAGTTTTGAATGCTTGACTCCACGTAAGCAGTCATTCTAGTGTGCAAGTTTCACACCTGGTCTGCAAATTTAGAAAGTTTGCACTTAAAATTTGAGTAAAGTTCTCATGGATTTTTTTAAACTTCATAGTGTGAATTATAATTTCTGGACAAAATTTCTTGGGAAAAAATCTGTTATTTGAGGGTGAAGATATACCCACTTGACCGGCCTTCTGTTTGTCAAATGAGTTGAGATGAAGGGAAAATCAGACAACCCACTAGTAAGAAGTGGACCTGCTGATATACAGAAAAAAATGGTAATAATTTTTGGATTTCCATTTTTCTGAAATGTGCTTGCTACATTGCATCAAAAAAGGTATGGAATTTTTCTGTTCCTGTTGTGGATTTCTTTTTTAATTTTTTATTTTATATATATATATATATATATATAAAGAAAGTAGAGGTAGAGGTATTTCTTAGCAGTCTTTTGTTGCATTATTTTGTTTTGTTTTGTTTTGTTTGAATGTTACAAAATACAGACCCATTATTCAATATTTATATAGAATAATAATGATGGAAAATGTATTTAACCAAAATTACAGTAGAATATTAGTAATTCCTATAGTTTGCTTTTCCAGTGCTCAAAAATTACTAAGACAATGTTTAACAGAATGAGTAGAAATGTCAGTTTCTTTCCTGTGCTCACCATCATATGTCCCTAACTCTACTTACTCATTGAGGTAACTTAACTGTAAATTAGATGGAGACAGTTTGCTCTATTTGCAGTTTTGAGTTAAGCCAATGTATGCCTGAAATGAATTTAAAAGCTTGGTAGTGGCTTGAAGTCAAATCAAGAAATAATATTAAGTTCGATTGATATATCATTCCATTGACGTCAATTATTAGTATTAGTTTGGGTATCAGGAAAAACTTCTTTACAGAAGGGTTTGTGGAGCACTGGAGTGGGGTCCACTGGGAGGCGGTTGAGTCACTATCCCTGAATGTGTTTAAAAAACATTTGGATGTGGTGCTCAGGGACATGATTTAGTGGATGATTGTTAGAGTTAGGGTAGTATGGTTAAGTTGTGGTTGGACTTGATGATTTTTAAAGTCTTTTCCAACTTGAGCAATTCTATGATTCAATGAATTCTTAAAATATAATTAACATAAAAATCATCCGGGGAAAGGATACCAATAGGAATTTTGCTAATGAACATTTAAAGCAAAAATATTAATTTTATTATATCAATAAACTCAGTTAAGCTATGTTTTTATTGTGTTTGGTATCCACATATACCTGGATATAAACCATGGTATTTGTTAGTAATGGGTGATTTCACCATGCTTCATTCTAATTTTTTGATTGATCTGGTAAACAAGATTAGCCCCCTCTGGTGGTTGAAATCAGGCCTTCACATTTTGGGGGAATGTTCTGGAGATCTATCTAGTCTGGAGAGTGCAACCCATGAATCCATTCTATGATTCTATGGTACTATAACTACATGAACTAGATGTTATATCTCCAGTTTGGGATTTTCTTCAGCTCAAGAACATAATTTGATCTTAGAATTGAAAATCTAATTGTTTATGTGTGTGTGTGTATTTTTACCACAACAGTCTTTTATTATAAAATCGGAGAGTTCTGTAATACTTCGGTTACAGCTGTGAACTTAAGATGTCTGTCTCCTTTTTTTCAAGTAATTCCCCCAATTCCCAAGTAGCAGAATATGAGAGAGAGAGACCTCTTTTTTGTTATTATTTTCTGCAGAAGGTTATTGTTTGAATCAATACACGACAAAACCAACTCTCTTTGTATTAATGAAGGAAGAAAAAAAGCATCTTGGAAGACTGGAATTTCCTTGATTGTGAGTTCATAAAGCTTTTTGTATATTTTAATGTAATCTCTTTAATGAAAGTGCCTGTCTTAGTAATGGAAATGAGGCCATCCTCATCCTCCTCAAGGTTGTTGTTTGAAAGATGTACTCTTTTGGCAGCAAAACCAAACAAACAACAAAACAACAACAACACACACACAAAAAAAAAACCATAAAAACCAACCAACCAACCAAAAAAAACCCAACAGATTAAATCAAGATCTTTGAAACACAACTCTTTCATCAAGATAATTGGATCTTCCTCTGGAAGATCCCTTACTGTCCTTGCAGCAGCCCATTGTCTCTGCCTATTGACATCTCAGTCCATCCAACTCTGTGGCTCAGTAGTTGCATAATATTCTCCTCATCTGTACTGCCATTCTTTCTGTCCCTTTTCATATTCTGCTACTCTTAATTCACTTCTGCAGTCTAATAAACTCTACCTGCTTTGCTTTAAATCACCTTTATGACAATTTCTTCTTTTTTCCCTGCTTTCCCCATAGATTTTTCTTTGTGCATGCTTTAATCTCTGATCCTAGATATCAGTATTCCAACAGGTGCAAACTAGTGATCTAATAGTATTCATGTACTTTATTTTAGTCACTATGCAAATATACTGAGAGCTTTCTATTGGCAAAGGACAGATTCCCCAAACTATGCTATAGTCCAAGGCAAGGTGGTATGAAGGAGAGCAGAACAGAAATAAAAACATAGGAAAATAACCCACAACTTTTCTTCTCTAATAAACATCTACAGTTGTTGATTTCGTATAGCATATATGAACTAGATTTCTGAGCTGGCATAGTAAGTAGTAGTATGTTGCCAGCCCCAGACATTTGTTTCCCTTAATCTCCCTCTAAAATGATTCTTTAAAAGGTGTTGTTATTCTTTGTTGGGCTTTTCCCCTCCTCAGTGGGAGATTTCAGTTCTGTCCCAGTTTTCTGTGCTTGGGTTCAAAACCATGTTTAGCCCTATTTATATCTAAGATCTGGATGATCCATAAACACTGATTAATAACAATGGAATAATAGAAAGCCATTTCTGGTTTCCTGGGAAAAATGACTTCTAGAGACACTGTGAGCTTAGTGAGTCACATCTACATGTTAGCTTTAGCTATGCATTAAAAAAGAAAAAGAAAAACCCTAAATATGGTAGTATCTTGGGGTGCACAAACAGCTACAAAAAATAAAATAAAAAAAAAAAAAAGCTTTGAAAGTGGTGGAAAAAATGCTTCCTGGTTATTTTTTGCTTATTTATTTATTTATTTATTTATTCCTAAAATACCAGTAGAGTTGCCAGCAAGAATTGCCAGTAGACCCTTGGAAGATTTGCACCAGAGCTTGGCTTCCAAGGGTGTCAGTTGAAGCACTGGCTGTCACACACCTGAAACAGCAAAACTATTTGTGGATACTTGTTCAGCAGAGCTCTACCCACAGCCTAATTGGCTGGGAGAACACTGTCCAATGATACTAAAGATATAACTGCTGGCATACCCTAATGGTATCTTTGATATTTAAGGGAGAACTTTTTGCCCTCTCATCTTTCTTTGTATCACCCATTTAGGATTAGAATAGTGACAACCCCACTGTTGGGGATTATTCAGCTGTTGTAAATTCTACATAACCACCAACACACCTACAGCATTCACAGGTGGAGAACAGATGAAAGCAGAGTGAGTGGAAATCTACATTCTGGATGTACTGGGTACTTCTTGCTACAGTATTGTAATATCTCTGAATGGGGTATCAGAAAATGCTGTAGCAGGTCTCTGGAAAGCCCTGTGGTGCCTTCTCAGTCATCCTTAGCATCCTGCACGGCTTTGTACACTGTCTTCTAACGTGTAATAATACTGGCACAAATCTATCTATCTATATATATTTATAGATTTTATATATATATATTATAGATTATATATATCTATATATAATTTTTATGTGCCATTTAGCATTATGTTTGTTTTAAAAAGGGAGATTAAAGGAATATTTTGTCATGTCTGCTCTTTGCGCTTGCTGAGCATTTCATGGTATGATGCAAGCAATGTGTATTTAAGCAAGTGCATGCCCACAGTTTTATATCACAAATGGTTCCATTTACATTAATTAAGTAATCGTAAGAGTTAAATGAATTGACCAGCAGATAAGATGGCGCTTATTGGTTTGGAGATAGATTGTACCTAATGAATTCTGCAACTGCCAAACAATGTTACCACCAAATCTAACCTTAATTGTCATCCTTAGTATCATCTTTTTAGGAGCGATACTGATCTGTGTATAGAAGATAAACAGCCAAAATAATGCTATTTGTTTTGTACTCTTTTCTATTATTTCTTGTAACAGAGTGCACACTATGACCAAATAGATCAACTTGATACTGTATACCAACAGCATTATTAACACTGGAGTATCATCATTATTGTAGTGTTAATAATACGTTTATTCTTATGTGCAGTATCTAATAATTAACTAATAATACTATTAGTATGTCATACACTGTGGAACTGAGAAGAAAGATGTAGAATTGATATATTTTTAACTATACATACATTTGTCTTTGTCGTGTTTCTGTATTGCCTGCAGCAGAAGTATTCAGAGTTCCTTACATCAAAAGAGCATTTTCTGGAAAGTGAAGATATGCCTGTGTGCTGATGGGTGTAGGGAACATGTGTATAAGAGCTCTCTACCTGAAATGTACAGTAACCCAAAGAAACAAATGTAGATCAGTTTGAATTTCTTGACAATAGATCATCCCAGGCTTGAGTTTAAAAGTGTTTCACATTCCAATGTGATTTACTGGGGCACGTTTGCTTTTATTCCTCTGACAGAAGTGGTTGGCCTGCTGTTTGCATGAACCCTGGCAGGCTAATGTGTTCACTGTAAAAGAAACAGCAAACACTAACATTTTAAAACTTCTTGGTTATAGCAAATTAGATGGCTTTTATGTTTGTGTTTGTTATGACTGTGACTCAAAAGCATATTTGCAGAGGAGGAATCTGATTTTCGTAAATCAATATAATAAAGCCTTTGATTTTATTTTATTTTTTTACAAAAGCCAGTTAGCTGTAACTTCAGTGTTGGTATTTCAAGGCCTCTCACTGATATTTTAGAAGCCTGTGGTTGTTCAAGCTTCCTTTCCAGGCCCCAGGGAAATAAGAGAATGGTAAATCAAAGCACAGATCACTGTTTGCATTTATTTTACTTCTCATTATGACATGTATGCAAACACTTAAAATAAATAGGGAAAATGTATAATCATGATAAAATCCCTTTTATAGAACAAAAGAGAATACATCTACAGGCTAATTTATTACACTTCTCCCTAATACCATAAAGTCAGTTGAGTGCCTCATCAAGTTTGACAGTTCATTTATACTTCTAATTCTGTGATAGTACTGTTAAAATAATTACTGACTTTTTAAGTATAATCCAAGAAAATAACTAGAAATTATTTTCTGTGATCTGAAATGAATTGTAATTTCTTGTGTTTTTATTTTCTAAGAGAGGTAGTTTTAAAAGTACAGATGGCATCAGGGCACTTTGCTGTCACCAAAAAATGATTGTGCTGCCTTTGAAAAACATCTTTCATTTTTATTTGTTTTTCTTGCCTGTGACAACCAAAATCCAGACTATAATTGAGGAATTGTAATTAACCAAAATTATTTAAAAAATATAAAAATTGAAGATATAAATGTTTGAATTGAGTGAAATCTGAAGGACACCTTTTGCTGCTTGGTTGCATCCTTGTGCATAATTTTGAGGAGAAAAATTTATTTCAATTTTAAATATTGAAGAAAAAGTTTTATTACAGAATCCAGCTAACATCCATAATCAGGATGCTTTTGTCCCAGTAAAGATATTGAAATGAGATACTCTCAGGCCCATCTTCTTTCACCACTGTAGTCATGAGAGAGAATCTGGATCAACCTTCTCAAGTGGCGTAAAGAAGCTTTGCCTGTATTGAAGTCAACAGAGGGGTGACAGATTATACCAGCTGAGAATTGATGTACAAGATTTTAGCCACCAGAGCTGAAATGAATGAAAGCATCCCATGAGGGATATCCTAAACCTTCACAGCTTATCGATCATCTGACTTATACTTCTGTTTCTGTACTGTTTATTCTTTACATGTCAACTTCTAAAGCACAGGTCTTGTAGAGAGGACCAGCTTCCACCACAAGGTTGTGAAAATCTCTCCTTTGCAGAGCAAGCTCCAAATTAGGAAATTTGTCTTGGTTTGTTGAGCAATTGCTCTAGAAGTTTTCATGTCAGACTCCATCCTCTTTAGTCATGGCTGTTCAAAACCATGTTGTTCACTTAATTTCCAAGCATCCTCACAGCTGACACATTACTCTGTTGGCTTTTTGTTTACACAGGCTTTGAGGACAAGCAGTGCCTTATCAGTATGCCAGGACTGCTCTTAGATTACAGTGAGCAATGTTCCTGTAATGCTGCTTCACACTGAGGAAAGCCCTGCCCCAGTTAGCTCAGAAATTTTAACTCCTTTTCATGTGCCCCATCTCTGCTCTGTTACTGGTGACTTACTGACTGGCCATTCCTTTTCTGCCCCATTCTCTCATCTCATATCCTATTGCCAAAGCTCCTCTCCTGCCTTTTATTCCTTATTACTGAATCTTTAAGTCTCCTGCAGTATTTCATCTTTTCAGTCCTTTTCTGTCCTTTTTAGACATCATTATGGCTTTTCAGATATCAGTGCTTTTCAGGTCTTGAATAAGGTGGCACATAAATCTAGAGCATTCTACGTATAAACTGCAAAGTAAATGTTGTGTACATTTTTGATGGATCATCTACTCTTTCCACTATTTAGAACTCTTCAGTAAATTCTTTACTGCTTCGATTGTGTCATGATTTACTGATGACTAATACTGAAAGGGAAGGTTTCTTCACTTTCTCTGAAGAAGTCAAAATGGAGGCAGTCTCGTATACACTAAGGTGTGCAAAACTGTTCTTGTTTGTTTTCATAAAAAGTGTGACAACTATCAAAGCACTGTACAACCTAATAATCGCTTCAAGCAGGGGCTCTGTTTTAAAAAGGATAGTTCAAAAGAGTAGCACTAGTATAAACAGCTCTCCTATTCTCTTCTTTCTTTGTAATACTTGACTGAGTAGATACTTGGCATGAGGTGTGCCCGTTTCTTGGCAGGATTATTCTTCAAAACTTGTTCTTTCTGTTTTCAGGAATATACTTTTATTGGCTAGCACTGAAATTTGTAGTTGGGGGTCTCTTGCCACATGTGATTTTCATTTAGCATTCCAACTTTTGTAGTCGTCCTTGTTCACTCCATACGCTTTAATTGCTTCTTGAGTAAAACCTTGCTCTGGATGGACAAGCAGGAGCAAGACACAAGCTGACAAGCTGCTCCTCTGACCCTCTCCTCATCTAAAAGCACTATTGACAGCATGAGAAGTTCTGCTGTGAGAGGGTTAATGTGAAGCGTTCTTAACAAATTAACACAGTTCCCCTAACATAAGAAGCATAAATGCCCTGGACATATTCTCATAAACAAGTGGATGAGAATTCTTCAGTACATCTCAAATAAAGGATGGCAACACTTCAGCTGGTGGCAGCAGCCCTTCTTTAAGTTCCTGTTTTTAAAAGTGATGTAAATGTCTGCCAAGAGTAACTGCCAACAACAAGAAAAGAAGGTTGCCCCTCTTGGAAGATGATGGTAAGAAAGCGGGCTATTTTATTTTCTGGTATTTTCCATTGGTGTTTGTGATTCATAAGACTTATGTATTCTAATATACCAGTGTACAGAAATTAATCACCGAAAACCAGCTTGAAATTCTGTCTCTTAGTGAAAGTTTTTCAGTGATTCCCATTTTAAGACATGTTTTCAAAACTCAACACATGAAGGTTAGAACAAGCTCTTTTACCTCTTTTCACTTGTACTACAAGCCTTTAAATATACTCAACAAACATGCCATTTTGCAAGTACCTTATTTTCTTTCTACAAAATGTCAAAAGCACTGCAGGCAGTGCAGCTATGGAATATAATTGATATGGAAGTTCTCCTGAGACTGTTTTTGTTGTTACATTTCAAGAGAAAGGCTCTTGAGATTATATATGAAAAATAAATCCATATGCCTTTTGCAGTTTTTTGTAGCTGAAAATATTTTTCTGCTAAAATGTTAGTATGTTTCCTGGAATCACTGAGCTTTCAATAATGTTTTTAGTTAATATTCTGCAGCTTCCTGTGGTATTCACCACAGCTAACTTGAGCTCATGGAGTTTGACTTCAGTTATTTGTAGGGAGGACTCCCTGGGTGTGCCCTGCAGTCATCAGGGATGTTGAGAAGGGATGTCCAGACCACAGCTCAAGGAGCGCAGTGCAGTGTCCCACCCTGAATCATACCTGCTACAACCTTGCTCTGTTAGGCACCAGAAGTACTGCAAAACAGGGCTCCTCCTCTTTGGGCAATAGCTTGAGAAAGCCTATTGTTGGAAGTCTTGCTTCCCACTGCTTCATGTGATGTTTGGACACCGTGTGTGCTGATTAGCACATTCATTTTTCTAGTACAAAAATACATATTTCTCTGTGTCAAGGGAGTTATAAATTAAAGCACCCATATTGTGAATAAACATCCTGCATCACCTTTGGTCTTTTTAGAGTTACATTTGTGTTGGGGTGGTGAGGAGAAGATGTTTCTACTAAAAGTCAAAGCTTTTAAATAGACTGGTTCTGATTCTGTGCTACATTACGTACTTTCCACACTGTCCGAATTCCACAGGGCCTCTTGTCAGAGGAGGGCCTCTTCCTTGTCAGCTGATAACAAGTAACAAGAATGTAAAGGGTGTGTGGCATCAGGTTTGTGTAACAGACAGTAGCTCAGTGTTCGGTTTGGTGATTTTACAGTTACGTGTATGGAATAATTTGTTTGAGGAGGTTCACTGTTTTCAATGTAACTATTAACTGTTAGAGTTTTGAGACGATAATTACGTACAAAATGTAATGCTGTGTCAGCAGTTAGTAGTAGTATTGGAGGTAATCTTACTGTTAGCAATATTTACAACAGGAAAAAAACTGTTTGTCTTTATTTGTCAGTAAACACTGACTTTTAAATGACATGAAAGACTATATATTGATTTCTGTGGGTTAAAGGAATACTTCAATGTTTATCTTCCTCTTTGTTACTGAATGAGGTAAAGTTGAACCCGATGAAGGAGGTGTTCAGTGTTAGATTTATTATTTGGGTCTGTAAAAATTCTTGAAAACATGTTTCTTACCAAACTGATTTCAGCTCTCCATTTTACTAATTGTGGAAGTAAATTTCCATTATTGGAGAAATAAGGAGACTTCCTCTCACAGTTACAGAGAAGCCTCTCAAAATGAAGAAGTAGGACGCTCATCAGAGGTAGGAGGTGTAATCAGGCTGAATCTCCATGCAGAATTCTAGGGGTTGTTTTGCAGCCAGTATCTGCAAAATAAACTGCAGGATTCAGTTTGCAAACACTGTGGCAAACCAAACCCTGCAAGGTTTGCCGGGCTCCAGTTACTATTATTGCTCTTAGTAAGGCTTATTATCCCGTCACAGAAGCTGTAAGAAAATCCATCTCTCCACTTTAAACATGATAAGCCTTTGTCACCTACAATGCAATTAATGTTAAAAATAGCAGAGTGCCTGTGATAAGATTGTGACTTGCAGGCAACGAGCCATTGTCCAATGCTGGAGACTTATCCAGAGGGGCAGCCAGCCTGCAAAGCTCTGTCAGCTTGCTGATTGCCAGTTCTCTTGGAGTTGGATGAAATATTCATGTCTTTCCTCTGCTCTCTGCAAGCACTATTGATTTCTTGTATAAACGCAGCTATATTTAGTCTAGACAAATGGAATGTGGATTGCTGCTGAATAAATGGGATGAAAGGCAGGACTTTTGCCTGTCCATTTCTCTTGGTCTCGGGCAATTATTTATAATCAAGAGCAGTTTTTGTAAGTTAAAGGTGATTTTTTATAATTTAGCTATTAATCTCTGAACAAAAGCAAGCACTTAGAAACAATCATTCTGTTGGAAGAGAGGGTTAAGAAGTCAAATTATGCTCTGAGGTTTATAATAACAGTTACTAGGATTAAAAAAAGAAAGAAAGAAAGAAAGAAAGAAAGAAAGAAAGAAAGAAAGAAAGAAAGAAAGAAAGAAAGAAAGAAAGAAAGAAAGAAAGAAAGAAAGAAAGAAAGAAAGAAAGAAAGAAAGAAAGAAAGAAAGAAAGAAAGAAAGAAAGAAAGAAAGAAAGAAAAGAGCAAAAACAAACAGAAAATGTTATGTTTGCAGAATGTTGATGAGAAAATGATGTGGTCAGTGAAAGAGATTCGATGCCTCACCTTTTTTTACCTTCTTTTTCTTTTTCCTTTTCTTTTTCTTATTCTTATTCTTCTTATTCAGTTCTGTCTGTTCGCTGTGGTCTCTGCAGCTTTACTGTTCCTATTTGCTGGATTTTTTCACTGTTTCATTTTGGTTTTCTCCTTGGAAATAAATACAGCTCCAACAGGAATAAAAGCAAAAAATATGTCTACAGTCAAATTCCCTGTTTGTTTCCTGACAGCATATTTGTTTTCAGTTAATAATCTTATTTTTCTAATATAATAGTAGGAATTGCAGTTAATGTGTTTGTATTCCACTGTCCTCTAGTGGGTGGAATCAGAACTGCTAAGTGCTATCTCAGGCCCTGTGCTGTTTTCCTGTTGTAAAAATGATACTAGTCAGTTTTTTGTTCTATTTCAACAGGTAGAGTTATGTTCTGTCTTGTCATTTGATATGAAAAAGTGGACTTTACAAGTATCATGGTGAAAATCATCAGGTCTCTCTCTTTTCTTCTGCTTTTTAGTCACTTCTATTTAAATCAGGAGATGGAAAACCACAAGATTGTTCATTAACTACTTTAATACAAGATTATAAATATGTACCATTATGGCAGCAATTTGAAATACTATAATGTGTTTCCATTTCCCTGAAAGTTGTAGAGAGACTACTAGGCCTAATCCGTTCCAATGACAGCAGTCGCTTTTCAATGCAGCTTTATTGTAACTTCTTGTCTTGTATGTCTAATTATTTTCCTATTTCATGTGAGTCATTCCTGTGCATTTGCTACAAAGCCAGATATATGCAATAGCTATTTTATTTTTGCATAACACAATCCCTGGATAATCTACGTGCTAGCATTCACTTTTTAGGGAGATATCTTGCAACCCAGTGAGAACTGCTGTCTTCATCTCAAGCTGAAGAAGTGCCTCACATGTTTGTTGTTAAGCTGTCATAGTACCTTGGAGGTTCTCAATAAATATTGCTCCCCAAGGCTGTGACATGGTTTTAGAACTGGATTGCTTGCTAATCTATTTAGCAGAATATTAATCTGGGAATATTTTTGCAGAGAGCAGAAAGAAAATAATGAAATAATTTGTAAAATTTTAAGTTGCTAGTAGAAATATCAGAAGTTTGCATACGGTATAGTTTGCATTCTTGTTGCCTTTGTACACTGAGGGAGTGTATGAGTGAAACTGTCTTTTTTTCCTCAGTAGGAATCATCTCTATTCTATTTCTCTGGTTATATTTAAATGTAGATATGTTTTGTTGTTTTCCTCATTCAGTGGATGTGAAGTCGGAAGTTCCTGTGGGATTAGAGCCTATTTCACCATTAGACTTGCGAACTGATCTCAGGATGATGGTTCCCATGGTGGACCCAATTATGCGTGAAAAGCAGCTACAGCAGGAGCTACTTCTGATCCAGCAGCAGCAGCAAATTCAGAAGCAACTACTGATTGCAGAGTTTCAGAAACAGCATGAAAACCTGACCCGCCAGCACCAGGCCCAGCTCCAGGAGCACATAAAGGTAGCAACACTTTTAATTTATCCCCCGGTTTACTGCAAAGTGTGTATGTTTAGGCAGACATGGAAAGGGAGTGTTCCTGAAAGATTTGCTGTGTCTGCTAGATGGAGTATGAGTGCTTCCTTCTATGTATCTGGATGATAGAAGCCTTTTCAAGAAAAAAGCTTTGCCAGCAAGTTGTACCTAGCAAACCAAGATAGGATTATTAGACTCCCCAGGCTCATGAAGCTGCTAAATGCATGGAAATTCAATATACCAATTTCACAGTGTTAAATTTTCAGCCAGACTATGCAATATGGCTGTCTTCTCTGTGTACACAATTCTGAGTGCATTAGAAGTCTTCTTTATTTGGCTGCAATCTGAATTTATGCCCACAAATCAAACCAGTAGACAAGTATGTAATATTTGCCTTTTGAAATGGAGGTAGGGCCTACAAATATTTTCACTCTACTCTGACATGCCTCACATGATGTTTAAACAAACAAACAAATAAATAAATATAAATATAGGATTGCATAAGTTGTGGTAGGATTGCTATAATGGATTTTGACTGGGAATTTATGTTCTTGCCTTTATTTTTATTTTTCCTTCTGATCTACTTTTCATTATTCTACTGTGCAAAGCTTCTGCTGGCTGAAGCTCATAAATGCAACTGAGCACAGCAGCCAGGGTTTGGTGATACTCTAGCAAAGAGTATTATGCAGTTTTCATATATATCTGCCAAAAGAGAAAGAAGAGAAAGCACAGCAGTCAGCTGCTACCTGATGTTAGAGTTCATTTCAGTGGTGGTGCATTTTGATCCTAAAAAGTCTGGGGAAAAGCAGTGAAGAGGTGAAAAGAAGAGTAAGCACACACAAAAAACACCAGTGCTCTTTTATTCAAGGGAGTTGTTTTGACCAGGACTGACATACAAAACACTGCAAGCTTCACATTCTCATGTCTTTTTGTTCTGTGCAAGTTACAACAGGAACTCCTAGCCATTAAACAGCAGCAAGAAATTCTTGAAAAAGAGCAGAAACTGGAGCAACAGAGACAAGAGCAGGAACTGGAGAGGCATCGCAGGGAACAGCAGCTTCCTCCCCTCAGAGGCAAAGAAAGAGGCCGAGAAAGTAAGTGCCTATGTACCATGAATCCTAATACAAAATTAATATATTTCTTCTACCTTCTGGAGTGAACCTTAAGAAGAGATCTGAAGCAAGTCTTTGACTGCATGCAAAGTGCAACAGCAGCAGTCAAAGCTGTGCTTGCAGAAGGGCAGAGCCACCCGTTGCACAAAAGAAAGCTGCTGTTTTGTGTGCACATTTGGAGAACTGCACATTCTGACAGACTTGTAGATACACATCTCTTTTTAAGAAATAGGAGGGAATTTGAAGGCCTAAACCTTCACTTGTGTTTCTCTCCATAGAGCTTATTTCCTATTACAGATATCACGACCGAACAACAACCTATATGAATGATGAAGTTATTTGAGCATTTTTTCAAGACTGAAAATATAACAAAGTGTTTACTAGTATCTTTAGTTTAGACATCTGTATACTTTTTCTCATTGATAAAGTCAGTGTCTTGAAACTGCTTTATATTTCTTCAGATACCTTTTCATGAGACCCCACAGGGAATTATTTCTAGATCAGATATTGCTCTCAGGTAAATGACAGATACAAAGGATGATGTTGGAGTTTGATGCTCACTAGAGGGAGACAGATACAAATAATTCAGTGTAGTCAGATCAGCTTAAAAATCAGGTTTTGAAAATGCATTGTGAAGGTATTTAAAATGAAATTGCCACATCCAGATATTGGTATTTGCCCTCCTAATTGAACAAAAGATTCTAATTAAAAAAGACCAAACTAGAAAACAGTTGTACATAGTACTCATGGGAAACATACTCCTGCCTTTTTTTTTTCTTGGATGGGCACCTGTATCAGTTCAGTAGTTGTAGGTTTACCATACTGTAGACTTTAGAAGTTAATGTCCACAGGGTTTCTATTACTTTGATAAACAGTGAATCACAAAAGCATCATTTTGCTGTGATGATGTTAGCTTTGCATTCTTAGGGAAAAGTGAGGGGTACCTCGGTTCCTTTGTCTATGGAACATTTTCTGGTAAAGCATTAACAGTCCGAGGTTGTTCCTTTTCATCATAAGCTAGATGGGTTACTTGCTATCTGCAACACGAATAACTTTTCAAATCACCTGCATATTAACATATTAACCCATGAGGAGGGTAACAGAAACCTCGACCAAAAAGAAAAAAAAAAAAAAAAGGATTCTATAAGGGATATGAAAATCAGCATTCATATAAACAGTTTGACTTTGTTTGCACTCACACCAGAAGATGAGCAGCACTGTGAACTCAATGTTGCCTTTCTCTGTTTGGCTTGCTCATTACACTGTACCTCGTCAAGCAGCACTTGTGACCCTCAGCCCTAGCCTATGCTTCTACTGATCAGCTTAATAAGTAGAGGAGGGAAGGAAAATATAAATAGTGGAGTTAGGGTCTGAAGCTGAGGGGTAATAGAGGTATTTTATGGGAATCAGGTCGCAGGGAGACATGCTCACCAGCTAACTGTGCTGTTGGGTAACCAAATACTTAGAGTATCAATATTCCTGAGTGCTGCTACTTTCAGAGAATCACTCCTCTTCTTTCCCCTTTTTATGACTGTTTGGGGAAAATGGAAAGATTTTTTTTTTTATTTTTTTTTCATTCTTTTTACAAAGAATGTTATGGCTATGAGTAAGGAAGCATTCCCCATGCTGGAAGAAGAAATCAGTTTACTTGATGTTAACATGAGCTGCCTTACCATCAATTTACAGAAGAAGCAAGCATTCTTTGCTGCTACTTCAAAATGACCTGTTGTCATTGACTTTTTTTTTTTCTTTTTTTTTTTTTTCCCATTATTTTTAGATTTGGATATTATTAGGAAATGATTTAAATTCTTTAGATATATCTGACTCTGGATAAATGGCCTCATCTGCTGATGTAATATTCCTCATGACTTCATCGATTTTCTGGATTATGGCCAACTTTAGTCTTCTACAAACAAACAACCCAAACATTATCTCATTTTGACTGATTTCCACCAATGCTTTTTATAGTTTACAATGCTTTCAGCAGTAAGAACATAGATTGTTTTTTGCCTGTTTTTTTGTTTTGTTTTGTTTTGTTTTGTTTTTTTGTTTTCTTTAAAATGTAATTTTATAAATAAAGATGAAATGTGTTTGATTTTGTTTGTCTTAGGGGCAGTAGCCAGTACAGAAGTGAAGCAAAAACTTCAGGAGTTCCTGTTAAGTAAATCTGCAACAAAAGACTCTCCAGCAAATGGAAAGAATCATTCCGTGAGCCGCCACCCCAAGCTCTGGTACACGTATGTTCAGTATTTAGCTGTTTCTTTGTCTTATTGAGGTAGCTACTAACAGTAGACAAAATGCTTCTTCAGTAGGGATGTCGGGAGCCTCTAACTCTAGAACAAGATGGAAGAAGAAGCAAGAAGTTAGCAAAATATATCTAGTTGAGCTGAAAAGTACTTTGTAGGAAGTAATGACACGAGAGCTATACAGGACAGAATGGTCTCTGAAATTTGTATAAACTTTTTATTTCAACCAGATCCTGTTATGGATATATTACTGTTCCAAGAGCTTACAGTTATTGCCTCCTCCCCCCTCCTTTTTTTTTTTTTTTCCCTTTATTTTTAACTAATTAATGCATTTTAAACTTCTTTATTAGAACTGATACATTCTTAAAAGTCAATTAAAAAAAAATAAAAGAAAGAAAAGAACTTTGGATGCATTTCTAAAAGGATTGCAACATTATCCCCAAACTAACCTTTACAGGACAGACAAACAGAAATGCATATGGTACATTAGATTTTAATCCAGCACTTGTTCTTTTTAAATAGCATTACTGATGCACTTCCCTTTGAGCTTCTCTTCTAGCTAATCAGAGCACTGTGATAACATGATTTAATACACAGTTACATTGTTTCTGCTAGAGGTAAATAATTTCCAAATAATGTGTAAAATTCTCTTGAGTATGACTTCTGAACTAATGGCCTGAACTTATTCTGAGTCTTTGGATGTATGAGAATTGTAAGTTCTACAGGGAGATGTCTTCTGCTACATGAGGGAAACTTTAATGTTAGTGCTTCTATTTGACAAAAACACAGCATTACGTGATTAAACACATTACATTGAAAAGAAAGGGAGAGGCTCTGTAAGAGGCCAAGTAAAATGGTGTTTAGACAAGCACAAAGTATGAAAGTTTCCCTCTTTTCCCTTCTCTCCTTCTCTAAATAATATAGCAACCAAACAAAAAAGCCTGTCATTGAGCCAAATGATGCAATTGCTTTGCAATGTACTATTTACATGTTCAGAAAGATCTGCCCATACTCTTCCCTTCATTCAGCAGTTGTCAGAAAGTCCTTTTCAGTTTGGAACTCCTCTGCTGACGTGAGTGTTATGTTCTGCAGAGTTGTATGCCCAGAAAACTTAGAAAATGCAAGGTTTTATCTTTCATGTCTAAATAGTTTACATTTTTTTTCAAGAGATAGTAATATCTCAATATTTTTTATTAGTTTCTTATAACATCACCCCTGTCCCACCCCCCAGGAATTCCCCTATCTTTTTGTTAGAAAAGGCTGGGTCAATGTACATCCATTTGTATATAATAAACAAGACTTTCAATGGCTTTTGCTGTGGCTCAGCTGGTTCGTATTAAAATGCAACAATCTGAAATGGTCAGTTCTCCAGACTGGTGACAGATCCTGTCTGTAGGTCAACATGACTCTTATCCTATGTGACTTTTATAATGAGTGCAAAAAGCACATTCTTGGGAATCCCAAGGAGTTCCATAACTTACTGTAAAAGTGAAATTGGTTACATGAGCCTGTGGTTTGTGCACACTTAGAGGAACAAGAACATAAACACAGCTGAGACATGTGTACAACACGTGTAGATAGTTACTGCTGGTCACCTCAGTGACTGCTAATTTGTGACCTCTCTGTGTCTGCTGCAGGGCTGCCCACCATACCTCACTGGATCAAAGCTCTCCACCCCTGAGTGGGGCCTCGCCGCCATACAAATACACTTTACCAGGATCACAGGATGCCAAGGATGATTTTCCACTCCGTAAAACGGGTGAGTTAGTTTATTCAATCCCCTTACCACGACTTCTTTCACCCTTTATTTTAACCAGGCTGTCTACCAACAAGGCACGTATCATAATCCACAAAGCCTGTTCAGGATGTTACTAAGGGTAAGTTCAAAAATCCTGACTGTATCTTTACAAGGCTGGTGTATCAAGAGTCATTATTTCCCAGTGCTAACAGGTTGTGCAAGCTTTGGTTCTGGTGGACTTAGTTTCTAAGCAAACCATAATTTCATTGATCTTTTGTGGTATTGTCTTTATCTCAATATTATTTCTGCGTTTAATAGCTCTCTCTCTTTTGCATGGTAGATATAGTATCTGTCTTCAAATGATATGCTGCCTGTAGGCACATTTTTTCAGGACACGGAGAAGAGAATTCATGGAAAGAGAAAAATTGGATTAATGTTATATTTTGTGACCTTGGTTGAAAAAGACTATATATATGCATATCTGTATGAACGTGCATACATGCATATGTTTGCATATGCTTATTACACACAAGAATGTCTAATTGACAATAAAATGATCATTTGAACATTTCAGAATGTTTCAAAGGGTTTAGCAAATGAACCTTTTTTTCCTTGGCAGCAGGTGAACTGTAGACTTGTCTTTTTCTGCACCATAAACCCAGAAGGATGGTGGTGGAGTCCATGTGGCTGTTACCTCAGGTCTTTGGTGCAGTGACCGGTATCCAGGAATGCAGGGAGACACTAGGAGAGGAAAAAAAGAAAAAGAAAAGAAAACACTAGATCTCTTATTGCATGAGTCTGCTGTTGAGTGATATAGTTACATTCAGAGGGAAAGTTTGACCCCCTACTGTGCTAACAGCCTTTGAATGTGATTTAGCCACTGGGAGATTGAAAACTAAGTGCAAAACTGGTACTGACTTGAAAAGAAGTGGCATTTGGAAGCACTGTGCATTCTGAAAGAAGATCCAGTCTACATCTAATACTTCAGAGCAGACTCTCTAAACTCATATTATGTCCTCAAATATTTTTGAAAGAATGAAAAGTAAAACACTGATTTATTCTGGCTGAATTATTCAAAGTGATCATTGAAAAATGTGGTGGCAGTATAACAAGGTTCTATGAAATCTTGCTCAGACTGTTCAGTTGCAATAAGCTCATTCGTGGTTCTCTTCTTAATTTCACTATACAATATATATTTATTGTTCCAATAGGCTATATATTTTCATTTTTTAAACAAAAGAATACACTTTACGTCTTCTAAATGCTATGACTGTATCTACTTGTTTCTGCAAGCAAGTTTTAATTTTTCTTCCATGTTTATGTATCTTAAATGTTATGATTGATATTTATGATGTGTCAGACTGTTGATCTGTAAAACAAAACATTTTCAAACACTGTAATAGTGAAGTTCTCGTGCAGCTGCTAATACTTTTATATCTCTGTGGGGGTTTCAAAATATTCCTTAATTCAATTCCCATTGTCTGCATAAGAGGACTATAATATAATTAAATCCAGATGTTTTCTATATGTTATTCCAAATATTTGGGTATGCAATGCATCAGTTACAAAACTGGACAAAGGACATGATGACTCTCTGTAGATGACTCTCTGAAAAGATATCTACAGAAAATGCAGACCAATACTAATATAATCATTAACATGACTGCTCTTATGAAATTTACATTGTGATTTTGATAAGCACATAGAATTGAAGTGTAAAGCATGTTGTGTGTTAGCAAGGGAGAGTATTCAATAGATCTCTACATCTATGAAAATAACAACTGTTAAATATCCTGTTTACACTTTCAGTCTCTCCCTGTCCTGGATTTATAATTCCAGCCTTCAGCTGCATCCCCATAAAGGTCCCAATGATTGCTCATCAGGTTGAGAGTAAAAGCAACAGGAACTAGACTGACACAAGTCAAATGACCCTAAACTTATCTGAGTGGCAATAGGGCCATCCTCCAGGCAGGGGGGACATTGTGGAGCCTGTGTCATCCTCATGGGACCTTACTAGACAAAGGTGTCCTACGAACACTCATGTCTATGGGCAAGCTATAAGCCTGCAGAAATCTGACCTTTGCCATGAGGGGTGAACCTCTTTTCCTTTCCTTAGGGCTATGAATGCTTATTGCCACTGGCTCCTGGTAAATTTTCTGTGCTGCTGAACCTGCATGAAGTAAGCAATTCATATATGAAAGTTGAAAGTAAACCTTACATTCCTTTCAGCCTCCAGAAGGGAATACCTTTTATAGACTTTAATTGCAATTTTGGTTTGCTTCTCAATTTTATTTTCTGTAAGCATCATTTGAAATATAGAGGTATCTTTCATTTAAACTTTAATGTAATGCTCATTATAGACAATTCTGGTTGAATCGGTTACTCTAAGATCAGATTTAATGTGAAGCAAAATAGTGTGATTCACTCATGATGTCCTGATATGTTCTTCCCTACCAGGGAACACTGAGTGTTACACAGGCATTGCAAGTCCTGAGAGCTTCTTGCTTACTTTCTCAGTAATCTATATAGCCCAGTCCTGATGTATCAGCTCCTTGTTAATCTTTTAAAAATGAATGTGGATGGACTATGGTTAAGGAGAAAATATTCTGTCCTATTTTTATCCTTCTGGCATCTGGCTACATAGGTAAGTAGGGTAGTGCTTAACAGCTGTGCTGTCTGTATGCTTAAAGCAAGGTACCTGACTTAGTGTACCAGTGCAATGGCTGGAATTACTACCTCTCAGGCATGTGGATTATTCCTTCCCTTACGAGATGCAGAAGAACCTGTCAGCAGTAGGCTTTGCACAGTTCAGCTGCATGGAGGATTGGGACTGTCCTAGGGGCTAGAGGCCAGGATATGCAACTCTTCGCACAGCTGCATTCAGATGCTGTGTGTTGACAGACTTTCAAAAAGAGCAGAGCAAAGGGAGCTATTGCTTCACTGGACAGATAAATGTACCATAAGGAGAAGCTATACATCTGTAGCTGAAAATAGAATTTGGCCAAAATAGAGTAAGAGCAAATTCACCAAGATTTCACCATGGGTACCTGTTGTAATGTGTGAGCTTTCTACAAAGCACCCAAAAGTCTTGAGCAGCACATGGCTCGTTAACTTCCAATGATACTAATGTGTTTAAATTGCCCAGAGAGGTTTGAAAATTCCTCCCCATTACTAAACTCTTTTGAAATTCATACTGACTGCTGTAAGAGCTCTAATGGGAGCAGTGCGCTTTTGAAAACATGGTCATTTAATATGGAGAACTTCTGATTGCTGATCTCCATAATTTGGTTGTCTATCTATCTGGGAAAATGTTATCTGTTTGAAGAGACTGCTGAAAAGCTGACAAAATTGTAGCAAGTCACACGGGGTTGATAGGCTGCAGGTTCTCAAAGAAACTTCCTTTTTATTCACTTCTTTAAAACAAATGCAGAAATTCTGGCAACTGGCCACTATGTTTGCATTTTCTTCACTCTAGAGCATTTCTTTTTCTGTGTGCAGTGTTGCTGTGGAGCTCTCTAACCAAAGATACGTGCTTTTCAAAAATATCCCTAGTGGTTGAATTGCTACATTTTGCCTCATGCTTTGGCTTTGGATGGAAGAAATTCCTGAGATTGTCAGCATATCAAATATGAAATGTTTTTTCTTTCACAAATTTAGCACAGTCATTGCAGAATGGGGATGTCAATCAACATTAGTATTTATTTTGGTTTTATGCCAGTTGAATCTTTCTTTGTTCATGGACTTTATAAGCTTACAGTTTGCATTTTGCTTAAATACGTGAGCATCACTTACAATAGCACTATTTAAGATGTTTGTGACTTGCTTACCAGAAACTGGAAGTATGCTCAATGGAAATGTAACATGATTGTTTTTTTCTTAAACAGTACAAAATTTTAGATTGGATGGGGGAAATTATGTAATTTCACACAGGAAAAAATAAAAGTAATAAGAGAAGATGAAGGATGGTTTAATGTTGTGATGAAAGAAAGGAAGAAGGCTTTACTACACAGTCATGAAAACAGCTTTGTAAAAATGACATTATGTTAACCTGATTAGGCAGTAGAATAACAGCATAGCTCTTGTGTAATTAGAGTGAAAGATTCCTGAGTAAGAACACAGTAGATGTAATTTTTTTAAAAAATTAATTTGAACATTTCCTTACCATCATTCTTCCTGCACTTTGTGACTCAGTAATTTGCTAGAGTGGTTGAAAAAACTGAGAAGAAAAACATTTTGTGTGTGAAAATTTTTTTCCCCTTCCCTTTCATGCCACCAAATTCCATTTGCATTTTCTAGGAAAACATTCTCCTATGAAGTAATAGTATATGATAAACCTGGATTTCTTTTGGTTTTCAGTGAAAAAAAGAAAGGCTTAGAGAGTCACAAACCCGCAATTATTGTGTCTGCCAAAACGAAGAAGTCAATCTCAGTAGAGAGTCCTTATTTTTCTCTCAGTTTATGATTAAGCATAACAAATGGGAAAAGCACTTCGCTTCTTGAAGCAGGGAAAGAAGGCAAATTTGATTTTTCTTCTCTTCTGATTTTATCCTGTTTTTCAGAGATGCTAAACATTCCTGCCTCCCAGAATCCTTGGTTTCCTTAGTTAGTGAGCAGTCTTGGTAAGTTCAGACTAGGTGATTTGACCGAAGAAAGTCACCAACACATTGCACAGAGCAGGAAAATAAAAAGACATATGCTCCTTTCTGGATCTTTGTATGTATCTCCAGTATCATCTCTTTAACAATTATTTTTAATCACAGGAAACAAAGGTGTTGTGAACAGGTGATTATTCTTTCTCAATGATGGCCTAGATAAAGATTTTTTATTGTATTTTTGTCTCAGCTCAAATTTTACTACTTGTATATATATTACCTTCTGTCCTGCCAATAATCACTCTCTTGTGCCAAACACTGTGTCTTCTTCAGGGTTTGACTAATTATGCAGTCTTACTCTAAATGCTATCTTAATTTTCCTTTTGCTGCCCTTCAAGTATCCAAAATTGAATTGCAAAGTTCTCTTTCACATGTTTACCCAAAGATTTTGTAACATAGAATGTGTATGCTTTCAGAAACACTTTATAAGTCAGTACTGACAAGTAGCTTGCATCACTTTTTATAAGTAGGTTATCAGATACTAACCACCATTTTTTACTTTTGAACCTAAAGACACTTAGTTTAATTTAAAAAAAAAACAATCCTAAAATCTGGAGGATTCTAGGTGCACAGTGTCCATGGAAATTTAAATGAAATGGCTGTAATGTTTTTAGAAGTCTTCTTTTCAGATGAACAGGTTACAAAATATTGTATATAAAACCTGAAATTCTTTGAAGTTGATAGCAAACTTTAGTTAGATTTGAATGGAAATGACTTTTTTTTCTTCTGCTGTGTCTAGGGCAAGGGCAGCTGAAAATTTTCAGAAGAGTAAACAAATCTAAAAGATGGGAAAAAGAGAGAAAGAGAGAAGTGGTATCATGTCATCCAAAGTAGAATATGTTGGTCAGTAAAGATTGCACTTCTCCAAACTCCTGCAAAATGCACTTTCACTGAAAAATATCTTCAAAACCACAGTTCTAATTAAAGGTTTTAGTTGCCAAATAACATGTTCTAGCTAAAGCCAAATAAGTATTACAGAGCCATTCATGAAGAGCGGCCTAAGCTTTGTACTTTGCTTTTGATTTTCTCATGGGAAAGTAATATAAATGAGAGTGATACCTCCCTGTTGGCTTTAACTGTTAGAAATGCAAAGCATGCTGAAATTGTACATAATTCTCTTCCAAAGGAAAGGAAATAGCATTTCAATGGTTTTCCTCGGTGTCTTGTTGAGTTATGGTGGTGCACAATTATTCCTGTTAAATTACTCTACCAGATGGAAGGTTACATTGTATATTTAGCTAATTAAGTTGTAGGAGACTGGAATTATATCCCAGAGCATAAAGAACCTATCTAAAAGTAAACTTGTTTTAATTTGGTTTTGTTGTTAGGGTATAATATCAATTTCTAATTAAGATTTTAAATAAATGGGGTTTTTTTTGAGACATCCTTTCGAAACTCAGCCTTGCCTGCAAAAGTCAGACAAACAGGCTTTTAAGCTCCAGACAACTTTAGGGCCAAATTTAGTTTCATTTGCCTTCATACCTAGCTGTGCCTTTCTACACTTGAGTTCAGTGTGGCCCAGAGTTCTCATCTGTTAGGGAAATAAGATATACTGCATTTTTGTGCTCCTGTTTTCTTGGCATCCAGTACTGTTGTAGCAGAGTCCCTCTGCTGAAGCTCTGCAGCTTTTGAACAGCCCCAAGTAGTATGCTTCAGCAAATCAGACCTGCCCCACTCTCATCTATTAATGAAATCCTCTCAAAACTGAGGAGAAAGAAATAATGCTTAATCACGAATACTGGAAGACTGAAAATATACTTCATTCTGTTAATTACTGTCAATGAGTTGTCACTGCTGGATATTTTAGTAGGTTAAAACCTATGGGATTTAATCACTCTATTAACCAGTTCCTTTTTTTCTATAAGGCTTGGGGAATAACCTCACAGTGAACGATGTGGGAGGAATGGCTGATACACCAGAAAGCTGTGCTGCCATTCAGTGAGAACTGGACTGGCTGGAGAGTTTGGCAGAGGGGGAAGTTATGAATCAACAAGCACAGATGTAGATTCCTTCACCTGAGGAGGAAATAACTGCATGCATCAGTACAGGTTAGGGGATGACCTGCTAGAAAGGAGCTCAGAAGAGAAGGACCAGGGTTTCTTGGTGGACAATAGGTTGACCATGAGCCATCAGTATGCCTTTGTGGACAAGAAGGCCAGAAGTCCATTAAAAATAGCATGGCCAGCAGGTTGAGGGAGGTGATCATCCTCTTCTACTCTCACCTCGGGAGGCCACATCTGTAGTACTGTATCCAGTTCTGGACTCTCAGATCAAGAAAGATAGGGAATTTCTAGAGAGAGTCCAACAGAGAGCAGCAGATGATGGAGTGGAACATCTCCCTTCTGAGGAAAGGCTGAGAGCCCTGGGATTGTTCAGCCTGGAGGATAGAAGATTGAGGGGGATCTTATCAGTGCTTATGATTTTCTAAAGGTAGGAGGCAAGTAGATGGGGCAAGGCTTTTTTCAGCAGTGTCCAGAAACAGAACAAGTGGCAATGGGCACAAACTAGAGCACAGGAAGTACCATATGAACATGAAGAAAAGTTTGTTTACTTTGGGAGTAACAGAGAAGTTCATGAATTTTATTCTTTGGAGATATTCAAAACATGTTTGGACACTTTCCTGTGCAACCCAATGTAGGGAACACATTTTAGCAGGTTGGTTGAATTAGGTCATCTGAGAGGTTCTTTCCAACCCCTAAAAATCTATGATTCTGTGATTTTCTAATTTAATTATTCTTAAAAATTAAATCATGTATCCATGGGTTACATTGTGGTCTTGCAAAATCTGACATTTATTCACTGGAGAAAGTTATTTTTCCTTTGGAAAAAGTTATTGTCTCAATGGTTATTGAAAAAGGATTTAGGGCGAAGAGGGAGATTTGTATATTTTCAGTAAGTGTAGTATTGTATTCCCATTTCATCTTTGCAACTTGAACTGACTGGTGTATATAGTCAGAATAATCAATGAAGCCAGTAGGACTACTTGTCATGCACAGCTAAATTTGGTTATTGCCATTCAAACAACCTGCCTTCTGTCAAATGGCCTGCTTTACCTTCTTTTTCTTCTATACCTCCTGAGAACTAAGGTACCATTTGGCTCCCATAGTTGTTACTAAAGTGAAAAACAAATTACAGGTTTTAAAGATGGACAGCAAAGATGAGAGTTAATTTTAAATTATCATTTTTCTATTAGTCTGTGTGTCAAGACACCATGGTATTACTCATCTTTTAATCCCCTATTTATTATTATTATTATATACTTGAAACATAGCGAAGACTCGGGAGATCTCATTGAAACAGTTATATAGCTCAAACTGATGCAAATGAAAGGAGATAGTGTTTCTCTGCTAAGAAGAGAAATTATTAAGAGTTGTATCAAGTCCACTCTTCTTTCGCCTTGTGGGATACAAGTAGAACAGTCATCAACAGGAAATATCTCCTATTGGTCAGCCTTTCCTGAAAAAATGTAAAGATCTACAGTTCTGGCTAAATGGACACAGCACTAAGTTATTCCTACACATAGCTCAGTAAGGCATTCCTAGACAAATAATACTCGTTTACAAGGATAATCAGAAATGTTATAATTCTATACAGACTGCAATGAATAACGAGGAAAAGTTAGATATTCAAGATGGCTTCAGGGAATATTTCATTTTTGAACCTTCTTTAGGAAATCAATGAAAAATTGCTAATCTTGTTAAATGGGCTTCCTTAGCCTGAAGAGAGCTAAAGAGATCCTCTCTAATCTAATTAGCTGTTTTACCATGTGTTTCACTAAACCTGTTTTTTTATTTGGGGAATGGATATTTTCCTTAGTCTGAACAAATAAAGTATTCTACCTTTTACAAAAGTAAAATAAAGAAAGGGACTAAAGGGTTTCACATATGAGCAACATTCCCCTTAAAGCAAATGGTTGTACAGGAAACAGTTTCTGTATAGACTGAAAACACATTAGGTGATGCAAGGCAGAAAAACAAAGTGTCTCCTTCCTATACCTCTGTATCTGGTGCTCCCTCCTGGCTGGGACCACCCAGTGGTCAGGTCCATGTAGTTCTTGGAAGAGCTTTAGAGTAGCTGTGTAAATGACTTTTTAGTCTCATGAATCTAATTTAATATTCTTTCAGAAATATATGTACATATTTTCATATGACCAGAATTTAAAAGTCAACGAGCCTAGATAATTATATTATGTTCTGGTATCTCCCAGCCTGTAAGCTAGTAGAGAGAATGTTCCACGTGTTTATTGTTTAGTATCATCTTGCACTGGAACATGGCTCTCTACAGTAAAAATTAGTCATGTATAAAACCAGAAAGTCTCTACTCATCTTGCCCAGCTCTAATTTATTCAGTGCTGGGGAGGTGGCTGCCTACAGGAAGTCCAAATCTCCATGCAGAGCAGAGAAAGTGCATGTGTCTGCTAGAACCGCATGTAGCAGAAGGATGATTGGGAGGCCATCAAGTCCCCTCCCAGAAGGACAAACTCATACAAAGCTCTCCACAAAGCAGCTGGGGAAGCTACAAGCAGCTTTGGTCCCTGATCTGTGTTCGCTGCATTTCTGGCTTTCCACCTGCATTCATATTTTGATTAGGAAGCCCAGACTATCTATCCTTTTTTTTAGGAAGCCCAGACTATCTATCCATTTTTCCTTTGTGGTGGCATTAGGAATATACTACCTGCCTCACTGATTGGGAAACGGAAAATTCTCCTTAGCACCTTGCTCTAAGGTTAAGATCTTGGAAACTTACGTATGCCTCTTCTGATTGTTTTCATCAAAAACAGCAGTAGTGAGGGGGGATTTGATATTTTCTTTGATCTCCAGATCCTGGCATGGCACAGACACACCGGCTACTTTTCTAAGTGTATTGCCACGGTGAAGGGAAGCCCACAACACAGACAAGGAAACCTGTGCTATGCAGTGAACCCACAAAATGAACATATTTTTCACCTATGTTTTCCTCCATTCTGCTCCTCTTGCTTCAAGGGACGTCACCACAGTTACCTCAAATTTATATAACAATCCATACTCAGTGTCTTCTAGGAAATTCTCATTTGTCTTAGTACTAGAAATGAACTCATCACAGGTTAAGCCACTAGCATGCAAGCAGTAATACCATCATGATAACCAATGTCATCTCATCATTTTCTATTGTAACTCCAAAGATCTATACCCATAGATATTCTGTTTGTCCTGTAATTTACACTTTGAGCTTTCTCAGGTGCAGTCTTATCATGGTGTGTTGGAAAGCACATAAAGCTTGTCTGTGCATGAATCTCTGGTAGAATAATACAAAAAACAGCAACTTTACTGGGAAAAGAAAAAAAAAGAAAAAAAAAATAGGACAGATAAAGAAATAGAGAATAGCAGTGAAGAGCTAGAATTATTTCATAATCATGAAGTCTTTGTTTCAAAGTTTTTTTCTGTTGGCTTAAATACTTTAGACAAGTCTGTGTTATTGTTTCAAAATGATCTTAGTGGTTGATAACAGTTGGAGCCTGAGCAACAGGGAATGATTTGTATTTCTCAAGTAAAATGTGAATTTTGCTGCTGATTCTGCTGTTATAGGAATCTTTGTAGCCAAATTTAGTATCGTTTACCTCAGCTGCCCCACAGCTTTTTTAAGCCAGCCTACCAGCCAAGAAAAGGAAATGCTTTCACTTCAGAGCCTTTGGAAGCCTGGACAAAAGCTCACTTTCTGTTCTTCAGGTTTCCTATATATGGCTTTCAACTGGAGATGAGGACCTGCTCACTATGCACTCTCTCCCATCCCCCATTTCCTGCCTGGGTTCATTAAATACTGGTTTAGAGTTGGCACACACTTTTCTGATACAAAAGTAGTACTGTGTTCCTGGAACCATCAGAAAGTAGTGCATTATTATCTTTCACATTCCCTTCATATATATGTCCTCTCTCCATGCATAGAATGGATTTTTATCCCTTCTTCTTAAATATCTGTGTGTTTAATAAAAAGAAACAGCTTGAAGCAAAGCTCTGTCTAAAAAGAAAACCTCAGCTCATTTGGGAGCAACTTAGCCCCAGGCTGTATTCGTTAATGCCAGTATCTGCAAATTGCTAGTATTAAGCAAAGTGGAGTATGTGATATAATGACTTCACTGAATCATTTTCATATCTCTAATGTTTGTGTTGCAATGTCATGTTATTCAGGAGAGAATACTTTCACCTGAGCAATGATAGTTGTAATGAAATTGGTATGTATCCATATAGAAGTCTGTGTATTTTCTGTTTTAACAATGCAGTTAGTTACTTCTCTCTCAGTAGATGAAGCCACCATAAAAGATGAAAAGTCAGCAAGATGCTATCTTTTGTCTTCACCTAAGAAGAGTTTTCAACATTTTCTGTTCTGTTGAGATAACTATAAATCCTAGTAGGGAGTTTGGTAACTGATCCTTTGATTGCTTATAAGGTCTTCTGTATTTGTTTATACTTTCTTTGTCTTTCATGGCTCTTGTCCCCTTACAGTCATTTAAAGAGTAATAGCAATGAATTATTACAAGCACTAAAAAGAGGCATTAAGGCAATAGTGCTGAGACTCTGAATAAGCCATATTAATAAGTAATGTAGAATCTTATTATTCCAAATTAGACTGCATAGTTACATAAACAAAGTCATTCTCAGGTTCATCTTTCTTAAATTTCACTTGAGCGAATCAGTCAAATGGATGCCAACTGATTTTTATCAAAATTAATAACATTGACTTTGATGACCTTCAAAGAAAATCACTATGTTTTCTTTCCTATGAAACACTTTCAAATAGTGTATTTTCACATTTTCCATGTGGGAACAGATTATTACTTGTCCCAAAGTGCTAAATTGTGTAGAAGCACAAAGATTTGCAGGCTGAAGAGGCTTGGCTAATAATGACCAATCCAGCCAATATCAGATATATACTGGCTTTAGGTGAATAGACCAATCTATCATCCTACTGCCAAGAAAAAGTGTAGCCGTGTTTTCCCCATCTGCCATGCTCCCATCCATGTACTCCTTTTCTCTCACTGAAATACACTCTGGCTCCTTGGTCAGATGATTCAGCTCCCTGTAGTTGTAGAAACCTAACACAGCAAACCTCACTGCATTCAGTACCTTCAGCAGTTTAGAGCAGTCCTATTACCTCAGGAAGATGAGATAGCTATAGAACATATCCTGTATCATGTAGAATTAATTTGAGTGTTGGAGCTTAGTGGGATTCTTAGTGTACAAAGAGTTAGCCACATTCATTAACAGCTGAATAAAGTCATAGACTTCATGAAGGATTTTTCAATGATTTTGTGACATTAATGGAAGAAAAAAGAAAAGAAAAGAAAAGAAAAGAAAAGAAAAGAAAAGAAAAGAAAAGAAAAGAAAAGAAAAGAAAAGAAAAGAAAAGAAAAGAAAAGAAAAGAAAAGAAAAGAAAAGAAAAGAAAAGAAAAGAAAAGAAAAGAAAAGAAAGAAAAGAAAAGAAAAGAAAAGAAAAGAAAAGAAAAGAAAAGAAAAGAAAAGAAAAGAAAAGAAAAGAAAAGAAAAGAAAAGAAAAGAAAAGGTTAATTTTTAAGGTTAATTTTTACTTCTGTCTGAGGAAGCTGTTTTACAGCAAGCTAGTGAATAAAGTTTAAGCCTCAGGAGTTATTTGGCCTTGGCTCCCCAAATGGTACTCCTGTTCCACAGTGACAGTGATTTTCAGTGATGAACATAGTCAGATTCATAAGTGGATTAATTATACCGAGCAAAGATTCAAATAATGTGCAGTAGAAATACTTGTGTCAAGGCTAATGTAAAACAGTTATTTAAAGCAATAACCCTCTGAAGACCAGTTCTAAGAACTATGAGTTAAAGTATCAAACCAAGTACTCGTCTAAAGCATAAGGCAAATTAATTATTATAATTTTTTAGCTTTCACAACTAAGGCTTTTCAAGTGCCTTGGAAATATTCAGGTAACAAATTAACAAAATTTTTTTAAAGAAATTTATTTTTCACTTTGTTCACTTGTTTGCATTCCGGATTGTAAAGGATTAGAATCATTTAAAGGTAATCTATAAGCTTTGTGCCCATAAATGAACATTAAGCATGTATGTGTGTATTTATAATTTTAATATACAGCTATATCTTTGAAGCTTAAAGTACCTAATTTTGCCTTTTTAGCTATCAGAGGGGAGTTTACCATTGTAGGTAAACCATTGTACATTTTTTATTACTTACTTCAGGTAGGAGCGCACTGAAGTACATAGGATTGCTGTAGCAATCCATACCTCTTGCAGCTAGCAGTAATTGTGCTTCACCTTCAGTGGAGCATGATGGTGGATGAAAAACTTAACAGGAGCCACAATGTGCTCTTGCAGTTCAGAAAGCAAATTGTTTCCTGGGCTCCATCAGAAGAGAAGTGGCCAACAGGGAGAGGGAGGTGACTGTCCCTCTCTACTCTGCCCTTGTGAGTCCCCATCTGGAGAACTGAATCCAGGCCTGGGGCCTGCAATTCAAGAAAGACGGAGCTGTTGGAGAGGGTCCACAAAGATGATCAGAAGGCTGCAGCACCTCCCTGTACAAAAAGACAGGCTGAAGGACATAGGCTTGTTCAGCCTGAAGAAAAGAAGGCTGTGGGGTGACCTCACTGCAGCCTTCCAGTACCTAAAGAGAGCCTACAAACAGGAGGGGAGCCAACTCTTTACAAAGGCAGATAATGACAGGACAAGGGGAAATGGTTTTAAGTGGAAGGAAAGAAGATTTATGTTGGATATCAGAGGGAAGTTGCCCAGAGAGATTGTGGATGCCCCATCCCTGGGGGCATTCAAGGCCAAGTTGGATGGGGTCCTGTGCAGCCTGGTCTAGTATTAGATATAGAGTTTGGCGGCCCTAAATACATCGAGGGGCTGGAGCCTGATGATCCTTGAGGTCTCTTCCAAACCAAACCATTCTGTGATTCAATGATTCTATGATTCTGTGATGATGGCATCTGCAGCCAAGGTTCAGACACTGACAGGTATCAAAAAAATCACTTTCCAGTTCTGCATTTTGTCTTTCTCAAACTGGTTGAATTTATTTAGTGCACTGAAGTATGAATTCTTATTGCCAGCCATCAAGTTCTAGCTAGTACCATCTTAGCAGTCTGTCATGGCAGTCATTCAAGAAATCAGTACTGGAAGCCAGCAGTTCTCAAATGCTGGCTTTGTCTTTTGATGGGAAGCTGATCTTACTCATTCCTTTTCACTTTAAAATTGATTGTTTGTACTTAAAAATGATACTGCATCTTTCATACAAGGGCTGTCTTCTCAGCTAGTTCGTAATTTCAGGCACTGACAACAAATTCTGCTCTCTCTGTTTCTGTGATTGATTCAGATGCAGAATTATGATGGAAATATGGTAAAAAATAAAAAGGCAATCACTGTGAGTGTGAAATATTCATGTGGAAGTAAAACTTGTGGAAATAAATGTTACAGAGGATTTGTATCACATTAGTCTGTTGTGGTATGGAAATATTTTCTGAATTTAAAGAGTATGGAACAGTATGAATGGAGATAACTAAAAGCGTAAACTGAGTCAGCACCTTTTCTTCTGAATGTCCTCATACTGAAATAATCTCTGTGGTGCCGGTGTGTAGTATAATATTATCCTATTACTGTATTCTCAGTTCTGTAACAAATGGTACATAAGCAAAAAAGTCCTCTCTCCTCTATCAGTAGAACCATTTGTCTTATTGATGATAGCAACAGGAAAAACTGAAAATTCTTTTTAATATTTTAATCATTAAAGATTTCCAGTGTTTTGTTCACTCATGTATCTTTGAAATGCACTCAAGACATAGGATGCTTGAAGGGGTAGTTTGCCAAGGGTGTCAGAGTATGTGATGAGGGGTGCAAGGGTACATCCAGTCACAGAATGCACTCAGGCAGATGTGCAGTTCCTTTGCTCTCAGATGAGCATTTCTAACATCCCTGTCCCTAGGGAACAGGTGGGACAACAGGAAACAAATGTGTGATTTTACTTCCTGGGTAAGGTTGGAATTAGAAGAGTAAGATTGAGTTCCTTCACTGAAGTGACAAATGATAAAATGCTGAACTGAATGAAAGATTCATTTATTATTTTGTTTCTGCTAACTAGTATTCCTTTGGAGATTTAATTATGTCTGTATGCATGAGAGAACTGATCCCAGATTCCAGCTTTCTTTGTTTTGAGATATTGCTTAGCCAGGCCTTTGTTTCAGAAGGAGAAATACAAAGAAATTCTATTCAACAGTTATCTTTCACTAGCTCTTAGTAGTCTGCTTGATAGAGAGTTTTCTTATAAGAACAGATAAATGGGTTCATGCAGGATCAAGGTAAAATATCACAGAATAAAAAGCAAAGTAGAGCTTCATCTCTGATCTTAGCACGAAAAGACTGTGTCCACTCGGGAAACAAAGGTGGAACATGCCCAAGGTGCATTAAACATAATCCTAGGTTTTCTGGGAATCAATCCTGCTTCTTCATTTTCAAAGCATATATTTTTCTGTGTAAATGTTTCTAGGACACTGTAATAAATCTAGTTGTTTGGTGTGTTACTGAAAAAACATTGAAGATCTGGGCCTAAAATTGCTGACCAAGAAATGTTCTGCCAGCAAGCCTTGTCATAAGTTATATTTCTAAGAGAAATCAAAAGGCACCAGTGGAGGCTATTTTCTATTTCTGTCATCAGACTGTAATCCAGTTATAAGGTTCTACATTCCAAGCTGTATTTCCATCTAAGTGTTCACCTTCAAGAGAGATAAAAATGATGTAGAATGCAAGTTTCATTCATCTATAATTAATACCAATATTAGTGGTAGTTAACAGGTAACTTTAGATATGAAATGGGATGAGAAAAACAACATAGTGGCTAGTTCCTTAGGGAGAAAAAGAATGTAATGAGTTACAACTAAAATTCATTTCTAATTCTTTCATATCCACTGAAATATTTTGCTCTAAGAGCTTAGTATCTGCCAATGAATAAAAGAATATATAAGGAATCAGAAATGTTTAGAGGCAGAGAAAAGAACAAACCAACATTAACTTTATAAACTATATATTAAATATATGCTTTACAATTTTAAGAACTGTATTTCACTTTAATGTTAAGGAAATAGCATAAAAATACTGTTTTCTCCTCTCTGCTGTTTACTGCTAGAGTTAAGAATGGTGGGGAACAGAGTCATTCTCATCAATACAAGTTCATTTTGAACTTGTTACTTTGGAAGAGGATCAGAGGAAGGTGAAATGGAAGTGAAGTTGAAAGTAGTTGCAATACTGGCATTGAAAAATTTTCAGTGCCTTTCCTCTCATTCCTAGTCTCTGGTCTATGATGGAGTTGTATGAGGAGAAGCAGAATGAATGGTGATGATGAGTAGTAAAATCACTACTTCTGAGTCCTACTTGGATCAGATGAGGTCCTGTAAGGAATGCCAGTGGTATCTGGGCAAAGCAATAATTTGTCTTAAAATCATTCATTTTGTTCTTTTCAATTCCAGCCTCAGAGCCCAATTTGAAGGTACGTTCAAGGTTAAAACAAAAGGTAACAGAAAGGAGAAGCAGTCCCTTACTGAGGAGAAAGGATGGAAATGTTGTCAGCTCGTTCAAGAAGAGACTCTTTGAGGTGACAGGTAAATAAGAATGGAGAAATTCTGTCCTCTCTGCAGCTACTTGCAGACATGAATAAAATGTTTCCTAAGATGGTATATTGGATTTTTTTGTTTACTTGTTTGTTTTTCTGCTGCTGAAAAGAAAATAATATTAAAGAAGTTGTTGTGCATGAGTAATTGTAAACTTCTGCTCTCTACCACTTACTAAATAGTTATTGTCCATTTGAAAGCCATCATCTGCAATCTGTTTCAAAACTCATGCTTTACAACAGTCAGAAGCAGAACAAATAAATGATAAATTATTGGTTTTATAAATAAATGAGCAAAGAAGAGTAGGGCTCACTAAGCTGCTGGGTTTTTTTTTGGTTTTTTGTGCTTTTTTTTTCAGTAGGAAAAGCTGAAATGTTTTAATAGTGGCATATATTTGACCACAGCTGATAGAATTCTTGATAATTAAAGGGGAACTTTTAGCATGTAAAAATACAGCATTTTCAATAGAAAGAGATTAAAGAGAAAAATGCAAATAAAATTTTGTCTTCAAGTAGTTTTTCTTTCAGTATTATTTTTGCCCTTGAACTAAGAAAAAAAGTGAAGGGCTGAATGAACACTGGATTCTAAGACTTTATTCCACCTGCTAGTCATTGTGGAGCTGTAACTTCTGTCATGTTTATTACTTTGTTGAATCACAACCCAGCTCTCATTTCAGTGCTCAGGACCAGCATGTTGCCCTATCCATTGATGTGAAAGAAAAGAACATTTACAGCATTTGATATCTCTTGCTTTGACTTTACATTTGTATTGAGTATCTTTGTTGTTTGTTTAAGTAATAATGCATATGTTTGTACAGTGAATTGTTAAGCTGTCATACTTGTCTGAATTTATTTGAAATATCGGAATTATGTCACACCAAGGTGGAACTATAAAATGAATGATTTTGTTGTCCTCATTAATGCAATTCTCCTGACAACTTTTCAACAACTTATCAGGTATAAAACTGAGACACATATATATCAAAGTAACTAAATAAGGTGATTTCTCTATAAATTAATTCCATATCAGATTTTTCTTTTACAAGTATTTTACTATTTCTATTTGCTGAAACTAAGGAAGTAAAGATTATGAGCTTCTTGGTCTCCACTTTCTTAGTTTTATCTCCTCTGTTTATATTTTGCACACTTTGAAGTAGAGATATATTTAGCCTATAATTTCTTTTTCTGCAGCCATTGAAAGAGCAGAAAAGGGCAGGAAAAAAATGGATCTGGATCTGGCAATAATTCTGAGTATTATAGAAAACTACTTTAGTTATGAATACCTGTTAATATTGGACATTTTGCAGCTTTCATAAACAAAGCTTTCCTATCAGACTGTTGGCTGAAGCCTTTTTTTCCTTTATTTTAAAATCTCTTTTAACTGAAAATGCTTGCTTATATAAAAGTGCTAATATAGTCATTCAAAAACAATATATATATGTATATATATATATTGGTTTTTTAGTGCTCTATGAAAACTAGTGAGAAAATAATGCAGGTATCTTACCTGACCAGCTATTATAGCTGGTTGCTGATTCACTTCAACAAACTGAAATCAATTCTAACAGGAAACAACAACACACCCAAGGTACTGCCAGAAAATCTCCTCTTACCATTGGTCACAGTGAGGGTGTATTTTTGGAAGTGAACTGAGAAAGAAAGAGAATTGGCAATAGCATATTTACTACCACACTTAGATACTTATATTAACTTCTTGGAGATTTGCTTTTGAAATTTATCCCATGAAACAGTCTTGTCTCTGCTAATGCCACACTCTTTCATCTTTAACCTCGTTAGTTGTTACCATGTGTAGATCTTTTGTTTATCTCAGTAGAGAATGATAATAACTCAGTACAACAGCACACAGCGCTTTCTTTTAAGCAGAGTTAAGGACATTTTAAGTCAAGGTAACATACAGACTTTAAAACTCTATTTTAAGATGCTTGTGTACTGCCAATATTCTTTTGTATCTGTACTAAAGTCACAGTGAAAATGGTGTATATTCTGTCATGTATAAAGATGTACTTGCATGTGTAAAGATTTGACTTCCATGGGCATGTCCAGCACCATTTCTATAGAGTCAGAGAGTGGCAGTAGGCCTCATGAATAGATGACACGTTATCATGACCTTTGCAAGCCGTCTATCTCTGTCATTTTGATCCTTTACAGAGGCAGGATTCTATACAATTATAAAGAAAAGACTATCTTTTCTTTTTTCTTTTTACAAGTTCTATCTCTACCTGATACTGATTATCATACCATTTTTGTGAAAATAAATAATTTAATTCACTCCTTGCAAAACATAAATCAGAAGGGAAAAAAACCAAGGCTATCTTTTCTCATTAGCACTGTAAAAGGAAAAACAAAAGAAACTGAGACTGAAATAGAAATCTTCAATGTAAGTAAATAGTTCATTCATAACCAGTAGATACTTTTCAACAGCCAAAAATCCCAGCCTGTGCCATACAGTATAGACAATTAATCAATGTCTTATGTTGTTCTTCTGGTGCAAACCATGAATTCATGTATTCTTCCTCTATTTTCCAGAATCCTCAGTCAGTAGCAGCTCCCCTGGATCAGGTCCCAGTTCCCCAAGCAATGGTCCAACTGGCAGTATAGCAGAAAGTGAAACCTCGGTTTTGCCATCTAGCATTCAAGCTGAAGTAAGACTCTTTCTCTTCCTTGGATAGGTAGTTGCTCAGACTTCTAGACTGGAGAGATTTGAAACTTCACTTTGATTATACCTACAAATAGAATAATTGCAGCAGTTATAATTAGTGGGGATATCACGACACTGCATGATGACAACACATTATGTTATGAATAAGATGATACACACTCTACATAGGAGGCCAGCATATAAAAAGATTCTGATTACAAAAGCAGCTGTGGTGCTATCACAGCATTTGGAGGAATCTGTGGAAGAAACTTGAAAGCATCTATGTTGCAGGACATTTGGAAATAAACTGGGGAGGAAGGGCACAAAGAATTAATGAGGCAAAAAGAGTAGACCATGAAATAAACAATCACTGTCATGTCACAGTGTCATTGCAGCCCTCTTGCCAGTGGAGATAAAAAAGCAAAGTTTTACCTATATTTCAGGCTCTTAGATTGCTGTGGGTAGGAGGAAATAGGGATCTGGCTTACCTTTTGGGATAATTTGAAGAAGTGCAGAATGCTGACCGCTAATGAAGAATTTCTGCAAGCAAAAGAGTGACTTCATCATCAGTGACTAACATGTAGGAAATGAGGCATTCCCAGGTTCAGATGCTGTTAAAGTGGATGTATTTGAGTACAGTATCAGAGTTAGGTGACTAAGTCCTTTTTCACATCTGCCTTATATTTTAGTGCACTTCAGTTTCCTTATCTGTGTAGTGCTTACCAACATAACCAATGTGTGAGGAGCCTTTGATACTTGTATTGTGAAGCTAAATTGTACATGAAAGGAATTTTAACTACTTATTATTCTGTTTCATTCAAACGTGCCTATAATGACAGGAACACAGATGGTAAATCAGTCGTGATAAACTTCATTTACCACAGATATCATGCATAAATCATGCTTCCCATGGTAATTTTGTAAAGGTGGAAAAAATTAATGTAACTAAAAAGATTGAAATGCAGAAATATTCTGTTTTCAGTGTGTATATCTATAGGAATTTTCATTTTTGTGACAAATTTTTTTAATAATTGTTTGTTTATATGTTTTATGTTAGGAAAAAATATATATGTATTGCATAAGAAAATGTGATTTAACAGAGTTGTAGCTAAGGGAGCTACTTCTCTAGGTCAGTGACAGGACATTCACCTCAAAAAAACCTGGAATGGGCAGTTCAACCTCCAGCAGTGACTTTTCCCCATAATGAATTAATTGTGTGTGTGAACTATGATCCAGAGGGCAGGTGGGTGACCTCTGCACACTGATTAGTAGCCTCTCTCTGGCCCGTAACCAAAAAGGATAAAAAAAATAAAAATTGCATTGATGGCTAACATGTGGTCTTGCTTCGTAGCCCCTCTGTATGTGATTGCAAAAAAAAAAAGTAAATGATGCAGAGCAAGATCCATCATTTGGATTAGATCAGATCCTAGCTCAGTTGTATTAAATGAAATATTTTAGGAAATTTGTCATATATGGATGTTGATGCCTCATTAAACAGGAAGTCATATCCAGTTGCATTTTGTCTTGACTTGAGGATACTACAGAATTCAAGGGGAATAATGGTTCACTGTGTGTTACTTTGGGTATTTTAGTTTCTGGGCATTTGCCCACAGCACTGAACCAGCATCAGAAAAGGATTGAGTCAGGTCAGGCTTGCAGTCTGTCTGGGGAGATTTGGCAAGGCTATACCAAACTTTATTTTCTGTTAATAAAACACTTCACTTACCATTACTGTGCCAGTTATCCACTGTTTCAGTTCCACACAATCGAAAATTTTCAAATGAGACTAAAAAGTTCCTTTTAAATTTGATTTCTGTATGCTGGAGTCATTCACTTAGCTTGCTGGACGTGGGCAAAGAAGCTGAAACTACTGACTTCCATTTCTGGATCCAGTCAGAGATTTCATTACCTCTCTGGTTACTTGACTGTTAATACTGTGGTCCTGTGGGCTCAAACATTTTTCCATAAATCTCAAGTTCAGTGCATTTTGATTTCAGTGGGATTTTCTTTGGTAGTTTAACAGCAGCCAAATTGCTACATATCTCTTTGCTAGTTTAGCACTAGCTGCCAGCTCTCAAAGACTATGCATCTAATCAATTTTTCATCAGATACACAAAGTACTGAAGTTTCTAATAACAGGCTAAGTGTTCCAAAATCACCCAAAGTATCACTTGTTTTGCTGTAATCCTGAATGACTCACATTGCTGTTGTTTCATAATAATCGGTCTGACATTTGCAGTAAGTGTTGTGCTCGTATCTGAGTGGGTGGATAGCTGTGGTTTTCATGGCAGCAAATAAAACACTTTTTGCTGAGGAAAACCAGGTTGCTATGACAAAGCCATTTACCAGTAAAGCATGAGTCAATACCATAAATGATTACACTCCAGTACATAGACAAAATTAGAGCATTATCAGTAATGTAACAAATTTTTAAAGTATTTTTGCCATACCCATTTGAATAGCTAGACTTTTACGTGGCTTACCCTCTGGAGTACAGTCTGGTGGGCAGGCATATCTATTTTTTTGAATGAACAAATGCACACTGTATGGTGCACTTATGCAGATAATATTTTCCTATCACAGTTCCCCTAATGGTACTTTCAGTAACATTTGTTAAAACATTAGTTTCCTTATATGAAACTTAGAAGTTAAACTCAAGATCTTAATTGAACTTTTATAAATAAAGTGCTGTTTTTATTAGGCCCAGTTGTCTCCAGCAGCATCAAGGTTCACCGCAGTAGCTATTTGTCTCTTGTAGTGTGTCATATGCTTTCAGGTCACCTGCTGTGCTTGGGCTAAATCTTACTTGTATGAGAAGTGCAGTCAGGACTGATCCCTGCACAGCATGTCCCTTGAGTTCAGAGGGACAATCTGCAATAGTCATGTGAAATAATTTGTTTTAAGAATGCACAGACTGGTCAAAAGCCAGTGAAGGTAATGGAGAGTTTCTACTTGATGTTGTTGGACTTTTGGTTGTTTTCTTGCTCTTACATTTGCTATTTGGAGAGCAAAATTGCGTAGGATATCACCGTACACAGGAGACACAAATGACATGTATGGCAGATATACACATTCTTGAGCTTATAAACAAGACTGAGACTGAGTTTTTACATGGTTTTAAAACAAAAGAGAGAAGAGTTAGTCAAGATGTTAGGAAGAATTTTGTTAATCGGAACAAAAAGTGTGAGACACTGATGCAGGCTGCCCAGAGAAGTTGTGGGTGTCCCCTCCCTGGAGGCACTCAAGACCAGATTGGATGTGGCCCTGGGCAAACTGATCTTGGGGGGGGCAACCCTGCTCCCAGCAGAGGATTGGAACTGGGTGATCTTTAAGACCCCTTCCAAGCCAGGCCATTCTGTGATTCTATGATTATATCTCCACAAGTTGCAAGTATTTAATGCCAAACCATTTCCTCTTCCCCTTCTAATGTATAAATGATAAATGTGCATATAAAGTAGGTGTTCTGACTTCCCAGCAGGCCCTGGCAATAAAATAGAGCACAATAACTAAATGTGGGTGATAACCTATTAACTAATCTAACTAATCTTGGTGGTAGCCATTCACTGTTACATTTAGTTATCATACTTCTATTTCAAGAAGGAGGGTCACTATGTTGTCAGGCTACTTTAGGCATCAGTGAACAGAATCCATAGACTCAGTGAGTAAGTGTATGGAGGAGCAATAAAGTAGTTGCTCTTTGGCATAATTTGGGTTTCAATCCAACCCATGAAGGACGATGACTTATCTGTTGTTCTGTGTCATTTAACAGTCATATGTGATCTTAATATGGGAATATGTTTTGCTGTTATAAACCCTGTCACAGTTCCATTTGTGAATTCAAATCATAGGAAGCAATAATGGCATTCTGGAAACCAAAAAGGAAACATGCATTTTTGCAGTGGCTCTCTATAAATACTGCAGTGGATGGATACAAATTTGGCATTCTAGAAAGCACAAGAGCTGCTACAGCATCCATTTGCAGTCAAATCTTCATAGTCTTCCTCTGTTCTATCTCTGTAGTCTTGATTTATTTGGCTTTAATCATGGTCAAAGGTGGATCTTACCAAGGCAGGGCACTGTTAGCTAGGAATTAATGTAACGAAAAAGTGAAGCTTCTTTGTTTCATACGCTATCTGTTGACATTCCCTAGATACCAAAAGAAAATTACAGAGATAGACTTCTTCTGTTTTTGTCTCAGTGATAGGTCGTATCTCCAAACAAACTGTATGAGGAAGGTTATGTTTTGCAATAACATCCTGTGTTTTTGTGCTTAACTGCTTTTCATTGATGGTCTGAAGTTGCATTGTATTAGCTCAAAGTATTTTACAGAGTTAATTGATATTCCAGGTTTGTCCAGGGAAAATCTACAGCTCCCCACAACATGCTTGACAAGTTATTATATTTACTTTAGTCAAAGCCCGAGTGTGCAGTATCCCTCTTGGAGGTGGTCTATTATTGGAGTCCCATATGCTTTTTGTTTGGGAAGAAAGCAGTCACTGTGTCATACTGTTACACGGGGTATTCTTTTTCAAGGATGTTGTTCCCTTGGGGACCATATCATGCCAGAGTTCCTAAGTCTAATAAGACCTTTGTAGGTCTCATTGTGTTAAAATTCTGGGAGGGAAGCAAGAGTTAAAGAGAAAACGTAATTCAAGCAACTATACTAGACCACATGTTGAAAAACATGACTGTTAAAGCAGAAACACGAGGGCATTAAAATATTCCTATTACAGTAATGTAATTTTTTATATTTCTTCTCTAAAATGGAAAGATGGTGGGTGATCTTTGTAGTATGCCTGATTTTACTTGACATTAATTATATCAGCAATTGCATGCCCCTGAAAATTATATCACAAGGATTCAAAACAAGTGTTAAATATTTTAAATTTTAAGGAATTAGGAAAGCTGTGAGGGGATATTCCACCATCAGAGAATGATGAGTTGCTATTCTTTGTGTATATGCAGAAATAGACGCGGTGTATATATATATATTAATGACTGATGCGAAAGTGTGCCTCACTTTCTACCCCAAATTTCCATGTCAATGGAAATTAATGATGTGTTTGAAACACCTTCATATCATTATATGGGTAAGTGCATACATAGATAGGTAGGAGCCATTTTTCATACTTTACATCAAAAATGTTATTAACTATAGTAGAGGTCTAATTCCTCCATATTCATAACACTTTAGATTTATCTAGTTGCAATCAATAATTCATTGGCTAAAATCCTGATGATATTTTAAGCAGTAAAAGAGCAGTTGATGAGAGAAGAGGTGGATTAGGAATCTTCAAGCATTTGGGTCTGAGTAGAAATTTGACTTATTAGCCAGTGCATAATCTTAGGTGTACTTCAGATGTTTTCTTAAGAAAGAAAAGTACAAGAACAGTACCTACTATCTGGAACCTCACTGTGGTACAAGCCAATCCATGACACATAACTGGCTTTAAATATAGCAACAAAATAGGCATAAAGTTATCAAGATTTAAAAAAGAGCTTGGAGGTTGTATGGAAATTGTTTTTCCTCTTTATTCCAGCATCTGGTTTCACAGCAACGCCTTTTGATACAGGATGAATCAGTGAACTTGTTGAGTCTGTACACGTCCCCTTCTTTGCCCAACATTACCTTGGGACTTCCAGCTGTACAATCTCAAATCAGTGTAAGTGATCAATCGTAAGACTTTCTACATTTTCTCCTACCTTTTCTTTTTTTTTTTTTTTTCCTCCTACTTTTTTTTCCCCCTCCTACTTTTTCTTCCTACTTTTTTCTCTGAAATAACCTACTTTCTGCCCTTTCTCAATTTTTAACATTTTGGAGCATAAGCAAATCAGAGCAGGTTCCAGACCTTTCTTTCAATTGGGCAGCATCTGAAATTTTAAGAAAACAACTTGAAAGCAATTATTATTCTCAATCTGAAATAAGAGCTGATGTGAAGTTTAGCTAAGTATGGACCATTGTATTGTATTGCATTGTATAGTATTGTAGTTATATTTGTAAGTATGATAACAAACTTCAGAGAGTATAAAAGTTCAAATTGTATAATCCCTCCTACTTGGTAAAGCACAGTACCTCTGACATTCTATAATGAGATGCCAGTGGCAACCCAAGCTGGGCTAAAGCATAGCAGGGGAAGAATCCAGCATTCCTGACGTTGAGGTTTTTTTGGTTTTTGTTTTTTGTTTGTTTGTTTTTGTTGTTGTTGTTTTTGGGGGTTTTTTTGAGGGATTTAATCACATAGATTAAATTTTTAGTTATGTAAACAACATTTAATGACTAGTTACATTCATATATCCTTTGTTCAGTCTGCAGCAATCAAGTTCATTTAGAACTTAGTGTTAAATTAGGGTGTGAAATGTATAAGAAAAGAGCTACAACATGTATTGAAATCATATTGATGGATGTTGAAAGATCTTTGTATTAGCCAGCTTTACAGCAATCTAGAAGTAAAATCTGAGACTCAGTAAAAGAACTTCTAATTTTGATACTGGTCAAAACTTTCTCTTCTTGATTTCCTGCAAAAATAGTCATATAATCATATTGTAGTTCTATACACCATTGTATAAATTCTGAAGAACTTTTAGAAAATGAATTGGAAACTTCTATAGAAATACTATATTTCCTTATGTAAGAAAAAATAAAAATATATCACAGTATCACAGTCTCATGCGGGTTGGAAGGGACCTTAGAGATCATCAAGTCCAACTCCCGGGATTTGAGCCTCTGTGTAGCAGAGCGGCACTTCTACCACTGCGGCACCGGGGCACACAATATATGTATTTAAACAGTCTACTACAGGTTGCAATAAGTACTGCACAGTTCCAGTGCAGGTTAAAGTTTCTTGCCGCTTAATGGCTTTTTTTTAGTGCACTTAACCAATAGCATATTGCTGCAGTGAAGCATTTAAAATTAGACATAGAACGTTGAAAGGAAAATTGTGTAGGCTTTAAATCATTTCTCTAGAAGTCTTTCATGAGATATTTATAAGCAAATGATTGGTTTTAAGGGATGGAAAACTTGAATTGATCATGAAAAGTGGTAGTTACTTTTCCAGATCATATTGTCAAAAAAATCATAGCTATTTCACACACACACACACACATACTAAAAAAATAAAATAAAATAAATAAATCTAACTTCAAAGTAATTTTAGAACATTAAAAAATAGAAATGAAAATATATTTAATTTTCTCAATAGTGCGAGCTTTTGATGGAGTCAGCTGACCCCAAATATTACTTTTGGCATTTGAAAAAACAAAAGGGTTGATTTATGCAAATACTGCCGATTTTTCTTCCCAGAATAAGTAATTGCAAACTGGATTTAAAGTTTACTTTGGTGTTTATTCTTCAGGAAAGGGTGATAGTAGAGTATAAAGTAAGCATGTGCCCCAAAAAGTCAGTTGCTTAGTTTCTTAGCTGCTTGGTTTCTTGCAGTGTTTGTTCTTCCTCCCTCTTCATGTCACAGTCAAAGTTCAAGAGATAGATTTAAACTTTTTCTTCTGTATTCAGAAAGACCATCTAATCAAGTGAGATAACAATGGCCAAGACAATGAAAAGCAGTCACCGGTGTCATTGTTTCTTGACAGGCTTCATCATCATTCAAAGAAAAGCAGAAGGGAGAGACCCAGACACTCAGACCAGGAGTGGCGTTGGCTGGACAGTATGGTGGGAACATTCCCCCATCTTCAACTCATCCTCATGTTGCTTTGGAGGGAAAACCAAATAGCAGCCACCAGGCTCTCTTGCAACATCTGTTACTGAAAGAACAGATGAGACAACAGAAACTTCTTGTAACTGGTAATGATCAAAGTTTCAACACAATAATCATTTTAGAGGTTTTTAATGACATTTTTATTCTGGATATTTTAAAAAGAGGAAGGGTGGGAGAAAAAGGATAGAATGTTTGTTTTCCCACTTTAGTGATTCTGCTCGATTAGCCTCAAAGGATTCCTTGATTACAGTAAAGAGAAAATGATTACTTCATCACATTCTTTAGCAACTGCTGAATTTCCTAGCATGGCTAGGCGTGTGGTACACATCTCACTGCATCAGCACTGATACAAAGTTCTGCAGCATACACCCCTCTTCTTAGTGAGAGAGTTCTCTTCTATTAGAGCTAGTAGTTTATTTTTCTTCACACTGGATTAAAATGTCATTGTTTTGTAGGAGCAGTTCCTCTTCATCCCCAGTCTCCTTTGGCAGCAAAAGAAAGAGTCTCACCTGGCATAAGAGCTGCCCACAAACTGCCTCGTCACAGGCCTCTGAATAGAACCCAGTCAGCTCCTCTTCCTCAGAGCACTTTGGCCCAGCTGGTCATCCAGCAGCAACATCAACAGTTTTTGGAGAAGCAGAAACAGTACCAGCAACAGATCCACATGAATAAGGTGAGTTCCCAAAGAAAGTAATTTTTAATGAACATCCATGTTGAAAAATAAGTGAAGTGTAGATGCTGGGGCCATGTGGTAGATGAGAAAAACAAGTTCTTGCATGAGTACCTTGCTTATGCATATTTTGTATATATTTGCATAGACCTTCATTTTCATTTTTCTGAAATATGGTACAAGATTGGTTTATGCTTGATGGCATCAATAAACATGCAATTCAATGAAATAGGGATCAAAGAATCTTTTAGGCTTAGATTACAAATGCTTTCCTGCTGAATGCTGAATGATGTCTTATGGATACTGTATTTCTTTGATCCAACTTCTCTTTATTTGCCATTTCCAATTTCAGAGATCATTCATTTCAGCTGCTGAGTCAGAGTTTAAGCTTACTCACTATGGAATATTGCGTGGAGTAAATATATGATTCATTTGAAGTAAATCAGCTGATTAAATTTATCTTGTTTTTGTTAAAAATTTATTGATCATCTGTAGAAATTTTAACCAGCTTTTATCAAATCAACTTCTCTGTAAATTCAGCAGTAATGTAAAAGTTTGTTATCTGTGTGGCAATATAAAAATACCAGTGATAGAGAAAGAGAAGGATTTGCTGTGGCTCATGTCATATACAGAGTTGAACTGTGCCTGTTTCCTTGTAGAGTAGCATATTTTTCTGAGAGGAAAGAAAGAAAAAAAGGACAAGAAAAAAGCTGCTTAACTAAATCACTGTTGTAGTAATCATACATCTGTACTTTTCTTGTTTTGCTTGAGAGTTATTTGGAAACTATACATAAGAGCTAATTGCGAAGGAGAAAAGATGAAAAGCGGGACATTCAATCTTTGTACCTATGAGAAAGGAAAAAAAAAAAAAATCAATCCACCTTACAGGGTGAACTTCCCAGGGGGTACTGATTCCTTGGAATCTACTAAGAATTCTCAACAAAATTAGAAACAAACCTAGAGTTTAAGTACATAGTTTGTACAGTGGTTTGGTTATTAAATCTTGCCTTAATTAGGAAAAATGAAGACCAGAAAACTTCAAAGTTCAGTGCTGATCCTTGCATGTTAACCCCTCTCAGCTTGGGTGTTTTGATTACTCAACTAGGACTCCAGTTGGCTTTTCTTTGAGTATGCATTCCATATGTTTAATCAAGATGGCATATGTATATCTTGTAGCCTCAGGTTTTGAAAATATTTCACCTGCCCTCAGTTGTCTGAAAAGGATTTTTACCAGTAAAGTACTGAGTCTTTGTGCCGTTTCTGGGTATCCACTGCAAACTGATCAGCTACTGCTCATGCATTCTTCACAAAGCAATAACCACAATAACATGTTTTTGTTAGGTCATATGCTTATTGACATACTTTCTACCATAGCATTTGGGGGTACATGGTGTAGCATCTATATATATTTGTCTTGAAAGTGAAAATTAAACTTGAGTCGCATAAATATATTAGTCACATATGACTGGAGATACATTGCACATCACAAGATCTTGGCTGGAAAACAACGAAAAAAAGACTTCAATTGGCATGAGAGAATGCCTGCTTTAGTAACTTTTTCTTTTTTTTCTCTGTGTTAAACTGCAGTGAAAACAAGTGTTGAGAACAAAACACTCCAGAAATACTCTTCCATTCTAATGTGATTATTTACAATAAAGAGACAATACAATTCCTTCCCTTAAAGCCTAGCAAACCTAATTTTTATCATCTACACTGTAGACCATATGCACGTGTAGATAGTAGAAATTTATCCCAGGGCCTTTCACTGTCTTGAAATACCACAGCATACTTCCTTTTTCCAGCTATCTCAGTTTCCTCTATCTGTACTCCCAGAGCAGATAGCTTTCATCAGAATCACAGTCTCTCATCAGAGCAGCAGACACCTAAAGAGGAGAAGGATCATCCTGCACCCACAGAAGCAGCAAATTATGTGTGCATGTGGGTAGTTTATCAGACTTTTTTATGGTCTACAGTAACAAGGTTCTTGTACCATACTGTTCCCTGAACCAATCTGCTGCCTGGTAATAAAACTGACCATGCTCCAATCACACATCTGTTCTCAGCAAGTATACAAAAAGCCAAGTGCTTTCTTACTTACTTTTTAAAAACTGGCATTTAAGGTAGTCAGTAGAGAAGTGGTGAGAAATGATCAAATCAGGAAGTGGCTATTAAGTACTGAATTTAAGGTTATATTATTTAAGTCCTTAATTAAAGGTTTAGATTGAACACCTGTGCCTGTATATTGTCTCTGAATGCGAGCAGCAGGATAGAATGTACTTTGTTCATTCTTAAACCTTACTTGTATTTGCAGTTGATGTTATTTATTTATTACCCAACTTAACACATTTCTAGAGCTCTTATAATCAAACCTGAACTCTGCAAAGCAGAGTTATCTGAATCCAAAAATGAGATATTCTGGACAATGAAGCAAAGCAACCCAACATCTTATTTCTTATAACAAGTTTGAGCATGTATCGAGAGAATATATATATTTATTTTCCACTTCTCTATCCCTCACTATTCAGTACATAGACCCTGTACTGAAATCTTACATAATCCCCTCCTTGAAGTCTTGAAAAAAATATTTAACGAGGAGTACTCAGACATGGTTTGAAAATGTTTCATTAGAAATACAAGGGCCATTTTAAGCTGACAAGACTACGAAATGCTAATTGATCAAGAGTTTAAGAACAAGTTAAGACATTCTATTTATTTTTTATTTCTTTTTCCTTTTCCCTTTATGTTTAGGACTTCAAGTGCTTAGGGATTTAATATATTTCATCTGAATCTGTTATTTAAGGTATTTCTCTGAGCTGAGATGATGTGTCATGTGTCAGGAATCCTTGAAAAATGAGTTTGGTCAAATCTTAGGTAACAACAAAAAGAGGATGAGAGCAACGGACTCTCCCCACCCTATGGATTTTCTATTTATCTTCTATGTAAAGGTGATTTCTTTCATAAAGTAATATACTGTAACTGCAAGTCAGTGCTGCCGTGAGGGTGATAACAGGCAAAATCTGTCACAGGTTGGAGGTAAAGGATCCCCCTGGATCATTTCCATTCTGAATAGAAACAAATAATTGCCAAGAGGTGTGTCTTTGTCCTTAATAACAAAGTGAAGATCCCCTCTGGATTATTTCTGGTCTGCTGTCAGATGCCATGCTTTTGATGTGGGAAATGGGATACCTGCAGGATCTAGTATACTGACCTCCTAAAAATATGTTGCATAAGTTGACATCATGTGCAGAAGTAGGTAGAAACCTGCATCCCAGCTTTCTGGGGAAAAAAGAATTATAATGAATGTGCAGTAACCTGAACTCTGCTTGTCCCAGGAGAGCTTGATTTTGCTGTTGTCAGCTTTAATATGCTTCTTTCCAACTTGCAGCATATTTCCTCGTGAGGCCCTTTGATCACCATTATAGAACTTCATCCTGCTCAGTAAAGGGAGACCAAAGACTGAAACCTCTATCTAAAATTATTGCAATCAGGTTCCAAAATATTGCTACTGCAATAAAAATCCTGAAGTCTTGTTTCCATTTGTGTATCTCTTTATCTAAAAAGCTTTTATGCTTCCACTTGCTGAAAATATATATATATGATTTTGAGGTAACGAATATAAATGCAAAGCCCATAGTCGAACTCTGAGATAAAGAAAATCTCAGAAGTCATAATGTTAGCAGCATGTAAACAGAACCCTCCCTCACACTTTAAAGGCTGTTGTTTTGTGTGTGTGTGTGTTTGTGGTTTCTTTTTTTTTTTTTTTCCCCTTTTATTTTTTATCTTTTTTTTTTTCCTATGTAGGGTGAATAGAATCAATCCTCTGCTGAACCTAAAGTGGCACCATCCTCACTGGGACCAAGATTTCAATTGGTCCATATGGGAACCCTACAAGTGTTCATAAAATAATGTTTGTTGCATTTTGACAATTCACAATTATTTTTCAATGATAAAGTATTCCTTTGTATTGAATAGTAACAAAATAATGGAGCCATTTGCAGTGTGCATTAAAGTACAGAAACAGTATGGACAATGCTAAAGATTAAATAAGGAGCGCCTTAATGTTCCAGGCTATTAGTCAGTTTAAAGCATCTTTCACTGGGCAAGACTAAAAGGTAAAAGTTATATGACAAAAATAGAGTGAATAAGAGTAAATGTTCATTTACAGAAGTTTATCATAATTGGCCAATGTGTATTAATAGAAAAATTAAAAATAATATGGGCTATTTCTATTGATTGATGGAAAATACTAGGAAAATTATTTGTTAGGAATATTGAAAAGAGCCAGGTAACCACAGGTTCATCATTCACTCTTCTGATACTTAATGAAATAAGAAAGACTGTTTTGATCAGGTTCTACTTGACTAAATTAACTGAGGTACTATAATCAAGGTTTGTCTTTCCAACTTACCTTTCTGACTTGCATCCTCAGAAGATGAGAGCAGTAACACTGCTTCTTTCAAGTATTACTTATAGTAGGGGATTATATGAACAAGACTATAGCAGTGATTAAAGGTGTTTGTAACTGAAAACTGCCCAGAACATTTCATCCTTTATTAAGAACTAATGTTTAAGTCATAAAGCAGAAGAATGATCTTGGAAGGATAAATACATCCCTTAGAAGTGTACTACACAAGTAACAGGAGAAAACAGTAAGCAGTTTCCAAGTTATTTCAGCACAGCTAACAACTTGCGTAGCTGGTCAGAGTAACCCGAGAGCCATGGCACAAAAAGAGAAAAAATGTTTCCATAAGCATGCAGATGAGTTCCTAGAAACAACAGCAGTGTGTTTCAAGAAGGAACAATCAATTAAGGAAAGAAATGTATGTGGTGGCTGCTGTGGGGTTTTGTGCTTTGTCTCTTTGTAAGCACATTTTATTTAAAATATTTCATTTTACAAGTGCTTGTTATTAAAAAAGAGACACAAAAATAGTGTCTGCAACTGGAGGCCTTGTAAAACAGTCTGTTTCAAGGTCCAGGTTATTTGTGTGTCTTCCATTTTCCTGTACAGCCACGCAGGTTTGATTGTTTTTGATGTCTTTTTTTGGTCAGACTCTTGCAGTTATACAATGGAGTTGATGTGTGTAAATGCTTCATCTCCTGCTGCCACTATTTACTTTGGCTCATGCATATCCCTTACAATTTAATTTCCTGAAAATAAAAGGGGGAAAAAAATATAGGTTACATTAGCATGAAGCCTTTTTTTTTTCAGTAACTTTAGTTGGAATAGCAATAACAGGAATGTATATTGGTTTAAGAAGACCGATCTGTACAACTAATTTATTCACTAAGTAAACCACTCCTATGTTATTATTTTTAAATGTAGTCTTACTAAAGTTCAGATTAAGCAATCACATTCTCAAAATGAAAAATGTGCATTAAGAACAGGAGAAATTCCTTCACTGTATCTGTAGATAAATACAGAAAAAAACAATGGTAAGTGGAGATTTAAAGTGAAAGATTTAAATGTTAAGTGCAAGCAGGAGTATCCAGCTGCACTGTGAAAGGACTTGGGCAGTGTTTCATTCAGGGTTTATTTTCTGCTGAGTAATCCAGCTTAAAATAGAGAGATAATATAGAAATATTGACTTTCGACTGCTATCTTTGTGGGTCTCCAGATATGTAATTACCTACAGTAGGGCCAGGGGATAAAAGTATAAAAAAAGATGCTGCTGTCTTAGGAGAACTGAACAGTCTTCTGATAACATTACTAATGTAATTAGTGGAATAAAATGGGGCAAGCTGCCTTTAAGAACCACACTAAGAAATACCAAAGTGTGGTGATATGGAGATGCGGACTTGCTGTAGCTTAGCAGACTAAGGAGCAGGAGTGCCTTTGCAGATTTTGCCCACATGCAGTGCACCCATTGTCATTATTCTCTGCCCTATGAGAAGACAGCAAGAGTGCCTCCTAGTCCCTTGCCTGAGGCTTGCTTTCATTCTCATTTCCACCATTATGAAGGATACCCTTCATAAGATTTTGCATGGGAGCTGGCTGTATTTATGCACTTTGTAAAATCTCTTGTGAAAACAAACACTTTAATCTCACAGAATTTTAGAAGGCTTAATGTATTTAGCTCCTCCTGTCACCAGTCTGGAGCAAATCTACTGATTTCCGTGGTGAGGGAGCAGGCCCCAAAAACAGGCACACTGCAAGCTGAAATGCATGCAGAAACCATGCTGGTCTCACAACCCTTTACATATGTATCTCCCCACTGACTTCACACAAGAAGAATTTAAAGCATTCCATGTATAGATTATATACTGCAGGACATCATGTGTTGCATCAGAAAGCTCAGCAGCACTGAAGATCTGTGCCATACAGCAGTAGAAGAAGAAAGCATCTGACATTAAAGTAAAAAAGCATAAAAGAGGAGAAGCAATGAGTTAAATGTGTCTTTTCCATGGACCTGCTCTCCTTTACTCTTGGCTTTCCTTCCAGAATAGTGCACCTGATGTCAAGTAACTGGCACATGGAATGTTTTACAGATGGATCAGCATTAGTGACTCTTGTGGCTGTATATGATTATCTGTCACGCAGATGTTTTAGTTGTATTTGATCACTGGCCAGGCGGCCAAGCAGCCAGGCTTTCCTTCTTTATGCCTGAGGAGTGGAGAGGGATCACCCACAGATGTTACAGAATAGTGTACCTGGTCTGAATACATGTAGCTTGCTTCAGAGCTTTCCTGGTCATTGTCATCCCCTGAGAAACAACTGGGTCTGATATGAGAAATTTTCCAGATTCTCCTTATTAGAAGGAGATGCTCTGCACTGGTTGCAGAACTGAAGATTCCTCAGCTTAGAGCAAGCCACCTACAGAGTGGGTGGTACGTATATTGTGATTCTGCATTGTCCACAGCAATGAAAAGGAATTTTTGCTTAATTCTTTTTTAGAAGGTCATTCTGCTCCCATTACCCCCAAAAAAAATCCATTTGCAAAATCTTCAGTAGGAAATTGTAAACTAGATTTGATTGCAGCACCCAGGCATTTGGCACCTCAGCAAAGCTCTGCAATGGCAGTTAATGGTGTAAAAGCAGCATTGTCTGGGTAGTTGTACTATGTCATTAATGCTGAGACAAGGGAACCTGTACCATGCATGACAATGTCTGCAGTCTTTCCAATAAGGGCCAGACATCCTCACAGTCTCTGTGCCAAGGAGCAGTGACTGACTTGAGCTCTTTGTCACTGTTCGTCTGTGTCTCTTGGGACATGCATGCAGTGATTGATGCAGAAACATGTAGGAATATTTCCTGATTTGCTTATATATTAACCAGATTATTTTTTAGAGTTCCTTTATAATTTTTGGTTGGGTAAAAGTGAACAGTAATGTAGTTAAGTAAATTTCTGCTTTTTTGTTTGAAGAGTATGAAGGGAAGCTAATTGCTCTTGATTGCCAGAAGCTACAATGTAATGGATGTGCTATAATGCTTTCATTATTCTGACCAATTTTTACTTGAATATTACCATATAGCACTCATTACATATATAGTATTTTCTACTGCAGCATTTCCTTTTACTTAAGAACTTTGGTTCTTTTTTCTTCATAGATTAGTATTTAGCTTGCAATAGAAGCTGTAATCTTGTTGATATCTAGTACTTCCCAGTGTTCTGCACTGATGAAAAGAATGATTAACTGGTTCCTCTCCATCTCTTTTCAGATGCTCTCTAAATCCATTGAGCAGCTAAAGCAGCCTGGCAGCCACCTGGAGGAAGCTGAAGAAGAGCTGAATGGAGACCACTCGATGCAGGAAGAGCGAGCTCCCGCCAGCGGTTCCAGCATTAGGGCTGAGAGCAGCAGTGCTGGTGAGGATGACAGAATAGGACAGCAGGCGGGAGCTGTGAAAGTCAAAGAGGAGCCACCGGACAGTGATGAGGATACTCAAACCCAGCAAATGGAATCTGGGGAGCAAGCTGCTTTTGTGCAACAGGTAATAGGCAAAGATTTAGCTCCAGGCTTTGTAATTAAGGTTATTATCTGAACATCAAATGCATTTTCTAGGCTTTGACAAGCAATTGTGTTTTGATTCACTGACCTAGCAAATCCTGATTTACCATTTAAAGAATTTAACAAAAGCAAAGGTGTTGTATGCACACATCAAAACATAGCGGAGCTCATCCTTATGGCCACTAATGGAGCAAATACCTGTTGCAGGCAATTGCTATACATAAAACTTTGCGTATTAGATGATAGAATTTGTATCAGGCCAGGATTACGTTACATTGCTTAGTTCTAGTGCAAGACAGCTAGTATCACTTAGCTTGTTGAGATCAGCTACTGCTGGAATTAGTTTCCAGACCTGATTGATGAAACATTCTTCTCTGATTTTGAATCCTCTTACTTTTGCTTTCAGCTATCTGTATATAATGTATCATAGCATAGTCTTGAACACTGTTAACAAACAATAGGGTAATTTTCCCCCATAGACAGGTACTGACTGCTACATCAGCAGTCCCAGGCTGGTGTACAGAGTATATAAATTAGAAAAGTATGCCTGGTGGATGTAAACGTGCAAGGCAAGGCACTGTTTAAAACTTGCATTGTTTTCTTTTCTGCATTGCTTAATTCATTTTTCATTCTGTCTCATTTGATGATACTGTCCACAGAAACATCCTTAAATGAAGCAGATGCAAATATTGGCAAGAAGGAAAATGCAGCATTAGGTTCTAATCAGATATTACGGTATTGAAGGAAAAACACAGAACTGTTATCATTATTATCTGATGTCCAATCACTTGCTTATTGTTTTAAATAAAGACTAATCATACAACATTGCATAACCTTTACCACTAGGTCTCATGGACAAATCCTAAAATAAGGACCGTGTAAAGAATGCCAACTCGGCAAAAGGAAACTTCAAATTGTCTGACAGTGTTTTGTGAATGCTGCAGAGCGAAGTGCATTTGTGCAGCCTGTGCTTTCAGAGAGCTGGTATCCCTTTTGTTGCTCCAAAATCAGATGGAGCAATTCTGGATGCAATGGCAGGCACTGTTTATTTAAGTCAAGACTTTGTCAGGTCCCTGCTGTTCTCCTGAAGAAAAGTGATTCTGAGAGGGGGAGCAGGAAATGCCTTATGGAAACAGGAAGCCCAAGTGATTCATGTGCTGAGGAATGTAAGGCAGGGGGAACAGGGTAGTGTTCTCTCTGTTTTTAAAGGCACTCTATGAATTGATTTATTGTCAAAGAAAATAACAAAGTGAGTAGGGAAATTGTTAAGGAAGCTTTCCAGGGAAACATTTCCTTCATATTCCCTTTTGATATGTTTACCTTGTTTTATAGGTTTACTTTTGTTAAGCTAGTTAAAGATTCATTGTATTAAGATCCCCTTTAATATGGATAATCCCAAACTGACCTGGAATCCTTGTCAGTTTTTTTTCTATTAAAAATATTTATATTTCTAAAGCTAAGGTATTTTAAGGTGCAGTATCCTGTTTCAAAAGAGATAGATGTTTTGCCAAATGTAGAAATTGTTCTGAAATGTTGTTAGCATATGTTGTTTACATTATGCTCTAATACTATTAAAGCTCTTATAAAATGTTGCAACCTATAAAGATACATTATCCTTTTTCCTAAAAGACCTCAAACCAATGACTAAGTAGTTGCTGTATAGTGAAAGGCCTCCTGCAACTTAAAGATCAACTTAGATAGGAAACATGCATTAATTGATAAAACATAGACAACTTTTATGTGTGCGTTATATTGGTCTTGAATGAAAAAATCACTTCACATTCAAAAAGAGAAGCATATAAAAATTAAATTACGTATTTTTCCAATTCTGTATTATCCTAATTTTTCTTCAGCCTCATCAAAAGGGATAGTGCATCTTTTAACATATATTTTATTTGGGGAGAAACTTGCAAATGAGAAGACTTTTGTACAATATTGTTTCCAAAACATTGTATTCACAAAGCACAGAAGATATTTTTATAATGCCTTTCAGATGAGAAACCCCAATATATTGGTGGACTTTAATTTTAGAAACTCTCAAACTTGGATAAAATTGAAATAGAGAAATTACCTGGAACCAGTGAAAAAGAAAACTGGGTTTAAAAAAAATCCCATATTTCTAATAGATAATTGTCTCCTACATTTTAAATCTACTGTATTTATTATAATTTACACCCTTAGAGGTGATCTCTTGTTTTGTGTTGTAAATATATTGTTTGTATGTTCCCTTTTTTTGCCTTCTGATATAAGTCTCTTCCTTTCTCAAATAAAGTTTGTTTTTTGTTGTTTTTTTTTTTAAGATCCCCTTTCAGATATCTGACTTTGTGTAAAGTTGATACCTCAATTGTGCTTTTGCTTTGTATATCCAAATATGTTTGCTACACATTGTTGAAACAATTAAAGCTTTCAGGATCAAGGTTTTTATTAGACTATTCTTACAATGATTACACAAAGTCTTCCTTTTAGTCTCTCGTTTTATCCTACATCAGCCATTATAAGTTCTAGTGAATGTGAAAATAGTATTGATGCACGCTCATTTTCCCATCACGGCATTTGTCTTGAACATGTCTTCACAGTGTCATGTTAGAAAGGTAAATGCAAACCCCAGTTTCTTTGCTCCTAAACTGTCAAAAGTTATCCTAAATATGGATGAACTGAAATAATTACTACGACATGCCTAAAATCTTCCTAGAACACAAAAAGTATTGAACCCAAGCATATACTGACCTTTTTGGCATTCCTCAAGACCTTTGCAAAACTAGAATCCATCTGTAAATATATCTGGAAGGAGGGAATCTGCAAACTTTACAGAGTTTAAAGCAATTATGGGAGAAAATGAAGTCCTACCATGAAGAAACACCTACGCATTTCCTTAAAGATATTTAGTGCTTTTCTGGTTGGTGACATTTCCCCAGATTTGCTTCAGATCTGCAGACAGAAACAGTTTGTACTATATAACTATCTCTGTTGCTAAAATACATGCATTATTACTATGAAAAGAGTTCAGAAAATTGTTGTCATCAAACCCCTTTCACTGTTCATTTAAGTAGCAAAAGATTTTAGCTGCTTTCATAAAATACAATTCTTTAACAATGTAGGCATGTAATAAATATTTTGTAAATCAAATGTAATTATATTCAGTGATACAACAGCAAAGTAATGTTTTGCCAGTAATACACACATACCCACCAAAAAGTCAAGTTTCAGCTTAGGAAATCTTAAGTAGCATGAACAGAATAATATTCTATTGCTTATGCAGTTGATTATTATGTATTTAGAACCTTATGCCTGTAAGTAAATCATGCTTTCAATGGTTATTTTCTTGAGACGCCATTTGTATAAAAACTCATGTTGGAAGTAGAAGAGAAGCCTTAAATGTTTTTGATTTACAGCATTCCTGGTATGGAGGCTACACCTACTTTCTTTTTTTTCTGAACTATTTGTTTACCATGCATTAAAGCACCTGTAATGCAAAAAACGTAGTGTAATACAATACACAGCTCTTATTTTTTTCTATCATAAATGTTCACGTCTGTCCTGGGCAACCTGGTCTAGTGGTTGGTGACCCTGCCCATGTCAAGGGCGTTGAAACTGGATGAGGTCCTTTTCAACTCAGACCATTCTATGATTCTTCTTTTTTTCTGTTTTGTTTTATTTTGAGCAGCAGATAACATAGTCTGTCCTGTTGTCCAAAAAGTAAAGTCAGCATTAGATGCCAATTTAGAAGTAATTACTACCAAATGAGGCAAAATGTTTTGGAATATTTATATACTCAAGAAAAACACAGCTTACTGGAATGTAGATACTGTAACTCTGGCCTTATTTTCATCTTCTGATGTTAAAAAGAAATAGCCAAATGCCACAGCAAATAAGGAGCACTCCAGATACTACCACCACTCATATTTTCTTTCAGCAAGTCATTCATGCACTACCTTCATTTTGTCTTCATTGTCATCAGGGTCACTAAGACCTATGTTATGTATGCAAACTATACCCTGTTTTTGTCTTCACTGGCATTCTGAGGTACAATCTATAAACATCAGTACCCAAACATAAATCTAAAAATGTTTACTTATTTCTCCCCATTATGAGCACAATTTGCAGCCAAAATTAGCTAAGCCAAGTTAATTTCCTTATTGTATTCTGTGCCACTAGCAGCATGTCCTACTTATCCACTTAAGAGATGTTTGTTTGCTTTTCATTTATTTGTTTAGTTTCTGATTTCCTTATGCAGTTCCCATCATCTGGGTCATAGCAGTGCTTCTGTACCTGGCTTCTCAGTGGAGAAATATGCTGAACTACTATTCAGGCAATCAGAAGAAAATCATCATAGATCATTTTATCCTCTATAACGCTCTAGTAAAATCCCATTGTTCTGTTGCATTTTAACACTGTAATTAATAGACTCTGTTCTTTGCATTTGGTAGACTTTGTGCTTTGCATTTTCTTTTTTTCCTCTTTTAACTCATCCAGATTTAGAATTAGAACAAACGGCAAATAAATACAATCAGCCCAAAAGGTACAACCAGTGACAAGGCTGGATGAGGACACTTCAGGTTTCCTGTCCCTGCTACCTCACTCCACCATGCAAGTAGACCCATGGAGGGCATCTCCTACATAGGTCTGCTTTCTGGTCCTGGTTTATTGTACCCTGATGGTGTGCTCTTATAGCATAGCTTTTATTCTGTCCTCATACATCAGAGCCCATGCAAGCTAACTTTCTAGGCTGTTTGTGGCCACACAGCTGTTGGAGACCCCAAACGTTACTTCAGCAGCAGCTTAAAGTTAATGACAGTAGCTTACTAACATGAAATCATACTTCATCAGGGTGTGATTCTGTGTGATGATTACATGGGGACCTTAGTAACTAAGAGCTGCTTTGGCAGATATTTATTTACAAACAATGTAGTACCTTAGCTGATTAAATGAGATGGTCTGAATATGGCTGGGACACCTTTGTAGCTTTTGTTTTACCTTTCCATAGTTGCCTTGGAGTAATTGACTAATGTAGCTGTGAACCATAAGTAGGATTGGTTGGGGTGGTACTGATAAAACTCCGTGGTCCTTCTAAGCTGATGGCAAATTACAGCATTTGTGGCCTTATTAAGTACTCTGAAACCCCAGAAAGTTTTTCTTGCCTGTACTAACTCAATTCACCCTTTTTTCCTACCCTGGGCTACTTTCATCATTTTGTTGAACTGTGCAGCCAGTAAAAGAAGGCCAACCTTGTACTGTAATGACCTTCCTCAGTTCTGTCACTGCACAGGCCCCAGACAACCTTGAAATAACACAGGCTGGCATTATGATTTCTTGAGTCAAATTTTGGCCTTAGGCTACTGGGGTATTGGTTGTGGGGGTTTGGAAGGAGATGGCTGTGGTGTTGAATTTGTTTTGTGAACATTTTTTCATTCGTCTACATGAAGTTTCTGAGTATTTAGCCAGTTTTCTCATTTTGCTCTTGAGGGTCTGTCTATCTTTATTAAGCTTTTTTGCGTTGTCCTTAAAAAATGCAGTTCGTTATCAAATGCTACAGGAAGAATGAATCATTTATCTTTATTTGACAGTTCTGTGTGAAATTCCACAAGTGATTTGCCTTTCCCAGTTGGATGTAGAAAACGATTGCATTTTTCAGAAAGTATTGAATCAACTTTCTTAGTGAATGCCAAGGAGATTATTGATAATTTCATTTGTTTCTACTGCTGTAAACCTTCAGTTACAGAATGCAGTAAGACGTATTATCAATTAGATCAGTCGAGAACTGAAGTGTGTGAAAACAATGAGACATTGCAAAGTAACATTATTTCATTTCATTGATACCCACATAGAATAATGTTGATAGTGCTTATATTTTTTGATCCAACATTTTTCACACTTTTCCTTTTTCTCATACTTACAAAGTAACACTTTGCTACTTCTGTTACTGTACCCTTTTGTCAGCAAAAGCAGCATGTAAGGAGACTACTGGAACAATGTGAGGCAAAATTACTTAATTAGGGGTGTATAACTAACATGAATCTAAAGTCTGTAAGTCTAGGTCTCCATAATTATCACTTCCCATTTTGATAGTCAGATGATATTACTTTCATGCCAATGTGCAAATTATCATTTCCTGTATCATACAGAATGGGTTTATTACTATTATTATTATTGTCATTGAAGAGGTTTATGTGTTCTTGGGAAGCTGCTTTTTTAAATGCTTTATGTTTGACTTCTGAATGTTTCTCTCTCTGACAGCCAGGCAAATGCACATATGCAGGTTTTCCTCATTTCCTTCTCTTAAAATACACAAATGAATAAGTGTGCTCCTCAGTACACTGCTGGCTAAGTCTTAATATAGCTCCATTGGTTAATGTCCTGGAAGAGCAGCTCAGCCTGAATGCCTTTGAGATATAGGTGCTCTAATGCAGAAAGCATTTCATAATCTGCCCCCTTTCATGGTGTGGCCTGTGACCTTTGGATCCAGGAAACTAAGGAGGTATTTCTCTCAAATTGTCTGTATTTCCTCTGGAGAAAAAAAATAAAATAAAAATAGTGAAAGTTATGAAAGTGCAACAACACTAAGGGATTATGAAGGCTTTGCTCAAGTTCTCCATAAGGCATCTAGTGAAGCATCATACCAGTGCTTTCCTTAGTCTTTTCCTTTTGCACGCATCAAGAAGGGTACTGTGATACATTCAGTTGGCAGTTAGCAGATACAGGGGTAAAGTGCTGTTGGGAAATGCTATCCCCTGTGAACAGAGGCGGTCAGAGAATGGTTGTTCCTAAGTCTACTGGCAATACAAATTTAAGAGTCTCTACACATCATCAGAGAGCATGGCTTGGCCACTCAGCCACATGACTGCACAGGTGATGACCAGGGTTCTTTAGGGTTGTAGTCCACTTTGATAGCTTGCCTTAAGGGCATCAAAGGCTCCCAAGATCAACAGCCCATCACTTGGCAGCTTCCTTTCCAGTCTTTTTAGAACTTATTTTGTTCTCACCATTTATTTGCGTTTGTGCAGGTCTTTTGTCATTATGCATGAATTTTAGTCTTCTTAAGGTACTGACTTTGTACAGAGAACTACAAATCTGTTTCTGTTGGTGTTTCTGACAGAAAAATGAATAACAGCTCTGAATACTGATACCACCACTACAGGCTCAGCCCTGAGATTCTTCACTTGAATAGCTCTGCTTTAGCTGCTTATGCAGAAAGTAAGGCTTGTCCTGGATGCTAACAATTTCAGTCAAAATACTTGCTCTCTCACTATTTTTTAAAGAACATGGTGAACTCAACTGGTCAGATATATAATGGAATCAGTGTTTGATTCTTTTTTGCTGTCATGGCCACCTGCTCTTTTTGTGTCATTGCAAAAGGCTATTAACTTACAGGCAGATATTCAAAACATGGTAGGTACGTTATAGGAAAATAAAATTTTCTAAAGCATTTGACACCTTACAGCATCAGCTCTGTCGTCTCTGTGTGCTCTTATTCTGCATGATTGATTTCTTCAACTCAGAATTAAGAAGATCACAAGAAAGAATGGTTAATGTTTCATGCACAGCAAGTTGTTATTCAGTTACTGCTGGTATTACTTTTATTTTTTCTTTTTTTTTCTTTTTTTTTTTTTCTTTCTTTAATATGGATATGAAGTATTGAAAATGAAAAACTAAATCAGGTGAGATTCTAAGAAATGGAAATGGATTTGTAACACAGCTTCAGCCACTTAAGGCAAGTCAGATAAAAAGGGGTAGCATTCCACCAGAGTAGATTGCTTTTGACTGACAGAGCCTTGTAAACGCAACAAGAATTTGCATAGGCAGTTTCATAGGTCTAAGTACACAATGGTGTTACAAGGGCAAAGAAATGCTAGTAATTTTCCTCCACAAGTTAAATCTCCTCTGTCCAATGAGGATCATAGGGAAAGCAGCTCCTTCATAGATGGGGTAAGCTCCTAAAACAGGTAGTGTTGAAGTAGCTCCAAAGCTGAAAGTCGGAGTTGCTTTCCAAGGGTGCATTTCGCAGGTGGAGAACAAGTACACACAAAGTTATCCCTGTGTTTCTCCCCTTCAACAAACAACCCCTCATCATGATATTCCTAACCCCTTCTCCCACCTGTGGCCTGAGGGCACATCTACAGGCATCTACAGACCCTCTGCAGATACCTCTGAACTTCCCCCTTCTGACTAACAGAAGGGTCTATGGTAAAAATTAAACCATCTTCAGAAAGGCCATGAGTTGCCTTCACTGCCATTGCTTCACTAATGTGCTTGGGCCCCTCGTGGAGGGACTGGCCTCCTGTGGCAAGACAGGATGGTGCTGGAGGCCAAGGCAGGAAGACAGATGGCAAGGTGTCTTCCTCATGTCAGGACTTCTGTGGGAAGCACTGGTGGGGAAAGTCCAAGGAGAGGGAGAAGCAGCTATAAAGTGTCCTACAGCAGCTCCTGCAGTTACGGATGAAAGCCCTCCTTATCTCAATGAGCAGCTCCATCTCCTTCTGGTGATGACTGCATCACCCTAGCCAGAGACTGCAGGCTTTTACTTGCTGCATGGGCTGTTCAGAGAACTTCCTCTAGCTTTTTGTCTTCAGAAGACAAGAGTGAGATGAAGGATTAACTTCTTTGCCTTTTAACTATTCTTTTTAACCTATTTTATAAGTTTATAGGAAGGTCAGAGGAAACAATTTAAGTTGAAATTCAACTGGACCTTTTTTGAACCTCCCGGTTATAGCTACTACAAACACAAGTTATCAATTTTCATATTCTCTCAATGTTATCTCCTTTAATGATTTTAGATTTGCTGTTTAACACAGGATTTCCAGATCAAATAATGGAGATTAGTTAGTAAAGAAAGTATACAAGGGAGTATAAGAACAAAAGTCTCAGTTCCTTATTACAGGCTGGATGTGATTCTGGCAGCCTGTTCTGGTGGCTGGCAACCCTGCACACAGCAGGGGGATTGAAACTAGATGGTCATTATGGTCCTTTTCAACCCAGGCCATTCTATGATTCTGTAACTCTTTGATTATTGTCCATACATTATATCATTACATTATATACACTATATTATATCTTGAATTTCCTTTCAGTAGCTTGAGAAATACTTTAATAAGTAAAAATTGAGACAAGAACATCTGATCTCGTCATTATCATCTTTGTTACCTACTTTTAAAACATAAATTTACATTTATTTTTCCAACTGAAAGACTTTATTTCAATTGTATTGTATTATTATCAAAGTTAATACTTCAACTCAGTGAACTGAAGTCAGGAACAGTGAAGTTTCTGTTGTTCCTTATCTGAGCATTCTGGGTTAAGGAAATAGATTAAGAAGAAATATCTAAAATAACTATGAAATTATCCAGTTCCTACTGGACCACAAAGCTTTCAGACACATTTTTCTGTAATTTAATTTCAAGGACAATTTTTTTTTAAAGCTCTGAAATATTTATCCCTAAATTTGTAATTCTGTTTATGTTAAATAGTATGTCACAGTTTACAGAATTTTTTATTTATATTAAATGCTCCTGTATGTCATCTCCTAAAAATCTCAAGGATTAGATGTTTAATCAGAGACATCACTGATTAATTGTTCCTTCCAAACTGACTCGCAGTCATGCCCCTATTGTGCAAAATAATAACAAAACAAAACAACAACAAAAGACAATAACAACAAAGCAATGATTTCATTTGGCATTATCAGCTGCTGAAAGATGAATCAGAAAGAGATGAATAAGTTCTAGCTGATCTTAATGGGGCAGCAGCAAGTAAATTCAGGGATGACAGATGATGCAGCTGACTGGCAATTCTGACTGTATTATGACATGGATAAACATGCTATCTTCCTTAAGAACTGCCCATGAAAACAAAGCAATTTGAGATAATGTTTCTATGGAAAACAGAACTCAAAAAAATTCCTTTTCGATGCAGATTTGGAAGTTCTGATTATTGCAAAAGTCTGAGAGAAACATGTTAAAACCTCACGTCATAACATATCTAAGATGCTTCTTTTAACTTACAGGGAGATCTTTTTTTTTTTATTTTTTTTATTTATTTTTTTTTTTCCCATCTGAATCAGAACAGCAGCACTACACACCAGTGTAAGTGCAGCAATGCTTCCTGAGTGTTCACATGCTCAGGGCATTTTGAGCTGCACCTTTACAAATAAATAAATAAGGAATGAACTTGTTTGGCATTTCACGCCTATGACCAAAGCCAGGAGGCCAGTTGAGTATGCTACTACATTTTCTTTAACTTTATTTTTGTGGGCATCGTGCATTTTTAAGATGGTTATACATTTCCTTGAACCAATGCAATATAAAAGATTTACTGTTACAGTTTGTGTGTGGCCAGGCAATGGCATATGGAAAACATGTTTCCTGCTATTTAATTTAATTACTCTAATCACGTGCCAGCCCCAGGCATGTCATTCTGGACCTCTGAGGCTCTTTGTCTGTCAAAGAGATGGACAATATCTTGGCTTTGTTTAGTTGCTCTGCAGTCTACAGATAAAACCACTGAAATACTGACTGTTTGTTTAACCAAAACTTTGCATTTAACCATTTGGCTTTGATTTTTTGTTTTACAAGGGAAGATGACATTTTGGCCTCAGTGAGCTGAAAAGTATGACGAAGAACTGTCACTTTCAGGCCTTATTAGATGAAAAAGAATACTCTAGCCTTCTGGTCAGAAATTGGCTTTCTTAGCAGAAACCTAAGACATACATTGCTGTTATTTTACGGTTGCCTGTTAGCAACAGCAGCTGGAAAAGTCCTGTTTATAATTGCTTTATTCTAATACGTTTAGCTCTTCATATGCCTGTTTTGGTAGATTTGGGTTTCTTTTATTTTAATAGATGAAACGGTAATGGATGAAATTCTCATTAAGATTCCATAGCAAGTAATCATGCCAATAACATTGCACTGAGGTACAAGTTAGCTTTTATGTTAACACCCTACAGTGATTTTTATTTAAGACATAGCTGTAAATTAGAGCCTTAAGTCTTTTGACAAAATAAATAAATAAATAATGAAATTAAAAACAGACAGTGAGATTACGGTACTCTGTTCATGTTATGAACCCCGAATCTGGAGAGAAGAGAGAAATTAATCACATACTTAGCTTTAAGTATGTGATTAACACCACCATTTCCTTCAGCTGTAAGTGAGTGCTCAAGTCCTTGTTTTCCTGCACTCACAAGCAGCACTAAGGAGTACTTAAGACTCCATGAGGATATGAATTTTAACAGTCATGTTGTAAGAAGGAACAATCAGAACCAGCTTTGAATAGAACAGCATTCCAACTCATAAAGAGTTATTGCATGTAAAAAGACTTGTCTGTTCTTACATTTTTGAGGGCTGAATTAACTTCAGTTTCTGTAAGTTTCATCAGTGCACGCATTCACCCCTCTATATGACAGCCTACCTGTGTCCTGCCACAGTATAGCTTTCAACCTGTATTGCATGGAAGAGGGCAGACAGAAAGTCTATGAATGGTCCCAGTAGGACCATTCCTTCCTAGAGGAATACACTGTATGGTATGGGATAGGATACAAAAAAAGGAAAGTGCCCATCTGAACAGAGTAGGGCAGAGCTTATATATTTCTGAAATATCAGAAATACACAGCTTTACTTTTCCCCCTTTTTTTTTTTCTTGATGAACCAATGAAACACAAACTAAAAATAGATTATTTTAAGTTACACAGTACAGCAATGTATACAAGAAAATTTGTTACCATATACTGAATTCTGGTTCCCATTTAGCTTTGAGTTAACCACTAGATGACACTACTTCCCACTTACTGAACAGGTGTGAGCATAAGTTCTTATCTGCTTGTGTACCAGTTCATATATATTTTCACCCTTCTCAAAAGAACATAAAAAGGGAACATTGTACAAGAATTGCCTTCATCTTTCTGTATTTTGATGGAACTTCTATTTTGTGTTCATTCAGGCAGATCTTTGCATGTGTCTTTGCATGATCTACAGAAAAATAAATAAATAAATAAATAAATAAATAAATAAATGGATTATAGCTCACAATGCAAGCCTTTAGGGTGCTGTAACTTAGCAAGCTGATGATAGCTCTACTTAGAAGAAACCAAAGGAACTCCAAGAAAAACTGAATAGGTTGGAGTTTGCGGAGAACATTCCCCTTGCTTCCCCTCCCTGCCTGCCACCCCCACAGCCCTGAGAAGAAAACAGGGCTGATATGTTGGCATCTGTAGTGTGATCTGGGAAGGACGGCATAGAGAAAGAGCGAGCTGCACTATTCTAGTCCAAAAATGACAAACTGTGAGGAGGGGGAGAAAGACACAGAAGCATGGTCATACATAACCATGAGGCTGCTGCTGCTGCTGTGGTTTTTAAATTAGGAACAATGAACTTTCCAGAAGGGTGTGTGGAAAGAGTCCCGTGTTTCTGAACGCCTGATTTTCAGAGTCCAGAAGCTCCAAACTACTCGAAAAACAGCTCCCCCAAAGTTACATTCATGCAGCTAAATTTATCATAATGCACAGGGATGTGAGGATATGCAATTGGAGGAAGAGCACCTTCAGATACACTTTCATTTTCATCTATGTCAACAAGCATCTTTCTCTGTTATGATTAGTCTGAATGATTTATAATATACATATTATGACTGTAACATGTACTGCTTGTGGTAGACTTCACTGAAGAAGCATTGTATACAGCCATAATTAAACAGCTTTAAAATCTGCCTGTCTCCCAGTAGTGCCATAAGGTACTACACATAAACAAAGGAAAAATGATTATCCTTTGGTTCAGTAAACTGGAAAAAAATCTTTGTCACTGGGCTCTGTAGCAGAATTGCTGAGTTACAGCTTGAACCAGTGATTGAGCACCTGGTGGGAAGGCAGGGCCAACCCAGGGGAGCTCAGGTGCATGCAGTGCTTCTGGGTGACTGGAAGGGGTGGAGCTAGGACTTCATTCAGGGGTTGGCAGTGAAGGTGAGGGTATCTTGTTGGAGATCCCTACTTACCTGACACCTTCCGAAGGTAAGCAGTTTTCCTTCCTTCCCATATTGATTTTTGTTTTTTGGTTTTTTTTGTCCATAACTGTAGCATTTGGGCCTGTTCTCATTTACTACAGCCTAGGATTGTGCCATTCTGCTGTTATTGCTGTACTTTCCATCATGTTCTAGCATTACAGTGTTACATGTGTAAAGTCTGTTCCATTCAGAACTTCCAGCTTACAACTATGTAAGTCTGTAGTTCCTATAAAAGTGCAATGATGTACCAAAGTACCATATCTGAAAAAAATTGTCTTTTTTTTTGTTGACAAATGATGACTTAGGAGCACATGCTTGTCTATTTGCAGCCGACACCTTAACTGAGTCCGTGTAAGAACTGAGATGTTTTCAGCAGTTTAAGGTGTCCAAGTCCCAAGGAGCAACAGTGTTTGAAATAAAGGCTACCTAAATTGTGACCATTAGCAATACAATCAAAATCAGAGGCATAGTTTTATTCCTGTGCATGTGCTGTTTGAATAAATTAATTTATTGAGGATTATGGATCTGAGAAGACATCTCATTCTAAATATAAAACAAGAGAAAGACTAGGAAAGAACACATTAGCCAGATGTTTTCCTTCTGCATTACTATACTATCTTGCAATTAATTTTAACAAGTGTAATTACTTTTTTTTTTGCCATCTCAGAATTACTTAATTTTTATTTCCTCTACATACCCAGTGTGCTTGTATTTAATTTTAGACAGGACATTTATGCAAATTGTTTCTTTTATGTTCATTAAATTTTTCAGTGAAATACCCTTTTGCTCTCTCTGAAGACTCCTTAGGAAAGGAACAAGCTCTACTGTTTGTGCCTAAGCATGACCTCCAGAAACTGTAGCTGGAGTGTACAAAAGCAGACAGGATAAGAAAGCAGCGCATTTTCAGTCCTGAGTTCATAACACACTGCAATAAATATATCCTGTTGATGCATAGACTACCCTTATCTCTGTTCTCTGCTCAGTGTTACTGAACAAGGATGCTCCAAAAATAATGCCTCCTGTTTTGTCATGTTGGCCCACAACATCACAGGTGTATATTGGTGTTATGGCAGTAGAGGTTGTTATTATGTGTTGATTCCATCTGACAGATGGCAGTAGAGGGACAGTCTGAAGCAATGGCACCTGACATGTGGGAGTATGTGTGAATCAAAGGTGTGCCACTGAATTCCTTTGTACAGGAAAAAAATCACAGTCTTTGACATACATTTCCATTAGCTGAATGTTTATGTAGAGGGAAGATTTAGGTTGGATGTTAGAGGGAAGTTCTTTACTAGGAGAGTGGTTAGGCCCTGGAACAGGCTGCCCAGGGAGGTTGTGGATGCCCTGTCCTTGAAGGTGTTCAAGACCAGGTTGGACGAGGCCCTGGGCAACCTGATTTAGTAAATGTGTATGTTTGGTGGCCCTGCCATGCAGGGGGGTTGGAACTACATGATCCTTGAGGTCCCTTCCAACCCGGGTCATTCTGTGATTCTGTGATTCTGTGACCAAACAGTGGACGTGAGCACAGTGAGATGGTGGATGAGCATATCAGCAGTGATAATGGTGACATGATAGACAAGTCATGTTCTGTCTGCCATTCACATCTGTCACACCACAAAATGAGGAGTGTCTCAATCAGCTCATCCGCACAAATTCAAACCAGGGAACTGTGTACAGAGTTGACTACTGATTTCAGTGCATCGGAAATCATAGTGACTCCTTTGGAATGTCGAAGTTTGTACCAAGTGGATCCCACAAATCTCATACAGGAACAGAAAGAACCTCTGTTGGAGGGTTGTCAGACCTACAGAACCACTACAAGGTTGAAGGTGATGCTTTCTTGGATTGCATAATTAGTGGTGACCATGTATGGTGTTACCACTATGACCTGGAGTCAAAACAGCAGTCCTTGGAGTGGTGACATGTTTGTGACCTACTGAAGAAGTTGTTCAAGCCTCAGCCCCCAGTGGGTAAAGTGATGTGCCCTGTCTTTTGGGATAAAAAAGAGGTGATCCTTCTGAACTTCCTGGAACCCAGACAATCCATAAACTCTGACCACTACATCACAATTCTGACTGAGCTGAAGGCACAATAACACCAGTTTGAAGACTGTGGATCACATTGCCAGGCTTGGATGAACTGTCTTGTCATACCCATTATGTAGTGTGGATTTAGCACATTCTGACTTCCATCTCTTTGGGTTGATGAATGTGGGCCTACATAGGAAACATTTTCCTATGATGCTGTCATAGCAGCTGTGAAACAGTGTTTCACATCTACTAGTAAAGACTTTTATGTGCATGGAATACAGGCTCTTGTTCATCACAGCTGAAAATGGACAGGTAATGGCGATGACTATGTTGTTATGTAGCTGAGAATTTTCTCTATCAAAAAGTGTTACTTTGCTCTTGGTATCTGTTGTAGTTTCCATGGGAAAAAATAGGAGGCATTATTTCTGGAGTAACCTATGTAGAATCATGCTGTGGGTGCTTATGAATTGCTTCTGAGAGGGAAAAGAGGGGAAGAAAAGAAAATCATCTGTGTTCTCTCCTCCTGACATAAGGACTTAAATACTACATTGGCCCACAAAAAACACTGCCATTCAGAATTAGTCCCCTCTCTTCTCTGGTCTATGGAGCCTTATGAGGAAAGCAGCTTGGTCATACCAGCTACACATATTTAGTATTAGTGCAAAAGGTGACTGGAGTAACAGGCAGCCAGCCAGAGTTGTTGGTATGAAGCTGCCTTCATGCCTGCCTGGGACAAACGTGCCTTTTGACAACTGTAGTGAAAGCACTGTGAATAAACTCTAAAATCAGTGTCTTTGGATTATCATTTTAACTGCCTTCTTAAAACTTCTGTTTTTCTGATAATGCAGGATTTGTAGTAGAACAGTATACCATCTTGCAGCCTATACTAAATTCCAATGAATAATTCAAAACAATGTTTCAAAGCATTTATCCTTTTTCCAATCAGATGCAACAAAAAAATATCCTCCCACGTCTAGTTCTTCCAGTAGTTTCCACTGAAGCGTTGTTAGGAGTTATTATTTCCCCACACCTTCTGTAGCACCAGGAATTTCTTTTAAAGTATTCTGAAAACAAAACTAGTTGGGGTTAAGTGAAGTCCTAAGACAACTTAATGAGATTTTGATCTAGGTAGATAGGAATTTGCTCTTGCATTTTCAAATCTACATTGTAGCAAAGTCAGCTAAGGCGGTGTTCTTCTTGACATAGAATCATGTATGGTGATAATTTCTGCAAATGGAAAAACACATTTCTGAGCTCACAAGGAGACCACACAGGCAAAAGGAAAACACTCTAAAAGACAAACAAAACAAAAAGAGAGAATGAGGAAAAAATATAGGCCAAACACTGAGAAAAGGTGAGCAGCAAACAGGAGAACAAAAAAGAAATGGGTTCAAACTTCCTAGAAGGAAGCACTTGAACTGGGAAAAATAAAAAATAGACCAATGTGCAACTAACCCAGTGAAATGATTTACACCTACAGCACAATGCCTTTCTAGCAGCTGATCGTTTTACTAAAATTGTTGTAATAGCCAGTTATTACACACTTGAGGTAGCAACTTTTGTCGAAGGCAAAAAGATTTATAGTTTGCTCTGGGTATAATGGTATGAGAGGAGCTGGCTGCCAAGTGGGTCTGTGATTTGAATTGGGCGCCTTTGGTTTGGTAGGTGGTGTGTTTGTTCTGTGGCTGGAGTTCGCTAGAAGTTGTTTGATTCACTGGCCAATGATAACTATCTTGAGAGAGGGAGAAGCCCAAATCCTCCAAGTTTCAAGGAGAGAACAGAACAAAGTACTTGTGTGGATGGGGAAAAAAAAAAGAAAAAAGAAAAAAAGAAAAAAAAAAAGACAAACACCATGGTAACATGAAGTACATCAATTCATGGGGTACTTTGTGGTTTATCACTTAAAAAAATGAAAAAGAAAGAAAAAAGATTTATTGACCCCAAATTGCGGTAATTTTTAGTATTAAATGGATCTCTTTTGAAGACTAAGCTGCAGGAGAAGACGAGACAGTAGTTTTGGAACAGAGCCCCGAGCCTTAGAAATAACACTGCTGGTTTGGCTCTGCTTCCTATATTGTTGCCTAGCTTTAAAACTTTTCAGCAGGACTTCACTGCAGGCTGGTGACCAGCTCGAATCACTGCAGAGTAGATTAACACAGTGTTTTCCCAAGTGTCTAATCTCATCTTGGGATCAGAACACAAACAAGAGCAAAGCATCCTTAAGATCCAAGGAGTCCTCAGAGCAAGCTTGCAATTCAGCCCTGCCAGCCTTAGTGCTTCCTCAGGCTCTCAGCATACCTTCAAATTCCCAGAATTCTTCAAAAGTTCTGACATTTCTACTCTGTCCGAAAAGTTTACCTTTGCATGTTGTACAGCACTTGGCTTGCCCTTGAGAATGGTGTTATATTTGTAGCATCTTATCCTAAAAATCCTGCTTGTTGAATCAAGCTTGGTTTTTGTTGCTAGAAGGCAAGTTTTTGGAGGATATATGTCTGTATTGTTTTTTCATTTGATTTTTTTTCCTGCTATTGTAACATTCCTGAAATCAGTGAAGTGCCTTGCAGTTCTGTGCAGGCTTCAGAGGCAGTAGCTGAGAGACACTGATTGGAAACTTGCTAACCTTCTTGCATACCACTGCCAGAAGGAGAGGAGGCGAGAAAATTCCACAATGGGCTATTGTCCAGTTGCTAACCAGTAAACTCATTTATTATTACTGGATTTGGCACTGTTGCATGAAGAGGCTGATGTCATTTTAAAATGTCCTCTGCTGTGTGTGAGGATAAGGAGATGTCAGAGGCATTAGGAAAGATGGCAACCAAGTCTCTGATGCCAAAGGGAACCTGCACAAGAAGGGTCAACAGTAAAACAGTGGTACAGAACATCACAGCATAAATAGAAATAAAGAAGAACCAGTTAGATACTTAAGCATACTTCAACTCAGTTCAGGTCACTGACCATTGCAATGCATGCGTACATATTTTGAGGTTGAAGTAAAGCCACTAATGTGCTTAGGTATCCACTCTGACAATGCCTACTTGCCTGTGTGTGTGACTTCTTTAAAGATCAGTCCAAGTCAAATGAAAATGTACTCTTTGATATCTAATGAAAAATGCTGTGTATTTATGTATGCACAAACAAGAACAAAAAGGAGCTCAAAGTTGTTTTAAAAAATTTCAGTCCATATTTTGAATATGTTACAAATTAAAATGAATACACACTTTCTGTATGTCACTCCACCACCTTTTCTCGTGTTACTGTTAGGTCAGAACTAAAAAAATACAGGGATTGTAGTAAGTACTATAATATGAAATTATATGTTGATTTTTCCATGGGCTATTAATATCTTGTTACTGTGAGGCTGTGCTGGTTGGTGGTTTCTGGCTTAGTGGTGTTTGGCTTGCAGGTAAAGGAAAGAAAGGAAAAAAAATTACAGCAAGACCTCCTGCAATATGAATACTGACCTCCAACTACTATTTTATGTGACTTATTTTTTGGTTATTTCCATATTTTTACTGTTAATAGAACCTGGAGTTAGTGTCTTCTTAGCCTGTATCCATTTTTGTACATGAGCAAACAGTACCTGCAGAAATGCTTTTATCATGCTTGCAATTTTCACTGGTATCAAGATCAAGACTCTCTTAACTTCTGGATCCTGGGTGGAATTCCAAGGGACATTCCAGTGGGTAATATGGGTAACATAGTAGAAGATGTAAAACTGCCAATAAGGGGGAGAAAAGAATTTTCTTCAGCAACCATTCACAGGAGAGGGTGGGAAAAACAGTGAAGGAGTAATGCCTGACATGTCCTGCTAGAGCAGTGCAGTTCAGACACACCTAACCCACAGATCAGTAATAATCCACTGGTTTCCTTTTCCATCTCTTACGAAAATAATTCTATTCCTAAATATCTAACAACAAGATGTTGATATTTCTCTCTAACACAAACCTGAATTTCCCCTTGCTCATGTAATGACTCTGAATCAGGAGAATGAAAATGCTACCATACAGCTTGTAAATGTTGGTGGTATTTAGTTATTGATATAAATGCCTCCAAGGGGGACTGCACTGGTAGGGGTTTGCTAATCAAACACAGAACCTTTCGCCTTTGGGTCACTAGATCAAATCTGTCTCTTGTGGATAGTGACCAAAGCTTGCTACAATTTAAGATTTCAGAGCCCCATATAAATGAAAAATGTAGAAATTAGAGATTGAAAAGAACTGTTACAGCTTGCAGCCTGTTCCCCTACCAGTGCAGAGTTATTCTCTCTAGTGTATTTCCTGATTATGGCTTTTTCCAGTTCCTAGTAGGTTGTGGGCATGTTGCAAGGCAAAGCAGCTGGTATTAATTGATACCTGAGTCTAACTGGGTCCTTGCAGACTCCCTGCACTGGCGCTGGAGGGCTCTGCAGGCACCTCACTGCTGCTGCACTCCCTGGGGTCATGGAGGAGGTGAAAGATTCCCACCCTGTTGTAAAATACCTCATAATACATGAAGATTAGTGAATCTCATTTTCATTGCCTCACTTATCTTTAAAAGTCCTATTAGTGTCCTTCCCATAACCAAGCAGGCACAGGTCATAGTTCTAAACAGTAGCTCTAGTAGCTAAAGGAAAGGCTAGATATTAGTTCAGATGTTGATAAGGCTAAAATTTTCCCAAAGAATGGAAGAGATCAGTACAGAGAAGCTTGCTTGGGTCTTCTCTTTGATTTAAATGAAAAGGTTTGAACCCTATTTTACAACTTCCATTTCCAAGTAATTAAGCATGCTGCAGAATTTCCATTATTGAGCACAAAGGAACTGCATACTGACAATATTAAAGTTAGTTGTGTATTTAATCACACCCCTAAACCAGCCAGTAACAGTGGCCTATTTCAAAGTGATGTAAACATGTCATGACTTAAACCAGTTCTTATTCTCTCAACAGGAGTCCAAGTGGGGCTACTTTTACACACCCACCTTGAATGCCTCAAGGTGCAAGTTACAACACAGTGTAGACTGTAAGTGGGATTTCCTCACCACTTCTAATTTTGGCCATATGTGCCTGTCCCGCAGCCTTTATAATCCAATGTTTCCTGCTAAAGATGCTGGAAATACAATGGCAGCCTTGAAACCATCAGAGTATTTTGAGGAAGAATGCTGAGAGCTGTTCTTCCCTCAGCATGGCAAAGCTGTGCCATGGAGTGATGTGGTGGGGCTGCACTGTGTATGCTGTGTAGTGCCCTGCAGGTGTTGCTGGGACTTGCTGTCACCTCCTGTGGCATCATATATTGTCCCTGCCCAGTACTCCCCAGTATCCCAGAAAGTGTTAGTCTCTCCACCTGCAGTGTAGCGGGAGTCAACTCACCTCTGATATTCACAGTCCCAAAGTTTCAGCTGCTTAAAAATTCTAGTGGTTGTGAAGGAATATCCTTTGAGCTTCAGAAATTTTACAGCTGGGTAACTTAAGAAAAGTTACAAAGAAATTAAAACAAAAGAGCACCAAGCTGGAGTACAAGGAGTCCAAAACACTGCAGTGAATTTTCAAACTGACACTCCACACTTCTATTCCAAGGAAAATAAACAACAAAAAAAAAAAAAAAACAAAAAACCCAAACCAATAACCACCAAACAAAAAAACAACTCTCTGTTGTGAAATGTCTTTTTGAACACAGATTTAAAGAATGAAATTGAGGGTTATAAACTAGTAGCCAACAAAAGCAAGAAAGGCTGGAATGTTGGTAACCAATTGCAAGCACGGGATCCAAGCAAAACATCTTGAATTGCTAGTACTGTAATAAATTATAGTTTTCACTTTTGTATTCTGCAAGTGAAAACAGCACTAAGTCAGGCCTGAGAGAAGGAGAGTAAAGGATGACCTTTCCAGTGCACCCACACCCCTACGAGTAGAGGAGCTGCAGTGTGGAGCTGGGAATATTGACAATGAAAAAGCAGCACCCAGCACAGTGTGAGGGGACAGATCCTACTCTCATAAAACAGGGTTCCTGTGTCGTTTAAGAGTTAATTGTCAGGTAGCAATAGATGAAAGCCAAACTAGGCTCAGGGATGGTCTGCTATGGTGGCTGTTATCTCATTTTCTTCCACAGATTAATTTTCCTCTCTTTAATTAGATAAAAGTCCAGGGGTGGGATGTGGCCCTGGAGTGCTCAGAGGGCAAGATGTGGTCAAGAACTGGTTTCTCTCAAACTTTGATTAGCCTATTTGATAAGTGATACTAAGCACCCCAATTGGTTAATGAATGAGGGGTTCCTGTGAAGTAAGTGGCTGGGAAATTCAGCCTCCCCCACGAAGGTTTGTGAATATGTAAACTTCTGTCCTTCAGTTGGGTGTCTACTGTGGTTAGGAGTAAGGGTGATTTATGCCCTATCTGGGTCCTGGAGTGTATCTACATTGATTGACTCCCTTGATCTTGACATCAGTCACTTGGGCTTTCAGGGAAAGGGGGAACATAGGAGATAATGAAAGCTACATTAAAGACGACATTGCTATTTATGTAAACACTATTTTATCTTCAAAGGCAGAACTATCTTTCAACAGAAAGGAGATTTATTTCCTACTTGAAAATATTAGAAAGAAAAATTTGCAATATATTTAGTATTGCATAATATAAATTTTGAATCTCTAGCTTTGGTCCTGTCTCACTCTTGGATTGTTTTTGTTGCCTTACTACATTGTATTATAGTTATGAGTTGTATTGTATAGGGCTTGAAAGCACTGATACAAACACAGATTGCTTGTGCAAGGAGACATCACTCTCTGTATGATTATAATAAGAAGAAAAAAAATGATGAGAAGGGAGAAAAGGAAGGAATTTAGAGTCTGGAGAGTAGAGATGTAGAGAAAACATTTGGAAAGCTTGTGCATTTCTATCTAGCAAATGTGGCTTTTACACGTGCAAGTCAACGGCAGTAGAAACCAGAACACTTAAGTAAAACTAAAATGAACCTCACAAATACTCCCTTAGTGAATACCACTTACATAATGAGATTTCCCTGACTGGCTGCCAGGATCTCCTTGGCCCCAAGAGCAGGGGGCAGAAATGGGACACGCTGGTACAGGGAGGAAGCTGTCCTCACCCCACTCAGCAGGTGATCCACCAGCCTGACTGCAGCACAAACATCAATTAAAGCAGCTTTGTTGGAAATGCTGAGCAGAAAGGTATTTTGTGGAAGGTTAATAAATTGCACAAATTCTCCTTTTTCTTCTCTAATTCTCCCACTGAATATTTAGCCTAAGAGAGATGCTTACGAAATTATGAAGGCATCACACAAAAGGGTGTGAAGAATTGTTTTTCTCCAGATCCTGCAACGTTAGATTTGAGAGTTTTTTTCTGAAATTACAAGGAGTTTAGTTTAAAACAGGCAAAAGGTTTTCCTTTGTGCCATGAGTAGTGAACTTCTGGAATCTGTTGCCACAGGAGACTGAGGAGATGGTATTAACAAGTCACAAATAGGTAATTAAGAGGAAGAGATGCATCTCTAACACCTGTTGGGCAAAAATTTGGGATGCTGCCATTAAATAGCATCTCCTGTTGCCGTGGGATGACAGAATATTCATCTCAATGGGCTGGTCTGATGCAGTAATGCATTTCCTATGTTCTTGTCTTTTCATATCTGATTTGGCTCCATCTAGTGCTATTGTAGCCTAATTTAGATACTTCTTATAAATTTATGTATTTTTCTGTCTAGCTTATGGGGAAAGCTCATTTCTTCTTTCTTTTTCATAAGCCGTGAATTAATCTCCTCAAGACATGCCTTCAACAACCCCAGCAAAACAAAACTCTTTCCTTCTTATTTCAGCTTTCCTTAGTTTCAAATCTGTCTGTGCTACGTGCAAAATGTAGTAGTTATATTCCCAAGACTGACTCCATTCTTAAAGTCAGTCTGAAAATAAAATAAAGCAGTATCTCACAAACCACAGGGGAGTGAATTTATGGTATGGAATCATCTTATTAAATATGTGAAGAATTAGGACAATACAAAACTTTTAAGGTAAAAAAAAAAAAAAAAAGAAAAAAGAAAAATCCGTGGTAAATCTTTGCATTAACTAATATGTTTAAAGGAGAAGAACACATGAAAAATTTTTTTATTTGCTAAGTCCTTCAGGGTGTGTTTGGTAACTAGCAGTCATAACATTTGTACCTCTAAATGGAATATGATCCTCTGTCTGGGAGAACAGTCATTAATATGTAACATATAGAGCTAGGATATTCTTGTGGTACTGAATAACTCTTTTTGCATTGAAAACATTGGGAGAATAATTTAGAACAAGGACAGAAGGGAAATGAAGGGTTTTTTTCAGCTCACACTGAAGAATTTTCCAATTCTGATCATGGAAACATAGAATTTCACCATTTGAGAGAGAAGATTTATTTTAGTAACAATATGAAGACAGCGAAATATAATTATGTTAAGAGAAACTCCCAGAAGTGGCATTAATATCTCTGTTCAGAGCAAGGTAGCAGGCAGTATAAATTGTTTCTGGATAGATAATCCGTACAGTGATACATGTAGTATTTTACTAGGTCTGCTATGTTTCTTGACTTTCCTTTTTTGCACTACTTAAGTCTACATGTGTTAAACTCCACACCTAAAAACATCTTAAAAATCTAATAACTGAAGCACAGTAAAAAAAGAGCATGAAAAACAACCCTCTGTCCAAGGAGCTGTTCTCAGGGTGTTTCCCCTGTGTGCTAGGAGGTTTAGCTGTACTTGACTTTGAGGTTTAAGCTCTCCCACTTTCCTACTCTTAAATAAACAGAAGTTTCTGGCAAATCAAAGAAAACCACACCTGACCTTTTATTTATACCTGTGATTTTTTTAGGTCTGCACTGTTATTCTGAGAGAATAGAGAACTTACGAGCAGAATTCCTTGATGGATTTATTGGCTTTTTCTTACGAAAGTAAACAAATGTGACTCCTGCACTGGAGAGGCTGAGCTACGAGATAAGATCTGCGTTGATAGTCAGCCTCTAGCTTAGATGATGAACTCTTCACTTAGTGATCAACAATCCAGAGTCTTACAGCCATTCCCAAATTGCAGTCCCAAAGACTCCCGGGAGTTGCTTAGAATTGCAGGCAAATCCCTGTCACCAGCCTTCAGTACATCCACTGGGCAAACAGCCCAGCTAAGCAAATAGTTTGGTCTAATATACACACAAGCCGACAGTGCTAGACGAGAATCACACATGTACATAAAATGTGCTCTAGATGAAAATATCTACAGAAAACTGTGTTCATGCTATGTCAGGGTGTAGCATATACTCAAGGTGATAAATCATCTGTTTCTCCTCTCTCCCTCCCGTGGCTGCACAGTGATTAAATACCTCTATCAACCAAGCCTTTTAAGTTAAATCAACCTTTTAAAAATTCCTCTTTCTTAATGCTTCACCATGCATGGGTTCGCAAAATTAAATTACAATATTTTTATCTGTTTGGGATCAGTACTGTTTCCTCCTCCTTCTGTTTACTTTCTTTCAGTAGCTGACATCAAAATGTTTTCTGGAATGCTGAGACTAAATAAGTTATGCTTAACTCAATATCTAATACAAATAGCCCTGGGGAAGCTCCAGCAGCTCAATCATAAAAGCTACAGTTTCTTTTAATAGCTTGCCACACTTTGCTGATATTATATTTCTCTAATCACCAATCTTTACGTGCCTTCCTGACCTTGGAGCTCTCTGTCCAAATGACTTTGTGGTATCAAAGGCTTGTGTCATTGGAAGAATGAATGGCTTTCATTTTTCTCCCTGAAACTTCCGGTTCCTGGCATCTGCAAAGAATTATTCCAAGCAGTGTTTTGCTGCCTTGCGGCCAGTGCCCTGCAGTGGCCCGACTGATGGAAGTGACTTTTCCCAAAAAGGTTATTGTGGGCAGTGGTGGGCGGGTGCTGCCATTGGTGCACAGTCAGCTCTGCTTTCTCAGCTGATTCTGTCCCACCATCAGGCTACCGCAAACATCATGACTCCACAGCAATTAATTACTGTGGGTTTTAGAAGGCAGCAAATAAAGGGGAGGGAGGGGGGTTGACGACTGTTAAATAGTAGAATATAGTGGTAAACAAAAACCTTCCAAAATAACCACAGGTTTAGATGCCTTAACGTTACAGTAAAGGTGAAGTCCTAAGTTCAAAAGCTCTTAAAGAAAGAAATATTGCAGGGAGACCTAGGGCACCCCTCAGCAGTACCTTCTTCTGCATGAATGTCCAAAAATTACAATTGTAGTGCTCTGACCATTTCTAGGCCATGCCAGTCAGTGTTTGGATCCAAATTCTCAGATATTTAGCCTGCATGATTTGTCTCTATTAAAGCTGGATTCTTTTTCTCACCGTACTCACAATAAAACAACCTAAATGAAACTTACACACATTTTTTTGTTTGTTTGTTTGTTGTTCTTTTTTTTTCTTTTTTTCTTTTTTTCTTTTTTTTTTCCTTTTCTGTGGGAGAAGAGGATTTTTTATTTTCAGTACATTCTTTCCAAATTTTGAGTGTATTATGGCCTTAGCTGCACAACTGCAGTCAAGTACTCTTAGTGCTGAGCACTGGAATTTCTTCACATTGCAAAGCATAAACTGCTTGAAAACTTAGTAGTTGGGATAGATAAATTCAGATGAGGTAAGGTGACACAAAGCCTCAGGTTAGAAGACTTCTATAAGCTCATATAGCTGATCAATAACAGATAAAATTTGAAAATCCTGCTTTGTCTTTTAAGAGACAAGATTAAGACATAATCCGTTTCTGTGGAATGTTGTATTTGAACTACTTAAATTAAATTTTAATTCAAAGAATGAAAACAAAACATCTTCAGAGATCCAAATCCTCTACTTGATGGAAATTTTGCTCAGGGCTTCCAGCCTCCAGTGCTTTTCTCCCAGCAGCATGGCTCTGCAACCCTTTATTAAATGAAAAGGAGTCTCTTCTGGCCACTTTCCCCCTTAGGGGAAAGCCAGCCAGCCACCAGGCACTCAAAGTTTATGAAGCCAGAGGGAGTCAGCCATGATCCCCAGCTCAGGACTTCTCATTCCCTTTGTTCTGTTAAAACGTAAACATTAGGTGACACAGTTCACGCTTCAGGTTTAGGCATTAAATGTGTGCAGTGGTCATCTCAGGCTTTATCTTTAACCCATAGAGAAACCTTGTGCTTTAGAGAATGATACATTCAATGCATTGCCTACAATAACGAGACTTGCAACTTGTTTTCCCTCCGCTGGCCAGAGTCCTAAAGGCAAAAATAGATGCCAGTGATGTAAATACCCAATATAAGCAAAGAGCAATTCAACAACCAGCTCCTGTGTCAGAAGTTCCCTGTTTCTTGTTGCCAAAGACTTTCAACAGCCCTAGATCTCAGTGCCTTCAGACCTCTGTCATATGGCAGTCACTCATGAATTAACACAGGTTTCTCCTCCTCCCATGTGAAATTACAGAATCACAAAACAGTTTAGATTGGAAGGTTCTGGTTGTCAGCTTGTCCAACCCTCCTCCTCAAGTGACAGTATGTTATTCTGACCGTAAAAGATGAATCTTGATCTAAGCAATCATTTCATGAGAAAGAAAACTTTTATTTCAAAAAGTTTGGCCCTACTAGCTTGTGTAATTTCATCTAGCACTTTTGTAAGGAAAGAGCGTGTTGAATCTCCAGGCATTACAAATGGCCTTTCCTCCCGAATATCTTCAGTGCTTCCAGAGGCTGGAAAGAAAAGGGCTGGATATGCTGAGGACTGCAGTGACCCCAAACATACAAAAGCTGAAAAGTTTCCAGGAGTCCTTTGCCATGAAAGTTCTGTATGGGTCAAAGAGGTGATCAGCTTTCCTCTACTCACCCAGTGTGTTCAGAACCTTTTCGGTTCTACCTTAAAGCTATGGAGCAGGAGTGCCACTTTGTAGTGTCTTAAAGCTGTGACATTTTACAGTTTCCATTGCTCGAATTTTTGTCTTACTCTCCTCCAAATCTAGCACAAACAATTCTGACTGTACATCCACTGCTATCTGCTGTAATAAGAAGCACTGAAAAACACAGTGCTGCATTATTTCTCCATTAAAACAACCAGAAGTCAAGACTATTATTGGAGTAATGTAGTCATTACAGATGTAATAGCTACAGGAAGGACTAGGAAAATGGGACATCTAATCCTAGTTCAATTGGATTCATAACTCATAGTCTTTCTACACTTTGGTCTCCCCACATATAAAATACTCTCTTTATAGAAGACAAATTACAAATTACTTTCATGATAGGATTGCGTCATGCAAGGAACACATTTACAGGTATTTGCACAAAAATTATTACAGAGGAAGAAAGATCTTCTGAGTAAGGAAAATGCAAGAAGTGTAACAGCACGTGTATTCCAAAAGAAAAACATCCATTCTGCGTGGCATTACATTATATATCTATCTGAAGATTATTTAAAAAAAAAAAAAAACAAAACAAAAAAAAAACAACAACAAAAAAAAACCACCAATAAGCAAATCTTAAGAAATTATTCCAGCAAAAAGATTTAAAAACTAATAAACCATTGACGTATAATAGGGAAGTACAGCTTTATTTTCAGCATATTAGTAGCTAAAGACTTGCAGCACAGAAACAAATATTTCCAAGCACTAAATGATTTCATTTGTCAGAGGCCCCAAATCTGGAGTATTTGGGGACAGCTATAATGTTATCTTGAGTGAACACAGGACCAACATAATTAGGAATAAAGAGGTAAGAAGCAGGGGAATTGCCTGCATAACTTCACTTTACAAAATACTCCCATGGAAGGTGGCAGGTAGGAAATCTGCATAATAACAAACTTGTCACAAGACAAGGCCAACTAAATACAACAATTAGAATTAACATTTTGCTTTGACTGGTTTCCCAGATTCCCCCTCTTCCCCTTCCAATGTTTCACTTGATGTACTAGAATATGTGTGTATTGATTTTGTGCAACATTTTTCAGTACATTTTATTCTAAGTATTATGTGGTTGCAAGATGACAGTTTCTCTTTGTGGACGCTGTTTTAAGAAGCTTCTATTGAAGTGCAAAACCTTCCTCTCAGCTATACTAATGAAAACCCTGAATAAATTTCTTGGATTCTCTTTAGTCTATCTAGACTTAGATCTGCATAAATAATCCAGTCTATCCCCCCAGAAGATTTACAGTATATGTAGTCACATCACTGTGACTTGATAGTGGAGATTGCCTTCTGCACCAACCGTCAGGTCCTTTTTAGAACTACTAGAAGCCCCCTGCTCTCTGGCTGTACCAAAACAGCTCACTAGATGCTGGATTTGGTCTTCCCAGCTGGCCCATCCACTGCTTCCTGTCTGCTTGTGCTCTTCAGCTCAGACACTGACTCCAAGACAACCTCTGTCCATGTGGACACCCAGCAATGGGTGCTGTGGACCATGCTTGGGGGTGTGCTTTAGAGACTGGACCACCAATGGAGCTGATCTTCCTCACTATACTAACTGTGGAAATGCTATATTAGCCAGCCTTTAAACCTGATATAGTACTTCTGAGAAATAAGCAGACATCTCCTGAAAAAGAAGCCATTTTTAAATGTAGAAAATTACTTTCATATTTACGCAGTTCTGAACACTAATAAATATACCTATACTGTTGTGCTTTCTCTTGTCTCAGAAAGGAGATCAGATTAAGGAGTAACAGGGCTCAGATTAGTCTATTTCTATGGGGTGTGGTCCTTTGTTCTTTTTATCATGTGCAATTATTTTCCTGCAGTTTAATCCTCTATGCCTAGAATTTCTTACTAGAGAAAAATATTGTGCTGGCTAATGCAATGGTGAGATTCTTATGTAGCATTATCAGATCGATGAACTACCTCCCAGAAGTGCTGCACTGGAACAAATGTTCTTACTCCCCTCATTTCTCTTCTCTGCTTAGTCCTCTTTTTAGTCTCAAGATTTCTAGCTGATGTAGTTTTCTAACATCTTATGATAGCTGAGGATTCTGCAAACTCAAGTTCATAAAAGATAACTTTTGGTAGAAAAAGATTAAAAGCAAAGAAAAGGCTGTGGAATACTGTTCAGCAAACAAGAAATATAGCTTTCAGGTTTTAAAAACTGTAAAGAAAATGGGGAGCACTAAAACAAAGATGAGGGTGCAATGAGAGAAGAGTTTGGACCATAGGATGTTTGGTCCATTCAAGTCTGTAATATTACTACCCTGCTTTCCTCCTTTTTAATCCCATTCAGTCTTCCACACATCTCCTTATGATAGCAGTGTAGCCCCTAAGTTCTTTTACAGATGGGACATTTCTAAAGTAAACTTGATAAAGCAAGTTTAAAGTTCAAATAAATTAAATAATCATTCCTATGAAATACAATAAGCATTATGGTCTTTCTGAAATGTACTTTGCAACTTGAAGGCCAAGATTTTCTGAAGGAATGAGAAATTGGAGAATTTATTCTGTAGTTTGCATTATAGAATTAATGCTGTGTTAGCACATACTATGTTCCACATTTCTTTTTAATCCTCTGGTTGTTCCTAAATCAGCAAACATAAGAGTTTCTCCTCCATTTTCAAATTGCCCATTCTGGCAGTTCTCATCCTTGTTAAAAGCAACAAAACCAGTACTGAGAAGAATTTAGTGGGAAAGTGGTTTCAAGAAACATTTAAAAGTAATCTTTAGGTGTTCAGGATGATTTTCTTCAATTTACTTGTAAGTTGATCTTACTATATATAAAAATAAAAAGCATAGCAAGCTGTATCTGGTGATTGCAGAAATAGACATTTACACAAAGCTTTTTTATATTTACAGAATAAGTATATTCCTTTAAGTAAACAGACCTGTAAAAAATACTTTGTTATTCTTTGTCTCATTTCATCCCCAGCATCCTTCCTATATTCAAATCCTGTATTTTGGAAAGCTTTGAATTTTGTCACTATTTAACTATACATTAAAATTACTCTTTCTGCCAGAAATCAAAGAAGTGATGAGCTAAGCATTGCAGACATGATAAAAGTATTTTTGAGATAGTTCAGGATATTTTCAAATTCATGTATGTTTTCATGAAACTCTGTAGTTGTTTCTACAGACATGTTGGAGAAAGGTTTTTTAAACATACTGAAGAAAGGCGTGAGGTTTGGTAATCTCTCTCTGAAGTCTTTGGAGAAGCAAAAGTCCTCCTGCAGAAGCCTGGAACCTGGTATTCATCAGGTTACAGCTCCGCTGTCACTCAGGTGACAGCAGAAATGGATGGATTGTACAGAAGATCTGTGGCGTGGGCAGTGTCAGTACAAATGCCTGTTGGAGTTTTTCCATTAGATGCATTTAAGGAGGTGATCTACGGAGCGGGAACAAAACACCATGGCTCTCTCTCTATTTCCTGACTACATCATCTGTTGATGCATCACTTTCTGACCTGATATACATCCATGTGAGCGAGAAGGAATCTGCAGAGGGCTTCAATATGCACATGTGATATACACAGACAACAATGTATTAGTGTGTATGGATTGTATAATGAAGGGCAGGGTTTTCCAAAACTTTTTCTTTGTATTAGACCCAAGTAATTTCCATTTATTCTGCAATAAATCTTGAAGTCAGCAGAGTTGCCTATAAAACCAGTGCATAAGTATGTAGAAAACATAGATCCTCAGCAGGGCTGCTGCTGAATTTAGCCTGGAGGCAACAGTTTCTCTGTGTGAAGGCCAAACTAATGATATTTCACTTAAAAAGAAACCATACGGTCTGCTAAGAAAAATGGTTCCAATGAAAAGCAGAAAAACTGAAGCAACTGAAATGATCTGCATAAAGTAACACCGAGCTCATTTGCTGATATTGTTGATGAGATCTGGAAACAGATTGGATTAGATGTTTTCCCATTAATTAGTTCTGGCCAGCTAACAGTTTAACTGAATGACTGTTAGAAAGCCACTAGAACTGGGCTTTTGTAACAGTCACAAACTAAGTTCATAAAGCCAATTTATTCTTCGCATCAGTGTAAAAATGAAAACTTGCTAATACTGAAATTTAGGGCAAGCCATGTGCAACTAAATTTTGTTGCTGGTATTCATTTCTGCTCTCTTCTGCATTCTTTCATGCAAAGTATCAAATGATTTTGGGAATATATATATATATAAATAGCCTTGTGCTATTTGTAGCAAAGTAATTGTAGAATAATGTAACAAGAATCCTCTAAAGAGATTTTTTAAACGAAAAGAAGAAAGGATAGAAAGATGCAAAATATTCTGAACGCCCTGATTGTTTATGTATTTATTTTAAATCTCTGGGACATTCAAAAAGGGAAGAAACGATTCAGCCAGGAGTGCAAGTCTTCTGGGAGGTGCTGCATTTACTTTGGATGAGTGCGGCATGCATGGCAGAGTCAGCACTTTAGCGGAAGTGACAGAAGTCAAGTAGCTGCCAACGTCGGGAGTGAGGAAGGCAGATCTCACAGGAGTGGGAACCAAGAGAAAAAACAGAAGTTCAGCTGGGCCTTTGGAATTTTCCCACCAGCAGAAAGCGAGAAGCAGTCTTCAGGGCCCACCTTGCTGCCAGTCCCAGACATGATTTCCCATCACTCTCTTTTTTCTGAATCACACCATACTTTAACATAGTGACTTTACCACGGTAAGTAAAAGCCTGTCAGTCCATGTGGACATCTTGATTCCTCACTTATACAGATGCTTAGAGTTTTTGGAAATTTCCTATCTAGGGAACTTAAACTTGATCATCTCTCTTTGAAACCACAGGTCAGCATCCCAACTACCTCTTAGAGAAGCAATAAGGACAAGAGATAGAGCTCCTGATCCTGCACACATGTCCTACAACCTGGCTGTGATCCCAGCCCTAACCCATGTGTTTTGTTATACAACCCAAGGCAGGGAATGCATCCCTGCATATGACTCAGTGTAGAAGAACCTTTTTGTCACTCCATCAATAGTACTCATTCTTCTTCTCCTCTTTAACCCACAAGATAAAAATGTTGCCATTTTAATGATCTGTTTTGCCAGCACAAAGGTGCCCCTGCCATAGAAGGATAATGTGTCAGCTTAAGAGCACCTATCACTGCAGCAGTAGCTTTGCTCCAGGAACAGAGGTGGATAACAAAGCTGCTTCGTGTGGTGACCATACCCTGAGCAGTCAATGCTGTATGACCACACCATGTACTAAGCCATACCCTGGCAGTAGCTGGAATAAGCCTTTTTACAGCCCTTAGGATTTCAAGGGAAGGCAGATGGGCAATAGAGTTGTTACTCCTGTACACAGCAACCTGTTGCTCAAGGCAGGTCTTCTCTGCTCAGGATAACAGGCAGACCCAGGATACAGATTTCATCACAGTGTTCTGTATCTCACCCAACACTCAGTTAATATCACCTCATCACTGTTTCATTATTTTGTAGTTGATACGGAGTTCTTTGGACTGAAGAATTGAGTTTTCTGTTCTAGTCAAAGCCTTGATCATGTGTGAACTAATATACCCAGATAACACTATCTTCTTCACCCTTTCATTCTGTCTACTCCTTGCCCTAAATCCATTTCTTTCTTTTCAATGTGTGTGTCAGTGTCTGTACTTGCTATTTATATTTACTTTTTCATGGAAGCGCTGACTCTGAATTTGTGGCTGGCCATATATTTCAGATAGTAATACTGATTTTGTGTTTGTTTGGTTTTTTTTTTCACTTTTGTTGAAAGTGATGACTATTAAAGTTCGTGGCTTTACATGTGGCTTTGTCAAGAATAGCATTGGTAGGGTTTCTTGGTCATGTGTTTTCTGTAAGTGATAGAACAATTTAAAAGAAGACCTCAACATCTTCACATTTAGGGACATCTCTATTAAACTAGACAACCAAAATAGAAATAAATCATTTCTGCACTTTCAAGTTTACGTGCACAAATATTTTCAGAAGATCTTGTGACCTACTTTTTCCTCAGTTCCAGAAGGCAACTGGTTTCATTTGAGGAAAGCAGGCAGAACAGTAATTCACAGAAGTACTGCATCAAAAGAGCTACAGTTCCTGTTAACCTAAAACTCTTCTTGTTTTGATACTGCTTGCTTAGGAATTCATTTTGTTCTTCATTTTCTCCTCCACTTCTGAAAGTAATAGGTTACTCCTATTAAAATTGTCATGAAATTCATGATTTCTGTCAATCACCTTCATCTGAATCACATGAGATGTTCCTAGGTGCCCAGGACTTCTTTCAGAATCAGTCTTCGGGTGATGGTGTTTTGGTTTGAGCCACAAGCTGGCACTGTGGGCATCTTGGAGCACACAGAGCTCAGCCTTACTTTAACTAGAGGCTGTCTGTGTGGATGCAGTCACAGGCCAGCCTAGGTAGCAGTGCCTTGGATGCATCCAGCTACTACAGAATTGGGAAGGAATAGCAGAGGATGGCTAACATTTGAATGATCTTTAACATTTACTTGACAGTACACATTGTACAGTTTAACAGAATGCATTACAGGCACAAGAACAGACAGACAGCTATAAGCCTGGCTACAAATAGACAGGAAACTATAAACATTAAACTTGAAATTAAGAATTGTAAATTTTGAAGTTTTGAAGAGGGAAGTTCTGTATCATATTGAATAAAAGAACAAACCCAGAGAAGAAACATGCAGATATCCATACCTAAGATTATGATACATGCATATCAAATTAAATCCAATAGCAGAGCAGCAAAAAAAGTTATCAGTGAATCCCACTTTCTTCTTCTTCTTTATCTTGAAGGGGTATTAAAACATAGATCACATAACAAATCAACTGTATATACGTACTTGCAAGACACCAGTTTTCATAGGCAGATAAACAAGAAGATTCATTCAAATTTTCTCAATATTTGTATCAAGTACTAAAGTGTAGAAGTCACATATACACATAAAGAGCATTCACACCAACCCAAATTTCTTCCAGCTCATCTTAAACAGCAATCCCTACAGCAATGTGAAATGAAAAACAAATATTTAGATTCCACACATCCAAAATAGTCATTTTCTCTTTAGATACTGATTCTAAAAATCCCCCTCAAGATAATTACTGAGCTGGTTTCTTGGGAAGACAAGAAATGGCCCTGGGTTTGCTCCAGCCAGGGCCCTAATTGCTTGCCTCTACTAATGAACTAATCTCAGACACCTGGAACTAGCAGGCTCCATGCTGGGCAGGCAAGGCTCAGGTTACCTAAGAAATGCTCCAAATATATTCACACAAATCACTAACCCTGCAGATGTGCAAATAGCACTTTTGTCATATTGCTGGAGAGATGGACATGTGTTTGCAGTGCTGCAGCACATAAAACCTGAAGATGAATTCACAGTGTTGCACTAATCCCTTCCAGAGGCCAGGTGGGCTTTAGGGGAGCCAGATAAGCATGTTGATTATCCACATTACTCTTTGCATTTATCCACTTGTCTGTGTGACACAGAATATTACAGGCATTCACAGCATAAACATATAGATTGCTGGAAAAAATATTACCTGCTGCATGAGTGCCTGTTGTCTGTAAAATGTAACCTAACCAGGAAGTTAGCCGAAAACCTTGGATAAAACCTGAACAAGTTAAACCGTTAAATGCACACTGCCAGAACACACTGATCCACCCACCAGTTCATCCTGGAGAGCAGGGATTACTTTTGCCACAGACAGACCTTCATTACTGAACACTTGGTTGGCACTGGAGAAAGTAATGCTAAATACTCGTGAAGGCATATATTTACTCTGTTCTCCTTTGGGAAAATATTTAACACAATAATGTCCATTATGCACTCTTTTCTTCTCCTTTCCAGTCACACACATCCTCAACAAAGGTCACAAAGATGTGCGTACCTCAGAGAACAAGAATAATCCCCTCTGAAAATGTATCACAATTAAAATCATTAGTGAAACTATGTAAAGAAAATAAGGCACTTGGGTATTTCAAGGAAGAATTCCTAAATGTTTTGTTATGCTCATAAGGAAAGGGAATATATAGACCTGTTTAGACACTTCCAGCTTAAAAAATAAAAAAAAAGAAAAAAAAAAAAGACTGTTTTTAGAGAGTGGGAAATGATTCATGACCCCAATCCAAGACACTTCTCGTAAAGTCTCTCTGCTTATTCATATTTTCTTTTTTATTTAGTCACTTATGACAAGGTCTCAGGTGATTTACCCTTCTCGTGACCTTGCATCTTTTCACTGAAGTTGTGACCTTAGATATTAGTGTGGGTTTTGAGGCTGATTTTGAAAGCATTTGTCCTCATTTCAGATGTTAGTAATGTACACTCATTCTCATAAAGGCATCCCTTCTTCCATTCAGGGCAGACATTCTAATTTCCCACACGCTATGAATTCTTTCTGCACCTGGGCCAGGGGTACTCTTGCCTGCTTCTCTACACAAATATTGATCTGCTGCCTTGACTTGCAGTATTCAGCATTGCTAGGTTAAAGGAAAAAAAACAAAAAAACAAACTAACTATCTATACCTTTACAGATAGATCTACCCATCAATGTGTAACAGGCTTGGGTGAGAATAAATAGGTCTGTAATTCTAAGATGCAAGTGTGGTTTTTGACTGAATTTGTATGGCTGAATGGTTTTGAAATCTCTTTCTTGAATTCACTTTCAGTTAAGATTTTAGAATTACATGCACAAAAACAAAAAATAGAAGAGAAAAGAAATGGGCATGGGAAACAGTTGTGATCTGTAGAGCGACTGAACACTAAGAAAGGATCTTATTGGCTTCCGCAGGGCCACGGCTTTGGCCTTTGTTGTGTTAGCAAAAGTTGTCATCTGTTGATAAGCGAGATAGAGGATGAAATCTGCTTTTCTACTCTGTCTCAATCTTTCACTCCTGCCTACCTTTCATTAAAGTCTTTGTCACTGCCTACTGCCAGCAGTAGTTGTGACAAAAAAAAATAAAAAAGGTCCCAAAGTGCAATCTCATGTAACAATCTCTGAATTTCTAAATGGTTTGTGAAAATGGGTGTTCAAATTACTACTGTTTTCCAGACAGCTTTGGGAACTCACAGTTGCTCAGCAAATTTGATACTGATTAATAAGGACACTGCTCTTTGCTTTCAGTGCTATGGGAAGATGTGATTTTAATTTATTTGTATAGGATCGTGAAGTGCATGTTCTATCATATTAAGCATTCAAGATATCAGAGAAACTTCGGTCTTTTGTAACTCTCTGAATGTGAAGCTGTCAGGGAGAACTGACAGGTTGCCTGCCATCACCTCCTCTCCAGCAAAGTCAGCAGCCCACACTGTCAGTGTGAAAACATCTGTTGAATGGATTTATTGACTAGGTCTTAGGAGCCTTTTTCTTTTTTTTTTCTCCACACTGTTTATTACAGCCCTGACCTAATGAACTTAATTTGTTGACATGTTTCCCTCAGTGTCTTACTTGATCCCATCTCACATTTCTTTCTACTGTGCTGTTTTCTTGGCAACAGGAGTTCCTGGAGCATCAGCGTGTCCACCAGTTGCAAATCTACCAGGCTCAGATGGCTACAGTTGGCATGGCGGGATTAGATAAACATCGGCTGGTGTCCAGGACTCCATCTTCCCCCACTGATTCCACATTACCTCACCCAGCCATGGACCAGCCCAGCCAGCATGTCTACACGACTGGTAGGATTCCCAAAAGACTACTTCTAATAGGCAGGGCAAATGCGTTTGTTCATGTAGGATCAACAGATTTAAATGCCTTGAATACCTCCTGCAGCAATGCATTCAGTTTTAGCCTTACTGTTCCTTAGTTTTATGGTGCCGTACTGGCATCAAGTCAACCAGTGCAGCTGATAAATCACAGGGTTAATATTCACACAGTCATAAATTATTATCATTGACTGGCTCTGGCAATATAGTAACAGGTGCATTTTTTTGTGCCTTTAAGTCATTTATAGCTTTTTTTCTTTCATTTCCCTATCCTCTGGCTCTTTTCTCCTTGTTCTTGTTGCCTGTTTTGTAATGAGACCATCAATACATTGAAGAAAAACCTCCAGTAAGTAGGAAAGCTGCAGAATAATTCTCCATGTCTTCATTTGACAAGTCAGATTACACTACAAGGTTAATTTCCCCATAGAAAATCAAAGTTGTAACTCTGACCGAAAGGCAATATTGCCTTCAGCTCTGGTGTTCTCTAGCAGTTGTGCGTTGTCTCTACAACAGAATGTTTTCTGATCAGAATTGGATAGTTTAATGATGAAGGGAGCATCTCCTACCAGTGTGGTATAGGCTTTCAAAAGTCAAGGGATTTGACCACTCAAAATCATCAGCGAAGAAAATAATGACAAAAAATTTATTTCTCCTATGTAATCTAAACTCTTTTTAGAAGTTTGAATCTCAGCACAATATTACAATATGTTTATAAACAAGTTTCACCTATTTTCTGCATAAGAAATGGGAAATGAGTACTTAGATATACTGTTTATACAGGTTTCTGCCAGAAGTATTAATTCTATCACAATAAATATCAAAATTTGTCATACTCTTAAAGCTTGTATTTCTTGATGCAATGACGCACTCAGAAAATATATATATATATAAATTATAAAAATTATAAAGAGACATCCTTAAAACACTGCAACTGAATGGATGCAAAGCAGCATTCAGAGATGAAAGAGATATTTTTTATTTTAAATATAGTCAAAGTAAGAATTTCACTTGTTTGGTGAGAAACATTTGGACTTTATGAAAAGAAATCTGCTAATTCACTTTCCATGAGTTTCTGCAAAAAGGCCAGCTGTGCAAAGGCAGTATTATTAGGGCAGGCCACTGTTTTTCTTGATGTGGTTCATAGAGTTCCCAAGACATTGTAAACTCATTCTAAAAGACCTGCGGAAGACAACAAAAGGAAGCTCACTGCATATATACTTTAGTCTCCTGTTCAGAAGTCTGCAAATCTTATGGAAGTATGGTGCGATATCATATTTTATAGCACAGCTTTATTTGTTCCTAATTTTTTCAGGGTTTTCTCCTTGTTACTGCTGTTTTCCAGAACATTTCACCTTCTTCAAAGCATGCTCTTAGATAACAATTTTTAAGTCTATTGATATCCTCCCCTTTGTTTAAAATATTATTTAAAGTTGATCCAAACAAAGAACTTTGGAAAAGAATGAGTATTAGGGAGCCACAGTGGGGAGACTTTGCTTTTTCTGCCTTAATGCAAATTCAGTTTATTTTGTCCAGTGTCCTCTATCATTCTATGTTTCCGTGGTGACACCATTTCAGGCTGTCATCAGGGACACATTCTGACCTCAGTAAAATTGGTGTAAATCCAGAATAAATCCACCAGTCTCAGTGGAGATGCTCAGATTTACACAAGGAATCTGAGAGCGCAATCTGGCTGTGTAGGCATTTGTTCTGGAGAGACAGAATAACCATCTTTTATTAATATTTCACAGCCGTCTGCAATTGAAAACAGTTGTCTTTCTCTCTTTTTCTTTTGTGGGGGTGGGGAGATTATTGGCTGAATCCTGTTAGGGAAATCCTACAGGCTATTTTTAGCAGTAAGCTCTACTACATCTATTGTACCAAGCACATGTGCTCTACAGCCAGCAGCAACACATCTGAATTACTTGCGCATCCTAAATCAATTTAGATGCTTGGAATAAATGAAAACATATCTCAGTCGTTTCTTAAGTTAGCCCTCTTTAGAAATATATTTTTGCACTCTTCAGTGTGAATAACTGAACGCTGAAGAGTGCAATGCTGACCTGACCAATTAAACTGATATTTAATTGGACAAAATAATTTAGGCACATCAAGATAAGGAGAGATGAGTATATGAGCATGCATCTATTTGCATGCATACTTACTATTTCAAATAACTTATAAGAGCTGATGATAGAGCTTCAAAATTTATAAACTGTGCAGTGCAAATAACTGCAGAGAAAGGAAACTATTAACTTCTTTGGCAACACCAGCAAAGATTTTAAGTTGCATTAGTTTATTTGTTCCAGATTCTCCCTGGTTCTTTTCTTTTTTTTTCTTTGAAAGAAAACAAACAGAAAAATATGTACTAGAATTTATAGCCATTGTACTGTTTTGCATATTGGATTGTCTTTCAGCATAAAGACAATTTTATGTTCTCCTTATGCTAAATGTAACTGTCATAATGTCATTTTGACTTAAATAGCAAGATCCCCAAGTACTGGACCTAAAGGGCATGAGATAAGTAATAAGGCAGATATGGCAGCCTACCTAGAGCAGCATAATTTAAAAATTTTAGCTTCTAAAAATTTGCATTAGCCACAATGGATACAGCTTCCCATTCAGCAGGGCTTTAAATCACTTAATATGCATTCAACATCTTTGTTGAATAAGGGTGGTACTGAGCATGTTGTTGAACCTGTACTTTAATATTGTATTTTCTTCACTGGTTGACTCTTCAGTAGCAGGCTAACACAATTTTCCCAGAACTGTGTTGGCATAGCATAGTTTTGTTGGCAGAGACATAAGGAGGTTTTGAATACCAAGTTTTGCAGCTTGGAGAAGTTGTTAATTTGAGCTCCTTTCAACTGTAAGAGGAAGAAAATGTTTTGCAAATAAAAATGGTTGACAGGGGTAAGAAAAATATTTTCAATTCCAGGCATTTCAGTGGGATATGCAAACAATGAGTAAATAAATAAAAGTATATTTCAGGTCTCAAACTTGATTAAAGAGCCTTGAAAACTGAAAATTAGTTTAGTCCTGAGCCTAGGTTTTAAAACTGCTCTCTTTCACCAGGTGCACAGCTACAGAGCAATGTGATACTCATATCTCCATGATATAAAGTTATTCTCTCATTGGAGAAATGAGTAAACAAACCTTGCACTGTGATCTAACAATAGGATTTGGTCCTAACTGAGCACTGAGTGGAACAGAAAAAGGGTTCTGGCTGCCACTGCTGCAGCTCTGAAATTTCCATCTGATGTACTTTGAGATCTGCGCATATACATTATATCAGTTAAGTAGTACAAAGAATGTCATTGTCATTGCAAAATTTACTTTTAAAAGACTTTTCTGAATGCTTTTTCTTAGACTTTTATGAATATATGACATTTTCTTATTATATAGAGGTTAACCAACCTCTTCAAGTAAGATAAAGATATAAAGATTTTTTTCTATTCATAAAAGATATAACAGGACATCACTCCATTTTTTTGTTTCTTTTTGACATTTATGCTTCTAGTATATTTTTGAGCATCCAAAACTTTCTTGGTATAACAAGATGTAACTTCTAAGTCAAAATTTGGACTCTTTGAAACAAAAGAAGAATTAAAGATCCAGAATTTTCATCTTTCTTCTACTGACAAATAAAATCCAATTAGCAACAGTATGCATGACATGAGAACTAATAACCTGTGTTTGTTTTACTCTCTGTTTCTTTTTATGTTGTCTTTGCACTGAAGGTGTTGTGTATGATAGCCTGATGCTGAAGCACCAATGTATGTGTGGCAACTACGCTAATCACCCTGAGCATGCTGGAAGGATCCAAAGCATCTGGTCAAGGCTGCAAGAAACTGGGCTGCTAAACAAGTGTGAGGTAATAAAAAATAAATACCAGATACGTGACTTTTTTTTTTCAAGTGAATGGTATATTTGTCAAATCCAAAATCTATCTTAATTCTGTAAGAACAGAGTGAGTTGACACAGGAATTATTTGGACTTAACTGACTATATTAAAATAATGCATTTCAGTAAAGTGTAAAACAAAAAATTTGCACAATGAATATCACTATCTGCATACATCAGAACATAAAACCCAGCTACATCTGTGTTCTTCACCTTGACGGAAGGAATTTAGCAAGGTACAATCAAACCACAAGCACAGACCTTTCTGTAAAGCACCTTTTAATTTCTTCAAGGAGCTATCAATTTTGTTTTTGTTCTGAAGTAGAATAGAGCACTGCTTGCTTAAATGTAGTTTCTATCACTTCATAAACGTTTCACCTTGTTTTATTTCAGGCTACAGTCTGTTTTCATAAGCATTTACATTTGCCTGAAGTACAATGGGCACCAAGTCAAAAATCAATACATACAAGCACAATGTAATAAATATTGCAGAAAATGATATCAAAGCAACAGTGGAGATTTATTCCATTTCAAAATCATGTATTAAAACATCATGCTTAAATCAAATATGAGCTCTCAAATTCCTGTATCACTTGGGTTACTGAAAACCAGCTTTCCCTGCTACTCGCTGGTTCCCATGAGTTTTACAGAACTGTGAACTTCTGCATAAGCCAGTGACAACTGAAGGTGCTTACTGCACTGCAGCATAAGTCAACAAAGTTCAAGTCTGCTTATGTTCTGCGGGATCTCCAGATTGTTGGGACCCAGTCAGCTACTTTCATTAAATATTTAGGTACTTTTTTAAGGAATATTTCTGCATGTAGTCTAGCATTCTGGGCAGTGAGATATTGCAGGCACTGGAAATGGATTTGTTGTAGGCACTCACCTACCTAGATGGCAGCACTCTAACAGACTAATTGTTTTGTGTTGATTTGGTTGTTTTTTTTGTTGTTTGTTTGTTTGTTTTTGGTTTTGTTTTGTCTTGGTTTGTTTTCTTTTTAGTTTGTATAACTTTTTAAATTTTTAAGACTTTCTTTCAGCAAGGTCCTTAAGGCCAAATGTCAAATAAGTGGTTTCATTGATGGGATTACTTAAGAAGTGAGTTAAACACCCTGTTGAGTGTTTAACTCAACAATGAAAGGCCTAGATACCTTATTGATTCAGGACTCATACAGAAAAGTCCAGAGAGGGTAACTAAGTATGTGGGTCCCTCTGAAAGTAGTGCTTCCTATTTATTTCCATAGAAGCTACAACAGAAAAAAAGACCACAAGAACATTATTTGATAGAGCAAATTTTCAGCTACGAAACACTTTTTTCAACACAGTCCTCACCTTTAGCTGTGCATTTTCGCCAGCAATGAACAAGAGCCTGCATGCTACTCTTGCAGAAATCTGTACCAGTAGTGGTGACCTACTGTTACTGTTGCCACTTCTGAAGTGCACCATCCACTGCTTCACTGTGCTCACATCCACTGTTTGGTCTCTGTAAACATTCAAAAAACATCAGTGAATGCCAGTGGGTGCCATCTTTTTTGTCATGGAGGAATTCAGTTCCACAACTTTGCTTCATATACGTATCTGTGTCACACTGCCCCTCTGCTACTATCTGTCACACAGCAACAAAATGTACTGGAATATTTGTGGGGAGGTTCAACCTATGCAACCATATGACATCTGCCTCTGATGTTATGCACCACAGTAAGAAAATTGGAGGCATGTCTTTTGGAGCAGCCCTCTTAAAGTGCAACATGCCACCTTGTATTATTTTGTTCAGCAATAAATAGATGTTGCTAAACAGCAAATTGTTTAGATCTGGAAAAAGTGTTAATTGGTGAAATAATATAGTTTAATTCTGAAGTGCACGCAGCTCAATACATCCTGTAACGTTTTTCTTATAATTCTGCCATATCAAAAATTGAAATGCAACCCAGTGAGTGTTCCAGAATCCAGAGTGAGAAAAAATAAGTAAGTCCTCATGTTGAATGACATTCAGCTTATTTTGACTCCCACTGTGTGCTTAGAAATGAAAGTGGAATAACTTAAAGTGCTAAAAACCTTTGTTTGTTCCAGATCACATGATCAAATATATAACCTCAACATACCACTCATGAATAAATAATACAGGAAAAGTCCATGAAGACACTTTAAGAGCCAAACTGCAGTTTAGAACATATTCAGGCTAGGCACTGGAAGATCAAAACACATGAATGTGACAACTGCATCTCTCTATAGGTGCCCAAATGTCAGAGATACACCTGCAATTCCCACAAAAAGGCAAAAAAGAGAGAAAGAGACATGATGACTGGCAAAATACATGTATTATCTGTGGTTTTGGTTGTTTTTTTTTTTGTTTTGTTTTGTTTTTTTGTTTTGTTTTGTTTTTGTTTATTTTATCTATTTATTTATTTATTTATTGCTTAGTTTTGTTTTTGTATGAGAGAATTGAACAGTGAGGAGAATTCCCTGAAAAATGAGAAAGACTCTGAAGACCTTCCTTATAAACTGGATAGCCTGGGAAAATTTCACAGAAATTCTATATCCATATGAATAACTGCAGTAAAGGCAATGGACACATACTGAGAGACCTGAGCGAGAAATATTGCTTAAGCTATGTCAACAATTCCTGTTAGTTTAGCAGAGAGAAACAAGTGGTGTCACCTTTGTCTTTCTGAATCTCTGGCTGTGCAGGAGTTTAGTTTGCTAAAGGACTAGTCGAAATCTCTAGGTTAATAGAGGTTATTTGTATGAAATTTTAATGGTCTATTTTAAGTTCAAGACAAGATTAGACAGTTCTCTTTACCTTAAATTCTGTGAGAGGTGAAAGCATTTTCCTGTTCTGGGGAAAATAATTTTCTGATTCTGGGTTGTTCTTTCGAAGCTCTCAGGTGCATTTTACTCTCCTGATAAGTGCAAATGTCACCACGGACAAGGGAAATGCATATGGCAGGGGAGCAGGTCAACACACAAATTGTCATGTACATTATAAAATAATAACTTGCCCTCTTCTGCTGATGTATGACTAGTGAAACCCTTTTACTAGTTATATGATTCCAGACACAGGCAACAAAAGCACATTATAGGATGTACTTTCGTATATCTCCTAAACCTTGACATCACTATATAAAAAGGATTGTTCTTAGCAATTATCACAGGCAATTTTTAGTACCACATTTTTTTGTGTGTGTGCGTGTAGAGCCTTAGATAGTTGGAATTTTAACATTATTGAAAACAGCTCTACCTGCAGGGATAGAGCAAAGGTGGGATGAAAAAAGTAATGAATGAAGAGGTGTGAATACAGAAACAATGCAGACATGTGCTGTGTTTACCCTTCCCTTTTTTCCTGTCAGTTAGGGTGTATAAGTGCTGGGTGGTGCTCAGTGTTGGAGCTGGAGAATCCTTGGAGAAAGGGCAGTAATGAGCTCTGTATGCCCTGGCAGTTCAGCTGTTATCTGCACCTCAAGGGTCTCACTTCTGGGAGAAGTTGGGAAATGACTGTTTCATGCTATTCACTGAGCCTGTTTCTGCACAACCTGTTTCTTCCTTGAAAATCTAACTGACTATATTGGGCAATAGGTAGCTGCTCAGCAAAACACTGCTCCACTGTGATTCATTTTGGAGGTCACTACCAGACTGTACTCTGTTAGTGCACAGCTATAGGAGGACACCATGCAGCTCCCTGCTACAACAATAATGGATGGCTGTGGGTGTCTTTATAGTTAAAGTGATACGGCATTTAAGAGCACTTAAAAGAGCCAGACAATTAACTGTCTTAAACATATCTTATAGAGTTTTTGTGTAACTTCCTGAAAATACCAGACAGTGAGCATTTTACTAGAGGTTCTTTGATGTGACTTTCATAAAATACCCCTTTTCTTTCACATTTGTTTTAGCTGTTCTAGAAACCAGACTTCCTTTCTTGCTTCATTATGAAGAACTGGACATACAGATTTTAAAGCAGCTTATTATAAAGATAGAACTTAATGAGAATGGATGAATAAATAAATATTACCAGTCACCTCACTTGTGAAGAAAAAGATTTCATCTGACTCGGAAGAACTATTATAGAGTGTACTGATTACATGAAGTAACCTAATGTGATGATTTTGGTTGCGCAACTGTGTGTTTAGAGGATGTGGATAAACTGCTACAAATTCTCATGTGAGACTGGGAGAGGCCTGAATAAATTGGAGATGAAAAAAGAGTTTATTAAGTCATTTAGTTCCTGGACCATTCCCTAAAATGCTTTTCCAGTGCTGTGTCCAGACAAGTTTCTAATACTACAAGGAATTGGGCTTCCATGATAACCCTGGTTGGAACCTTATTCCATAGTTAGCTATATTCAACTCTTAGGGGCACTTTTCCTCATTTGTCAGAAAAAGCTGCTGTTGCTTATCTTGATACAAACTGGGCTTGATTCCTCTGGCTGCCCCTGGACAACTCCTTCCTTAATATGTTTTCTTAAATGTTTATAATATTGCTTTCTTCTCCTTGTAAGGATGGTGCTTCCTGATGTGCATGAGTGGATGATGGATATAATAAAAATGATAGTTTAACCTGTAAAAAATATATGTGAGCAATATTTCTGTAAAAGGTTAATCAGTCTAGTAAATCTAAGACTTATTTAGATAACTTCTGTACCTATTTATTTATAGGCCTTGACAGTCAGACAGATCCACACTCTAAATTGGTAGAAGTTTTGCCCTAGGTGTTCATAATGACCAGCTCTGCAAACAGAGTCTAAGACCTTAAAAATAGTCTGTTTTTTCTTTGTGTTATCCAATATCAACAGGCAAGATGATCTTGGGACCAGAACTTTGTTGACAGTGCTGTTTATTATGCCTGAATCTGAACAAAATCTGCTTCATGTTGTTGTGTTTGCAAAGGCACTTGCAGTGGCAGAGAAGTAAATATTTTTATGGCAGGCTGTAACTCCAAAAACTTAGAAGGAACAGATCTACTGAATAAGAAAATATTAATTTTATTGTTTCTCCCTTCTCTCCTCCCTTTCTAAAGTGATTAAAGATATATAATTGATTTATAGAAATAGTCCCACATTTTCTTTCTTTTTTTTTCCCCTTTCTTTTTTTTCTTTTTTTTTTTTTTTTCTTTTCTTTTTAACACTGATTTAAATGAGAGGACTACAAGCTGGAGAAACATTTAAAGAGACAAATCTCACTTATAAAAACACAAGGAAGCAAGCGGGTCAGTATCTGCAACAAGAAAAATGACCCTTAGAGTTCAAACATACATTCTAAAAATAAAAAATACAGAGAAATATTTTACTCAAGAATGTAAATATTAATTTTCTTCCTCTCCCTGCCCATTCTAGTGGTGATCATGCTCTCCCAGCAGCATAAATTGCAGTAATTACAAAAAAAACTTAAATCTGCATTCAGAACACATCTGCAGCTTACAGGTGTGAATTAGGTTTTGTTCTTTAAACAAGATATTTTCTAGTCAACTCTCTGATTTAAGAAGTATCTCATCCTGTGGTTTGTATTTCTTAAAAATGTATAGAAGGATCAGAATCTTTTCTTTCTCTTGTGTTTGAAATCCTTTATTAACTCTGCTACAAGTTAAGCATTTGTAATAAACCACACACGCATTTGTTTTTCATATAGCATTACTTTAATAAACAAATCAGTGTCACATTCCTGCATGACACAATTTCAACCCACTATTAATCATACTAAATGTTATTTCGAACCTTTACTTTTTTTCTTTTTTTCCTTTTTCTTTCTTCTTTTTTTCTTTTTTCCTAAATATTGTCAGTGGAATATTGTAGGCCTCTGCTGTTTTCTTTCAGCGAATTCGAGGTCGAAAAGCCAGTCTGGAGGAAATACAGCTGGTTCACTCTGAACATCATTCACTGCTGTATGGCACCAGCCCCCTGAACAGACAGAAGCTGGACCCCAGGAAACTCCTAGGTCTGTACAGGCCTCTATTCTACTGAGAACAGCACATTCCAGCACTGTCATTAGTCATAGCTGGTGTCAGTTTAAAATACTTGGCAAGCAGTGTGACAAAAATTCACTTTTTCCAAATGCATTGCTATGTGGAAGGAGAATGTTACAATGGAAGCCAAATATAGATTAGCAAAATGCACAGGCTGGAAAGCACAAAGAGAAGTTTCTTCTCATTCGCTTCAAAATTGTCAAAGCATTAACCCTTAACTGTAATTTGTTCTCCATCAGAGATCAACGGCAATTTTGAACACTGTTGGTCTTTGATCTTCTTGTTCTCTGCTTTGAAAATGAGTTTAAGATACACTTGCTTGTCAGAACTGCTTGTTTGCTGTTCTCATTTTCTTTATTTCAATGACTTCAGCCATGCTAAGTGCAGATACCGTGCCTGAATCTTGCTATGAACTTTATTTTAATGCCTTCCCATTATGCAGAATACCATATTTCTGAATAACAGGGAAAAGAGTTATTAAAATATTAAATGAACATATGAATGTACAGAATACCATAAAGCTGCCAAGATTTTAATATCAAATATCTTCACGAACAACCAATGCTCATCATATGCTTCCATAGTAAAGAAGTAAGGTTAAACTGGGCACTGTCATGAATGGAGCAAGAGTCCACACCTGCTACAAGATGATGTGAAAGGAAACCCAAGTAGAGCATTTTGGAAATAATCTGTGAGTGAAATCCTTCCTTTTCTGTCCCTGCACACAAGATGAAACATTCTCAACTATTTTTAATAAACATGTCCTAAAATGTGGAGATTTGCCTAAATGCAATGACTCAATTCAAACAAACACAATACTAGCCATCAAAAGAAATTGCTGTTCTAGTTTTACTGATATTTAGCAATTATTTTGCTTTGAAAAGAGTTCCTTCCAGAAGGTAACCTGTGGCTTCAGTTATTTATAAAAGTAGATAGAAAAAACTGTAGTGATCACGGTAACATCTAAGTTTATACATCTTTGACGAAATAAAATCAAAGCTAAAAAATAATTACAACATGATAGGTTCTTGGAAGCTATAATTTTCAAGTTAGGAAACCCCCACTAAAAACAAACAAACAGACAGATGTATAAGAACTAAATTCCTGCAAAATGAGCAATTGGAAAAAAAATTGATTTGGGTTCATAAACATTGTCAAAATGTTCCATCTTGATAGAGTCAAACATTTCATTTAGATTTTTTTTTAAATTATTATTATTATTTTGATTCATTTCATTTTAATTTTTGCATTATTTAATATAACATACATTTATATGAAGTCTTGTTCCCATTTTGGACTGTTATATGAGATGCAGTGTGTAGTTTCAGTTATGCTATGAAAAAAGCAATTGACACAGGTATTCTTGCTGTGTTTCTACCTATGTATACAGAATGCAGAAAGCTCTGTTTACTTAATCCCTAAAATCCATTTATTTGTTCACAGTTCTTTGCTCAACACTCTTTGCCTTTGTCATTTGGTACTCAGTCCAAAACTGAGTGTATCTTTGGCTGAATGCTCTTTTCTGTCTCTGTAGGATGTTTTCTTGCTGCCTCTTGCATGGCCTTTTACCAAGACAATGGTCAATAAAACAACCTTCCTACATGCTTTTGCATGTGCCTGTTTTTTTGGCTGAAAACTATTTAAGCTTTCCTGCTCCTATACAAAATGACTATCTTTCACATTTTTCCAAAATGCAGTGTGACTGTTCCATCCTTCATTATCCCCAGACAAGTGTGGTTGAACCTAACCAATGTTGACATTAAAATTAATATCTTGGTACAGTACCAAAATTCAAAATGATGTGTAGTGAAGGAGAAAAGTCTAAAGGAAATGTTTCTCATCATAAATGTCAACAATAACAACATCATCTCATAACTTTCCCATTTCAATTAAAGTGATTTTTTTTTTCTTTTCTTTTTCTTCCTTTTTTTTTTTTTTTTCTTTTTTTCTTTCCTACAAAAATTGTTCCATCAGATCATGGCTTTGCATTCTAATGAAAAGGCTTTTGTTCCTTCCCTAACTCCTCTGTGCACCAAAAAAGACAGAATCTCACTTTGTTCCCCATTTAAGTCTCAGAAAAAATATTTGTTCCCTGTGCCTGTTCAGAGGACATTTGCATTTTTGAAGGTCTTTTCTTGCTCACATGAAGTTTCTGTATTTTGTAAATAGAAAAGAAACACCCAAAGGAATTGAATTTATCAGATAACTAGAAGTGTGCTACCTGTCAATAAATGCTGGTTTCTCTGTTAAGGAAAACTATTCTGTTCTGGAAGGCTGCAAAGTAAAACAGCTGTGAACTCTGAAATCAATGAGATTTGTGCACGTATATATTGTTCACATATTCTTCATGCTTTCAAGAGTATAAACTGCCTTGAACTTCTGGCTTTATTTCTCCAAATCAGGGGCTGCAAAAGCAGCTATTGCAAATGATTGCTTCAATTTTTACACTGTCATGCAGTTTAGCTTTTAACTGATCGTATTTCACTATGGTGTGTTAAACAACATGTTATGTTGCATTACATTTTCTTGACGTGAAGGAAACTAATATGGAGACTGTGTGTCACATCACATTATGGTTTCATGTGACAGAATACAATCTTTCATACCTCTCTGAATGAGCTCAAGGGCAGAACAGTTACCAAACAGGTCTTAAAAATTTGATTGCTTTTTACCTCTTTGACCATAATTAATAAAGTGTTTCTAAAAATCCAGTTTCCTATGATCACAAGTTTATAAAAGTGGGAAATACTCTGTCAACACATCCCTGACAGTGAGGTAATATTTAAAGTACAACTAAAGGATTCATTTATAGAGCATCCGTGCAATTGCAATTACTTCCTCGGGAAAAAAAAAAGTCTTCATTCTTAAAGGATGATACTTGAAGCATCTAGGTGCCTTTTAACAAGTAAACTCATTTTTAGTGGATTTTTTGTTGTTGGTGGTGGATTTTTTGTTTGTTTGCTGTTGTTGTTTGTTTTTCAGAATGGGAGCATTATCCCATCACTCTTCTTACTCATCAGACTCTCGGATCTGAATTTCAAATCTCATAAGAGATATTCTTGGCTTCTATAGGGGCTTCCTGCTTCAACACCTAGTTTGACTAGCCAGCTCCTACTGCCTTTGTGGGTAGACATTTTTGAGTACAATATTTCTAGCTCTACTTCTGAATTTTTGTGGTGAATCTTCTCTAGATATTTCATGTCAAGTGATTTGCTTGTGACTGCAAACTCTGACAACCTACAAAACTTTTTGTCTTTTACATGTCACTCTGAAAGTAATGCTTTCTATTTATTTTGTTGGAAACTACAACTGATACAAAGACCACAATAAAACTACTGGTTAGAGTGAATTCTCAGCTACGAAACACTATTTTTCAACATATTCACGCTATTAGATATTATGTTTTTTGTGCACAGAGGAATTTAGCTCCAAACCTTTGCTTGTTACCGAATTCTATGTCAGATGCCATTTTGTCAGACTACCCTTCTTCTGCCATCTGTCACATGGCAACAACACAGAACAGAATATTGGTAGGAAGATTCATCTTCTAGTGCCATAGCACCACAGTTTGCCTCCGATGTTGTGGGGCAACATAATGAAGAGGCATTATTTTTGGAGTAGTCCTCATCTATTAAAGTATCTCATTTCTATTATTGTTTTATTCTGGATTTGTCCTAGGTAAGAAAGGGTGGTACTGGGAAATATCTACTATTTACCAAATTCAGCTGCAGCAACAACTCCAAGCATGATGGAAAATTCTCACAGTTCATCTTAAGGGTTTGCTTTTTACTACTGGTTTTCATTTTCAGAGAAGTGAGCTCCTTTCTTTCTTAGAAAATAGCCAAGCAATGGTCTCCCTCTTTTTCTCTCTCTCTCTTTGTCTTAGTGGAGCCTTTTCCAAAGTTCTTTTCATGAAATCTTGATATTTTTCTTATTTTGTAAATTCTATCTTCAGCTTTTTTTGCTCTTGTGCAATAAGAGCTTAGTATCCTGGCAAATGATCATGATAAACTGAAAAGGCTTTGTGATTGTTTTTTTTTTCTGTTTTAATGCTATCCATTGATTGATTTTAGTGTCTTTCCTCACCATCTGCTTTTCTGTTTCCACTTTGTGTTTGTTGTTTTTAATAGTGTTTACCATGTACAATGTGCCCTGCTGCACAGAGATAAATGAGAATTCATCTGTTCTCTCTTACGCAAAGGAATTTAAGGAAAAAGTCCAGTCATTCAATATTCTGAAACCGCCTCCTTTTATCTCAAATTTCAGGCTGTGTTTCTATTAACATCTCCTGTCACTTTAGCAGTGCTAATTTTTTAGTTAGCTGCTCAAGACTTTTTGATCTTCCACATAGCAAAAAGTGAAAAACTGCTGCTCATAATGGTCCCTGAATTTGCTTAGCAAGAGGTCTGGAAAATCCTTCCATACCTCTGCTCCAACAGTCTTTGTCAGTAAACATTTCCTTGCGTGTCTGAGGCCATTAGGACTTGCAGTACGAGAACTCTGCATAGTTGCTGCACCTGCATTTCCCCTGGTAGCTCCACAGGAGGTTTTGTTTCGCTTCTCTAGCACGCTGCAAACTGATCAAAGGCCTCTAGTCGGTTAAAAATGCATCTTGGATTTTACTCAAAGCGTAAAGCACTTTCTTTGTCTCAGACCTTTCAGTCTGGTCTCCCATACTTCAAAGATGATGGCTTATAATTGTCTTTATACATTTCATTGGCACCTGCTAAACATGAGTAACTGCAGTGTTTGCCCCTTCCATAACAATGGGTGGCTCCTCTTGGTAACTTGAGTGATTCACTATCTAACGCTTCCTCCATATGGCAAAGCCACAGAGCCAGTTCTGTGATATAGCAGGAGAAGAGTGTGTGTTCTCTTCCACAGCTGCCTTAGGATCAGATTTCATACTTGAATAAGAACTGTATCAATTCCTGAGATACTTACAGTACAAGATCATCCTTATCAAGAGAAACAATGACTTTAGTGGTTAAAAAAAAAAAAAAAAAATAACAAATAAAAAGTGATTATAATTATTAGCTTTATCACATTATCAATAAAGCATAATAAGTTAGAAATTAGATTCTAAAACCTATTAAATTTATGTTTCCTTTTGGTAGAATATATACACTGAGTATTACTGACATAAATAATGAAAAAGATATTCCGTGTTATGTTTTATTAAAACATAAAAATAACAAAAAAAAATTAAAATATTTGTTAACGGGTCGTAAAATTCAGACCCACATTTGAATAGCTAGGAAGGTGAAGACAGCAGTTTTCAAAGGAGAAACTTTTTGGAGAGCTGAACTTAAGAAATAGTCACCAGTTGCATGTGAAGCTTAATGAGTTTCCCTCTGTTGTCAGTGAAAAGAAACAGGCACTTCTCAAGTACAATCCATCTCATCAGTCATCCAGGCTGGGGAGAGGTTCCTACCTCACTCCAATGACTGTGGAATAAGCTGAGATGAGTAGCGTAGGCAAGCTGCTTATCTTTTCAGCAGCTAAAGATACCAGGTTGACTACTAGCCCTAGTTCAGAGTGATTTTCTGTGAAGTTGAGTTCATTACTTATACACTCCTTTGAAATCCTTGCTCACCAAGCTTAGAATTTGTCACTGTTGCGGAAAAAAAAAAAAAAAAAAAAAAGTAATTTAAATGTCCCATGGCTGATTTGCTTTTGAGGTATTAATCAAGTTCTATATTTTCATTGTGTGATGTCTAAATTCAGAAATCAGAATTACAGTAGAGATTGCTGTTCCAGTGTTTAAATGATTTTTTTGATAATTGATGCTTATTGTTTCTTTTCTTTTCTTCAATATTTAGGAAACGTGTCTCAAAAACTCTTTTCCTTGCTGCCTTGTGGGGGACTTGGGGTAAGTAGTTGTTTGGTTGTTTCTTTCAAGAGGGGACAGCACACAACAAATATATTAATTCATAGATTCCATAGGATGATTTTACTAACAATTCAAATTCACAAGAAGTTGATATATCTAGAGAGGAATCCTTGGAAGTTATCTTACTGTTTTCAGAGATGTGACTAAAATACATTGCACTAAAGCAGGTAGGAACATCTTTTGTGGAAATATGTACATTTCTTCTTTGTCCTACTATTTATTTGTTTGTTTGTTTGTTGCATGTGATCTATTTTTGAGAAATGTAACGTGGGTGCAATTGCTTCCAGCAGAATGAAATTTGATGAAGGTGTTTCACGCATTGCTGAAAAGTAAACATAGCTTTGCAGCTCACAGAGCACACACACACAAAAATTACCCGATTACCAGAACAGACTCATTCTGAAATATGTGTTGAGTATTATATTTAATGGTCAAAAACTTATAGATAAGAATGTGTTGAAGCAGTAGGTAAACAATTCATCCAAATCATTGAAAACATTTAGAATGGAGAATTTCTACTGATCTTGACTTCATGCTCACACTAAATTCTAGTGAAGGTAATACCAGGACAAATCCTTTTTCATATTCAGATGTTTCAGGCAGTTCCTTTCCCCTGCCTCCCTCCTCCCCCCCGCCCCCACTTTAATTCTTTTTTCTCACACACAGCAGTTTTTCATGCATCTAGTTCAGCTCAGTGCATTATTCACTATGTCGTTGATATCAAAATGCTGATATTATTAGGCATAGATGGGCTTTTTGAGTGATGCAAATACACTTTAGGTTTTTGGGTTTTTTGCTCTTTCTCAGTACTCAGGAATAAAGCCACAAACTCTGGAATGAAATCAGGGCTATATGTCAACTTCCAATACAAACTTCTAATATTTAATTTACTTTTATCCTTCACAAAGGGTAAGATTCATGCCATAATAATCTTGTTTATAGTATCTTCTTCTTTACTTTTTTCAAATAATGAGATACTTGACAAATAAAATCTATGTTGCAAGAATTTACACACAATCTTAATAATTCCATTTGAGTTTTCAGTATTTAGCAATGTTTGAGGATTTCTGTGCTGTTAGTTACAGAGAATGAAAAGACCGGGAGCTAGTAATCAATCAAGTTCCTCCACTGTGGATTTAGGCTTGCTGAGGTTACTGACCAAAATCTGGAACCTGAATATTAAAAACTTTCTGTTTTTGAAACTTTGGGGTCATTCCTTTGTATGGATGACGCATAGTCATGTATACATGCATGTACACATGCACCTTTGTGCGTTTCTGTGTACACAAATGCATGCACACATGCTTGTGTGTTAATTTATTTATTTTTTTAAAAAAAGTTAAATTAGTTGTAATCGAGGTATTATTTTTACTGTTACTGCTGAAATCAGGATGTTTAGAATAGCTTAAACAAGAGATTTTATAAAAGAATTTTGTTCAGACTTCTGAGCAAGGAGAAGCTGGTGCAAAATTTCTTGACAATTACTTTTGGGGGCTTTGGAAAGTAAATTGGGTTATGGTATGCTTTGAAAATAAAACTATAAAAGGTTTCTCTCAAAACATGTTATTTAAGCATTGGTGAGTTAGTACTGAAATATCATAAATAGAAACGGAGTTTGAAATCCTTTGAAATCCTTTTAGTAATGAAAGTGTGTTGCCCACTATAAAGAAAACACGAGCATAGGTTAACTTTTTAAACACTTAAATTTATCTGTACTTTCTTGAGACTTTTTGCTTCATTTCTGATCTAGAATCATGGAAAATGGATTAAAGAAGCCATTATAGAAATGGATCCTTTATTTATATTTTTTTAGTTGGTTTCCCTTTCTACATATTATTACTGTCAGCCTTGCTGTGGGCCTCTTAAAGAAATGGGTTATGACCTTTTTCAAGGTAAATAATCAGATTAGGAGCTCCCTTTCAGAGATATTTAGCTGTCTGTTGGTTAAGATGAGCTCTGGGAAAGGGAGCTGCTTCAAACTGTCTGGAAAGCAGTTCCTACTTTTACCTTCAATAAAAATAGTAGAAAGAAAGCAGCACTGCTGTTTAGTGATTTTCAACTAATTTGAAGATTATGAAGTGATAATCAGTCTGAAAGCCATAGTTCATGCAAAGACTGTGAGGAGTCAGAATCATTTAGGTTTTTTCTTATCTTCTATGTAATTTTTATTTTATTTTATTTTATTTTATTTTATTTTATTTTATTTTATTTTATTTTATTTTATTTTTACTTGCTTAATTGTTTATTTGTTTACTAAATAAGACAGTGAGAAAGGCTATTACAAAAGAAATAAAGACCGTAGCTTTGCAGAATACTTTATAGCTTTCTCACTCCTAATTGAGTGCTCTTTGATTCTGTTGTCTTCAGAGATATGGGAACCTTGCTGACTGTTATTAGGAAGCCTTACTGTGATTAAATAGATGTGTGGTTAAACTACTCACATAGGAGATGTTCCCATCTAGGATTATTCCTCTTTCCTGCTAGTTTGTATTTAATATCAGAGTTCCCATTTCTTAAGGAATGTCTTTATTACTGAGGAGATCATAAATTGTTTCTGGGAGAGGCCCCTCACACCAACCACACTGCTGCACCACTCTTGAATGGAGTACTGGGCCAATAAGACAGAGCATAGGAGGGTGCAAAGACCATGTCTCTAAGTATATAATCTACCTTATAAACACTTATAAAGTGAACTTCTAGCACCTCTTTCACAAAGCTTATACATTTCATGTGAAACAATCAAGTTAACAAAATGTGAAGTTTTCTTGGAATAAGGATTAGAATTTAAGACTTCATAGGTTTTGCAGGTATAACGAGCCAACGGACAATAAAGATTACTGACACGAACTTGGGATGGCATGCATTGTCCTGACAGGACTTAAAGGTGCAACTAACCTCCTCAACCCTAAATTCCACTATATTGTTGATTTGGTTGTCATCTCTATCTGTTCTAATGGTGTCAATAAATTGCAGCCAAGATGAGGTATCCACTTTTTTTTGGATACTGCAATGGCAGTAAAAGAAATTATATCAAGAATTTTGAATTTTGTCCATAAAAAAGATCTGATATTTTGGGGTGCTCTTCCATTGCAGTTCTGAATTGTTTGCATGAATGCAAATACATGGAAAGCTACTACTTAATGATTGCATAAAGAATTTTCATCTCTATTAATATATATTCAAGTAGTGATAGTGACTAATTAAAATCAGAGTCACTGATGAATTTTACTTGGTATATGCCAGGACTTCTGAAAAAGGAAAGAAAAGAAAGAATAAAAGAGAAAAACTAATAACTGTCTCTCTATCCAAGAACCCAAAGATGATTCACAGCAATAGCCAAAGTGAACAGAAATATATATTTATACAGAAAAAATATATATACAGAAAAAAAAAAAAGGAAGTCTATATCTGTCCTCCTAAATTTACCCATAGCAGGTTTTCTTTCAATGGCAGTTAATTTTTTCATCAGAGAGCTATCTAAAGTCAGCAGCACATTTTCTGAAGTATGAGGCATCTCTTTTTACAGTAATGTTGGTTTTTTTCTTTCTTTCCAATTTTAACACTGTGACAGGCTTAATTGTTGTTAAAGAGTTCTAAGACTGGCATGTGTGATTCCTTGAACTAAAGAGACACTATCAGCTCTACAGCCAATGTTTCTAATAACAGATAGTTTCTTGTAGCTTGTCAGAGGTTTGGAATGTGGAAAGGCTTCCAGGAGGTGGGTAATTTGCAGGTGAAATGGCCAAATGGGGAGAACAATCACAAATTACTTTCTGGTCCTGCAAATTATCAGACAATGTCATTATTTTTTTTTTTTTTCTGTGAACAGCCACTAGAGATATAACTGATCATTTGATCAATGCATCCATCTATTACAATTCCTCCCCTTCTGTTCTGCTGTGAAAATGACAAAAAAAGAAGCAGAAATCTACTTTTAATGGGAGCAAGTTTCATCTCTTTGCCTCAGTCTGTCACTAAAAATAGTGATTGTTTTCCTGCCTGTTTGACCTGCTGCTGTGTGAAGAAATCTTGAAGTCATTTCTCAGCCATATTTTTTTGCCTAGTTGATCGGCAAAAAAACCCACAAAAGCAAAGAAGAGCAGGCTTTTATGATAATGTCATCATCGGCTCCCAGCTTCAAAAACTTCTGCGGCTTTTGAATTGTCATTTATAACTTGGAACTGAACCGACCCATAATTCCCTTGATGCATTTAGAGAAATTGATAACAGACTGCTTCTTTTATGGCTCAGAGGAGGCAACTCCAATCACATCACTATTGGCAGTCAATATTATTTTCTGACATGGTTGTAAAAGTATAAAGGGGCTTATGGCATTTGTTTAGATGAGGAATGGGCTCTCAAGCTGTGCTGGGGTTTATGGGTCCAGATTACTGAGTAGCAAAGGGAATATGATGTTTGCAAACAGGATATGATTTTATTTAAGTTTGGGTTTCATACGTTGTTCCCTGGGGATTACTCTGCAGACAGAAGAGAATTTCACTTTTATCATATGAAATTGGGCAGTTATCCAATCCTCCCCCTCTTTCTTCCCCTCAAAGACACTGCTCCAAACCTGTAATGTGTAAAGTCAGGTTTTTTAATTCCAAGAGGAGGAGATAGGGAAGAATACCACCCCATAAAAAAATTAGACTTTTACAGAATAAATCTTTAGTGAGCTTAACAGTGCTGTTCATGAGCTAAATAGCTGAGTGACTAAGAATGGCTTGTACATATTAGGAAAGTTCATTGCATTTCCTTTAATTTTGATATTGTAGTGAAAGAGGAGAGATTTTCTGCTAGGATAAGCTGGTCTTTTTTTCATTTCTGGAGTACAGCTTAATTCTAACATACCAGAAAAGCAGTTGGCCAATAACTATTAAGAAAAGAAATTTAAAACTATGAAATCTCTCTACTCTTTTCCAAATTCTACAAAATATTCAAAGCATCTCTCTAAATATGAATGTTGATTTTCTCCCTTGTATTCCTTGCTTCAGTAGCTGTACAGTACTTCTTTCTGTCCTGACCACACAGGAAGAAATGAAAGAAGAAAGGCAAGATCTCAATAGTGCACTACTTTAATAACTCAACCAGGGAACAAATTGTTTTCTTCTGTTTCTCGTTCTTCCATCTCCCCTGTCTGTATGCATGAAGATTTCTCAGCCCTTAAATGTCGTAACTTTTCATTCCTCTTATAGGTATTAATTATATCAACCTAGTGCTATCACTGTGGCTACTTTGGTTGAGAATATTAAGGCATGATTGTGAAGACTCACTAGTTTGGCTACATGTATGTAATTTCAGACAAATTACTGAAACCCTCAAAATGAGATCCTGTCCATGCTTGCTTACATACATACCCACTAGAAAACCATAGGTGACACTAGATTAGGACTCAGTCAGTTTACCTAAGAAGTTCAGAACTAGCTGGAGGAACTCAGTTATTTCCATTGACAGGGATGTTAAGCAACTAAATTTCTAATTTTAGGCACATTACTTTTAGAGGAAAAAGGATAAACATGATCTGACTGATTGGAGAAGGAAATAATTAGATATTCTTTCGTTAGTGAGGTGCAGAGACTTAATCTGCTCATCTGGAACATGCAGTGGTATCCGTGTCAGAGAGGACAGGCAGAATTTAGCATATCAATATGGTGCCCATAACTAAAGGAAGAAATTTCATCAGACTTTGTCCTATTTTTGTCCTTTCATGGCAGAGAGATGGCCCTGTGCCACAGAACTTAGTGCTTAGATTAGTGAGAGGTGGAACTGTTCAACTGAGAGACACAATTCTCTGACATTGCTGCAGGCAGGTCTATTTTAGAAATGTTCCAATCTGCTTTAACTTTCAGCAGGGAGGGGTGGAAGCTCAGAGGTAGTAATCTGCCAGCTCTGGCAGAAAAGCTGATCTTGTCAAGTACAAGATTTGGTTCCCTAGTTATTATTAGTAGTATTTTTTTATTTTTTATTTTTTTAAAGAAGGTCACTTTTCCTCGATAGTAGATCAGATTCAATAAAAAGGCACAACAGGAAACAAAGAAAAATATTGTGAAGCTAATGAACTCTCATCAAGTCAATTCTTCAAAGATCTTATCTCCTTTTGTTCAGTTCATAAAAATTTGCTCAGCTTATTTGTATGTACATATCTATATATGTGTGCTAAGTGTGCACAGTGGAATAGCATTATATACCAGAACACTGCATACAAATTCAATCTCTCCAGACTCAATCACGAACACATAGATTTGCTGGAAATTGGGTAAATCAAATAGCATTCACATTCACCTTTAAAAAGCATGCCATGTGTTTATTGACAGGATTTAGCTCTTAAGACAGATAGAAAGCTCTCTGTAGAGGAAATGCTCATGTGCTACTTGTCTGAATAATCACCAGATTCTAACAGAGCTCAGTGTTTTCCTTTGACAGAAAGATAATCTATGTCCAATCTGAAATTCCATATACTGCTTGAATGTGCTCAGGCCATTTCAATTATTTATTTATTTTTTTTTTAAAAGCTTGAATTTGGCTCATTAGAATTATTATTTCTGTCATTGTATACATTACAACTGGTCATACATTGTGTTATCTATTTGCCCATGAACCTTGTGGAAACTGCAAGATCAAAAATAAGATGGCAATTGCACAAGCATTTTCACACACTAATCCATTAAAAACTAAAAGAAACGTCAGGTTAAATTAATTGAGTACTCAGGGCTAGGTCTCTAAGTGCAGTAACATTTTTACAAGCGTCTGGTGATATATGCCACATATCTGAGACTTGAATCTGGACCTAAGTGTTTTATTTATGAGTTTTTTCTAAAAACAAGTTCTAATCCACATCTAATCCATGCTATCCTCCCTCCATTCCCCCTACCAATGATCCACACATCACCATTTCACTAAGGCTTTTAGATTCTTGTGGGTGTGAAGTGTGTGCTGTGTGAAACAGAGATTCTGAATGCTTCGGAGTTTTAGGAGGCTGAATTAAACTATTTTGTCAGAATAGATCATTGTATTCCACTTCTACTTTGTCTTATCTCTATTATTATTCTCATTTTGAATACAGAGGATTTAATTTTTAATACAAATATCATATATTTAATGGACTTTTTGCAAATATTCTGATGAATTCCTGTTGTATGGAAATAGGAGTGGTGCAGTCATTTTAACTGTGGCTAAGCACCACCATCAATAACCATGCAAGGAATTCAATTTTTAATTTCTGCTTAGAAAAGTTTCTCTCATATTTTCAGAGATTTGGTTTTGATTTATAAGTTTATATGGTTATATATATAAGTTACATAGTTACCATAATAAATTAGATCATTATTGGCAGGTAAAACTTGAAAATGCTATACATCCAACATATAGTAGATACAGGTACAGTCAGCATTCCTCTTTCTTGTACTGAAAGAGGGGATAAGGTCAGATTTAATAGCCTCTAAAATTCTTTTTAAAAGCCACTTTCATGAATATTATTGCTGATAAATTCTTCTACTGAATTACTCAAACATAGCACAAAGGCCAGTGCAAACTAAATGAATTCCACCTTTTTTTTTCAAGCATTGGTTTGTGAAGATCTGTGAACTATTCATCCCAGCAGGGTCTAAAAGATTGCATCCCCTCCACAATTTGTTTGTAAATCAGACTGGATGACAAGAAAGTGTGAAAAATTGATATCCTGAGTACTCTCCATGGCAAGCAGTTTAGATTAAAGCAGTTAGAAAAGCCTTTGACAGAACAAGTCTATGATACAGCTGTAAAGTAACAGTAAAAATAAAGGAAGCTCTCAGTACATATTTTTCCTAAAGTAGCCCACCATTCCTGTGAGTGGAATTTATGGAAGAGACATCATCCATACAAAATTTTTCTTCTTTGTTCCTTACTGAGAGATGTGGCTGACAGGCCATTCATTAGAGGTTGTTCCTTGGAGATGATGTGCACACCTTCGCTTCTTTAGTCATGGTGAGATGAAACAGCAACTAAGAAGCACACTGAGGACCTTTTGCTTCTTAGTGGAAATCACGGAGGTGATGAATGAGCACTGTACATGAGTACATCTGTAGGAGCGGGAAGTGAAAGCTATGAGTGTGGCACCTGGGAAGCTGCACTGCACATGGTCACAAGAAAAGTGTTCCAAACTTATGTGCTGGCGTCCAGTGGCACCAGATCTCTTCAAGAACATTAGACTCTGCTGACAGTAAGAGCAAAATGCCACACACACACTTACGAGGTTGCAACACTTTAGGAAAATATTTCATTTCTATTTTCATGCCAGAGAAATGAAAAAAATCAGAGATGGAAACATGTTTGCTCTGGCACGAGTGAAAGATTGTGAGACTGTATTCTTTTAAAACAAAAAGGAATTTACTCTCCAATACACAGGTTTTATTCAACTGTGGTATCGCTGAAGAGCCCTGGGCTCTTCCATATTTTTCTCTCAGAGGGTTTAACCAGTTCATTCACTGTAAATAGCTACAATGTCGTTAACTGCATAGGTTTTATTTACTTCCCTATTTTCTAACCACTTATATCAAAGGACAGCATTTTTTAGTAGTATTTTTTCCATATTCATCTTGAAATATTTCAACAGAAATTCATATCGAATTAAATTCCATCTAAGAACACTTGAGCCCAACCTCTGCTCTTTAAAGAAAAGGGAAGCAATATTTCTTAACTACTGTTAAAAATTAGGTTATGATGTGCTGCTTTTTACCTATTTTGTGCAGGACACTGTACATGTAGCATGAAGTCACTGCTCTCACTGGTCACAGTTGCCATAAGCAGGGAGATGGAAGATTGAATTTTTGAACTGTTCTTAGAGAGTAAAGAGTGTATCTCTGACCAGGACATGTGGTAACTCTTGAAGGACTGGTTTTCATTTTTATGATGGCAACAGCTGTGCAGAGAATAGAGGACAGGTTGAGAGATGTATTTTTAAATTCCTTTCAGGTATGAAATCAAAATTCCATTGTGGAAGCTGTACTTGTGCTAAATCACAAATTGTGTGTGATAGAGTAATGAAAATCTAGGATTCTGATTCAGAATCTATCCCAGAATTATAGCTTTGTCTCTCTTATATTGTCACTTACTTATCAGTGAAGGTGTGTTTAAGATAGCTTCAGGGTTTACTGTTAGTTATTTAAAGAAGAAAAATGACTCTCAAAAACAAATAAGACACGTGGTGTGAAAAACTGCAGGGTTTGGCAGACTGTCAGCAGCAAACCTGTGATACAGTGACCATCAAACAGGTCCTGAGAGGTTTCTGGAGGAGGATCAACTAAAAGAGAGGATGACAAATGCAGTTTCTCTACAGAGGGAAGGACAGGTAAAACAAAAGACAGTTATAAGAATACTGTAGAATTGTTAATGTCTTTATTTATTTATTTGTTTAGTATCTCTAAAGTTCCAGGTAATAGAAATAGCAAGATATGTAACATTTCAAATTATAGCCACTATGGGGATTTCTAAAAGCCTCTTATGTGTACTCCCTCAGGAGTATTTTGATGTCCCTTCTCTTCATCTTCACACAATATGAACAACGTGTAAGGAGTTGTAACTTCCAAACTTTATATAGTCAGTCTGTTTTAATATGAAACTTTACAGTCCTGAAGTGGTACAGAGCAAACTTTCTACCTGCTTCTACATCTTATCATACTGATACTTCTTAGAGGAAAACATACATTCGTAAATAGCTGTTTTTTGGTTTAAGGAGGCTTTTTTTATTTTTTTATTTTTTGAGAGCAGGGAATTTCCTGCACACTGTGCTTGAAACACAAGTTGCATTCAGTCAGGAAAAGTTACCTACATTTCTTTTCACTTAAGTCATTCACTTCCTCTTTAATACCTCCATATCCACTTCAGGGACAGGTAGCTTAATTTCTATCATCTGTAGCTTTACAGAGTATTAACTTTGCTACACATGCCAATGATTGAGCTATACTATATGTGCTTGAAAAAGCCTACACCCTTGTTCATTCAGGAAACTCAGAGTGAAGTAAACCCATATGTGTGTTTAAAAGTTTAGTGTTCAGATAGGGCTTGTGTTTTCTGGCTCTTGCTGATGTCATGCTCAATACATCTTTGAAGAGCTGCAGTAGTGATAGGATTTTTGATAAAGGAATGTATGGCCTGTTCATTCTTCTGGCAATGTGATGCTTTGAAAAAACATTCTTTTTCATTTTGGTTAGATGTTAAGAATATTTTCCTGTCCTTTTAGTTTTTAAAAGGATTCTTAAAGTAAAACAATCCATATAATTAAGCAGAAAAAAAAATAGTTTAGTTTCTCTGTTAGTATTAAGCAATGAATGCTGTATTTTCTGCTTTATTTTTTAAAAATATCTAAAAAAGAATCAAAAGTGAGATAGATATTTTACTAAATTCTTAGGCTACACCAAAGCACTTACAAAACAAAAATGAGTGTATATTGAATTTCATCTGTTTTATTTAATAGATTGTGCTTTAGAAAAATCACATTGGTTATGCATATTTTGCAGCAAGATAAACTTTTAGATACATCTGATCTATACATGAAAGGGAACAAGAAATCACTAATCTGATAAAATTTCCTCATATGAGCTGCAATTAACTCACATGAATACAGAAAGGCATGTCTAGACAACTTTTGCATAGCTATATTTCATATACAGCTTGACCACTAGCACAGATAGTAGATATAATTTGAATGGGTTGGCCACATATATCATTGTATTTCAACAGCCAGTTTCAAAATAAACACTGAACAGTGTTAAAAGGAAATCTCTATTTAATCTCCTGAAATATCTGAGGCAGTACATAGCACTAATAGAGATACAAAATGGAGGGGGATGGTATTTTCCAGTCGTGACAGCTGAAGTGTTGGCTGTGGGATGAAAGCTTTTCAGAACTTTTTTATAAGCTGTTCTTTACAGGATGTTCTTCGGACATTGAATCTGAATTTTTCATGAATATTAAACAGAATATGACATCCAAGTTAATAATAATGTACATTTTTAGGGTAATTATATTCATATCTCTATGTTACTTGGCTTATAATATTATAACCTGTACTAAGATATGCAGCTTCAGTTGCCTACCCTTGGCTCTGAAAGCTTACATTTTGTTATATGCATCACGCCCCAGAGATTGGCTAAAGTATCCTAAATTTCCTGTGCACATTCAAGTGGTCATTTCTGAAAATTCCTCAGGAAATTCTGTATTGTTTTTTGGTAGCCCATCCAGTCCAGGTACAATTAAGTAGTAGCGGTTCCAGTAGTCTGAACAAAATTGTGCAATGGAAGATATAATGGAAGATACAGCCTTACTGTCCTGCTTCAGTCTCCTCACACTCAGCTGAAAGCAAAACATGATAAATGCCTTTCTCAGCCAATTCTGTGTGTTTGTTGGTTGGAGAAACTGCCTTCTTGTGTCAGAGCAGACAACTGTCTTGAAGGGTGGGTATTCTCAAGCTGTGGTTACATTTTTAACTTAATCGGCCTTCCTGGAAATGAATCATAGTCCCTTTGAGGATGCAGGCTCTTGCTCGTGCCCTGGTTTACCGAGCAACTGCCACTGAATCATTTTCATCAGCCACTCCTTCATGTTATCCTTAATTTGTTAGCCATAAAAATGGCAAGACAATACTCCTTCCCAGACCTCTTGTTGATATTTCTTTATTTAAAGTACTGCCCTATATTTTTCAAACTTTATTATGGCTTGGTTAAATGGATTTAACCAATGACCTCTACTTATTTATTTCCTTATTTGTTTTAAAAATAAAAGTTGATTCCACAGTAGCTTTAAAGCAGAAGAGAGAAAACCTGAGTTCTAGCCAATTTTAAATACGTCAAGTTGGTTTTTTTTTAGTATTTGATTTTTCATTTCTTGCTGTACTTTCCTGAGTTACCTACTGATATCTGACTTACTCTAATAACAAAAAAACAGAATGAATCAACACATATCAAGCTAATGATGCTTAATTAAGCTTGTGCAATATTTTGAGATTCTCAGTTGAGAACACAATGTGCTGTTATTATTGTCATTCTGAACTTTGCAATGTGTGAAGCCCATGCTTTTTATTCAGGCCTACTGTGAACAGGAACTATTTTCATTAGTTCTGCTGCATGCAAACAAAATTGATCAAAATGACAGAAAGCACAGATCCAGAAAATTGAAAAATAAGATTGTTTTAGTAGCTTGAAATATAATATTGTTGTAACAGTAATGGTGAAAACATTTAGCCAGTGTAGGGAAGATCAAGCTGCTTTCTGTTTCAAATGATGAATCAGAGAATTTCTAAGAACCTACGCAGTTGAGGAGCATTCACATCCATTTTCAAGCTCTTGATTTCTTCCTTTACCTCCTTTTTCTTTTTTTTTTCCTTTTCTTTTTCTAATTTTTTTTTTTTTTTTTTTTCCTGTATTCCTTTTTAAGGAAATTAGGAACAGAAGCTGATGGTTCAAACTGAAAACATGTCTCAGAGTAATTGGAAGTTGTCCAAATAGCATCTGCCACAGTATTTTGTCTATCCCTAAACGTTTTTCTTTTCATGATAGATTTGTGCAGTATGATATAACCAAATGCACTTCTCACGGAGCATCAAGGAAGTCTGGCTGCCTCTACAGATAATTTTTTCAGACTGCTTCACACCATCACGTCAGCTTGGCATAATATCATAGAAAGGATATGCAACATTTCATCTATACTTCGGTGCTTGTTTCAGCAAATCAATAGTTACTAAAAATAGATTTAATAAGTAAAATGTTGGGATTCTCATTGAAGCTGTAGAGCAGAGCTGCTTAGCTGTATTTGTAAGATTTTCTTTATATTCTGTGTTTGAAATACCTTTATAGCGTTTAATCTTTATATAATATTCAAGTTAAGTTTTACAGTGACAATTTCTTGCTTAGCATGCATGCATGTGAAAGAATTTTCTCTGCTTTAACCAATAGCATTCATCTGTTATTGTGACCTACAGCCTTTTAGTCAAAATGCGGCTAATGTCAAAACTTGAAAAATACCATTTTAATTCCATTTTATTTTTTTGTCCGTGCAAAGAGTAACTAGCAAAATTAATAAGCAGTGATTTCAATCGTTAACAAACGATGCCTGTCTGGGTCAGAAAGATAAGAGGTCTTACTGCTTCTTTTAAAGCACATAATGATCCAGGCTGCCAGCCAGTTTCTGTGGGACAGTGGTGCCCATTGCATTGGGATACCATGTCCCTCACCAGCAGCCCTGTTCCCTTCAGCATAAGAACTCAGCTCAGGGCATCTGCTGGCCAGTGAGCAGGCCAGGTCCGACCAATGTAACACTGTTTATAATAAGAAATCTAAACAGGGAATGGCAGCGAGGCATGACAGGAATGTGTTTCCATTGGAGAAGCCCGTGCAAAGAAAAAGCATAAGTAAAGCCATGTCCAGAAGGCCTTTCAGCTGGCCCGGATGGAAGACTGATGTTATTGTACATGGGCTGTCACGCTGCCAGCCCTCCCTCATGGGTTTGTTTTCTCTCATGCTTTCCTTCTCCCTCTCCCTCTCCCTCTCTCCCCTGCCCTCCTCTTGGGGCTGGCTGTTTGCTCAGGTGGACAGTGACACCGTTTGGAATGAGCTGCACTCAGCCGGAGCAGCACGCATGGCGGTGGGCTGTGTCATCGAGCTGGCGGCCCGCGTGGCCTCCCGGGAGCTGAAGGTGAGGTCCGGGCCATGCGGTGGGTGGGAGGCAGGGAGGGCAGGGGGCTGAAGAAAGGCCTTGTTTGCTGCTTTGCTGGGCCATGGGAGGAGAAATGAGAGGATGGCCACCAAAGAGTGGCAGCCCTAGTGGCTCCTCGAAGTTGCTGGTGGGACTCACCAGGTTCTATTTTGCCCTTGACTTTCTGCAATAGCATTGTTCTCCAGAGTAAAGGGTTCTGCGGCCCAAAGTGAAGTTACTTGTAGTGTACACGTAGCTGACAAGTTGCTGTGGATCTGCCTTTTAAAGTGATTTTGTTTTAAATATGACTTAGTCACGTGCACGATCTCAGGATACCACCCAGAGAGGTGGGGAGGCAATCAGTGGGTGAGCAGGGTGTGGGGAGGAAGAGGGATGCTGTTGATGAGGAGATTAATGATCCAGAATACACCTTCCCTGTGGCAGTTCCAGACTGACTGCCCCTTGTTGTTCTGCCAGGTTGCCTCCTCGTTCCTATCTCCTTTCTGTACGATCTGCAAAGAATGATGTACGAAATCCAAATTAACTCCAGTCTAAACAATTTATAAAAGCTCCAGACCTGACGGACTTTGACATTTTATTTGGTATTTTAACGGCCCTATTTAAAGGTACACCATATGCAGCCTGAATGCAGACTTGCCCCAATAAACATTGTTGGAGCTAACATGTCTCCTTAATGAAACTGTTTGTACTCTTTCCAGTCTAAACACTAATGGATTCAGTCCTGTTTCCCAAGTCAATATACAAATAAATATTTTAGAATTAGTATTATACAATGATTTTTTAAAATTCCAATGTGTCGAGAAACTTGGGAATTTGCTTCCTCTATATGTCTCATTTCAATCAAAATATATTAGCTACATATCAGAGGAGAGTTACATATGTTTATGTGTATTTATAAATAGAACATGTATATACATATGTAAAAGAGCATTCAGATGAAACACAGTAATATATCCGTGAATCCAATCAAACATGAGTACTAAACTTTTGTGTTCATTTACTAAAATCATTAGGTAGGTGCTGCACCAACCCCATATCAATCTTGGAATCTCAGATCAAGGAGAGGGTCCATCAGGTTGATTATAGTTTATAATATATAGAAAAGAGGAACAGAAAGTTCTGATACGCAAGTGAGTTGGGCATACTCCATGCTATTCTGAGCATACTTATGCCACTCCTACTCGGTATTTATTTATCTGCTCCTATACTTCCAAGCATGAAACTCAATGACTTAGGTGCCAATGTGCTTGTTGACTCTTTGAACTAACAATCCACATGTATTATTTATGATTTACAGTGAAAGAAATGCATGGAAAAGTTATTAAGGATTGACTGACAACACTAATACTGACATGAGCTATTTTGACAGTCCTATGTTTGCTTTGCCACTGCATACAAACTTGAGTTTTGCTCAGACAAGATGACCTCTGCAACATCATATGGCAGATTGCATTAAGGATTTTATTTATTTATTTTTCCAGTGTGTTCTGGAGCTTTGTACGTGGTGTCCAGGTTGAAATTTTAGCTATCTGTGAGATTTTAGCCTCACAGCTGTTCTAATCTATTTTTAGGATAATTTTAAAGTTAATTTTCCATCTTGCTGCCATTATTCATCTAGAAATATGTATATATCACAGATAATCTATTTCTAGTACAAGGAAAATGCCAATTCTTTAGCATACTTGTGAAGATCTGAGAGAAATAAAGGAAGCTCTCTGCTTCCATCCACATTTATTGAGCAAATATGCATGTGAAGCGACCTTCTGGAGCCTGTACTGTGAGCACTGAGTGGGAGGATTAAGCTTTGATAGGAATCTGGAAAGGTCTGCCACATCTTCAGGATCTTTGGATGACAAAAACGCCTTCCATTGTGGTGCGTAAACTATAACAGCTCTGCAGCATGTAAACAAGAAGTTGACAGCAGAAGAGAAACGTGCTGTTAGTTTTTCCCTGGAAGATTATCTCCATGGATTGTTATCAGATGGTGCACTGTCAGTTTGATGTCATCTTAAGAAGAATAGTAAATTATGAGACAGAACACACGGACTTGTTCCGAAATCCCACAGTTCCACGCAAAGTGCTCCATGTCCTGCAGCTTACATCATCAGACTAAAAACACGCAGCAGGAACTTCCTACATGCAATACTGGGTAACCTTAGAGTAAAACTTCTAGCATAGACAAAGTCTGAGTAAAGAAGCCTCAGGAATGAGAAACTGATTAATTCATTTTAAAACTGCTGTTACGATGTAAGAGCTTTCAAATTTGTCAGCGTAGTTCTGTATAAGCTGCTCAAATATTTGTTACAGCTAGATGTATCAATATATATATTACAGAAGATGAACAAGAATTTCCTAAAATAAAAATGAAATTGTATTTTAGTTTATGGATATACATGCAGGCAAATTTAGATGAACAAAAAGGGTTTACAGTATTGGAGACAAATGTCCTCTCAGCCAAGTTTATAGAAAGCAACAAATATATACTACCCTATATTGACTGGTATAAGACATTCAAAGTCCATTTCAGGAAGGAATGGACTTTTCCATGCTTACTTCACAGTCTCTGTTGATGTGCTGCTAAGAAAAAGAGTACGACTACAAGATCAATTATGAAATATCCTCATTCAGTACTATTACAAGCTGGAGTTAATTAAGTACAGTACCCATAATAAGGATTATTCTGTAGCTTACTTTGTATATCCTTTAAATATGTCAACACTGGTAATGGCAACACCCTTTTCTGTGATGGAATCACTTAAGTGCCAAAAATTTTTAACATGACAAATTTGAAAAAGAAAATACCTACATAATAAGCTATCAAGACCTGGTAGATGTATGGTTGCTCTCTGGTTTTAAGAAACTTTGAATGAATTAGGAAGCAATTTCAGAATAAATAAATAAAAAATAATTAAATAGAATGGAATTTAAAAGAGACCTTGCATTCACTTCAGCTGAATCAAGAAAAGCACAAGCCCTTTTTCCTCCTTATCATATGCATGTATATACAAGTGCAAGCACACACCACATGTAGAGTTACCCCATTGGTAGTCAGGGGTCATTTAACAGAATGAAAGCAGTTGAAATGAGTTTCCTCTATACCAGAATATGATATATTCCTGGGATGGTTCATTCTGATACATCAGGCTGAATTAATACCAAAATAAATCTCATGAGTTTAGCCAGTGAGATTCTGCTGTTATCTGCTGAATCATTCCTGGATAACTAAACTGAACCTGAAATTCTCATTCCAAATGCACCTTTTCAAGGTCTTTGTCCCGCAAGGCTTTGGATAAAACATTATAAAACTGTGTTAATCTAGTGAATAAGCAAGATTACTTTAATTAGTACAACTGTCCCCAACTCTTAATTTTCTACTCTTGAAAGCATTTGTATAAAAATCATCCATTCCTTTTTTGAAACTGCAGCATTTATTAGAAAAAAAGTTCTAGGGGCATAACTAGCAAAATGGGCTGAAAACAAACGTCCTCCTGGTCCTACAGTGTGTTTCCTCCAGTAATATTTCAGGCCAGCAAATTTTCCATGCCTGCTGGAGCAACAGCAAACACCGCATAACTCTACTGGTTGCCAAAGGATATCTTTCCTGGGAAATGCCTTGCACTCAGGTGGCCCAAAGATAACTCTCCTTCTACAGGCTCTGCCCTAGCCTCATTTCTACCCCTTTGTCACACCCTCTGCCCTGAAACACTCTCCCTCTGACTTTCTGAGTAATTTGTAGCAGCCAAAAAAGAAAAACATAATTTTTTCTGCTGGTTACGCTCAATGTTATTAACAATATCTGATATTTAATAAATAGTAAATGTTTATTTTGCTAGTGTTAGAGATCTGATTGATAAAAGATGTCAAAATTACCAATAAAGTCTTTCGGATAGTACTTTATTTCCTTTGATTTTGCAAGTTACAGAATTACAAAGTTTTATATGGAACCATCTCCTAGATACTTTATCCTAGCAATTATGGTTATATTTATATCTGAATGACTATTATTATTTCATATACAAGTACAACTTTAATTATATGTGGTGTGCAGCCTATCTCCATGACCACTCTGTTTTTAAAAATGTTTGTCTGCCTTTTCCCCAGTGTGGTTAGTGCTAGCTTTGGCTTAAGAGGCTGTCACAGTTGCGTACATGTTAGTCTGCAAGCACCAGCTTTCCATGTATATTCTCCAGTACTGTCCTCTTGGACCTTCAAAAACAGACAGGAAACTCTTTGTTTCCATCAAACAGTTAAACATTTAACATCCATTTTTGTGTTCAGAGCTTCTACTAGCTGCCTCTGCAAGACAAAATGATATTCCCTTCTGTCCATTATTGTTTTCTTGGCAAATCTACATACTGCTAAAACAGCTCCACTAAATCGAGTGTTCTTGTTCGCTGCATTCGTAGACCCCCAGGGCCAGATACTGGCTCCTGCTCAGGCACTATGAATAGCTTGTAAAATTGCACCTCAGATACCTGAGGATTGCCTTGTTCTTTCACCAACCTTATTCTTACCCTCCCTGCAGGATGTCATAGCTTGGGATCACATTACAACAGAAGTGACCTGGTAAGAATATGGTTACCATTTTCAGGGTACCACTTGAAGAGGATCTTTGTTGGCAGTTGTGACTGAAAGTAGCCCTGATGTTTGTTATTGTAGGAGTTAGCTGAGTCAGAAGCAGAAACAAGGTTAAAGATAGCACTAAGGGCACTTCAGCGTTTGCACCTTGTAAAGTATACTCTATGGAGCACCTTTTAAATTGGAAGAAATTGGATTTCTTCTAACTTCTATATTATAAATATATTGTGTTATATATATATAACACAAGGCATATTCATTCTGACAGGAGAAGTGGATACATTTCTGTATAATAACTAAACCAGTTTCTAAAAAAAAATGAACTATTAGTTTCAGTCATTTGCTCCTGATTCAGAGCATAGCAAATATAAAAATTTTCTATTAAAAACAATTGAATGTCTAAGAATACAATTTCTGAGTACTGTTAATTTTAAGACATAAGAACTAGATAAGTTAAGGTACTTAGATGTGTAGAAAATAAGAGGTTCTGACATCTGATTTTGGATGTAGACCTTTTAGTGTTGTTCTGAGTTAGCTATCTGATCTCTATGAAAAATAAACAGAGGTTCCTAAGAAAGCTGTCCTTAACATGTATAACTGCAATCAACTAGCGCATGGAACAGAGTTCTGCTGAGAAACTGCTCATCAATAGGGATTGCACTTACCTATCTTCCTGGCAGCTTTTTTTCAGAGGTACATAGCTGGGAAATGCAAAGTATAATCACACAATAGCTGAGACTGGAACTGCCTCTGGAAGTCATCTGGCCAGTAAGGCTGAAACTGGAATGTGCTGCTGCTCAGGTGCCTGGGCTACCAGCCTGGTTGGTGGCTTCTGGTGCAATTGGGATTTGGGCAAACCAAGATCTCCCTTTCCACTGTTCCAGGGCAACAGTGCCCACAGCTTGCCACAGTCACTATGTAACTCCCCAGGGAAAAAAATCCCTAGCTTTATTTTATCTCCTTTTGTCATAGAAATAACAAAGGAATTCTGCTGTAGATGTTAAGTCTCAAACTCTAAAGTAACCTACTGTGTTATGGTGATGTTTTGAATACTATTGTTGGAAAGGTTCAGGCAGCTGCGTAGTAGATACCCAAGCACGATGTAGTCCAAAGTTCTAATGCAGCACCATGCAGGAAAGAAACAACTGCATCACCAAAGGAAACAAGGCTACAATATGGGGATGTACACCTCTATTCGTTGGAAAATGAGTATCCAACTAGTCCTGTGGGGTCACAAAAGGCAGTGGAAAAAGAACAACACTTTTTCTCAGAATTTTGTTTAAGGTTCATCTAAATGGGTATATCTGCCCTATGTCTGTTATGTGAACTGAATTTGAACAGGATTCCTTTTGTTCCTTGCTCAAGTATGTACAGATTTTGGCATGTGTCTGTTTAGGCTTTACTATTTATCCTCAAATTTTACTAAAGGTAAGTTTATAATGACATAGACATGAATCCTGCTTCTAATGCTCATGTCTGTCAGTCAGTTTAATATTCTGTCTACATATAAAAGTGTCTGTATCCTGTTATAAATAAGGCTTTGTACAAAAATGCTTTGAATTCGTGTGTATTGGCTTCATTTTTGACATACTCCTCTGTGTTCATCTTTCTATCTTTAAAGCAAATTTTTGCCTTTCTGTCTACTGTCCTGATCTCACTGTCTGGTATTTAAAAGTTGCCCAATTAAATGAATTTATGTTCTGCTGTGCTAATACATGATGAGCTCATGAAAACTTGCAAAAAAGAAGAAATGTTTCATCAATTACTTGAAAGATTCTGCTAATACTGTGTGCTGACTAGTTTTCAGTGTTTATTAGACTTTCATTACATTATGTGCTCTATCCATAAGACATTGTTCTTATGCGAATACTGAACTTATTGTAATGTTATGAAAGTAAACAACTGAAGCAACAACAACAAGAAAACACCATATAAATGATCACAACAGTAATGGAAGTGTCCTGTGTGCTCATGGAGAACTGGAATAGCTAACTAACTTGAGATCTGATAGTAGAAAATTAGCTATCTACAACAAAACAATATTTCCAAATAATCTTGTCAAAATCCTGCCAGAGATAATCATTTTAGTTATATTGGTCTCTCTAGAGTGCTGATAAATTTAGGAATAATGATCTGTGGGCAGCTCTAATCCTTGCATGGTTTTTGTTTCAAACTCAAATACTGAGAAAATAAAATACAGGTAGCATGAAACTTTCTTTCCAGAAATGCTTTCTTCTCTGACTATTCTTTTCCATATTCATCTGTACATTCCTCTGCATAAATGTACTTTGTCTTTCCATAAATCTAGAAGAAATTTCTTTGTAGAATTCTTCTCTAAGTCATATTTTGTGTGAAAAGGAAATGCAAAAATCAACTGAGAGGCATCAATACTTTAGCTAAGATCATAAAGCTGGTTTGATTCTGAAGACTAATGCAATCCACAATGCCTTTCTTATTGATGCTGTGTTTGATCCCTAGACAATTTATCCTCCAGGAATGCTTGCCTAAATATGAACATATATCTTTATTCTGTCTTTAGTTTCTTTGCCTTTTTCTTCTTGAAGTGAGGATATCTAATTCAAAATAAGGCATGATACAAAATCCCACCAATTCTTTCAATGGTGACCAGCAGAACTACTCTTCACATATGTACTCTGTTTACACTGTAGTTAAAGTTTGTTGTTCTCTGATAGAAGTTTGTCCAGGGCTGCAAAAAATTGTTCAACTGGCTGCTTAGATTAATGAAATGATATAAAATAGCCTGTTAATAACTTTTTATGAAGCAATGCCAGTGAAGCTGCATTGGTAGATAATTGTGCAGAAATTCGTATGTGAGTGAAAGCTGAGAAATTATGTTCATTTCCTATGAGTAAAGGCTGAAACACTAACATTTAACTAGCTTAAGTATATCTAACTGTCCTGTTGTAATCTTGATTATTAGAATATAGAAATATTCCATCCTTTCCATTCCTTCCTCCCTGAAAATGTAGCGTTCAGACTTGTAGTGTTCCACATACACATAGCATTTGCACGAGACTGTTTGAAAATACAAGTTTGGCTGTAACAGTCATATGAAGATTTTTGCTTTTTATTTTGATATATGTGTGATCACTATTTTCATGTCAAAAATATAGCTGAATAGAAGAGACCAGCTATTTGGGGTAGCTGAAATAAAGGGTAATTTTGCTCGAGTCTGTTGCAAAAGAAATTTGATAAGTCCTCCCTTTAATCTAATATGACTACAGTGGCAAAAGGTTTCTTAATCATCACTGTTCCTAATGTTGCCCTTTGTGAAAGGCTCCCAAGTTTAATGTATAGAATGCAAAAATATGGGATATTCATTGCTGTTCTTTTTCTACTGTTAGGAATTGCATGTGTGTGAGTCTGAATGTATCATTTTGTCCATATGGAATGTAGAGTCAACAAGGAATAATCTTTTAAAATATATACTTCTGCCTACTTTCAGTTTGAAGAGACTCAATCTAGAGCAATGTAAGGTTATACATATTTATATCAATAATGAATTGTTTAGCTCTGCTTCCTTTTAAATCTGAGTTTTAGGCAGCAGATTTGATAATAACATCTTTCTGATCCTGTCTTTTCCTCAACTTTAGGTCATGATGTTTGTGTATATGTGTATGCTTGTGCGCATATTTATGCAAGCTTATATACCACTATTCTCACACGTATTATTTCTGGCACTACTGTGAAAGAGTTATTGAATAGAAAAAAAGTGCTCAAGAGCCGCTAATAGATTTTAGTCCAGTCTGCCTGCTGCCCTGTTTTGCACTGAGTCAAGTATTTTTTTAAGCTGATAATTGAAAACCTATCTTGTTCTTACAGAATGGTTTTGCTGTTGTAAGGCCCCCAGGCCATCATGCTGAAGAATCAACAGCCATGTAAGTACCAGGGAATATTGCCCATCTTGGAGCACTAAGGTTACTGGCAATCACCTGTGTTGTGCATGTCTCTGTAGAACTGTAATTGTTAGCAGATGACTGAAAAGGCTTTCTAGGTACTCCCAGAAGCAGATTTATGGCCTTAGAGATCATATAGCATTTTTTTAAAAAATGCTCTGAACATTATTTATAGCTGTTTTCCTGACTGATTTGCTTTCTTATTTCTGTTCTTCTCTATTCCACAGGGGGTTCTGCTTTTTTAATTCAATTGCAATTACTGCCAAATACTTGAGAGACAAGCTAAATATAGGCAAGATATTGATTGTAGATCTGGTATGTATTCTTGACAAGCATCACATTTTCTTTGCATTTAGATAAAAGATAATGAATTTGTATTTATATGTCAGACTTTCCTGCTTTTAATACCTACAAGTAATAAAGGTGTGCATTTCCTCTGATTTTGGGAAATCATTAAAGCCAGGATGGCAGTACTGAAACCATAAACATCTATGTTTCACTTTAATGGTGTTAACTGCAATTTAATGAGAAGAAGGCACAGATCAGGGCAACTTTTATGGTCCTTAAATGAATTGATACTTCCACTGTTAAAATAACCCTACAGAACCCAAGTTTACTTCTCCCTACAGAATACAAACTTTAAATAGTCTGATGTGCTTTGAGGAATGCCGTTGCTTCGGTAACAGAACTGGCCATTTCTCCCAGCTAGCAATGATTCAACTTGTTGTGTAAGCTCAATATTATTAAACAAATCAACAGGTCATTCCTTCTAAGAAGTTTGCAATTCATGTTTGCCAGTTTTTGATGGTTCCCTTAAGGAAAGCTATGTGATTAAAAATCCACTTCATAGGATTAGTCTTGTATTCTAATAAGAGGCATTCTTCCACAATGCTTAATAGTTTTAACAAATGGATTATTTAAATGCAGATGACATTTGGCATGTTGTCCATATTATTTTCATGAATAATGAATTGGAGTTCTGCCTTGCACTTAACGGATCAGCCCAATGCACAGCCCAAGGAAAGTTGAATGCTGATTTATGAGCACCATTTTTGTTTTCTTACAGTTCATGAGGAGGTGTAATAGGGTGTCTGACAAAGCATAGACAGGAAATGAACCCTGGCATCAAAACCTAACCTGTTACATCTGCACTTAATTAATTTTTGCAGGTGATAAAAGATTTAAAGACAAAATATGTTAAAGGGTTTTTGAAGTGCAGAGCTTAATAGCCTAAATCTTGTTCATATCTGCACTCATAATTAAATCTTATTGTGAAGTCATGGCCTTACCATCTAGCACTTTTGTTCAGTTAAACATCCGTCCTGGTTGTTGAAGAGAGCCAGAGAACGGCAGTGTGAGAGAAAGAATAGCAAGGGAAAAAATGATTTGTAAAATAAGATATGGGTAAGTTAGATATTCTTAGGATGCTTTTTAAAATGTGTATCATCATTCTACTTAGGAACATATTTAAAAACTACTAGAAACCATTTGTGAAAAAATCTTTTTCACTCTGTATTGTATCCATTTGCTGACCTGAATCTTAGATTTTGTTGAGCTTTACTGCTATAAATGTCATCAAAAAATGAGCTCTGTGTTTATTATTGATTTTGAATATAAAAATACTCAAAGTTGAAGTTTTGTTAATGTTTCTAAGACTCTTTTTTTTTTTTTTTTTTTTTTTTTTTTACTGTAAGTGTTACATTCACCTAGTCAAGAAAAGAAATCACTTCAATTTGACCTATGCAACCAATAAGCACATAGGAATTCAACTTCAATTTTGCAAAGCAAGGTTAAATGTGCAAATCATTACCTGTGCGAATGATTACCTGTGAGGTTTCTTATGCTTACTCAGAAAAGTAGATAGGGAATGTTCAGCCTCTCTGTCTCTATTCCATTGGCCAGAGTATCTCAGCTGGCGAAAAGGGAGAAATATATGGCTGACACAGATTACTTCATTCCTGGAGCAGCTGCAATCCAGTCCCTAGCCTGCTCCATGGTCAGTGCAATGATGCACAAAAATTCACATGGAAAATTTCTTATATGCATGAAAACTACGGATAATTCTCAATCCAAACTGAATGACTGGATAATGTTAATAGTGATGTTTCTGTGTCCACCAACAAAATTTGGGCATCTGAAAGAAATAGCAGAATTGCAAATGTTAGATTTGAAATTACCCTATAGGGTTATGTTTTGATAGTGACTAGAACAGCAGGACCCCATGCTGCTTGGCAGCTATGCATGTTACCACAATTTAAATGTTAAAAAGTAATGTTCAATCTGACATAATAAACAGAATTCTAGTTAAAAATAGAGTATAATCTTCATGGTCACTATGTATTCACACAGAAATTCTTACATTTAAAATTTCCTTGTTTTCTACACAAAAATAAAAGGTCTCTCAGTCGTGTTTTCTTTCCTTATTTCACCCTTTGAATAAATCTTAATTTTTGAACTGACCTATGTATCCTGAACTCATTTGATCTACTAAGGGCAGAATTTGAACACATTTCCCAAGTGGTAACATCCACAGTCTTAAACAATGCATTCCTTTATCTAAACAGAGAAGCTGTTGCTCTTGAAAGCAGTAACCCTCAGTGGAATTAAAGTTTAGACAGAAAAGCTAGCCTTGAGATTTCAATACTAATAATAAAGCTCTGTCTGCCCATTTAATTTGTTTTCTTGTTGTTTGAAGACCATTATAGCAAGAATATATCCTAAGTATGCTTGGAAAAGGACTAATTAAAATCACAAAATTAATTACTTCTACATTTTTAAGCACGGTGTCTGCAGAAATATCTATATTGCCACCATTGCTCTTCAGATGCTTGTTGAATCCCTGGTCCCAATATCATCCATACCCATTTATATGCTAGCAAGAGCTGGGTCTGTGTTGCAGTAAACTGATTAATTCTGTCCCATATGAAAACTGGATGTGTATCTGGGATTACATCTGTGGCTACAAGCCACACTTGACTTCATTTGCCTACTAATACGATTCTGACTGCCTTCAACCCTCCAACACCATCACACCAATGTGTGCTGCCTTGCACCCCTAACACACAGTTTTGCAGTGATTTCATCCTCATGGTTTTTTTCATGTAATTTCAGTTGGGAAAAAAAGTAATCATCACAGTGTTAGCCTCAGTAAGTCCTAGAGGAGACCAAGTCAAGATTAATGCAGTTCAGATGAGACTCAATTTATGCAGAGAGCTTGGAGCAGTGTGGGTGAGAACTGTGGGCTATATCAGCTGGCAAAGAGAACACTCAATGGGCAATTTTTGCTGTGCTCTTGGCTCTTTAGACTTAACTTAACTCTTAACTCTCAGGTATCCTATAGAAAATGTGACCATTGTTTCTCTGACGCTTAAATTTGTTTCAAACCTTATAGTGTTTCTAAAATACATAGTCTGAATGATAGCGTCATCATTCAAAGTGCTTAGTCTTGCCTTCAAATTCTGTCTTTATGTCAGAAATTTTAAATTGATCAACTAAAGGTGGAGAATGGACAATGTATATAATTTTTCAAAAATCCCAATAAAAAAAAATACAAAAAAAGTTTAGTTTTCCTTCACCAAAGAGTTTTCCACTTTTGCTGTAAAATTTTGTGTATCTGAACATACATTAAAGTAGTATAGCTGCAAAAACAGAATTTAAAAGTAAGAAAATTCCATATATTTTTCTTTATTATACAGATATGCAGCCAGATTTTTTTTTTATTTTATTATTTTTTTCAGTATTTTATTTAATGACAGAATTTCTTTTCTCTGGCATTCTATAATGTTCAAAGTATGGACACAGGCCAAGGTCACTCCTTGAGTGTGGAAGGCACCATCCTATCGGTCAGATAATTTAACAGCTAATGAGATCATATTCCTATGTCTTCAACTGTTGCCGTCACGATTTTGTAAAAGTGAAGTATGAAGCCCTTTCTGCATCTGGCAATTCTTTTGATGTGGATCTAACTGCTGAGGGACTGCTAACTGAACTGAATGTTTCAAGAAAGCCAATTTACTCAGCTGGTCGCAGAGCCCTTGACCTCAATAGTGGAACTTGGCAAATCAATGAATACACTTATGTTTAGTGTTCTGTCAAGAATTGTGAAAAAGCTCTGTAAACCATAGATCCTTCTGCAAAATACTAGTTTGTAGTTTAAACATTAGTCTTTCTTCAGAGGCCAATGAGGCTAGTTAATTAAGCCTGAGGGGTTATGAACTGTTGGCAGTTAATAAGTCATAAAATTCCTCCATAAAACAGGATGCTAGATTCCATCATTGAGGCAAGGAGTACAAAGAGCTGGTGTATAAATATCTAATTGTACAAAAGGACTGGGATTTCTCAATGACTGCTCATCTGGAGTCTCCAGGGCATGCTCGCTATGGTTTCCTGATTTTTAGAAGCCAGTTTAAAAAATGAGTGCATTAAAGAGTAATTTGCCTGAAAGTTCAGGAAGTATGGGGTGGTGAAGGGAGGGGGAAAAAGAAAGACAAAAGAAGGGCAAGGGAGAGGGAGAGAAACGGAGAGAGAGGGTAAAAGAAAGCAGAACTGAGCTCTCCACACTGAGTTGGATGTTATTACATTTGTCATCTGTTTTCTTTCTCCTTTAGGATGTTCACCATGGCAACGGTACACAGCAGGCTTTTTATGCTGACCCCAGCATCCTGTATGTTTCCCTCCATCGCTATGATGAAGGCAACTTCTTCCCTGGCAGTGGAGCCCCAAATGAGGTTAGGTTTATTTCTTTAGAGTCCCATTTTTATTTGTATCTTTCAGGTAATTGCATTGCATGATTACCCCTAATTTTCTTGTCCTTCTCTGGTTCTTTAAATTACACCAGATTACCAAATTGTCCACTGGGAGCAGGGAACCAGTGAAGAACAAGTGCATAACCCAGAGCAGTCCTTGTCAAATAAGGCTGGCTGATCTGACATTTTGTTTGATGTTTGTTTCTAAAGCACACTTCAGATTTTTTTTATTTTTTTTCCCCTCCTTTCCCTCTCTTTCCCTCCTCTGTTTTCCTCCTTTTTACTTCTTTTTGGCATTTTCTTCCTATTTTTGCAGGTTGGAAGTGGCCCAGGTGAAGGTTTTAATATAAATATTGCTTGGACAGGTGGTTTGGATCCTCCCATGGGAGATGTTGAATATCTCACAGCATTCAGGTTGGTACATTTTCTTTTAAAGTTTGAAAACTGGTCGTACAACATATACACATGAATGACTGTAATTTTGAAAGACAGGAGAATGGTGAAACTCATGGTGAAATTGTTTTAATACTGGTATCCTGGTATGTGAAATCTTAGTAAGATTAATAAATGGGTAGTTCAGTTGTAGTTGTCACTCACATAGAATTATAAAAATAATTTAAAGAAAAAATTAAAAAAAAAAAGTCTAATGATTTGATCATTCATTTTATCATTATCATATTATGCCATTAAAATGATTTTGAGCTTCATAACTTCTTTATCTACAAAATTTAAGTGTAAGCAATGATACCAGACAGAAGAAAAATACTGTACATTTGATTATGGTTATGTGGAAGTACAGCATGTACAAAGCACTATTAAGTATGGTCCAAACTTAGTGGTCCTTTTTTGATTAAAATTTTCATCATGGTGCTCACAAATTTGGCCAACTGTCATTTTCTGTGAATTTCAGTGGAAATCTAGTTACTTAAATGTGAAAATTGTGAAACGTCTCAATAAGAATTACAGGAAATGCTGCATGCAGTGTTTCTCTTTGCTTTCAATAGTTCATTATAAATGAAATTTCATTCTCCCATAGGTGATTCATCATAATCTTTAGTCATATTTTCATGGGACTGGAGGAGATAGAACCACTTTGAAACATGCTCTGTTTGACTTTTGGTAGTCCTGTTTTACACAAGTTATTTCCTTTCACTTTTCAGCAGTTCAGTGGAAGGGTTTAGTGAGCACTCACCTCTCATAACTGGATAAATGACACATGTCTGAAAAGAGATTCCAATTAGTGAAAGCTGACATGCTGGAAAGGCAATGGGACAGCTTCCATATCAGATCACGTCCAAGAATTCTAGTTTGAATTAATGAATTTGCCTTATGAAGACTGAGTTATGTTCTTTACAAAATACATCACAAACAGTATAAAACACATTTTTTGTTTACTTTCTGAAGTACTCCTGTGTTGTCCATGCAATAATATGCCAAGGATCTGATAAACATGCCTGAATTGAAAGTCCCAGCCCTAGATACAGAAATGGCCCAGCACATTCACAGTGCCACACAATCATGGAAAAAAGAAAAAAAAAAAGGCATTTGCCTTCACATAATATAAGCCTAAACAAATTAAAAATCCTCTATACCTCCTCTATACCTTGATGTTGCCTCAAGCTCTTTCCAAGACCTTTGTAAACTTCCAATGTATTATAATACTTTGTTGAGAATTTATGGAACTGGGGACTGAACGGTTCTGATATTAGTATCTGATATTAATGTCTGATACGATCACCCCAGACTTCTTGGTCTAGATGCAATGTAAGCCAGTAATGACATAGGTAATGTGACCACGTTAGAGCTGTGGAGAATGATGGTCTAAGAAGACTCATATAAATGACTACAACTGAAAAAAAATCTTGTCTAACATGTTCTTTGCAGTTCTAGTAAAGGGCACACTCAAGAGCAGTTTGAAGCAGCTCATACTACTGTTAAACATTTCAGTCTGCAAATGTTTTGCCTTGAAAAATAATGCTATTCAGAAAAATAAAATCCATGTAGACTTCTACACAATGACTAATCATTAGCAGGCATACCACTAAAATAAGTGTTTAATTATATATTTTTAAAAGCAAATAAATTCAATGTAAGGATTAAGTTCTCCATTAAAAGAAGTGCTGATTGTTCGAAATTTAATATATTTTAAAATTTATCAATAGTAAGTAATAATTATTATAACTAATTTCAAATTTAAATAATTTTAGATGCATCCAGTTCGTATTTTAATTAATGTGGGCAAGACTCACTGTTAAATAGTTAACTGCTATTTTTACTTTTATTTTTTTTAGAAATATGTGCTGTTGACTAATTACAATACATGCTGCTGTTTTCCATTTTTCCAAAAGTACTTGAACAACAAACAGGAAGTGTTTCCCTATGTCCTAATCTCCTTTTCACGCAAGCACCATCTTTGTACCATCTGTTACACTTTATGGATTTTTATGACTACTATGGCATCAGTGAAGAAAAGAAATTCATAGCATGAATACAAATGTCTATAAATTATGTAGGATAAACCAGATAACCATGTTCTCTGGGTTTGCACTGAGTGGTAGGTAAATTTACAATTACTAATGGTGAGCCAATCTTTTTCAAGGAATCTATCCCTGCTATAATCCAAAATACTATAAAAGGTGTAGCATGCATTATGAATTTGGCCAGGACAGAATTATGAGACTATGGTCAGGAATTAAAACTCCACAGTGCAATCCTTTTGCCATAGGTAGGAAGGAAGGTAGAGTCTTGGAGAAAACCAGTAGGAAACTTAACAAACAAGCCAGCAAGTCAGCTGTTGCTCAGGAGCTACAACAGGTCATTTAATATGGAATTATGCAGTAAAATTTGTAGTTAGGAAAACGAGCTTGTTATCTTTTTAATAAATTTATTTTAGAGACAGGATTATGCCGTTGTTCTTAAGCAAGAGATGGGGAAAGCATTGGATACCCTCATTTATGAGAAAAATGAAGAGACAAAATTGAGAGACTATCATCTCTTCGTATTTACTCCTGAGCAGGGAGAAAACCTATACAAGATTCAGTCCCTAGCAAATGCAGAACACTGTGCTGTTAATGTTCCCTTCCAACGTTTCCTTCCTGATTGGACATCAGGAATTGTTCTTAGGGAATATACTTCTAGAACTGTACAAGCATTTGTACACACACACACATACACACAAATACATGTAGCTGAGTAGTTGTAATTTTCAGCTGCATAAATGACTACATAGATCTATTTGGATCAAATCCTGTTGTGACTTAATGAGATTTCACCTCATTGTCTTCCTCCAAACTATCCTAGAATAAAAAAATACAACTGTGTAAAAATTCAAGACAGTTGGAGATGAATTAGAACTGTACCACAGAGTAAGAACTTCAGTAGAATGTGGTGACTTCTGTGGGACACAAGTAGGAAACTGGACACTGGTTTGAGTTTGCCATTTAGTTGTCTGTGCTACATGGAGAGTCTTTCTTGTGTTTTTAAACTAATTTTTTTTTTTTTTTTTAAGTGTAAAATCAAATTTAAATGGTTTTAGACATGTTAAAGATTTTATTTATAAAGTTGGGTTTAGTTCCATTTATGTTAAGTTTCAAGTAAGAAAATGTATATACTCATGTTAACTACAAGTAGTAGAAAATGTAGGAGGCAGAAGTTTCTATAGAACCAAATAGGAGTGCATTATTTCATTTTGCCAGAAAAGTTTTGTTTGATGTTTAGCATAGTTAAGCAACTGTTGCTGTTTACTAAGATGATTCTACGCTTTAGTTTATGGGAATGTAATCCACACTGTTCTGCCAGCAGCTGTAGAAAAGAACAAGAGGGATGGTCAGATACTCATATTCAAATAATTGCTTTCTTAAGCTACACATTATACCAGGTGCTTTCAGTGAAGGAGACAGAACGTCTGTGTTGTATGCACACATATGTACATGTATGCACTCAGAATTTACAGATGACAGAAGAAATCTGTTTGTGTAGAGCAAAATATAGCAGATGCAGGAGGAAACAGAAACAAATGTGAGAGCTGAGAAGAGTGAAGGAGAAGCAAGAGACAGAAGGAAACTGAGTGTGCCTTCCAACTGCTTTGTACTGCTTTTATTCAACAAAGGAGTTGTAAATTTAGTTTAACCAGCCAGTATGCTCTGGCTGTTTTGCTCTGCTCCAGAGTAGCGTAAAACAGCCACAGCATATCAGTGAACCTGGCCATAAAAGCTTACATAAAATGAAATGTGTGTGTTTCTTGGAATTGTTAGAAATAGCTCATTACAATATTATATCTGAGGTTGATTTTTAGCAGTCATGTGTATGATTTTAATACAGTGAGCATATTCAAAGGCATGAGTGGCACTATGGTGGAGTTAGGAATGAACTTATATATCAGTGGTTTAATTGTAAATACAACACAAAATTTGTAAGTAATTCAAAATAATTAAAAGAAAAAAATTAAAAGAGAGAGAATTCAAGATCAAAGTTGTATTTGAAACCAATTATGTTGAAGCATAGAAATAAAAGAAAATAAGGGTACGCAAAAAATCTTCACTCCCTTTTGGATAAATTATTTCAGTAGAAAATAAATATATTTAAAAATCACGCTGATAAAAAGTATCTAAAAATGTTCATTTTAATCTAGTCATCTTGCAGGGCATAATTATAATTATTTGAGAATAATATGGATGTATTATGACCTTTTTTAGGTCTTAGTTTTGTATTTCCTGATCCGGTGATGTTTTCTTTTGATATTTTCTGTGAAAAATATTGTAAATCCATTTTTGTTTTATTTCAAAAATGTTCCCCTTACTAACTCAGTTTCTGAATATATACAGTTGTTTGGCTTTAGTTGATTTTTTTCTTACTTTTAATGATACAAATTCATATAAACACTCCAAAAGGAAACTCAAAGAAATATTGATGTGTTTTACCTATACTGTTTCATATAGGTATAGATAGTAGACATTTGTATACATTAATTTTCCCATAACTTTGCTTTTATAAATTTTTGTTTGCCACAGAATTGGATATAACAACTTTAATCAGTTTTGTATATGTGTTAAGATTCTGTATTCATTTAATCCTTTGGTGCTGAGTATCCTGGCTTTATATTTGTGTGCCTGAAAAGAAAATTTCCTTTTTTATCTCAATCTCTGATCTTCCAATTTCATTAACAATACACGAGTTTGAGTACCATGTGAGTAGATGAAGTGTACACTCTTGCCCATGCATATTTATTATTTAAACGTTTGGATTCCCCTTGTCACAATCCTTATTTTTATTCTCTCAAAAGTCAGCATTTATTGTTTTTTCAATCTCTTAATATTTAGAAATATATCTAGTTTTTTTATGCTCATCTCTGAAACTCTCATCTCTGAAATTCTCTAGAAGTAAGCTTAATGTACCACATGAGGGCGAACCATCGATTTATATTATTTTGAATATTGTTATGGCTTTTTTTGACACCACCCCTCTGAAATATACTTTGACTCTGAACAGAAACCCTGGTTTCTTAAAAGCAAAACAAAAGAATGTGCGAGTCAAAAATGAACACTTTTCCTAGCTGTATCTAGCTTTATTTAGAGTGAGTCATAGAACAATGGTATATTACTATAAAGTTCAATTAATTCCACAAAGTACAATTTTGAGACAACAATTCTAAATATTCGTAGCTTAATGCTGCCATTTCTATGACTACAATGTCCAGAGGCTGCTGAAAAGGTTATATTATGGTCTAAAAGTTATGTTAAGACTCAATTTCTCTTTCTAGAACTTTTAATGAAAAGAGATCAATACAAAAAGAAATATGGGAAAGGAAACAAACAAACAAACAAAAAAAGTTAGCTGCTCAGTCTCTTGAGTCATAAGAGAATCAGAAGTACCAAAAACCAAGATCTTCAGAATCTAAATCTACTGTGTTATCAGAAATTTCCATTGGCAATCGTCTCAGACTAGCAAAATGCCATGTTTATCTTAACTAATGGAAATAAAAGTTTTATCCCTCAATATTTTCTTTTATAGTAACTGGCAAGAATTACACCAAAAACTGTTATCTCTTGTCTATTTGTGGGCATCATGGGTTCAACACTTCATAAAGAGAAAGTTAGAATCTCTGGGTCATATGTGCAAGAGGCAGGTAACGATTTACCCAAATGATCTTTGTTAATGAAAAGTGATAATTGTCCCTAATCCTGAAATCTCATGTTTATAGTACTACTTTATGCAGAAAAATATAGATGAATAGAACACAGTTTTGGAAGTGTATTTAATGGTATATGTATGTAGGTGTATAGTTTGCAGTCATCCACTGCATTCTACATGGTTTTAAGTTAGAATTACAATCAATTTATGAGTTTGTCAGCTTCTACTAAGTATTGTTATAAAATGAGCATACAAATAACAGTTCTTTCTTTTCCATTATGCCACAGAACATGTCTGAGCAGTATTCAAAGACAGGTATATGAAATGCCTAAAAAAACAACTTCCTGAGCAGTTCCATTTGAATAATTTGGGAAAAGGTTGAAGATTTCTAGAATATTATTTTTAAAATCTGCTTAGAATATAAATTCCATGCGTAAATATCCAGTAGTCATTTGGATCAGTGGCACTGGAAAAGCTCTTCATTTGACTTTTTGGCGGGAATATTGTTAAATTTTAATGCTGTCTTTATCTGGACAAAGGTTCTGAGCGTGCAGATTAGTATTGTATTAGTGTTTGCTAGCATTGGTATTGGTTTTGGTATTGGTAGTATTAGTTCTAGTGTAAGCACTGATTGAGACTCCCTAGGATATTGAGAAGCAAAGTTAAAAGCACTTGAAACTCTAGCATAAATAGCTTCTCAACATTTTGTTATACTTCAGAGGTCACTATAAAACTAATCCTGGCAATGCTGTTTATACCCTGCAACCCTTTGTTCTTCCTCCTTCTTTATTTTTATTTGGAAAATCTAACTTCTTCTCACCAAACTACCCTAAATTTTCATCTTTACTGTAGCAGGATTTTAAAACTACGCATGATGCTCATTTCATGCACTGGAACCAGAGAAATGAAACCTTTCATTATAGAAATTAATTAGTGTCAGCTTACTTTTCTACAGATGCACAGCTCCTTTTATTGACATGGCAGAAAAGGGGGTGGAGGAGAAAGGATAATAAAATATGGCATGTGTCAAGTTTATGTGGTTCAGGTTAAAAACTTTTTGATTAAAACCTAAGCTGTACATGGTCTGTAGTTTAAAAGTACAAAAAGGTATCTGAGCTCTTCTGCAGTAGAAAGGTTTTCCAGTTTTTGTCAGGTTTGAAAGGTGAAATAATAAAGGTACATTGATAAAGAATTGTCACATGTTTTGATGAAAATATGAGAAATGCCACTAAAAACATCTTGGAAGAAATTAAAAAGCTGAGAGAGAAGATATTTCTACTCTAACAGTCAAAATATCTGTGGTATTTAAAATAGAGATAAATCTTAGGTCTGAATTCAAAGTCCTACAGCAACACTGAGCAATTGTGTAGATGTCCAGCCTCAATTTAAATTTTGTTGCTTTATAATAACTTTTGAGAACTACACTATAGCCTATAAAAAATATCCACATGTTCTCTGCTGGAACAGCTCCAGACTATAACAGAACCACTAGATTGCACCCTGGTGCTTTATGTATTGTTTAATTGTTTTCCTTTGGTGGGTATTTTTATTAAAAGCCCATTATCCAGAATCAGACAGAAGTGTTGTTACAAGAACAGCAGAAACAGAGGCCTTTCAGCTACACAGTTCTTATTCATGCCTTCTTTAGCCAGCTTAGCTAATGAGACCTCCACTATTCTTCTTTTAGTACTTCAAGAAAAAGAAACCAGAGTTTTTATTTTCCTCCTTTCAAACATAAGTTGGATTGCAAAGAAGTATTGTGAGGTTGTGTGCGTGCTCACACACCTGGTGTGTCTGTATAAGCTTGTGTAGATACTTCTGGGGTATGTCTGTGCTTATAGATGTTCACATACTTTTGTATCAGTAACTCCTTGGAGATATTTTTAAAGTCTAATGATTCTGTGTACTTATGCTACTCTTTGTCTGTAAAGAAATTGAATTAAGGGAACAAGTCTTTTTCATTAAATAATAATAATAATAATAATGTAAATACAAAAAAAAAAAAAAATCACAACACATATTCTAGTGTGTAAAGCTCCAGTAATTCCAAAGGAAAATAGAAAATTCTAGCAAGACACAGACTTTGGAATCCTGAGTTATGCTGAGTAGCACATGGCTCAGTGCTGCAAGATCTTAAGAGGTTTCATGTTACTGGGTGTTGTCAGAGCCCCAGTTCGGAGTATGTTATTACTTTTTAAAATGGGTTCTTAATCTAGCAAAAGAGATGTTTAAAACTATGAAAACACATATATCTCAAAAATAGATATCTAATGAAAAAGTTCAGGGAGGTCTATGGCTCATGATTATGTGGTATTAGTGCTGCTTGGGCCACCAGTAATCCCATTAAATCAATACAGCTTCATGAAGAGTAGATTGTTACTCAGAGTGATGGAATCTATCAGACTTCAAACTCCAACAAGTATTATAAGAAAAGAAGCTCATTCATGGAGTAATTTACCATGTTTGGTGTATGTTTATATATTTTTTTAAGGAAAGTGAAGTCTTTGTCCTGTCATCAAAATACTTAATTTTAGGTCTTCTAGGGTCCACTTTGCACACCAGCATTAATTAATTAATGGCTAATATGTAATGTTGCTTATACTCAGTAGTAACTTCTTGCAAGAGTCATCATTCTAAGTTTGTGAAACCAAAGGCTGTTCACCAATAAATGTGACAGGATCCTAGATAATTTGACTACACTTAGCACAATTGAATAATTATATCTTTTAAATTATATGTGAAAACTCTTATGATTTATAATGGCTTGAAAAAAAAAAACAACACGCTTTTAAATTTTATCTGACTTGTGTGTTTGCATACCAATGTCTTTCTAGTCATACTCTATTGGGTGTCCGAATAAAGTTACCAAAATTCTAAAGGTATCAAAAATTCAGAAAAAATTAAACTGAAAAGATTAAAGTGCATTCACTATAACTGGTCTGAAAATAACTATGCCTTGGGGAAGGCATAGCTGGGGAAGCTGCTCAGTATTTTTAATATGTCATGCTACAGTGTACATTGATGTCAGTTAATGTAAAATAGAGGACTGAAAGGAAGAGGAAGCTTATTTGGTCCTTTTGTCCTCATCAATAAATCCACTAGTCTTTGCAGCTTTCTCTCTCCTGTGCTGGGTGTGGTGTGAATTATTAAGCAGAGCTGACTAAAGACAGCAGTTCCAGTAAGTAGCAACTGTCCATGGTTTTGACATGCAATTTTCTTTTACACTGGAACAAAACCAAAACCATTTGAAAACTTCTAAGAAAACAGCTAAGTGTGAGTTTCAAACCCTTTCATGACTGTGTTCATCTCTAGCCTCACGGTGAGGACATCACTCTAGGAAGCAACAAACTCTAAGTGAAAAAAACTTATCCCTAAATTATTAAAAACAATTTTTCTTCCTATTTATGTTTCCACAATTTATCACCCACCCATTTTCTCTTCCCTTATTCATCTATTTAAATTTGAATTCCTCTCATAAGAGGATGTTGTCACTAGTGATACAACCACATTTCACTGAAAAGTAGTTCTGCTAAGCTCTCTGTCACCTTCTCCTTTCTCCATCTCTGTCTTCAAAAACACTGAGTGTACAGATTGCTGTTTGTCCTGCAGTTCTGTTCTAGACCTTCTTCAGAGAAGAATCTCAGCCTTCCTTTCCTCTAAAACAGTGATGTATTTCCTACATATGAACAGTAGCTGAGTCTGTATACAGCTAAGTTCTCCAGAATATGTAGTCAGGAGCCACTTATTTACACATAAAGTGTGTATAGACAGTAGGCATCTTTTTGTTGTTTCTTTGCAGTCTAATACAATGAGGTTATTGTACATGACAGTGGTTCCAGTGTAATGTACTAATATAAATATGTTATTATTAAGAATAACAGCAAGACTTGAGTTAAAAGATTGATTTGGGAGATGTTTTTGATTGGTAGATGTTTTTGATTGGTAGAAATAAGAAGGAAAGTTGGCTGTTCCTCTCTGCATCACATTGCATGAGAGGTACACACCCTCAGCACTGGGGATGATGGCTGAATATGGCACATGGGGCCATGCAAGCTGGTGGAGTCCCTGGGACCAAAGCTGGCATTATCCATTCAAGCCCTCAGGTCTAATGAAGAAAGGGTGCCTTCCTAGGATTTGAAAGGGAGAAATGAAGGAATTGAGTCCTCCAGACCCAATGAAAGATGTGCAGTTCTTTGTTTTCTATGTGAATGAACCGATTTTATCTGTAACACTGTAATGTGGTCCTGTATTCTGGAACTGTTCTTGTGTGAAATGTATGAGAGTATGGATATGCTACTGGTAGGATTCAGTTTTTCTCCAGATGGGCTTTGGAAGTATGATCCTCCCCCTGTTCATCTAACTCAAAAACACACATATCACTAAGTATCACTCCTGCAGTGTCCATGATTTCATTAAGCCCATGAGCACGCATATCTTGTTGACATCTGGGGAAACATGATGATTATCAACAAAATGTAGAGGTTGTTGTACACTGCATCACTTCAAACACAATGAGGTTATTAAGGCTAGAATGTAGAATGTCATTTGCAGAATTTAAGCAAGATATAAGAGCTTCCTAAGTTTCTATTATAGTTTTATTCCAGCACTATTCTTTGACAATCTAAATAAATTACTGCATGTATTGGACCTCTGAGGCTTGGGGCAAAGAATGGAAAAATTATTTACAAAAGCTTGAAAATATTTAATCACTAGAGGCAGGGGGCAACTGTGTTTTAATTAGCAGTTCCTCAGGCTATTGGCTGGCTGGAGGCTTTCTCAAACAACCACACAAACGCACTGAATAGCTGTTTGCCAGCCTTAGGGTCAGGCCTGAGATGAAACAGATAAGATAATTGGCTCTAATGAAATCCAGAAGGCCTTGGCTTTCTTGTTTGAGCTTGGATTTGAAAAGTGCGTGTGGAAGTGAGGCTTAATTCAAACCAGTCCTGAACTAGGCCCATTTTTCAGTGACTTTGATATTGTTTGAAGTTCTGAAAGTGTTCGCCACACCACTAGCCTGCTGGGCTGGGCCTCCCCGGTCACCTTAATTACTGAGCTTTATTGCTGACTTTACTACACAGGAAAGGAGCCATTATATGTTCCATCAACATCAGCTCTCCTCAGATTGGAGGAAAGGGCAGGGTGAAAGGCCACTGTAGGAAGGCAAAAACTTCACTTTGAGGTAGTCAGATCATTTACCCGTGTTAAATTTCACTGTGCTATGTGCGTACATTCCTCAAAACACAGAAGCCCAATTTCCATTTTTTTTTAGCAAGTGATTACTTTTCAAAACATTTTGTTTGTGTCTGATTAGCAGGAGGGGACATTTATTCTTAGAGGTGGAAAAGAAGGCAAATTTTAACAAACGCCTAATTAATCATCACAGAGGAAAGAAATCTAGTTAAAATCTGTAATAAAGAGAAATTGTTCTTAATGCTTCTTTGAAGTGGGAATAAGTGAGGAAACCCCTACAGTGTGTTTGCAGACCTGACACCCTACAGAACCTACTTCTTGTAACTAGCCTGATATCTTGAGGGTAACTTGTAATGTGCTCTGCAACAATAGAAGGGCGCCTGTGAAATACCGTAATGGCAAGCAACAGTCGAGGTATTTTAGCAATGTTAGTTCTAAGTTATTCTCTTTATGATAATTACTTTCAGAGTTTGGTCCTAATCTCTTTAGCTGCTCCAGCTGGTGGTGCTGCTGGGAAAAAAAAGAAAAAAAAAAAAAAGAAGAAGAAGAAGCACTCATGTGCATGAATGAATTTTTGGATCTGGACACTCTGTAGTGGGAGAGATATCTGTTGGACTTCAAGAGCCAGTGTCCAAGGCCATGGAAGTTCCCTGGAAGTTCTGCAGTTGGACAACGAAGAACAGATACCACAAATGCTTACACATGTGGTTGAATGTATTTACATATTAATTCCATGCTTCTTACTCAGTTGGGCTACTAATCTCAGTACAGCTACGCATGTGCATTAATGTTCACAGGATTGGGCCTCCCAACACTAATTGGCCAGTTTGCACCTGATCCCATATTACCTATATTAATATATAGCAAAAGAAATATTGATTAATGTTACTTGCTGGTGGGAATCAGATAAAGACGCACAAACTGTATTTCCATGAGCTTGGGAGGGAAAATCAGAAAAGACCAAAAAAATCAGTTTTGTTGCTGTCTACTCTTTGAGCTTTTTTTCTTTTTTCTTTTCTTTTTTTTTTTTTTTTTTCATTTCCTTGTTCATTTGTTTGTTTCTTTGTTCTGTTTGTGGTGTGGTTTTTTGGTTGTTTTTTTGGGGGGGTTTTTTTTTTTGATAGTTGTTTTTTAAGGAGCTAATAGTTCTGCTTTTCTTAATAGTTTGAATGTGTCTTCATTAAAATTAGAAAAGCCACAAAGATGCTTTCTGTAGAGTATACAGCCCTTTCCTTAAGGCAGCAGTTTCACAGAGACTTCTATAATTTGAGATAGTTATACCTTCTGTTATTTTATAAGTAATATCTGTGCTATAGTGCAGATCTTACACCTGTATGGCAGAAAATTTTTTAACACAAAGGATTCCTGGTTAAGAAGCCTGAAGGTTTCTTGTTTTTCTTCCCTTTCATATGCCCTGTCATTTTAACACATTTTATGTTAGTAGAATGGCGAATTGGCTATTGTTAAAGAAAAGCAGCGCGTTTTATTTATCAGTATTTTGTGAAATTTTAACCTGTTAAACTCATAGCCACATCACAGTGAGTTAGTTATATGTATATTGACACACATTTTATTAGCACTAGGCTAAGACAAAATACCTTTTGAAATAACCCTAATTCATTACAATTATCAGAAAACAATGATTTCCCTTCTAATATAAATGGTTGTTTTGTGAGAAAACAGTAGTGTAGGTGTCATTGCATGAGAGTTCCTGTGAACAGTATTTCCCAATGGATAGATGTTCTGCTCTTTAACAGTAGATTTTGTTCTCAAAAAAATAGATGTTGTTATCAAAAATGAAAACTTCCTTCTTGATGCTTCTTAAGAGACAATGTGCTATCTGAAACTCTTAACAAAACTACATAGAAAATTTGCTGTTTTGAGAAAGTAAGATCTTTTTATTTTTTTAAACAGAAAAAGCATGGCAGTGAAGGGCAATGATGTACCACTGAGAAGGTGTAAAGTATAAGTCTTCCGTGTCTAAGTGTACTTTCAACTATATTTCCCACATTTTGTGGAAACTACTGGGATTAGGGGTGCAGATAAAGTGATATAAAGATATTACAGTATGTTGGAAAAGATTTCTTGACTGGGAGAGTTGGGACTGCATAATCTATTAGGGATTTAAATCATACCTTACACATATGCCTAATGATGTTTTTAAAAAAAAGGAATAAGAATATGAAATCTACCTGTGATTTAATCAGACCTTTGCACATCTGTCTACAAACATTATACAGTTAAGCTTGGATGTTTGCTGTAAGTCATGCAGGGGACAGTGACTGAGGAAGCATTTTATTGTAGGCAAAAATTCCCTGGATCCTTAAGTCACTTATTCTGAAGGCTTCCAGCAATGTTTTTAAGGTGTGAAATGCTTATTACTAAAAAGTGTAATTTTAACGTAGAGCTAAGGGCCATGTACTTTCATAATTTCCATCTTATAGTTTAGTTACAATTGCTTGTAAATATGCAATTTAAAAAAAAAAAAAAAGAGAGAGAGAAATCCTAAGAAAAATATTCATATAGTATCCATTATCTGATGTAATGGTGTTGCTTTGAATATTTCCAAAACACTATGGAGACCACACAGCAATTCAGTAGCTGAGCCAAGACTACATGCTGAGCCCCACTATCTTCACTAATTCTGTGAAATTTTTGCATTTTTAAAACAGGGGATTAAAAAAAAAGGGATCATTATATATCATAATTTTGTAAATCTATTACCATTTTCTTAAAACAGATTTTAGTTCTTCTTTTCATTGTTCTTTATATGTGTCATTTTAGAAAGCATGAAGAAGTGATTTGAAACAGTGGGGTTCAATAAGTTGCTTTTAGATTCAGTGACCATTACACATTTCAACAGCACTGTATTTTGTTGTTCATAACATGTGGTTTTTTTTCAACTCTCTGATAATAAGAAGCTAACTGGAAGATAACTGACACTAAGAAAATTTAACTGGATACTGATTCTTTATGTATTTATTTTATCCTAGATTGCTGTCATGCAGGAAGTTTGTTGCACTGGTAGCAAACAGTGGAAGAGCTAATAAGGACATAACCTAACTATAGTATATACCTGTGGATTTTGACTGTGACATTGCATTACTGTAATCACTAACAATAGTGAGGATAGTTAACTGCAAAGGACTTTTGTTGAGGATTACAATAGATATGTAATTCTTTTGACTGAGGAATTCAGCTGGGATCCATTTTTCATATCATGGTCAATACCACATTCTCTTAGATTACTTGTGTGTGATGTGGGAGATCAAAGGATTGTACTTTTATTTCTGTGACCACAATAAACTTGAAAAGAATAAAAAGAGATCATTGTGAATATCACATTTAAAAGAAAAAAAAAAAAACAAAAAAAAAAAACCAACGGGGCTTAATATGATTTGGAGAAAATAACAATTAGAAGAAAAATGAGGATATCATACTTCTTAGTTGTAGTGTGAAGTCTTGCACCTGCTTGTTAGCAAGGTCAGATTTAGGATTATGAAAAGAAAGGGAGTGCTTTTACTTCTATTTTTTTTCTCCTAATGCTTCTGGTGCTTTAATTTAATTCATATGTACAGTATTCCAAAATAACTGTGGTGATTGATAGTGCTGTAATAAAACACAGGAACATACACACAGATTTAATGTTTCTTTAAAGATTTAAAGGGGTTCCCTTTGCATTCTATTTATAATTGAGCTTTAAATATTTTTAGCAGAAACAAAATTCTAACTATAACATCAGCCATTGATTGGAATTTGCAATCAAATGTATCTCAGTCATCTTTAAAAGTGACTAATATCTTGTGCTTTTGACAGTTAAAAACCAAGCCATTTTTATTTAACAGAAGTTATTGTATAATTGCAGTTCCATACTATTTATGCCCTGTTAGGTTATGCAAGAATTGTGAAATTAACAAAGTGCTAAGTCTTGTCTTGTCCATGTTGCTTATGAGTGTAATTATCTTTGCAAAAGTCAGATAATTATTGTTATAAACTATTGTAATATTAGCTGCCCAGATGGGACTATGATTTTTGCACTGAAAAATCAGCAGTGTACAAATCATTGAGATGAAACAGAACATTCTGCCTGCTGCGCAGAAACAATTTGTACTAGTACCCTAAAGGAATATGCGGGAGGTAGCCACAGATTTTGAGATCTTAGTTGAAAACTTTGATTATACGGTTGTGATTCACTTCCTTATATCATTTCTACTTTGAATATGAAGAGAAATGACTTTATATTTGGAAGAAGGTTGAGCTCCTCTGCTATCTGACCTTTTCTGTACCAGTACCTCAAGACTGACTGGAGAATAGCATCAATGGAAATTTTCTTAAAATGATTTATCTGCTGGAGCTGTTAGCTTGATTTACTCAATAGGATCAATGCAGTTGTGATTTATGGCTTCTTACTTCCCATTAGGCTATGAATAAAAGCTGGTATATGAACAGGAGATTTCAGGGCCATGATCAGGCATTCAACCATTTATCTGCAATGTAGCCATCTCCACATGAACAAGATGCCCACATACCCAAATACTCGTGGTGATTCAGTCAGCTGAACTGAGGGAGCTGTATACTCACATTTAAGCAGGGACATACACTGCTTATTTGAATAATTTTCTAGTCTTTAATGCCTATAACCAGTAGGACCTTCATTCAGCTTTCAAAACGTCCAGTACTACGTGAGAAGTGCTCAAGGAACTAATGTTTACTGTTACGGCCAACAGCTTTGGCACAGGATTTCTGTAAGATCTGATCCCTTTCACATTGTCAGCAGGTGGTCAAGAGGGATTCTTCTACATCCCAAAAGCTGTTGAATACCTCTGCATGAGGAACTGAGCTGAATCCTCTTTGTCAATGAAATACAGTGAGAGTGTAGATCCTCAACTCACATTTAGAATCCTACATTTGCATTTGGGTGCCGTTCCTGGTTAAATCAATCTCTATTCTAGGTAATGATTATGGACATTATTCGAGGAAAATTCAGTTAAGTGGGTTTTCATCCCAGTCTGGTTAGGGATGTTGTCTTAAGATAAATCTTGCAGCATGTCTACACTTCCATACCTGCAAAGAAAGAGTAGATGTACTCAATCCAGCTTCAAGCTCCTCTTGGAATGCCTGCAGATGTAATTTTCATGAACTACAAGTTCTAGTTGTTTTTGTCTTTGCTACATTGTGTCAAAATGTAAACAAACATCCTGTAAGTAGTTCATAGCTGTCTCCAAGTTGATCTTTCAAGGTGTTCAAGGTGTTTCAAGGTTGGTCTTTCATCAGTGTGTAGTTCAGTCATGTACCTAGACAAGGTTATGCACTTCAGTTTACTGATGAAGTAGGAGGTTTGCCACTTTGGTTGTCCATTTTTTGTTATGTCTTTGTTCTGCACCTCTCATAGCCAACACTGTTGGCTGCATTTAGACCTAAAAGCATGATAATAATAGTCAGGGATGAGGTTGTACTTTAGTCAAGTTGTACTATATACTCCTAAAGAGACTACCTCTCAGCAGTGACCCCTTCCAGAAATTCAGACCTGGTAATATTTATGAGTGTTTGGAGCAGTTGAAAAGTTGGCTAGAGATCTTTTAAATAGCTAAATTTTAGCACATTCCCTAAGGAGCTGTGATGGAGATCATTTCAGACCTGTCAGAGGAAGATCATACCTTAATTGTACTTCATTGTACTATAAAAAATGAGAACTCTTCACTAGATTTAAGAGTCAGTGGTATTGTGATCTGTGTGAAACATTAGAGGAACTCACCTGGGATCTCACAGTGTGCATGAAATACCTTTGTCACTGACACAAGCTTACAAATAGTCATATAAATGTGATGGTTTCTGCAATTGATCTTTTCTAGAAGTATCTCCAGCTTGACAGAGAGCATCTTTTCTGTTTGATTTATTCTGTAATAGAGTACACTCTGGTGGCTGCCTTCCAAAAATGCTGTCCTGAGTGTCTGTTTATGAGTACAGCAGCTCCAAATCACTCAGTTCATGACTCCAGTATTTTATTGCAAGATAAATACTACTTTGGCTATGGCACAGATGCCAGCCTTCAAAACGGAGAATTTCTGAAAGTAAGAGGGGCTGATTTCAGTAGCAACTGTTATTCTGTTAGGGCTGCATATTAACATCTGAGCTTTAAAAATTAGAGTACAGTATGCCACAGAGTGTGAAAAAGCACCACTAGTATTATTTGTTAAAATCCAAGTCAGACAATTTCTGCTGTCATTGTCCTTTCCCTATTCAGTAGAGAATGCACTGCTGTAAGCAGTAGGATGATTCTTTCTCCAGTCTGTTTCAAAACTCTGACAGTTTCCATAACCAGAGAGGTTCTGTAATTAATGCAGCATGCAAGCTGCCTCTCAAAACCCATTTGTATGCTCTAAAAAGTTGTAGAAATCTCAGGGGGATTTCCAGAAGTTTTCTCCACTAGGATGCTAGTTTGTAGTGATTTTCTTCATTCACTGACACAAGGAAGAGCAAGAACTTACTTTTTGTCTCACCAGTGTTTGAAAACAGGCCTTTGGACAGCACAAGAAGGACAGAGTTTGAGGAATAAAAGCCTCAAGTGGTGCAGCCACCACAACAGACTAAGTCTCATCCAATAAATAGGACTTTCCAACGTAATGAATGTTTATCTGTAAGAGGTGTGTTTCCTGAAAATGGGAATTGTCTCAAGGAAAAGAGATTCAGCACAACTGAAATTTAAAAAGATGATAGTTAAGTGTCCAGCCAGCATTCTGAAGTCTGAGACAGAGAAATGTCTAGGTAATCCTGTGAATTATGCACCTGTGTACCCTTTAAATGATGGACCAGATGCGGAGGTGATGACCTTGTCTAAGTTCCTTTGGCATTGCAGCTCTGGATGTCTTTCACGGTGGACTGCGCAGAAGGGATCACAAGGAAAAGTGCACAGACACAAGAAACTTATGAAAGCCCCAAGAGTGAGTGAGTACACACTCATGCTTCTGCAAGTTCAGTGCTTTACTGTATTTCTGTGAACATTTTGAGAAACTGTTCTTTACTAAGAAAGAAAAAAAGTTTCAGTTTACTCTTGCAGGAAGTTTATTACTGAATACAATTTAAGGATTAATGATGAACTCTAATCATCAGTGGATGGGTTATATCTTCACAGGAGGCAGAGAATTAATCCTGCTATGCTGAGCAATTTTAAGCAAATAATATAGGTATTTGGATCCTGATCCAAGAACATTTTTAAAAAATTTCTTTTTTCCTTTTGTGACAATCATATTTTTGCTTGTACAAGGGCTACTCCAAAAGTAACCCCTCCTATGTTATACTGGTCACAATAGCAGAAATAGATGTAGGTGGTATGGCAGTATAGGTTGTACCTTCCCACCACTATTTCATTACATTTCGTTGCTGTGTGACAGATAGCAGCAGAGGGTCAGGCTGGCAGAATGGAATCTGACATGGAAGTGTGTGTGAAGCGAAGGTGTGTCATTGAATTTCTCTATGTGGAAAAAAAAAATTGCATACACTGACATTCATCAGTTCTTGCTGAACATTTATGGGCACCAAACAGCGGATGACAGCACAGTGAAGCAGTAGGTGATACATTTCAGCAGTGGAGACAGTGATGTTTCAGCAACTGTGGAACTGTGTGTTTTGTGAGCAAAGCATGCTAGCTCTTCATTGCTGGTGAAAATGAATACCTAGTGGCAGTGCCTGTATTGAAAAAAGATACTGTTTTGTAGTTGAGAATTTTCTCTATCAAGTAGTGCTATTTTGCTCTCTGTACCTGTTGTAGTTTCTATGGAGTTAAATATGAGGCATTACTTTTGGAGCAACCTCAGCACCACTGCATCTTTATTAAATTGATTATATTAACATCACAATGAATTTTATTCAGCAGATACAATAGTTTGCAGCAATAAATCATTCACACCTCTGCTAACCTGTATACAGGCAATAACAGTACACTGTGCCTTAGACAACATTCAGAAAATAATGTGCTTAGGTCAGCGAAGGACCGACAGAACTTAAAAATAAATAAAACAAGTTGAATTTTTCTGAAAGTCCCCAGTGTCTATCAGAATGGAGCTTGTAGGTCTCATTCATTTTCCACCTCAGTGAGATAATTGGGAAGTAAATGGTGAAACGGAGCTCTGGTCTAATAGTAATGAGCAAGCAGATGAGAGAAAACAGAGTAGAAAAAGAATGTAGATGAGACATAGGAGGAAAAGATGAGAGAAAACAGATGGAAGCCAAAAAGCCAATGAAGTGTGAGAGACAAGACTATAATGATTTGCTCAAGACATGGTGGAACTAGTCTGGATAGAATAAGAAAAGAAAACCTGTACTCTAAGTCCAACTTCAGAATAAACCAAATCTCTTTTCATCTTGGAATTAAAAACAGTTTCTATTACAGGATATTCTGATAGTATTGGTGACCTTGGATAGAAAGACTGAAATATACGTCAAAACATTTAGATGTTTATACAAGCCAAATTTCACTCCACTAGAGGTCTAATCTTTTGCTTGTACATATTTCCTATAAAATTGTATAGAACCTAAAACTGATCACAGAGATAACATCGACAGAACATATATTTGTATACCAGCATCCTAGATCACCATTTTTTTTTTCCACTTCCCCCTTATCTAATAGTTATTCTTTGATCCCTTAATAATAACTCATTTGTTGCATCTATATAGACAATCAAATTTTTTAGAACTTGAGTGGAATTTTTCTACTTACTGGAGGATAATTTTTGAACTGTTAAAGAGCAGAACTACGTGTACAAGGATTTGGCTTCGCTTGCAGTTAGAAATGAAGCCAAAACTGAAGATTCACTTGTACCCTGTAGCTGATGAAACAACATATGCACTTTTCAAATGCAAGTGATTTTTGTATAGATAGATTGTACATGAATGCTAGTATGTGAATGTTTAGAACTGCAGGAGTTTCCGAACATCTTTAAGCCATTCTTGATCTCTACATGCCAGTAGTTAGCAATCCCGCTAGAAGGAATGCTTCTTAGATTGCAAGCTGAAGAGTACTTCTCCTTTGTTGCTTTAGTCATTGATTTTTTTTTTTTAGATTTATTTTTATTTCCATGACCAGGTCAAAGTTCTCCTTTGGTGATTCAATGAAATTTAAAGAGAATGGAGAAGAGCCAGAGGGAATATGAAAACATCAGTCTTGGCATGATTAGCTTACTTTTCAGTCCTCTTTGCTCTTTGATACTCCTCATCTCTATCATTGCTTTTTTGGTGAAGGAAGCAGTGCAATTAGGTGGTGGGAAAGTTGGCTTGCGTTTCATCAATGCAAGTAAGACTTGTCCAGTCCTCATTCCACAGTCAGAACTCCTCAAAGATAACTGTTTCCTTCCTGCCTGTGGGTTTCCATTTGTACTGACGTTACCAATATTTCTGCTGTCAGGGCACCAATTGTTGCTTAAGATTTGAGTTAAATGTCTCATATTTTTACTAGAACAAAAGAAAAATAAAGAATTTAAGAACTTTTTTTAGAGGCTGTGACAAATTTGAAATTGTATTTGTGCCACTGTGATGTCTTTTTGAAGTAATACTGGATAAATAATTTCAAAAATGCCAATTTTTTTTGAGCACTAAATATTGAAATTACTTCACTGGCAATGTCTGTCAAGTGTATTGAGTTGGTTTAACAATAAAAATTAAATATATATATATATAAAAGACCAGTAAATGAGAAGAAAAAATATGAAATTCTAGAAATATAATTTGATTAATTTTTTATGCATTTTCAAATGTCAGAGGTTATTGAAATTAGAACTGCAAAATCAAGAGCATCTGTATGTATACAGGCTTAGCATTATACTAATTTAGGTTTTTGTTTTTGTTTTTGTTTTTGTTTTTTTGTCTGGAGACTGAACTATTTTGCAAATAAAAATAATATAAAAATTACAGATTACATACCCTTTTTCCTTACCATTTCATGCTGAAGGGCTGGTAATTTCTCCTTATTTAGGTGCCAGGAGTCTTCCAACCTTTCTTGAAGAGGCCACAACTTAAAAATCTATTGGATCACCTCCCATCTATTAGCAATGATAAAAACTTCCTCCTAACCACTGTAATTACACAACTCCTTTTGACAGGTTTGGCAATTTTATGTTGGAAGAGTAATTTTAACATAGAGTAGATGAGAACAGAGTGCCAAATTTCTCAGCTGTTTTAAAATTACTTGGTTTTAAATACAGGCTGGCAACTGAAAGTGAAGAACTCAAACAGCAAGAAAACTAGTTTTTGGAACTGTTGATAATCCAAAGATAACAGCATGAAAAATGCTGCTTTCAAGCTAGTAATGTGTGCATTTTACAGGTTCTGCTGGTAATTTTATATGGGGAATTCAAAATTACAAAAGGGTTTCCTAAATAAATAGTAACTCTTATTTTTTTTCAGTAAGCATGCTAATGCTGATTAAAGTTAAATCCTTAGGAGATAACTGACTATGAAATTCTAATGAGTTCTTAAAAACTTGGAAAATAAATGTTGTGGGTTTTTTTTTCAAATAAATTTGGATTTCAAGAAAAAATCAAATTTTTGGACAAAATGAAAAAATTGGATTATATGATAACTAGATATTGTATTATCCAAACATCAAAGCTGAGAAAAGTTCTATTTTTACTTATTTAATAAGTGTACTTTTGACTTAAATTTGTTACAATGTTTTCTGAAATTTTAATGTTGTTTTCTGATATATCCCATCTAAAAGTTATTATACTACTTTGTCACTCCAAGACATAAGTGCAACAAAATAAAGAAATAAGTAGAAACTCAGAGATGTTTTTGTTACTATTTTCAACATTTTAAATTGAGACAGACGTTGGAAAAAGGAACTAGGTGATTCAATTCATCCTTACATTTTCTTGAAATTATAATCAATCTCAGTTTCCAAGGTAACTGACTACATGAGGATGGACCAGCCAATAATGGGAAACAGCTTTCTGTTTTATTACTGTAACATATGGTAGAAAAAGTCTTTTTTGTTTCATGCTGTTGAGGAGACTATCTAATTTATCACCCCAAATAGAATCCAAAAATGATTAAAAGAGGTGTGAGTAGTTCAGTATTGTAGCAGAAATGCAGAGATGTAAGTTCATGGGGGAAAGGCAAATACAGAAACAGTTGGTGTAAGTGATTGTACTGGCAAATGGATTTGTATTGTATCAGTATGACTCTCTCAGGGTGAGTGGAATTGTCTTTCTGCTGTGAATTGCCTGGCACAAATAAATAAATAAAGGGCTTCTTCCATGTGCACCACTGAAAGAGGTATGATTGATGGAGGACCATGAGGCATACTACATTTCTTTTGCAGATGTCAGATAAAATCTATTAGGAGAAGTGTTGGTTCCCTGAAGTCAAAGAAGCTTAAGTAGAATATTTAATCATATCATGGTGTATCTACATTTCCATGTTTTGTGTCTTGGACTGAGATTTCAAGTGCTTTACTACTCACTATTCTTTCCTTCCAAAAAAGCTGTGAAATATTTATGCAGGATTATTTAATGTATTCCCCTTTTTTCCCTTTCCTTCCAGATGTGCTTAAGAAAGTATTTTTGATTACCAGAATTCATTAATCCTTTTTTTCCTTTTTTAGAACTTTCCCTGAAGCTGGCACTGTATCTCTTAACCGTGAAATCTTATGTTTCAGATATTTAATTAACACATATTCCTTTGCTACTTTCTTGTTTTATTAAGCTACCTATTTATGTAATTGATTCCTTACTATTTAAAGTTATTTTCCATATGAAAAATTCCATTTGAATTTCAGTATAAATAACTATTTCTTTTTCAATTTACTGAAATACGAATCAGTATTCCCTTTGTCCTCATCATGCCATTCTTGGCTTCATATTTTCCTAAGTCTTAGTTCCCTTCTTTCTTTAACTTCACTCTTTACATTTTTGGTGTGACTTTTGAAGGAGAGTATTTCATATTTTAAAATGCCAGCCTACCTGTCAGTACTCCCTTGACAGGGACTGGTTTTGTGAGTTAATATTTTCTAATCGCATTCAGTTCAGTTAATATTTCAGCATGGACATCTACTTTTCTCTGTCTTTGGAGTCTGCCATTTTTCATTTATTTTGTTGAGCTAAAAGTTTGTAAGTGAAGAAAGGAGATGATAGATAGAATAATATAGGGCAGGACAGCACTCATCCAAACTGCCCAGAGCCAACAGTAGATCACATTTCTAACAAAACAGTAGCTGAAACTTCACCAGTAAAAGCAGTAGTTTCTGACACTGTGTGGTACGTAAGAATTACTTCTTTAGTTGCAGCATGTCACCTTTTCCCACCAATAACTTCTTTCAATTTTGTGTGTGTGTTTGGGAGAGAAGTTTTGAGGGAAAATAAATAGAAATGTTCTCTTCTTATTTGCCTCACATTACCTGTAAATATTTCCTCTAAATATCTTAAAATGCTGTCGGTATGAGATCGATTAACTGTTATTCATCTTAGGTAAAGTGAGAAGACTTGATGCTTCTGTGTCATATAAAGCCTTGGTATATAAATGGTGATGTAGTTTTAACTATTGGAATGAAGTCCAGCTGGTCTGTTTAAATAAAGACTGGAGTAAGGGGGTGGGCTAACATGGTCCTAATCTCCATTGTCAAATGTCCTGCAAGCTGAGCCAAATAGATTAGTAGTTATCAATATGGAAATGCTGGATGCTATTGCTGCCTGTTACATTACTGTCTTTCTGCTTTAGTCCAGAGTCACTTCCTAATTTGGTTTGGGCATATGAAAATGTCCATCTGTTTCTTTTCTACCAGTGTCTGTTGTTCATCAGGAAAAAACAAGAGGAAGTGACATGTCTGTGTACATTTGAAAGAATACCACTGACAAGCTAAAAAATCAGACTAGTCATATGAGCTATTATCTGAATATTATTAATTCAATGATGACAATGTAATATGTAATAATAGTGGCTGTCCAGAAAATATTGAAATTTCTATGTAAATCACACACAGAGAAAATAACATTAGAAGTACCAATGAATATGCAGAATACAGGATGATGCAAGAACACACATGAAAGAGAGAATATATAGAGATCTCTGAGTAAACATGAATTCAACATCACGTGTTTTGTATCCACAACTATGCTGATGAATACAGCATGCAAAAAGATTATGCTTTGACAAATGGCTTTGATCTTGATGAGTAACTTGATTTCTAGAAGATGTTTGTTATCTTTGCATTTAAAAGGAGAGAACACTTTAACACTTCTGGGCAAACTGCACTTTCCAGAAATGTAGAAAATGTTGTGGTAAGAGTATTTCTTCCAAGGGATATGTGTCTTTTATCCACTTGCATTACTGATCCCATGAAAAAAGAAAATATGTCATTCCTTTACTATATGTCTCCAGGCATGCTGTGTAAGATTTATCCCAATGTTTCTCCCCACATCTCCCTTTTACAAGAGTTAAAAACTACCTTAAATTTCTCTGCTGTGACAGTGATGCCATATAGTGCATTGTTAACACTGCAAAGTGATCTGTAGTGGGATCAATAGTGGGAAAATCCAGGTAGATTTTCATTATTTGTGCCAGTTGTCAGATGATATGCCATACACTCAAACTGGAAAACCTTTCTGACAATTTTTGGTAAATGAGAAGTACTGATTTTAGACCTATAGAAAAAGTGAGTACTTTAGGAGCTCTCTTCTCAAATTCATGAAGACTCTTCATGATTTCTAATTTATTTAGAACACTGTATTTTCTTCATTTTCCCCACTTTCCTATGGAGTGTGAGTAAAATAGAATTTACAAGATCCTCTTTTGCTGTTTTTAGATGGCTAAAGAATTTGGATTTGTTATCTGCTCTAAAAAGATACTGAAAAATATGCTCTACTTAATAAGTTTTTTTGGAAACATTGAAAATTGCTGAGAGGACACGATGCTATCAATTAGTTTGTGAACTCTATAAATACAACAAACTGTGGCAGGTTTTTACCTCTGAATGTAGCTATTTCAGGTATTTTAATGCTTTTGTCTTCTTTGGAAGGATCTTGCTAAGTAATAAGGTTTACTGGGAGCACTGAAATATCTTAGTAGTATTATTTTGTTGAAGTTTAAGGCTGACTCCACTGATTTTCAAAATGCTGTTGAAAGAAGTGACTTATCAGAAAGGCGAAAACAATTTTTTTTTTAAGTAAAGTACCCTTTAATACTGTAACATTCTCAGTCTTGATAGAAATGTACTGTTTTCTAAGCTTAGTGCAAGAGCCATCCTAATTTTAGAACAATGAACTAAAAATATCCTCACCTGGGATCATTAACCTCATTGCAGAAAAATACTTCTGAAGATCAACTTTCTTTTCCACAGAATGAAGTCAAAACAATAGGACACTAAATTGTCTCTTCTGATAGGAACCTGTTACATCATGAAAGCTAAACACTACCTTAAATATTTTCTGAAAGTAAGATTTGACAGTATATAGACATATGTGTCATGGTTTTAACAATACGTTATTATCATTTCCCTTATCTGTTAGAATGGCTTTAATAGAGAAGTTATTGAATTTATGTGATGGGATTCCATAGTTGCTGGATTTTACTTTCTCATCTTTGGAGATATTATTCAAGTCATGATACGTTGTATATTGAAGCTTTGTTTTTGTAAATGAAGTCTGTATTGTTCTTTTCTCACACATGATCTTCAGTTGCATAGATCTTCAAAGCTATATAAGTATTTTATCCACCAGCTAGAACACAGTAAATATGTTTGATTTATGTTGCACAAGATGGCATTCGAGCAAGTAGTGTTATCTGAGATCTAAAAAAGAAATAAAAGGTAAAAAGATAGTAAACTTTTTCACCATTTTGAAAATACTTCCACTAATAAGACTCTAAATGCAGATTTTTGTACTTAGTCACTTTTCTGAGTAAAAATGTTCCATAAAGAGATATTCTGCATGTGCTGTCTTGGCCTGCAAGCCCATATAACATTTTATATTTGCATACTAGACAGCTGGAAGAATTTGATCCTTCCAAAGAAACCTCTCCTTTCAACATATAATAATTTAGGGAGACTTAAACCCACAGGGTTTGAGCAAACTTTCCTCAATTTAGCCACTCATTTTACCTAACACCTCTAAAGTTTGGATTTTACTCTGTTATCAATGTGAATATGAATGTACATTTTGCATCTGTGTATGTGCATTCACCCGTTTCTCTAGAAGATGAATAATTTTGTTTGGCAACACTATTAAGTGAATTCCCCAAAACATGAAGTAGTATTTTGTTCGTGCTTTTCTTGTTGGTTACTTTTTCTTATCTGGATTCATTTTGTATTGGTTCAAAGACACTGACTTTAGTATACTGTAGATCAAACATGGAAAGCCATTATTATTGCACCAAAACCCCCTTTCTAAGTAAAAAAAAAAACAAATTAAATTAAAAAAGAACTATCAGCAGACTAAAGTGTTGCAATTACTGTTGTAATAAAATTTAGAAGAATTTAGAATAATTTTGATTGATTGATTGATTGATTGATTGATTGTGTATCTCACAAATAATAATCTTACTCTCTGGCAATATCTTCAGTAACCAAAAATAAACAAATTCACTGGTGTTTCTGAAACTTTCCATTCATTCAGTCTCATTTAGATACTCCTAAAATTCTATCATTTGAAATTTCTAAAATGAGGGCATTCCTGGAAGACCTTGACCCTTTAAATACTTTAGCATGTGATTAAACACAATGCACAAATCCCCATGTAATGAACATGGATTGCATTAGTCCATGTTTTGTATTGATGTGGTTTCTTTAGCCCCTTGACAAATAAAAGAAAAAGATATTTTGCATCTCCAGAAAGCAAATAAAGTAACTATAAATAGTGCTAAGGACAAGAACAATGACTGTGCTTATAAAAGGTAGTGAAGGAATAAAATAGTAAAAAGATATAAAAAGAAAACCTATAAGGATAAAATAAAAGATATAGAAGTCTATAAAGATACAAAATATATAAAAGTTGAAACTAATAAGGATAGTATCTGCAGAAGTTAGATATGGGGCTAAGACCAGAACAAAACTGGTAATCAGATAGCAGCAAGAAAGGAGTTTGGGGGGGCAAGTTTTCAGGTATGGCCCCAGTGAACTTGGGCTGACAGCAGGACAGGCATAAAGAAATGTTACAAAGTTCAGCCAAAATTTTAGGGAGGCACACTAGTATAAATTCAGTATTACAGATGGCGGAAAGAATCTCCAATAGTTGTACAGAAACATTGTGTAGCTTTCTGTGAGGACAGCCATTTCTTGATATTGTGTTACATTAAAACATATGTGCAAACAACACATAAAAATAATAGATACCATAAGTTCCACATAACCTATCAGGGCAATCTTTTAAATTCTTTCTGATCGACTCAGAGTGCATTCAACTCAATACTTAAATCTGTGTAATTTTAAGGTAAGACAATGTAGTGACTGTTTTGAAAAATATTTTATTTGCATGATAAGAAACCAAGATACTTCACATAGGTCACTATATTTTTATTTTTTTTTTCAGTCAAAAAAAAACTTGGTCTCCATTTGGTGGCAAAATATCCACTCTAAAAGCATTTCTTGCATAATATAGATCAAGTATAGGTTGATTCATTAGTGCTTTCATAGAATTTTCCAGTAGATAAAGTAGTAGACTTAGAGAGTTCTTCATTTTCTTTCTAAGTTTTCCCAAGGACTGCTAAGTAATTAATTCAAGTCTTTTACCAGCTCTTAGTTCTAGCTGACCCACTTGGGAAGAGAGCACAAGAAATGCTTGCTGTAAAGGACTGTGCAATCAGAAACAACCACGCTGATTTATATTGGCTAAAGTTTGGGGCCATTCTATTTATTAATGTTCTGAAAGTACTCTGAGATAACTGGATGAAAACACTGATGGATTTTAGGGAAAGAAAAATAATTTACTAAGCAATTCTAATGTGCAGTTTTAGAATATTGTGGGTTTTCTTTCTCAGTTATATAAATTGCTGTCCTGGACTGGTTTTCTTGCTCGTTTCCTTTTTAAATTACCAACACAGCAAAAGAATTGTATCTATTTGCATCAACTTAACTTTCTTTGGAGATTTCCAGCTCTTTGCAGTGGTACTTCAAAACTCATTTTTGGGCTGGGTACTTTCCTGCAGTCTCTTCTGGGAGAACAAATGTTTGAGAGCATCTTAACCATGTGCTGTAAATGTACAAAAATAGAATGGAAGGATAAAAGGAGCAAGATCAAGTAAACAGAGTCCCTTGGTAAAATCTCTTTAATGTCTTGCATCTGATGTTCATATTGGTGGGGAGGGGAGGGTCACATGCTTGATGTTTTCTCTGAGACTACACCCAACTGGAAACCATCCCTTGGCTTCTCTGCAGACAGCAGCATACCCAAATGGAACGTATTAATTCTTTGGGGAAATCTCTTTAGTAGGATAAAAAGGAATCTTTTCAGTTTCTCAGGCATATTCTCTGTTGCCTGGCCCACCAGGCTTAAAAGACCTGCACTACCTGGAGCTTGACACAGTTTCTTTGTATCGGCAAGGTTTAGAATGGATAAATAACTCCTGTGGTGCAGCTGCTCAGGCTTTGCAGATTTGACATATATATTAATGAATATGTGACAGAATATAAAGAAACAGTCAGCTAAGCAAGATGCCCCTGTAACTCTGCTGTCATCATTAGGTGAATTCAGTATACCAAATATTTATGCTTCTATATGATTCAGGATCACAGAAAATAAATATCTCTTTTATATGTTTTATTTTCTTTGGAGAAGGGAGTAGAGGAGAGTGTGAGTCATAGTGGAAGAAAAAAAAGATCACTTATTTTCTGACAAAAACTACTCACTTTGTTGGAGGAGGATCCTAGCATTAACTTCTGTTTGCTGATAAGCCCTGTAGCCTGGCTGCTTCTAGCAAGAAGCTGACAGCCTGCCACTCCCCAGTCTGTACCTGTCTGGTGACCTATGGCCAGAAGCCAAATCATATTTCTTGCTTCTGCTCTTGGTAAGATAATAACTGTTTCTACCTAGGTCTGAGTGCAGGATAGCTATGTACCCTTGGAAAGGATTTCTGATGAGCGAGTTTTGACCCTTCACACCATAACAAATCCTGCCAGCTGCAGTCTGACTTCTGAGCATAGGGCTGGTCTGAGGAATTTGGCGAGGTTAATATTAATATCCATTAGTGTATGAACAATACTAGTTCTATGACTTTTTGTTTTTATATATTTGTTTGTTTGTTTGTTTGGTGTTTGGTTTTTTTTTCCTTAAGGAACTGTTTTGTTGTAGTTTTTATTATCTAATTCAGACAATTCTCTTCTTAAGCAATTCAAAGTATAAATGCTATGATTACTGAGCTCCTGAGAAGGCAGTTGATGCATGATAAAAGGTTCGAGCATTTTGCTATGCCTTCTGAAGTGTACAGGAGATTGAAAAGGAGCAAGATATAGTCTCATAATTCTCTACTGCCAAGAGGCAGAGAAGTGTCAGGAGCTGTCCTGTCTGTTTAATCCTATTCACTCTTCTGAGGTAGAAGTCTTTATGTTGCTTTTGGTTTAAGGGATGCAGTCCACTGTTTTGTGTAGACTCTTTTTTTTGCAGTTGTTACTCTCAAAACGATTTTCCAAGGACAGCTATTCAGGAGTAATAAAGGGGCAGAAGGCTGAGAGCTAGCAAATGCCAAAGGATTTTACCTCTGTCTTTGTGAAATTTAGTCCATATTTAAATATTTATGCATTTAATTTGTGATTCCTTATGACACTTCATAGGATAGGAAAATATCTGTCACATTTGTGCAAGAATTTACATATGCCTTAAAGGAGTATTAGCCAAAATTTAGAGAGGTCCTACCTACACAAATTCCAAAACAAAATGCTATGATGTCTTTCAAACATTGCTCTTCTCTTTTCTAGGCAGAGATCTCACAGTAATTATTCCAAAGAGGAAGAATCCTGAATGCCTGCCAGCCAGTGTAGAGGAAGACTTGAATAAAAATTCAGGGACTGCATGTCTCTCTGATTCTCTCTGCAGCTGAGAGACTTAGTGCTGTCATCTTTTTGAAAGATCAAATAACAGTCTTGTTTGTGTGACAAGGGTCACAAACATCCTGGGATGTTTTTGTTGAAGAGTCAAACTTGTTACCCAAGCTTGAAAAAGTTTATGTTTTCAATACCATCTTTCTAAGAAAAAGTGCTTAGATTTTCTGCTCAGTATTAAATCAAGAAAAATGTATAAGCTGGATAGGCTCTGGCATTCCAGATCCCTCAATGTTATGCAGAATAGAAGAGAGATAAGTGACAAGACAAGTCTTGTGAGGCACAAAGATGAGATGAACAGTTAGACTAGATGATCTTGGAGATCTATGATTCTCTTCTAGTATGTAATTTGCAGAAAGGCAGTAGTAAATTTTTGTCATATTTGTAATAGTATTATAGCAAAAGTAGGGTGCCATTTTTTCTGGTGAAATTAAGCATACACTTCTGTGTACATTTTAAAAATATTTTATTTCTTTATTGTACAAAAAATCCCCTCAGGTCATGTTTTGTTACATAAATTGAAGTAATACTGAAAGGAGTAACATAACAAATAATTATACAGGCTACCTCTCATTATTTTCCTTAAATCCTTCTCCTTTCTTTCACTGAGATCCCTGTATTTCCTTTCTGTGTGGATTTGTGCTACTGCATTGATATGCTACTGTTTACTACCGTTAAATATGTTGTTAATAACTATGATAATAGCCCGGTGCTTTGTGCTGAAAGACTTTGCTTTCATTAATTAACAATTCTGCTAATGTTACCCAGTATCCCTTGCATTTTCCTTGTCACACACATCTATTTGACAAAAAATTATCTGTCTTGACAGGAAACACTCACTAAAATATTTTTGTTGCTTACAAAAATGAAATGAAGGTTTGCTTTGTTTAGCCCAAGTTATTAAAAAAATATGCTGACATATTCATGCTTCATATCAGGACCTTAAAAGTGGTAGATGTGTTGCAGGTTTTCCCAATGTTTCAAGTGACTCAGCTCTCCAAACTTTCATTCTTCTTTAGCTTGGTTAGTGCCCTGTTACTTGAGTTTCCAGAGATGCTTTTGGCTCTGAATATGCTTCATCCTCAGACACCAATGAGCATCATCTGTGCTGTACCCATGGTGCTGCCATTTTATTTGACATGGAGAAGAAAAAACAGGTCCTGACTTGAATCTGATGAAATGCGAATGAAGAGGAGGAGGGCAAAAGATGAAATGGCTGCAGATAGGGAGGCTCTCCACAGGATCCCTCATTCTTTCACTGCATAAAATATATGGTGCTATGGGGACAGATCAAGTTTGCATATCAGACACAGACCTCATCAGTAATCAGGATTTGTGCCACGTGTGTTGCAGATTTGGGGAAGTATGGGAAGTATGTGCTGCTTCAGACATTGAATGTATAATTAGAGTATCAGAAGGTATGTACACAAGAAAGATAAGATGTGGTTACATAGGAGATTGTTTTCCTTATGTTGCTCTCTAACTATGGGGAGTTTGACCTGCAGAAATGTTTGGTCATGTAGTGTCTAATGTAATATACTCTTCATGTTACATATGAATAGGGAATAAAAGACCCATAAGAGGTATAATCTGACCTCCTGCCTCAAGGCCGTATCAGTCTGAACCCACAGGAAGCATAAGAGATATTACTTTTACCTGATATTGAAAATTTCAGAGATATCAGTTTAAATCTTAAACAGTCTATTGAAAATATTGTCTGCCCTTGCTATTTGAAAGCTCATTCCAGTGTCTGAACTACAGCTTTCCTGCTATAATATCTTCATATCCCATCATATCCCACCCACGCTGGAAATGCAGAGCAAGTTCTTTCTTACCTCTTGCAGCAAGTCTGTATGTATTCATGGACTTCTTTTTCATTCAGGTTACACTTCTTAGAATTTTTTTCTTTACTGTTATTCTTTCAGGTTGGTCTGAGACCTTGGAGTGCAACGCCTGTTGCCAGAACCCATACTTCAGCACAGACCTACTAATGTGTAACATGTTCTGTCATTTTGCACATGAACATTAGTAGGTCTTGGGCTCATTGAAATCACCAGGGAAATGAAACAGCCTGACATTTATTTTCCAATACAAAACAATTCATTGAATTGCTGTATGACCTGGTAACAGATTTTATTTATTCTGAATTCTCCTTTACGTTGACTAACAAATAAAAGTAGCACTTTCCTAATATTAAAAATAACTTTGAGGAAATCAGAACAGGAAAAAAAAATCATAAACTATGGATCAACAACTGAACTGAAAACAAACAAAACTACTAATATGCTTCTTTCACAGTAAACCTTTTCAGCAAAACAGCATTAACTTTGGCCTACGTATTTTGAATAAATAAATATTATCTTAACTAATATACATAATATGACACATGCTCAAAATTCATCTGCAGATTTTGAACTGTATGTAGTGATTGGGATTTTCTTGGCTTAATACATTTCAAATAGAGAAGTCATTATTTTTCTTTTCTGAATTAAAAGACATTCAAGTCTCAAAGTCTGTCACAGTAGGTGCAAAAGCTGCCCTTTTGCCTTCCCATCAGAACGTCAACATGAAAAAAGGCATTTCCAAAAGCAGAATGCAAGGTTTTATCTTCTCAGCAATGCTTCAGTGCTTTGGATTTGGAGGAAAGCTGAGGCAAATCCCTCCTGAAGTTTGTCAAGGAAGGGGTTAAAAAAAGTGGAATCTTTGTGACTGAGAGGGGCTGAATTATCTTCCCGACACCAGCAGGGGTTGCTGTCACTGGTTTGTGGTTGTCACATTCCTGTTATGCTTGACCTTGGAAAGACTTGACAACATAATCTGGATTTGATTAAGGGAATTTCATGTTTTTCCTTTGCTAGAGTCACCCCCCACCTCGACAAACATTTAAAAATGTTAAGGGAAAAAAAAAAAAAAAGAAAGAAAGAAAAAAAGGGGGGGGGTTGGGAAAATTTTCCCAAAAGAAATTTATAGTTCAAATTTACACCAAGTTCTCACTAACTGGAGCAGTCCGGGTTTCCACTCAGGCTTTGAGCACTCTCTGTAAACCATTAGTCACTTCCCTAGAAGAGGCAGCTTTTTATAGGCAGCAGGATAAAACAAGCACAGATGTGTGTGTAATGTTAGAGTCTTTCACATGTACCTGCCTTTTTTCTTCCACCCTGAATTGTAGAAGAGAAAAAAGAACCAAATGATATGAAGCGTCAGACTTTGTTTGGAGGACAGCTATGATGGGCTTAACTAAAAGAGAATACGTGTTTGATGTACAAAATCTTGTTATGTTCTGGATTCTTGAGACTGTGGCAATGTCTAGCATAGAGATGGAAGTTCTTTTAATTTTTAACCAGTTGTTCTTTCCTCTCTACAGGACTGTGATCATGCCAGCTGCCAATGAGTTTGATCCAGAGATTGTCCTGGTATCAGCAGGATTCGATGCCGTGGAAGGCCACGACCCTCCACTGGGCGGCTATAAAGTCACAGCCAAATGTAGGTATAATCTCAGGTCGCGCTTTTTTGAGTTGGTACTGTTTCTGAATAGAATCTTTAATTGAAGTCAAGGTTACATCCGTATGTCTGTTCTGTGAAATGACAAAGATGCAGTGGAGAGCAAGGACTCAGTTCATCAGTGCTCAGCAATACTGTGGCAGTGCAGGACCTCACCCAGCTCACCGATGAGACAGAAATGAACATATTAGCATTCCTGGCTTGTTCCTTTCTGTTCCTTTTGGCATTTCTGTCTCAGCTTTCTGAAGTATTACATTTCTGGCATTCAAATAACATTTTAGAGGTTTCATGCTTTTCAATAGGCCCCATTTTCCAAATGCTTGAGTAAGTTATTTCTCTTTAAACGTATATTGGAGATTTTAAGCATTGGAGGCCTAGGTCCAATCTCATATTGCTGTTTTGTTATTGTAATCTCTTCAGCTTGATGGCACTAATCCTGAATTACATCAGTGCTCGTGAAGGCCAAATTTTTCTAAAAGACTGCTCTGTTGGGTCTCAATATTTGGATGTCCATTTCATACCTCAAAAAGTGTGTTTGAGGCAAGGTTTTAATACAGGCCTCTCTGACATGTCTCATATGTAGCTCTCCAAAGTCACAAGCTCTACTGAATACCATGGCCAAGATGGTCTGAACCTGAGACACTGAGCATGGCTGGATAATGTAAAAATGCTTGTACATTAATGTGCAGTATATCATTTCTTTGTAGACATCAGCTCCCATGGAGCAACACAAAATGGTTTTCTAATTCAGTACTGTGAATAATTTTCTTTACCATATTTCGAGATGTACCATATTAACATATAATTAGTCATTAAATATTGATCCGTGTTGCTAATCACAAACACTTTGGGAAAAGTCTGGAGTAATCAATAAGAACTAATGTCATTTAGCATGCTACACAAATGGGCTTCAGCTCAGAGGGGTTTTGTCCTTCTGACCTCTCCCTTTTGTTCTGAGCATGTTGAATGAAGTTGGTATTTATTTCATGAGGACCAGGGAAGAAACACATACTTTTTTTGCTTGCATTTAAACCATGCAACACATAGTTTTTTCTGAATGTCATGCACAGCAAGTAGATGAAGAGCAAGGCTGTCTGTTTGTAGTGGTACCCGTGGAAAGTGAGTATGTGCAAAGAGCGGTTCCAGAGCCCCCTGCACATGCCCACATAAGTGCTAGTTTTCAGCTGGGTTGGAAAGGGAATGCCCCTTTGACTGAAAGTAAGATGTACAGAGATTCTGAACAGTTTTTAATCTTAATGCAGTGCCCGCATTCAAGAAAAAAGAAATATAATATCGTCTTTGGGTAGAATGCATGTTTGAGCGTCATTTATCTGTGTATTACAATTTTTATTAAAATGTATATGAAAAGATTGTTAAAAGGTTTACCCTTTTTAAAAAGTGGGTAAACTTTTTTTTTCTTCTTTATTTGCTTTTTATTTTCTGAACTATAATGCATTATCAGAAGAAAAATTTCATGAGCATTGGATAGTTATTTGGATTTAGCCCCTGAGATGGCATGTTAAATATCCTTTGAGTTTCCATGATGCTCCAGCAGGATACTCTGGCATATATTATTCCTGCAGATGGGATGTTCTGACAGCAGTTTCAGCAACTTTTATATAAATTGAAATAACATTCATATTATCTTCTTAGAAAGTGTTGGATGTTTGATTTGATGCTAATTTCAATTTGTTCGTGAATTAATTAACTCTTCACAACATTTTAGAAACTAAGTCACAATACATCTTTAATATGGTATGCATCCGTAAGTTGAACATGTCTGTAAGTAAAAAAAAAATAAAAAAAAATAAAAAAATAGGTGATTTACAGTAGGTGGCTCTTTTTTAAATTAAGGGAAACGCCAAGAGAGACTCAGATAATGATCATACACCTGAGAGATGAATAAAACCTTTTGTACAGAGCCAAAGGAATTTATTATTTCCCCAAAACAAAATTCTTTGCATTCCATCATACCTTTGTAAAACATAGTATACTATATGTGGTATGTAGAAAGATGAACAGTTTATTTTAAAAAAGATCATTTAAATTCTGAAGAGAAACATTCATATTAAAAGTTACAAATAGGTATTCATGCAAATTTTTTAATATTATTTGTTTGTAAAAATTGAAAATTGTGCCAAAGCAAGTAAATGTAAAGATTCATCTGAAAATATTATTTCTTTGTAAATCATAGAATCCTTAGAGATGGAAGGGACCTCTGAGGGCCATCTAGACCAACTCCCAGCATTTAGTCATTCAATCTTCACTATTTTCCATGCACTTAATACCTTGTATTTTCTGATTCTTGGTTACTCAATACAAATTTTACACATGAAAAATAGGAACAGACTGACATCAAATCTGCTACTTTGCCCTGTTAAAGACAGCTAGAGAGACACTGGATTCTTGATAGAAATTATGTTCTGTCTTCAGTGCACAGTCAAAAAATTAAAAAGTATTTACCAATCAGCATTTCCAAGTAACAAAGTAAAAGCCAGAGGATGAAAATAATAGATGAGACCAACCACAGCCTTGGAGTAGCTGTACAGCAGGCCACTGCATAAATAAAAATTTGGTCTATTTAATGTATACAGTTTGAAATGCCTAAACTATAAACTGTTCTAAGCTGATATTTTATTTTTTTTCCTGTACTGATGTACAATCCGATTTACCCAGCAGCTACCATTTCTGACTATTAAATAGGTACATCAGCAACAAATAAATATTTTTGCATCTGATTTTAATGACTGGATCTGATGGGCAAGTTAAGATTTCTCACAGCGTGATGACCTCCAGCTCCTCTGGTAGATAATAGCATGGAAAAAAAGCCAACTGAAATCAATAATAATAGCAGAGATAGAAAGTGATTCACTTACTTAATTTATCTCCAGTCCCATTAAGTAACTAAATCACTAAAGGTTTTTTTGTTGTTGTTTGTTTGGGTTTTTGTGGGTGTTTTTTTGTTTGTTTGTTTTTGTTTTGTTTTGTTTTTTGTGTGTTTTTTTCTCCACTGGGGAAAAGAAAATGTTTAAAAGATATCAAAATTGGGGGTTGAATCTTTCCATCCTTTTTACACTTTTTAAATTACTTCCCACAAGTAAATGTTTTTCTCCAGCTGCCTTTGCAGTCCTTCTTTGTTGTTTTTCTGAGGGAAATGGTTTTCACTAAACTAATTTAAATAGTACTTACCTCTCTGCTGCTGTGTGGAAGTGAGAATAAGGATAAACTAATACACTTATTTCAACCCCAACCTTGAGGATTTCACATACACATTTTCTTTCAGTTGCTTCTTTTTAACCCTGGTCCATTTCAGAGTCAGTATTACACATACGAAACATGAAACATACACTTGATCAATGTGCATAAATGTAGTGATAGATTTTATAATCTGTTAAGAAAAACGGCTTCAAAGACTTAACATGTGGCATAGTGTGCAACTTTCTGGTGCCAGGAAACTTTTAAGTCTTTGGTATAAGTTACATTTCTAATATCTCAGTAAGAAAAAACTAGCTGCATAAAGAATGGCTTTTGTTAGATCACTTAGATTAGCTGGAAATGGTATATTCCTTATTTCCTTGGCCCTGAAGAAGGTCTTCCCCAAAAAGGGGTCAGTGTCTAAAAAGGAGTTTCTTTCTTTTTCCAAATAAACTCTTTTTTTTTTTTTTTTAATGATGAAAATATTATCCTTGGTACCAAAATGCCTGCCCATGTCCTTAAGGCTACCACAGATGCACAAAGTCTAATGCTGGGAAGCAAAGCAAAGTAGGTGAGGCACATGGCTGGTCCTGCTGACCCAAGGTCTTGCACAGTGATAGGAGACAACTTCTGCTCAGGAGCTGCTCTAACTTGTGATAGGCTTGGATTACGTTGCCAAGGATATTCAAGCCACTTACCTCAGATTTTGCTTTCTGTGACCCTGTCTTATGACTCAAGCTCAACTTAATTAACTGAAACAAAGGGGAAAAGTGTTTTATTGCCAAGTGCAATTTTGGTGCCACAGCTGCCTCCATGTTTCTTGGTTACTCTGGTTCCCTGAGCTCCATTGTGCAGATGTGTACAGCAGCAGAGCTCTCTTCCTCACAGCTCTCATATACAGAGTAACTACTGATGTCATTGAGATCCCTTTGTTTGGACCAGGGACTGTAAATGTGCTTTAATTTCACTGTAAAGTATAGCCAACAAAGAGGAAACCTTTCCTTAGTTCCTGACTGATCTAATATTTCTTTTTTATTACTGGAATTGAGTTATATTTTTAATAAAATAATAGATAAAATATCAACACAATATGTTACATACTGTAAAAATTTAGCTGCATAAAATCCTCTTTTTGTACTGGAGTAGTAAAAATTGTACTGACAGTAAAATATAAGAAAAATTATGGGCAAAGAAACAAAGGGGATAAAGTGGTTTTGTACTTACAATAGTAAGGAGATGCTTGAAGAATATGAATTTGCTATTCCATCTTGTCCTACTGAATCTTTGGAGGAAGTACTGAAGATAGGAATTATGTGCTCTGTGTTTTATTTTATAATTACTTTTTACAACCTCTGATAAAATGCACTGTATTGTCATGCATTTGAATTCTGCGAGGTGTATGTGTCTGAAAAAGAGCTTCCAGGTTTGATCATAAATTTGGAAGTAGTTAGATTCTGTAAGAGCACTGCTTTTAAATTTAGCCCTGATGACTGTCGAGGTTTTCCCTGTAACGTTATCCTGAGGTAAAGTACTTTCTCTTCGTTTTATAAAGCAGCCCTAAGAATAATGTCTGCATTAAAGTCCCTGCTATCACTTTACTGATCAAGTAAATATTCTACCCAATTGCTCCTTAAATGGTAACTATTCCATGAAAAGAATAAAGTAAATAGAGAAGTGTCAGGCAAGACTTAAGATTTTTTCAGGATACTTATCTTTGTTAAGGGCTATAATGATTTACTGGAGTTTTCCTGTTGTTTTACTCTCTTATTCCAAAGATGCTATTTGACACCAGAGTGCAAAATAAGATCAGCAATTAGCACTAGGAAAAGATACTGCTGCAGGCATTTATGGTGTAAATGATACCCATCCAGTATTATGCCAAAGTCATTATAAAAGGTTTATGCAGTGCCTAGAATATAACTGACTAACTGAGCTGATTTGTAACTTACAAAGATTTTATTTAAGCAAAATACAATAACTCTCTTAATTTATCAAAAGCTACATTATGCTGTTACACACTTCGGTCAAGTGAGACCAATTAAAAAAACACTCAGACTATGAACAAACTTCCCTTCCAATGAGCCCCCCATCAGGCAGAGCATAGTGGACTTCACTTTTAGCATAACACAGTTCATCTGATCGATCACAATATTTTGAAAAAACAATATTTTGAACATCATATTATTTCTATAGTATACATCACCTTAAATCATGGAACTTAACACACAGAAAGAGTTGCTGACTTACACAGAATACAAGTTTTCTGTTGAGGAATGTCCTTTTATGCTATGCACCAGTGTTTCTCAGAATACAAGGAAGAACAATAAGGTTAAATTTGGGTGTCCTTTTGGTTTCTGCTTTGCCCTTCACATTTCTGTTCCAGCTTCCCTGTAATTATTCTCTGTAAAAAATGGTCTAGCAATGTGCATTGTCATCACTGCAATACTTTTAATGAGATTTATAGATAAACATCTTACAACATCCTTAGAAATAGATATGGCATGGCACGCTCAGTCATTAGAAGCTTGACTTTGTAAAACTTCTGTTCAATGACAAGTGTTTTCTTGAGTCTTCTCAGTTGTCCCACTGTGCACCGGAATTCTGTTCAGCTTCTCAGTATGTTGGGTGTGCAGAGTATATGTTAGAAACGAACCAAAAAAAAAGGGGGGCTAAAACTGCACATCCCAAATTCAAATGTAGAAATGATCTGGGTCTAAAGTATTTCAGATATGTTTCTTAACAAAGGTTTCCAATATACAAATATCACTATTTATAACACGTTCTATGTAGATGTTCTGAGTAACTGTAGTACTGCAAGCAGTAGGAATATATATATATGGTAATTTAATGTGGTAAATGTGTATTGTAATTTTCCCAAAAACAATTTCTAAATCAGTCCCCAAATAATTTTTTAACTATCTACTGCGCATAGTGTTGGACTCGGAACTGTGAATTATTTAGGATAGGATAAATGTTAACGTCTGTGGGAAGGTACTGTATGCTCTTCTAATCATTGAACCTCTAGTATGAAGGGCTTTCATGACACTTGGGTCTTTGAAAACGAGTCCCAACTGAGACAACTGCGGTTAATGTCGTTACAAATGTTAAAAGGGGAATGGGAAAAAAAGAAAAAGTGTCCATGCAAATTGACAGCTGACTAAACAGAGTAGTGGTTTTGATTTGGTAGTTGTTTAAACACAGTTCAAGTCCCTGAAAACAGCATTACAAGCTTTTATGATGCCATATTATATTTTTTTCTCTTCAAAAGCAAGAAGGTATTTTTAATTCAGCTGCTAGAACAAGAAGTTGTGATCCTGAAAATGTTGGCTCTAAATACTTCTGAGTGCTGATCGCTGCTGTAGAAAAGTGGGGGTCACATGTCCCTTTCCCTTCTGAATTGTCCATTACTTATCTCCCATAGGCACAGACACTTGTAAGATCTCTCTATAGACATATGCAAATTAACTCATCAACCTAACAGAAAACTTTACCAACCAAATAAATAAACGGATTTCTGTGAGGTTATCAAAATGAATCAATTTATGGAGGGACCAATGTAAGCCAGAACTAGTGGAAGGGGATAGAGGAAAGCAGAGGAAGGAAAAGATAAGGCACAATACCTTTTGGTAGCAGAAAGCTGCTAAATTAACTCAGTCGCCACAGCTGTCTTCTCAAATGAATTCTGAGTTCAGATATTTGATTTTGGTTAACGTAATTTGGTTATCTTTGCAGTACTGGAGATGATAAGATAGTTATCCAGCAGGTTAGATTTTGTGTTGTTGACTCAACTAAAAGCTTTAAAGGTGGATATAGGGAAATGATCAGTCATAAGGTTTTCAATGGAGGAATTTCTGATTCACATCAGATTCACAATAGTCATCAAAATATATGACAGATTCAGTGGTGATATAACCTCAGTCATAATTATTTTCACTGGATTTTGGGGGAGAAGATGGAAAGAAGTTTGTGGATTTTTTTTTTTTATTTGTTTGTTTGTTTTTTGTTTCTTTTTTATCCTCTTACCCCCTAATATTGATTTCACATGGTTTAGGTATGGTCATTGTGTTTTTCATCCTCACAAATAAGATTTTGCTGCATTTACTCCTTCATTTGCACTCATAAAGTTTGATATTGTTCTGCAAATTTCAGTGAATTCTCTTCTGGTGAGTTCAGGATTATGTATGTTATTGAAATTTATACTACATTTACAAGTGCAAAAATTTAGAAAATTCCAAGAATTATGCTCTGTGAGGAGGAAAATTTTTTAGTTCCTGTGGAAAATCACAAGAGATTAGGATTCACTGTATAAAATTAGCGTATAAAATTAGAAAACAGATATGTTTTGGAAGAATTCTGTTTATATAAGGGATTAATGCTTGGAGAAATACAGAAAAAGAAACAAAAATGCTGAATTGACAATAGTAATGTTGGACTGAGGAATCTGTCCTCACGTGTGGTCAACTAACCATGTATCAATGATTTGAGCTATGAATTTCAACCAAAAGAAACAGAATTGGATCAGTGAAAGTCACCTCTTTTGGTGAGGTCAGAGAAATCCTCAGCATTAAACTTCAGGCCACTCATTTTCAAAGCATGTCTTCAGGATTATTTTGTTATTGTCCAGTGTTTTCAATCACTATCTGTTTATTAGTAAGCCTTTCAGAAAGGAACTACCTAAGAAAGAACTGAGAACAATTAGAAACATTAATGAATAAATGCTGATGGCCTGCTCTTTCACTTAGCCTTTCTTTATGTAAACCAGCCAGGAGATATTTCCATTTTCCATTCCCACTCTGCCCCACAAATAGAAGATGTGCCTGCTGGATAGTTAACTAAGTGGTACAAGTGAAAAACCACCTGTATACTATGTTCCAGATATACAGTGCTGATACATCTGCAGAATGCATCAGGTGCCAGTTCCTTGATTTAGGGCAGATTCTAGGGACAGGGAACAGGATAGATTACAATGGGACAAAACAACATCTACAGAACCATTAAGAGTTGTTTTCCCTTTTCAGTCACCTTCCCTCATCTCTTCACCTACTGCTTATTATTTTTCTCTTTCAAGCTTTAGTAGTGACTCTGGCTAAAGGCAATAACTGATGCGAGGGGTACAATAGAGGTAAAATTTGTTACATTTTCTCTCAATTTTGAAACTTAAAACGATGAATTTATTTTTTTTTAATTGAAACAAAAAAAAATAGCTGTCATTTCAAAGAAGAAAGAAAAGGTTAAAAAGTGTTTTGTTTTTTGTTTTTGTTTTTGTTTTGCAAGGATGATATTTAACTTCTTAAGTTACAATTTAAAGACAACAAATTAAATATACTATTCTAGGGCTATTTTCAAAACAATAGATCTTGACACAGTGCTCAGCAACTTGCATGTGCTTTTTGCAGGATTGGGTCCTGAGAGAAAATTGTTGAAAGACATCTCCAAATGTGGATTTCTCCATAACAAAGTGTCTGATCTTTTATAGCATCGTTGCATTGGGAATTAGGCTTGTCTTTGGGAATTTGTAAATCCTTTAGTAGAAGAGAATGATTTATGTCTTAGAATTTAACTATTCTCTGCAATAAATAGAAATGTGCCACAAGTATTTACTTGGTTGCGCCATGGGAAAATTTTTAACATATTGTTCACAGCTTCAGAATGCTATAAAAGAAGACGTAATTTGCAGACCGGACCGTGCTTTGTGATTTCTAACCAATATATTTGATTAATATCTTTCAAAAGAGACACTAGCCAAAATGTTTACATCTCATTAGGCAGAGAAGGAGGGAGCACACACAATTTTGATTATGAGCTTGGATGGTTCATTTCTTTGGGTTTCACATCCCTACTTCTTAAGGCAGACTGTAACTTTAAGATGTTATCTCTTGCCTGCACAAATAAACAGCCAGTTATGCTTTTTATGGTGGGTAGTTCTCAAACCAACAGGGGATTAGAAGATATTAGCTAGAGTTTGTGGTTCCCTGCTGAACTATCATGAGGTCCATGGATTCCTGTCCTGAATATTTCACAGAGCAAACACCTCTTATCTGGGGTGATATTCTCACACTGGCCTCTTGGCCATGGACTTCAAAAGCTAATCACAGGGAGAGCCAGGGAGGCAATAACCCTTAATATAACAGTCTCTCCTGATAGGGACAGACAGGGTAAAGGTAAGGCGTCTCTGAAGTTTGCTCTTGTGTGTTTAGCCCCATGGTGTGATAGGGGGCCATCTGTTTTTTGGTCTGCAAACTCATCTTTTTCACACTGTCCCAGTATCAAGTACACTTCAGGTCTGACTAACATCAGCACCAGCAAGTCTTCACTGATCTGAAGAGGTTTTCATGGTATTTTTAGCTTTGAACCCCAACCTTAGTTAATGTAGTACTTTTGTTTTTAATCAAGCAAATACGTAAAATACAATATAAAAAGTGAAGGTCAAGAAACTACTGACTTGAAGAAAAGAGATAGAATTAAGGAGGATCATTATTTGTGGCTAAAGGGAAGTGATAGCTTGAGTATGTGATTAAACTTGAAACATCAACTTGTAGCTGTAGTTTTAATAAGCTACATACTGTGGAGCAACTCAGAGAGTGCTTACAAATTAATGGATTGCCCAAATAATACAGTATTAGTGCTACCAATCATCAAAATGTTTATCAGTTATTTTTTACCTGGGCCTTTCCCTTAATACACTTTGTATTTTTGAGTTATTTCCTGCCAGTCATTTCTTTATCAGCAGAACATTGATACTCCATTGCAGTCTCATGATTCCAGTAGCCTTAATCCAAACACTTACTTAATACCTGCAATTAGATGCTGCAAGTTGCCAATGCTGGTGCGTTAAAAAAAAATGCAAATTTTGACTACTCCACCAACCTGATTAAAATTTACTAAAATAGCAAATGGTTACAGGTATAGCCCTTGCACTGTAAGCACTAACACAATACAAAAGCACATAGTAAATTATCTTCAAATGTAAATTAAAATTGGAAGTCCATTATTCAGATACTTCTTGAAGTTTCTAGAACTAACTTGGAAAGGAAAAGAAAAAAAAAAAAAAAAAAAAAAGCTGTCAAATAGATCCATTTGAAATACATTTAGTACTAATTTATTTCCTTAAGAATCTTCCTTTTTTTTTTTTTTTTTTTTTTTTTCCTAATCATTGAGTATTATTAAATATACAATAAAATGGCCCAAGGGAGAGATCTCTGACCTGCTTTTTTCAGTTTGGGAGAGAAAACTAAAAATAATTATGTATCCAGAACAACAAAATATTGCTAGTTAATCAATTTGCGTTTACTACCAGGTTTCTGTTTATGGTAGTAATTGTCATCATGAGTTAAATATTTCTGTTTCCTTTGATCCACAGCCTTGTTCCTTTTCATTAAATACCACCATGTAAAGAAAAGACTACTAAAAATATACTGGTTCTTTAGCTGTATAACAACCAAGTGTTTTTTTTTTTGATTCTCACAGTGCATCTATTCAAGAACAATTTAGCTGTGAGAACCACTTCCTAAATCTACTTTGTGCCTAGTTGAGAAAAATGAACATTCTCAAAACAACAACAACCAAAGAAAGCAAAACATACATAATAATAAAATTTATAATTCAGTAAAACTCCTGGGTCTTAAAAATGCTAAGTTCAAAATTATTTTTCTATGTGATTTCTTACACTGGAGATGAATTCCAAAGTGTTTGGGCTGTATGAAAGGATAAAAGTTTATGTGTATTTCTCTATAATTTGCATTTTCATCTCAGAATGCAATTTAAGCATATGGTATAGGCTTGCCCACATCTTTTTCCTGCTATTAAATAGGGGTTGAGTTTTGTCAAGTACAGCTTACAATTTATTGGCAGGATATTTTTAGGCTGTGAAAATAAATGCTCAATTTTTAAATTAAATACAAATACTTTGCTGGTATATTTTAAGTAGGATTTTTTCTGATCTTTCTTATTTTCAATAATATGTTCAAAAGCCTTGGAAAAATGAGCATGAAACCTTTTGTTTCACTCATGATGTTTTATTTTGTTTTGTTTTGTTTTGTTTTGTTTGCAAAAGAAAAAAAAACTTGTAAAAAAGAAAATTCAGGGTTTTTTTTATCTATTTTATTTCTATTGAAAAGTTCAGTATCTTCAGTGTCCCTCCATTCAGCTGAAAGTTAGAATTCACTCCAGGTAAGAAATCACTCTTTATAATCACTTTTGAACATGTACTCTGTGTACTAACTCCAGGAATTTGAAGAATTTTTTGGAAATCAGTTTGTAGAACAGTAGCATCTTTATATCTTTCAAAGAATCTTAGCAGCCCAGAAGTAGAATTGGTAAATTGGATAAAGTGCTGTTTAAACTGATTTTAATTCTGCCAAACAGTCAAGCAAGTAACCTTCTCAAATCTTCACCATGCCATGGGAAAAAAGAGAAAGGAAAATGTATTGATCAAGTGATAAGATGTTATTTCAAAACTTGTAATTTAATTAGCAGGTATACCACATCAAAGGAGTTATTGTAAAAATTGTGATGTTTATATGAACTTGTGAAAAAAAAAACCAAAAAAACTTGTTTTTCTAGTGGTGTCAAGTGCATTGTAGCTTTGTAGAAAATACATGAAGACTGCGTATATGTACTGACCTGTATAATTATTTCTTCTGACCTTTTTTGGGTGCATATATTCCCACACACAGTGCACACCTCTGGGAATTTCCCAGCATACCTTTGCAGGAAAAACATTGAGGTCACAGAAGTTGAACAGAATTACTAAACTGAGATGTTGAAGGGATGTGGAGAAAAAGTAGTACATCAGAAATGGTTACATCCATGATGAATTTTAGTCCTTCCATTTCCTTGTGGATCATTGTTGTTGTTTTTTCCCAAGTGCGTTTTAAACATTTGAAAATTATCTAGACCAGCACTGTTTTTTTATAGTGGCTTAGGCTACTGACGGAGAATTTAGATTATTACTTTAAAAACATTTGAGAGGGGGTCTTTGCAGTTTTAATAGATTGAGTGAAACAAAACACCAAACAGGATGTCTTTGTCCCCTTTGAACTTAAAGCATCACATGAACATGGAGCTACTGCAGTCACCAATTAGTTATGTGGTGCTGGACTTCCAATGGCACTTAATGAAGATAAGTTTTTACATAGTGCTTTTAAAAAAGAATGGGAAATTAAATCTGGCTAATCACATTTGGCACTTTATCTTAGATGTAATAAAGTTAAGAATGGGACAAAGGAAGAGATGAGAGGAGAGGAGAGGAGAGGAGAGGAGAGGAGAGGAGAGGAGAGGAGAGGAGAGGAGAGGAGAGGAGAGGAGAGGAGAGGAGAGGAGAGGAGAGGAGAGGAGAGGAGAGGAGAGGAGAGGAGAGGAGAGGAGAGGAGAGGAGAGGAGAGGAGAGGAGAGGAGAGAAGAAATTTTAGAACATAACAAGTTTCCTAACTTCAATCTGCCTGTCATGGTTTAAAAAAAAAAAAAAAGAAAGAAAAAAAGAAAAGAAAAAGAAAAAGAAAAAAAAGAAAAAGAAAAAGGAAAAGGAAAAAAAGGAAAAGGAAAAGGAAAAGGAAAAGGAAAAGGAAAAGGAAAAGGAAAAGGAAAAGGAAAAGAAAAAGGAAAAGAAAAAGGAAAAGAAAAAGGAAAAGAAAAAGGAAAGTAATGCTGTTAATTTTCTCTTTTGTTATAAAAATTTCAAAATTTTGTCAGATTTTCTTTCATTAAATTCAATGAAAATTTTATAATTGCTTTCATTGGATCTCAGTATCTTTTACCTAGGGCACCTGTAGCATAATTGCTTTTCTCATATAGCCATCTCTAGCATGGTGTACATACACATCCAAAATTGTTACATATAAGCCTGGTATTTTTAATAGCACTGTCTTTGTTTAGCTGACTACTGATTATTGTAGTTTTTAGAGTCTATAAAACAGATCTCAGAGATAACACCTTGAGTAAGCTGGGGTTTTTATTTCAGGATCTAGCCATCCTTCTTATCATCTTCACTCAGCAAATGAATTTAGACTATTGGATAATACTGTCCTTCCTCTGTACCTATCTGTATTTATTTTTATAAAACTGTAGGGAAGGACACAGTGCATCCAGGAAATAAATTGGTTTACTCTGAAAGTTTCCTTAATTTTAAGAAAACTGATGTTAAAGTAGTTGGCTCTTCTTTAGCAGAGTGTCAGAAATAAGTATGCCTTCAAAAAGGTTCATAACCTTCTTTTATTACTTCAGGAATATTCCTTAATCTTTATTTTATTGATATTTTGTCATTATCTTAGTGAACTACAGGTTCTGTTCATTTCTGATCAGACAATCATATCACCTACTGTATTTTCAGAGATGAACAGGTACGGATTTTCCTCTCAGAAGATGTCTCTAAAGATTTAATTTTCATTTGCTTCAGTTTATGCCTCTGAAGTAAGCAATTATTCATCTTTCAAATATCTCATTTTTGGGGTGTTAGAGATATTTATGGTGACTCTATTTGAAGATAAGTCAATTCCTAATCTGAAATAGAGGCCTCGAAAACAGCAAATTGATTCCTGATGACACAAGGAGGTCATTTTCCTGTATTTATGCCTGGGAAATCCCAGACATAAGGATGGCAAGACTGAGTGTCAGACTTCCTAGCTGGTGTCATACTTTTGAACAGGTGGTGTGACTTCTAAAGCACTGGGGCAAATGGCCAAATTCCTCTTCTTTTTTCTTTTTTCTTTTTATTTTTATTTCTTTTTTATTTCTTTCTTTTTCCTTTTTTTCTCTTTTCTTTTTTATTTTTATTTTTTTTATTTTTTTCCCCAAGATATCTAAAAACCACCCTGGAAAACACATACTATTTAGCAACTTTTTATCATGTTATTAGCAGAGAAGTACCAGTATACTCAAAGGAAAAGGATAGTGGAATAAAAACACATGAGGAAAGAGTGAGCTAAGTACAGAGCAATGTTTAAAAGACCTGATGATGTATACCTTAGTCAAAGCAAGGTACAAAGTGGGTTGATAGGGCAACAAATATGTTGTGTCAGAAGAAGGATTGTGATTTGAGGAATTATTACTAGGAGTAATGGAATACATTTGGCATAGAAATCTTCTATCTGCATGTACATAATTTAAAAGTTTATGAATCTGGAAACATTCTAAAAAGTATTCATAGATTAATAGACTTTCAAGCTAAAATAATTATTGCAGTGCTAATATGACTTATTCCATGTTATGAGTAGAGAAACATGATTTTCTGGGTCATTTCTATGATTTCTGTATAAAAATATCCGCTATGACTTGAGCTGTGAATTATTATTGTAAATATGTTTCTGTAGTATTACTATATTTAATATATTAAATAATTTTCTTGTGATTATGTAATTAATACATGAAATCTTACATTATTATATGAGTTCTGTGTCTTGTTCAAATAAAAATAAAAAATGAAGGCAGAGCTTTGAAAACTACAAAATCTCTAGCAAGAACAATTTTTAGTTAGGTATTAACAGACAAACCAAGGATCACAAAACACACTGTATTTTTAGTACCTTTTGTAGATGAAAATGAGTTTTCCTTGTCTTATTGTAAACAGTCTTTCAGAATGATAAATAAAAACTAAGTTTAGCTTTCTGTGCCCTATACATCTTACTAGTCTAATTTGTCCATGACAAACAGTGCAGCGTTTAGTTCTAAAGAACCATTCAACTGTACTGAAAATTGTTGCAATAGACCTTACTAGGAAGATTCCCTTCTCCCCAGTGTACAGTCATTACCCTAGAGGACTTGCAGAGGCAAGGCAGCTAACCTATCCTTGGCTAAAATTAGAGTACAAAGACCCTGATGAATGTTGAAGTCAAGGGACTTTTGAAGCAGTATTTGCTTCAAACGGTATAAAGTTAATGAATTAAGTATGAAATTAAATGAAATCATAATCAAGCATCCTATTAACATAAGCTGAGTTACTAAAATTGGTACTAAAATTCAATAAAAATAGGGTGAACTGCAGGATCCTCTGTTTTCAGTCAAAATTCAACATATGCTCTTAATAGTGCATTTTAAGAGAGATATTGTGAAACTAAGACACTTGGAAGTATCTTACCATGTGCTAACTGGTACACTTCATTGGGAAAAACTGTTTTTACATAAATCCACGGTGTCAGTTTTGCCTGTAGGAGGTCTTAATGATTCTGTTACCCTGCACAAACCCATGAGCAAAATGCTTTCTCTTCCCCCACAGCTCGGTCATTATTTCAGTTAATTGTAAGTAGCATTGTGGAAGGAGTGTTGTTTTGAGTCAGGTAGATACAGGACAATGATGGTAAAGGAAGAGATATCATGAGTGAGGAGGTCGCCAGTAAATCCTCAGTATGTATCTGTTAACCTTCCTGCACCATCTCAGACAAAGTCCAGCTCCCTTGTCAACCCTTACGTCTATCATAAATGCCCATCACATATTCTACACACACACATGCTGGTAGTGTGCACACGTATGTATTCGGGCTGACAGTAAAAAATTATTCTTTTTCTGTTCTGCTTCAAACATCTGGACACTTTCAGGCCTTGATCTCTCTAGAAGATCAATTTTCTGCTTTTAATATGTTTCAAAGTTAGGGTGCAATTGACACTGGTCTCAGCAACACATGATAACAGTATGTTTTGCTGGCTCTAGTGTACAAAATTTGAGGAGACTGGTAGAACCTGAGAAAGAGAAAATATATGGAGTCAGTTGTGGTGTTCTGTTGTTGCTTCAACTGTTTAGTCTTTGAGTTGAAAGGCAGAGAAAAACAGGAAAAAACTGGCCACAGGATAAATAAATATGGAACTGGCTTGTATTCATTACAAGACATTGGATAAAAAATGAGAAATGACAACTATCAGCTTTCATACACTGCATTGGAAAATGTCATTGTTGTGTAACATGACCAAAATGACCACGAATACCACTGCACATGCTCAGCACGGAAGGGGAGGTCCAACAGGGACTAGCAGAATTAAGCTGTTTCATGTGGGAACCATGTTTTTTAGAATACATATTGTTTTCATTCAAAAATCTCTGTTTAGTGAATCCTCTTTGCATTTTATACTCTTTCATTTTTCTGAAATATTCCAATAAACTAACTTTTGCTACTGAATGTGTCCAAAATTAGAAAGCAGCACTGAGAGGCTTAGAGGGATAGGAAGGAGAAAAGAAGGGTCAACACAGAAGAAAAAGGTTAGATGAATAAAAGTATGTCAGAGCAAAGCTTCCCACGAAAGATTATTGAGAATAAAGCTCTATTTTTTCAAAACCAACATAAAAAAATATATATAGATATAAATCAAGAAAAAAAGCCCCATTTTATGATATTTTTGGTGCTGTTTAATTTCTTTATATCTTCTTTGCCATTGTTAAAAAGCAGCCAGAACTTCAAAGGCAAGCTGCATATGTTCTAAATCAGGACTTTGGTCCTGATGTATTACAGCACAAAAATTAAAACTAAATAAATGTGCTGTCTAAGCTCCCATATTTCTAAAAAAAAAAAATTGCTTTTAGGATTTAAAAATTTAAAATTATTGCTTGATCTTACTTTACCAACCATAATGTTTTCAGCAGACTAAATGACAAAATATTGTATTAAAAAGAAGGAAAAAATATATTTTCATCTGGATATATTTTCATCTGGATATATCTGAACACCTGTATTTGGCCATCTTGCAGTTTTGTCAGATGCAAGGGGGGAAATGAAACTGTGCAGTCATTTGTCTGATAGTGAGTATGAACTGCATAATTTTTCAGCTTATCCACTGCTTTCTTGTGTGCTCCTTGACAGTCAGGGTAAATCAATGAAAACAAAGCAGTATGTCTGCATAGGAAAGAATAGCCTTCCTGGTATATCACAGGATGATTTAAAAATGGATACATTCTCTTGAAGGAGAAAAAAAAAAAAAGAAAAAAAAAGAAAAAAAAAAAAAGCCAATTTTTTACTTTTCTCTTTTCAAATTATGAACTTTGTAACAAGTCAAGTTAGAATTCCACTTCAGTTTAATTATGTTTGATGGTGCTGTTTTCTCAGTGAAATGGCATGCCTGACTCCAAAAGTGTCTGGCCAGAGTAGACCAGTTAAATCTGCCTTCAAAATATTGCAGGACTGGGGCCTTTGTGGTATCCCTTTTCCTCTGGCATTTACATTTGCAATGGCCATTTGCTGTTCTTCTGCAAAGTCATTTTGATTTGTATTCACTCATTTGTTTTATCAGGTTGCTAAAGGGGCAAGCAACTCAGGTAAATACAAATGCAAATGCTGCTCTTTTTAGTAAACTTTTTTTTTTTTTTCTCTTTTAAAACTCATTCATTTCTGTTTCTTTTTATTTTCAATTAAGAACTAATCACAGACTTTGATTTATGTTCTCAATGAATGGCAGTCCTTTACAAAGATTCGTGAATATTGGTGTGATAAAGATTGTTTACCTCTTTTCATTTCAAATTAACTATTCCCTATTCAGCTGTATGTAAAAGTTCATTTTCATATTAAGATAGCAGGCATATAGGATATGTTTTTGAGATATGGGATGCATTTTTTGAACACCGATAAAAAGTGAGCCATTATGGGTGAGAAGATGAAGAGTGCAAACAGCCTTTAAGAGGAACATAACATTTAGCAAATGTTAGCATATTTTTGCAAACATTTTTATGAGTGAAGAACTACTGCTTAATTTACTCATAATTTGTTATATGATTAGTACTTTAATCAGTTCTAATAATGCATATTTACCATATTTGCATAAAATAGAAGAGCAGGGTGAAGTTCCAGGCAAGTCTGAGACATTCTGGGCCTTTAGCACTGTCCTAAATGTAACCATATAAACTTGGTGCCTGTACTGAAAGTGCAGTTCCTTCAGATGGCTGTGGAGCCCCTAGAAGTAGACTCAGAGTACCAAAAATGGACAGCAAAAAAAAAAAAAAAAAAAAAAAAAAAGCCTCTCAGCCTAAGGGAGATCTGAAGAATATTTAAGGGTTAGTTGCAGGTCTTTGGATATATGCTATGTGCTTAAGGTTGCCTCTCCCACAACTGGACTTCAGAGTTTGTCAGCTTATTTGGGGTCAGTTGTCTTGAGATTTTCTTAGTATTTATATAGATAAAACTTTTTCATTTTTTGTAAATTCTATCATAAATACTTTGCAGTTTTTAATCTGGCAAAGGGATTTGTCATTGTTTCAGTATAGATATCACCAAGAACACAGTTACAGAAATGCTCTGTGCTCTGTGCATTGAACTTACTAAGATATGACCTGAATTTTTGTTTATAGAAAAAGAATATGTGAAATATTTGGATAATTAGGGAAGGAGGAAGAAGAATTTACATTTATGATGCCTATATTTTCTGCCTTTTGGAGTTCTCAAAACTTTTTATTTGCAGCAATCCTTTGATGACTGGAAGGGGAATACTCTCAGGCAGGCAAAGTGTCAGTACCTTTTCATGTTATATTCTCTGATGACCAAACTCTATTCTATTTTCCTCATTTAATTCTTAATTAACATATGAGCAGCATGTGAAAATGCATCAGTGAAATTTCTGAATCTGGACCCACTGAAAGAGACTCTTTCCAGGCCAGGTTTACCAGTTTGGTACAAAGCTTCATCCAGCTGTTGGATGAATGAGTTACTCAATTTAGGCTCAGCTTAAAATTGTCTGCACACTTTTTCTTTGCCTCAGTAAATCTCGAAATTGCATATAAAAATTGTGCACAAAGGAACATTATTTGGGTTGTAAGGTCAATTGCTCAAGTGAGATTTATGATTGCTTGCACAACAGACCCCTTTTGCATATGTTTTAAGATAGGTTTGTTAATTCAGTGAACATCTACTTTTCTAGACCTTTGCTTTCCTCATTATGAGAGCCAAGTTGAGACTGTAACACTTTTCCTGTGTATATTGTTTTTCTCTGTTGGCCTCTCCTAGAAAAACAACAAAAAAAACAAGCTTAAACAACAGAAGCGCTACTCTGAAAAGGAACTGATGCAAAAAATAGCACTGGCAAGCTGTAGATTTGTTTTAATTTAAAAATTTGTTTGTTTTTCTGTTTGTGAAAGATGTAACATCAACTGTAGAGACAATTCTTTACCATTGCTGCACTGCAAATCACAATGACAACAAAAAGAACACTGCTGGACAGTGATCATATAGTAGTCCTACAAAACAGTTGATAGTCACACTGAAACAAATAACTCCAGACTGTTTCCAGAAAAAAAAAAAAAAAAAAAAAAAAGAACAAAATAATCCACAAATTTTTGACATCCTCCTGTCTGTCACCACACACCTTTTCCACCCTGCTGGGTGTACATTCGGCTTTGTATTTCTTGAGTAAGACAATATGTAGCTCATATGTGGAATTGCATGCATTTTAGTACTAATGAAATGTGGTTTAATAACCACTTCCATTAGAACTTAGATTTGTAAATGAGTTCTTTTCCCTCTCTACCTACCAGCACTTTTCCTCAGCTATATTTTCTATTTGTAGCTGAGTACTAAGTCCTTCTAAGTGTTACTATAAATGTATAACTTTTACAGCTTGATTTTACAATGTGTATGAAGGAAAGAAAACAAAGGTTTTCAGGCTGTCTTTGAGCTGTTCCAGGCTGGGCTAGGTGTATGCTGGCAGTGAGACAATTACACACCACCTGGGAAGGAACAGAAGCTTCACTTTCCCATGCTAGTAAGGACTCATACAGACAATGGTTGCTCTGAAAGTAACGCTCCTTATTTTATTATGGTGGCCCACAGAGTCAGTGGCAGATGGTGGTGGTATGGTAGTAGAAGTTGAACCTTCCCACCAATATTGTGTGACATTTTGTTGCCATGCAAGAGATGGCAGCGGAGGGGCAGACTGACAGAATGGCATCTGACATGGAAGTGCATATGAAGCAAAGGTGTAGAAGTGAATTCTTCCACGTGGAAAAAAAATGCACACACTGATATTCATCAACAGTTTCTGAATGCTTATGGAGACCAAACATTGGATGTGAGCACAGTGAGGTGATAAGTGGTATGTTTTAGCAATGGCGGCAGTGAAATGAAGCACAAGCCATGTTCTGGACAGCTGTGCAACTGCAGTTGCACCACAAAATGAAGAACTTCTCAATCTGCTCATGACAATTGTGAGATTATGACCAAGGAATTGTATGAAGAGCTGAAAATTGGCTTCAGTGTGTTGTAAACAATGATGGCAACATTAGAATATTGTAAAGTTTGCACCAGGTTTGTCCCACAAATGCTCACAGAGGAAAACAACTCTGCACATGAGTTTTTCAGGATCTATTGAACCAATTTGAATTGGAAAATGTTGGTTTCCTGGACTACATCATTTCCAGTGACAAGATGTGATGTTCACCACTGCAATTCAGAGCTAAAATGGCAGTCCATGGAGTGGCAACATGTGAATTCCCCACTGAAGAAAAAGTTCAAGCCAGTCCTCAGTGGATAACATGATGTGTTTGGGATAAGAAAGATGTGATCTTACTGGATTCCCTGGAACATGGACAAACCTTTAACTCTGACAACTCCATTACAAAACTTCCTGAACTGAAGACTCAAACTGCCAGGAAGAAGACCAGAGAAGAAAATCTTTTTCTTGCAACATGATAATGTCAGGACCCATACCAGTTTGAAGACTGTGAAACACATTGCCAAGCTTTAATGTGTATTTTATTCACAATTTCTAAATTATTTTACAGTGATTAAAAAAAAGATCATGCTTACACATACTTGGCCAAATTCAGCTCACAGTTCCTGAGGTATAAATTCATTGTAGTCACTGGATTACTTCAAGTTTCTTTTCTGAGACTATGTGACATTTCTGAAATGGCAATGTGATTGCCCCCTGACAGACTAGCTTGTTATCAGTTACCTACTTATTTATTTATTTTATGTTTGGGAGTTATCAGTAGCACTTTTGCCTACAAATACAAGGATGTCTTCTGTCTTATTTACAATTCACTGCCATATGCTTATGTTCTGACCTTGACTGTGTAGCTTGTCAGTCAGAAGTCACTGCTGACAAAATCTGAATCATTTCCATGATAATATAGTTCTGGGACTGTCTCATCTTCCTCACATCTTAGGGATGTGAAAGTATATCTCTGGAGATGAATTCAGAAATGTTCTACATTCTTTGCAGAAATAAAGGCATAAGCATTCTCTGTTCTCTCTCTCTTTTTAATTTTTTTTTCCTGATAATTTCAGATGGTTATAAGAAAATCTAAATCCTTGATCACTTTTATTTCTTATTCACATTCATTTTTGGTTTTGTTCATTCACTCAGACACCTAGTAATTCCATTTATATGCCTGTATTTTCTTTTAGTCAAAAAAAAAGGTGCTTGTTATCTTTTTAATTATAGACTATTTCACTGACTTGGCAAACACTCTTATAATTTTCTTCCATGTATCCCTTCTGTTTTCTCTCATCTTTCTTTCTCTTACATAATTACTATGAATTAATTAATTCACTTTAACGTAATGACCAACTATAAAATTCAGGCTAGAACACTGGGAAGACAATAGAATTTTGGTTCATGACCATTTATTTAAGGAAAAGAAATCAGCAGATTGGTCAAAACTAATGATGGATAAAAAGTGTATTTTTCTCTGCTGGAGTGCTGACTACTACCTTGGATAAGAAGAGCTCTTCTGATTTTGATGTTTTTCCTTGCTGTATTTACCTGCAGAGAGGCAATCAAACACCTCTGTTGTCAGAAGCTTTTAAGATGCTTTTCTGTGATGTTTGCATAACTTTTCCCAAGCTTTCAGCTGCTGTGGCTTTTCAGCTTTGTCTGAAGGAATAACAAATACAATCCTGATGTTGCAGTTTGATACATGTTCTTTGCTATGTTTCTTGTGCCACTAGGGAGCTTTGGGCTCTGACAGCAGGTTATTTCACTTGCAGTAGTTAAAACTCTGCAGGGAAAAACAGCATCTATTCTGGTAGTGGATTTTCAGTGTCTCCATCCAGAAAAGCCAAAATACTGTTTTGCCTGTGGAAATTGACAGTGTTGCTCTAGAAACAGTCTGTTAACACTGACTGAATGATTTTTGCCCTGCTTTGAACTTCCCATTTTTAAGAAGAATGACAAAGATGACTTTGATAATGCAGCTGCAACAACATATGGAGTCCTCAAATTACCTTGACATAAGCTAACTGGGTTTCTATCAGAGTACTGCATAGAAATGTCATTGCTTGTCTCAGCATCTCTGTTGTTCAATGGAGATAAGGTCTGCCATCTTCCTTCAATTCTGCTGTAATGCTAGCAAGACAGGTAGATTCTACAGATCCCACAGAATCAGGTCATTCCTGATTCACAAAGTTTAGAAAGGTTTAGCTGCCTGAAGGCACTCTTCATGTATGGTTTGTGAGAATGTACCTGCTTGTGTATTTCATTGTTTGGAAGTTTCTTGAAGGAACAATATTAAAACACTGAGCAAAGAATTCCATGAGAGTTTCTGGAGCACTGGTTCTCAGGCAGTAATTTCTGCTTGTCTGCAGAAGCTCACAGAAAGGCTTTTTCTGAGAAGTGCATTTCATAAGACTGGAAGGACCAAGATTCTAATAAAGGATTCTATTCTCACACATGTATGTAGCAGGAAAGTTTTCTGGGGAAACTAGGATGTCACTCCTATTTCTATAAATATTGCTCCAGATCATAGGTTTAGTTGTACATGAAGCCATCTCATGGCTTCATATGAATTTGGCCCTAATATTTACAATTATTTTTTAAAGGAACATCTCTACTCTCATGCTTTAAAAATGTTGCATGTCTGTGATGAGTATGAGTCACATATTTCATTCTGAGAAGCAGCAAATAAAAATGTTTTCTACATATTTTCACCTCCTGTGCATCAAAATGGTGTGATGTCAGTCCTGCCTCCACTTGAGGCCCATGTAGTTCTGTGCCATGCTTTTCGTTTTTGTTTTTGTTTATCTTTCATGATTCCAATAGATTATGGCTTACAGCTCTTGTGAAGTCTGCTGTCTAATAACATGTGATAACAGGTTCTGACATAAATTTTCTGTTCGGGAAGGAGGCTATATGAAGCCACCTATGTCATCCAAATATTAGCTATGATTTTTATTTTACTCTATGAAGTTTTACCTGCCATTTCAAGGCATCTGTGTGTCCTTTTATTAGTTTGAAAAGGAACAAAGGATCTGTTGTATATGGGATGAAGTTACATCCTGTATTCTTACATGCCTTTGCAATAGAACGGCATAATAGAAAGTTGCTCAATGTATTTTGTTTGGAAATTGCAATTAATCAGAAGTCTGTAAGGAGTCAGACCTCAAACCTAGTTTCAATACTATTTCCTTTTGTGAATTTTACACATTACCTTTTCAATAAGTGGTGACAGGCAGCACATTTCTTGGTGATTATGCCATGTGTCAGGTGGGGTTAACGGGCACAAGGCCAGAGGGAAAGTAACTACTCGAGATGCACAGTAATCCCTTAGAAATGCACTGCCTTATTTCCTCCTGATATTATAAAATGATGTTTATTAAACAATGTGAACCAAATCCTGAGAGGCATTAGGCCTCTGATACTAATATTGAGTTCACAAAAGAGACTTGATGCCAAACCAGCCAGGAAATCAAGTCTATGTATGTACAAGAACTCATCCTTGATATACTTATTGTATCAGTGTCTCTCATCTTGGAATGATGAATGATCCACATCTGGAGGCCAGATTTTAGATAATAGTATATGCTGATTAACACTGGCTAAGCAACTAACCCTTAATTTAATGTGCTGTGTTGATGTGATAGGGTCAGTAAATGACTGCAAATGAAGTGAGAGCCTTAATTTGTAGACTCAGAGAAACTGTGTATGTTGGAAAGACATCTTAATCCATGATGCTTTTCTTGGCAGAATTTTTAAACCATCTTCAGAAAATGGCAGTCAGCTCTCAGCTTCTGAGTGATGGGCTTTAAACCAGATCCTTTGTGTAAGTCTCTTGGGTCAATTCAAAATTAACTGACTTGACTTTTCATCAGTTAAAAAAATATAAAGCTAGATCTTCCCATCTGATTGTTTTCAGTCATAACTCTGTGCCCACATTTCAGCTATATTCATTTATAACAGCAGAAACATTGCCCCATATATTTTCAAAACATAACATTGATTCATAGGCAGTAGCATGATAATACTATTACCCAAAACTTAATCAAACTTACTGGTTTAATTGGATAGGCAATAGTGGTATCTGATTTTCATTCCATTGTGGATTAGAAACAAATTCCTCATACTTTGAATTATTTATGTTTTGATCGTATGTCACGTTTTCAAGCCAACTTCTTACTGAGTTTGAACTCAGGTTTGGAAATATAATCATCAGTAATTTGTAACATCAGATGCAGATATTGTATATCAGAGATACAGGCAACTTGATCAGTTTTGGAAGAAATTGTTATGATATCAATGCTACCCCTTGCACTATCAGCTTAGCAGTTTTCACAGTATGGGGGATAGATTTTAAAATTGTAGTTGTCAGCCTGTTTAGGCTATCCATATATAAAACCTTTTGAGGGATATTTAATTTATTTTCAAAGAAAAATAAAATTAAAAACTTCCAAACTGCATAAAGAAGGGGACTCCCACCCTCCAGAAGGAGCAACAGTCTGATTCAGAGATCTAAAGCTGAGATCCTGACATGACACCTTGTCATCTGCAGTTCTGTATTTTCCCTCTTGTCTTCTGCTTTCTTTCCTGTTCCTGGAAAAAACATTGAAAACTTTGTGGGATGGATAATCTTGCTTCCTGTTCAGCTTTGCTGAGTTGAGGATTTGCTGTCAAAATGAAAAAAGGGGGAGGGTGGTAGAACAGTTGAGAAGTTATTACATGGGCCAGGTGTGAGACAGGGTAGAGATGAAAAGTATATGAGAATACTGGAATAAAGGAAGGCTAGGAGCAAATGCCTAGTATGAACACACCTAAAAACATCCAGTAAGTTTTTGGAATATTCAAAATCTCCTGTTTTGACTCTGGCAGCTGAAATCTACTGTTGAATTTTTTTCCTCTGAATCCACTTAGCAACACTGCAACAAATCTGAAAACCTAGTCATTATTTTATACACCACTATGACCTTTCCTAGAGGATGCTGAATCCCTGTTACTTGATAATAGAAAGTATAAAAGAAATATTTTGATTTTTTTTAGTACAAGTGAGCTGGGAGAATAATTCAGGGGAAGCATCTACCTTCAAATACTTTCTCTGAGGAACATATTGTCACATGGTCAGCACTGCCATTGTATGGTGGAGATATACAAATGCCTCCTCCCCTGCATGGAAGACTGAGCAAATATGATGGATTTTGTAACCTACTTAGAAACGTGGATACCCGGACCACCCTACTGAGCACTGGCAATCTAACTTTTTCCTGCAGTGTCAAAAATTTGCATTATTTGGCCTTTAGAGAGTTATCCTATGTATTCTTGAGTAAGTATTGAATAGAGATTTAATAAGTTATGTTCAGTGTAGCAGCTCATGAGCAGCTAATTATGAAAAGCATATTACTGTAGAACTAACAGGTATGCAATAAAAACATCTATTACATAAATTGTTAATCCATAAAAAATGTGTTTCTGGGACCATTGCTATTTATTTAACGTACAATTACTGTCTAATTTAATCTAAATTAAATGCCTGGTTGAGACGTAATTTAAAGTGTTATTGAGCTTCCTTCTCTGGTACTGAAAGCAAGAAATCAGCTGCTAATGCCTGGAGGCCAGGTCTTTACCATTTAAATTCAGGTACCTTAGCACTAGCATTCCAAATATCAGTCATTTGGAAAGTGTTTTTCATAAGAATGTATGTATCTGGCATTTCCTCTCACTCAGGGCCACATCCTGCCAACTGAGTCAAGCCTCTGATTTAATCCAAATGAGGTTTTGATTGAATAAAATGTATTGAATTAAGATCTGAGAATAAAATATTTTTTCTTATGATAGAAGACAAGCTTTGTAAAATGTTCTAGCTCCTGCCAGTGCTGGAAGGGTAAATTATCATTTGACTCCTGTATGGATGTATTTATTTAGGACACGTAGCCTGATGACTCAGGAAGTTATGTAAAAACTGACCCAGTTAATTTTAGATGCTATTGTTGGAAGAATATCAATGAAAATTAATCAAATAGTCACGAAGGAACCACAGGGAAGGAGTGCAGAACACTGGTGGGTAGGCTTTTGGCAGCGATCATTGCACAGTTTTAATGAGAGGAAAACACATTCTCAAGTAAATTAGAGAGCAATGACATGATTAGATGGTAAATAATAGTTAAATACATGCTTGGAGGTCCAGGACAGAGACTGTGGAGTTTTTGTGTTTTGGGTGTATTCCTTTCCAGTCTGCTCTGAATAGCCAGAGGAGTTCACCAGAACTCTGCCTATAATTTAGGGTCGGATTATAACTTTTCTGACACTGCAACCAAAAGAGCTGTTGGGGCCCTGCTGCAGCAGGAGCCTCACTGAGGCTTTCACCATAAGCACAGAGCTCTTGGCTGTTGACGTGTCCTGGTTCTTCCAACAGCATCATGGCTCTGGTCAGCTCAGACTGCTGTCACCCGGAGGGGCTGCGCAGGAGACATCTGCTCTCCTTATGTGCAGGCAGGGAGATGGAAGGGATCTGTTTTCTTCTGAGGCAGGTTTAGTCCTCATTAAGTGGGCGTTTGCACATTCACTGTTGAACAAATGGTGTTGCGTGTATGACTGTTTATATGAAAACGAGGAGTGTTGAGTGGGAGTGGACTCCTCCCATATGGTCTCTCCCTGTTTACTGGGGAAAGGATATGAAAAGGATCACATTCACTAGTTGTCTTCCTTTTCAAATGTTTGTCTTTCAAAATGTAAGGTTGCATGCACAGTCCAACTTGTTAGCTTTACTTCATCTACCTATAGCACACAAGTGTGTGATGACTCCATTGAAGGGGACTGGCCTGGACTAATTGTGTTTTACCTGTTCATTACCACTTTCTGTTTTCGGTTGTTAGAGTAAAAATGCTCCAAAAACAAAAATAGAAAACTGGCATAACTCCTGCTTCTCTTTAAGTAGATTTTAACATTTTTTCATGGTTTTCAGTAAGTCTAGGTAGGGTCTAGCTGCTCCACCTACTTCGGTTAAGTGGGGCAGAAGTGTCACCAATGACATTCCACACTGTTTGGCAGAACTAGAAGGAGCACATGGGGAAGTTGTCTGTTACAAAAGCAAAAGCAAAAACAAAAACAAAGCAGAAAAAAAAAATCCAACAAAAACAGGACTCTTGCTGTTACACTGAGGCATCAGACAGTCCCCTAAAAGCTTACTTATTTAATTAAATGGTAATTCAAGTGAACAGCACACTGTGTCCTTCAATAATGGACTGGCAGCCTGCTCATTAATATAATACAGTATTAATTTTCTCTCTCAGCCTTGCCACAATAGAACATATTCAGACATGAGGCTGAATGCTGTATTTCCTCCAGAAATAACATCGGAGGAGGGGTAAGGATGTAATTAACTAATATGTGTTATGTTTTTGTTTCAAAAGTTTATGGTTTTGCTTCAAAGGTCAGCAGATAACAGCTTATATACTGTGCAGTTTTCTAATGGATGACAGTGCCTGATAACACAGAAGTTCAAGTTGTCCATTAGGAAGTAAAATTCATAATTTTCAATCTGCAGCAAAATCATGTAGTTATGCTACTCTGAGTTAATTACTTTTCCTGCAATACTTGTATGCAGTGGATTACTTACAGGATTGATGCAGACTGTAATCCTGTTTTTAATGTTGCCTTTGTTGCCTGCTGACACAATTAATGTAATCCAGGGTGCAAGATGAAGAGTGAACAGTAAATCTTAACAGATATAGCTCTTGGAAAATTGTATCATGTTGGTAAATAGAGAGTCAGAAAGAAAACAAAGTGTTATTTCTCATATGCTATCATAATTTTGAGGCATTAGAAAATTTCTTTGTAAAATGATATTTTTGGCTTTTTGTTCTTCTGAATACTCACAGCTACACTGTCCCAAGAGGATCTTGTGGCATTTTGTGCTCTTCATATTTAGATAGCGGTTTATAATAATTTCAGTTTTAATCTGTTCTTCAGTCTTTTATAAAAAGTACAATTGTTCATCAACAGTATTTTATTTTCAGCAAAAAGTGAATCAGGTATCACATAGGGTTTTCAGAAATACTAGTGGAGTTTTAACGTTGTTATTCATGTCGAACAGGGGTTTATCGCTGTCTTTACTAGAATCATAGTAAGCCAGTATTAAATGCTTTAAATTGTAAAAAAATATATCTGAAAATAATAGCTGGCACAAGACCACTCAGTTTTCTATTGCACTGTATAAGCATTATCTTAAATGCACTATTTCTCTGAAGTAAAATTTCACTGAGCACATTTACAATAACATTTGAAAAAAGATCCGTATGTTCAATCTTTTCTCAATTGCTGACTAATTTAATGATGTAAAATACTATTTATTTATTTTTTAATAATATGTGACATTTGTATTCATTCTTACGGACATAAATAATCATGGATACTCCTAGAGCTCTTCCAAGCCCTGAATAACGGATGTCTGTCATTTATTCAGAGGCTCATGGTGTGAATGGCTCAAAGACAGTTACACCAGCACATTGTAACCTCAAAGAAGGGGTAAATATTGCAGGATGAACTCAAGGACTGATGTTTTAAGATGACTTTCCCTTTTATAACTGTACATTTTCTGCTTTATTTGTTGTTTTTGTTTGTTTGTTTTGTTTTGTTTTGTTTTGTTTTTAAATAAAATGCCACTAATCTATAATTCTCATGCATGAGTACAAAGGCATAGTTTTACAGTATGGTTAAACCAAACTGAAACTGTTTCTTAAAGTAAGCATTGCAGCTAACTCCTGTGTCAGATGGCACAATGGAAGGGTCAAGAACTGCTGCTGACCATTTCTAGAAATTAATTTGAATTGAAAGATCCAGGATTCAGGATGTTTATCTGACTCGTTTCTCACCTTGGAGTTGATCAGTGGGGCATCAAATATGTGCTTGATCTCCTTACATCAGGAAAGATGACTGATTCTTTTCATGGTGCTTGTTACTATTTTCTTCTTGTTTTTCTTAATTATTTGGCATGGACTATAGCCCATCTTAAAACTATTACTTGACTGGGATTCCTTTCTTTCCATTTTGTTACTTCTGTGCTCCAGGGGATTTCCTTGAGGAAGTTAATATCTTTTCTAGGTTGCTACAGTGACACAGGATCCAAGTTTTTTTGTTAAGAATTTCCATAACTCATTCAGTTTCAGGCAACATTGGCTAAAGTTAATTCTTCCTTTCCCAGCAAGTTACCTTTACTGTCTTGGGGTAATTACACTGAAGGAAAGATCTCATCATACTGGTTTTATTTGGCAATACTTTATTTTGTTACTTTGATCTCTGATAGGAAAGATGCTTTCTGTATGGCTCATTGCATGGATCCCAATTCAGCCAGTAATGATTACAGTAACAATGATACTAGGAAAAGCAAGCAGACAAAATAACATTGTGATATCTACAAGATATATTACATATGGTTGCTTAACAGGAGAGAAAGGCATGGGGGCAATTTTTGCATATTTTTTTGCCTCAATTTGTAATTGCGGTGTGGTTGCACTCACAACATTTTCAAAATGTGTAGAAAAAATAAGGAAGACCTTTTCTTTCTTCATAGAAGTTCTGTAAAGTGAAGGATAATGGTGTTGTAAATGCATTGTTGAGTTTCACCACAGAGCCCAGGAGTGAGTTGTAGTGTTTTTGGATGTGAGTTGTCTGTGACTGTTCGTTCTTCTTCATTTCCTTAAATGCTGTATGTAAGACTCACCTTATGCTGCTGGAACTCTCTTCTTATGAATCTGAAGATCACGTGTATAACATGCAGACAGAAATAAATCCTGTAGGTAAAAGAAAGTAGAAATTGGCTTAAGATCAAAGGTTATCCTCATTCCACTCCTTCCTTCACTTTTATTATCCTGTCTAAATTCAGCCTTTTGTAGAGAGGCTTTTATTTTATTTTTCATGAGGAAAGGTTGAGTTGAAATGAGAGTTAAGATTTTATTTGTTTTTCAACTCAGTATGTAATTTGAACCGCAGTGTAGTAACTTTGCTAGAATACAAACTGCAGTTGTTATAGCCTATAGAAGACTGAGGAGTGGATTAAGGAAACAATATTTCAACTCAAGTGTTCTATGACCTGTAGATTAAGTGTCAAGTAGATCTCCTTTTTCTTTTTTCTCAGAACTAATTGTATGTTTTCTTGCTTGTCAGATCAAGTCTTAAACCTGTATTGCAAAATTTCTTTAGATAACATGCCTGTAATTTCAGTATTTATTTTTGTACTTTTGGTGATATTTTCCACCAGAATGCATTTCCTACCTATGTAGAGGCTTCAGCAGGTGTTTTCTAAATGCTTTATTTAAGACTATGAAATGCACCAAAATTAGTAAGGATGACCAACAGTGGAGTAACTGAACCAGATTAAGTAGGGAAGTTATGAATAATATGCGATGAATAAATAACTTCAGTAGTATCAAAGCTATTCTTATCCTTACGCACTTAAATAAGATTAATCAAAACAACAGCTGTCCTGGGAAACTAGCACAAAATTTAAAATGTCTCTTCTCTCCCAGTTAATAATTTTCATGACATTTTTCTTGTTATTAAGAATTCAATAAATTAATTTTACTTGAATCACCATTGAAAACTTTGTAGTAGTATTTACATAATCATAGATCACCACAGAAGGTGTATCACAGTTTTTGATTATTATGCAGAATTGCTTAGAGCATTACGGGTCAGGAGCAAGCAGTACTGGTAGAGGTATCTATAACATTCTGAGGAGTTTCAATTTATCCCAAAATCTTGAATCAAAGGAAGTGATGCAATGCTATTTTTGCTTCCAAAACTACTTTAAAATGGAGATAAGATATGACATTTACACTATTTTTCTATCCATGGATGTATATTAGACTCAAAGTCCAAATACAAAAGAAGAAGCAATCTCCAAACAAAAACTTCATCTCATTTGAATTTGATTATTTTAATTACATTATCGTAGTCTAACTGTAAATGTTATTTATCACAACAGTGTAACAGAGCGATCATCTCTAAATAGGATGGGTGTGTATTACACTGTTGTGCAAATGGGGAGAATTGAGGGTAATATTTTTTAAATATAGACAAACCTCATGTTTTTGCTGGTATCCTGCTACTGAGGAACAGCATGGGAGACACTATCTCGCATCTGTCTCATACAAAATTTTTATACCTAACTCCAAAGCATCTGGTGTGGGTTGCAGTCAGAAACAGGATACTGAAATAAATATATCCCATACTCTGTGTAATCTTACTCAGCAAATGTGAAATATGCCAGTAATATTTTTTCTGCTTTAATTATTTGCACTACTGTATTTGAATACTAGGTTTTGGTCACCTAACCAAGCAATTGCTGAAGCTAGCGGACGGCCGTGTTGTGCTGGCACTGGAGGGAGGACATGACCTTACTGCCATCTGTGATGCATCTGAAGCCTGTATAAATGCCCTTTTAGGAAATGAGGTAAAATATAAATCATAGTTGGAGGGAATGATCCAAGTTTGCTGAAAATACTGTCTATCTTCAATTTTCATTTAGCAGCTATAGAGCAGACTATTTTGATTGGGTTTAAAAGACATACAATTTGAATGTTTCAGAGTAGCCCTCAGATAAGCCAAAAGCATGCTTTGCTTTGAATAAATATCTCTAAATAATACAAATGTATAAATCATTTAGTGTTTGCCTAAATTATTCTCACTTCTAGGTAAGGTTTTACACTTAAAAACTGCACTTGGTGTTTCTGTCCTGAATACCAGGCTTGATGTCACTGGTAACCATTAGTATCATCTAGAAGGATCAAACATTCCAGCCAATTGTTTTGGGAAAACACTGGCTATTGTGATGTACCTGTGAATCTCAGGGACTGAATATTGCAATGGCATTTTTTTTTTCTTTTTGTTATACATTGACACTTCACCTCTACTACCATGTAGAAGAACAAATTTCAAAGGCCTTTGACACATAAAAGCATTAATAAAAATGTGACCAAGATTTCAAAAATTGTTATTTATTATTATTATTTTTAAGTTAAAAGTGATGATTCAGTTTGGTCTATCTGCATGTAGTTTAAATGGAATGTCCAAGATTTATAAAATACTTTAGATATTAGTACATAATAACTTTATACATAAACACTCATTTATGAAAATAGACTCTGTTGCCCACTGGAAAATATCTTTTCTCCAATAAATATGATGAGAAGGAAAGTAAGCTCTTTTAATCCCATTCCCTGAAATGTGGACCGTTATGAGACTAATGCTAATGACACAATCCTAATGATACAATGCATCTTCCTTTGTGCGGATATCTGTGTCCCACTGTCCAGTTATGACCATTTGGAGGTGCTACCCATTTATGAAAAGTGACTTGTTTTCTTTCAACACCCAACTACCACTTCTGCTTTCTCAGGCCAGACATTATCTGAGATAGCATACTGACTATGAGAAAAAGGAATTGGATAAGTGTATTGGAATTGAATGTTTCTTCCATTTTCTTTTAGAGTTACCTGGGCCTGGGAAAATAGTAAGTTATTTATCTGTTTGCAAAATGCTGCAAAGCAAATTTCAAGTCACACAAAAATGTAATAACAGACTGAAGAAAAGCATAGCCACACATCCATTAATAATACACTTATAAAAGAGCATGATCCTTAATAACTTGAAACATCTCATGCAATAAGCATTATTCTCATGTGCTGTTACTCACAGATGTGTCCTCAGGGAAATGCATTAAATGGTCTGTTGCAGCAGAATTTCAAAGAGAAAATGTGCTGTAGCTGCTAAGACAAAAATACTCCAGAGTGGATGTCATTACTAACACTACCATAAGAAATTGATGCTTACTTAAAAGAATAAGTAAAGGTGTTGCCGAGGAGCAGACACTAATGAGGAAGTCTGATACTGAGTTAGCAGTTAGAAGTCAGCACGTCCGTTGACATCTACAGATTTATGGAAATCTATACCACATGGCCTATAGCATACACGCTGCTTGACTTCAGCATATTATTCATGAACTTGCACAGCAAACTCCAAGTGTATTCCAGCCAAGGACAGTAAAAAATGCTTTTCTTCAAATAGCCAGTTATTGTAATTTGAGAATTCATTCTTCGCTGCACACAACTCTTCACAGGTAATTAATAGGATAATTAAAACTTATTATCTGCCCTTCCCTTTTACAAATAATGGTATGTAGTGTAATCCTAGTTTAAAAACTTTGGCAAGATGAACTTCAGTTTCTAAATACTACACATGTAATTGAGCTTGAATTTAAAAGGTTGGGAAAGGCCATTGTAAGGTGCTCTGCAGTTTGTCGGACGTATTTATTCATATGCTGAGGATTAGAATTCGTAAATATTTTTCAGGGTTTTTGAAAACTTCTGCTTTGCTTTTGTTGGTTTTGGCCAGCACTTGTCAATACAGAAATTCACTGCTTCATATGTTCTATACCAGCAGAGCAGCACACACACACATATTTTAAAAAAAAAAAAAAAATTGTAAAACTAACAGCAGCAACTTCAATGGAGAGCTGGTTTGATTTGTAAAGGTAAAATTAAACTTACAAATAGGGAATGCTTTTTTTTTACTTTGCCCATAAGTAACAAGAAGGAAAATCTTGATGCCCAAACTAGACATATTTTTCTCTAAGTTTTATGTAAATGGTAGGATAGTAATCTGTTTATCAAGATAACTTTTTATGCATCTATTAACAAAGGCTCAACACTAGAAAAAGAATACACTATCACGTTCATCTTTTTTAAACTTGAGCGTGGCATGGGAAATTCTTACACACAATTGTTGATTTTGAAGACTAACCAAAAAACCTATTAAAGGTCTCGTTTTCTTGGAAGAGCTCAGAATTTCAATGAGCAATCAGCCTCATCAGAAGTGGTGAGTACTTCTGAACTTCTAACCAGAGGCACTTTTGAATAGCAATTTCAAAATTCAGCTGACAGATAAGTGGGATTATTATTGTCTTTTTTTTTTTCTTTTTTCCTACTGATTGGAGATGTTTATATTGATGACTGATTATTTCTAAACCCTAATACTATTCCTTAAGCGGATGTACCTCATGCTTTTGTATACTGTAGGTTATGCAGGACACCTGATAGAACTCATGGAAGTAACACAGAACTTAGAGGAGACTTATGCTTTTCATGAATGGCAACTAGACATCAGGCAGAACACCCTGTACTGGAAAAGGTTGTATTTGGTTTAGTTGTGTTTAGGCAGCTAAATACCCCTTTAAATAATGAGAAGACCAATACGATAGAGGAAAGGAAAAATAAATGTTAAAATGAATTGATTACTAGAGGGCTGGAGATCTCAGGAGATATTACTTTGGAAAAAAAAAAAAAAGAATCACTTTGACCATTTTCAGAGCTAGTTAGGAGTTCTGTGTGTTATCTTCTCAGAAGGAAATCTTCCCAAGAGATGAGAAGATATTAAGCAGCTGGATTCCCTTGAAATCCAAAGTGAAAACACGGAAATCATTCTGGAAGGTAGAAGGCAGGCTAAACATCACTAGCTTTAAAATGTCCCTGAGCATTTGAAATATGATTAAAGAATATGTCTGTTAAATAAGCACCTTTCAAAACAAAGGTAATGTTGAATTCAGACAATTAGAAAAGAGACATTGCTTTTAAGGCTATGCATTTATGAGATGCAGTGTTGTGATTACAATTCAGTTCTCTCATTTATTAAGATAATCTTAAAAAATAATACTAAAACAATTCTGCAGCTTTTTGTGGGTTGGTTTTATTATTTCAAATACTTATCCATGATACATATGTGTATATCTTTTCAGCTAAGAAACTGATTAAATTTTAATATTTGTGTTTTATCCCAAGTGTGTGAAAATGGGGATAACTGATCAGATATTCGCACAGCCCTTTTGGTGCCAAGTGGTAAGGCTATTCCCTGTCTTCAAAGACATGTTCTGGTTTCTTTCTTCCACATCACATTTGAGGAGGCTTCCATTTAAAAAGACCTCAGGGATAAGCAATTCTTGAGCTTGGTGTCCTGAAACCTGCAGCTTATTTCCACAATAACTACATTAAACTGGGGAGTTCTTCAGCAACCAGAGGGAATGAGGAAGGAGTCCTCCAAGTACAAGATTCATTGGCTCAAAAACTAAGGATTTAGTTCTTCCTTCATCTCATCTCATGTCTAAAACCCAGGTGGAATATTTCTGTGGGACTCAGAGGTCAGTCTAATATTGTGGTCCTTCTGATCTATCTGCAGGTTTTGTCTTTTAGCTCTACATGAGTACAGCAGTTTTTCCGTGGTCTGTAACAAGTGATAATTGGTCACAGATGGGGTCATGTTCTCCTTTGCAGAGAGGAAATGGAAAAGTGCAGTCCAGAGTGTGCTTTGCCCAGCAGGACCCTGCAACAAAGGCACACAGAGGATGCATGTCTACTCTCATTGATTGTGGCGGCCAAGGCAGAATTTGGCTCCAAGTGCAAAAACATTTTTGAGTGACTAAATTTAACATCTTCTAGTAAATATTCTTCTGGCTTGAATTTCAGTGTGAAACAGAATTTGACAAAACATTGTGATTGGTTGGATCCCAAGCATGCTTAAAATCTTATACCAGACAATTTTCTTGCATAGTGTGAAGTATGTGCTTCTTTCTTGCAATCTGTTAAGTTGGCATTTAGGAGGGAATGGTAATTTAAGTGGAAACTTGTACTCTGGAGCTTTCCTGCCAATGATGAAAAGTTGGCATTTTTTCCTTTGTGGAATTCAGAGTGAATCTGGGGCTGCTTGCCAGCTAGGCAGCAAACTCTGCCAAGAGAGCCTGAACTGCTTTAAAAAGGGGTTATTTGCCAGAACAGGTAAGCATTTCTCTCTTCAAAAAGGAAATATTCATGTAAGTGAATATGGCCTGAGATCAGTTTTAAATTGCATGGTAAACTTGGTCATGATCCTACATCCTTGATGTTAATCTTATTCTAATACTAGAAAATAATTAGCACTGAGTCTGAGCCACCTGTCAACTGCTGCTTGCATAAGTACAGAGCCCAAGAATTGGCTCATAAACAGAAAATTAAAAGAGGGACATGGTGCAACATGCATGCCAGAGGTCAACACGGTGGCATCAAAGTCCAGAAAATGGGCATTGCTAGTGAGAAAACTGTTTGGCCAAAGCAATGGCCAATTGGAATGGCCATTGGAATATTCTGAAAGCAATGGCCAATGGAATATTCTGAATTTACAGTTACATATTTCCACAACAAGGCATGAGTTGGTTTTCAGGGACTGGTAGGTGCTAATGATCCTTCGAGCTTTTGAACCTATTTCCTTGTGAAACCTGTCATTTATGTAGAGTTCTATAACCACGGATCACAAAATTACTTGCCTTGAGTGCATATACATAAAATCAGAAGTTTCCAAAACTTTGAGAATGTTATTAATAAAAAAACATAGAGGACCTACTTCTACATCTTTGAGATTACTTCTCTGTAGTCATGGCAAGAATAACAAAGCTCAGTCTTGGTGATGGAATGTTTCTTGCACAGTAAACTTGGGAAATTGAGACTGCAGCACTTCCCTCTGCAGCCTAAGTGTCACTGAGGAGCTGTTTGCCTTCTCCCCTACATCTTGTGTGTGTGAGGACTCTCTATGCTCTTTATCATTTGCTTGTAGTTCCCACACTTTTCAGTTCTTTCCACCTGTACTCTGCAACAATCACCTCTGAAGTAACCTACATGCTCTAAAACATGACAGGACTAGGACAATTCAGATATTGCTAGATATTCCAGCTCAGTACAAACTGCTGCAGTTTCAGATTCTCCTCGCATTCCCAAGGATTATTGCAGATCACCTTCTGGGCACACGAAATTTCCATCTGTAATTCTTTCTTCAGACATTTGTTGATATATCTCTGGCACACTTTTGCAGCCCAAGTGGCTTTTGCCCATTTACATTGCTTTTCCTTCTTTGAAAATGATTAGTGACTACATTCATCTGCTACTTTGGGCACAAAAGCTGAATTCAGCCTTGTAAAAACTTTGAAAATTTGACTCTTTGTGTCTGGTCCAAACTGTCTCTCCAGTGATTTGGTTATTTCTGTACTGACTTGAGCTGTTCTCTGAAAGGTTTATTTCCTGAGAGCATATGTATTTCCAGCTCTCTTTTCAGCTTCCATTCTGCTAGCCTCCAGATTAAAAAAGTTCATGACCTCAATGCCAATAAGCATAGAAAGGAAGGTGGTGACGCCATATATGCCAGGTGTAGATTAACTTCTTTTGTTCACTGTTGGGTTTAACTGTGGATATTTTCCAGGGACATCTCTATGTCTCTACAGTTGTATCCAACCAGTGGAGAGCTGCCAACAGAACGTGGTCTCCTGAATGCAAACCATCTCATTTCAAAGTCTATAGAAATATCTGCCATAAGCCACTGGCTTTATTTCTACAGTGTTTTTGTAACAGTGCTGCATTTAAAGTGAATAAGATATATGGTATAATAAACTTATTTTGGAACCTCTTAAGATTTCCCTGATATGGAAGAAGACTCAAGTTCTGTCTGCTTACCCCTAAGGGCTAGGAAGACAGAATAGCTCTGGAGCAGAAGATGTGTTTTGAATATGACATGAAGGTGTTGTGGAAAGAGGAGTTAAGGAAATGATCAGAGAAAACTAGTACACTCACTTACAGAACTGTTAGTAAAACTAACTGGAATAATATCTGGGATAATAATTGTTGGACATCTGACCCTTTTATCTTCTGTTAAGTGATTCATCAGCGTATTTTATCTTCTGGAAATCCATCTTTCATTTTAATATTTGTCTGATATGACTAGGTATTCAAATATTTTCTATGTTCTACCTCTGTACTGATGAATAGAAATTTCATTGACATATTAGGAAAAATGGAGGCAAAGTTTTGGCTCCTGAAAAAATCTGCAAAGAAGATAACAAAACAAATTCTCCTTTAGCAGGAAATATTTTCTAATTGTATCTAGATCTTGCTATTTCATATAAGAGTTCTGCAGGAAGATCTTCAAGGTACACAAAGAGGAAATAAGACAGAGGTTTCAAATCTTGCATTGTGGCACTTTCGTACTTCATACTCCAACAATATTTCTAAAGTTATATCCTGGAGCTATTAAGTCCCTTCAGGGGTGTGAATTGGTCATCGAAGCCTCATAAATTATGTAACTGTCAAAACAGAACCTTAAACTTCTCATCAACTCTTCTAGCCGTGAAGTATTGATAATGGTTGGACTAGATGATCTTCTAGGTCTTTTCCAACCTTGATAATTCTGTGATTCTTCTGTGTTCCTGCACCCAGTATGACCAAATGGAACTTCAGGACTTTGTACTTTTGTAGGCCAGATGATAGATTACTTTTAAAAGAAGACAACAAGTGATAAAAGCAAGTGCTGTCTACTTACATAACCCAATTTATAGATTATTAAGAAAATAATGTTTGTTCTAAAAGCTGTGAAGCCTAAGCTTCACATGTGGGCATATTCATAAATGCAGTTCTCCCCCAGGAACCTTCAAGCAACCAAATAAATTATGGAGATTGTGAAGTAGCTGTGATTTAGGAATTGCAAACGTTTCTGTAAATCTGATTTTTATTGTTATTGCTTTCTTGTTGTATCCATGATACAAACGATATAGCAACAACCTTCCTCTACTGCCTGGCCTCTCCTGTGACTGAGCAGGGTTGGGACTAACTCAGGTTCTACCAGAACTTCTCTGCTTACTGCACAGAATGGAGTGATTTATTCTATTTGAAAACAAAACATAATACCATTGTTTCTAGACATGAGGAAATCTTCCAGCTGCAGTCCCACGTGGGATTCTAAGGAAATAATGACACAAACAGCCTTATTCCATTTAGCTATCGAGACACCTAAACACTGGTGTTATTTACAATGCCTCTATTACTGGCAGGTATTCAGGAATGATCTTACAGGTAGGTTGACAGAATTTCTGGAATTTGTAGTTGAACTTGCTTGAAATAGCACTATTAAGAGGATGTCTAGCCAGCAGTTGCTTCCCACTTTGTGCGCTTGGATCAAAGATGATTTCATCTAGCTGGTGGGTAGCAATGAAGCAGTAGCAACCCCAGGAACAATATGTGATGGCTACTGAAGTATTCACTTCACAAGGAAGCTACTTGGGTGGGCTGCACTTGACCTAGCTTAAAGCAGGACTAGGCGTGCTTAATAAAGGAGTTTTGTCTGCAGTGCAGATGTCTCCCATCAATGATGGTTGAACTTACTTAGCTTTAAAGGAGAGAGGTTGTTCCTGATATGGCTCTTGTTCACCATGATGGGTTTGCTTCTTCCTGGCTCGGCAGGAAGCACGCCTCCAAGGCCAGACTTAGCAGCCTGCGTGAGGAAGCAGGATCATCTCTAAGTACAGCTCAAGGAAAATGTAGTTGTTACAGAACAAGGAGGTACATGGATCCCTAATTATGTTTACCCTTTTCTAGGAGAAAATGTGTGGACAAACAACAACAGCAACAAAAACAAAAACAAACAAACAAAAAAAAAGTGGTTCTCACTTGGTTGTTATCCTCATGAATTGACAGGATATAGTAATTTCTGATATTAATTGCTATCACATTTATTTTTCAGAACTCTTACAACCAAATTAGGACTAACGTAAATCCTATGAAAAGAATAGAAGTACAGTATGTTCCTGTAAAACAGAAAAATACTGTTATCTCCAGATTATAAACAGGGATTTGAAATGCGTGGGGCACTGTTAGAGCAAATTAGTTTCAAAAGGTTCAATATAAGTCAAAAGCATCCAGCGATTAGTTTTTTAAGATATTTAGGTAACTAATTTTCCTCAGTGAGAAGTGGTGAAGGGTAGCTTATATTCACTGCAGGGAAGAAATTACTGTGCAGAAACTGAACACATCCTTCTACTAATTTATTATGATGCAGCTCCACCCAAAGAATGCGCAGTTAAAACTGATTGATTAAAATTCAGTTGTCTTAAAGACAAGCATACTTAGAGAACTTGTACTGCTGATCTGCACTATCATTTTTCATCTACTTCTTTATTTGAAATTAATGTAAAGCTATTAAAAGTAGCCATTTCATGGATTTCCCCTATAAATCTTAAAGTATATAAGATGGTTAGATGTAATAACACTATAAAAATAAAGATAATGGAGTGCACACTTTGGTCCCAGTGTGGCTTCAGCAAGGTTTTGTTTGGAGTACCCAGCTGCGTATGCAGACACAGTGGAATTTGGTTTGCAAGGAACCTACAAAAATTACACAAATAACTAGCATTTTTTTAATGAATAATACACAGACATGCACCTGCTTCAGAGACTCCATAGATTAGTCTTGCAGCCAATCGAAAAGCCCGTTGGAATTCAATTACATGGCTGAAAACAGAAAACAAAATCGTGGCTATACTTTTAGAACTCTAACCAGCAAAATGTTAACCAGTTCCTGGGCTGAGGTTTTCCTGAGGATTAGTTTGTTTCAGTTTGTTTTACTTCCCTGTGTCTTATTGAAAATTTATATTATTCTATTCTATCCTTGCAGCTGGAGCCTCTCCCAGAAGACATTGTGCACCAAATCCCCAATATGAATGCAATAGCTTCTTTAAAAAAGACCACTGAAATTCAAAGTATGTTTCTCCATTTGGGTTGTTGGGTTTGGGGTGGTTTTATTAATTAATGTCACAGACATTAAACTATTGTTTCAGTGAAAAGACAAGCTTTGTATGTACAAACCCACATGCTGTGTCTAGTTTGTATGTATCTACATATATATACACATATACACACTGTTTTTGTTGCTTTGACATGTCTTCATTTCTGCTATGTATTTATACCTGATGAATTAAGCCATTTAAATTATTTAGAGCTTTCCAATTTCTGCATTTTCCCAAATCTCCCCATTCCAGAGTGAGTTAAAGGAAATAGATGTTTGTCAGTAAGGGACAGGAATAGACCCATAAATCAGAGCTCAAGCAAACAGACTGTTCAGATTTTGTTTGTGCAGCCCTTTTCATGTTTTTCACTTTATTATCTAGAGGAAATTGAAATAAAATTATGAAGCTCAAAATGGACACTGATCTCTGGAACAATGCTGACAAATATATTGTGATTTTATTTCATTTCTGGTTCAAACAGCACTTGACTGCTTCAGTTCTGTGCCTTGCTCCCAGCTCTTTACTAACCAGATGCTTTGGGGCATTGCTCTGACCTCAGTGAAAATTTTTCACTTTGCCATCAGTTACCTTAATCCTTCTGAGCAGACCTCCCTTAATTTCTCTAATCTTCTGCTTTCTGCCATTTTACCAAGGCAGCAGAAGCTTCGTGGCTTCTACTGTTGGCTGGCTCCTTAATAATAACAAATGGATAACAAATGTTTTGATTCATGTTAGGTTAATCACAAGTAATTGGGAGTCATCTCTATAAAATAAATGCAGCTTTTGAAGGTGACACCATGAATTATCCACTGATAATGTAGTACTTCTAAATGTAACTTTAGTTATAAAGAGACTGTGAAAATGCATTGTGGGTTTATATTTCCTAATCCTTTATTATTTATAATCCTTCATATCCAGCAGTCACTCACATATTTACATACTCCAATTAAATCATCTGTTTGATAAATTCCAGTATGGCATTTTTGCTGAATGTTGTCTCTTAAAGTAGCACACAAATCTGTGCTTTTCTTAAAATTCCCTGTAAAGTAAGGAAATTCACATCCTACACAAAATAGTATTGATTTGCAAATGATAATAGGAATGGAAAGCCACAAAAAGAGACCGAGAAAGATTATAGACAACTGGTAAGAAAATCTAATTCTGCTTGGAGTTCATTAATTTAATGAAAAATGAATCTGAAACAAACAACAAAAACAGAATGGATGGGGAAAAAATAATACTAGATCTAGAAAGGCATGGTGTCTAAGGGTTTTACCAACAATACTTAAACACAAGTGATGGTCTTTCAGGAAGAAGAAATATCTTTCTCAGTGGCTAAGAAACAAAGATATGTTGTATATCTCAAAACACAATCCAAAGCTCTGCAGAGTGACTTAACACTGATTATTCAGAGTAAACTTTGGCTTGAGCAGACCCAGTTCAGTTATGGCAGTCCAATGAACTGACAGGCAGCACAGGATTTGGAGTTATTTGTACACAGCGCTGTTGATGTGGGGTTTTTTTTTCCACCTATTGCCTGAAAAGTTATGTACCCATCATTTTGTTTGGAGAGAGACCAAGTATTAGAAAATAAAATGCTTGAATGAAGGAAAAGAATTTAGAGGGAGGTTCATGCAGATTTGTGTAGGATGCGCAATTAGATGGAATTAAGAGAAGCAAATACACGTTGAATATTACAGAGTTGTACAGATTGAAAAATTGTGGAGGAGCAGCTCAAAAAATACTGAGAAAGCCTGCTTTGTCTTAATAGTTGCTTCTTTGTGTCTTGGATCTATTTCTGTGATTCAACTTTCATGATGAATATTAGAAATATTTTAGACCAAAACTGTCCCACCTCTATGTTCATTTCAAAACAAAAATTGAAGATGCAACACCTACACAATGAGGGGGAAAAAAAAACAAAAAAAAAACAACAATACCTTTTGTAAGTGGAAAAGAATTTATATAAACATTTTGTTTGTGACAGTGTTCTAAAGCCCTTTTGGAACTGTAATATATTTTGAATTAGTAGTTCCCACACCCATGTAATATGGCATTTCTAAACAGTCCTGTTCACTGGCTTTAATATTATCCCCAAACTGGATTTTTCAAGCAAACCATAGTACAGCATGTCCAAACCTATTGGTGAAAGGCAATTACAAATTATTTTAGCAGTGGCAGTATCATTCATTTTTATTATTTCCTGGTAATAATCAGTGCTCCCACAAATCTTTGAGAGAGACTTAAGCACATACTCATGTTGAAAGCCACAGTCTACCTAGAAGACTGAGTTGGTTTTATTGTTTCTTCTTGCAAGCAGTGATTTCTCTTTTTGTATGGATGAAACCAGGGGCAAGCTCCATTCTTTTCCCCATTCACTGCAATATGATCAATATGTGTATCAGGACCAGCAGAAATTCACATTTCTGTATAGCACAGTAGAAATGGCATTTTCAAGGTTTGGGTCAGATGCTTTAAGTTCACCCAGTTGTCAATTCACAGCATAATTAGAGTTCCTAGCAAAGCTCCTTTACATCTGCATGCTGTGCTTGCCTCTCTGTTCCATAAGACTTTTGATTGAACATATCCAAGCCCCATATATGTTTAGTGCAGAACATAAATGAGTTGTGCTTTAATAAAAGATGTATGCAAAAAATTTTCTGTTTACTACAGCTGTTCGTAAGCTTTCTAATTTTAAAGAAAAATCTACCATTGCTTTTTCATCAACACCACAAATTTCCACACAAAGTACCTGCTGCAACCTAGATGCTTTTCCTAAATAGTACTGCTTTGAAATTTCTTCCCATTAATCACAATGGGCTTCTGTGTACCCCTCTTCTCCAAGACCCTCCACAGCAGCATAGATGCTGCCACCTGCTTCCCAGCCGGGCTCTACTGCTGCCTCTAATGCTGAAGCCCCTCTATATTACAGTGCTCAATGTAGGGAAACAAGAAATATCACTGATCACTGGGGAGTGTAGGGCAGTTAAATGGACACAAAGAGCCCAATAATATGCTTGAATTGGCCTGAGTTTGGGTGTTACAAGAAAGCCCAGATTCAGCGGGCAGCTGGTGTGCGAGCCTGCATGTGAATGAATGAATGCAGTGGAGCAATCCTCACTGATGATGTTTTATTGTTGCTGCAGGAGAGCAACGCAGTGGTAGCTAGTTACTAATATTTTATTTTATGAATAAGAGCCCTTGAAAACTCCAGCAGTGAACATGGGTTCATTTCTTTTATAGGCAAGAGGAGGTATTATTCCCATGCCAACAGATCTGATTTTCTTGCACATCTGTTTCTGCAACAAAAACCCCACCCACTCTGTGAACATTTAGCTCATAAATTATAGGGTTTGAATTGGGTGTATATTGCAGAGACTCACTTTTGCACATATGATCTGTGAGAATGCTGTGGAATGCCCATATAACTTTTTTGTTTGCTTTTAGTGTATTTTTTAATGAACAGAGAATTTGGTCTCTGAGCACAGTAATAATAGAGTATATTTTTGTCTTGTTTTTATAAAATTTGCCAGGCTCCAATCATTGAGCCTACTGTTATGTACATAACTTTTTAGCTGTGTCTTTCATGCTTCTGGAGCAAAGCCAACCTTCTAACACTTAATCTCAACTTTGTAGGATACTTAATACACTTTACATTTTATCCCCAGAAGGTCTCCGTTATTTAAAGATTCTGCTAACTACTCAAACGTGCACACTATTAGAGTTCAAAGAAACGCTCTGTCCATGCTCGCTGGTTGTTCTTGCAGATTGGTTTGGTCTTTCATCTTGCAGTGATATTTTTGAATAAAGACATTTTCAGGTTTTATTGACAGCTGCTTGCTCACTGGAGTAAAAAGTTCATCTTTTGAGAGAGTGCAGAGAGCTGTGCTACCCATGAGGGAATTTTCAGCAGCCTGTGTGCAGCATGGCCAGCACCACCAGCCTGGCCTCCAGCTGTCAGAGCCCCTGGCCACCCTCTGGATCAGCACCTTGCCTCAACCCACTGCCCAGCTGCCAAAACTCTCCTTTTAACCCTTGGAAAAGTCCACTTCTTGATCCCCTCTCTTTCACAGTTGTTGAAACCCTCCCTCTAATTCCCAGATAAGTACCGTGCCCCAACCTCTGTAGCAGCTGCTGGAAGCCATCTGCTAAACACTGAATAAGCACTGGTGCAGAGCTTCCAGACTTTCCAAAGCTCCTCATTTCCAGGTGTCATCCACCTGGCAATTAGTGAATGTAGAGTGGATTACTGAGCTGTAAGAAATGCATATGTAAATTCTTTCTTGTCCACCTGGTTAACAGTGATCGACCTCTGTTTCTTAACAGCTGTGCAGCAGCAGACCAGTTTTATGCCAGTAATATCACCTGCCACCATTGTTAGTGCCAGTTGAGAAGCTCCCTACCAAACCTCCTGTTGTACTCTGAGAGCAGAATTTACTCTTGTTTTTAATTCACTGCTGACTTTTTACACAGCAAACTAGAAACTATTCCTTATGATATCTGGTGGCTTTCCAGCAGCAGTCAGTTCATATATGAAAGTTTTAAATAAATTATTGTTCTAGTATACGCCCTGAGGTTGGAGGAGGAAGAACATCCAGGACTAACAAACCTGATTGTTCTGGCAGCATCACTTTAGTCCAAGCTGGCATTTCTAACATTTTCCTTTTTGAGACTGTGCTGTGTGAGCACTTTATACAACAATGTTCATTTTTCTGATCCTATTTGTTGTATATGCATCAATAGTCTTCAATATCAAAGCAATATTTAAGTATTAACCCTCCCCTGAACTCCCTTTACCTTGGGTAGATAAAGTCAATAGCTTGTCTGACAGCATGAGTTCATTAGGCTGCATGTTACTCCTCCAGTTTATTACCTTCTGGGGAAGGGTGTGACACAGCCCTTGGAATGAAAGCACTTTCCAACTTGGCATTCGTAGGTTCAGAAACATACTTCAATTGCTCTGCTTACACTGCAGTGATTTTAAATTATAATCACTCAGTGTTGAACTAAGTGATTACTATGCTTGTGCCACCATGCTAGCTGAGATTCCCATAAATTATGATGTGTATTTTCCTTAGGCAAGTACTGGAAGTCAGTGGAGCCATACTCTGTGCCAGTGGATTGTGCTCTGGCTGAGTCTCAGAAACAAGAGAGGGAGGAGACAGAAACGGTGTCCGCTATGGCCTCCCTTTCAGTGGATGTTGAGCAGTGCTTTCCTCAGGAAGGCAGCAGGTAAGCCCATGCAATTATTGCACAGAGCAAGTATTTTACACTCCAGTCATACGAGATGCAGAAGACAGCTAGACTGAGTTATCTCCAAATTGTCTGCTAACTGAACTACCTGGAACTTTTTCTCCTTAATTTAAGTTCTTCTTACTTGCCTGCTGGAAACAAAGGTATCCTATTCTAACAAATATTTTGGTGTGTGTAACTCTTTACTAAGGTTCATGAAAGTACATAAAACTTTGTTTTATCTCCATGTTAAAAGCTCTTTCCTATATAACAAGTGCACTGTGGACACTATCTGCGTGAATAAAATAGACATGATCAAGTGTAATCAACAGTATTCTTCACGTTGGAAGAAATTCAAAACTGGGTTAACTTTCTAGGAAGGCATCTAACTTACTCTCAGATAACTGTAATAAGGATGGACTTACTTAAATTATTATTAAATGATATTAGATAGGCATTAAAAGTTACTTCCCTGGAAGCAATGGAACAGTGCCAGCATAAAACTTAAAACAATCTTGACCAGGACCAGGGCCAATGTTTTCTGCCTGCTGTTCTGAAGGTACTGGCTAAAAAGAGAACGCTGTCTTTTCCCATCTTGTCAGCTGCTTTTTTAGGTTAATGAACATTGCTTTCATTTTCGCAGCCTGAGAAAATGACACAGTAACTGTTACTAGTTTTCTGCCAATTAAGGATGAAAAAAAAGAAAAAAAGAAAAAAGAAAAAAGAAAAAAAAAAAAAGAGGCCTCTGAGAACTCTGTTACAAAACAGTATTTGTTCAAAGGGACATCCAAGTTTCAAAGTGTCTGCAGAAGTTAAGTTCTTGGAGTTTCCTATTTCCTCTTTTGAAGGATAAACTTTACTGGCCTTCTCCAAAAGATGAAGACCCAGAATGCAGGGAGTAGTTCAGTTTCCATTATACAAAGGAAAAACGAGTGAAGAGGAAAGTAGAAAAAGAGCCTTATAAGGAGACTCACCAGCTCCCTGTACATTGCAGAGAGGAGCTGCATAGCAAGAAAGTAAGGAGGGAGATGGGAGCTGTAGTGGGACTGAAGCCAAAAGGGCCTGTGACTCCTGTGTCACGACAGCTATTTGTTTAGTTTGGTTCTTGCCTCTTGCATTGGGCACTATATTCCAAACAGGTCTAATGGGCATCTGGGAGCACCCAGGGGGAGCAACACAGAATCAGCTCAAAGCTATTCATGCATTTGGAAGTGGACATCTCTCACTACTGTGAGAGCATTCATCTGTCAAGAAATTTGCAGATTTGACTCAAAGGGACACACTGGGGCCAGAAGTCAGTAAAGTTTGTGTACTTAGTCACTTTTCTGATTGCAACTGCGTTTCAGTATGCTACATCTATTGTTGGGCTTGGATTATTACAAGACTCAGAGAAGAACCCAGGGATGAACAGGAAACAAATTTTATATATGTGAGAGCATTAATCAGCAATCAGCTAAGGAATACTGTAAGGTTTGTCATGCAGATTTGTGACTGTCACGAGATGCTTCTGTTAGCCAAGGACAGAAAGCTGGGGATCCTGTTTGTGTATGCACAGCTCTGAAACATAAGCAGTTTTAATTAAAGGGTTGGAACTAATTCAACCAAACACAGCTCATTCTTAAGTTGTATGAAAAAGGGTGTGGTTAATTTTGTGTATTTTTGTTTTGCTCAGAATAATCAAGAACTGTATTTGTTATGAACCTCCACTCACTTAAAGCTACAGCTGTCAAGAGCAATCACTGGTCTTACAAGACTTGAACAAAATAACCTTTTGACTAACACTGTATTTAATTATTTTATTTATTACCTAACTACTGATAACCTGTGACAGTTTCCTCCCATTCTGAAAACTGCATTTCAGAGCAGAGCTGGGAAAATGAAAAAAAAAAAAACACGGATGTGCTGAAATGTACACAAGTGGAATTCATGTGGCTGCCAGATTCATTACACTTCATCAGCCCCGGGCTCTTATAGGGGTGAAGCCTTCATGATGAATTGTTCTGTGGAAAAATGGCTTTGTTTGAAATATCTTTGGTGCTGCTGAAGTTTTTCAGCAGCATAAATAAATCTTTACAAGCATACATCCCCGATTCTGTTTCCACATTCATAACCCACAAAGAAGTCACCCAAAGCCAGGTTGCCATCAGGGAGCAATGGGACAACATAAGTGTTATCTCACTGGGACAAAACTGACAGCTAGTTTTTCTGAGGCTTCAGAATGTTTTTTTTTCTTGGCTTTCTCCCTGTTGAATGTAAAGATGAATATGGAATATGAAAGAGGGTAACCTCGAAGATTTGATTTCAAAGACACAGTCCTCTGGGCTGCCAGGACCTAGCTGCACTTTGAGCATGAATGAAACTTCAGCATGGGATTATAAATCCAGGGATTTATTTGACATTGCACACATTGGTTTCATGCCAGTGTAACTTAATTCACTTAACAAAAACACAGCATTTCGTTCATAGGCATATAAGAACACAAACTGGAGTAACGTAGTGATGAATCACAACTTTATCACATTTGCTCCATTTATTATAATTAAAGATCAAGTATATTTCCTTCGTTCTCCAGCCCCCTTCTATGACAAATGATAGGGCTGCAGGAACTTGAAGAGCCCTCTGGTCTCTTATGTTCTCTTTATCATTCTTCCCCATTGTGGATTGCAGCCACCTTCTGAAGACCTGTTGTAAGCCTTTCCACTGAGTATTTCTGGGGGAAAATTGTTAGTGGCTGGCAGGGAGTAGGATCAGAGCAGAAAGTGTCGTGGCTGACAGGGAAGCCCGAAGGGTTCCTTCATTCTTCCAGGAGCCTATTTACTTTCTCTTAATTGCCACTGTGCTCAGCCAAGCTGATAATTCTGGTCTTGTTTCACAGAGTTGATGATAGACATCCTGTTGACTTCAGCTCTGGATAGCCAGGCCTGCAGATGAAGAGAGTGGCAGCAAAAGTCTCTTTGTGGGAAACTCTTGCCAGTTATGTTGGAGGATATATTGGTGTTTGGAGTGAGATGACTCATTTTAAAGTCAGATTTTGGGTAAAGCAGCTCTTTTCCTGGCCAACTCATATCTGACTCACTTACCACTGATGAATAAAGGATAAAATGCTCCTGGCTAAGGCCTGTATTAAGTATTTCTCTTTCTTTCTTCTCTCCTTCCTCCTTTTCTTCAAGTGACAGTGCAGATTATTTTTTTTTTAATTTGATTTTCTCTGAGACTAAAGGAAGAAAGCAGTGAAATCTGCTATGCTTTTGGTGTTTTGTTTAACCAAACACAACTCTGCACTTTAAGATTCAATTGAAACTTGATTATAGCCTTCACGAGAGAACAGATATAGAAAAAAGACTTTGTGGATAGGAAAGAAAACATGCATGATGCTAACACAGATTTAAGTGCAGACGCAATTAAAGGAACAAGCATGCCCTATAAAGCATTTCTAACTGCCATAACTTTTGTGTATAGATAACTGCTTATTCCCTAAGAAAGATACAGATTTAGTTGATTAGAATTTTGCTTTGGCCAGACATCTGTTTCAGAACTCTTGCTATGTAAATACTCAGCACAGTGCTGTCCGTGATACACTGGAGCTTCTGTACATTTCTTCTTAAAATGGAAAAATAAATGGGTATGAGAAGAGGTCTCCAGCACTTTCTACTTTTGCAGCAAACAGTAAATCTGGAGAATGGCATTTACCAGGATTTAACTTTATGGCCTTCATTCAGCTGAGCGTAGATTTACTCAAATGGAAATGAAAATGAAGCATCATTTTTAGACATTTTCTGTTTCTGAGATATCAGTTGCATTTTCAGTGATATTGTAATGTAGGTTATAGCAGTTAAACTGTTCAGATTGTAGGGTACATCTAACCACCACCTAGGGTTGTGTTCTCTCTCTTTGCAACAGCTCATAGAGCTTTGCTCAGAATTTCACTGTTTGAGTATCCAGAAGAACTTCAGAAGAACTTGAACCTACCTGACCCTACCCCAGTGCATCTGAACTCAAAGCCAGGCTCAGGAGTCTAAGAAGCTGCAGCCTTATTTTACCTACCTCACACTCACCCCCTTGTAGAGAGTGCTTGAAGGAGAGGACAGGGAACAGAAGAGTTAAGAGCAAGTCTTACCCTGATCATTTGTAATCTCAGTGTCTGAATGTGACCCATCTGCATGAAAGCCTCCAGGATACTTACCCAAGTATAAATTTTTTCAAAGATATTTTTGAACTAACTTACAGTTTTGATGTTCATGCAGTGAATCCCACAGCTTCATCAGGCACAGTTCAGAGCTTTTAGAAATGAAAGCATATTTTCTCCTACTCGCATTCTCTGCTACATTTCTGGTTTTAAACATTTTAACTGTCTCGAGACTTTTTATTTTTCCTGGAATTAAAAAAAGTCTTATTTCAGATCATTCTTCTTGCCTCTTTACGTAATTCATATAGTACTTTTTAGAACAAGGACTAAGAATAGAATTCAGGACACCAGATGTTGAGCACACCATGGACATATACAGTAGATTAATGATGGGCATTTTTTGTTGCTTTTGTTTCTCTCTTCTACTCTCATTAACTCCAAGCTCTCAGTAATTGCCATCACAGTATATAAACAATTAAAGCTGTCCTCGTTCTGCTTTGTGTATTATTTTGCATCTGTTTACCTCCTTTTCCATTTAAAATTAGTGCTATGGGCTTCAGAACTATCTAGTATCAGTAATTTTGCATCATCAACAAATGTTATCACTTAAATATACTAATACATTGCCAAGTCTTGAAATGCTGTGGAACTGCTCTCTATGATGAAAATTCACCAGTGTTATTACCCATTTCTTATTTCTGATGGATTTTTAGTCTATTGCAGGGTGTTCTCTCATAAACTAAGTTCCTCAGAGCATTTGCATAAAATCATTGGAAGACTTTCTTTGTACGTGGGTGCCACGTGACACCCTCTTCCTTCAGTTCCTTCAGAAATTTGTAATAAATTTGTAAAGTTTGACTTCCCTAAAGCAGTTAAAGCTTAACTCTTAGCCAAATTACTATTATCTAAATGCCTACTAATTCTATGATTTATTATTGTTGCTATCAGTTCCCCCCAGTATGGACTTATTGGATCTCCTAAAGTCTCCCAAAGGGGGACAGCATTTCTTACCTCTGGCATGGATGCTGATTTAACCAGTAGAATGTAGTCTATAATTATTTATTTAGAAACATCATGATTGCATTCCCTTAGAACTCAGTGGACAAATTTAATCTGCTCTTAGCAATTTGGCAGTGTTTAATATATCAGCTTGTTCTAGTGCTGATTCAGTTTAAGACAGTTCATCTGCAAATAATAAAATCTGCCTGACACTTCTCTAGTTAACAGAGATATAAATAGTTCATTTTGCTCTTGTGGTCTACCTTTCTTGATGTTCTTTTTATGCTTTGATCATTTCTTCTGATGTATTTTGAAAGATCTTTTTTTTATTTGCTTTTATGCCTTTAACAATTTGGTCTTCTGATTCTCCTTTGGCCATTTTGTGGGTTTACATTGAACTTGCCAGAGTTTTTATTTTATTTGCCTTATTTGGACATGACATCCTCTTTTGGGAGTTTACATGTTTTTACCTTGGCTGGATCTTAAACTGCAAAGTCCTTTTCATTGTGACCCTTTTCCTTTGATCAATAGAGTCCATTTTTTACTAGGGTATACACTTACTTGGATCTTTAATATGATGTCTTCAAGCACCCTCCAAATCATCTTCAAGGTATAGAAACGTACCTCCTTTCCCCCATTCTTTGCTACCAGAGGATCACTTTTCAATTACGATGCTCTTCCCTGAGACAGCTGAGTTAAATTAGAAACAGATTATGGCATAAAACAGCCATACCCCATTAGAAAATCTATCTTTTGTTCAGCAATTTCAGCAATTCTGAGGACTTGGAAACTTATCTTGATTTTTTGTTTGTTTGTTTGTTTGTGTGTGGTGTTGTAGCTATGAGGAATCTCTCAAATTCTAATTTATAAATTAAGGTAAGAGAATTTTTTTATGATTTACAGAACTCATCTTGATTCTTATACTGGATTTCTTTAATGTGTAGATCTGAGCTATTTTAAATAGTATTCTCATTAAATAATATGGTTGCCATTTATACAGAACTGCCACAGAGCAATATTACTTAAAATGTCACAAGTCTTGCCAGATTTTATCCACATGGAAGGATTCTGTCTCATTGACTTCATTTGTTTTAATATAATCATTTCGTTTAGCAATAACTGCACAGAGACTTTTTCCTTTTGCCAGAGTGTGAGCTGTATATAGATATCTGTAGGCAAGCACTCTTCATGGTATACGCAAATAATCAGAATGAATGCAAGAGAGCTCTGCTCCTAGAAACCTGCAGTTTCAGTGAGCGTTGGTAGGGGTTTAAGAAAAATCACAGTTGTGGTTCTTCATTCATTACAGTCCCAATCTGTGCCATTTTGGATCTGCCAACCACACAGATCAGCCTGGATCAGATCCAACCTCATAGTTACATTTCTGAGGAATTAGAGCATACAATATGGATTAGGTTGTTTTGTTTTGTCCTGTGTTTTTTTTTTTCTTTGGTTTTTTTTTTTTTTTTTCCTGTTTTACTTTTTTATGCCAACATCTTGCTAGCTGCAGGAAGACTAACTGTACTAGTGCAACTAACAATTGAGGTAACATAAATTTGGCCTGTCAGACTCTGCTCCCTCGATTTCATGAGGAGGGCTTTGTATTTAAGGGCCTGAATCTTCACTTGATCTCTCACAAAATTCTAGCCTAAGCTGTTATCCTGTACAGATGTACATTTCTACTGACAAGTCACTGGATAGATCCATTGACTTCTCTTTGTTCTAATAAACTAATGTAAAATCACACACACAAATTATCAAAGCCGACTCAAGAAGGCTGAGAACACCCACTCTGGGAGACAGCAGCTGGATTTGCCAAGGCACCTGAACCTCATCTCCATTTCCAAAAAGGGTCTTGATTCTTGCACTTGAATATAAATATTTCTACTGGGGCTTAGGCTCTGGCTGTTGCAGAACGCTGGGATATTCTTGGAGTATACTGGAATGTATTAGAGCACAGTGCTTGATGTCAGTCCTGGTTTTCAGAAGTGCCCTCATCAAAGAACACAGGACTAAAACCTTGAACAGAATCATCCCAAGGCTGTGAGATATTCACAAGAATGTCAGTCTTGGAAGCCAAATATATGTGAGCAGATTTGCACATGCTCCTTGTCTAGCTCCTTATAAATAACACAAGCTCCCACTTCGACTTGCAGAAATTTTCCAGAACTTCACTCTTTCCTGTTCTGCCAGTCACCAGCTGAAATCTACTGAAAGCTTTCTTCTCATTCATTCACTCATTCATTCATTCATTCATACATACACAGCAGAATCTAAAATATTATCTGCTACCTGCTTTAAAATTGCTCTTTTCTCAGAAAGTCTTGTAAGGTCCTGAGTGTTTAACAGGGCTTGTTGCATTTTTGCTTTTTCCCAGAGGAGAATCAGATCTTCTGTTGAAGAAAGTGGGAGCATGTGCTTAGCACGAGGGCAACATACAGCAGCAGTGTGAAGTCTCCCCACAGCACATGCTCCTATGCCATACCTCATTAGAAGGCTGGGTTCCATCCCACCTCTGTGGCCTCTGTGCCATCTCCACCACAGGTCAGAAGAATGCAAGGAAAAATAAAAAGGCAGTGATGAACTTGGTCATTTTTTAATTGTTCACAGTAAAAATCTTTCACTGTATGGTGAGGAACAGCAAAATTGAGATTTATAGATATATAATCTTTTGGGTTCTTTAACCCTCTGGAAAATGATTAGCCTGAAAAATGTCTTCTTCTTCATATATCATTCATCTGACTTATTTTTTTTAACATACTAGATGTAATCATTTCAAATCATAAAGGAATGGTCTGCATAAAATCTTTTAAAGAGACATTGCTGATTTTTTTTTTTGGGGGGGGGGGGGGGATGGGGGGACGGACACTTTAATAAAGTCCAGATTAATTCAAAATTCTCTGGCTTCCTTTCTAAATAAACTACCAAATCCCAAGCAAACCCCCATTAATTACTTATTTTTTTTTTTTTTTCCATGAGATCTCATGATCTTGTACTTTCTGAGGGATTTTTATTTGAAGCCAATCATTATGTGAGCTTAACAGATTTAACTGGTAAATATCTGTTCTATTTATTAACTTGTATTTACTTTTCGCCCCCCTTTATTTCAAGCAATTCTTGGAGGTCTTAAACTCACTTTTAATGCTGTGTTCAGCCAGACTGAGATGAAATTTCTAAATTCTTACATCCTTCAATGAGGTCTCACCATATTCTCAGAAGTTCCCCATTTAACAATTAGCAGCATAATCCTCAGACACAGTTATATATGAGTAGCTATGACACTCTGCACCAGTTCAACATTTATCTCCATTTTTTACTTGCTGGATGTTTTAAAGAGATTATCTTGCTTAAGTTAGATATTTCCCAGAAACTTTCAAACAAAAGTTGCACTTATAATCTGATGAGATATTATTAATGGAGACTCTCCCTGAGACAGTTATCTGCTAGATGAGTTCAGAATTTGGTCTCAGAAATTGCAGGCAAACAGGCAGGCATCAGCCAATGCTTTTATGAAGACACAGAATTAAAACTCAAAGGACTGAGGAAAACCTTGCAAGAGATATTGCTGATTGCTTGGCTGCTGGTGAACTGGGGTTTTGTAATGGCACGGGCTCACTTGGGAAAAACAAATGTGTGTATTTCCAGTCACAAGTGCTTGTAAAATAGAAGTATCATGGCCATTTCTTTTTCATGAAATGATTTTATTCTGTTGACACAAAGCATGTACATTTCTGGAGAAGAAGTTATAAAATATTCTGACATATTTTAATATAAACAGGAACGTTTTCGGTGATTGCTTGGATCTAAAATGTTTTTCCACTTGACATTTGTTTATACTTCCTAGGAAAGAAACTCTATTTATGGATAACTGAATAACACAAATAAACATGAGAGAAAGCTGAAAAATCAGCTTTGATTATGCATGAAAATCTACAATGTCATTGTGTACTCTTGTGCCGTATTCTGATTGCCTGTTTATTTTTACAGAGCTGCTGGCGAGCCCATGGAAGAAGAGCCAGCCTTGTGAAGTGCCAAGTCCTCCCTGATATTTCCTGTGGGTGACATCATTGTGTATCCCCCCCCAAAGCACCCTCAGACATGTCTTGTCTGCTGCTTGGGTGGCACGGATCAGATGGAACATAAACACTGGGCACAAAGTTCTGAATAGCAGCTTCACTTGTTCTTTGGATGGACTTGAAAGGGCCCTAAAGATTCCTTAAACGTAACCACTACAATTGTAGAGTTACAGTTAAACAGGCTCGGGAGAAAGAGCCTAGAGCATGCTTTTTATATGCTGTTAGACCCGCTCACCACCATCGATTGTGAAATACAGTATTACAAAATTCTACACGATAGATTATAGATACGACTTGCAACACCCAGCAAAATACTTGGTAAACTCCATGAATCACTTTCTGACACTTTTTACTGGGTAATTTTTTTCATACTGTGTTAAACTGTTAATAGAATGTGTTTTCTTTGCTCCATGTAATGAAAAAAATGAAAAAAAAAGAAAAAGAAAAAGAGAAAAAAACCCAAACCCCTTTATTTTACGTGATGTTTTTTAACCCTTGTAATGAGCTCTTAGCTGAACAAGAGAAAGGTGTGTAAACTGAGATGAGGGATTTTAACTACAGGGAAAGCACTTCTTATTGTACTATAAATCCCCCAGAGTACTGTGCTTGGTGGTGCTTCATTGTTTTTCCCCTTTTCCAGGCCATCTCTCCTCATTTCACATAACCTTTTCTATCACATTCATGATTCCGTAGAGTGAGTGATCTGATCGTCTGTCCTTAAAAGAGCACTATACCCGCCATAGTTGACAGTAGCTCTCACCAGATGTGCAGCAGAGATCAAGTAGTCTCTGAAAAATAGATGGCTTTCCAAATGTGTTTTCAGTTTGTTCTGAAATGTTTCTGCATCCTGGCTCTAAGAGCAGCGATCTGAAGCAACTGCGTGCAGCTCATTTGAAGCTCAGGTGTTTCCGTGGATTTTGTTGGGAGTTTTTTACAGGTTGTCATGTGAATACAAACTGATTCTTTTATGTAGTCCTGCACTGAGAGAGCTGACGTTCCTTTAGGAGTTTTAAAGGGTTTTGGTTTTATTTTAGATCCCCAAAGTGCAGCAAGACTTCCCTGCTATGCGACATTAGATATTTAATTCCATGTTTGCAAATGTAACTTAGAGTTGTGCCTTTAGCTGACAATGAACGCTTAAACTGTTACACGTGTTGCCTTACTTATAGAGAAAGAGATAGGGTGTGTGTGTTAGATGACTTCAAATGAACAAAATTGTGCTACAGCGACTTTTATTTTGTTTACAACTTTCTCACCTAATGAACCCTGGGAGATACCTTGAAGTATTTTGCTTGCGGTATGTGACAGCTCGCTTGGCTTTTAAGAGCAAATGATGTTCATTTTTATACATTTTCCAAACTCAAAGGATATATTAAAGCCATAAGTGAAGACTGTCATGCTTTTTATTCTGAAATCTGAAAGAAACCTTAATTAAAACAAGATTCTGGTGAAGGCCATGATATGAAAGATATGGAACAATATGGTTTCACTTACAGTCAGACTCAAACCTGTAAATCAAAGATGAAAGATTTCATTCGAATAGAATTATATAATTCTCTTTTGTTATGCAGTCAAACTATATCTTTCATGCATTTGGGTTTGTTTACGATTAGCATTTTAATTTTAAAGACTTTTATTACTTATACAAAAGCTCTCTGCTACAAGTTAGAAATCTGAGGCATGCTTTGAAAAGGGAAATCTAAAAAAAGAATGTCATTTCCTATAATGCAAGGTAAACTTTTCTTCCAAAAGGCTTACTTTAAAATGGATATATGCCCCTAAGAAAGTTAAATAAAATTCTACCCACCATTTACAAGCCAAAATCTTGCTCATTTTAGTAATGCAGAGGGTCCTAGCAGGCTTAATTAACTCCTGCTGCAAGCCACCTTGCTTGACTTTGGGCTTCTGAAGGGACTGTTCACATGACTAAAGCAATCAGGGTTCACCCTGTATTTCTAGCAGACTTGTGATGGCAATCTTACGTGCCACTTACTGCAATTTTTTTGTGGTCTTCAAAGTAGTTTCCCTTCAAGGAAACCAAGGGCCAAGCTGATGAGTTGGGTAATTTGTAAAGCTTTTCACATTTTGAAATAATGTCTGCAAAATTTTAATTGAATGCATAGTAAAATCATTTTAGAATTAACCCCACAAATGCAAAATCCATTTGAGTCCTCAGCTTGCATGACATGGAATATGAATTGCAGTCTGAAATGTGATTCACAAACTTTACCAATTAAAGTCTATGTTCTGGAGTGGAAATCAGATAAAGCTGTCCTTTGTAGCTGAAAAAGCTTTTAAAATGCCAGAGTAATTTGAATTAAACCACATTATAAACTCACACTTATGCATTTATACAGGCATACTCCTTGACAGACAACTAGACGTGCTATTGGCTAAAGTCAGGATCATTTGGATAAGCAAATGTGCAAATAAACTGCACACAGATTGTGTCCAGAACTCTGTTCTCACTGAAGCCAATAACAAAATCCTCTTTGATTTCAGTGGGAGATTAATCAGGACCTGTGGGGGTTTTTGTGTGTGAGTGTATGTGTGTTCTTTTGGTGGGTATTTTTTTTATTTTTTTTTTTTCAAGAACACCATTACTTTCTGATTATGTCATTACAAGGCACCGTGCAGCCCTCTGGGAAATGATTGAGGCTTATGGTGAATATCAACACTTCCTTCCAAGCAGACCCGGGCTTTCTGAGAGGGCAGTTTCACTTGCTGCTGTTTTCTTCTCACAGTAGTTTTTATTACCATCAATAGCTCCCCATGGATTACAGTTATAATATCTCCCAGTACTTTCTCTCTTATTTCCAGGGAAATATTCATGTGGACACTCTTAAAAATGCCCAATTTCAGCCAGATTCAAGAACAGATTTCATGGATTTCAAAAAGGTGTAAGAACTGCATGTTTCTTCACTTCTAATATTCAAATCCAGAGGCTTAAGAGCAATTTCTAAAGAAATGTCACAATCTTCTGTCTGCCATGGGTCTCTGCTTAGGTGAAGGAAATTGACATTTCTGAAAAATACATTCCAGAAATTTCTAGATGGCTGCCAAAATGTCAACATCTTAGTTTAGACTGCTTCTGAAAAATGAGCTGATGAGGTAAATAATGGTTCCTATATCCAGTGAGGAGGGGAAGCTGAGGAGATGGCAAAGAGCCCTCAGAGCCAGGGTGACTGTGGTGGTGCTGGTGGCATAGGGTCTGCAAGGTGTCCTGCAGCAAAGCCTTGCCTTGTTGTATGAGGGTTCAAAGGCTGTGTTCCACCTTTGGATCAAGACTTTTCCTAAGCCAGCATTTTGCTGAGTCAGAAATGCTACAGCAGCAAGAACCACTGATGTGCTGCTCCAGTCTATACTCTTCCCTCAGTGTTAGAAAGTGTGTTGAGCTAACTGGGATTTTGGACCTCTTGTATATTGTTAGGTTCTTAAATTCATATTAGAATCTGAAAACTGAAATATTGTACAACTCAGGATATCGAAATATATATATATTCAGCTTAATGTTTTTACCTGGGCAGTAATGTTTAGAGATGCCAAGCCTGTCTCTTGGTCTTCATTTTTGGACATTGTGTGCAGGAGCTTTCTGCGCACTCATTTGGCTTTAATATAATCTGCAGCAATGAGCTATTTCATTAAACTATCCTTCTTCAGGCAAAATTCCTAGCAAGCAATCAAAGTTCATAGGAATGCTGCCAGAGTAAAGAGGACAGCATTAGTCTCTTTCTTAATTATGTTCCTTCTTAATTTTACTTTCAGTAAAAATTAAGTACTCAATTTCAGGCAAGTAAATTTGAGGAAAATAAAATCATTAACTGAACTTAAATGAATATCATAACAAGAAAATACAAACTGTTGTTATGTAAAGAAAGCTGATTATTTCTTTCCTTGCAAAACGTCAACAACAAGCTTCCAGACGCAAGAAAGTGGCAAAAGGGGTCCCCCTCTTCAGTATGTGGCATTTAATTTGGCATCTCACCTAAATGAAATCTCCCTGAAAAGCTGAGATTCATAACTGGAGATGAAATATTAGAAAGGTTTTGCTGCAGCCAACACCAGAGGTCCTGTAGAGAACAAGAATGTAGAGACTGCCTAATTTGTGCAGACAGACAGCAGGACACTTTCGGGGCAATGTGTCTGGGATGAAGAATTAGAGGGAATGTTTCCAAAGGCACTGGTGGCTGTAAGACAACCAACAATGATTAACTTGCAGGAGCAAGGAGGTGCCCAAGGAGCACTTGCCCTTTGGGAAATGCCCTGTCTCATGAACACGCCCACTGCTATAAGGCATGAACCTCCTTACACAGACTTAGTCCTAAATAACAACAGCCGGGTCTGCTGCCCAGAAGAAGATACTGTGGTTTTGCCCTTAGCAGACACTTCATAGCAGGAATGACAGAGGGGATATGTTTTTTCTTTTTTTTTTTCTTTTTTTTTCTTTTTTTTTCTTTTTTCAGTAGTAGCCTTTCCAAGAGTGTAACGGCACACGGTTGTCTTATTTTAAAAGGTCACAGTAGGGCTTTGTGAACTATTGTACGTTTTTTTACAGACTCCATATGGAAGTAAAACAGAATATGCACATGAAGCAGGGGGAACCTGCTAGGAAGAAAGTTCTCTTAAACCAAGCCTCTGCTACTTACTTTTCATCCAAAATCTGGAAGAATTTGGATTTTAAATAATAGTTTGATATTTATACTGTCGTGTCACTTGCTTTAGTTTTTCCCTGTAATTGAATTTGCCCTCATAGCACATGAAAACCAGAGAAAAGAAACCCATCTTCCCTGGCAGATGCTACTGCCCTTGGTGTGGGAATGCAAATAACTTATCTTTGTCACTTCTAGCAGCAATTAAATGTCTCATTTTTGTGACAGATCCAAACTGGAGTGGTATTTTATGAGAATGATTTAGCTGGCTGTCTGCTGATTGTTAAAAAAAGAAATTGTGAAACTTGCATTCCTCTCCAACCTCAAAAGGGACCCATTTTGATTTTAACAATGTAATATCTTCACTTGATCCAAAAGGTTTTTTGTCCCATGACATTTTGTTACTAGCTCAGTTTTAGTCTTTTGCAAATAAAACACCACAGAAAGTGAAGAACAAGGAGGACGTTCCATCAATTATTAATTGTAACTCCAGTATACTATCTTTTACTCTACTCTAGTGCCATGCTCTGTGCTTCTGTATATTAGAAGAGCTTAGAGCAAAGTATAAACTGTTCTGTGTAATCTAAGACACTCTTGTTAGGATTTAAATTAGCACACTGTGATTAAGGCTGCAGTTTATGCTAAATACGTGCTCCTGTGTGGATGGTCAAGAGGCAAATGAAGTATGAAACTGATGGCACTGTTACTGTGCAGTGAAAGTGATTCTGTGTTAAAATCTTCAAGCATCATCCCCTTCCTGTTGGTATGCCCAAATGGCTGAAGGAATGTTTGCAATGTCAGAGCTGTAGGGTGCCCTTATTCAAAGGCCACTGAGCTCCCTTCTGTAAAGGGCTGTGGAAAAGAGGTGGGAGGCAGCTTGTGAAGAAATCTTTGCTTTGCACTAAACCACAACCAAACTACAGTGAAGTCTGGGTGCAAACCTGGACTCTGCCACATGCCCTGATTTCAGATATAAAGTCCTCGTTCTGCCTCTAGAATAGTCTGTCTGAAAGAGCACTGGCACCAGTGGAGGTTTACCTGCTGACTTCAGCAGGTTTCAGAACGGTGTAAAAATCATGTCTTATGCGAACAAGTTCATTCGCTTGTTTCCTGTTGCTTAATTTACTGCTGTTTTATATTTCTTGATTTGCTTAATATTCTGTTAGGATGCAGTAGGAAAGCATAAAGCAATACCTGGTGAAGTCATAACTGAAGTTTTCAATCCAAACTTGTGGGATTTTACTACACCAAGCTTTCCATCTAGGGATGCACAGCTGAAGTGTCTATTTCTTTTTTTCTTTGAAAGTTGTTGTAGCTATCATCTGTTTCTATGATAAAAAACAGTCTTTTTCTCAGAGCACTAAAAGTTTATCTGTAATTTGTCTTTCCAGGCAGATAAGATTCTAAGGTATAAAGTATTGGTGGGACCAATCCAAATGGCAAAAATTGTAAAGGTTGATATTAATATTTCTGTGAGAGTCAGAGGAACCTGTGGATTATTGTTATTATTCCTGATACATTTTTGTATCTGAAAGATTCCAATGAGTAATGTTAAGTAATACTGTGCTCCAAAAATCTGTTGATTATATATATATATGAGCCTTGGATTGGTGTGAAATAGTCCTCAACTGAGTTGTAAAAAACCCTTTTGTTTTGTGTTTTGTAAAATTCTTTGGCTATAGTCTTGTCCTAGTGTGAATAAAAGCTATTTGAAGTAAGTTTGTGTGATACTCAGCTTTTTCTTTTTTTAATCAGCTCTGAAAAGAAGTGGAGCTTTGAACATGCCACCCTGCTTGGATCATAGGAATCTGACTGTTAAATTATAGAGGGCGGAGCATGGGGAAGCTGGTGTGCATAAAAAAGGAACCACAAATGTTAATATAAAAGTAATGTTACATAGCAGGCTAAAACCCACACAAAGCAGAGCATTGCAGTGCTATGGCTTTAACACCAAGCTCATATTCTATAGTTCCTTTGGCTCATTGTCCTGAGGCATTGCAGAACACATAATTCTCCTCCCAGTGAAGCAATTTAAATAGTACGTGTGCTGTTTCAAAAGCCATAAGGCCCCTACTTTGTGGGAGGTGGGGAGTATCGCCGCAGCACTGCTGTGGACCATGGTATCACGCCAGCCCTGCTGCTGTAAAACTGACTCTGGTTACATGGACGCAACAGAGCTTGTTTTAGAAAGGCGCTCCACAAAAGCAGGGAGTAAGGAAGGGCTGTACTTGCTGTGAGCAGGCTTTGATCACTTGCAGAGCATCAAAGGCAGCGCAGTGTTTTTGGACCCCTGGAATCACTCCTGTACATGCACCCAAGTTTGCAAATTGAGCAGACAGGGGAGTGGCTGGAAGTACAGGTAATGGGGTTTGCATGTGCAAATCCCAGCTTCCTGATGCATACCCGAAGTATACCAGAGGTAGATTAAAACCAGAACAAAAGAAAACAGCATTCAATTGTTTTAGCTCCAGTTTGTTCTTCAGAATAACTTATCTTTTTCCTTTCTGAGGAAGAGGACCCCAATCCCAGAAAGTTTTCTCCCTATTCCAATCACTCATTAACTGTTTGAAAATTTGGGCTTGTAGCATGCAATTTCCTCGGCGTTTTTCAAAGAAGCTGCATGTCCAATGGAGCTTAATCTATCCAGCCTATCTATCTGCTCCTCTGCTTTGATTGTTTCCTGTGATACCGTTGTGATAAATTGCAGACGCTGTGATAAATTGTATTCATCATGTCTTTCTGGCTGCCACACCTGCATTTTGTACATTAAACTACCTCTCCTGGGACTACTTCTAACATTCCAACCTTGTGAGAGGTTTCAGATGGACACCATTTCTTCTATAAAATCAACCTGCACATAAGAAACCCTGCCTTTAAGAACCGCAGTGAGTTTTTGGAAATCTTTGGGCTAACAGTTCTTCTAGGAATCTTATGTAGGTGGGTGGGAGTGAATTCTTGCAAATTCCTTCTGTCATGCTTTTTCTCTTCCTCCCCTAGAGATTCTCCTCCCTGTGCAAAGTCTTTCTTTCCACTGGCAGCTGTAAAAGAAGTCGCAAGATTTCGGAAGCTCCTTGTCAGAAAGGCTAAACACCATCGTAAAAGTGGGATGGATATGAATATTCTTTATATCTGCCTCTTCCCTTTTAAATTAGAGGAGGATTATGTCAAAATTATGAATTTCGAATGCTACTGAGATACTGCTTTTCTAACAAAGGAGGCCTTTATTTTTCCTTTTGCTACCATGGTATCCCAGGTACTTTATTCATACAAGCCACTTGGGCTCTTGGAAAATAAAGAGTTTGGGGCTTTCTGTTATTTCCTTCTCTGGGTTTGCCTATAAAAAGGAGCAGGTTCTGTGAAATTCCAAAATAAAGTCCTGTACTTCATTAGAAACTAAGTAAGGATATGAATCCAGAATTTTGCAAACCTGAGCTTATATACTGCTCTTAGCTTGTATACCTCTTTGGGTTGGGCTTCTCTACCCATGTGTCCCTGAAAAATAACCCAGCCCATTATGACTGCTATATTAACGGGTTCTTAGAGCACTGCTAATAAGAGCCCAAATTACTTATTTTGTGATATACTTAACCTACAAGCAACAGCAGTTTACATCAAGATAATTACATCATTTTTATATTTTTTTCTTTGTCTAATCTAGCTAAATATTTTTCTGCACTAAATTTATCAAAACATATATCCATCAATCAGTCAGTCAGAGCAAAAATATGCATTACAAATATTTATGTTCCTTCAACTCAGTACAGGTTCACTTTCCATGTTCACAGTACCTCATTTTAGCTTTAACGAATACACAGACTCTCAAACCGCATGCAGTTCTACCTGACTATAGACAGTAATGAAAGTTACAAACATAACTGGATTAGTCTGTGCTAATTTTTCCTCAGTTTTTCTCACCTTTCATTTTACTTAAGTTCTGCTCTCCAACTTTGGAGGTTCTAGCTAGCACAACCAGTAAAGGTATAACTTTTTTCTCTGTGTTAGTTACTTGGGCAACTTTCTGGAACATCTATAGTTACTTCAGTCTGGTAATGGTTTATTTAGTCTATGAGCACTGTTAAATAAGATGATTCCCTGTTCTAACCAACGTATGGCAGGAAAAGTAGCAACCGTTTCTTGGGGTACAAAACTCAAGCATATTCTGTCATGGATTTCTCTCCATCTCAGCATCCTCTCATCCTCTCTTAAACATCATTAAACATGAATATGCATGATGTTAACCAAAATGCAAATGTATATTTTCTGTCACTATATCTGACGCAAAGCAAATCTGCATCTGGCAACTAAGCCAGTAGGAATTAGTCCCATCTCCCTCCAGGCACTGCCTGCAGTGGGCATTAAGGTTTGTACTAAAAGTTGAGTGTGTTGCTTAAGAACAGCTGTAACACCATCTATAAACATAAAATAAAAAAAAGCTTTAAAAATTAGTGTGTAGACTTTATTTATCTTTTACAGTGTCCACTTTAGTGTTTCACGGGTAATATCATCAAAGTAGAACATTACCTTGCAATGAATTCTTTGGAATTTTCAGGAATACCAGTTACTAAAAAAAACACTCAATTGACCTACAATATTGTCTTCATTAGAGTGGGTATCTGCAATAGGAACATCAGTCTGAAATTGTGTCATGTAGCTCTTTCAGAATGGACTTTGTAGTGGCAGCCACATCTGGGCAATTGTTTACTCATTATTTCCTCCTGTGTAGGTGTACATAACAGTTTCTTTGGCCCAATATGGAAGCAAGAGTAGTAGTTGCAAGCCAGATTTCCCCAGGCTTTTATGCAGATCTTGCTGTTTCTTGATGTGGTTAACCATATCTCTCACTGGAAAATAAATGTTTTTCTGATTGAGCTGGAAGGTTTTAGAGAGGATTGATAGTGGTTAACAAGTATTTCACTGAATAGACTGGTGTTTTATATTAGGAAAAGATATCATTTTATGCAGAAAAATATACTATTTTTATTAGCGCTGAGGTGTTGATAAATGGTTTGTGCTACTGCATACCAGCTCTCTCTCTCTTCCATTTCAGCAGTAAGTAAACTTATTCTGAACAGCAAAATGGCTGAGCTGAATTACTTTTATTTAGTATTTTTCAAAACTGAACAGACAGTAAAGGTCTTTTTATTTCAGTGGCACTCATCACAAAAACCCAAGACCCTAGAACTTCATCCTCACAACAGCCACCAAAGCAGGAAAAGTTTTTCCTCTTTTCAGAGATAGGATTAAAAGAGTTGTTTGAGCACCCATAAAAATCTTGTGGCTGAGAGAGGATTCTTCTGAGCTGCAGTCCTAACACCAGCACCCAGGCAGTCCATGTGACTATATTTCTTCCAGATGCCTTCACACTATAAAGTGTGTGTACTTGTGACTTTAGATGCTGAATCCGCCTCTCTAATTTTAGCTCATTGTTTGAGTTTGCTTGTTCTCTGGCATGTGTATTATTTACTGGAGCATCATTACAGAACAAAAACTTTATTTTTTCATGGAAGACCATGAGCATATAGAGGAGACGTGGGATTTTTATGAATCATATCCTGTAGTTTACTTCTGGGGTTTTTTGTGTGTTTGTTTTTTTCTACTTGCTCTTTGTTTTTCAATGACCTTTTACAAAACAGAGGGAACAGTTTGTGTTGTGTAAAAATCGGGGCTTAGGAACTAGACCTTTCCTTTTATCATGCTAAATGTGCTAACTTGTGATTTGAAGGTAATGGCAAACACAGAAATATCAGCAAGTACTGCATTTGTGCAAGAGATAAAAACTGAACCCCTTCAGATGAGATTTCAGAGGAGGAGGTTATCCCAGGGTCATGATTCTTCTTTCCAAAGACATATGTCCCACAGTTACCTTAGGTGATCAGTAAGTGGGCAATCAGAACAGGCACAGGCTGTGTGTGCACAAAACCTCATAAATGAGTGTAAAGCAAAGTACTAACTCATTTTGAAAGTTCTCAAAGTTACTTCCATTATCTACCTACTTAGAATTTCTTTGAGTAACATTAGGAACTTTTTAAGACATATTTTGTTTAAACCTCCTATGTACAGTTATTTAATCATCTTTTAATTCATGAAGGAAGCAGTATCATACAGGTCATGGTCTGATTGGAATTCAGATCCAAATTCAGTGTTGCATTTGGATTGCAATGCATTTCTAACTGGCTATATGCAAGAACAGTGAACTGCTCCTAGGGACCTAACAATTAACAATCCAGTGTTCTCTTTTCTTTTCCAAAATATTTTGAAATTTATTCCATTAAACAGCCAGGGGAGAGCAGAAGAGTTATTTTTGAGGATGCACACAACCACCGTCTGGGCAAGCTGCAAGTCATAAGGTGTGAGTAGCAGCAAGCTGGACAGCCCAGCCCTGGTTTCTGAGACAATAACAGCCAGGAAAAAATGTCCATTGTATGTGGATTAAAATAGTGACAGTTGGGATTCCTGCTGACATTTTGATAAGCTCTTACCAGACTAGAAATAAAATTTGCTTTCCCTGTACTAAACAATAAAATGTGAGGAAATCCTCACTGCTTGTTTTTGCATTTGTCTGTTTTGTCTTCAGAATCATTTTTCTCGCTTATCCCCTGCTTTAGCATCTTCTTCTCCCTTATCTGTGTGTGTTATAGCTCACTCAAATCAAGACACTAAAAATAAATTTGTGTTTGTTCCATGTGCCCTGGGAAGACAAGTATGCAAAGAGAAGTTCATAAAGCCAACAGAAGATATAATTCAACATTCATTTTCCTCTTAACAATTAATTGAGGTTAAGAATGAGAATAAAGCATACTGATTGAAACTTGTCCTTTTAGCTATGGCTTTTATTCCCATTTGATTTCATTTATTTTTCTACCATAACCTTTGCCTCATTTGAATTATTGTTTCCCACAATCAAATATGTTAGTGTAATGGTAAAGATTTCCAGAAGGGCTTTTTTCCCTCTTCTGCTTTGGGAAAGACTCTGCATGTAAACTTTGGTATGACCGTATGCAAAGTACACACACTAAACATGCTACGTTTATTTTATCATTTGTAGCTAAAGAGTTGTAATTATTTAAGTGGGTGTAATTTAATGTTATGGCATCCCTCAAATTGCAGTACTGAAATTACTTTAATCTATACTTTGACTGGAGAAATGCATGAGAAATGTAAAAGCTTTCTGAAAAAAATACCCTGAAACCCAGAAAGGAGAAGCTTCCACAGGGTGCACAGAAGTTCTAAACATCCTTTCAAGAAGCAGTAGCACAAGACCACTTTTCCAAGTACTTTACTATGTGTAGAACTTTGGAATAAAATAGAACACAATAGAGTAGTTTAGGGTAGGGTAGGATAGGGTAGGGTAGGGTAGGGTAGGGTAGGGTAGGGTAGGGTAGGGTAGGGTAGGGTAGGGTAGGGTAGGGTAGGGTAGGGTAGGGTAGGGTAGAGTAGGGTAGGGTAGAGTTGGGTAGGATAGGATAGGATAGGATAGGATAGGATAGGATAGGATAGGATAGGATAGGATAGGATAGGATAGGATAGGATAGGATAGGATAGGATAGATTGTTGGAAGGGGCCTTTAAAGTTCATCTTGTCCAACTACTGGACCACTTCAAAGCTAACAAATGCAAAAATGTTATCTAAATGCCTCTTGAACACTGACAGTCAAGAGGCATCCATGCCCTGTTGGCATCCATGCCCTCTTTAAGAAGTTTGTTGCAGTGTTTGACCACTCATACAGTAAAGAAGTATTTATTAATTTCCACTCTGAAACTCCCTGAGTGCTGCTTTGTGTCATTCCCTCATGTTTTATCATTGCTTATGAGGGAGATAAGCCCAGAACCTCCTTCTCTGCTTTCCTTCCTCAGGGAGCTGCAGAGAATAATTGAGGTCACCCCACAGCCTCCTTTTCTCCAGATATGACAACATAAATGTCCTCAAACTTTCCTCATAGGATGTATTTCTCAGCACTGTTGCCGGTATTGCTGCCTTCCTTTGGACTTGTACTTTGAAGAACCTTAACATCCCTTTCATAGTGTGGAGCCCAGCCCTGCACACAATATATGATGATACACTATTACTAAATGATCACCTCTCTTGACCAACCTTGCTGTGTTTAATGTACCCTAAAATGCAGTGTGTCCTTTGGCTGCCACAGCACTCTGCTAACACACGCTGAGCCTGCTGTCACTAACACTTTCAGATCCCTTTTTGCTGATCATTTCTCCTGTCCCTTACCTCCCAGACTGTCCAGAGTCGCTCCATTCCAGGTGCAAAACCTGGCATTTTCTTTTCTTGAATTTCATACATCTACTTATCACATGATGCTCCAACATATCTAGATCCCCTTTTATGCACTCTTTATCATGTCAACAATTTGAGTCATTCACCACTAGGCTACTTACATGTCAAAACTGAAAGTTTGGGCACATACGGCCACTAATGCCTGACAAAAAAGAGAGGAACTAGGTTGTTCATCCTTATAAGGATACTGAATGCAGCTTTAAATCTTAACAAAATCCCTCATTGAAAGCAGTAAATTTTTTCTTATTGTTCACATGCATCTTTCAAAGCCAGCAGCAACACAGTTGTGTGAAATCAACTATGGCAAGCTGTTGCATTTAGGCTCTCAAATACTGTGTATTTTGCAACAAAAACATTTCTAAATTTACATCTGGGCTTTCTAGCAACCAGTACTTTCCATGAAAATCAGTCTGAGTTACTTCAAGGGTGGTTTCATTAAAAGTCTGTGCTTTATAAACTGGGTGTGGTATCCTGTTGTTTTTTTTTTAATGATTTAAGCACATTTTGAGGTATGTAGACTGTCTAATACTTTTGCTAGAACGGAAATACCAAAGTTAGCTCTTATTATTATCGGATGAGATGCCATCACATATGGGAGATTGTCATATCTGTGCTTAAATAAATTTAGCTACTTAGTAACTATAATGACCATTGATTAATTCCTACTCCCACTGTAGTCAGTGGGAATGCTGCCACTGACTTCAATGAGTTTGTGTTTTGATTTTCCTGAGAATTCATTCTAAATGTACAGCCTTGCAGTTTCAGTTTGCTATATATCTCCATCCCAGTTTAATATGAAGTTAAAAGTACTTCCTTCAATAAACTAAAACATCTGACTTCCTTTTAGAGCCACCTCCTGCTACCACCCATTGAGACTAGGAGATCTGCCCTGGTTTTTTGCGTTTATGACTGTGTTTCTTTTTCCACTCTGGATGACTGCATTAACTGCTCCAAAATTATTCCTCCAACAGCCCAGAACATCTGTAGGAACAGAGGTGGAATGGTTGATTCCTAAACCATCATTCTGATTCTAGAAGAGCTAAGAGTGGAAAGGTACATTTTCCCTGCAAAACCCTGGTATCAGTAACAGTTAATGCAGAGGAGGAATAGTTGTTAGTTGAAGAGATCTGTGTAAATTTTACCTCCAAAAAATGAGCAGGTAGAAGAAATATCTATCAATTGAAACCAACGAGAAGCAAAAGTTACTTTTTTCTTACTTTTATTCTTTAATGTGCTCTGGAAAATAAGAAATAAACAAACATTTTCTAAGACAATTAAAAAGAATAAAATGGAAAAAAGAGTGTGTATATGAAATCTGTTTCTGTTGGGGCAGATTTGTCCATAATTACCATTCCTATTTTTGCAGAAGGCACTGATAATTTTCTGTCTCAACTTACAGTTTGTTCAACCTTGGGTAGAGAGATTGACTTTCAAAAAGCTCCTTATTTAATTAATGCTAAGGAGGAAAGAGAATTGCGTCAAAAACTAGCATGTTCAATAAAAAGAGTCAGGAGGAAAGCAGCTATGCAAACTGATCCTCAAAAAGGTATGTGGCAGCACAGAGATAAGGAAGGCCAGACAAACAGAGCAGAATAAAAGCATCTGAAAAGGCAGTATAGTCACACAATGTTGCCCTTCTGCACAGCATACAGTCTCTTCAGTTCTGTGCAGTTCTGGAGTGCTTCACCCCATTATGGTGGAGACACAGCCCCCTTAGCTCTTGGATGTATTTTAGGAAGTTCCTACCACATAGCCTCTTTTGCTTGCATGGTATTTATTAAAGCAGACATATTTTAGTTAGAATTTGTGTTCATTTATAAGGTGTATGGGCAGCCTGACCAAAACCTATTGAAATAGAAATAATAGTCTAGTTATTATTGTCAACTGTGAGTAAGACCTACAGAATATTCAGAGTTTAAATGTCCTAGCTCTGAGGATGCCTCTATCTCCCACAGGGATTTATTATTGAAACAAAACCCCACTACTTGGGATGGCTCTCACTCATAAACTAATTTGTCAGACTTATTTTCAAAGGTGTTTGATTTGCTCTTTTTATGTGGTAAGTGTGCATTTTTAATGTGTATAGAAGAGGAATCAGTAACATGTGAAACATGATTCTCCATGGGAATGTAACAGACATGTTACTGATATTTCTATACTTGTATTTCTCTGTTGCTCTGTTTCTGTCACCCTATTGCTTACATGAGAAGGGCAGTTTCACTACTAGTGTGATTACTGTCTGAGATTTCTCTCTCCTTTCTTCTTCTGATCTAATTATCACGTGCTCTTTATGACAAAATATTCCAGTATCATCCAGATGTGTGCTTTTTCTTGTTTATATTTTTCTGCCTCTTTTTGCCCCAAAATGTATTTTGGATTGCTTCAGCAACTTAGTGAAGCAAATATGAACAGCAGACTTCAGCCGCTTTACGTTAGGTCAGGTGTTATTTCTCAACTGAAATAACTTTGAAACTGTTTTGAAAATGTAAAATAAAAATGCAACTGTGAAATGTACTAGGAGGTCAGGGGGAGAGCTTAGGGGTATTGGAATGGCATCACAGAGATGTTCCAGAAAAATAGTCTCTGTTTTAAAAAGAAAATTTATTATTTTCTTTGTCCTTCCTGATCTTTGAATCAGACTACATTATGCATGGTCTTAGCAACTGTCCATTGCTTTAAAAGTTGCTTTTAAAGTTCAGTTTGACTTATTTACCACTGTCAATTGTAGCAAACACACCTATGAATTTGGGAGCAGCATTTTTAAATTAAAAATTCTGCTCAGAGCAGAGCAGAATGCAACTCAATAGATATTTTATCCAAAGGCTGAACTGTTATAATTTTATCCTTGCTGAGGAATAGTTTCTTAAAGGAAAAATATCATCGGAATGAACAGGAGTAATTTATTACATTTCTTGTTCTTAACCATTTTTTCTCCTACGTATTAGTCATGTATAAGAAGCAATAGCCCAGTTTTCACATAAAACAATGAAACCTGCAGAGGTAACAATGCATGTGGAGGAGATTCTGTTCATTTGTGAATTAATCTGGGATTTACTGAGCTTCAGGGTTTTTCCCAGAGTGGAATTCTATGGAATCGTCTTTTTCAGAGTGCAGAACTGTCAAGAGTGTGATAGACAAAAATGAACTTCAGTACTTAAAGTAAGCAGCTAAGCCACCAAGTACCCACAGAAAATGGGCTTGTTGAATCAGAAGATGCCACTTTAATGAAGTCATTTCACAAAGCGGTATTGTATTTCAAGATAGATTGGATGGATACCTGCCAAACTGCCATGCTGTGTTTAGGTTAGTTGCCCATCCAAATGCCAAATTACATGAGCCTAGAGTGCTATAGTGCTCCATATATGTCTGTCTCCAGCTCTGTACATACCACAGCTATGAATATATGTACTGTCATGGAACTGAATCACTAGGGAGGCTGATTCTCTGTTGTATATAGTATTTTAGCTTTGAAGATTATTTTACTCCAGAGCAAATCCTGGCCTCCCTGAAGTTAGACTTCAGTAACTGCGTGCGTCAGCCTTGGGAGGGTCTGACTGTGTGGTAGTCTTCAGCCAGTGGATGAACACAATACATCTAGACCATGAAGAGTTTACTTCACCCAATTGCTCCCAGTTTTCCAGCATGCCACAAAGTACACATGAGGCTGTTCAGAGGTAGGCAGGCGTGAAGAATGGCAGACCTATGGCCCCCATGGGCTTTTCAGCAAGTAGAAATCAGCACAAATGCCATGTCTTCACAATTCAACGTTTTGTTTCTTAATTCAGTCTGTAATCCATTTATTCTATGAAGTGAAACATTCCAAAATCACAAAGAAATTTATGTTCCTCAAACATGTGTGAGCTGGATGGAGAGACTTGTGAATTCTTCATATGGTCCATCTTCATGACATATTTGTCTAAATTATATCTCACACAACTCTTTAAACCTTTTAGTTTCAGGCTTGTTTCTGATATAAGTGATATCCTCACGTAATGAGATGTTTTAGAAGAGAATTTCTATAGAAATATCAAACTGTGAGGATGACTGCAGAAAGGCAACACTTCCAAGTAAGTGTGTGCCAAACATTAATTCACAGAAGCTGACCAAGTCCTCTGAAATGACTGTTGACCCTGGCAATGAGTAGTGATTTTTCTCTCTGCTGGCACTAATGAAAATTCCAAATGTAGGAATAATAATTAAATTAAATAAATACAGCGGCAATGGTGTTAACTAGGGTAGGCAGTGGGAGTCACTGTGACCATGCTTACTATGTTACATCGGTTTAGCCAAGAAAAACTTTATCTGATGAAAACAATAGTTCCCAAAATTCACTTCTTTTGGAAAAAAAAAATCATTTTGTTCAATGTTGGTTTCCAAAATAAATATAACAGAATATTTTAAATTTACTTATGCAAATCCATGAAGAGCCACTAACCAAGCAATGACTCAAATCAAGATAACTTTAGTTAGCATGTTACCACTTAGCTACAGAATTGATGTTTGTTTCACTTCTGCTATAGTTTTATCTACACATTGATACAACATGGCTTAGCTGACTCTGTTTTTTGCTTATGTTTTCTTTTCTCTTTTTTCCTTCACTAGAGCTGGAAATAATGCTTTTTACCAAATGGGGTGCATTCATGAGTGATGGTTTTCTGTTGGAGTTACAAATTTGAAAAGGATCACTAACTCCCACTGAACAGGCCCCAGAATTTATGTACTTTCTTTGGCCACCATTTGAATGTGGCTTTGAAGCCAGATATGAGGAACAAAGCATGCTAGAAGATTTTATTTCTTTACTTGGTTTCTTAGCCTGTGCACACATTATATAGAGGAAAACGTGTGCAATTTGTTCATTTGACAGCTTCCATCCTTTTATATGTTTTCCCTGACCTCTCTTCACTATCTATACTCCCTTCATACACCTTCTAAGCAGCTTGGGATGTGTGCAGTGGGTTAAAAGAAAGTAATAGGTTTTATGTTATATAGAAAAATAGTTAAGATTTTCTTTTCATCTAAAACAAGGAAACCTCTGAGCCAAAAAGGTTTTTTTTCTTCTTCCTCCCCCCACCTCCAGCATCCCTCAGTGACAGAAAATATTAAATATTGTTTTCATGAGGTCAAACTTTGACAAAGACATGTCAAACTTTTTTACTCTCTTTGGTACCAGGGAAAAGAAAAATCTTTTCACATCAGAGATTAGCTGCAAATACAAGTGAAGAGCTTTAGCAAAACTCTTATTTCTTACCACAAAGAGACTTACTTATTACATAAGTTGAGATAATCTTTCTTCCTGGTGCTTCCACTTCACAGTAGTCAAAGTTGTCTTAATTTAGCTATTTGGATACTTTCTGTACTTTTAGAAGAATCCCTGGAGGTCCCTCAAGTCCCTTCAAAGGAAACAAAGAACTAACTGAAAATAGCCAAGGTTTTTCTTAAAAAGATTAAAGCTAAAAAAAATTAAAAAAATAAAAAAATAAATTAAATTAAGGTTTCAAAGTCAGCCACAATGACTTTAGTCCATTTCATGTGTTTTGTTTGTTATATAAGACATCTACAAAAACAGTGAAGTGTTTCTGTTGTAGTCTGTTGTTTCCATACTATAGCTCTTCCACTTACATGAATCTATTCTGCATATTTCTTCTGTGTTTTACTGTATGGAAAGTAGTGCTTTTTGCTGGGACATTACATCTGACAACAATACATAAGGTTGGCATGAACTCTTCCAGCAGTAATTAAGGTATCTGTAAAAATGCCCCAGTGTCCTATGAAGCCACCCAGCAGAAGAGTTTTGAAACTGATATTTAAAGTTTTCCCAAATTAGAAGAATCTCACAGGACAAGAATATGATCTGCTCTTCCTCAAGGATACTCCACACAGTGAAACTTCTCCGTGGATTGGAGAACAGGAATGTAGATGCAGATTTAGGGCCTAAGAAGGTGATTGTGGTAAAAGTCAAAGTGCAGAAGGAAGTAAAATGTACTAGGTTATTAGAGCTGGAGCTGGAATGGTTCTGGTTCACATCAGAGAAAACCCCATGGGAAGAAGCTATGCCCAGCAAACCTTCGGGCTGCTCCAAGAAAACTTCATTTCCACAAAGAGTTCAATGCATTCAAATACTTTCCCATGCAAGCGGTGGATCAAAGCTTTCACTGCTCTGGCGCACAACACAGAGTCTCCAGACTCATGACACAGGCCAAACTGAAGTATTTTGGGGTGGGATCTCACAGAATGTTGCATCCCTTGGCTGATTAGAAAAGAACTAGCTTGTTCAGCAGAACTTTAGAAAGAAAACTTGTGAGATGTTTTCAACTGTCTTAAACATATGTATGTGTGGGTCACATTTAGGTGTTAGGTCCCAGCAGCTGTTTCATCTCACTGTTACCTGAGATGAAACAGAGATAGAGTTCAGCCATTGGGTCACCTGTTTGAGTTTCTGACTACATTCCCTCTCACCAGTTAGATGATGTCAAGGTGGGTGGCAATCAGTAGTAGTAATTATGATCCTATTTAACTTCATCAGCATCATTTATTGTGGTCTCATGTCTGTTACCAGGTTTCTGTCAGTACTCCTCACAAGTAGGGGTGGGAGATGCTTACTTTTTCAGAAACATGATTGTCTTCCATTGATGGATACCCCGCAGGATGAGGCCATGATCCTTCCTTACCTGACCTGTTTTGAAGATGAATGGGAAATAGCAGGAGGGTGATTTTAAAGGTCAAAGAAAATTTCAACATTTTTCTCTGAGTATGTATGTAAAGTAGTTAGAGGAGGTAAAAGCAGTAAAAGCAACTATGAGAATAAGAAGGAGAAGGGCACTTGAGAAGGGTTAGAGACAAGAACTTTAAAGAGAGAAATGAATGGAGTTTTAATCAGGATTCTCAATTCTTAAAAATAAACAGAAAATTTTTCATTGAAGCATACTAACTTGGTAGAAAAACATGAAGATTTACAAACAAATAATCCTACTGAGTGATTAACAAAGTAATATGATAAAAATAATATAGAGTTCATTATTCATCAGTTGGATCTAAAGGGCTATAAGGATATAAGCTGTCAAGTAAAATGGTTCCTTTTCAACACCTGTTTCATTTGAGAGCTTCATTTTCTTAAGGAGAGTCTCCAGAATGTTTCTAGAATATCTAATATCAAGGAGGAGAAGAAGGTTATTGTGTCCTCCAAATTTCACTGGATGCACAAGTGAGGTTGCTGCAGCAACTTTCAATAAAAGTGGACCCCAGAGCCAAAGATGTACTTTTGTTAGCTGGCAAAGAACTGGGGAAAATGTAAATCTGTAAGCTTGCATTTCCCTCTCTTTCTGTTTATTGTATTCATAATGTTTTCTGTCACCACTTTAGCAGAAAAATAATATTGAAAAGGCTTTTCTCAGTTTCATCTGCAGTGGATTTATGTATAATATCACAGCTGACCACCAGTGATACCCCAGATTTAGAAGATAAATGTTTCAAGTGAACTCTTCAATGTGTGCTTGGCTTTTACCTCTGTCTCCAAGAAATTTTCCATACCACAAAGATAACCATGTAGAACACTGACTAAGAATATTACAGCAGTGTTCCAGAGCTATGAAATTGTTCCTATCTTACTTAAATTTTTTATATCCATCTCTGAACACTGTGAAATCTTGTGTGAACCCAAAGAGTTTTAAGATAGGGTCCATTTCTTCTCAGGCCAACAAGTAAAAGAGTCTCACTGACTGCCCTGAAAACATATGAGTTTACTCATTGCTTATTCCATTTAGCCCCTTGGTCCTGCAGATTCCTGGGGGAAACAAATAAAAATTATTTCAGAAAAACAAAACAAATCACACACACACACACACACACAAAAAAAAAACAAAAAAAAACAAAAAAAAACCTGCTTCTCTCTACAAATTGAATTGAGGAGCTTACCTTGTGCCTACATTAAGTAAGTGACAGGCTGATGTCTCCTGCATCCATGGGTCTTGTGAATCTTAGAATCTTAGAGGGATAGTTAATACACTCTGTTTATTTTTCCTACCCATTTGAATCTATTTGAGAGTTAGAAGAAATCTGAACAAAAGACAACCTTAATGGCAATGGTAAAACAATCTAAACCCATCATAAAATCATAGGATGAAAAGAAAATAACAAGTAGGTTCTCCTCATCAAGACAGGAAATTAAAGGAAGGCTTGCAGCAAAAACAGAAGAGCGGTATGAATGAGATATGAAGAGGAACTGTGGCAATCCAAGGTAGTACAGGGATTAAAGCTGAAAGGTGCATGAGAGAAAACATGGAGGATGCAAAGTTTCAATAGCTAATGAGTAGGGGCTATATGAGATTCTGTCCTGCCGAAGGGCACTGCTTTACACAGAGATTTTAAACTCTCTCACTCTCTACACCATCTGTTTATGTGTGCTGTGGAAGGCTCTTGCTCCACTTCTTGCTGTTGACGCATGTATCCTTCTGTGGAAGGCTCTTGCTCCACTTCTTGCTGTTGACTCATGTATCCTTCTTATTTATGCAGAGTAGGGAAGTGGAGACCTCTGCCCTTCTGGCTATTTAGGACATTCTATACACTCCATCTCAAACAAGTTCTGGAGCCCTGCTCAGTAAAATGTTGCTTATTTCTGCTGCCTCATGTAATCTCTTAGATATGAAGAGGATTTTAGTCATTATTCCTATGCCTCCACCTGTCTCTGAAGGTAGGACAGAGGATGCAGGGAGAAAGGGACTGCAGGAAGAAAGCATTTATTCTCATTTTCCACTCACCAGAGCTAGGCTATTGCATATTATTCTTATATGAGCAATTGAGGAAAAGCATCCTCGGTATGCGGTAGACACCCAAAGTTATTGGTGTGAGGGTCAAAGAATTCGTACATCCATTACAATGAATAGACTTTTTCCTGTCCTAGCCATCTTTTTTTATTGAAAGAGTGATTCTTCTCTGTGTTCTAAGTTATGTGTATTTGGGCAGGTTTTCTTGATATCCTGAATGTTTACAGAGGTTCAGAATAGGGTAAGTAATCAAAATGTGGCAGGATTTTAGCCACAGTAATGCAAATAAAACTCTTCAGGAAAAACATTCACAAAACTAAGTGAAACCAAGCCAAAGGAAAGTAAGAAAAGTTGAGAAACCTCGTTCATTCTTGAAGTTCCTTTTGTATAGGTCCAGACAACTGAAAATTGACTCTGCAGAGTATCCAAGGCTTTACCCCAATTAGTTTTACTCTTTGGGGAAACATCACTGCACCTGGAATGCTTAAAAAAGTAAGATCTAAGACAGAAGTCTAATACTTGGCATCCTGGAACACTGAACCCTCTCCCAACCAGGCTGGAGAAAATAAGGCACCAGATCTTTCTAATCTTGTCAGCAGCCTCCTTTAGTGCTTTAAAATGCACCCTGGTCCCAGAGTATCTGGAAATTTTTGTCCTCTTTAGACCATGAGAGGAGACTAGTGCCAGTGTTAGAGACCATCGCATCAATACAAAGAGATCTAACTGTGTATCTAAGGAACATCTGCATACAAGAAGCTGCATTCAGCCCACTTGAGAAAAGTAGGCTCAAGGTTATTTCTTGTCTCTGGGGAAGATGTACTTCAAGGTTCGCATTCAGAGATATTCACATTTTTTTAATTCCATGGAGTTTCTATTGTCTCTGGACATCTGTCTCATACTCTGTTAAGTATTTAAAGGCAGTTTAAATCTTTAAAGTTCTTTCCTGCAGATGAATTCTGTTCACAATTTTAAGGGCTCTTGAATGTGTTAGACACACTCAGTTCTGTTGTTTTATAAATATTCCTTTGATGCCCATTTGTTTTTCTGATTCATAAGGAAATATAGGCAGCAAATTCACAAAGGATTTTGAATGTTCATCCATAACAGGGGAAGAATACTTAGACTACTCAAAACTTACATTCAGTTTAGATAAAATAAATTTTTGCATCATGAGAGAAAAAATAAGATAGATATTTGACTTGCTCAAGTTCTAAAAATGTAGTAGTAATTAGTAATACATAAGTATATATTGCAGTTGGAGGGGAGGAACAAAACGTCTAACCAAAAATTAGTATATATCCCTAAGCAAAACCAAGGAAATATGGATAAATTTTAAATGTATCCTATCTTAAAATCAAACTTATTTGTAGAAGAATTCAACAGGGTCAACAACACTTAAAATTATGTTAGATAACAGAATGAACTAATTTTTTTTTACTTTTTTGTCACCCAAAAGTATGCACAACAGTTATGTCCTCCTTTCTGTAAGCTGTCATATGTACATATATAGTGTGAAATGTGCTGTTCTTCTGACTCACAAATTTTCATATAGAAATTCAGTTGAAATTCTCAGATAAAATCTGATAGAATTTATTTCCAGGGAAACAGTTTGATCATCTGTTCAAGAACAGGGTTAAATATGAAGTTAGCATCATTCAGGGATCAGCTCCTGCTCCCCATGAAGTCAGTGGGAGTAAATCCAGCGCCAGAGTGTAGCTGTAATGCACCTTCTATAACCTACTGAACTGGAGGCTAGAAATGTGTGCTACTACAGCTGTTCCTGGCCCTGTACTTAGCTGTTCTTCATCTTTTTTCCCCAGAGGTTATTGCTCCCTAAAATGTACAAGCACAACTTGTATATAGCCTCACTGATGCAGCTGTAAATAAGCTGTTGATTCACTTGGACACTTTTGCTCTAGTATTTTTTTTAAGTTATATCTGACTTCTTCCAAGTACAGTGAGAGAGGATGGAGAGGCAAAGGAGAGCATGATAAGGACTGAGAGAACTGAACAAAAATGAACAGAAAGAAAATCTATACCTGATGTACCAGCCAGGACTATCTGACTGACTGCAGCCTGAATACAGTCCCCAGCATTCCTTTCCTGTCAAAAAAATGCCCATATCAAACATAATAAAATGAGCTACTGTAAAACTGGACAATTTTTTCCACAACATGCTTGCTTCTCACTCCCAAATGGTTAAAGGAATGTGTAGTCGTCCTAAAAAAAAAATGATTATATACGGGTTCTGTAAAGCAGAGCTTTTGTAATGCCCACAGCTAGAGCTGATTATGTATTGCTAGAAGGGAGTCCTGGAACCACTTTTGTGAAGTTGTCCGCTTTATGCCCAGACTTAGTGTGGCCAATCTCATTTAGAGATGGAAAACAAGAGCCAGGCTAGCAGGGGAGGGTCATTCCACCTCAATTCCTCCTTCTCTCAACAAGAGAGGGAAGTGGCAAATGAAGTTTGTAGTGTTTTCAGACAATGATTACTTACCCCTCCAGGCATATTCCACTCTGAGGAGTCTCAGACAGAGCAAGTACACAAAAACAAAAAAAAACTCGTAAAGAAAGAGGTGGTGGATATGTATTTAGCAAGGAACCTCACTAAATCATAGCAAGTGGATATTCCAGCAGATTTCAAAAGATGGTGTATTTAAGCCGAGTATTCTTAGAAGGACAGTTTTCTTTGCAGCTGTATTTCAATGCCCATTGAAGGATCCCCTGAAGGAGGAAGTTCAGAGCATAATGTTCCCAAACTGGGAACATTCCTTACTTACTACTGAGTAAGAAAAAGATAGAGCACATATGTAATATTTCCTTGCACTAGAATATTAGTCAATTCTTCTTGCTGTGCAAACTGAGTAAACTCTGAGAATGATGAGAGTCCTGTTAGTGACTCTTGCTAGTAGTTCACATTTTCATAATAGCTTGCAAACTGGGGGTGTTAAGCACAAAGTAGGGAAAATAGAATTGTGTAGTCAAAAAGACACAACTGTTTGTTTCTTATGGTCACACAGACCATAAGAAAATAAAAGGAAAAAAAAAAAAAAAAAAAAAAAAAGGTAATAGGTTTATTTCCAAAAATCAACCATGAAGGGAGGCAATTTGGAGATCAAGAGTTGAAAGGAAGTAGAGAATTACCTTACAGAAAAGTTCAAAGGAAGTACCTGGAGAAGATGAGACTTCATGAAGGAGTGTACAAAGTTACTTGTATATGAATGGCACTAGCAAGGTTAAAGCTACAGGCTCTTAGAGTTTCTATTTGAATTCAGGATAAAAATTGTCTCAAACATTTGATTACTAAGGTACATATTTTTATTTCTGTCAAGGGGTATTTTCGGTCAGCATCAGCTCTCCCTTCCTTTTTGTATTGTTGTTCCACCTATAATTTTAATAAGGGCAGAGATAGTTCTCTGTCATTGAATGCATTCCTTCAGAGGTTCCACCTCCGCATCTGTTGCCCTGCTTGAATCCGTGAGTTAAATTATTGTCTGAGATTCAGCAGAGTCTACAAGTTTCTCCAGTTAACCTATCAATTAACAATTCCCAATTGGTGATTTTAATGTGCCTTGTAGATAAAAAATGGGGAGAGAGGAGAGATGAAATAATGTTAACAATCTTTCAGCTGTGAGTAACCATACATTTGCAGAACACTGTGAACATGAACCTCTCATAATTATAAACAGTATTACATATAACCAGTGTAAATTTCTACATTCCGATGCATCGGCCAATTAGTTGATTTTCACAATTAATCCTCCCTTCCCTCTCACCTAGTGAGCACTGAATGAGGTCAGTGTGTACTTGAATGCTCAAATTCTCATGTGATTCTTGATTGCATTGTAGAATATGATCAAAAGGTTCTGCTTGGATGTGAATGATTGTGTTGCTTGCTGTACTTGATGGCAATTTACTTAAATATGATACTCTGCAGGAGAACTTGTTCAAAGAAAAGTCACAACAAGCAGTTTATCGTTTCCATGCAAGGTATTTAGGATTATTTCCTCTTGAAAGCCTTTTTAAAAAAAAAAAAAAAAAAAAAAAAAAAAAAGGAAAAAAAAAAAAAAAAAAGGCAGAAGAAAATAATGCCAAGAGAACAAGTTAAAGCACTACTATGACCATGCAGTCCATTATCAGTGTGTGGCAAACAGTATGAGCCTCACATTAGAAATATAAATACCTTTACCTTAATAGTGAGCAGCCTTCTAGTTTGAGAGAGCACAAAAGTAGTGTCATTAACAGTATAGGGTATTACAAATCTTTTCAGTCTGGCTAAATTCCATGTACCAGCCTCATCTGATCTCAACAACTAAATCTTCTCAGCCCTGGTGCTTTCTATTAAGACCTGCAGTCTGCAGGCATGAAGCTAAGAATTACTGTCTAACATCTGGCAATTTTACACTGCTATCAAGAAAAGTTGCATGCAACTTGATTGTCACAGATGAGCTAGCTGGTAATGGCAAATAAACTATAGAAGATAAATGCCGTAAAAGATCTAAATTTTCATTACTAATTCTTAGGCCTCTATTAATTCTTCAGCACTTCTCACTTGATTAATAGAATCCCCCTTCACTGCAAAATAGCCTATGGGTAGATTATTAGCATTATAATATCCCACTGTATTAGGCTGTGTTCACAGCATAACATTTGCCTCTGAGTTAACTGGTTATAGACCTAAATATCTAGATATAGGCTTTGCTGATACTAAAAAGAGGAATGAATCTCCATTGATTATATATTGATGTTTCCTTTCCTGTATTAGTATTTCTTAGAAACAACCTTCTGCATAGATGAGACTTTACTCTCAGTAACACAGAAAGGAAGGGGTGGCTACAATTTGGGACTTTATCAAGATTCCTACAACCATTCCTTCATCTTCAGATGATTTGAACTGTACAGTGAAATGGTGACTTTAATTTTGAATAAAAATGCTTTCCAGAGACACACATCCAAAGTACTCCATGGTGGGTCCAGATTATGGTTCTTGATTCAGTTTTTTTCTGATTTACTGGCAAAGAAAGAGAAGCAAATCTCCACTATCTCACTGTCTCTCCCTTCCTCCCCTTATCTGTTTGCTGGGAAAGAAGCAAAAAAGCTGGTGTAGACCAGGACTCTGATGTACCTAGACTGAAATGCAAAGTGGATTGAGTAAGAAGGAGTTTCTTCAGCAGAATAAGGGAAGTACAGATCATTTGCACTTTTCCTTCTGGCGTAGGTCCTGAGGCAGAGCAATGCTTGACAGTTCTTACTCAACATTTTTCTTGAGGTTTCATCTATCAAGCAGAAAAGACCTTTCACATACTAAATTAGAGAAATAAATAAGAATTAAGAATGAAATTTGTCATTTCTCATGATTTTGGACAATTAAATAAAAAGCACGTAAGTAAAACCCTATTGGGTAAGAGCCGCAATCTATCCAGCCCACTTTTTATGTCAGAGACAACAAGACTGTGAATCTGGCATCCATTTGCTTTATACTTCTCCAGCACACACAGTAGTTGCATCAGAGATCTGAGAGGTATATCACTCCTTGGGTTTCTATTTGTCGTTATGCTGTCCATGATTTGCCTAACTCTCTTTTGAACCTACTGTCTGTTTCTACAGACTATTGTTTCAGAACACTCAAGAAGTCAGATTAGATTGTAATAAAAACAAAATTCCTTGTGAAACTGAAGATTTCTCAGAAATGACACGGAGTTTTATGTATGTATGTATTTTAGTAGTAATAATCTTTTGTCCAGCTAGAAAGCTAAGGACTTGCCTAAATGTCTGACTTGGTACACTCTTACTCACTTTCTATGGGCTGACATTGGCTTTCACCTGGTGAGAAAAAACAAGGGTAGCATTCTGATTTGCTTCTGTCTGCCCTCCATTAACTTCCATGAATTCATTACATGTCATTCCAACTATTTCCCAGACCCTAATCTTGTTGTTTATGGCTCTTGCTCAGAGGGGTGGTGGATGCCCCATCCCTGGAGATATACGAGGTCAAGCTGGACAGGGCTTTGAGCAACCTGATCTAGCTGTACGTGTCCCTATTCATTGCAGGGGAGTTGGACTAGATGACCTTTAAGAGTTCTTTCCAACTCAAATGATTCTATGACTCTGATTCTATGGTGCATTAATTGTTATTTCTGCATGAAAGTGTAGGAGTATTATATATTTTCAATATCCTTTTCTTTCATGATTTTTCACTCCAGATGTTTCTGTTGCATTTTTGAGTGGGCAGTTCTTCTAGTGTGTTGGGGCTCAAGAAACGCACAAAGTTTGGTGAAACTAGTACAGAACATAATGAGGCAAGAGAAAACCTAATCAATTGATTTCTGAGATCTTCTTCTGAGCTACAAGGCAAGCTGTAGGAGTGCAGAGTGCTCATCATTCAGTTAACAGGCTGTCTGTAAATCTAGAACTCCCTGGCTATTGGCATTTTGGGTAGGCTAAAGGAGAAATGTTAGTCAAAAAGCTATAGAAGTAAGTTTAGCAGTGGATGTGGAGAGACTTCATGTGGCCATTCATCCTACTAAACTAACCTGAGTATAAAAAGGGGTCTTGAATTTACCCTTAGTAAAGTTATATTTCACTCAGGCTGTTGCATTTAGGTACTACAGAGATCTCTAGTACTCCTTCAAGCAACATTCACTCCCTCATTGGAGACACCATCTGTACCTATGCCCTATGAGGTAAATTAAGGCTGGAGTATAAGATCAGAGTTTCAACTTTAACTCTCAATTTCCTGGCTTTTTGTGGGTTTTAGACAGACCCTTAATGTTACTTTAATGTAGAGTTTTTTTTGTGGTTTAATATTTCTAAGGGTAGTAAATTATTTCCAGCGTATGTAAAAAAGACAAATTTCTCCTGCGGTTAGTGACCACGAGGCAAAACAAGAAACAGAAATACTCAAGAATAGGGTTCTTGAGAAAACGTTATGGAGCTTTTAAATCTCCCTTTTGATGTTACATACAGAGGGGAAAGGGGTGGGGGTGGGAGGGGGGAAGTAAAAAAAAAAAATAAGTTCAGTACAGGGCTGATGATGAATACATTTATGAAGCATTGTAGCAAATAAACACAACCTGTGCCCATCACCTCTGCCTACCAGTACAAAAAGTCTTTTGTCTACTGTTGGTTAGTTTGAGCAAACACTTTGAAACAATGTTCCCACTCCCTTTCAAGCATCCCATAAGACTGAGTAATAAACGTATCCTAAGTCATGAGAAGTCTGTAAACTGGCAAGCAATGAATACTGCATCAAAAATGTTTTGTTTCCATTAGTAGTTGATTATTTTTACTTAGCCTTTCCCACGGAGGGGAAGGAGAGGTGAGTAGACTCCTAAAATAGAAGAAATGTTACTGATGTTGCCTAAAGAAAAGTTGTCAGAAGTGCACTGATATTGTCAGATAAAATCCATAAAGCTTAGGAGTTCACAGCCTGTGGCTGAACAACAGCTAGCTTCGTAGTCCCAGACCAGTTTCCTTTAGTAGCTGCTTTGTCTGTAGGACATGAACACACTGATAACATTAAGGGTCAGCCTAAAACCGTTCTGAGACAGAAGATCACTTAGACATGAAGACTACAATACCTGTGGAGCCCCTCCTACAGCAGTGGAGTGGTCACTGACATCTATTCTGTGCCCCTTCCCAAACAGCCAGTCTTTTCTCTGCACATCCCTGCGGCTCAGCAAGATGACTTGGGGCAGGTGGCTTTGGCAGACCTCCTACCCACATCTCAAAGCCAGGCTTGTGCAATGAAACCATCATGGGTGTAAAGAAAATAAACTATCATAGCCCCAGGGAAGAGCATATTTTGTTGGAAATAGCAAAGTGTCTGTTTCCTTACTTGTGAACATTTGAGTAAGAAGAGTAAGTGTTGAGAAAACAAGATTGTTTTCAGGAGGCGCGATCTTTGGCAGTACTGACAGCCAGATATATTGAGAATTGTTCCTACCAGCTTTGTTCTCAGAAGCACTTTAAAAAACTGGTTGCATCATTCACAAAGAAGATTTCCAAAAGCAATTGTCTTATTCTGACTCAGGAAAGAGAAACTTTACTCTGGAATAATTTACCTTGCCTGATGCTCAGGAGAACCAAATGCACCAGGGTTGAAACACAGGACCAAAACCAAACTTCCTTGTTTCTATCATAATACTTTCAAGGTAGCTCTGGGAGGGTACAGAAAAGAATGCTACTGGGTTAACAATGTCTTCAAGAAGAGCTCCTCATTCCATATAGAAGTGTTACCATAAATTAGAGGAGAGGTGAGAATAGAGGAAGAGATTATTTGCACTGTTCTCCCAAGCTTTCAATTGGAGCTTATTAAAAAAAGCTGTGCAGTGCACATGCATTCAAGAAAACTGCACATGCAGTTATGATCACCATCTATCTTTTCACAATTCAGCCTTTTTTTGCCCTAACAGTAATGATAGGAAGAAGAGGCTTAAAACATTTAAAAAAGAAAAAAAGGAAAAAAAAAAAAAAACAGAACACATTCAGTATCAACTAAACACCAGCTCGTATCTCTCAGCCACAGCTTCTGAGAGAGATGTTCTGTTAATACAGCTGTGAGATCTACAGCCTGCATTGGAAAAAGAAAATGTGCTATGTTAGATGAGTTTGCAAAATGTCCACTCTAGAAGTTACAAAAATGTTACTTCATTGAATTACTGAGGGTTTCCCAAGAGCAATGACTAAATTAATTAAAAATTAACAGTTAATTTAAAATTAATTTCATGGAAAATTAGCTTCAACATTGCTGACCAAATCAGACTGACTATATACTTCTATATTTGCTGGAAAGAAGGTAAAGAAGTCGCAGTTTCCCTTGCTACATCACAGTCTGCAAAAATTACTCACTTTGTGCTACAACTGGAAGATGTACTGGCAGCACATGATAGAAAACTTGCTCCACTAATCTCATTCTAGCTTGTGAATCCTTTTTCCTCTCTAAAAGTGGAAACTGTTTCTGCTTTCTCAAAAGCCTTCCACTGATTTCAGATATTAATATATTTATTTCACCCTATACTTTGGTATTCTTAGAATATCTAGAGGTCAAGAAATAAACCTCTCATCATCCTTTAAGGTGGGCAAGTATTGTTAATTCCTAAGAAACAGATAATCTTCTGCAAGAAGTAGAGAACATGAAAATTTGGACTGGCTTACATTCCTGACTGATGTTAAAAGTTTACTCTTATGGGGCAAGCATGCATAACCTTATGCAAAGTATAATGATAATATTGGCATTTATCTGGCATGCTTACTTTAATCAGCAGTGGTGAAGTCATGCACGAGTTAGGTAAAATGTAGAAAATCAGTATCAATAAATCCTTTAAGCCACATTCTACTACCTGACAAATTTGGGTGGGAAAAAAGGAAGGGTTAAATATTACATGGCCAAGTAAATAAATAAATAAATAAATAAATAAAACTCATTCTTTGCACTTTAGACACTACCAAAGCCCCTATAACTGGCCCTACTTCTAATTGTACAAGTCTCCATGGAACAGAAAGCTGTTGCCTCATATCCAGACAGTTGCCAATGTCCTCTCCATGTAGACACTGCTGAGTGCCTGCTATGATGGACCTATCAATGCTAGAAGAGATGTTTTTGGACAAAATAATATACATATATATATTTTTTCAACCAACATAAATCTACCTGTGCTTCAGAAATATTTTTTAGAATTTTGCTTCAAGGGCTGTTTTGTACTGGAACAGTGGAAAAAAACGGAAGGCAGAAAAGTTTTATTCCACATAGAAAGGGTTGAATAAGTTATCCCAGAGGAAACATTGGCAAGCAGTTTGTTGTTGAGACTGTCCAAGTAATTGGAGAAAGGCTGATTGTCTGAATGGATAAATGTGTTTGGGTTACTTAGACAAACAGGTTATAATCTACATGTATATTGGTTTAAGTACCTTATTAGTCTTAATTGAAATAATGAAAGTGATGGCATGAGTATGTGGCTTTACTTCAGCTCATTCTGGAATGTCTCACCTGAAAAAGGGATCTCACATTTAAAGTTGTCACTGACAAGATGGATTGACAGCAAGTCTAGTTAAAGGAATCGCTTGTGAAGATCTTCTCAGGCTACTCCATGTCAGTGTCCTTCATCTAGAAGATTCAATTTTCCTTTATCTAACACCTAATTCAGGATATGCTAAAATAACTCGGTAGCAGCCTGCTCCATTGCCCCATGAAATGAATTGAGGGACTCCCACAGAGCTGATCCCATTACAGCAGGCCCTACAAGGAGCATTCCTCTCTTTGACATTACTAATGAATGATATATTGAAGTTATTTTTAACTTCAGAACTTGGGATTTCCCTTCAGTTTCTTCAGGAAAATATTTGGGATTTTTTTTTTACACTCTTCCCATAAATGCACGAAGGAAAATAACTCATTTCAGAGCAAGAATTTTATCAATAAAAATATTCTTTTTCTTGTTGACAGTACAAATAAATGATAAACACGTGTTATTTCCTGCAGAAGTTCAGCACTACACTACTAAGCGGGGTACAGGTAATCACTCCCTGGTCACTGACCTGTTTATATGTTAGGTTTAGAAACACTGCCAGGATTAATTGCAGTTTCAGCAGCTGATGTTACCTTCGGGTTTATTCCATTTTTTGTTTTGTTTTGTTTTGTTTTGTTTTGCTTTGGTCTGGTTTGGGTTTTATTTGTTTGTTTGTTTGTTTGTTTTCAGAGTTTTTTTTGTGGAGGCAGGGGGATGGGATATTTGTAGGGAGGTGAGGATACAGCCTTGAACAAAAAATATGGAAATAAGTTGCAGTTTTCCTCCTGATACCAGTATCACATTTTTGGTCTTGTAAGTGCTCCCATATGCTACAGAAATAATTAAATTTTTATTGAATTTTTGGCCTGGCTCCTAAAGAAGAATATCCTTCAGATGCTACACATTTGATAAGTTTGAAGTTAAGGGAAGTTTCTTTTCATGGAAAAACATGCACATGGTAGGACAAAGGCAATCTTCTGGGTCTTATGCTTGGCCACCATAAGATAAGAGAAAGGAGTAAGGCTCCTTTTTTTAAAACCTTTAAACTGATAGTTTCACATCTATTTTCTTCTACCTTGTGATTAGGTTAAGAGCAACAGAATCAGTCTTTCACATAAACAGTAAAAAATAGATTTGATCCATTATCATCTACAAGAATCAGATATACTCATAAACTGAAATAAAATGGATGCAAGCAGTGTTCTGTTTTCCCCTCCACATTAACTCTAAACACGTGTAACAAATTCTTTCTTCCTTCCTTCCTTCCCACCTTCCTTCCTTTCTCTCTTCCCCCCTTTCCCACTTTCTTTTTTTTTCTCTCTCTTCTTTTTTTTTTCTTTTCATTTTTTTTTATTTCATGTGGCATAATTCCATCAAAACATTAAAGAATCTTAGAAAGTCTTCCTTACTGGATAATATTGACATTCCATAGAGGAAGTGATTAGATTTCAATTAGCCGCTGTTACAATGCTAACTCTAATGTGTTGAAATTCTTCTCTGCACATAATACCAGCCAAGCTCAATACTGGTTGTTTTTGCTGATGTGTTCAAGTTGGGAGGAGCACTACTTCGATTTCAGATAGAAATTTCTCTTTTTCCTAGTGAGATCAAGCTTCAGAGTCCACCTGCCAAGAAGTGCTAGGAAGAACTCACCACATAGTGAATTTTGATCTATTTTTATTTCCTCCTGTTCATGAGAACTAGGAAAGCAGATCAAGCTCCACCATCCATCGAGAGATGTGCACTACTTCTTGGAGAGCACCCATACCCTTGCAGTTGCTAGCCAAATCTTTTGTTCTCTGTGGGCCATTCATAATTTATTTGTGACTCATCTCTGGCAAGGGAATCCCAAGCCTGTTGGAGTAGCCTGGGAGAGTTCATGGTGATTGATGTGCTCAGAAGATGAGTGTACCCTTATTTTCCTGTCTCAGTTTTTCAATCTATAGTTGCTCTCTGTCCAGAGAAATACTGAATAGCCTTGTAGCAACAACCTCTTGTGGAGACCCAGCTGGCCAAATGACAGATGGAACAGAGGAAGGTTGACAACCAGACTGAAGTGCAACTTAAGTCACTCTCAAGGAAAGGTTTGGAGTAAGATGTGGTGTATTGCATTCCTCCAGATGGGTAGGGCAGGATCAGTGTTGCCTGTCGGTGAACAGCCTGGATGCTGGAAGAAAGGAGAAATCTTTGTAGAAACCATTTGAACCAACGACAAGCCTTGTAAAAAAGATTTCTTACTGGGCTTGCAGCCCATCCTATTATCCCAGAGCAGCTGCTTCAAAAAGCAGGCATAAACTCACCCTGGATATTGAATGTTTTCTGAAAGGTGAAATGTTTGGCATCTGCAAGTATCAGAAAGGAGCCTTTTGCCATAAATTATACTGAAAATCACTCAAATCTGACAAGTGCCTTGAGACCACTTACAGGTTCACCCCTAAATTCCAATATCAAAGAGCAGACTCTCAAGCTGTTAACTCCTCTAATATATCAAGTCTGACATAAGAAGAAGATTCAGTAGTGGCACTGTTGAATGGAGATACTTTCTGCCATCCAAGGATGCACAGATGAGTCTGGCACACCTAACTTCAGGAACTCCCTGATTACAGTGCTCTGCACCAGCAGCAGAAGAGCTTTACCTTCACTCAGCTGAAAACTCATGTCTCCTTTACCCTTTACCTTCAATGTATCTCTGTCTGGGTCTTAGCAACAGAGCCAGCTGCTGGAATAGCCAGCTCCTGGGCATGAATCTCTGTCTCTGGCAACAGGGTTGTCCAGTGAATCACACATCTCATTCTTTTTTTCTTGAGGATAAAGGAAATAATTGTCGCTATTTCCGTAGCACACAGCATTTTTTTTCTCTGATCAGAAAGCAAAAGGCTATGGCACCTCTGCCCTTGGAATAGACACCAGTGGTCATGAACTCCCCCCACATACTTTTTTCTCTTGCTGAATTGTTTCCATAAATAAAACAAGCCTCCATAAAACAGCAGGGAAAATCCAATGTCAGTGAGACTCCTCGATGGCAGTGGGAGAGTAAGACTGAGTCTGAAAGGTGGGGACAGGCAGCTGCCCCCCACTTGCTCACGCAGACAACTGTCTCTGAGCCGCTCGCTTCTCCTGGTGATTTATGAAACCCTTTGATCAGAAGCGAGTTTTAATTGCCTGAACTGCAGAATCTGACACGTGCTTCATCAAGTCAAAAACGCAGACTCTTCCCCACGCCCTGCACTTCTCCTCCTTGGATTCACTCCCGGCAGGATTTTAGGAACCCACCCAATTCCTAAACCCATCTTTCATGATAACTGCTTGAAAATGACAGAAAAAGACAGGGGAAAAATAATAATAATAATAATAATAATAATAATAATAATAATAATAATAATAATAATAATAATAATAATAAAAGGATTAAAAGAAAAGCATTCCTCCCCCCAAATAAATAAATAAATGAATAAATCATTTCATTGCTCAAAGTGCCCGTCTTGTTCCCAGCCCGTCCTCCCCCAGACCTCACGTAGCAGCGGAGGTCAGCGGGTGCCTCCTGCTGCGGCCCCCGGGGAGAGCTCCTGCGGGGAGGAACGGAACCCTCCCGGGACGCCCCCGCCGCCGGAGCCGGGTGCCCTGCGGGGAGCGGGCTGCGCCCACCGGGCCCGGCCGGCTAGAGAGGATCGCGTTACTACCGGGCAGGCAGGAGGAAAGAGAGCGACAGGCACTGTCAGGTATTAATAGGACTATTTTTCCCCATTAAAACTGTGCCTTTGAGCAAAAGGGTTGCTTTCATGTTCTCCCCCACTAATACTCCGGCAGAACTCCTAAAACGCAGGAATTTTCAAAATCAAAGGCATAATCGTTGTCCTTCTGTCCGTTTCCCCGTCTCTGCCACACACGCCACACACCAAACCGCTGTATCTGTCATTATCCCTAGTGCAGATGCCTGTTTGAATTCTTGATTCAAGCCGGAGGACATTTAATAGCTGACTGGATTAAATACTGCAGACTGCAGCCCAGAATCTCTTTGAAAATACAGGTCGAGGACTATGCCTAAATTCGCTGGATGAAAACTGATCTATGATATATGTTTTAAGTTCAGATCTGAGGATGGAGGGGAAGGGGGAAGGGAGTCTGTTCTGGATCTGGTTTATATTGCAAAAAACCTTGAAGTTGAAAGGTGTTCCAAGATGGTTGGAGAGAAGGAAAGAGAGAGAAAGTGAGAGGGCAAAAAAGAGATGGGGGGGGGAGAAAGACAGACAGACGGAAAGAAAAGGATAAGAAAGAGGAAGAAAGAGGGAAAAGGACAAAGAAAGAGAGAAAGAGAAAGAGAGAGAGAGAGAAGGAAAGAAGGAAAGAAAAAAGGAAAGAAAGAATGAAAGAGAAAGAAAAAGAAAGAAAGAAAGAAAGAAAGAAAGAAAGAAAGAAAGAAAGAAAGAAAGAAAGAAAGAAAGAAAGAAAGAAAGAAAGAAAGAAAGAAAGAAAGAAAGAAAGAAAGAAAGAAAGAAAGAAAGAAAGAAAGAAAGAAAGAAAGAAAGAAAGAAAGAAAGAAAGAAAGAAAGAAGGAGAAAGAGAAAAAGAAAAAAAAAGAAATGAAGAAAGAAATAAATGAAGGAAGAAAGAAAGAGAGGGAAAGAGGAAGAAATAGAGAAAGAAAAGACAAATTAATTAGCTAATCTTTCTACATGGGAAATGGATATATTTCCCATCACAAGTAATCAAATATGAAGAGCAGCAAAGCACTTCGAAAGTGCTGAGGTTTCGTAAGAGGAATTAGCCGCCTGTTTGAAATTAACACTAATTTGGCTCCTATATCAACAGCCCCTTCCCGTAGACAGCATCTCACTCCATCACTAAACATGTTTGATAGCTGCAGGGTTCAGAAGGCAGTGTGCGAGTGTGTCCGTGTGTGTGGACGACGTTCACTTTCACACGTGAAGAACAGCCGTGCTCCTTCTCAAATCCTGAAGCATATATAAAAGGCGTTCTCTCGCATTTTTCTAAATAACATTAAAAATCACAAAATAAAACGGCTATTGCTGAAAATTGTGGATCGATTGGTAAGAAAGGAAAAATAGACTTTACTTTTTTGTGTGTTTTATTTTAAAAATTCGAATTTTGATTCGCTTTAAATGTACATAAAGGATCATGAGATTGGCACTTAAAGAGGATAAATCCAGATGTGATCTGGATTCTCAAAGGGAATAAATCCCCAGTGATTTTTAGACTGATGGGTAGCACCTCAGTCTATCTGCCTGATGTGCGCCCGCATTACCATTATCAAAACTCAGTGTGCAGCGCCAGTCCTCCTACCTTTAAAAACGCTTGCGTTAAAAGGAAAATAAAAGCTGAATTCTCTTCTGTCTGGAAAAGTTCAGTGAGAACTTTTGTTCCACCACCGTTCTGAATTAAGATACGGCAGCGTAGCGAGGCATCCACTTGCAACAAATAGGTTTGCAGGAATAAGCAAGGAGTATTCACAGCACATCGAAATTGCTTGTAAGTCAATAGTGCGGTGCACGGGCAGGTGTCCGCAGAGCTCCGAGTACCTCCCGCCTCCCCCCGCGGACCCTTTTCTTGCGGACCTGCTCTGGTGGGCTCAAAGGGGGACACTGCCTCACTACCTGCCGGCGTGAAGCGGGACTGATAGTACGGGCACAGGGATGGAACGAGAGACATTGTTTTTAAATGAAAATGCCTCAAGACCTTCCGGAAAATAGTAATAACCGTAAGTAAATATATATGGAAACTAGTCAGGGATGCAGAGCTTGCATCTAGAGAAGGACTGAGAGTGCTCTCCTGAAAACCTGCGTCCTCCCGGTTGAGCACCGCCCTTCATTTCCTGGAGAGCGCTGCCGCTCCATGCTCCCGGTGCCGCAGCCCGAGCTGCCCCGCTTCTAAGCCGCTGCATGGGGCCGAAGCACGGGCAGAGCCGGGCGGCCCCGGGGCTCGGGACTGGCAAAGCAGCGCTGCCTCGCTCCTCCTGGAAGGCTGCGTGCACCTTCAAACAGAAGGCAATTGATTAGTCTCAGCTTCTCCTCCCAGCAGAGATCCGATACTTTGCTTGGGATCAAACAGACGCGAGACTAAAGGAGGGGGACGATGGGCAGGAAGGAATAAAGGGGAAAAATAATAAGAAAAAGGAGAGAGAAATGAAAAGAGAAAGATGAGGAAAGGGGGAGAGAATGGAAGGGAGAAAGAACGTGAAAGAATGAGAGAAAGAAAGAAAAAGAGAAAAAGAAGGTCAAAAAAGTGAGGGAGAAAGAGAAAAAAAGGGAAAATAAAAGGAGGAAGGGAAGAAGGAAGAGAGTGAGGGAAGAAGGGAGAGAGGGAGGGAAGGAGGAAGAGAGTGAAGGAAGAAGGGAGAGAGGGAGGGAAGGAGGAAGAGAGTGAAGGAAGAAGGGAGAGAGGGAGGGAAGGAGGAAGAGAGTGAAGGAAGAAGGGAGAGAGGGAGGGAAGGAGGAAGAGAGTGAAGGAAGAAGGGAGAGAGGGAGGGAAGGAGGAAGAGAGTGAAGGAAGAAGGGAGAGAGGGAGGGAAGGAGGAAGAGAGGGAGAGAAGGAGGGAGAGATGGAGGGAAGGAAAGGAAGGAAGGAAGGAAGGAAGGAAGGAAGGAAGGAAGGAAGGAAGGAAGGAAGGAAGGAAGGAAGGAAGGAAGGAAGGAAGGAAGGAAGGAAGGAAGGAAGGAAGGAAGGAAGGAAGGAAGGAAGGAAGGAAGGAAGGAAGGAAGGAAGGAAGGAAGGAAGGAAGGAAGGAAGGAAGGAAGGAAGGAAGGAAGGAAGGAAGGAAGGAAGGAAGGAAGGAAGGAAGGAAGGAAGGAAGGAAGGAAGGAAGGAAGGAAGGAAGGAAGGAAGGAAGGAAGGAAGGAAGGAAGGAAGGAAGGAAGGAAGGAAGGAAGGAAGGGGAGTTAGATTCAGAGTACTGGAAGAGCATACAACATTTGGACTGAACATCTGTGTTTTCTTTCCAACAAGGAAACAGTTTAAAAGGAATATATGCATAAATGCACACATGTATAAAATGGCATGAAAGATTTACACTTGATTTTCCGAGAGCCGTTCTCTGCCCATGTTTACAAGGCGGGGCTCCATTTGCAAGTTGTACATCTGTTCCCTTCACGTGACATTCTCACAAAGCTCCAACATCTGGTCAAAATAAACCTCCTTCAGGTACCTGCTTAACTTTTCACATGTCAAAATCCCTTCCCCTCCGAAGATCCCCTTTCCCCCACGGCTGCAGTGTGCGCATCGCTCCTTTCTTGACTGCTCGGTTAATGACCCTGCCTCATTCATCCCAAACAGAACAAAGCCGTCCTAAACATGAGGGGGCGACCCCGGCCTTCACGACGCATTCGTCCCCGCCGCCCCTCGCTCCAGTTCTCGCTTTCGGAGAGCCCAGCGGGTCCCGTCCCAGCCCAACGCTGCGCGTGGGTATCTCTGCAAGGCAGCAAGAAGGATGGTAGCATCCCCCATACCCTGCAGTGTTACTCCAACATTGGTAAAACCAGATAATGAGTGTTTCATTATCCAAACCCGATTCCGTTATTTTTTCTCCTATTGTTAATTGCTGTTATCATCTGAGTGCTGTTGATTGCTGCGCACTTCTTCGGGATAATTTCAAAGAGAAACGCGGCCGCGCACGGCACAGGAGAATTTTCACGAAGTTGCTGCAAATATAATGCAACATCTTTTTGAAAGCAGTGTCGCTCCCCACAAAAACCCAGCCTCACTGAGGTGGTTCGGCACTGCTAAGCGGGCAGCGACTGAGATTTGAGGGGCGGAAACACAGCTTTCCTCCCGCTATGAATGTTTCATTTTCTTTTGCGTTTTGGTTCGGGTTTTCAGACGGGTGCTATTGTCACCGTTATGTTTCCACAGCTTTATTGTTCCCGTTCCATAAAACCCTCAATCTCGGACGCTGTTCTGTATACTCGGCCTCTTGGTTGCTCTTAAAAAAGAAAAGGGGACTTTTGTACCCGTGATTGTAACCTGCTCCACCTTCCAGTGACCTTCCAAATGCTCCTGCGTATTTTATAGACATCTGGGAATTCCATACATGCCTTAAACTCCAATTACACACCTTCTTCAAAGGACACGTGCTTTGATTTGCCAGGAACATTAAGTGGGCTGAAGCCGAGAGAAGCTGGTGCACGAGTTAATGCGAAATACATCCTGTGCCATGTTTACTGCGGGCAGCTAACACTGCGCGGCAAATAAAACGAGTCTTGGTGGGACGTGGGTGCGGGAGCCTCTTTCTTCCCCTCCGCCACCCGCAACCCTCTGCGGGGTGGGTTTCCACTCCCACTGCCCCAAGACGCCTGTCGATGGCGGAGCGCCCGGCTTCCCGCCGGGGCAGGTAGGAGCTGCGAGCTGTGCCGGGCCCTGGTGGGGGTCGTGCAGGGAACGGAGCCCCTTCCCCACCCTGCAGCCCCTTCCCACCCCTCTCCGGAGCTCCGGGACCCAGCGGTAGCTCTCGGCGAGCGGCAGGTGCCGACGCTGTCGGCGCCGCAGGTGAGCCCCTCTCCCCCCGGAGCCTTCCTCGGCGCTTCCGTGATTTTTGTACCCTCCTCTCAACCCCCCACCCAGACCGCTCGTTTGTTTGTTTTGCTTAAAATTACAGATGCAGGGAAAACCGCCTGACATCATGGGAGCGGGACAAGCGTGCGCTTTGAAGGGCTCCTGGGCAGGACTTCAAGTGAAATCATACGCCTGGGAGGAACCCGATACCGGCTTGGAGAAAGCAGCGGGGCGGCCCCTGCCAAACCGAGGAATGCGCGAGCCCCGCGGCCGGCGCCCCCCGCCCCGCAGGAGGCGCAGCTCCGGGCCCCTCTCCCCGCATCGCTCCGCACCCAGCGCTCCGGGACCGCCAGCGCGGCTGGGCCAGGGCGGTGAGAAGGGAGTGATGGGCCCAGAGCTCATCTCCGCTCGGGTTCGCGTGTACGCTAGCAAGCGGGACGTAGCGATGCCTCCGAGAGAGAAGCAAAATCAATCAGGACTTCCAAAGTTAATTTGCTGATTGCGAGAGTGTTTAAAATTCCCAGAAGACGATTTAATATCCATCCATATGTTTTTTCCCCCTTTGAGTAAGTCTGACTCCCACTTAATCACTTTTGGCTCAAGCTCTAGGAGCGCCGGGCCTAGGCAATCCCCAGCTCCAAATCAGGAAAGGTCGCATTTGTGTTTTTCGAACGGGATTATCTCCTTTTAGTGAAGCGGAGGTGGCGTTCGGCAGCAGGGAGAGAGCTGCGGGAGCCCGCGGTGAGGCGGAGGTCCCCAGTGCCGCGTGGGTCCTGCGGGCAGCAGTGGGGGATTTTCTCACCCGCTGAGCGCTGTTTGCGATGGGGTCAGTCCGGTTGGAGTTCACCAAGCGGAGCTGCTCCGGATAGCTCGGCGCGTTTCTCAGGGTTAGCAGAGCGTGGCTCACGGCTTTGTAAACGCGTCGGGATCCTCGTCTATATCCCTCAGGTAACTCCACGCGCAAAACGCAACGAGCATCCCTTCTCCCCGTTGTATTTCCCTACCTGCTTAACCCTAAACGAGACGCTCTTCCTAAAGGAGCTCTTTCCCTCCTTTGTGATTCTGTCCCGTAAAGAACGCTGACCACCCTCACCCCCCTGCTCACGTCCCCCAGCCCCGCTGCCCCTCCACTCTCGCAGTCGCCCGTTACCTCCCGGCGGAGGCCCGCAACGGGACGAGGGATCCGGCGAGGTACAAAGGAGAGGGGAGCTGAGGGGCCGCGGGGGGAGGCAATGCCCCCCGGGATCTCACAGCGGGGCTGCGACCACCTCGGTCCCCATTCAATTTCCACGTCCTCGCTAATCCGGCAATACAAACAAGCGCTGCGGGCTCTCTACTGTAAACATTGCTCACTGGCCTAAAATATGCACGATATTAAATTCATAAGACTGTTATGTCAGCAACAGAAGGTAATATGGGGATATGGAAACAAAAACATTCAGGCAAAAAAAGTCAACTGAACCTGGGCTATGCAAACAGGCTCTGCTTTGAACAAACACCCCATCTCCTTGCCCTGGACACCGGCTGAGTCCCGGCTGCCCGACCCCAGCTCCGCGGGGGGCTCTGAGCTACTCCCGGGCGGCACTGCACACCAGCGCAGCCTCCTCGGAGGGGCATAAAGGGGGATTGGGGAGCCGGGAAATGAACGAGGGACAGCAGACGAGGAATCAGCTGCGGGTGTTAAGGGCTGGGGGTGGTTTTCTCTTGGTATTTTTGGTTGCTGTTTGAGCATCTTCCCTTTTTCACCATCCTCCTTAGCCCTCAGGTCTGTAGATTTCCTCTCTTTTACACCGGGGTCTCGCCGCGCCCTACGTGTAGAAGAGAAGAGGGCGGGTTAGCGCATCCCCGTGCGTTGTACAACGAGAAAGTGATCGCCGCTCTATATATTATATGGAAGACCCTAGAGAGCAAGAGCAGTCAGACATCACTTCCACCGGAAAACCCCACTCGCTGGGCACTTCCCTATTTCAAACTCACTTTCTCTTTGCCTGCGAATGGACGGATCCCTTCTTAAAACCGATACCTCTCACTAAAAGATATGGGCAAAGCCGCGTGGGAACGGGCTTCTGCCTCCCACCTGGGGCACGGACAGGGAGGAGGGAGCCCACCGTGCCCCAGAGCCTCGGTGCGGAATAATAAAGCTGTCCCAATAAATAAAGCGCCTGTGTCTGTCAGTAGCCGGTTTATTTTCCTTTTTCGCCTGGTTTGTTTATACTGTGGCCCCTCTCTCTTGGGTGCCTTTAAGCCCAACAATCGGGTGTTTATCTCCAGCTCCCAGCCGGAGTTCTCAGAGAGACCAAACCTGAAGGTTGTTAAAATTTCAATCATATTTCTTTATTGCAGAAAAATAATATACAATGATATTTACAAAACAATCATAAAAATAGGAATGCATTTAGACACCGGATCTATTTGCATTTTAACATGGGTCATCAATAAATAAATAAAATGTTTATTTTTTTTTTCTCAGAGGAAAAATAATAATAATAATAAAAAAAAAAATGTTAGGAACCGGGTATAATAACAGCTCGAGCCCAGTTTATTCCCCCCTAAAAAAAACATCTTTTCATCTCTACAGGGATACTTTGGTTGGGTGCTTGCTTTCATTCAAGAATGAAGTTCACAATAACGTACTTCCTCTCCTCAGTGGCTCATAGGCACGACCTCTTGGGAATGCATGCATTGAAAAACAAACAAACAAAAAACAAAACAAAATAAAAACCCTAAAAACAGGCAAATGAAAAAAAAAAATAGATTCCAACATTCTTCGTCAAAATAAAAAAATAATAATAATAAAAAAAAAATTGGAACGCTTCAGACTTCTATCAGAATGCAGAGATGTGTGGATTGTACCGACGCCCACCGGATAGGCACTGTCCAAGCCCTCGGCTCTTTCTCTTTCCTTAAGTGCTCCCCACGCCCTGCTTTCACTTTGGATGCTGCTCTTATAATTTCCAAGAAATCCTTGGCATATATATATATTTTAAGACAAGAACAACAACACAACACGGTATCCAACTTCAGAGTCTCTAGATTGTCCATTTTCTCCTTCTGTGGGAACAATGTAATCTGCAAAAACCCAGAGAGGGCGGAAAACTCGTTACTGACAATGAAAGGTACATGCAGAATCCTCTACACCTCTCTGTCTCCGCAAACACACGCACGGTGAGCGCTTAAAGGGTGAGAGCCTCGTGCTCGTGCTGTGCCCGAAGTGCGGCGGCTCCGGGACTCCCCACGGCTGCTGAGGCTGCGGGGAACGCTCCATGGGCCTCGCGTGGGTCTCGGCCCGAACACTTGAGGCCGAGAGCCGCCCGCAGCCCCGCAGCGCTCAGGCCGCACCCGCCCCGCGTCCCCGCCCGCAGCCCACCCACCCCAGCTGCAGCGCCCCGCCGCGCGTGGGACTTCCACATGAGGTGGCAGCCCCGCGTAGCGGCCCCTTTCTCCCGGCTGCAGGCCGGGCCCCTCGGGACTCGCAGGCCCCCTCCTCCTCCCCCCGGCACGCGTGGCCGACTCACGACGCGGCCTCCGCACCTCTCTCCGTCGCTCTGGGGGTCTCCGCCTTACCTAGGGCTCCTGCCGGGGGGATGCGTGGAGGGGAACGCCGCCTGCTAGTGGGATGCGGACATGGACCAGGCGCCCTCCATTCTCCACACCGAGAAGGCGTAGCTGAGCCGCTCGTGGGCCACATAGCTGCAGCTTGCCATCTTGGAGTCCAGCTCGTCGCTCTGTAAGACCTGGTAGAGGAAGTCGATGTACCTGGCCGCCAGCTTGAGGGTCTGGATCTTGCTCAGCTTGTCCGAGGGCAGCGTGGGGATGATCTTCCGCAGCGCGGCGAAAGCTTCGTTCAGGGACTGCGTGCGCTGCCGCTCCCGCACGTTGGCCATGACCCTCTGGGTCTGCAGCTCCTCGTAGGACTGCGGGCTGCCGCCGCCGCTGCTGCTGCCGCCTCCGCCGCCGCCTCCCGCGCCCGCCCCGCACTTCTTGCCCCGCTTGCCTTGCGCCGGGCTGCAGGGCTCGTCCGCGGCCCCGACGGCGCCCCCGGCGCTGCGCCGGCTGGAGCGGCGCTTGCGGCCACCCCTCTTGGCGCTGGGCAGCTGCTGCCGGTCCGGCTCCTCTTCGCTGTTGCTCAAGCTGTCGTCGGCGGGGGAGACTGGAGAGTTTGACTCGTCCTGCTGCATCATCTCTGGGGGGAGACGCGAGAAGCGGGCCGGGAGGGGGGGGAGGGCAGGGAGAAGAGGGGGGCACCTAACCCGCCAGCTCCCCCTTGAGCGGCTGCTTCGCTGGCCTGCGAGGAGAAGGAGGAGGAGGGAGGGAGGGAGGCAGGACCTCACTTTGGGGGGAGGGGGGATGGCATCAGGATCCAAGAGGAGGAAAAAAAAAAAAGCCCAGCAAAAAAATAATAATAATAAAAAAGAATCCCTCCCGATCCCTCCTTGGAGCCCCTTCGAGGTGTCTGGGATTGGGAGAAAGTTGAAGACTTGGAGGTTCTTATAGCTCCTGCTGGCGGAAAGTTTGGGGGCAGCAGTGTCATTGGCCTGACGTGGAGAGGAGGGACTTTTGCTGAGTTTTATAGGAAAGTTTCCGCTTCCCCCCCTCCACGCTCCACGCCCTCCCCCGATTATTTTTTTCAAGCCATTCACAAGTGATTCGACCTCCCCCCTCCCCACGGCACACGCACACCCCTATCCCAGCCCCTTTCTCCGCTCCCCTCTCCTCGCTTTCTCCTTCAGATTCCCTCGGTTCTCTCTCGGCTGTGGGGTGCTGCTGGGGGTCGGGGAGGTGGAGGAGTGCCCGATGTGGGGAGGCGGAAGGGTCCGAAAGCCGCTCGGTGTGCCTCGCACCCGGGGGTCTGCCCCGCAGCACCGGGGCAGTGCTTCAAAATCTCGGACGTTCCCCGCTGCAGAGGGCACGGCTCTTTAAGAAAGGGGGGGAAGGGGAAAGTCCCCGCGGAGGAGCATCCAGGCACATCCTGGCTGTGTCCCGTTCCCGTCTCCGACCCCCCTCAGAGTCCGGCTTGCTAAGGCGGCCGCACATTTCTGGGCCGGGAAGAGGAAAAGGGACAGCCCCGTCCTGTCAGATTGGAGGACTGCTCTCGGAGAAAGCCATATACAGGGCTAGAAGCGACGGGAGAGGTCAGCACTGGTTTCGGACACAGGCGTTAGTGCCCACGTTTATCTTAGGAGGACTCCGGGCGGGATTCTCATCCTTCCAGCCTAGCCTGGCACTGCGGTGATGGGACGCTTTGCCAGCTCCATGCACCCCCTGACCGTACGTTTCAGTTTGCCCTCCTCGAAGGCATCCGAGTCCGTTCCTGGGAAGGGAGCGTATTCATTTTCAATCAAATCAGTAGGCAAAGTAATTTCTCCCCATCCCCCGCCTTTGTGTCTCTGCCCCTGCTTGCTGGCAGCACCGAGCAGGTGGTGTGTCTTTTTAACAGCAGCTCAGATTCGAACGGGGAAAGGGTGCAAGAGAAAGGCAGAATCTGCCAGCGAGGAGCAGCCAGGGCCGTGCACCGCTGGTTCTCCCTGTGAGTGCACCACACGGTCGTTCTCGAGGCTGGGGCACCCCAACGGCAGCTGCCGGGCAATGCTCCTTGGCAGCGACTGAAGTGGGTGCACAAAGAGGACTGAGTAACGGGGAGTGCTACGGGTGAGGGTGAGGGGGAAATCCGAGGGGGAGGAAAAAAAACAAAACAAAACAAACAACAAAACCTATTAAAAAAAAAAAAGAGAGAGAGAGAGAGAGAGAGAGAGAGAGAGGAGGCTTCTTGCTCGGGGAGAAAAGAGCCGTTTGTTCCCCCTGCCTGCGGGTCTTTCCCCGTCCCGGGCTCTGCGAGGAGCCAGGACCCCGAGACAGCCGTCGCCGAGGGCACAGCACGGCCCCGGCTCACTGAGGCCCGACCCGGCCCCACCGCAGCGCTCGGAATCCCCCGCTGCAGTCAGGAGCTGCCTCTCCCTACTCCGCCGGGAAAGCTTGCCCCCACAGGGCTTCCAGCCGACAGAGAAACAAAGCAACAGACTATCCTAACTCTTCTCTGTTGGGAGAGAGTCAGGAGCAGGGTGGCAAGAAACAGGGGGACCTACCAGGTGAGGGAAGGCACACAGACATGAGAATGGGCACAGCTTCCTCACTGTCCACTTGACCCTGCTGTGGTTGCTGAGACCAGCAGGCCCCTGCCAGTACCTCAATACCATGACCACAAATGTTGCAGTTTCCTTGTGTCGGTGGAAGCTGCAGCTCCAAGGTAAAGGTTGCCTTCCCATCACCATAACATCCTTCCTTCCTTCCTTCCTTCCTTCCTTCCTTCCTTCCTTCCTTCCTTCCTTCCTTCCTTCCTTCCTTCCTTCCTTCCTTCCTTCCTTCCTTCCTTCCTTCCTTCCTTCCTTCCTTCCTTCCTTCCTTCCTTCCTTCCTTCCTTCCTTCCTTCCTTCCTTCCTTCCTTCCTTCCTTCCTTCCTTCCTTCCTTCCTTCCTTCCTTCCTTCCTTCCTTCCTTCCTTCCTTCCTTCCTTCCTTCCTTCCTTCCTTCCTTCCTGCCTCCCTCCCTTCCTCCCTTCCTCCCTTTCTCCCTTCCTCCCTTCCTCCCTTCCTCCCTTCCTCCCTTCCTCCCTTCCCTCCTCCCTTCCCTCCTCCCTTCCCTCCTCCCTTCCCTCCTCCCTCCCCTCCCCTCCCCTCCCCTCCCCTCCCCTCCCCTCCCCTCCCCTCCCCTCCCCTCCCCTCCCCTCCCCTCCCCTCCCCTCCCCTCCCCTCCCCTCCCCTCCCCTCCCCTCCCCTCCCCTCCCCTCCCCTCCCCTCCCCTCCCCTCCCCTCCCCTCCCCTCCCCTCCCCTCCCCTCCCCTCCCCTCCCCTCTCCCCTCTCCTCTCCTCTCCTCTCCTCTCCTCTCCTCTCCTCTCCTCTCCTCTCCTCTCCTCTCCTCTCCTCTCCTCTCCTCTCCTCTCCTCTCCTCTCCTCTCCTCTCCTCTCCTCTCCTCTCCTCTCCTCTCCTCTCCTCTCCTCTCCTCTCCTCTCCTCTCCTCTCCTCTCCTCTCCTCTCCTCTCCTCTCCTCTCCTCTCCTCTCCTCTCCTCTCCTCTCCTCTCCTCTCCTTTCCAGCTCAAACTGCAGCAAAAGCCAGAAACAGTAGTGGGATGAATCCATGTAGTGATGCCTGGGACCTGTGCACTGCATGAGTGATTGCTGCAGCAATCAGCATCATTTCATTCCAGGTTTGGATTTTATCTTGGGGTTTTTGCTGTGAAGTAAAGGTAATTGAGCTCGTGCAGCAAACTGTGCTGTATTCAGGCTGACTGCTTCTAGGCTGCCAGTGGGAGCACACTCAGATCCTCCAAAAGCCACTAAGGCAGCCCTGCAGGCTGCCCTGCAGCACAGAATGAAGGATACCTGTCCTGTTCTCGTCTGTGTGGAGGTGTGGTTTGGGTGGTCACTTGTCTGACTCCTCAGGCAGCTCTCAGCCCTTCTTCACTGTTTGGAGAGCAATATGCAAAGATGCAAGCAACCCCAGAGACTTTCCAGGGCCTTTTTAGGTCAACACACAACCATTTGTAGGGCCTTTCTGCATCTTAGCCCCAGAAGATATGTGTGCAGCGTCTAGGTGTTCCGACTGCAGACAGGACAGAAGAAAATTTAGTATACTGATATCAGCACAGCACAGCTATAATGACCCCGATTACAGCTGGGGGTGTAAACACAAAGCTACATAAATAACAAGCTCCCAGGAAGATGAACTGAGGGATAACCTCAGTGTAGTGACACAATGAACTGGGTTTTATCTCCCACTTAGTTCTCAGTTATGTGCCTCTGGAAGCAAAATCCACGAGAGATTTTAGGGAGAAAATTCAGACGAGTTTCCCCCACCAGGATCTCTTGATCCCTGTGCAGGATTATTGGCTGCTGAGACATCCTCAGGCTGTATCACACAGGCCCCTCTGCAGCCAGCATGCCTCCCTGCTTTCAAGGGGAGTGGGCTGACAGTGTGGTTCTTCCTTTCAAGCTGAAGAATGAATGGAAGCTCTCATTTCATCTGCCTGTTTATAAATCAGCAGGAAAATTTAAGAACTTATGTGAACTGTGCTTATAAACTATGCATGGTGATTACACGTACAAAGTTACCCATTAGTGTGTTATTCTGCATACACACAAATTACAGCTGAGCTGCAGTGTGCTGCTCAGTGTTACCCATATGGCACACACACATGCTGTAATTTAGCTCAGAAAGGCTGTGCGTGGTGGTAATATACTGAGCTCTCTCACTGGTGAGGATTTCTTGGGGTATTCAGCAATGTAATCGTGGCATTATGTGCGTGCTCAGAGACAGGCTGCACTGCATAGGACTTGCACTTCCAGATGTATCTTTCAGGCAGAATTCAAAGCCGGCTGAAATCAGTTTAAGTTTCTCCAGCCTCCCCGTGGGCTGAGGTTTTAATTCCTACAGATGATCGGTGTTAGCCTTCTTTCCCATTTTCCTCTCTTCCCGTTGACTGCAGCCGGCTCAGAGCCTCCGGACCCGGGGCAGGGAAGCCCAGCCGGGCTGTGCTGCCGGCGGCCGCCGGAGGGCACGATTTCCCTCCGGGCCGGGCCGGGGGCAGCGCTCGGGGCCGCGGCTGCTCCAGCGGAGCCTCACCGCGGGGAGATGCTGCCCTCCCGCTCGGAGCTGGTCGGATACAGACTGCAGAGATGCCACTTCAGGTAACCCCGAGTGCTGCTTCTACCTCTCGCTGCGAGGTTGCGGGTCTGGTGCACGGAGCCCTGAGGACACACGGACGCTTCTCACAGGTGTACTCCCAGCCTAAGCTTTGTAAGAACGAAGAGAAAATTACTCGGGAATCATTCAGTGAAGCAGTTTCATCGCCAAATATGACCTCAGTGATTTTTCTTAAGACATTTCCTTTTCTTTTAATCTCGACTTTGTAGTTTCTGTGTAGCTGTTGAGTGAAAATTCCCGAAGTCCTACTGGCACAGGGAAAGGTGATAGGAGCCGTTTGATTAGCTTCTCTGCATGACAGCCCCGTGCTCTCAGCCCCCGCCCGGGGCTGTGCGGGCGGCAGGGAGCGCTGCTCTGTTCCCCTGCCCCGCTGTGCTACGCTCTGCCCTGGCGTCGTCTCAGCCCAGTCAAAGAGCAAGCATCATCATACAGGAGACAGCTGTACCCATATATATCTATCACGACTTTTGTTTATAGAATATTTATTCATCTTCAGAAATAATTCATGGCAGGGGAAGAAATGCCTAGAGGTGAGAGTGAGCACTTTGGTGGAGGCTTGAGCAGTACCTTCTCCTGCTCCACAGAGAAGACCAGTCCTTCCTATCACAAAAGATCAACAGATCTGATGCTGTTGTGGAGCTCTGCACCTAATTGTATCTCAGGGTCTTGTTTATGTGGTTTCATGTCTAAATCTGAAAAGACTGCTTAGTAAAACAAGCTTATCTACACTCCAGGGGATGATAGTTATTTATATTAATAATGGAGTTTATTTGTTATTTCAGCTCCTTTGATTTTTTTTTAAGTTGTTTTGTTTTTCCATCTCTCCCATCTTTCCTGAACCCTGTAAATCTCTCTCTCTCTCTTTCTTTTATATTCTTCCTGCTCCCACACATCACTCAAATCTGTTCTTCAGTCTTTCAGTACACTTGACCCATGGAAGCTGCATAAAACTTCAGGCCTTTTTTGCCACAAACTCTGATTTTTTTCATCCAAGGTGAAGAAGAGCTTACCATGGGCACTGATGATGGATGGACAAGGCATGCTTCCAAAGGGTGGGCTCAGACTCTTTTTGCAGATCATGCAATTCAAAACAAAATCCTAGAGTCAGAATTTCAGCATGGAAGCAAGCACTGACAGTCCCGTATGCATCCTGGGGAAGGATTTCTTGTACTCTGTATTTACTGTGGTGTGTTTTAGACTTACAGTTGTTTTTGGAATTTCAGGGAAGAAGATGAATAAAAGGGTCATGTGAGAAACTACTGTGACTCTGAAGACCCCACAAGAATCCACCAGACAGTAATAGGCTCTCCCTTACCTCTGAAACAAACAACAAGACCTGGTGTGACACAGGGAATATGCTTGGAAGGTCATCCTAACATACACATATGCTCTTCTAGGGAAATGGAAATTATTATCTTTTTGATTGGTAGTCTGATTGAATACCAGATCTGGAAGTTGGAAACCATCCACCTCCTCCTCCTCTCTCTCTGAGACCACACAGGATTGAGTAAAACTGTATGGGAGAGGAGAGCCTGGATGCAAATACTCGTAGAAATCAGCATCCACCCAGTTCTTCCGGATTCTAAGGGCATCCATCTAGAACTTGAGGGATTTCTGAGAAAACAGGGGTTTATTTTCATCTCTGTCAATTATTTGCTTTCCAAGAAGGCAACTAGAGTGGAAACAAAGTCTATGTATTTCTTTTTAGCAGGAATGTCTTATTTATTTTGTGCAGTGAGCTATCTGTTATGATACCTAAAGATTGACTGTACATCTTAACTGTCATTTACAGCCCCAGTCTCATTAGTCTGTTTCTACAAAACCAGGCAACTGTTTGTCAGTCTGCCTTACTTCCCATCCATTCATATATCTATAGGTCTTAATTACAGACTAAATCATAAAATAGTTCACACAAAGAAGATGCTCTAGATAATAAATCCTGATTACCAAATTTACAGATAAAATTACCAGGGGAGTCAGTGATTTGTTTATATATTAATGTAAATTAGTGTGCACATGCTGTTTGTATGCATGTATGCATGTGCACATATGTACTCTGACCACCAGAAAAGCATCTGCATTTGTAAAATACCATACTCCTTCTGTTTCCTCCCTGAAGAATATCTATAGCAAACATATTCTCATGCCAAAGTACACTATCTGACCTTGCAGCACTAAAAATAGTTAACCTCACAAGCAAAGAAATATTAGTTTCTCCTTTTAGAATATTTATGCTTGCATTCATTAAGGACTTACTCCAAAACTCTTTGATGTCAAAGGGAGTGCTTCAGTGGACTTTAGATCAAGCCCTAAAATGGGTCAATTAAACTTTAAATATAATGAAAGTGAAAACAGGTCCAGACTGAGAGTATTGTTGAATAAAAAGACATGTAGGCTGCATTTGGAGGGTAAGGTGCATGATTATTCTTCAATATTCAAATTAATTTTTGGATTTTTAATAAGAATAATCTTTTGCTTGAAAATGCAGTATTTTTTTCAGTCTTCCAAGCAGATATATATTTTTCTGCACGGCAGATATGTTCTTTTAGTATATTGACTTCAGTGATATGTATTTGTACCAGACCTTAAACAGTAAGGTGTGCTCCAGATTTTCAAAGTCAGACCAAAAGCTTCACTCCAAAGTATTATCCTAACTCGAAAATAAGTCCAGGTTTAGTTCTCAGTTCATTCTGAATCAATTTATGACATTTTCTAATGTTCAGTGTAATGTCATTCTTCGCTGTGATGCACTTTGAAAACAGGCTAACACAGCTCTTGGTAAAAGAGGATGTGGAGATAAATTTAAAGGCAGAGGATGTGCAAGGAATATAGCAAGGGCTTTATTACTTACAAGTAGCATTTATAACTTCAGTAGGTAATCTTCTTCCCTACAATACAGTGCATAGTATTAAGAAGCATACTTTAAAAAATAAATAAAGAGGAAGAAGAAAAAGAAGAAGAAAACAGATATAATAATAAACGACAGCCTCACAGTACTTACTGCACTTCTTCCCTTCAGTCATTATGTCCAGTGTTTGGGTAGTCTGAATGATGTAAGACTCCAGGAATTTTTTGCTGAGCGGGGATTATTAAATGCACAGCAGTAAAATGGTCATCATTCCATTCAAAGAGATAGAAGTTTGATCAATTGTATTGCAATGGCTTACAGCCATATGTTATCTACAGTGACATTCATGATCTATTTTTGTTATCCCCAAAAGGCCTTAAACCTAGCTATTATCAGCCAGCATGTTAAACTTTTGGTCAATAGAAATCTGTTAGTGTCTTAGAAAGACATGCAGTGTTGTCCTCTGGCCAGATTCCATTATGGGTAACTACAGCTTTATCTTTATTCAATGTATGTAATTGAGTGGCTGTGGTAAGGCACACTGTCATTTGGCTTAATTTCAATCAGCCAAGATAATTCTATGTATTTTCATCTTGCTGTACAAAGTGAAACAGCTGCCACATTCTTCTTCACGGAGATGCATCCCAGAATGGGCTGTCTCTTTTGAGAGGACAGCATAGCCTCCAATTTGGCAGGTAATATTTAGTGACACCAAATCCTTCCATCTGTGGTTTCATGTTGTTAGTTAATTGCAGGAACTAATGGACTGGTGTGGATGTCAAACTATCTGATTTGTTAGTGTAGCTGGCGGGTTAACAGTCAAAGTCCTCCCACATCTGTACACTGTGGGCAGTAATTCTAATAAAAAAAATTAAAAAAAAAAAAAAAGAATAAATATAAGAAAAATATATACATGTTTAAAGATTAGATACACCACTAGGAAATTAAGTTTGTATTGCTAAATCAGACTCACTGTGAAAGAAGGAGGTATTTAATAAATGCTCCCATCAGGAGTATGGGGCCAACCCAAAGGCACATAGATAGTGGAGAAGAAGCTGATACGGCCACTCAGTTACCCCTATAAAAACATCTATTCGTGTTCGCAGTGATGTAGCATAGGTCAGAAGCAAACTGTACTGCTATGAAGAGGCAGAAGATACAATTTCATACCTTGTAGTTATCAAATACATTGTATTTAAACTACTCACTGAGGGTAGGAAAACAAACAAACAAACACAATCCAATTTCCATCACTCTTTACTTCCCAGAAGTTGGCAAAATATTATACAACATCAAGTCATAATTATACCTTGCTTAAGAGCATTTGAAAATGGTGTGTGAAATCCACAGTAGATCTGATGCTACTGCAAGGGCACCAAAGCCAAAGAATTAATGACCCACCAGTAACACCCGTGGAATGTCAGATGGCACACAACATAGCAAAACTCCATCTGCAATACACATGCAGGACAGTAGTACCATACAAGTACTAGTAACATAATGCATACAGTGGGAAGAGACCACAAGAAATATAGCTTGTATTTTCCCCAGATTTTGTCTGATCAGGAAATCTCTATGGTGTTGCCAGCAATCCCACCTCTGCAGGGCAAGTATTACCATTTTCTACGAAGACTTCTTGCCATTTGAAAATGTGTCAGTGAGTGCTTTCAGCAGAAGAAAGACATTGGGCAGAAAGCCCCCTCTTTCCTCCCCAAAGGTCATTCAGCATCTTTGGGGTTATATTGAGTGTTTGCGTGGTGCAGAAGAATTTCAGAAACCCTCCTAATAAATAATGCTAATGACCCGTAGCTTCAGGAGAACTACAATTTGGAAGGGGAAGTCAGGTTGAAAGACATGTCATTATAACATTTCACATTCTGCACCATTCTCAGATATGTGGTATGTCTTCTCAGCTTGGAAGCAAAGACCCCTGACCCTCTCCTCCAAAATCCTCTCCAGTCAAAGACTTGGCTTACATACTCTATTCATCAAAGGATCTGAACAGTGGGACACTAAAAATTCATGCTTTTACTACTATTGGAGAATATGAGAAATTTCTATTTTGGGGAAAATGTGCTTGCATATTTAAAATATGACAAATACCATATGCTCACATCATAGCTTTGGCAGCACTCATTTCTCTCTATGGGCAGACTTCATGCTGTTAACAACACAAGAGTATAATGTGGTTCAGCCTATAGGTATGGCATTTATGATTTGAGAGAGGATGCCATAATCTTTGAGTTCCTGGATGTGTGGAAAATATAACTGTGAGAGTTGACTGAAGCTATTGTGAACCCAAGTACAGTTGACAGAGTAAAGTAATGGACATCTGCATGTCTCCAAATTTATTGCTTTGAGACTGGTAAAGGTGTTTGAACCGTCTCTTCCATCTCACCAGGGTATGGTTTCCTATTTCAAGCACAGTTATCAGTACTTTGGTGAAAGTTCCATTTGCTCATGATTAAAATTTGGGTTCTGCATGTCAAGGAGGTGGTACCTGATGAGAACGTAAACTATTCATTTAATCATATTTGGCAACATTCAAGATATCTGCAAAGAAAAGTTAAACTGGCTCAGATGTTATATGAAATGAATTCCACGCGTTTTCAGGGTAGGCGGGGTATGATCTGAGATAGCATTTCATTTCACAGTCTCTCAATCACCTTTTTATTTTATTTATTTATTTATTTTGACCATGACTATTCTTCATAATCCTATAACTCCCCTTGCATCTGGTAGTTTTGTAGAACTATTTGAGTCAAGGATGCAACAGAGTTAATGTAGTTTTCTGGCATATCATTAAAATATGATTGAAAGCTCTTTCTACATCTATATAAAAGAATCTCTTTTCTTTTTGTTTATATATATGTGATATTAAGAACAAAAATGCGGTTTACTTAAAAGTGTAAGCACTCTTAAATGCCCCCTGATTATATTCTTGAGTCCTAGATCTCTGATTCAGCGCAATGTTATTTAAGAATAATTTTTAAATTATTACTGTACTCCAAATATTTGCTGCCAACTCAAAGAATTAGTTATGTACGTTATTCTAAAAGACTTCATAGGAGCTTAGATGGCCAAGATCAGGTCCAAGAGCACCTTGAAACATCTGAAACACTTCAGTATTTGGATAATTACATACGTTTGGGGCCAACCCACATTTCTCTTTGGAAAGTGTTTCCCCTGCATGGTTGGGACAACAGATGGATCATATGATCTTTGCATTTGGAAAGATGGCATAATTCTGGCTGTCAGTTCTGTGAAGGGGGCTGATTTCAGATCCTTGTTAAGAAAATATGCAACTACACAGAGTGAACTCAATGGCAGAATGTGATCACTGGCGCCAGCTTTCATAAGAAACATAGCACACTTGCAACTTGAAATCTGATGTACTGTGGCTGGATTTAGCTCTACTGGGTTTGCATTCATTTTTCAAATAAATGTGTTCTAAAGGAGACATTTTTTTGTGTGTTTCCAGGGCTTCCTGTTTGTGATTAGAAAGAAGAGTAGGGTAGTGGAGAAGTGGAAGATGGATGTGAAGTACTACATGCCTTTGGGTCTGGTGGAGATGTCAAGGCTTTGTGGATATTTCCCTACACTTGTTAGAGTTTCTTTGCATAGTCTGTGTTCAAACCTTGTATTTCAAATCATGCAGTATATTTATTAAAGTTGAGAGGTTTTTGCAACTGTCATTTTCTCTAGAGACACTGCTTGGACCCCTTGAGATTCAGTGTCTTTTCTCACTTTGCTCAGTGACACTTTTGCCCCCAGGAGTGAAGGCTTGGGAAGAAATGTCAGGGCACAGAAAAATGCACTACAGATTTCCAGAAATATTTGGTGTGAGCAGTAGGGGCATCACAATCATCACTCCCTGCTGAACAGAAAAGGGTTATCACAGCTATAGATCTTCATTTCATTATCAGGGTTCTAAGTTATGGCTGTGGATTCAGTTCTCAGCTTTTAATATCCTTAGTTTCAGCAGTGATCTATGAAAAAACAGAACCTTGTATCTCATCTTGGTCATACAAAAAGTGAATGATCTCACATAACTAAACCCTTCTTTAACCAACATTTCATCCATCTCAGAGAGATCAGGTACCTCACAGGAAAGTGAGATATTCAAGCAGTGAGGATATTTGGTGTGAAACAGTTATTAATGTATCCTTTGTGGTACATTCACCACTCTTTCTTCTGATAACAGCATTTCAATGGTAAGAATTCATTAGAAATGATTAAGAACTTATAATATATAAATAATAGTAGGAAAAAAAAAAAAAGAAATATCAGCCTTTGAATTAATTGCTCGTCCTTGTATGAATTCATGTATTTATGGTGATGCTCCTTCTCACACAGACTTCTTTGTTTTGTAGAAAACAAAATGCACTGCCTTCTCTTGATCCTCTGTAAGGCTTGGAGTAAGACAAGATGAAACTGGAAATAACATGGATAATTATTATCTCCTGACGAAGAGAGACAGTTAAGTCATCAAATTCTTTAAGTTTTATTTTTTAAGTTATCAGAGAAAAAAGACTAAAGCTTAAATGGGCCTAGTATCTGAGTGTGCTTGACCACCATGGCTTGATATAAAGCTCCATGTAACAATAGTGACCGTACCATTCTGCACTAAATAATTCTATCTGAGACCCATTCAAGACCCTTTGGGAGATGCCATGAGACCCAGCAATGTCACTGAAGGCCTTGTGAGAAGTGTACACCACTCAAAAGCAATGTAATGTGTATAGGGATTTGATTACATTGCAGTCCTTACAAGTGTGGATTCATGTGGAAATTGGCACTACACAACTCAAAAGTAGTAATTATAGAATATCTCCCTTACTTTGTATTCTATGAAGGAATGGGAATTTCAAGTGTGTAAGGACCTTGGAATTGGCTGATTTGTGGAATGGTGGATGTAAAACATTTTAAAGGCCTAATATTTGGTGCCAACCAGATCAGCAGTTACTCTTGAACCTGGGATACAAAAGGTAAAAAGCTGAATCTGAATTAAATGAAGACAAATTCTTAAATAATACCTGAGCTGCAATTGTTACGTGCCTAGTTTTTAGGGCAATTGCAGTTGAATATCTTCATTCAGTTTTTATTTATTTATTTATTTATGGTGATGAATATTCATTTCAATGTCTGAAGCAAACTTGCTTTTTCAAAATAAAACTTAAGAAAAAATACTCTGAATTTTCTGTGTTTAGCTTTTTTATTATTATTTTATTTTATTTTATTTTAGAATAGACTATACATTTTACTGTACTTCAAAAAGATTACAATTGATATACCTATCTATCTTTATTAACTGTTCTGTTCTGTGTATGCTAGGAGAAGCATGGCTGCCATTGTTGCAGAGTGGTAGCATTTAAGCCTGGTAAAAACAATAATTTTAGGAAATTCGAGTTTCAGTATGCGAAACAGTTACATTTTAAGTATTGGTATCTCAGTTACTTTTAATTAAAAGAAAATTCAGAGGGTTCAAAGTTGTTGGAAAGACCAAAGGAGCTGCACAGAAAAATTTCTTTGAGAAGAACCACTGATCTGAAGAAGAATAAAAATAAATCAAAAATCCTTTTCCATAATTTTTGCTTAGAACCCCCACGACTTCAAAAACTAATTCATTTTAAAGTTTGTAAAAGAACAGAAGTGTTGTTGGAATAAGGCTTCACTTATCAGGTTTCATTCTGGAGGGAATTTTTGTAGCTGAGTTAGAAACCCTCCACACTCGACTGTTTATAATGGAAATGCTGGCCAATGCGATAATAAACACCAATCATGGGGCTGTAGTAGCTAGTCAGAATGTGGATGCAGGAGTTTGTGGTGCTATCATAATATTTTGTTCTGTTTCCAGCATTAATTTGCTTAAAACTCCTTTCAAGTTGAGCAGATGTAAAGCAAGCTCAGCCTGACTATAGATTGAAAAATCATTTGATTATTTATTCTTCTCTTAGAAAGCTTGGAAATGCCTCTCAAACATGATTTCATCTAGACTTATTCCTTGGTTTACATGTCTGAATGCTAATTGTAATACGATAGCTACAAGGGCTACTTTCTACCAAAAGGCAGCCTTCGGTGGGCAAAAAGAATATAAACAAACCCATCTCGGAAGAGCATCTAAAAATGGGCTATGATCAAACTGCTTTGGGGCTTTAAAAAAACCCTTATTATCTTTTCCCAGAAGTAATTGACACTGTCAGTTTTTGTTTTTGATGTGGTGATAATGGCATGGTGCTTTGGGGAGTCCAAGGGCTGCGATTGGCCCCAACGTTGGTGGCAGCAAAGTTTCTGAGCAAGGGGAAGTCCTGGAAATACAGCGGGTGAAATCCTATCCTTACTGAAGTCAGCAGCAACTCTGGCACTTACTGCATTAGGGCCAGGATTCCTCTGGCTTCACAGACCTGGCACGCTATTTTTTTTTACCATGTGATTCCACAGATCATGAGGCATCTACTTTGAAGTGAGATGAATCTGTTGAGAGAATGGACCCCACAGTCTTGTTGCTTCAGTGAGGTAGGACTGTATGATAGGAAGGAGGCTTTCTGCAGTGTTTAAAAATGCATTTCAATTCTCAGCAAACTGAGCTTGCAGGACTGAAGGTTGGACTAGATGGACTAGATGACCTCAATGGTCTTTTCCAACCTGATTCTATGATTCTATGATTTCAGTACACCTACATAGGAATCAGATGGGTCTGCATGGCTCCCCACTGCTTTGAATGGTATGCTTCAGTTGTAGCAGAAGTTCATTCAAAAAAATTACGTCAAGACTCCCATTCTGTTCAATCTTTGCTTGCTTTGGAAAGGCACAGAGCAAAAAATGAAAGTCCTTCATCAATTAACCGGCTCCTATAAATCAGCATGCTGACAAGAGGCTCCTCTGAAGCCTGTCACTAATGCAAAATGTGTCTTTGTGCTGTTTGCATATTCTCTTCACTGGCCTGTAGTGTGAGTACGCTTCTAAATTCAAACATTTTTAGAATTGGTGGCTCATATAAGATTGCTACCACTGTTCTTCATTACTGTATAAAATATCTGGTAATCTTTGAGAGATGAGCACTCATACTGTGAGGTCCAGATTTTGATTTGTATTTAAAAATAAAATGTAACAATTACTTTTTGCTTTTCTCTCATCCTTAACACAAGTATGGAAAAGCTTGAGCACATTCCAATGTTTTGTTATTAAACCAAGAAAAGAAACACAGCAATGTTAGAATTATCTGTGACAGACATTTTTACATCGTGAATCTCTAATTTAAGGCTCTATGCACTACAGAGATTTTTATCCAGTGCAAAAAAAAATATGTAAGGATATATAATTATGCGGAGGAAATTGTGGTTGTGTGGAGATGGCAGAGAAATAGTGTTAAGAAGTGAACACTGAATAATTTACCTTTATTTATTTATTTATTTATTTATTTATTTATTTATTTTTCACTTGATGCAGCTGTAACAGTAAAATGCACCTGGGTTATGTAAGCAGTCATTGATTATGGAACATTGCTCATTCTTGGTTTGTTTTCTCATTTTATTTTTAGAATGGGAACAAATAAAAGAAAAAGGGGAAAAAAAAAAAAGCCTGACGAAGTGAAACACCTCTTTTTCTAGAGTCTCCATCTGCATTAACCATTCAACTGCCTCTTGGAAAGAAAATCATCCCTACAACCAGAAAGCAGATGTAGCGCATGGAGTCAGGGAGGTCAACAAAAACAAGTGGAAGAGGATCCGGAGAAACAAATTAGAAAAGAAGGAATACTTCATTAACAAAACAGGATGTCGTGATGGCAATACTAACGTGAATGGGAAAAGAAGAAGACGACTCATCACAAGAGCTGACAAAAGCGTGAGAAAAGAAATCAAAGAACTATGAGGGTGGGATTTAGATTCTTCCTTAGAATCCGGAGTCAATCTCGATGTCTCTGCTATCACTATAATTTCATGCAGTGGAAGTAGAAGCTGTCCTCGAAGGCAGCAGCCCACTGCCTTACCTGGGTCAGCTGCTGTGCGTCCTCTGCGCTCTGTCCCATGCTGCGGATCGCTGGTTGCGGGAGGGCGGCTGCAGGAGCTGGGAGGGATCCGGAGAGCCACGCCTGCCCAGGGAGAAGGGGCAACGGGAGGAGCCGGCAGCGCCCAGGATTTGGCAAAATAATGCTAAAAGACCGACCCCCGCTTCAGGCCAGAGGAAGAAGAGTAGCCGACTCCTCCGCATAGGCGGTGGACCCCCACTTCCTTCCCCATTCCAGGCTCACGGCTGGCCTAGGCTTCCCTCCTTTACCCGCTCCGCCTTTCAAAGTGATTTTTTTCTTCCCAATTTTCTCTCCTCGCAGAAATGAAACGAGGAAGAATCAAACAACCAAAAATACACCTAAGAAACAACAAGGGGGAAAAGCTCTGAGTAGCGTCCTCAAAATCAAAGCCCATACGCCTGAAGGTTTTCTCTTTCCTGCGGGTAGAAACAGCAACCCTACGTCCCCGCAGCTGCAGGGCTGTCCCGGTCCCGGTCTCCGCCGCGCCCCGTCCGCATCACAGCGCTGGGCCCTGCTCCTGCAGCCCCGGTCAGTGCTAGCGGCGGCATTGGCCGCTCACAGGCAATGGCAGAACTGGTCCTGGGTGAAAACGGTGGCTTGGTCTAGAGGTTCCACTTAACTCTCCCCGTGATGCACAGCTTAAACTTATCAAGATGGATTTCAGAGAAAAAGGCAGTATTCTTTTTATTAAAAACAAACAAACAAACAAGCAAACATAACACCAGATTATTATTATTTTAATAATTATTATTATTTTTCCATAGCCCCCGGCGGGCAGCTGGGCTGGCAACAGAATCCCCTGGAAAGCCAAACCTCTGACGGCACCACTTCTGCTGCCCCATCCGATCTGTTCACGAAGGCAACAAACTGCAAAATACTGAAGGCAAGCAGTCAAAAAACAATAACCAAAATGCCCCAGAATTTATATTTTTCCCCCCACTTCCTTTACAAAAGCGATATATATTAACAAATCTACACACATCGAACCTCTCCATCTCCCCTTTTCCTTCACGCACCCTTCACTTTAAATCCCACTCCTGTATGGTCAGGTTGCGGGGCGAGGAGCCCGTGGTTAAGGGCGGTGTCCGGCCCCAGCCTCATCCCGCCGGGCCTCGCTGCCCCTAGCTTGCTTCCTGCCTGCTGCAGCCGTTCAGGAGCTCGGTCATGAAGGAGATGTACACGATGGCCAGGCGCAAGGTCTCTATCCGAGAGAGCCGCTTCTCGTAGGCGAAGGTGGGCACCTTCTTCCTCAGCTGGTCGAACGCCTCGTTGAGGTTGAACATCCTCTTCCTCTCCCGGATGTTGGCTGCCTGGCGCTGGGCGTAGGTGATAACCCTCTTTCTCCTGGGTCTGTCCAGTAGGGAAGAGCTCCGGATCCTCTCCTCTTCCTCCTCTTCGTCTTCGAGATCCCCGTCTCCGATTGCCGTCAAAGGCAGTCCCCGGGCCATCCCCTCCCGCAGCGACAGGGCTCTGTCCCCGAAGGGAAGCTCGGGGGTTAGCCCCAGGCTCAGCCCGGCCCGGGATGAATTCTGAGGGGTTCCCAGTGAGATGTCGGCCACGAAGCTCAGCACCGAGGCGCCCAGAAGCCGCTCCGGGCAGGGGAGCGGCGGGGCTGTGCCGCGAAGCAGCTCCGGGAGCCGGTGGGCCGGGAAGAGGCCGGCTGACATCTTACTTCGGAGTAAGCTTAATCTGGTCCCCCATCCCCAGTCTCGGAGGCGTTAATATTTATAACCCCTCGGATAACAGGATTAGCAGGACTAGAAAGAGCGGCTGTGAAATTTCCCTCCGTGATGCTGATGAGAGGAGACAGGCAGCCCCCCTCGGGGACGCGTGGATGCTCACGAGAGAGGAGTCCCCGGCGAGGCAATCCTGTCACAGCGATCAAGGACAGTTCCTTCTTGGCAAAGCCCTCGGCTCTTACCTGCTGAGCACTTTTGTCTCTTCTTATGCACCCGCATCCAAACGATTTTCAGGCTCTTTACAGCCCGCAGCAGCAGAGCCGGGTCTTCCCTGGGCTCGCCTTCCTGCTTTCTGTCGGGTTCTCTGAACCCTGAGAGCCAGCCGCACAATTGATGTCAGGCAAGTACGTGGATACTTTTAATGATGTCCAGAAGAGGAGACCTGCATGCAGAGGGTCACCGGGAAATGTTTACCCTGTATCCCAGCGCAATGAGATCTGAATGGCAGGACCTCCATTAGCCTAAGTAAGCATTGTAGGGGACCCGAAATTGCATTCCCAGTAGTAACTGTTGGAATCGTCCTCTCCATTTCCCCTAAATCCCTTCAGCTAGAGTTCAAACGTCTGGGCAGGGTAGCAGCAAAAGGCTGCTTCGTAATGCTCATTTCAGGCTATTTCTAAGCATTGCTTTGAACTCCCTTTCTCCTGCCCGGCAGACGAGGATAAGGCGGTGCCATTCAGGGCAGCAGCTGCTTTCACCCGAAAATTCGGCAGAGCCAAAGTCAGCGGTGGTGCGTGGAAGAATCGACCTGACTATTTGCTATGATAACGGTGGATACACGGAGCAAAATGGCGTGAAATGCGCATAAACGCACACGCACGCACGACACCGCCAAATACCTTTCTTTGATCAAAGTTCCCTCTGGGACGGACGTTGGGGGTCGTCTTGCTTTTGTCCTGGGAAGCTGGGAGAAGCGAGGGGTTTTGTTTTGAACCTCCCACACAACATATGTCTCTAAATAACGGTGTGGCCTTCGCGGTCCGGGACTGCCTTAGGCATACCCAAGTGGAATCGGATCGATTTGTTGGGCCGCGTGTCTGGAGGCGGCTGATGCCGTCACTCTAGTACAGCCTTCTTAAGCCCTAATCGTCTCCTTTGTCATGCATTGTTGCCACTCTTGCTTTGGGGCTAATTAGTCCCTAATTTCCAAGGGGATTTCAAAACCCATCAGTTGAAAGCAGACGGATGGTGGCGGCAGAAGGATAAAGCCCCGCAAAAATCCTTCCTGTTTGCCTACGGGACAGCAAACATTTCCGATGGCAGACTAGGATCCGCAGTCGTTTAGAAACCAAATATCCTTTCCCCCCCATCCCCTCCGCTTTTTTTCCCCCTCACCTCCCTCCCTGCCTCGTGTGTGCAGCGGAGCGGAGCGGCGCGGCTACATTGGACAGCTCCAAAGCGGCTCCGGCCGCAGCCGCACAGGTAACGCGCGGCCTCGCCAGACCCTCTGTGCTCCGGGGATCAGCACGGGGTTCTGCCCCTCGGTGGCACCGGCATCATCACCGTTGTTGCGGCCATTGGTAGGAGGCGTGGTGTCTGCTGCAGAGGTTTGGTGACATGCCTAGGAGTTATGGTCCCTCTGCCACTTTGTTTCCTGCTTTTCTCTTCTTTTTATAGTATTGATTTTCCTCTTATGCTAATGTTTGTGAAGTGTGCATAATTAACTCAATGCACTACGACTGAGAGAAGTTTTAGGACAGTTTTCATGGAGCTGAAGAAATACACAATGAATTGTCATGCTTTAAGGGTCAGCTTTTCTGCACAAAGTACTAATGTGAGGGAAGCAGTAATGTGGAGATAGCTGAAGAAACTCTCATGAGAGCTGTTGCTTTTTACTTTGAAATCTCAGATAGATTACCTGCACAGACCTGCCCTAAGGTTTTATTTATTTATTTATATATTTGTTTAAACTAAGTACACAGTTTGGTCTAGGTTTGTTTATCTTTCTTCACATATCTCTCATCCTACCTTTTCCTTTCAGTTTTTATCGCTTCCCCACCACCCTCCCCTCCCTCACCTCCCCGCCTACAAATGATACTTACCGATACTGGGCAATGATATGTACATCTTCAAGTTTCTCCACAAATATTTACACAATTGCTTTTTTTTTTTTTCAGAAATATTTAAGATATGATTCTAGATGCATGCACATGTAGACTTTGGCATCATAATACAGTAAGAAGCTTGCCTCATCTACTAGCCCTACTAGAAAGAATGTATATATACCCCCTCATACTCATCCCTGATTATATCCTAACTATGAAAATTTTTGAAAATCAAAGTCTTTTACTATGTCTTCCTAAATAACAAAAATACATCATCTTTTGTACTAGCAGAAATGAAGACAATTTGCATTTTAATTCAGTATACTTGTATGGAAATTGTTTTAGTCTTGGGTGCTGAGTCCATGTGCTGAAAACTTTCCACATTTTTATGTGTGAAAAGGCAACCATTCTGATGATTTAGCCTTACTGATGGAGGAGTTATGGATTTTAACAATATAGGCCTGTACATTACTGGAAAATTCATCAGAAGCTATGCTTATCTTGGGATGATGAAATAAGGGGCTAAAATCCATCCAACTTTTCTCAGCAGGCAAGAAATTGGAAGATACTATCTACTCTACAAATTACATATTGCTAGATATACAGCTGAAGAAGTGTCTTGTAACATGGAAAATACCCCAAACTTTTCCTCTTTAATTTGTCCATTAGTAGCCAGAAGGTTACTGTCATTGTGAAGATGTGGCCTGAATAAGAGAAACAGATGTAGTGTGTAGTTGGCTAACTCTATCTTTCAACATACTGATTTTGTAGCTGTCTGACCCTGTTGTTAATTTCTAAAATTATAGTAATGCTTGTGGATCAGGACCTCATTACCCCTGATAGGACAGTTCCTATCCTCTTGAGATCATCTTTTGCATTCCTACCAGGCTGGACAAAATCAGTAGAGTGTCTGGGCGGAGGCAGTGCACATTTACAAGGATTTGGACAGTCTTTGTAAAATATCTCAGCATGACACTTGGTTATTGCATACTGGAGAGATCATCACTGCAGAATTAACATGGAAATGAAGCATTTAAGCAAATCTAGCTGAAAACATGCTACTTTGATGCTAGAATAATGTAGTAGTACTCAGATGAAAGCAGAGCACAATGTGATTGAATGTGATATCACCAAAAGGGTAAAAGAGACCTCATGTCTCAATGTGTTATGAGATCACACAGACAGGGAACTGTGGTGCAGTTAATGTTCAGAGACTTTACGTCTGAGTCAGTTGAGAAGTAGAAGGCTAAAGCAAGGTATCAGATGAATTGGTCAGATCTGTTCTTGCAAATAAATTAGAAAGGAGAAGATTGAGGAAGTCAAAATTTAAGCTAATACAGACCAGAGGAAGCAGGGTCTTGGTGCTTGAAACTATTGGGAAAACCTTTGATACAGTGGAGTCTGGCAAGTCTGTGAAGATGAGAAAAAACTATCTCCTTTTGACTTCTGTGTGTCTCAAGCTAAAAGAATTGACTTGGTCTGTTAAGAAAAATAAAATGGATACTACAAATGTGGTGATATTATCTTACTGTTGATTCTTATCCAAATTTGAGCTATCCCAGATAGCCTATTACCAATGTCTAGCCTATTTATTTATTTATTTATTTATTTATTATTCGTTAGATGGGCATTGTAAATTAAAATAAATAAATAGATAGATAAATAAATAAATAATCCAAGTAGATGTTCTAGGCTAGAGAATGAGGCATGAGAACTCATACTCTATCTACTTTATACAACTCCTAGATCTCAACATTATTTCTTCATGTTCTCCCTTCCACACCACCTTTTACTCTAGATTTGCCCTGCTTTATAGAATTACATCTCATCTCACTTTGGGGAATTTCCTCAGGGTAACTACAGTGAACAGTAGTGTCAATTACTTGCACAAAGAACCACAACAGGAGATGCAACTTTATAATTAAAATTGCTTCAGGACCATAATAATATTTATGTGTACACTTAAAGAAGGAACTGCAATTAAATATTGCTACCATAACTCTAAAATCACTTAGATACAGTATCCTAACTATGATGTGTTTTGCTAACACTGGAGTAATTATAGAAATTAATATTATTGTTACTCTGTCTTTTCATCTTAGATTCCATTCAAATACCTCACAGTGCATTCTGAACTATAATTACAGACATGTACATAATACACCTGAAAAACCCCTGAGTATTTCACCTTATGCAAGCATAAACTTAAAAGAAGTGACTTCAATTATTTGCACTGGCTTATCAAAATACACTTGTTGCAAAGCTAAGAACCAAACCACTATCTCTGGTCTACTGGCTTAATACTTTAATTTCTAGGTAATACTGACTCACAAACTCTATGAAATCAAATCACTCACTTTAGCTTTCAAAGCTAAATCTCACTGGGATTATCTCATTTGTGACACCAGATCCAGAGAAAATAAGTTAGAAATGGAATAATTCCTTTTATATTTAATTCCAGAAAGACTGAACAATTAGATAAATCTATTTTCTATATGAAAAAAAGAAAAAAGAAAAAAAGGACACATAATTACTATTTTACTTACCTTGGAGCAGAAAATCAGCATTGTGAATTAAACCCTTGACGTACAGTAATACACAGTATTCAATCAAAGGGAGTGTCCTAGGAAGCTAAAGATTATCCATCGTGGTTTTGGTTTATACTTTATTGCTAAGAGAGGCTTTTTCCAGGATTTATTGACTCATTCCTCTAAGCCAGTGTTGAAAGCATGTTTCTTAATGCATTCTGAAACAATTGCATCATTTATATTTTTTTTTTTCTCTGTCTGTTTAGTATGGATTTGGAGTTGTGATAGACTTCAGGTAGAATATTAGCTGGTTGTGTTCTCCTATTGCACATAAGATAAAGCTTATGCTGGACTGTTTTAGGAGTATGAGAGAGCAGACATAATTATTACTGTCCTCTACTTGGTACTGATGAAGCTGTGAAGGTAATATAAAACAGCGCTCAGTTTGGAGCCACCTAATACCTGAGGTATTGATATCTGAATTCTTATGTTTTTAACTTTGAGAAGAACACACTTCTCAGCAACAGGAGGAGATGATATGCTAATTGTCTCCAGGTTCTGAAAAGTTTCAGCAGAGAATTAAGATAGATGGCCAATAAACACTCTTAATTTTATTTATGGTCATGGCTTATGAGAAAATATCCATGAAGCACATAAAATATTTTGACAGAACAAACTGAGCTCTTTAGTCAATGTTTAGGTTCCAAAAAGGCAAAATACTTGTTTGTGTACAATACACCAGTGGTGTTATTTACTTCCAGTGTGATGAGATAATGACTTACCATGTGCTTAAGTGATTTGTTGGACCATGGTTTTCATTCTTCTTTAAAATAATGAATGTGAATGGCAGGGGGCTGTGTAGAATGTCTGCTACTAAGGAACAAGCAACCCTCCATCCCCTCCCCCCCCCCCCCCCCAAAAAAAACAAAAAACAAAAAACAAGCCAAAAAACCACAAAACACAAGCACATGGAGTCAAACCATTAACTATCTAAAAAAATGAATAGGGAAAATAACACTTTTTAATCAACATATTTATGAATAAACTATTCAACCAATAAGAATGTAATATTTCCAGTGTTCTGATCCTCACCTTGGATTTTATTCCAATTCAGTCACTTGTAAAGAACAGAGAACATCTGGAATGCTACAATGAAAGTCAATGTTTGTACAGAATATCTGTAATGGTTAGATAATATGTAACCTGAAAATGCAAACTCACTAATTTGTACTGTAAATGCAGAGATAACACGTATCATATATTTTTCTCTCTGCTTATCTATATACAAAATTCCAGACTGAATTTCAGTTTTTACAACAGATGCACAGAGCATTTCACATATACGCAGTTTGGATTTCACCGGACTGTAAATAATTTTATATGTTTGCATAAGTTGTTGGTTTTAATCTTTTAGATTCACGAACTCTTGAATATTTACCAGGTTTTCACAAAACTCTGGTACAGGTTTATCCATCTTAAAAAACTGCATTCCTTTGCTGTAAGTCTGAGAAGAATTTATATCCTTAAGGCTTTAGAATGGAATATCTTTCAACATCAAAAAGGTAAAATTATAAATAGATTCTATTTCTTTCAGATGTTGATTTAATTTTTTTCCTTCCAAACTCTGTAATTTAATTTTGAAGTTCACTTTGAAAATAAACAATGAATGAATGTGTTTTCAGAGATAATGCTTTCTCTTTGGTCAAAACAAAAACAGACATCTGTTTTATAAATTGTTATCTTATAATAGTCAGCCTACTCAGTAGTTTTGTGGAATTTCAAAATGACTTCTATTTATCTGAGAAAAATATAGTGCTGACAGATCTATTTATTTATTTATTTATTTATTTTTTGAGCATGTGTATGCATCTCACTTGTTCTCTTTTATATGTGTCATTTGCATTCACTTACAGATAACACTGTTCTTTCCAAGTGTGGTAAGTAAAGCAAACTTTTGTATAGAGCTTGCTATTTTAATTTATCACTAATCAGTTTATTTCATCAATGAGCTCATTGAAAACTATTACTATTATGTTCATACATATGAATACGCATATAATATTCATTTGAACTTCACTGTTTCTGCTCCTTGCAGTCATTCACAGTCTATTGATACAAAACAAGTTCTATCTATCTTTCCAACCAGATGGTTGATGTTACATGTGATTGTATGAAAACTCTGATATGAAATGCCTATGGCTTACTGGATTACCCTCTGCCCACATGTTTCAAATTAATAGTAAAAAAAAAAAAAAGAAAAGGAAAAAAGAACCAGTACAATTTTGCTACAAAAGAACAAGACTTTATTGTATAACAGGATCGCAGATGTGGAAAGGTGCTCATAATAAGGCTACACTATTTTAGTTTCATTGTGCATCTGGAATGCCAAAGGATCTTTAAGGCACTAGCAGCTCATACTAGACTGTCTTGGATTTTTGATTAACTTAATATTCAGAGAAATGATTCCTTTTGGTAAACTCTGTGTCATTCATCATCATATTGTCATTTATGTAATCACAAAATGATTTACAAAGGCAGGATTTTTTTCTATTTTCTGAAAAAAATTTAAGACTTCAAAGACTTTCAGATACAAACATCAAAGAGCAGCCCAAATCAGAGATTTCTGGCTAAGACAGTTTAGTTCATTTAATATCCTCTGGTTTTCTAGGGATTAAATTACAGCATATAAAATTCTTGGAATCTGTCTAAGGAAGCTGTACTGTATATTTATTATTTATTGCAGCATGGCTTTTTTTTTTTTTTTTTTTTTTTTTTTTTGTGAACTGAAGGGCTTTGGAGTAGAGAAGATGCCATCTTTTTGGTGTATCAAACTGACAGCAAACTCTTGTGAAATATTAGAGGTACAATGATCTAATCCTACTGGGAACTGAGAGATGTGTTAACTGAGGAAATATTTGCGCATGGGTTCAGGATGAAATGCAGTTCTTTCCTTACAATCAGCCCAATACAGTTGGATGTTTATTTGAATCTAACAATAATATTCTGAGAAAAAGATGAATCAGTAATAAAAAGACTTCTTTATTGGAGGAAAAAATTCAATTGCTATAGTTTATGGGAATGAAAAGCTGGGATTCTAGCATTGCTTAAGTGGTGTAACTCAGAAATGCTTTTCACAATTTCTGTGATTTAGAGCAGCATGATAGCATAGAATCTGGTTATATGTATGGTGGGCATTATGTACCTCAGGCACTCATGCCAAGCTAAGGAAGGCGTGATGTTAGAGAATACCTTCAAGAAAACAAGATAGGTAGAAACATGTGTCTGACTTAGCAAATACTGAGGATGATCCTGCTAGTCAGAAGGGCAAATTGTGTGAAAGGCAATCTCTACATAGAGCGTGTTGCCATGAAATAAAAAGTTAAACTTCTAAATGTTTATCCTTGAAAGGAATACCACTGTCATTTCAAGGACAACCTACTAATTAGAGGAACAGAGCTTCTAGGAGTTGGATCTCATATTACTACACAACATGGTTGTCAACAGGTATGTTCCAACTTTAAAGTTGTCAGAGATCTGGGTTAGTTTTAAGACAGCTTAGAAACACAAGCATCATAAGATTTTTTTTTTTTTTAAACAAAATGCATTATTTATATTTAAACTTATATTTTCTCCATTATTAAACTTCCAAACAAACAAATAAATACATTCTTCAATTTAACCAAGATTTTCATCTTTCAAATATTTCACTGCTAAAGTGTAAATTATGTTACTGTGTAGAACTACTGAAGTTATATAATTATTTACTGATGTGATCTGAACTTTATTTTATATAATGATTTTTTTTCAAAATAGTCCTGTCAGTCTTCTGCTAAGATGTGCTAAAATGTGAGAAGTCAAGGGTGGATGTACACTATGCTTATATAGACCTGTTATGAGTATGAAGGACACTGCACATCAGTTCTTTCTTCTATACAACATTTTACACTCGCATAAGCCATTGATGAAACTTCATGCCTAACCGCTTTGGGAAGACAGAAGACAAACAGATGTGCAAGAATGAGTTCTATCATCCTCTGCACATTTAATTCAGCTTAGACAAATATGGTTAACATTTTTGTCCTATGAGTTACTGTTGCTCTGCTCCCTTAACATATTTACAAGGTGCCCACTGTGATGGTATCTCATAATTCTATGGAATAGAATATCTAAAGTCCAGTATAAAAGAAGTTTTGTCAATGTATTTGGAGTAGTTTAAATTGTGTCTGAGTTAGAACAGTCAATAAAGAATGAAGGGCGGGGAGGGGAAGGAGACAAGGGCTCCTCAGCCTCAATGAGGATCGGATTAAAACCTAGGAAAGACAAACAGTACTCTAGAAACATCCGAGGCTGAACACAAGAAGCAGCCAAAGAGGAAGCCTAGGAACAAAAGTTTAATTTTAGCAGGCTTTTGAAGTTCAATTTCAACTTCAGTAGACTGGGATTTTTCTTTCATAGGGTACCACATAACCAACTGTTAAAAGCTGGAGATTTTGATACCTAATTTAGTTGAGAAAATTTTAGAGGTAGGGTTACAATCTCGTAGCATTTGGATAAATTCTTGTTCCAGTGTTAATACTGGGAGATTTATGGAGGGATTTATTCTGTTCCAATGCACATCTCTGTTTGCACGTGTTTGGATAGGTTGTGTATCTGATGAAAGGGTTGCGGTTCTGTGATGATTATTTGAAAAATATGCTATAATTTTATAGACTGGAATTGTGTAAATAGTTTGGCTGGCTTAAGAGGACACTTTTAAATAAACAGCATTTTGATCATGTTGCTATTTGTCATTCCTCAGAATATTAACCAAAGAGAACAGGAATCTTTAGTAGGCCTTCTCTTCCTGAGAGAAAGTCACTTTTTTTTTTATGTTCAGTGTGTCTGTGCAGTCAGGTTTAAGTTCTGCCTTCAGGTACTGCTAAAATATAAATGTCACATAAAAAATCATGTCATATTTTCTGTGAATGAGAGAAATATTATTTTAGGACTAGCAGCCAAGTGTTTTCACTACCCAGTAGTGTCCCCAGAAGAGCTGTAGTACTTCAGCACCTGCAGCACGTGTGTGTGCATGCATGAGTGATACTCTTTCCTTGCAGACATCCCTTCTTACTTTAGGTTCCCTACAGCTGACACCTGCTCCTGTATATTCCCCGTGTGCCCTAGGTAGAACAGCCTACCTCATTCAGGAATATTTGGCATCTCTATCATTTCCGTCAGCTCTGGTTTTGTTCACTGGTGTACTTACACACCAGCTCTAGCCTTATGGGGGCTTTGCTTTACTGTGTAAGTGATTTCATACACTCCTCTTGGGTATATGGAAACTGATTTCTATATACTTTCATCCAAGAAACTCTGTGACTACTTATGAACACTTGGGAATGTATTCTGCATGATTTCTTTTTAGTTTAGATTATAATTTACTGTTAAAAGCAGTCAGAGGCATTACTTATCACTTTGATCAGCAGCTAGTGGTGAACAGTTGATTTTGCAAACAATATTGATGTAACTAATATGATGGTGTTGAATTTGAACCATGTAGAATTGTGACACTTCAGATGGACATTACTTGCCTTCAAAATGGATGGACTTAAGTATACTCACATTTATAGTATTTATAAATTTAATTAGTAGCTCCACTTCTCTGTCACCATCACTAAGAACTCAGAAACAGCAGGTGTTCTCATCTTTTTGTATCCCTTCTTGTTAATTACACAAGTAGTGACTCTTCCAGGAGTATGGTATCACAGTGCTACTGTTTCACTGAGTAAGTAGAGCAATTGGTACTTCTTCAATGTTAAAGATGAATTGAGACGCACATTTTTATTTAACTAGGATTGGATTCAGAGAAGATTAGGAGTTGAATTCCCAGAACAGAACTTGACCATATGATCTGTGGCCAATTCTGAGTTCAATTTCAGTCTACAAAAACAAGGGGTTCACTTTCTACTTTTAGTGTAAATTCAGTTTCCAGGGAGAGCTGGGAGATTTGCAGGGAATATTTTCTTTGATTTCAATGCATTTTATTGATTTAACTGGCCTAAAATGGAAGTGGAAGAATCACAGAATCACAGAATCACAGAATCACAGAATCACAGAATTACCCGGGTTGGAAGGGACCTCAAGGATCATGTAGTTCCAACCCCCCTGCCTAGCAGGGCCACCAAACATACACCTTTACTAGATCAGGTTGCCCAGGGCCCCGTCCAACCTGGCCTTGAACACCTCCAAGGACGGGGCATCCACAACCTCACTGGGCAGCCTGTTCCAGGACCTAACCACTCTTCTAGTAAAGAACTTGCCCCTAACATCCAACCTAAATCTTCCCTCCTTCAACTTAAAACCATTTCCCCTAGTCCTGCTATTATCAGCCCTTTCGAAGAGTTTACTCCCCTCCTGGGAGTAAGTTCCCTTCAGGTACTGAAAGGCTGCAATGAGGTCACCCCGCAACCTTCTCTTCTCCAGGCTGAACAAACCCAACTCCCTCAGCCTGTCCTCATAGGGGAGGTGCTCCAGCCCCCTGATCATCTTTGTGGCCCTCCTCTGGACCCTTTCCAAAATCTCCATATCTTTTTTGTACTGAGGGCTCCACACCTGGACACAGTACTCCAGATGGGGCCTCACAAGAGCAGAGTAGAGAGGGACGATCACCTCCCTATCCCTGCTGACCACCCCTCTCCTGATGGAGCCCAGGATCCCATTTGCTTTCCGGGCTGCCAGAGCGCACTGCTGGCTCATGTTAAGTTTCTCATCTATCAGGACCCCTAGGTCTTTTTCTGCTGAGCTGCTCTCAAGGACAACTCCTCCCAGCCTGTACAGGTGCCTGGGGTTCTTCCGGCCCAAGTGCAAAACCTTGCACTTTGCCGTGTTGAACCTCATTAGGTTCACCCGAGCCCAGCTTTCCAGCCTGTCAAGGTCCCTCTGAATGGCATCCGTTCCCTCCACCGTATCGACTGCACCACTCAGCTTGTTGTCATCAGCAAACTTGCTGAGGGTGCACTCCATTCCCTCATCGATGTCATTAATAAAGATGTTAAAGAGCACCGGTCCCAAGACAGACCCTTGAGGGACGCCGCTCGTTACCTGGACATAGAGCCATTGACCACCACCCTCTGTCTGCGGCCTTTCAACCAATTGCTTATCCATCTAGTTGTCCACCCACCAAATCCACCTCCCTCCAATTTGGAGATGAGGATGTGATGGGGGACCATGTCAAAGGCCTTGCTCAGGTCCAGGTAAGAGGACCTGAGAAGAAGAAGGATCATTATGATATTTTTGAACACAATGTTTTGACTTATAAAGAAAGCATTCTGGTTTCAAATTCTCAAAATGCTTGTTTCCCTCCCCCCTTCCCTTTCCCGCCCCCCCTCCCCTTCTTTTAAAAATCAAAATAATTATTTATCTCCTCCACTCCAAGTTAAATATTTTCTGATCAGTCAGAAAATGTTGAAAAATTTTGTTTTGGATTTAACTGAATCAAGTCAATCTCTGTGTAGACCCAGGTCACTGAGTTGTAAAAGAAAAAACGTTATCCATAAAAGAATGTGCACAAACTGCAGTCGTCTTAAATAAAGAGCTTATAATTGTACATTAATTTCTGCAGTATAAGTAATCCATGGACAGTGCCCTCAAGAGATTTCAGCCAAAAGGTTGTCAGAAGAGCTTTGATACGTGAGCTTCTGGCATGGTTCTTTAAGCAGGGCTTAGCTCATCAGTAAGATGATTCTTTTCAATGTAAAGTGATTTCAACCGTGATAATTAAGTGACCCTATGGAATAAATTACTTTTACAGAAACACAGAAAGCTTACTTACTTAGTTATTGAAAAAGTACCAATGGGATGATGAGTTACTGAGTGGTAGTGAGATGCAGCACAGTTTGTGTGTCCTCAGCTCCTTGTGTCTTCAGGGAGCAGTAGCTGTCATTTGTGAGATGAATAGCAACTTGTGAAGCTAAACCTACATGTATGGGAGCAACTCAGCTGGTACAAATTTGCATGTGCCAACTTCAATTTGTTGAATGGCTGGTTAGATATATTGAGTCCTCATGAGTCAGAACTATGTGTAAAGCTTGGAATAATAAAATCAGTGCTTCTTAAGGGCATAAACAAACTCCACATGTTTTGTTAAATTAGTTACTTAATGATTGAATTATATTTTAAAAGAGTCCAAGCTAGTTCATCTTTGTTGGTATATGAACTCTTGCAAGTATGTTCCTTTTGAAGATATCTCAGTGACTCAGTACATGCCAGATGCTTACCATGGGTCTCCTCTCCAATTTCTGCCATTTCAGACAGGTTAACAAACAAAAGTGACGGATATGCATGATGATAATGCTAAGTTTCATATTTCAGTAGTCAGGCTGTTCACTTTTCATGTCTTGAAAGTCCCAGGAATTTAAAACTGATCCCCCAAAAATATGTGTTCTTAACTTTTGGACTTCCTTTTAGATCATGTATCATGCAAGTACAAAACTCATTGTGTCATTGCTTGTAAAGTCTGTGCCAAATTGAAAACTTTTAACTTACAAAAAGGATTTACCAGTGCTTTCTACTTCTATTATTTGCTTGTATCAACGACTGCAGGGACTGCTGTGATCTCATTGTTTGTGAGACACGATAAAGTACGGGACATGATAAAAAAAAAAAGGTAAGGAGACCCTTGATAATAGCTCCAGGCAATGCTATCTGCATCTCAGCCTGTTCATATAGTGAGCTCACCCTGAAATTATAAATCCTGTAATGCAGTGTATTAAAAGTCCTGTAATGCTATGGATTTTGAGGTGTTTTGAGCTCTCTTTTTCTGCAGTTTCAGTTATGACATTGCTATCATACAAATAAAAACCTTTTGCTAGGAAAAGTAATGCCTGCAAATGAATGAAGAACGACCACAACTAAGACATAATGTTCATGCAAGATGTAATATAAAGTAAATCTTTTTACAATCCTGAGTCAAGCAAGTAATTTCTGATATTGTATTGAATTGAATGGATTTATAGTTGTAGCTCAGTAGTTTCTGAATTTCACAATTGCAGTAGGTCTTACTGAGTGATACCTCTGTGCTATTTTTTCAGACTGATGAATAGAAACATGGAAATATTAACGTGTCCTCAAATTAGAAACAGCATTGGTTCAGAAACCGATCCATTTTTCTTAATGCAAAATACATGGTAATAGCATGAGACTTGAATCATTTGGAAATCTTACTAGGTTTTGAATAAGTACTTTCCTCATTTCTGTAAACAGTGGAAAAGATATTTCTCAGCACATCAGCTGCACTGTAATTACAGGCTGTGATACTAAGAAATAAGATAATGATGGAGACTGTCAGCCATAACACTTTCTGGTGAGCCACTGCTGTCATTTTTGTTCCCCAAAATATGACTGACATCCTTCCTTTAACCCCCCATAACTTAGCCTTTTATGTATGTTGGCACAATGGTTCTGAAACTGTGGAGCACCATATTATTGTTGCTAAGCACTAGGAGAGAATGAGCCATGGGAATCTTCAGCTGTAACTTGCACTGAATTCTTTGAGGCTTCCCTTCAGCATGAATAAACAGTGGAACTTTTAACTCATCTTCTGGTGTTACTGATGAGGTTCTCTTTGGCTTTTAGCATGTTTGAAGGCTAGTGTCTGCTGAGTGATGGCTAAATAACAGAATGAGTAGTCTGTCATTTATGAAGGTTTAAATTGAGTGAATCATAGTCGCCTTTATTAGAACCAGGCACATTTTCAGTGTCTTCAGGCAGTGGAGCCTTCTTGGTCTTCTGTTAATTTAGTCCTATATCTTCAAGATAGCCTATTTTAATAAGAGTTGTTTGAAAGTTTAGCAGAGATGTAACATTTATGAACAGTGTGACTAGACCAGAAATCCATGGAAGTGCTGGAGCAGCTCTAACTGAATGATAGATAAGATTTCTGCCATTCATTGCAAAATTGTGATGCCTTAAAATTTAATCTGAAAATGAAGACATTTATTATATTGTCTATTCTGCTCTCTATAAACTCTTCCTACCTCACAATCTTGTTTTTCTTCTGGGTCATTCAACATTTTGTTCCTTTTACTAAGATGAAGAACAATGAAATAATTAATAAAAATATTAATAAACCAGAAGGAACTGATGACATAATTTCTGATGATGTCATTGTTACTAGATATGTCTTTCAGGCTTAGGTAGCTTACCAGTTGATCATCCATAGTTAGCACCCATATAGAAGGTTTTCCCACTAAAGCACAGACAACATTGCTTTCACCCCCTTCTTGTTTTACTCGTTTCTTCATCAAAAAGAAAAAGATGCATCAGTGACATACCAGAACAGATATTTGGTTTTATAATAGACTGATTGATAATGATACATCTTTACATACAGTGCACCACATATTTGGCAAGATGAAGGACTAAATAGTAGTTTCTTCTCTATGACTGGAATATTTAGAAGAGTATGCTCTCAGAATGGAAAGAATAAATATCCTCATCAGGGCAGTTTTTTGTTGTTTTTTTTTAACAGTCATTTCTGCAAACACTTTTGAAAAATTAGAGCTATAGGATTAATTGTCATTGTTTGACTATAAAATTTAAAAGACAAATCTCAAACTAACCATCTCTAATCTGTATCGTTAATGGATTATCATAATTATTTTCATGTCAACACTGAAAGCTTTCAATGGATTCTTCATAAATTTCTATGTGTAATTTACTATGTGCCCCGGTGGTGCAGGTGGTAGGAATGCCGCATTGCAACACTGGTGCCCAGGTATTCAAAGACCCCTGTGGCGCAAGTGGTAGAAGTGCCGCTCTGCAGCACAGAGGCTCGAATCCTGGGGGTTGGACTCGATGATCTTTGAGGTCCCTTCCAACCCGCATGAGACTATTACTATTATTACTGGTTCAGAAACAGAGGGAAAGAACAAACAAACGGTGAAATTGATCCTTTTCACATTTCATATCTCAAGTATGTCTTCTTATTCCTCATGATTACTTAGTAAAACACCCAAAATGAACTATCCTCAGGGATAAATAGTTGTATCAATAGGATGGATGTAAACTCATGCCTAAAAACACCAAAGTAGGTACCCGAGAAAGCACAAAAACCTTTCTCTAACATGTTATTGGAAGAAAAATAATTTGAAGGTCATTTTTCTCAAGTTAAATTATATGTTGTTCCTAACATCTACAAGTTTTTCATTTTTGTTTTGCCTCATCACAATTTTGTTAGCTTCTTTGGAGATGAGAATTTTGTTATTGCTTTCCAAATCAGACCTTCACAACTCTGAGACTTGAAAAATTGTAATGAATTTTGGTTTCCTTTTCATTTGATGATGATACTTATTTTCACTTTCTCAGAGACCTCCAGGGTCTTTAAGAAAACTAATATACATGTGGACGCACAAGAGACAATCTCAGCTGTTTGCAGATTCAACCAGGAAATCCAGGTTATGCCTTCTTAGTGAAGATAGTGTTAAAGAATTTGTACGCTGAATACATTGGCAGAAGGCATTAGTAGTGAATGTGCCCCTTGATGATTAACACTGTAAAGGATATAAAATAAATAGCCAATAACATATGTACTAGATCATCTCCTTTTGACTTAAATGCACAGGGCTCAAGTGCACAGTATGGAAATCAGATACCCTCTGTTCTGTGTAAAGTAGAGCATCACTCTTTCAACATCTCTGTGACAACTATGTGCTGTCTGATTGCTGTGTCTGCCTGTAAGCTGTCATGTATTTACACTTCAGAGGCAACAAAGCATACACAAAGACCACATTTCCTCTAATATGTGAAGGGATACACATGATACTTGTGTTCATTAAATTTTTAGGTTTCCATCACTTCCAAAATCAATGTCTGAAAAACTACTACCTTTTCACTACTTCAGGACTGGTCTGTCTTGACAGGAAGTTTTGGCCTTCAATCAACTGATTCAATAATACTTTTTCACCGCACTGCTGCTATCCTTTTCTTTTTGTCTCTTTTTGTGTGCTTATGTTGAAGCTGGCCCAAATAATGTTTCTTAGGAAAGCTAGCTCAAATTGGTATGCCACTGAAGTGGATTGATAGATTGGAGTTAAACACCAATGCACACACAGCACAGTTTATGCTATTTTTCTCCCAGATAATTTTTTTTTTCCCTCCTTCTTTACCTTTTCCCCTTCTAGTACTTCTCTAGCACTTGCATTCTCTGACAACGTCTTCTAGGCAGCAGTAAATTTTTCCCCCTTCTAGCAATTCTAAACTCTTATTCTAGACTTTCCTTAGGACTCTCTGTGTGACCAAATGCATAATAAAAGGTTTTCTAAATTGATGTGTACATAATCAGCTTTCTGCTATGCATCATCTCCTTCTTATTACATAAGCTTCAGTTTTGCTATTTTCTCCATAATAGGTTTTACTTGGACATTCTGCTGTGTGTAAAATTAGTGTTTTTCTCTACATCAAATTCTACTCAGATTCTACCCATCAGACTTTAAAAGGACCACATTCTTTGCTGATATAACGTAATTAGATACACTTGAATTGCTTTATATCAAGAGAGACTTTAACCCTTTTCCACACTTATCTTTAGAAAGGATGTTTTGTTGTGTTAAATGAGTCCTATTTGCGTTAAATGAGTCCTATTGTTTCCTACCTTATCTCAAGAAGTTTTTAGCAGTTTTTTAGCTTTCTAAAGTTAAGAGGGGATTCTCTTGTGAGAGGAGATTCTTCTCTTTGGTGACTGCAGGCAGCAGCAGTCTGATTGTTAAGAATAAACCCAGATTACCTTTACTTATTGTATCAGCTTTTGAAAGACATGCTGTCTAAAATTATACCAAAGGAGGGGTAGCAGAAATGAAGTTACAGGATCTATGCTTGTTTATTCTCCCTGATCATGACAGAAAACCTGCCAGCTAGACTCTGGGAAAAGACCAATCATCATGATTCTGTGTTGTCTACTGACTATTGTAATTTACCTTGTTATTTTTATAATTTTATTACCTGCATATATTTTTTTCATAGACAAAGATATAAATCTTGAAATTTCAAAAGTTGGCTGGTTTAGTAACTTGTTAGATTGAGTATTGCATTCACTGAATTCATTTATAGCTTGGACAACATGTTCACTGGAACTTGCATTTTTGTCTTTATTTCATTATGCTGCTACTTACATATTGTACTGGATAATAGTTGAAGAAGAGGAAAAAAAATGCAGGCTGCAACTTAAATAGAAATTCCATAGTTCCAGTAGAGATGGACTTGCAGAAAGTTACCACCTTTCTGCTTCCTTTTCCTTGTTTTGCTTCTCTCTTTTGGATGTCAGGGGAAAGTTTTTTACAGGGAGAGGTGTGAGATGCTGAAACAGGCTGTCAGAGAGTGCTGTGGATGCTTCATCCCTGGAGTTGTTCAAGATGAGGTTGGATGGAGCCCTGGGCAGCCTGGTCTAGTTACCAGATCTGGAGGTTGGTAGCCCTGCCTGTGGCAGGGAGGTTGGAACTTGATGATCCTTAGGGTCCCTTCCAACCCAAGCTATTCTATAATTCTACGATTTCCTTTTCTCCTCTAATGTTTAAATTTTATTTTCTTGAAAATAAAGCAAAAACAAGGAAGTTGAGTCCTGTACAAGACAAAAATGAAATATTCAGAATGCAGTCTGTCAGAAGAGGTCAGAAAATTCAAAGCAACAATATTTTCAATCTCAGACCCCTTGTTTTCTCTACTCTTACCAGTGCTCTTGCATCTTTCCTCCTATACTGCCCTTATCTTGGATCCCTTGTGAAAATGAATTAAGATAGGACTTTCTGATAGGGAAATTTCTGGATGTCTATTTACCTGTGCAATCTGATAACTTATTGAAATCAGCATAGGAAACATGCTTGTGCTTTTAGCCTAGTTAGCTCATATCTGTAAGATAAATATTTGGCCACTGCCCAGTGCTAAATGGTCATGTAATCAAAGCCTCTATCATAATTCTGAGACACAAGGGACAAAGATAAGAATCCAGTGTAAGGAGGATCATAGAAAGAAACAGGGCTATTGTTTGGCATCACAGACCTCTTCCAGTGGTGATTTTTCATGAACTAAACACTTCAGTAAAAAGAGAAGTTTGAAAAAGGAAGGAACCATCTATCCAATAGTCAGGTAAACCAGAAACAAGTAAGAACGCATTTTAGGGCTGAGAGTGTAATCTAGGAGCTTAACTAAGTACTCAGTGGTGAGCTTTCCAAACAGCAAGACAAGAATTAAGAAACAGGAGATTCTTTTCCTTGTGTTTAGAGGTGAGGAAAATCACCTCTAGTCCAGTGAAAATCTAGCAGCCTGGTGGTTTTACCCAACTCCATATTATTTTAGCGTTTGCTTTTCAGTTTCCTCTGAATTATTTGAATAAAGTTTTCAGTTGTCTGCTTTGTGTTTTATCTAAAATAGTTGTAAAGAAGTGTGCTGGGGATGAATGATTGTACGGAATTCTGATGATCTTGATTAGCCGGTGAATAATAATATGTGGCAGAGCTTCAGTCAGCTGATACCTATTTATAGACTTGTCCACCAAGCATGAATTGTGTTCTGCTTGAACTCAAATCAGAATGGCCTTGTTTTGCTTTTGCTTTCAGCTCCATTAGAAATAGGATCATATGCTGTGTGTCCAAAATAAGAATGTTCTTACCCAGTGCTGCCTTAAAATAAGATGTACACCTTGATATATTGTGATTTTGTACACCCTCTCTCAAAGCTAAAATTTGATGCAATTCAAAATAAATGCTTTAACAGTTTTGGCAATCAAAATATGGAGTAATCTGAGTTACAGTGTCACTGGCAGTATTGTAAACATCACAGGTAATTAAGTTCCATACAAGATACTTATTGTAGAAGAGTAATCTGATCCAGCTGACTTAGTACTTGATACCAGAGTTTTCTTTACTCTTTATTTGCTATCAGGAGTATGTAAATGTTAAATGCTTAGAGTAGGGACGCTAAATTCTGTTCTATCTTATTAATTCTAGATTTTATTATTTTTTACTCAATAAAATATTACTTATTTTAAAATTATTGAGAAAATCCTTCCCCTTGACCACACTTCTGTTTTTTCTTTTGCTAGATCAAGGTTATTTTACTGATATAATGTATGAGGTCCTAGTTTGTCAGTGTAAGCCTTCATTATCCATTCCTCTCCTATGTGTTGCTGCTAATAGTTAACAATAATAACGTGAAAGAGGCTGATGTGATAAAACAACTCTTTTGTCTTACTTCTGTCAAAGGAATGCTGAAATCTAGTTAACTGCTTTGTGAAACCACCCTCCCATGCTGGTTTTCACAGCAGATAAAAATGAAGACCAGCAGTATGGTCTTATTGACATTCGTGGCCCAAGGCATACATATCTGTTTAAAAGAGTTTTCCTAATATTATGGTGCATTTTTTATAAGAAGTCATTATATATTTCCCATTTACTTCACAGTTGCCATCACTGAGCTGTCATCAGAGGAATTTGTGTTGGAGTTGGGGCTGATTAAGACAAAGTAAAGCCAAAGACAGATCTGCCCAGAAATAAAAAGTAGAAAAAAGTCTCAAACAGACATGAGGTAGTAAGTTAAATCTAGATTCTCTTGCTGCTTGTAGCTGTCTCTTGTTCCACTGAAAGATGCTGCTTCCTCTGGGTCAAGAACAGATCATATCTTGGACCCCTTCAATTTCCAGTCCAGCCTGACTTCCATTTTAGTTTATCTTTATGTTCTGGTCTGTAAATTTACAATGACCAAGAAAACAGTATTATAAAAAGTGCAGATGCCTTTTTTTTTTTTTTTCACTGACAACAATATCCATACAAGAGATAAAGAGAACATCAAGGTAACATGAGAGCTTAGCTACTAGAATTTACTCTATCGCATTGCCTACTAAAGGGGTTGGCCCCATTGTGGTTAAAGAAATTTACTGAGTTCTAAATGCAAACTTTATTTGCTGATCTTCTTCAACCTTACGCTGCTCTGTTTTGGCTTTGAGGAAGCTGTGGATTACATAACAAGGGGAGACGTGTAGTCCAATTTCTAACTGGGGTGAAATAGTTTCAAAGATAGTACTATTTTCTCAGTTTTTCTTCAAGCAAACCTCATGACCTATTGGAACAATTAGAGATCCTTTAGCACAGTAATATATGTCATTGCCCCTTCTTAAACTCTGAGACTAAGAAAATAATTAGCAATATTTTATGTTCCTAGGAAACTCATTTTCCATGGTATTATCCTCTGATATCAGCACTCACTATGTATCCAAGTTCTGTCTTCATAACTGACTAATAGCTTTCTCAGGCTTAAGTAATAGTGGTGTTGCCAAAAGAAAAACAGCAGTTAGTTACACTCCTGCGTTCAAAGGCAAAATAGAAGAATAATTTTTATCCCAGAAATACTGAAAATGACATGGGTACAGTGATTTTCATATACAGTAACAGAAGTAATAAAAATATGTCATTTTCTAACTATTGGAATATATCAGTCCTCATAGTTCCTTGCAGCCATATGGTATTGTAACAGGATAGATCACAGAAGCTGTTTCAATGATAGGCTCTATCATCTCTGGGCCTAGAATGCTTTTCATCTTATTCTACCTCATTTCTTGGCATTGCTCAGAAGACATAATTCCTGGCTGAGAGGGATGCAGTTTTTGTTGAGATCTTTTTTAAATAAAAAGGGGCCAGGATTTTCAATAAGAATTTGTGATTTTCAGCATCTTGGTTTTGGCTTCTCAACTTGATTTCATGATATTCAAATATTGAAATTTCCAGTAAAAAAAGATCTTCAATCACTAGCCTCTTTGAAATCCAATTAAAAAAAATGAGTCTTTGTTGCTTTAATCTGATAAATCCAGATGAGCATATATTCTGAAGATAAACCAGGTATTACAGTTGAGTAGCTTGCAGAGTACCAAAATACCAATGTCACCTATTTTTCACCCAGTAATACATATTTATTTAAGTTATTAATTAATCATTAGTAAAGGCATTTATCTGTCTCTTGGTGGCAGTTGCTACTTCAGCTTCTTTATTTTCCTAGCAGAAAAGGAAACACAACGTTGCATTCCAGATGTTACTATGGTGAGGCAAGAAACTGCAGCTGTAGACCTGAAGCAAAAGAGTGAGGTAATTTTAGTCCCCAGAGACTCGGTAAATATTAACTGTAAAAAAGAAACTTAAAATAAAGTAACCAAAAATATACTCCATTATATTGATGAGTCAGTTTTACAAGAGCCAAAAAATGTTATCTTGAGATTAGCTGTGTCTTGTAAATATTTTTATGGGGTTTCATGTATTTATATGACAGCAGTAATTTCAAGACCCTGCCCCCATCCCTACATCCCTTCAGTGTTTACATACCTGGTTTCAAGTTCAGATTGGCTTAGTTTTTGACCTCTCTGCATTGAATTTTCTGTCCAGATCCAAAGTGTTAAGACTGGGGTGACTAGTGAAGGCACAACTCTGCTCCAGGGAGAGCTGAATTTACCAATTTTTGGGACCACTGGGGAGCTCTGAGGCCCTGGGCCCATAGAGGAGGAGATGACTTGATTTCTCTTTGTCAGAGAGTAACCTGCCTCTTGCTGTTTCATCCCATCTCTGAATGAAGTTGGTCAAAAGGAAGGCTGCCTGATAGCTTCTCCATGTCCACTCCTGCACTGCTCAGGAACAACATGACTTGGTCCTTGTCAGTGAGTTGCTGCATGCTGTATCCCATAGAGATGTGGTATCCAGCTCACTTTCCATGCTCAAACCTTCCTGGACTTAACTACTTACCATCAGTTTGGGATTATTTCAGTAGGGCAACAGATGCACAACCCACAGCAATTTCTTGTTGAAAGCATTTGGCATCACAAGATAGTGGCTGCTGATCATTACTGAAGGCAGTTTCCACAGTGCAGTTAAGGAATTTTTGTTCTCAGAGCATTATTCTTACTATAAATTACCTGGGAAGATATACTTGATACTGAATGGTAAGTGAAAAAATGATGATGATGATGATTTTTTAATTAATTATTATTATTATTACTTTCCTTAAAGCAATCTTTGCACAGAGCACATACTGCTGGGGGAAAGAACCAGTACCTGAGACTCCGCCTACCTCAAAATAACCTTAAACATTAAACTAACCAGTTCCAATCCTGGGTGACCCTGTGAATATTGAATTGACTTTCACAAGGAATACATCCCATTCTCAGTAGTCTGGTGGCTAAGTATGTGATATGGGTTTTAAATTCTTTGGAACAGGCCCCTCTTCTGTCTTTGAAACAATAAGCTTCGCTGAGGGAGCTGGTTTCTTCTAATATTTATCTCTTCACCAGTCTTGAAAGATTTCTTATAGTGAGACATAATGATAGTCCATCTTGTATCTTCACTCTTCTACTCAGTTCATTGTACTAGTTGACCTTAAGGGTCCACCAGCATGCAGCCTTAGAGCAATGTGCAGACAGACCACCCTTTACTGAGATGACAACATCTTTTGCTGAGAATTTCATAAATTTTCATCTCTAAACTAGAAAAAAGGAAAATTCTCCACAATAAGACATACATTTTCCTACTTAAATCTATCATTTTTCTTTGGAATCTTAATATTAGCAAATTAATTATTTATGCATTTGTACAATATTCAGATCTTTCTGAAATGTTTTTGGGAGAAAACAGAAAACTGTAAATCCAAACTGTAAAAAGTTCTCAAGTATATCTATAAATAAATGAAGGAAGTAAACCAGATCCTTGGAAATGCAGTGATGAAGGGTGACATCCAGAGTACAGAAACTGTGCATCATTAAAGAATCTTGGGAAAGTGTAGTATAAATGAAATCACTGAAGAATATGTGAAAAAGAAGGAAATTACTTATGGAAAAAAGACATTAACTTTTGGATTATTCAAGGTGATGAAAAGTATAAAAGTTAGACAAAAATTTGCATCTTCTGAATTGCATTTTGAATTTAAATTGGAGGGAATTTCTTTCAAGAAAGTGTAAAGGAATCTGACAAAATGTGTTTATAATAAACCAAAAACCAGAGATTAACCTTTCTTAATTTCATCTGTTAAGACATGAAAATAAAAAAATAAAAAAATAAAATTCCTCAAGGAAGTTTCACAAAAATGCTATGGCAAAAAAGTGACTTCCACTATGGTATAAGTGTTTCAAGAATAAACGTATTGAAACAGAGTTAATCAAATATAGAATTCATATAGAAATGCAGGATTTCAAAGTAGGAAATAAGTACTTAGTACAAAGCACTATTCAGGATATATTCTGGAATGTTCTTGCTTGCCTCTTTAGGCAAATATATTGCTCGAGTCTAACACAGCTGGAGGGGCATTAGGTAGGTAATATAAATCACCTGAAAAACAGGAAATGATAAACTCAACTCTGAATTATGTTGTCTTATATCTACTAAGGGTTATTTTCATGTCTTCTAATTTTAGCTGTCTAGAAGTTAACTGTCTAGTCGAAGGTAATCATCTCAACCTCCTTATTCAAAGAAAGACAGCTGTTTCAGAAGACAATTTTACTCTCTGATACTAAGGGCCTATTTCATGGCCATGGATTTTCTTGCCCTTCTTCAATTGCTGTCGAGAGAGCCTAGATTAAAATCAAGTGCTCAGTGTGGTGAAATGAGACTGATGGTAACTAAAAGATTAGAAATTTCAAATGATACCATGGATAACCCTAACAACGAAGCTATCTTGACTTCATTTTTCGTAGCTTGGTTCATAGTTGTCTAAATATCATTCTTGATTCAGAAATGTAATGAAATCATAGCAGCTAAAGTAGTTTCATCATCTCATACAACTTGTTTTAAAGAGTTCATGCCAATCCTTTACAAAGAGTACTTAATTTCTAGCACTTATTTATTTTTATATATATTTATTTATTTGTGTTTGCATATATACATATATATGTATATATTTAAAATTATATTTTAAAAATATTTTAATCTATTAGTACTATACATGTAAACACTGAGGAATACAGGGAGCCTATGCCCAACAAGATCAATGTCAATATTCTTTTCAGTGATTTCAGTGGAAACTGACTCATTACAGATGCACAGCTGTAATAGTTTGTAGCCTGGAGTCTTACAGCAAACTTCAATTTTCCCCCGCTCCACAACACAATCATAATGAAAAGCAAACTTTCCTTTCAGGATAAATTGTTTGTTATCCTTTCTTGGCTCTTCTACTTGCCTAGGACTTTCAGTTTTAGATATCATGACATTTCTTTCTCCTTTGTGCCACAGTGACAAAGACGCCAAATTGATAAAGTGTGCAGATCCCCCATTTCCTGTGCTCAACACTGAGAAAAGAATTATGAAAACCCTTCTCTGTTTCTCTTTGAAGTCAGGAAAGCCAAGCGCTGGCAAGTAAATACAGAAAATAAATGTTACCAATGCATATATCAATAAAATTTCCACTGGCAAGGGCTAGGGGCAGGGAATTAACATGCCATTTTCTGATTAATTGTACATCTTGATGGTTTTTATGCCTTGCAGTCTGAAAACTGAATCCTAGCATAAAGTTAAATATTACAGTCAGTTCAGGAAGAATACCTAGGAAGACAAGGTTGCCTTTTGTATCAAGTATTTAAAATGACCTTGAAAAAAGTCTGACAATAGAAGATTCAGTCAACACATATAGCATTAAATAAGAGTTGAATTTGACTTCACTGGAATGAGAATTTTATTCACTGCCTTCAGATCAACAAGGCTTTCCAAATTCATGAGCTCAAGACCTTTATTAGTTTATTATTTCTTTTTCAGCAGCAACGAGCAGGTTTTTCCATACTTTAAATATTTTAAAATTTACCTTTTTTGAAATAAAAAATGATAACTTTTTACTTTTTTTAACAAGATCAACTTCAAGAAGAGAAGTTCTGAGTATTTATTTTTTCTGTAAATTTTAGTCCTACTGCAAAATCATTTCTGGAAGAAAGAAAGAAAGAGAGAAAGAGAGAAAGAAAGAAAGAAAGAAAGAAAGAAAGAAAGAAAGAAAGAAAGAAAGAAAGAAAGAAAGAAAGAAAGAAAGAAAGAAAGAAAGAAAGAAAGAAAGAAAGAAAGAAAGAAAGAAAGAAAGAAAGAAAGAAAGAAAGAAAGAAAGAAAGAAAGAAAGAAAGAAAGAAAGAAAGAAAGAAAGAAAGAAAGAAAGAAAGAAAGAAAGAAAGAAAGAAAGAAAGAAAGAAAGAAAGAAAGAAAGAAAGAAAGAAAGAAAGAAAGAAAAAGAAAAAATACTACAAGCCGTGTCTGCACTTAGGATAATGAACTGAATACAGTAAGACTTTCTGAGTTCCTGAAAGGGCACTGTCTGAATATACATTTATCTGTGATCTGGGGCAAGATGCTATACAGAGATTTTTTTGTTTGTTTTTAATTAAGTGAAAATAGTGTGTGTAGTGGATTGAAAGATTTTGATCTTCCACTCGCACTATCCTGTTTAATACACTTACTCAAAACACAAGAGGCAGTCTGCATTGTTGTGTCTCTCCCTCTCCTTCATTTAGATCAGGACAGCATCCAACCTTATCACAGGACTTCCTTAAAATGATCTAAGACAGGTAAGTTATAAAATGTGAACGTATTTACCTCTTTGGGGACTTGATTTATATTTTTCCTCCTCATCTGGATGATGTCCAAGAGCTGCTTTCTTGACAGAAGACTCTATTTCACTCTTTTAGAATAAGCAGTAAGATGGGATGGAGTCCTTAAAAAAAAAAAAAAAAAGAGCTTTAGGGCCAACTAGTTTTTCTTTTTGTGTGATGAGATAAGACATTAATGTCAGTTTTCTTCCAGCTATGCTGACTGAACCTGAAAAAGAGGCTTAAGGCTTCCACATTGTCTTGCTCCAAAAACACCAAGTTTCTGCATAAGCGCAAATTAGCTATTGTGTTTTGCACTCACATGGCCTCCTCACTATCCTTGCCACCAGCAAATACAAAAGGCCTTCATCACTTCCCTGGGAAGATAACAGAACAGAAACATACCCATGAGGAGGCAGTATCACTTCCACTGACAAAACAGTGTAGATAAGGAACCTGAAATATGTCATACACCCAGGCAATATTTCTGCTGGACTTTCACTAATGACTGCCCTGAAACACTCCAGAGTAACAAAGATTTCAGCACAGAGCTATCTTAATACAATAAGCATAGTCTTGGTGGAAAGAAAAGCATTATGGAATGTATGGGTGAATGAGAGATGAAATCTAAAGAAAACCTGTCCTCGAAAACAGTCTAGTCATTCATATATAAAAATGTGCACTCTAAATATCATATTAATGCTGGACAAAAAGCTTACCATAAATCTAATAACAGAGGCCAGACTGCAGATTTGCAAACAAGAACTTAAAAGCAACTCCCATCATACAGAAAACTGCATTACCATTCAAATCTATCAAAGAAGTTTTATAAACAATGAAGCACAAATACCTGGGAATCTCCTGGGATTTCATGAAACTGTAAATCAGTTTGCTGCCAAGTCTGCTTTCCAGCAATGATGGAGTTGCATTAAAACTATGTGGTTTGCTGTAAAGGGCAATTATTTGCCTTCGAGGTTGCAGGTTATATTGGAAAGTAGATGTATGCCAAGAAATCTTATAATGGGGGATTCTTAATTGTTGGTATTGATGTAGCTCATAAAACAAAAGGTAAAGTTAAAAGTTAATGTACCAAAAAACATGATTAACATTCTCCCACTGTTCTGTAAGTAAGATTAGAGAATAAAAAAAGACTTGCATATGTTGAGTAGGAATGGGTGGAATGGATGTCTGTGCAGACAAACCTTCTGTGGGTAAGTCATCAAGAATGTGAATACTAAAACAAAAAGTAGGAAGATGTAAACATTTATATCCTTTGTGTTTTATTATAGCCCACATTTGAAATATTTATGCCCTCCAGTGCAATGGCTTTTTCATGCTCTTACATAATCCCAAAAACTTGCATGCAAATTTGAAAAAAAATCAATCTTTTAATAAAATTGAACCATTACTTCAGAATTTGTCAACTTTTCCACAGATGTTGAGTAGTCCTTACTAATAAGCCTCTTATATAAAATATTTCCCATGTGTTAACTTCATTCCCCCATTTTCTATGTATATAATGAGTGCAAATGTGCACTTGAACACAACTATGGCACACACTGTGCAGTTACATTTTCCATTTGGATTCTTCTTGCCCTCTTGGTAGTGATGCTGGGAAATATTATATTACACAGAAAATTTTACTCCTAATAAATGTAACTCCTCCTGTGACTGCCTTCTGTGCACATTTTGGACCACCATGTGTTTTAATGAATTTCTACTCTTTCTTGTAATGGAATACTGCAAGGCAGCATGTACTGGTAATGGCTGAGCAAGACTCTGTTCCTCCCTAGGACTACACAAGGCTGCACTGTGTGGTGTCATGCTTCTGAAAATGTCCTTGTCAGAAGAATACCATGTGTCACAGAAATACTAAAGAAATTTCTGTTATAATATGCTTGGGCTAGGCATCTTCACTGAGCCTCAGCTATGCCATTTTACAGCTACTTCACTGTTTTCTTCTCTTATATTTCTTTCCATCTGTTCTTTAAAATACACACTCTTTTTCCTAATTAACAGGTAGAGTTAATAGCATATATTTTACCACTTTTTACATTTTGACTTTCTCTATGAAGCATCCTAGTCTGCAGTTTTCCTTCCGAGTTCTGACAAACTTCCACATTTACACATTCAAATCTTCTCATTCTGGAGGACATTCAAGTGGTACAATTAAGAAAAGTTAATATAAAAAGGAAGTGTCTTAAAATCTGCCAGGTGTTCACACACTACTGTATTACTGCTACGTGGAAATAAAAAAGGAAAAACTAAATCAAACAAAAAAAGACATTTTATAGGCTGCAATGTATAAATAAAATTTATATATTTTGAAACAAATATCTGAAAAACCAACTTAGGGACACACCTACTTACGATCAGTACTCAAAGAAATACTCAGTTTTACCTGGTAAAAAGCTGTTGGGCTGACAAAAAGCCGTAATCTGGGGTCCAGAATTGAAGTGAGTCCCTTCATGTCATTTTTCTCTCTCTTACATAGGATATTACTCTAAGGACAAGCTTATTATTTGTACATACTCTCATAAGTTCGCTTTTGAGGTAGATCCAAGTTTTACTCTGTAGGTGAGGTCTGCAAATTTCTAACCAACAGTAAGTCAAATCTATTCTGAAAAAGTTCCTACTCCCTTGTCCCCTCAGACTTTTACCTGATATCATCTAACATTTTACTGAGTTTTGAAGGTACTTCAGAAATTTTGGTGCTTCTGGAATATTTTATGAATATTTACCACAAAATACTTATATCTATCTATCTATCTATCTATCTATCTATCTATCTATCTATCTATTTATAAGAAAGTAAAAAGAAAGTAAAGCACATAGCTATTATTTTGTAACACTGTTAAATATAAATAATTATTCAGTTAAAACTTTCTTCCTGCAGATTGACAGAGAATTTTTTACATTTTGTGATTTAGTTTCCCTAGCATTTTCTTTTGCAGGAAAGACTATTTAACAGGCTTCTTTCCTGACCTTTACTCATATCCAAATTTCACCACTTTGGTTTTCTTCCCATTTGTCTCTGTGCATTATTTGTATTCTTTACATGTTGGTTTTTATTGTTATTGTTGTTTTCCTATAGGGAAAAGGTGCATGTCTGTAACTGTTTGTAGCATTTCAATGAGTATGAAAAGATGTGCTAGATCATACAGAGCATGCAGAAGCAAGAGTGACATCAACACAGCTGGTAAGTGCCAACTCTATAATAGCAACATAAACAAAGTATTAGGTATTTTGATGAAATTATAATGGGATTGTATGTTCCTAAAACTCACCAGAGAGTAATTGAGTCTTCACAAAACTCTTCTGAAATAAGTACAAAGCAATAACCGTAGTTTCCAGATTTAGTAGTTGATGCAATAAGCTCAGGTGGCATGACTAGATCCATAACATGACTGGAACATTTATATTTCTATATGCTTGCATGTCAAAATCTATCAGTCAATAAGGCAGCAAATGAATTCAGCAGAGATACAGAAATGATACTTTTAGCTCAGAAATCATTACCTTAGAAGTACTGCTTGTGTCTTAAAATGTCTTGAGTTTTAACTTAGATTATCTTAAAATTAAATGAACTTTAAATATCTTATTTTTTCTTCTAGCAGAAGAATCTATAAATTGCCAGAAAAATAAACATGAGCTGAGCAACATATTTCAGTACACCAGCCACAAGCTCGCATATCACTTCATATAGATGCATTTTATTTTTCGGTTGATTATTTTTTAAAGGATTGATTTTGCAAGGGAGTATGTAGTGAGTTATGAAGTAAATTTCTACTTGTGTGAAGGTGAAGATCCATACCAGCACCTTGCAACATGCCAGATTTCTCTTCTAAGGGAGTGACCAAGCGTGCAATAAACAATCATCTGATGGCCAGTATTCGACATTGCTTGATTTGAATGAAATAGTGTTTAAAATTATATGATATTTAAAACTACGGCGTTTTCTATATTTTAATGTTCCTAGTGGCTCTACTAATATCAGTTTAATAGTAGTGTGAGGTTCCTCAGAAAAGAAGCCAAAGATTTAGTATATTTTACTAGCAGAAACCTCAAGTATTTAAATGGATGGCGCTGTCTTCCATAAAGGTTGTGTGTGAGGGCATCTTAAATTAAAGGAGAATAGCTTGTTAACAATACTGGAACTTGCCTTGGAAAAGCATGAAGGTCAAGTGCTGACTTGGCAAGTTGGTATAACCACATCCAGCCACTAGTTGTGAGCTACAATCAGATTTAAATAATCTGGTGGCTTTATTTCCTGCCAGAAAAAAGTTTCTTCCCTGTTATGCCATTACAATTTTCAAGAGGACCCTGGATCCAGCAGGGGGATCTTTAAATTTGGAATTACACACTCGATTGCCATTCAAAACTTTGATGAGTTTTAAATACTTTATTTAAAAAAAGAAGAAAAAGAAAAAAAAAAAAGAAAAGAAAAAAAAAAAAAGAAGAATACACTGAGAATGTTGTGTCAGGAAATATGATTAGAGGCCTATGTACGAAAAGAAAACATCTTAAACTGCTAAAATCCAGAAGTTAGTGAATGGGAACTGTAAGGTTACAAGAACAAATAAAAATAAAACTAATAATACACATAGATTCATGATTGTTATAAAAAAAATAGCCAACACAAATTGCTTCTACAGTGATTTTAAATTACTTTTCTTGTATTCATGTGCATTATCTTGAAGCATTTTCTTCTACACTGCCTTAATTTATTGAATAGCATAGCACTGTAAATTCTGATATTAAAAGGTAACTTTAATAAAAAAATAAATGATTGTTAAGTATAAACATATTTAGATATGTGAAGTAAGAGTGCAGGCATATATTTTATGAATAGTGTATATCCCAGACACAACACACTTGTACGTAAATGCACATGCGTGTTATGAAGAGAAGACTGCCAAGGAGAAAATAGCATAAAAAATATATTTTCTAACATATAAAACATAAATATTGTTAATGTATGGGATAAAAGCTGAGCATATCTGGAATATTTTCATGGATATTATAATACTTTCATATTAATGTTGGGAAATATATTTTCATGGGTATAAATTAAGACTGATTCACTCCTAGCAACTACCAACAAACCCTTTAAAATATGATGTCATAGTGTCTACATGTTACTTAGAAGAACAGAGAAAAAATTGTATTGCAAATAGCTAAATATCTCTAAAAAAAAACTTCTTATGTTTTTTTTTTGTACTGAAATGCTGTTTTAGTGTATGTATTTCCAAAAAAAAAAAGAACCCCACAAGATATCATCCAAGTCTCTAAAGTCTTCACAAGGTTTGTAAATGCTTTTATTTTTATTTATTTATTTTTCTGATTTCAGAACATGAATTGTACTGCATTTAATAGGGAATGAGAATTTTTCCCATGAAGAAAAGTAAATGTTTCATTCATATTCCTACAAGCCAACAAAGTATTGCATTTCAAAAGGATGCGTTTCTATTATGCATGTTTTCTAATTATGTGTGGTCTGCCTCTAGTGCAGGTAGTAAATTGAATACACTGGGTAATTCTGACAAACAGAATTAGTGTATTAAAGTCTTTCATAGACTCCTCTATCTACTTAAAATTACTAAGATCACAAATCCTCTGTAGTCCAGAACTGAGCCACTAGCATTGCTGCCAGTGTACAAATAAGTCAGTAAAATCAGTTTTAGTAACTGTCTTAAATGCCCCTGGAACACTCTTATTTTCTAGATAAGAACTGAATATACTTACAAAATATGTCACTTGTGACATTTCTGAGGTCATGTGATATAAAGAAAATCTGGAGCAGGTTGCAGTAATGTTGGAAATATTGTCAAAACAACTCTGAAACCATAATTATGTGTTTGCTCCATAATGATGGACTGCTCATTTTAAGGAATGCCATTGCAGGCAGGAACATTATACAAATGGCCAGGTTCAACAGCCACGATGGTGTAAGTATGAGCCCTTTTTGTTTTATTTACGAACTGAAAATTCATCCAAAGGTTTTCCATTGTCAAGTGACTACCACAAATGTTACAACGTTTGCCAACAGAGTTTTGAAGATATACCTCTGTTGCACTATTGTTGCCAGAAGAATGCCACAAAATCTCCAGCTCTTCTTAAATAAGGATCCCAGAACTTCTGGCTCACAGTCATAAACAACAACAACTCAAGTTGAGTTCAGGCTCTTATTGCAGTCTGCTATTACAAAACTGTATGTTAGCAGTATTCTTGGATATTCCCACAAGAATCTGTCAATCAAAATTCTATTATGGAAGAACTGATGATGCAAGCACAAAAACAACAAAAGAAACCCTGCACTTTGATAAAGCCAACTTAGGGCTAGCCTCAGAAAGAAAGACTACATTTTCTTTCCTTTGGTTTCAGAAGGGTTTTTGAATTTGGTCTTCCTTTTTTTTTGCATTTGTTTTAAATGACTCTCCCTGACTCTCCCTGCTGTTTCTTCCACTGCAGTTGACAGAAACATGTTTGTCAGGAGAAGTAGGAGGTGTTCCGGTCTTATCACTTAAACTTTGGTAAATTAAAGTTGCTAACATCCCTGCCTGGAGAAAAAGGATTAAGAGCCTATATTCACAGAATCACAGAATGCTTGAGATTGGGAGGGACCTCAGGAGATAATCTAATCCATAAATGGCACATCTCCTAATTTACTTTGAGATTGGATTGGCTTCTGAAGTTTCACTTGGCCCTTAAAATCCTTAGGATTAAAATCAAATCTGCTTTGCCTACCTGATGCAAACCCCAAACCTAATCCAAGCAAGAGAAATGTGTAAGTTATTCTGAAAGTAATGCCTGCTATATATTTCCATGGAAACAGAAACATTTACAAAAAGCTTAATAACATTATTTGATAGAGCAAATTGTTAGTTACAAAACAATGTTTCTCAGTATAGTCACCACCATTAGCTCTGCATCTTCACCAGTGATGAGCAAGAGCCTTCATGCAGCACATATAACTATTTGCATGGCCATCCAAAGCATGGCTTCTATTTCATGTTGTTGTTGCCGCTACTGAAATGCACCACCCACTTTCTTGCTGTGTTTACGTCCAATTTTGGTCTCCATAAACATTCAGCAAGTGCCACTGAACATTAACAGGCGCCATTTATACTGCACGTAGGAATTCAGCTCTACACCTTTGCTTCACCTGCATTTCTGTGTTAGATGCAATTTTGTCAAATGCTCCTCTGCTGCTATCTGTCATGTGGAAACACCATGTAATGGAATATTGATGGGAAGGCTCAACTTGTGCTGTTTTACCATGAACATCTGCCTCCAACATTTCTGGACAACATAATGAAATAGGAGGCAATTCTTTCAGAGCAGCCTTGTATATATGAGTCCTTGCTGCTAAAGTTTTTGTGTAACATAGGCAGCTGGCATTCCTTTTCACTTTAGAAGGCCATGTGCTTTGTTTAATTAAACTGCCTATTTAGGTTACTCAATAGTCATGTTGTTACATACAAGGGTGACATATGGTGATATTTGGCATTCTGTAAAGAATCCAAAAATATTACCAGACTTAATCTGTTAGTTAAATTCTGTCAGTAGTTATCCCTAAACATCCTTTGCTGGGACTGTAGCTGGAGAACTGGCACCAATTCAAGAACACAGACTGTAAGGTTGTACTGTATGCATAAAACGAACCTCCAAACTGAGCATTCATAGTCTGGTTCTTGTGAATAGTTGTTTCTCATAACACTTGGCCATAAAATCTTATTTTCCAGCAAGAAAACAAAACAAAACAAAACATCCTACAGTTAAGAACTTTCCTGTCTTTTTATGAAACTGCAATAGGCTTATTTGCCTCTCATTATATACCCGATATGTTTTTACAAATAACATATATTTTGCACCAATAGTTAAGTAAAACAATTTAGTGGCTTAGTGGGAATAAAATAGCAATAAAGGAAAAGAAAATGGAGAAACTGCTTGCTGGTGGAACACCCCACTATTATTAATTGTGAACCATGTGATCTGGCAAACTTTTGATTTACCAGCACAGTCCACTCCCTTGTAAATTCTAGCTGGCTTTCCCATACATTATTATGTGGATTCCTTGCAACCACTTCCCTTTCTGATTTTCCAGAGACAGAGTATAAAGTTTCCCCAAATGCCAATAAAATGTGAAATCCTATCCCACTCTTTAGGTTTGCTTTGTGTAGTCATCTTCTATAATAAGAACAAGCAGAAGTTTTAAACATCGGTCTCTTCTATTTTTGCCTTCATTCAATAGTTACTATTCATTATAAACATCACAGTTTTTATTTCAACGTTTGTATGGTGTTTGTTTTTTTTTTAAATAAAAATGTTGGCTCTAATACTAAGAAAAAAATGTAAGTATTTCCTTTCTTCTGCTTAAGAAAAAGAAATAAAAAAAAAAAAAAGGCTTACATGAATGAATATGTTCCACTTCCTCATCATGATTTTGCTTATAGTTTTACTTTGCCATATAACACAGATGTCTATAGGTGAATGAAGCTGGAGTAAAACACATTAAAAATAAAACACACTTAGCATGTCATTTTATAGGTAAGAATAACCCTAAAGCAATGTACAAACATTTGGCCTTAGAAGTTGTATGCTTTTCTGCTTGAAGTGTACTCTACTTTTCAAATGAAAATTGATAATGCAGACCCTGCTTTTGACTGAAGCAAAGAACACGTGGGTTATTCTCTGATCCAAACTGTTGACAAGTTCATGAGGGGGAGAAGAAAAAGGCTGAACGTGGGTGGGTGGTTTGCAGCAGACTTCAACATCTATAATTTATTTCTGGGGAGGAAAGGCTTTTGCAGGACACTGGCATGTAAGATTCTGAACACTCACAGCATTACATCATTCCCATTAAATTATTTCATTTTCTTGGAAGGCTACTCAGGTTTGCATTGGGCTCATGGAGCTGTCAGAATAAAAACATTCACAAATCTGTGGAAGCTACAGCAGCACCAAAAGGTCACATCTCGTGCGGTTTGCCATAGGGAAACCAGAGAGACGGCAGCAGAGATAAGTTTAGCCCTAATTAAGAGGTGTTAAGGTAAGAAATAAAAATCACCTCATTTTCCCTTGTGGTCCAGTGTTTCGATACCTGACTAGAGTTAGATTTTTCCTGCCTCCATTGGAGGTGACTGAGACTGATTACTTGAGCTTGGAATTGCAAACAACGCTGCTCTGTTCTAAAAGGGCAATGTTTGTGCCCTCAAATGTGGTTCAGCCAAGCCATAGTAATCTCTCAGGACAGGTAGATAGGTAGTCAGTCTTTAAACTAAATTTGAGAGAAAGGTATATGCTCCAGAAATTTATGTAGCTCTTTATATATTGAGATATTTTTATATAGATATGTGTTTTGTAATCTTGAAATGATTTCTTACAGATTTCCTATGTGAAAAAATTCAGAGACTACATTTCAGCCACATTTGAAGATTTACGAAGCATAGAAAACTACAGTCTACTACTTCTCCCCATACCTTTTGAAGCTCTAAAATCAGTCAGGTAACTCCTACAATTAATATCACCCCCATTGCAACCAATGCAATCCCCACTTCCATTATTTTTGTTGCATCAGTCTTCTCTCAGGGACATTGCACAAAACTACTAATTTTCCCCAAAACTACAACAGCAACCAATTGGCAGGTTTGGGGCCAGAAGTTGCCAGCAGGCTGCTCTTTTTGACTGGTTGCATAGAAGAGTGCACAGGGTTTCAGCTGTATTTCTGTTTGCTCTTCAATCCATAACCAGAGCTGAATTCTTGTTTTCCAGTGTTGTCCCTTAAAAATTTTAGTAACTATTTGAAATTAGTAATCTTTCCCTGACAAAATAGCCATCTCCTAAGAGGAATTTGACACATTTTAAGATAAGCATTTGAATACAGAGGGATAAAACCCTATCTACACATGTCTAAATACTCTCATGGATTATATGGAGAAGATGAGACGTTGACTTGGCAGTTAAGGTTTAGGTGCCTAAAACTAGATGTGATCAATTCAAAGCTGATCAAACAATAAGGACAGGATGGGAGGTAATAAAATATAGCACTGGTACACATAATGGGGGAAGAGTTTTGGGCCTATGCCAGAAGAACAGAATTTCACATAATAGTACATAGGAAGCAACAGTCAAATGGCAGGGAGTTAGCTGATTCATAGCCAGCTCTGCTCCTGAATTGCACAAGGGAGACTGTAAATATCTATGATCATCATTTGGGTCTCTCAAAACTCCAGAAAATTAGGATTAAGATAGTCAGGGCAGTTAGCCTGATGGTTTCAGAGGGTTTTGGACAGCTTGGAAGGTTATTTTTCAGTCAGTGCAGCCACTTCAAACTTGGCTGGCCTGCAAAGCATCTGTGTCAGTGCTTTGCAGATGGGAGAACCGGGAAAGAGAGGCGTACAGCTGGCTGGGCTGGCACTTTCAGTGTGCTTTAGGCAAGGGGAAATCTGGAAGGGCTGGCTTCCTCTGCTAGCTGGCTGGCTGGTAGCTTCACACTTTGCTCGGTGCCTGGAAACAGAGAAGTCAGTGACAAGCTCAGTGTGGCCCTTGGGGACATTACAAAACATCAGTTCACTGGCAGTTCCAGTTAAGAAGTGTTCGGTGAGTCATAGCTGCACTCTGTTAATGGGCTGGGTCTGGCTCACAGGCAAGCACATTCTGCGCTTTCATTCCTTCCAGCTCAGTTTAGTTTCTTCTGCTCATCTCCCTCCATCATTACACATACAGAGCTGGATAAGTGCCTGCCTGTTTGTGCAAGTGTTTTATTTGCTTCTGCAACCTGTTCCTTGGTGTTGAAGTAGTCTTAACATCAAAGAACAAAGCTTAGAGATTTTTCTCCATAGCAGGTAAAACAAAGCTCTTCCCAGTTCAGTTAGATGTGTCTTTACTCAGACTTACACTAGTGATGACTCTTTTTTTAAACACAGGTTCACAAAGTAACAGAAGCAATCATCAGCAGTTTCCAACTTGATACTAGATTTGCTGCATAGATCTACATGGAACTAAATTTTCAGTGTAACTATTCTCACAAACGTAGTTTGGGTACTACTTGCTATGCTGAAAATTTGATCTCATTTAAGAATGGATAAAAAAACTTTATTAGGTTGACTTTATGTTAATGTGAAAGAATATTTAATTCCCTAAAAATATATAGCTAGAAATGTATTGATTTTAGCAAAGCTACATATAACACATGAATATCAAAGGCAGACCAATATTCTGCTATTTGGAAATAACCTAACGTATTCAAGCAAGCAGTTGTAGGACACTGGGACAACGTGACAATTAAAGTAAGCACTTTGTTGAAGATGGTCATAAGCAAAGAATCTCTCTGCAGACTGAACAACATCCTGGCTGATTTGATTCAAGAAAATTGCTCCTCTTAGTGAGAAGCAATCCAAACATCATGAGGATTTAAGTGGGGAAAAAGTGTGTTTACTGATTGTGATGATGCTTAATTCAGGATTTCCTAGACAAGCAGCAATAAAAAGAAATCACATCACTTCCTTACTGTTTTATCTCATTTTGCTGACTCTTAAGTAAATTAATGAAACAAACCATTTTTGTATTTTCTCCTAAGCATCTGTAATGTTTTCCTGTCAAAAACAAGATACTGGGCTAGACATACCTTGAGTATAACCTTATAGAGAAATTTTATACCTTATTGGTAATGGAATAAAATGTATCTGAGATTTTCAGAGACAAAGTTAATCGAACCGTCTATCTTTTTGTCAATGCATCTGTTCTGTGGAATTTATTTCCCAGTGGTCCTATGTAATTTAAAAGTACCAAATAGAGTTTATTGAGCAGATTATTTGAGAATGCCTCATTTGTAGATATATAATATATATATTTGGATACTTAACATAAATTCAGATATTTTCTCCTGATATAAGCATGATGTATACCTTCTACAAGTTTTCATAAAGACCTGCAAGTACACAGAGGAACTGGAGTATTAACAGGGATTCATTTAAATTATTTTCTCATAGATATTTTCAACATTAATTTAAAATGAGATCTTAAAATAAGATCTACTCTACCCAAAAGCATTGCCTACACTGGATGTGAAGAGAGTTAATGAACACTTTGCAGGAAAAGATTAAATCCAAGCCCAAACATCAGCACTGAGAAAAGAAAGAAAGAAAAAAAAATAATAAACACACCAGGGAAATTCCAGCCTATCAAAGCATATACTGTAAATTGATGTTACTTATCTAAATATTAGTAAACTGTTAATAAAGAACAAAGAACTTTATGAAACTAGCTTTAAATTAGGGCCACACAGCTTCGTATAGCATTCTTACTGCTAAATGAAAATTAGACAGAGTTGTGGTTAGTTTAATGACAAGGCTAGAAAGTACACATTGGGCCTATGGCAAAGATACCCAAATCCAAAGATAGACAAGCTTCGCTTGATTATAGTGCTTACATCATGGTCATTAGAATTTAAACCAACTAACCCAAACACAGACATCATATCTTCATTTGATAGCTTCAGTCTAGTAAATAGTGGGAAAGGATGTTATGTATGGATTAGCTTAGCTGAAACAAAAACAGTCATTCTTTTTGAACCTGTCTGGCATTGAAAACAAGAACTTCAAAATCAGGCTGTAAAGTGGGCTTATAAAGCCAGAGGCCTTTGATTTTTTTATTTTTTATTTTTTTTTTAAGGATCTGCATAGTGTTTTAACCAGTCTTTGTTTTGCAGGAAAACCACCTCAGCACCAGGGAATGAGGCATCCTTGTATGCTGTCTATCAGTGTTCAAGATGTTGACTTTATCTGTGGGAACAGATGAAGATTAGCAATGTTCTCCTTTGTGCTCCACCACTAGAATTCCCTGAGTTTGTGAGTCATTGTCAGCTGCTTACTAAATATAACCCCTCAGCACTGCTTGGACTTGTAGTCATGATGGCAGAATTACTGAAGGCAGCATAAAAACTGCACATTTAAAATGCCTAATACATATACACATAATTTATAGTCTGAGAAAATAACTTTCTGGTTTCCATGTTGCTTCATATTTTTGCATTGTGAAGCATTTTAGTCCAGATAGAACTGGACCTACATCTTGTATGCTACTCTTATTTGGGCAGGGAAAGAAAAGAAAAAAGAAGGAAAAAAAAAAAAAAAAAAGGAAAAAAAAAAAAGAAAAAGAAAAAAGAAGGAAAAATCATTATTTTTTTAAATGAAATTTTTAAAATGAAAAATCAGACTAATAGAAACCACACTGGTAGTACCAGGGAAGAATAATAAGGAATACTTAAAAACTGGAGAACTTGTTCTAGGCAAGCAGTCATGTGGATATAAAGAAAATTATGAAAGGTGCAGTTCTCACTCCACTGATTTTGAACTTTCCCAATCTTCTAACTTTTAAGTCTGTACTGTGGCATGCTGTTACATTAAAATATGATTGAAGTCCAAAGCCTATCAGTAACTAAAGGCATTTCTGTGAGACAGATCACCTACTAAACTTGTCTGTTTCTCACCACCAGTTACAGATGGAGGCTAAATCTAACTTTAGAGAAGATGTTTTGTTATTAGGGAACAAAGTGACCTGAATTGAATCTAAAGCCTGTTATGTGAATCTGAAGACCTTTTTACATATAACTATGTAAAAATCTTGTGGCTTCTGCACAGCAAATGGTTTGTTTAAGGCTATCACAATTTATAAATCTGCATATTCAGCAAAATCAATTCACAGAGGGTGAGACATAAGACATAGACTGAAACATCTATTTTTTTCAGGGAAAGAAGCATATGTGGGTATGAGTCACAATACAATGGCATAACTCAGCAATAGGAGCAGTTCTCTCCCTTGCCACAAACCTGTGCAGTCATGTGAAAAGAAAGGGGAAAAAAGAAAGAAAGAAAAAAAAAAAAAAAAAAAAAAAAGAATCCTAGAGGAAAAGTACTTCTCCTGCAAAAATGGAAAACCACTTTAATATGCAGAACTCAATATATGAAGTTCTCTGTGTTATCATCTGTCTTTAATTTAATGATTATCAGATCACTTAACGTTAGCTCACTTGCCATCAAAATATCTAAGCACAGATCAGTGAGTTAATAAGAGGACTGGAACCAAAAAGTCCCATGAGGCATCTATTGTTTTACATACTCTTCCAGAAGACTAAGGGGATGGAGTGTAATACAAATTACAAGCTATCTGCTACCTTTGTAACTGATATCCAGTGCAGTTTTGTCTTATATGCTTTGTATCAGGATGAGCAGATATATCCTTTGTATCAGCATTAGCAGATATCTGCACTGCTTTGTGGTACTGATGTTATATGGATTCATGCTATACTCATGCATCCAGTTAACATAACATAAAAACAATTGTTCAAACAAGTGCATTTCTACATTGTAACCTATTAAGTGTCCAATTTGCAGTCAGCCCTCCAGAATGCTTGATGAGTTCCTCTCCATTTTCCTTGATGACACATTAAGATTTCCTCAGGCTTGGTTTTCCAGATTTTCATTCTGCCTTTTAAAATCCACAAGTTATATTCAACATAGCTATGGTCTTGTAATAAATCTGTAGCTTCTATCTTTCATAATGCTAAAACAAATGCTCTTCAGAGAACATTTTCAGAGAACTCCTCTTAAGGGAATTCTAAACTAGAAACATTTCAAGATTGGGCAGTGTGAAAGGTGCCAATGGAAGCTGAAGACATTGAAGAGTAATTTACATAGTAACAGCAGTTAAAACATTCATGTAGAGAATGCTTGTTCTAGTTCATTCAATGATTTCTTAAATGTGTAAATAGAAAAAATAATAACATGCAAAAGTGTTAATTGTTTCACAACACTATGCTGCAAAGAGTGTAGTAGTGTAGTGCAAAGAGCAGCATAGTAAACATTCTGTTAGTTTCCTGCCTACATTAGCAGAACAGCCCAGAAATTAATAGATTTTTATAAACTTTGAAGCAGATAGTCCTCATGTCTGTGCTTTTTTACTCAAGATATGTTTTATTTTATCTGGTGCTATTATATAAAGTATCTCCCTATTAAAAGGAAAGGCAGGCAACAGGGAATGTAGCTGCTTCAGAGGCTTCAGAGATTTTTGGGATTCAATGGTAAAAAAGCTTCGACATAAAAATTGTTGCATTAAGTGTGATGCTCAGACACTATTTCAAGCAGAGGTACAGACTGTTGATCTGTGGAACAAAACGCCAGCTACAAAATAATTTAGACCAACACAGTGTAAGGGGTGTTTTTCTCTGTATTAATCACAACTTTAAATTGCCGGTACCAAATCTATGTGAAACTCAACATTTTTGTGTCACATAGGGTTCATTTTGATGTGTGCCAGTTTACACCTACTCATTTCCCTGCTCAGGTTTCAGACCTAAAGGTCTCCAATTCTAAATTCGCAGCATGGAATAGGTCACACTTCCTGCTCCCCCATAAGAAGAATTGCCCTCTTTAATGAGAGAGAAAGAACAAAGAATAAGTAACAGTGTGTTTCTGGCACGTGCTCACAAACGTGGGGTGGTTGGTGGGCACTTTCATGCATAAAGTATCTGGTGATAAGCAGGACCATGAATCCATGAATAAAAGCAAACTGATTTCAGTTTATTTCTTTGTGAATGTATTTTCAAGTCTGTTTTTACATTATTTGACCAGATGTAGCAAATAAGCTTTTCTTTATTTGTTAATGGAAACACATTCTATAACATGATCTATTAATGAAACGCAGATGGCAATAAAATATGGTACATTACTATTTTGTCATTTACTTAAGAAGTTTGTGATATACTATAATTCCAACTTTCATCAAAGGTTTCATAGCTACATTTCTGTTCAAAATGGGGGCAGCTGTTGGCTTTTCTACAATGTTGACTATAGTTAATGCAAAGTCCTCTTTGGTATATAGCTTCAGGGGCACTGTACTGAGGAATCAATAGAAGTTGAGAGATAGAAAAGATGGTGCTGAGTTCTCAGATAGAGCTTCAGAGCAATTTGAAGTGATTGTTTCTGCCTTAGGTTTCATATAAACAGGAGGGAGAAGGTGTTTTAAATGGTCTGATAGTAATAAAACAATGGTCAACAGCTTTAAACTAAAAGAGGGAAGATTTAGATTAGGTGCTAGGGGAAAATTTTTCACTGCAAGTCTGGTGAGGCCATGGAACAGGTTGTCCAATGAATCTGAGGATGCTTGATCCCTGGAGATTTTAAAGGCCAGGTTGGGTGGGGGGTCTGGGCAGCCCGATCTAGTGGTTGGCAGCCCTATCTACGGCAGGGGGTTGAAACTAAATGATTCTCAAGGTCTCTTCCAACCCAAGACGTTCTATGATTCTATAAATCTATGATTATTCTTCACTGATGCTTCTGTTTGTCCACAGAAGATATGAAGGAAATACTTCTTCCAAGAAGCTATTTCCCCTTCCTATTCAAATCTCTTATTCAAGGCAAAGGAAACATATGGGGTCTAAGCACACCATAACAATTCACCCATAGCATATGAAACTAATAACTTGGTCCGTACAGCTATGTTTCTTTTTTTCTACACTGCCGATGAGAGGACTTGTTCTTGAATTTTGCAGAGGAAGGGTGTCAGAGCAATTGCCAATAATTGCATCAATGAAAGAATAGTTGAGATCATATCTTACTGCTTCTCTCATCTGATTCCAATTTCCATACACTCTTAAAAATACATAATAAATCTGAATAGTACTTTAAATAAGTGCTAGTATGCACACTTTGGGTAATACTTGAACAGTAGTAGGCATCTTTGCCAAACCTGCTGGTCTAGGTGACCACTAATTGATGGAGACCGGGAACAAGGGTTTGGAGTTGACAGAATTTAAAAATGATCTTCCTTGTTTATGACACTGCTCTTTGTTTGGCTGATTTGGCAGGGATTTGTATTAAAACCTTGCTTCATCTTTTATCCCTTAAATATCTGTTTGAGCAGTGAATACAGGGGGAAAATAATTTTACCTCTGATATCTATTCACTGTTTCCCTAGAAGCATTTTCCAAAAGCAGAGGGTTACAGCCAGAGTTGAAGACTGACAGTTTTGTTTTAAATCCAACTATGGGAGTCATAGAATAGACCCCAGGGTCTATTTTTAAGAGTAACATGGCTTTACTCTGGCATGGATATCTCAAAATAAATGACTTGAAGCAACCCTGCCAGGAAAAGTGGAAAATCAAGTTGAAACCAAAATGATAACTTCATAGTCATTGTGCCTTAAAAGAGAAAGTTTGGTGCAATAACTTCTGTGAGTGACAGCATGGGAAATTTATTCTGGTAAAGACTAAAGTCTTTAATTTTTGCATTCTTTAACATGCTCTTGACAGTAGAAAATAGAAATATCATATAAGTAAAGGAAAAATGTTTTAAAGAAGATAACTTGGTGAAGGGGGGGGGGGAGAAAGATTTATTTTAAATTGAACTGTTATATGTTTTTATAGCACCTACAGCTGAAAAGCAAATGCTTTCAGCAAATCTATATATTATTACATACGCTAATACTTGGCACATAAATTATTATAGTTAATTTAAAAAATAGGTACTATTTTTTAAAGATGCTAAGTAAATTTTGTTGTATTAAATTCCATTCTTTGTGTTTTCAGTCTCACGGACTTGTTTAGAGGTGTGCTGTGTCATTTGCATAAAAGTTTAAAAAAAATCTCCAAACCAGAATCTTTTGAAGAAAAGAAAACCTTTTCCACCTTTTGAAAAATATCCCATGGCCATTTTGAGCAGTGGTGATCTGGAAAGAAAACAGATTAGAACCTTCGATAAAAGAGGAAGGAAATATTATTATCACAGTTTGAAATCTGTTAACAAGGCCTTCCAAATGGGGCAAACATTAAAGTCAAATAGAAACTCAATTACAGGAAGATTTTCAACTTGTCAAAAATAATTGCATTAATGTCAGCAATACTGAAGGTCTGTAACAAGGAAACTATTGTACAGTGTCTCTAGAAAGAAAGATTAAAGGAATGCATAGCGTAGTTTTAGAAAAAGATCCAAAAATGCTCACATTTATTTTGGTTTTAGTTCTAAAGCCAAAGACTACAATACTGTATAAAACTGAAACATCAATCTATAACTTTCTGACAGATGTTACATCACACAAAGATCATGGAATACTTAATTGAAGAAATTATTTGTTATCTACTTTGTTCTGAACAAAAAAAAATTATAGTAAATACCTTGTACAAGGCAAAGATTCAAGCAGTTTGGAGGAGCTGGGTCTGTTAGATATGAACTGGTTTGTACCTGAATGTTTGGCTCTTATAACAGGGGGGAGATCTGCCCTTGCAAGCAAAGTTCCTTCAGAGGAAAATCCATTTAAGAAACTTTGTCGAACTGTTAGAGGAAACATGCATACCTTACTCATTTAAATGCAAAAAATTATTTACCTGCTACTGTTCTTTTAGATTATGTTCAGTAGGAGATATAACCCAGTACGACAAATGCTCAGAATTAACTCTTGCTGGGCACAGGAGAGAATCTTACTCTAGTGGGACTGAGGACACTATGTACCCCTCATCTTTCTTTAAAAACAGACCTCATTGCTGATCTACTTGCCTAACTTCTTTGTATGAAACAGTCTCTTCTTTCAGTCCTTGATGCAAAGATACAATCCAAGGGCATATTTTTTGAAGTGTGTTAAGGTTCTTTTACAATTGTAGATCACAATTCATCACCCATTTTATTAGACAGTTTCTGATGCATCTGAGTCATTTTGCCTTAGATACATCCAAGGGCAAGACAGTTCTTCTAAAATTTAGTTCCAAGTGTTTAATAATGATCATGGACTGTGAAGAGGATACAAAGAGATGGGGCATTAATGTTAAGGGTCACAGGTATTAAACAGTGTGCCTCCAGTGGCGCAGTGGTTAAGGATGCCACTTTGCAACACTGGAGGCCCGGGTTTGAATGCCCCCTGCGGCGCAAGTGGTAGAAGTGCCGCTCTGCTACACAGGAGGCTTGAATCCCTGGGGTTGGACTCGTTGATCTCTAAGGTCCCTTCCAACTCGCACAAGACAGTGATACTGTGATAATAGCTTTAAGGTAGGTATGAAAAATCTGGAGATGAGTAAGACTGAAATAGTTTTGACTTCATCTGATCTAACTTGAAAATCCTCTTACACATCTAATTGCATTAAATACTGCTTAAATATATCAAGAAAGTTTGATGTAATACTCTCTTTTTTTGTGGTATAGAGACCCACTAGAAAACTGGGGAAGAACACTTTAATTTCAGCTGTGCGTGATGTCATAAGAGTGAAAAACAGTGCTGTTTCCTCTTCCACAAGGTTGTAGAATATCTTCACAAAGGTTTGGAGGCTATACTGCGCTAGGAAAAGTATTTAGGAAACTATTGGTAAATTTTATTACTTTAAAAGCCTAAGTATCATGTATAGTATCAGTGAATGATTTCGGAGTACAAGAAAAAATATTCTTCTTTGTCCCCCGATTTCCCAGTCAAGGTTGAGATACTGAGGTTATAGTACTGCTGTCTTCATTATCAACTCTTCTTTCCGGTTTGAGATGGAACTGCAAGAGCACTTTGGAGGTGAACTGGAAGGACAAGGCATCTGCCTCAGAATTTTTTCTTTTTTTGTTGCTCTGTGTTGTATTGCAAAAAATCATACATAAAACCTGCAATACACAAAAGTATTTTTCACCTTCATATATTTTACTTTCTCTCTTCTTCCATTGCTCTGTTGTTTGGATATCAAATTGGTGAGTGCCTACATTTTGCTGAAGTTACTGAATTTAGACCTTTACAGACAAGAACTCAATGTGATTTTCAGAAGGTCTTAAATGGGTTAGTCATTTTTAAAATCTCACTGAAGACCTATTTTCCACCTAAAACCTCCTAAAATCCTCTCCTAAATGTGTAAAACATTTTCGCAGGACATTTGATGTCTTGATACTAGTTGCTTTGAGAGCCTGATATTTTCTTCACATAATTAACACACTGAAATCTCTTCCATCTTTTTTATTTTATATGTACATATATTAATTTATATACATATATTTTAAGTGTGCAAAAGCAGAAGCTGATTATGCCATGTGATTGGAATGGCTCCTTATGAAAGCCTGACCCATGGAAGTGATACAAATCTTAATTTTCCTTTAATCCTCACAAGCTATTGAAGTTGCATAACAGTAACACTCAATAGCTCATACCAGTATTTTAATAGTCATAGGGACATCCACACTGTAAAAGCCAGTATTCTGCTAACAACCAGGTTTGGTAACACTTTTACAAGGCCAAACCAAATAGTTTCCTAATCAGTACATTTCCTAAGACTATTTCATGGACCTGTGATGAGAAAGAAATATTCAGTCACCAGTACTGCTTGTTTAGGAGTTAAAACAGGTTCTCTCCTAGCATCTTTTCACCTTGGAAAATCTGTTCTCATTTCCTTACACCAGATCTGTTTCCAAATGCTGTGTTTTGTTACAAGAGCACAGGATTTTTTAATAAACAAAATAAATGTACACACCAGAAACACTCTGAGTTTGTGCTAGCTATTTATTTTATTCACATCACAAAGCGATTTGCAGATCACCTTTTCAAAGCTGCATGCAGCTGGATTGCTGCACCAGGGATGTGTGTGTGTGTACACCAGAAACCAGGCTGAGTGACTGCTGAGCTAGGATTCAAGAAATAATGGCTTAGCTTGTACTGTAAATCCCTTGGGCTCTCCTGTTACAAGACTGGGTGCTCTGGTGATTCTGCTTCAGAAGCAGTACACGACCCTGTTAAGGCAATCAACTTTGCATTTCAACAGCATAAACTGCCCTTAAACTGCAGAGCTGATGGGCGCCATTCATTCAGATAAGAACAGGGCAGAGGGTGTCATAGCTCATGCACCTAAATATTTTTTTTTCTATAGAAACTAGGGCATGGCTGAAAGGGGAATGGTTTGTGCTTTCTTTTTCTTCAAGCACAAAAACTCACAAAAGTGCAGTGAGATACACCAGGATGCAGGAAGTAAGGAGCCATTAGAACTGTAGGAACTTGATGCCTTGAGGATCAATAAACCGATTATTCCACCCACTTCCCACATAGGCACTATTTTAATGACACGGGTACAATGAGTACTAGGCTCCAAGCCCTTGGCTGGGATCCACATACAATTGTGTCTGTTGAGTAGAGCGTCTTCTGGGAGGGAATTTTTACACAATACAAGATGATTCCCTTCTTTCCACCTTGACTAGTTATGTCCCCCTAACCAGGGAACAGTACTGAGGTTTGTAGGCACAGATTTATGGCATGCCAGAGAAAACAGTTAACTTGAGACTGCTTCAGCAGGGAAATTCCAGTTGAGCAACTGCATGTGTAAACGGACATATGTGAAAATGCACCTATTGTTGGGTGCTCATGCATTTGAAGTTTTGTCCCCCAAATATCAGATTGAACTATCAAATAAGCCTACCTTAGAGAATCTCCACAAGCATTTGAAGTTACATCTGATCAGGACAAGCGCCATATACTTTTGTTTTATAAATATCTACAGTCTTATTTTATGTCATCAAACTGTTAGAAAAGTCAGATGTATAAGGAAAGTAAAATCTAGTTCACAAAGAAGTTCTAGTTGAATTTAAAATCTTAAAATATTTTTAGGGAAGACTAGCCACAAACTTGCTATTTCAATCTTGATAGAGCTACTTAGCTCTTGTATTCACAAAGGTCTATATTTCTGACTAACCATTATTATTGTCTAGAGAGATCACACACAATAAAATCAGATAAGTTTTAGTCTGTTATCAGAACACGACTTGCAAGACACAATTTTGTGCTATTGTAAAATGTTATCATGAGTGAGTTCAATAGAAAATTGATTGGAAAGCAGCCTTCTCTCTTCCCTTAGTGTAAGAGACATTCCAGCACATTACCAGACTGCAATATCACAAAGATTCATTCAGAATGTTGATAATGGATTAAATTATTTTGAGCAAAGAAGCATAAAGAATCTCCTCCTACTTACTAAAATTTATAGCTGTGGCTTACATAGTAGCTTAGCAGTTCACATATGGCTTATGTCAATGGCAGAAACCATGTTATTTTCTAAATCACATTGATTTGTTATGTGGTACTGAAAGATCTTAAACAGAATCATTGGCTATAAATTACAGAATCTAGTCTTCTACATTCTTATCTGTGTTTCAGATCCGTCAAAATGAGCCCAAGAGTCAAGTCTTCTATATACACAATGCTACTAGTCAAAGAACAAGAACTAAGACCATTCAATTTCCTCCTTTTTTGGAGCCAAGCCAGGTTGACATTTTCCTTTCTGTTAGTTTTGGCAAAGAGGAAAGAGAGAGAATACTTTACTGCTCTGTTACTGATGGGTTTTTTATTTTGTTTTTATTAAAAATGTTGAAACATGGGCCCTGTGTCAAAATTATTTTATTATTGAAATCTGGGTGGGGTGAATGAACTGGCAACAGTTCAGAAAGCCATTAATGGTACTGATAAGGAAGAATCCTATTCAGCCTCCGCAGTGCTACAAAATCCTTAATTGCAATAAATTTTACTGAAATCTGGTGATTGATGTGCACAGTTAATGAATCGGTAAAGATTCAAAGGTTAATCTGCTGGGAGGTAACAAGCTCTGCCCATCTGATATTGTAACCCAAATATCATATTTGTTAGTTACATGATGATATTTTTTGGGCATATAAAAGAAAAAAAATGAGTTTTTATTGGCTGCAGATTTGTTAGGACTCCAAGACCAAAACATTGAAAAAACAACAACTCTAATGGTAATTCTTGAAACACAAAAAAAACTTAAATATATTAGAGGTGAAATGTGACCCCTTGAATAAAATATATTGTCAAACATCAAAGGAATTGCCTGAGAAGCAGAGTGTTCTGAGAAGCAGAGTGCTCTGTGAAGCAGAGTTACACGTGTGCCTGGGAGTGCCCCCACCCTACCTCTGCCCTTGGCCCCTTCCTGAAGGACAAGAGAGGCAGAATTCGGAACAGAAGAAATGTTTAGTGAAGTGTCTTAAGAACTTCCTTAACAATAAAGTAGCTCTCTAGAAAAATATAAACAACAACTGACCAGACTCAAAATTTAAGTGAAAACATTAATTGAAAAGAAGGAAAGGAAAATTCAACAATAAAATAAAAAGGGATTGTAGGTGAGGTTAGGAGAACCTCACAAGACTTCTCATCACAGCTCCCTCTGCTACAACTTTTCTGTGGTTTGTACATATTGTTCATACTCTCTTGTCCTGGAGTCTCCCTCTTCTCCCCTTTATATTAGGATAGTAGTAGCTTTTGCATAGTTAAGATGAATATGCTGTAGCCTCTGAAAGAAGTAGACCTGGCAGGTATTCATGATAGATAGAAACTGCTGTGAAAAGGCATTCCCAGTGTCTTTGATATCCTTCAGCTGTTGGATATCAGTACTTTCTGTTTCCAGTTCACAGCAGAATAATATTATCTAAAGAATGTGTGCAATACCCAAAGGCCAGAAAAGCCTGGAAAACAATAGCCTTGAGGAACATCAATCATCAATCATAGATTCACCAAGGATGAATCATAGAATCACCAAGGTTGGAAAAGACCTAAAAGACCATCCAGTCCAACAAAATTTTGAAGTTTTGACAGTTAGTCAACAAAATCCCCTGCAATATTGTCCCTAAGGACAAGAGAACACAGTAGAAATGGTATATCTATAAGGATGTCTTCCTTAGTGGCAAGAGCTCTCCATCCCCAGGTGTAGAAATTCACAAAAGGAAGCAAGGAGACAGGCATGGCTGAACTGGGACTCACTGGTTAAGTTGGAGAGCAAGAAGAAAATTCCCAGGCAGTGGGAACAGGAACGGGCATCCTGGAAGAGTACAGGTATGCTGCTAGACTGTCTATGGATGGGGTCACAAAGAACATATCCCAGCTGGAACTGCACTTGACAAGGGGTGAAAAGAACTATAATAGAGTCTTATACAGGTACATCAACTAGAAAAAGGAAAGTACAAGCAGGGGTACACCCCCAGGTAAACAATGTTGGCAGGTTGGTAACAACAGACAAGGAGAAGGTTGAGGTACTCAACATTTTTTGCCTCAGTCTTTACTAGCAACCTCACTGGATCAGAAGGTGGGACTGGGAGATTAAAATCCCTCCTGATTTAAGTGAAGAACAGATTTGCAATCATGTGAGAAGCCTGAACATCCATAAGTCTACACATCCTGATGAGATGCATCCCAGAGTCCTGAAAGAATTGCCTGAGATTTAAAAAGTTATGGAGGTCAAGTGAAGTTGCTGGTGACTGGAAAAAAAGAGATGTCACACTCATTTTTAAGAGGAATAGAAAGCCTATTGCAGGTTACCTGCGCCTCAGAGCCTCATCTCTCTGCCCTGAAAGAATATGGAACAAATCCTCCTTGAAGCTATGCTTAGACACATGGAAGTCAAGGAGGTGATACAGGGCAATCAGAATGGCTTCAACAAGTTATTCCTGACCAACACAGTAGCCTTCCGTGATGATGTAACTACACCAATGGACAGTGAAAGACTCACTGATATCATCTATCTGGACTTCAGTAAGGAATTTGATGCAGTCCCTCATAACATTCTTCTCTCCAAACTGGAGATTATTGGGATCGATGCTCTTTAACATCTTCATCAATCACACTGGAGGTGGGGATGCACATCTAGTATGTCCCCAGCAAGATTGTGGATGACCAAAATTAGTGTGGTGTTGTTGATGCACCTGAGAGATGGGATGCTATTCAGAGAAACCTAGATAGACTTGAGCTATAGGTCTAGGTGAATTTCATGAGGTTCAGCAAAGCCAAGTGCAAGGTCTTGCACCTGGGTCATAACAACCCCTACCATCAATACAAATTGGAGGATGAAAAGATAGAGCACAGCCCTATTGAAAAGGACTTGGCAGTACTAGCAGGTGACAGCTGCACATGAATCAGCACTTTGTCCTTGCAGCACAGAAAGCCAACCAAATATATTTTGGGATGCATCAAAATAAGTGTGGCCAGCAGGTTGAGCAACGTGATCCTGCCCCTATACTCTTTACTGGTGAGATCTTACTTGGAGTATGCATCCAGATGTGGAGTCCTCAATATAAGAGAGACATGGACCTGTTAGAACACATCCAGAGGAGGGCCATAAAAAGGATCCATGGGTGGAACACTTCTTCTACAAGGATAGGCTGAGAGAGCTGAGGCTGTTCAGCATGGGAAAGAGAAAGATCTGGGGAGACCCAATAGTGTCCTTTCAGTATCTAAAGGGAAGATACAAGAAAGAAGGGGACAGACATTTTAGCAGGGTCTGTTGTGACAGAGCAAGGGGAGATGGCTTCCACCAAAAAGAGGGGAAATTTACATTGAATATTAAGTACATGGACCAAAAGTTCCCGTGTTGTGTTCAGTATGCCTTATTATTTTATAACCTACTTTGATACACCTGTCTATTACAGGGGAGATAATAAAACCGTAAACCATAAATACAGTGTAGACTAATTCATGTAGTGAAGAAGTAGAGTTGATGAGTAACATAGAGCTGTCCTGCAGGACTCTCAAATAAATCCTAAAACATGGTCTCAGCAGGGTGCTATAGGCATCATTATAACATGGAGCTGAAATACAAGAAAGCTACTTTCCCAAAGTCCCTCAACAGATCAGAGGCAAGGCTAGCCTTTGTCTTTCCAAGTTCTTCCCAACTCTTAAGATTCTGAGCTACTTTTTGTTATTGATTTGTCAGAAAATTTATGGCAGAGCCAATCTGTATGCATTCTGGCTCAAGCTAGCAGGATAAAGAAAGATCTCTGTATGCCAGGGTGAAACTTCTACTTTGGGACATATCAACACCTGCTTTCTCTTTCAGGATTTGCCAGGAAAATAGAACTACCATTTCAGTCCAGCTCGGATATATGTTTCCAGAGAGCCAACCTGAACACTTCCCAGGTTCCAGTCTGGGAGTTAGTGTAGGCCAAGAATCATTCCCAATAGGCGCTGCTAAACACCTCCAGGCACTTGGTGCTGAAGATCAAGTATCTATCAAAAGACAAGAGAATGATATTTGGAATTTATCCCCCATGTATTTTGAGTCCTGAATTTCCTGTTTCTGGAAATGTTCTTCCCTCTGTGACCACCTTGGTGACATAACTGGCAACTGAGGTGCTGAATTAGGGTTAAAAGAGGGGAGGGTAGTCACTAACATGAATATATTTCATCAGAAGCCTGCCTGCAGTTTTCTCTGTGGTCTTTCTTTGTGCTAAATTTCATAATGTTTTCTTTACTGTCTTTATTCATTATAATGGGATATTAATTAGAAATTAGGCAACCTACAGAATAATCTGAAGGCAAAATGTTCCTGTAATAGGAAAAATCTACTTACATTACAGCTTTATACTAGTGCAATCAGTTGTCTAATTCAGTGCCTATAGATGCCAATGAAAAGATCTTCAAGGTCTGGACCAGGATATAACTACAAATTCAGACTGTGGTTCATATCAGTATTTTCAGTAACTAAAACTTGTTACAATTCTCAGCAGCGTAGTGATTAAGGTGAAAGTCAAAGTCTACATGTCAGTAGGTTGAGTAGCTAAATACACTTTTTTTTTTGCCACTGATATCCCCAGTGAATAGAAATATCACTACAGCATTTTCAAAGTACTTTTCAGTAACGTTGTTTATTACCACCTCTGATGACATTATCCAGATTGACTGTTCAGCACTAAACTTATGATTTGCAAACCAAAGTGTCAGAATAATTAATTAAAGTAGGAAACCCAGCAGTTGGCATTAGTGTAAAAACAATCATAATTTCACACTAGGGCATTTGACTTACTTGCTGGTATCAGCATACGTCAACATGTCAGGACAGTTTAATTAGTAACAATAAGCATCTGATTGCATTTTCAGATCTTTTAAAGAAGGTATGAGGAGCTGCTAGTGATATAAATAGCATTAAATATATATGCTATCTTCTAAGGTGAAAACAATCAGAAAATATTGTTAGAACAGAAAGGATGGTCCAATACGGGAAAATTAGTCAGGATATAAAATTGGATGGAAAAGAGATTAAATAGAAAAGTATCATTTTCACAGAAAGAAAACTTGAAAAGTGGACAGCTGAAATTTAAAGGCACTTTATTTCTTTTTTCTTCTTCCCTAATATATGTTGACTACAGAGATCCAGGAGGTAGTCAGCAGGAGTTCAACATAAGGGCTTGAAATAGTGAAAATATGTCTTTATACTTAAGTTCCTTTCTAGTGCTGCAGAAGGATTTATAATCTGTGAAGCAATATTTGAAACTTAATCATGGTAATTCAGAACATTTTGGGGAGACACAGAGTGTTTTTTTAAAATATATATTTAATTGCAGATCTTGAGCTTGTATTTATATTAAATTATGGAATATCAGAATAATGAGATGTCAATTTCATCATCGAATATTTTAGAAAAAAACATAACATTTATTTATTGGAAATAAAATATATCTCTATATTTGTTTAAATATGTATGTATAGCAACAAGATCAGTTATAAATGATAAAATATTATCAGTGCAGAAGTTTAGGCTGAAGGTTATAATTATATTAAAATGATGAATTAGTAAGTGCCATGATAACAAAAGCAAGCTTCCAAACACAGTGGAGTAGCAAAAGAAAAACTTAGAATACTGTAAAGTAAGAGCTCAGGATTCAGAACTGTAATTAAATGCTGAGATCTTTCATTAAAAGGGGATACCCCAGAAACATGCCCTAAATATACCTCTATTTTAACTCCGTAGTCATTAACTTTAAGATATCATAATCCGTTGACTGACTGCATGAAATAACCTCTTATGGGCAGTCCCTGAGCTATCTTTGAGTAATTTAATGTCTGTGGTCTGATCGGGGAATATCATGTTCAACAGCAAGAACATATGATGAATGATTCATGGTCAGAGTCCATATCCTGAACATGGTCACACACAGATCATCTATGTTCATCTACAGCCTTGTGGCTTAGAAATGTAATAAATGGATCTCAAACAGGTTTTGGCTTGTGTGATCTTTGAGGGGATGTGAGGAAAAATAAGTCACTGTATCTTGAGGGAAAATACAAAGTTAGCAGGGTGATGAAAAGAGCAAAGATGCACCGTGGCTAAGGAACTGTCAAGATGGTGAAGGAATGATGAAAAGAGAATCATGGGATATCCTTGTCAAGAAAAGCAAAAAAAGAGAAAAACATTCAAAGAGATGTAGGATGGATTTCTTTTCTGTTTCATTCGAAAGCTGCATGTGCGCACACACACACACACACACACACACACAATACTATTAAAAAAATGTTATACAGTTAACATTCTTCGGTTCTGTGTACCTTTTTCATTATTGCATCTCATGGATGCAAAACTCAACTGTGAGTTACCAGTGGTGAGATATTTTCTGAATATAATTTTCTAATTCAATTCATTTGATTCTCATTGTCAGAAGTACTTGATGCTTCTGAGCATTCAGTTCAAGAAGTAAGGAGGGGCCAAATTTTCAGGTTTGTGTCTCAAAGAAGGCACCTAATTTAAACTTACTGGTTACTTTTCAACAGTCAGATAACTTGGTGTTTAAATAAATTTTATCATGGAACTAGCTTGTATCCCTGACACAAAGGTTGTGACATGCTTCCCTTGTGATACATTGTGCTGCTATATGCAGAAAATTCAAACATCGGGAGTGGACTGAGAGATCGAGTAGTGAAAGCAGTTTTAAATTAAAAGTGGAGATGTTACTGTGTTGTGTTAGATACTCAGTGGAAGTCTGTTACTGAGCTACCTTCTGCTAAAAGATTTCTGATCTTGATTTTTCTCAACTGGCAGGACTTCTTGCAAAAGAAAATATATTACTGACTAGCCCTTTTAATGCTTATCTACCATCAAGACACAAAACAAAAACAAAATTGAGGCTGCTTCTTTGGCACAAGAAACAGGTGGAACATTTCTTCTTTGTCTTTGTCTGACATAAAAGATTGCTACATCTCTGAACTTTAAGCCATGTGTCCTTTGGAGTATTGCCCCTTCCGCTGGTTCTCCACAAATATTGGCAGCTGGTCAACTTCTTTCCTTGACTCTGCCAATGACAATATTCTGTGTTTCAGTATTTCCTTTGTGTATCTGTGTCTGACATGATTTTCCTTGCATACAGAGAGAAGTATACAATATTCTGGTTTGAATAGTGTAAGTTAAACAAATTGTCTGCAGACTTTACACAAACGAATTTTGTGACATGTAATAGTGAGAAGTTGTTCACAAATGAATTTAAGTATAAAATTTATTCTGAAATGAGTCGATACAAATGTAAGCATTACTTTTTCCCAGTCATTTGATTTTTTGATTTGGGGGAAAGAAGGATGAGACTCTCTCTTTCTTTTTAGACATCTATGTCAGAAATGCATATGCATCACTAACCACAATGCAAGTCATTTCAAATGCTGATCCTGTCCCATTTGTCCTACTTTGTCTGTCCACATGCAGCTTCCCTTCTCTGCCCAGTCAACAGACACTAGTTTCTTCCCAAACAAGGAAATGTATACACATCTCGAAACTGGATGGACTTTTTTTCCATTCTCATGAACAGGTTACTTATGATTATTAGTAGCATCTGTCTGGAAAGAAAAAAAAAGTGTTAATTTAGGCCTTTATAAGGCAGTTGTCCAGAGTGGCATATTTTTAGCTCCACTGTTTACACAACTAAAATTTGCAAAGCAGTAATGTGTTTTTTGGTCCCCTGATATTTTGTCACCATAAAGTACTCAATTTTGCATCCTGCTTGGGTCACATTTTCTGTAGTATTTAGAATAAGAAGTACAGCATTGGTCTGAAGACAACCTCATGTATCTTTTTTTTGCACTAATCCTGGTGATAAAATACACTTCAGACTATTATCTTCTGCATTATGACATATCACTCTGATCTGCTTTGGAACAGATGAAAAAAGATAAAATTTTCAATTCATTTTCACCTACAGAAGGAGTGATGATGGTGGGTAGCTGTATACGTAACTGTATATCTATTTTTCATTACATTTAATATGTTTATAATGCTGGCTTCATGATTAGGGAAAATCTGCACAGGAAATCAAAGTGTTAAATGCACACATTTAGATTTAACATCAAATGCATATTGAAAATTGTCTGATATCAGTTTATCAGAAATTCAAATGATGATATCAAAACAGGATAAGTGAGGGAAAGAAGGAGAAAAATTTAGTATTATCAAATTGCAGCTTTGGACTAGGATTTGCCTGTCCAGCACAATAAAGTTCTTACTGTCTCTGGGACTTCAGAGAAGTCAGGCTTCTTACTTGGCCTTTGAAGTCACCAAGACACCATTGCCTGTGATAAAAGAGTTTATTTATAACTTGCTCAGCTTATGCCTTTTCTCACTGAACCAGCAGGCTTTCCAAGGTTTGGGGATATAATTTCAAGGGCTGTTAAACCTCTGTCAAAGTTTTGCTGGCCCCCTATGGAGCCTGACTATCCAGAGTTCTGTTTGCTATGACAGGACTTCAAGTGAAAGCATTCAGAAAACTGACAGCTTCAACTGCTGCAGTTTTTGTAACAGAAAGTGGCATTTAATCTGAAAAATAACATTAGCAAATCAGCATATAATTAGGTTTTTATTTCCTGCCTTTCCTCCTTTCATTTTTGCTATCTTGAGAGATAAGACAAAGCACAATGCTGAATGTTCCTGATCTCTATAGGAAGATACTATTTATATATAACCTGGTGAATTACAAAAGGCAGGAATCAGGGATTTTAGTATGATGAAAGATGTTCAAGCAAACCCTTAAAAGAGATAACTGCATAGAATACAGCTCTGTTTTAGGACAACACAGTAATCCTTCAGCCAATTGATGTCAACAGCAAACATAAAGCCTGGCTTAAAATGTCTGAAGTGCTAGATCTCAGAGTATCCGGTTTGTCAAGTCACTGTGAGCACATCTATTACCAAATGTTTCATTGAAAACTTGACCTAAAGTTCTGCTGAGAGTTAACACCAAATCACTTGCTGTGGTCCACATGCTCCTATCATTTGGGAACCACTGATAAAGAGATCCTCCTAAAATGAACCAATAACAGAAAACTCGATGAAAATTATATCTAACATCTGGAGCTCCAGACAGTATTTTGATTTTTCTGAAATTAAAAACAATCCAATAATATATATATATATATAATCATTGCTTAAAACATAGAAGAATTTGAAAATACTACTACATTGGGTCTATTCTTGTGACTTGAGCTCCCATTTTTAACCTTGGAGATCTCAACATTCAAGCTTCCCTTTATGGTCCTATGAGAAAGAAATTTTCTTTCCTTCTTTTAAATTCAGGCCAAAACTCTCACATAGTCTGACTTAAGATACCAGGGTTAGTGCAAGAATTACATTTTATGAGACTGAAGAAAAAGTAATGTAAGCTGTCTGCACTTCCCTGAAAATAACTGTACAAATGTTTACCTTCAGATACTAAATAGCATGGAGATAAGCACAATGAATTAAGAATACGGTGTTTAGAAGGAAAGCAATTTATAAAAATTGCCATCTGGGGGCAGACCAAAGGCCTTTCCAAATCATACCCTGCTGCTATCTGCATCCATGGGGAAGGGCATAAGGGCAGTACAGATGGGTCATGCCCTAGCTTACACCTCCAGCCACTGGCTTTTGGGGACTTCTGAGCTCCAGGCTTTTATCTTTGTAAGTTAATTTAGTGGATATTGCAGAAAAGTAAATGTAAAAACAAAACAAGGAGAAGGAAAGAGAAAAGGGACTGTTAGAGAAAAGGAAATGAGGAATGAAGAATACCAAAGACAACGGTTTTAGTCACAGCATCATAAACTTGGTATAATTGGTGCATGGGCAACTACTGTCGCCACAATAATACTGTATTAGTAAGTGTTGTATTCAAGTACACTTGCCCAGACTGTTAGAACTTTATCACATTCTTCTTGCTGCCTTCCATTAACATTAGTTGAATTTTCTGTGAATGTTAGAGTGCAGGAAAGTTTTCAATTTCCTATTCTGTTGATATCCAAATTGGTAGGTAACATTACACTTCTGCAAGAGATGGTGTTATTGAGCTGCTCTTACATGTTTGATTTTTTCTCCATTAAAATGGAGAAGATATGATGACAAAGGACAAAAGCATTCTACACTCAATGTGTGTACATACCATGTGTGTAAAGTACTGTGTAAAGTACCTGTGTTCACTATGCAAAAGGTATTATAAAAAGGCAAACTATTATTAATATCGCATTTTTCCATTTCGCTCTGAATGATTAAGCTGGTACAAAGAAATATTTACTGTGTGAGTTCAGCACAACCAAAAATGCATTAACATTTTCTTTGATGTCAAAGGTCTTGAAAAATATTATTATGGAAAATAAATAATTTGTCCTTACAACTGCATCTGCTTCTATAGTGGATCTATTAAAATAAGGAGTTTTTCTTACAGATTAGTGGCACCCAGAGCTGATTTAGGCAATGACAGCTTTGGAAGTTAATTTATATTTGAACCAGGAAATGACTCAGTATTTTCTGAAGTCTTACTTCAAAGCTCACTCTTTTAAAGTTAGGTAAAAATGATATCATATCTTCAGAATGTTAAATAAAACAATTGCACTGAGGCCAGGATTTGCTTCTGATAGTGCTTTTAGCTTATTTTTCATACTGTATGTACATTGCCCAGGATGATTTTTGTCATAGCTGGAAAATTAGTGAATAGCATGATATACACTTCCCTAGTTCGGTGACACCTTTTGTAACACTGCATGCCCCTCTGTTTCATGTTGTAATACATACAGCTTGCTTGCTATGTGTTAGAATTAGTGTTCTCGCGGTTTATGAATCTCCTGACACTATACCCTACTATTATGTTAGCTGGAATGAGACCTTAACAAGGAGGTGATAATAAAAAAAGATATTAGCCAATACAAAGTATTTCTACAAATGGTCAAGTGACAGTGGAAAAGGAAATATTTTTAAAAAGCAATGTTAATATAGCACTGAACCAATGCAAATAAAATCCCTGAGGATGACTATCTGAAGAAACATACCATACTTTTGGCATAGTGTACTATACTACATGCCCAACACATTTTCCACAAAGCTCTTGTATATTTTCTGTATGAAAATTAAAAGCATAAAATCTTACATTGAACAGTTGAAAAAATACAGGAGACTTAAAACAGCAACAGTTCTGCTGTATGCCTACAGATTTTTGTTGGCAATTGGATCTGAAGCAAATGATCCATTGGAAAAAAAAAAAAGAGAGAGAGAGAGAGAGAGAGGGAGAAATAAAGCTGATGGATATGATCATATAATATGATTGAGTCTTTCTTTAATAAGTAGAAAGTTTGTGTGGACTATAGAAACACCAATAACTATTATTGTTATGATTACTAAATATATTTTCACTGTGATTGGTTTCACTTTTGTCACTAATTGAATTATGGAAGCTCATGACTTTGTGGCTGAGCCCTGTTTCCTTGTGCCATTGTCTGCTTACATGAGGGACACAGATGCTCTACGTGATGGTGCTGCAGTCCACTGTCAGCAAGGCTGCTCTTTTTGGCAGCGTGTATCATCTCAGATATGCACTATGCTGTTGCTTTATTTTAGAAGTAATATTTTATCAACATATCTATCCACCTATTTCATCCTGCATTGCTTTATGTTGTGAAGCGCCACAGTGATTCAACATGTGCACTGTCAACTATTTTTAAACTTCTGACAAAGAGGCCAACACAAATTTATAAGAACTCGAAGGCAGGCATGGGTCAGCCACATTCACAAACCTGTCAGGCTGCAGGCGGATGCATCCACAAGCACATAAGGGGAGCCCACTTCACTAAATGGGAATTTCCGCCTTATTGTTTCTTTCATCCAGATAAACAGAGATGAAGAATCACAAATGTATCAGTTTCAAAGACTTTAAGAGGTGCTTCAACAGCCTACAGACAGTTTATTACTACTCTTGGCATATTTTGAAACTGTAGTTATGGAAGACTTCCAGAAAAACTCAATATGGCTGTTTGAATGAGTCAGAGGTAAAATGTGCACAGTAAAAGTAGAGATCCCTTTGCTTAGTTTAAGCTTCAGGCAGAGTAGTGTTCTGACAGAACAAATGATAGCTCATTCAGAAATGTAGTTTGTTTAAAAGCAATCAAACAGAGATGTCCACAAGCTGGAAGCATGAAAGATCTCAATATTTCAGTCAGGAAAACACTTTTAAAAATGTTGCAAAATCTAAACAAGTGAAGTGTTTGTGTAACCAAAATCAAACTGTTAGTGATATTGGTCTTAAAACATTTCTCAGCAACATGCTGAAGCTTGGAAAGAGGGTTGTAAGCTCATTTAATTTAAAAACACGCATTATGCTGACTCTTTTTTTTTTTTTTTTAAATTACATACAACACTGAATTTAATGAAATTTTAAAAATAAGTTTGATAAAAGACTTATCCAAATGCAATCAAATTATGAGCGATGGAAAGCAGAAATATACAGAGCCAAAGTAGATAAAAGGTAAACTGATATTTTTATAACACTTTAATACATTCTGGTCTTGCAGAACTACATTCATCAGTTTCCATAAATTCCAGGACTCTTGATTGCAGAGAAGAAAATGTATTATTTTGTTTTATTTGTCAGCAGAATGCTACAAAAACATCTCCTAATTGTAATTAAGGTTGTGTAAAAATAATTATTAAAATCAACTCTAAATCCTTACTTTCTTTCATCTCAGTTTAATATTGGCAATAAATAGAGAAGATTACAAAGATTCATTGAGACCAAGTTGAAAGTTGACATCATGGTGCTTGTAATTTCTTAAAAGAAACAATATGATACATCTTGTTTTTTATATCTTTATCTTCTAATACTAATGTGAATGAGCTTTAGTTTTCTTAAGCGAATACATCACTACATAGTTATTATTGCAATTATTATTGAAAAGATTAACACACCATGTATATTTACATACTACTAAGATGATGGACAGGTTATATCAGACAAGAAGATGGGACCCTTGGCTTCTCTTCAGCTCATTTCAACCTAACATACATCTCAGCCTACCAAGAGGGACCCTACAAATAAAATCAGATGAGAATTTGAGCAAAGAAATGCCAAATTTAGGAACTCATTCAAAAATTTGCAACAGGACCCATCCTTACCCTCAGATGAACTCGGTGAGTCACTCTAGTGGTAACAGTCAGAGCAGTCTGGAATCTGACTGGCACAGTCTATGTTGAATAGTCACACATGCTGGTCCCCAGGAGGACCTCAATGTCCTAACAACAGTTCTGTACATTTCCCATGTGATTTGAAATGAGTACTCCTGTTTAGATAAGGTGGACTTGAGTATTCACACTTAATTTTAGGCAATTGATCAGGTTGTGATTTTTAATGATGAATAGCTGTATTAAAAAATCAGACACAAAGGAACTGCCTCTTGGCACTCAAGTCACCAGCAGTTCCAGGAAAGATTACTTTATCCACTGCTGCATCAGAAAGCATCATTCCAAATGAGGAGTCCAGATGTTGAATGTATATGTTATCTTCCTGATTTCTTCCCCTACACTTAGTTCAGCTTTTCAAATATTTCATCTCTTATCTAGATTTTCAAAATCTTTTGCTTTGTAGGGAAGATCGTGAGATCATCATGTCTGCAGTCTAAGAACTGGAGAGAACAGTTGCTGTTACGGTCAGTTTTCAAGTCTTTAACTCATAACATTGGAATATAAGCTATTTTACTTAAACCATTTTAAGCAAAGTGCTTCATAAATAGTCTGACTGACATAAAGACATAAAGACTGTGCTACATAGACAGCAGACTAGATGCTGCATAAGAAATATTGTCTTATGTTGTAAGCTTTGCCTATGTATGTGGAGGACTTTTAAAAGCTGCCAATAAATTGTAACAGATAGCTTAACACTTCGAATCACAGTGGAAAACCAAATTAAAAATATCTTGGAGCAGCACTTGGAAATACTGTGAGCCAGTTGGTCAAAGGTTGCTTTTCAGATATCATTCAGAAATTACTAATTTTACTGTTTACAGCCAGTTAGAAATACTTATATAAATTGGTCTATCTTTATTTTACTTTGAACTAACACTGGTGTCGTAACTGAGGGTAAGCAAACTAGTGCAGCCCCCATGATACCAGTGTCAGCCCAGGACTTCTCTCATAAGAGACAAAGTGGGACCTAATCATGAAATGTTTTCACTAATGTACTTCTATTCCTTTTCTTCATAATATTTCTTTTAAAGCATGGATTATAGGCTGGCTGGAGCCTGGGGCATGGGATCTGCCTTGTGTAGAATAGAGAGGTCCTGACTGATGACTGGAATTATTCAGTGCTAAAATGATATAAGTGATAATTCATAACATCTGTGCTGTCCTTCAGGAAGTATTTGCTGTATTCTAGAATATAAACTTGGCATATTTAGAGTTCTTAAGTGACAGTGTTTGGCTTTTTTTTTCTGCTGCTGGTGAGTGAGCGCTAACTTTCAAAGCCATTTTTGTGTTCTGCTGTCAGTGTATAATCTTTTAGCACACATCCCTGGCAGTCAAAATTTTAGAAAGGACTACATCATTTCTGTCCCCATTTATGAGAGTCCAGAAAACCTACTTTACTGTAGGTGCTGTCTTCAAACCTGCAGATGGCAAAATGAGTACCTATCGAGCTGGAGGCATTGCTAGAAGTAGAGTTCAGTGCTAAGCCTTCACAAGAAACATCCTTCTGACAAGTCAGATCTTTAAAAAGGCAGTGAGTAATAACACCTTTATATGCTCATCTGCTCTCAGTATCAAATGAATGGAGTTCTGCTGACTTCTTTGTAATCTCCATTTTTGTGCCAAAATTACACTTGTTTTTTTTCCTTTTCTTCTCCATAGAGAAAAGGACATGATGAACTATTACGGAGAGGTATGAAATACGTCCTTCTCCATCTTTCACATCAGCAAGCAGCCCTGTCCCCTCCAGATAGGTCCAGGTTAGTCTATAAGCAAAAGTGTAAAATAAGTTCACTGACATCTGACATTTCTCTAATTCAGGCCTAATCTGGCATGCATTTAGGCATTCAATATGTGGTCTATAAGATTCAACACTTAAACCAAAATATTCCAAAATTCTTTTTCGATGTCTTGGGAAAATATTTAACAATAACATAAGCAAAAAACATGGAGACATACAAAAGAGCTAAACATCGTACTCATGCCTCTGACTTGGAAAAAAGGCAGCCTTAGGTAAAGAATATATGAACTAATATTGTATATTGTGTTCACTTATCATGTTAGCATGATTTTTGAACAAGCTACCAGCTAAAAGCATTATTTTACATTCTCATCTTTTATTCAGACTGACTTAAAAATGCTTGAGGATCTCATATAGCTTAGTCATGGTGAAACATCAAAGTAGGCAGGAGATTAACAGTGTAGACAAGCACATGGATCTCAGGGAGAACTTCAAACAATTTGAGCGATTTGGTCCAGCTAAAGTTCCCCAAGGAAAACAATACTTCTTATATGAAACTTGACCCTTGAAAAATGTTAAAATATTTTTAATATGACCACCTCACTATGTGTTGTTTTACAGCACTTCTAGAGGTCTAGCTCATCATTTCTATAAACAAAGTGACTTCCTGTCTTGAGTCAATTGCTTAAGAATAATGAGGAATGCCAGCTGATAGATCTGACTGTAGCAGAGTAGCAAAGGAAGAGTATTAAGAAACAGAAGAAAGTTCCCAGCTAGAGACATACTATAAAACAGTGAAGATTTTTTTTTATTATCTACTTACAATAAATACTTTCAGGATCTAGAAAAAAAAAAATCTCTATTTTAAATTCCTTATCAGCATGATTTATAGTGTTAAAGATTGCTTCTTGCTAAAGAAAAATATTTTAAAAGCTGTCATTTCATGAGAACTGAAATACAGCCAAGAAGCTGTATTCCTATATTTATTTGAGATAAAATTGGAAGCCTGTCCTTGTATAATGTACACAATTTGTTTCAGTTTGATCTGCTACAAGTACAACTGCTTCTTTCTCCAGAAGGAAGGCCTTAAATGAGAAGAAATGATCAATACACAAGTTTACTCATGGATATACAACACAAGTTTTTCACCTAATCTCCCAGAGTCCATATTTCACAGAATCACAGAATTGTAGGGGTTGGAAGGAACCTCTAGAGATCATCAAGTCCAACCACCAAAGACAATTATTTAAGACCAATATGTGTATGTTACCTAGAGAAAAAATCTGATTGCCCAAACTATGGCAGTTTTCACTAGGCATAAACTACATACCTACATAACTGCAAGCTAAATATTCTCTACTAAGACTATGAAATATTCAACTAGTATCTCATCCATACTGTGAGGATATCCAGTGGTTATAAGTAAAACCATTGTATCCCTATAGATAATTGCTTAATACAGAGTTATAGCTATATATTAGATGAATTTCTAGTTCCAGAGAAGGCAATGTGACTTTTTTGCTTGCTTCTCATGCACCAAAATGCTCCCATTAGAAAAGACTTTTTTCTTCTGAAAGCTGATTGGACTGAGCATGGAGTGCACATTCAGATCCACCAGCTGTGAACTATTTTGTATTACAAACAGTCTTTTTGAAACTCTAATGAAACAAAGGAAGATAAACGGGGAAAAATATAATCTGCTTTCATTAGGTCTTTATTATTTTAGATTAGCAATAAGTACTGATTTCCATCAGTAAGTAATGTCTTTATCAGGCAGCATTTGGTAACACTTTTCAGAGATGAATGGGAGTCATGGTTGTATAAGCATCATCATAGACATGAAACTTAAATTTCACCTGATGATTTTATACTAGCCGTATGGAGAAACTGCATTCCAGTGTTTTCACGTATGCCTCCTCAGATATTTTCATTTTGTTAGTACAACAAGAAATCAAAGACTTGAGTAAAACATTACACATAGCATAAAACGACTATGCTGGACATTTGCAAAACATAATTATTTCCTACCTGCTGTGCCATGACAAGTTAGAAAAGGAATTAGCAGTGCATTATTGACTGGTTTCATTGGACTGGTTCAGCTGTGATTGCTAGGCTGCCATCTGCTGAAGTCCACACAGGTCAGAGACAGAGTCCGGAAGATTTCTCAATAAAAGACAATTCCCTGCATGATAAAGGCAGTCTTGTGAATTTCTCTACATACTGGAAAAATTTCTATTGTTTGTTCCTGTAGAAATGAAGCCTTTTGCATGACCAAAAAGAAAAATAGCAAAAAAACCCCCTATAAATACTTATGTTTTGCTATCGTTTTGCTGTGCTTAATGATCACATTGTGACCAACCTACAAACAAGCAAACAAACAGAAGATGACTTCACAGATCACCCCTCAGGACTCATCAGCTTTGTTATTTGGGCTGACCCTAGAGCTCACAGACTTCACAGGAGGAGTTTCTGCCAGCTGCAGGCAAACAGTGATGTTGGACAGGTACTCCCACAATATTTCTGTAGTTGTGTTTCTTGTAATAAAATGTTATCAATTTTTAATATTTATCAGACTTTTCATTACTTATATCCTTTACTTCATGCATTGATACTCTTGTACAGCCTCTTTATCCCTTGACTCAAACATCAAGAGCAAAATCTCTACAAAATACAATGCTCTGAATAGGTTCAGTCTTGCCTGAGGAACAAATTTGTAGCTTCTGTGGGCCGTAGTAGAGGGAGATCAGAGCAATAGAGCATACTTGTCATTGTAATGAGAAAGTACAACCCAGTTTTTTAGGCTTTGAACAGCTCTATGGACGGCTACTCCTCTGCTTCTCTAAACACCTTGTTATATTGTATGTTGCATCTGCATCATATAAATAGCTTCACTATTTCTGCAGAGACAATGAAGGTCTTCTCTTCCTGTGTACCTGAACAGGTTTATTGAGGACTCTGGTCTCTACAGAACTAATCCAGAGCATGGCCTTTATCCAGGGCAAGAATGGAGTGGGAAGACAATCACATCCTTGCATCACACTTTGCCCAAGTAAGATCTCAGGCAGCTGGTGCAACCTGTGCTGCCAGCAGCCCTGCAGGATTGGCCCTGTGTATCTCCCAGATTACCTTTTGCCTTTGTCCCTAACAGGTAGAAAGCAGTTCACCTCAAGGGAATTCAGACTGACTGCTGAGAACCTTAAGGCTTTGGGACTGTTGCTTCACTGAGGAAGTTTAGAGATGCTGAGAAAGATGAGATAATAGTAATTTGCATACCAGCACTCATATGGGGAACTTTGGGTCCAATATCCAAAATTTGTTAGATTTTTTATTTTCACCTAACAAATGTACCCACATATTTTGCATGACACTCTCCTCACTTGCAGTCTGTACTTTCTCTCCTTCTCCTCAAATTTCTTTTGGGGAAGGCTGGGGGGAAATACCTTCCCTCCTCAAACACTGTAAGAGCTGCTGCTCCTCTCACACTTTCAGAGCAGCTTTACTTCAAGTGCCGCCACAGCAGCAAATGGGTCTGATGAGGATTAACACCTTCCTGTAATTGGTGGGTTTGATCATTTACAGGAGTGACGTTACTCCCACTGCTCTCACTGGTTTTATTTCATATTTCCCAAGTGTGATATTATTCCCCTACAGCTTAAATGCTTTTCAGGGAGTGGGAAGGATGGCAAAGAGGAAGAGAAAGGGAGACAGACTGCACAGTCCATGCTATATTTAATATTTCAATCCATGTGTTTTATTTCAATTTTCTGATGTAAGACAGTTAATTTTTGCTTTCAGCTTTGTTTACTTCACCTCCCGTTATTTTTTTTTTTAGCTTCCTCCAGTTTGTGATAAGATACCCAGCTTTCTGCTGACTACCTTTGCTATGCATTCAGAGGTGCTTGGATTCAGTTGTAAAGGAGGTCACACAGAGTTCAGAAATGTTTGGAAAAGAGAAAAAAGAAGTCAGAGAAAGATCCCTATTTTTCTTTTCTTTTATCCACACAGTGCTGATGGTTTGGTGCATTGCACAGTAGGTATTACTGGAGCCCAGCTCTGGTATGGCTTGCATGTGTACGCTCAAGACAGTGCAGGATTGTGATGCTGTGTCCTGGTATGAGGTCATATGTGTAAATGAGAGTTGCAGAAATGGTGCAGAAAGTTCTGCTGTGGAAGGCTGCATAGATGGATCAAAGAGAGGAACTCTAGAAGTCCAAAATGGAATAATTAATGCAATCTTCCTGTTACTAATCTAACCAACTCCTGTCATCCTTCCCCTCAAAACAAGCTACTGGATGTCACTTTCTCTTTTCTATAGGCTTTCTGTAGCCATTAGCCCTACGTCAGCATATGCAATATATCATGTATCCTTTAAAACTCTGCATTCATTTGAATGAGTTCCTGAGTTATTAGTTCCTCTACCCACCCACAGATCCCTCCCCTCCTTCTGCCTCAGGTAATCACCAGTTTGGCATGATGCTCAGAGTACCTACTTAAAAATTATCTAGCCAGGAGGATAGAAGAGGTTTTGTGTACATACGGAAGAGGACTAATAACAATTGGCTGGATAAAACATTTACACATAACTTCTGGCTTTCTCTCAGGCATAGCTTTTGCAAGGGATTTATAGGTCAGATCGGCTCAGCAGTTTCAGCCTATTGCCCACCCTACCTTAACAAAGCTTGCGTCTGTTTGTACAGCTGTGCTCGTAGCTGTGGGAGTCCAAGGGATCCCACAAGCCTTCAGTTCCTCCACCTCCCCTTCATCATTTACCAGCACACAAATGTGCACAGAATGAAACTGTAGAAAACTGTCTGACTAACAGGTTAAAGGCCCAGAATTCTACCCTTGTTTATTTTCTTTACTTGATTTCCTGCTGCTACAGTGGGTAAATGGTATTTTTCTCCTTGCCTTTTTACCTATTTGTTCATCATTGTCTGGCTAAGAGTGAAAGAAACCACCCTTTTGGGCTCTTTTAGAAGTCTTCAAGGGATATACAGTGTTTATGTGCTGTTCTGGGTCTTCAGTGTTTTGTTCTGGTTTGGAGGGTTGCTTTAAAACAGAGGTGGGCACTCACAGAAGCAAAAACATCTGCTTCTCCTGAAAATTCACACTGAGGAAGGTACTTATTTTAATTAATATGAAGGCAATTCATGATTAAGTCCCATAAATGCTTGATGCTGAGCAGTTTAGAGGCAGTTAATATACCTTTTTGAACTGGTGCCATGAATTACAAGTCTGCCATCTGGGGAGGTATTACATTTGAAATTAAAAGAAAAAAAAAAAAAAAAAAGTATGTTTCTGAAAATTAGCTAGCAAATTCCGGTCAATCTTACATTAATTAGGTTTTTTTAAATCAGCAAAAGAAAACAGGGAGGAAAATAAAGGTTCTTAAATTATATCCATTTACCTAATAAAGTCCAGAAATGCAGCATTTCAATAAAATAATAACTTAGCCAGCGATTTCAAAAGAAACTCTATTTGTATTTCAAGTATTATTGTCATTCCTAAAGTCTGATGCCAATTTGATAAAAGCTCTAATTCAGAAAAGTATAAACTCTACTAACAAAAGAAATTAAAAACTGTCACATTTTCAAAGGATACTGTTACTCAGCTCTTGCAGACATTTCTAATTAGAGAACTGTATTCATTAACACTTGATATGTTAGCAATCTGCCAAGACTTTTTCCTTTTGTCTCTCAGGCATTTCAGCCTCCACTCTGTGGTGAGATAAGTGGAGACGCATGTCCATGGCCAGTGGCTCTGGGGGCAGAAATTCAAGCAGAGGGGGTGGGAGAGGGGGGTGGATAGGCTCCATTGCAGGCAGCCTGCAGAGGCAAAGCAGATTGACATTTAAATTATTTACTGGGCTGGTCCTCCCTCATGAACTTCTTTGTTTTTGTTTTTGTTTTTTTTTTCTATTTATATTTGCATACATGTAAAAAGGAAAATAAACCTCACTAGGTGTTTACAGTGACACCTATTCTTAATTAAAAACAAATAAATAAATAAATCACAACACTGAACAGTTATTTTACGGATGATTCACTCACTGATAGTGGATTAAATATAATGTTCCTGCTTCAAAAATCACATTGATAGAAAAAAATGGGGTGCTACAGGTTCAGAAAAACATAGAAAAATCTGGCACATTTTTAAAAAAGAAATGGAAGATCCAAGCTGATATATATTTTGTAGGGTGTTTTAATTTCCTTCTGCTCTAGTTTGTTTTTCTCAGAGTGACCCACTCTTTACACATCAGGTAAGATGTTTGTCAGCTTAAGTAGAGGGAAAGCAGACAGAAGATGGATAAGAAAGAAAGTGTCATTTGCAAAATGACCACATTAAAGCTTTCCATGGACAGTCTCAGTGAAGAGCCCCAGAGAAGTATCAGAAAAGCTGATTCACAGAGTGTTCTTCCCGACGATTACACATTCTAGTGTTATACTGAAACTTTCAGAAATCGTTAGACTGACTTAAAAGCCTGGAGTTAGAAAAGACACAATAGCTGTTTTTTGTGTGTGTGTTTTTCAGAGATGGGAAATGTTGCAGAGAGGAGTTGCCTTTTGAATTCTGTATTTCAATTATTGATTTTTCTCTCTCTCTCTCTTTTTTTTTTTTTTTTTTTTTTTTTTTTTTGTAACTAAATGATTTTGTCATTACACAATGTCATCACTTTAAGCCATGGGAGAATAGTAGAAAGACTGCAACACAATGGTGAATCAAAGGTACTGATATGCAAGTGACTACATGCACTTCTTTCCACAAACATGTGCACAAGAAGCCTTCAGGAGATCTCTCTTTTTCACACTCCTGCCTCTTAACTCAGCAGAGAGGTATGTGCTGGGAACAAGTGCAGAGACATTGCAAAGATAAGACAATAGAACTTCAACTGTCAAAGTTCAGGCTAACATAAGTGGAGAATAATATTCACATAGCAGTACAGATTGTCAAAATTTGTATTATTTTAGTAAGGAAGTAAAATAAACTGTATTCACCACCAAAAGTATGAATTGCTGAAAAGAGAGATAAATTTTTGAGTTAATGAAGAAAGTTGGATTGTAAGCAGGCAGTACAGGAAGGAGGACTGGAAAACTCAAGCTCTTCCCCTGAGATATGTTTGGAAAAATTCTGTGGGAGAGCTGAAGGAGTTTTTGTTTAACTTTCCATTTGTTTGGTTTATTATATTGCAAAACAGAAAAAGGCGTGGGTATAGCACAAACTCCATTTTACAGACGATTTACCTCCCATATCAACCAACACATGAAGATAGGCATTTAAGTGTATGAATTTATATGAAATTGTGAAAGGGAGGGAATAATGCAAAAATCTGGTATGGAGCTAGTCAGTGAACATGGAGAAAACACAAATACAACTGGGAAAAGATGAATATGTTTGTCGTCTCCTCTTGCATATAGACAAAATCTACTGAGTTGCTGTACATCCAAACAAGAAGAAGTATTCCCAGGATGATAAAACTAGAAGTTACACGTATTTCTGTAGAAATCTAGAAGATTAGTCTATAATTTACTTACATCAAAGAAATTGCATCTTTCTTTTATGTGTTTTCCAGATATCACTGAAATTAGGCCTGGATCAGTTAATAACAAAAATAAAAACATTAGAAACATTTAAATATGCTGCATGACAACAAATCACCTCTTCCTACCTCACTGAGCCTAAAAGTATAGAAAAATCCAAGTGTGCATTAATTTCCATTAGCCACCAAATGTATATTTTATGCTGATCAAAGATAAAGATCATTCTTGTCAAGAAGGTTCCATCTGCTTGGAATGTGTAATGAAAAACTTCCACAAACAACATGTTAATAGCTCTCGGGGTACAACTGAAAGCCATAATTATAATGCGTGTGTTTTCCTCACGCTCCTGAGGTATTTTACATACAGTGCTGAGCACATAGGTCATCTTCAATTATAGGCTTCTAGTAGGATTAGAGCTGTTCAGTCAGGAAGGGTTTCAACTTCAGCTTTTGTTTTGAAAACTACAAAATTAGAGTTTGTAGCTCTATAATGAACTCTGATATAAAGCAATGAGAAAGTTCTATAGATTTGAACAAGTTAAAGCATAGTTGTATTTTGTGGATGTTCATCAAAGGCATTATTTTAAATTTATGAATATAAGGAGGAATACAAGACACTAAATCATAAAAGGTTTTTAAGTATATTTGTATTTAATGGTTATGCATATATGTGAATATATTTATGTAGAATATTACCTTCAAATATTCTCAAAAAGCAGCACGAATTAGCTATCCTGTTGTTTTCATTAGGATTGCAATCTGTAAAACAGTTCAAGAGGAATTTGTCATTCAGCTGTTTTTGTAGGTGCACAGTTGGCTCTTTTCCTTCTTATCCTCTAGATCCTTGAAAGCAGCACTGCTGTCAACCAATGTAGTCTGTTTCCAGTCTAGCCTTCTTTAATCTTGATGAAAAGCTTAAAAGCCAGTAGAGGGTCCAATGTAATGACTTTTTTTTAAAGTGGAGAAACAGTTGGCAAGAATTTATTGTGATTGGCCTAATTATAGCAGTTAGCAAAGAAATGTGCCAATATGCCCATTATGGTTTTCTTACTGCAACATATCACTGGAGAAAATGAACTTTCAGCTCTAATAATGGTGGCAAATCTGATGATTTTTAGTCATACAAACCATCCAAAGCCTCTGTTATATTGTTTGGATCCAGCCCAGACTGGCTCTTAAGACTGCAATTACTCCTGAGTTGTTATTTATTTTGTGGAGTGATAGGAGTTTGGAGAGTTCTGAACGATATTATGCAATGAACTTCTTGTTACCATATATTTTGTTATTGCAATTCATACCAAAAGATATTGGATATTTTGCTTAGTGATCATGCAATAAGATGTAAGAAATGGTTATTTTTTCCTGGTTAGTCTTTTTTTTTTTTTTTCCCCCTTCTGTTGAAACAGTAAGTCCTGAAATAGTTGCAAAAGAATTCTTTAGAACTACAGATTGGCTTGTGTTGGAAGGGACCTTGAAGACCACCCAATTCCAGTCTTTTGCCATAGGCAGGGACACCTCACACTAGATCAAGCTGTCCATGGCTCTATCTAACCTGGCTTTGCATGCTTACAGGGAAGGGGCATACACAGGTTCTCAGGGCAACCTGTTCCAGTGCCTCACCATCCTCTTACTTAAAAAATTCTTCCTAATATCTAATCTAAATCTACTCCTTTTTGTCTTAAAATTTTTACCCCTCTTTCTATCAGTACACTCCATTAAAAAGTGTCCCTCTCCAAATTTCCTCTAGGCCCCCTCTATGTACTGTAAGTTTGGCAGGAAGTTGCACTTGGCCTTGTTGAATCATGCATTGTTCACACAGGCCCACCTCTCAAGCCTTTCAAGTCAAGGTCCCTCTGGATGACATCCCTTCTCTTGTGCCACACAGCTTGGTGACTTCAGCAAACTTGCTGAAGATACACTCGATCCTTCCATCCATGCTACCAACAAAGATGTTAAATATCATTTGACTCATAACTGATCCCTGTGGAACATCACTCATCACTGGTCTCCACCTGGACACCAGGCCAAATTCTCAGTGTGGTCTCTCAAATTAATTTTACAATGAGCAAGGGTGCTTTGGAGATGTGTACAGATATCTAGAGGAAAAGTAATGTAGTCTTGCTAACCAGGAGGAATTAAAAGGAGCACAGTAGTCAAATCTTGTTGGTTTTACACACAGATTCTTATTTTCTCCTACAGTATTGCTTTCTAGTGCAGAAACTTTGTTCATTTCCTATCTCACACTGAGTACTGCAGAACAAAGAGTAGGAATCATTAAAACTGAGGAATGGTCCTTCATCTTCTGTGAGCTGAGAGGAGCGGTACGTTGAGAAAGTTTACACGATAAGCAGAATATGATGTCATTCTCCAGGTCCAGTAAGATAGCTGTCTTTCTGAAGGTTAATTGAAGCCAGGATTTTTTAAACAAGTAACTCAGCATTAGGACAAAGCCTTTGGACAAATGATGTAACAGCCTGTCAATCTGCAACACTTAAACTGCAGATCTAGTAATATTAGCTTTATTTTCTTCTTTTAATATTTCTGGAAATAAAGAAAGCTGTTATTATGAACATAACGGCCATCTTTCATTTTACTTTCTTTCAAATTTATATACCCCAGAGGTATGAGATCAGACTGAATGTTCAAAGAGCTCAGCTAATTGACTCTAGAACTTAGATCCCAAGGTAGCATCATGCTTTTTATCTATGGTCAGAATGAGAAATTGCCATGCTATTTGGCTGCTTTATCTTTCAGAAATAGAAATGAACCGTGAGACTGAATTTCCTCATGTCTTCAAACTAGGCTTCTTTCAGTTTCTTACATTCAATTCATATTCTATTATGCCTAGTTGATTTGTAACAAAAGTGTCTTTATTGTCCTCACTTGTCATTATGCTTAAGTAATGCAATAGGGAAAGGTAGCTTAGCTGTGAGAGGCTGCTCCACATTTCCTGTTTTGTTAGGAGAGAAAAGAATTTTTCTCTTAAAATTAAACTATTACAATTTAGTCTCTGTGCAGAATTCTTTCTCATCATTCCAGCACAACATTTGCAATTGTGTAAAATACAGCACTGAACTTTTGAGCACTGGGAACTTCCAAGGAACTCTCATGCACTTTTTCAAGAGGGAGAATTCTTTGTTGTCACCTTATTATTTAATAATACAAATTAACGGTGACAGATATTCCTACTTCATATAAATCTTTTCTAACTGAAATTCCCGAAGCTTTAGATTTGCTTACATCATGACATAAAACACAAAATCCCATTGCCTACTGATATACTTTCTGCATTTTTTTTCATCTTTCTCATTTATTTAGTTTTTTCATTTTATGTAAGTTAATTATTTGATTTTCTAAGTTACCACTAATTGGTTTCATCAGAAATCACAGGACTCAAATTAAACCAGATATGATAAGTTTGGCTTATATTATATGATTTTTAACCACTTCATAATTTTTGTAAGAAATAACTGTGAGGACGTAAGCAGTCACCACATTCTTTTCTCAACAGGAGAATTAATTTATATGCACAATAAGCATCAGGAAAAGATTAAACCCAAAGGGAGAATCTTGTATCACTCAAACATGTAACCGCATGTTTAGTATATATGAACAATTACATGCCCAACCGAGCTGTATAATCACCACGATTGTAGGTGCTAATTATGTAATTATATGTGCAGGCAATTACCATAGCTATTTGCATGTGAAGTAATCTCGTTTGCATTTGTGACCATGGCCTTTACATTTTCAGGATAGAGATTTCACTGTGGGACAGAATGTTCAAGAAAATACAACCCTGAAGTCTTGTTTCCATAAGAGTATCTCTAATTCTGAAAAAGTTGGGAGAGGTAAATGGAAAAGAAACAAAATTATGTCTCTGAAGAATGTTACTGGATGATTTTCACATGGTGTCACGACATTTTTTAAGCAGCAATTGCCAAATGGCACTGCTGCAGGAATCAACATTAAAAAGCCTTTGTGGGAATATCTGTTAAAAAATGTATATTAAAGAGAAGTCATGTGAATGCCAGTTGCATTTTGCAACTATTAATCTGATGCTTTAATTTACCAAATATTTCCAGACATTATATTTCTTCACTTGCACAACCTGGCTTTGGCCATCACCAAAAGTAACTAAACAGAACCATGGAAAGAGTTGAGAGTGAATCTGTTTAATTGACTGACTGGATTTTCACCATCTCTAGCAAGTTCTTTCTTTTTCTTGAACTCCCATAAAGCAATCCTAAATTCTTATGGTAGACAGGAATGTCATTTGTATCCTTTATAATTAGCAACCTACTACTGACTACTGGAATTTTAGAGAGAAGAAGCCTCCATAAAACACCCATTTTCACTGTCTGGATGAGTATGTGTCTGAAATAATAATCTACTTCACAGAATATTGCTTTAAAATGATGCACAGTGCTAATCTAACTTTAAAATCAGATTATGAAGAGCATATCTACGCCATCAGGAAAAGGATGAGTGAGAGCTTCTCAAGTTGGTTTAACTCAAGTAGGCAAGCCTGTAAACACACTTTCAGTATAGATCCTAAGAAGTCAGATCAGTGCTATTACTCCCAGGTTAATCAAAGAGAAGAATCCTGCTGAGTTATTGTGCTAATGTGCAACCCCTTAGCAGAATGGATTTCCCGAGGCAGTGTACAGCAAAAGTAAGGCTTTTCTGACTCCAAAGGCTTCACTGACATTTTGGCCCTTATTAGAGGACTTTAAGCAACCACAGCAAATAATAAATTTATACTAATGGTGCGCTTGATAGTCACAGGTCTCTAGCATGTTTAATCTGGAGGCTTCTTTTGCAAACATTAATAATGTATTACACTACCTTACTCTAATTAATGTATATAGGTAGCTTTATGGGGGGGACTTGGTGTATTTCTTCTTGATCCCATGCTAAAGTATAGTGCTGAAAATAAAAATAGACATTTTGTTCAATGTCCTTCCTTTAACTTTTCAAGAGAACTTTTGATCACTTTTACTATCCACAGTCTTATCTACTTAAATAGCACTTTGATGATAAGCTGTACTTTAATGGTTCGATGAACTAGGTCTTACTGTGACTATACAGCATTAATCATGTACATTTCAGTATCATAAAATGTATCTTAAAAACACTGCCAGTCATCTCTGTCAGCTTGCAAGGTGGCTCTTTTCTCTACAGAAAACTTGGCCAAGAATGCAGTACAAGCTTATCTGAGTTATCTTGTTTTCTGTTTCAGATCTGTAGTGGGAAGGATGACAGCTATGCCTACATCTACTAGCTATGGAAGTAGCCTTTGCTTGTCCATTGCTTTCCAAATCAAGCTATTTTCTGTCCTCAGGCTGCACCTCATTTTATGTCTTCCTGAGAATCCAAACGCAGTAGAAAATGATGAAAATAGTTTGGCACTTGTACCACAGAAACACTTCCAGCAACCTCCATTTGTCAGCTTCCAAGTCAATCTCAAGTACAAAATCAGATCTATAGGTCATGTCACCCACTCCAAGTGCTGAAACTGATGAGAAGGACTGAGAGAAAGAAATGTATGGAAATTCTTTCACAAAAGACAAACTCTGCCAGAGGCAAGCTACAAAAGTCCATCTGCTCTGGTGAGCTGATATTTGGGCATGATCCCCTTTTTGTTATTTATGTGGAGCTTAGCTTCATAACGTGGAGTGAGAACAATACCCCTGTTCAACACCAGCTGTATAACTTCAGATAACACTCAATAGCCAATTGAGCAAGACCAATCCCAATCTGTCAGTGTAGTGTGGTCTATCCTCTAGCAGGAAGTGTTGTTTTTGGATCAACACTGAGAAGCCATTGCCATTTTACTGTCTACTGACAGAAATTAATACTGAAGGCCTCATAGAGCAATTTATCAACAACCATTTGAATTCGCACTTTTTTCATTCCTCATATCTTCAGACCAGTGAATGGCTGCCTGCATATTTATGTTAAAATGTTGGTGGAAGGTAGAAACTGTGCAGGACCTGCTCCTGGGAGCAACTGCTTGGGATCTCAGCTGTACATGGTTTGGTTAAACTCCTCAAGGACAGGTTTTGAAAAGGGTTGAAAGGCCCTGGCTCGAGCCCCTGGCTGATCACAAGAGATGTGTAAACACAGATGCAGCAGACCCTGCAAACACAGCCTGCCAAACTGTGCAATTAACGCCACACCAGACAAAGCTCAGAGAAAAAATCTTCAGACAAGGCAAGTTCTTTTCCTAAAGTCCAACCATTCAATATAAAGTAAAAAATACATATATGTATATTTATATATATAATACTCACATGAGAAGGAAGTTGACTTTCAGTCTTTGTCTTCTTTATTTTTTCAAGCAAACAAACAAACAAGAAAATACCAATGAATCACATTCCAAAAGAGCAAATGCAAACCATGATAGTTTGAAAACCTTTTGTCAATTTGGTTTCCTCTGTGGAAAATACAAGTCTCACATCAATGTTCCTTCATATACACAGAATGTATTTGCAACATAAACGGTGTCACCATCCTCCTTAAAAGACAGTGTAATTCTGCTGGAACACAGCGTTATTTCCATATGTGCTTTATTAGGAGTGACAGGGTGCATACAAAGAGTGTGAGGGTGGTAGTGACATTTCAGTATTCATAAAGAAATAAATTAACATCAGAATGAAAATCAAGAATACTGTACTAGAGAAAAGAGGAAAAAAAGAAAAGAAGGGATTATTAGTGTTTGTGCAGAAAAAAGATAATCTTTTTTGAAGGAAATAAAGTTACAAGTATTTTATAATGATCAAATTAATTGAATATTTGTAAATACATATATAAATATATATTGCAGTAAAATATTAAGAAAATTCCTCTCTTTTAAACGTAATGATTCTGAAAGGATTACCTTTTTAAGCATGAATGACACGTAAAAATACCTTTGTATACAATAGCTTTGAGAAAGATTAATCTCTAGACAGGTTTGTTCATAGTTTTTCTCACAACCTAGCATCACTGGAGAAAAGTAGACTTTACATCTTTGCAGAAAATTTGAAAGAACATTCTCCAGTAGCAGGCTTTATTTTCAGCAATCTTTTGCTGTTTCCTGTCTTTGAATGTTACTTTTGATGCTGTTTTGTGTGAAGAATAACAGCAAACTGGCTGGAAGAACCTCAAAGGAGGTAGCAGGGGAGAGGGAAAAAGTAAAAAGGCTTTCTTGATTGACAAAGAAATATAGGCTTCCTCATTCATTCATGCAAAAAAGCTGATTTTTCCAGTATAAAAAAATTAGGAGGTTCTTAAATTTCTGGCAGCATCAAACCTAACCTTCCTTATTTGATATTCTAACTACTTTATCAAAACCCCAAAAATCCAATGAGGAAAAATTCTTTCTTTTTCTTCAAAGGAACTCATTGTATACTGTACTGTTAAGATGAAAAGAAGTATTTGGGTTGGTTTTTGGTTTTTTTTTTTTTTTTTTTTCCATTTTTTAAAAATTATTTTGTTTTGTTTGTTTTGTTTCCCCTATAAAATATGTGGCTCTCTTGCAAACCAGAAAGACTGTGGAAGTTCAGTGTATGAGTCACACCAAAACTCTGGCATACAAGGAGGCTTTGTGACATATTACAGGGTCAGAAAATGTAAAAATTCATGCAAAGTGCACTTCTGTGCATTTTTCTAGAAGGAAAGTAGCAGGAAAGACTGGAATATACTTTTAACATAGTATTTGTTCATAATTTACAACTCATTGAAAGTACTGACTTGATTACTGACTTAAAAAAGATACTCTTTTTTAAGATGTGGGATGAAACGATGTCTGGCACTGGAGAAAAAGCTGGATGGGAACCATCAGAGTGGGACAAAGAATAATAAGGTGAAGAATAATTATTCTCACTGAAGGACAGATAGGACTTTGAAATAGCTTCAGTGAGCCACATAGCAATACACCTTGTGGAAGTCTTGCTCTATGGAAAAAACAGTTGGTCTTTCCTTCCTTTCAGCAAAGCAAATACCTGTCCTGAAGTCTGTAAGAGACAAATATGAACATCAGCTCACTGTTCTTTGAAGGGATGTAGGAAAAATATTCTGCCAGGACACTTCAGAACAGTGAGTTACAGTTGTGGATATATATGTCATATAACCAGTTGGGTATTTTGAGACAGCATGTCTCATTATATAGCATTAGATAACAGGCTGTGTCACACTGATCATACACCAGAAATTTTTAAACCTTTCTTCAAGCTACAGATGCTTTCACAAAGTATACAGGTAGAACCTACTAAATTCAGAGAAGAAACACTGATAAAATCTCAGCAAAAGGTAAGTGTCCAGTTAGCAGTGTGAAACTGAATATGCAAAAGCAGGGAGTATGGCTATGGCTGTGATGGAACTGACCATGTTATGGATCTGAAGATGGCAGGAATGTCATCAGCAGGTGCATTAGGATAAAATACTCAGGACTTTCAACAACCTTGTGAGATCACAGAATCACAGAATTGCAGGGGTTGGAAGGAACCTCAAGAGATCCTCAAGTCCAAACCCCATGCTAACACAGGTACCCCAGAATAGGTCACACAGATGGACATCAGGATGGGTCTTGAATATTTCCATAGAAGCAGACTCCATACCCTCTCTGGGCACCCAATTCCAGTGCTCCATCACTGTTACCACAAAATTCTGCGTACTAATATGAAACTTCCTATGTTCAAGTTTTAGGCCATTATGCTTGTCCTGTCAGTTCTTTCTGTGTACTCAGTCTATCCTGAAAGCAGATTTATTATCCTCTTGAATTATCTGTTTTTCTGCTTATTGCCTTCAAAAATAAAGCACTTTGGAGATGTGTAGAAGATTGTCTCATTCTGAAATTCCTGATTATTATTGCAAAGAGTGTCAGGTTTGGGTGTTGTTTTTTTTTTTGGTTGGTTTTTTTTGTTTATTTTGTTTTTTAAGGTGATGCTGGAGCCAAAACAAAGCAGTCACTTCTCCTAACTTGACAAAATGTAACATTTTAGTTTGGTAAAAGCTGCTAAATTCAAGATGCTACCTCTCTAATCCACACATCTATATATCTCTTCTACCAGGTGCTGCTGTGACACAGAACAGCTCCGAGGTGAACACAGATGTGTCACTTGTTGCGCCAGTACAGTCTAGTGTCTTAGAATAATTCCACTTTCACTGGCAGTTAAGGTAAAGTTACTAGAAGCAAATGAAAAAGTCGTGTTTATGTTTATATAACTTGCTGGTTGTTACTGGGTTGGATAGCAGGTAACAGTGGCATCTTGAATTGGTACAATTAAACTAGATATAGTTGGCAAAGTCCTAGGTCAGAGGCAGCTCTGAGCTATTTTTTTTTTTTTTCCCCAATGGTGAGACTCTATAGAAAGATAATTACTCCACATCAGAGAAGGAGTTCATGTTAGCAGAAATGCATTTGTGGATCATTCCATTGAGAAAAAAATGAAATAAATAAAAGTAGAATTGTATTATTTGCAATCAGAGTGATCACAAAATGCATAGAAAAAAATAACTAACAAGAGTATTAGATAAGCCAAGTGATTTATGGGGAAAATTATACCTCTTCCTTAGGTGAGCATGTGATGAGGATGCTGAGTTAATATTGTTAGTAAAGAAAGGCCAGATGAGGAATGATCATAAAATGCACAAGTTTTCAGGTAATCAGACAAACAAGAAAACAGGTCAAAGTACGTTTTCTAAAAAGAATATATTTTTTTATTCCCCCCCCCCCAACAAACTGTTCTTAATCATTGGAAGATCAGCATAATTTCACACAGAGTGCATTAACTGTCCTTGTTCATTTTTTTCTGTTTAGTGATGAACATCAGATGAGAACAGAAAGAGCTTGTACTTACATATGTTTTACTTTTAAGAAGGTGTGCTCAATAGACATGGAGATAAAAGGGTCAAATATGTCTTGATCAGAGTTTTATCTACCACTGATCTCATCAGTTTAGCCATGTGGCAATGAGGCATAGTGTTTCAAAGATGTGCAAGACTGTTTGTAAGCTGCTTTTGTCTTTGTAACAGACTATTTTGGTTAGCAGACCATTCTTTCATGTTTTCATAGCAATGAGGTGTTTGGTCTTCTTTTCGCAGAAGATCTACCACTAGGAAGAGATGGCAACACAGTGTAATAAAATAGATATTCATAAGAAGATTCCACTTCTGCTGCCATCCCACCACCATCCTCCTCTGATGTGGGCAACCACAATAAAATAGAAGACATTACTTTTGGAGCAGTGCTCATCGGTTGTTTCATCTGGTATAGCCTCTCTATGCTTCCTGCATTGAAAGTAAGTGTTTATTACTTGGAAATCCAGTAGAGACCTGTCCTTTAATCATTTAAATGTGGGATCTGAAATATTATAAAATGCACCTGTTAGAGACTGTTCTGGAATTCAATTAGGTCTTATGTGATTTTTGCAGCTGAACTAATGGGCTGAAAGCTTATACTGGATAAATACAAGATATAAAATAGGTTATCAGAGAAGAAATCTAGAGAAATGTCATGATTTCACTTTGTAATTTTGCACATAAAATGACAGTCATATTACAATTTTGCTTCAAATATTCAAATATCAAATATTTTATTTTCATGTGTGTCCAATAAGGATTTTGTAGATTTCTTTCACTGTATGCTTGACATGCTCTAGATTGGTCTGGTATCAGCTAAGTAATACATATCCTAGCTTTACACTGAACAAGTGGAACTTTGTTGGATAAATAATTTACTAGTATAAATGAAAATAAAAGCAAAATTATGGGTTAGTTTCATGTAATATTTTAGATTATTTAAATTCTGTAAATTTTAGATGTTAATTCTACATATAAATTACACCTACTTGTAAAATGTTTTTATGTAAGAAAGGTATAAAACCAAAAAGTTAACATAATGCAAAATGTTTTGTAAATCTATATTAATATTTACACCATTTTCACTATCTTGTCAAATTCTGTCCAGTTCTTCACCTATCAAGACAGGTACTAACAAATGTCAGTCTTTTGCTCTAAACTGTCTTCCTTCACATTAACAGCTCCCATAACTACACATTTTCCTGAACTATTGCTTGCACAATCCAGAAATCTGCAGTGTTCTACAGTTTGATAAGGCCTGTGTCCAAATCTTGCTCTAGAGTGTACATTAGAATTAACTGTGTTTCCAGGTGAGACTCCAAAGTGTATTTTGCTGTAAATAAATACATATATGGATGTATAGATTTTCACAGTGTATACAGTCAATGGTAACTTTAATTTTCATCTTTGTGGAGGAACAGCTTAGCAGTACACCATCCTGGGAGCTGGATGCTATTGAGATGTGCTCCAAGTGGCTCTGCCAGCTCCTGCTCACCATTCATCAGCCTTTGTGGACAAGGAGAGGAGAGAGTTGGATCATTACCCTGCCTCCTGACTGAGTTACATTTTCAATAAGCTTGTTCAAACAAACCACCAACCCATTTTAGCTGAAACCTTTGAAATAAATTCAACCTCTGAGGCAGAGTCCTGGCACAGAGAATTTCTGCCTAATGGGCTGAAGTCTGACAGAGTTGTAAGTGGATTCTGAGAGAAACATTAGTTGTGCTTCAAAATGGGACAGAATAGAAAGCTTAAGCCTAGAGGAATACAAGAAAATTATCTAGTAGACAATTCTGTTGCTGTGAATATTCAGTATTGACTGAGATGACAGGTCTTTTCATTCTTCTCTTGTGCTTCTGTTTTGAGATTTTTTAATATTTATTTATTTAAGCAACATAAAATCAGGTTGAAAAAGTTACCTTAGCAATTCTTAGAACCATTTCTCTCACATGGATTTTTTTTTGTTGTTGTTGCACTTCATTTATTCAAGTGAAAGATGCAACGGATTTTGACGTGCAAACGACTATAAACTGCGGTTTAGTGGAATGAATACATCCTTTATGAAGTCTTCTAGTCCTTGAGCAAGAGAAATCTAACATCGCTGCTGTGTAATTTAGCTGCTTCTAGTCAGTGCCTGGAAAGCTGCCACTTCCCACTGGTTGTTGCTGTGGTTGGAAGCCTAAGTGAGAGAAAAGCTATTAGGCAGCTGGATAGAACATTAATTAATTTATCTTGAATGCCTCTTATAATACGACCTTTGAAAAACTGAGCCTAAATTACTATCTGTATTTTTCACAGCATTTATAAATTTAAGATTTTTTTAAAAAAAACATGTTAAATGAATATACTTTTAGAATTTTTTGATTTATTTAATCCATGGTTTAATCCATGGTGCACTATGCTGTTTGTGATAGGAATATCTTGTCTGTCTCAGAGAAGCACCACGACACCAAGGGCAAATTTTCTGACCCCATAAAGAACAAAGAGGGAGTCCTTGATGAGCTTGATGTAAATATCTTCCTGGGTTCTATGTTAATTTGTACTTACAAATAGAATTAAAAAAATAAAAATAAAACAACACAGATTTAAAGAAGATCAGATAGGCAGCAGTGGAGACACTTTGATCAATTTTACTACAGTGGAAAAAACTGTAGTACAGGAATTCATAACGGAAGGATGTTCAGGATTTTCAGGTTCAAAACAGAGTGAAAGTCATTTTATCACTGCAAGGTAGCCAAGTCACTCTGAAAAAAAAGCCTACGTGTTTAGAACAGAGATACTTAAGAATGACTAATGGAGCACAAACTTATAGTAGACATCTATCAGTACCTAAGAATTATATTGATAATAACTAAAAAATACAAGTTTTGTATTTTTCATATGAAAATGCTGTCAAATCAATTTCAACTTGCAAATCAATCTCCCCTCCATGATCAATAAATACTTAAAAGGTCACTTTCTTCTCACTTTCTCTTTTTACTTGATGATTTTTTTTAATTTGTACTAAGAAAACAGGAGAAACTGAGCAAAACTAAAGCAGACTCTTCTCTTAGTTTACTCCAGGTGAACACTTACTGTCTTACTTCAGGATCTAAGTTTGCAGGCGGCTGAAACTTCAACTAAAGGGAAACAATGCACTCAGCTACTTTGGAGTAGATTGGAAGCAACAATAGGAAGTAATCATCCGAAGCACAAGTTACAGATGCAAGACTAATCAGAAGCCAAGGTACACAACAGCTTTATACTGAACTGTAAGCTGCTCCCGATTAAGGGATATGTGCATGTCTGCAAAGTGCAGAAAGCCAGAAGAGGGCAAGGGAAGCATCTAAGAACATTTCATTGGGATGAAGTCAAGAAAAATAACCTCATTTGAGCGCAGCATTTGTTGTCCAGCCAGAGGTAGATTTTCAGTCAAGGAAACAGGTTTTTGCCATTAGTTTATGTGGAGAGCAGAGAAATAGAGCACTGCACATTTTCTGTTACAGGAAAGAAAGACATCAAATAAATACTTGGCTCACCTCATCAGATTGCGCCACCAAGACCCACCAAGACACTGAACCATCTCTGGTCACTTGAACCAGAGAGGCAACATCTTCTTCTCAAGTTCCAGGCTGGCAGGAAAGCCAGGGTGATGGCACTGCACTTTGTACTCCACTCCACAAAACATCACAAGCTCAACTCTTGCCAAACCAACATGGGAGCAGCAGGATACACTCCTCATCTCTGGGAAAGAGATTTCTCCAGCCAGGTGCTTATGCAGTGTGCACTGCTCCCTCCTACCTGTTCACTGGCCCAGGTCCTTACAGCTGTCCCTGCCTTTTTGTGGAGTTTTACTGTATTTGGACTTGCAGACTCACTAAGCTACATTGCTGTCACCCAGCATGCAAAGAGCTTTCCCAGCAGCCAAATGTTTCATGGACACATTCTTGGATTTTGTCTTTAGAGGCTCCAGGGCAGGCCCTCATCTGGTGTAAATTGTCAGCCTTGCTGCAGCAGAGTCAGCAGAGATCTGTCAAATTTGCACTGCCTGAGAAGCTATTTCTCCAGTGACAACCCCTCATAGTTAGGCCTGCTTTGTGTTAGAAGGTGAGTGGCTCGACCTCTGGAGAGACCTCTGAATGCAGCTCTCGTTTTACATCCGGGAAAGAAGTTTCTTTGAGGTTCATATTAGTGCTAACACCATGAGAAACCGTGTCTGACTTCAGGGCAGGAAGATATGTTCACCTTTTAAAGTCCTCATCAGGGTTCCTAAGACAGCAGAAAAGTAGCAGGATCTTTTAATATCCAGCGGAGAGGGTGGCTTAGCAGCTGCCGCAGAGCAGTTGACATTGCTTGGGAATGGGACCAAACATTGCTCTTTCTCATTCCTCTTACCTCCTTCAGCAGACAGAACATAATAAATATAGTGGTAAGAAACAAATGGTCTCCCCCACTGCTTTACTAGAAACTGGATTGTCAAGTCTTTCTCTACTGGATAAAAAATAGAGTGAGCAGGATATGACAGGATTTCTAAAATAAGCTTTGAGGAAGGTAGAATGCCTTACTACCAGGATATGAGCAAGAGGGGTGGATGTGATCAGAGAGGTGTGGGATAGTGCGATGGAAGGCATCGAGGAGTGGGAAGAGAAAAACCATGAGTACTTGGTGCAGAGCAGCAGCATTTAGAGTACCGCTTTGAAGGGTGCTTTGTTATGAGGTCTGCTGATGCAGCTGCTGGATGTCTATTAGTGTATTATCATAGTAATGGATTATGTTTTAAATCCCTGTAATGTGCCCAGTCCAATGTAATGTAAAGAGGCAAATGTCGTTCCTGTGCCAAGAAGCGAGTTGTGTGGCGGGTTTAAGACATGCTGAGAAGGATGATGTGGATCCTGGCTGCACGCCCCATGGCTCATGAAACCTGCACACAGCTCTGTGCCTCTCCCATCTCAGGGCTTCCTGCAAGAGGAAGGACACCTTCTGGGGTGGAGTAGCACCACCTCCCCTGCCCCTTGCAAATCTCATTGCTAACAGAGAAAAGTGTGATTAGGTAAAAAGAAAAAATAAAAATAAAAAAAATAGTGGTGACACCTGTCCTCACAAGAAAAATTCCATTATTTCCTTTTACACCGACTTCTCAAATGTTGCCACCATTTTTGGCAGAGAATTACTCTGACCTCAGTTTTGATATCTCCACCACAGACTGATGTGCAGCAACCAGAGGAGTGACTGCAGAGATGATGCTGGTCACCACATAGCTTGCCCAAAAAGAGGAAAGAAGGGGAAAAAGTACAGTTGCTGTCACCCAGCAGCACTGTGCTGGTGTACGTGTTGAAACTGTGATCAGTATGGTCAGAGCTGATGCTTATTCCTAAAACTGCAGTCTGTTCAGATGCATTAAAAGACAATATGAGAGAAATACAGGAGAGACTGAGCACAGGTGCAGGCAAATTCAGAACTACCAAATTAGTATAGTTCAGAATAAGTAGCTGAACTTCAGAGTGTTACCAAAAGCACCAAAATCAATGAGCAGAGAGAGATCCTATGGTTAAAGTGTAATTACCACATCAGAGGTTTAGGAGAATACCATCACATTCCATAGAGGAAACTGGTAGGTGGGGACGAAAAATGACTGCTTTAAAATGAATTCAAATATTTAAAATTGTTTTAGAGAAATAGTGATAAACAGCAATCCTAATGTAAGTAGGACTCTGGAAAACAATAAAAAGAAAATAAAAGGTTTTCCCCTCTGGGTGTGGTCTTAGAAGCTGCAAAGTGACCCAGGGAGCTGTCAGACACAGCCCACGCATGAGTCAGAGCATGGTTACACAATCTGCTTCTGTGCTGTCCAGGCAAGGAGACTTAGGAGGGGTAGACTAGAGCACCTCTCTGGGTGAGGTTGTGTTCTCTCTTCAGCACTGTTATATACTTGGAGTTTTGTTGTCCAACCAAGATTTATATTTATCAAAAAGAAAAGCTCTTTTCATGTGTTTTCAAGGTTCTCTGTGTAGCATTGTTGAAACGACGTTGGGGACATGATAGCATACAGCTAATGTTTTTTTCTTTAACAACCTTTGTTAACAAATTGTCAACAAGAATTTGTAGTAGTTGGGGTAAGTGTCTGGTAAGAAGATCAAGTTATTTTAGTCATCTATCATTCAGCCAGTGGATTTAGCTCCAGAGATTAAATTACTGAGGGTTGTTTTGCCGTATGTGCTCCTCAATATATCTGTCAGGGTTTACCATGTGCCTAAGGGTTTGTAACAAAACTGTGACTCTCTTTCTTGCTTTCAGAAGTCTCATTTCAGGCTGCTGGGGCTAGCAGCCAGCTCCCTGTATTTTTCGGATGACCACATCACTCAGCAGAGGCTGAGGACAGCATTCAAATCAGTTAGTGAGTGGCTCACTGGAAACTGGAATCAAAGCGTACATTTCTTTCTCATAGGCAGGGAATTTTAGTTACTACAAAATGGTGGACTGATGCTGTTATTTTGAGCCTAGAGAGTCATGGGAGATCAAACAATTCTATGCATAGATACTTTTCCACAGAAGCGATAGTCAGGCTTTGGAAAGCAAAAGAACATAATGAGGAGTTTTCACATTCTATTTTTTTTTTTTCCCCTGAGATACAAGCTGCAGAACAAAATCACTGATCCCTGACTTAGTATAATTTGTGTCTCTCTCTTGATTTCCTTCCTGTTCAGCCAGTAGGTCTTAGGGCTAGTGATGCTGATGGACTTTTGTTTATGTATGTAGTTTGGTTTATTCTTATAATTTGTTTGCCATCTTGCTTGGACCATGTTAAGAAAAACACTGTGGGATTTTTTTCCATCTAAACTGATTCAATAATTTTTCCTTCTGAAGACATTAATGTGTACTTGCTAAATATAATATTTGGCTTTTCAAGTAAAAGGATGAGCTGAGATCAGTGGAGTTTGCAGCATCTGAGCGTCTGGCCCCTGACATAAAAACAGAGAAAAGGAAATACCTTCCAAAGCTGACTTCTCTATTACAGTGCCTACTAGAAATGCTTTGAGGAGTTGATATTGGGATTTATTTATTTATTTTCAAGAGGATCAAATGCAAGAAATAAAGAGGCATGCAAAGTCTGCTTCCCAGGTTATTTGGATTTCAGAGCTCTGTTGTGTCCTGCTGCAGAATCTTCCCTTTTGCTTTGGTAAAACATCAGAATGCCGAGGGTGACCCTGTGCACTTGTTTCAGATGAGTGTAAACAGAAGATGATATTACTAGTGTGAATGAAATGGACTGTCCCATTGAGGAGAATAATAGCGGTCTCCTAGCACTGTTTTTCTCAAAAAGACCAGCAAGAACTTAAAAGTCAAAAGACTCAAGAAGAGGGTGAAAGTTGATTACTTTAAGGATTAAGCTGTTACCCTGGTGAAGTCAGCAAATACTGTTTCTAAGCAATGATTTCAGTGTCTCTGGAGCACTGTGAATCTGAGCCGGGCAATGGGGAATGTATTTCTTAAAGATATAAATATAATTTTATTAGTTTTTGAAAATGTTATTTAATATTTTCACTTCAATAAAGTGCATTCTGGAGTGGTGCACAAAAGTAAACTAATGCAGAAAATTTTATCTACTCATTTGTAAAATATATAAAAAGTTAGAAGTATGCCACTAAAAAAAAAACACAACCCAAAACAACAACAACAACAGAACAGCAAAACAAAGAAAAAAACCCAAATCCTTAAATTTTCAACAAATTGCAGAGAACTGTGTTCTGTTAAAAATGTTACCTGCACTTGCTATGGATCTCTTCCCACTTACTTGAAATTCTTTGGGGAAGGCAGAGGGAAGTGCTACTGCTCTGGTGGCTTGTAGTTAGGTGGGGGAGCTATTTTTCGCAAAGTCTTGATTATTATTTCATCAAGAAAGTTGGTAGATATTAAAGGCTACCCAGATGGTTTATATATTACTATAATAATCTTGTTCATAGAAACTCTCTCAAAGAAAATAATTAATCATAAACACACTGCGATCCCCCTAAAGCAGTGACTGTTTTAAGTTGAAATCCCATAATGGCTATGACCTCTAACCCTGATGTAACTGTTTCTATCCTAGCTACTAAAGTGGCTGCTCATGAAAGGCCACCAAATACAGAAGTAAATGCAAAGGTTAACAAAGTTAGTGGACCAAACAAACTTGATACTGAGAATGAACTTTCACTTGTAGCAAGAAAATAAACACCATTCTCCCAGACTGATCTACACAGGAGGTTTGGGATGCCAAAATATTAAATGTTATTAAGCACATAATCTCTATTTTACAGATAAGTGTTTACTCTGGGGGTTGCCATCCTTTCATATTGATAAAAAGTCCTAACTCAATAATAATTAAAAAAAAAAAAACCTCATGTATTTTCATCAAGATCAGGTTTGCCCTAGATTTCAAGACAGCATTGGTAATTGCTTTGGAAAAGCGAAGGACTTGCAGTGAGATGTGTAAATTTTAATCAGTGTTTTTGTGTGTCCCAGATTCTCATGCGCCATGTCATTTAAAAAACCCTCTTCACAGTGTAATCTTTGCATCATATTGTGCTTCAGAAATCTGATTTGTTGAAGGTTGAATATACTTTCTGGACTTTTAATACTCCTTCATCTGTCATTGATGCTTACCTCTCTAACACATTTATTTTTTTAAAATTATTTTTATTTTTATTTTATTTTGTTGCGGCTGTTATTTGTTTTAGAAACACAAATAACTATGTAATGCTATGCTTGCTAAGATCAGTACTGGACTTTGCAGTTCCCAAGCGCTAACCAAGTAGATGCATGAATATATTACTGGCGTATTCGTACATGGCCATACATGTATGTGTTAATAGCTAGAAAATACCTCCTTCATGTGTTCAAAATAGTGTTTTCTAAAATCTTTGATGAGTACACAGTGAACAACGTGAGATTTGGTAGTCCAAAGCCAATAGCCCTCACTGGTGCTGGCAGAGTCACTCACCATCACTAGTGAATCTGTGGCTGTTGATCTTACCTCCAGTCACCCACAGCATCCTTCAGTGGGATCCAGCCATCTCCACTGATCTCACTGCTGCTGCACCTCCCACCCTAAAGAATACTATTATGCCTCCTTCCTCTGAAGTTGTCCTTAGCATTAGGAAGTAGGCTTCTTTTTCACTGTTGTGATCCTGTGAACATTCCAGGAAGCTGGCCCCAAGTGGAAGAACAAAAAAAGGCAAGCTTGTTTTATGAGTATTGAAAAGGAAAACAAAAGCTTTCCCATTAATTCAATCAAGTTCATAACCCAAGCCCCAGTCAGAGGAAGACATTTTTGGAGTCACTGTGGAATAAATAATTCTGTGATAAAAAGGAGAAGAAATGACAATTATATATATAACCCAACAGTAGAGGAAACTGTTTCCAAGGCCAACAGAATGATTTTTTAGTTTGATCAAAAAGAGTTACTTAGTTCTACAGTTTTCAGCTTTAACAATATTAAATAACTTTTCTCCAGTCAGATATCAATCTTTGAAGATTTTGAAATTGTTATTCCTGTGGGGAGAAGGATATTTAATAATTCCTACCAGTTATGAAACTCAATATTCTCCAGATGGTTATTGAGACAATCTTTTATACACCATTGTAAAATGGGTTTAAAATATCCCGTGCTGTGATTGACAAAACAAGTCACATGGCTACTGCATACAAGTTTGAACTTCTTTTTCAGCTGGATGACCTTATTAAAACCATAAACAAAAATGGTACTTAAAGGCTGGCTTTAGAGCAGGAGCTATAAATCTTAATTTTATGGTAGTGCTGTTCTGCTATTTGCACAAAAAAGAGAAAAAAACTGGGATACCTATTATAAATACAAAATTATACCTTTAATATTAGATTGGTGAAAAGATATTTCCATATAATTTCTCATTCCTCTAACTTTTCCTTTAAATGACTTCAGAAAATCATATACTTTCACAAGATGGGTAATGTCAGGTCATAACAAAACCTTAAGACGGAAATGTGGAGGAGAAAAATCCTTACTTAGAAGTAAGGAGAACTGTTTCTCAAAAAACCACTTTGTCTTATCTTTCAGGTAAAAATTATTCTGTTTTCACTGTCAGGAGAAGACTGCTTGAAGTGATCCTAAGCATTGGCTTCCATAAAACTCTCACACTCATCTTTAGTCTACTGTTCATTTGCACCACAGTGCTAAACAGGAGCTTTAGTGAAGAGCTGGCAACCCATATAAAATGGACAGATGAGCCTAGGAATGGGAATTCTGCCATCTAACAAGACATGGAATAAGGATTCCAGCTTAGATGACACTGTCTTAGATGACTGCGTTTTTATGGTTGGAGTGGCCAGGTGCAAGGTGGAATGAGATTTCTCTTCCATCTAACTGCTAAAATTCACCTCTGCTTTTTCAGTCCACTCTTGGGTAGATGAACCTTTCCAGAACAGGAGTCATCACTTCTCCCATTTCACACATAGGCTATAGTAGAAGACTATTAAACAAACAAGAATCAAGAGAATTCCATGGGAGAAGAGAAATTGTGATTCATTCTCTGAGCAGATCTTGCACTGGAAATTTTATTGCAGCTCAGGGGAATAACAGAAGGCACATTTTACTCTTTATCTCCTGTGCTATACACCACATACACAAAAATTCATTTTTTGTGCATTCATCAGCATGGTTTTTCTGTAAAGTTCTCAGCAGAAATAGTTACATAATAATAACTGCATGCTGACCCCCTTTAGGGTTTGGGCATTATCTAGAGGTCCCAGTTTTTAAGATTAATTGTCTCTTTGCATAAGCTTGTGATTAACTGATTAACTTAAATATCCTTTTCTGCTCTTTGTGGATTTTTACATTCTTGCTGAGTGTTTGACTGAATGACGGATTCATTAATTGACTGATTTTGTGATGATATTGTGATGAGAAACATATTCAGGGATTTGTGTTTCCTTAAGAAATTTGTTTACATGAAAGTGAATCAGGAAGTCACAGAAAGTAGTTGAATCTGGTGCTAGAATTAAAATGAAGTTGCTTAAAGCAACTTTTTTTCCTCTTCAGCAAATATTACAGTTTTAACATAACTCACTTATCAACTTTTTTTTTTTTTTTTTTTTTTTTTTAGTGTGCCTGGCTTTTGGACTTTTAGTTTAATATTGTTAACAGTCTTAGGAAAAAATCCAGGATTAGCGTGTATTTGAACACCTGCAAAGTTCATTTAACAACTGGAATAGCAAATGTTGCAAAATTCAAAATATATTTAACATATCTGTAGTTAAAATGTTAACCACAGCTGCTCAATGCTGTTCAGGAAGCTTGGAATGTACATATTTTATACATGCCAAGGAATAGCTATGATTGATGTCTTTTCATGTCAAACGTTCAATTTGCTGAAAGATGGAATCAAAAGTACAACAGAAGGGGGGAAAATATAGGAAGAGCCTCCAGATCTGCTTTAAAGAAAATAAATAATCCAATTATGCCATGCTTCTGAATCTTAATTGATTTCAACAGGAAATTTGGAGGAGGAGGGGAGCAAAAAGAGAAAATAAAAGAAACAAAACAAAACAAAACAAAACAACAAAAAAAACCCCAAAAATGAAAAACACTAAAAAACAGCAAAAATGGTTTATGTTGATGAATTCACCCATCATTCTGCCATGTGGAAATTCAACAGATGCTTTATACACAGTTATATGTATTTGATGTCAAGGTATTTTACACAGCCAGATTTTTCAATGGATCATTCATAAAGTTTCAGAGAAATATACTTTTATATGATTGTTGGCACTGACAATACCATTTTCCAAACCATCTTCAATGATTAAACCAGTTACACCACAGTCACTTTTCTTTCTCATTCTGAGGAAGCCATTCTCCTTATATTTACCTTAGCTCTGACTCCTACGGTTCAGAAGTTTTCACTTGAATTACTATTGATTTATCTGAGAGGGAAGAAGTAAAACCTATTAAAATTCAATTTCTTCCAACATTATTTTTCAATAATGGTTAATAGGTGATTTTTTTTCGTCCAGTTTGCAAGTATTTATAGCTCCACCTAAAACCATTGCTATGCACAAATTCTATAACATTTAATATTCAAGTAACTTTTGGTCTTCATCTCTTAACAGTCTCTGGAGAGAATGGAAAATCTGCAAAGTATGCTACATTCTCTTCATAGATTTAAAGAAACTATTTCCAAAATTCATTGTTAATTAACAGAAGTCATAGATATTTATCTGAATTTGCTGGCAAACATGGTATATCTTTCATTACTAGTTTTTAATGTCTGCCGAAAGAAAAGAAGTATTGTAGAGCTCTTTGGAATACTTCCCAAGAAGATCTATAATGCCATAGACCAAATATTATAATTTTATACACAAAAATCTTGTAGGCCATATGTATCTTGGGCAAACTGTTGAACATGCATAACCTGACGAGACAGTATTTTCATATCTATGTTCAAATTTCCATTGAGCCTAATGCAAGTCGCCAACTCATCACTAGAAAGTCTGCATGAACAAAGAGGAATACCAATAGAAAAACAGACTGATATAATTTGTGTTATAATGTTCATCACCTAAAATTTCTCTGTTCTGGGGGACATTTTAAGAGGAACATTATTCTAAGTAACACTTGGGCTGGAATTTTTCATCTCTTTTTTACATGAATCAGAAGACTGTACTCCATTTTATTGAATACAGGGTGCATCTGGGCATCCTTATTCACTCATAAGTACTTTTTCTTTTCTTTTCTTTTCTTTTCTTTTCTTTTCTTTTCTTTTCTTTTCTTTTCTTTTCTTTTCTTTTCTTTTCTTTTCTTTTCTTTTCTTTTCTTTTCTTTTCTTTTCTTTTCTTTTCTTTTCTCTTTTCTTTTCTTTTCTTTTCTTTTCTTTTCTTTTCTTTTCTTTTCTTTTCTTTTCTTTTCTTTTCTTTTCTTTTCTTTTCTTTTCTTTTCTTTTCTTTTCTTTTCTTTTCTTTTCTTTTCTTTTCTTTTCTTTTCTTTTCTTTTCTTTTCTTTTCTTTTCTTTTCTTTTCTTTTCTCTTTCCTTTTCTTTTCTTTCCTTTTCTTTTCTTTCCTTTTCTTTTCTTTTCTTTTCTTTTCTTTTCTTTTCTTTTCTTTTCTTTTCTTTTCTTTTCTTTTCTTTTCTTTTCTTTTCTTTTCTTTTCTTTTCTTTTCTTTTCTTTTCCTTTCCTTTCCTTTCCTTTCCTTTCCTTTCCTTTCCTTTCCTTTCCTTTCCTTTCCTTTCCTTTCCTTTCCTTTCCTTTCCTTTCCTTTCCTTTCCTTTCCTTTCCTTTCCTTTCCTTTCCTTTCCTTTCCTTTCCTTTCCTTTCCTTTCCTTTCCTTTCCTTTCCTTTCCTTTCTTTTCTTTTCTTTTCTTTTCTTTTCTTTTCTTTTCTTTTCTTTTCTGTTCTTTTCTTTTCTGTTCTTTTCTGTTCTTTTCTTTTCCTTTCTTTTCCTTTCTTTTCCTTTCTCTTCTTTTCTTTTCCTTTCTCTTCTTTTCTTTTCTTTTTTTCTTTTTCTTTTTTTTTTTTTTATTTTTTTTTTAACTACATCTGCTCAATATATTGGGAAAATCAGTCACACTGAAAAAACTTACATTTGACAATACAACATGCCAAGAGCTTAGTAACACAGGTGGCTTACTCCCACTCCATTCAATGGCTTCCCTGCTGAATACAATGTTCAAATCAGTGTTACTATTCTAATATTGAAAGCCCAGTATAAATTTGGCTTACAGTAAGATGACAAATCAGCACTTCCCATGAGTATTCTGCTTTCCACTAGCAGCTATTCTTTTCTAGAAGAATTAAATTGTCTGCATTTCTGAGAGATGTTTAAATGCAAATGCTAGGGGAAACAACAACAACAAAAACAACCACCCCCCCCCCCCCCCCCCCAAAAAAAAAAAACACAACAAAACAACCAAAACAAAACAAAAACAAAAACAAAACAATAAAAAATGACAATTCTGATCAAAATTACATATATGTGACTATGGGATGTAGTTTTGCTCAGTAAAGTGTGGGTCATGCAAAGTGTTGAATAATTTGGCTTGAGGTATTGAAAAATAAAGCCAAAATGTTTAAAAGTAAGTTTGCAGCTTTACATCAAACATGCCACTCAAGTATGTCTCTAATTATTTTTTCCATGTTACTTTTTGCCAGCATCTTGAAAAATCAAGCTTTATATTCTTATTTGATATACATAAATATAAAAATGCCAAACACACTCATCTAATGTATAAGACAGTCAAATCTTTGGGGAAAGATGAAAGAGGGACATACATATAATATTTTATTTTTATTTGTTTATAATTTACTATACTTTGGTGGTACTCAGATAGTGATGGATTTTATTTATAGCAATTTAGTTTGTGTAATAATATAATAATGCACTGTCATGAGTTTTATAATTTTTCACAACAGGAATAAATTAAAAATTGAAAATTGAAACTTTCCATATGCCACTGTAAGGGCACGTATGTGTATAATAGTGAGATTTTCAAGCGCACTAATTAGTAATATATATTCATAGTAAAAATGGAAAAATTAAACATAAATAGTACATTTATTGAAAATTGTGTAAATTATTGGCTAAAACAATGTTTTCAATATTTTGCTCCCTGTATCTGTGTTTCAGCATGATACCTACACAGAGCTTTTGTTGCCTGTACTAATATCAATGATACTCATGGAAACTGTCTTTTCTGGCCCTAAATATGACACACGTGTCTAAAAGACCAAGGGAATCTTTTATAGCTGCAAGTTACATTTTGCAATTTAGCTCAAAATCGGGTATATGGTTATTAAATTATATGTTAACTGCAATCAGGTTATTCCCTCAATCTTGAGAGCTTGAGTGCATTAGTGAACATTTTCATGTGTCATTGTCTTATTTTATTTTGAAACTCAGCCTTTGAAGCTCTTTTGGACTGAAACACCCACCTGGCCCCCTTCCAGATAAAAACGTGCAAGCTCCACAATCTGGAACTAATTGTCCACACACCATCTGGATGTCCAGTTTCTTGGTCGAAGCTGCTGTAATCCTGTGGCTTTTAGAGCAGAAGTGGTTTTTTATCATATCCTTAAGCTCTCAAAATATTTCAAAAATGTTTCAAAATATTTCTGAATATATCTGCCAGCTGGGGGCACCAGGGAGGTCACAATTCCCATAAATGCATACATGAAAATATGCTATGCAACCTATCTCAGGTAAATTCTGATCAGAATAAGAACTTGAGTGTAGCACTGGATGAACATATGAGATGGCAGCAGTGAAGATGGAACCTCCCAGGTCCAGCTGCATAGTTGTTTCAGGGAGTTCCTTCTTCTAATTTATAGCACATCTTTTTCTCAGGCTTCTGTGTGTGGCTGATCCTCACACTAGAACATAGCCCTAACTACATCCCGTCTTCTGGTATGTGAGGAACCCTCACAAAATTGTGCTTCTCTCCAAATTCTGAACTTCCCCTTCATTCAACAGGCCATTAATTTTTCTGCAGGAAAACCCTTTATGGGAATGCATTTGGCCATTAACAAATACCTTACATTACAGGTTTCCAACTTCAACTTTTCCACTTCTTAGGGATTATGATGAGAAAGTAGCTAAAGACAGTCAGTGGAAAACTGGTATAGAAAAATGAGAACCTCAAGATTTCTTGCATTCTCTTTTGGGTTCAAGAATTGGTTGCTTTTGAGAGAAAAGCATTGGAGCCAGGAAAGAATGGGCTTCTCTCTGTAAGCACCTTAGCTGCTTATAACTGGAGTTTTTCTAATGATTACCTATTTCCTGTTAAACTTACAGACTGTTTGTTATTTTTGATCGGAACATTCAAGCTTTGAGCCAATGCCCACCAAATCAGCTAAAGGCTTTTCATTTACTCTAATGGGGTTTTGACTAGCTTTTGACTTCTACTTTCTCACAGCAATGTATCTCATTCAAAAGCAGCTAGTGCTAGCTGGAGCACTACGAGATTTCCCTTCCCTCTTCTCTTCTCTTCTCTTCTCTTCTCTTCTCTTCTCTTCTCTTCTCTTCTCTTCTCTTCTCTTCTCTTCTCTTCTCTTCTCTTCTCTTCTCTTCTCTTCTCTTCTCTTCTCTTCTCTTCTCTTCTCTTCTCTTCCCCTCTCCTCTCTTCCCCTCTCCTCTCTTCCCCTCTCCTCTCTTCCCCTCTCCTCTCTTCCCCTCTCCTCTCTTCCCCTCTCCTCTCTTCCCCTCTCCTCTCCTCTCCTCTCCTCTCCTCTCCTCTCCTCTCCTCTCCTCTCCTCTCCTCTCCTCTCCTCTCCTCTCCTCTCCTCTCCTCTCCTCTCCTCTCCTCTCCTCTCCTCTCCTCTCCTCTCCTCTCCTCTCCTCTCCTCTCCTCTCCTCTCCTCTCCTCTCCTCTCCTCTCCTCTCCTCTCCTCTCCTCTCCTCTCCTCTCCTCTCCTCTCCTTTCCTCTCCTCTCTCTCCCCCCCTTCCCCTCCCCCTCCCCTCCCCTCCCCTCCCCCTCCCCCTTCCCCTCCCCCTCCCCCTCCCCCTGCCCTGCCTTTGCCTTGCTTATGCCTTGCCTATGCCTTGCCTTGCCCTGCCTTGCCTCGCATTGCCTTTGCCTCGCCTCGCCTTTGCCTGGTCTTGACTTGCCTGGTCTTTTTTCTCTTGCCTCTTGCCTTATCTGCTGCCTTTTGCCTTGCCTTGCCTTTTACTGCATCCATCTTCTGCTCTCCTCAGCGAAGACTTTTATCCATTAGTATGCTTAGGTGGAAAGGCAGGTTAAGAGTTTAACACTTCTGGAATAATCAATAAAATTTTACTGACTTATATGTCCCAAGGGCTTGGAACTATTTGTTATTATTGATCATTATTATTATGTTCATTATTACTATTTCTACCAGCACCTCTATCTTTTCATTAAACATTTTCTGCTTGCTTTTTCATCTTTCATGTCTCATGACTCCTACACTCTCCTTTCCTTGGAAATGATGAGATGGCTCTTCAATGGCTAGTTGAGAGATTTCTCATTTTTCTAGTGTGTGTTTGGAAGTATTTAGACATTCAGAACCTAAGTCTTTATCTCTGTTTGTTTGCATTTAAATCAAATAAGCATTTGCTTAAGAAAAAAGTACTAATTGAGATTCCTCTTTTTACTATATTCTTGAGATGCAGTAATCTCACTTTTTCACTAGCCCTACAATTTCAGAAGCAACTATTTCTATTTAAAAATCAGAAAATCAAATAGAACACTAACAACTTTAAGGGGGTGGTTTCACAGCAGAAGCATTTCAGTGTGATCCTGAATTTATCAGGATTGTGTTTGGAAAAGTAGCAACTCTGCAGCATAAGCAACAGTTTTATGAGCTTACATTCTCCATATGAGCTTATATGCTCTGTGCCCTTTACTGAGATTTGTATAGCCATCTGAGTTAGCAGACAATGAGTCTGCAACGTTAACATGTTTTTTCAGCAACCTTTTCCCAAGGTTTGGGAGGGGCTTGAAAGAATCAGGAAGGATTTCTTTCTAAAAAGAGGTAAGCAAGCTAAACCTGATAAACATGACAACAGTAACACACAGTCTGAAGTATCACTTACAGAAGCATTCATTAAAAGTTGCTGAAATCTTGAAGAAGTAAATCAAACTGAAAATTGCCTGTTCTGTTGTGGTTCATTGTACACAAATCCTCCAATGGGCTTTGTTCACTGTACCACAAAGGTTCATTATTTTTGCAGAGCAGTGGGCATGCAATTTCTTCCTCAAGAACTTATTTTTTAGTCTCAGCATTTCCATTTTGACATTAGAAAAATATACAACCAAAATCTATAAGACTGATTAAATGTTGATACAGCTGATTCCAGCACAGTCAAAGCCAGTGACCATACATGGAATCTAAACAACAGCTAGTAATTACAGTGTCAAAGGCATGTATACACTGTGTGTTATGTTTCATTGTCTGGCATGCAAATATAGACTTGGTTTCCTTTACACTATTTCCAAAGTATAAAGAAAGCTAACCAGAGAGTTCTGTTTCGTTTACACAAAAGAACAAGGTTCAATCATGTTTGATAAGTTGCAAATTACTGGTAATACCACAAGTGTTGTTACAGCTGCTAAGAGTGGTCAGGAGGATGTACAAAATACAGCCACGGCATGAATCAAAAGAAAAAGTCTAAACAATTTTGAATGATAGTGTATAATACTTCTAACTTTAACTTGGTACAAGAGCTTGTCCACAGCATCTCAGGCAGTGGTGAGATACACAGAGTAAGTTGCCACGTATGTATTTGGCATTCAGTGTTCCAGTAGAATCCCCAGTGACTTTCCAAAAGTGTTCGTTCTCCTAAGAGGAGCAGAGGATTCAGATGGGAAAGAAAGAAGAAGCAAAGTTCCTGTGACATAAAATACACTTGCTTAATAAATACATTTTATTGTTTTCAGTCTAGCAATTTTCCTGTGGACATTTTTACAGCTGAAAGTATGCATTTCATTGCACCTCTAAATATTATGTATTTGTTAAGTACTTCAGAACCTGTCAGTTTTCTGAGGAGTGCAAATGTCAAAAGACTCACTTGTGGAAGAATGAGTCTCAGGGAGGGATGTAATTTGAGGGGCTGTGTAATATATGCATGTAATACAAGTCCATGATTTACCATAGTATCCTGCTCTATTTTACGTCTCATTTGCTGAAAAGAGAGTGCTTTGGGAAAAAAGTCAGTGGAATGTGGAAGTCCCTTTGGGAATGCTTATCATGAGATGGAAGAGCTGATGCTCTGTTGGTCATTCTGCCCATCTAATTTCAGAGTGAATTAGCTTCTTTGTCTGTGATTACATGATCTTCTCTTTTATAAAAATATTGAAAAGATCTTGGAAAGAACTACCCACCAAGGTCACGTATAACTATAGAAAAGGAACTAGGTAAAGAAAGGTTGAGGGAACTGGACTTATTCAACCTGGAGAAGAGAAGGCTCTGAGATTACCCCATTGTAGCCTTTCAGTATTTTAAAGGAGCTTATAAATAACAAGGATATTGACTGGCAATGATAAGGACAAATGGTTTTAAGCTAAATCAGGGAAGATTTAGATCAGATGTTATGATGAAATTTTTTACTTACTTAGAGTGTGGTGAGGCAGAGGGTAGTTGCCCAGACAAGCTGTGGGTGATCCATCCCTGGAGGTGAAAGCCAGGTCTGAATTCCTGGAAGCTTGATCCAGTGATTGGCAGCCCTGACCATGTCATGGGGGTTGGAACAAGAGGAATTTTATGGTGTCTTCCAACCCAACCCTTTCTATGTTTCATTCTAAAATTCTATGAACCTAGACATGGATCATCCTAGGTACTTTCTTGGTGGTAATGCTGTCTTTTCTCTTTAGTTTTTCATTATTTCTTATTACTATAAAGTACTATTTATCTTTAAGCATATATGAGAAAAGAAGGAAGGAAGGCATGAAGGCAGAAACAAAGGTAGGAAAGAAAACAATAATGTAACAAATGAAAGAAATAAAAGAAAGAAAAACAGAGCACTAGGAAAAGTCAGTGTTTACATCCAAATCAGCACAGAGCAAAAGCTTTTGAGTACTATTCCTAGAATTTAAACAGGAAGAAAACTGACACAACTATGATATTTCTAATACTGACATTTCATATCAAGTTCAAGTCCTGTTTCCAAAAGCTCAACTCCTGACTTTTGTTAAGGAGCTGATCAAATTATCATTTTTATTATTTTCCCGTGGTTTCATTGTTACCATTGCTGTAACCAACTCCTAAAATTTTGTCATAGTTCAAGCAGCACTGTTTTCTTGGGCCATGCTAATTGGATTCAGGAGAATACAGGGAAATCTTTAGTCATTATGAGGATGAAAATTACAAGCTTTTCTTATTACCAAAATAAAAGACAGAAAAGCGTAACTAACAAGAGCACAGCTGAGAAGCAAACTATGAAAACACTAAATTTGTCTTTAATATCCCATGATTTTTAAAGACATTTCAATTCTAGGGAGCCATGTTGGCAACTCTGTGAATGTGTCCCAGGAGAGATGAATGTTATTCAAACATGAGATGACTGGGACACTGCTAAACCCTCAAGTAACTACAGTCCACAGGATTACATGTTTAAGCAAGCTGTTCCTGTTGTAGTCCTGCCACTTCAGTCAGGATGTGCTCCACAACTGGAACAGCTTGCATCGGGTTAGCCCCCTGGGAAAGTTCTAATTTACAAAACCCTGTTTAGAAAAATCAAATCTATTTAAAGGCATTACACTATAAACATAAACTCCCTAATGAGCTGTAGTGAAATGGCTCTAGGCTATAACTTGTGAAGTTCAAATGATTTAGCCATTTTCTGCCATGTATTATTTTCATTTAATCTGTATCACAACGGTTGTAAAGAGTCCAGCTGTTCAAAGCTTAAAGTTTCATCTCAAGCACAAAGGCTAGTCCAAATGTTCCCTTCTCTACAGTGCTTAGCAAAGACTTGTTAATTAATAGATTGAATGGTTCCCAATTTATATTTTCTTAAAGGAAATAAAAATTTCTAACAGAACTACCAATGCTAAAAAGATTGTGCTTGAAAAATAGGTCTTAGAAGAATCACCAGGAAAGAAAGATGGAAAGAAAGAATCAGGAAAGGAGAGAAGAATGAAAAAAGAATTCCACCAAACATTCACTCACCTGTTCCATGGTACAGTACTACGTGCTTTCAGGTTCAAATATTCACCCCCTTGTAAACATAATATCTGACCAAGGGTGCAACCTGAGGATGCAACTAACCTTTCACTGGCCTACTTTTACATCTGCTAGCTTCAGTAGAGTTACTTCTCAACTGTATTCTTGTAAGAAGGCAATCTCTATCACTTTTAATGCAGTCTAGTCACTTTGTGCAGAAATTAACACCTACTGTGTTAAATTCTCCCTAGCAGATATTTGAGAAATCCCATCTATCATCTTTACATAGAAGCAGAGGAAGCAGTGGAGGACACACAGGTACTTTTAGAGGAAAAACAGAATTAGATGGAAAATCCACAGATGAATAATATGCATTTCATAACACTCTTTGAGAGAAGACCATTCTGTTAAGTGTAGATCTTGGTTTCCCTCAGGTTAACTTCAAGTAACAGAAAAATCAACTTCTGAGAGATTTATTAACTAATTATGTAATAAAAAAGTGGAATATAACATCAGCACTCTATACCATTGACTAACTGCTCTTTTCAACACTTTGTTTCAATATTCAGAAAATGCATATCTGTAGCTATTGGAGAATTTGGTCTGGTCAAGATCACTTTGCATGTTTAAACATTAAAAAGTAATATTCTGAAATGTGTAAATGTTAAAACCACAACTTCCATGTGGTAATGGAGAATAAATATAACAAACCTGGCCTGTTTAATAAATGAAATGGTATAATGTTAACTGGAAGAAATGGATTACATTCATTTAACTACTTCCTATTTAAAACAATTATTTAAAAAAAGAAAAATTATGCTGATAGTATTTAGAATACTACAATAAAAATTTAAAAAAAAAAAAAAGGAAATATAACAAAACAAACTTACATTGTATTTTAACTTCTCATTGATAGAAATATTTGGTTTATGCAGATATTCTCTGTATTTACACTGGGACTTTATACCGAAACACAGCCTCAAAAGAAAAGCTTTGCAGGAAAACAGGTCAGTTCAAAAAGAGATTTGTTAAAAATGGTGGTTCCCTTTTTATGCCTCAGATGAAAACATTGGTGAAGGCAAATGCAACTGTAACGACATTTGAATCCTTTGTTTAAGTATTGTTTTCAGTTGCTAATGGTGTAAAATTTGAGCTGTGAATGAGGATATGATTTAAGTTATACTGCAGTTTGTATTGTTTAAAGAAGAAATTAACACTTTTTCCTGAATTTCATGTGTTTTCTTTGGTTGTTTGCCTATCATTTCATCATACAACAAACATGTAAAAGCTATTCTGTTCTGGTGACATAGGTTTCTGTGCTGAACAAAATGCAAACATAAATAGGTTCAATGTCCCATTCACAGTCCTTGAGAGAAGAAAAGCTTTATCACAAAACCACTATACAGTTTAACAAAGTATTCAATTCTGCTCTTGAGACTGTTAGTTGAAATACATATCAGTACTGATTTCATGACCAGATTGTTGGCTATAGCCCAAGCGTTCTAGCAGCTGTTCTAGCTTCAGGGCACAAAGGCAGCTTCAAGCCAATTCTGCACTCACTCTCCAATAATATTTTGGAGATTCCTCTTCAAATTTGCCCCTTGGCAGAATCTAAACTAATAAAGGGGATCAACAGCTCTAAGAAGTCAAGCTTGAGCCCAGGGATGAGTTCTGCACGAGAAAACTCCAGACACAGCATGCTTCAGATGCAAGGATAGCTTTAAAACCACTTGATTACATCATGAGCACAGTAGCACTGTAGTATTTGGAACAGCTTCCTCCATAATGATTTAAAATGGAGGATTCCTCTACCCACTCCTCCAGTGGCTTGCCAAGCAGGAATTAGCATAGCTCTGCATGGATAGAGAAGCACAAAGGTACCTCAGTGTACTTGAAATTCAGACAGGAAGTCTGGACGTTAGGGAGGCTGGGTATTACATGGTTCTCCTGCCAGTGTGATTAACTCCATGCTTTCAAGAGGTCTATATTCACACTTACCAATGCAAAATTGGACTTTTTACTTCACTGTGATGTAGCACCAAAACAAATGAGCTAATTTTAATGAACTTGCCTGGGTACAAAGGCAGAACTTGGTGCCCCTCAATTATCAGGCCTAGCTTTTCCTGTGTAAAATTAGCCCATGCTGTGTTCTGCTGCTACTGACTGATACTTGAGCCAGATCTTGTGTAATGTAATATAGACCTCAGATAAAGAGAGCTTCCGTGACCCATTTCCAGATGATGTAAAACAGTACAGTTCCACTGAGGTAAATTAACAGCTGAAACCCTTGGCTTATGAGTTGAGATACAGTGCTTTGACTAGGCAATCATTCCTTACTTTTATTTATTTAATTAGAATCATGCAGTGCTAATGAGATTATAGCCTGGGGATTAGGAAATACCTTTTCAGAAAGGTATTCTGAATTGAAGAGAGACATACTAAACATACACAGCCTCAGTGGAACATGATGACTAATTCCATCAGATTAATGAACTGAGAACCTCTTGGCATGTGTTCCAGATAACATTGGACAATAGCAGTGACCACTGAGGAAACAATATGTCTGAAGCAGCAAAGTTAGGAGTTAGCCTCTAATGTGTGTTATTCCACTCAGATACATTTGTTCATACTTTACTCACAGGCACACCAACAAATGTTAATCACAGACAGGTTTTTTTAATTTATGTAAGTATACAGCCTTTTGTTCCTTTTTCCTGCAACTGGACAATTTAATTTCATTTCCCAGGATAAATATGTCAGCTATGCTTTTATTCATTTCACAAATAATCTGGTTCTGGAATACAGTTGCCTGGATTTTGGAAGAGTGTTGCTTGTTCTACCATCACTGCTGGATTCAAGGTGCAGATATAGAACCCTTCCATTTGATGTTTATCCAGTAGCTTGAATTAGAAGTGACTAGAAACTAGTAACTAGATAAAAGAAAACTGAATTTTTCACACAACTATACACTGGAACAAATGGTTGGGGAACTAATAAAAACAGAGATTTTGATACAACATTCAGATAAAAAATGAAAGAAGGAAATTAAGATAAAAAGTCTATAAATTAGCTATTTCAGCTTATTATTGTTAAAGTTTGTTTCTGAGACGCTGACATGCCTCCCAGTCTCAACTGGAAATGAGTATGTATGTCTTGTACTTCTAGGAACTGACAGCAAAATCCATAGTGTTTAGGATTACATAGGAATGAAAATGCATTGTATCCAGAAGTAGATGTTCCTTATTAGGCATGCTCAATCTAATGAGCAAGAATACCTAAGAAGCAGAATATCAGCATAATGGTTAGTACTGTAATGCTTCCAACTGTAAAACTCAAGTGCATTTCAAACAAGATTACATATGACGTAACCACGTGAAACCCAAGGGTAGTTTCTTCCTTCCCCTACCAGTAGAGTCAAGTCTTTGGGTTTTCAGAGTTTTCACCTACAGTACAGATGCCAAGCTAACAGTAACTGAGTTAAGATGACAATGATTTGTTAATAAGACAGAGAATGGATTATGAAATGTAGGAGAAAACACATTTCATTGTTAAACAATGTATTTTGGCTTTGAAGTGTTAAGTTTATGATGGATTTCTTCATGGTCTTCAAACTCACCTACATTCATTCAGTAGAAGATGAGCATTGAGATCATTTGACAAGGGGGATTATGCTGAAAAAATGTTACAAGTGAATATTGATTAAACCTGCTTTCCATATGTGGTGTGACAATCTTGAAGACTGGAAGCCAAGACATTCTCAGATCTTGTGCTGTGAAAGTGGCCTTGCTGCTATGCCAGGGTCCATAGTCAATTAAGGCAACTATGTAGACCATGGTCATCTATAGTGTAGAGTGCTTCATCCATTCCTTCTACAATGTCAGTGAAATTCAGGCTTTTTGTCTGCAGTCCCGCAGGTCTGGAGTCTCTCACTCCACATATGCTGCAGGCTGCTGCACTGCATCTTTCCCTCAGCTGGAAGCCAGAACTTTATGGGAGGCACTATACAGGCAGTGTAAAGAAACCATAACTTAAATTTAGCAGAAAGCAATTATGTTTGCACTTGTTCTGAAGATCTGACCTTGCCCACCCTCATCTAAAGTTAGCTGAAGACAGTGATATTGCATCCTACTTTATAATATGAGGTGCATAAGCTCACACAGGCCTTGCCCCTGGAATATTTAGGCTGCAGGAGAGGGATGAGAAGAAGACAGCTAGAAATCTGTCTGGATGCAGACTGAAGCTAGGTACTGAGGTGGACTGACTTCAAGCGAGGGGACTGAGTGTTGTCTGCCTGGATGCCTGTAGCAGGGATTTGATTCCAATGAAGGTTCTATTCTTCAATAAGACGTATTCAAAGGAGTTTTGAAAATAAATTAGAAACATGACACTGAAGTATGTAGAGCCAGAGTAAACCCTCAGTGTCAGCTGATTTTGTTGCAAGCACAGTGAAACAAAAAAAGACTTGATAGTTAACATCTACTGAAAAATACATCTTTGACAAGTAATTTGAGCCAGTGTAACTTTACTCAGCAGGAAACCAGGAAAAGTCATTATTTGCCAAAACAAATCTTTCAAAATCTGATAATGTTTAGGAAATAAACAGCTCAATCAACAGACTGAAAAAAGTTCAGGCAATTTCCTTTCCTGAGATGATATTGGGCAACACTGAGAGCACATAAGGTGCTGCAGTTGGGAAAAGACATCCCCCAGGACATTACTTTGCTCTGATTGCTCTTAGAGAAGAAGGTTCCCTGGAGACCACAAGTAGGCAAATGCCAGGCACATATCTTCTGTGCACAGTTAGTAGTTTGGCATCTGCATTGCTGAACCAGAGGATTTGACCTCTGCATTTTTCAGTGAGATGAGATATTTATCCTGTTGTGAAGTTCATGCTGTAATCCATTACTTCTAATGAGTTAATTCAATTGTAAATGATATGATATAAATGATGATTGCAGTTAATTGAAGGCAGTATCCTTTACTATCAGCAGTGGAGGAGCTAGAAGGGATTCTGGTTCTGATTAAGCTCTGATTTTGGACAAAGGCTTTCAATAATCTTTCCTGGTTGTTTTTTATTGTTGCTGTTGTTGTCATTTTTGTTTTCTGTTTTTTATTATTTGAATTCTAGCCAGCACCTGTTAGATAATAGAAGTGACTAAAACCACATTCTAAAACTCTTTAATCAGCAAATAAGCTAGCAAAAATCATGAAGTCCCGAAATTGCTCTCCAATCAGAATATCTGTTACTATCAGAACAGAACTATTTGCTCTTGCCTCAGGCTCAGGAAGAAGAGGAAACTTTCTGGTTTTGCCTTTTTCCTGGGCATGGTTATGATCAAAGAAAGAAGATATCAGATGGCTTTCCCGAGTCCTTCAAAAAGACTAAAGAAGTCTGATATTTAAACTGTGCCATGAAGTTATTACCTTGTATCTCAACCATAGCACATCAGAATTTAGGAATGTAAATATCTGGTAAAGGGAATATAATGAACCAGAGCAAAGGCAGCAGGGCAAAGGGCCACTATTCTCTTCTCTGTGGCCATCCAGCATTTTGATTTTCGTCACATCCTTCTCTGGAACATTATTTAACTAATAAAAAGGAAAGAAAGAAAGAAAGAAAAAGAAAGAAAGAAAGAAAGAAAGAAAGAAAGAAAGAAAGAAAGAAAGAAAGAAAGAAAGAAAGAAAGAAAGAAAGAAAGAAAGAAAGAAAGAAAGAAAGAAAGAAAGAAAGAAAGAAAGAAAGAAAGAAAGAAAGAAAGAAAGAAAGAAAGAAAGAAAGAAAGAAGAAGGAAGGAAGGAAGGAAGGAAGGAAGGAAGGAAGGAAGGAAGGAAGGAAGGAAGGAAGGAAGGAAGGAAGGAAGGAAGGAAGGAAGGAAGGAAGGAAGGAAGGAAGGAAGGAAGGAAGGAAGGAAGGAAGGAAGGAAGGAAGGAAGGAAGGAAGGAAGGAAGGAAGGAAGGAAGGAAGGAAGGAAGGAAGGAAGGAAGGAAGGAAGGAAGGAAGGAAGGAAGGAAGGAAGGAAGGAAGGAAGGAAGGAAGGAAGGAAGGAAGGAAGAAGAAGAAAGAAAGAAAGAAAGAAAGAAAGAAAGAAAGAAAGAAAGAAAGAAAGAAAGAAAGAAAGAAAGAAAGAAAGAAAGAAAGAAAGAAAGAAAGAAAGAAAGAAAGAAAGAAAGAAAGAAAGAAAGAAAGAAAGAAAGAAAGAAAGAAAGAAAGAAAGAAAGATTGGATAATCTCTATGCTTCTAGCTTTCACTGGACAAACTCTTGCCCTATGATTACAGGAGCTGAAATCTTCCTGAAACTGGAACTGCAAATTCATGGCTCTCTGTCCTGTAGAGTAAAGATGAACAGTTGGATGCCAGGAAAATGTCCCTTCAGTGTTGTAGCAAATGATTCCTAAAGTAAATAATATAATGTACGCTTTCTGCATAGGAAAACAGTAAGACAGCTTTGAGATTGCATTTCTCTGAGTGGAATTGTGTTAATGACTTCAAAATCTTTAGAAATAGATTCTAAGATTTATCATATCCATTACCCTATTCTGCATATTCTAAAGAAAAATTTCAAAGACAGAACAATGTAAGATTATATACTGCAAGCCATTAAACAAAGCCTTTTGGCATTGAATTTCAGATGAACAAACTGCATGCAACAGCCAGAGGGGAAGGAAAATAGATACCAAAGGATTCATGACAATATAGCAGTATGCAGACATTTGTTACTCTACTGGGGCTAATGAATGCCTCCAGTGCATCTCTGCACAATTGTTCTCAGGACCTTTTGTTATTTTGTTTTATAAATCCTGGGTGTTTTTCAGACACAGAGGCTTTGGAGAGGGGAGCCTACAAACAGATAGATAACCACAAGACAAATTCAGCCTTAGCTACATGTATGTTGAGCTCCATGATATTTACAATAGCAGCAATCTGTTTTCATGACAGCATGTTTTTTGTAAATCCAAAGAGATAAACTTTCTCAGCTATTTATAAATCAGATGCTTACATTATGATCCCCTGCCAGGAACTCTGTTTTCTGTTGAACTTTGCTGTGTTCTGTTTGACAAATCTGTTTGTTACTGTAGTGCCAAAGGTGAGAAAAATATACTGGAATCCTGTAGGGAAGATGGAATAGCTCTTTGTGACTGGAACAGTGGTGTCCTGCCACTGTTGGGGTAAAGTGAAGTCAAACACCTTGGTCTGAGCATAGCTATGAGCCAACACTCACAGACTGTTTCAGATCTGCCACTAACTTCCTGGGTGGTCTTGGAAGAGAGGTTTGCTTTGATAAATCAAATTAATATTGCAAACTCTTAAATTTTGGTGGTCCTCTATGAGGTAGTGTATATATTTAAGAGAATTGTATTTAGTATTTTTCTCATTCTTTAATTTATTTTTGCTGTGCATTGTACAGCAACGTACAGTAAAATTAGAAACAAACAGCAAGATGGGTTTCATAGTTTGCAGGATACATGACAATAAAAGAGAAATATAATTGGTTTTCAAGGAGCACAACAATTTGTTACACTGTAGTTTAAATGTAAAATATAGTTTCATTGAACAATTTATATAAAATCATTAATGTGTTGAATAATAATTAGATTTGGACATATTGTGTGAGAAGGTCACAGATTTCATGGTGTGGCTACTGGGAGATTTTTGCAAAGCAGTTTATACAATTCTTGGGCTGTTTATTATTTCTGGATTGTACATTTCAATCCATATGAACAGAAATTTCAAGTTCTTTTCGTATGCATTGACAAGAATGTAAGATCAATCGTGTTCAATGAAATGACAGGTCCATTTAGTTCAGCGGTGAACCTTTCATAGTTACCAAAAGTGGATGACAAGTGGAGACAAAGCACATTCATCAGGATTTTCTCGCAGCATCCAACAGTTTGTGGCTCAGGTACATTCATGTTTGGATGACAGCTACTTCAGGACGTACTTAAATATACGAAAATATAATAAAGCATATATAAAATTTGTATTCCGACTATCAAGAAGTTATTCCATATAGAAGTGTATTCCAATGCTTAAGAAAAATTTATGTTGTGTATAGCCAGAAATTGGTATGGAGAGTTTACAGTAACAATTTCCTTTGTTAGCTACCTGTAAAGCTTAACACATTCTCCTTGCCCATGCATCCACATATAAAATGTTTTACTTTTTGAATCTCTCTCCCTCATATTAATGGGAAAAAGATGTTTGATAGCACAGGAGAGGCAAATTTTGAAAACCCCTGATAAATATATGATTTGAAATCAGAATGAAAATAACAGTACACAAATCAAAGAAGATACGAGTGTTCAATTGCAAAGGCAGTGAGACAGTAAATGCAATAACTAAATGCTGGTCATAAAACAGAACCTCAGACTATACACTAGGATTCCTTTAAAAGCAGGAAGGTACATGAATATAAGTAATGAGGAAGAATCTGGACATTTTTTGAAACATTCCCATATTTCAGTAACTTACAACTGGCCTTTGAAATTTGGCTGAGACGAGTTTGGGGTTGGAATTTGACTTTTATTATGGTACATATTGCCTTCAATTGCTAAGCTGCTTTGAGTTCTGAGTGCTGGAAATCTCAATTGCTCTTTACATTGTGCTCAAATTGCACAGCATTCCCTGTGCTCTCAGCAGTCTTCTCAAAATCTTCCATCAACAACCCATACATATTCTCTTTTCACATCAGATACAGAGAGAAAGGATCTTCCTTTCACTTTCTGTCACTCCAGCTTGTGTTTTGCAGCTGCAAAAAGACCCACTGAAATGCTTCAGTTGTTACTTCCCCTTAATTCACAGCTTTCACCTTCATCTTTGCAAGCCTGAAAAAAAGGTCTCACAATGATCTTTATGGCTTGTAAAATCTATGACTGGTTTCCTGCACATCATTTATTTTCTGTAGGGCAAAGAGAATGGTTTTAATACAAAAGAAATGATTGTACCTCAGAAGTTAATTTCCTATCCCACATGTAAAGATGAGGAGAAAAGGGGAGCTGGGGATCAGGAATTAAGATATTGACATTTGTCTCTTTCTGAGTGCCAATCTCATTGATACCTGACCTGATACAGGTAGAGTATATCTAAATTCAGCTAGAAGAGCGTGCAGTTAAAACTCTCCTTTTATTCCTGTGGATGACAACAGTGCATGCTCTATTTTTGTCTGTTTATTCAGAGTAAAAGTGGGGAATAGAGTTGCTTTCTTTTTTTCTTTCTTTTTCTTTTTTATATATTTTTTTTTCAATAACTGTGAAGATATGGAATGAGGGGAGTGTTTCTCAATATTTTTATCAGCTGTTTTGTGACAGTTTTATAGGATTTCTGTTTTTCTGTGTAGGACTCTTTTTTTTTTGGGTCTCTCTTTGTACATGTTATTCTGAACATGTACTGTAATACAAAGAGATTTGTACAGTACCACTGCACTGATGTTAGTTAGACAGGAGGACTAGTGTCCAATACCAGCTCTGCCCTCAGCCTGAGGGATGTTTCTGAACGTGTAGCTTCATTTCTCATTGCCATAGTTTTCCCATTTCTGGACAGATGATGGTGACACACTGCTTGAAAAACTCCCTACACACACTGACAACAGGAGAAGGTACTCTCCATGCCACATATTCATGTCTATACTTAATAAAATAAATACGACAGGGAAGGCTGTGATGATGTGGTTTTCAGTGCCAGCAGGATTAATTGATGCAAACAAACATCAAAATTCATGCACAAGCTGAGGAAATTTTTAATTTAAATTATATTATTGTTATTTTTTTAAAATTTCTACTATTATTTTTCACTGATTTTAAAAAGGAAGGTTATCAAAATATTCTAATTGATGCACTTAATAAATCATAAACTATGAAGCATAGAGCATACTTTAAAGGACTATCCATCTGTTAGCATTTCCAAGTATGAGCCAAGAGCATGCCAGAAACAAATGGAAAATTATTGTAATCAGATCTTTCAAAATCATATTAGACTTTTTAATGAACAGTTTAATGTGATACAAAATTACTTTAAGTCTGAAAAGTGTTGAGAGGCAAATGGAAAGCACAGAATTAATTTAGTTCAACTAAACACTGATTAAATACTTTAAAGACTTTTATCCTGTACTGAAATACTATGATTATGAATTATTATTATTATGCAATTATAAAAAATAACTTAAACAGTGATTCTGAACTATAATACTGATAATTTTATTGAAAATAACATTTACTTGCTCATAAATGTTTTGAATAGTCACAAGCAATTAGTCAAAGTTCACCTTTGAGCAATATTATTTCCCTACAATTTCTAAACTCATACTGCAAGCCTGCTTTAAACTCCTCCCAAATACTGTAAATGGTCTTAAAGCTACAAGTTTCAGCTTTATACAGAGCACTAAGGCAATGAGACCCCACTGTTGTATTAGTCCCTTGTGGGGTTGCACAGGATGGACAAGGGATGTTCACCTCAAGAGGGACAAGCAGCAGTCTTTTAGTAACCATTTTCTCATCAGGGAATGAACAGTGTTTCTCATTACCCAGAAGAGCAGGAGAACTGCTCTGTGAGGACATACACATGTACTTAAACCCCTCAAAAGTAAACAGCTGTTGTATTTCTTAAAGTTCTGAATACAGACTCTCATGTTTCAAATGTAAATGTCTGCCTTTACTAGTCAGACTTAACAATGGCCAGAAACTTTGAACTTCATTTAGCCTTCTAGTATGAAATGGGTAGATGTGTGTATATTATCATAAGACTGACAAAGATTCAATCTCATTTGATAAAGCTGTATTTTCCAAAGGAGATGAGAGGGTATTCATATCACTGGACAATCTGGGTGCTATCTCAGGAAAAATGAAATACTTCAAAACAGAAACATCAAAAGACTTTGAAACAAAAACAGCTTCTCCTAATCTTGCATCCAGGGTATGTACTGACTTTGCAGAATAACTACAATTATTTCTAAATGATGTTTGAAATGAGTAATGCCTACCTAGAGACTACAACTATTGTATGCAATCTCTGGTTGGCTGTGCAATGCACTGTAATCCTATGCTTAGACACGTCCAGAAAAACAAAACAAAACAAAAATAAATCAACCTACCATACCCAGCATTTCTTGACATTTTTATTCTCTTTCTTCCCACCCTTCACTTCTACTACACCATTCCTATGCTTTTCCCCATATTCCAGGGTTAGAAATTTCCTCAGCACCTCACTTGAGACAAAAACCACTCAAGATGAAGATCAGCTACAACTCACAGATGTTTCCAATGGGCTGGCTGCACAAAGTTCATCTGTTGTGAAAAGACATTGAAAATAAAGACATGAACACCATTCATTCAAAGGCACTACGGATGTGTTTTAATGTATATGTCTAGATCACACTAGTTTTTGCTTCAATCTCTGATTACTAAAGAATTATGTTCCCTGTGCAACACCAACTAAAGCAATGAGTCTGCAAAGAATTCTGTGTACTTTGTTAACCTCATACAAATCAACTTCTGCTAACCTCAGTGGGAATATCCATACACACAATCTTTTGAAGAATTAGCATTTGAAGTGTGTGTACTTCAAGATATTAAAAATCTTAATGTTTGGCTGATGCAACAGTTATGAAAGGCACAAAAATGAACATTAGGTTACCTATCAACTTTGAGAAAAAGGTAGAACAAATTTTTACAACTCAGAAAATACATGCTATTGTACTTTAATTTCCTATTTTATTTTGAAAATCAAACATCTCTAATCAGACATTTAAAAAAATTAACTTTTGTTAACCACACTGCTCAGAGTTAAGCAGATGTGAAAATCTTGTGCAGTAATATACTGAACCTTACTTTACACTCATCAATTAATAAAATCCGGACTTCTTATATTTGAAATCAGATCTTCTAGGAGAATTTTGACAACTTCTTCCAGAGGTCCATGTACTGTGTAATTGCAGTGAACGTGATGTAGACACCATAATGTGCTCAGCACTTTGAATTATAACAAGTCTGATTAAATAAAAGCTTGGTGGAATCAAAACATTTTGCACAATTGTTACACTTTTGGGGAAAGTCTTTGTCAGAAATGCTAGTTGCTTGTTAGTCAGGAGATAAAGAGAAGAACACACAGCTGCCCCGTACATCTTGTATAGCTGGAGAACTATGCAGGGTTGCTCTGTGCAGTATACCCAGGAAAAAAATCCTTCAATTTCCTGAATGAGGAGGAGGGAAGCCAGTAAGCTATGTCTGAAATGCGGTGGAGCAGACACTTGAATTTGTGCGCCCCACCTCCTTAGATGGTGACAAAACCTCTCAGAACACACACATTTACAAGTTTGTTTTTGTAAAAAAAATTCAAAAGATCTCTCAGTTAAGAAAATAAAAAACAAATCAAGGTATCATAGCTATTGTAAAAAATGAACTGTTTATCTTTGCCATCCAAACAGCCTCATAACAAGCCAGCTGCTCTCAATAATAATCAAGGATTGGCGATTCAGTTTGCATTTATATATAATCATCAGATTTCAAGGTCATTTGCTGGCTGATCAAGATGTAGTTTGCAGAAGAGTGTAGAGGCATATGTAGATAGACCATGTGGTCTTGTACTGGAGCTCAAGATCTCTGCATGGATTATTAAAATAACAACTTGACAGTGTAATAACTGTTAACCAACAGTGTAGCCGGGGAGCATGCTTAATGAAAATGTGAATATATCCACAGAGATTTCTCTTTGATCCTGCCTTGAAAATGAGTTTTTAAAATGAGCTTCCAAGTCATTGATAATGTTCTTAAATTTCACTCCAGTGACTCTTTAGTTCTTTTAAAAAATGGCTTTATTTCTAGGCATGTGGAAAATACGTGCTTTTGCTCAGTGGTTATAGAAAATATTGGCAATTGTTCTATACATAAAGTAATCCTTAAGTGATTTTAAAAAAAAAAAAAACCACAAAAAAACAGAAAAAGCAGAGACCCCACCAAACACACAATCAGCTGCCAAACACACTTTCTCCCTAAACAGCAGGGTTGCCATCTATATCAGCAGTTGTGAGGACCCTACTTGGAGATGGAAGGAAATTATCAGAAGGCGTATCAGCGCATGAGTTAGTGAATGGTAAACTGTGTGGAGAACTCAGGACAACAGTCAAGGCTTGACAATGCCATAGTGAAGGGAAAAGCTGATTTTGTGGTTACAGAGCAGCATGCAGAAATGATTGCTAAAACTGTGCTTACCCTCCAGCAGAGTGGCAGAGCTGAGTGCCTGCAGCATTACTGCTCTGAGTGCAGCACAGGCTGAAGGTAACTAACAGCACCATCAGACACAAAGGAACACAAAGCAAGAAAAAATAAACAAAACTCAGCTGCCAGAAACAAAGCTACCTTCCTCCTTGCCAACTCCCAATTGTTTTTTTTCATCCACACCTAATTAATCAAACAAACTCCCAGAAAATGACAGTTAATTAGGAGGTCATGGAGCAGAAGTACCTGCATGGTGAAGAAAGCAGGGATTTTCCAACTACATGCATGAGGAGTAAAGTGTGTTTCTTAATGTGATGTGCCTGTGGCACGAATACTTGTGACACTTTCTGAGACTCAAGGATGAGGAGCAGGAGGCTGTGGAGTGCCAACAATATATCCACAAAAATATCCTTATTATTCCAAAATATTCTGCATTTACTGCTTCAAGTTGTGTCGAGGATTGAGCTAATGTGATTCTTCAGCAAAGATCACTATTCTCTAGTGCTTTAGAGCTACAAAAGGCCAGGCAAAACAGCATCTGAGTGCAAGTGGAAATACCAAGACTGCATGCAAACTGCATGCAAAGATATTCACTTTGTTTAATTTCAGGAGTTTCTTTTGGTTACTTTCTCTGGAGGTAAGTCTTTGCTCCCAGTGAGACAGATGCCCAGAATCCCAGACAGATTAACCTAAGTGGTGCTTTCAGTTGCTTTCTGGAGGTGCTCTGCTTTCCTCACTGACCACCAAGATATTCTAAAGGTCTACTTTGGTAAGACTTGTTTCTACTACTTGGTAGAACTTGTTTTCTGTTCTGTTTTCTGAATTTTCTGCTGTTGCCTTTCATTAAATTTCATCCTACATCCTTGTTCCTTCCTTCTTTGGCAGCCACCCCAGAGTAGGGCAGCTCCTATGATATGTGCAGAGGTTTCTGTCAATGTCTATTTGAACTGACACTGAAGTCACAGAGCGCCTCTGAGTCAGCACACTCTGCAAGACAGATTGCAGTGTCTTATCAGGAAGCACTTGATTAAGGAAACTGCTTTAATAAAAAGCCATGTACAATTATTTATTTTTTTGTTTATTGGAGTGATAAACTTGGAAGAAGTCTCTCAGAGAATAATTCAGTTTAATGAGAGGGATGTCTATGGAGATTGAAATGAAAATTGGGATCTGGTATCTTAGTTTAGGCTGAGAGAGGATATGTCACAGCATAGACTTGTGCAGAGAAGTCACAGACAAGAAAAAAACTCTCTGGCCACTGGCCTGACCTCACTTGCTCTTTTTCCTTCCTAAATAAGATTCTTCTCTTCTATACTGATGAATGTTATTTGGTCAGTCATCTGTGATGGAACTAAAGGCCTGGTGTGTTTTAATGAAAAATTTTCTGAAAGTTGTTTTAGGAAGAGAATGCCCCAAATAGTAATGAATGTATTGGGCAATGGTTAACTACCTATAGTCCCATTAAAAACTGTACCTCAATCCACCTACATTTGGACACATTTTCCTTACTATAAGAAAAGAATCCCTCTCCTAGAAGAAACATTTCTGTCAGAGTGTAAAAATTTCTACTCTGGCTTTGTGCCTTCAGCCTGTGATGCCCAGATAGTTCACCTGCGGTCACAGAGCTATATTTGAAGAGATGAAGAGAAGCAACTGTGAAATGAAAGACCTTTGTCAGTAATCTAAAGATCTCTCTGCTGGTATCTAAGCCTCTACTGGAATATTTATAAGCAGAATCATGTATTGGGAAAGTCTGGGAGTCACAGCCCTCTCTGCTTTCACGAGTATTTACCATGTTGAATCCTGAAATCTAAGTACTATATTTTACAGCTGACATGAAGATAGTGAAAAGAGTTTGAACTAAATGTAAAGAGGCCACTGGATTCCAATAAAAACATTCTTCTCTTTTTCAAGAGTAGACAAGCAAAGACTTCCCATATCTAGCTTTTCTGACTGGAAACAGGACCCAGCTTTCACATTTTTGTGATCCTGTGTCTGGCACATACTTCCAAAGTCTGTAACATTTTTATCCCTTGTGCTGAAATTTATCAGTCCCCAGAGGTGATTCAAAACAAAGTTGTCTTGGTAAAGAGCTACAGGTTATTCCAAAATTTGAAAAAAAAGCATCAAACTTCAGCCACATTCTTCAACTTAATAATAATGAATTTTACAAAATACAGTGTTTGCTTTTGAAGGCTGAATCACCTTGGCCAAAGCTATAACCTAAAAGAAGAACGTAAGGTGCCTTTCTTGGCTCTGCCATTGGTTCACCCTTCGTCTTTTAGCAAGTCATTTAACTTTCCTGTGCTTTCATCTTCTCCATCTGCAAATTCCACATATGAACTATGTAGGGTAGTAGTCAAATTGGTAAGCAATGAGCAAAACTTATCTGAAGATTGTTAATTAATCTTCCTGTTATCCAAGAAAGGTCTGCCATTCAAACCAGTTACACTAGAGACCAGCAGTAAGAATGGCAACAAACTGGAAAAGATCCTCACATCTTATAAGAGATCTCATGTCAAATATTTGATGTACTTTCTCACAGAGAAATACAATGTGGCTCCTATCAGTGCCCTGAGAGAAGACAACTTGGATAAGGAAATACAGAGACCAAGTCCCACCTTCATTTGATTCAAGTTTCATTGACTGTAATTTCAAACTATTATTAAGGTGGAGTGAATCTCCAAGGGACTCTATTAAAAAATAAAAATAAAAAAAATTCATTTTCACATTATTCTCTGCTCTTTTATTTGTATGCTTTACCAAGTCCCCTGTGTATTTTTAGCTTCTTAGCTACAGGCATTGCTACAGAATGGTACATATCATTTACAAAGGATTTCTAATGAAACTTCTCTATTCTCAGAGAACAGAAAAACAAAACAGGCAAAGATTATCAAAGAAATCAGGAGTCAGATTCAAAAATGGAGAAACCAAACCATAAATAAAAAGAAAGCCAGATACCACAAAGTCAAAAGGAATCCAAACAACATCATTCCCTCCATATGTTTATGAATTTGAAAGGTGTGAAATATCGAAGACTGAAATCTGAATAACATTAAGCAGTACTAACTCAAAAAGCAACATCTTAATTTACCTTTGAGAAGTAATACCAACACAGAAGTGTGTGATAAGCATTATTTTTCTTTGTACAGATGTTAGATGTACCGTGCTAAAGCATGTCAGGTGACAAGCTGGTGGCTGCTATATCACAAGCCAATCATTGCCCACGCTCTGTAGAGCATTGCCAAGTTTAAACTGAAGTATTTCCAGGCTATCAGTCACAATTAAAGAGAGATTATTTTAATGCAGCTATTAAAGGAAAAAAGGTGACTAGTAGTTTCTTGGCTCCTATTTTTACAGACCAAAAGTAGGCATTTTTCTACCACTCCAAGCCTAGCTCATCCTTTATAATCAGTGGAGGATAGAGGTCATCTCATTCAAAAATGCTTTTGAGAGCAGTTCCAGGACTGACTGGTAAGTAGGCCTGCTTCTTTTAGGTAGCTTTGAAGACCGGAGGGGTAAGACAGGGGAGGGGAGCATAAAGTTGCTTTAACCAGCTGAGCTGAATCCGAATGCCACATCCATTCATCTAGCACATGGCCTGTGGCTGTGCTTAGGGAAACAAAAGAAGCTGCTTAGACCCAGACAAATTCTCAATGCCAGGCTAAGTTCAGAATCAGTGCTGTGTAAGGAGAAACCTACCTCACCATAAGCAGGCCCTCCATGCCTTCTTTCTTAGTGTGAAGGAAGATCGAGGAGGTACATGCCAGTCCAGTCCTTCAGTTTTGTCTTTGTTACACAGGGAAATGAAAGCAACTGTACTTTATGCATGGCAGTTAGACTAGGATAATTGGATTAAAAGAAATTACATTGAGGTTGGCTTGTACTTGCAGATAACCATTATTCACACATCAGTTGTTTGTATTTTCATATTATATGTGGAGTACACAAAGATATTCTTAGTCCAAACAAATTGTTTATTTGACAAAGAAAATTTGTTCTAGGTTGATCAAAACTATTCATAAAATTTTGCCAAGAGCAGTGAATAGTTTTAGCCAAAAAGGGTGGGGGCTTTTTTCTTTTTATGTTACAATGGTTCATTTCAGCTTATTTCAAAACAAAATGTTTTTTTTCAAAACAGTGATTTGAGATCAAAGATACCTAAATTGAAAACAAAAATACAATAAAAACAAAATAAAATTAAAAGACTCAAAACTATAACATGTTTGGAGGCTGAATAGAATGGTTCATTTGACTTCAGATAAAGTTCTGGATGGGGGGCTTGTTTGCTCAAATCAAAAAAGAAAAGAAACATTCATTACCTATTCACTCAGCTCTAATCTGGAGGTTTGGTGCAGCCAGTTTTCAACAGCATAGGCAGCTGCAGAGTTCCAATTCAAGCTGGAATTTCTCCATGCTTTGGGGAGCGGGAGGAGAGAGGACTGGAGGAAGCAAGGGGAATGGAAGGTGCTGGAAAAACCTAAAAACGGCAAAGAGTAAAAGGAAAAAATAAACTTTCTGATTTAAAGGAGAAACATGTCAGCACCAAGTTTTTTAAGAGATAGTTTTTTGGATAGTAGAAATCAATCATAAAACTTACACTGCCAAACACATAATACTAAAAGCACTGTGAACCTTGAAAACTGTGTAGACGGAAATGATTTTTTAATTAAAGATAAATTCAGTGAATTAAATGTAGCTGTATTTTAGAAACTCTCCGATTCTGGAAAAAGAAAGTATTTTTCAAAAAGTCAGAGCTAATTGATACAATAATAAAAGTCTATTGGGGATTTTTCCCTTGTTAAATGTAATAGTAACAATAATAATAGTATCAGTAATAATGCATTATTTACTTTTAAGTGTACTTTTCTGTCCTATCTCTATTTTATTTTTTATTTTATTTTTTTAAATAGTTATTTTTCTGGTCCAGCAGCTGCATTCCCTATCACACTTTGTCACATCATCAGTCATATAGCTACTGAAGTCAGCTCCCCCTCAACAGAAAGGGACACTTGTGAGTTTATATTACTGCCATAAATTTTTTGGCAGTAAATTTCTTAACAAATAATCCCATATTCTCCTGTATACAGTGCACAAACTGGCTAATAAAATGATTTCTGCTTGGGGATTTGTGGAATGCCTACATCTTCAGTCAAATGTGTAAGCAAAAGTATCTTATAAAATGTACTGGAAAGTTCATAAGTTTCAGAGTTTGCAGGGAATACTCCACCTGGTGAGAAAAACAGATTTAAAAAAAAATAGAAGTTCTCCAAGTTCACCAGAATCATGAGCCAAGGAAAACCTTAATCAGAGTGAATGGAGAAAATTAAGTAGTTAAGAGTTGGTCTTCTGGGGCTAGCAACACTTGAAGAAATGAAATTATGAAATAATAAGTTTTGGTTTGCACTGAGAACAAGTCAGTCCATGCTTTGTGCCAGCCTCTGCTCTCTGAACTTTCTATCTGGAGATGCTTGAAAAACAGTATAGCACAGAGCTGTAAAGCTTCTTGCTGGATTTGCTTTTTTTTTTTTTTTTCTCCTTACTTTAGGGACAGTTCTCATCTACACGTCACTCTCTTAATAATCCTTTGGCAGCACCAACAGAATTTAAATGAGTATAATGAGATTTCTAGGAATGAAAACAAGAATCAGTTCTAGCCTATGTGATAGTCCTCCTTCATATTTCTATCACTCTTCAAACACAAAATTGGTCTCATGAAAATGCTGGACTTGGTCTTCAGACTTTGTCACTGTCTTGGAGTCATACAACCATTCCCTATGACAGAAAGCATAATGAAGAAAAATACTTTAATGACTTCTAAACCAAATTAATGCATCTAATTTTATTTTATTTTATTTTTTAATTCAGTTTTCACATAACTGTAAGCAAACTAAGGATCTCACAGTGGAGAATCACCAAATAAAAGAAGTTTATGATTACAGGAGCTACTTCATAGAGTGAAAAAATACTAAGTCAACCAAAGTAGATGCAACAGCTGTTCATGGCTTAAGAGGCAGCCTCATCAGCCTCATCAAATTGGATTAACAGAATTCTTAATGAAAAAGTAATAGTATGCAAAGCTGGAAGAAGAGGAAGGGTAGAGAATCACCTCACCCAACCTCATATATCTCAAAGCAGCCAAATCTAATATTTTCACCCCTTGTATTCTGAAAAAAAAAGTAAAATGCGGTTTTGGTCTTGCCTGCATACTATTAGTAATAATAATGGAAACAGAGTAAAGTCAGCATAGCAGAGAGACATGAAGGTAAGAAAAGAATTGACCTGGGGTAGGAATGAAAAGGAAGCAGATAATGAGTATTCAAGTAAAAATGAGATTACATAATAAAATTTTTAATTATGTTTTAATTATGTTTAAATTGATGTGGTAGAAATATTATGGATGCACTGATTGGGAGACATAGTATATAGGAGGTACAGGAGATGAATTCATTGAAAAACAGAGAGAAAAATCCTTCATCACTGAAGAAAATTCAGTGTTTTCCTCATAGTACGAGTTCAGATTTGAATGAATTCAAGCAAACAATTCTGAAGAAAGGTAAAAAGTTGCTGCAAATGCCCAACAGCATGGGAAGAAGGACATATGGAAGCACCTGTATTTTGATGCCTGCAAATTTATTGCAGAGACAAAGCAAAAGCCAAGCATGTCACAGAACTGCTCATGTAGGTCTTCAGGTAGTGCTGCTACTCTTTATGAGATACTTTATGAGCATCATCAGGACAAAAATACCATAAACTTAAATTTATGTTATATGTAACCTTCCCAGGCAAATATTACTAAGTAGAAGAGAAATGGGAGTCGCATTTCCTTTGCTTTGGGAGCTGCAGCAAGCCATTAGCTGTATGTCTCTGTCTCATATCCCAGATACTGCAGACTTGTTGCTGTCTGGTGGTGGCAGGCTGCTTAGCATTCCTCTGTGTAGCCCCGGAGTTTGCCTTGTTACCTTGTGGAATTCAGTTTTGCCAGGAAATGAAAGGATGCCTGACATTTAACTTAAAAAGAAGCTACTCGTGCAACATACATCACTTTCTCCAATTAGGTATATTTTCTAAATATTTTATTCTTTCTCCCTTAGTCATTAGAAATAGAGAATGATTGTCTGACTGTTGAGTCCCAATCCTTTTACGTATTGAAATCTGAGATCTTATAGCTGTCTATTTACATCCAAGAAGAGTTCACACATATATCATCTGACACACAAACCGTTCTGACAGCATATTAACAGTCCATCTGCCTTGTTATAAAGATGTTCTCTGAGATTTGGGCTTTTTCATCTCTCCAATTGAACTGGACCTACAATAGTGGTTTTTTTTGTTTGTTTGTTTGGTGTGTGTGTGAGAGAGAGAAAAAAAATTGTAGTGGAAGTTAAAAACAAGGGCTCTGGTAAACTTTGATATTTTCTTCAAGATAGTTGGATATACAGTATAATTCTTAAGAGAAATGCAGAGAAATCAGGAATCTACTGATGAGTATGAGTATGAGCACCAAAGAAAGTTTTGTTACTTAGACCAAGTCTGTGAGGCATTTATGGTCCAAACTACATCTAAAGTTTGTCTGCAAAATGACTACAAACATATTAGAACAGAATTAAAACAAAAGCTATGCGCACAAAAGCAAACAAACAAAATGTGGTGGAAGATGAAGAGAATAAACTAACATTGAATGACTTAGCACTATTTATATTTCACTGCAAATAGAAAACATTCCAGGGCAGCATAAGTAAATAGGATGGCCAATGTACTGCTGAGGGGAAGGCTTAGAAGAGTAAGAAAAGCTCTTAGACTAAAATTAGAAGGTCAGAGCTTCTGATTTCTAGCAGACTCATTGCTCCCAGTCTGCAATGTGAAGAGCAATTATTCTTCAGGATGCAGACTCCAATGGGTCAGCAGGGAATCCTTCCCTGGGTGCCTCCATATGCAGAAACTGGAGCCTTGATTTTGCCAGGTTCAGGATGCCGTGTCCGGTTGCCCACATAACCAATGCTGGGTGAAAGAGTGGTCCTGAGATGAGGATGTGGGGGCATAAGGGACCCAGTGCATCCTCCTGGGGTTCAGGAGGTTATGGGCACACCAAGCCCCTCTGGATCCTCCCTTCATGTACTGCCATTTGTGCTCCTTGGATGAATTGAGTGTAAGGAACATATTCTGGGTCTTGCTAATAATAGCTTGAATCATCCTGCTGGGAATAGAGTGGTGTCATTAACTCCAGCATAACAGAACAAGGGAATTCAGGGTCAAGCTCAAAAACAGAAAGAAATTTTAATATCTCATTTCATTTCTCCTTTTCTGCTGCTTATGCACTCTCTGGACAGAGAAAAACAGACTTTGTTTGTGTTTCTAATCAGTTTCTACTCAGTTTCACTTTCTAGCTGTCATGAGTGAGCCCAGTGGTCGCAAAGTAGAAATGGAATATTTAAATCCTGTGTCAGCAAGTGTAAGTAACTCTAATCCGTTTATCTATAAGTCTTTTCCTTCAGAATAATCTTGTTCTTTTCTGCTCTGTAATCAATCACAGTCACAAACCTTTTACTTATAGTACGGTTGTTGGTTTCTTTTCCCTGAGGAAAGGCATCCAGGGGTTTATTGTTTTGAATAATTGCAGGTGATGAGAATGCAAGAGGTGAGAAAGATTTGGAAATTCCTGTTTTCTGAGATGGACTTCTATAAAGGCTTACCATAGTTTGGAACAGGAAAAGAGCAAGTATAAAGGGAAAGCTAATAGAGAAAAAGCAGATTCAGTAACAATTTCTTCTGTATTTCCACTATCAGTGGCCACATGTTTGGAAAAGCATCGGTATCAGGAAAATATAAAACTCTGTGTGTGTGTTGGTGTATGGCACTTCATTCTGAATGAAAAAGAGTATGCACAGAACAGTTGAAATTTGGGTTAAGAGAACAGAGTATCTTTATTTTTAAGTGCTTTCTCCTCTTCCTACACAGACATTTTTGGCAACATATCTTCTGAAAATCTTGGCACAAAATATTTCAATCCTCTCCCACAATTCCAAGACTAGAAGATTTAAAAGACTTTTCTGGAGTATGAAAATACTCCAAGATCAAGCTTAGAAAGGTAGAAAGTGGTAAATGCCACTTACTTTTTGAAGACAGAGACTGCCCCATGAACGCAGCTAGGGTTTGATTGTTTTCCTGTTCTCTGAAATATTTCTTAAACAAATGCTGAAGTGTCTTTAATGTGGTCACACTGGAGAATAAAAGAGAATGACACATATTACATAACAATGGTGCATTTGGTGTTAATAAATAACTCTTTATATTTCTGCTTATCCCTTTCTTAAGCAGGGTTTAAGTGGGCTAATAAATTCACACATAAACAAGTGTGATGGAGCTAAATACTGTAAAAAAAAAAAAAAAAAAAAAAAAAAAGTTTTAAAATCTGATGGTAGGACTTGTCCCGGCAGCTCATCACTTTGACAACACAGCTTTTGTAGTCCCTGAGCTCTAATAGCAGCTACGGGACTTAGGTGCAGAGCATGCAAATACTGATACATATACTTAACCCAAAGCCTTGCAAGCCAGAGGTCTTCAGTGTGCCAGATTTTACAGACTCTGCTTCTACTTAGTGATGACCCATTCTCTTCCACTGAATGCTCCAAATTAATCATTGCTCTAGCTGTGAGTGAAAGAGGAGTCCTGCATTTGTGCTCTACAGGTTATTACTAAATCTCTTCAACTCTCCTTTTTCTGGATGCTTTGAAGCCTTCAGAGAAGGCTGAAGCCAAAGTGCTGAAGCCAGGAAGCCCTTCTGCATATCCACATCTTAAAAAAATGTTTTAGCTGAGAGACTGCAACTCTAACAATGAAGGTACATCCAGAAGTGAGGCATTTTACTGTGCTAACATGGCATAAGTCTCACTTTAGCTGCAAGAGTAGTCCTACTTTTCTATCCTTTGTGCAGAGGGCAAAGGTATTACCAGCTCTCAGCACTTAACTGCTGTGAGACATGTTTAAGACATCAGTGGAAATGCATGCTTCTCCATCTTGCAGCTACACTATAGAACACTGTAGGAATTGTGGGGTTTTCTTTTCACTCAGCAACTGTTATCTGCACTGGGAATCAAAAGAGATCAAGTTCAAACCATGAGAGAAAACAAAACACTGAAAAAAGTTAGCATGTTTAACTGAGTGATGAAAAACTAATGAAAAAATCTAAATAAAGTGCCCATTATGGCAAGCAGTACCACAGAACACTGGATTTCCATGTTTCCATTACTTGACTCACATTTTGCTGAAAGACAGCTTGAGTAGGACTTGCAAAAGAACTTAATGACCACTATTTTGACTGTATTAAAAGAAAGAGAGAAAGAAAGAGAGAAAGAAAGAGAAAGAGAGAAAGAAAGAGAGAAAGAAAGAGAAAGAGAGAAAGAAAGAGAAAGAGAGAAAGAAAGAGAAAGAGAGAAAGAAAGAGAGAAAGAAAGAGAGAGAGAAAGAAAGAAAGAAAGAAAGAAAGAAAGAAAGAAAGAAAGAAAGAAAGAAAGAAAGAAAGAAAGAAAGAAAGAAAGAAAGAAAGAAAGAAAAAGAGAGAAAGAAAGAGAGAAAGAGAGAAAGAGAGAAAGAGAGAAAGAGAGAAAGAGAGAAAGAAAGAAAGAAAGAAAGAAAGAAAGAAAGAAAGAAAGAAAGAAAGAAAGAAAGAAAGAAAGAAAGAAAGAAAGAAAGAAAGAAAGAAAGAAAGAAAGAAAGAAAGAAAGAAAGAAAGAAAGAAAGAAAGAAAAGGAAAAAGAAAGAAAAGATGGCAGGGATCTTCTAGAATTAAATTAATTCTTCAAGACAGCGTGTAAGGCAAAAGACATGAAGAAATTGGGGGATAAAATTAGAAAAGATTGTATCCAAATAAAGCTAAATTGTAGTGAGCATGAATCAAGTAACACTGACCTCAGAACACTGAAGAATTCATACACGGAACTATAAATCCTGAGGAAGGATGTTTTAAAATATATAGCTATGATTGTAATTATACGCACACACAGAGTTAGCTGCATACATTACCCTCTTGGATGGGGTCTGAAGAAAGAGTGAAATCCAGCTAGATCTATCAAAGGGTCCTCAAGAGGTGTGGAGAACTGGAGAATACAGTTCAGAGGACAAAATCATTATGTACAGGGGGCACCCAAAGGTGTATGGAGATATACAATATGGCTTTTGTTAGAGTGATCACATCTGTCTAATCTGATAACGTTCTTTGGTAAAGTTACCGCATTTTTCAGACACAAAGAATTCAGCCTCAGTCAGACGCTTTGTATCAGACTGCTGAAGTTATTAATACTTTTGGAGAAGGGAGGATTAATACCGAAGAGGTATGGTATGCATAAGGGACTGGCAGACAGAGAAATGAGGTCAGGTTGCTCTCAAAGAAGAGGTGTTGGGCTGGAGAGAGACTACAAGTTGAATTTCTCAGGGATTTGTCTTGAGCCCAGTCTTCAATATTTCCATCAGCACAGAGGAGGTTCAGAGCATCACACAGGCAGAACTGGGAGCTGAAGCAATAGAAATGGGATACATTTCAACAGTATAAAAGAAAGGCTACATAGATGAGAACTGTTAACAGAGATCTCTGCCATAAACTGAAGGGTCTCTACAGGCAAGAAGGTGCATTTGATTTCATTAGCTGACCACATCAGAACAATGGCAGTCACTAGTATGAAAAATGCAGATGTAATGTTGGGCTTAATGAATTGCAGCATTTCCAGAAGAATGTGGTTAACCTAGGCACTGGTGATACACAATACCATGTACAACTATGGCATTCAGAAAAGCTGATTCCAAACTGGGGCAGGTGGAGGTAAAATCTCTAAGGGAGAAATAGAAATTCTGTTGTGCAAGAAGAGATTGGGAGGATCTGGTTTGAATAACCTAATGTAATGATCCTGAATTTGTGTGTGGACCACAAGTGTAACAGGAGGAAAAAAAACCCACCACCACCACCATAAAAAAAAAACAAAAAAAACCCAAAAAACCAAACAAAACAAAAAAACAAACCCAAACAACAACAATAAAACAAAACAACACCCCAAAACATTAATGAAAGTGAGAGAAAAAGAGAATAAATAAAAATATGTGTATAAAGAGAAAGGTAAAATCTGACAGCCTTCTGGTAGAAGTAGGGACAAAAAACACCAGCACACTTTCAAGTGGAATTTGATCACTTTAAGAGTGATGTAAGCATACCTGAGATAGAAGAGGACCAAATGTAATGATCCCATCACCAGTGTGTTTCTAGCTGCATTGCACCCTTCCAGCTTAAACCTGGCAAGCTGGGAGGTTGAGATGTTTGCCTTAATCACAGAAGTAGTTCCACTGAAGGGAGAGAAAGGAAGAAAACTGAACAGTTCTGAACCATTGCCAAGGATTCGGAGTCATTAAAATAGAAATCCAGGAATCTTTCCAAGATTTTATGTGACCTAGTTCAGCAGTTACAGTTCCCTCCCCCCTGCACACACATCTTGAAAAAAAAAAAAAAGACACAGTGGAGCTGAAAAGGAAAAGGAATAAAAACACAACAAAAAACAGGGAGAGGAGTGATGGAGCTGATCAAAAAAGTATGGGACAACTTCCAGGTGAAAAAAATTAACTGCACTAGGACTCGTTAGCCTCTAGAGTGACACCTAAAGATAGATACGTTACAGAGATGTACAGAATCACACAGCACAGAGAGCACACAGAGACTGGCGCAGGGAGCATCTATTCACTGCCTCACACACAGAACAAGAGGGTTTCAAAAGGACCCATTGGGCAGTAGGTTTGGAAAGAATAAGACAGACATTATAGAATTCCCTACTGAAGGGTGATATGACAGGATAAATCCTTTAACTGAAAATGCATCATATTTGGCTTAGTTGCTGAAGTATGAACTGCAAAAGAATGTGAAAGTACTTCTTGACAGAATTGTTATATTGTGTACTACCATCTTCTAATTGCCTCTGAGAGAAACAAGATGAGAAGGCTGATAGACTTTTGATCTGATTTGTCATTACTGGTCAGTTTGATACGTAAACATATGCCATAGAGACACCAGGTTCAGGATCTTGTTCAGCCCTGTATCCTGGAGCAATCACACAGATAGATAACTATGGCTGCTCCTGTCTGCATACACCTTATCTCAAGGCCAAGCATGTCTGAGCCAACTGGCTGTGATGACAAAGGGAAAGCAGGAGCTACTAGATAAGGTATTTTGGTTGATTTATATATATATATGTAAATATATATATATATATTTTTAAATATAAATATATATATAATATATATTTTTATATATATATATTTCAGTATAGCCACAGCTGCTGAATGCAAGGCACATTCAACAGCTCTTTGTAAATTTTGCAGTTGGAGCACAGCTGAGAACATTTGGAGTGCATCTGAAAGAACATTTGCTAAAATGCTTACACCTGGGTCCTACTGTGCTTATAATGGTGACCCCATAAAAAGGCTGTGGGCTTTGGTTTCTCTTAGCTAGTCCATATAAGGATAGACAAGGCTCACAGAGTGTCCATAACTTCAGATTTAATCAGTTAACAGGAAGGAGTGTGCTGAGATTTATTCTATTTTCTTACCATCTTCATGACACTCAGCATTGTTACACAGATACAGAAATGGAATAACACAGCATTAAGCCAGACGTTAAGGTCATGCTTATTACTGGCTCAAATCAGTCTCCAAACCTTAGCTCCGTCTCACGTGATTTACACTATTACACAATGTTTTAGGGTATTTTATTTGCCTGCAAATAACAGACGAGAGCAGAATAGATCTTGGAGACCACACTACCACACCAGAAATGCTTCCAAGCTCCTCAGTAAGGTGCACAAGTTGGCCCAGGCTCATTTTCTTACTGGGGTGAGACCATGCACACATCAGCCATCCACATGCCTCGGTGCTCGCCAAGTGCCGACCCAATGTGCTCTTCAAACAGAACTCTCCCACCCTCCCATCCTGCTCTCCGTCCCAGCCCATGCCCAGGGGCACAGCTGGAGCCAAAATGCCCAAGCATAAGCAACACGATTCCTTTTATGCTTTAAAGATGCCTAATGTTTTGTGTAGCAATAGTTCAGCTAAAGCTATGACTAGCTCACATGTTTAAAGTTAAGCAAGCACTTAATTAATTTGCTGGCTAGGGGCCTAAAAGTACAGTAGCTGTTACCTGAATACCTTACCTACTGCAGCTATGTGAACTGCCTGCACTTTTTTGTGGTCAGAACCTTCTCACTCCTTGTGCATGAAGCCAAAACATCCTCTAGAGCAGCTGGATGACCCAGGCTGCCACACCTGGTCAGTTAGCTGCCCCTGGACAAGCCACCAGGCCTGGGTGATCTGCCCCTAGCTCTGAACAAGGATAACCAAAGACTCCTTATTGCTGCAGAAATGGTAGATGTCATTGACACATCTCTGGTTCCTACTCTCTCCAAGAGCACTTCTCAATTAACACTAACATTTTTGTTTCATGGACTTTTCCCATTCTCTTTTTCTTTTAATGGACTGCTTTACTAAAGCAAAATACTTATCTCCTTGTTAGAGCCACTGTTTCTAACAAGGAAAAAGAGTTCCCTCTAGCCACCAGCTGCTGTAACAGCACCCATTCTGACTCCATGCAATACTTTCCTTTAAAAGTGGGTTTAAGTTTATGCAGTAGTAAAACTGTAATCTGAACATCAGTGACAAGTTTACTGAATAGTTATTTAGCTCCTAAATTGTTGCATTGTTGTTTGGGTTTTGTTTGTTTGTTTGTTTGTTTTGTTTTTTTCGGTGGGAAGGAAAAGCAAATGTATCTAGGAGCAGAGAGAATGCCATCTTGAGACAAAAATTACCAGCCACAGTAATAAGGTGAAAATGTTTGGAATAATTTAGGATAAAACATTAATTCAAAAATACTTTTCAGCTTTTGGGGAAAAGCCAATGTAGTCAAATATGTCTGGGAAAAAAATATCCTAAGATCAGAGCAAGAAATAATTAGCTGGTAACAGAATTCAAAGAATCCTCCATTTAGTTTCCCAAATAGACTTGGGATTTGAAAATATTTTTATTTCATTTCTGTTTGTTTTATATGTATCCCAAGGTACTAACTTCTGGTGTAAAGTCTCACTTTAAATCACCCTTCCTCGGCTTATTTGGTGTTCAATGCACTCCATAGTCCACTTGGAGTATTAGAAAAGACTAGAAAAAGCAGATCAACATTCCAAGTAAAAATGATGCTGAAATATGTATAAAGTCTGCCAAACCAGCATGGCTATAAAAAATCTCTATCAAGTGGTTGAAGCAGACATGGTGTAGACACCTCACAAACAAATCAGTGACCATGTTCAAACACTACTCAGCTGAAGAATCAATCCATAAACCGCTATCCAAAAATATTGAGGAAATGAGGGTGGAATAAGTGATATCAATATGGGAGTGTGGGAGGTAGAACAGAGGGGAAAAAAATTAAATTGATGTAATATTGAAACAATAATACCAAAGTGAAGTGAAAACTAGAATAATATACAAAAGTGAAGTAAGCGATCATGAAAAATATCACTGTGAGAGCCTGAGAAAAAGACTAGAGAGAGGAAAAACAGAAATGATTGCTGTAATAAGGATGGAAACACAGAAATCAAATCTGACGTTAATTGTAGGATTGCATAGGACTTTTAGTAACTATGGAAAGATATACCGTGCTATGGGTTGCATACTGCTTTCAATATATTATGTCATATGATTAAACCAAAGAAGTGAATGTGAGAATGGAGAATTAACTGCCAGGACAGTGGAAAATGTGCATCAGTATTTGTCATCATATTGATGTAATATTCATTTCCACAGGAATTAGATTTTAATTAAAAAATAACAAAAAATCTACATCAGCTTGTTATCTCCGCTAGAAACTCCATGCTGCTAAGAGATTCATCCAGGCTGTCTATCTGCACTCCCACTTGGGTCTGATGCTATCTCCAGTCTCAGATGCTCAGCTTGAGGGTCTCTAGCAGCTTTAACAGAGACCATATTGCCAGTGGTGTCTTCATTAATTGTTTTTTTAGTGGTTTAGTGTTTACTTAAGAGTGATCCTGTGTGAAAGTGTTAAATGACACAGTGGGTGCTGAGCGATACCATGCAGTTACCTCTGGGCTCTCCAGTGCAGGGTCCCCCGAGGCTTTATGGGGACATATCTTTTCTTCTCCGCTGAGATGTAGCCAGGGCTGTGGTGGGACAAATCAGGTTTTTATCAATGCACAGCAGGTCTGCACAGCCAGTGCACATTTGCATCTGCTGGCAAACAGATTAAGAAGATTAAGTGCATCAAACATTGGCTGAGTTATTTTTAAAAGTATCAATGCTCACAAATCTGTTTTTTTTTTGCTGAAGAAAACCCCAAATTGATAATTGCTGGATACTAGGATGATCCACCCACTGCTGTATCATATTGTGTTTAGTTTCTTTCAATATGTAGAATCTTTCTTGGGTTAGAAGAGACTCCAAGGATTATTAGGTTACAGCTGGGTTATCCCAATCTTCAGTCTGGCTCAATAAAGTAGTTCCTATACTTTTAGGCTTCTAAGACATATTTCTGCAACTGGCACAAATATTTACCACTGAGAATTAACAAACTTGCTTTAAGAGGTTATTTATTTATTTTTTACCAATCACGTTAATGCATGAGTATCTTTCAGAAACATGACTAACTGACTTGTGGATGCCTCCACCCTACAAGTGTTAAAAGCCAGGCTGGATGGGGCTTTGAGCAATCTGGTCTAGAGGGAGGTGTCCCTGTCTATGATTCTATGATTCTATGATCTTACTTGAATATATATTTTCTAGAAATGGTATATGAGCAGATGATACATTTCCAAGTACTTATAAAAATCAGAATAATTTCTGATAAATATGTGCACAGTGTGAGGACAAAAAATTATCGTGAAAATAATCCTTTTGTTTAATACAGTTTATTCACGCACATTATTAAATTTCTATTATAGTAGTAGTAGTCAGTAACACTGTCTTCTCTAACAAAAGCCCTGTAGGTACAAATGAGATAAATCTTCACTAGAACTTGTGGCATAAACTTGCTAGTTAATGAATGACCAGCTCTACTTCTTCCAAGGACATGTATGTGTTTTTAGAGAACTTTTCATTTTGGAACACATATCAGACTATGTATTTTGAGAGAAATGGACAGAAGACTGAAAGAATGTTAGCAAATTCACTAAGAGAAATACAGTTTATGGGAGAAAATATCTACTTTATCTATTTATACCAGCGGTCGGTCCACAAATGCTATTTCATTTGAGCATAGACTTTTTTCTGTGACATCTGTGTAAATGTTTTCATAAACACATTTAAAACAGATCACATTATTGCAAATAATGTCACATAAATGTTTCATTTTGGGATAGAAAAAAAAACACAAAATGAAAATACAAAAAGTAAAACTTCTATTTTTTTTAATTTTTTTTTTAAAGCTATCTAAATCTGAAAAACTTTTAAAGCCCTATTATTTGTGTCACAATAGAGTCACTCAAGACTCCTAAATTCTTGATAAGAGATTCCACTGACACTGGTAAAAATAAAATGCAGTTAAAATTGAGCCTTTTTAAATATTTGGTCTTTGATATGGTTATACCATAAATTCTGGCCAGTACAGAAGCATGCTCTTTGAAGAGAGACTACCATAGCACAGGTCTCTCTGCTGGAACACTTAACTCTTACGACCTCTACCACTAAAACTGGACACAAACACTGGTCTGATTCACAAGAGACAGCTTCAGTGTTCATTATTTTATGAAGTGGAATACAAATGATACCTTCAGATGAGCAGCAAAATTTCAGTCATAGCAGATTCCAATACATACCTTCCCCTTTCATGTGCAAGGTTCAAAGCTTTGCAAGTCTGGAAAGCTCAATAGAGTTTGTAGAGTTAGCCAGGTTCGATTCATTAGGACACAACTTAACTGGCAGCTTGTAAAATAAACCTTGTCCCCCACCTCTTCCACCTCCTTCCAAAAACATAATGCATTCCTGACAGAAAGCTGATAACTTAACCATGCAAAAGAGAATCTGGAATCTGCAGACAAGGATTTTACTATGTGCTGAGCCTGGAAAGTGGAAGAAAAATAATGTACCGTTGTCCCCTACTCACAGAACTTCAGGAAGAAAATCATCCAACAGAGTAGGAAATGTATTCATGACCTCCAGATTCTCACTAAAGCAGGGACAGGCAGTGGCTTATCAATCACATAATTGTTTGTAAAGAGTTATTCCATACAGAAAGGAAAGATTCATTGTATAGCTGCCTACCTCCATCCCTCCCTAAAGACACACACTCCTGAGGTATTTTTCTTCTTGTATTTCAGACTATTTAAAAGTTAATCCCTAATTTCAGCCCACAAACTTCCATCTGCTAACTGAACTTAGTGAAGCTCTTCCAGAATGATAGTTAAAAGACATAAATCTTTGTGTCATACATAAACATTGCCATAGGCAAACCCAACCTATTAACATACAGAAGAGGATTTCCCAGAAGAGATACGTACAGGGATTTGGTGTTCCTTCCATCCTTCCATCACAAAATAAGATGTCAGATACCACACAGGATTATTCTTATTCACTGTTATGTACACACACATACGTAGTCCTTATTGTGCAATATGTATTTGTGAGTGTGTGTGAATAAAATTATGTTAGAAAGACATACATTTAATCTGTTAATCTATACACTGACATATACAGCTGTCAGTGTATAGCATGTTGCTAGTTTTTATGCATCATTTACACTTGTAGATCCACTGGACAGTTTAATAGTAAATATTTCTACTATTGATTAATTTGTCAGAAGTTTCTGAAAATAAATGCTACAGTAACAGGAATAAATCTTATGATTCTTATCACTACTATTAGTCTTTAACAATGTAAATAAAGAATGCCAACTTTCTAAGAGATGCATCTATCACTTTCCTACTACTTTCTGATTTTTGTGTGAGAGTTTCCTTTCATTTTATAAAACCTGGAGTGCTGGTGAAGCAGAATAGTTTCTACTTTACTATGCAAAATTTATACAAATGTGTCCAGAGCAGAGCTGAGGGTTTCTGTGGCTCAATAAATGCATGGTATAGACTAAAATAAATGCAAGGACCAAGACAGGATTAAGACACAGATGTACATTTCAACACCAGAGTCACCTGAATAATATGTATAAGGCAGCCAGAGGGGAAGCAGACATGGAGGGAGGGAAACTTAGAGCCTTTTCTTTTTTCTTAAGCCCCCCCCCCCACCCCCCTCACCCCAGGTATTCTCCCCTTTGCCCTTAAAAAGGATTGTTCTTTGCACCAAAATACACAGTGAAGATAAGACTGGAGAAAAGCATCCAGAAGATATGATTTCTCCCTACTGATTCCCCAATTCTGAATTTCCTTCTCAAATCAAAACCTTGTTAACAGGATCTTCGTATCAGTAAGAATGGAGTAGCTCAGCTGCTTACAGGAGCTGCTTCAATATACTAGTATTCCCATTTCACCATTTTCCATGTGTAACAGTTAGTCCTGTATGCCTTTGTCAGAACCTGAAACTAAAGCTGCTAGAAACAAACAGAAAAGTGTGTTTTATTCTATGGAATGCCACAGAATTACTCTCAAAAGGCATGTTTTTTGGCTGTTAGGGTGGCTGCCCATCTGGTTATACTTTTAAAGAAAAATGATGATTGAATATTCCTTCTTATGTGAAACAGAATTGCTAATTCAGAAATATCAAAGTGATCTGGTTTTTGTTCTGTCACAGCCTGGTGTTCAGGTTAGTTTATTAAACTACTTCAGCACTTTATTTCACCTACTCTGACTCTGCTGTTCTTTAGCCAGCCTTTGATACAGCAGTCCTGACTTGCGCTCTTTGCAGTCTTCTCAGATGGCCATAGTGCAAAAATCCACTTAGCATTTAAACATCGGGCTTAAGGAATGAGCTTTAATGGTCTTGTCCTGAAGAAAGTGTATTTACTGGATTTGTTCACTGTCAGGACTAAAACTGTTGACAGTCTCACCTGCCCATTGATCCAGGGACTGCTTTCCCTTTGGCAAGTCTGTAGTTCTGGCAAAATTTTATTAACAGTTTCATCTTTACATCTTCTTATCTCTTATAGTAGGTAGTTGCTCAGAGGGATTCTTCAGTTCCACATGATCATGTTCTTCTAGGAGTTTTATTACATCTTGCTTTACTTTTCCTTCCTTCCACAGTGAAATTTTGGCCCTTGTTGTCATATATATATGAGAAAAGTGAAGGAATATTGCTACATTTATAAAGATTGAGCAACATTTTGCTACGTCAGAGATACACCAAAAAGAAGGTGCCTGGTTAAAAGTAACTGCTGAGACTGACTGAGGTGCCAGACTGAGTTCTTTAGTAGTGGCAGACATCTGTTTGCCACCCAAAGTTTGGAAAATCTCTACCAACTCACCATTCCACTTTTGGCTGAAAAGTGATTTACCCTTGAGTTTTATAAATAATCTTGCATGAAATGCTTGTTTTGAACAATGTGGTTTGGATTAAAGATGCCTGTTCATCATCATCCCTGTGAACCACCACCTACACTGATATGAGTGTTTTGCATAGTCATTAATTTATGCCTGAGAAGCATTTTGAAAACTTGAATTGCTACATGAATGATGATTTATCATGTTTCTGAGATGTGCTGTTATTGATTATCCTGTTTGAGATTTGAGGAAATGGTTACGAGTTATACCAGAGGAGGTTTAGATTAGACATAAGGAAAAACTTTTTCTCTCAGATTGGTGGGGCACTGGAATGGCTGCCTAGGGAGGTGGTGGAGTTGTCATTCCTGGCAGTTTCCATGAGGTGTATGGATGAGGAACTATAAGATATGGTTTAGTGGCTTGTGGTAGCAACGGTAATGGGAGGAAGGTTGGACTAGATGATCTTGTAGATCCTTTCCAACCTTGTGATTCTTTTAATCTATGATACTATGATTTGTTCCAGAGACTTCTGGAAATGGCACTGACAGCACCATGATCTTGGCAAGTCCATGGACAGGGCCCTCATAGCCTAAAGGAAGCAGAAGAGAGCTAAATAATCATGACACAAACTTTTTGCCAACTGGGCTCAGCTGCCTCTGGAGCCCTCAGCACTCAGAGAGTACATGAAGATGTGTGTTACTGTGGGGAACAGCCTTTCCCTCTCCCTACAAGTCTGGGGAGCACCCCTACCCCTCCCTGCAATTAGCCATCCAGGAGCCTAGCAAACGTTTTCCCATCATATTCCCCCTCATCCCAAGAGCAGGTTTGGTATTACCTAAATGCAAGCTTTGTTGCCCTCACGCCTACATCACACACAAACACTCATCAAACCTGCAGTCATATTTCTTGGCATCACCTACTACTTGACACAGTATGGGTGATCAATGCCCATTTGCCCCTTTAAAGAAGGAAGAAAAAAAAAAACAAAACCAAACACACAAAACAAAAACCAGGTTGTTTTTCAAAGATTCTTAATCACAGTGGAGTTTAGTATCTGGTGAGAGGACACATGAGACAAAAGCAGGGCAAGATGCTTTACCATAATCACTCTGCACTTGTGCACAATTTCTCTCTACCAGTGATAGTAAACAGCTAGAACAGAATCCAGCAGAACACCTTAAGGCAAGATTACTAATACCAGACAGACTTTATGGACGTGAATATCAAATGAATATAATTTATTACAACTCTAGAAATAATAATGATAAAAAAAAAACACACCAGGATAAAGTAAATCAAATTTTCAGTTCCTCAAAGAGTCTTTCCTTAGCATCCCCCTCAGTTTCAGGGTAAAGACAAATTCATGCTGTCATGGTGCTGCTACAGGGAGATGCTATGTGGGATGTCTAAGCCATCAAAGTTGAGGGGCCAGTTGAAGAAGCAGTACCTGTACTACAATGTGGAACAGACCTTTTTCATGGTTTTTCAGCTATTTGTGTTTTTTTTCACTGAGAGAAAACTTAGAAGGCTGTTTTCAATGTATTCCTGTCTGTTCCTTTAATTAATATATCTTGCAAAGCAATCATATTTCAAATTTACTTGGATCAAGATGTAAAAGGTACCAACTTTGTCTACAAGTACAAGAGCTATATCCAGTCCTTCATCAGATGCTCTGCCATTGTCAAATGGACAGTGGTGTCAGGAAAGGCTTCTAGTAAATTCTCACTGATTTTTTAAAATGGGGAAATAATAACATATACTAATCAGACTTGAAAAATTCATTATCATTATTGGTTTCACATGACACATGAATTTTTCATTCTAACTATAGCATGCAGAAACAGAGTTCTGTTGCCATTGAAACTACTTCACAATATCTAACCTGGAAGATTTGTTGTGAAAAGAATGCAGAATACTTCATGAAAAACTGTACTGCCTCACATAGCCATGCTGAGCCCATTCATACCTACCTCAGCTATGAATGAGGCCCATTCAGTTGAACATAGCAAGGATTTGCAGGGTTCAGATTCCAAGTCTGACACAATTAATAGTGTTTATATTTTAAGAATGTTGCTGTTAGGACAGAGTGTATTCAAGACAAGTGATCGTATTTCATAGCACACTTAGTGGGTGAAGAGGCACTTGACATAAGATTCTCTTGTTTCTATAATCCAAACCGTTTTGTTGTTTAGGAAGGTTTACATTTTCTTTGTCCGCTTTCCCTTCCTTTTTCTACTGGTTTCATACATAAGTTTTATTTTCTTGCTATTCCACTGCCTTGCCTTCTGGAAGATGTAAACAAGCAGAAAAATAATCTTTTGGTTTGAGTATCAACAAAGCTGAGTTTCAGGATGCTTTTGGATTTCATGGATCTGCAGTTGCAGGAAAGAAGACTGCAAAGTTATGAAAAAAATAGCAGCAATACTTTCTGTTGCAGATAAAAATATGAAGATTCCAAACTGAGAAGGGTTCATAAAAATGGATATAAAAATAAATATAAAATAAATAAATAGGTATTGGAAAAATATCTATTTAGGGAACATAGAATTTAGTAAATGTAATTCTTTAGTCAAAATAACTGTGACATTGACATTTTTTATGCACTTCTAGTATTATTTCCCCCATATGGTTATGCAGCTATAGTAGGATGACTTTGGAAGTAACATAATGATTTCCGTTCTTCTGAGAACTAGGAAACTGACAAATCTGTGCAAAAAGACATGGGCTCTGCTTGTAGGAGAGCATCTACATTTGTATGCTCGAGTACCTTTGAAGTCCAACTGATTTAACATTGGGTCACAGATATTTCATTAAACTAAGGGGCACAAAGAGGAGCAAAATGTACAGCCTGAAGGAGATATCGTTCAATAAAATGTGTCTATAAATCAGCAAAGTGGAAGCATACATCATTTTGTTTTAGGTCATGAAGTAGACAGAAGCGTAACCTCAATTACAGGGAAGCATACAGGTGTGAGCAATGTAAAAACCAGGAGAAAACCAGGATCCTGCATGAGGCCCTCATGGAGATTAAGATAGGCCATGGATATTCTTAAGAAAACAGGCTGGACCCAAACCAACATGAATGAAAGACTTGAACTGTAAATAGCTCCTAACAGATACAAAAATAGTTTTGAGGGAACTGAGGCAGCTGCAGAGCCCTGGGCCTACAGCAGGAATGAAGTTGTCCCTGTTGGACGGTAACACACACAGTGAGCTTGCTGTCCAGGTGGTGGGTCTTACTTGAGCTTTTGCCATTTGTCAGCATTTAACACTGAGCAACAACAACCAAAAAAAAACAAAACAAAACAACCAACGAATAATAACAACAAAAAGCAGGTCTTCCTTAACAAGGAGTTCCTTTCAGCTGGTTATTAATTAGAGAAGCAAATGCTGGATCTGTCGGCCCTCTGCAAAGCAGCTCGCAGGGGAAAGTACAAAGCAAGGGCCTGCTGTGGGGCAAGCTGATGACTCACTTTTAATATCGGGTTGAGACAGGCTCTCAAATGTTGCCAAGTTAACTCTGCAGGGATCCCCACTTCAGCCCACTCACATTTCCTAATAACAGCATTGCATTTCAGCAGGCTTTGCTGCGGCAAGGCACTTTGATTTGTAAACAGAGGCAGTCTAGGAAATAATGTGCTGGTGCGGTTAGCTATGTAATGCCATAAGACAAAAAGGTATAATGGGAGCACTGCCATTAACCAGCCAGGGGATATTGCTCACATTTGAACATGACAGCGATTAATAAGAGATAATTTTTAATGGTACTTTAAAATTCTACCCATGCCCTCTATAGTCCCAGGAGGGGTATTACTGCCCTTCTTTGTAACATATAAAGAGGAAAAGACTGCTGGTAAATGTATGCTCACAGAAGCATGCATTTTAAAAAGGTTTAATTTGTAGTCAGTGCACCAAACAGTGAACGTTCCTGAGTTCTGCCACTGGGACTTAAAACACTGGGCTTGCTGGAATACGTTTACAGCCTCTTTACACATTTACTTGAAGTCCTCTCGTCTCAGCATGGTGAAATTTGGGATGTGCAGAAACACGTGTGAGCACTGACTCGCTCCTGGCACATTAGCATCTCATTCTGCCCTGTCATAAACTGCAACTTGCATGCTGTTGCCACACAGATCAAAAGATGTGTATTTATTGTCCTGATCATGTGAGAATATATTGCTATGTAAACTCCACGTTAGTTTTTCTACTTGAGGACAAACCCCTTTCTGTTCAGACATACAAAGCTTTTCTTAAAAGAGACATCTGTATGATTATAAGACTTCACCACCAAACTGATTGAAAATCCAGCAGTGATTTTCACTTATGTTAAACAACTCTGTGAAAGAGGTTAACCCATCCTTTCCCCCTTCAGCCATGCAAGCAAGGCTTCAACTCGGACTGTGGCAAGCAGTCTTTATCCCACCCTGTGCCTGGCACTCGTTCAGCATTACAGCTACGTACCTTCCCTTAAGCATGCTGCACATGCTTAATGTGCAGCAGGTATAAGTCCTGAGGTAGTAGTAGTAAATATTTTTTTCCTCTCACTAAATCACTTTTGCTTCCACTGAGAGGCTACAAAAAGGAAGGAGAAAAACCCAGCCAAGGGATATATAAAAATCCAAAATCAGACAAAAAGGGAAAAATTCCTAGCAGATTTGTGCTGTTACACCCACCTAATGTCCCCAGCCAGCCAGCCAAGGAAATGGGACAGTAAGCAAACACTGCACACTATGCACTTTTATTTTGTGTCTAATCAGTAGGTTGCCAAACCCCCGTGCTCCTCAGCCCATGCTAGGCAACTTCTCTACATGGAGATATTCTGATGCTATCAAGTGATCACCTCTTGCCACCCTTGTAAGTTCTCTGTTTTGATGTACTGCTCATCAAAATGATGTGGTTTCAATTCAATTTTTGCAATTTAAAAGGAATCATCAGCAGGAATAGCTGAGTAAGTCTTGTAAGTCCTATGGAGTCTCTCATTAAACAAAACCTCTGTTTAGCACTCCCTTAAATACAGCATACAAATTCAAAGCAAAAACTATTTTAACTATTGTTAATTAATCCTTGAGCATCTCTTTGTCTCACCACAGGTCTCAGCAGGCAATAATACAGACACCACATGCTCAATATATGCACTCTACAACCACTGGTACTTAGCATTTAAAAAGCGATTTTCCATTAATAGGTACTATCTTCTCAGGAGCTTACACATTTATAAAAATAGTGAATCTATTATTGGAACTTACTTACAGTGAGCATACTGTCTTGGTTTTTCTTCAGTCCAAAACAGGTTTTTTGGATTGTTTTTGAATGCTGCTTGGACAGAAAAAGTGCATTAAAGTGTGAATGCTACTCCAGCTGGTTTGAGAAGTGTCAAAACAAGAAGTACATAAAAGAGAGATCTTTGGCTGGCGTAAAATGCAATAATTCCAGTGAGGAAAGAGAGACACCAGTGAGGATTTAGTGCTGGCTGTAAACAGTCATGGACATGCACAGACATTCTTACACCTTTTACTTGTCATTTAGCAGCATTATCCATGTATGTCTGAAACAATGGTCATGAGATGTGAGTTTGTCAGGAATAACTGATTTTCTTGGAATTACCTCAGTTTTCATTTACTCCATAGTTATTATCAAGTGGCATGCAGGTACAAAACTGAATAAGTAGTTGAAGAATGAAAAAGGCTAGCAAAAATAGTGAAAGGTAAAGATCTCTAACTCTACTGGGCTTAGGATCACTCAGATGGATCATGACATTACACATCTGTACTTGTATGAGGCAGTTATTTTGGCATGCAACCATTAGCTAGCAGCCTATATGGAAGGATACAGCCACCAGTCATCTTAGAGAACATAAAATTAAACAATGATGTATGCCTCTGTGGCATTTTTAGTTCCTCAGTTCCTGGATAGCTGATTCCTTCACGTTATGTTTCAGAATGGAGGATCTTCAAAACTAAAAATTTTGTGTAAACAATGTATAGAAATATGTATTTCCCTGATATGCAGTCAAACACCCCAAGGATTTGATTAGGATTGTAGTGCAGGAAGTTCAGAATTTGTCTCAAAGCTTATGTCTGCCGTTGCAAAATAAAGCCACACATGGCTTTTCCCCTATATATATGCATTTGGCATTATGTCCACAACACTCAAAGCTATGCAGAAATAGTGATTTAATTATAATGAGCCATCACACTTCTTGGCAGCACTAACTGTATCTGACCTTTGCATTCTCAGAGCATTAAAATGGCTTTCCTGAAATGTGTTCTTTTTTTTTTTAATGCAGGAACATTTTTCCACTAATACAGAAACAGACAGAGATAGTATGGATTTACCCTACACCATTCTGACTTGATGAGAAAATGCCAAAGGAAAGCTATTCAGAGTCTTCATGGCAATTAAACCTGGCACAGGTGCAGCAGTAACTTCCCTTCTTTGCAGCTGAGACCAGTCCCAGTGGTACTAATTTGACTGTTTCTCATTTCAGTATTTTGCACTTGCTAATCTTCTCTGAAGACAGAATAAGATTTTTGCTAATCTTTTTTTTTTTTTTTAACTTTGTTTCCCCCCCCCCTCCCCCCCCCAACAGATCTTCCTAAACCAGTGAAGTGTTTAATGTACATGCACTTGTGCAGACATAGGCTCCTTAGAACTCTCTGTTTAGGAGACAGAGCTGTATGTGGAGGAGCCTGTAGATCAGGAGTGGGACTGAAATGTACTGCACTGTTTTTATCTAGTTGATGGAAATCACAGAGATAAAACTGTGAACTTGCAATGTACATCTCTCCATCCTCTCTGTAGCCATAGATTGGAAAATAAGTGTACATAAAATCACTTCAAATGGTAATTTGTGTCTCCTGAGTTGCAAAGATTACAGATTTGACTGAAGATTTTAGAAGGAGAATAACTGCTTTGAATTTGGGAAGAGCATAAATTGTGTTTTAAGGAGAAAGCCTAATATCTTGCTATTATATTATTAAAGCAGTCAGCTGTAGTACAAAAGATGACTGTAATTCTACAGGATTAACAAACAACAACAACAAAACAGCAATTTTTGTGCTTATTTTCTTGCTTTTCAGCCTAAACTCTGATAGAGTGGCATCTTCTAGAGACTTCACTACTGGTCCTAGTTTATATGGAAGATGCCTAGCTGTATCAGTGAAGTGCAAGTAGGCTGAAAGTGCAATAGTAACTCCATCTAATGGATGTGTGATTTGACACTACTCTGTTAATAAATAAATAAATGATTATCATTAGATAAGAGGCCTAACCACTGGTAAAATTTACCAGTGTGTACGCCATTCATGCCCCAGTTGCTGTGCCTTATTGAACAGTTTGAGACACTGGGGCATACCATGTTTAAAAACAGATAGGGTCATTCCTTTGATGTTTCATTGTTGTTGTGATAAGGATTCTGGGATTTGGTTGAACCTTACTGATTTCTTTAGTCTAGGACTTCATTTTTCCTCAGTTTTCAGTCTGAAGGAATGAGCTTCAAAGAGCACGCCCACCACCTTCTGCAAGTCTCAACATCAAACTGCTAATCTAATTAACATCTGTAAAAATTTCAACATCACATTGATTCAACTGCTCTTGGAACCCCATGGCACCTAGTTAAGTTACTTTCCAACACTGCTGTAAAACACAAGAGAAAGGCTAAGGTCACCATGTTTACTGTATACTTCAACTTGGGACCATGATTGATTTACCAACTGCTCTTGAAATTGTTTTTATAACTTGCAAAGGAATACTACTTTTTTGCTCCAGTATTTTTATTTGTATCCTCACCTGTCATGAGAAGTAGTCTCTAGACTGAATATAAAATACACAAATTCAAAAAATAAAAACAATCAGGAATAGTACTTGTGAAAGAAGTGCACAGCAAAGAGTTAACAATATTAGCAGGGGAAAAAAAAATAAATAGTGTATTTCTATGTATTTCTACAGTTTTACTTTTAAGACCTTAGTTTCAGCTGGACATGATCTCCATTCAACAGAATGCATTAAGGGCATATTTTTTTAGAAGAAAGTAAAAATTTGGACCAAGTTTTCAAGAATTTCTGTTGAGGGAGTGGTTAATAACTGTTGTTGCAGTGACTAATAATTTTGGAGGTATCTGCTCTTCAAGAAATGAGGGAGTTGGCAAATCATAGAATCAGTGAATGGCTTGTCTTGGGAGGGAATTCAAAGATCATCTTGTTGCAACACCCCTGCCATGGGCAGGTTTGCCCAGGGCCTCACTCAGCCTGGTCTTGAAGAGCTCCAGGGATGTGGCATCCATGGCTTCTCTGGATAACTTGTTTGAGCACCTCACCTTCATCTGAGTAAAAAAAAATTACTCCTAACATCAACCGAAAACTCCCCTCTTTTAGATTAAAACCATTCCTCCTTGTCCTATCACTATCAGAGGATGTAAAAAGACAATCTTCCTCCATAAGCTCTCTTTAGGAAATTGAAGGCTATAATAAGATTTCCCTGGAGCCTTCTCCGAGCTAATCAAGCTCAGTTCCCTCACCTGTTCTTCACAGGAGAGGACGATCAGCCCTCCAATCATCCTCATAGCCTTTTCTGGACGTGCTTCACAGCTTTGCATCCTTCTTGTGCTGAGGGCCCCAGATGTGGATGCAATACTCCAGATGGGGCCTCATAAGGGCAGAATAGAGAGGGGCAATCATCTCCCTCTTCCTGCTGTCCGCCCCTCCTTTGATGCAGCCCAGGATACAGTTGGCCTTCTGGGCTGCAAGTGCATGCTGTTCACTCATGTCAAGGTTTTCTTTCATCAGGACCTTCAAGTCCTTTTCATTTTTATGATTTATTTTCCCAGTCTATAGGCATATTTGGGATGCCTCAACGAAAATGCAACACCTTGCACTTGACCATTTTGAATCTCTGAACAACGACAAAAACTTTGCAAGCCATACAGGGCAAAATAACTTTTCACTTCCACATCAGGAACAAAGGAATATTTAACCTTTTGGAAATCACAAAATAAAAGTGGGGTTTTATGAACAGGGGCCTTTTTAGTTCTCTCTATTTTTGCATACAGTGACAATGTGATTTCTAAATTAATATCTAAGAAAAAAACCAAACAACAACAAAAAAACCAAAACAGTGAAAGAATGGTTACTGTCTGAGGTAGAGATTACACATTTGCAAACAGAAGGCCTTTAAGTTTTATGCTACTACAAGTTAAACTGGTCTTAACCATTTTACTTTTGTTCAGTGTTTTATATAATACTGTGCAACAGTACTTTAGAAGAACATCAAAAGAGTGAGGAGACAATGCAAGGTAAATGTATTTAGAAAAAATACCTTTATCTTCTGTTTACCAAATCTGTGAAAAAATGTCATGTCTGAGCTCCAACGGATAAAAAACAAATTTGAAAAAGAATATATTTGTTGAGACTTTCAGAGCACAGCATTTGAGGAGTGTTTCTCCCCCTGAGTTTAAAACATGAGGAAGAACAGGCTTTGCAAACAGGTAGAAAATAGCAACAAGAGAAGAGGTGGGAACACAATCTGATCATAATTAGTCAAGAATTAAGGTCCTAAAATCAAACCAATGTGTCCTATTTACAAAATTATGTGGACTGGGGGATTTCATTGGGGTATGCCTGAGAAGTTGACACATATTTGTAGATAAGACTGTTACTGATGATAAAAGCTAAGAAGTTTATTAAACAAAGGGAGTCTCATATGGTCCTGTATTATTAGACACACCAATTGTAAGTCTTTTTCCACTGGCACAATTCTACATAGCCCTCAAAGTTGTCTGGGAATGAAACCGTCCTCATTATTTATTTATTTATTTTAATTGCAAAATCTATAAAATATCTCCTGCATACCCTGTGTGCAACTGCCTTTTGAAGCCAAGAGACATTTTGTTCCTGAGACACATTAATTTTCAACTTTGTCACATTTCTGTGTAAATTCTTGTTTATGTCTATAAGCTACCCCTAAATAATCCTAAATATTACTCCTCTTTTAGCCGTCAGTGATTTTTTACTGCATATTTTCTTAAGGCATGTGTGTGGAAGAAAACCTGATATTTGGGCTTTGCGTGCTTACTTATATGAGACAGATTTTGCGGGATTAACAAAGTGTTTTATTAATTTCTAAATTAATTACTGTTACTTTCTTTGCCCAAATGGATCACATACCACAGGAATTATTTCTGAACTGGGAAACCTAAATCTAACTAGGAGGCCTCACCTAATATTCTACATATTTCAGTCATAGGAGAAATTCTCTTTTAAAGGCTTAAAATGTTTTCCTGAATTTATAACTGAAATGATGATACAGGAATAAAAAATGATGTAAATCTGTTTTGAGATGATTCTACAAAATTTATGCAGCCAGGATGTAAGCAGGAATCTTATTATCATCTGAATTTGAAAAGCATTCAACACTGTGTGAATGTGATACTGATTTGGACATGTGGATATGCCATACTTTTCTATTTTTCCTATTTTTTCTTCTGAGTTTGTAAATGGATTTTCCTAAATGTAAAATTTAGTGCGCTATTTTTCAGGCAACCCAACTACCTTAAAGATTTTTATTATTTTATTATTTAAACTGATACTTTTGATGATTCCTGTGCACATGTTTTTTATTAGCTACATTATTAATTTCTAATTTTCATTGAGTCTATCAAATTGTAAATAGACATTAGATACTATTTTTCTATTCCCCAACGTCCAAACAGATTACAATTTAATGAATAATGTGCAGTTTTTAACTGGGTTGGAGTAGAGCTGTGGATCGGGTTTTGCAGCTGTAGGGAATGAGGCTTAGCACCACCCAGAGTGTTTTTCTAAAAAGATGGAATTTCAGTGCATCCCTCCTGTCCCAAAATCTCCATAAAACTTTCCATGGCCATCTTTCACTAAATGACCAGAGTATTCCCATATACAGAAACCACCCTCATGTCATATCATCTAGCCATGACAGGATTCTGATGGCACCCCAGGTGAAAGTCAGGAATCTGCTGCTCCTCCAATGAAACCAGTATTGCTGGCATGTCCCATTCTGCCTGAGCCCCACCTTGCAGTGCCAAACCCATAACTCGGGGACTTATCTGGGATCAAGCACATTGGTTAAAAATGGGACAAAAAGATTCAGCCAAGCCATTAGCCTTAGGCTGTATCCACTGCTTTCCGAACAACACCTAGACTCATAGATATGCTCCTCAGTTTCTCCTTCAGTTTCTGGAAGTGATGATCATTTCAGAAGAAACTGATAAACGTCAGTGTACATAAAATATGGGACAGAGCAAATAAAGGTATTTTGGTATTAAAAGCTATTAATTTTGTGCAGTGTACATTTGAATTTCAATTATTAAATTCCATTAAGCTAAAATGATATATATAACTCAGACTTCAGAGTGTTAATTTCATAGTCCCCTCCAAGCTGTTCCTGCAAAGGTGCTAGGGGTAATTAACTGCCATTTTCTCAGTAATTCAGAATCTGCAATTAATCAAAATGCAGGGCCTGAGTGATTGTAGAAAACAGTAACACTTAGTTTATTATGTAGCACATTCTCATTCTAGTTGTTTTATGATAGGATCAGCTATGCTTTTCTCCAGAAATTTATTATGCTTAACCTTCAGCCAATTAGTTTTTCTCACTTTATTTTAACTTAAAACCTGGTGAGTTTGTTATATATATGTGTACGGTTGCTTGTCTGTTACACCGGTCAGTGACCTGCAGGACTGCATGTGTTTAAGCAATTAGGAATGTGGTACTGTCCAGAAAAGAAAGAAATAAATGTGATTTTCCTTTTTTAAAGCAATAGCAAAGAAAGAAAGAAAGAAAGAAAGAAAGAAAGAAAGAAAGAAAGAAAGAAAGAAAGAAAGAAAGAAAGAAAGAAAGAAAGAAAGAAAGAAAGAAAGAAAGAAAGAAAGAAAGAAAGAAAGAAAAAGAAATACTACACGAGAATGGAAAAATGAGAGCAATGATAAAACTCAGCTTGCCACAGCTACAAGAATGTCTTTGCCATGGAGAAGACCCATAGCTGGCTGCATTGTGCCTGGAAGAGACAAGCAGAAGAGTTCAAATTTGCATCCTTTGATTGGATATATGAATCGAGCTTTTCATTCGCATTCCTGGCCCAGAATCAATTCAAGGAATTGCAATAATTCAGGGGCAGGGTTTTTGTATTTAAGATCTAGATCAGGTAGCATTTCGCTGTGTGCTTGTAGAGCAAAAGGCTGGTGCTCTGTCACATGTTGATTTTACAGCCAGTCTCACAGGGGAGAAGATTATAAAACTATTACCAATAAGCAGATAGTTTGCTGAATGCTACTTGTAGCAGGCTTCCCTGATGGCTGGGCAGGAAAGTTGTAATTAACTGAGTCCATTTTTGTTTCCTAGCTATATACATTTGCATCTGGAAGTCCTGTAATTTCATGGCTCTGGTGCTGAAGTGTATACTGTGGGGTTTGGACAGTATTAGAAAAGATGGAGCCTCCAGAGCAAACCAAATTCTGACAAGATGATTACTGATGTAAAGCCACAGAAAGGACAATGATGAAAGACTCCTGCTGATCCTAAGAGGACTGGTAGAACTTAATATCTCATTTCAATAGGATTGCTGTTGATGGAATAGTGTGTTGTATTAGAAACCCAACACACAACCACTTTGACCTTTTATTTATGACAGCTAGAATTTATAAATATCTGCTGCTCAGCACTTCTTCCTTACCTATGCTTCTTCTCCATCTCTCTGGGCACTCACAGAAGAGGGCCCTCATACACTGAAATACCTCTCAGGTGGAGCACATGCTCTTTTTCTGACACCATGATAAGACAAGCCTCATACAAATGGACTCAGATGATCCTCTCCAGTCTTGTTTGTCATTCATTGCCTTGAATTCATAAGGGGCTGCTTATCTCATCTGTAAAGGCAAAAAAAAAAAAAGAAGATGTTTATCATTAATTTGTGTTATACTGGTGCCAGTGCTACACTCTACTAAGTGCAGATCCTCTCCCAGACTGAAGTTTTCCTTTTTGGTATTGCTGGTAAAAACGCTACTGCTTTTACTTACTGATCTACATCAAACAGAAGGTGGGGTCATAGTCTGGTTTTGAGCAGCCCAGATCATAGTGGCATGACAGAGTACCCTGACAGGTAGGAGACTGGAATACTTCCACAAAGGAGAAGCTTCATGCAAAAAAAATAGTCCACCCAAACAATGCTGAACAATGTGAAGGCAGAGAATGTTTGATTTGTGGACAGCACCTTTAAGAATAAAACTATGGGAATAAAAACAGAGAGTGAGAAGATCAAACCTAAAAATTTTACATAAAATGAGATTGGTTTTACAGAGACTCGTTTTTGACCTGTGCATTCTACTTCGATCTGGGTAATCCCAGCAACCTCTCAAAGTATCTGAAAGCACTAAATCTAGCACAAAACTGGCAAAATAATTTGAATACTCTCTCTTGACAGAGACTAAAGAGAGTACGAATTAAAGAACTGACTCAAAATTAAGCATCTTAGGTAACTGTTAAACAGTAGCAAAGTAGAAATGCTAGTCTAGCAGTGGTTGCAATGATGTAGTAAAAAATGCTGTGACAGTCTTATTCTGCACGGCACCACCCACTTTTATTAGTTTGTTCTCCTGGAAAAAATATGTAGTGACAAGGTTTCAAAAATAGGTTGCAAAAATATAGAACTATCTAGAGAGAGGGGGAAAAAGTACATTCTGGGAGAGCTGAAAGCAAAATATACAGGAAAATGCAGTCATACAGAAATCAAGAGAAAAGAAAAACTTAAACAGTGCCAGTGTTTATTATTTTTCTTTCCTCTTCCTTATGATTACAATTATTTATCTCTTTTTGAAATTATTAGGAAAAAAAAAGTGAATTACAGCAAGGTTGGACAGAAGCATCGGATAAAATAGAATATAAGTCCACATAAATCCCTTCTGTACAAATCTGGTGCTCTACCTGTGTGAGGCTGTCAGAACGGTGAATTATCTTTATGAACAGGTTGGAAGAAAAGCTGAGAGGGTTTTTCATTTGGCCCTCCAATTTGTTTTTATATTTCAGGGGGCAAGCAAGTTAGGAGTCAGAAAGGATGGGCCACATCAGAAAAAAAAACCCAACAGGGCTATTGCACATATTTCCATGTTACTGATAAGAGAACGATAGTATGTCTGAAGTACTATAAAGATATAGTACTTCAATGTCACTGAAGAACTATCAATTCAGTTACCTATATTTCTCTCTGTTCATCCTGTTTGCCTACTCTTGTTCAGATCTGAACATGGAAAATCAAAACACATTTCAAAGCAGAATTTCAGCTCTCTGTTCCAAGCATGTTTGCCACATTCCAACATTTAGTACAAGATCCAAATCCACTGCTTCTTATATTGCACCCCTGAGAACTGTAGGCTGAATAAGAGTGATGCTACTCGCCTTCATTTCTTTTTCTAATATATGCATAAAAATCAAGTAGATGATAGCAAAAATTAAAAATCTTAGCAACAAGCCTCTGTGTTTTCATGAACATGAAGGTGATGAATTCTAAAATTTCAGTGGAAATAACCTCTGTGATAAATATATGGGCTTGTTACAAGTTTATACTTTGGAAAACATTCTGTTTTAGAACACAAATGAAATGTTATGTTTTGTGTTGCCATTGTTGTTACTTCCCTTTACATTCAGAGAGGTCATACGGCTTATCCACACTATAGAGGAAAACCACCATGCAGTTTTCAGCAAACTATAATGGAGCTGAGACTCTCAGGTAACAGAAAGCCCAACAAGGTATCTAAATATGGTTACCAATGAACAAAGAATAAAATGACTGGAGCATCTCCACTTAGTCTGAATCACGTGGAAAATAATACAAATGGCCAAAATGCATGCGGAATGTCACAAGCCATACAAACTCAGCTTCTAAAAGGAACTGTCACATTTAGTATTAATTTATGAACCATTACTTCTCACAAAAACATACAACTGGCTTTTTACCTTTTCCTCCCATAAAACCATGTGAAGCTTTTTGCCAGGCTAGTAAGCATTAGCAAAAATGTTCAATGTTAGTTTTGTATTGTAGAAATCTTTCTCCTGGGATATAGATACAGTATCATGATTTAAAGCTCTACTGTATTAACATTCTTTAAGTTTCTGCACATGTTGCACTTTTAATAGAAAAGATATATTCTTTCTGCGCCCAAATGTTTTTTGTGTTATACTACGTTCTATTAGAGAAAATGACACATATGCCACTGTAGTTAGGGTTAAGGTGGGACAACTTCATTATATAATTCTCATACTTTAAGGAAAGATTTCCTTAAGAAAATGGCTTAAGCTGAAACTTGGCATACAAAGCTTGGGAAAGGCTGGGTTAAAGAAAGGTTTTACAAACTTTCACTTAAATCAGCCCTGCCATTTTTTAAAATGTCTTTACAGAAGAGCACAACACTGGTTTTAGTACCATTACTTGTTCTCTTAATATTTGTTGAGTCTTAAATAAAAATAAGTTATTTTTCTGAGTTGTTTTCACAGCCTCTTCTTGTCAGATTAAATGATTGTTTCATCTTAAATAGAAAGTTTACCAAGTCTCGAATCTGACTCAGTACTTGTTTTGGTTCTCTCAAAGCCTGTGTAGTGATGAATGTTTTAAGTTAATTTAGTGCTGTGAAAGGTGCCAAACAGTCAGCTATGGAAACGAAAATAGTCTATTTGTGCTGGGAATGTTTATTTTATTTTATTGTTAAAACTGCAGTTGGAGGCTTCTCCAGCTGAGCTGCATTGTGAGCCATGAAGACCTGTAATGCTGGCAGGCATGGGAGATGGTGGAAGGGATGGCTCTGTAAATGGAAGTATGCTGGCTGATCTGTTTGATGGAAAAGACGACCTGGCATTGAGTATTGCATTTTAAGTACTTCTAAGATATTCATCTCCTCCTCACCAGTCCACCCAATTTTTTATTTTTTAATTTAATTTATATTTTTTTTCTTAAAGGCAAAGGAAATCACTCTGTGTTTGACAGAAACTCAGTGTTCAATAGAAACTCATTGCCAAAATACAGCAAAAAGATCATCAAAGTCATCTCCAATGGTGAAGCACAGTAAGAGCTACCGGCTGAGACCTTTTCACTAGAAACTGTCCCTGCTTGCTTCTCTGGAAATCTAATTATTCAGTGAACTTCCCATAGCCACAAAGGTAAATAATCAGACAAGCTTGTTCTCTGATGGGAATAGCAATGTTGTATCAGTTGTTTCCAGTCCACCACATCCTTCCTTCATCTCTTTATGATTTTAACACTTCTTTTTTTTTTTTTTTTTTTTTCCAGTTTTCAAGTTAGGAAGGCATTTACCCATAGGTACACTCAAAACGACTGGCAACTGACAGACTTGCACAGATCCGTTTATGAGAAAGGATAAATTGGGATTTTGTTCTCTTGTTAACAGTATCTTGGTTTTATTCTGCATTAAGAACAGCACAGCACAGAAAGAATAAACTCTCACTCTTGAGTCAAGTACCTATACTCTCAGTGATAATGACTGGAACCGTCCATTAAAGAATACACCCCAACATACCTTACAACCATTGTTTGTTATTATTAAGTTTTTACTCTAACCAGAAACATTTTCTTGAAAATAAATGCATAAAAATAATTCAAAGCCTTTGGGGCTGCTGGGGAGGGGAGGGAGGTAGGGTTCCTCTATTTGGTTGATTTTGTATCTGCTACAGTCTGTTCAGCGTCACAGTGTTAGTACAGGAATGTGGCTATAACATTCTTGCATGTGAAGCTGTACATCAGGCGCATTTTAACAGATTTATGTCATCAACCCCCACATGCTATCAATCATTCTTTAAGGTCATTTTTAGCTATCAAAGTAAGTGCCTTAGTAAAATTGCCAAGGCAGATTTCAAGCCAGGCCAGTTGCAAGTTTTCAGGTGCTGGAAAAGAGGGGAAAAGAAAAAAAACAAATTGAGAAACTCACAAAACAAGCTTCTTGGCAATGCATCCATAAAGGTCTGTGATGAGAGAGTAACCATTCCCCAGCATACATGCGGGCCGTCTCTGTTATGGAAACCAGGGAACATTTAAGGCAAAATAAACAGATTTATCAGTCTGCTCACAATTTTATAAAGTACAACACTGAAAAGTTTCCCTTGTCTGTTTCAGACAGTGACAAGATAAACCAGACATGGCTAAGGCTGAATGTGTCATTTCTGTCAGATGCTGTGATAAGTCTGAAAAGTCAGGTATGTTTTACACATGATCACCAAATAAATCTCAGACAAAGTTTATGTTCTTTCATTTTATTTTCCATATTTCATCATCACCAAAACCAAATAACCAACGAAATAAAATATGAGAAAATGTATTACTACAGCAAATGAGAGAAGCCTGCAAGAACGGAAAAACAAATCACGTTTTTATGGGAGATCATGTTGATAGTTAATTATATATATATGTGTGTGTGTGTGTGTGTGTGTGTGTGTGTGTGTATATGTATGTGTGTGTGTATGTATGTATGTATATACATACATCCATTATAATCACTTGGGAATTCCTTTGTTCGAATTCTTGCTTTACATTTTGGGGCACTCAGTGACAAGAAGATGCTGGTTTTCTGGGTCAAACTCAATGGCAAATTCTGTGGAGGCACAAGAGCTGGCCTGGAGGAGCACCATATCAGCACATTAGTACCAACTGTCTGCTGCAGAGCAAATTCAAGAGATGTCTAAGCCTTCTACATAATGTTTAGGACTTTTTATAAAAATAAAGCCTATAGGTATTATTATTTACAGTATCTTCTCCTTGATTTACTAGCTAGTATCACAACAGGGCTGGCAGATTTCTCAGTGAGCTTGTCAAGATGCTCAAAATGCCAAAGAGACAAAGTCAGGAGCTGCACAGGACTCCAGCTTGGTCTCTCAGGTTCATAGTTACCTTTAGTGGTACCTGCCCTATTTGAATGATGTTGATATCAAATATGGATTAGTACCATTGCCTCATCCTTCCTTTTTATCAGCCACTGTTACACAGAGAAGCAGAAATCAATGGATTTTCTTGTATGATGCACAACTTGACTCTATTGTGGCCATAAAAGATATGGAATAAAAAAGACAAGGCAAAAACAAAGTAAGCAGAAGCTCTGTTTTAAATACAGTTATGTATTTAAGCACATTGCTATGCTCACTTTAAGGACAGATCCCTATTGATAGGAAAGCTGAAAGAGAAATTATGTTGATAAGTCAACCAAACATTAAATTATAACTAACTTCCTTTATATTTTGTACATGGAAATAATAAGAAATTCATTTTGAAAAAAGATGAGCATCACGACTACCTGTCAGAGAGGCAAAAGTGCACATTTTTTTCCTGACATGCATTTGAAGTCATTATTATTATTATTATTATTATTATTATTTTTAACAAAGTCACATTATTTATCTATTTATTTATTTTACTAAGAGATTCCCTTTACAAGTGTCCAGCTTTCTCTGAGACCAGTTTCTGCAGTGAAATAAAAGCCATATCTCACCTGTTTTTCTGCAGGAGTAACAGATATCATGCTACATAAGAATAGCAGAATGGGGACAGCACAGTCTGTTTGTTTGTGTTAAAACTTTTTTTTAATGGCTGGATACTGCTGATTACATGTCCATAGAGGCTGATGGAGGCATTTTCAACTGCTCGGGAGAAAGAAAATGGTTGATTTTAATCTGCTGCCTAGTCAACGTATTGAAACAGGGAACTGTTAACTAACTGATCTATACTGCCTCCATCTGCCCTCAAGTAAAATTACACTTTCTATTAGCACTGTTACAGAGCATTGCGGAATATTGGTACTTTATAATTGAGATTTGGACATATTTCCATGTTTGCTGGATCCTCAGATAGCTGATCTTGATCTCGATATTCAGTATTTATGTGCTTATTATCTCAGATAGTAGCTTTGGTTTTTGTGCATGATCACTTAGAAAGATTAAGGAACACAGAATGCAGAGGGTTGTGTTTTGTACGCAAATAAATACATACATTTGGTAATTATGAAAAGAAAGCAAAACAAGAGATTAGTACATTTACATTGTAAGAATAGAGACTTTGAAAGGTTTAGCTTACTAAACCTTTTTTTTGCTACTTTGAGCAATAAAGAAAATTAAAAAAAATAATAATAAAAAAATAATGGAGGACCCAAAAGACACATTTTCTCCCTTATGCACAAAGATTAAAACAAAACAAAACAAAACTAAGCATAAGCTTTCAGAAGTTTTATTTCTAACTCTGGTAGCTGACTGAATGCTTAAGCTAGCTTGATAGGATAAAAATTGAGCATTGTTAGGGAGACAGTAATGAAGAAATCAAGGGGGAGAGGCAACAAGATGTTCACAGATAAAAAAAGAACACCCCAAAACATATTTTTGTTTTCTCTGGGATTCTGGGGTTGAATTCAGTAGTATTCCCAATTCTCTATAGTAAAAATGCAATTGACTTGATTAAGGCTGGGCTTTCAAACTTGTTTTTAAAAGGATGAAATACTTTTAAGGAAATTTAGAAAGGCATTACACCAAGTGCACATTAAATACAGCTAGAGATAGATTCCTGTGTAACTTCTGCTTCAGCTGCTGAAAACAGGTACTCATGATTAAAATATAAAAGAAAAACTGTGATTCTCTGAAGACTGCAAGGAATAGGATTAATTTGATGAGATCATGTGGAGAAGAACAGAATGACAGAAAGAGCACTCAGTGAAGAAGATTAACAACAAACCATGCTGTAAACACTGAATAAGAGGGGATAAACTACCAGTAAAAATACTTTACAAAAAGAGGATGAGAAGTCTTGGGGGCAGAAAAGGGAGCAATTGCAGGACAGGAAAGAGCTTGATAACATTTAAACCAAGATGAGGACAAGCTGTAGTTTTCTTAACTTAGGCACAAGCATCATAAATCACTACTCAGCTGTATCTCAGAGGAAACAAGGATGAGCACAGGTAATAAAGCCAGATTAGAAGCTCATGAATATGGCTACTGTAATTTCACCTTTGATATAATTGAACATATGTATGACACTAGAAAAGTTCATGAAAATTGCGCTGACTTGCCAAAGCCAGTCATCACCTAAAAGCAATCTAATAGTCTCACTAATAGATACATGAGATTTATGAAGGTCGGGGCAGGGTCCAAGGTGTGGTCTCCTTCTTGCGTGCAGGATGCTTATACATGCAACACTCTGATTTACCCTGAAAGCCTGCTTTTGGCATGTCCTAGGTAAGAATCTTAACATTCTCAGAAACTAGTCCTGCTTTACTCAACAGTCCACTTCTTTCTCAGGAATAGCGGCTAATGACTGGAACATGACGAAGATGCACCTACATTACTAAAAGAATAAATGACATATATATTTAGTGTGGAATAAACGAGGACATCAAATAGCCGTCTCCCCTCAGGACAGTTCTAAGTTGTTTAATTGTGTTCATTGTTTTTATTTATTTGAATAATCATGTAGAATGGAATATACCCTGTTGCTAAATGCAATCTGATAGACAAGGGGTGATACAGGGGGATGAAGAGAGACATAAGTTTCATTATTCTTACTTCCATTTGGAAATTGATGGCAAACCTTAACTCACAAGGAAGTTACATGGGACTGCAGCTATAACCCTGCAAGACATACCATACTTCTAATTGCTATTAGAATTCTAATTGCTATTCTAAGTGCTATTAATGCACTATTTATTTCACTAATTTCATCTAAAAGTGAGAATATAAAAAAAAAAGAGTGAAAAGGCTTTCCAGGAAGCATTATTTATTTATCCAGCCTAAGCAAAACCAACACTGATAATCACTAGTTCAAAATACAACTTGAATTTGTAAGATTTCCAGACCAAACTAGGTTAAATGTGCCTGGAAGAAGTTCAGCTATAGTCCTGCATTTTGGACACACATCCCTTCATGACATTGGACACTTGCTCATCATTTCTTTCTCAAATGATGCTTCCAGATCAACAAATTTATCCTACTCTGGATAAGTCATTTCTCTCCAGTCATTTCCTAAGTCTACCCTTTCAGAATGCAACCCATTTTCTGTCTGTTTTATGACAACCAGTAACACTCTGTGCTCCAGCTCTGCATTAATCTTCTGAGAATGTTATTTATTTTACAGTATTGGCACAGCAGGAGACTTTCCTCTCCTTCTGACGAGGGCCCCTAGAGACAGCTGAAACACTGCAAGCAGAGTGCCAAAATAGTATTGTTGGATGCTCAGTCTAAATTAGCAGTAAACACTAACATAATGCAATTCCTTTTCCTTCCAATACTTATAAGGCTGATAATATGTTACATAGATCAAGATAAACATTTTACTCTCCTGTTCAAATCCCCTACCCATAACCTTCTTTTTTACCTTTAGGCCTTGAATAGAGCTTTTGCTATTCCCAATCTTGGCCTTGCTGCACAGTGCTTTAAATCACACCACATAAATTGCACAGACAAACCAAGAACTTACTTTATTTGTCACTTAAACGATATTTTAGTACTGATCTTACAAATGGTCTCTTAACTGAACTAGTGGGTATACTACTCTCCTTTTAATTTGAGTGCAAAGGTTTTCCTAATATAAACTGTGTCAATGAAGAAGAAGGGAATAATTATCTTGGATTAAATTTTCTGAGAACAAACACTACTGATTTGCTGGTACTAAAGACTATTCACACAATAAACAGATTTTCCTTTTTCCTTTCTCACAAAGAAGGAAATGAAAAAGTCTGCAGTCTCTCACTGGCTTTATTAATTGAAGAGGCATTATGCAATTAGTCCAAGAAAGGGACAACAACAATCAGTATGTATAGGAGTGGAGACCTTTGTCACTGAGAACCTTTTGTTTTTTTTTTACAAGAGACTTTGTAAGTGCTCCAGGGGCAAGGCAGTATCAGAAAGTTATGCTCTGAAGTGAAAACATCCCAACTTAGCAACAACTTCCCGTAACCCAGCACCAGTTCAACGAAGTTCCATGCTCTTCAGATGAGAAATGTGTTGAAAAACCCTTATAAGAAAAGCAATACTCCACCCTGTGGCACTGCGTGAGAACAGACAGAGCTCTCTTGGAAGCCAGACTTTTCAGTACTGCACTGACTGGACATACAAAGTGTAAATTCACAGTGGATCCAATAAATCCAATATAGATTTTTATGGAATTCTAACATGACCAAACAAACAATCAAACAAATAAAAAGAATAAAATAAGATAAAATAAATCAGTCCATGTCGCCGTTATCTGAATTTGGAAGCAAAATGCCTTTTGGTTCCTTATCTAACACTCTAAATAAGATGTTTAGAAAGGACACATTTTCTACCTGAAATGAATCCTTGCAATCCTTGGCAGTTTTCTGTTAAATTCACCAAATTGCATCATTTTCCAAAGCATGGCCCAATTAAAATAATAATAATAATAATAATAATTTTAAAAAATCAAAACATAAATAACAGCATTCATATAAAAAAAAGTCTGAAGCATCAGTCTCACTGTTTTCTAACCACCCCCTCCCTGAGAGCTCTTGCTAGGCTTGTGGTAGGCTGCAGTTCTGAACACTCTTGGGTTGCAATGAAGCGAGGGACTTGAATGTCATTCTCAAGGGACTGCAGATATAAGCGGCATTTCCTCATATTATAAATATGACACCAAAAAATGGTGAAGGATTATTTCTCTCAGTGTTTTTCTACTGAACACTTCTAATTCTGTAATGAGTGATGATCTATGTATGTATGACATTTTGTTTGCATCCACAGTTACTGTTTGGTTAAAAATTATCAACCTTTTTCTTCTTTTCTCACCAAACGATGTTCTTTCTTTTATTGCTTTTATTTACATTCGAATTTAATGGAGTTGGTAAATATCTTTCAACTATCCTTGCTCTCGAGGATAATTCAGATATTTAAATGACTGTATCAAAAATCTAGTAATTAAGCCTCTATTTCTAACACTTGTTCATAAAAAGAGAAAACAGCCTTTGTGGATTTTGTTTTGTTAAAGGAGACATTTGATGTACTTAATTAACAGGAAGATAAAAAGTAATTTGCATCAGCTTGTCCTCACATTTGCCATCATAATGCTGTATAACCACAGATTTATTGAATACAAACCAGGAATGAAAAAGACAATGCTGAGCTCTATTTTGGGATGATGTCTGACAATGTTTTTTCAAACTAGGCATTGATGTGTGATGCAAATAACCACAATACAAAATAGTACAGTACCAGTCTACTGACATCTGCATATTTTGGTAAGTACTTTACAAAGACTAGCTGGGCAAATGCACTTGAATCTTAGACACACACACACAGTTTTTGCTACTTCGGAAACCTTACAACTATTTATAACATTCACTTGGCCTAAGAAAGACAGGAGTTGAGTTTAAATAATGCCTGTTCTAAATGAACAGACCAATTGTGAAATTACACATATGAAACAGGAATCATCCTCTTTCCCCCAAACATAGTAAAACATGAGATTTGGCAACAACACATCTACAAGTAACCACATTCTAATTTTAGTTTAAAATAGAGAAAATCATATTAAAACATGTAACTCACATATCCTATTTATCAACAGTGCAGATGGCTCTATGTATTTACTTTTTGCCATCATGTATGGAACTTCTTTTGGTGTTTGGTAATTATTACAGATAATTATTACAGAGGTGTTTGTAATTATTACAGATGCAGCATAAATTGGGACTGTCTTTTTAACCTGGCTTTTAAATGCTGGTTTGACAGATCTGTAGAGAATTTTTAATTTATCCATACATTCACACTTCACTTTGGAGAAAACAAAAGCACGGATTGTATCTTTGCACAGGAGCTTACAAGCCAAACCAGTTGACTTTCCCAAGACCAGTTGTAATCTAGTCCAAGACACTTTGAAAGCAAGGTGACTCTGACTTCAACCATGAAATGATAGGAGTTATTTTACAATAGTTTTGACAAAATGTTTCAGTGAACTCCAAGATCATACTAGTACCACCTATCTTGCCATATGTTCCCGAGTCTCCAGCTCAGTTTGTGTGTGCTGTGCACATATATGTATCACAGAGAAATCATGCCCACTGATTATGGCTCTGCAGACAGAACTGTGATAATATTTCCAAATGCAATCTTATTTACAACTCAAAGATTTGACAAATATTTGCTTCTTTTAGCATCCAAAATTGCGGTGGACCACAAATGCCAAACAGGAGCTTCTAAACAACAGTCGCTGAAAGCCTGGCTCCTGAAGAAATCCTAGCCTTGCATGAGACCAAGTTTTGGATGTAGTAAGTCTATTCTTAGACAATTCCTCATCCACCACAGAAAGGAAGCACAAAGGAAGAAACAGCAGGGGGGATATGGGGCAGGAAAACTTCCCCACAACTTAAGTCAAACACTTAAGACGCTGTGCAGTCACCTCTACATAGACTATATGGCTTCAGAGAGTAAAGATCACAGCTTAACCCTCTAGTCATACAAAAGTCACTAAAATTACCTATAGAAAAGGAAGGTATTTACAATGAGACTTATACTAAAACTGTTACATCTATTCATAAAGTTTCTTGGCTGTGTACGAAGAACCATTGCAGTTCAGTTCATTAACCACCTATGCAAAAAGATCATTTTAGCCGTTTCTGTAGATTGATTTCTCAAAAAAAGTCTTTATAGGGTTGAATTGTGTCTTTGGCCAAACTAAAAGCATTTCTACAGTGGCTGTTGTATCATTCTGGGAGATGGCAGGAGACCATCTTTTCATTTAAGTCCTTCAAAAGACATGCAAAGTGGGAAACTAGAGCTCATTGCTTCTTACCTATCTACACAATTTATCTGGGACAGATGGCTTCAAGAAATCTTGAAGTTCTTGCCAGGCTGCTATTGTTCCCAATTACTTAACAAAAGGGTAATTCAGTGGCTTCCTACTGTAATTGCAGTTAAAATTAACCTGGCTCTAATGGAGTTATACATAAAGTCAAGATGAAAGACACAAAAATTATGACTCATGTCAATAAATAAAATTCTTACCGATGATATTGAGAGAACAAAGCTTGATTTTCTGGGTCTTATTTATCTAGAAGACAAAGCATCTTCTTGTAAACAGTCGACTGGACACTGAAGCCCTTCAGGCTTTATCAAAATTATAGAATTTCTGTAATCTAAATAGCAGAATAGAATCAACATTACAGAAAGAGAAATATGGAGCTTTAGCATGAAATTATTCTGGTCCCTTCCTAGCCAAGACTAATCATCCTGAGAGCAACAGATCATACAACCTCTCCTTCAATATATGGAAAAAATACAACTCCAACAATTTGGAATGTAAAAAGCATGGGGGTTGCTACAGCAAAAGGTTGCATGTCTGAGGGCTGTCAAAGGCTGGGATGCTTCCAAAGGCAAACTGCTTATGCAGAGACAGATTTGATCAAGGCTCATGTTTTCCAAAAGGCAGCTAGCTTACTTTGGCCCTTTTCAAAATCCTTTCACAAGAGCTCCTCCACTCTGCTGTTTCTGCTGCATATTTTAAGAAAAAGAAAACCTAGCCTAGCCAAAAGCACAGAACTTGTTTCTAGGAGGGATAAGGAAAAAAGCAAAAGTTAACAATGCAGTTCACTGAAAGCTTCAGAGAATACAAAGCAATTGTTTTAAAGACTGCTAAAAATACTTTCTTCTATGAGTGTGTCCTCTTCTGCCAAACACATGCAATTCACTGAGGAATGTTAAGTCTTCAGAATGAAATATTTGTAATAGCGTGAAGAAGCAGACCCAGCTTCAGACATTTTTGTTATAGTGGGTTAAGTTGGAACTGCATTTTGCAAAATATAAAGATGATCAACCATAGACAGAAGTGAATATTGGTTTCTATGCCAACTTACAATCAAAACATAGAAAAAAAAAAAAAGGCAACACATACACCAATATTTCAGGTGATCTGGAGAAAATGTAACTGCAAATATATGTCGTTACAGGACAAAATACAGTTTTGCCTTCTAATCTTCTCCTCGCTTTGTGCCAGAAGTGAATTATATGAGAATGCACCCTGGGGAAAATAATAAAAAGTGAACAGAATACCGTACAAACAACCAGTCACCTGCTTTCACTGGAAGCTTTGCAAATGTTTTCTCTCTATAATAAAAATTTTGGCTCAATTCAGAATTCATTATAGCTCTTCACTCATCATCCAGGGGGACACAGAAAGCTGAACATTTGTCATGATCAGATTTTAATGGAAAGTGTCTTAAATTTGGCTTCTTAATTTCAAGTATTGGAAAATCTTGCCTTTCTAAGAGGAAAAAAAAAAAAAAAAAAAGAGCTCATTCAAAGTCATGAAAAGAGTGACAATTCACTTCTGAAAATCCTTTTCTTGCTGTATTTAGCTAAATTGAAACAGTGTCCACAGCAACATCAACAGCGCAGCTGCAAGGCTGCCAATACTGGCTCCAACTGGGAAAAGCTTTTATTGTTTTCAAGTTGTTCTTTTTTTTTTCTTCCCTTTTTCCTTTCCAAAGACAAAAGAGAGCAATTGCTTCATGTAAGTGTCAGAAAAAAGAATCTACAATTTTCTTTCGTTGCACAGTTCCTATTTGCATACTAACCTAGCAAGAAATTAATGTGACCGTTAGGATATTTGCAATACCAGAGCAACTTTTTCAGCAATCGTGAATTGCCAACTCCAACACTTAATTTATTTGTAATTGTCCACTTCTATGGTAAGCCAAGAAAGAAAAATAAAAAAGTTGATGCAAAAGAAAGCAGGCCACACATACATGACAAAAAAATAAAATATTAATAATTAATTTTAAAAAGATTGGCTTTAAATAAGGCCCCAAACTGAGACAGATTAAATTAGATTTAGAGAAAAGCTACTTAATACACTCAAAAATAAATAAATAAATCACTTTGCACAGTTTGTTAAACAACAGTAGGCGATTTTCTTTCACTAAGAGAATATTAAGACAGCAGTAGCGGACAATTCAAAATGCTGAAAGCATTTATATTATATCTGTTACTTGTTTCATTAGTTGCAATGTCTGCTCCTGCCCTGAACATCTTCCATCTGTTTGTGCTGATGACAACCTGGAACAAAGTAAAACAATCTCTTGGTGCTGCAAGATGCTTCTACGAACTGGCTTGGCTTGATTCATGCCTCACTTACCAACAGCTTGTCTACTGGAGATGCTTCCCTTCTCTAAAATGGAAAGTGAGCTGTAATGATTATTAAGGACTAACAGATGAATTCTCATGACTTTGTCTTTAATGCATTTGCAGTAGTAACTGCTTCCAACTTTTCCTTCCCACAGGCATCATAAAATATTCCTCACTTGCAACTCTCCTCTCCTCCCTGATATAGACTCTATACCAATTTATATAACTTATCTGACAGGTAGTAGCACCAAGGTAATCATTGCTTCCTTCCTCAGCTAAAAAAAACTAGCATGTCACATTGCAGCTCTCCCCAAAACTCCTCATGGGAGAAAAGAGCCGTAATGAAAAGTATCTATACTCAAAACATTATAATGCATCTACACTAGGAATAGTTATTAATATAAGTACATTAATGAGCATTTGACTGTCATTTTCAATTGTCGTTGTTTTATAAAACAGTCTGGGATATACTGATAATATGCACCTACTGATATAGAGATCAGCATTTTAAAGTTACAGCAGGTACAAAAGGTTAAAGCTGTATTTTTTTTTTTAATGAAAACTGTTGCATGTTTAATGTATTATGAGCTTTCTCATAACTTTCTCATGTCACATATGCAGCAGCTTTAATCAGCCTATATATTGGTATTAGATTCTAACCAGCGGGCACATGCTATTTCACTACATCAGACTGCAACCATTTTCTCTATTCCCTTCTCACTCTTAATGAAGTTATTTGACTGTTGTTCTTTTTTGTATCTCTTTTTTTCCAAAACAGAGCACTGCAAAAGCTTTGTTCTGAAAGAACCAGGACAGTGGCAGTTTTGTTTTATTAACCTTTCAGATGGGCCGCACATTTTCATTCAAAAGGTATTCATGGCCCATCGCTAGCCCCTATCCTCCAATAATTAAAAGACAAAACACCTTTGCTCAGATCCCAGGAATTCAGGAATATATCCCAGAACACTGGCATAAGATTCCTCTCAAACAAAGCAAAGATCATAACTGGCTGCCTCTTACTACACAGAACTGGGGCACAAACAAAAGAAGCAATACAAGTGATCCTGGCATTACATTCCACTGCTTTTTGCCACTGATCTTGGTGCCACTTCCCAGTCAAACAAATGCATGTACAGCCACCATTGTTTCTTGCAATGCTTTAAAAGCTATTGGCGCACACAACAAGCAAACACAATCCCACCTAGCAGTACACACTGCTTAGCAAAAAATATACACGTGTATTTTGAAAATAGGGTTTTATTGGAAGTTTATAAAAAAAAAGTCTGAAATCATCATTAAGAAAGGCACGTCAGACTTCAGTTCCTTGTCTTTTTTGCTTTAGGTTCTTGCGACAGCTCCAGCACTTCACTTTCTTCAACTTCACAATGCTTTCTTTTCTTTTTCTTTGACTTTTTAAGGTCACTTTGGTAACCACTAGAGTCACTGGCAGGCAATACATGTTCCTGTTCTTCTTGCTTATGTTTCTTCTTTTTCTTCTTCTTTTTATCATCACATATTTCATTCAAAGCATCAGTAATTTGCTCTTCTGTTTCCGCCCCCACAGTGTTATCTGCCTCACCTGAAGGATCTTCTGTGACATTGAGGGAATCAAATGTTGTTTCTGCATTTAGAATAAGATAAGAATATTTTATTTCAAGGTCTCATTATATAAGTGAAGCAGTTTGTAGTTATTAGGTAGAAGTTATTAGGTACAAAGACTGCAGCTCCTGTCTGTCCAGCTGTCTGAAATAAAACTAACAATATGCCTGTATAAACTAGCAACAATGTATGTTTTAGTGTTTTGTTGTACGCATTGTAAAAATATACAAGTCGTGACATACCTAAGGATGTGCCTGAAGAGATATCGGGAAGGACTGGAATCACACCCCCCCGGGCTCTTTGTTTATTTAACAAAGGCCTCTAGGACAGAATGGAAGAAGCTTTGAAGGAAATCAACATATCAATAAGAGTACCAAGACATCTTGGAAACAGAAACAGCAGGATGGCGACTGACTATCACAAGATAACGCGGGAATCAACAAATGTCGGAATGTAATGCAAATCTCGAGTAAAATTGTAACCTGGAATACCCAATCAAAGGGGAAACAGGAGGGGAAAACATATGGGAGAAAAGGTATAAAAACTGTAACATCGTGTCCATAGGTGCGCTTCTGCCATCAGGGCGCCCGCCATTGCAATCGCGAATAAAAACTGCTTTTATCAGAGATACCGTCCTGACCAAAAATTATTGAGGATATTTCCAACAATTTGGGGGCTCGTCCGGGATTCATTATCGCTTCTTGGGGTGTTCCCCACTGCACTGGACAGGATAAGTGCACTCCACTGATTTTAGCGGTCCTGTCTGGGTGGTGCGGTGACTTCTCAGGACAGCCGATAGGAAACCGAGATTGTTACATAAAGGACGGACTCTGTGAAAGCCAAGGGGCTAGGCAGGCACAGGTGTTAACCCTTGCAGACCCGGAAAATTCGTGCACGGATCAAAGTAAGGGAATTTAATTCTTATCTTGGGTTGAGACTCTTGAGTGTGTGTGGCTGAGACGCACTTCTAGTGCGAAGTGAGTGCGGAGTCCCAATCCGCGGTTCCGTTGTCCCGCGAGGGGCACGGCCGGAGACGGACAAAGCGGCTGCGGTGCTGAAAGCGAGAGTCTCGGGAGGGAGCTGTTGGTGTACGGTACCCTGCGCACTTGACGAAGTGCCAGCAGTACACCCCTATTTAATCCCAGAGACGGAGCGGGTGCTCCCGAGGGATTGGGCCCAAAAATCCGAGAATCGGAGTGTGGGAGCCTGTGAGCTGGGTAGTTCACAGTAGCACTCCGGAGGGATGGGTAATAGGAGCTCCGTATAACAGGGTAAAAGGGTCCCTAACACTGTGCCCAAAGATAGCCCCTTGGGAAAGATACTAGACCGGTCTTGTGCAGTCTGTGTGAGTGTGGTTGTGAGTGAGACGCAGCACAGCTGCGGGGCGAGTGAGGAGTCCCGACCCGCGGTTCCGTCCTCCTGCGAGGGAAACGGCCGGGGACGTAGCGAAACACCTCTATGTTCTATATGTTGCGATGTTTTTGTATTTGTTACAATGCTTTTGTCTTATTAATTGTTGTTAGTATTGTGGCAATTGTAACACACATATTGGTGAAGTGCATATGGAGTCGGGTGGGGGAAAAAGCCCACAAAAGGCAAACCACAATTAGTATCGAGACCCTGTTGCTTTTGTTGTAGAAAATACCGCGGTTTAAATGTGATAATGATCCAGATTAGAGAAACAGTAGGGTTGTGTTACCTCCGCTTTAACATGTTAACTTTACGAAATTTGTTTTTGAACCATTGTTCCCCCTCCTCGTGTGTGTACGAACATAAGGGAAAGAGATACCCAAGAAAGTCTCTTAGGATGTATATTGGCATGTTGGAGGGATATTGCTGGGGAACCGGGAGGGACTCTAAGCAAGAACACCCTCATCAAATAATGTAATCATTGGTGGTTAGTGTATGAGTTGGAGGACGAATTAAAATTATCCCAAAACCAGGAAAAAGGATAAGGAAAAGATGTTTAAATATTGTGTCAGATATGGCCTAGAGAACCTCTACAGGGAAAATCAATATTTGGCCAAAATACGGATCTGATGAAGGTTGGGTTTGTCAGATCTCGAATTTATATGTAAAGAACAAAACCTCTTTTCAAAGGAGGAATCAGAATATGCTGCCTGTTGGATACAAGAAATCAGCCTGTTATTAGTAAAAAGAAAAAGGCCTGGACCAGGAAGGAGAGGAATTAGAAAAAGGAACTAATCAATGGGACCCTCCTGAGAATCTCCCCCCCCCATATAACCCCAATGTAGCACAAAGGGAGATAGGCACTGCCCCAGTAAGAGGAAATGGTAAAGCACACAGGGACATTTCACAGAAAAGGGGGGGGAGGGGGGGGGAATGCTGGGCTCAGGAGAGAATTAAAGCAATGTAAAAGGGACATAAAAATTTCTCCTTTCCCAGACACTAGTTGTACCAGCACCTCGGTGTACCCCTTATGGAAGGTCCCACTGGGACAAGGACAAATATGCTATGTAAACTCCCCACTCACTAGTGGAGAAATTAGAAATTTTAAGAAGGAAATGAAATCTTTAATTGAAGATCCTATAAGAGTAGCAGAACAATTAGATCAATTTCTGGGGCTTTCAAAACTTTGGTCCCACCAGGAGCCCCTGGTAAATATAAAAGTGGGACCTGAGGGGGAAGAAGTTGTGGATTTAGTTGATACTGGGACAGCTCATTCATCACTGGCCCATAAGGTGTAAGGACTCAAATTAACAAATAAGGCCTTAAAGATAACAGGGGTAGAGAGAACCAGGATGACAGTACCACTTTTTGAGAATACTGTATTAAAACTAGGGGATAAAGATGAAATCGGGAATCAAGAAAAACATGAAATAAGGCCATAAAGATAAGGGTGGAACAGCCCAAGGAATTGAATGATATGGATTGCTAAGGGAAAGTTATATGGTATTAAGGGTGTTTGTGGAAACTGAAAAATTGTACTGTTTGATATGTGGGGTTTGAAGGGAATGGGACAAACTGCTTTGATGGTATAAGAAAGTGTAATTGCTATTGGTATACAAAAGTATAATTGAGGGTGTGTCAAAGTGTAACTGACGGTACAAATAGTGAAATCGTGTACAAAGGAAAAAGGGTTAAAGAGAAAGTGAATTTATCTGTGCTGGTATGAGAGCAACCCCTTGTATTGTTTCCCCCCTTGCAAGAACTCTTGGAGTGAGAGAGAGCCGGGTACGGAGACTGTTGCTGTAAGCAGAAGGGGGGAGGTGGGGAGGAGGGGGCAATGGAAGTGAGAATAGTCTTCATGTGCAGAGATGTAGGAAACCTGAAATCCCAGTGTTAGCACTGGATACCTCTGGAGAGAAGGAGGTGAAACTGAAATAGGATGTTAGTAGTTTTTGTAATGATGAGAGTTTGGAAAGTGAGAAAGTTCGGGACAAACACAGGCTGAAGAAGGCAAGGATTGGCAAGGTATAACAGGGATATCAGTACTAAAAAGAGGTGAACGATATGAAAACAAAACAAAACTGATTGACAAATAGATAGTAAAGGAATTGGTGATAATAACAATTGTTACTGTTGCGGTGCCGGAATAGGGCTGTAGGACCCAGAGATCCCCTCAGGGAGAGGTGGGGGGAGTGGGGACTTGAAGTGCCCAGGGAGGGCTCCGCCCCACTGAAAGGAAAGCAGTGTGCAAACTGCAACGGGAAATTGCATCTAGGGAAGCAGGATAAAGAGGTTTATTTTCTGGTGGATATGGGTGCTTCTTACTACTCATAGATGGTTTTGTAACAGTACAAGAAAAGGTTTACGTTTTTTGGATTAATTAAATATAAACTTTATAATATAAATAAATATATATATAAATATATATTTATATATATATATATAATATATATATATATATATATATAATATATATAAATAAATAAATATAAATTCTTGTACCTGCCAGGTTGCTCTGGCAAGAAATTTAATAAAACTGGAGCTAAGGGTCCAACAATATTGACTGATTAAAAACTGTAAGTCAGACTTTAGCACAAATGGGGAAAAACAGTGTTGTACCCCAGGAGTCGCAGCAATATCAAATATGATGCTCTTAGGGGTGTGGGCATCAGGGCCACACATGAAGCCCTGAATAGAAGTTAAAAGCAAGAGATTGCCCAGTCAGGGTAAAGCAGTGCCCTGTAACATAAGGATATGTAACTGTAGAAGGATAGAAGAAATAATAGATAACTTTTTGGAGTTTGGACTCCAATTTTGCAAAATTTTTGATAGCAAGTGCAATAGTTTGGTACAAGACTTGAGGGCAAGTAATAGAATTGTTGAATGCATACACTCAGTGGTGGCAAATCCATGCACTTTATTAACCCAGTTAAGGAATAAATAGGTGGTGTTTACCTTCTGGATTTGAAGGATGTTTCTTCTGCCTGCTTTGGCCAATACGGGGAGAAGAGACTCAGTTAACCAGGACAGTGTTACCCAGGGTTGTGAGAACAGCTTAATGATTTTTGAGAACTGGTCAACTCGTGAGACTGAGACCTGGGATCCTCCATCCCAGGGTGGAACTTTACTGCAGCACATGAATGCCACGGCAACAAAAGAGAACTGTATAATGGACTGTGAGTTTGCTGAGTTTCTTGGTTTACAGAAAAGCACAAATAACTCTAACAGCAAGTGACATATTTGGGAGATTACAGCTGGACTTTGAACCTTAAGGACTGCCAGGAAAGAAGCCATCTGCCAAACCCCTGAGCCGCAAACTGCCAAGGAACTCCATACGTTCCCAGGAATGACAGGATGATGCTGACTTTGGATACACAGCTATGGACTGATCGTAAAGCTCCAAACAACTTGATAAAGTGAGTAAGGGTTGGCCAGAGTGCCTGAGGGCGGTGGCTGCACTGGTGCTCAATATTCTAGAAGCCTGTAAATCTACATTGGGCCAAAAGATATCAGTTTTAATATCTCAGACAGTGTTTATTGTATTGGAGGCAAAAGGGGGACATTGGATCTCAGCCCAAAGATTCCCAAAAATACCAGGCCATCCTGATAGAGCAGGATGATGTAGAAATGATTGTAACTAATATTGTCAACCCAGTATCTTTCCTTAGCGGAACTCCTGGAGAATCAGTATCTCCTGACTGCTTTGAAACAACTGAAGCTGCACATCGCAGCTGGTCAGTTGGACCTGAAGAACAAGCCCTTAGAAGATGCAAAAGATGCCTGCTTTACCAGCAGCTACAAGGAGACTGTAAGGCAGGTTATGCAATAACTGCTACTGACCAGGACCCAGGGACTATTCTTCCAGTTCACCCATTTCAAGCCGGGGACTGGATCCTGATCCAGACGGAGAAGGAGACAAAGCTGCAGCCTGACTGGGAAGGACCACTCCAAGTACTTCTAATGACTGAAACATCTATGAGGACAGACGAGAAAGGATGGACTCACTACACACTGGTAACGGCATCCACTAGCCCTGAGGTGTGGGAACTGTTGCCACAGAAAAACCTTTAAAAGATAAGAATTAGAAGGAAATCATGAGAAGTTTTTTTATATGCATATTTTTTTTAAATTATTATTTTAACTAACCTTTAACTTTTCCTCAAATAGGTGAATAAATTATATACGTAAGTGGGAGAATATTATAACCTATATAGAACTAATGCTCAGAAAAAGTTTTCCATGTTGTAACAAAAAGTTTTTACTGCTGTAACAGAGTGTATCCCATTCATTATCCTGATATATATTCGTTATCCTGTTCTGGAAAATGTAAAATTTGACAATAATGCAGGGGAGGGACCAACTGGTAGTTTTTGATATGAATAAGGGACTCTCTTGTAGTGTATGGAATGATGTATGGTGGGCAACTACCTATTGAGGCTGGACATATACACCTGGAATATTTGATACTTCATGAGCATGTAAGGGAGTTGTCCAGCCAGACTGCAAACCGTTGCAGTGTAACCCAGTAAAAATAACAATTAACAAGACTGATAACATTATTAATACCACTTTTGGTCTTGGGGTATATATGCATGGAAAGGATTCAACACATTATTATTCAAGACATTATCTCCCCCAAAGTCATTTAAGCCATTTTCTTCATAATCAAAGTCTTGACTTTGCTCTCCATTTGTGGCATAGGTCACTGCATTGGAAACCGTCTCAGGCTGCTTGGGCTTCATACTGTAAGGAAACATACGAGGTAAGTCGAAGCAGAAACATCTAAAGACACAAAGTGAAACGTTAACATTTGCTAAAACACAATATTTACAAGTAGATAAAGATAAGCGTTTTTTATAAACTCTAGATACAGGAAAATATAAACCCAGCTTAATCTATACTTTTAATCTATACATTAAGAAAAAACAACTCTGAACATGCTTTTTAAAAGATATCACCATTAAGACCTTTTAGCATATTGCTGTGAAAGTCTACAGAGGCACAAGGATGAATGTCATGTGTTTTCTCATGTCATCTATGAACTCAAGCTTATTCTTATGTTTCAGTAAGCATCTAAGTAATCTGCATTTAACTATTTATGATTGTGTAACTGCTGCACAATAGGTTCGTGCAGAAATACCAGCAAAAACACTGTGTTCAGAGACTGGAATGTTTTTAATTGAAAAGCCTGGATACATTCATAAACAAATTCACTCTAGATATCTGATATGTTACTTTGAACATGCACTATTTGCCCATTTAAATTTAAATTTTAAATTTACATTTAAAATGTAAAGAAAAACATTTTCTCCTATGGCACAGTACCTGGTCTTAGTCAGTTTTCCTCGAATGAAGAACACTCCTGCTGCATCAGAATCTAAGTGCACCACCTGAAATTTCAGTTCATCTCCACTTTTAAACCCCAGCTCTTTCCATTCTGCAGCTGACATGTGTTCAGGTTTCGGGATAGAAGCATTGAAGCACCCGTGTATCAGACAGCCAATATGACTGGGGGCCACTTTGTTAATTACACCCTAAAAAAAGAGAAGAAACGTCATATGGAGTTCAATTAAAGACTACCTCTTTAAATGCAGATGGAATGTATATTTAGTTTCTTATATTGACACTCTCAGACAAAACTTTGCATGCAAAGGTTACAAAGTCAGTTCATCTAGCAAATAAGCAAACCATTCCATACTAAAATAGAAATGACTTCTAAATACTTTTGATAAAGGTCTACCACAAATAGAATCGAACTTGCACCTGCAAAAAAAGGACAAAGTCAAAGCACAGAATGCATCAAATTGTTACTTTTCCTCACAGCACTGCCACCAACTGTGTTTTACAGCCACATTAAGCCCCACGGTACTTTTCTACCCAAGCTTTTATGTTGGCACCAAACCATTTTGCAGCTAAAGACACAGATGACACACAAAAAAAGCTTCAAACACTCCATTCCATGGGTTTCTGACACATGTGCACTTCACCTCATCCACTTTTGCACTTCTGGAAGATGAATGAAAGACACAGAGCAGGTGCTTCTATCTCCTTTCTACTAAGGGAACATATTCACTTCTTAAAATGTATAGAGAGGCACAAGCTATGCTGCAAAAGCGTGGCACAACAATGCACATGGGAAAACTGAACTTAGAGTTGGCACACATGTACCATCAAAAAGGTTCCTCCAGTCATGTATTTTCTTTTACTGAAACACAGGTGTAAACTTGATGCACTGCCTTTGTATAGTGAATGTGGAGGTTTGCTGGCCCTGCCAGGCAGGGGGTTTGGAACTTCACAATCCTTGAGGTCCCTTCCAACCCAGGTCATTTTGTGATTCTGTGTACTTCATGAAAAGAAACTCATCAGTGCATCCTGACATGACCATACAAATACATTCACTTAAGAATCATTTACTCACTAGAAAGCTTTGCTATTTAGCAAATTTTGAGGCAGATGCATGAAAGTGTAGAAAAATAATATAAATGTTGTGAAGAATTACTAATGTGAACTAAAATACGATTCCACTCAAGCCCTAAGAGGTTTTTGGCAGCGATAAGCCAAGCTTTGTTAAGTTACTGCCGACGCATCTACATACCACCATCTTCTTCCCTTTCGTCGGACAGAAGATGACGAAGTCTGCCTCCACGTTCAGGTGGATGAAGCCCTGATCGTCGCGGATATCCCCGAGCTCTCCCACCACCTTGACGTTGTCGTAGGCCAGCGGCACGCCCTGCAGGCTGGGGAGAAGCACAGTTAGCTGCGGGATTACCCCCACCACGGCGCACCGAGGGCAGCCGGACCCGAGGCCCTCACCTCTCCGAGTAGCGCAGCAGCTCAGCATCCAGCTGAGCGCGGATACCCGTGCGCTTGCGGCCCAGGAAGCGCGGCGGCAGAGCGATGTGCCTGCGGTGCGTAGCCACCACCAGACACGAGTAGCGCCGACACACCAGAGCGCAGGCAGCGGCGAAGGACGGCAGCTCGACAACGGGCAGCGGGCGAACGGCGGCCTCCTGTAGCTCCCCCGGCACGGCCATGCTGCGGGGCCACGCCGCGGCGCGGCACAATTGCGTCACTCACCGCCGGGGAAAGTGACGGAGTTCCGGGTGTGATGCGCTGGTATATGGGGTCGCTGATCCACGAGGTCGGCGGCTTTCATATTGTGTACAGTGGGAGAGGTGGCTCCTTGGTTAAAACAAGTTTCGTCCTTAAAAGTTGCTCTGGTTTTATAAATGCACAGGGTTGCACAGTATTGCAATAAGGTTTTAACCTCATTTAACTGTTATCTGCAAAAGGAAACGCGTTCTTTCTTTGATTTAGATCCAGTTTGTAAGTTATGCTCTCAGCTTTCTGGAGAAATACCTTTATGTTTTCCTATATTCAGGTCGTGTTTAATCCTTGCAATGTGTTTTCAATCTCAGTAAAAGACCTTATATGATAATGGCATACACTTTTATTCCTAAATTAAATACACATTTTTTAACTCGTATTTATGAGAGGATTAACTTTGCAATGAGAAATACAACCCTGTAAGCTCTATACTCAATTCTATCCAAGATAATAAAAAGCTAGCTCGGCTCAAGAAGTGAAAACTCAGAATAAGATGCAAAGACAACATGAATAAAGTCCTTTGGAACTTCCAGAATTCCTTTCACTTTAAAGTAATCTGGCACATTAAATCCTAACAGTCATTAAGTCTACAGTTGGCTAGTTCAGAATAGCCTCCTTTAAACTCTTGTAGTGTAGGTATCTACTCCCAGCACCAACTGTTTTTGAGTCCACACCTGTCAAGTCACGCTGCTTGCAACATAACCTATCTAGACCAAAAGCAGGGCCATTTTGCTGTCCTTTAGGGACTACGGAGTTATCACAGGACTTGGGTTTTCATTACTTGGTTCTGAAAGATGTCCCGACCAAATGGAGGAATCTTAGTAGTACTTCCATCTTCTCCAGTCACAGTTCAGTTCTAAAAACTACTGGGACAATAATGTGTTTTTATTCTTTTTTTCTTTTTCTTCTTTTTCTTCCATTGTTGTCTGTCTTCTTTTCACTCCTTGATATTAGGTTTCAGTTTAAAAACAGTATCTTAGCTAACCCTTTTTGCTGCAGTGAGCCTGTGTCCAAAAAGGCAGCAAAAATAGATGTCTTAAACAGTGCAGTGCTGGTATATTTGCCAAGTCTCACAGTGGCTGCAAAAACTCTGCTGAACCTGTTTTCTCTAGCAGTGAGGTTGCCAGTAACAATCAGGACCAAAACCAAAAGCTGTGTTTTCAATCACTGCTGTTCTTTTCCTTTTTTTTTAATCTGTGTTAGTCTAGTTTTCTTTCTCTGGAAACATGGCCAGCCTCCAGCAAGAACATTAATTATCAACCACATATCTAGCACCTCTCAGCTGGCCTTTTCTTTTATTCCAAAATAGTATTGTTATCTTCAGTCCAGCATCATGATTAGAATCATGTGTTGATTTGGAGGCTCATATAACTGCCCATTCATGTTCTTTTGTGGCAACTGCAGCTTATTCATTCAGCAGACAGCCTTCATCCAGCACTGAAATCCTGGAAGTCTCAGTTGTGATTGAATATACTGCATCTTGTGCAGAATGGAAGAATACCTGTGGCACTGTGCTGGAGAAGAACATATATTTCCTCTTAGGCCGCGCACTCAAAGGACCCTTTATGTTCTTAAACCAAATCCATCCCAGGTTCCTCTTCAAACAACTTGTGCTCTATAAAAAAGAGAAATGAAGGAATGATTTACAGTTATAAGGCTATAAAAATGTAGTAGAAAACTCATGCTCATAATTTATTTTCAAATATTTTAGCTGGTTTTGCATTTTTCATGAGGTATCAAAAATGCACACTATTTTTTTGTGTGTTACTTGATATACAATGGGCTGAAGAGTGCGTATTCAAACTCTCAGTTTTATTTGAAATTGTATGGAAACAGATTTGCTTCAGAATCTTTGATCATTGTCCCCAGTAGAGACTGATGAGAGCAAGTCAGACACTGAAGGATGTGGTGGAGTGATGGGACTTGATAGGTTAGGTTGATGGCTGAACTTGATGATAACAGAATCACAGAATTGTAAGGGTTGGAAGGGGGATCATTCTCCCTTTCCTGATAGAGCAAGTTCCCTACAGTAGGATGCACAAGAAAGCATCCAGATAGGTTTTGAATATCTCAGGAGGAGGAGACTCCACAGCCTCTCTGGGCAGCTTGTTCCAGTGGTCTGCCACATTTAAAGTAAAGCTTTTTTCTCATGTTATGTGGAACTTCCTATGTTCCAGTTTGTGCCCATTGCCTCTTGTCCTGTTTCTGGGCACCACCAAAAATAGCCTGGCCCCAACCACTTGACGCCCACGCTTCAGGTATTTGTAAGCATTGATTAGATTCCTTCTCAGTCTTCTCATCTTCAAGCATGATCATGAAGTTTTTTTACAACCTACTTGATTCTAATTCTATGATTCTATTCTATCATTGTATGTATAGTCAGTGAGAATTAGGCATTTAAATGGCTTCGAGTGATTCAATATTTGGAGCTTTCTTAGGCTGGTTCTCTGGACTCCTTTGTTGAGAGAGACACAATTTCTTTACTTATCAAATTTATCAGTGTAAGAAGGTGCTAAAAACTCACAACTGGAAATGTGAGTAGAATTAAGCTTGGGAGAAAATGTCACATCTAAAGAAATAAAACAAAGGAAAAAAAAAAAAAGCGTAGTTCTTCTATTATTCCATTTGTTCTTGAAAACATAATTTGAGCATCATCCACCAGATGGCACACTAAAGCCTTGATACCAAAGAATGCAGTCATCCAGAAGAATTATAGTAACTGCACAGCAGGCTAAAAATTTAATCTGTAATACAATATGCAGACTGTGCTTTGTTTTGTCAGTGATTACTATGTCAATCTTTAATAGGAAAGAAATGACTTAGAGAAACATTAAGGAAAAGAAATGAGATAAGGCAGCAATTATGTTAATTTATTTCAGTTAATAATATGTCTTAATTTGTAATGACGTTTATGATGTCTGAGATGGACGTTTCTTAACATCTGGGTCTGGATAGATTTGCCTTTGGTTCTTGATTGTCCGGGCAGGGTGTTGTATGCCAGGAAATGGTTGATGTGGCTGGCCCTAAGTACTGCCTAAACTGCAAAAACATCTTGTCTCTAAGTATCTTGCTGAAAGATCTGTACCCAAGTACTTGCCTGTCCTTTTTATCTGTGGAAAGAAAATCCACATTGGAAGAGGTGGTCACTGTTGTGCCCCTCTCCAGCTCTGCTGGTATTTGAAGGCAATGTTTTTCAAGGCATAGTTTCAATGATGCAGCGACATTGTGATCTGTGGAGATCTAGCTGTTGATGTGATGCTGAATCTCTCTTCCATCCTTCTCCGTCTTTCTCAGGTAGCATATGCTACTTCAGAAACCCTTTGTTGTCATTGATTTTCTTAGATGAGCTAAGAGCTTTTCTGAATTTGACTATCAATAACAGCATTATATACCTTCAGACAAATAAAGGATAGAGGTCATTATTATGAATAAATTCTGAGGAGCTTCATGTAACCATTTTCATTTGAGCACAGTATCTTTAGGCACTGAAGCAAATGTACCTGCTGTAGTTTAAGCAGTCTCCAATGTACTGTGGCTATTGCAGCTCTTATCTACTGAATTTTTTGAGTATTGCTGCCTCCAGGTGGTTCAGTGCTAGGTAGCAATTCATACCTGAATGATATCTCTGAGTGACAAGTAATAAGAACAGCATAATTTTTAGGCAGTTGCCAGGTTGTCCTTAGTTTAATGAAAAAAAAAACTGTTCTTCCTTAGATTTCTGCAGAATTTGTGGTTTACTTTGGCAGTGCACAGGGTTCTCACTGACCTGGCTCAACCTATTACCATCACATCCATCCACCCACATGAAGAAATCCCAAGATAATAGAAGTCATAGTTATAGTAAAAACAAAAACAAAACAATATATACATATACATGAAATTGCAACAACAGCAACAGAAAAACAGCAACCAAATCAAAACAAAACGAGAGAACCAGGCACTCTTCTATGAGAGACATGGCAAAAGTAGAAATGTATTCTGGGCTGGTGAAAGTATTAAAAATAAATAAATAAATACACTGTGGACAAAATCTTGCTCTCATTATAGAGTCTCTTACGTACTCAAATCCCTTAAGAGTGTGAGTGCTGATTGTTCTTTATGTAGATTCAAATGTGATATTAATCACAAGAATCTCATCATTATTTGTACAATTACCCCCTCCTGGAAGAAAATAAGGTGCAACAGTCAAACCTCAAGGTATGTGTTAGCCTTCAGCCAAGCAAAATTTCACAGAAGCCAAAGGAGTTTGTCTCAGTAAAGACAAACATGGCACATTTGTCCCGAGAGAAGTTTACCCCCATGTGGCCTTCAACATTGCATCTGCTCTCCAAGGGAAAGGTATCTGCTTGATGTAAGTTTGGGCCCTGGCTGCCATCGGGACAATATATTGCTCTGAGCTTTCACTCCTGTGGACATACAGTGGTGTTCCATGTACCAAATATAAATATAATGGCTATAAAATGAAGAAGCTGGGAGAGCTGGAGAAGGCCAACAGTAATTACTTTGGATATCTTTGACAACCTGGTGATTAGCTGTGGGGAAAATGGATCCATAGTCTTCTTGAAAGAATGAGAGGCAACAGACAAAACTAGTAAGGAAAATTCTTGCTAGGTATAAGGAAATAATTCTTTACTGTTAGGGTGATAAATGCTAGAATATGTTGTCAAGAGAGGCAGTGGAATGACTATTCTTGGTGTAATAAAAAATGCTTTGGACCAGACAGCCTCCATACATCCCATCTATTTTAATTTCTTGCAGTTCTAGATTAAGAAAAAGAAACGCTTGGCAGTGATACAGACAAGAGTAGTCTTTTAAATCCAAGTTCATACTAGTAAAACCTGAAGAATGCAAAGCAGTTGTGACTGTGCCCTCAATCTGTCCTTTGTTTTGAGAAGCTCTTTCTATACCTACATGGCAGCCATCAGCAGAAGCATTCTATATGCCCCAGGGAGCACTCAAAAAGTTCTCGGTGCTTGTAAACTGGGAACAAATACAGGACAAATACAGGCTTCACTGTGTCAATTTGTCATGGCCAAATTGTCCAGAGACCCCATTCTCTGCTTGCTGTGAGCCAAGTTGTGCACATTTTAATTATGCCTCCTGAACAGCTGTTAACTTCTTGTACCTACAACCTTTTCTATGCACCTCACTTAGCCACAATCTGGACTAATGTGTAATCATTTATAATCTTTAATTTAACCCACGAGGTTACTTTTTAGACTTAACAGTAATGCCGTCATTCATTTGCTCTTAGAAATAACCAACTTCCTTTCACCAAAAATTACAGCACTGTGGTTGCTGAGTTCTGCAGTGTTCATCTTCACCCAAATCAGGAAATAGATGTTCTAGACGTAACTGTGTGGTTTCTGTTGATTCACTGATATCGTAATGTTTGCGGTAACTGCTGCTCAGCCGATATTCCAGATTGCGTAGTATGTGCTCAATGAGACAAAGCATAAAATGTTTACTCAGCACAACTGCAGCGTGTTGCATCAGCATGCTTTGAAAATTGAAATGGGCTCCAACAAGAACGTGACTCCCCAATTGCAGCTGTCAGCACTACTCAGCTTGGTGACATTGCTGGTATTTTGCTACCGATCAAGATATGCTGGTGTTGAAGGGAATTCAGATGTCACACTTCCAGCCTCTAGTTAAAATATTAAATCCCAGCTCTTCAGCACTTAGGCTCATACATACCTCTGTTCTGAGGCCTTACTTGCTTCCAAAGGCAAGTGAGCATGTTGTTCTTCCAATGTCTTGCAGCCTTCCCACAGCATGATTACTGTGGAGCATGAGGAGGAGAGAAGTGTAGACTAGGACAGCAGAGCACAGAACAATTATCTTAATAACATGTTGAACTTGCATATACCTCACATACAAGCTAGTACATATTCCGCTTGATATTCTTATCAGTATTGTAAGGCATGTGAATAAGAACTTATACTGAAAGCAGTACAACTTCCTGCCAGATTTTTCTTCATTGCACACATTTCCTCAAGGATAAGGACTGCTTATGTCAGCTATATGAGAGAGCTGAGAGATGAGTGAGAAGTTTAATTGATAAGTGTATTTCTTTATACAATGTTATATTTGGAGTTTAATGAGCTAATGTTGAAATAATTTAAATAATACATACATTTTAAGAATAAATTTGAATCTACAAACAGATTTATGGTTTTGCGCAATTAGAATAATTTGCATTTAGCACATAGACCGTATATTTTTACATTGTAAATATATGTACGAGTATGTTTTGCACAGCTTTAAAAATATTTGGTTTTGTTTTGTTTAATCAAATGAATTTCTTTAAAATATCTTCAGCCATATGTGATGACTTCAATTGTTTCTCTCAGTAAAGGAACTAATGCAAAATGATCTGATTTCCTGAAATGCATTTGCTAAGTATGCAGCTTAGCTGACTGAGTATTCTGTAAAATCAAATAAAGCGTCTTCTTCTTGGGTCTGTCTACTATCGCTGTGGCACTGAGTTAGATCAGCATGAGGTTCATGGTATGTGATTATTTTTATTACTGCTGGTTAATGAGTAGCTAAAGGCCATAGTAATCCATTGAACTGATGAGGTAAAGCACAGCTGAAGTTCTTACTGATAGTGATAAGAAGCTATACATTACTGCTATTAAAACTCTTTTACTGTTGCCATAAAAAAAGTTTCTCAGACACCTAGAAGTCTGAAAACAAATCATTTATGTTGAAAACTATGAATATATCATTGCTATATAGCTTTTGTAAGCCTAGCTTTGCATTTATATTTGCATGTGTCTTTAAGGTATGTTGCCTACATGTAAAAGATAAAATTATGCATTTGATTCTTGCAGTGCAGTTCAGGCAGGAGAGACTGCATTCAAAGTCCTACCAGGGATAGAGGTGGAACAGTTTCTTCTCAGAAAGAATCACAGTGCAAAAGAACAGGAGGTGGTGGAATCACTGTCCTTGAAGGTATTTGAGAACCATGTAGATGTGTCATTGAGGGACATGGTTTAGTGGGCATGATGGGGGTGGGTTGATGGTTGGATAAGGTGATCTTAGTAGTCTTTTCTAACCTTAGTGATTCTTTGATTCAATGACTCTTTGCACTCTGAGTTGTTTCCATAAGCAGCAGCTTTGTACAAAAGCTACAGCTTAGTGATGGTGTAATCTCATCAGATTTATTACAATAAATTATTGTAGTTCAGTCTTTTCTTTCATGTAATGTATTTCATCTGTTTTTTTTGCTTTGTTTTTATCATAGGTAGAAGAAACAACTATTTGTCATCTTTATAATAAATCAAAGAAAACATGGTTTGCAGCACAGTGGGATCCCTCAGGAGGTCTGATCACTGCAGTAGGTTATCATCATTTATTTCCTATATTCACAGAATCACAGAATTGCAGGCGCTGGAAGGAATCTCAAGAGATCATTGAGATAACCCTTCTGCTAAAGCAGACCCTACATTAGGACACACAGGTGGGCATCCAGACAGAACCTGAATATCTCCATAGAAGGAGACTCCACACCCTCTCTGGGCAACCTGTTCCAGTGCTCCATCACCCACACTGTAAAGTTCTCTCTTATTTGTATGGAGCTTCTTATGTTCCGGTTTTAGGCCATTGTTCAAGTTTTAGGTCATCTTCCTCGGAAACAGTACAGAGAAACAGTGTGAAAAACACTGACACACAAATTATTTCAGTTGCATTTTATGCATCTGTCATGGTTTTGTAATTTTGTAATTTTGCTATCAGTATTCCACATCATAACATCATGTCAAGTATGGATACTTCTGTTGAATGTGCAGTCCACAGAAGAAGACTACATATCCCAGAGAACAACAGGAGTAACAATAAGTCACGGGACCAGGACTCTATATAATCTCGTTCCCAGGCTGGAGTGCCCTCCTTCTTCTCTCGAACTTCTCGGAGAGTGGGAAGCGTTCCAGCCGTGTCGCCTAGAGTTCACAGTAGGCCTCTCGGTTTTCGGAGACTCTCTCTCTCTGTTTCGTTCGATTTTGTTAGCCTTAATTATATTATATTGTGTTATCTTGCATTTCGATATCATATTTAGTAAAATAAGTTTTTCCTCCTTAGATTGTCGCTGTTTTATCCCACTCCCCTTTTCCCCCTCCTTTCCAGGCCCCGGGGGGGGGGGCGTGGGGTGGCTTCCCCTGTCACGGGCATAGGTAAATCTAAGTAACCCGTGACAGCATCTCAGTAGTTTATTTCATACAGAAATTGTAGGTTTGGAGGGCTTTTAAAGGGTTCTCCTTATTGGGCAGTCAGAATTGATTCTTCTGCCATGTCTCGTTTTAGAGACATGGCTTAAATGGGGATAATTTCAACCAGTGTAAAAAAGATAACAGGCATCAGTGGTTTAGTTTGGATTTTTGCTAGTTAAATCTGAAATGGAATTTTCAACTAAAATTTCAACTTTTATATTTTTTTTTTATTTTATTTCTTTTTTAAACGGATTGCTTGTGGCAAACACAAAGGATCAGTGACATTCTACAGGTTCATACCTGGATATACCACTGTGAGAACTGTTGCTAAGCTGCACTTCAGTGATGAAACAAAGGTTTGAACTGTCTTATAGAGAAAGAATCAGACCCTATGAAGATTAAAATGGCTAAAACTGAGTTGGGATGGACTTTAGATGTCAGTTCAGCAAATTTATGTCAGTCACGAGACAAAAGTCCATCTGAGTTGTTCTCTGCTGCCTGACATGCACTATGATGCCCTGGGCTGACCTGCCCTGTTTCAAAAGGCTCATTCAGCTCCATCCAGCACCTTGCTGGGATGCAGGCTTTCAGCAGAACAGGTCTTAAGGGGCCCTAATCTGTGACGTGTGATGAGATTACTTGTTGAGTACATGGATAGAATCAGCTGCTTGCCCTCCTGCCCCCCACCCCTACATATCTGTAGTATTTTGAAAATGCAGGTGGGTGACAAGCCCTTGTTTGATACAGGGGCCAGAAGAGTGAGCCAAGAAGTGGGGAGCTCTGCTTCACTTCCCCTCTGGGCAGAAGACGTCGAACCTGCAGCATCAGAGAGTGTGTAAGAACCCAGCTGCGTGTCTGGGAGAGGGTAAAAAAACAAGAAGAGCAGGGCTGAAACAGCTGTCCTGAAGATGCGGGAGAGGGAGGTGCCACTGGGCTAGTGCTGATTTGTCAGTAATCTGCTTCCCCTTTCAGGTCTGCTTCAGCAAACACCGAGCAAAAAGGCAGCTCAGCCACCAGCCCTGCACCCAGAACACTGCGGCAAGTGACGTCAGGGCAGCTGCGTGTCCTCATCTGCAGGGCACATCCTTGCTGACGTGCGGCTCTCCCGTGCCATCAGTCACTCGTGCTGCGTTCCGACAGAAGGGGGCCTCCCAGCTTCACCTCCAGCGAGGCGGGTCCTCAGGCGTGGGGATAAGATTGAGCAAAGCGAGTCTTGGCTAATGAGATATACGCAGGTCGCTCCGAAAGTAATGCCTCCAGTCATTCTTTGTTTTGTTTTGTTTTTCCCCCCATGGAAACTACAATGGATACAGAGAGCACGAGAATGCTCTTTGATAGAGGAAATCCTCAGTTACAAAACGCTATTTTTCAACATAAGCACTGCCATTAGCTATGTATTTTCATCAGCAGTGAATAAGAGCCTTCATGCTGTGTTCGTTACAATCTGCACCAGTGGAGGTGATCCACTGTCACTGCCACCGCTGCTGAAATGCACCACCTGCTGCCTCACTGTGCTCACATCCACTTTTCAATCTCCATAAATGTTCAGCAAGTGTCAATGAATGCCAGTGGGCACCAAGGAATGCAGAGGCATCCCGTTGTATCATACACACTTCCATGTCAGAAGCCATTCTGTCAGGCTCCCCCTCTGCTGCCATCTGTCCCACAGCAACAACACGTAATGGAATATCTGCGGGAGGATTCAACCACTACTGCCATACTACCAACATCTACCCCCATGTCATGGATCAACATTAACAAAAAAACCAAAAAAACCAACAACAACAAAAAAAAAGAGGCATTACTTTTGGAGCGTCTCTTGTAGTTCAAAATGAAGAACGAAGTGTTCCTCTTAAGGCTGCTGGGTTTTTAAGTGTCCAGCTGCTGAACAGATTCATGATTTAAGTGGCAGGATCTGAGCTCTGTATCTCAAGAGCAGGAAATATTTCCTCTGGAGAGGCAAAGCTCACCTGCTTCTTTCTGGCCAGTATAATACTCAGCACCTTCTTGCTGTTTTCTCCTGATGGTACATAGAGTCAGATGCCAAAACAGACTTTGGAGATTCCTCTTTGAGAGCTAAGTGTAGAAGACATCAGGCTTGCAAAGCCTAGCTTGTAGCTACCCAGAGCTTTTGTACTAGAAGCATAAGTGAGATTTAATTTTACATGGTCTGAAAATATGCTTAGTGTCAGTTGGAATATGTGTTGTATTATTCTCATTAGAGAAAGAAAAGAAGAAACTCTGAGGCTGCTCTTGAGTTCACATTCAGCTGTACAGCTGAGATGAAGCCCAGCACGAGACAGAAGCGCTATGAGGACATGCTCTCCCAGCAATGTGAGGAGACCCCTTGCAACAAATACTATGTGCCAGAACAAAACAGTATGAGGACACCCCATGCGTGAGCATTCTCCCAGCTTCTTCATGTCCAAATGAGTTGCAGTCTGAGGGCATGCAGCCCAAGCCACTCGCAGTGATCCAAGGCTCAGATCTTCCAAAGCAATGTGGCCACAGAAGCCAGGCTAATTTTAAACTAGGCAGAGAACAGTGAACACTTAGGAGGAAAACATCTCCTGACATTTCTCACTGCAACCATGTTCCAATAAGTCTTCATAATATCCTAATACACAATATATATATATATATATACTTTCTGGAAAGTTACTGTAGTTTCATACTTAGGTGGTATTTATTTATTTGCAATTCCTAAACCTGTATATTTCTAATTATACCTGAGTTGATCCTTTATTTTGGATGAGCTGTCTTGCACTGATTTAGAGATAGTGAATAATTGAACTTTTTGACTGTCACACTCTTTGCTAGGAAATATTACACATGTTTATATGGAAAAGGATTTAAAGTTCTTATAAAGTGAGATCAGCCTGCCAAGTTATGAAACTTTATTTGGAAATAAAGTTTTTCTTCAAGTGTTCTTTAGACAGTGGTATAAACATTGGAAATTTAAATGCCAAAGATATGAGTGTCACCAAAGGAGGTTTAAAATTAGGCTCTTCATTACACATAAATATGCTGCTCTGACAGACCATCTTCTCTTTGCCAGGAAGCTAGTGGGCATCTGTTATGCTTCCATTGCTTGACAAGCTCAGTGAATAGTCTGAATGTCCCCAGAATCATTTCTTTGCAATCAAAAAGTAAATCCTTCACAGCAAACCTTCAGAGTTCAAGCACGAACCTTTTATTTGGGGTACAGTACATTTGGAGGAGCCATTAAAAGGAGTCATCCTAAAGATTTACATATTCTGCAAACTATAAATATAGCTGCTGCAAAGGATTGCACTATTTTGAAGTGTTCAGGGTGATGCAGGTTAGAGGCCTGATTCTCACATTTATATCACTGCAAAACAAGAGTAATTATCAAAGTCATTAGACTCATCTCAGTATTAGATGGCCATTCAAGAAAGAATTCTTGTTTGTGATAGTTGTCTGGGTTTAACTTGAATTGTAAGACTTAGTTCAGTTGCTCCCAGTGGGTCCTTAAGCATTTCCTGATGTACCTCTTTACACATAACCTTCAAAATGGACATTAATTTACTGTTTTAAAAGTTGGGTCCCAAGATACATGTTCCTGCTATCCTCTTTTCATAAAGTACAAACAAATCAATCTTTTCATTACTTTGTATGTATGAGATTTTCAAAACACATATTGAATACAATAATACTCCACAGCATGGATGAGTCCCAACATATGAAATAAAAGAACAAACTGAACACATAAGATGTTAAAATTGAAGAATTTAAAAGCACATTGAGTAGGCCTACATTGTTTATCTTTTTGATTTTGTTGTTGTTGTTGCCATTAGATACATGACCTGCCAATACTCTGCTAGGCTTTTTTTTTTTTTTTTTTTCCCCAGGATTTTTTTTTCTTTAATTTTTTCAGCTTTGCAATGGGGTATTGTTGAACCTCTACAAGCTCATCCTGGCAGTGTCAGAATCACCACAGAGTTAAGAATGTTGCGTCACTAACTTGAATGGTAAATTGCTACAAATTAGTATCTATTCATCAGAGGAGCCCTTTCCTTGAATGTTCTTTCTGGCTGCATTACTTGCCAAGAGGCTCTTATAACCCAAGTCTCTAGCACAGACTCTGAAAAAGCTAATGTATATCATTGGATTGGGGAAGAAGCGTTCCCTCTTGAGAACGCCATTTAGCATAAGGCAAGCATCTTTCTTTTGACAGATGGGAATGTAATCTCTATGTAGTCTTTCAGCTTTGTTTGACAGTTAGCTTTGAAAGCTGGAGAGAGCTGGGCTGTCTCTGTTCAGAGCTAAGCATGCGTCTGAAGCACTAGGTATGTCTGTGCCACGCGATGCACTTTTAAGATCCTAGGTCTGTAGGCATCAGTGTCAAAGCAAACTTATCAGCCTGAAACAAACTCAGATAAAAGATCAGTCTGATGGAAATCAGGGAGGGAGATGGATTCTAAAGTATAAGGAATTTATTTTCCTCATTACCCCGAGTGATAAAATAAGCCAGTTGTCTGTAAAGAAGTGGAAAGAATTGAGAGGGTATGAAATTTTATTCAATTTCAAAATCTTTTCAGTATAGAGGTTAATTCCAGTCAGAGAAAGAGACAAGATGAGAACTCTTAGCCTGCTGGCTGTCAGTCCAGTGTAGCTTTGGTAAAGCAGGGATAAACGGGATAAGTAGTTGAAGACACTGTCATAATTTTAATTAAAAGAAGAATAATTTTACATGGAAAAAAAAGAGAGAGAGAGAGAGAGAGAGAGAAAGAAAAATGTGATGTCTGGAAATCTGCCCCACAGTTAGGGAATTGTAGAAGCTCATCCAAGAAAAGGTTAAGGCATGACTTGACCCCAGTTTCTGCAAGGCTCCTTAATTTAGCAGACAATAGCATAATGAGAGCTGGTGCCTGGGAAATAAAGCCAAATAGTTCTGCAGAGAAACACATCACTTTAAAATGGGGAAAACTCTGCTCATTGGAATAAGGGAGGTGATAGATTCCATCTTCTGAAGTCTTTAAATAAAGAGCAGATTTCATTCTAAAAATAACTGCTGCTCACACAGATGTTACGTGATTGATATAAGGAATATCAGATGAAGTATTTATTTCTTGGGCTACACAAAAGGAAAACCTAGTTGGTCATAAGGTGGCTTCCAGTCTTAAAATCTGTTCTGGTATTTCTTCATGTTTGAATGCTTTACTTTACAAAGTTAACAGTGTTATTTATCTTTCATACACTATTCTTAGCAATTCTAAAATACAGTGCCTTTTGTGAGGTTTAGATCCAGAACTGGATCCTAAGATACTTCAGGATCTTGCTGCTGCCACCATAGTATTGGTATCAGTATTAGCTTACTGTTCTCTGCGTAAAGGTTACCAGCGGAACTCTGACAAACATACTCTGCCAGAGCATTACAGAGCTAATAAAGAGTCCTCAGAAAAATGTTAGCTGCTAGCATTCCTGGAGTTTATGCCTGGATTCGGCACAGTAAGACAGCAATGGTATCAGTAAGTGTTGCAAACCACTGGAATTCAATATTGCTAGTCTAAGTGTTTGGGATTCATGGCTTACATATAGATTTACCTTGATCATTTCCTGTTAAATGAATGCAGTGATCTGTGTTTGCCTTCTTTGGGTGGAGGAGGTAAGAATTTGTTCAATACTAAACACTTGAAAGGATACAGCTGTATTTTAATAGAAGGGGAGAAATAAGAGAGGGTACAGGACGTGACCTCTTGCGCAGGAATGAAGTGGGAGAGAGAGAAGAAAGGGTTCACATTACAAAGTGTGGGAGAAGCTACACAAGCTTTTATTCTCAGTTACATCATTTGATGTTTCTCACACTAGTGACTAGTAATTGGATGTGAGCAGGAAATCTTTATGCTTCTTACTTTATTTTAAATTCATACTTGCTTTCTTAGGCGTGCAAAGAGAGGTAGTGTTGACTCATGTACCTGTTTCTTATCAGCAGAATTACATGCAGCACTGAAGTGATGCTTTGCAGTTCAGGGATTTTCCAGTGCATGCCATGTTCCCATTGTACATCATGCCAGTTTGTCAAAAAATGGGTCTTCATGGATGCAGAGTAATTTTAAATGTGTATACAGTCAAACCATTCAGTGTACTATAAAAACACTTTTTGGAAGTCCTTTGTGACCTCCTTTTGGAAGGACTCATTGCAGCTTATGGCAGGATTAAAACTGGATTTCAGGAAGAATATCTGGAATTTAAAAACAAAAACAAAAACCACAGAACAGAACAAAACAAAATAATAATAATAATAAAAAAAGCTTGATTACTTGATTACAAGGCAAAATTTCCCTGATGTGTAAGTCATAGCAACCTGCTGTGAGTCAGCAGTTAAAGGACATAAAAGATACCTTATAGCAAATCAGATTTAATGCAAGGCAAAAAACAAACCAATTGCCAATTTAGTTCTGCGCTCAGTTCTCATGTGAGGGAATTACAAAGCAACTGGGAGGCTGCTCTACACAGCTTATACAGATGACAGAATATCTAGCCTGTGGCATAGGCATTTCTTTAGCTACTTCATTGAACTATGACAAGAGAGACCTTTGTGCAGCTCTCTAGACGTTTTGCTCCAAATCAAAGTTGCTCCCTTCTGAAACAGAACTATGCTTCTACAGCGAAGGAAGTCTCTCTAGGCACATAACTTTCTGCTGAAATTCCAGCTACTGATTCATGCCACCCAGTTCACTCTTTTCTGACTGAAAACCAAACTGTATTTCTTCAACTTCGTAGCTGGAAAGAAAAAAGGCCTTCCTGATCAAGATTCCCACATTCATTCAGAATTCCTCATGCTAATAATATTAAACTAGGAAATCCCCTCTTAAATTCTTAACCTGTCGTGAGCCTTAAATGATTAAAGATGGCTTAACTCATTTTAATCTCCTTTATGATCTATCTTCAAAATCATTATGTCAAGTAAAAAAATTATATAAACGTTACTACTTTAACATATTAAAGACATAAAGACATAATAAACACATTTAATTTGACCTGCCCCACTGTTCTTTTTTCTTCTCCAGACCATCCAAAGGGAAATTTATATGTCCTAATAAAACAAATAAATATAGTGCCAGAGAAGGATTTTTCACATATATGTGTTGATATTCAAGACCTGTCTAGATGCTTCCCTGTGCTACTACTGTCCCTACTATAGGGAACTTGCTTTAGCAATGTAGGAATCAAGGATCCCAGAATTCCCTTCTAACACCTATGATTCTGTGATTCTGTGATATGGTTATTTTCTCTACAGTTTGGAATAAAATCAATTGACTGTTCTAAATTTAAAACATTTGTGTGCTTCTCATAATCTGAAGTTTTATGAAATGCCAAGCATAACCTAAAATACAGCCTAAGATACATGTTAAGAATTTACCAGGTAAGTCCTATGCATAAACAGACTTCAGGAAGAGTGTTAGATTATTTGACCTGTTAAATGGCTGAGTATCTCTGAGATAATCTGGGCCAGTATCTGTTTTCACAGCAGCATTAATTGAAGTATCATCATAGTATCATAGTCTCGTGTGGGTTGGAAGGGACCTTAGAGATCTTCGAGTCCAACCCCCGGGATTTGAGCCCCCTGTGTAGCAGAGCGGCACTTCTACCACTTGCTCCACAGGGGGGATTCGAACCCTGGACCCCAGTGTTGCAAGGCGGCATTCCTACCACTGCGCCACCGGGGCACACAAGTAATTGCATCAAAGCCAACACATGCTTCATCTTATTTAGAATTAAATGAATTTTGATGCTCAACATTGAAATTGTTGTAAACATGTTTGTTTGTCACATTCTGTAAACTAAAATCTTTGTTGTTCATACAGCTGGATAGGTGTCCTTTCAACTACACCAGTAATAAGCTAATGTAGAAGATGCTTCCACTATAGCTGAACACAGTATGCAGCTATGGCATTGAACTTCATTAAATGAAATGAAATATTTCTTAGAATTCCTGTATCACATTCATATATTATAGTAATTTACCTTGATTTTAAGAATTCCAGTCTTTTTATGTCCAAAGTAGGACCGGTCTTTTTTGTCATATTTGTTCACAGGTCTCTTGAATTCCTGTTTTGAATTTTCAAGGTTTTTGTTAATGTAGGGACCAGACAGTTTTTCTGCATTCTACCAACTAGGCAGCAAAAGAAATAAAAAATAATAATAAAATGAAATTGAATCTTCTGTTCCCTGAGGCCCAGATTTCTCCTCTTTTATTCCATTCCTCACTCTGAAAAGCAGCAGAAGCTATACAGTTGTATTTCTTAAGCTACAGCGAGGCTTCAAACACTGTGGGCCTGTGTAATGTATCCTCTTTTCCTTTACAAAGTGCGAGAAAGTGATTATTGCACTGAAGTCCATTATATTGCATACAGAAAAGTCAGCTATTCCCCTGCACCATCAAATACTCTCACTACTGTGCTGGGAAAATGACTTGTTTGTGGTAAGCAAACAGGAGAAGTTGTGGCACATCATGACATTCCTATGAGCGGACTCCAAACTGAACTTCTAGCCCACTCTCTAGCTCTGAAGCTACTGTTCCTAGACCTAAGGTGCCACACAATAGCTCTGTATGAATTGTGATTATGCTGTTCTTTTATGGACCTCAAGATGAACCTCGAGCAGAAGTTCTGAAATGGATTTCTGAGTCATTTTAATTTGCTCTCTCTCTTCCTTTGATAAGGGCCTTTTGTACTTTTTAAACTAATACAATGAAGAATGCAGTCCTGCAGAGCCATCTACTCTACTTCTACACTTGTTATGAATTTCTTTAATCTGTAGGAAACTCCACAGCCCATTTAGGCAGTAGCTCAGTCTTGATACATTGTGCCTGTAACTGCAGCAAAAATGCCTGTAAAAGTGGCAGATGCTGGGGACAGATAAATCCCATGTGTCTTGCTGGTGAGAAAGAGGAGAATTAAGATGACGAGGAAAAATCATTGATAAAGAGCTCAATTTGAAATACAGAAAGGAAAATGGTCTAGTCCTGTAGGACTTCAGAAGGGGAGCACTTTCCTTGAGCAGAGATATCTTACCGTCAAATTCTCTTACTATGACAGTATTCTGTTCTTTATGATCTTGAACAATCTCTGTAGCAATTAATGATATGTATTGATAAATATTAATATATATTGATAATGTGTTTAGTAATTATTGACATAATACTTACTACTATATCAGGGCATAGAGAATAATCAAACGCCCTAGTAAATGGTAGATAAGTGCAGGAAAGCCTTATGAAATGGACAACTTTTTGACTACTTAATCAGCTAATTTCCATGAAGTGAGAACTTAAATCACAGTGAAAACCTTTCTTATCTTGTAATGGAATGGGAGACTTCCCTATAGATGTAGAATAAGGTAACTGAATTAAAGATTATTTTATACTATGTAAATTCACTAACAATTTCATATAATTTCTGTATGTTTTTATGGCAAGACTTCAAGACTTGAAGCCTGATCAGCCTAGACAGAGTAATACAGAAATTTGTTTTACAGATAAAAATACCACTTGTATATTCCCTAATGTCTCTGTCTGGACAACATGGTATCCATCTATGTAATACATAGACAGGTGGGAGGTAAAATACTAATCACACCTGTCTGGGTATGTCAGATGTTGCCAGTCAGCACTAATGGTTGCATCTCAAATAAATGATGAAGTTCTGGGCTTTACAGCACTGTAAATTATTTTATGGTTACGTGATGATATCATTTACTAATTATTTTAAAGGAATATTTTATATTATGCTGCATATATTACTGATATTCTGTTACTGATGGCATCGTATATTTTTTTGTGACTGTAAGAGATAGTAGGTCTCACAGTAGAGTTTGAGGTCAGCTAAATCTGCTGCTTTAACATACACATCACTTTGACAGACTCCTAAGTTGGTTACAGGTGTTCAGAAATGCCAGTATGTCCTGCCCATGGTAATACCTTGCTTCAACTTTTGTTTTTGTCCATTCAGAGCTTGCTTTGTTTCTTTAAAAACCTTCCAGTGAGTTGTGAAGTACTGAAACATGGTAAGGCCTTGCTGATCATTCTTGAAAGAAAAAAAATCTCTAAATTAAATGTTTTGGATTTCATTTTATTTGTCATCTTTTATGAACAAATTACGAAATATACTTCATTCACAAATTGGAAATATTTACAATTTCTTTACAACAAGGCATTGCTGAGGTTTTGATTCATGGCATTCTTAGAGCGTTCTGTCTTTCAAAACAAAGACATTGGTGTTACTTTCATCACACTGTTCATTTACACTCTGCATGTGAAATGGGAGCATTTTGGAAGAGTAATCTGCACTCTCTTTTTGATACAATCTACTGGGCAAACTGAGGCTGGATGCATTTGCAGTGTGAAAACGAGGCTTGTGCAGATGCGTTGCTGGTACCATGCCACATGATCTGAAGCCACCATATTACACCAGATGCTGCTGACTGCAGAGGACGAGAAAATTCTCCTGAGCCATCCTTCCTCTGCCCTCTTCCGTTCTCTTCAGGAATCGTGTGGTTGGGCTAGGTGTGGTACAGTTACATTATTTTTTCTGGTTTTTGAGTCTTCATAAGAAGAGTCTTGAGAAGTCTATTTCAAATACTATCACAATTCTGAAAAGTTTTTCAGACAAAGAGTATCCAGGAAGTGAATAAATACTGTATATCCGCAAAATGTTTAGGAGATAAATTTTGAACATGTTTCTAAAAGGGAAATGCAACTGTGCTGTTCTGCGGTTGTGACACTTGAGCCATAAAAGCTAAGATAATTCCATTTTCTCAATTTCTGGAAGTCATTTTTATTTTCCTGAAGAAAATTCTAAAGCCACTTCATTCCATGGAACTTTAAAAAATCTCTTAGTATACACTTCCATTATAAATCAGATGTGGGCCACCATTGCTTAGGTTGTCTGTCATTTCCTACAACAAGAAAAGAAAACATTGATACAAATTACAATTAGCTCATGGTGTTTAGGATTTAGTTAGCTAAGGTTGGAATAAATACTTAAATTCTGAGTGCCAAATGTTCTGAAAAGACACATTTCTTATTTAGCTTTGTAAATTTTACTGTAAAGGAAAAATAATCTTCATATGTAAACTAAATACACCGAAAATCTTCTTGACCTGTTGACACTGATTGAGTTGTACATTACTCTCAGATCATGTATAAAGCATTAGTGGCATCCCTGCAAGTTTTGTGACTTTCTCCTTTGAAAGTGTGTCAACTCAAACTTGTGATCTACAAAGGAATGAGACAGTAATCAAGTTTTCATTTCCATTCAAACCTTTCTCCTGTGCTGACATGCTACAAACAGATGCCATTTGATACCAGCTGGAATATACATTTTGTCATGTAAATCTAGATCCAAAGATGATCCAAGGGCTTTGATGCCTTTGTGGAGACTATTTATCTTGGGATAGGATTGATTTTGATTTTCCCTTAGTTTGCTGGACTACAATTTTAGCAATTCAGCAGTTGCTGTTCAAGTGGCAGATGAGTCATCCCAAAGAAAGGTGACCTGCTCATGAGTCAGAATCCTAAAGCACCTAAACCAGGATTTGTTTGGAGTTAGATTTTCTAGCTCTCAAATTGTGGTTCAAAACATACCTACTTAGCAGCTGTTTAAGTTCCCAGATGACTACATACATTAAGCACTTCTCTGACCATCAAGGCTGCTAAGCCTCATGGAATTTGTGCTCAAAAATGCCTATTTCACATTAAATTGAATTAGGATGCAGAAATAAAGTGATCTGCTGCTTACATCCAATGACAGAACCCAGAGAACGTCCAATAGTGCCAATGAGCACACATAAATATGCAGTTTGGGCTATTCTTTTTCAACTTAGACAGATAAGGTAGAGGTACCACTGTTATGGTAGTTTTAAAATATTTGCTTTAGAACCAGTAGGTTTTCTCTGCATGAAAATATTAAAATTCACATCTTCTACCTCCTAGATATAGTTGGAGGAAATGTTGAAGAAAATAGTTGTATTTTTTGCCCTTCCCGTAGAAGTTTCTGTCAAGAAAATAAAGCAAGAATCACTGGGTTAAAAAAAAAAAAAGAAAAAAAAAAAAAAGAGGAAGGCTACAAGGAAAAGGCCTGACTCTATAGAATAGCAGCTGCTAAACTTGGTAAAGATAAGGCAGTTATGGGGCCTGGTCTTTATTCCCAGTTGTCCTCTTTCTCTTTCTCCTTTTAATCCACTTATTGCACGTATACATAGTATGGGATGCTCAGACCAGAACTCAAAGTTTCACATAATGCTACAGTTTAAAGTAGATCACAAAACTTACTGATTCCCTTTATGTTTACTGAAAGAAAAGACTTACTATTCTCCACAAAGTAAACTTAGGGCCACAAAACCGAGTGAACAAAACAATCAATAGTTTGTAATCAAGCACAGGCTTCATGTAAGAGAAGGTGTCTAAACTTGCCAAATTTTGAACATTTTCTTTCACCCAGATCTTAGCTTGGATACTGATACTAGATGTTTTTAAGTAGTGCCTTATTCTTCTTAAAAGCTGAAGAGGAACATGCGTACCTAACGTTGTTTCCTACATCCCTTTCTTGAGGCTACCTGCTTGGAAACAAGGCAGTACAACTGCCAGCTTGTAGGAGCCTGAAAGCTTTGATATAAACTGAAGCTGTGAAAGGGAACAAAAACACCAGTATAATTTAACATTAACTATCAGCCACAAGTAAAAAGTAATGCTTTGTCAGAAGGCTACCCATGAGTGAGTGACAAAATGTATGTTTCATTTTGTCAGTTTTATCACTTGAATTTTCTGCAGACATTAGCTATTCAGACATCATCAGAACTCCAGAAAAAGTTCAGAACCATTTATTTTCCCCAATATGTCTACCCTCAAAAATAAAAGTCTTAATAAATTAAAAGATGTTGCTGAATTCAAGAAATGAAGGAGCATACAGATTAGAAGCAAAGTGAATCAATGGTGGCAACATCCAAATAAGAGCATTTGGATGTCTGTAACTAGGGTGAATATTTTAAATACTCAACTTACTTCAAGATTGCAGCATTCACCACGTAGAATTATGTCACCACCTAGAAGCACCATTCCTGACCCAGAGTGACATCACAGCGTCAACCAACTTTGATTAGCTAAAACTGTGATTTCCTCTTAGAGATGGCACTTCCTGAGATGACATAACATCGTGGTAGCTCCCTAGTGGTCAGCGTACCTTGGAGGTAACTCTGGTGTCGGGGGAACCACCGGGCAGCTGGGCAGGTCGGTTATTTCAATACCCCTCAATCTCTAATATAAATATAACAATTATACAATAAATATAGCACAAACAAATACACATGCAGTATATGTCCATATTACTGTATATCAGTATAAATATACAAAATAGTTTTATATATAAAACACTAAAACTATTTTTTTTTTAAATTAAAGCCTAAATTAATATAACTTTTTAGGTTGCCTTTATAATTTTTTAAGGGCATGCCTTGAGGTAATGTACTCAGACCTGCCAGCACCAGGCAGTCTGCAGTCTGTAGGTCTGAGAAGCCCCAGATCAGATCAGCTACGCATGCATACTTGATTCTACACACATGCAACAAGTCCGCCACTAGCGGAGGTCAACTCACATTCACATGAGCATGTGCAATAAAGTTTCTCTGCTCATGCATCATAGCCATTCACCCAATGTAAGTGGGCATCTGGCAGACCTCGCAGCTACTTGTCTAAAACCTCAGTAGATCAACAGGCAAGAAAATGGGTGAGTGAACTACTGCTATACATGGTCATCTCCAGCCCAATTTGGGTTATCAGTTGCTTGATTTTTGAAAGACTTTTTGCCAAGCCATTTCTTTTGTCTACATCTTTGTGTTTTTGTCTCAGATGGGCTTCATCTTTGTCCTTATTGAGGTAAGAGCCTCCTTAAAAGGCAGAATCTAGCCTACCATCTGCAAAGCCATGATAATATTTGCCTGTGTAGCTTACCAGAATTATTCTTCATCTTAAAGTGAGAAGGTGAAATGTGTTTCTTCCCTAGATTTTATTGTCCTGTTTTATGTCACTGTTGTAACCTATACTAAATAATTTAAAAAATTTGTTTCAAGCATTTCCTAAGGTGAATTAGTCTGAGTTTCTGCTTGGATTCTCACTGCAGATTAAAAAAAAAAAAAAAAAAAAAAAAAGAATCTAAGAAAAGTGACAAGTGGACAATTGGCAATTAGTTGCTGTATTGTGACCAGGGAATCTGAAAACATTCTACAGTCTGAATGAATTAGTCCTCTCACTAATATTCAGAGATCTCTGTAGTTGAACTTAGCTGTAATGTGAACTGGCATGTGGCAGTTTGGATGGGCAGTCCACATGATGGCTGTTCATTTCTCTAGTCATGTCTCAAATGAAAGTCATTGGATACTAACCCAAAACATCAATAACAGGATGTCAGTAAACATTTTACCCCTTGAAAATGAAAACCTAGTTTCAATTGCTTATTTCAAGAATTACATTAGATTTATTGATTTTTGACCTTACACACTCAACTTTACACTGTAGTAAGCTTCTTTTTAGCAGAGAAAGGCAATAAACGTTTGGTGCCACTGCAAATCAGACCAGTTTCATTTAGGTGTAAAAATATGCCCTTAGGTGCTTAGGTTCAGTCTTCTAGGTTTGCAAGCTATGGTTTTGTGTTTAAATAACCTACATTATAAGCTGAGTACTTGGGAGAGGAAGAAATTTATTAAACCTGGAAGCATGCAATGATGTGGTTACAGAAAGCATTCTGTGCTTTTTCACAGTACAGTACATGATAATCCATATTAATTAGACTTCCAATTATTTATGAAGTGCTATATTTAGCAGCTGAGCCCCTGGATAGCTATACAATGGAATTATGTTGAAAATGGATGCACTTCATTGAAATGGATGTACTGCAATATACAGTACCTAAAAATAGCTCCATATAACGCAACATAATAAAGCATACACAGAATGGCAGCATTTCATTTCCCAGAAGCTCTGTCTCATATGAAACTGAAAACTGCATACACTTATTGCCAATCATATACATTAACACATACAGTCTTTCTTTAAGAGAAGCAGAACAAATAAAGAAAAACACACAACTCACTTTTTCTGCCATTTCATGGGAGTGATGCAATGAATGTTCTCTCTCTGAGAACATTCGCCTTTGTTCATAGCTGGCTAGCCGACAAGTGAGCCATGAAGAAAGGGTGCAACCACCAATTCCAATGCATGCAAGAGACATGGAGGCAAGATGCAAAGAATAGAGAGCAGACGACTTCTTTGTGAGAGCACGAAGAAATTGAAAATTTAAAATTCCTCCGATTAGTCCACAGATGCAACAGGCAGAAAAAAGTATCATCTGTCAGGAAAGACGAGAGGTTATGTCACAGTAACGTTTCTCAGAGACAGGTTCATTCATATAAAAAATGAGACCAAGTCAGACCCTTCACTAACATTCAGTTTGTAACTCCCACAACTCCCACAGAAATCAAAGGGAATACAGTAATTCCATGTACAACAGTTAAGACTGATGTTTCTCACCAGTCCTCATAAGTGAATACCTCATGTATTTGTGCAGTTCTCTCTTGTTTGGGTAACAACTGTCTGTGCTTCTTCTTTGATTCTAATTTGTTCAGTCTAATACCAATTTGCAGACTTCCTATATTTTTTGGGGGGGCTCCAGGTGTGTTTACTGTGACTGTGCTGGACAAGGAAACAACAGATATTTAAAAACTGAAGCACCTCTACACTGGTACAGAGCAGATAACATTTTGGTTTTGTTTGTTTGTTTGTTTGTTTTAATGTGATTAAAATGCTTTTGGGAAGTGAAACAGGCTGCAATTATTGAAACATATTTAAAGACCTCATTACTGTAATAACAAAGATGCCACCTCTGGTTCAGTGTGTCTTTCAGCCACAAATCACTTGAGGTCAAAAGATCTTATTATGGGCCTATTGCTAAATGATTGCCTTATTCACTTCCCCAGATATCGATATGACTCTTGATATGACCTTCGATATGACTCAGTATGTTTTTATATATCCACTTATTTAATATTAAATAAACAGTTTAATGGAGATTTACAGACTACTTCTCGTGCCTAACTGAGATGAGAATTTTGTCAGGGAGGTGGCAATCAGACTCTATTCTGCAGTCCACTAGGAAGTGGATTCTTCTTGAGACTACCAGAACAGACATCTTTTATGAAATAAGTATGGTCAACATGTTTTAAAAAAAAGGAAACTGTCATCAGAACAGACTTTGGAGTAATTAATTGGTATTCAAAAATAGTAAGAGAGAGAGAGGTTGATTCCCTTCACACTTATACTCATTTTACAAGATTTCCATGTGTTCACAGCAGGACATCCAAACTGACTGAATTAAAGCCAGACATTATCACTTGTAATAGGGCTGGGCCTTTAACATAAAGACAAAAGGTCTGCAGTGACAAAAAGCTTGTTTCAATCACACGACTTTGCTACAGTCAGAAAAATAATTGTATTTCTGATTCTTAGTAGAAATAAAATGTCATCATCTTAAAACTGGCTTTTTCACAATTCTGATCACACACACGCACACACCAAAAAAAAAAAAAAAAAAAAAAAAAGTTATTAAAACCACAAACAGTAAAAAATACCTAAAATTAAACTTTGTAACTTCATTGAAGTGATAGCATAGTCATACTTCACATTTCAAAAGTGATTTTTCATTCCAATCCTATGTTGGGGAACTCTTTCTTGGTCTGTCATATGTTTCTGTCAAAAGTTTTTCTATCCACATAGGGAGAATTAGGAATATATAGCTTAAATATGCATGAAATAAATAGGCCATTTCAGAACTGCCATGTATTGCTTGATGAACCCAAGATACTGATTGCTTACTTTGGACTGCTGGTTTGCAATGTTTACTGATTTTTTTAACTAGAAACACTTGGAAACAGTACATCTCAAGTGGAAAGTTCAACTTAGATAAATATGCCTTTCAAATACTTATGTGTTATATATGTACTGGAAAAACTTACGATAAGTCCAGACTTTTTTTTGGCACACAGTATCCCACATATGCCACAAAGCAGAAACTGGAAAAAAAAATAATAAAAAAAAAATCACAATGAATTCATCATTAAGGTCTCAAATTTAAATTTTTCTATGTTTCTGTAGTAGTGACCACAACAGTAGGTTAGGCAATGATCATAATTATCAGCATTTTCATTATAAAGCTTGTATTTCAGGACGATATAAGTCAGCTTTAAACACACTTATCCAAGCAGAAACCACATTGATAAGGAAGACTGAGGATGATTAAACATAAAAATAGAAAAGGAAAAAAAGTTTTGTAAGGTAGTAATTGGTGATCCAAATCTAACTTCATCTACTTTCAAGTCTACCTAATACCCTAATCCTGAAGTGTGAACTACTGAGGGATCATGTATGGATTCTTGTCCTCAAGACAATGGAACTCTGGGCAAGAGTACAGGTTAGTCAACTTGGTAGGTGCAAATGTAAATACTGAGGAAATCTGTTGATGTGGTCACAATGAACATGCTGTATAAATTGTTTCAGATTCTATATATTCCATGCTGCAGGAGATAGCATGAAAGTATCTGTCTTTTTTCATGCAGTTCCCTTTCACAAACAGATCTCTGACAGTTACAACATCAAGTATTAGGCAAAAATTGATGAACAAAACCAAAGACACCCCCACACCAGCTGATACAGTATGAATAAATCCTAATGTGTTTTAATGACCTCTGCCAAAGACCAGTAACATTCTCAAATGTCTCTTTTTCCCCCTACAGAAAAGATTAAGGTTAGTCCCTGAAGGAGCAGTCATGGCAGAAACACCACTAGTAGTCTGAAAGCAACAAGGTCTTCTCTAGTGTTTGTAATTCTATCAAAATATTCCTTCAGTACCTCATAAACCCCATGGTTAATAAGTCCGTTCTACTTATTTTCAGTAAAACTAACCCTACATCCTTACTGGGAAGTAATTTTGTAGTTTTAAAACCGTATTTTTCTAAATTCTTTTTATGCTGAGATTGCATTTCTAGCAAAAAGCTTCAGCCTGGCTATTACATAAGCAGTTATTAAAAAACAAAACAAAAACAACAGTAAAAAAAAATCCCAGCTGTTTCTATACAGCATTCTAGGATATACTGCATATATTTTTTATTTAACCTCCAAAATTTTGTAGCTTCAGTATCTCAGTCAAGGAGCTGCTTTAATGAATAGCTTATCTCCCTTTCAAATATGGTTGTTCATGCATGATTGTAGGTATAAGCCCTGGGATGCATTTTTTCTCTGAGTTAGGCCCATTTAATTGGTTTCCCACAGTTAATATAGTTAAATGCTGCATGTTATTTGCCAGTCTGCTATGAATGGGATGTATGGTACATGGACACTATACCAATCTGCTCATAGAGAGGGCTGGGTCATGTATACCATGGCTCTGGGTGGCTAAGGACACACACTCACCTGATAATTGCTAAAGCTGGAATCATAATAAAAACAAAAGCAACAAAAATTAACACAAACAGCTCTGTTTGTCATTTTCCCACAGGAAGAGGAGCTCTTAACTTGCACACCTCCTTTGTAAGTTCTTACTCAAGCATTCTGTAAGGTTTTAAAATTTCACTCCCAATTCACTCCAAATCACCTTTACACACTGCTGTATAGTTATATTACCTAGAATATTTCCCTGTTGAAATCCAAAGAATATTGAAAAAGGTGATCTGCAGGATGTAGGATGCTGGCTTCCAAAAAATGAGTGATTTTGTTATTCCATAGATGTTGAAGTATTCTAAGGGACTACCTGAAGTAAGTTTTTAGTGTGTCAGAGTCTTTATTTACTGTATGCATTTTCTTTCTCTGTACATCTACTACAGATACACAAGAAAAAATATATAAGTAAGTAATACAACAATATAAGAAATATAATGTTCTGCTGTGAAAAAATGATTAGATTAGATGATCTTGTATGTCCTTTCCAACCTTGTGATTCTATGATAACTCAGCAGAGAACTCAAAGGAATTGATTATCACTGGTTCTCCAGTATTCTTCTCTGTAAGCTTGTAGAAGTCATGCCTGAGTTTTAGAATTCATATGACTACAAGACAAGAAAGTTGTAAAACTGAATGAACTAGTGATCATGAATGTACTAAAAAGCACTGATGAAAAATATTTGGGGCGTAGTGAAGGATAACTATTATCTGTTGTTGTTTTGTGGTTCTGTATTTTTTGTAGATAACAGTGGTCAAGCATAGAAACAGACTGCCCAAGGAGGTGGTGTAGTCACTATCACTTAAGGTTTTCAGGAAACATGTAGATGTGTCACTGGTTGCTTTGTGGACACGAGTTGGCAGTTGACCTAGAAAATTTTAGTGATCTTTTCCAGTCTTAATAATTCTATGATTCTATGATTCCCAGAGAAAAGTTTTGTTCAAAAAAACAACATGGTATTTACTTATAAAAACAGTCATTTTGATGTTAAAACCAATGTATGAATTTGAACTACATCAGGCAATTAAACCTCATGCAAGACTTTGAAAATGTTTATCCCTCTCCTAGGAGGCTGTAGAGAATTCTGATCAATTAGGGAAAAAAAAAAAGGAATCTTGCTTTACAAAGAGAAAATTAGTGACATGTGGAGCACAAGAACACTGCTCAAACAGAGTTGCCTAAGCCAGGCTTCTCATTGTAAAGACCTTTAGAAAGGTTGGGAAGTCAGATGACATTTTGTGATTGACTGTGATAATTTCTTTTTGACAGACTAACTAGCAGCTCTGGAACTTTCTTCATGGTGCTAAAGTAATTTTCTGTAACGTTTTTGAGGTCCTAGACCTATAGTCAGCGGTAGTGAAAAGTAGATGGGAAAAACTATTGTGACTCTTTGTACGGCAATGAGACTGAGTATACATCAGTCTCAAAAGGAATTTGTTGTGTTTGTTCTGGTTTATCTTTTAGTTTTGAGTTCCTCTCTTTTATAATAATGCCAGCTGGAATACAGCCAGCAGGGGCTCTGCTGTATTGTCACTCCCTATCTGTTCTTGGTAATCTTGAAAAATCTCATCCTCATGTTGATATGCCATAGCATTTAAACTTGACTTGTAACTGTTGAGCTACTCTTGACTGCGGTTTATGCAGGCCTAACTAATACTGTCCTGTTGAGGAATTGCTCCCTTCTACATGAGTATTGATTATATTCAGGCAATTTACCAACCTCTTGGACTCTTTAATGTAGTTACATTTTCTAACTATGGCAAACCTGAAGTAAGTTAAGGAAAACAGACTTGTGTTAAAATACAGTAAATCAGGAGTGGAAAAGAGATATATCATTGAAGATAAGCTCCTTATAAAGACTGATCAATCGTTCAAGTGTTCACAACTCAGACTGCAAATAAGGCTAAAACATTCCATGAAGAATGAGCCAAATGAATAAACACTCCAAGATGCCCTGGAAACTAGAGTTATGTTGAAGGATGTTTCACAGTTGTACCTTGTTTTAAATTTTATTTTGCAATTATAATTCATCAGAAAATTAGAAAACCTCACTTTAAAAAATGACATTTCACTATTTGCAAGCAATTTCCATTGCTTCTGGGGTTATTTTTGCTTGCAGATTTAGTCATACCTGCTATAATATGTGATATTTCAGGTCAAGATTTTCAGAAGGAGGCAGAGACTGAATGCATAAACTGATAGTAGATAACAGCAGAATCTTTCTTGAATGCTTGATAAAAAATCCAGAGGAAGATGACACAAAATGAAAAAGCTTCTTAGACTCCTTTTGAATCTCAGAAGGCAGCAAGTGCTTCGTTCCCACTTCCAATGAAAATGTTCTAGGAACCTAGCAGAGTCAGAGTCCTCCTGTTAGCACGAATGTGATTGCAAGGTAATGTACTATGTGCTGGTGGAAACTTTGCCACTCACAGCTGCTTCTGTTCAGTATGCACATTTGAAAATCTCTTTTGGCCTATTGAACCTTGGAATAAAGAAACAAAGACCACCCAGAAAAGGAGAGTGTATATTTTAAGCTTGCTTTAATATATTTTATATTAAATTGGGCTTGAAACAGAAGCTTGTCTCCAAATACCCAGAAATTTTGGTAAGGAAGCTGAAATCTCAATTTAGATTCAAGTTTTGTGGCTTGGATCAAACCCTATTTCATATTCTCTGAAACAGAAGACTTGGCCTCGTTCACTTTCTCCTGGAAAAAGCTTTTTTCTTACTTGCATTCCGGAAAAAAAAAAAGATTCCGTTTTATTTCTATTTGCAGAAAGCCAAAGATTTGATTATTTCCATCATGGAGAAGAAAATGAACTGCTTTTACGTTTCATGTTGAACCTAGGAAACTTCTCTTTTTCATTGGAGGAGGAGGCAAAAGTAGTGGTAGATAAAATTCCTCTGAGAAAATAAGTTGTCCATAGAAACTTTCCTGAAGAGATAAAGAAAAGAGTGAAGAAAACTTGCTGAATGTAAGGACTGCTCGATCACCAGTTATTGCTCATGACAAAGAAGCACAGACTACATCCACTGAGTGGAAAGCCCTCTGGCATTTTAGGTCATCCATGTGTATCTGATGAAATAGAGGAAATTATTTCAAATCTGTGTTGGATTAGTGATTCCTTTTATCTGGTTCTAGGCCTTTAGAGATGCTTTAAAATTGGGAAACAGTTTTTAGAAGAACTCAGAGAAATCTAGAAGTGAGTCTCTGAAGCTGAATGTCTGCCTGCCATAAGTGATTCACAAAATATCTCTCTGTCTGGAAAAACACACAACTTCTCATCACAAAAGAATATTTATTTACCTGCTCAGAACTTACTTTAAAATAACAAATATTAAATGATTTTTAATTATGTTTTTTTCTATCAAATGCTTAGAGTGTGACTGCTTTATTCTCAAAAAGGAATAAATTAAGAATTATTCCCTGCAGATTAATGAAAGCCTTAGAAATAGATTTCAGCTTATACTTAAGTCAATCTATATTCAGCTGATACTCCTAAATACAAGCCAGGCAGCAGAAGTCTGCTTGAACAGATCATCTTGCAGATTGGTGCATGCTTCTGGGAGGTCTGAATGATAAAGAAAACTTGCTGAAATACTCCTCAGCTGGAGTGAATTGTTCTGGTTCCTTGCAAGGCAAGAAGCTTCTACACTTGGTACATCCTCCCTCATCTACAGGTACAGAAGTCTCTCCATTTCCACTGAGTTCACTGACAGTGCTGCAATTCATTTCATCAAGATAAGGAACCAGCCAAAAATAGGGTCAGTTTGATGAAAATTCAATGCACATGTTGAAATAAAGTAGGACCACATCTGCATCTGGTCCGCACGATAAACAATAATGTGATTTGTGTGTGTTCTTTAAGCAAAAAAAACAAAACAAAACAAAACAAAAATACTGGATGTTCTTTTCCAAGGAAAATTTGGCAACAGTAAAAGCTAAATTAAAAAATGAGTGTTTTAAAATTTTAGGCCACCACCATTATTTAACAGTCCAAAATGATACTCCTGCTCTGGGAGAATTCCCTACTGACTGAAACTTTTCCTCCAAATCCTTGGTTTAAAAGTCATTGAGATGAGTGATTTAAGTGCCAACTTGGAGCAAATTTCTATAGTTAAACTGTAAAAGCACATTTTTAATGGACAGGGAGAATTCTACAGTGCTACAGTCAAGAATTATGGGAATATCTGCTGCTACAGACAAAGGTCCAGAGATTGCATATCAATTAAACACATTTAGGTATTTATAAGCAAAGAGGCTGTCTCTCTGAGGAGTGTAACCAGAAGTGAAACATCAAGTATTTCTCTTGTAAGTGAATATAGATGGCCCATTTGGCTGACGATGCGGCTTTTGTCTCATTCTATCTCAGGGAGAGTCTTGTCTGTAGCAAGAATTTATTCATCATTGCAGAATAAATGAGAATTAGAGTCATATACGTGTATGTGTGTGAGTACATACATAGTGATAGTGATGCAACTACTATGTTTCAAATATAAATGGACAAGTGTATGACCATTTAAAAATATATATGAATATGTTTTGAACAATTATCTTCTTTTCTTTTTCTTCTATTTATTTATTTAGTACAAAAGCCTTTGCAATGGGTGCTGACATTCTTGCTGTATGACTCGTAATGGCTCAGCACGCTCCTTGGATGGATCATTTCTATGGTATACTATATAACTGAGTTGGAATGGTAGATTTCAGAACTGTGCCTCAGACTCTAGTTACAGAAATCTGGGAGGCAATGACTACAGCCTTTGGAGCCTGTGGAGTAGATTGTATCAAGGCAATCATTAAATAAACAAACAAAACACCAGCAAGAACATCCAGAAATTAAGAACATGTCCATCTTAAGAGACTTTGTACTGTGTGTTATTTTGGTAGTTTATTACAGAATCATAGAATGGCTTGGGTTGGATGGTACCTCAAGGACTATCAAGCCTTAACCCCCTTCTGCATGCAAGGCCACCAACCAAATTTAGCAACCATGGCCAATTTTTAAAAGAACAGATTGCATGTGATGTAAAAGAAATTAGATATTCATCTACACATGCTCTGGAGAATTTGCTTCAGCTGTTTTATTTTGGCTACTTTTTAAACAACTCTTAGCATCTTAATCCTGCTCAGCTTCAGTACGATCTACAAATTTAGAATCTGTTTTCCCATTTCCATGCATTTTTGATGTAGACATTTTCTAGGCTTTCCATTTCTTCATTATTGTCTACTCCATTTTGTCAGGCTTCCTCATAAATAATGTAGAGCATGCAGTGATCAGAGCACTTCAGCCCAAGCTTAACTTCACTTGTATCTAATCCCAGGGGTGGGATTCACATGTTTAAAGTTAGGTGTTAGTAAATTATCTGGCTGAATGAAGATGATAAACAACAAGAACAGCTCTTAAGAAAAAAGCTATTGTGTGTCAGATAAAAGACATCAGAGGGAGACAAGTATAACAGAATGTGTATGATTTTAAGATTCCCAAATTTTAGGAATGCAGGCTAAGGTTTCCATGGCAATGCTATCTTCATCTGTTTCTTTATGAACTTGGGCCTCTGCTGAGTTCCACCCACATCAGTAAAGAGCAGAACAGGTCAAAAGTTTTCAGTATATTTTCAGATGAATTACTAGAGGACACTGTTCCACTTAACTCTAGTGTTGTTTTGCATCCTAACATATCAAAGTGTCAGTTTTTCCTTTAATGTCACTTTCTTTTTTCTCATTGTTCATCAGAAAAAAAAGTAACATACTTTATGCAAGACATATTCTTTAATACAGCCAACACGTGCTCAGTGTAAGATCCAGTGAATAGAAAAGTGAGTTATGCCATTTCTGCAGCATCACAGTTCCAAGGACTGTTTAAACAGACCTTTTCTCCTGTTCTTTTGATTTGGACCTAAGCATCCCTGGACAGCAGTAGGTCTCTGGCTTTCTTCTTGTCCTATCTCAACTGCCAGTCCTCTAGTAAGGACATTTGAACCAGTGGAGTGATACAAAGAGGATGCAACAATGTGACAGTTCAGACAAAGGTCTTTAGCTCAATGCGAAGTAAACCTTTATGATGTGTAATCCCAAACTGCATACTGCTGATTTCACATTTCCTTTACTACACACAACATAAGCTACTTGCTTTTGCTGTACAATTACTCTGTGGCCTGTCTACCCATACTGCTGATAATGGTCAAGCAGTTGATGCCTGTTTCTACCACCTCTGATTATGGGCAACCTTCACCCACGTGTTACATGTCCAAACAAGTCCCTTTGGTTTCCCTTCCATGACTCCACATTCACATATGGGCAGAATTTTCTATAATCATCTGGAAAATCACTTCACTGTCTTCTGTGTTATCTCTCTTTAAATCTCTACTTACTAACAGCTTGAAATCAGCCAGACTGCTGATATGCTAATGCAACCACCTGTTATACCAATCAATTTTGATTTGCTCTTTCTTTATGTCCTTTAATTCTACATCTGTCTCTTTCTTTGTTTGTAAGGTCCTTAGAGCCAACATCTGATACAACAGAATCTTAGCCTGTGACTAGTGCAAACTGCGGGATAACAGAAACCATAAAAATGAATTAAGCAGTTGTGCAGGAAATGTGCATTGTCATGAAATGGTATCAGCTGTGATTGCATTGTCACAAAATGCAATCAGTGCATAAAATTCTGATCTCACTCACTGGTGAGAATTCTCAGAAGCCAGGATGTTACCTCATTAGATCGTCAGATAGACACATTTTTGAGTAATCTATTTATTCTTCATCAACAATGATCAGAAGCCTTCCTTTTTGAACTGATTTTAATAATTCCATTACCTGCTGGCCAGTGTCCTACATCACTGTGTCTTCCTTTTCATATCTCACCTACCTGTTCTGCAGTGCAGAATTATGTGTTTTTGTACTGCCATAGATATTTATGACTGTTGTCAATAATTAATAAGTATTGACAGTAAGAATATTACATGAAGCACTTTGTCAGAATTAATCTATAAATCACAGGAGGTTACACTGTTGAATAACTCAGAATTTGTTGCACTTAACATCTCATCTCAAGCAATACAAACAATGCTTTTAGAAATACTGTTCAGTCCAAGCTGGCAAAAATAAACAGCTTTGGAGATCAAAAATGCCCACTCATGTTTAGGATGAGTTTCCCATATTACCTACTCTTTTCTCCCTAAAGGTACAGAACAATTTGGAGGAAAATACTTCCTAGAAACATGTTTATCTCAAACTGAAGAATTAAGAAAGGCTTTTCAGAAGTGAGAAATGCTCATTGTTACAGACGTGCTTTTTCTCTCTTATGAACATCCTTCTACTATTAACCCACTATTGCTGCTTGATATTTATAGTCATTTTATGAGAAGCTCAGTGTGCCCAAATCATAAGAACTTCTTTTATTTTCCTTCCAATTTCTCTTTCCCTTCCAGAAGCTCGGAACTCACAACCTTACATTATTTTAAAACACTTTTTGACAGTCTTGCCATAAGGGACAGTGCTGTTCTTTTCCAAAAACAAAGCTCTTCATTTGAAGATTACAAGCTATGGCCCAGGCTCCTTAATGATGGAAGCTCTTGAGGCATCACCCAAGTGTGAGAATGGGTTCACAGAAAGTTCAGTTGCTTACAGCAAAATAAAATAATAATAATAATAATAATAATAATAAAATGGAAAAAAAACAACAAACAAACAAACAAACAAAAAAAACAGCGAGAAAGAAATGTTCCCATGCCCCGACACAGACACATCTCCTCCCGCCGTGCAGTCCCGCCGCCCCTCGAGAATGCAGACTATACCCCATGCACATCGGAAATGGACCCGGCACGGCTCCCGGCGCAGCATGCACGCGCGGAAGGGAAGGGAAGGGAGGGGAGGGGACGGGGGTGCCTTCGCACGGTCTGATCATCACCGTAAAGAGTTAAAGAGAGAGTGAAATGGCTAACGTACACACACCCCGCTCCATACCGGAGAAGAGTCTCCCAGTTGAGGTTTATGCTCTGTGAGGACCAGGCTGAAACTGACCGCCCCCACGGCCACGCTGGACACCCCTAACCCTATCTCCAGCACGGAGAGCACCAGGAGGCTCCCGATGATCTGGCTGCTGGTGCACATCCTCCCTCGGTCATCCTTCCTTCCCGATCAGCCGGGGAAATCGCGCCTCCTCCTTCTCCTCCGCGGCTCCCGCGGCCCCAAGTCGCCCCCAAACTTTTCTTCCTTCTCCGGCAGCCGGGGCGGAGCGGAGCATCCGCGACTGCCGGGCGCTGCCGAGGGGCGGCGGGGCGGCCCCGGAGCCGCCGGGCCCCGCGTAGAGCCGCGCAGCGCCGCGCAGCGCCCGACCGGTAGCGAGTGCGGCGGAGGCGGCGGCGCGGAGCTCTCCAAGGTGCCGGGCCGGCGGCGGGGACAGGGCGCCGCTGGCGGCCGTCCGGGCAGCGCGGCTGTATGCAGCACCACGCTCCTCAGGGGCTGCGCCTCCTCCGGAAAAGTCGACCTTGTCTGATCGCCTCCTGCGCTCACATTGAAATGACCTCACTGGGATTTTTTTTATTATTTATTTATTTATTTTTAAATTTCTCCCCCTGTTTTTCTTCTTGAGTTGGGGTTGGAGGGGAGAGGAGCGTGGAGAGCCTATCTCAGCTATATTTATGTATGAATCTAGACCCAATGCACGGGCGAGGCGCTTCGACAGCCCCGCCCCAGGGCCACAAGGCACAGCACCTTCCTCCCGTCCTCCCGTCGGCACCCGGTTCGCGCACGTCCTCCGCCCGCAATACTTGCACAAAAAGTGACCCCCCGGACGGAGTGCGTGCAGGCCTCTCTCGACCCACGGGCTTCTTTGAAAAGGCAGGAGGAAGTCCATCTTCCCTTTGTATGTAAAAAGGCTGTCATGTCTTACCACTGCAAAACTCTCAGATCTCTTCCATAGTGTTGCTGCCAAAATAATACGGCAACTGCTGTAGACAGTCCTGTCACTCTGACAATGGCCAGAACTGTCTCAGTCCTAAAGTAAGTGACCAGCAAAGCAACATGTAATAAGAGATCAACAGCTGCTTATTGAACCATCCTGAACTACTTGGTACCAATCTCTATTTCTGGTGCTCTTCTACAGGGAAGGCTTTACCACTCTTAATGCAGTTTTACAACCAAGATATACAGCACAACATGGAGACGTATAAATACTCAGTCTAGAACATGTGCTCTCATAAATATGGATAATCCGCTTGTGAAATGTTCACCTAAATAGGGCAAAAAGACTACATGAACAATTCTATCCCCATCATGCTTCAAAAATAACATCCTGCAGGACATAGATGTGTGATTTTGTTTTGTTTTATTTTGTTTTGTTTTCTATACACATTATTTTATTATTATATTATTATTATTAACACAATACATATGGAGTTATTCTCTGTAGGAAAAAAATCTTAACCTGCTTGGAAGCCCTGTATTCAGGCATCAGAATCCAGAAGAGTAGTCTAGATGTAGCCACCATTTTGATGGTACAGTTTGGAGGCTAGAGTATAAAAGCAGCAGGATCCTGATGTCTTTTGTCTCCTAAGTTTCTGTCTTGTTCTCTGAAAAGAAACCCATTGAATCACTCTTATGAGCGGAGAATAAGCAGTATACCTACATTACACACACTTGAGAAGGTGAGATTCACCAATGGAGTCACAGAATCACCCAGGTTGGAAGGGACCTCAAGAATCATGAAGCTCCAACCCCCCTGCCTGGCAGGGCCACCAGACTTCCAAGTTTACTAGATCAGGTTGCCCAGGGCCCCATCCAACCTGGCCTTGAACACCTCCAGGGATGGGGCATCCACAACATCCCTGGGCAGCCTGTTCCAGGACCTCACCACTCTCCCCCTAACATCCAACCTAAATCTTCCCTCTTTCAACTTAAAACCTTTCCCCCTTGTCCTACTATTATCAGCCCTTTCAAAGAGTTTACTCCCCTCCTGATTATAGGTACCCTTCAGGTACTGAAAGGCTGCAATGAGTGTCCAGAGTTCTGTCTCATTTGTAGAAATCTTGCATACTTAATTGATGTGAGAGGAATTGGGCTGGCATCAGTCTGTCACCCCCAGTTGTTAATGTTCTATACATACCCAGGGTGGAAAGAAAAGTCTCCTTTCATTAAGATCTCAATGTTTTTCACTTTAAAACTTCAGCTTTTTCATATTTTCTCTCACTTTCCCCAGTTCACAGAAGCAAGGCAAGTGACTACATCTGTACCTGTATTATGGTTAAAGTTGGATTGTCCCATTTTCATTTCTTGTGTTTTAAATGGTACCTGACATCTCCTATCATTAAAAAATCAAGGCACAGCATAAAAGTTCCTAAGCTACTATATTTATGTGGGAGGATGGAGAAAGCACAGATTTTCAAGTACCCACATGGGTGTAGGAAGGTGTTTCTGCAATGACAGTATCCTTATTATGTCAGATTGTTATAAACGTTGAAGTGTCCTAAGGTGCAAAGGTTTTACTGCTCAGAGTATATTTTACCAGGACTATAAAAACCAGTGATGATAAGAGAGGAATTGCATAATGACAGATATAATTAATATATTTAATACTTCCAGCCAGAGAGTACCAGGGTAAAATTCGTGACAAAAATAAGATTTCCATAAACAGCTTGTTTTATGTAACATTTCCACTTCAGTCATAATAAGCTGTCAGAAAGATGGGGGAAAGAGACCTTGTGAAAAGTGTGTCCTAGATGGAGATCACTTCATGTGACAGTTGTTACAACAGGGATATAAAACTGGAGTCCAGTGACAGGAGAGGAAGAGCTCTGGGTGCCTGCTTTCTAATCTTCAGACTGCAGGGAGGTGAAGAGCTGAGCGAGACCTCAGTCAGAGTTAATAAGACTGGCCAGGAGGAGCTGTGTGAGTTATCTCTGCTCTGCACCTTTCAAACAAAGGCAGGAAGGAAATGTAATATTCTAATCATTATCTTTTTAAAATGAAAAGATTCAGTGTTTGTTCATGTAGTCATTTTAGTTTATTTGTACTATGGTGTTGCACTGTCATTATGTGCTGATCTGGGCAATTAACCGTACACATGGGACTATTCATGCATACATTTTAGCACATGCTTACAGCTTTATGACATTAAGGAGTTCTTTTCCAGGGTTATTTAACAGCTTACTGTCTCAGCTGGCTCATTTCAAAACATTTCCTGTACTTCTGTTTCCCATAACAAAATGGTTATGATGAAACAATAAAATAAAATAAATCATTCAGTATGCAGAGAAGTTTTCGTTACAACTGCTGACAGTTAGACACTGAAATCTCATCTTCAAAGTTAAATTAACTATAGTCAGGAGGACTTTGGATTTTTTTTTTCTTTTTTTTTCATTTCAACTGTTGGATTCAAGAACAAAAGTCATCAATCTTATTCTTCTTGACTTCTTTGAAGGAAAACTTTTTTTCAATTTTTTATCACTGGAAGTTTTAAAAATAGTTGATGACAAAAAAAAATAAAAATCTAGTCACACAGTGGAATGAAGAATAATTGGATGACAGAGTGTTGTAATGAAGAACCAGAACTCAGAGCATGAAGTTTCAGCTTTGATGGCTGAAAGGTGGAAGGTTATAGGCTCTCCATTGCAGACAATCATTTTTTGAGCATGTGATAGAGCTGATTTGCATAGCTGAATATACCCTGTAGAAATGGTTAGGTAACTTGCTCTGTTATTTCATGTGTCTCTAAAACAAAGATCTTTACTGTGAATAAGAACAGGGCCCATGTCACTGAATCAGATTTCAGACCATTAATCTAATCCAGCTTCAGTAAATTGACAATAAAATTATAACTCTGTAGCCATCTCATGACTGCTTAGTGGGTATGGTTCCAAGAGGGTAGGTACTCACCCCCTAAATATTAGAGGCTTATACTTGGGTGCTATATAGGAAGACTGGATAAACAGACAGAAATGAGAGTGGCTTTAGAAGCTGCATTACACTTTTAGCTTTTGGATGCTCTTTTCTAGCCTGTTCTAAGAAATATCGGTAGAGCTATCTTGGAATAAATGACATTGACTAAATGACTGCTACCAATATATCGTTTACAAGATGTAAAAATTCAGCCTCAGGGGCAACTTGTAAATTCTCTTCTTTGACAAACACTTTCTGCCTTTTCCTGACTTTGAAGATTCCATCTATTTACACTGATTTGTCACCTGGATCCCTTCAATTAAGCTTTAAAGAAGCAAAAGTATTGGAAAGCTGTACTCTAATAGTTTTCAAGTGTTTGGGGTGATATAGTGCCTTGGATTCTACAAAGAGATAGCCATTGATTTTATTCTAAAACTGGTTCTATAAATTGAATCCTATCTATAGAAATGTGTACAAAACAGCCTTTAGAACATTCCTTCTTGTTTTTGTGAGAAGTCAGCTCTTTATTTTTTACCTTAACTTGTTCATACTTAAGACAAGCATGGCTGATGTTCAAAAACAGGAAGCAAAATTCCATCAGAATCTTATACTGGGAAAGATAAGAAGGGACTGTCATTGATTTTGTCTGTTTAAAATTTAATACTGAGATAAACTTTCTGCTGAATGGGTAGCTTTACCACTGCAAAGCTAGGATCTTTGGTACTTAATGGCTTCTAAGATTGTTAGGTCACAATTGCTTTTTTTGGATCACAGATACACACACACACACAAAATCCGATGATATATCCTAAAACTACGTCACATCTATTCAGTCAAAAGAAATTAGAGGAACTGTGAGTCATTTATGTTAAGTGAAAAAATAATCACCTGTTTTCAGGTCTGGGTGGGATAGTGAAACTTGGATGGGCTCTCTAGTTCATTTCTAGTCCAAGTTAAAAGCAGGCATGAATTATTTTTCCCTCAATTTAGTCTTACCTGTTGTCTGCAACTAAGAGAATATCTGTTTCCTGAAGACACCTTTTGCTAGTTTGATTAGGAGGGAGAAGGGTCCTCCTTCAGCAGAAGAGATCAAAAATCTGTGCATGAATTTTGAGACTCCTGCAATTCCTTGAAGGAGTAATCAAGTGCATGTGATATTATTTACACCCATGTTAAGTGTCAGTATATGAATCACAGGATCTTTAAAGTGATATACCAAACAGCATGCTTAAAGTCTGCAGCTGAACTGAGAAGGTCTCTTTCATACAACATCAATATCTTGTTAAATAGATGCCACATTAATATGGTTTCTGTGGAAACAGCAAGAAATTATGATAATCAGGACAGGCTACATTTTTCCCAAGAACCGTGTTTTCCTGGCTCCACAGCAGATAATACTCTGCCAGTGAAGCCCCCTGGATGCATCGACAAACAGCAAAACCGTGTTCTCCCAAAATCTCTGATTGTTAACATAATATACAGGACAGAAGTGTCTGATTGAAGAAGTACTGTGTCACTAACACAGATCTATTGTAAAACAAATCCTATCAATTTCTTGGTGCAGCAGCACCAGGCTTTCATAAAGAACTGGGCAACATAAAGTAGGTTAAATGATACTTGGTAATGACATTAGGCTGAGCTTTGCAGACTCTTCATTTCTGCTTCCCTTAAGAAGATGTGACCAACTTTGGAATCTGGGGCAGAATGGAAGTCTAGTTGCCCTGGGAACTGTTTTGAACTGTGCAATCCAGCACTGTGTATATAAAGTTGGTAAGTATTTGTGAGGTAATTATTAATACATTTACAAAGGTCAAATAAACTTTTTAATAGGGGTGCGGGGGAGTCCAGCTGTACCCACTTTCCAGTGGCGGTCTCTTGGCACAGTTTCCTTTGAGAAAGAACACTCTCTACATAGTAGGAGGAATTCATTTAACCATCTGGTAGGGGATTTTCTGCAGTTACTATCCATCTAGGATAGTACCTTACTGAATAACATCCGGATGTATGGAAAAATAGTAATGCTATATGATTTCCATGGGATTCAAAGTTAAAGAAGAATGAAAAATAAATATTCTCCCAGCCATTTCGAGCTATCTGCTTTTGGGGGACAGAAGTAAAGAGGACTGAGGACTGACAAGGCTGGAGGCAAGCAACTTGAGCTGAACTGTTATTTTATGCTAATAACCAGAGAGGAAGAACATTCTAATGGAATGTCTTGTGTATGTTACCCCGAGGAAGGAGTGAAAACAGAGTCAATACTCATCATCTTAATAATGTTGGCAAGCACTGCATTTCTCCACCCACTTTTGTCCTTATTTTGGGGATAACAAATCTTGTGACGATGACAGCAATTCTTCTTGAAAAAGGGTGAGAAGAAGGCCAGAGAGGGATTTCCAGAAACTGACAAAGATGTGAAGCATCTCCAGTATTCATAGGGGTGGAGCGTAGGAAGAGTTGGTGTTTATTTTTGATGGCTGGAGCTGTGGGAGAGAAAATGGGACAGGTCAGTAGAGCATGAATGGAAAGTGAGAGTTTCTGGACAGTAATGCAGGTTCTTCTTGTCTCTTGCTTATCTTTGCAAGCATGCACAGACTTTCTACAATGCCAAGCCCTTACACATTAATGTTTTTAATATGTGAAGAAAAGAAAAGGTGATACTGCTATTTCCACAGGAAGGGAAAAGAAGAAATAATATGGAATTAGAATGGAATGGAGAACTTAGAAACGCTTTGATGAGGACTATCCATTTTGATGTCAAAGGTTCACAAGTTAAAAAGAGTTGGGACAAATACTGCCTTTCACAGTATTATCTGTGTATCAGCAGGAACAGAGATTCACATTGATGTATTCAGTCCCTATTTCATCTGGCATATGTCCAAATAAGTAATCCACTCCTCTCAGCAGCAAGTTGATGACTTATACTAGTATATGTTCTGTTCATGAGAAACCAAGGCAGAAACAGGGTTTCATAGTGAAGGAGTGAGTCCTATTTGAATTCTCCATATTTTCTCTGTCTAACATGTATATTGCCATTACCATATTTAAGTTTTCTTAGAAGTATAGGGTGCTTTGAAAAAGTCAGGATGGGAGAAGAGGATATTCATATCATGTCTGATCAACATTAGAAAGAGATCTCCTATCTAGGACCTGCCATTGACATGCAGTGCCTTCTTATACTTTACCCAGAAGTCATTAAACATGTTGATACAGTCTTGAAGTTATTGTACCCTATGTAATACAGTATTGTACTGAATATAAGCTTAGAGAAGTTATCAGGTACAGCTCCTAGCCAGGCCACAGGAATCTCACTGACATCTTCTGAACACATCTTGTATTCATCTTGTTGTCTCTGATAGAATGAACAGTTTTTAAATGACATTTATGATGATTCTGATTGCTAAAAGTCTCCACAGATTTGTTCTGTTGATTGGGATCAACACTAAGTGCACTGATCCAAAATGAAAATGGAACACAAGCCTTTATCCCAAATAATTAATTCCATGTAATGCCCAGGAAAAATCCTGACTTAGTAACCTTTTTTTTTTTTTTTTAAATACATTAACCTTGGGTGTTCAAAACAAAGCAGAAGTGAGATACCATCATTACTGTCTTGCTTTATAAACAGAATGTATAAACAGTCTCTGCAGGATAGTAAATTAAAGTGCTCTTTGAATTACATGACTTATATAACCCGTCTGACATTCTGCCATTTTTCAGTCACCGGCCTTCACTTTGTGGGGTAAGTTTCATGTCCCACAGAAGCCCATTAAAACAAGATTTAATTAAACTCTCCCGATCTGAATACAGTGAAGATATTTTCTTACAGTAATAAACCATTCTCAAATCTAAAATGTCAAGAGTGTTGAACAAGAAGCTCAGTAAAGTATACAACTCCCATCATTTTTAGAATCTTGCAGTGCAGTCAAGCACCTTTATTAAGGTCAGAAAGTGTCGGATAATATCAGCCCTAATTCAGTACAATGCTCAAGTGTGTGTTCAGAATTCACCTTATGAATAACAGTTTTCTGAATGAGGATGTACCTAACACATGTACAACTAAATGTTCACTCAGGGGCTTTGCAGAATTAGTTTAAACAGTCTCCATCATCTAGATTCACAAAGCTCATATTTGCTGAAATGGGAGCACGTCCTGTATGAAGGCTAGAGCAAACTTGCACATGTTAAGTGTCCTAGTAGACTGAGCTGTAGGGGTTTATGCTGCTGCAGTAATTAGGAATAGTGCCAACCCAGAAAGTTGCACATCAGAATCTCAGGCCCAGTATCTGTTCCCATTTTTTGGCATCTGTTGGAGTGTAGAAATAATCAGAGTCCAGGCTCCAGTTTTTCGCCTGCTCATACCCTTTGAATGAGTCATGAAGGAGATAACAGCTGGGAAGAGCCTTGTTAAGAGCCCTAACCTGAAGCCTTTTAGGATGGTTTTGCAGATGAATATAGAGAGCGGTTATTTCCCCTATGTCAACTCTCTTAATTAGATCAGAATATATCTTCCGCTAAGTAACTTTTTTTTTTTTTTTTTTTCTGGACTGCTAGTTGGTTCTTCATGCATTTGTCTGCCATGGCTTTCAGTCAGATCAATTCACCTATATTAGAGAACCCAGGTCTTACAATCAGAATCTCCCCTCACTTGGATACTGCTGTTCTTTGTGTGAGGAGAGCTCTAACACAGGTAAGAGCTAAATCACTGTACTTAGTGGGAAAAGATTAATTTAGGTCTGCATCTGAATTTGAATGATCTCTACAATTATATTGCATTCTTAGTCAGCTTTCTGACTCTTTCTAATTAAACGTTAAAAATAACCACACATCAACAAAGGAAGAGCAATATTCCTTAACTAAATTCAATAATTACTTTAGTAGCATTTTAACCTGTGCGAGCGAGAAAAGAATGCAGCTCAGCAAGAAGTGCTGAGCAACATCTTAATTGCAGTTGTTTTGTAATAAAATACTGAGGGCACAGGAAGCATTACAAATAATGATCTTAAAATTACATCCATCTGGCAGCAATCAATCTAGTTGAGAAAAACGAAAAGACTCATCTTTTCAAATAGCAGAACAATGACTAGTAGCTAATAGTAAAGACTGGTTTTATAATGCAGCAATATTGTAAAATGGTCATATTAACAGTATTCACTTCTGCTTAATGTCTTATGTCTTGAAAAGGCAATCATAGATCTGCATTTTGGTTTCCGATTCAAAGCTCATTACTCAAAACATGTTCCTGATGGGTTTTTTGACACTGTATTATTTCAGTGTGATAATTACAATAAACTATTTTAAAAATTGCATGTTAATGTGTGAGTATTTTTGAGCTATATATATATATTTAATGTAATCATAAAATTACTTTGGTTGGAAGAGACTTTAAAGACCATCCAGTTACAACCTATCTGCCAGGAGTGGTGGCATATTCCACTAGATCAGGTTGCCCCACCAAATGTGGCCTTGAACACTTCCACGAAGGGACAACAACAGCTTCCCTGAGCAATTTGTTCCAGCACCTCACCTCTGTCTGAGTAAAGAATTTCTTCCCAATTTCTAATCAAAATCTATCCTCTTTTAAAGTCCTATCACTATTAAAAAGTCTCTCTCCATCTTTCCTGTAGGTCCTTTTTATGTCCTGGAAGGCCACTATAAAGTCTCTCTGGAGCCTTCTTTTCCCTAGGCTAAAACTCAGCTCCCTTAGCCTGTCTTCATTGCAGTGGTTCTCTAGCCCTTGGATCATTCTAGTGACACCCCTTAGGACTTGCTCTAACATCTTCACTCTCTTGTGCTGGGGCTGATAGAGCTGGGAGCCTCAGAGCTTTTTGTGCAGAGAGAAAACCAAAATGTCTTAAAAGACTACTCCAAGTAAATTAGGAACTTTCCTAGAATATACCATGTCTTTAATGGGCTTCTGTGAGCACTGCAGCCCCTGATGGAACAGAGCATGTTCCCTTCATAGAAATGACACTGGCTTTTAAAACTGTGACTGGGCTGCTCAGAGAATGCTCTTATCAGGTTGGTTGGTTGGGGAGCAAGAGCACTGCCTTGGACAAAATGCTCTCAGCCTTCTGTAGGAGAAAAAATTTCCATAAGCTTTTTACGTTTCTTATTTCACTGGGCCTAAAAGGACAGTTTCTTAGAAAAGTGTGATTTTCCTCAGCATTGTTCTGAATGGTCTTGGTTTAAACAATACCCACAGAAGTCAATGATTGTTCTTTGCATCTTTCTACTGTGGAAACTATTTCTATAACATGCCTGCCATTTCAGCTTTTTTCTCTTTCAGCACATTAATTGCAAGCTTTTTGTAATAACCACAGATGAATTAGACGTGGTTTCTAGTAGAGTTGAAATGTAGATCTGTCTGAAATTTTAGTTCTTAATCTAAACTGAATAAACTAAATATACCCAAATCATATTTTCCCACTGAAAATGAATTCTAAATGTACACAATATTAAAAATATTATTGAAACATATTTCTAAAACAAAATTAAAATATAATTCAAATCATATCTTAGATACCTAATAAAAAAAAAGTTGATATTTTAGAAATTTATACCTTAAAAAAAAATAAAAGTGTTATTTTTTGTGTGTCTGTGTGTGAAGAGAAAAAAAAAAAAAAAAAAAAAAAGAAAAGAAAAAGAAAGAGGCCACCTAAAAATATTTAACCAAAAATACTTTTTCTTCCTTGCCATGGTACCTCTCCCTTGATTAGCATTCTAGAAATAACTGCATAGATTTCTGATTATTCTTCCATGGTATTTGAGAATTGTAAAGAACAGACAATACATAGCTGAAATAAGTGTATTTTAATTGGTTTCTATCTAATGTCTTCAAATCTAATTCAATATAGATCAAACAAATATATTACTGTCACGTACAGAATTAAGTAGACTTAAAATTAAGTACCGGGTATATTAATCTGTTTTAAATCTGATGAGGCTGAACAAATGAATATTGTTCAAGAATTTAACCCATGAGAATAGATATGAATAAAAGATTTCCATACCCTTATTTTTAACTATAGAATAATTATGTTTTTGAACTTTACCTACGACATCACATGTACCTCTTTATTCCTCAACAGTTTCTCTGAGGTGTAGTATCTCAGGGAAGAACATCACCCCCATAAGATGATCGTCATGCATTCTTCATTCATGATTCCTCTCATGGTATTGTATTACAAAGAGTGTTAAGGAATTCACAGACTACAGAAGAAAACGTTATTTGCAGGAGGATTTGTTTTGTATTATATCAGCTTTACCATTGCTGTAAATTATTTAATATTTCTCTTTCTGGCTACTGATTTAGAAAAAGAGCACTGACAGAATGCTACTGCTTCGTTGAAAAACATATACATCAATCAAATATAATTTTAATTATTTAGAATTTAAACAAAGCCTTTTCTAAAGCCATCATAGTATGCAAAGTCAGATAAACTGTTTGACTCTATATGCGTAAAATTGATAATGAAGTAAACAGGGCATCACAACTTGGAAACAAAACAAACAACTCAGAAAACATTCACCAGAATAAAGCCTGAAAATCCACTGAAATACACAAGTTTGCTAAGCCAAAGTCATAATCACATTTAAAATTACATAAAGATTCATGTAGATGTACTTTGTATTCCCTTATATTACTATAAACAAGAAATATGCAACTGAATTTAGACTGACAACAGCAGATAGAAAAGAAGTAAAAGAAATGAAACAGTTCTGTGAAAAGGCAATTATTTTTTGTCTACTACAGTATCATATACAGTCCCTGTATTTCCAGAGCAGGATAAAGATTTCTTAGCACTCATACATAAGAATCTGAATTTTTGCTTTTTCATTATTTCATTGGGTCTATTAAAAAGAACCTCTTTTCCCATAACATAAGAATTATTCCACCAACAGTATAAGCTCAGTGGCACAGGATAAAGGGTTTCCTGTGCCTTGGCATTGAGGACAAGGAATGGGAGGTTTGCTTTGCAGATTTACTTGTAAGACAGAATTCCAGAGTCCCAACACAACTGAAGTGGCAGAGACATCTGAAGGTCACTATGTCCAACTCCAGCAGGGATACCCAGTGTAGGCCAAGGACCATGTCCAGGTGAATTCTGGAGATCTCCAAGAAGAAGACACCACAACTCTGGGCAGCCTGTGCTAGTGCTCAGGATCCCACACAGAACAGAAGCGATTCCTGATGGTCAGGGGAAACCTGTGTTCCAGTTTGTGCCCATTGTCTCCTGTCCTGATACTGTGCACCGCAGAAGAGCGAGCAAGTTATTTTCAGATTTCATTGCCCACTTGTAAAATATAAGTAATCTTTGCTTTTCTCCTTGTCTGATTCAATTTAGAAAGCAAGTCCTTCTCAGAGGCTGGTTCTTGTTATGTGCCAGTACTGTGCCTACTCTAGTGCAGGTTGCTGACACAGAAGCAGTGAATGTTGTTCCTCCAGATCTGAATCAGTGAGGGTGTGCCGTGATGCCAGTTCAAGGTATAATATTCTGTGTTTACGGACAGACGTGATGATGTTCCAGCGTGTCAGCAAGAGAGTATATCTTCCTTAAAAGGGGAGTCTTCAAGTGTTTATTGAATCTAAGCAAGGTTTCCTTGTGAGATGGTTCATGATGGCCACCCTGGCCTTTGAGGACAGTGATTCTGATTTCCACTCTTATTCCAGACAGAATAAAACTCTCTATTAACTGAAGAGTCACTACAAGAGCCTTATAGTGTCTGGAAGTAAATGAGTGCTTTTGGGTTTCAGCTTATTTGCTTTCCATTTATAAATGTACATGAAAAAGGAACTCACATTAACTACAGACATTATTATTATTTTTTTTAATCATTGCTTCTGGGCAGAGAAAATGCTGCATAATCTTAAGAATTCATAAGATGCCGGTAGGCATACAATTTTCTTAATTTAAATAAAACAATTAGTAACTTGACCAAAAAAGAAGGCTGAAATTATTTCTTCATATTCCTTTTCCAAAACAACCAACTACTGTATTTAACTTCAGAACAGCATTTCTCCAAATTAAATTAATTCAAAGAGATTTCAGGAAAATGGCTCAGGATAAGGTAAATAAAGCATAATCTCTGACACAAGCTGTTTTAATAGATATCATTGGCTTCAATCCTTTGCGGTGCCAAATAAGCACGAATCACAGTTTGGAATTATTTGAGCAGTAATACAGAAAGAAAGAAAGAAGCAGGACAAAAAGTATCTGTAAAAAGATTGGGTCAAACAATTAGAGAAAAACTCTTTCAGGAAAATATAAATTACACAGAAATTTCTTGATTTCAATAGCTTTTTTATAATTAATAATGTGAAATATTTGCTTCATATTCTTTTAGTGACTTTGTTTTCCTTTTTAATTAATTTTTTTATTTTATTTTATTTTTTGTGAATTGGTGCTAAATTATTCTACATATGATAATAACTCTTAATTTGAAGCTGACATCCCACGGCAAATGGAAACATCTGAACTTGACTTTGTTCTGATAGAACAGAAATCAATTTGGAAGTGTTTCTCATAAAAAGAGTGTTCACTTTTCTGGCCCCCTCTATGAATTGCCATCTTCACTATCTACAGATATTAACTTACAGGTAAAGTAGTTTATCTGCCCTGCATACGGCTTGAAAATGAATCTGTTCCATGTATAAAGAAATTCACTAGATGAAACTCCTGAGAATTTGGGAGCAAGGGCATTTCCTGCTCCATTGGTCAATCGACAAAAGAAAGATGATTTCTCCTTATACTCAGAATGTTGTTTCCTAGTCATCTCTCATCACCCTCTCTCACTGATCAGCAGATGAAAGAGAAATGTCTCAGCTAACAGTGGTACTGTAGAAATGCTTGTGTCTGTAAATATTTCTGTTTTACTTTGTGTGCTTCAAAGAATCATTTGTTTGAAAAAAAAATATTTTAAACTATCTGTACGTGTCTTCAGGTACTGCCTCAAGTATTGCAGTTAGTCCTGCTGTTTCTCAAGTCATTTGAAAAACTTCTGCAGAGATCAGGTACATTGGAATAGCAGCTGCAGTAAAACCATCTACAGAACAGTAGAAATTAAGTGATAGCAATGTTATGGAGTATATTTTTTTTCTACTTGGTGGGAGCACATCCCATTGATTTCCTTGGACTTCTGATCTGGCAGTGTGGATAGTGTCACATATCTTATTATTATTCCAACAAGCCACACACACACGTAAAAACCTATTATATCAGCAGCATACAGCTAAAACAATTTTGGAAGAACAATCTGGATTTTCATCTGCTTCATGTATCAGCAATGAAATTGCCAGCTAAACCCTGACTGTGGATTCTTTATGACAGGTAATAATAGAAGATGCAGAGAAGAGCATAGCCTTTATTTCAGCTACCATGCTGAGCTGAAAGGACTGGCAGCTTAACAAAAAAGGAAAAAATTAAAAACAAACAAACAAAAATGACAGTTTTTATTTGCAAACAAAACACATTTTGTTTGGGTGTCACAACAAAAGGATACATGAGGAGCCATGCCATATGTGGAAGATGACCCAGGAGCTGCCAGTACAAATTATCCCAGTAACTTCAGTGGAGCTGGGTCTTTATTCATTACATATTTTTTCAATGTCCTGCATCTTTGCAGGCTTACAAGAAAAACAAACAGTACTTGTAAAGAATGCAAACTTTGAAAGATTTATCTGCAGAGATATCTTTGTTTCTTTGTGAAATTCTCTGCCTTAAAAAACAGGCATCCAGCTCCCGCTGACTTTGGGAGAAGCGTGGCATATTCATGCAGTGAAAAATTCTACCCTTGAGCATGGTGCCCAGTAATGTCTTGGTACATGACCACTTGGACCCTCTGGGTAGAAGTCTTCTTCCTTCTAACTGTACACTGGTAAGAATTTAACATCAGACCCATATTTAACCTAGGTCTCGATAAATCTCCAAGCAAGCCTCTGATCCTAAATGAAATTAATTATTTTAAATGCATACAACTTCCAACTGACAGCAGGAAGTTCTGAGTTAGTTTTGCTGTATTGCACGGGATACTTTGTTTTCATCAATACAGTGTAGCCCTCTACATAGCTAGTGCAGTAACTGGATCAGTTAATTTCCCATTTAGAAATAAACTGTAGTTGATGACTGAATTTGGAAATACACAGCAGGGCTTTTAAAATAAACCTCAGACAATTTTCCTGAAATGTGAAGCTTGCTCAAGTTAGCACTTTTAAATATAGTCTGGATGGGAATGACTTTTGCTCTCACTGCCTTGTAGCTGTCAATTATTTAGACAGGCATGTGGCATTCCCAAAGCTGGTGTCTCTTGTAAAGTCTGATGCCTGGCAGCAGAGAAGAGGTCTTTTATCTCATTCTTTAGTACTTTGCTCTCACCACGCTCAAGCTCAGAGAAAGTGACTGTAAAATGACACCAGTTGGAATGAAGTTCTCTCACCTCAATAATGCATGCCACTGACAAACAAGCTGATTTGTTCGCTGTTCAAGTTTATATCCTGGGTAGCTTTTGAAAATGTTTCTTCATGTGTGTATAATCTATGAACAGTTTATGGTAAATACCCTGTAGTTTCTGTCAAATAATTTCAGTGATGGTTTTACTGCCAAAGGCAGATTCAGAACACTTCCTAAAATCTTGCTTCTGGTGATAGACTTCAATTAAAATGTACTGAAACATTTCCTTAAAAATTCCTTTAAGAAAATTCCTTAAAAGTTCCTACAGGTAAGGACTTATAAATTCATTTACTTCTAAAATGCTTAGAAGTGATAACTGAAATGGAAAAAGAAAGAGAGAGAGAAAACAAAGTACTGCAGAATAAAGTATGTATTTATCCCAACTAAATTGTCCTTTTTTTTTTTTTTTTTCCCCTAAAGTACAATTCAATATTTAGTAGCTGAGAAAAAACTGAAAGGGTGCATATAAGATGCTTTTATACCTCCGCTGGTGGTAGTAATTCTCCACTCTAGATTCCAGATCACCAGGTTCAAGAGTCACTCGTGTAGCTGAAGCAGGGAAATATCCTCATCATGACAGCTCCTCACCACCTGTACCTTGTTTATGCAGAGAGAAGAGAAACATTTCAGTGTTTTGTGACACCAAAGCCCTATACCAAAGCCAGATTTCCACTCATTGCAATAAATTATTTAGATCAATATCTTTAGTTTTTTTCCTCCACCATTTTCCTCTTTAACATTTGTCCAGAGACTTCCATTATGTTGAAAACTGTTCTAAATTAAAAACTTCAGTTAAGTCTGTGCAGAAATTGACACACATATGGATCCTGAGTTGGAAAGGACCCATAAGCATCATTGAATCAAACTCCTGGCTCCACACAGGACTACCAAAAATTGGATCTTATGTCTGAGAGCATTGTCCATGAACTCCAGCAAGACTGGGGCTGTTATCACTGCCCTGGAGAGCCTGTTCCATGCCCAGCCACCCTCTGATTCCACCTGACCCTCTCCTTACACAGCTCCATACTGTTCCCTTGAGCCCTGTTGCTGTCACCAGAAAGAAGCGATCAATGTCTGCACCAGTCTGCTCCCAGTTTATCAGTAAGCCTCATTTATTAGTATTATCAGCATTGGCAGTGGGATTAGCATTATTATTAACATTATTATATCCTTATATGTTGATTCGGCAAATTACTTTATATACATATATTAAGGAGAAGTTTTAGGTAGATAACACCTCAATCTAAAGCAAAGCAGAAGAATAATAAAGTTTTTTAAACAGAGATTCAGTATCAGCTACTTAAAAATATGTATGTGATATAATTCAACTTTTTACTCAATGTCTTATTAATAAGCATTTGTAAGGAAAATCTTTAAGACACATTGATTCTTTAATTTCACATTATTTTGTGTTTGTTTGTTTGTTTTTGTGCCATCAGAGGACTGCTTAATACAGGGAGATCACTAGCTGGCGGTAGTTCCCTTTTTATCTGTTAGAATATAAAGCACCTTCCGGTCTCCATCACATCCATGCAGACAGGTATGTCCTGTCTCTCTTGGCCCATGCAAATCTCACTTCAGTGACACTGCTGTTCCACACAATGACTGTTGCTGAGACCTCAGCTCCAACAGAGGACTGAGTGTCTGGGATGGGTGAATGAAACAAAGGTGGCAAAAAGAGAACAACCTACAGGTTCTTTCCTTCTTATAATTTTCATGAAAATAATTTCCTTAAAGTTACCTACTCTGAAGCTAATTATCCAGGGAGCTACATTGACTCATTGGATCTTTGAGGCTTGATTGAATCTTTATGGTCTAAAATAGCTAGCATTGATAATTATTTCATTATTCTTGTAGAGACTTTGTATCACTACTTGTTGAAAAAAACAAAACCATATCTTGTCCTTGTACTCAATTTTTGCACTGTAACTTGTTTTGACCAATGGGAGATTCTTTGTGTCTGCAGGGGACTAATGAGCACCTGCTTGTAAGTTGGTTTTGACAGCATGTCTGTTTCAAAAATGCAGGTCATTTGCACAAATATGTACATGAACAGCCTAATGAGACTGGCTGTGCCAGTTTGTCCTGTCTTTAATACTTCACTCTCTATCAATGACATAAGCATAGAATTTTGCAATCTTTAGATCAGTAGCATATTTAATGTTGCCAGATATTGTGTAACACTAGAGGGGAATAAAAGCCACTTACTGCTGGTACAGTTGAGCCAGCTTTTGAGATCTGCAGAGCTTTTTGTTTCTCCAGCTTCATTAACCAAACTCCTTTGCTCAAGCTCAGCTCTTCATGGACTATAGGGCCAATGCTTAAAATTAGTACTCTGCGTAAGACCTTGTTAGATGCCAAACCGGTCAGTACTAACATTCTGGCAAGATGTGCCCTCTAAGTTATGTTTTATTTAATTATGAGTAAAACGTACAATATTGTCATGATTTTTTTTGTAAGCCCATCAATATTACCTGTAGTTCTGAACCAGTCAGAGGGGCTTGTGGTACCTCAGTGAAAATATATTTCAGAAAAGGTTGTAAATGCCTGGAGCATCAGAAGGTACCCTACTCTGGACACTAACAATGTGACTGTGGCCAGTGGAGGAAGAAAAGCATGAGGAGTAGGAAGTAATAGAAAGTAACCGGTCCTCTAATTAGATAATGGATATTTCAAGAGTATCTTAAAAAATACGGCCCTACATATATTTCAGATAATGTTCCACATAAGCAAGAACCCATAGAGATGAGCTGATGGTTGACAAATCCAAGAAAAGAGGGAAGACAATTCCCGCTATAAAAATCTCATTTGGAAATAAAGTTACAAAGTACGGGAGAAAAGAGGTTCAGAGGTGGTAAGAAAGTGCTTTGGTTTACCTCCATAAAAATAAACATGAAGTAGTGTAAACTTCTTGTTTACTTTTCTTAATAACTAGTTCTTCCTTTCTACAATTTAATGTCTCAATACACATGAGCTTCAGTCACCTAATTATGATAATTAAAAAATGTTTTGCTGTATGTATAATGAAATATTCTGCATTGGTATTTCTCAATGTTATTTTTGGAAAACCTTAAATAAACTTTATGTAAATTAGAAGCTGGGTACACTTCAGAAGGTTAAAAACATGTTTAATTACTCTAGTAATGATTTTCTCATCAGTGTTTTAGGGCATGTTGGTTCAGTTCAAAGCATCCAACATGTGCACGGGATTTTATGTTTGCTGCTTCTTCAGAGAGGGGTGCAACCTGCTCATTCTTGATCCAGTCAAATATTAATGTGATAGCTGTGCAGAGGTGCAAGAGCCTTCATGCTCTTTTCTTCACCAAAGCACAATCTCTGCTCTTCTCTAGGTATTTGCTTGGCCTTCAAATCAGCTTGACTATCTTCCTACAGTTTATTTTTGTGAAATTTCCAGATACCAGCTTCCCATTATCTGCTTAATTTTTCTAGACAAGTGATCTGCACCAATGACAAAATTCATTTTTCTAACAGATGACAATGTGAGAAGAAAACTGTATTTCCTCATGGTCAATTTTTAATTTAACTACAAGCCCACTTAAATGATCACATTTATTATCATCCTTCTAAAGCAGTAGGTTTCTAGTTTGGAATTTTGCACGGAGCATTGTTCTACAAAACACGCATTAAAAATTAATAAAATCAGCATGAATTAACACAATAAATCACTTATTTGTTTGTTTAGCCACAGACTTTTGTAGGCTTTTCCTCTGTTTACTTTAATGCAAGAAGAAAAACTTCTGCAATAGTAGTTCTAAAAGTCTGTAGGGGAAGGTGGTTTCTCTTCAATTTAATGATGGAATTTTATTGCCAGTTCTTCATTTAATAAAACTCATAAACAATAGAGCCTAACCACATTGTCAGAAAATAAAAATAATTTGAAAACAATTGCAATTCATTATACAGTTTGTCAACATAAGACAGGGTTTTTATACATAATGAGTAAATTTTCTACTGTTGCAGCAGGAAAAAAAAATGCTTTGAAACGAAGGCTTAGGGAGAAATTCTAATGGTACTAAGCCAATGCCCAAAATGGGAAAGAAGTCTTTCAATCTTTACTGCACGGAAGTATTGCACAGATGGACACATTTTGGATGCAATTAGAATGCAAATACTAAACCAATAAAAATTGATAGCTACCTACAGTATCTGTTGTTAAAGTCCAAAGTACTGAGATAGTTAACAAGATATCTGTTTTTTTTTCAGGAGCTCCTCCTTCAGAGGCTTAGTTTGATGTCACTGGCCTTAGTGGAAGGACTGCTTGACCAATGCTGAGTGTTTTCACATCTCCACCTGAGGAAGCCATAAAGAGTTTTGAACAGTCTAACAGTGCAGAGGTTTAGCTGAATAGAGAAGACAGGTCATCTTCTAACTCAGAAGAATAAATATCTGTCTGGATAGCCAGACTGGTCCATACTAGTACATCTTCTTGCCTGAGGAAAAAATCTGTCTAGATAATACTAGAGACAAGACAGAGAGATTAGTTATTTTACACCATCCTCAGAAAACAAACAAACAAACAAATAAATAAATAAATAAATAAGTTCTCTGTGACAATTAACAGAAATCTAGTCAAATATATTATGTAAATCTTTCCTTCTTCTGAAGCATTTAGCTCTCTTGAATGCTGGGAAAACAAAGCTACCTCATCAGAACTTCTTTACTAACTTTTTGCTCTGTGGATCAGAGCAGTTACTGTTATCCTTGTATTAACTATGCAAATAAGAGGTGAAACTTAAACATAGTACAACAAAAAAACTACTGGGAGATCTGTCACAAATCCTCAATAAGCTCAAAATCAATTGGAGGCCAAACTATTGTCCATCAGTTAGGATCCCAAGTAGCACTGCAGTATAGAAAGAATAATAGTTATGTAATCTCCAAAAACTTAGTATTAAATTACTACTACACTCCAATACTTTAGAAATTATTTTAACTTTTTTTTCCTAATATCTTGCCACGTAAATCCAGCTGGGTGATTTTACCCACTACAATAGACTTTGGAAAGCACAGGTTTTGAATGAACTTTTTAACAATGCCATTTATTGCTGAGGAAGTAAGAAAAAATTGTGACTGCAGCCTTTCTTCAAATCCTGTCTCTCAAGGGCTATCCTGGTAAGCAAGACTCGTACATGGTAGGAACAAGGCTATAATGACCAAACTGAACCACACATCAGCCTATTTTTAGAGTCCTTTTCTTGAAAAGTCTTACATTCAAGAATTGGAGAGGGAATGTACATTAGCATAATCTCCCAAAGTGAAGAAAGAATATGTCTAAGAAGAAAAAAAAAAATAAAAATAATCACAAGTGGTGAGAAATTACTCCATTTCAAGAGCAATAAATGAAAAATAGTTAGCCTGCAGAAGAAAATGTCACCATCATTTTTACTTTATTTGATATCACAAAAATATCAACAGATGATGACCTGAGCACTTTGTACTGGGTCTATCGCACAAACTGTGCTATCTTTTTCAAACTATGAAGCAATTGTTCAAGTGCAAAAACTTGTAGCATTACATTGATCACCAAGGACATCCCTCAGCTCAGTAGATTTACTTTCTAGTTTTGTCAACAAAACTAGAAAGCACAAGGTTTTTCACTTTGAGGAAGAAAAATAAAGTGATGAAAGGTTTCTAGTTGTAAGAGAGGGAAAGAAAAGAAGAAGGCTTTAGCCTCCACCAGAAGAATTCTTGGTAGCTTAATTTATTGATGAATTCAAAAGCCTGAGTATGAGAACAAGTCTCTGAATAAAATACAATCTAATAAAATATCTAAATCCATCAATCCTGAGCTACAGTAGAGTGCACTTAAGAACTAACTGATAATAACATCTCTCCAAAGGTCACATCCCCAACCCATCACATATATTTTTGTGTGGTCTTGTGTGCATAGCAACTTCATCTGAGGTAAGGATGAACTCCAGCTCAAGTGAGCTTTATAATAGAGCTTCACTCTAGGGCCATATTCCTTTAGTGGCTGAAGTGACACTATTGCATACATGTCTTTGCACATACATGCATTTGTGCACAAGAAGTCTTTCATATTTAGCACACAATAACATTGATAAGAGATTATGGATTATATCTAAAACAATAATTGAAGAAAAACATGCATCAAATTCACTGCTATCATAAATTCATTGGTTTCTATGTAATCACTCCAGTTTGTGATACATATCTTAATTCAGTTACAGCAGAGATTAGTGTAACTCAACATCTAATTACTGAGAGCTTATGAGATAAATGGGTATCTTAAATGTGTATGTGTTTAATTAAAGCAGACTAAAAGAGAAAGATGCAACCAATATCCTCTTAATGTTTGTAGTTAACAATGGATTGACAAATATTTTGAAGTCATGGTTCAGCTATCACAACGTCAATTTATACTAAATGATGACCTGCATTTCAATACTATTTCAACAGGTTTATTTCTAATTTTAATGTATATAATTGATTTTTCTCTAGTCTTTATTAAATGCATGTCACAGAATTGAAATAAAATGTGTATTTTTGAGTAGATAGATATGACTGGATTTTTGGATGAACGAAGAACACTGGATGTCTCTTACAAAGATTGTAAGATTGAAAGATTGAAACACTGAAAGATTTAAAGATTGAAAGATTGAAAGATTGCCATCCAGGGGGACCCAAACAGGCTGGAAGAACAGGCAAACTTAAAATATAAGGAGAAATGCACCTTGGTTGAACTAATCTTTTGCAGCTCTAGGGATGTGGGCATACAATAAACATGAGCTAGGAGTGCTTTCTGGCTGTGTATAACCAGCAGATATGTGGGCTCTGCTTTCAGAAGTGGAGCCGGTGGGAGGAGGGAGAGGAGGGAAGCGACTTTTCCCTTCTCCAGGCAATCGTTAGGCCACATGCAGATATTGTATCCAGTGTTGAAATCTTCAGTAAAAGAAATATTTTGATCAAATGGATTGACATCAGTAGAGGTCAAGAGTCATGACATTTGTCCTATGAGAGTGTCCTTTTACAGACTCGAGAAAAGATAGCTTCAGGGGTCCTACCAAAATTCTGGCAGGTCTCACAGAGAAGTTATTGAGAAAATGGGATCAGGCTCTTCATACTTGTGCATAGTAGAAGGCTGACATGCAGTGTGCTTAAGGTGACAGAATTCAGAAAGCAATTCAGACTAGATATAACACATTAAAAAAAAAATTAAAAATAAAAATAAAAACAAAAGTAAAAATAAAGGTTTACTAATTAAGCAGTGGAATGTAAAACTAAGAGTAAGAGAGTATGCACTGGAAGCCTATGCAAAGACCTCGAAGAACATGATTTGATCTACAGTCTGGCCCTACTTTGAGAAGGAGGCTGGACAAGAGACCTCCTGAGGTCTCTTTCCATCTGAATCACCATATGATTCTACGGCAATGTTCTCTATCTATTCATAAAAAAACAAGTAGGAAAATATTTCTTATTACAGATTATTGGTTATCTTGGACCCTAATCATCCCTATTCTGAAAAATATGTACTTTTCTAAGAAAAGTTTTTCCATGAAGGAAGTAAATCACAGTAATCAAAACAACAAGCTCAAATATACAGGATGCGTTCCTAAAACTTCATTAGAAATGATTCACTTTGTTTTTTAAATAGATCTGAGTCAGTATTTTATATAAATATACCAATATTCACCATAATAATAATAATAAAACCTGAAGTGACTCAGCACAGAGTTCACATGCTATGATTCTGCTTCATTGCTGGATGAGTTTATTAATCATAATCAAGCATGGATATTTACTGTTATGAAGAATAAACTTCCTATTAAAAATATTTTGTAATTATTCCTTGCAGGTCATTGTTCTGGTAAATTTAACAGAAATTGGATTCACTCATGAAAGCATTAGCACAAAAAGAGGCACAAATACAGTATAAGCAATGTTGCAGGAAGTTTTAAAGTCATATTGTAGGCAAAATTTTCTGATTTCAGGAGACTGAACTGTTATTCAGTTACTGCTATTGTGTACACAGGTAAATGTCAAGAGAATCAACTCATGGGTCATCTAGATTGGAAAATTGTAGTACATATAAGAAAGAGCTATGAAGACAAGTTTAGTAGTAGTCAGCTTTTATTTGCTTTATTACCAGTTGTATATACTTCACCAGAAGAAAAAATGAACACAAAACTCACTATGAATATATTAGTCTCTTAATTATCATAACCTTTAAAGAAATCCTTGAATAAGATTAGACTAAAATAATTTATGTAGAAAACCTCTATCAGTATTAGCAATTCATTTCAAGTTTCTTATATAGCCTTTCTTCCCTTTCTAATTATCCCAATCATTTTAATCTATCAAGGGTATGTGCTAATGTAATTTTCCTACAATCATTTCCTCTTAAGGGTATTGAATATCTAGAAACTGTTAGCACTGGGAAATAAAAGCATTACTAATTTCAAAGTAGCATAATTTAAGTACAACCTGAAAACGTGAAGGGCTACTCAAGAGAATTTAATATGGAGGAGAGTAATCCATTGCAATGAATATTTTTTTCCAAAGAGGAGATGTAAGTCTACAGTTATAAAAGATTCAGATATCATTTAAAAATCATTAGTTAGCCTAAACTACAAATGTCAGAGTCATTCTTTCTTAAATGCAATCCACAGCTGTGTAAATTCTGGTGTCTGGAGGTTTTCCTTTTGCCAGTAACAAGTTTGCCATTACACTCATACCAGAGATGATTTGAAAAGACAAGGAACATGAAAACAGATGTTCCCACTTTAAAGTAAAAGAGGGAGGGGAGGAAAAAGAGAGAATTAAAATACATCAGAAGTAAAAACATAGTGAATTTAACAAGTATAAATAAATGTACATAAGGATCAAATGAACAAACTGGTCAGGGACAGATCAGCATGATCTCTGCCAGAGTCCTCATCAGCTAAATTTTACATACTCATAAATGCTTGATACAGAAGTATCTTGACAGATTTTTATATAATAGTGGGTCTGGTTAGAAGCTGATTACTGTCCAGAAATTAAAAGAAGTATTTTCCTCATTTTTAAACCTAATGAAATGAGAACAAGCTATTTGACTTCAGAAGTATCAGAGTGAGGAAATCCAACCTACTGACATTGCAGCAATTCAGTCTGAAGGTTAGTCATAAAAGCCTGAAGATAAAGGGCGTACCTACCCACAGCTACCCCATAACATGCAATACTCTGACTCAGATTCTTTCCTCAGACCAAATCCAATTGTTGCAAAAGAAATTCATGATCTCTGAAAGTGAACTGTTTCTATGATGCAGTGCCTGTAGTTTACTTTGAAGCTTACAACTGGCCTGAACATAACCTAGAGCAGCTCTACGGTTGCTCCAATTTAGAGTTATTTCCTCAAGATTGTGAATGGGAATGGATACTTGTGACTTAAAGAGCTCCCTATTGCTTCACCTTTTTATCAGATGTAAATACTGTTTAACCATTTGTACCCAGCCAGAGAAAAAGACATCCTATTCCAGGCTAATCTTCAAATAAACAGGCCTGGCCAAATGGGCCATGTTTTTGTTGGAAAGTGGTCAGATAATCTGACCAAAGGGACTGAAAAATTTCAACACAGATTATCAGAAACAAATATGAGGCCTGGATATAACACAGGAAGTTTTGTTTTTCCAAAGCACAGCTTGAGCTGAAGTTCCTGTTCAATATTTGCCAGAACAAACAAACTGAGAGCCATAAAATTATAGGTTTTACTTAAATTTCTTTTCTGTTTTTCCTGCTACATTGATATAGATAGTTTTTACACCTGCTATATGTAGGCAGCTGCCAATTTACTTAGCATTTGGGAATCCCCAGATGGCATAAGACAGGAAAATGCATTGCACAACATACTGTAATATTTCTGGGCAGAAGAATATTCCTACGAGAACTAGAACACTCCAATTTACTTGGGGGCTCTTTCATCACTGTTCTAAAATCACTGAAAACATTGAATCGTCTGAGCTGGTGAGAATCAAAGCTGTGTAGCTCAGTTTTTCAGCCTACAGCATGGCCCAGGAAGTGATAATTAAGTCAATATGACAAGCAATTCAAAAAAACCTGATCATTTTGGCTTCTTCTCAGGAGAGCTGGGAATCATTTTAAGGCAAAAGTTGAGTCATCCTTTCATGCTGACTCATAAAGTAGGATGAAAATCCTGTTCAATGGACTTCCCCAACTTTTACTAGGATAATTCTGAAAGATGGACTTCCCCAACTTTTACTAGGATAATTCTGAAAGATAATCTTGAGAAAATAAAGAAAATTTCTAGTTTTCCTTTCTTGATTTTGAAAGAGAAATTTTAACACCTTCACTGTAATACTAGTAAACCTGGGTATTTACTATATAAACTCAATATAAAGTGTTATAAAATCAAAATCTATTTGTTGTGGTAATCAAAAGTTCCATTGGAGAAACCATCTTCATGGGGACAAATCACTACAGCAGGGAGAACCAGACTTTATGTAGAACAATTAACTGTATTTCTTCTGAGTTAAATGCCACTACCTCACTTAGGTATGCAATAGAATTAGTCACGTGGATAACATTAATCTGATTTCCTTACTCCAGATTCCTCACCGTCTAACTACATTATCTCCTCATTAAATATTTTGGACTTAGGGGGAACTTTTCATTTTCAGGTAAGCACTGCTGATGTCTGCTTTCTCAGTGCTTTACATAACAGTCATAGCTTTGGCCAGATTTCTTACATACACACACACACACAAAACAAACAAGCAAGCAAACAAATGAAAAATAATAATTAAAAAATTGAAATAAATGCAACTCTTTTGCAGTGAAATAAATAAATATCTAAACCAGCTTCTGCTTTTTGGAATGTTTCTGGAAACTTACTGAAGTTCTGCATCAAATTATTATTTATAACTAATAACCTCTTGCTATTGTATTATATCTAGAGTTGTCTCTAAAGATCTGCCAAGATTTACTGGGTTCTGGTATACAATGTCATTTAGACACTTGACCATTTTGAGTGGTTTATTTTATATCTTCCTTCTGAGATATCTGTCTGTCTCCATTTAATTAACACAAAAATGTGCAGCATCATTAAATGCTTTTAATCGAAACTAGCAGTGTTTTGGTGGCAGACAGCCTGCAATCTGCAGCCAGAAGTTATGGGCCTCTAGAAAAAGACCTTCTGCTAAGCAAGGATTTGCAAGTCATCCAAGATTTCAGCATAGCATGAAAATAACAGTATACTGTTATTGCTATTTTCTTTGTAAATGTACATGTTAGTGTGGTAAATAAATACAAACTTGGCTCTCCTATCTGAGACGCTATTAGTCTTTCAGTTCAATGACATGCAGTTTTTTCTTCTCTCAGTCTGTTCAAACATACTCATTAACAGCTGGCTGATGAACTTCAGTGGATTTAGGTCCTTCCTATATATAAAAGATTGGGAAAAAAAAAACAACATTTGTATTTTTACTTTTTTTTTTTTTTTTTTCCATTATCTGTCAAGAACATTCTCTATTATTGAGGATGAGGTTTAATATTATTCTGATATTGTGACAAATACTATCAGTTACTGAGACTAATGGCTATGATTTCTGGGAAGCAGCAGTAGAAATAGCTTTCAGGGAATTGTGTCAACCATTTCATAGAAATGATATAAGAGCAGAAATAGGAAAAACTAAAGCAATACAAAATACAAACATGGCATCATACACCAAAAGTTAATTTTCAGTTTCACCGAAATCCTCTATTAGACCCACAGAATTCTGATGCAACACAATGTGACATTTGTCCTTGGAAATTCTTAAAATCCTTTTCGTTTTGTGTTTTAATCTTTTTCTTATAAATGCTTGATTTGATCAAATAGATAATACCCTGAACAATGGCAAATTAATTCTGTGAATTGAATTCTGGAAAGATATAACTTTAAGTTCTCTAAGAGGATATAAAAGAGAAGGTAAAAGTATGCCTTGTACAGAATGGTGGAGATGGTATGAAGGGAGAAAAGGAGAGAATGTTCAATATTATAAATTCTAAACAACCTGTTTGTGGAATGATATTTAGGGACTAAAACAAAGCTAAATGTTGACTACCAAAGTGTGTGTTGTATAATTTGGATTTTTCTTCTATTTTTATCTAAGATGGCTTCTTTGATAATTGATCTTGGTCAACAGAGTTTCTATACATACTGATTTATACAAGATAAATAGTTGGCTCTCTTTCTATTTAGGACTTTAATATTAATTTCCACAGTAATGGGGCGGCTATGAATACATCTATAAGTTATCTTTTTTTTTTTTTTAAATATGGTGATTTTATACTTTATCTATGCGGATTGCTTTTATAAATTTTATGTTACTATTTCCAGTTAAGCAATAAGCAAATGACAACATTTCCTAAATTAAGTAAAATCTATTAAAAAATATTTGTTACATTAGTCTTGCACTTGCTTAGATGGAAGTAAATTTCCATGCAATGCAGAGCTCAAGAAATAACCTCTTTAAAATAAACTGACACACTGCAGAGCAAGGCTCAAAATGACACAGACCTTTAAGCAATGAAGATTCAGGAAAAGACTGAAATAATATTTGTCTGAAAGGTTGAGTGAGAGATGTATCTTCATTGTGAGAACTATCATTGAGATTTGTTTCACACTTAATCAAAATGAGCCTGGCACAGCGAAACATTTACAGCTCTGACAGGAGCACTTTCACATACAAAAAACAAAAAAAAAAGAAAAAAAAGAAAAAAGAAAAAAAGGAAAAGGAGTTCATTTACTTTATAGAAAAGATAGTCATCAAGTTACCATGTATGTAAGTCATCTTCACAAACATTTTAAAGAATTAATTTCCTTTTTAATACCTGCTTGCACGTTGTTTTATCTGTTTTATGTGCAGGTGAGCGTATACAGTGCAGCAGTGCTATAATCAGTCATTTTTTTTTCTAAATTCTCATTTAGTACATTTGAGTAGTACCAGAAACACAATAGTTGAAGTACCTATAAAGAGAAATATGGCAATCAGGTGATTTTGCACTTCATTCTTTTCTAGAATTAAATACACCTGAGTTTAGGAGCTTTGGTTTATTTATGCAATCTTTTGTATCAGTGCTGCCGTGAAAACTGAAATGAACTTGTCTTTCATTTCCCATTTGCACAGAAGGTGATCACAGTGCCTATGTTATAGCTTAATTAACTTTAGAGTGACACATAAGTCACAGCATCTTAATCTTATGTCTTTTGTCAAGTCTGTAATGATGTTTTCTGTCCAGACTATCATGTTCTCCCTAAATAGTTCAAAGTATTGTCTCAAGTTGTCCTCTCTGCAGATTTAGGAAATGCTGTTGTATGGGAAATAGTACCATGTAGTTGTATTCTCACAATATTTCAGCTTTCTATGCAGAGATGATGGTTTTATTCATGAAGATTGGAAGCCAGACATTTGGTGCTAGCTTCAGTGCTCCCAAACCTATTTTTGTACCCCTAACCAAATGAGTGTTGACACATTCTGTATACACGTTATCCACCCACACTCATGTACGGTATTGAGCTCTTGAGAACATGAGGATCGTGGCAGTTACTACTCCCAGAGAAAGAGCACACACATCAGCTCCACATTGAACCTTGTTGATACTAGCATTCATTTTACTGACATCACGTGTGGTAAGTATCTGGGACAATGAACTAAACCTAGACATTGCATGAGATTGTTGCACTTCAGTTTATTAGCATAAAAATGACATTTAATCTGATGCTAAGCTGTGTTTTGCATGGAATTGGCCATCCATTAACTGGGAGATAGCAACCACAAGGATCAGAAACATTATTAATGCTTCATCTATTTTCATTTCTGTATTTGGTGCTTTATTAATGTCTCACTTTTTCCCTCCTTCCTCACCTCACTTAATCTACCTGATAAACAAAAGTGAAGGACTTTAGTGGCATCTACTTCATATTATTATTCTGGACCAACTGTGCTTTTTGTGAAGGCATTAATACAATATCTGACTGGTTTCATAACTTCACATAAGGGAAAATCATACTAATCTGAAAATTATTTTTTAGCAAACTAATAACTCCATCTTATGTTTCCCTGTCATTAGAAACTAATGCACTTTAAATATCATGGGATTAGTCTAATTCAGAATTCTTTCAACAGAGATCCTGAGCTGTATACATGTAAAATACCTACAGTTTGGGGATGGTTTGTTTTTTTGTTTGTTTGTTTGTTTTGTTTGTTTTTGTTTGTTTTTTGTTTGTTTTTTGTTTTTGCATAGTGCTGAAGGTTCATCCAATAGAACTTTATGTGCAACCTGGAAATAGCACATATAATTAAACATATGTGAAAAAAAAATTAATGGATGTTGCCTTAGCAACATTTTACCATGAAAAACAATTGCACTTTATGTTCTTCATAACATAGCTTCCTGGGCTGCAAAAATTATCCAGGTGCCAAATAATTTTGGAAGAAATACTCATGCTAATACATATGTGTTGCAAAATATGCTAATTCTGAAGAAAGGTTACCTGTACACTTATTATTAAGAGGTCTATGAAATATAGACAATCCACAGTGTAGGTATACCAGGCAAATCTGAAATGATAATACCTCCAATTGCTTGATATCGAGACGTTATTACTCTTAAGGTAATCCCCTTACAATAGTGTTGTGGGCTGGACGCAGTGACCTTCCTAGCAGGACAGGAGAGAGAAGATGAAGACCAGAAGTGAGAAAATGGGTGGGCTGAGGTAAAGACAGTTCAATAGGTGAAGGGAAAGGAAGGGAAGAAAAGGGAAAAAAAAAAAAAGGAAAAGGAAAGGAAAAGGAAAGGAAAATGAAAGGAAAAGGAAAGGAAAATGAAAGGAAAAGGAAAACAACTACAACAACAAAATAAATCATAAATGGTGCAAAGTGTATCAATCGCCACTTCCCACAGGCAGATTGATGCCCAGCCATGAGCAATGGATCTCTTGGTATGCAGTCCCCTCTATGTTTCCTCTAATCCAATATTATTGCTGTTCCTGGTGTTATATATGGTAAAAATTATCCCTTTGGCCAAGTTTGGTCAGCTGTCCCAGCTGCATTCCCTCCCAGTTTCTTTCCCATCACCAGCCTACTTCTAGTGTGGAGTGAGAGAAAGAAGTTTCAGTTGATAAAAAGAGAATGACCTGGTGCTGTGAAAATGCTGTTCAACATTTTCCAAATCTGTGTTATCAACTCCATTCTAGCCACAAATCCAAAATACAACACTATATGGGCTGTTTCAAAGAAAGTTAACTCCATCTTGGTCAGTGCACTTGCAAATTGTTTTGTTTTATTTCAATTAAGAATCTCAGAGAGAATTAGTATTGCTTTGGAAAAAAAGCCATCTTAATCTAGTGATAATTGAAAACTGTGGTCCATATAGAGAACCACAGTGTGTTTTAACCTTTTATTATCTTTTGGAAAAGGAATTTCTTCTGTTCTGAGCATGGAAAGGAAGAGTTCACAAAATAAATGTTCACACAAAAGCACCTATTTACTAGTATAGCTTGTTAGTATCTCCCCTGTGACACATGCAGGAGAACTCTGTACAATTAAAGGTAAGTGCTCAGGTGCAAATTTACTAGCATAAATAAAGATATCAGTCCTTAGAGACCATTAGCCAATGCAGTGTACTTCAAGCAGTGCATGCTCTAAGAGCTCATATAGCTCTGCAGCTCTCTCTGTCTGACTGGGACTACTGCTGCTGCTGCTGCTGCTGCTCCTCCTCCACCTCCACCTCCTCTCTGCCATCTTAGAAATGATTCCTTCAGATCTAAAAGAGTACCTGAGATCATCAGTAAACACGCACAAATCCAAATAGCTATCCACAGAGTGCAAAGTATCATTTTAAGTAACCAGATATAAACTGGGTAAGAATCCCTTTTATAAGACTGAAAACAAAATAAGAGTTCAATATATGGAATTTATGTTGTTCTGAAACTAACATTTTTAGAGAAGAAACACTACTGTTTGGAGTGTATCATAAGAAGTGAGGCTGGAACTGTAAGGCTTGTGAACTGAAGTTAATAAAGGATATAACCTTAGGTAAGCCTGCCATTCTAGAATCAGAATTAATTCCTCAGACATCTATGGGGAAATTCCAAGTTTTAGCCAACAATACCATATTCTCTAAGATTCAACCTATGGCTAAGTGGGTGTATAAAAATAGAGGGAGTTAAAAGATGTAGGCAACAATGAGATCAGAAGGGCTATGCTAGTCCTACTTTGTGTTTGGTTCCACTGAGGCTTAGAATACGCACCAAAGTTAGGTGCCTAATAGAATTGTGCCTAGCTCACAAAACTCAGTGTAATCCCTTAAGTCCAAATAACACTGCTAGTAGCCCCCCAGAAAACCTCAATAGATCCTTTGGGTCCAAATAACACTGCTCCTAAGTTTAGCCCAGACATTTTGTGTAAGAACAATATTAAAACAAGCCCTCATCTCTCTGCATTCCTTGCTCCAAGCCTTAGATTTAACTCAAGTGCAACTTAATGGAAGTCACCATATTTCCCTTCACATATAACATGTCAAGCACTAAGGTTACACTAGTGAACATTTCTAAGCCAAGAACTGATTCCATCTCAGAACTTAATATATTTCAGCATCCTAACATATTTCTACACCTTCACTTAAGAGTAATTTCACTAACAGTCACACCACCATCAGAAACCTAACTTCATACACAAGCTAAAGTCTAACAGTAACAGGAGGTCTTCACATTTTCCATTTTCAGAATAATGTACTATATATTTAAAGAGCCAGGATTCTGTCCATGGAAGTTTGAACTAGATCCAGCTTTACTGAACTGAGTCCAGAATCAGAGCCTCCCAAAACAGAAATGCCCACAAGTGATAATGAAAATTTTACTTCCTGGAGGAAAAGAAGTTCTTTGACTACAGCACTCATTATCCCTTGAAACTAATTGGGACTTGAGAGAGACAAAATAGATGAGATGAAAGGTTTAAAAACAATTTTGCAGTTCTGTACCCTTTATATATATATGTATGTGTATAAAATTCCTTATACTGTTACTTATAAAAAGTTTTCTATAAAAACTTCTGTTACTGATCCTCTTGCACCTATCCCGCTTGTCATGGGCAAAGGTGTCAGCCACTAGATCAGGCTGCAGCTTCTCTGGGCAAACTGTTCTACTGCTTGAATCATGAATATAGTGTACATCACTGATATCATGTTACACCTTTTTTGAGGAAGAGCACATGCTAGAGTAAACACAAATAGAGCAAGCTATTCAACAGAGTCCCATAAGACATATGAGTTGTCACTTGTATAAGTCCAAATCTTTAAGACTTTTTCTCAAATTCAGAATAAACAATGATTCCTGGTAAAAAATATCTTTTTTTGATGCTACAAAAGGAACTGAAGACTTCTGCATTCCCACCTAGTGAAAATCCTTGCATATTCCAACCTACAATGCTTTTTCAGCTTCCCTAAAATATTTATGTGGGCCTGTTTCATTATTTTTCAGTTTAAAATTAGGTCTTGAATCGGTTTTTTTCAATATTCCTCTGAAACTGAGAGCTCAGAGGAACAGAGAGTTCAATAATTCAGTTCTCAAAAATGAAATTCACAGGAAGGGTTGTTTAGCAGTCTAGAAATATGAGCAAATATGTTTAGGTTCATTTGTACAGTCTCTGCTCACCTCCTGTAACATGCAAGCAGTCTGCATCTTAGAGAAAACATTTGTTTGGATGAAACCTCAAAATGTGTTCTTTGATCACTGCAAATGGCTGACTTCTGTTTATGGAATGTTTTCATCAGCAGAAATACTGTGATTTAAGCAAGTAAGATGCCATTGTGCAGTGTATTCTTTGGGAATCTTTCTGCCTGTCTCTTCTCTGTTATTCTTGGAAGATCAAAACCAAAAATTGAATTGCAGTCACTGTTGTGAGGACTGTGGATCTGTGTAAGCAGCTCAGGCAAGCTCTTGTTGTAAAGTGTTGAGGACAGGACACAATTACAGATGAGATTTTTTCTCTCTTCTGGGAGCAAGAAACTGGGTGGCTTTGCAGAGTGCAGTTATCGCACATTCAGAACCAAACTGAGAACAAGGCTGTGGCTTTTGCCTAGTCAGATGAACAGTTTGTGGGCAGGTTGGAGGAGGGGGAAGGGCTGCCTTTCTATTTCCTCCTCTGTGCCTGTGACATGTTACTATTTTTAAGACTTCGTTTTCTAAACTGGGGATTTTTCAGTCTGTTCCAAGAAAAGAAATATAAATACCCCCACAAGGTATGCATTTGTGTTCAGAGAGCACAAATAGCATGCTAAGGAAGGTATGTGCATATGTGCACTTGCCTCCTTTCTTTACCCTGGGGGAAACATAACACATTTGAACAGGTTGTCAAAGAATGCATGTAGGAATTAGAGAAAGTATTGGGAAAAAAAAAAAAAGAAAAAGAAAAAGAAAAAAACTGTTCATATTTTATTTGGTTCGCTCTGCCTATAACTGCAAACTACAGTTTACATAACACATGGTTGCATGCTTACTCCCAAATGTTAACATGAGCAAATATTCACAGAGATTCTGAACTGATAGAAGGCTCCACAGAATATTGTTAAAGAACAGTATGCTCCGAAAATATTCCTCAGAATTTCAGATTTATGGTTACCCTGGAAGCAAAAACAATAAGAAGATAACATACGTGATTAAACCTGTCATTCCCATAGTGAACACTCACAAATAACACATTGTAAGTACTGGATTTTTATCTTCTGGTGATGCCTATTGTATGCTATGTGAGTGCATACAGCATGCACCCCCCTGAGAGGCTGAGTATCTATCTATTTCAGCAGTGTAACACTTATTGCAACACACTCACCCATTTCCTGGGAACTAAAAATGGCTACACTTGACTTCTACATTATTTTCAGTAAATCATTCAGCATATTCTTGTTTAATTGTTACAGATCTCAGCTGCCTTCTGCTGATGCAAAGGAAATGTAGAACATGCAAGTCAAAATGCTATTTGCAAGGTACACCTTGGATTAGATCCTGTATATTATTAGAAATTCTTTACTGAGAGACTAGCAGCTTTTTATAATTGTATTCACTATAGTAGCTTGCATCAAATACTCAGCTTCTAATCACTTTCCTCTCAAACGTTTCCCAGTTTCAGCAGAGGCATAATTAAGCTGGGTTACTAAGTGATTGAAAATAAGATATTCTTTGCTAGGTTTTTACCTGGAGACATTTGTTATGAATAAACATTTTAACTTAATTTTTAATTGGTGTTCTTTGTAAAAAGATGAACATATATTGCTATTATACTGCAGCATGAATACTCCTGATCTCTGAATATATAGCTTGTTTAGGATGCACTACTTCCAGTTTGCCAAATATTATGCTGCAGGAGGATGAAATCTGGAAAAGAGCAGTCTAAAAATAGATCTGCTGATCCCACAGTGGTCGTTACTTTACTCCCAGGCTTTATGTCTAGCTGAACAGAAGAGCTTGCTGAGGTGCCGGTGCAATAACCTCACTGAATCTTCTCTGCTGTTTCAGGCTTATCACTTCAGCATCTCTACAGACCACATCTTTGAAATCCACATTTTCTGAACAGTGTGTATTACAGGAAACAACTACATTCTGTGCAAATCTTATGTATAAATAATTTCAAGATTCAAAGAATACTAAGATTGTAGACTAAATATATACAGCTGAAAAAAAATGTTTGTGATATAGCTGTTTCTAACAGAAGGAAGTTTATCTCCTTAAAAACTATTTTGTTTCATTTTCTGAGTGCTTTTACTCCTATTCGTTTTTCAAAATTTATTCAGCACTACTTAAAGTACCTTCCACAGACTATATTTAAAACATCATAAATCATATGCTACTCAACACCTGCAGGCACAATCAGTTATAATTCAATTGGTAAGCTTTGCTAAATGCAGCAAGGGTCCCAACCATCCAGCTGAGGTGAGGTTTTGCCATCTGCTTCAAAACAGTCATGGACAACAAAAACCGAACAGAGCTGACGTGCAAGTCTCTCAAGGAGAAAAGAAGCCTTGGGCTGCTAAATGTCAAAAACACTTACTTCTCAACCCGCCCAAGTGTTGAGTCAGCTGTGTGGTTTGAAGATAAATGACCCAATGAGCCTAAATACTATTGCTATGGCAATTTGCAGTGCCTAAAAGGAGGGTATTTTGGTCTATTGTTCTGCCTCTTTATCAAAACTGTAACAGAACCTGAAGCATAATAGCTTTGTTTCTAAATTAACAACACATAAACCTATGAGTAAAACAGAATAGCTATAAAGTGTCAGTAGTCTCTTAACTGCACTTAATTTTCTAGCAAATATATAGCTGAGCAGGTGCAGGGGATGGCCTTATGAGACAGACAAAATGACTGCTGTGCTGCCTTGTATAATTGTTGTGACAATGTTGTCCAAATACTAAATATTATCTTCTTTTTTTTTTCTTCTCCTCACTGAGACAAGGCATTCAATGGAGGCTTGTCAGCATGGTGGTGCCTGGCATTCTTTCACCAACAGCCATCAAATAGAAGTTAACTCAGACACGGGTTCTTGTTTTTCAAAAGTCCTCGTAATCTCTCCTTGTCACTTCATAAAACTTCAAAAGCATCCATCAAAGAGAACATTGATAGATCATGTTTCATTTCAGCCACATAACCCTTCCTTATGTAGATCCATGTATTTTGAAGCCATCCCAGGGAGGAAATAAAAATCATTATCAGTAATTCCTTTAAAAAAACAGAGCAAAAATAAGATGTACATGTGCTGGAGCCCATTGCTTCATTTTCACTCATACAATGACTACATTTTTTGTTGCACCTATATATGCAGATCCAAATGAGACTTTTTTTTTTTGACTAGTTGTCCAAGTTGTAGGTGTTCAGAGGTAAAGGAAAATATCATTATTTCAATACAAATCAAATTATTTCCTAAAACATTTCCTTTTTTTTTTTTTTTTTTTTTTTTTTTTTTTTTTTTTCTGTGTGTGTGTGTGTGTGTGTGTGTGTTGATTAGTTTCTTAGAGTTTTGTGGACTGTTTTATTACTATACATAAGAAACACCTTCATTTTTTTTCCTCTCTTAATTTTCTGTGGCTTAACTTCTGTCCTACCTAAGACTGACTAGGAACGCAATTTCAGATTTTCCACAGTTCTGAATCTAGACAGACAGTGTAGGTCTTAATGCTACTAGTGCAATGTGTACATCTCAGGTTGTTTGACTGCATTTTTGTGGCTGTGTTAAACTGTACATGCACACAGCCTAGACTACACTTATTTCAGTGAATAAAATCTTCAAAATTCTGCTTGATTATCATCAAAAAGCCCAGACAACTGTATGCTTCAGTTCTTTTATTTAAGTAAGGATAATACATGGACACAGATGCCCTGATTCTTGGCAGACTTCTTAAAGCCTTAGGAAAGAATATGTTTATCTGCCTCTACGTTTCTGAGCTTTCAATCTACCAGTCATCTTCACAGCTTACCAGGCAAGATAAACTCTACATTCAAATTAAAAAAAATGATAAAAATAATAATAATCCAGGGAAACAAGGTTTTTTGCATTTCTATGTTTCTGCTCTATGCTTGCATTTCTCTGGGGAATGCTCTAACTACCCAGATATACATTGCTGCAGTGCATTGCCTCAGTCCTTCCTATCAAAATTATTCCCCTCAGTCTAATTAAATGTTCCATTTGCTCAAGAAGAATCATGACTTTGTGTTTTGATAACTAGTGTATTCACCTGGGAATTAATTTTAAGTAACAAAATATTTTACATAAGACATTGACTGCATGAGCATTCCACATGTAAGGGAAAATGTCCTAATCACAGAGATACTACATCTCTGATGAACTTCAGTTTTCACAGATATCACAGAATATCCTTATTAAGAGAAGCCATAGTGACCTTTACTTTTCTAGTCTTATTGTTAGCAAATTCATAGGAGACGAATAAAATGCAGCTCTAGTTTACTTGAACTGCATAATCTCTGGCATCCTGCATGACTGGATGTTGAGTGGATGTTAAAAGACATCCTCCATACCTGCTCTACCCCCTTCCCTGAGATTACCAACAGTGGATGAAATCCAGTGGGTCCAGGAGAAATAATGAAAATGCTCATTATTACTGAGAATCTTCATAAATTGGCAAGCACTTTGGCTAATTTTAGTTCATATCAAATTTATACCAGTATAAGGATCCTATTATCCTAAATGGGAGTTCTGGATTCCATGAGGCCAAAATCCTTTTGTGTATGTGTCTCTAGAGGGGTGGATACTACTCTCATTGCACTTTAATGCACTAGACTATAATCCTAACAACTAGAAGAAGCATAACCAAACATTCCTAAAGAACCCATTTTTTCTAATGTTCTTATAGCACCAACCATACTGAGTTATGAGTAAGGCTTCAGAGAAATAGTAGCATAACAAGGCAGTGAATTAATTAAAACCTAACCAAACCAAACCAACCAGCCAAACAAATAAATAGTATTTTCTTGTTGTACAGCCTTTGGGAGGAAGAAGGGAGTAGGATAGATGTGGAAATGGACTACAGTAGAATCAGTAATTTCTTCAGCTCCCACAAATCTCATGACAAAACATTAATTGAGTTAATGCAAATATTTAGCCCTAAGTAAGAAGAAATAATACTCGGTAGTCTTTTTATTATGGAAACAAACCTTCCCTTTGTTCTGAAAAGACAAAATACTTAACATTAGTTTCAAGAAAAAAATCTCTACACCTCACAAACAGTAGCTAATTTAGTAAATAACTCCAGTTCTGTTGTTTCAGTTCCCTAATCAGCTGGCATGCCTTGTTGGCTTCTTGGCATGTTATCTTCATCATCATCATCATAGTATCATAGTCTCGTGCGGGTTGGAAGGGACCTTAGAGATCATCGAGTCCAACCCCCTGGGATTTGAGCCTCCTGTGTAGCAGAGCGGCACTTCTACCACTTGCGCCACAGGGGGAATTTGAACCCAGGGCCTCCGGTGTTGCAAGCAGCATTCCTACCACTGCGCCACCAGGGCACACTGTAAAGATACTTGACAACACAGCATTTTTCCCCTGTTCCACTTAACTTGAGCTTTAGATTCAAAATGTAAAGACAATATACATTATTTGTAATAAACAACTGTGAAGCATTTAAAATATAGCACATTGGTATTGCATCGTATTTCGCTAGATGGAACATAAAGCCCCACTTGGATAAGAAGTTAGAATAGCCATGATGTAAGTGAAGAACAGTTGGAAAAAAGGTTAGTTCAGGTCAGGGAGCTCTTATACCAAGTAGTACATAGTGTATGAGTCAACTGCTGCCATAGAGACAAACTGAAGATAAGCAATGGCCACATATTAGAACGGGGAAAGAAGAAAAGTTTTAAAATGGCCAGAAAACTCCTGAAGTGTTTTGCCAGAAGAGATTCCCTAAGCACCTTAGCACTTTACTAAATTAATTTTTCAGTGAAGCAGAGTGGATGAATATTATTGTATTCCTGTGAAAATGAAAGAATAGCCAAAAGAGAAAAAAAGAAAAAAAAGGAAAATGGGAAAAAAATAGTTATAAAAATATAAGTTTAGCTCAAACATAGTCTGAAGAACTTTGTGTTCGTGTAAGCAAGAAGTTATTAAATCATTCTAAGTTAGACATTTTTTAAGTTTCTTTACCATAAACACTCTTACTCACTTTTAGACTGCAAAGATAGGTATTTCCAGAAAGATAGATATTTGCAGTTGTAGAGCACCTGCAGTCACAAACTAAAAGCTGACAATCTAAAAATTACATGTCAACATGCATGTTAAAACAGGTGGAAACTGAGCAGAGAATAATATATGCCCAGGAAATTCTCAAAAATAGATTCAAGAATTTGACTCTTCATTTAAAGTAACCACAACAGACACTCCTAAATGTCATGACTAATTTTAGCAGAAAGGAAAAGTGTTCTACAATCAGCTGAAGAACACTCATTTATTTTCTTAATAGTGACTCACCACTTCTCAGATATATGCATACATGCAAATGTGCATATGCAACACCCAAATGTTTTCCTTTTCGTAAGAATAACCTACCAAATTCAAAAGATACAATTTTTCTAAACCGTTACTTAATCAGTATAAATAAACAAAATCAAATCTTCATAGTGACAAAAGTGTTCAACAAGGAATAAATGAAAAAATGCTTTGATTACATTCTTTAGCAAGATCTTTTAAAAATGAAATTCTAGAGATACTTTTCATAACATTCCATAATCTAGACAGGAATATCTGAACTTAGAGAATTTCTTATCCAGGGTTCCCCCTAAGATATACTACAGAAACTTGTCTTGAGTGCTAATATTGAATAACTAATATTGAAAGAAAAAGCATTCTTAAAAAGATCTAAAGAATATATATGACTTTGTCCATAGAATTTCTATTCTAAAGATCGAACTAAGAATCCTATGCAACTGAAACTGCTTCAAGTGAAAAAAAATAAGCCTTCTAAAGAGGAACTTGGAAAACCATTTTCCCGCTACTTTTATTCCTCTTGATAAAGAAAGGAAGAGTAGAAAACATAAAATCCCCACTATTGATGAAACTAAGAGATGCAGATATTCAACGTCTCTATAACAATGCACAGGAACTGGCTCATCAGGAAGATATAAACCAAGATTAGTTTTTTATTTGTATCCTTGCATGGAAATTCTACATACATATAATGGAGACAGGGAAAAAACAAACAAACAAACAACCTCATATTTTACAAAGGCAGAATTTTTATACCTATAGAAGTAGAATATGGATGTATTGTAGAAAATAGAATTTATATTCATTCCCATTCAGGGAACAGAGAGGATGAAAATGCTTTAGCAAAGAAATTGCATGAAAATTTAGTCAAAATAAAAGTTCAAAGAAGAACTTAAAGCATCATAAATAAAAGAGAAAGATACACTGTAATAAATTCATATGGAAATACTAAATTACTTACAAAAAATAAAAAAAAATTAAAAAAAATTATTTTAAGACTATTTTAGTATTTTTGAGAAACAATTCCAGAAAAAAAAGAAATGACAAATTGAATGCAGAAGACATATTTCAAATACACAGATTCTTTTGGGCTCATCTTACCTGCTTACCTCCAAGTTAAAAGAAATACAATTAATTTACTCACAGGACCAATTTCTGAATGCTGCGAATTGTACAGGGGTGAAGCCTGATCTAGAGGAATACTCTTCCAGCACAGTGAAATCTCTGATTGAAAAAATACAGCCTTATTCAAGACCCTAGAAAAGTTCTCCTGTTTTTGTTTCTGCTATCACAAGTTTATACACAAGTCCTTTTTTCTTCACCTAAGTGAGCTGGCCAAAATGAGAATAATAGTTGAGAGGGAAATTATTGGAACATTGCAACTTTGACCCTAATTTCATTAAATTATGGAAACAAGTAGCCCAAGAGAAAACTGCACCTATGCAATAGATCTCATGCTGAGTGTTTTAGGTGTGCTTTCCAAGACCATATTGTTGATCTCATTTAAAAGATACGCACAAGACAGTTTCATACTGTACACACAGCTCTGCTGAAGAAATGTCCTTTCTGCATACCCAATGCAAGTCACTTTTGTGTAGTGCTTAATTCAGCATACACAAAAGTACACATTGTAATTTAATACTGCTTTTTGGGCAAATATTCTTACACAAAAGACTATAGAAGATTCATGTCCCAGAAAAGTGATTTGGGGGCTCCTAAGTACTGAAGACAGCCCTTTTCCATCTGTACCTCAAAGTGACAGTGACTGCTCGCTCTCCATACCAGGTATACAAATTTTGAACTGGATATTTTGCAGGATTGGAAAGAAAGGGGGACAAGAGCAGATAAAAAGCATAACCCACACACCAAACATGCAATTAAAACTTCTAAAGTTCTTGAAATGGGAAACAATTTTTAAACTTTATAAACTTAGGACAGTATTTGAAAATATAAACAAAGGAATAGAATAGAAGACAGAACAGAACTTATTCTTCAAGGCAGTTTTGGTTTCTGGCATCCTTTTGTTAAAAAAGAAAAGCTAAATCTGGAGCACCAGTGCCCAAAACCCAGAGCAGACAAACAGCTTCTTCTGTATTCAGTCCTTGTACAGAAAAAGCAGGGATTTTTCCATTTTATGCATGATTCACAGCTTGCTGCAGTGATGCCACCAAGCCAGCAGCGTGTATACCTCGATACAAATTAGCAGTGGGCTATTATTCCACCATTTGTCATAAAAGCTCACTCTGGGAACACAGAGCACATATTTCATTTCACCACATCACAAGCTGACTTGACAGAAGACTCAAGTTAGTGCACCTCCCGCAGTTAGCAAAAAGCTTGCAAATAGTTTCTCAGATATCACTGGCATTTTGTGAGGGCACAGAATATCGCTAATGTGCATCCCATTGAGGGACTCCAGCCTGACAAACAATAGAGACTCAGAAGGAGAAATTCTTGCTCCCACAATGAACAATTCCTATTGTAAGTACCTCAAGACCTTCAGCATTCAGAGATTAGTGGAAAATATATAATTAGTCAAAGTAAGTAGATCATATTGTTGCTGACTGTCAGCTATTGATTATCTATTTAGCTTTAATGGCAAATTTAGCGCTTGCCAAAGTTGCCAAATTAACAGCATTGACTAGAAAAATAAATTCACTTCAGGAGTGCAAAACAGTTCAGAGCAATTCAAGTTTTCCCACGTTTGTCAATACTTGTTCCTTGGAACAAGTCTGAAGAAAAAGGATCTACATTACTACTCATTTCACGTTGGTCTGTGCAGAGGCAATACAGAATGCTGTTAATTTATGGCAGAATTTTAAATCCCTGGCAGAATTACAAAGTCATACCTTTATTTCATTTTCCTGATAAAATTCCATTATCTGGCTATTAGTCTCCAAAAAGGATTCATGTTTTATTATAAGGACTTCTCAAAAACTACCTGATCCAATTCCCTTCTCCCAAATTACTTGAACATGGAAGTGCAAGGTCAGGGTTTCTTTGTTAGCATAAAGCTTCTGTTTCTGCATGTGACACAGTTTTTGTAGCTTTATGAAATCAATAACAACAATGAAATCTTAATCCTTTGGAACAAGGACATATTTCTGTTGCCAGTCTAGCTAATAACAAGGAGCAACAATGGCAACAACAACAACTGGAGCAACAATAGAACAGCAAACAGAAAACATTTTTTTGTTTCTTTTTTAATCATATCTAGTACTTGTGACAGAGTATTTTGCAACTTCAGTTCAATGCTTTCATTCAGTACCATTATTTTGTACGTATTTCTCGTTTAATATTTAATATTAAAATACCAATATATTAGATATTTTATCTTTGAAACTTTGAAGTCCCATCTTCTCTCAGATTTCAGGCTAACAGATAGGATCAGAGTCAGGAATTGTACTGGTAAAAACATGGAAATTTTTTGCCTAAAATAATAATTAATAAAACCAAAGTCAACCTTTGTTTTGAATGAAAGTAAACTCAGCAAGTTGATTTCCTCTTCTCTAACATAATAATGTTATAACCATAGCATATAACATGTAAATAAATAAATTAAATAAATGTACAGTAAAAGAGATTAAGAAGGATGGCATTGAGCTGAAATAAAATAGATGAGAATTGTTCACATACTCATTACAAAGATCTTCACTGTTATAGGCAAAGTCTTGGGGAAAAAGAAAAAAAAAGAAAGTATCTTCTGCATCTCAATGTAACATAAACTGTTTTCTCTTACTAGGAATAAGATGACTGGTAAATTTTCCAGATCTTGCATTTCCTCTTGACAAGGTGCACAGAAAATATTTAACAATGGGAAAAGTATGTAACAGTCACAGTCAGAAATTATTATCAAACAAATAAACAAACAAGAAAAGCCATAATACTACCAAGAGAACTTGGAATATGCAAGGAATATAAAATCTATCATCAACTAATGAAAGCAGAAAAAATGAAATGTTTATTGATGAATATTTTATCCAAAAAACTCTCTCCTCCCAGATTACTAGTGCCAAATTGTTGAAAAAATAAAATGCTGGTAACAATTAGCATTTAAGTATTATGCTAGAGAATGAAATCAACAGGATTGTGTTTTTAGTACAGTCTTAGAAGACATAAAGAATTGTAGGCAATAAAATAGTTTATTATTAACCACTGCACAAAGTATTCTCACGTCACAAAACACAAAGCTCCCACATTTTTTGTTTTCTGCTCTCCTATGTTGAGTATAATTTCAAAGGAAAATGGTCTCAGAATAAATGACTATATTTTTTCCATTCTTTATTGTGTGCTAGTAGACAGAAGAAAATCTATTCAAAGGAGTAGCACATTAGATGATTTACTGAAGATACTGCAATGCTTCAAACATTTTTAATAGAGCATGACTAATCATCTGTTAGTATTTTAACTGGGGAAGAAGATCTGAATCTCATTGTAACTTCACCCAGAAGGAGCCCATGTAGCCACAACGTGCTTGCAAGCAGTGTGATTTAAGAGCTCACAACCATGAGATGACCAACACAATTATTTTGTAGCATTCAAGGAATCTATCCAAGTATATTTTTAGTTAAGTTATGGTAAACAAGATGAATACAAAAGAAAGTGGGATTAATCTCACTTCACTTGTGGGCAAGTGAGACACAGATCAGTGAGACAACTTCACACACTAAGAAAAAGCAAGGAAGTGAAGTCAGAGCTCTCAAAGTTAGCAAGTCTTATTCATTATAGGGTGGTGAGGTGCTAGAACAGGCTGCCTACATAAATTATCCTCATATAAAACCTCATCCCTGGAGGTGTTTAAGGCCAGACTGGATAGGGCTGTGGGCAACCTTAACTACTGCCTGATTTAGTGGTTGGCACCCCTGCCTGCAGCTGAGGGGTGGGAACTGGGTGATCTCTGAGGTCCCTTATAATCCAACCCATTCTGTAATTCTATTAATTTCTGTTAGCACAGCTTCCCAGCTATTGTCTCAGACTTCTATCCCAACTCAGTTCAGCTTTCTGGTTTCACAAGAATGCAAAATATGCTTATGCACTTTCTGAAGTACTGCAAAATGTCACTGGATAGGTACAATATACAGATATATAAATATTTATATAAATATATAAATGCTGATTTAAAACAATTGTATTCTCTTTTTTAAAGGAACTATTAATGCAAACATGGTAATTTATGAAGTTACTGTCAGTTAAAAACTAATTACATCAGGTTTTATGCATGAGTTTCCATCGTGCTGAAATAAGAATTTAATAATACATCTGTCAGAAAAGCTAAAGTTAGCTTTAAAAGCTGTCATTCAACAAAATAGAGTCCTAAATCTTATGAAGAATAGAACAAAGAATGAAAAACAAATTCTAGGGAAACCATTCTGTAGATCTTTGGCCTCAGCTATTTACAGCATGTTCTTCTAAATTGTTCATAAGAAATAAAAATGAAGTATAAATGCTGGAAAAAATGCACTGAACCAAAGGAAATTCTGTGACTTTCTCACATTCTTAAAGAAACTTTTCCAAATAAAATCAAGGTTGCTATATTCACTACATCCAGACTGGCATTCAAAGCCCTTTAACTAGGATGTTGTAGAGTTGCAGTTCTCTTGAAGGGAATCTCTTCGTTACCTATTTAGAATAGTTTCTGATCCAAGAGAAGAATTTGGAGCACTTTCTGGCACATACTTAATTTTCCTCACACAAAGACTATAAGAGGTGTAGCATAATATTGATGTTTCACTAAATAACTGTGTTCAGATAAATTCATCAAAAGACACAGTGAGAGCAATTATGTAAAAATTCAAACAGACAGAGCAAACAAATTAAATAGGAAAAACATTTTGCTGAAACAAATCTTGTTTGCTACCCACAACCAATGAAGATTAGTCAGAATTTTTTTCAGCTGTTTTAAAAACATAATTTAAAACACTCTTCCAGAATATATTTTATAAGCAAAATAAGAATCTGTAACATAGCTTCAGTTCAGCTCCATATCAGTAACTGACTTACATGCCTTTGCCCAAAGCCCTGGTGTTTCCTGTGAAGCTGCTGTAGAGTCACCTCTTGCTGTGCTGAGGTTCTACTTTATTCTACTAGGGAGCATGGTGATTTCTGGTCAGACACAACTGTGTTGTGAGTGAAGAAAGTGTTATGATTTCTGTTGCTTTATGTAGATTATGTCCATGAAGTCTCAGGCCTATAAAGGTTAATGGCTATAGAGTATAGTCTTCGAAGGCTATGCCACAGCCTATATGGCCAGATGACAATAACAAAACCACAAAATATAATGAGTTGGAAGGGACTCATGAGGACCACCAAGTCCAACTCCTGGCTCCACACAGTATCACCCAAAAATCAGACAATGTGAATGAAAACACTGTACACTTATTGAATTCCAGCAGGCTCAGTGCCATGACCACCAACCACCCCAGCAGCCAGTTCCAGTGCATGAGTGCAGTCTCAGTGAAGAATCTTTTCCTGATATCCACTGACACAGCTCCTTGCTCTTCCCTCAAGTTCAGTCATCGCCAACAGAATGCAGAACTCAGCACTGCCTCCTCACTCCCTCTTAGATCTGTAGCCACCATGAAGCCTCACTCCCCCCCCCCAACTCCTCTGCTCTGGGCTGAACAAGGCACAGTTCTCATATGCCTTTCCCTCTAGATCCTTCATTACCCCTGTAACTCTCCTCAGAATCCAGCACTTACCCTTTTTAAATTTCATGTGTCTGGTGACTGCCCTGCTCTCTGATTTATCCAAATCTCTCTGCAAGCCGTCTGCACCTCTGATGGGATCAATGGCTCCTCCCAATTTTCTGTTGTCAGCAAACTTGTTCAAAACACTTTTTAGTCCTGCAGCCAAGTTATTTATGAAAACATTCATAAGAACTGACCCTAAAATAAAGCCCTAGGGAACTTCACTACTGGCTGTCCACCAGCCTGATGTAACCCCATTTATTACACTGTGATACCATCTACTTTTGGGTCTAATGCGTCAACCAATTGCTAACCCATCACATTATTTTTTTCATCATTATTTTTATCTAGCCATACACTGGATATCCAGAATGATACTACAAGAAGCAGTCATGGAAGCTTTATTGAAATCCAAAAAAACATAACATCAGCTGGCTTCTCTTGGTCAACTAGATGGGTTACCTTGTCATAAAAGGAAACTAAGTTAGTTAAACAGGACCTGTCCCTCATGAACCTGTGTTGGCTGCGACCAAAGACTGCATTGTCCTTCAGGCTTTTTTTCTTTTTTTTAAGTAAGCATTTTTCTCTCTAATTTTACTAGGCAAGAAATGAGACTGACAGGCCTGTAACTATCAGGGTCCTCTTTCTTACCCTTCTTGAAAATTGGAACTCTTGCTTCTTGAATGGCATTTGAGCTACTTGAATGTCACATCCTCCTCCCTGGTGTATTCCTACAAAAGGATCTACATTATATGAAGCTTCTGAAGTTCTGTAACAGATTCTGTGCAGCTTCATGAGGTATAACCTTGGCTGGAGCTCATGAAATCCATGTGGTTCTCAACTGTATACACCTATCAAATGTGTCTTTTCCCTTCCACTGCTGCATGTGGCATAGCAAACTTGACTGGAACTAACTTGCTCAACATTCAACAGAATTTCAATTAGTAAATATGATTAGACAATAAAACAAAACTAAAACAACCCTATATACCTGAATTTAAATTCTGCTCACACAATCTCCCCTCTTACTAATAGCTAAATTTACAGACAGACATTCTCTGTTTAATTAATTATCTTAATGATTGTTCATTCCTCCCCCTCTATTATTTATTTATTAATTTATTTTCTTTGCCAGCTGTACTGTTTCTTGGAAGTGGCTTTATTACAGTAGTAATATTTGGGCTATACTCCAAAGCACCTCCCTTCAGTAAGACTGTGGAGAAATTCTTTCTTCCTCCATGCAGTGGAAACAGATTACATACTAAGAAGATCAGTCTTTTAAATACCAAGAATTTTTGCATCTCTACCCTTCAACGTTCATAGAGTAAAATAACATGAATCAGACCAGGGAAGGGGAAACACACAAACAAACGTAAGTGCAACAGAGTCCCTCTGTTTTCCAAATCACAAGATATTTTATGTGAAGATTATGACACTATTGTCTATTTCTCTCCTAATGTTTAGTTCTCCCTTAGTAATTGCCACTGTGAGGCACACTTAATATAGTCTATTTCTTAAGGGAAAATGAATAAGATTATTTTAGGTCCCCAGTTCTGCAATTCATGTTTAATAGTTCCTCAATCAGTAACTTGTTTTCAGCCATAGCCTAATAATCCTGATCCTTAAATCACTCTTTATTCAGAAATGATTGTTTTTTGATGACAATACTGAAGTCACTGATCCTTAAGGCACCCTATGCCTATACAGCTTACCTGAAATGCATATCCCCCACCCATCAAAATTCCTGTCAACAATGACCTGCAACCCCTGCTTCTGAGCCCCTACAATTACCTTTCCTCACTCTACCTCAAGCTTTCTTCACAAGGTTCTTCAGTGTTCTCGTAAAGCAGCAAAGGCATCTGGTAAGCTGTGGAAGGGCGAAAAAGAGGAGCCTCTACTTCTCAGTGTGAAGGGAAGAGAGAAATGGGTACTACTGGCTGCCAAGGGAGGTCTTACAGAAGTGCAGATATTAAGACAACTAGCCATCACTTTGCCAGGAAAACAGCAGTTAAGGTGGGGATGTATCAGAAGAGCTGTCCCACAGACAGAGGCTTCTCTTATTACAAGATTCTGCTCTGGCAGAAATTCCATTCCTCAGGATAGAACAGAGGGTTTGACAGCACAAAAGAAAGAAACCTTGTATAAAATCCTCATGGTAGCTGTAAGTAAAATTCATTTGATGTAAGCATTTCATCTCCATGTAAAAATAAAAGGCTTTGCAAAATCTCAGAGTTGTTGCTGTCTCTTGGTTGGCAGTATAGAAAGGAATAAAGAGTGATAGGGCAACCTCTGAAGGGCTGCTTGTCTCAATTTGATTATGCAGAGGAAAGAAAGTCAGTGGATCCTCAACCTCACTCTTCCCAAAGGCTGAGAGGGAGTGAGAGACAATGCTGTGGCTCCAAGCAGTTGCTGGTCCTTGATCAACAATAGCATGTGCTGTACTAGACCTGAGTCACTTCTGGTCAAATTTTTATGTGAGAACCAAGAAGTTACTAAATTAGAAAATTATTACTGTTTCCTTTGTCTCTGTGTGCTATTCATCTATCACTGTTTTGTTTAATAATAGTTACTCAGTTTTCACTTTTCTGATGTTGGGCCTGAGATACATATTTCATTTTCTCTTCACAGAGTTTAATTTTCTTCCTGTTTAAATCTGTAAATTGCTGTGCATAAAATACGTTACATAAAATAAATGTTGCTGTAGAAGCTGGGACAAATGACTTGTTAGATGCCGAGTTACTAAATTCACACTCCAGGTATCTGCAGTCTTATTGTGGAAATACTAGTAACGTTCATCATTTGAACATATACACTATGGAGTTAAAGGAAATAAAAATCATACTGAGTAGAGTGTTTTTGGGAAAATGAGGAGAAAATAAAATCAATTTTAAAATTCTAGAGGTTTGTGAGGCCTCGAGCCTCCTGAATCACTTCCTTTAGTACTAATAACTTTAATTAAATCCTCAAGAGCTCTGCACTAATTCTAGAGAAAGATTACTATCCTTGATGTCTGTATTGAAATTTCTAAGCTCTCTCCACCACTGCATTTGAGTATCTTTTTCTAGTTTCTTCTTCCTGTATTTCCTGGGTGTACCCATTTCTTTCTGTCTTTTCCATTTCTGTATACCTCTGATTTATCTCCTCTCTTCCTCTTGGACATACCACCATAAAATCACACCAGTGGTACCTTTGTGTATTAATCATAAAGTGAGGTCAAAGTAATTAATTTCATAATACCTTTTTCTTGTTCCTTAGTTATTTAATTTTATAATAAGCACTGCACAAATGAGAGGAAATATAAGGAGAATATATAGAAAACAATAGTGATATATATTTACTTGGCATCTTTCTGCCTCATACCTGTCTGTGGGATACATTTTCTGAAATTACACTATCCCTGATTGAAACTAGATATCTTGTTACTTAACTGAACTGACTGAAAATAACATCTACAGCAGAATTAAAGCATTTGTGGAAAAGTTAATTATAAAGCACTGCTGCTGTTTATTGGCAAAAAAGAGCAAAACATTTAGAAGTATAATAGTCAGAAAAAAGTCCCAGATTTATGAATGTTGTTGATGCAAGTTACTTCTGAGATAGCAATTTCTGATTGAAAGAAGATGAATCTTAGAAGGAACTTAAAATAAAAACCACAAAAACTTTGACTCTGAAGAGAAACCCTTAGTTTTATATTAATTTTGTCCGGTGTAGGCCACAAAATTTATATTTTACAGTTGCTGTTTTTGCCAAGCTGAAATCTTGACGTCATTTGTCTTGATTGCCTGAGGAAAATGATTGCATTAATAATTCCTTTGGGCTTTTGCTGGGCTGTTTTCTGTATGCATTTGCTTTGGATTTGTTTGTTTAATTCTTGCTGTTCTCATTTTATCTTTAATTAGTTCAGTTCTTCTTTCCAGTCCAAGTTACACAATGCCTTTTGAAGTATCTAAGGAAAGAGTCAGGAGAGGATAATTCATTTCTTCAGGAAATGCTGACATTTTGTTTTGTTGATTATTTTTTGTTATGAAACGAAATAAAAATGACATTTCCAAAAATATAAAAAAAAAAAAACATTTTTGGGGGAACGGGAAGGATCACGCTGTTTTGCTTTGTCACAGTAAAACCTCGGCATTTCACTATTAAGATGTTTTAAATATATAACACTAAAACAACAGTATATTTCAAAAAAACAGTTCAGATTTAAATGAATAAAATCTTCCACAGATGTCAAAATGGGACTGTTTATAAATGGAAAATGTACAAAATTGTTCACTGTTTCCCAATATATTATTTTCTCTTTCTTATAATTTGATCAAAACTCAGTACTCTCCAACTCAGTATAATATTCTGTGTATATGGCTATACACCACAGCTGTTTCCAAACACAAATATTAAAACTTCCTTCTACCAAAGAATTTTTCCTGCTTTCCCATGGAGCCCTTTCACCAACTGGAAAGTCGTTTATATATTTGCTTCTACTTCAAATGTTTTCTGGATTGCTCTTCTGTCTTTTCAAGTTTCTGGTAGCCCCCATCCACGTGGGCTATCTGCTGTTCAGATTCAACATCAACCCATACAACTCATTACAGATACATTGTTATTCACTGTTGGTTTTCTTGACCACCTTCAAATTGACAGCGTTTGTTATGGTCTTTTCATAGCCAAAAACAGAACTGTACCCAATTGAAAGGGCTACCAGCTATGCATTGTGTGCTGCCCCTTTTGGCATGCAGCTTCCCTGGTTCCAGCCGATCTTTTTCTGCCCTTCCTCTCCACAATTTTTGTTTGCTTTAATTTCCCAAGCAGAGGAAAGTTCTTTGAATCTAAAAGATACTGCACTGCCATTGCAATATCTTACATTGAGTTACTATATGATAACACATTTACCATTTGCCAAGAAATCATTAGAAGTAAGTTTGTCTGCATAGAAAATCTAATCAAGGAAGCATATTATCTCTTAAGGAAAATGAGTAAGGTAGGAATGGAGATGAGTAGCTAACATTGTGCAAGCAGATGAAATGGCTGAAGAAATCACACATCTTAACTCTTTATCCCCTCTGCAACCACAGCTGCATTCCTTTATACAAGAAGTTGCATAGCACCCTTCATGTTAAAGAAATTAAGTGAGTAACGTATAGTATGTTTATTTCATTCAATGCACAGAATAAACCTGTTCTGGTATTGAACTGGGATTTCGTTATTAAGGTGACTCTCACTCATCATAATTCCATGTCATTTCTTGCAGATGTTGCAAGTGTTCACCATGCTGTACCTATCATAAAAGGTAGGATTACACCATCTCTGAGGTTTCTCTATCTAGTTTCCTGACATGTAAAAGTGTTTAGCATGCACATCTTCACACTTCTGCTACTATTTCATATTTTAAAATACAGATACTGAATGCTTATTTAAAGGAAAATATTTTTCCCAAATATGCATTAAGTCAAGCATTCAAATTGAAAGTAATCTGCTGTGTAGCTCTCTTTTATCTATACGTAGAACCTAGGACATTTGACATGCTCCAGTTTCGAGACCTGCTTTCTACTGAGGTACTGATTTCAACACAGCTAATGGTATTCCAAGCAGTATCTGATCTTCATAGGACCAAAGGCTTGAATATTATGATCCTTGAGTAAATAGAGTGATGTTTTTCAAGGTAGAGACAATGAATGTATCTTTAAAATACAATTTGAAAATTAAGTTCTACAAAGAATGGGGTGGTATAAAAATATTAAATAGTTGGTCATTAAGCAGGCATTACCATTTTTGTACAAAGAAGGTGGCAGATGTTCTCTAGAAAAAAAAAAGAAAATAAAAAAATAAAAAACAAAACAAAACAAACAAACAAAACCAGCATACAAACATGTGCGAATACATACAAACTGGAAATTAATTAATTACTGGTGATGAGACATCCAAAAGCATGACACTTTTTAACTGACCAGTGTTTGACTCTGATAGTCATAATAGTGTAACTGTAACATTGATTTGTGCTTGTAAATGAGCTATGTCAGTCATCTTCTCATATACCAGAACCTACCACCTGTTAATATCTTTTGCTACATTCAAGTAGATTGCTCACCCTCTGTTAGAGAATAAAACCCTGTAATGTAATCACAGTAGAGGAAGTATAACACACTGAAAGTAGTCAGAACATTATGGCCTGTTACAGACACCCAGACAAGTCCTGTGTTGCAAGAAGTTTTGTATCCAGGGTGAGCACTGTGCTGTAGAACATGCTTTTTATATAGCACATAGACTATTTCAAATGCCTTCCAAACACTTCTTTTCTAAAAGAGTGCCTGCAGTTATATTTTCTGTTTTATAAATGCAAAACCACTTCCAAAATACACCATCATGCACGGTTAAACAAAAAGAAAGATTAGAGAGTGGATAGGTGAGCAGCATGAGTCTGAAGACATAACATGCTATTTACCTCTTGTTAAGCTACCTTTAGCATTAAGGCTGAAAAAATCAGGAACATTTAGGAGGTGATCTGCCCAAAGTCATTTGAAATATAAGGTCCAGTTGTCACTCTAACAGTGATCACAAAGGGAGATATGATATAAAGTGGTCCAGAGTCCATTTTCAGGAAAAAAAAAATGATTCAATGTAGCTAACAAAATCTCTTTTGTGACAGATACCAATGTGTTTCAAAAATGATCATTTTTAATATGTTCTGGAAGACATATACCTCTCTTTCATTTGCACTATGATAGTTCTTTTCAGCAGATGGGAAAATTGTGTGGGAGAAGGAGCACTATTTTAGTTGCTATTGCTCATTTCTACATTTTACACCTTTTTCATCTCTTGTTTCATTGATTTTAAATCATCTAGATGACCCTCTTGCAGACCATGGACTATAGCATGTTAAAAATTCATGCCTCAAATAGATGACTTCTCTATGTGCTACAACATATTCTATGAAATCAAGCATCCTGACATGTTCTTCTTTGCCTTTACCTTTTTCATTTGTTTCCTTTCTTGTTCCTCTAAATAAAATTCTATTTTCTTCCTGAAGTTCTGGAAACTTTAATTAAGCATAGAGACTAAATACACTGTTATATGTACTGCATCTGAAAGTCACAGTAAAATTTATTTTTTAAGCAGCTGTTCTGTACTAACTGACCTCTTTCATGACAGTGATGACCTTACTCCTGTGTTATACAAAAATTTGTCATATGTACAGAGACAAAACAGTAAGGACAAAATGTGCAGATTTATTTTGACTGAGCTTAAATAACTCCTCTATATGCTCTGCTAACTGTCACAGTCACAGAAATTTTATTACAGATAAATTACAGGTTACGTTACAGATATCTTTATTCACCTTTCTGACTGGAGCAGATAAATAGTCTTCATTTGTATTTGTGTACATCTAAGGTTACATCCCAGGAGCATGGCTAAGACAAGACTTGAAAAAGTGGAATTGTTCCTACTGCTCTTTTAAAGCACCAATGGCAGTCATCCTCTAAGGCAAGGTTTAACTGTAGCACAAAAAATAATAATCAACTAGTACATTTATAATTAAGTAAATAAGAGCCAAATCTGCTGGGGAAGAATGAATAAATGAAAGTGAAAATAAACTTACTCACAGTATTCCCAGTGGGTAGTGAAGGAAATTCTTTAAATCTGCATTTTAATGCAACAGTGTCACATAGCCTTCTCAGGATTGAACTGATCCCTCTGTGGTCAAGCCATCCACAACACCTAGAGCTGTTACAGTGTAACAAATAAATTTGGTATCAAAATTTTCCTTAAGTTGGGTATGCTGAGAAGAACGGTTTGCATGATTCGAGAAACTGTAGTAAATATATTTTTTCCCTCACAAAAACTTATCTTAGTGCTTTGTGCTTACTGAGCATTTTCATTAGAGGATCTGAACATGCCAGAGTAAGGAAAACTTGATTTCAGGTAAGTTGCAACTTTGTCAGGGTTAATGGCCAAATCAGCAAACAAGAATTAATTTAAACCAACTGGTATCTTTTTCTGGTCTGAGTAGCTCTTAGAATTATACAGCCACTTTCATGGAACTGCTTTCTGCACTGCAGATTTTTTCTCTGTTCTCTCTGAAGAGCTTAATTGCTCTCTTCAGAGTCAGCTTACTTAATTGTTAGCATTTTTAGAACAAAAGCACTTAGGTATAGGGAATTCATATTTTGGTATTATTTCAGCCAGGTTTTAAAAATTTATACCATTAAACATAACATTTGGAACTAGTAAGGTGTTCATTGAAGCCAGTGCAGTAGCATGTGGGATCTGGCTTCGACAGAAACAACTCACAAGTGAGTTTACCTTTAAAGTAATCAATTTATTTCAAGTGTGAGACTGAAAGTTTTTATTGTTTTAATCCTCATTTATTATACCTCTGCTGCAGGGAGCTGAAATTTGGAGTTTTCAGACAGGCTATTTCTCCTATTTGACTTTGCCAGATGGGTACCTTTGTAGAATCATAGAATGGCTTGGGTTGGAAGGGAACCCCAAGAATCATCAAATTCCAGCCCCCCCCCCTCAAAACAGACAGGGCCACCAACCTCCAGATTTGGTACAAGGCCAGGTTGCCCAGGGCCCCATCCAACCTGGTCTTGAACATATCCAGGGACAGAGTATCCACAACAGTTGCACTTTCCTGTGTGCTGCATAACAACATTATCCAATTCTCCCCTCACTTTGATTTAGTCTTTGTGCATGTACACACAATTACACACATATTCTACATCAACAGTCATGAGAGTACTATGTAGTTTGGAAATGACACTACTGATCCCACTTAAGTTCATTATTACCCTCATTTCTAAACTGCTCCTGAAGACTGTTATTTCTCTGGAGACTGAAATCTTATCATTGATTTTAATTAAGCAATGCTACTTCATTATTTCACAAAATTTCAAGTGTAATTTGAAGAATAGTAACATTCAGACTCTACAATTTGAAATCCTTAGGCTACTGGCTGTTAGACAAAAGATTACTAAGTGTGTTTCTATGGAGACCTAGTAGGAAGAAGACAATATATAATCTTGGTAAGAGCAGAATTTTGATTTCCACAACTAAAGAAAAATACCAGCTTAATTAAGCTCTTTTATTGTGTTATTTTTTATCCTTACCTTATACCCAATTTATCATTCACAAAAGCATATTATGTTTGAAAAATCATAGACAAAAGGAACATAACCCAAAGAGATGCTGGGGTAGGTTTGTAAAGATTAACCACTTTACCATTGCTATCTGCAGTATGCCCCTGTCATTGATGTGAGGACACTTAATCTATTGGACTTTACCATCAGGAGTTTCTGAAAGACACCTGATTTCAGTGTCCTCAAAGTGTGTATTATTCTACTCCATATACCTCACATATATTTTAAGTCCATATCAGAACTTAGCAATTATATTTATTTGGGAACAGGATTTAAAGTATGCTCTTTGGGTCACATAATCAAGAATCATTAAGGTTAGAAAAGATCACCCAGTCCAGTTGCCAATCCATCACCACCAGGCCCACTGAATCCTGTCCCTCAGTGCAACATCAGTGTGATTCTTGAACACCTCCTGGTCAAAACAGACACTTAGAGTTCTGCATAGTTACCATTCATAGACTGATGGAAGAATTCTCAGTAGCGCTGGTGTGTCCATGTCCACCACAAACACAGAAAGGATTTGACCTAACTTTAAATACTGAGGCAGGAGAATGCGTCTGCTGACAGCAGGGCAGGAGTACTGGAAAGTCATAATCTATGGAATTACATCAACGGTATCTCCTCTGTAGGCTGCAAAATGAGCTCTATAAACTATCAAACTACAGTTCTTTTTTTGTTTTGTACTCCTAAAATGACTTTCACATGTGTTAGCAATTACAGTTCTTGCTGAAAGCATTTGGAATTGCAAGTGCTCAGCTGAAAGCTCATTAAAGATCAGAATCTCATGGCTGTGTGAAATGTAAATATTTCATAACATAATATCCAGTCCATTGTGAAGTAAATACAAACAAGAAGTACTGACCATAAGCTTCAGTTCAGGGTTCAGATTAGAGCAATACTTATACTTCCATCAATATTTTGTTGTTTCAAAGTACATCATTTTAATTATACATGCTACATAATCTACATAACATAATTAATTGAAGTGTAGAATTAGTTGTTTAAATGGTAGGTCAGAGTTCTTTTATCAGATTATCAAATCCTCCAAAGTTGTTGCCCTTTCATAGAGGTCTGCAGTCAAAATACTTCTGCAGTACAATTGTACTATCACCGAAAAAGCAACATGGCCAGAATTTGTGTGTATAGTTGGAACTAATCATTGCATTGGATCAGGTCTCCTGATGGCCACGGGTGTGGTAGGACAGGAATCATGTGTGGCCCTTTTTTAATCCTAATGTTTATTTAGTCACAGTACAGTATGGTTGATTTTTCTCTTTGGTTATTTTGATTACAGCTCTAGATAACACTTGTCTAGGAAAATTATTATGTTCCAGGTATTTTAATACATCTTCGTTTTATGCATATGTTTTATGGTTGGTACAAGTATGATGTATTTATTTTCATGAATCTAGTTTGCTGCATTTAAATTCCACAAATGTAAGTTTTCTAACCTTGCCTAGTTTCATCAGTAGTTCTTAATGAGTGTAAGTTACTTTGATATGACATTTCCAGTAGTCTACATATAACACATCCCTTAAATTGTGAAATATATATTTTGCTATATGATGAATTGGGCATTCAATTTCAGTATTTACTTTCAAGCACACTTTCTTCCTGGAGTAGGCATGTACTGAAGTTTTCTGAAATACCTGCCTAGAAAAAAAATTAAAAACAATATTTGTATTAACAACTAAAATTAGATTTTTATTTAGAAGTTTGTCCCTATCTTAGTTTAATCAATTGCTTGATACCTATTAGAAGTGTTTGAATCAATCTTTCATACTCTCAAAGCTAAAGCAGGTTATTTCTTACAGTTCTCCATGAAAATAAACATTTTCTGGATAAAACATTTCTCTGAGTAACATGGAAAAAATAATCAATAAATTAGAATTCATAAGTTTCCAGAAGGCATATCATTTGATTTTATTTGAACTAATTATCTCAGAAAATTGGTATTATTATCTATGCTTTTGCTCCTCTTGTGGATGAACGTGTGGCAGTAGTATAAACCATTTCTCGCTGGATTTAAAAGAACATTACATTGTTCTACAAAGGAGCTAGTTAGAAAGAGGGTATATTTTACCATCCTTAATGAGCACTATATGTGAATTATAACTACTTAGAAAAAAAGATAGCATGAAGTAGTCTTAGAATTTTTAAAAGAGTAATGTTAAAACCATAGTGAAGCAGAAGAAGCTTTCAAAGGCAAAGTTTTGTAAGTAAGATTGATCCTAAGATTGGGAGGTCCTGAATTGTTTTCAGAAAAAGAGTAGAGTCTTGTCTTCTTGAGTATTGAATAACATTGCAGATATTGTTAGAAGTATTAAGGGATTGTGCTCTCATAGCATGAGTGAAGAAAATTAATACTTCTCTTTTAAAACATTACTTTGTTTTCATAATAAGGAAGTCTTCCAAATCCAGTTTGGCTTTATTGTAGTTTTCAAGGAGCACAATACCAAGGACATTCTTCAGTTAGCAATAACCAATACCCTGATGACCACATTATTTTAAATTCTTAAAGCATTTGACAAACATCTTCACTCACTGAAGTACATTGCTTATGTAGTAACATTATGTGCATGAGTTAGTCTGCCTACTTAGATAATAATAAAAATGGTGTATACCTTGCCCTCTAAAACATTCTCAATTCATGCATTCAGAAGCTTTCACATGAAAGAAAACAGTAACATTAAAGTCCTCAGCAGACTTCATCACAAGATTTAGACTAAAACTCTCATGATCTGCTTAGAATATCCAAGTATTATAAATATAGCTTGTAATGCAATGGAAAGCACAAAAATGCCAGGAGAGCAGCAAGATCCCAGGCTGCTTCAAGTGAGTATTCACTCAAATACAACAGCCATAGGCAGAGAAGTAAATGAAAGATGCTTCTTACCCTCAGAAAAACTTAGATAAGGGGATTTCCAATAAATAGATAGATAGATAGATAGATAGATAGATAGATAGATAGATAGATAACTCACTGCTAACCCTTAAATGAGTTATGCATGTACCTGAGCTCCCCTGGGTTGGCCCTGCTTTCCCACCAGATGCTGAGTCATTGGTCCAAGCTGTGATCTGGCATTTCCACATTTCTGCACTAATGTTATTATTGTAGATGCTAGTATATTCATCCCTTTGTGACATAAGCAGAAATTGTATCCATAAATATAGTGAAAGTAGATATAAGTTTATGTTACTCAAAAATGAAAATCAGGAAGTAGTTTGCATCACTTAACCTTGCAACTTGTTAATTTGTTGCACTTTGCAATACACTGAGCTACTTAAACAAGTGGGTTTTCTCAGAAGATCAAGATCTATCCAAGCTTGAAATATTCATGGGTTTATTCTACTTTAAACCAGACACAGACTCATTGTTTTTTGTATTTGATTGGCTTCAGGACTTTGCTCATATCCTTGCAAATTAAAAGATGGTATTTATCATTGCATGCTAAGTGCAAGAACAAGATTTTTGATGAGTTGTCTGCCCAATGGGGCTGTTCCATTCAAGTTTGCCTAAAAGTCCAGCACCAGTGGGAATCACAGGCAAAAGATTTGAAGGCTGTGAAATTTTGATGATTAATTTATTGCAAGAATAGCTATGGAAGCACTTGTTTTGGAGAACATTTTTGTGTATCCCAATTATAGTCTATTTTTATTTTTAAACAAGAAAATGAGTAGCCAAAAAAAAAAAAAAAATGTTATCTGAGTATGCTTTCTCACTACATGTAATCAGCAACTCTGAGGCAGCAGTAGATGTACCGTACTGTATTTATTACATTATTATATAATGTATTTACTTATACATATCCAGAGCAGAAGAACCCAAAAATGGAGAGGCAGTTAACATAAGTTGTGTTGATGTGTGAATAGTACCTGCACAAGAAATCTCATAGATTCTGCATGAAGAACAGAAGCCCCTTCAATTAAGAACAAAGTTAGCAACTGTCAGGAAAATAAGCTTTGAAATAAGTTCATAAGTCATATTAGGTGGAAATTTAGGTGATAAAACTGAAATGGAAGACTCTGGAAAATGGGAAGGTTCCGATGTTAAGGAAATAAAATTTCTGTTAAATTTGGTATGCTATTTCATTCACACAATAAATGATTTGAGTGAGGTTTGAAAGTCATTTTGTAAGGGTATGGTGAAGAAAGTTATGACAGCTGAGGAGAACCCAGAACACTGGGAGCATCAAAGGAACTTCTCTTGATTTTATAAGCATCAAAGCAGTCAGATATCTTTCTGAATGGGTACAAAAAATGCAAAAGTCATAAAACAGCTGGAGCTAAATACAATGCAATTTATCACTTTTTTCTTTTTAGCACTTTTTAATACTTGTGTTCTGAAGCAAGCTTTGTAAGTGGGGGGAAGGGAAGATGTTGGGTAGGAAAGGTTCATGCTGTACAAACACTTTTTCTTGCAAGCTGAAAATTCTGTGAACTGCAACATATCAGTCTGTCAGAGCTGAATAATTTTATGCCACTTTTGCAGAGACTGTGTTGTTGCCTTTTGCAAAACAAATTAAAAATAAACAGCAACATGATGCAGAGATCACATATGGCAGCAAGTTCTAAGTGCTATGTGCATCATCCTGGTCAAAGATTTACTGTGAGGAAATGTTTAAGGCTAACGTAAACTTAGCAAAATATTGGACTTAAAATTAGACAAAAGTAAACAAAAGGAAAATTAAAGTTAATCTGAACTGATTCTTTTATTAGATGGTTTATTTCTTGCTAGTTCTCCCAAATATATTACCATTTTTTTTAATAGATTCTTTTTTTTTTTTTTTTCTTGCAGTAGAGCCCAGATCTGTATGCATTCATGCTAAGGCAATTATGCCATTGACATTTGCATGATCATACGAGCTATAAAAGATGAAAAAAAAATGCAGAAAGAAAAGCAATAGAAAAGTTACTATATTTTTCCAATCAGATTTTGGTATAAAGGGAAACTTAAAAAAAAAAATTCTGTCTACTGGAACTGATGGCTAGCTATAGCATTTTCTGTAAGAAATGGGGAACTGTGCCCTTCTTCCACAGCAACACAGAGTTACACCATAGTCCTTGGAATATAAACACTGAAATCTCTAAATTCTTAAGTGAAGTGCTGTTATTACCTTTAACTTCTCATAACAAATGTACCATTGGAGATCACTTCTACACACCATCTAGCATATGGATAAAGGCAAAGTCCAGAAACAGTCTTGTTCTTTAAAACATCCTGGAATACTTCATGTTACTTGATAGCAATTAACAGTAATCCTGTGTTTGTACAAGCATTATCACAGACATGTGGGAAACTTTGCTGGTCCATGTAGCATAGGTTTTGAAACAATCAGTCTCAGTATGTCTGGTTAATGAGCTTTATGTTAGTGAGAGAAAATAGGAGTGTTAAATCAGGAGTTACTTATGCACACTCCATTTTAATGTATTTTGACTATTTATTTATAGGTGCAATTTACTTAAGCGATGCTTCTGTGTTTGACTTCTGTTTCAAGTACTCATCAAAAATACATAATCCAATCTATTTAATAACATATACCTTGAAATCAAAATCAACAAACAAAAAGTGAAACTGGAGGGGAAAAAAAAATAATGGCAGCTATGTATTTATTCTTAGTGGATATGAAGCATGAAGGCAAGTGCATGTAAAATAAATGTGAATGCTGTCTTGCAAGATAGTAAATGAATGCCAAAAGATATTTCTCTTTTACGGTTTCTGAATTGAATAATTACTGAAATAGAAGCAGGGAAGAAAGGGAGATAGTACAGGGACTTCTACTACATTTTGCTACATATTAGGAATCTTACCGTGAATCATCCCTCTGTTCTGTCAACTGAACTACACTGTCAGGCTGGATCCTTATTTGTTATAAAGAATTCTAATGTTTAAGTCCAAAGTAATGGCATTCAGCATCTGGGGAGAAGCAGAGCCTCGGAAGTGATTATTTCTGGACCTGTAGCTAAAACTTTGCTGCAGGGGACCAGTCCTGCATTTCCAACCTGGCCCTAGGCAAAAAAGTACAAAAAAGGTGAATAGATTTCAATATGTTATTTTGTGTAGATTTTATAAACTCTTACCACCCGGAGAAAGAAAGAAAAAAAAAAAATGTAATGTACTGAAATGAACACAAACAATCCTATGAGCAGTGAATGCAGTGGGCTCTCACTTTCTGGCATTTGACTTTCTGTCTTGCAACTGTTGAATAAGAGGAAGCAAGCAGCACTGGGCAAATGGGGAAATGGGATTTGGAAAAAACCTTCTTGCATAACCTTTGATTCACCATTGCACTAGAGCTGTGTTTATGTCATTGTTAGTGGCAGGAAGATGAGTGTAATCGTTGTGGGATTTATCTGTTGGTGAGTCTTAATCATTTCTCCCCGCAGGCTATTGAAGGGCTCATGTCAGCAGTCAGAGTGCAGACAGTGACACTTGAACAAAAACTTCTTTAAAGACTTTCTGGCAAGAATCCTTATTTTGATTCCAGTTACTGTCAAAAGCTGCAATGAAAGCTGAAAAAGTCCCTAGGCATTTCTGAAGTAATCAGGTGAAGGATTTCTCCCAAAGAAAAATAGACAGAATTATATACACATATAACCCTTCATTGGGAGTGCCGGGGTCTCAGAAAAGAGGCTTACACAGAGCTTTCTAACCAGCCTCCAAAATGGAAGCCAGAAGCTACAGGCTGGAGTCCCTTATATAACAGTGAGATGGACACAGAAGGATCATTGTGAAGCATCCGCACACTTGGAAAATAATAGGTTGTTCTTCTTTTTTGAACCAGGATCAAGGGAACTGCATGGGTCATACGTAAATATTTCCCAAAAAGTCCAAGTTCAGATATAACGTGGAGTGGAGAACCACATTTCTTGCAAACTGGTAGTCTGACCTATGAAAAAGGAAGCTTGAACTTGAGCTGGGATTTCTTTTGGTGAAATACAAGGGTTTTTGTTCTTCTTGCTGTTAAATACCAATGAGAACTGTGAACTTCCTCACCTGAAGGAGCTCTATGCCATCATCTAAGCCTGGACCCCTCTCTGCTTTGGTTTCCTTATCTCATACTGAGTCCTAGTTGAGATTACTGCTACTCCAAAGCCTCTTCTTATACTTGGTCAAAATGAACTGTCTTAACACCCTTCTGTATTCTGTCTCTTCCCCCCAGGCCATTCAAATTGGCACAGGCACTGAGGACATGTGAGACATCTTTCTGTCTGACCAGACTAGTCGATCCAAAATGTAGCTTTTAAATCTGTGCTAAGTGGTTTTGTTAAATAGCAACAATAATTTTAAATTCCATCAGATTCTTAATTTGGTTCCTTCATTAATCAGATATTTTCTCTGCTACAAAGGAAGAATGGTCTACCATCTCTAGACACCTGACTGTGAACATCTTTGTGGTTGTGGTTGTTTCCTTATCTCTATTTCATATAATTTCTCTTTTATTCTTTTTCACTGATGGGTTTATGTTTAGAGACTGCTTATAATGCAAGGTTTGTAATTAAGCAGTGCTTAATGGGGGTCAGCATCTTCAGAAGAAACAATAACTGATAGGATGAATCTTATTTGGGTGATAGGTTATTTTAGTAGAGCTTAATTGCAGAGGTACTGCTTCCCACATCCCTTTAATATCTCAGAATAATTATGGGTAAATAGAAGACAAAATACTTTTGTGTCTTAGCCTTGTAAGCTAACTGTTCATTATGGTAAATAGAAGATTTGCATATTTTTGTAATGACATGTAAATGAACACAGACTAAGTCTGAAGAAGAGCTATCCCCATACAGTAAATGTACATTAGGGTGGTTGGTGGACTTGGTAGGATAAGGCATGAAGCAAAACAGATATCATCATATCAGTGGGAGAGGTTTCTGCCTGCAGTCTTCTGTGAGTAGAACTCCAGCTCTGTGTCCATGTGCAATTATGTTTACATTTTAAGTTGAAATTATTAGAAGATAAAAATGTAAATGCCCACAGAAGTGCTGCACGGAATCCATAGTAGAGGAGGCAGAAGAATACTATTTCTTGGGTTTGTGTGTTTAATTGGAAAAATTAATGAGCTTGACAAGTTAATTCTGCATAATCATATTCCCATAAGCAATTCCAAAGCCCTTCAATTATCAAATTCTACAGGACAAGCAGAAATTATACAAAAATAAGCTTGAAACAAAATCTGTGCTCTGCTGGGGCCTGTATGCATCTCAGCTTCCAAGGAAAAATGAACACAACTGTCACAACTAGACCCTTCCTGCTTTAAGCCGAGGATTTTGTGCTGCATATATGAAAGACTAGGAAGTAGACTGGACCTTTCCCACTACTCATATTAGCTTACATTGAAAGTCATGAAGAGTAACAGGAGTTAAGAGATGCAAATGGATGATGTGGTCCGTATCAGCTACTAAGAAAAGTTTATATCTGAAGGCACCTTTGCTTTTCTTGCAGATTCTTTTCCAGACCAAACATCCCAAATCAAAGTATGGATTTTTTCTTACCACAACTGAGATGCAATTTTCCAGAGTAAAAAATAATTGCTGCTGCTTCCCAAAAGTGATTTTAAAGCTTCAAAAGTTACTTGTTAGTAGAAAACAGTGGGCTGTGTAGTCTGCTCATGAATGATTATTGATCACTTGTTATATAAGTTTCAAAATTTGTTTCATAATGTAGCTGAGTACAAAAACAAATGTTGCACTACAGTGGTTCAAGAGATGTTCACACCTTATTGCCCAAATCCATGCATTTACTTTCCAGACACAACGTTAAAGTTCAAACCACAAATAATAAAACACAATGTTGCAAATTATTCTTTTTAGTTCTTAAAACAACAAAAAACTTACAAATAGTGTCCAGTTATCTACCTCATACTAGGCACACAGATTTTCCAGAATACATTAGATCTGCTGTTTGTTCCATCTCCACTAGACTGGGCATCCATATATTTATACTCATTTGGTGCATCTGCCTATTGTTATCAGAGATGCTCTTGAACAGAATGACTGAGTATATTATTTATTGTGCACCAGATTTGAAGAATATGTCACCTATTTCTGGTAGTATTGTTTGTTTGGAGCGGCAGCCCTGTGGGACCCTGGGGCAACCTATTGTGACTCATTCCTCCTTGTAACTACTGTGGTTTTCTGATTTATTTTTTTTTTTCTTTTATATCTTTTTTCAAGAGAAGTACAGCATTAGTTTTGTGCTTGTAGGTCATGAAACCATACCAAATGGCATTTCTGTTGTCTTTGCTACCTTTTTATCCTCTTTTATTCTTTCTAATCAAGAACACTAGAATTTTAACAGTCCAGAGGTTCTCTTTTCACTTTTTTTTTTTTTTTAACAGAAGACAGTTAAGTGATATTTTGTAACACAATTGTACTAAATATGGATCAGACTGACTCTTCATTCTTTCTATTTAAGATTTATATTACTCTAGCATTTTCATTCTCTACCAGAGTTCTGCACATATGCTACTATGAATAAGTTTGTACAAAGTTCTGCATGTTTTGTAGTGAGATTATCCACCTGATAGATTTTAATGCATCACTGGACTTCACTCAGGGATTAACTATGTAGCTTCTTTTCTGAAGAAGCCTGTCCAAGAGGTCAGTGCTCCTTGAGATCCTACCTCTGTGTATTGTGGAAGTAACAGACTTCATAGATTTGCATAGACTCCAATGCATACATACTTCACCCTTGTTCAATGAAAGATGACCTCTCCAGAAATCTGCATATCACTGTACAAATTTTTAGAGACTTAAGAGCCTCAGTTCTCAAGTCATTCTGTTCCTGCACCAAATTTCTATTTGTGGTTTTACCACTAGATTTGTTGTTGGAATCTCAAGTGAGATTCCTACCTACAAGGCAGGTAAAGGATGGTTTCTAGGAACCAGAATATAATGTTGAATTGAATTTCAAAAATTGTAATGTATGAAATTGAAGGTTAGGGAAAAATGCCTTTAATCAGAGGCAAATCCCTACAGCTTCCAGATTCTGAGACACCTTTAGAAGATAGCCTCCAAACCTCTGCCTGTCCTCCTCCATCAGCATCAAACAAACTGAGGAGACTTGCTTCACCAGCATCTGTCAGTAATGTCAGGGGGCTAAGCGTATCCTCTTCTGTGCTGGGTTTGTCTGCCTGGACTCACTACCCATGTTGCTGTTTATCTTGCTCCACAGCTGCTGCTCTGAACAGCTTTTCTTGTATTCCCACACCGTGTAGGTAGCAGTGTTGCTGTCCAGCCTTGAGGAGAGCTCTTTGAGAAGGCTCTGCCTAGAAGACTTAGTGGGAGCTCTTTCTCCCTGCTTTCACTCATATCCCCATTTGTTCTGGAGATTCCAGAACAAATCATATCCAGATTTGTTCTGGAGCTACTTTAAATCTCTTCTTCCTGCCTTGTGACAGGACTCTTATATCCCTTTTACTGACTCTGAACCACTGATATTACTCCAGCTTCATCACTGTACACTGACTGGATGGAGACCAGACTCTTGGGTGACTTGTTATTGACTCAGACCTGCACTCCTCCTCACTCAGACCTGGTGGTACTGTGTCTTTGATCCTCAGTCCCTGCTCCTTTCACTTATGCATCAGTGTCTGACCTTGTTGCTCCTTGACAATTAGAAACAAAGTCTGTCCATAGGTACCTGGATGCTAACTCTTGGGTTCTGAACATCATTTATTTGACATCTGTTGCTCATCTTGATCACTGTTATCTCTGGTGTCTGACAGTGATCTGTAGGATCAGGCTTATTCATATAAAAGAGGGTTTGTATGTAGCATATAGCCTTCTAAACAAACTGTCTAAAAACTGCAGGATGCTAGCAAGCAGTAGCATGCAAGGAGTAGTCAGTAAAATAACACAGTCTGCTTTCTCCATGAGAAATTTAATGGGACGTCTGTAAATCCCAATACTTTCCCTACAATTTCCTAGAGTCAGGGGAGACAAGCTTCATCCCAGGACTGTTGCTTGCCTAGGAGGTGAAAGTGGAAGTGCATGGCGGGAAAGAAGAAAGGAGTTCCTCATCAGAACTTCTCTGCGATGACTTGTTTTGTGATTAGAAATAAGGTATTTTACTATATAGAGGCAGCTGTCACAGATTTCTATAAAATCTTACAGGGAATATAATCAGTTTCCCTGTTTGAAGGAAGGATGTTGGCTTCATCATCATTAAGATCATCATCATCATTAAGATTAGTTCTTTATTGTCAGCTATGGCTCTTTTGACAAGCCTATTCATCCCAAAGGTCTTAATCCTAAACAATTTTTTCCTCCCTAGAATAAGTAGCTATAATCAAATGCTCTCTACAGTGAATCGCTGTAATCCATTACTGCTTCTCTAGAAGTACCTATGTATACTAAAGGTGAACATTTCTAGGAAAACACTGCAATCCCTTATCATTTTTGGATGAATTTGATGATTTTGTTGTTATGATTTGATGATTTTGTTTTTTTTTTGATTTTGATTTTGATGATTTTGTTGTTATGTATGCAAGCTAGAGAAAAATGGCTTAGAGAGTGGGGATTAAGAAGCTGTTTGGGGAACAGTTAGCACAAAAAAAAGGCATGAGCAGTGAGGTGAAAAATGGCATACTGAAGGTCCATAGCTGGTTTTCAATTGCATGTTGATGACAGACCTCTGTTCATAGAATGATAGAATAGCTTGGGTTAAATGGGACCTTAAAGACCATCTTGTTCTAACATCCTCACCATGGGCAGAGCTGCCACCCACCATCTCAGATTGCCCAGGGCCCCATCCAAACTCACCTTGAACATCTCCAGGGATGGGGCATTGACATCTTCCCTGGGAAGCCTGTGCCAGTGTCTCACCATTGTCTGAGTAAAAAAAATATCCTCCTATCATCTAATCTAAGTCAACCCACTTTTAGCTTAAAACCATTCTTTCTTGCTCCATTGCTATCAGATCATGTAAAAAGTTGGTCTTCAACATATTGATTGAGATTTGTGATGACATTAAAAAAAATTAAGCAGTATCAGCACCCAGCCGGATTAGAAAATACAATTTCTTGCTTTCCTTGCAAGTATGCTAAATTAAATTCAGAACATTAAAGCATCTTTAAAAGATCAGTTGAGATTTCAGAGAATCTTCATGATGGTTTTAAATTTGCTAACTAAGAGGGTCTATTTAATCAAAGTGCTATCTCAGGTAGACAGGAAATGAAGCCAGAAGAAGACATTCAAAGACAAAATGTGTTCAGTTTCCATGGAAATCTAATAGAAGGAAAAGAAAAGGTAAGCATTTATTTATTACACAAGGCAGAAAAATATTCTTCAAAACATCATTAAGTCATCTAGTCTTCTATAAAAAATCAGTAAAATGCAATAGCAATTTACAAATTCTAAACCTATAAAGATAAGCAGTATAAATTTCTACAGGCAAAGCAAAAAGGAAGGAGTTCAAAGCTATACTGTTACTAAGTTAGCTTAGTAACAGCCACAGTCTGCTGAGTGAAGCAAAGGTGTCTGTGCCAGAGTAAAACCTATTTTAGTATTTATTTTTAGCACATTGTGCAAGCTTGCCTATGAATTCTCAGGCTAAACTAAGACAATATTGGCCTTAAAAAAGCCAAAACCAGATATATTTTTTATAACTGTGAGTACGGATGATACTTTCTGACTTTTTTATTCCTTTTCTTTTATTCTAGTGATATATATATGTGTGTGTGTACTTTTGTTTGTTTGTTTGTTTTTTGCCAAAAAAACAAACAAACAAAAAAAACCCTGGAAACTCAATTTCAGGAGTGGAAATGAATGTTTTAGTAAAGGACAAAATTACTGCTTGTAAAATGAATTTTTAATAATTGTTTATTATTATTGTGTCATCAGTGATGTTGGTTTTTTTTTGGTTTTTTTTTTTGCTTGTATGAATAATTTCAATACTCATTTATTATTAATTTGTTTGGTTGGTTTTTTTTGCCTGTGTATTAATGCCCTTATATTGTTTACAGATGATTGATAACCGTCTCATATACTGTAAGAAATTTATGGTGAAGTCTTTTAAAAAAAAAGCCTGCATCAACTTAGTTACAGGTCATCAGTGTTTCACAAATGTAAATATCTTCTTAGGATGTTTAACAGCTCTAATCTAAATGCAAATGCTAAATTCAATAAGCATGTGCTGTAGGAGGTGTTTAATAAAACTCAGATTCATTTTAGTGAATGACAGTTCCACTGGACTTTCCTGTTTCCCGCTGGTAATAAATTAAGTTGCACATTTAGTAGAGGTCCATCAATTTTTCTGGTTTCTGCGGTATTTTTCTATTTTAAAGTTAAATGCATCTCATATACATTGTTGAATGAAGTACTCATCATGAAGTGTTGTGAGAAATGACTTTTCTCTTGAATTTTAACTTGTTAAGCAAACATGTAAATTTAAAGCCTTGGTGCGTCAATATAAGATTTCCCTCATCTTTTCATTACTGCAGTAGATCAATCATTTTCACTCTATTTCCATTTCAACCTACTGACTGGCAAAAAAAGATCACGTGAAAACCATCATATTTCCATCCACAGAAGCTAACACTTAGTACACGCGCATATAATTGCCTCTCAATTTCTATGATATAAATTGTGAGTAATTTATGGGGAACCATGCTAATATAAGACTACATTAAATAATCAAGTCAATAATTCTGCTGAGATTTTGTCATTTAAGTCAGCTACACAGAAAGTATACAAGGTTCTGTGATTTATGTAGTAATTATCTTTTGCTGTTATGCTCTGGTAAAGCTTCCAATGAAGTTAATGTATGTTTTATCATGTCAATAGCAGCTGGCTTAGACACTTAACAGTGAACTTCTTATTAAAAAATTATAGTAATAATTAAAAATTAAATATGACCTTGCTTTTGGATTAAAATAGCATCATAATAAGGAAAGCATTAGATTTGTTGAAACATTACTGGTTTGGCAGTCAAACATGAGAATAATTTTTACAGTAAGAATTCTATTTAAAGTAAGGACAAGATCATTGATGGTCAAAGGAAAAATAATGTCTCAGCAAAAGGATGAATTAAGAGTTTTGCTAACTTACATTTTTGTTATATTTAGGAATGCACTGGAATTCTGAAAGAGGGCTTTGTCTATCTAAAAAACACTTATGTACAGACTTCTGAAGTCATAATTTTACTGGACCATTTCCTCTAGTCACGCAGTTTTGCCACCACATTAAGATACAAGCAAACTTAACATGTATATTGTATAGCATATTTGGAGAAAGCATTCAGCACCCATAGTAATCTGACAGAAAACATTACTTTCCATCTTTCCCAGTGATGAACTAAAATGCTGTGCAATGTAATGGCATTTGGAGAGCAAATAAAATCCCTGCAACATTGTTGAGGATGTCTTAGTTTTAATATTCCCATTTTGTATTATTTGTGTGTGGCATATTTGTTCCCCAAATGTTTTCCCTGAAGTCCTAAACCTCTATTTTAATTACCTGATTTTAAAAAAATAAAAACAACAACAACAAACAGATCCAAAGCAAAACCAAACTTCTGTGATGCAGCTGTTGATAACAAATTAATAACACCATTGTAGGGCAGTATTAGCTTCAGCAGACATCTGCAAGAGTAAATAGGTCCATTTGTTTCAAAACCCTTCCTGAACATCATGACTCATCTTCCGGATCTATTTTGGATTCTGTCGTATGTGAGTGTGTGCCTGAAGTAACACAAATAAGTAATCCAAGCAGCTGAAGCAGCACAAGTTGTCAAAAGGAATACTTTATTACATGGATTTGTCATATAGAAATGTATTTTCATGCTCTGTCTGCTCATAAAAGGATATGAGAAGTAATCTTCCTCAGCTACCTTCACTTAAATCTTCTTACTGAGAATCAGAGAGTTTCAGGTTCTCTCTCTAGATAATGTCAGATCTTACCCTTTGCTTCCAGGAAAGTAGTCGAGATGGCAGTTTAATCTGGAAAGAAGATTTGGAAAGGATGAGAAAAACAATGACTTTCTAGCTTTAGATAGTATATTTGGCTCCAATAATGCCCCCAGTAGATTAAGTATAAAGACTACTAGATAATTTTTTACCCATTCATCCTTTAATTATGGAAATTCAATAAAATAGGTATGTCTTTATGTGCTTGATGCTTAACTTGATCATGACTGCTATTTTTAACTTGGATGTCAACACTGAGGGCTGTAAACAGTGCAGAACAGTAATGCTCACTCACTGGGATGTCTGATCAGTACTGTGGAGCCAGAGCTCATTCAGGACACACGATGAGTCACCCCTGGCTGGCACTGAGTGCTGCTCATCTGGGTGAGCAAACTGGTCCAGTGGGAGTGTTATGGGCTCAGAGGAAAACAGATGTGTCAGAAAAGGAGAGATAGGAGATGCCCATAACAAGTTCATAAAGAAATCTGTATTCTTTCTTCAGCTTTCAAGCTTTCTGTTTAGTCTTTATGGGATCTGAGAATAGTGTACAACAGTATGCGAGGATCTCAAAGACATGATGGTAACTCTTGGAGTGAGACTGTGGGGAGAATAAGAGTTAACTACTTTCAGAATATTCAGTGTGCTCTGGTAACCTCTGATCAATTGCAGCTCTTAGATTTAACAAGTTTGGAATTCCAGGAATAGTATTGTGTTACAAATGAACATGGAGATAATATACCCCGTGATCTGCGCAATTTAAAAAATAAATAAAATAAATAAATAAATAATAAAAAGACCTCTGGGACTGATTATATCTGTCTAAGATGCTGACTTTCAAAGAAAACTTTCTTGGCATATTGGTTTGATTTTTTTGTTGCTGATACTGTTTTTATTGGTTGTGATTGCTGTAGTTTGTCTACTTCATCTTTGGGATTTTTTCTTTTCCCCACAGTTCCCAAGTGCTGCATTGTATAGAGAATATTAGGTTATGACAATAACTCATCTCTAAGTTTAATTCTTTCCAACAGCATGCTGAGAATGATATGTGACATGAAGTAGGTTACCTTTGAATGACCAGAATCATCATTCTAACATCTCCATCTGTTCTCTGACACATTAGTTTCTCTCACAGTTAGTTTGAAGTCTTGCTGCTATGGATATCTCAATCCCATCATAATATTGGCTTGGAGGGAAGAATATACATATATATATAAAACAAATAATAATTAAAAAACACAGAAATTATCAGCAAACAATTGTAAAATAACCAGTATATGCTTATAAAGAGTCTTGATTGCAAGAGCTGTAATCTCAGAGTAACAGCTAATGTAGACAAAATAGTATTTGTCAAACAGTAGTACTTGGTCCTTTATGGCTTGTTTGTCTTTTACTAGCACATCTGTTAGGACTTTTTCAGAATAACTGATAAAGCAATTGAAGAAACAGTGAATATATTTTTTCTTATGAACTATCTGGAGTAGTGACCTTTCCAGATAATGAAGGAAAACTGAACTGTATCCTCCACAGAAGTTCCAGCATCTTCTACGCACAGATGAAAACATCAGAGCTATTCTTCCATATTCTGAATATTTCTTTTGTCTCATAAAGTACTATTGCAAGACACAAGAACAATTATGGCAAGAAACTTATCGATAAATCTGAACAGTCACCAAAACCTAGTAAATACTAATTAGAACACCATCTGCTGTTACCAAATCACATGCACTAAACCATACCCATTTTCATTCATCTGGAGAAAAGATGCCTTAGCAGTGTATCTACCAGCATCCTAACAACAGAAATGTGAAAAGTATCCAAATGGTTACTCATTTATCTTAATTATGTGGGAGTACTACCAGAATCATATACTGATGGAATAAGGACAATTTGTTAAAATTAAGCTAGTTGAATATCCCCTTTCACCCTCAGAAACTCATTTCTTTGTTTCTAGTAGGTATGCACAGACTCTAGATGGAAGGGATAACTTGCCTTGCAGCTGTTATGATTCTCCATTCTTTTGTCTAAATTCTTCACAGTAATTTGACTAACTGGTATAGGTATATCCTTCTTTTAAAATCTGTGTATTTACTTATATACCAGACAAAATATACATCTTCCAAGGACAAAATGTACAAATTACTGTGCCTATATATCATTTTTTACCACACCTGAGATGTACAGACTAACGTGAAGAATCATCTTTTCCATTTGTAGAGCATATGTAAAATGAAAAGGCAAGCCAGTAGGCTTCTTTTTGGCCTTTAGTGAGATTTTGAATCAAGACCATAAGCTTGCCTAACATGGAGGTTTTAATTGATGAAAATTATAGACAAGTTGCAACAGAATAAGGTGCAACAGAAGCATAAACTGTTGTTATTATTGAACTCTACTACAGAAATATGGGAGCTGCACTACAGTGGAAACTGCTGACCACTATAAAACACTGAAAAGCAGAGATTTCAGAAGAAGTATTGGCTGTCAGCTAATAAGATCATTTTTCTCTCAGGGGAAAACAGATTTTTTCCTGAGGTTTTTTTTCTTTTTTTTCTTTTTTTTTCACTATTATTATTTCCTCACAGTGTGCAGTACTATAAATTGCATGGAAGGTACTTTGTTGGAATTTATGAATGACTGTAGCTTTTTATTTAGCTTTATGCACTTGTAAAACTAGAATGGCCGCTGTAACTGAACTAATATAGTAGTCATTTTCCACACAATTTGATTTAGGGAAATTTAATATTTGATGTGAACTTATATGGTTGAGTATTAATATTCTTTCTTGCTCTTTTCTGTTTTAGTACCTTTTTCTAAGGGAAAGTTCACTTGCCACTCTGCCAGTCATTCCAAAAGTTATTCGGTGTGTGTGCATTATAATCTACCTCCAACATTTTTGCAGTTTCCAGTCTTGGTATTTGGAAGACTCTTCAAGCATTTTGTTTCACAAAAATAAAAACAATCTATTCCTCACCACTGTTCAAAATGTCTGGGAGTTAGTGATGCACCCTACCCCTTCCACCATGACAAGATGCAGTGATGAGTTCCAATAGTACAGATGTAGCTTCATCCCATGCCTCTTCTCAAGAAAGATAGTGGGAGAAAATTCCAAGTTAAACATGGGCCTTGAAGGGTTCCTCTGCACCACTCTTGTTCTTTAGATTTGTGACTTTTATCCCAATACACTTAAAGCTATTTCTTGAAATGAATTTGTGCTAAAAATAAGTACAATTGAACCCAAATGTGCCAGAACTCTATACATCTGATTTGCAGGGAGTCTGCCTTTCTGCACTGCCAACTTTGTGATTTTAAGCTGAAATCTTCTGGCGTTTGCTATTTAAGTTAATGACCAGTCTCCTGAAGACTGGTGATTGTAAGACAGTCTGCTTTCATTCAAGTGAATTCTCTAGGCCAGTAACAGCATAGGAGAGTCTGAAAATTTTTTATGCTCTGTTCACTTTACACTTTCAGATACACAAAAACTTTCATTTAAAAAATAAATCAATCATGATCTGAGCTTTTTCTTCTCTTTTTAAAATCGGATTGCTTTATGTGTTGAGGAATTTAAGGTTCATTTATGAGGCCATGGATTTATTCTTATCACTTTGGATTATCTTTCCACTTGGCAAAACAATGCATTGACTCTATTTCATTTTTGTCACTGTTGTTGAGGAGTCATTACCTTTTGAAAATTGCTCTGAAGAATTTTCACATTACTAATTCTTATTAAGTCTGTTTAATAGGCAGGGTTACCACAGCATAGCAATTAGCCAGCTGACACAGGAATCCCTATGTAAAAATCATTTGCATTTGACTTCTTCTCAAGAATGGAATGTATTGCAGTTGTTGGATGAACTCATGCTTGTTCTTGACCAAAGATAACCTATCGATAATACTTAAGTGGTTTTAAGTGTAAAGAAACTGAATTACAGGTGTATGCTTCAAAACAGGAAGAAACATAGGAAGGTTTTAGGAGGAAAGGAAAATAAGATAATCCTGCATTGGGATGTGCAGAATGATGTACCAGGACTTAAACTACACCACTGGCTCACTCCCTGGCACTTCTTGTCCCATCTTCCTCCAAATTTCTGTGCCTTCCTCCAGGAACCAGGAACAGCAGGATTTCTTAGCCTCGCCAGAAGCTGGCTGCCACTTCACGATACCAAAATGAGGTTCAAGCAGTATATACAGCAAGTATAACTGGCCTCTTTCGAGTATCTAGTTACTGTTAGCCAGCAGCTGAAAACTAGCCAAGATAAGGCAATGCAGAAAAGACAAACGGGGTTAGGGATGTATTCATTCCTTATTACTGATGAACAGAAAGCAGTAGTTAGATTAAAGATCTCTCTCAGCTCCCTAAAAGTCACTTACATGGGTTGACACTGACCAATACATATGAATCTACATTTGAAATTATGCAGCTAGTGCTGCAACATATTTGCAGTGTAGTCCTGTTTCACCATCTGTGTAAAAAAGAGGGTTCCATTCTGTAAACATAGAAAGCGCCCTGATTTTTATCTAAATTGGTCCTTAATTATCTGCACTACATTCAGAAAGGAGTAAGTTTATTGAATTCTATGTATTGCTTATTTGCTCCATTTTCTAAAGAACTACTAGTGTGCTCTGTGTGAATCGATGTGAAGGCTATAGGAAAGTGAAGTGTTTCCCTAGCAGAAACCAAAAATATTAACTTCTTCATCAAGCACCCACTCATTTTAATATGCTCGTGGCTGAGCAGGGATTTTCCTCTAGAGCTGAGATGGAAAAGAAATGACCACTGGAAGCAAGGCTGGGTAACACCAAAGAACTATAGAGATACTCTTCACCATTGTAGGGTGAGAATTCATGTGGCTAAAGATTAGTTAGGAATGTTGTCAGTACTATAGGGAACAAAAAAAAAGGGCCTTTTAAAATATGCAAATAGCAAAAGGACTAGAGACGACACTGATCCATTACTTGATAAAGAAGGTCACCTCACAGATAGGAATGAGTTTGAGGACTATGGGTCTGGAATGATAAACTTCCAGACTCAAACCTGCGCATGATTTTATTCTTCATTTACGTAAGCATATGGAGCCTGTTGGGATTCAGCCCAGGGTACTCAAACAGTTAGTTGATGTCATCACAGGGCTTTGCTCAATTATTTTTCAATGGTCTTGGGAACCTGGAAATGTCTTAGTTGACTGGAAGTTGGCAAACACTGTTCCAGTTTTCAAGAAGGGGAAGAAAGAATGAGCTGGTAATTACAGATCTGTCAGTCTCACTTCAGTGTCTGGTAGAATTGTGAACACGATTACTATGGGAGCTATTGAAAAACACCCGAAAGACAATGTAGTCACTGGTCACAGTGAACATAGGTTCACAAGGGTAAAGTCCATTTAATGAGCTTAATCTCCTTTTACGACAAGGCTACCCACCCTACTGACCACGGGAAACTGGCTGATGTTACCTTTTTTTATTTCAGCAAAGCCTTCAATTTTACTCTTCGTAGTATACTTCAAAAAGGATCAAAATATCCAGCATACCTCTAGACAAAAACATAATGTGATAGTCAAACAATTGGCTGAATATCTGAGCTCAGAAGTTTGTAGTAAATGGAGTTACACCAGGCTGGTGGCAGTCACTAGTGAGGCACAATAGATCTCCATTTTGTGGCTAATTCATTTCAACATTTTTATCAATCTCTTGGACAAAGGACTTGAAGATGTACAAAGAAAGTTTGCAGACAACAATAAATTGAGAGTAGCTGTTGACTCCTTCAAGGGTAAAGCAGACTTGCAGGGAGACTCTGGCAAATTAGAGGGCTGGCAGTCACCAACAACATAAAGCTTATCAAGTGCTGGATTGTAAACCTGGGAAAGAGCAACTCTGGCTATATGTACAGGCTGAGGAACGAGAGACAGGAAAGCAGCCCTGTGTGGGCTATCTTGCTATCTGGCTGATAGCAAATTAAACATGAGGCAGCAGTATGCCCTAGCAGCCCAAAGGGCCAACAGTACCCTGGGATACATCAGATCATGGGAAGGGTTATCCCACTGTGCTCTGCACTGTATGGCCTCAACTGGAGCACTGTTTGCAGTTTGGGTTCCAAAATACAGGAAGGACACAAAACTATTAGAGATCATCCTTTGAAGATAGCAAAGGGTCTGGAGGACAGGGTGTACAAGGAACAACTGAGGTGCCTTGGTTTGTTCAGCCAGGAGCAGAGGCTGAGGGGAGGCTTCATGGCAGCCTACAGCCAGGCTCTGCTCTCTGGTGATGGTGACAGAACCCAAGGGAATGGCACTGAGCTGTGTAAGGGGAAGGTCAGGTTGGGGGTTAGGAAAAGGTTCTTCATTACAGGATGGTGGTCACAGAACAGACTGCCCAGGGCAATGGTCACAGTCCCAAGCAGCTGGAGTTCAAGGAGCATTTGTCAGTGATCTCAGACATGAGGTTTGAACTTCGGTGATTCTGTGTGGAAGTAGGTGTTGAACTCAATGATCATTCCAACTCAGGATATTTTATGATTCTGTGATTCAAAAAGTGCTATTTTCTTTCACTAAGGCAGGCTCCCGTTACTTAAAAACCTCATGCTGAATCTGTGTAAAACTTCATTGGGAGGTAATTTTTACAACTCCTAGAGGAGCAGAGAAGCAAAGGTGACTGAAATACAAAATGTTAATAGGGACTGAAAAAGAGAACAGCCTGCAGAACACCCTGCGGCATTGCCAAGGTTCCTTTTGTAGACCAGGAGAGACACTGCCACCAGGGAGATCATTATGCAGGGGCTGATACCCTAAAGCTTTGCCTCACATTATAAAGTAGCAAAAAAGAAGTTACAGCTATAGCTCTAGGACCTCAGCATGGCCTGTATCACCTCAGAAATAGGTGATACTTGCTTTCTCAAACCCCTAAGAGAGCAATTATAGAATTATTTTGAATAATAAAACATATAAGAAATTTCATTCTCAGCTGGTACCTTATCTTGATCTCAAATGCAAGAAATCCCAGCTTACAGCAGAGGCAGTGGCAGAAGACAAGTAGAGGAAGTTTACAGGTTATAGTTTTTGGTGTTTTGAGTTGGTGTGCAGGAGGTAGATTTCTTGCACAGAAATGTTTTGAAAGTCTCCAGGTTAGTGGCCGTAGTATTACGATGCTTTCAGCACATATTTTCAATTTTCCTGTTTTCAGACGACATACAGAAATAATAACCCTGGGAGATGATTTGGTATATGAAGTCCTATACCTAGTCCAGTAGCTATCTGGATGTCCCACCAAGGGCAGAGGCTGGTCCTCCCCAGGGTCCCACTTGTTACAGCCTAGAAACACACATAAAATGGGCTCTTCCAGCCCACCCCTCAGAAAGGATAATTTGTAGAATGCCCTATTACAGGTTTCAAATTAGGGTTATTTCTTTGTTACTGGCACTGCCTGATGCTCTAAATGGTCTGCTGTAACTTTTGTGGTCAATGACTCTATGTTCAGTTGGAGGCTAGGAAGAAGTGATGTCCCTCATGAGTCTATTTTGAGTATTCTACTCTTTAATATCATTTTCAGGGATGGGATTGAGTTCACCCTCAGCAAATTTGCCGCTGACACTAAACTGAGCAGTGCAGTTGATACTGGAGAACGAAGGAATGTCAAATAGAGAGACCTTGATAAATTTGAAAGGTGGGCCCCTGTGAACCTAGTGAGCATCAACAAAGCAAGATGCCAGGTTCTGCACTTGGATCAAGGTAATCCCAGGTATGTAAACAGACCAGGAGAAGTACCCCTTGACAGGAGTCCTGCAGAGGAGAACTTGGATGTCCTGGCTGATAAAAAACTTAACATGAGCCAGCAGTGTGCTCTTGCAGCCTAGAATACCAATGACATCCTGGGTTCTATCAGATGAGAGGTGGCCAGCAGGGTTAGGGAGTTGATTGTCCCCCTCTGTTCTGCCCTCATGAGGCCCCAGCTGTAGTATGGTGATCAAGTCTGATGTCTCCAGCACAGGAAAGATGTGGAGCTTTTAGAGAGGGTCTGGAGGAGGACTATGAAGATAACACAAGAGCTGCAGCATCTCTCCTGTGAAGATAAGCTGAAGGAACTGTTTGTTGTTGGGTTTTTTTTGTTTGTTTGTTTCTTGGGTTTTTTTTGTTTGTTTGTTTTTTAATACAGCTAGACAGTGATAGGACAAGGGGGAATGGTTTTAAACTCAAGAAAGGGAAATTCAGATTGGACGTCAGAGGAAGTGTTTTCCTGAGGGAGTGGTGAGGTGCTGGAACAGGTTGCCCAGAGAGGTTGTGGATGCCTTGTTCCTATACATGATTAAGGTCTGGATGGATGGGGCCATATGATCTAACACTTGATCTAGAGGCTGGCAACCCTGCCTGTGGCTGGGAGGATGGAATGATGATCCTTGCTTGATGATCCTTGAGGTCCCTTCCAACCCAAGCTGATTTATGATTCCATGATTCTCTGATTCTAGGTTTCTTCTTGTACCTGCAGGCTGAAGAATGAAGCAGTGCCGATGGAATGGGGAAGCAATTTCTGCATCCCATGATGCAGGCCCAGGGAGCTTTCTTTTTGCTTTGTGGGTCTGATTATATTAATATAGCATGTTATCTGTCTGCTTCTCTTTGAACTAATGTTTGTATGAAATATGTGTAGAAATACCTCTTGTGCAATGTAAAATTTGCAGTATGAGTGCACAGCTTGTCTTCAGAACAGATATTAAGGGAAGACAATTGGAATGGTTGTTTTACCCTACTAAAATTACTTACTTCTTCATTTATATCAGCATCTCTTTGTGAAATGACTGGATTTTCACTTTAAAAGTGTCCCATTACATGTTTAGATTTTCATTGTGTTTATGAAAAAAAAAATTAAAAAAATAATAATAATTAAAAAAATCCTGGGAGTCCCTCAGTAATCCTTTAGAGCAAAGACCAGATCATGTTCATTTCTATAGCTATGAAATTCAAAACTGCATCTACTGAAGCTAACACCATAAATTTCAAGAAGATTCACAGAGATTTTACAGGTTAAGTATTGATGTACATGGAGGCGTTGCAGTAAGAAGCAAAAAATTAAAAATTTAAACTGACTTGATTGGCATTGTTTGGAGAAAGAGTTAATTAAAATTAGTTAGATCATTCCGAATATAGCGTTGGTACATAAAAGGTTAACATCAAGTAATATGACTGTTTCAGAAACATCTCAGCCAGAACTGACAGTTTTATATCTTCCCAGAAAATATACTTTTATTTTGCTTAGCAACACTTCAGAGCCTTCATATATCAATTGGCCCAGAAGGAAAATGTGAACGTTATTGTTTTGGCTAAACAAAAATAAAGGCTGTTCCAATAAATTTTGTGACCAAAATTAATGGGACTAAAACAACCTGTCAAAACCAATGTGTGCTTAATATTGTGTTGTTTACTTGTTTTCCTTTGGATCTATATACAAGCAAACATTTAAAGGATTTGAGAGTCCTTGTGAAACAAGTCTTCATGGGTTTGGAGCCAACAGATAAACTTAGTACAAGAATGTATGTTACTGATGAACAAAAGTTGAAATACTACTTCAGATTTACTGAAAGATGCAAAATTCTTATATTCCCCTTTTCAATCTGTTCTATGGGAAATACTGCTATACATTGTTGAATTCGCAGTGAGGTATACATAGGTTAGCATCGATCATAGATAATTATGCATTACACACATCTTTCAAACTTCCCACATCCCAAATCATTTTTCTGGAGGTAACTGTGGATTATGAGGAAGTTATGCAAATTCCAACCATCAGATATCAAGTTTAGCAGAGTGCAAGGCACTTTCTTTTGCATTACAGCTAAATTCTCATAAGCACCTCTACCCAAAAGAAAAACGAGCTTTTAACTTTGAGACAAAACTGATAACATTTATATGCATGATATATATATTTATCATTTATCACTATATATATAATTTATATATTAATCATAGATTGATATATATTTTTAATTTCAGAATACCTCAAAATACTTTGATTCATGCAATTATTCTTACACCACGGTAAATCATTATAATTTTGGTTGCTTGCAAAACACAGAACTGTTGTTCTTCTCAAGTGCCTTGTAATTTGTGGTCACTCTGGTAATACTGGGAGATCCTCCATCAGGCAGACTATAGCAGTTGTGTTTTGAAAACAGTGAAATTGTAATACTGAGTTAAACAGACAACTCCCAGAACACAAAGCAAGAAATACAATGTTAATGTTAATGAAATTAATCTAGAAATTTGTTTGTTTGTTTGTTTGTTTTACCATCCACAAAATGTCTATATAAAACACTCAGTTTGGCAGCAGAATCCTTTATTCAAGGTTCCTGTAGGAACAGAAAGAAATTGTATTTAACTAATACTATTAGAGCAATGATATCTGCTGTTAAAAACTGGAGTTTTATTACCATATTTGGAGTCACTCTCTAGCAACTAGGAAGAGGAATTTTCTTTTCTCCTCCATACATACCATTAAAAGATGGTCATGATGAAAATGAGTGATAAGGAGAGCATTGTGACAGTTTTATATTTGCCATGATAAAATAATGAAATAGAAGTAACAGAGGGACAAATCAAAGAGATGCAAAAAATAAAAAATGAAGGTTCAAGCTTCTTTGTGTTCCATGACAATATGTAATATTCACTAGCTATTGGAAAAAGCATCTTAACATCAAATCAAGTACCATTTTAGTTTTTTTAACTTCTACATTGCTATTATTGATACCTTCTATCAGCTATCATGGATACCTACAAAAATGCACAATAATGCCAACTCTGATAAGTTCTTACTTACAAGGTTATAGAATCACAGAACTATTTTAAGTTGGATCAGACAATTAAAGGTCATCCAGTCCAATTCCCCTGCAGTGAACAAGGATATCTACAGCTCAATCAGGTTGCTCAGAGCCAGGCTGTCCAGTCTGGCCTTAAATGATTCCAGATATAAAGCATTCACCACCTCTCGGGGTAACCTGTTCGAGTGCTTCAATGCCTTATCATTAAAAATCCTTTTTCATTACATCCATTCTAAATCTCTTTTTAGTTTGAAGCCATCATTTGTTGTCCTATCACAACAGACCTTGCTAAAGACCTTGTCCCCTTCCTTCTCATGTCCCCCCTTTAGATACAGAAAGGCCACCATAAGGTCTCACCGGAGCTTTCTTTTCCCCATGCTGAACTGCTCCAGATCTCTCAGCCTGCTTTCATAGGAGAGGTGTTTCATCCCTTGGAACCTTTTTGAGGCCCCCCTCTGGATGTGCTCCATCGGGTCTATGTCACTCCTGTACTGAGGACTCCACATCTGGATGCAGTACTCCAGGTGAGGTCTCACTGGCACAGAGTAGAGGAGCAGGATTACCTTTGACCTGTTGGCCATATTTCTTTGGACAGAGACCAGGATACAGTTGGCTTCCTGAGCTATGAGTGCACCTCGATGTCTCATGTCCAGCTGCACCCATCAGAGTATGCAGCACCTTTTCAGCAAGGTTGTGCTCCACCCTCAAGTCTCCCAACCTTGCACTTGGATTTGTTGAATCTCATGAAATTCTCCTGTGCCAATCACTGTCTAGGTCTCTCTGGATGGCATCTACTCCCTCAAGGATGCCAACCACACCAAACAGCTTGGTGTCATTAACAAACTTGCTGAGCGTGCACTTGATCCTACTGTTGATGTCATTGATGAAGATATTAAATAAGTTCCAAATAGTCTAAAAGGGATAATATTCTGATGAGATTTTTTTCATCTAACTTTTAAATGTAAAGGGTTATTTGCTGCTCGTTAAAACAGGGGAATTTAAAATAACTGAATCCAAATAAAAGTTTAAGGCCTGTGGAGAACATCATTCCCTACATAAAATTATCTTTGCCTTAGAGGGACCATATTTGTAGGGTGTGTGGCTGTTTTTTAATCAATACTAAAATGATCCATATAAGTCTTCAAGATAATAAATTCTTTCCCCTGAAATTCAATATTACTTTACATCTACAAATTTCTAAGAGGACTCTAACAGTGTTTGCTAGATTTTGAGTCATGTCCTGGATATTGTCAGAAATATTCCATCCTGCTAAAGGATGCCTTTTACTGCAGAACTGAGTAGATGAAAGGAATGTTCACACAGGGTCATGTACAGTCTTGTTATATATATGGTTTATCATCATTCCTGAAGAGTGAGACTTTTTCAGCTTTGCTGAAAAGGTCAAGGAAGCAAAATGAGGAAATGAAATTGCATTTCTTCACCCTATACTCTTACACCCACTTGAGATCAGTCTGCTGTTTTTTATTGTGGAAATATATATTTCTGCACAGTCCATCATAAGAATTTGTTAGGATTTTTTTTACCTAAGTGGTAGAAATAATTAGTACCTATTCTCTTATTTTACTAGATTTTCTTTAAAAATGATTATGTGCTGTTGTTCAAGCTAAAGTGTCATGCCATTGATTTTTAAGAGGTTCCCAATACACCACAGATTCACCGATTTTAGGATGCCTAAGCAAACTGCATGTAGGTGTTCAAATTGTACTTAGTTGGCTCTGTACTGATTTTGACTGTAGTGACCTATTATTATAGGTTTCCTTTCTAACATTTGAACGTAGGTGGAAAAGGGAGCATGACTTTCTTTTTATCAATATTGCTATTTTATTTTTTTTCCTAATGGCTAGGAAGCCATGAAAATTCCAGATATGCTCTGTCATTGTGTTTTCCAGGGCAACTTTTTTGTTTCTGATCATGGGACACAACACAGCAACATGACTTCAAATCACTGAAGTCTTTCATCTAAAGTCTGTACTCATTACTGGAACTCTCAGAAACCAAACCACATGCTAAAAACATGAAGGCTTTAATTTCAGCACAGCTGAAATGATATACTGTAAGCAGTTTACTCCACGTGACAAGGTAAATAGTACCTCTGAACCTGAAAGCAAGAAAATAATTTTAGGTAATCTTTTGTGGCTTATTTTGTTTACAAAACAACAAATATACCTAAGCAGAACATGTACAGAGCATAACCTTTTTATTCCATTGAGGAAGGTATTGACACTGCAGAATCCATTAAAATAATACTTTGCTTATGTAGTGTCTTTGGAAATCTGACTGGTATCATCATCATCAACAACAAAAACTAATGTAGACAGAAAATCTGAAGAACATGGATGCATTAGGCATTGCATGCCAAAAAAAATTTTAAAAAAATAATAAAATAACAGAATCTAGGAGAGCTGTGGTTGCTCAGCTGTTCTGACCAAAAATATTTCTTGCAAGTTGAAAACCTTTCCTAAGGTAAGTTGTACTGACATTAATATATGAAGTCCTTAATATTAAGTTGTGTAATAATTACAGCTTCTTCTGTTTCATTGTCTCTGCATAGGAAGAGCTGAATATCATAGAGCTGAATTTCTACAGATATTTCTACATTTGTCTTTAATGGGGTTGGAGGGTAGAATGTTGTTTTGTTCTGTTTTGCTTTGTTTTTTAATTTCTGGCTTTCTTTTCTTTTCTTTTTGGTTTTACTATGCACATACTCTCTCGAAACGGTAGAACTACCACAGTCAGTTTCTTCTTCAGGTGGTTTCTTCCACTGTTGTACAGTTTTCCATCAAATTGGAGAAACAAGTGTTATTTAGGCCTCATCTTGGTCTGTCTTCCAGAGCTTTCTGATGCTCTGTTAAGACTAGTATGGAGGTAGAACAAAATATGCCTGCCATTGTGTTCATGTGGAATGCAGTGCAAGTTCCAGTATTAGTTACATATCCATGTGAGATTACTAAGAACCAATATACACATTCACCATCTTCCAATGGTAAGAAATCACCAGAAAAGTTATGAAAATACACATATAAGAAATATGTAAGAAAAAAATCTCAGAAAAGAATGCAAAAGTTCTTTTTGCTGGTCTGCACACTCCAGTTCTGGTGAAACCCAGCCTCTTAACTGTAGCATTAGGTGTTACATATTAGCACTGTTAAAATAGTAAAAGAATAAAGAGCATCTGATTTATAAAAGGTAGGGGAGGCTGATTAATCAAAGCTAAATGATAAAAAGTTAGGCAGAGATTAGGAAACTTGCTTAAAATGTGTAAACTTCATTTATCAATCACATTAATTATTGAGGAACTTGTCTGCCTTACATCTTACAGTTACTGCTCATTCAAATTTTTACTTCAGTGGAAGTTAAACACTTAAGGTACTTGCTGAATTGCATTCTAAATCTTCATAATATACTTATAATTAGTTAATAGCCATTTTTCAGTAAGAAAAATAAAAAATATCATTTAACCTAGCTCACAAAATTTTGCAAGTGCAAAGGTAAATTGTTTGTTTCTTGCATCTATTTATCCATGATTGTGGAACTTTTCCAGAATAAAATAAAATAAAAATCTGCAGAACAGTAGGAGGGTAAAAAACACAGCATCCTAACTTTCAGTCTTCAGGTACTTATTCTACAGGTCTGGTAACTGTTGAAATAATGAAACAGATTGTGCTGTTCTCTTTCCCATACTTCAACAGCAGAATATGAAATGAATGATACCTAAAGCTTTAAGTTGCCAGTGGGTGAGCTTACTTAAGTGCGCTCCTCAGCTCTATGATTCCCTTTTGACCTCGGGCAAATCAGTTTTCCAGACATAAAACATCTCCCCATTCCTTGAAGTGTTGTGAAATGTTGTATCAGAATCTCAAGAATGAGGATGCCAGCAGAGTAAAATATTTCAGAGATGACAGGCAGTATGCCTTCTTGAAACTTAATGTTGGATGATAATTCAACCTAATATTCCTAAAACCATTTAGATATGCTTAGATACTTGAGAGAGAGAAATGCATTAGAACACAGAAGAAAAGTAGTCAGATTTCCATTGTAGCTTAAGGCACTGAAGAAGAGTATTCTTGTCACTAGTGTAATGCTACTGGAGTGGCTATAACCGGTGATCGGATCGAGCTTTCTAGCAGAATAAAGATTTCAGTTGTCCAGCTTAAAAAGGCCATTATTTGAAACATGATCCTGTAAATTTCACATTGATTAGTGATTCAAAAGCAGCCAGTTGAAGTCATTAGTCCACCTTAGAAATCTTGGTCTTTATTTTAGAATAGATAACTACATTAGATGAATGGGCTCTTACTAACTCTCCTTCAGAAGTTTGGGACATAACAGCTAGTGTAAGCGATTTCTACAGCATAAGTCGTGGGGATAGTTTTCAGCTTAGGCACAAATACTGATAATGTTAAAGATCTGAAAAATGAGCACAGAAGAGAAGAGCTGGCTCAGTGTTAACCTTCTACAGTTCAATCAATAACGTAATACAGACCCTCTTGCTAAGACAGCATCACAGTTCCTGATTGCTCCTACTTTCTGAATGCTGCAGTGCACTGAGTAAATGCTCCCTTTACCATTACAGGAAAGAAAAAGGAATTAAAAATAGAAATGAGGTGGAATGGTTACTTTGGGGCTGTTTGTTTGTTTGTTTGCATGTTTATTTGTTTGAAAGGAGGTACGTTACAGAAAAGCTTACCCTTTCCTTCTAAATGCATTTGGTAAGAAAGAGATCTTGCCTTAGCCATGCAGACTGAATTCTCAAACTGCAGTGGTAAAACTCTTGTTTTTCCAGTCTTCTTACAAGTTTAAGAGCCCTAAAGTAGGAGTACACTTTCAAATTTGATGCAGAATGCATTAGATTTCCTTCTGGCTCTGTGATCCTAGAAACTTACCTGGAAAGTTTCACAAATCACTGTGTGGTGTGTTTACTGTTGTTCAGAGATCAACCAATAAAAACACCACATAACTAAAAATATTTTTCTTAAATAGTCTTAAAAAATTGCATTTCATTTTTAATTATTTCCCAATTTTAATTTACAAAGCCACATCTCTCTTGTAAATGCACATAAGCCTTTTTTTTTTTTCTTTTTAATTCTTAGATTTATACTTACAAGTCAATATATTCTGACACTGCATGTTTGCTTTTTTCTTACACATCATTTTTCTTTTTTGTTAATTAATTTTGTCCTAAAAATTTGAATAATTAGGAGTATGAGTTTTTATTAAATATATCGTTCATCTTAAAGCTGTGCCTAAGTCCATCCAGTGGTCTGTTTAAACTATGTGTGTTCTCTGACCAGTCTTTAGCATTACAATCTGCCTTACATCACTCTTAAACAAAACAAAACAAAACAAAAAAAAAACACACTGTCAAAACTGATTCCATTTTTGGTAGTCTTGCTGAGCAGCTCGAAGTCTAAATGTACTGCAGGGCTGATTAGGATTCTGGAATGGTCATATTTCTCATCTGCAAAGGTTGGCTGTTTGGAAGGACACTGAAGAGGACAAAGGTTGTTAAAAAAAAGCTTTTCTTTTGTCATACACACCTACTGTGTTACTTTTCATTTTATTTCATGAAAACATAGAAATATATCCAACATGGCATGGCAACATGATGGAAACTATAATATGATCCATGATGATTTTGAAGATTTGAAATAAAACTGAGCACTATAGAACTTTTACTAATTTCTGATAAAATTGCAGGGTTTTTTTTTTTTCAGTATTATTTTTGTAATGTTAAATATAAGCTGAATGTAAAGCATTTCATTTTAAAATATTAAGGAAATAGTGCCTATCTAATAAAGCTGTAGCCATAAAGGAAAATATAAATAATTATCTCAAGCAGATCGTGTTTGTTTCTTTTTTATTTTACTCGCACTTTAATAATTTCACCCATCAACACTTAAAATATAGATCTTTGATTCTAAAATGAATTTGCTAATTTTGCCTACATCTCATTCTCTTCTCTGATTTTAATCGTATTAAAGAGAATGTGCCTTTTATTATTAATTCATTGAAACACTCTCCTCACACCTTCACTTCTGCTGCTTCAACTGATACACTTTGGTAATTTAATGCTGAATACAAACCCATGTTGCTACAAAGCTGCCAAAGTGGTTGCTTTACTTAGACACAAATCTCTTGTTTTAAATTATGTTCTGATTTGTCAGACAGCATTCTTGGGTCTTATTTTGTTTGTTTGTTGTTTAACAATTGTGATGACTAATAGACTCTGTGTAAGAAATTATTTTTTATGGCTTCTAAGAATGCATCACCCATTTTGCTTTACCAGTTTTAAACATGTATCTGAATAACCTACTTTTGTGCTTACCATGTCTTTTCCATTTAAGAATATTCAACATCCTCCTGGTTCCCATTGGAGACCTTAGCTAGTTCTGGGTTCTAGTGTTCCATCTTTTACTCAGAGTTATTTAACGACATGGTTCAACACACCAGGCACAGAATCTCATTCATCCTCTTCTCGCTTTCAGCTCAAAGAGTTTTTAGAGAGTAAGGATACAGTAGCGTCATAAGAAAACCTGTTATCTGTGTTGCTTAGTGGCCGGCAACATGGTGTTCTGTTACAGAGGGTCTTCTTCGAGTCTCTACCCTTTGCCAGCTACAAGCCAGGAAAGAATGACACTGCCCAAAGTCAGTGTGAGAGAAAAAATAATGTGTATTGTTGATGTGTTTTTGTTTTTGTTTTTGTTTTTGTTTTTTGTTTGATTGTTTTTGTTTTTGTTTTTCTGGTAGTGTTCCCAGTGACTTTGACCCAATCTATAACCACTTTCTCAAAACCTCTTACTGAATTATTTACTTGGTTATATGCAGTGTATGTATGAATATATACCCACACAGAGATATCCATAAATATAGACGTACATGAAACAAAAGGTATTGGATAGTCCTCTAAAAATCATCTTTGTCAAACAGACTTCACCATCATAAGAAATGCTGAAAGCTGTATTGAAATAGATATGCAGAAAGCTTTCAAAGTAGTTTCTCTTGAAGCAGTCTCATTTGAAATAATAGATTCTTCATTTCAACAGAAAAAGATTCTTGAGTGAATTTAATGATGTACAATTGTATCTAAGAAATGAAGTGTTAAATTTACCTAAGTAACAGCAGAAGCTGTATTTATTACTCTTCCATTCATTTTGTCTTTGAAATGAATAGATGAGAAGTGGACACATCAAGATTCTGGACCTGTGTTTTTGTCTTAATGAAGCCAGAAGTATATGCTTACATTTCAATATGAAAAGATAAAAGATATTCTCAACAGTCCCATCTCCAACTTTAAAAGGTCCCATAAAGTATCTGTGTCTCATGGTGCCGGTAAGAATATGACTGTAGGTTCAGTGTACTTCATACCACAAAAAGAAGGCAAGGCTCCTTGCCCCTAGAGAATTGACCATAAAGGAAGAAGCTAGTCTTTGCTTTTTGATGCAGTAAAATACCATGGCTATTAGCAAGTGTGTGTTCTTACTTCAAATACTACATTACATAGCTATAAAGTGTGTCTGACAAAGTGTCACAGCTACAAACCATGCACAGCTTGTAATCTGTACTTAGAGCTCAGCAGCCAGATAAAAAGTCCATGACAACTCTGTGCAAAAATCCTAAAAAAACAAATAGGGAATTTACTGATTGAATTATCACCTGGTAACAGGACATTTGAGTCCCCTGTTCTGAATTGTATTTCAGTCACCCTGTTGCTCTCATTTCGCTTCTCCAGAGATGCCACACATATAAATACATTGCGCGAATTTTCAGGCACTGTAGTTATTCTGCTACAACTAAGTTTTCATTTAAGTTTTACTATTTTCACACCCTCAGAGACAGCATTTTTCCAATGAGAGACTTCAGGAAGAGACACCGATTTCTACCTATGTAATGACTAACAGGCAGATGGAAAATCTATGTGACTAAAATAAAAGTCAGGAAAAAACACCTAGCACTTTAATTGAGAATTAAAATATAGCTGCAACAATACCTAACTACTATTACAGAACCTACAGCTTTCACATTATTTCTTTTTTATATGACACATTTAATTCATCAGAATGATGGAAAAGGATACTTCTATTCAGCTCATTAAACTGAGCTAACAGGAAGCGTTTTCATCATAATTCCTACTTTCTTTAATTACCTTTAACTTCAGTTTCTTGACTTCTTCTCTATTAGTAATGCATAAAAGTTGATCTCAAGGCGTGAAGTGGCACTTAGCAAAACTCTAATATTTTTCTATATAATGCAGAGTTCATAAAAATCCTTAAATCCTGTTTGTGCCTAAATATTGTTTACACTTAATCACGCAAGTAAAAAGGTGTAGAGAATGCATTGATGTAAATGAAGTAATTAAGCTGCATGAATACTGCATGAAAGTTTTTGTTAAAAATAAGACTTGTGTGATTTATAAAAAGTATGCTAAAATGGAGTAAATAGTTCCTAGAGTCTATAATAAAAAGCTTAAGATGGTTAGCAGCAGTATTCTGAAGATCTGTACATATTTTGAAGTGTAGGATAGTTTACTCTCCCCCTTTTAAACAAGTTTGTGATAGTTTTAAACAAGGTGATCTTTTATTTTGCTTAAAAAAAGAAGAGAAAAATAAACTTGCACCTAAGAAAATATACTGCCCATGCTTCTTTTTGAAAAAGTTAACTGAGTAATTATTACTGGATATCTGGATTGTTTTAATAGAAACTGGATTTCCTGACATGATTTTGTTTTCTCATTACAGAAGTCTGTGGTATTCGTGTTTTTAACTATGTACTCAGATATATTTTTAAGTTCTGTTTTAGCAAATGGCATTTTAATTAATTATTTCATTCTTGTTTTAGACAAAGAATAAATATCTATCAAAGATCTGGATCCAGTTCCTATTATTATTGAAGTTCTCTGAAACAAATCACTTCCAAACAATATGCCACTTCAGAGGGGAGGGATTCTACTGTTTTCCTTGTCAGGCTCTGAAATGCAGTTTGCTTTGAAAGTGGGTGTGAAGACCTTCATACTAGATGGGAGGTTTCCTTCCCTGCTTTGCTCATAGGACAAAGCAGAAATCTTGTGAGACATGAAGTAGTGTTGGAGACACATTTAACAAAGCAAATATAAAGGATTAAGGTTGGGCTGAGCTACCACTGAGAACTTAATAGAAGGTGGCTGGAAGGTTTCAAACTGGAAACTGTTGTGATGCAAGCATGGCTTTTGGCATCTCAAAATTTTTACAGCAGTCTGTGAGCACAAAGTTCTAATATGTACTTGTAACATTTTGTATTTGTCTTGCTCATTTAACACTAGTAAATGGTAAGTCAGCAAATGAAGACTTGGAACCTGGCTCAGTCGTTTGACTTACTTAGGTTACTTGCGGTTTTCATTAAATAAGGAAAAAGATACTTCCCCAACTGAGTCAAATTCTTTGCTGACATAAGCAGTGAAAAATCTAGAGGTCATCTGGCTTAGTGACAATATAGGATAACATATCCTCCAGTGCTTAGAAAATTTCTGATCTCTGCCTAAGAAAGTTTACATCCCTATTTAGAGTAAAGAGTATACAAACAATGTGTTCTTTCTTGCATTTCCCTTTAATTAGGCTGGAATGTCTTCCCAGTGGCCATATGTCTGTGTGTATAGCTAGGCATCTTTCATCAAAAAATGAACTGCTTGTGTTATGTTAGTGTCTGTTATGGTATAAAACTAAACGATAATTTAAAGTCCATAAAGGGGTAGGAGATATGTCTTCCTAAACTGGAATGTTAGAATTATGCAAAACTGAACATCTTTGAAAATTGTTATGTATTTCTCAAGCCATTTCTCTCCACTAAGGCAACTGTTTGAAGAGGGAGATAAGTATTTTATTTTCCCTTTCCATTGCTTTGCAAATGTCATTTCAAAGAGCAAATTAAACATCTAAATATAGTGAGCTTCAGAGGTACAAAGCAGCTGTGTACAGGAGGCTCAGCCTGAGGCCCAGGTGTTAAGAGTGCAACAAGTGGTGCCAATACTTCCTGCTCACATTCTGCACCATTTTATCCTTTATGAGAATGATACTCCATATACCTCAGGTATTTTATTTTATTTTATTTTGTTTTTTGTTTTTTTTTCATTTTTTCATTACTATTTTAAACATGTGTTTAAAATACTACTTGTAGTATTTTAAAAACATGCAAACTACTTGTGCAATACAAATTAAGAGGATTGAAAATGATTCCAGTGCTTTTTGCATGTAATCAGCAAATACTCTGGAAAGTAAAGAGCTCATGACCAAAAAAATAGAGCACTGCTGAAAAATAATTGTTATGCTTTACTCTCAGGTGCTTTTAAACTTTATCCAGTTCACCCTGCTGTTAGGATTCTGCTGCCGACATCAAATGGACATTTTACATTTATCTAGACTGCGTCATAGATGTGTCCCAGAAGATGCTAGATATGAAAGATAACTTAGCAAAACCAACTAACCATTTATAATGTGCCTCAAATACCTGTTGGCTTTTGTAAAAAATGTCAAAGAGCAATCACTACATTTACAGGGAGCTGTAGAGTGTGATTCTGGCATGGACAGTAAGAAGGGTGGTTCATTCTTTGTAATAACTGATGTAAAATCAAAGCACACTTGCTACAGTGCTTTAAATATGATTGTGACAGTGTGCTTTCTGGCTTGTTTGTTTTAATTTGTATTGTCTGTATGCATTTACGACCATTATAAAAATGTTGAACCTAATCCCATGTTAGTTTATGTTGATTTCAGTGGAGCATCTGACCTGTGGTAACAAGCCATCTGAGTCTGACAAACTTTTATGTGTTTTATAGGCAGAAATTTTAAGTGCAAAATTTTAAAGATAGCTTTTAGTTCAGAAGGAATTAACCACAGCTTTATGATGCTGTCCTATTAATGTTATGGCTCCTACCTCAACCTTCCCCACTATGTGTGTTTTGTGTTCTGTAGTGCTGAGATGCCCATGCAGTGCTGTCTCTCCCACTTTGTCTGGGCAGCAGCTGCTTCAAGCCCTGCAGCAGTGGCAGGGTGCTCAGCTGTAGGCAGCCAAGGCAAGGTTTTCCAATACATTGCCTATGGTTACATGCCATGTAACAATGTTTTGTGCTATTCTGAAGTTTTCTATCACCCCAGCACATTTTCTTTTTCTTTGTCATTTTCTCCAAGAAAATTGAACCAGGCTTATTTAAGTAAGAATATTCTGACTTCTCCTGGAAAGACAGAAACAAATTCAAGGTGGGATTTCATGAGATAGCTGAGCTATGCTCTGACCCTGCAGATAGTCAGTTCCTGTAATCAGGAAGCTGATTTAGCTAAATGTGTGATTGCTTCTCTTTCAGGTCAGCAAATTTCAGCTACCACAGCTGTCCAAAACAGAAATATCATTTTGTAAAAGGTGATGACCATGAAAGCACATCAGCACGTAGCATGACAGTAGGATGCATGCCTGGAAACCAGATCTGCTTCAGAAGCATCTAACAGCACATAATGAAGTAGAAAGTGTTTTCATTTGTTCCTGATATTTTATACTGACAGTTATGTGAGCTCTGGGAAGCCAGTAATGGGAGGAAACTAAGAATGCTCTAAACAAGGTGGTTTGGTCAGTCTAGACCCTCAATATAGGAAAATATTGGCCACTGTGAGTTTAACAGCACGGAAGGAGTCGCATTAAGCCATGCAGGCAATGACTACAGCAATGACTGGGGCTAGACCACATGAGTTTCTGTTCCTTACTTCATACTGGTCACCATGACTTGTCATGTATGGTAGATCAGGGTTATCCACATGTACCATTCTTGTCTAAGGAGAACTAGATTCATGGTACTCAAACTGCTGTTGCACTGTCACATGGTTAATGGTATTAAAATAACAGTCATGTTCAGAGTGTCTACAGCAGTCATCAAGCAGTGGATAGCTGTGACATCTCTGTGCAGACAAAAAGAATCTCTGTGCCCTTTACATTTACAATTCTGTAGTTGCTTCAAGGATTTCTTGACAGCTGCTCTTTTGCTCTGACATTATACAATGCCTAGCTTAACAGAGAACTGATGCTGCCTCTTTCTGGATCAGTTGCTACAAATAGCACAGTAACAAATCTCTTTAAATATTATCAGCAGTAGACTACAGATTTCCATAGCACAACTTTTTCACTGTTTACATCAATACCAAAAGTGTTTGCAAAGAGCTAAGAGTTGGAAGAAGATGCAGTCACAATAGGAGAGTAGTAAACGAAGAAGATAGTGTTATAGTATTACGTTGTCTTTAATGTAATGATAATGGACAAGTAATTGTCAATAAAGTGACAGACAAGAGACAACCAGTAAGATAGAATGAGGAGTGGAGAGGAGAGGAAGATTGTAACAACTGGAAAAAATAAGAAAAAATAAGAGAAGTCTGAAGACTGAGATTATGGATGCCATTGCTTGAATATCTATAGGTTCTTTGCTGGTACTGAAACCTTCTAAATTTTCCTCTGAGACTCTCCTGCATTATTTAACCTAATTACAAATAGGAACACTAGCAAGATTATGCAAGCTTGACTTTGATTATTGCACTGTGTTCAGAAATTATCAATTTCATTGAGGAGAGTACTAGTTACAGAGGAATATATTTAAGAAGTTTGTATGAGCCAAATGAAGCTAGAAAAAGGAATTCATATTTTTTCATTAATGCATGGAGACTGTGAAGCATCCTCCACTAAATGAAATGCAGGAAAAAAGAAATAACTCCAGAATGATGAAGAGTCACCCTGTTTTTAATTAGTCTGACATTTGAGACAATGGCTGAGATTACTGTTTATTTCCATTTCAGTTAAGTTGTTTTGCAAAATTCTGGTTGGCCATAAATAATAACATCATACAGGAACTCTATAACCCCAGAATTTATTTCTCTGCCTGTTACTCTTTACTGTGCTGGCTTCCTCTTAGCATTTGTATAAGCACTTCTGGGCTCATTGTAATCTCAGTCACATGCTGCCAGTATTTCAACAAGTACCTCCCGCAAAAATGTTCCTGTGTACTGTGTAGCAATTCCAGGGTCCCTCTAATGCACGGAGAAGGAGGAAAAAATAGGAAAAAAGTACGAAAATTGGAACATTATGTTTGTTTTCAGAAACAGTAAGAGTGAAAAATGATGTTTTGTGGAATGGGCCATTTAGTACAGGGAAATAGTGTACCCTTTGTGGGGCAGAGGGATATTTCACTAGCATTTGCAAAAATACAATCTTTAAAATGTAACTAAACAAGTAAAACTAACAGAATATAGGTGATTTTGTGTATACAACTGAGATATTTTAATAGGTCCAGTGGAAACTATTATTACTTTATGTGATGAAGGGCCAGACTATCCTTAGCTTGTACACAATTTTTAATATGTCCCTATTGCCTTAATGAGAAAAAGAGAAGGCTAGTAGCAGTATTCAAAACTAATGGGTATCCATGAGGACACAGATAATTGGAGCTGAGAGAAAAAAAATATGCAAAGCCAGTACTCTATTTGAAGGCCTGTAGTTTCAAGATTTCTCCCTTAGATTAACTAGCCTGGGATGTTATTTACCTAGAGCAAAAATTCTAATTGAGACAGCTTATCTGAAAATTATAGGTAAAAGAAAGCTGTCTACATTGGGAGTAATCCAATTATATAGTAAAATATGAAATAATATTTAAATTAATAAGATGCAGACAAAATTCTTGCTACTGCCCAACCTAGACATGCATCTGATATTATCTAGAAAAGAATCTTGAATTATTTAACTGTCTTTTATTTCAAGACAAATTTGCTGACTGGATGATACAGTCTCAGGTCTTACATTTGGGCCTGACGCAGACAGACAGAGGTACTCTTTATCAGTGCTTTTGTCAGCCAAAGATATTTCCCGGCTTTTATTTTTATTGGCCGTACGTACATTTCCAAGGCTGAAATAGAAGAATTACAGCAGTTAGGATTTCTGCAAAAACATCCTGTCTCTGAGGTTCACTGGTAAGTGAAAAAAAAAACAACTCTCATACAGTTTTACCTCGTTACATTTTATAGCCTGTATTTGCAAGAGGCCTAGTTCCTCTACCCTAAAGGTTTATTGTGTGACTTCATGTATTCTGAAGGTGACTCCAACCCCTAACAGGACCACCCAAAACTCAAATCCTATGTTGAAAAGCACTGTCCAAACACTTCTTGAACTCTGGCAGCTTGATGCTGTAACCACTGCCCTGGTGAGCCTCTTCCATGCCCACCACCTTTGGGTTAAGAACCTTTGCCCATTACCCAACATGAACCTTATTAACCATATTACTTAATGAGCACACTAAGAGTAAACCAGATAACGATGAAGGCTGCAGTGCTCAATGAATGAGTCCTGAGCTGGAGTGTGGAATGGTTGTATCCTTTGAGTGTCATTCAAAAAGAAGTTTTTCTGCCCTCACTTTGCTTCTTGTGTTTTTTTCATTTTCTGTGTTAACCAAAATCATTATACAAGTCTTCAATGTTTTGATGTCCAACAAACTATTGATATAATAGTAATAGACAAAAATAGCAATCATCCAAGTAATAATAGCATCTCTTTTTTTACCCTTCTCTTTTACCTTTCTCCTCTTTAGGCATACTAGGGTAGACAAAAACTATGAAAAGGGCTTGAAATGTGTTAATTGGCTGTTAATATCTTCTGTTGGTTTTAATTACAGTATATTCCATGTCCAGCATTTTGTCACATTTTCTTTCTCTGGTGAAATAATGTGACCAGAATTTCAGTGGGAGTGCAATAGTTCCCATAAGTTCCATCAACATCATTCTTAGAGCCCAACACACTATTTCTGTGCCAGCAGTACTTACCTTTATGCAACTAAATCTCCAAAGTATAATTCTACTTACAAAGTCTTTCAAAAGGACAAAGCCATGTGTGGTTAAAGGCCCTGTTAAAGACAGGAAACTGGCCTTAACTACTGTGATATTGCTAAATTAAAAACGTATAAAATAGCAGGAAAGCAAGAATCTGCAAGAATGTGTCTATTCACCAGGGTCAAAAATTCTCATCTTTGGCTTGTCTATAAAGACAAAAATATCATATGTGTGGAAGAGGAGAGTTTCACTGAGGTTTTAGAGAGGTAAGCAAGCCAGGGAAGGATTGCAACATGGGTTGCAGAAGGGTCCATGTGACCAAGTTACTCGAAACATTTCTAACCAGCGCCTGCTGTGGAGGATGTGCAGAGACAGCTCCTGCACATCTCTCTATCTCAGCTGCACCATCTCTATTGTTTTATGGAGTAATATTTATCCTTTATAGGCAAATAAAAATGAGGAAACAGCAAGGTCCATTTTTTTTTAGTAGTTTGATACCAGTTCGGTATCTTGACATGCAGACTGCCATTGAAGTCAGCATGCTGACTAGAGGTCTCCAGGTCGAGACAAAGAGCTGTGTGAAAATGGGACTTCTGACCTAAAACCTTTACAGATTCTTGCAGGCATATGGAGCTCATTCACATTTCTGTTTCTATGAGATAATCCCCTGGTAATATGACTAGGCTTTGTAATTTATTCAGGAAAATTTCCCAGCTCCCTCTTGCTTTGTGACATCTTTTTGCAGGAGCTTCAGGGCTTCGGGTGTTTTTGTGGTGTTTTTTTGTCGGGTTTTATTTTTGGCGTTGTTTTAAGATTTGATAATCCTATTTAACAGTCTTTCAGGAGGGACTCCAGAGAGAACTTTTCAGTTACACGCAATAAGTTTTATCAGCTGCATTATTAAACCATACATTAACTGCTTTATTAAGTCTCCTTTATTAATAACAATAGAAGCTTAGAAGTAGAAGAATAGAGGGTGGCATTCTACAAAATGGTTTCAGGCTCCAATTCCAACATATCCCATCTGTGAGTAGATTTATGAAATTAGTCTTCTCATGTGAGATTTTTTTAAAAATTTGCCTTCCTTTTTTCCCCTACATACTCCAACCCCTTTGTGCTTTCCTCTCTGATGCAGGACACTGGGCTGTGCTGGATCCTGAGAGAGAAAAAGACAATAGGGCAAGTCTGACTGGATTCTGTTTCCCTGACTAGACTTCAGCATCCAAGTCAGTGGATGGTAGCTCATTCCAACCAGCTGCTCTTGGCACTTGAAGCAAGGGACCAGGAAAGTGGCCTTATTCATTGCAGAATAAATGTACAAGCTGTCTCCTGCATGGAGACACAAGGGCAGTGTAAAGGAGCCTGCTGGGATGCGATGGCCATGTAAGGGTGGTGGTTATAAGAGCAGAAGGAGTGTCAGAGTGAAAGATGCCTGCCTGCTCCAGCCCCACAGCCTGCAGGACAGAGTGTGAGGAATACAGTGAGCATGGGATACGCTTCTCCCTGCTGCATTCCCACTCCCTGACTGCATTGTACTCAGCTGGTGGCTATATACAGACCATCAACTCCATATGGCGCTTTTTTCCATAAATTTGGCCGTCTGTCTTTTGCACCCATTTATGCTTTTGTCTTCAAAAACTTCCTGTAACAACTCATTCTGCAATTCCTTGCTGTGTGAAAAGGCACTTCAGCTTATTTTTAAACTCACTGCCTGATAACTTCACTGTTATGAGACATACAGAACAATCATTGTTTATTCACTTCCTCCCTGTCAGTCCTGATTTTCTTTTTTTTTCTCAACATATTGTATTTGCCAAGGTTACATTTTAGATCTTGTTCTGAATTTACCAAGATTGTAACGCTTAAAACGCTGCAGTTATGGAATGGAACTGAATGCCCTTTGTATTTGCCTGCTCTTGGGACTATTGTGTTGCACTCCTTCTTCCATGCAAGCCAGTTCATTTACATTTTAAAACTTGGGATTTAGAATGAATATGTAAATGCACTTTCCAGTCAGTATAGTAATTCATGCCACTTAGTTTTAAATTAAATTCACGATTGTTAATTGAACTTCTAGGATATAGACTGTCTAACTGGATGAGGATATCCAGTAATGATTTGAGAAAAAATGAGATAAATATATAATTAAATCTGAACAGCAGTATTATCTCTTTCTTCCAAAGGTTCAGAAGCTTGTGAGAGTTTTGAATGACCTTTTCAAACAAAGATTCACCTTTTCAAACTTACCGGCATGATTCTGCCACAGAAAGGACTGTGTTCTAGGACGCATCCCTGTGAGGAGAACTGGCTGCCCCATCACCTCTGCAGATAGCCCTGCTCTCAGCAGTTGGTTCATTCTGCTGCCTCAGGGAGTGATATAAGCCAATTACTTCTACTTATAAACAGGCTAAAATGAGTGTACATCAGTATGTTTAGCACAGAACTTTCAAAAGTACATATGGGCATCACTCATTTCTCAGGTTTTAACAGAACCATGATCTTTGACCTCTCTTCCTTGGCTTACAAAAACAACATAAAATCCATACAAGATTCCAGTGGACAATATCATCTTTCCTTGTTTATTTTGTTTAAAAAATATATACTGTTAGTTAAAAAAAAATAGATTACATATATACATTGGCAACACATACAAAGTGGCACATATGTACTAAGAACAATCTCCAGGTAATTTGAAAGGCTGCATCCCATACTGTCTGTAGATATTTACAGCAGAAGAGCTATCAGGAACAAGTTACCACTTACACTGAACTTTTTCTTTACATATCTACAATTGCTGTAGAACTTTTCCAGAGGCTTTAACAGCTGGGATAATCTCTCACATTAATGCATGGAATTCCTTTTGCTACATGCTTTTTGAGGGGGAAAAACATCCAACCCTCGCATTCTGTGCTGCATTATCTTTTCATGGGTATTCTCATAACTACAACACAAACAGAACAAAATGGCAAAGCCTTCTATTTGTATTTGGTTCAGCTGTCCATACATGATGAAACAGAAAGACAAGAACTTAGTATAACCATCCCCAGCTTTGAACAATTATTCAGGAAATCTTTGTTGGATTGATCACTTACTGAGTCCAAAATGCTTAAAGAATGTCTTTACAGTCAATTCAGTGCACACACGTGCACACACACACACACATACACAAAGAGTTGTGCCTTTGGATCTGCATTTCTCTCCTGTTAATTTAGAAACATGTCACTGCAGTGTGCCACCAAATGTCACAGACCAGAGTCATCTGCACTGCAAGAACAGGAATGGCTTCTTAGCTGATAAAATTATAGCATTTCTAGTGTGAGTGGCAGCTAGACTTCCTTTACTGCTGCCCACCATGCAGTATGTCTACCCCTTTCAGGGGCAGACAGAGCTGCAGCAATTATTTTTCCAGTTTTCATCATTAGGTGAAACCATAAAGTAATTGGGTGCTCACACATTTTTTATCTGTTTAAGAACCGTACCAGATGTTAGAAGAATAGTGAAAGGGTCTTGTCTGCCTACACATCCAAAGGGAAATTGAAAGGAACTGAAAACAGGAGGTCATTTAAGGCAAGGACCATGCTTATTTCACTTTGCCTCCTCTCAGAGAGCCATTAATCTCAACCGCTTTGCAGAAACCCAGGAAGGTATGTATGCAGGCTCATGGGAAAGCTGTTTTCTCTTGACAGAGTGGGAAGAAAGGAGAAAAGGTCAAGAACAGTGTGTTTACCAGACCCGTGTGCTCCTCTATGTGTGCTGCTGCTGCATGCAGCTGCTTTCACTCTCAGCTGGCATTTTGCGGTTTTGAATACTATAGCACTAAATAAAATATGAGATTTTAATACCTATTATTTCATGTATCCAGTGTGGGATGCTAAAGTAAACAGAATATTGCACGAGTGCACATTTCATTCATATAAGCAAAAGCTTAAAGCAGAAATGAGAACAATTAACAGCCAAAGCCCACAATATACAGAGCGTGGGGTACAACTAGAGACGTATAAATTTCCTTTTAAAGAAATATACTTGAAAGACCAGTTGCTTAATGTTGCAAGCTAAGGAGAACACTGACTCACTAAGTCAATATTTACTAAAACTACCAGGCCAAATTCAACTCTTGTTCTACGCAGAAACAATTTTGCTGTTGTTTCACATCAATGAAAGGAACTGGCCTTGAGACCAAATCTGGAAAATGTACAAAAACCTTCATCAGGGCACGCAGTGCTATGTTTAAGGATTATTTTAAATAATTTATTTTAATTTGATTTCTATTTTTTAAATGTATAATTTTAATATTTCAATGTGGCATTTTACCTATAAATAAGCACCTTTTCCTTATCCAGCAGCACAGCAAAGCCAATAGATGCTTTTTCCCCTTTTGGGGGCCTCATAACTGCAAGCAGAGAAGAACAGCTGGTCTCTGAACAGAATCACAAGCTAACAAGAGAATGAGTTTTATACTTTCTTTGCAGCTCTTCTTAAAACTAGAGGAGACAAGGTACGAAACAGGTGTTAACAACTGAAACAGCAGGAATTTCTGACAATGTATCTTTTTTCTCCAGGTTTCATTGATAAACAAAGACAGTGCTCTGTAGTCTGATTCCTTCAATCTACTGCAAATCAAGAACAAGTCCACTAAAGCCAAATGACTTGCATGCATGCTAATTCAGTCATGCCTTCGTGCTTAAGGGTCTTTTGTTGAGGGAGTTTTTCAGTTACCAGAGCAAGAGCTCTTTCCTCAAACTCTTTTCTGAGCTATGAATGCAATGGGAAAGCTTAAAGAAATGATAAAAGAAAGAAGGTTGGAGGAAAGAGGAGGGGAAAAAAAAAATTCCGAGTGCTATTTGGTTTTAGAATCATTAAAACCTCCTTGTTAGTAGAGGTCATATAAGAAAACAGCAGAAGCACAGATTCTTAACTGTAATGCTACTCCTTTGTGATACTCCAGAAAGAATTTGGCTTTGTCTTGTCAACCACTGATGACAGAACCCAGATTTCTTTTCTCCCAGCTGTCATGAGCATATGCTAATGTTTCTGAATGAATGTGGATTAAAGATGCTTAAAATGGCTTTAACCTTTTGAAGCTTCTACTTAACTAAAATTATAGCCATCACTCATATTCCTCATACAATAAGATAGAAAAGAATGATCAACAGAAGAGGTTATAAGCAGTCTACAAACCTTATGTCTACCAAGCCAGACTTCCCTAATTAACAATATCAGAGGAACAATATGCAAGTAATCAGAGGGATGGACAGTGTACACAAAGAAAGCTTGCTGTATTTCTAGACACACACAAAACCCTTTCGAGCTACATCAACAAACCAATTCAACTTGACTACTGCATTGCATGTCTCATTTTAAGAGTTCATAAAATGAACCAAAAGCTGTTTTGGAAGGATTGCACAGCACAAGCCTTTGCTTCCAAGTGTAAATAACTATTGAATTACTCTTGGAAGAAAATTAGTTTTGTCCCAGTTTATGACAAAGAATACTAGTTTTTCTAGGTAATCCTACATATTCTGTTTGTATTGAAGATTTGGAACAGCAATTAAAATGTTTTAAATATTTAGATTTTAATGCCTCAATGAAAACAATGTAAACATATGCCCCATGGGCTGCACTCATCCATGCAAGGCTCTGTTTCTAGATCTAATTCCCACCTAGAAATTGGTGCAAACAGAAATAGCTCCCTGTAGAAAGTAGCCTCTAGTATTCAGGTCATTTTTTACCTCACCCTTTTCTTACTTCCTCAGTAGCTATGAGCAAGGCCTGGCAATCTTGAATGGCTATAGCTGAGAACCATGGAGCCAGACTCAACATCAGCAGCATTTAGCCCTGCTCTGCAAGCATTGTTGAAACACAGAAAGTGTACTGTTTCTAGATTTTCCAAAAGTATATCTTGGTAGTCTAGTTTTCTTCCTCCATTCTGGAGAAAGCACTTGCCCTTAAAACTTCCATGCAGTTCACAAGAATCAGTGCTCCAGTTAACTCTCGCCACTGTTTTGTTACTGGATTTTTCATTTTATCCAAGGCTGATTGCAGGTCTTGTAAGACATCCCTGTAGCTGTCCCCGTAATGGGCAGCCCACGTGTAGAGAAAGTCATATGCAGGTTTCCACATCATCTGCAAATAAGGGAAGATTGTAAAAAAGCTTAATTGCATAAATTGAACTATTACAAGGAAAAAAAAAAAAGAAAAAAAAAAGGTAAAAAGGTTAAAACTATGCAAGGTAAAAAGGTTAAAACTATGCAATAGACAGAGAAAAGAGAAAGAAGAAAAATATTTGATCCCTAGCCATTGACATGTTTTATCATGTAAGGCATATTTATTAAACAATCTAGAAACCTTATATACTTCATTGATGTGAAATTCTAGAATGCTCAGAGAAATATAAAGTTTTCATTCAGATAACTATCACAAAATCAATATACATCTATGCCTGAAAGTAAAACTAAAGGCACAAGTGTAGAAGGAAAATGCTTTTCCCCTGGACCATTTTTGAAACATATATATCCAACAGCAGTTTTGTTTAGAATTTGACTTGTGATTTTGGTGGTTAAAGCCCCACTTTGTCAAGATTCCACTGTCCCACTATGAAGTCTAGAATGTTTAAACATAGTTCTTATCTACACAAAAATATTTTCAGGTGACATCAACTGAAAGATCTACGCACTAATAGAGAAAAACAAAATAGAGGAAACAAACAAAGAAAACTGCTCAAAGTGCAGGAAAATCAAAAGTTTTTATGTTCTTAAAATTAGAGCATGCTATTTTAAAAACTATCCTGCTATAAATAAATGAAATAATACAAATTAAATATATACATATATAAGAGAAAGCAAGCTACCAGTGCTCATTATTGCAAATTACAATAAGTTTAATTATTTTATGCCTAAAAAATATGGAGTAGATCTGAGTAGATCTTTCCTAGCTGTAATGTGTTATTTACCTTGTGGCATTAATGCAGATATGGCAGCATGATTCATATACCAAGCTGGACTTGCATCTTTCAAAGTGCTGATGTACAGAGTAAGTATGCTCTTGTTTACAAACAGAAATCGAGCCTTCCCATCTGCTGCTTTTGAAAATTTAACTTAGACAACTAGTTCCGTTCTCCTTGTTGGCAACAGAGGTTGTGTAAACAAACAGCAATTTAATTATCAGTTGTATGGATGAAATACAAAGCAATAAATAAACACTTCACTTTCCTAAATAGTACTGTCAGTCATATGGTGTTCTGAGAAAAATACACTTATGCATAGTAATAAAGGTGCATGAACTGATGTGTACCCACGTATAAATACACACAGAAGTGATCAGAAGTCACTTCATTCTGAAAAGATTTTTTAAGATCTTTTTCCCTTTCTTAATGGTGAAACAACTGAAGGATAATTCAGAAGGAAATTGGTTATTTCTTCAATATCCTGTTCTATGAATTTGCAACAGACAATGTAAAGCTCCACTTCCTTATTTTGCACTGTATTTATTTGATCGTTTGAGAAAACAAGTAGCTTTGCCCATGTTTTTGAACTTTTGTCCATATTTAAGCTAAGAACTAACTCCTAACTTACTTCAATACTAACTCTACTGTAGTTTCTGGCAGTGCCTCCCTCATCTTCAGCTGCTTTTCTCCTCCATCCTTAAATGCAAAAACCCATACAATTCATCTCCCTGTTAGTGTACCTCACAGTCTTATTAGTCTGGTTTCTGCCTTTAGTTTAAGCCATAAGAAAGTGCCAGTGCTTTGGGTGAAGTTTGTCATTCATGCTCTACAGGAGAGAAGGGTATCATCATTATTCAACATGAGTGGTGCGTAATGCTGATTTAAGCAAGTTAGTATTAAATTATAACTGTAATGTTACACAGGGAGGAAGAAAAGTAATTCGGTAGTTGTTGGAAGAAATGAAAAATAAGAAATTCTTTCATTTTATAAGATGCAATAATGAGTAGACAACAAAGAAGCAAACAAATGAACATTTGTAATGTACAGCCATAAATACCTGATGTTATATTTTAATGAGAAAAGCTGCTCACTGTGGTTGCATGGAGGATGGCATTGGAGAGTTTCTTTATTCTTACTTCTAGCTTGATAAGCAACACAAACAAGAAAACTGAGATTTCCTGATATGCTACTGCTGGCTATGACTTTTCTGTGTCTCCTCCTTTCTTTTCTTATAGCCTGATGGACCAGGCTATTTGAAAGATTAGGGAACAGCCTTTCTCTGGTGATCCTTACTAGTATGTGAAAAGACAAGGAGTATTAAATGATGCTATACTTTGACTTACATTGAAGGTCAGTCTGACACTGCGCAATCAGAGAACTGTCTAAAAGGCCTAAAATACAAACCATGCTTTCCTCAACTGATTTTCTTTCCTTCTTCCTTTCTTCCTTTCTCTCTTTCTCTCTTTCTCTCTTTCTCTCTTTCTCTCTTTCTCTCTTTCTTTCTCTTTCTCTTTCTCTCCTTCTTTCCTTCTTTCTTCCTTTCTTTCCTTCTTTTGTTTATTTATTTATTTATTTATTTATTTTCCAAGACAAAAGAAAAATGTAGACAATAAGAATCTTTATGAACTGGTCATCAATAATGCAACAAGGTAGTAACCCACAAGTTCACCACGCCAAACTAATACTGCTGACCAGGCTTCTGAGGTAGGTCCTTCTCCACATTCACACACTCTGATTCAACAGCTGAACTAAATCAGGTTTGACACTGACGAATTTCAACAAAGCAGATTTTTAAGGCAAGCTATTAAATCACTGCAGCATGCTGGGCAAATCACATCTCAGCTACGTGCCTGGGTTTTCCCTCTGCTCCCACTACCTCTGCTGAGTAGATAATGATGATACCTACATTCTCTGTAAAGTGATTTGGAATTTACTGATGAAAAGCACTTCAAAAGCTAGTCATCAATTGTATGCACCTCAAGCTGTCTTTGTGATCACCTAAGAGAAGATTTCTCTCACTAAGAAAAATATTCAGTTTAGAAATAGAAACATTTTTTTGGCCGATCATTCCTTCTGATGGAGAACAGTCCTTGATTAATGAATTCCTTAATGTTTTCAGACAATAGTCAGTAATTAGTCAGATCTCATTACTCCTTCAACTTTTCTGTTTTTCACTTACACACCAACTACTATCAGCAAAAAATAAAAAAAAAAATAAAAAAATTCAGCATTTCAAACTAAAAACTCCAGGCCAAGATAAGATTATTTTAATGGGGTTTCTTTTGTAGCTACTAAGTAAGCAAAAGGAATAGCAGCCATTCTGAAATAAATAATCAGACTAACACTAGCCTGGTGACAATCATGGGGGCTTTTGCACACAGGTATGAATTTACACCACATTAGCTATACTCATTTTGCATCCCACATAGGCACTCCCACTGAACATACACAAGAAATTTTATGAGCAGAGTACTGGTTGCTGAACACAAAGGTTAGATTCACTAGACCACTGAGAAGTTCAGGGATCTGGTGCTGGCTTTAAATATTGAACTTGACTGTACTATCTTCAGGCATAAGTTACTGTCATGGGAAGATTGAGAATCTTGTAGGTGATTTATTATACTTTGATTTATATTATGTGGGAATGTATATAGATGGGTATATAAAACCTATATATTTGAAGTGAAGTAAATATGTATATAACAAAATAAATATCACATATATATGTGTATGTATATACATTACACATATTATGCTGAAAGAAGTGTTTTAAGATTGGGTTGTTTCTACTGTCTGGGAGCTAAGAAAGGACTTCCAAATACCATGGAGGCCAGTGGAGTCACACATTGCTTAGGTATAATGAACTCCATAATTCTCGCTCAAGAAAGATTTGATTTTGTCAAACAAAGGAAGCTTAGCAAGTAAGACAAAAGTCTAAAAAGTTAGACAAGGCACTGCAAAAGTTAAAAATGGAAGTGACAGTCATTCACACATGAATTCAAAAATAGAGCTAATAACAAGGTTACATTTTTTTCTCTGGAAAGAGAGTAGTAGTCAAATGATTGGTAGAGTTGTATAATACCAAAAAACAACAAAACAAAACAGAAAGGAGAAATATGCATCCATGCACAAGTAATGTACCCAGAAGAACAAAACAAAGCAAACCATGAAATAGCTCAAAAAGAAAAGCAAGATTAGAAAAGTAGAAAATGTTTTTAAGTAGAAATGATAGAATTTTGCAGTAAATGCAGAACACTGTATGTGAAAGCATGGATTCTGAGTCAAATATGGGTCTGGAGCTGGAGCAAGGCATTCAGAGTAAGAATTGGTGGTTCATGATCAGAGCAGAAATCCCTTGATAGTAATAACAAAGCAGATAAGACTAAGATTAAAGACTCAACAGATTTAGACTGTAGAAAGGAAAATATGCTCAACAGGAAACAGGGAGAATCAGCTACAGGGAATGAAAAAGGAAGAAAGAATATCTTGAGCTGCTGTGAAGGTGTGAATGGCAAAAAGAAGCGATTTGTTAGGTACCAAGATGTGACAGAGAAAGGATTTAGAATGGATAATGTGCATTACATGCAATAATCAGAGTATATTACAGGCAAAGGGAGAGTCAATCCTGAATACTAAAGCCCAAACAGAAAAGTCACAGTGAGCAACATTCAGTGATACACATAAGAGAATGCTCAATATAAAACCCAGTCTGAGAAGTATCAGTTGTTGGCACATAACTCTGTGGGAGACAGTGGACATAGTAAGAAGAGAAATGTAGGAAGAAAGTTAGCTGCCCAGGCTAAGATGTGTAAGGAGTACAGGTTGGCCCTCAATTCAGAAGTGTGGGCATGAGCCCAACCTAAGTCTTAATGACACATTTGTCACATTGCATGGATGCTATGGATACCTCTGATCCTCTTCAAATAGCACTGGAGATATACTTATCAGCCTAAATTGCCCCTTGACTGTACACACACTAAAATGCCATGTTCATATAAAAGGACAGAGGTGGAACTGGTGTCAGATTCCAGCCTGTTGTAACACTGCCTTTGTCTGATGGTGACAAATTTGACAGGGGCGCAGAACAGGGAAGTGTTAGTAGTAGACTTAAGCTTGCTTTCAGTGAAAGAACAAAAGCTGTACTGAAGGTGATTTGAAGGGGCTCATGCAAGGACTGGATGGTCTTCCTTACTGCAACTGAAATGACAGCAGCCAGGAAAGAGAAAGACAGAAGAATGAGCAAGATTAAAAATGAGATGGCAGGTCAATAAGGGACTGAAAGTGACCCCTGGGATGGAAAGATTTGAAACTCAAGATAGAGAGATACCAAGATCTCCACAGCAAATTAATTTGGCATAACATTCTACAAGTGGCCTCAAAGGAAAATCTAAATAATTGCAGGGAAAACTTGATAAGAATTCCTTTCCTTGAAGAGATCACAAACTAAATACAGAGTCTGTAGCTATAAAAGGAAAGAATTACACACAGCAAGGAAGAAGAAAGGTCCCTGGAAAGGAGCAAGTGTGCAAACTATGTTACCCAAAACCTTACCTCCAGAGCTACGGCTCCACTCCTCCCTTGATGGGGTACTTCGTAAGCCTCTATTTGTTGCTTTGTGAGTCGGGCTAGCTTCTCTGCGAGCTCCCGCCAGTACTTGCCAAGCTTCACAGCTGATGTCAAAATGATAGTGTCCTGGGTAAGACGGGCCACTAATCCCTGGCAATCTATTTTCAGAAGTGCCTGTAACAATCATTTTCATTAGTGTTCCTTCACAAAGGAACTTCCTACAAACATCATTATCATTTGAGTTCAGAGCACTAGTCTACATTTTTAAGCTGACAAATATTTTTCCAATAAAAACATGTTGCCAACAATTTCATAGGGAAGCTGCCCACAAGCTTAAGAAAAAAATAGGCTGGCATTCAGCTTCTTTAGCATTCCAGTCTCACAGGGATATTGCCTAGCTAAGGGATCCTGAAGGAAAAACACTTTTTTTCAACAAAAATATCTGGTCCATCAAATTATCTTAGAGCATGATATGGAACTTAAAATTGAAATTAAAGTACTGTTATACTAAGCTGTGGTCCTTAGTCTACTGCTTTTCCAGAACACTGCTTACACTGGCCCGTACCCTTTGATTTACTCCCTTCATACAATGGAAAATTTGCTAATCGTCACACAGAAATGTGAGAATGAAAGTTCTCACTTCCCTATGCCAAATGATCTTTCAAGAGCAAATGAATTAACATGTTTCCAGGAGAAAAATCCTGAAATGCTGCATTCTCATTTCTTATTTATTTCCTCAAGAGCTCATGAGAAAATGAGTGGTGGTTATTAACTTTTTTTTTATCCTCAAATTAACAGAAAAATGTTCCACAGAAAATATTGGCTTGCCAGTGCAATATCAGGAACCAAAAGCAGGAAAGTTCCTCAGCTTTCAGATACTGATTTTATTTATACAGTAGCAAGCTTTTTACCTGAAAACAGCTACTTGTCTATTTTAGTCAAAAATGTTCCATAAAATTCCTCATGGAAACAGTACAATTTTTGGTAGGCAAGATGGTTGGCTAGCATAGCTACCCAAAAAATAGTCAATATGGATCCTAAACTCTTTCATACTAGTTCCCATCTAGAATAATAAAGTCACACTACTGAGAAGCAGACAGTAGTATACAGTAACGAGACCCTTTACACTTTGGCAAAGTGGACTGCCCCTCTGCCGCCATCTGTCACATGGTAATAAAATGTAATGGAATATTGACAGGAAAGTTCAGTGTTTACTGACATACCACCACTATCTTCCTCTGACTTCATGGGCCAACATAGTAAAATAGGAAGCATTACTTTCAGAGTAGGCCTCATACAAGTTTCTACCACTGCAAATAAGTACTAAAATATTTTCAGTGTTGCCCTTATTTCAACTACAACACTGAAATTGTCAAATGCGGAGAGAAAATCTTCTCTTCAACAAGCAGTTAGGTCACAGTTTCCTTACCTTAAAAATACAGGGCAATCTTAGACATACAGAAATAACAGAATTCCCCCAATGTGTGGTTATTGAATGCTTCTAATTAGAACTGTGAATCGCTTAGGTAAGCAATTTATGATTGATTCATGACTTCCATGATAAAAGGTAAACCTACTTCAACCACAGCCTATCAGCATACTACATGAGCAAGATTCCCAGTATATTTACAGAACACAGTTTAAAATAAATGGATTAAAGTATTATTTTTTCATAAGAGTCTAAATGCATTTTCCACCTGTAAGTATCTACAACATTTAATGATATGTTCAGGTTGGTAAAAGTTCCTATGAAGGTGTAGAACAACATTTTCTTGTTCATATATTACTACTGATTTGCCTGTTGGCAATGCATTCCCAATAACCAAGTTAGTTCACTCAATACTTACAATAATGAGCTCATAAAGGAATAGTCTCTTTTTTTTGTTAGCATGGCAGTCTTCCTTTAGCCTCCTCACAACATGTGCAACTCTATCTGATTCTTTATCACCATGTGCCTCGTTAAAGTCATCCAAAGATATATGTGAATACCCTAGCACCTCAGCCAATGCTCTCCAGTCATAAACACTCTCTGATACTGTAGATAAAACTACTGAGTAGATATAAGTCAGTTTTTTAAATGGCAATGTAATCTGTTCAACAAGACTCCTGGTAGTCAGTTCACTGTCAGTAGTGTCCATAGCTTGCTCTTTAGAAATCACTTTTATGTTTTTACAATGTACAAGACCAATCTTTCTTCTGAGAACTCCCACATACCATTCTTTTATTCTAGCTTGTCCAATAGCTTTTACTTTATCTTCACCAAGAAGTGCTATTGTGTCTCCTTTAAAATATTCCAGCAAATAGTCAATTTTATTTTGACGTAGCACAGTTTTCAAAGCCACTCCGTAAGTACTAACATTCAAAATTTTGTTTTGAAACTTCGGATATTTAACTGTTGGTATTAAAAGCAAAGGTGCAGATTTGATTTCTTTGCGTTTTTGTAAGCGTCGTGGCCTACTGATAATTCCACTTAATTTTGGAGCTGGATCAGGAGTCGTAACATGGAACTGTGTTACTTGGCTACTTTTTGAGACTTTAATCTGAACAAGAAAAACAAAGAAATGCATCTCCCTGCATCCTAGCATGGAAAACAGGAATTGTTGGCGGACCATTTCACCAGTTTTCAGTTCTTCCTCTTTGATATTTTTGCCTTCGTCTTCCATCTTCACTTCAAAATCTGGATCACAGGAAACCAAAGAAATGCTTAGATCCTGGGGCTTTTCAAGCAGAAATGTATGTTTTCCCCACAGCTGAAACACTACAGGGGGCATATTTTTCCCTCCTTTTTTTATATCACAAACTGTAAGTTTTCCTGGAATGTAGTTATGACCAAACACTGCAAAAACCGCTGTAAAAGATGGATGAATATATTTGGGACCATAAATTCCAACTGAGACAGTTCTATGAATGTAGTCCCAGACGTTAGTGGCTGGAGGCTGGAGTTTGTTTGCTTGTACTGCAATCACTGCATACATCACATGACTCAGGTCTGATATCTTCACTTGTATAGTATCTTGATAAGTGTAGCAATTTTCTAGCTTCTTAAAAGGCCCTTCTTTATCAAGACCGAAAAAACACACGATATCACTCATAACTTGACTGAGAGGGTCACTCTTCACTTTAGCTGCAACTTTCACCTCTAGAAAAATGGCTTCCTTTGTGTTGAGGTTGCTCAATGTAAGTTCTATCAGAGGACTTACAGTGCTAGACAGTTCATTGTTAAATGATGATGGAGGGTTAAGGATAGCCCTTAAACCGACCTCTTGGAATTCTCCAGGTAATACATGACCCACAGGGACGTGAACATTGATATCGGAGTCAGGTAGCTGTACTGAACCCCCTTCATGATTCAGTTTACAAACTACATGAATGTCTGTAGCTTGTGTCTGTGCCCATCCAGGACTATGGCTCATGGCTTCTAAATCTAGGCAAGACCGAGTAAGTTGTCGGTGACTCAACCAAGCCATCTTGTAGGCTTCACGGTCAATTTGAAGGCACGTTGTGTCAGAAACTGTAGTTTTTTGAGGTGTTGGCTTATGAGAATTAAATTTTTGGTTATCAATAATATCCAAGAAGTCAGAGACACTCTTGGATCGTCCAGATCTTCTTGTTGAGCTCCTTCTTAGAAGACAATCAAGATTTAGCTCATCTCCTGAGGAAGCCAAAGAATCTCTGTCACTAGAAACTTTAGAGAACAAATAGGACTTTTCTTTCATTATAGGAAAGTATTTATTGTTTCCATTTCTATTGGAAGCAGCTATATCATGTACAAAAGGGTTGGAAGATGACAGTTCGTTCCAGAAAGGGTTAGTCTTGGAAACAGTATGGGCATGTTTGAAGAGATCAGACCACTCAATATCCACATCCATTTTGCTTTCATTGACATCTGTTTAAGAGAAGAAAAGGAAAAAAGAACACCAAGTATTTCCTAAATCACAGAAACTTGAGACATTCCATTAATTTCCAACTGACACTCTTAAAATGACTGACAGGTGACTACATTTATCATCTTCAAATATGTACGAATCAAGTTGTTAAGGGATATATTTGTATGTTCTCACTTCAGATCATTACAGAGCATCAATATAGACTATCAATGATTTTAATGAGCATTAACAATTTTCATTATAACTAATAATAATAATAGTACTAACAAATCAGCACTGAAGGATGTAAAAAATTTTCTGCAAAGTACTATGAACACCAAGAAATGTTAAGTAGCATCAAGCATGCTAAGATCCCATAAGGTTTAAGCCATTACATTTCAGTAATCCTTGGTCTCTTACAAAATTCCATTGGTTTCTTTCATTTGTGACTGCCTCTATGCAAAAATTAAGCAACAATTATTTCCTTTTTCAGACACTGTGAATTCCTTTTCATGTTAGAGAGCTTGTATTTAATTCGTATCAGCATTCTCACAATTTATCTCAGTGTGAGAGGAATTTGTTCTACCAGCTTTTGTTTTAAAAAATCATTTTTATTATTTATGAATTCCTTTACAATCTGAAATTCAGAAAAAAAAAATGATTTGGTGGCAAATAGTTTTTCTGAGATTGCATTTAGATAGAATAATAGAATCCTGGAAGATTTGGAAAGACCATTGAGATCATCTAGCCTTATCTTCAATAGACAAATAAATAGGAAATAAACAATAAATAGACAAATAAGGGCATATAAGTGATATTTAAATGTGTGGGGGGTTTTTGTTTTTGTTTTTGTTTTTTTTATAAGAATACTTATCATTAACAATGTCTATTTGCTGTGAATATAAAATGCCCTAATATTTTTTACTAACAGTATACTAATAATAGTTCACAAAAAATGGCTTATATGTTGATTGACTCACACTTCCTGCTACAGAGTCTCTTTGACTTTTTGCACTAAGAGTTTCTGTCACTAATAGTTTGGCACTGTTCCATACAAGGTTATACCACCCTTTCTCTGTACTTGCTTAAAATCCTATAAGGAATTTTAATTTTAGTTTTTAAAAAACTCAGCATTTCTATTAATTCAGCATGTCTATATCCTTCATTATTACACTTCCCATAGCAGTTTTCAAGGTTATTAATTATTGCTGAAGTACAGGAATGGCAGTGCATTCAGCTAAAAAAAGAACTGAAACACTTGTACTTTTCAGTTCCAGTTTTTCGTGAACTGTGACAAAAAGCCTGAACAGTGAAATTTTTCCACAGTTCCAGTAAAATCCCAAATGAGAAGAACCAAAATTGAAATTATCTGCTTCCTAGCTGCCCATCTGGAAGGCTCTAGCATTGTCTCAACCAGAGTCTTTGAAAGGAGCTGCCAGCAGGAGCAAGCGTGAGGCCACCACACTGTGCTGGGCTGCTCAGTCACCAATTGAAAAGGACTTTCATTTCTGTCCAGTGTCCAAAAGCTTTCCCTGCATTCCAATGCTATTGCAGTAGAAACATCATATTTTATATATATATGGAGTAAAAGTCTATGAATTTATATATACATATAAAAAAATAAAAATATCCCAGACTCCATCTTAAATTGTATGTTTCCACAGAAGTCTGAGCAGAAAGCTCTGACAGAACCCATGTCATTTGCCTGGAGTCTCTTGCATGCCAAGCAAACTGCACAAGTTACAGAAGTGCAGTACATTAGCAAGGACAGCAAGTGTGAAGCTCACCATTAGTCACATCTGCAACTGGACAAAAGATAAGAGGTCTATGTTGTGAAGGAGAATGTTTCCTTAACTTTTAGTTTAAAAGAACTGTGAGATTGAAGTAATTCTGGTTTTAGCTCACATTAACAGATCACATTCAACCCAGGGTTTTCTACAGTCCAAAACTCAAGCTGTTAAGCTGAGCTAATGTCAAAATTCCTTTTTCAGATTTCTTCTATTTTACAGAAATGCTACATTAATGAAGTTTAGCTAAGATTTCTCTCTTCTCCTCCCATCTCCATCTACAACACATCCTAAATAGCACTTATTCATATAAGGATAATGATTCCTCCTAACCTGACTGAACTACAATTGTCATGACAGGGAAATTATCTTATGTTGGCAAGTTTCTCTTAGGGGACAGTGCAACAAACCCTGCACTCTGACTCCAAGGATAAACATTATGGTTTGAGCTGCACAAAGCACAAGCAATACAAGAAAAACAAACAAACTACAACAGTTGTGCGGGAGTTTACAGGGTAGCTGTAGCTCTTAATACTATCAAGAGTTTTGCAGAAGTACAAGCTTGAGATGGAAAACCTTAATAAAGAAAACAGCATTAGAGACATACTGTAGGTGGCTGAAGGTATCCGGTCATCCACGTCAATCAGAGTGCCCTCTGACCTGCTCCGTGGAATCTCTGAGTTAGGGAGGGAGGCTGTTCCACTACTGGAAGTGTTTCCCTCCTAGGAAACAGATAAATGTGTAAAACATTAGCAAGTATGCAGGAGTTTTGCTCATGTGATGGGGTAAATGAAAAAACTTGGTAAGTGACGTTATGGTTTAAGAGCAGATTTATGGAGTTTGTCCAAGATCACTGCAGTCCTGAGTGAGTCTCACTGCCTAATTTGAAGCAAAAGCACCAGATGTGACAGCTACAGTACAATGCAGCACCCTAGCATTTGGGGAAAACAAACAAATCACATAATTATATGTCCTGGAAGTATAAATGAGCCAGTTATACATTAATTTCCATTATGAATGGCTTGTATAAAAACTTCATAAAAATAATAATAAACATCTCATTTCCTGTTTTCAATTAAGCTTGACTAGAAACATTGAAGGAGAAGGTCTAGATCTGTTCATTCCTCTGTCAAGTAATATAAAATATTTCCATCCCGATAACACTGTAAATGACAGCAGCCAATAAAACCATTAAGACATATGGAATTTTAAAAATAAATAAATAAAAACAGGGGAAGGGAATGGGCAAATTATAGATTTTTTTGTGGTCCATCCACAGGATAGAATAACAGCCTGCTTTGTTCAGGAGTCTGCTGTACTGCAACCTGACACTTCTTCAACAGAAACTTCAGCTGACTCAGATCTTGTTTTTATTGTGATTAAAAAGAGGGGGGGGGAAATGCCTTGAGGCAGGTTTTGCTGCGGTTATTAAAAAAAAAAATAATAATAAATTAAGAAAGGAAAAAAAAAAAAAAGGAGTTTTCAGTGATGGTTCCAGTAGGTGAATTACGGGAAAAAAGAAGTACGTTTTATACTAGAAAATTACTGAATGAGAAACTGGAAGCCGGATGACTGTTTCCATTGTGCACAGTGCAGTGGCTGAAGATGTGATTTTTTTTTTCCACTGCAAATTTAACTTGGTACCTTTTATTCCTATGACAATGGCTACCTTCAGCAAATGGCAATCTGATCAGATGCTGATTTGCACTCAGTCAGGATGGAAGGCTGATGTCTGGCTAAGGCTGACAGCTAGCCAGTGCCTTTGCTGTCATGGGGCTGCAAGCACTTTTAGGTTCCTGCTACAAGAAATCTCAGGCTTCAGCTTTAGAAAGGCTGATTTTAGATAACATTGGAAGCTTGCCTCCAAGACTAATAGTTTGTATCTTCTGCTACTAATGCCATACTGAAACCAAATCTAAAATGCCTCTTTCACCCTGACACTGTAATTCCAACAGCTGATATCCCATATCTGTATAAAATTATCACCATCTGCTGTAAGGAGCATTATCTTTGATAATGCATCTGCTTTCCTACAGAGTAAATGTTTTCCATTTCTGCTGTATCTTGAAATGCTGAAAAACTGAAAATGTTGTAAAAGTATGCTGGATTTTTATCTCAGATTTCCATTTCGAGGATTTGGGGTGTTTAATCACCAGTCTTGACTGTAGAGACGTTACATTGGTATCCATAGTTTAAACTCCCAGTAAGTTTGCAAAAGGAAAGTTTACTTCTTATAGCATCAGTGCATGTGCACTGTCAGCACTGAACCCTGACTTATGATTTATTGACAGTTCTTTGAATAGTTAATAAAAAGAACAGGTATTTCAGTAGCTCTTTGAAAGGGGAGGCAGTAAGTTAAGATGAGGATAGGGCAAGAGAGGGCAAGTAGCTGCATAAAGGCTAAAATAAGAACCCTTAGGGGAAGAGAGAGAGAAAGAAAAACAAATCTCTTACACAGTGGGTGTATGCCAGAGACATGAGAACAAGATTGCATATTGAAATCTTATACGCACTACAAACTTCTGCAGAAAGAATAAACCAGTTCCTGAAAGGTTCCTCTGGGAACTTGTTAAAACCTTCACCACTAGCCTGGCACAAAGACAGTAGAGACAGATACTGAAAAGGAAAACCAATTTCAAAAATAAAGCCTCTCTCTCATGATGAGGGAGCCCTGTGATTTAGGCATGACTTCAGGCCAGCCAGAAAGAGGAGGAGAGAAGGGGGACAACCCAGATGTTTGTTTGCAAACAGTGACCACATTTGGTCAGGATGCCACGGGATGTGGGAAATTTTGAGGACAAGCTGTACACATACCATGGGGGTACTGTGTGCTGTGTGTCCTGAGCACAGTGACATGATCTGACAGCAGGGCTGGATCCCATTTCCTCTGTGTTCCAGCCTTAGTGCTGGGAGTGCTTAAACTCCCAGTGCCACTGTATCAGACTCTGGAAATAAGAAAGCCCAATGTTTCACCTTCTCTGTGCATAAATTCTTTGATAAAATAGTATCCTGACTGCAGCTTTGGATAGGACAGCCCTATTAATTAGAAAGTTACATCAGTAAGTTCAGATGATCACCTGCACAGGAGATGAGTGCACATGGGATGAAAAACCTTGCTGAATAGGAGCAAAGGGAAAAGTTATGAAAAATCTTTGCTGCAGAAAGAGGAAATTATGTATGGGAAGAAACAGAAGCTATGCTTTTCATTTGCTGTAGCTGCTGAGTAAGAAAGATGTAACCTGACAAGTACTTAATGGTGCAGAGAATTATTTGACTGATAGTATGTCAGCTCACAGCATGAAGTGAGTAGGAAATGAAGAAGTAAAGAAGTTGGAAAGAGATAATCTACGGAGGTGACCAGAGAGCAAACCTGACTGTAGATAGACATGACACTTTTCCGTAAGAGAGAAAGAAATAGGTAGGTAGGTGCAGACTGCTGTTACTGCCTGGAGGGCCCTGATCAACCCACTGGGACAGGGAAAGCAGAGCACATAGCTCGTGGCAGGCATGCTGCAGACTGTCACAGGGGAAGAAAAACACATTAGAGGGAAAGTCTCAAGTAGAAAGCTGAAATTTGCAGAGAAGCCAGGAGACAGATTTGCTGCAAACAGCATTTTTGCTGCATGCAATGCCTTTGGAAATGTCTTCCAGGTCTTTTAAAATTCAAGTGCTTTTTTTTTTTTTTTTTTTTTTTTTCTCTTCTTCTAGAGTCGCTACCAAAGAAAACATGTCCTGCTGTGCTTAAAATAGTGGTGAGGAAAAAAACAAAGTCCAAAAGCAAACACTTCCCCACTGCCTCTGCCCTCAAAAACAAGACAGAACGCATTCCTTTGCGTTTTTAATGTATCAGCATCCCAGAGTGAGACACCAGCAATATGCCTTTCATTCAACCTTAGCCCTGTTTGGCCTGCTTCAAGAAGAGTCTGCGTTAACATCAGAGTTCTACTGTGGCAGTTTCACCCCACAGACTCCTTGCACATGTAGTGATATTCAGGCATTATTCACAATGATTCATGGCATTTGTATCTAGAAGTTTTGCCATTTGCAAATACAAGACAAGCAACACAAGCAGATGATGGAGATGTACTACATTCCTCAGGCTCACTCAGCTGTCATGCAGGACAATGACTTGCTAGTTACAGAGGCTGGATTATTAAATTTACAAGTATAATTCTGAAAATGGTGCAAGGCCTCCTCATCAGAATGTTAAATACAGTATTCCTGACCTAAACAAATACACAGAATCATTTAACTTCTATCAAATGAAGAAAAGGATTTCTAAAGAGAAAGCAAAACAAAGGAGAGAGATGGTTTCAGAAGGTACTACACATCATCATCAAATCTAAAATACCTCCTGTTTTAAACAGATTAACACATCTGCAACTGAATATCAGTTACACCAATGGGTCGTATTACAACAGTCCCTTGGTACTCATGGTCTGCAGACAGGTCATTGGACATGAGCCTACCAATCTCTCGACCACAACGCTGAACTATGGTACTGTAGCTAATGGTAGCAAAGGACAACGAGCAAAGTTTTCAGTTGATGTGATACAGTCTTCAGATTACTGCCTTAGCCTAGGATACGTGACACAGTTGAAAAATTGGTTCTGTATCTGATTTTGTACTGAGAAAGCAGTGGCTTTTAATGTTCAAACTAAAGTTCTCAACCATATGTTACCTATCTTACCAATACTTAGCATCAGCAATGTTAGTACCCTAGTATGATCCTATTACCTGTCACTTTGCCTATAATGGTGAGAAAATGTTTTCAGTTGATACATTTACTAACTTATTCTGTTTTTAAATAATTGACTCATTTGGTACCTACTTTTCAATTCTGAAAACTTATCATATTACGATAATGTGATTTGCAGATGCAATCACACTCCTGCCTGAACCCAGGTTTTAAGGTTTCTGCAGACCCAAGATCTCTGTGTGGTGATGCTTGTAACCAACATAATCGCTGCTCATAATACTTCATTTGAGCTAGCTTTAAAGGGAAAACTGTAGTCTTAGTGAAACAAAGAGCAGGACCTGAAGTGGGTCATCCTCTCAGTACATTTCCACAACTTCACCAGGGGCTTTTTATAGCCTCCACTTAGCTCTGCACTACCCAAAGTAGCCAGTTTGGAGAATACTTTGCAAGCAAAAAGTGCCTACACTCCCTTTACAAAGCAAACACCCTTCCTTTCATTCCACACATCTAGACTACAAAGTTGCCTGTTGTAAGTGTAAGGACAATGGCCTTTATTTTTTTACTATATATAATTTACTATTTTCCCTTGCACATGGGAACATTGCTTTCCAGAAACCTTGAGTATGCTTAGATAAATCTTGATGTTGTATTTTTATGTTTCAACTACCACACTGAAATAAGTTATGCTTTCTCTTTGGCATCAGAAAAAAAGACAGATATATAGAGAGATACAGATATAGACCTTTTTTTTCCACCCGTATAACCAAATAAATTTTTAAACAACTGAAAATGGAAAGTAAGGATGTCTTTAACAACTTTGTACCATTAAGTCATAATATTACTTCTTTATTCTGAACAAAGAACTTCCCAAGTTTATTTCCTTAATTTTTCTAAAAGCTCATTTACTTCTTCTCAAAAGCCTCTAAGAACAATGATAGTGATATTTTTTAAAAAACAAACAAGCAGACAAACACAATGGATTCTCAAGTGCCATGTTTACATAAACTTACTGTGGGAGCACAGAGTTCCTTCACTATTGGAGGTCACAGAGCTTACAACTTACTACTGACAGTTATCCCATGAGTTACACCTTCAAAAGTGATGTTGGACACCCTCTGTAAGGAGCATCTTTTATTTAGCAATCTGATTATAAATTTTCCATTTCTAAGTGATTCAGTGTTTCTTTGCGTGTGTGTGTTTCAGTGCCACCATAATATAAACTATATTGCACAGCAAAGGTAGGGCTTCTATGTAAAGTGTTCTGCATGTAAACCAGAGCCCTACTGCCTATCCTGTTCTTTTATATTTTTATAATAACCTAGAAGGATGAGAACTCAACTAGGAATCTCAGAACTTTTGCTAACTATTTATGTCCTTGTGAGCTATAGCTTTCACGTGATGATCAGTTTGTAAATACAGGATACTCCATCTGTTGAGTATTTTTCCCTTGCTTTCATCTTTTCCTGCTAATTAGGCTTTCTCATAACCAAGCTGTAGGCAGAGGTTACACTGGGTCTTTAATTGAGCAGCTTACCTGCCAGTTGAGGGACTATGGGGCCTTAGGCACCCACATGCTGTGTCTGCTTAGACAGCACTCCCAGCTTCCCTGCAGAGTGTTTATTATGCTTTTCCCAGAAAAAAAAGGCTCGTGAATTTGCAGAGGGACAGATATAAGCTGTGGTCTCTTTGAGAGCAGGGGGAAAAGAAGCAGCAATAACATCTATAGTTGTGAATGATTTACAATGTCATGGCTGACAGAATAATAAAGGGAATTTTTTATTTTTATTTTTATTTTAACTAAAAGCCTGTGTCTTGGAGTCACAGTCATAGCAAAATAATAATAATAAACAAAAACAAAATAAAAATAAAAATTAGGCTTCCTTTTTCCATACACTGGATTTTGGCAACATCTAAATGTTTAATGTTCCTACAGTTATATATGGAAAGCAGTACACTTGCTATCCACTCAGAACACAAGTAAAGGATAACAATTTCCAGGAAATCCAGTGCAGGAAAAATAGTGAACTTGTTCTTCATCAGAATCCAGCATTCATGCATTTCATCAAGTCACATATTTCCCAAAAGTAACTAATTGAAGGGCTGAGCACAGGAAGGGGAAAAATCCCTCTTGACTTTTAACATTTAATGTCTCAGCTAGTCCAGTGGCGTGATAAGTGAAACCCTTCAAAAGCTGCACTCTCTTCATGGCGCTAGTCAAAGCACCAAGGAATCCACCAGCAGAGAAAGGTGATTGTTTTATTCACTCACAGTGCTTCTAAGCTCTTAACTTTATAATTAGAATCAATATAGTGATGTTAAGCATGTATATCAGCTGGACAAGTTGCAAAGATGTAGGATTTTTTTCCTATACCAAACTAAAACAGACACAATAATGCAATGTGACTGACAGTGTGCCTGGACCCAGTCTTGAACTTCCAGCCGTGAAATTGACATACCTCCCTAGGTACTGAACCTACATTTCCTACAGCCATAGACTGAAGATACTTAAGCAAAACATGCAACATGAACCTCAGAGAAAATTCAGCTTGAAATGCTGTCTGTATGAGGCACTATGGTGCGCTCTTTTAGGAAAATGAGGTGAATGCCTGAAGAAAGACCCCAGCCTAGGTTGTTAAGTGGATCTAGTTTAGAGAGTTTCTAACTATAGCATAGTCATTCTCCAGCACACTCAAAAATTACATTTTGTTTTACTTCTGACTTTGTAACTGACACACGAATAAGTGACAGAACAAATAGTATATCTGACAAATTATGAATTGGTTTTTTTTATTATTTATTTTTTAAAGAAAAAGCAGATACGTGTCTTTCATGTACTGATCTGTTTTGGCTTGTTTAATAGTCCTTGGCATTTTAGCAAAATCAGGAAGAGAGCATCCAGTGGAGTCTTAATCACTGTGACTCTTCCAAAGGAATATTGCGGAAAGCCCATATTTTCTTTACTGCTTTTTGTGGGAACCATAGACTACAAAACTTGGTCAGGACTTTTTCTCTGGCAGTGAGATGTCATTTCATTGAAAACATTTGTGCATGCATTGCTAGTGACAGGATACCCTTTAAGTTGCACCTGCCAGTATTTTGAAGTTATTTTTGATATTGTTTGCTGAAACTGTAATTTTGAAGGGAAGAATTGAGAAGAAGTCAAAAAAAAAGCAAATTTTGTTCTCAAAAAGTCACACCCAGTACCTCTTATTATATTGCAGACACTCCCTATACAAATATTCTTGACTGGAAAAAAATTTAAAAAAAAAATTAAAAATCTTACTTATTTTAAAAGGAATTTATGTTTAAATGGGTAATTTCTCTACCAGTGAAGGACATTTTAATCTCCAAATTGTATTCTTAGATATTTATGAATAGATTGTTAAAAATGACATACTTTTACAGAAATAATATGATTAATATGAAATAATAGAGCCAGATGGATCCTGAAGTGGTGATGATTCAGCAAAAAGAATTAAGTCAGAGGAAGATAAATTACCATATAATATCTGATCCCATCTAAAAATCCATCTCTGATTGCAGCAAACTAGGTATTTCAGTATTAAGAAGTACTACATATGAAGACAGAGGAATGGCTGCTTTAAACATTGCTGGTAGTTTAATACATGCATGTGATGCTGAAGATTGCATGCATGTTATTCTAAGGAAACATTCGATTTCAAGATTTGAGTCAACAAGTTCCCAAAAAATTCCTTGCCCTTAAATGTCTAAAGTTAGTTCTCAAATCTTGCTGCTTTACATTTCATTGACTGAACTATCTGTTCCTATTTAGAGAGAAGCGCATGCCTGTACTTCTCTTATTTACTACCCAATGGTCATCCATTTTTATGCAATGATGACAAAGTCATCCTTCAAAGGGAGAAATAAGTGAATATAAGCACTGTGTGAGCTAGCTGTTCCAGCCCTACTCTTCCTCCAGTCCCTACATTCTTTAGTTCTTCATTTTCTCCATTACACTGCCATGTCCAACTGGGTTTCCAACAGCAGTACTTCCTCTTGCAATGCATACCGTTAGCATGGATGCAATACCTCAGTGGAAAGTTAGGTTTCCTATTCAGGAAAACCACATGATTTTAGTGCTACAGATAGTGTTGCCCATTGAAAGCACATTTGTATATTCCTTTTTCTGCCCCTGTGGAGTGCTCAGAGGCAGAAACCATACCTGAAGTCCTCAACAACATCTGTGGTTGACCGCTTGAATAGATGGATGAATTACTCATATGACAAATAAGAGAAAACCATATTTTAGCCCAGACATTCTTACACTGACTTTAATACCTTTCCTTCTAATCCTCTCCAAAAGCAACACAACAGCTCCAGCTCTCACTTCCTAGGCTGCTACAGGCACCATACCTCCACCTTGACATGTTCCAACTCTTCCTTCTAAGCCAACATCACTGACTTCTGAGGGCAAAATTTGATGAAGCAGATGAAAGTTATAGTGGCTCAGGAGTAGTTTGAGCAGGTACTACACAGAAGCCTGCCTGCCCATTCATTAAACTTTCTTTACTCAGCTCTATTTTTCCATGCCATTTGCCATGAATAAAACACTTTTTCTTTCTTCCTTTTGGTTGATATGTCAGTGGTGAGAAGAAAAAGATAACAAAGCTTTTGCTATTTTCTTACTTTCTAACTATATACAGGTGCATTTACTATGGCAGTGAGTGTTAGAGATGCAGAGGGAATGAGCATAGGCCAGCGGGTCAAGCACCAGAATCTCATCTCTCTGCCCTGTCCCCGTTCAAGATTTTTTACATAAAGTATACTCATTTTCGGTAATAATGCAGCTACTGCAAGACTGAGCCAGTGTCCAGCCTTGTGAAAATCTAGGTTCCAACCCTTTGTTTTGGTTCAACCTTTATAGAAACTGAATTTACCTTCCACTTCATATAAACTAAGCAAATTCAGTATTTTGTAATACTAACTGTCTCAAAAGGCTGCAGTTCTTTGACCTCACTGCAAAATCCTGTGTCTCATTTGCTATCTAAAACCACCTTTGCAGCCACATGATGCTCCATTCACTAAAAGGAATAACCACCTGGCATATGAAATAAAACAGCTATGTAGACTATTGCCAGCCTACTGTTATCAAGAAAATGTTACAGAAAATTTATCTGGGATCACTAGGATATTTAAACACTGATGATGAATTAATTTCATATATATTATTTTAAAAGGCAGTTTTCTTATACTACCTTAAGTTGAGGTTCTTCTGACACTGTTCTTGCAGAAATGTGGCTATCTCTGCCTGCTGGAAGAAAATGACAACAGTGCCTCATACACTGGCTACAGCAAACTGGAAAGAACAGAACCACCATTTCAAATATGCCTTAACAGCCTAGGGTAAAAAGATCCTACAAGTACCAGCACAGACCATGTCATTTGGGATTACTGCCTACATGAAGCTGGAGTTCCTCTAGTTGCCCATTTTCAGTTTGATCATTGATAGCAGAATAAAGTTTGCTTTGAACTAAAACCAGGTACAAGGTTACAAGTTGTATAAACTGAAATCCAGACCATGGTTATAAAGGCTTTCTAGAGTTGTGTATTTCTGACTTAGGAACCTGAAGGTATCTGCCATGTGCTAACTCTGAGGATTCAGCCTACGCAGAAACACCTTCCAAATGCCACCCCTAAAGAAATCTTTTTGGTTTCATCTTTGTAAGTTTGCTGTCCTTGTTCCACATGAACTGAAATGTGGGAGGAAGCTTCCACATCTTTACCATAAGGTCATTGCCTTTGATGTTAGAGCATTACACTCGTTGGCAGGAAGTCTGGAGTTTTGCATCTTTAACCAGCTCCTACTACTTCAGATAATAAGTGTTCAAAAATACATGTTATGAGAAATACTTCAGATTCCTGTAAATGAAATTAAACTTTCTTTTTTTTTTTTAAATACAATTTGGTATTTTATAATTTTTCTACAGCGATCAACATACAAAGCACATGAACAGTGCGTCTGAAAGACATTAGACCAAGAAACTCACTCCTGCCACTGCATGCATATCCTTGCCATTACTGTCAGGGGTTCCTCGTTTGAAGTATACAGGTGTCAAAACATGCAGTTATCATATTAGCATTTAACTTGTAAACATCAAACATGCACCTTGATGTGTAATAGCAAGTTACTTTGCTTAAGAGATTTTATTCCTTGGCTGCAGAGAGACTGGAGATTCCTGTTACTTCTCTTTGCTACAGACATGTGCAAACGTGTTTGTGCCACTTATTATTTGAGATTTTCAGTCTCCTGTTATGGTAAAAAGAGAAGACTTCCATCTTTCATGTCACCGATGATGACAAGCAGATATTTACAGAACATAAGATTCTCCAACCAAGAAGTATCAACTACAGAGAGCAGGAGGAATGTGAGATATGGAAGTCAAAATACAAAGGATATGTTCTGCTTCCAAAGTTTAGATGAAACTTAGTGAAAGTTATTATCCTCAGAACTGCAATAGACTGTGCTGAGCTTCACACCATGACTGTATGTTTATCAAGGCAGACTGAGTGTAACTGAATAGTTTGTATTGCTCTGTACGCTAGGTCAGATTATTTTATTTTATTTAGGTGATATCATTAAATTCATCTCACGCTACTGATTCTAGTACATTTTTACAATGCTGAGTCAATGCCTGTAGTCTTCATTAGGTATGCTGAATCACTAACATGCACACAAATACTTTTGTCTTAACGTTCTTTAGAGATTGGCAATTAAAAAAAAAAAAAAAAAAAGGCTTAAAGTATAATCCACAGAGAACATTTTGCCTGCAGGAGAAGAGTGAGCATTCACTCACTCCACTTTCTCCATATTAAGAAAGAAGCGATTTGCAACCCAAGGAAGGCATAGGCTGCTCAAGACACAGACATACCCGTCCCACCTCTCCCAAGAGGAACAGGGCTTGAGGCACATGGACTTTAGGACTATGGGCACGGAAACTCAAAAGCTGGCAGCTTGTCTATTTGTTGGACACTTTCAGAATCACTAGATGTGATTTATTCACAGATTTCAAAGCCAAAAGAAACAAATTTATTGCCTTTACTCTTCCTATGCAGAACCAAGGGCTCAGACATTCACCTTACTATTATTCTGCCAAGCTAAATACATTTTTATTGACTTGGAACAGTTAGAGAGACATCCAATCTCAAGACCCAGAGCTGATGTTTATATTATGGTGGGACACGAATGAGGGTTACGGTTTAGTTTTTCATTTATATCCTGGCAGACCTAGCTGCAACAGCAACCCTCTCCTAAGCTTCGAACAAATACACAGTAAGCCCATCCTGGTCACAAGGAGCACAAGACAAGGAAGGGCAGAGACAGAAGCTGGTAGGAGGGAGGAGTGGAGAAAACCAGTTTACAGACCAAAAACTAAAACATGAGGAGATCAATAGGCATGTTACCATGTCTTTCACTCCTACCATAAGAGCTGCATAAACAAGCACTGAGCTTAAAAATCTGGCTCAGAACACACAGGAAACCAGTGACAGAACAGAGGACATTTGAGTGCCTTGGGAAGAAAGCTACCACGGCAAACAGGGCTTTGACAGTCACTGCATAAGTATTACAAGAGCCATTCTTCATCTCAAAATGCTCACACTCTAAAGAGGCAACTAACTGAAGAATAAGGCAAGCATTAGAAACAGCTCCTGAGAGCTGTGTAGCATGGGCACATCTGGCCTTGCTTTTCAGCTATCAGAAGAAATCAAAAGCAGCAGTTATGTTTAACACGTTGTAGAAAATTACCAATATAGAGAGAGATTATACACACTCACCACTGTTTTTCTTTATTACTTCATAAAACAAAAAAAGAAAACAAACAAAAAGTAGTGATGGTGAATGCAACTTCTGTTAAGTGCAGCTTTCAAGAAAATTGTCCAATTATGATTTACAACTAAATTATTTATGAATCCTTCGAATATTTCAAAGCACCTCAGAACAGCACTTATCCCACTGAGCTACCATGCTAGCTTCTCCCACAGTCCTCATAGCTATGTGGAGTTTAACTGTGGGTTTTTTTAGCTCACTGAATTAATGTAACCCACAAATTAGCCCTGTGTACTACCTAGCTGCAGGACTGGAAAACTTTGCCCCATACCAGCTCATAGTAGTTTGTCCAATGCATGGAAAGTGCAGGGTAAGGTTTTGTTTAGCTGTCCTCTTCCCACCCCTTGAGAGATAACACTTGTGAACACTTCAGCTAGAAGCTCCTTCTGGTGAGAACTGCTAGATGTTTCCTTGGGTGTATTTCTTGCATTGCTCATTTCACTTTTATAATATATAGTATAAAACCTACTGGAAGCGAGTTAGAGAGACCAAGTTTCAAATGGGAAGTCAAAAAACTTCACATACCCACACACTGAGCAGAAGAGCAAGCAGCCATTACTCAGGTTCAAAGCACTATAATTTCATACAGAACAACAGGTGACAAATTATGCTGCAGGAATTAGGGCAGCATTACAAGTAAACAGGGAGTTCTTGTCTCCCTGATATGTTGAACCCTTCATCTTTACAGAGACCCTTAAATTAGGGCAAGCAGATCAGAGAAAAGGAGCTCAAAAAGGTGATCACCACACTACAGGCTTTTCTCCAGGGCTCAGAGTTAGTGCTGCATGAGATCACCTATGAATAAAGCCAACCACCTAAAAGTCTTGCCAGTGGCCCCACCCCTCCCCTCGGTTATTTCAGGCTAAGTCATTTCCTTTTAATTATGCCGCTTAGTGCATGTAGAAATACAGTTTCTTCTTCTTGTAAATACATACCCAAATTCTGTTCCCAATTAGATCATAGGACTTAAATTGGACTGCAGGATCTGCCAGAGATGGATCACAAGTTTTGATCCTACTGGTGAAAGTTTTGATCTTGATAGACCCAGGCTAAGGTGGGAACTCAAACAACTCATTAAGTCACCGCACAAATGTTTTCTTATACAGCTTACTGCAGCCAGCAGGCAAGGAGATGTTTGCTTTGGTGTGACAGTAAGAGGACTGGCACAGTGGGCAAGCAATGCCGTTAGCAGGTAGGACTAGTAAGTAAAAGCACAAACAGAATTAATACCATTATTTTTTTAACCAGAATTCTGTGAAAACTGAAGTAAAAGTCCATTACGTAGTTCACTCCAGAAGTAATGTCTCCTATTTATTACCATGGAAACTATAAGAACTGCAAAGAGTGCCATAGCACTATTGATAGAGAATTCTCAGTTACAAAACACTACTCTTCAGTATTGTCACGTCCCCTTAGCTATGCATTTTTGTCAGTAATGAACAAAAGCCTGCGTGTCACACACCTTAAGAATCCATGCCAGTGGAGGTGATCCACTGTTACTGTCACTGCTGCTGAAATGCACCACCCCACATGTTCACTGTTTGGTCTCTGTGAAGTTTCAGTAGATGTCAATGAATGTCAGTGGGTACCATTTTTTTCTGCATAGAGGAATTTAATTCCACTCCTTTGATTCATCCACACTTCCGTATCAGATGCCGTTCTGTCAGACTGCCCCTCTGCTGCCATCTATATAATGGTAACAAAATGTAAAGAAATATTGACAGGAAGGTTCAAGTTCTACTGCCATAGCATCAACATCTGCCCCTGACACCATGGGCCAACATGACAAAATAGCAGGCATTATACTTTTGGAACAGTTCTTTCACTTGAGAATCATCTTAAATGTTTGTGAGCTCCCATTTGGAGAAAGTGAGAATTATATGCTTCTATGGAGAGAGGGATGGACATCAGAGTACTCAGAGCAAGCTCGGGATAGAACTAAGGTCAAATCTGTCATGTTTTTAAGGCTTTAAACAAGAGACAGGATCACATGGCAATTGTGCTTAAGGCTAAGGCTGCTCTTGAGCATGCTACTTGGTTGCAGGGCTGGCTGTTCCAGAAACCAGCAGTCTTACTGTTACTTATCTGGTCTCACAGTGAGCTGTCCCAGGCACCAATGAGTCAGTATCTGTACTGCTCTGTGGGATGTAATAGAAAGGTGAGAGAAGTGGGACTACCATGTTCAGCAGCAAGTAGCCATTAGAGCAGCTTAAACGTAAAGCAAGACCTTTCCCAAAGTAAAATAGCAGCTCCCCGTGTCTCAGGCATGTTGTGAAGAGGAATACAAAGAACATTTTGACTTCAAATTCTTCAATGGAAACATACTTCCTCTAAGAACTTGAAAAGATCCTTTTCCCATTGATACAGCTAAGGAAAATGGCTGATTCAACTGTCTACATTTAGGATTCCTATAACTGTCATCCAGAGTCTTTTGGACTACAAATCCTAAGAGCAGAAGATCTAGAAGTGCCTGTTGTAGGCTGCCAAAATGCCCACTGGGTTTCAGAACAGAGTCACCCATACACTAAGAAGAAGGCAGCATCCTCAGGTTCGTAAGAAAGATTTCATCCATAGCTGGCTTCCTCCTGAGTAGACTGGCTCAAACAGAGAAGCTCAGCTGTGCAAGTAAGGGACTCCCATCATCACAGTGAATGCCTCCTATGAAATTCATTTAAAGGAACCTAAAAACCTTTCCCATCCCCCACAAAGAGTACAATATATTATCCTTGCAAGCTCTAAGGCTTCCCTTTCCTGAAGCTTTTCATGGTTCAAAGCCCTGCATCAACTTTGCTTCCACTCCTCCTTATGCATGCACTCCTGTGGCTAAGCACACTGAAGTACACAATAGACACTGAAGTAGACACTCACTTCACTGAAGTTCTGTTGGGTGGGAAGGCAAGGTCAGTGAAAAGTAAGCTGAAAGTGTTTGCTCACAAAGCAAAATATTTTGGTTACTCGTGCTCCAAGAAACTACAAAGAACTACCAGAAATTTTAATAACTTGAGCAGCATAAGATTAAGTTTGCCGCATATAAGAACATCAAGTGGCATTTTTGGAGGTACACTTTTTAAATGTTCTTATGAATTGAGTTCTAAACTAGTTTCAGTTTCTTAGGAAAAATTTACTAATGACTCTGGACAAGTTTGCCTGAAGTACAGAGACGCCAAAAAGTCAAATAAGATACAGGACTGTACTAAGAAGCAGATGAAAATATGGAAAAATATTACAGAGCCAACACATATACATGTTTCATATGAATATATGACCTCAGCTTTACTGAGAATGCTTCTCTAGAAGTTAAAAAGACTTAAGGTTAAATCAGTCTAAACTTTGTGTAATAGCAGCAGGGTATGGGATTGTCAAGACAGGGACACTGTTAAAACAGCTCCTTTCTGTTTTTCCAACCACATTCCATTTCCCATCATTGGATCTGGGAGGAAACTTAGGATCCTATGTAGTATTTTGTAGTAGAAGGGGTGGAAGCGTCTGTAGTTCCAGAGAGATCTATGCTTACTATGTTCTCTTTTTTTTCCTTCAAGTACACAGCATAGAGTTTCTGGTGCAGAAGTCTGACATACCACAGATGCCACTGACAAATAGCTCAGATATTTATAAAGGAGATCCTTTAGTGACCATCATATTCCATTGACTGATTGGCTCTTCGGATTCAGTCTTTTGTTTTTTACATTAACATGATTTATATTCTTTCACTTTGTGAATTTGGAGTTTCATTCACTTATTCTGCATTCTTATTTTAAGACTGAACTTCCCCAAATGGGACTCATTCCAAAGTTTACAGTAGCATGAACATGGATAGTTTCTAAAGTTCATCTACTGTGGAAAAGAGAAAATAAAGGCATCTGATGTGAGAGTACATTTCAAAATTTTGTTTTCCCTATGATACCTTCGTAGAAATCCCTCACAGAGAGTCCACCAAACACCAACATTCTTGGGCCACAAGCTGAAAGTCCCTATGACAGAGTTAAGAGAAAACTGAGTAACAGAAGCATGCAATTGAACACAATTAACCATTCTCATAATGAGAGGAGAGGAGAAAATAGACAGAGAAGAATAACATTTAAAACCAAACATTTAAATACTCAATAAGCCTTTTACTGCAATATATAATTGCTTGTTGAACAGATTCCCAGAGGATATTGTTGAACTAAAGAGTTTAGTGGACACAACTGAAGGTATTCCTCATTTTTAATGTACTCAACATCAACACAATTTTACAGCTTCCAGGAAGACAGTAATCAGCTTCTATTTGTGCTGTAAATCTCCCTGGATGTCACCCATCCAAAACAGACACCATCAAGCTAGTTCCAATGTGTAAGTTCTTCACTGGAGCATTTCATGTCAACCTCTGTAAAAAATACGGTTTTGGGCTATGAAGAGTGTTGTTTCCAATGTGATAATTTGTTTCTCCCAAAATCTGTGCAATGCATGCTAAAAATGATCCCTTCCCTCCCCCACTTATTCAGAAGGATACTTACTTTCGGTTCATAGTAAATGTACCTCCAAATGATTCTCAAGCTCTAAGATTTTGAACAGACTCCTTTAAAGAGTAATTTTTATCAAAGCAGAGGTGTTACTAGCTGAGCAATAATAACAGGTGGGAAGAGAACAAAAACTGTTTCTTCCTTGTCTTACATTTAAATGTGTGGTTGTTTTGTTTGTTTGTTTGTGGGGTTGGGATTTTATTTCATTTAAACAGACTAGCCAGCTCCACTTGTCATATTTTTAGCCATAGAGAGAGTTTTTTCAAGGTCTGTCAGCAGTTTTTTTGCATTCAGCATAGAGATACAACCTTTCAAGAATCCTTTTAATACAGAACAAATACGTTAAATGTCAGAAGCATACATGCTCTTTAAACTCTGTTTTTCTGATTTCTAATAGCTTTCTTGTTAACAATGAAGATGCTGATGTGGTGTTCAGCACACCCTCTTGCATGTTCCAGACCTCTCTCTGACAAAGCGCTCGGGGCCAGAGCAACTGCTGCATGCATCAACAGGAATATTTCTGTTCATACAGAAGAAAAGAGAAACAGAAACAGAAAGAGAAAAAAAAAAACAGAACCTAGCAACAACAAGGAAGTAAATCAATAAATAAAAGCACATACCCACCCAACCAGCAGTGGCTTTTTTTTCACAAAAGATGAAAGACATGGAAGGTCAGCTTAATACTGGCTAATTTAAAGTTTTTAGGGTCTCAGTATTATTTTTCCTCTCAGGAGTGGCAATCACCAGCAATTAGCAAGCATAGTGCCTTCTTCCATACATTTCAAACTACCTTAGGGTACAGTATCATGCAATCCAAAATATACAAAGGTTCTGCACCTTCTCTAGAGGTACCCAGCACTAGCTATAGCCAGAAACAGGATAGCAGACTGCAGCTTTACTACTAAGTAAACAATAATTGCAGTATCTCAGACCCTCAGAAATACTTTAAATACAAACATACAAACACTTCATATATATATATATATATGTATATATATATATATATATTTAATAATAAAAAAAAAACAACAACAAAAAAAACAAAAAAAAAAAACAAAAAGTAAAAAAATAAAACAACTCACCATTCTGGAAACTAAGATCCTCCACTTAGATCCAAATTATGCCGTGGTTCGGGACATCAGCCCTGTTGAAAGAGCACCTATTTCTTTGCTCTGGCTTTGAAAAATACCAGCGTGCTGAGGGCTGGGTTAGCTGCTAAGAGCACACCTGGTGTGTGTCTGTCTCGGAGAGGTGCTGAACAATGCCTGCTGGAATTTGCAGTCTAGCAAGTACCTAGCACCACTTGTGCAAGAAGTCAGAAGAGAGTGAAGGAACTACATTACCCACAACTGCCTTCAGCTGGTTTATGATTACACCTGAAACCAGAAGAGGTGGTGTGGGAGTTTCGCCCTGGGGAGGAGAGATAGGCGCGCGTGGAAAAGAAGAGAATGTGTTCTCCTTATGCGCTGCCAGGAGCTGTTTAAGGTTTTCTGCTTTCACAAGCCACATGACAGATCTGTTGAATGTGCTTGGAGGGGGCAAAGGAAGGGCTTCTGATAAAGTTCAGGGTTAGAAATAATTAGATTTAGAGGCAATGAATACAGCGACCAAAATTGCATGAACCTGTTGGACCGGTTTGGGGATCTCCATGCATGTAAGGTAATCAGACAACTGGGTATGAGGAAGCAAATGAACAAGGGGCTGCAATGGCTTGAGAAGACACCTATAGAGGAGCCAAGGCAGAAACATTCCAAGCAGAAAGATTTCCTTTTGGCCCTGTGACCTTTAGGAAATTGCGTTTTCCCAAGCATGATATCACAGTTGATGCAATAATTATTTCAGCATTCTTTAGGATATAAAGACAAAGACCATAGTCACAGAGAGGTATGATAAATGGTCTTTGAAGCGGGCAAGTCATGGGTAGTTGGAGAAAATATGATTTTCCTGTCCAGTTCTTATGTGCCAACACTATTTTAGTAGCACTTAAAATTCACAGCTGAAGATTTCTTTTGATGAAAAGAAGCTTTGCAGACTTTCTAAGCCAACCTCCAAAAAGCTGAAATACAAACCAAGATAAAAAAATTGTAGAAAAACAGAATCCTGGAGCAGATGGTGTCAATACTGGTGGGCAACTTCCAACAAAAAAAAAAAAAAAAAAAAAGTGTGGTTCTGTCCAACCAGGGCTAGTAGAAAAGTGAAATCAAGTTAAGCAAATAGTTTAATCTGGTAAAAGTGTAAGGGGAAATGTATTTGAAGGAATAGTACCAGCACCATTTCAACTAAAGGGTCATTCCATTGCAGCCCCTACTATTTTTCAAATCCTTCAGAGAATTCAATACTTTCTCTTCTACCTGCTCATCCAGAAACAGCCTTCCTAACTGATTTTATGGGATTGTGAAAGTCTATTTCATATAATAAACTGAGGCAGTGATGGTGACAGAGATTAAAAAGAAGATATGCTCCAAATGTCCTAACCAACTAGATGGATCGTTAAAAGGGCTCTGCTCTGCTGTCAGAAGCAGGAGGTTAGAGAACAGAAAACTTAACTGATTTCTATTTCCACTGCCTTTTTGAACATCTAGTTTGGAAACTCAAGGCCTGGAAATAGAACACATAGTTCAGTTAAAATTTTGTCATGAGATTAAAGGAAACATTTTCGGGGACATCTATTAGTTTGCTTGGAGATACTGAGAAAGCAAATATTTAATTTTTGTTATATATCTTACTTTCTTGGGGTTTTTAATTAGATTTTTAAATTTTATTTATTTATTTTGTTTATGTTTATGTGGTGGTGGGTTTGTTTTTTTGTTTGTTTGTTTGTTTCCTTGTTTTTTGAGTTAGGAATTACTATCCCTCTCTAATACAGGAGACAATGACACATCCAAACAAGCTGAAATTCATTGTTACAGTAATATCATTTGAATAGGAATGAAGATTTTGGTATCTTAATCTCTAAATTTCAACCTCATTTCTATCATCTCAAATTATTCCTTAAAATTTCTATTTAGCTAAAATACCTTCCTGAGACTTCATTTTCCTGAGTAGATCATCATTAGCTCAGAGAAGAAACATTAGTTCAGAGTAGAAATATTTTTAGAGCCGTATGTTTTTGACAGTCCTTCCTTTTGATTGAAAAAAACAACAAAAAAAAAAACAAAACAAAAAAAAACCAACACAAAGTATTTTACCTTAAACAGAAGAGCTGATTATTTTCAATATCTTTTTTGATTATTTTCAATATCTTTTTTTTTTTTTTTTTTTTCCCAGAGGAATGAATGAAAACTCAGTCAAGCTAATCTGCTTCTCAACTGTTTCTCAACTGGGAAAATATTGTAGAGGATATCTGTACCTGTAGCTTGGACATTGCTGACCCATGTAAAACACCTACAAGATTCCAGTTCACCTTTTGACTTCAGAACAGGGCTTGAGTAGTAATATAGTTTATCAGGGTGTTCTGTACAAGGGTGACCAGTGACCAGTAATGAGTTCCCATGTTATTATTAAAGTTTGCTACTTTTGTCATGTTACATAATAGAGCCTGCCATCTAAAGTAAGTGTTTAAAAGACAATGCTGCATACCCTGTTTCCTCTCCAAAACCATATTTGACTGGTCTGCTTTCCTTTCCAGACTCCACAGAAACCGGTACTCTGCAGCAACTTTTCTGTGAAAATCATTTGATGAGACTCTGTAATCTCCTGCAGCTTGATTCATTTTCAAAGCAAAAGCCTTTCATGAAGTAGATTAACATGTTAGGTTTTAGGAATGCTAAGCATTATGTGGATAGTTAGTAAGCAGTTCTGTGAGTTTAATTAACTGCACTGTTTACGTACAGGGGAAACCCACATGTTGGACACACAGACAAATGCAATAGCAGATGCTCACAAACTCATCTGGTAATATATTTTTTCACTTTTTTTTTGTTTGCTAGTCTCAGTCTACTTCACAGATATGCTTCTGTCTTGAAATGAGTGGAATTTGAGGAGGATATTTTAGTATATAAGTGGGGCCTAAAAGGGAAGATCTAGAAGCTGAGAAAACCTGGGAAGAGCAGGAAGTCTGTGGTGCAAGCTGGACACGATGGGTGAGCCCTCAGGAACACATTCACTAGTGTAGAAAGGGCAGAAGAGTTGTTCAGCAGCATACAGGGCTGTCAGCTCCAGGGTACAAGAAACATAATGGGATATTTGCCTCACTTTGGAATGGGGTGAGAGCCACCAAACCACATCCTTTGGCTTTTGCAACCTTACTGGTAGTGGTAGCAGGATCCTGGAAAGCCTGGGAGTATTAGATGTCATAATTTGGCTTGATGTAACAGAACACATATGGGAAGTGGCCACCATGTCTTCACTTCTTATTTGATTACATGTGCCTTACACTTTACTGATTTTTCCTTTTTGTTTGTTTAAATAATTACAAATTTTGATGTCTAATGCCAGCAGTGATTACAGGGTCAAAGGGATCACTTCAACTCTGTCTGTAAAGATTTATTTTCAACAATTTGAATAGCTGGCCAGAAACAGAGTACCTTTTTTGGACCTGACCTCAGTTTTGCTGCAGTTCTCTTCAGAATGATAAGCACCAGGGTTTTAAAGTATATTATACATTGTTCTCATTCCATTTGTTTCAGTTATTCCTAAAGCTTACAAGAGATAAAATATGAAGCCCCTGCCCATCAAGTCATTAAAAAAGAAGAATCATAAATCTCAAGCTACAAGACAGTTACCTAATGATTTTCCTGAAAATTAGCTGTGGCTACTACACGATTATTTATGTATACATGTAACAGGAAAAAAGGTACCATGTCAGGTCATTCTGGATATAAATAAACCACTCACACATGGTCAAATACAGGGTTTTTTTCTCCCCCAGACAGTGAAAGGAAAGCTTCCATAACAGACAGTATTCTGGCTGAAGATGTTTACATATGGGATAACAGCTTCCCTACACCTACTAGCAAAATAATATTTAATAACTAAGAGAGATGTGGGGGTGAGAATTGATTTCCTGCCAGGTCTATGCTAGAGCACCAACATACCATACTATAATTATGCTGGCAAAAAAAGTTTTGGCTGGTTGTGCTGATTCCAGAACCTTGAGTATAATCTATACCAGCAAAAGCACTGATGCTGCCAGTTCTGCATCCACATTAGGGCTTTTGCCAATATACAATATTGCCAAAAATCACATTCCTAAGGGACATTACTTATACTAACAAAAGTTTCTAATACAAAGCAGGCTTTACAAACACTAACGAATACTCCACCCAAGCAGGCGAAACTACCTTTCTTGATAAACAGTGAACCAGAGATATCAGGGAGTTCTGCACAAATGTGAGTAAGAACTTATTCACAGTGAGGGTGATGGAGCACTGGAACAGGCTGCCCAGGGGGGTAGTGGATTCTCCTCTGAAGATAATCAAGACCCACCTGGATGCCTATCTGTGCAGCCTGCTCTAGGAGGTCTCCTTTGCAGGGGGATTGGATTCAATGGTCTCTGGAGGTCCCTTCCAGCCACTACAATACTGTGATTCTATGAAAGCTTTTAACCAGTTTCCAAAGGATGGGATATAGTCATGGGCAATGGTAATCTGAAAAGTCTCAAATCATTATATATCCTTAGCAGGACGTCTTAGAATTCAGCCAAGGTGAAGATTTGCTTTTCAAAAAGCATCTGTTGTATTTTAATGAACACAGAACCCTTGGAATCAGTTCTGCATGGGAAACAACAGCCAATGTCCACAGGAGGAATGCATACTAAAACTGCTGAAGTCAGTAGGCCCAACTGAAACAGCACTGTGCAGCACAGGGTTTAGTAAAGAAAACATATTGAGTAGCAGGTGCTATACCTATGTTTATTATATCTACTTGTACTCTGAAAAAAAAAAAAAAAAAAAAAATTGAAATCAGTTCTCCAAAGTGATCTGGATCAAGAATTGAAACTCGTTAGAAGACAAATCATAGTTGTTTTGAGTAGAATATATCAACAGGAAAAACATCATGGTTTTCCTGTCGTATTTATGTTAGTGAAGGAATGAGTATAGCATGCCCTTACATGAGTGGAATGTTATAAATATCTTATTAAATTATTTTTAAAAGAGGAGTGGGAGGAATTGTTTGCTTCATTTGTGTTTGTAGTTCTTCTATTTAGTGAATAAAAAACTTTAAAAAGAATCGTCAAATCCAAACATTAACATGAATAGCTAGCTGGAAAATTGGACCGAAGAACATCAGGGCGAGAGCTTTCTTAAATGAGGAACCTGTGGTTGCCAAAAGGGACTTGGAAGAAGGCCTCTGAGAGTGGCAAAGGGAGATAAGAGACCTCTTTCTCTCCTGAAATAGCAAGAGCATTGAAACTTGAGCTGTAGGCAAGGACCCGCATGTCTTTTGTGACATGGGAACATTTGTTTCCTTTCTGTAAATACAACTGTTTAGTTTGGTTTGTTTCTAGATTACTTTATGCAAAGTCTATTCTTTAAACAAACAATTTTTCTTTTGTTTACACCATTTTCACTCTGTTGCTAGTAAACCTCTCTTCCACAACAGAATCTGCTACTCTCCGCAAAGTCACTTACTACATTCCCATGGGGAACACGCACAAGGTGACCTCAGAGAAGAAAAACAAATTTAGCTTTAGTATGCAAGCCTACTGCCTCAGTCAATAAGGCACAGACAAAGACTCACGTGACCCAGGTGGTGTTTTGGGGAGACGCATCATAGAGAAGAGCTTGCAGTAATGCCTTCAGAACCAAGGCAGGAACAACAGTAGATGAAAGGGCCTCATAATACTTTTTTTTATGCGGCGTTGAACTGGGAGGAGAATAACAACTTTTGGATCAGGAAAGGCCTACTTTTCTCCTAGATCCTCATTAAATCCCCTAGACTAATTAAGAATGATCTTTTCACTTACATTGCTTGTCAACAATGAAAATTATTTATGTGACAGTAAACACAAATCCTGCACACAGGATTCCAGGCCAAGAAGTTTGGGTATTCAAGATTAGTCAACAGCAAATAAAGAAATACTTTTTCACTTTAGAATATTTTCTTCAGTATTTAAGAAAATCTTATTGTACTCTGCAGAATGTTGGTAGAAAATAACATTACCTGAGAAGGGAATAAGAGTTTAGTTAGTGGTGGTTTTACCCCAGTTTCCTCCGTGTATATGCAAAGAGACACTCATGATGTGTCACATCAAAGACTGTGCATGCATTCCCACGTTTCTTGAATCCATCATCCATTTCAGCTCATTTCAACACAGTGCAGGGACAGAGACCTCGGACTTGGTAGAGTGCTGCAAGTTAAATGAAAAAAATGTCATTCATGTAGAAAAACATAGTTAAGGATCTCTATGGAGAAAAGGTTACCATGTCATTAGGCTTCACACAGTATAATGAGTGAGGGACCTCTATGAATTTGCATAGAGGTTTCAGGACTTGTCCTTTTTAATAGTGGAAAATCCAGTTCAAAACACAAATTTATGAGAAATGTACCTCCAGAAGTTTCTCTTCCTTGTAGGTATGCATTTTCATTTTTCTTTTTGTTAGCCAGTGTCCACATAGTGGGAAGAAAGGTATTTATTTATACAACATAAACATAAACAATCAGAATCTAATACCACTGTAGATCCCAGGCAGGTCTGCTGAATTAAGTAGTATGTGCCTAGCTTTGACCATAGAGGTTGTAAACATGGACCAGTTTTTCAGCAACTGCTATATTAAGAACTGGAAAATCTGGTCACAGGCACCTCACTGGGAGTCACCAGATACTAGATTCTCTCTGAAATACAAGGCTTTTTTTTAATGTCTAAATGGAAAGCAGGTTCTTCTGAGAACCAGATTTTGACTAGCAGGCTGAGACCTGAAAAATGTGTCCTACCTCCAGTGCAGACTTAAAACTGATCGTCTCCATGTTAGTGTTGAAGAACAGCATAAATAGTGTGGGTTTCATGTTCTTTGTCTTTTAAAACTGAAAATAACTGGTTTTTATTTTTTCTTTCCATTTCAGGTTGATATAAATGCAGTTCTGGAAATGCAAGAACACATTAAAATTTTTCTGCTATAATTTCTTACCAACTTGAATAATTATTCCCTAAGTATACATCAATTACAGCATAATTATGATTCATTTATAATTAACTGAATTGTATTAAGTAAATTATGGTAAAATTTATGTATAAACTAAGTATTCATTTCTTTATCACAAATTGTATCTCCAGTAATATAGAAACTAATAAACCTATAAAACTTAGGGATGCAAATACAATGTTTTCTTTGTTGTAAAGTGAGGACATATTTTTTTAGAAGAGAATATTTTGTCAGTTTAGTAGAAAACCTTCTTTCCGTTTTAAGTTTATTTATGCATTATAGCTCATATTCCGTGGTAAACCCAAATATAATTGATTTGCTGAACCAAAAAAGGAGTGAAACAGGGAGTCAACAGCATGGGTGTGAATGGAACTAAAAGCTTGCTTCTGGCCCCTTCATGCTGTCACCCGGCACCTTTAATTAGAGCATGTTGTTGGTTGCAGTGCCATATCTTTGAAATGCATTTACAATAGGCCAGATGACAGCATATTTTTTGCAGTAGTTTAAGCCTACTACAGATTCAACCTCTTACACTCATTACTTTGTGCCTAATACCTTAAGAATTCATCAGTCATATTTACTGCATTAATATTTCAGATAAAGAAGTGTAAAGGTGTCCTTTAAAATGCTGTGTTTCTCCAAACAGGAGTTACAGTTTGGGTGATTTTGCACAAACTATGTGCAAAACTACCATGGAACTGTAAAGGAGATCTGGAGTGATCACATTTCATTCATTAATTACATTTATATAACTTTTGCGTTTTCTTTTGTGTTGCATTTTTCATGTATTTTCCTCAGATGATTTAGTTATTTTTTTTATCAACCCCATCTAGGTAAGTTTGTCCCAGATATAAGATACAAAACCAGGGATCCGAGCCCTTAATTTCTGTATAATTATTACCTAGAAGAAAAAAACACTGCTCTCACTGTTTGATACAGAAGGAAAGGAAAAATCTTAGAGCACAGAGAGAAACACCACCAAGGAAAAACAACTACTCAGCTGTGTACCCATTCAGTTGTTCATTAAGTTTGAGTCAGCAAAACATCAGCTAATCTTACTGTTGATGCAGTTCTGATGCATATTTAATTATGTATTTTTGTTTTTGTATTAAGGAATAACATTATCATACTGACATTGCATATGTATGCATTTTATTTGTGAGCTGGAGTCTAAGCGCTGGAGTATGCATCTAACAGGCATACAAGCCAGACTGTGCCACCAGCCTGCTAATGCTGCCTTGCTTTTAATAACTGCAATGCAATTTCCTCGAATCTCTGCAAGCAGCCATCAAGTCTGTAAAACTCTATTTCTGGAAATGATCATTTTTTCTACAAGAAGAAATTTCTGGTGTGCTCTGAGCATATCACGCTTTCTTGTAAGGCAGGCTAATCCTACTTCCTTCACAAAAGGCCTGGCTGTGTCATCCTTACAAGGGAAAGCTGGACCTGGCTTGAACTCCCACGAGACACACAGGCAGTAAGATCTGTGCAGGCATTTGCTCAGAGATTACTCCAATGTTCTTTCTGCAGTGTAATTCCAAAGCAACCTGGGAAGGCTGCAGGCAAAGTTTTCAGTTGTCCCTGTGTTGTGTGAGGGGATCTCAAACCCTGCATAAGCGAGAGGCTGCAGCCGGACTTGGGGATGCTCCTATGTCAGCTCCGCATGGCTACAGCATAAGGCACTGAGACATCCACCACCACCACCTCATGACTCTTCTGTTGCTGAAATAACTTCACTTGTTTAATCCGAGAGACACAAAATGGCCCCAAGACCTTCCTAGGTCTTAAACATTGCCTAACTGCGGAACTGATTACCTAAAAGGAAAGATCACTTCTGGCTGCCTTGAGAGCAGAAGGACCAGAAACAAAGAGAATTTCAGGAAAAGGGCCACTCTAAGAACTTGTCAGCTTTGAAAATAGCAATTGCTACCTGTGGGCACACGGTATTTAAGCAAGACCTTATTCAGTACTGCCACCAGTCACACCTGACTACCAAAATGTTCTCCACCTACCCTCCCCATCTCTGCCAATATGACGTTTTTAGGTTATTTCTTTTAAGGCTAGAAATGAATTGCCAGCTAAGAGAAAATCTGTCAGGTATAACAAATTACATAATTTAACACACTGAGGATGCTGTTATAAAAGAGAAGTTATGCCAGATATTTTATTAATCATAGCAACTCCACTAAGCATAGAGAGTAATTCCAGGTTGCATCTTTGAAGGATCCCACTCCTATATATGCCAACACCACTGTTGAACATGAAACATTTCTTTGGTGTATGAGTAACTGAAAGCTCTGGATATAGGAGTATGTTTGGTTCCAAGGCCCAGAGGCCTTCATGGGACCTGTCAAGGAAGGCAGGTTCTGCAGCACACTGAATATATTCAGCGCTGACAGGCTCAAGGGAATACTCACTCAGAAATCTTGCAAGGTTTGTCTCCATTGTCTTCATTATGAATATAATGAATGTTTTTGTTGACACCTACAGAAGTAGGATAAGATCAAGTAATTAACTATTTCAGATCTCATTAAAAGACATGGGTGGTTTCAGGAGACATTTTCCAGCAAAGCACAACCAGCAGTCACTTAACCTAACATATTCCAGTACTGTACCCAATTTTACCTGCTTTTAATTTCTTTCCCCTCCCAAGCAAACGTAGTGAGGAAGATAGGTGATAAAACCACACCAAAGCTGATTGTGGTGCTCACAGCTGCAACTTTGCTGACATCAGACAACTTGGAATTCAGAGCAGTGGTGGCACTGCCCTGTGGGTGGTGGAAGTCCAAGCATAAGCAAAACATTTTAAAAGGCTGTAAATTTATCACAAGTAGTTAGTTGCATTTCAGTAAATATACATAGAATATTGAATCTGTCTGTGAAATAAGATCGTTTCAAAATAAGATGGTCAATCATGTTTGCAATTAGAACCATTAAGCCAAAGTATGTCTGGATGTTCCTATTCAGGTTGATATCATTATAAATTTCCAGATCTTAAATAGTTTGTACCTCTTCTGTTTGATGTTTGGTTGAGTACTAAACAATGGTAAACAAATTTACTTGAGACCCACAAATAAAAAAGTCATGTAATACTTTGTTGAACTTGACAATCTAGTTATGTCTGCCCCACTTTCTTTGGAACTTTTCCTTGGAATCTTAGACACATCCAAAAATTTCTCACATCTTTTTGGTGGATGTCATAGAATATAACCCTGGGCAAATTGTTCCTGACAAAATGTCTGTGTCAGCTCAGAAATTACACCCTTCACTGATTTTTATCCTAGCTTCTCTGCCAAGAATTCTTCAGCTCTTCTGGCATAACATATCAGGTGAGTGCTCCTCATTGCATACATAGTCCAAAACTGTACTTATGAAAACTATCTTACTGAAGTCCTATTCTGTCATTTGAATTACAATGTGATGATCTTTGTTTGATATCTTCTTTCCAAATTCCAGTAATTTGAGTGAACAGAAGCAAGATTTTCCTTCTTTTACTGCAACTTTCATTGGAAAATAGGTCTACCCTGCCTGGAAACTTTCCGTAACCTTGGAAATAAAAAGAATGATTTTTAAAACAATATTTTGCAATCAGTTCAAACAATCATTTTAAATTCTTTCTCTACATCTCTCCCAGTTTTCCCACTGTACCACATGCTACGCAGCTCAGAAATTAAAGACACTTCTTCCCCATGCATACACAATTGTTTTGGTCAAATTCCTTATGATAATTACTCTTCGTTATACGGCCTGAAGAATAATATCTCATTTGTATCACATTAAATTTGGTAGTTTGGGATAGTTACGGATATATTAGATATAACAGCAGTATTTTGCTTTCTCTACCCAAGCTAAATTTCTAGCACAGTCATTGCAGTGGAGAAACGGAACTCTTGTCTTCTCCTTTTCACTCCTTTACATGGTATGGATCTTTCCACAGCATTGGAATCCTCATAGAAGATTTCATGACAGTAGGTGAACCTCAGCACTGAACAAAATATTATCTTTACCACTGTAACTCCTTCTCACTAAGTAATGTAGTGGACTCAATATGAACATTCTGTCAGTATCCATGCAGGCTTGCACGAAGTCAGCTGCTTTTTGTGCAGGAAGTTTGCTGCTTCATCAGCCACAGTCAGTTTCTGTTTACAAGAAACCATTGCGAAAACACTGCTCACAATTTGAAAAGCCATGATTTCTGTTATCTCATTTTGAGTAACTGGAATTGCACATTTATTTTGACCCTTTTCCAGTTGCTGTAATTTCCAGGATCACATCTGTTTTTAGGAAGCAGTTGAATAAATTGTTCAGCTTCTGAGGAACAGTTGTGTCTTCAGCTTCAGTCCAATGATCTCACAATATAAGTGTTGGTCTTGGAAGATGATGAACAACATTGTTCATCATCAGAACAAATTCTGTTATCATTTTCCCTTTCCCTTATTTCTCCTATGAATACTGAAAGCCTTCTAAGTCACTGACATTCTTTGTGGCTGCTTGAAAAGAAAGACTTTTGATGCCTCACGCTTCTTTTTCCACTTCAACTATCCAAGCACAGTAATATCTTCTTATGAGTACTTAATCAGAAGTAATTTAGCATTAAAAACTACATGACCACAGAAATGAAGTACATGGTCACAGACTTCAAAATTGAACCCCTGAAATTCATCAAGTTACAGTGAGCAGAGGAGTGGTTTCATCTTCCACTGTTACATAAAAGGGAAGATTTCAGTGACCTCTGATGAAATGTTTGAGATATTTTACTGGAATTAAGCACTGATTCTTATTTTATGTGATTATAAATATAATCCATGATCACACCAATAAAAAGCTCTTTTTCTTTGTGAGTTTCCTTTCTGAATAAATAACATTTAAAAATGTATTTCACTTTAAATATATTTCACCTTATCTTCAAAAAAAGTTTTAAACTTTCTCTTTGTTGTGTTCAGTCACTAGAAGTCTTTTATCACTTGACAACTGAAACTGGTTAGCTGATTTTTGATTTAGCTCTTAACTGTTCTCTGTATAGTAATCTGAACTACAGGAGAATGAAGAAGGGAAAGCCAGAAAGATGCATTTCTATACACAGGATTAGAAAACCCTGAAATACATTTTTTGGTGATGGAGTGAAGAAGGAACAATTCATATCTGTTTGTTTACTTGAAAGGTTACTCCTGTGATTTGGTAAAACGGTGTTTTACCTCTGGCAAGGCATTTGGTTAAACAAACAAAGAATATTCTGTTGAAATTATAATTTGGCAGCACACTTCTTTACCTCTGATTCATCAGTTTTTTTGCTGATGTTTAGAGCCACAAAGAAATATTTCATTTCTGCTGATGTTACTTTTTCTCATGAAAACAGACTGGAAGCATTTGGTAGAAAATCTCCTATAGCAAGTAAATAGCAAGGTGTATTTTTCTGCCTTCTGATTTTCCCAAAGCATCCTTCGCTTAGCCACTGTTCCCTAAGAGGAAAAGCAGTAGCTCATTTGTAAGAAAGCAGAGAACCTCATGTTCATCTGTTAGTTCAGGAGTTAGTAGAGATCTAGGTTTCCAGTTTCCAGTTTTTAGGTGTTAATGATGTGTTTCTTAACAAAATATGTGATTCTGTGATTCTGTGAAAATAAACGGTCTTTTCAGCATGCATAACGATTTCATATACACCTTAAGAAGTTTCTCATTACTGTGATCTATTTACTTTTGTTGCTATTTCTCTAAAGATCTTTTCTCAGTCATGAGTGACTGAATTCACTGTGGTACCTGATATATTTTTTATTGTTGTTACTTTAACTTCTGGGGCATAAAAGTTTTTAATTATATGTTTAACTTGAAATATTTGTATTTGACTGAAATGTGCATTTACACATCTTCATGTTGTCATATATTTAAGCAGAAAACGTATTCAAAATTCAATTTCTACAGTAACATGCATTATTTTAGAACTAGTTTATATTCAGTAATAGATGTCATATGAGATGTTGAACAAAAATGTGATTAATTGATTTTAATCTATAGCAACTTGCTTTCAGATGATGGAAATTAAGAAATTATTGGCTGTGAGCAGTACATAAACATTTGAAATCAGAGTTAAAAGACATATTTAAAAGAAAATGCTCTAACTTCTTTTACAAATGTTTCCACTGACAAAATACCCATGAGTCATATTTTAAAAGCTTTGCAATAAAAAAGCTGCTATAACAGGGCTCTGTTCCACACGCACACACAAAACCATTGGAAACTTACATCTGTTTGATAGTGGAATAATTCTATTCCAGAACATATTTTTTGCCAGCTTTTTTTCCTATGGAAGCAGCAAATCTTTCCCTGTGAAATATGAGGCTGGAAACAAAGTGTACTCAATCATCAAAAAAAAAAAAGTACAAATGTATAGATCCTCCTTCTAGAAGGATGACACAAGTAGAAAGAAAAACATACTTTACTTACAGATCAGATCACATGCTCACTTTTTAAATGTAGAACTTTGTGTGTCATTAAATAAAGGATTAAATATTATTGACAAGAGAAAAAAATGAAGTGAAATTGAAGTTTCTAAAACATTTTCTAAAAACTTAATCTTTGTGTCAATTGCATAAAATACTTTCAAAATTTACATTCTAGATCACTGATTAATATGTGAATGAAAATTGAGTCAGCCTAAATATTTCAGCTAAGAATGAAGTAGATGGATATAAATAAGTCACTCAGAAAATAATGCCTCCTATTTCTTTCCATGGCAAATACAGTCGGTACAAAGAGAAAATAACACTATTTTGATAGAGCAACTTCTCAGCTACAGAGTACTATTTTACAACATAGTCATCATCATTAGCTGATTTGCATAGGTAAGGTGATCAAGGTGCTTTGTTTTCTGGTGTGACAGCTACGCATGGCTGTTCAGGACACAGCTTGCCTTTCACATCACTGTCACCTCCGCTGAAATGTGTCTTCCTCCAGCTCGCTGTGCTCACATCCACTGCTAGGTCTCTGTGAAGTTTCAGCAGGTGTCATGAATGTCAGTGGGTGCCTTTTTTTCTGTGTGGAGGAATTCAGTTCCACTTCTTTGCTCCATAAGCACTTCTATGTCAGATGCCATTCTGTCAGACTGCGCCTCCACTGCCATCTGTCTCAGGGTAACAAAATGTAATGGAATATTGGCAGAAAGGTTCAACCTCAACTGCCTATCACCAACATCTGCCTCTTATGCCATGGGCCAACATGATAAAATAGGAGGTGTTACTTTTGCAGCAGCCCTAGTACATGGCTATGCCTTGCAGCCCTTTGAGCAGGTACAGAAATTTTAAAGAGAGTAGCAAAGAGATTCTGTGTGCCACAGTAATTTACAGGAGATGACCTTCAGTGTACTCAACACGTCTTGCACTCTGCCACTGTTGACAAATCATACAGTTTGCCTTGCAGATTTTTACTATTGTGTTGTAACAGAAAAAAGGTAGAACAGACAAGACATAGAGGAGAGGTAGGACAATGTGATAATTTCAGTTGAGTGACATGCACCAACAAAATGTTTGTTACGGAGCCTTATCTTTAAAACACAATTTGCATGTCATCATTAATAACAAAATAGTTCTTTTAAAAATATATTTTCTTTTTTAGAAGGATGCAAGAACTCACTTCATATCTGTTGGACTTCAGGGAACAATGAACAGTTCTCATAAGCATGTTAAGACTGATCTTTGGTATCAGAGTTGTGTCAAGCGTAAATTGTCAGCAGCTCCCCTGTAATGTCATTACCAAGCACAGTGTGTGCAGCAGGCACAAAACAAGATTTCAGCACAAGTCGTGACACAGCCATGGGCTTTTGCAGCACTGCTGGAATGCTGAAGTAACTTCAGCAGCTGTGGGAGACAGTGATGGCAAGAAGAGTCTCAGTTGCCATGGGAGCCGGCTCATTAAATGGAAATGGTCTGTGGGTTCTGCAAGTGATGTAGTCCAATTATCAAACCAAAGTGTTGTTAAACATCTTTAAGTTAGAATTCATGCTATCATCTTTTCCTCCTTTTTCAGTCTTCTTCTTTGATATTCTGATTGTACATGTTGTCTTAAGGGTGAAAGAAAAACTTTCTTCCTGTTCCAGAGAAGCTTTTCAGTGTTTTCTTTCTGTAAAACTGAGGATTTTAAGCAAAATAAATCTCAAGAGGTCATTTCTCTCTGTTTGATGTGCTTAATAGATACCAGGAACTTCATAAAGTAACTCTAGTGTTGTTCCATAAAATCTACAAATATCTTGAGGGTACCTGTCTCATAACTGTATAAACTGTATGGTCTCATAATAATTATACTCCTGAAGAAGCAGAAAGGAGGGGGAGAATGAGTACATTCTGGGGGTTGTCTGAAATGCTACTCATTGGAGGAGTTGTTACAAGATCTTAAAGGAATGTGAAACCTTTTAGTCTGTCATGTTATCGGGCTTGGAAAGAGAATCACAGAATCACAGAATTGTAGGGGTTGGAAGGGACCTCTAGAGATCATCGAGTCCAACTCCCCTGCCATAGGAGGCTCCCTATACCATGTCGCACAGGCAGGTGTCCAGGTGGGTCTTGAATATTCATCTCCAGAGAAGGAGACTCCACCACCTCCCTGGGCAGCCTGTTCCAGTGCTCCGTCACCCTCACTGTAAATAAGTTCTTCCGCACATTCATGTGGAACTTCCTATGCTGTACTTTCATCCCATTACCCCTAGTCCTGTCCCCACGCACTACTGAAAAGAGACCAGCCTCACCACTATGACTCCCACATCTCAGGTATTTATAAACCTGGATCAAGTCCCCTCTCAGCCTTCTTTTCTCAAGGCTAAACAGACCCAGTTCCCTAAGTCTCTCCTCACAGGGGAGATGCTCCAGGCCCTTCACCATCTTAGTGGCCCTCCGCTGGACTCTTTCCAAGAGATCCCTGTCTTTTTTGTACTGGGGTGTCCAGAACTGGACACAATATTCCAGATAAGTAAAAAATAAGTTACTTCTTGGAACAAAGGTACTTTGAATTTATATAAGTAGAAATTTCTCTTGTATAAAAATAATCTTTGTGCCAATATTCCCTAACTCAAGTCCTTTATTTTGCAACACACATTTTTCAATGGAGCACCAAGAAGAGATGAATGATCATGCAGACCACTTCTCTGTGGTTAGAGTTAAATGGAAAAAACAGTTTTCTTGTGCTTAGAGGAGTATTTTCCTTGCCTATGTGGGATATGAATCACAGCACCTTTTCTTGTCCTAAGTATTGTTTGGAGGGATCTATCACTTTCTGGCTCAGGAAAACAGTTAAGGCATCACTAATGCATGCTCGCTTCCTGGTTACACAGTGACTTTCAGTGACTGCAACTTTTTAGAGCTGTTTCCTGGCTGCTATTAATCTTCACAGTTTCTCACGGAAAACTATTAGGCCTAGCATCAACTTCTACAGTATCTGAGCATTCAGTGTTATCAACTGAGCACCAGTAGTCTGCAGACCATGGTTTTTGAGTCTGTGGTTTAAAATACTGGCTAGGTTAAACAGAACTGTATGTCTTTGGAGGGTCTTTCATCATCACTGACAGTTAAAAATCTGATTTTGTTTAGGGAAGTTTAACTGTGTGCTTTGTAGTGACAGTTCATCATTTTCAAAATAGAAGTATAGTCCTTGAGAGGTGATTGAAGACAAGTTAGGTGTTCTATTGAAATGTCCCTTTTTCAGAAAGATTGGCACTTGGCATCTTCTCACTTTACATGAAAATGATTTCAGTCCTAGCCTTTTTTGCAGCCTTTCATCCTACTATCTCACATTTCTTTCAGAGATCTCAGTGCCAAAAAAAAAAGTAACTCCTGTCAGAGTTGTTACAGTGTTGTTACAGCTTTGAAGGCAGATCTCTCATTTAAGCATAGTAACAGTGGTTTGTGTGAGAACACTCCGTTGTACTCCTTAAGGATCAGACTGTGGATAAAGCAAACTTGCTATCATAGTGCTTTGAACAAGATTCTTGCTTTTCTTTTTAAGACTGCATCAAAATAAGTAATATACGACAGGGAGGCTCCAACATAAGTTAAATTCCAGCTTACTTTGTCATTGGGTCACAAGATACTGCAGAGCTGCTGTACCTCTTAGATAAGCGTTTGCTGCTCAGGCTTTGACGTACAGAGGAGGAGCAGCATTACCAGTTGCCTGACTGCCCGATCAGCCTGGAGTACAGGGCAAGGGGAAAAGTGCATGACAATCATGAGAATACATAGGAGTGATAGTTTATAGTTGTGCCTATCCAGTGTGTGTCTGTAGTGCAATGTATAATTCACAGACTGCTCTTACAATGCAGCCTATTATATACTTATAAAATGAAAGTGAAAGATGCCAGAGCACACTGTACAGCCTCTACTACTCCTTTAGCTCAGCAGGTTCAAAATTGATAATGATCTCTCATGGGACCATGTTTTAAAATAAAATCACTAATATGCAGTTATATACTTAGAAAGATAATCTTGTACATTGGGTATATTATTAGGTTAGAGGAGACTAAGGATGAATGTGTTATTCACTTGCTGAATTAATGTATGCCACATAGATAGTGTGCAGAATATCAAAGACTCTGTTGTACATTTCTTAGCTGTGGAAACTGAAGTAATCAAGAGACTACAGGCTTTTTTAACATTAGATTTTTTGCCTTAAATAAGGATATCAGCATCTCATGAAAGAAACAGTGAAATGCATAGGATTTATATGCTTAATTTTTATTTTGATCATCTGTACTCTCTAAAATAATATAACCTTATTATATACGGTTATTGCAACTATTCTTTCAATGTAGTTTTACCTCTAAGCATTCACAGCTGTAAAACCTTGAAGTCAACGTTTGTGTTGCCTGTTGTCTCCTGTGTTCAATTTAATTTTGGGGATGAAAAAAAAATAATAATAATAAAAGAAAGTCTCGTTTTCTTTGTTAGGAACAGACTCAAACACATTCACCTGAAAAATAGTGAGGCCTAAGATCTTAGGAAGCTCTGAGATGGGTGTGCTTTGAAAAAATGATCTTTAATCAAGTGACATGCCAAAATCTATGAAAGGGAGTAGGAAAAATGCAGATAGAGAGCTCAGTTTATTCGGAGAAAGACCTGCAACTCAAGTATATGGGTGACAGCCTACAAAAAAGGAACTTTGGAACAGTGATTGCACCCTGTAGAATGCATTTATTTGGCAGAATGAAAAGCACTCATATAATTCTGAGGGAGGACCAGCACAAGGAGTGAAATATTCTAGTGCGCTTGTAGGCAAACTGACTTGTAATACAGTCTGACAAAATACTGTATACTTTCAATTAAAAAAAAAACAATAATAAAATATCCCCCTTTTCCCTATGGGGATTTCAGTAATATACTATTGCAGGCTACTATGCAATGTGCAAAGGGTATTGTGCACCAGCCTGGAATCTGAGACCTTATTTTTCTCCAGATTTCCCATAGGACCTTGAACAAGCCATGTATATGTATATATATATACACACACACACATGCATGTAATTATTTTGAAGAAAGTGACTAAAACTTTTTTGATGTCAGGCCTTAGAATCTCCTCTCTTCCATTCTTAGGCCTGTCAAGTAGAGATAACAAAATTTTTCTGTCTTACAGTTTATAAGAAAAAAAAATTAAAAATGATAATGCAGTCAAATGCTGAATAAGTTTTTATGATTCTTAATGTAGAATTGCACATGCAAGCTGCATATTTGCTTTTGCTGGGAAAAAATAATGAACTTATGCAAGCTATAATTACAGTCTTGTTAGTTCCTGTCTTTAAAAGACACTACGCATAAACTGAGATGAGACATTAACTTGAAATTTAGTAAATGATAACTAAAAAAATAGGTTACTCTTAAATGTCATGACAAACCTGCTCAATCAGATTATCATGAAGGATCTAAAATGCAGTGTAGGCCATTGCAAATGGGAGATTGAGAATATACATGTAGACATGAAAGAGTTAGCATAGCTTCCTGCTATCACAGCCCCAACAGAACGAAGTATGTTCTGCCAGACAGGCTATGGAAAACAGACAGTTAGGGTGTGTGCTACTGGGAGTGATTTTTCTCTGGAATTAAAACATATATATGGAAAAGTAAGAACCATGCACATACTTTCACATACAACATGATTATAGAAAAGTACACATATCCAGTGCATCCAGTTCATATTTATTGTGAAAAGCTTTAAAAAGCAGCAACGATCAACCAACCAAAAAATCCTCTGAACCATAAAGGTTTAATAAAAAACAGGCAGATTAAAAATGTGTGATTTTGTAATTCTGATAAAATGAGCTATGGCTTTTTTTTTTTTTTTTTTTTTTTTTTTTTTTGAGGGCTTGAGTTTGACAGAGGTGACTGTAATGGAAATAACATCAGTGGCTTTCTGTTTCTTGGAATATTACCTAGGATAGAAATGGAATCGGGGATTTGTGGCAGTATTTTCTCATTTTGATTTAGCATCAATTAATAATTCGTGGGGAACTGAAAGAGTAGAGCCATGGACACACACATACACACATGACATATGTATACATATAATATATGTAGTTCACTAGTTCAATTCAACTAGTGAAAAATATGCTGTAATTTATCCCCAAATCATAGCTACAGATTGCACTTTTTTTTCTTGTTTTTTCCTTTTCTTCTTTTCTTTTGTGACTGTGAGAAAGGACATGCAATTTCATGTCCTAGAAGCACCAGTTGAAGAAGCATGTCTCTTGCAATACACAGAATAAAAAACAGTGTTAGAGTGACCTATCACAATACGAGTATTTAGCTGCATGATTAGTCTATAGAGAGTTGAAAGTATGTACACAGAAATGACAAATGATTCCCTTTCATTCTGAAATACCTCCTAGGAAACTAGAATGGTAGCTCTACTTAAGCTGCAAGGAATATACACGTCAGTATAACAGAGAGAATTTCCTCTAATGTATTCTGGTGTAGAAGATAAATATCATAAAGTCTAGCTTAAACTGAAAACTCCTGTATGAGTTGTCCAAAAGTGAATTCATTTGCAAATGACTGTGTAGAAGGAAGTAGGACAGTAAGAGTAAGCAAAGAAAGAGCAGAGGAAGCTTCTGACAACTTGTGCATGGGAGCTGAATATGAGTTTATTGTGATGGATTTTGTAGCAAAGAAATTAGAGCTTGTACTGAAGCATCCCTTTCTATTTATTCAAACATGCCTCAACAAAGAAATTATAGCTGTATACTGTGAGCTACTGCCATACAGTCTGTTTCCCAAATTCCAGAATTTCCTGTTCCCACATGGGAGACAACTTTTTGTTGTATTCTTTCACCACAACCATTTATTTGGGAATCTGAGAAGTACACAGCTATTTGAGATGTGGTAAAGGGAAGAATTCCAAAGATACTAGAGGTGCTCCTCAATGTGAAAAATGAAAGGCTGAAAGATAAAAATCACTAAAAAACAGAGAACTCTGAGGCTAAAGAAGAGTTACCTCAGAGTCAACTTTCCTACACATTTGACATTTTGTTTCGTAATCGATACTTTGTCTCATATTTTCCATTAATTATAGTTTTAATTTGTGTCACACTGAACCTTTTTAATCAGTTGAGTAAATGGAGATAGCAGTTTATCCGTGATTTCAAACTTTTTAACCTTTCAAACTCTTTCACCAGAATAAATATGCTAATAATGTGAAAAGTGAAATATCGAAAAGGTCACCAAAGCCTACAGAAGAGTGAAATGTAAATTATGTAACTTGGTACAGATGTGAGTGCATGTCAGCTTTTCTGCATTCACTGTCTCCCCTGACGTTACCCACATAGATAAGCTTAGGAAATTTTGGAGGCCTGTAACTTGTGGCATTCACCAGGGGTACTAAGTTCAATCTTGTTCAACATCACTGATCTGAATGAAGAAATAGAACGCATCCTCAGCAGATTTGCTGCTGTTACAATCTGGGAAGAGTGACTCACACACCAGAAGGCTGTGCTGCCACTAAGGGAGACCTGGACAGCCTGGAAAGTTGGGTGAAGAGAAACCTTGCAAGGTTTGACAAAGGCAAGTGTAGAGTCCTACACATGTGGAGGAATAACTGCATGCAACAGTACATGTTATCATAGAATTAAAGGAGCTCTCAGAGAAGGAGTTGAGTGTTCTGGTGGACAAGATATCTATGAACCAACAATGTGCTCCTGAGGCAATGAATGCCAATGGTATGGTGGGGTTCATTAAAAGAGCATGGCCAACAGATCAAGGCAGGAGATTCTGCCCTGGAGAGGCCACATCTGGAGTACTATGTCCAGTTTTGGGTTCCTCAGATCAAGAATCTCACAGAGACAATTCAGTGGGATGCCAAAAAGATGGCAAGGGACCTGGAGCATCTCCCACACAAGAAAAAGCTGAGAGCCCTGGGACTGTTCAGCCTGGAAAACACTGATAGGAAATCTTACCAGTACTTACAATTGCCTAACAGGTGGGAGACAAAGAGCAGGGCTCTTTTCAGTGGAGTCTACCAACAGAACAAGAGGCAATGGGCACAGACAGGAACAGAGAAAGTTTCATATGAACATTAGGAAAAAACTTATTTACTTTGAAGTTGACAGAGCATGGAGAAGATGTGGAGTCTCTTTGGAGATATTCAGAATCCACCTAGACACTTTCCTGTTCAACATACTGCAGGGAACCTGCCTTAGCAGAGGGTTGACTAGATGATCTCCAGAGGTCCCTTCCAACATATACAGTTCTGTGATTCTGTGAAATACCAAGCTTATCTTCATTTTCTTCAGATAAGCATTTTACAGACTCTCAAGTCACTTCATCTAATTTTTCTGACAGTGTTCTGGTCACTGCTGTTTCCAATTTCCTTGGCACCAGCCTCACTTTTCAGCCTTTTCCAAGTCTACACAGGAGGCCATGAAATGGGGAAGAAACCACGTTTTGAGCTGCTAGAGTGGAATGTGAAATCTGGAAAGTGGGATAACAGAAAAGGCATGAAAGATTCCATGATGTTGTGCTGTGTAGGAAAGAAGAGACAGAAAAGAATCTACCTGGCTACAGGGTCCTGAGTCTGCCATGGGTTCTTCTTTCTTGACTTGTGGTTTAGTTAAATCAGATGGGGAGTGCCACCTACTGGGTGACCTTTGGAAGGTAAATAACTGATTTGGTTTAAGTTAATTTTAACATAAATGTACACAGAGTGAAAGCACAGCAAGGGTCTAAAATTAATGAAACAGCTAATCAGTCTCAGCGAGAGGGACAAATTGTGCTTTAAGGAGCTCTCCTGCAGTTTGATCAGCTTACTAATGCTTTTAGTAGCTCTTTTATGGCATGCTGATCAAGAATCTGTGGAGTTGTTTGGAAGTTTTTCACTGAGAGGGTGGTAAATAGCTGGAACGGGTTGCCCAGGGAGGCTGTAGATATCTCATCCATACAGTGTTCAAGGCCAAGTTGGACTGGGCCCTGGGCAGCCTGATCCAATGTGTGGCAACCCTGCCTGTGTCAGGGGGCTTGAAAATAGAGGATCATTCCAACCCACAGTATTCTATGATTCTATGATGATAACATCCTCTCTTTGTGTGTGAAGCTTTTCAACAACAGCAATACATAACCAGCCTATCTGCTACACCTTCTCTTTAGGATTAGATTCTAAATTGTGATACTGTTGTTTTTACACACAAAGCAAGAGAAAGACCAGTCATCATCTCATGTCAAGATTTTAAAACTGCACATACGGAATAAAATAGTCTGCCTGGATATCCTTGATGAATCTTCTGTGGTTCACTCAATATAATTGTGAATAGCCGATGGATGAGAAGGCTTAAACTTGTTAATGTGTTGTACTTTCACTGTGTATACAAGCCACTCTGCTAACACTGGGTCCATGATTCTTAGGGCAGGGACAGACACAGTACATTCTAAGAAAGTCACAGTACATGCTAAGAAAGGCAAACTTTTATCTTGGCCATCAGAATAGATGAATTTTATAGACTGCTTTAGGTTTCCTTAGATATTTTGTTCTTTAGATGTATTTGAGAAAGCTGGCCTAAGGAAGTTCAAGGAATAATTTTATTCATAGAAAAAGTTTCAAATTGCATTTTTGTAACTTTCCCCGTTGAGAGAACATTTTCAAAGCTAAAGATGAAGGTATAAAAATGTGGATCTTTTTAACCAGATTTGGGATAGACACAATGTGACTGCAGCCCAGGTTAAAGCTGTAGAAAATCATGTATTGTGATGATCAAAAACTAAATAACACAAAGGTTTATGTTCAGTGGTCAAAAAAAAGAACAAGATCCTACTGAGGGGATAAGGAAGGACTATCTACAAGAAGACAGAAGTGTGACTGAGAAGATGAAGCCAAACTCTACATAGCAATGCATGATGGGAAGATGAGATGATGGGTGTCCATTGAAACAGGAAAAATTTAGACTAGGTATAAAGAAAAACTTCCACCATTAGGGCATATTGGTAGTGGAAGTGATTGTTTATTAGGAAGCTGTTTTGCCTACATTCTTTCTTTTCAAGACCACAGTAAAGCCCTGGACAACTTCACGTGCCCTCATATCTTCTTAGAGCTGGTGGTTGGACTAGATACATTCTGAGCTGGCTCCCTTTCCATCAGAATTTTCAGTGATGCTATGCCTACATTACGCTGTGAAATGGAATAGGAAAAGAAAAAAGAACTAAAAAAAAAAAATAAAAATAAAAATAAAAAAAAAAGAAGAAGAAGAAGAAAAGATTTAGACAGATAGAAATTCTCATGAGAAGAAAATAGTTTCAGAATTGCTTGGCACAAGAAGAATTATAGGTTACAACGAGAGGGAAAAAAGAACACAGTAAAACTTAATTATATAAAGATCAGATAAGCACTGAAGAACCCTGGTGGCCTTCCATTATGGAATGACTGCATCTGTGGTCAAAGCAAGAGCAAATGATATAATCTACATGAACTTGTGCAAGGCCTTTGACATAATCCTGCACCACATCATCATCTCTAAATTGAAAAAGAAAAAGGGGGGGGGGGGGGGGGGGGGGAGGGATCTGACGGGTGGACTGTTCAGTGGTTAAAAAATTGGTTGAATGGTCATAAACAGAAGGTTCTATGATTCAATGAAAATAATCAAAATACCTCAGTGAAAACTGTAAATAACAATGTTGGTTTAAATGTTGCTGGTCAGGATGAATAGAATGAGAAGCTGGAAAATCCCCACAACAGGAATGTGCTAAGAAAACCACAATATAGAGTAAACTGGACAGTGATTAAGCAAATTATAAAGCATATGTTGAGTCAGTGGTCAGTAAGTAGAGTAGATGAATGACTACTTTACAGAGTGAAAAAGAAATTTTTCAGGAGTAGAAAACTCCTGAGTAGAGTAGAGGGTGGATATGAAGAGAAATTAGAATCACAGCCTAGTTATCCCCCCTCACTGGAAATCTTGATGAAGTTAAATTAAAACAAACAAACAAACAAACAAACAAACAAAAAAAAACAACCGTAATGGTAAAAAAAGATATATAAAGAGAGAAGTTTAAACAAGCCATTGAAAGGAACAAAAAGAAGTGAACAAAACTGTGGTCAACTTGAAGATACTGACTCCTAAAACAGGATATTGAGACAGATCTGTGTATATCTGTGTGGCACTGTAGAAAAGGAAAAAAAAAAAAAAAAAAAGAAAAAAAAAATTCATTAAGAATAATGGCCTCTGATCTTAATCAAAGCAGAATTTCACTCCTGCATTTTGTTCCAAACAACTGATAATTTTCAGACTCATCCTAGGAAGACTACTTCTTTTTTTCTTTTGAGTTTTTCTGCCCTTGTTGTCATAGTAATAAAAATCATGTGAACATTCACCTTTAGCATAAACACAGCAGATAATGGTGCAAAGGGAAAATACAAAAGTGCAGTTAAAGAACTTTGAAAAAGATGTTCTCTTTTCTTGCATGGTTACTGTGTGTTTGTTCCTTAGCAGTAGGGTAATGAGTCCCGTCTAGGAACAGAGAAGTTATGGCTTTGTATTAAAGAACTGTGTTTTTCCCCATGGTTTAGCAATAAATAAATAAATAGATAAATAAAAGATTTTTATTATGTCAAAGCTTTGAGTTAACCAAATAGAACTGAGCATGGCTGATTTAAAATAAAATAATAAATAAATAAATAAATAAATAAAAGCCACTATACCATATTAAAAAACCAAAATCTAAAAGATACTAGAAGAAAAGGATATAACTGAGGAAGATCAGGAACTGAAAAGGTGAACAGAAAAATGACGGAGTAATGTGAAAATTCTGGAGAGACTGGCTGGTTACTTGTGAGTAACAGTCTGCTGTCAAAAAAGTACACAACCTGTTATATAAAAAAGGTCTACTTCAGTGTTCTGAAATCCCATATTTTTATAATTTAACCTGACATTTGCACAAGCAACATCAAATTATGAAATATCTGTTGGTACATTTATTATCTCCTGTTTTGTCAATAGTGATATGGCTGGAACAATAAATGTTCTCAGTGGCTCCAACCTCATTCTTCTTTTATTGCATGGGCAGTTATACTGCTTAACTTGATTCAAATCTGTTCTGATATTTGGCCTCTGCCTTGAAATAATTCTTCATTAGATAAGATCAAATACTTTACAGTGTTTCTCTGACTAATGTTTCCATGTAGGAGAAAGTACTATTGTAGGAAAACAATGTCTCTCATTCTAATTATTCAACAATATTTAAAATTCTGATTTAAAGAAAAAATGGACTAAGTGGACTTGTGCTGTTTTCATCATTCACCAAGAAAAGGTTCAAGAAAAGTGACATCAATTAATTTCTTCAGAGCTTTCATTGCAAGTCTGGTTCTTGGAAATATGGAGAGAGAGAATAATAATATTTACATTCTTTTTATGACTCTATTGGTAATGTGTGCCATAGTCAGTCCAGGGCCTTGGTATTTCCATCTAGAAAATGAAGAGCATGTGAGCTCAACATTCTAAACTATTTGAACATCTAAAATCAAGTTTGACAGTGGAAGGCTTCCACGGGGATTTATTTCATGGTAAAATTGTGCTCAAGTTACTTTTTTTTTTTTAACTTAACTTCCATTATTCCAGACTAAGTGGAAATTTGCTTGTAATCCACTTTTAATTTTAATTAAACAAAAACCCAGTTTTTATGTTGTTTGGATTTTGCTAGTAGATGTCTGAACTCTACAAAAACGAAATTTACCTCTAGAACATAATATCAATTCTCCCAAACCAATATCTGATTTCATACGTTGATGGAAAAATCTAGACATGCAGAAATAGTTACAACATGCCACTAACCTGTCATTTCCTTTTCTACATTATTTTTTTCCATTTAGTATGACATTTACATTTCATTAGTTCAGATAGCACTTTTTTGTCTACAATCTTATTTTGTCCTGCTTATCACTGAGGTTTGTGTGCAAATTGTGTTGCTGCACATTTCAGTGCGGAGGAGCATTTTTGGTTACTGAAGATAACTGCGTAGGGGCAAGTGAAACTTTCTTTCGGGGTCAGTCAGTGAAGTATTCTGTTTTCACATGGTACAGGTAACATAAGAACCTCCAATTTTGGTGATTTTATAACTAAAATATTAAAAATGCTCTACTTGTTGAAAATAGAACATGCAAATAGAGATATGTAAATAGATTATTCATACCTTGCTTTCCATGAGACTTATTTTAAGTTTCACACATACATAACCTGTGAGTATTACTGACAGCTTTTAGAGGTGCAGCAGAAAATGAATGTGTGAGAGCTGAAAGGCAGCCACCTCTATGATTCTCGTGTTCTACTTTTGAACAAAAGCCAGATGGGCTTTGAACAGCCCACAGTTGTCTGTACATGTGTGCAGAAGAGAGACAGGAGGCCATATATTCAAAAAATATCTCTAGCCTGAGACTACTGAGGAGAGCTGAGGAACTGTCCGGGCCTTGCTGAAATGGCCCAAGAACACCAGCTGTGTAAATACCTGGCACGTGTGCACTCTGGTAGCTCCAGGTTCCGCATCTGAGATCTCAGCTCTGTCTGGGCAAACAATGGCACTGGTGGCAAAGAGATGCTCTCCATCTGCAGTGTAAGAGAGGTTATAGTATCACCTTTGCCTATCCGTACTTGTCCCCTCAGGGCTCTCAGGCACTTTATTCTTCAATGTCAGTGCTTAAATATCACATTTTGGGGCCGTGTTCTACCACCACAAAAATAAATAAATAAATAAATAAATAGATAGATAGATAGATAGATAGATAGATAGATAGATAGATAGATAGATAGATAGATAGATAAATAATATTTGACATGTCCCAATACCAGGTGGTGCCACAGCTTATTTAGAAATAAGCATCTGATTTGAATGTATCACTTGCTAACAGTGAAAATGCATTTGTTCAGAATATAGTAGCTCGGTTTGCCTGACAGTGTAATGATTTTAATGTATTACTTCTGCCTGAAGAGCCTTTCCACCATCTCCTAATTTGCTTTCTGTGCAAAAGCAGGGAATGTTCATTCTTTGCTTGATGGGATTTTAATATAGCTGTGAGTCTTGCCAGTTCCCAGAAGACAGATTTGCAAAGTTTCTTTTCTGTCCTTGTTGGTTTTTTGTTGTGTTTTTTCTTTTAATATTATTTATTTTTCATTCTGCCTGTCTGTGGCACATATTCATGTTCCAAAAAAAGAAAAACTTTCAAGCAAATTGTACACCAAATTAACTTGTTGTTGTTTTGTGTTTTTTTTTCCTTCATGATGAAGCATTTACTTATGTGCTGCTTACAGAAACTTGGTTCAATTTCCAAATTCATCAAAAGTTCAGTCAATTCCTACTATGTCTCCAGCAACCAGACTACTTCTGTCATACAAATAAATTAACCTATTTCAAACAGTATTGGGAAGATTTGTAATTCTTGGAAATTAAACTTTCCCTATTAAAATCTTCTACAACTATTCGTATATTTCTTTTAAGCTTGACGTTGCTAACAAGTTAGTTACTAAGAGTGTGCCTCATTGCTCAGCAATCACTCAGATGAAGAACAGGCTCAAACACTATTTCTGATCTTCTAAGGATATTACTTTAAAAAACAAGTCCCAGAACTGAATGATGGGAATAACCCGTCCTGAGCAAATATTAACAACACCATTTCTGAAAACCATGTCAGCCTGTTCCAAAAAAGAACTTTTTAAATTAAAATACAGGTAAGTGATCTGGAAAGCTTGCATTCAGCCATTTGGCTCTCAAGGAACTAGCACTCACTTAAAGACGCATGTGTGTATCTACAGAAGCACTCAGGTGTAGGAAATTTGGTACCATCTTCTCAATTGATCCAGCAGTTGTTTGGAAAGGCTTCAAAATATTTTATTTCCATAATGAGATTAATTCAAACCATACATATATAGCTTTATAAGGTATTACATATGTACAGAGGAATTGTAATAAAGCATGGCAGGCACCATCAAGTTGACAGTTACAGCTGTAGAGAAATATTCAAAAATCTGTGCTTTATTGTCTCTAAAGCATCCCTGAAGAGCGGTCCACATGCTTCAATAGCTTCCAGACGTAATGTTAAGGATGGTGTATCTATGAAAGGAGTCTATCTAATTTATAGCTTGAATAATTTTTTCTTCATGTTGTGGTACTACACAGTGATGCAATGCTGCAAAAGGCCACTGATATTGCATTCCTCGAGCTACTTGCAGAAAATGAGAGATTTATGAAAATTCTTATGAGAAAAAAAAGTATAGGAGTGGTTTTAACCTGATTTTTTTTTTTTATAAACTGTACTAGAATTCCTACTCTTTCCATTGAGAGCTTGAGGAATAAAAATGTCTAACTTGAAACAGAAGCTGAGCTTTTACACAGTTATTCAAGTAAAATAGTGGACTTCAGGAAAAGGTAGTGTTGAATTCGAAGTGAATTTTCTCCTGGCTGAATGATGAAAAAACATTATAATGTTTTGTCATTCACTATTTGAGGCTATATCATTTTCCCAATTACAACATTTGGAGTATGATGATCCATGAACTATGTGCACTGTGCTGGCTCCTCAGCAACATAATCAAATCTCCACCACTGTATGCTTAGAGATACTCTTACCCAAAAGTTTAACAAAGATGTTTTCCAAGTGGCAGATGTGTGGGTTTCAGAGGAGAAGCACTTGCCTTTCTGTCTCAGATGTTCTGCTCACCTCAGCACAGTTTATAGCAATTAAGAAAAAGGAATACATTTATATACATTTGTTATGAATACTGAATTCACGGCAAGCAGTATCTCTACATCAGCAAAGTCCTCAGCTCTGCTTTTTCTGCATAGTTTTATCAGTTTTATTGCTGATTTCCCCTTTTATTTTAATAACACATGGGCAATCACAAAAAAAAAAGAAAAAAAAAAGTTTTTGTAATATTCTTTATTGAAAAAATATATATACAGAAGTGATTAATTTTCTCTTAAAAACTGTTGCTAAAATAACAGCTCATTTAGGATTAGGATTGTTTTATTGTAGTTTTGATGAAGTAAACAAGACATAACAGGACAGTATTTATGCTGTTTAAGAAGTTTACTTATGCTTTGAATTACATTCCTCTGGAGAATCTATCTGTATCTATATTTTGTCTTTGCTCTGGTTCATCTCCATAGCAACATGTTTGTTCCTATGGAGAACCTTGGTGAATAATTTCAAATTGAGCCTGAGTTTTTTAAAACAAGATTTCTGTTCTCTGCAAAATAGTTCTGTACAAAAGCAGTTTTAGAAGCCTCAAAAATAAACATACTTTTGTCCGTGTTTCCTTTACCCTACTGTATTCATGGTTAGCTCTGTACTACCCTTTGATCTTTCTTTCCTGTGAGGTTCAGACTGGGAGCAGGCTTCTCCACATGACTTCAACAGCTGTTATAAAATCTGGTGGGGATTTTTTCATTCCAGTTTGAATGGCTCACTTGCTATAGCCACAGTGTTGTTATATATGTACAATACAAGTTTTTGCTCAGAAACTGGAGCCTTCACTTTAAAAAGCACTCTCATGAGGAGAGGGGAAGAGAACAGGACAAGAAGACCTTAAAAGGACTTTCAATATAATACAAGTCATTTTAGATGTCATCTTAAAATTGTAGTTAATATCATGTCCTGATCATATTCGTAGTTATTCTGCCTTTGGTAATGGGGAAAGATTCTAGGGCTCACACTGTCTATTACTACAAAGAAACTATGTTAAACAATGTTTTGTAAATACAGATTGTTGCTTATTATTAATTGTATATTTTTTACCATAAGTTCTCATAGACCGATAGATTTTTCAGATCTGGTAGTAAGATGATTCAGCCACATTTCCATGCAAATAATATCAGGAATTCTTTTGAAATTGCCAAATTTGTCTGACCAAAGTCAGCTTTCCTGCATTGCACAATATGGCAAGTCTGAGAATCCTGTCAAGAAACTGACATAAAAGAAAGTGCCCTTGTTTTGTATAACTGTTCAGGTAGTATTAGTCAATTGAAGCCAGCTCAGAGAAACTTATCAGACTTATTGCTGTGAAGTCTGAATAATTCTGTAACACACAGCATCTGCATCATCTGGAGGTAGTGAGGCTTTCATTCTTTATGACAGCTATTCAGGTCTATCTGGTTCTCAACGTTTCACAGATGGTTCATTCCAACCTGTTCTTTTTCTGCTTCCCTTGGATTTGTACTTTTTTTAGACATTTCCCATCTGCCTGCACTAAGATCTTTAAATAAGTGGAATATTCTGGTGAAGGGAATGAATACTTTAGTTCTGCCTCCAAATTCTTTCCCAGTGATGCCACATGCACATTACAGCTAGCATGTGGATACTTTAAAAAGAAGCAGAAAGTTAAAAAGTAAAATATGGATCTTTTTTACACAAGTGCGTCACCATTGTATTTTAATCATAAACTACAACAATAAAAGAGAAATAGAGTGTCAGTGCTTTAATCATTATATAATCAATATTAATAAAAAATAATCAATATTAGAAAATGGTTTTCTAGAGACAGTATTATCACCTTTAAAATGGAAAAATATATTCATTTATGGGATAGGTACCTTGCCAGCAGCCAACAGAGATGATATATTTAAAAACCTATGCGCTATTGTAAAAAGGATGAATATGGTTTCCAAATATCACAGAATCACAGAATGAATCACAGAATGAATCACAGAATGACCCAGGTTGGAAGGGACCTCAAGGATCGTGAAGTTTCAACACCCCTGCCTAGCAGGGCTACCAAACATACACATTTACTAGATCAGGTTGCCCAGGGCCCCATCCAACCTGGCCTTGAACACCTTCAAGGATGGAGCATCTACAACCTCACTGGGCAGCCTGTTCCAGGGCCTCACAACTCTCCTAGTAAAGAACTTCCCTCTAACATCCAACCTAAATCTTCCCTCTTTCAACTTAAATCCATTTCCCCTTGTCCTAGTATTATCAGCTCTTTCAAAGAGTTTACTCCCCTCCTGGATATAGGTTCCCTTCAGGTACTGAAAGGCTGCAATGAGGTCACCCCGCAGCCTTCTTTTCTCCAGGCTGAACAAGCCCAGCTCCCTCAGCCTGTCTTCATAGGGAAGGTGCTACAGTCCCCTGATCATCTTCATTACTCTCCTCTGGACCCTTTCCAACAGCTCCACATCAGAACAACATATTTGCAATATGCTGGTTATAAAATGATATACAGATTTCAATCCACTTGATTTCTGTGGAAACCAGAAAGAAAATCAGCCCTGTATAAGTCAGATATCCAAAACTATGTTACTCAGTTCCGAAGAACTTTGAATCACAGACCATTTTCTAAATTTGCAGTTCAATGTATATTCACAGTTTTCCCAAGCAAAGACTACTAGTATTTGCTGTTCAGTACTTCTGCCTGAAAACTCCATGAAAACCTGAAGGAAATAAACAAACAAACAAACAAACAAATAAATAAAAGAGGAGAAGAGGATCACATTCATCAGATTTAAAGGTATCAAAGATAGCTTGAAATTTTACTCAATTTCATACAATTTTAGTTTTTTTCTGTCCTGAAATTCAAACTGACAAATATATCCTTCACTGTAACATCTGTGTACCATCCCACAGTGGAAATCATGAACAACCATCAACTCTTGGGAATACAACTTAAATAGAACAGTGAAGTACCAAAAGTTATTAATTAACTGTTAAGTTGGGAATAAAACACTGAAATGTGAGAAGAAAAAAATTAATGTCAGACTCATTTCAGGAGCAGCAAAAGTGATCAGCATATCTCACATGCAGCTTTGAAAAAGCAGATGAATAGATAATTCAATTACATGTAATTAAAGAGACATAATTAAAGAGGTAAACAGTCATTTTCCTACAAAGTAATATTTGGAGAGTCACCATTCAATACTATACAATCATGGATAAATAAGTTCCTCTCTTCAAATCCAAAGACTGCTTCTGAATGTGTGGAGACATCATAGTGATCCCCTGGGAATACTGAGTGTGTTTTGGATCACATAACCACCAAATGCCTTTTAGCTGTGGTTAAATTGGAATCTATGTCATAAGAGAGGTTGTATGAGGATACATAGGATAAAAGCAAACATATGACCAGATACAGAAGCTAATGAACTGAATACTATAAATGATATAACTCTTATTAGTCGTTTGTACTGTGTACATTTGGTATAACCTCATGCAACTGTAAATAGGCACTAAAGTGTACTCATTACAGCAGTGGCTGAAAGCCAGATATTGGTCCTATTCCTATCCTTTCTCCAGAAGAATCGGAGAATCATAGAATAGTTTGAGTTTCAAGAGACTGATTTGAGTTTTGATGGCCTTTAAACAACATGTAGGTGCTTCATCACCTTCCTCATGGAAAAGCAGTAAGGGATAATGGTCTGTTGGACATATCAGGCTAGGTTGTTTCCTGATAACATCCTTCACCCAAGCCCTGGGGAGGCAGTGAACTTCTCTAAGAAGAGGGCTTGTCCAGCATGTGCCCAGACTGTTCCTAGCATGTTGGGTCTTCAGTTCTCTGCAGGGAAGAATCACCTACAACTAAAACTTAACTCTTCTTTGAGGATGTAACCTTGGAACTGAGGGAAGGTTTTTCTGATTTTGGTTTTCACACTTCCTGTAGTGTAAATGGGCTGTTATCACCCACAGATGGGCATTCCACAGCCAGAGCCTTGTACCTGCTGTACTGGGGCACCTGGGCGGGGAGCTGGAGTGGGCAAAAAGCTGTTCTGCTTGCAACCAAGAGTGTGAAGAAGGGAGATCACAGTAGCATGTCATGTTAGAACAGTCTTTTCACATACATAGCTTTTTTATATACCTGTGGTAATGAAAGACAGGCCATAGAAATACAATTTGCACTTACAAAAAAAAAAAAAAAAAAAAAAAAAAAAGACATACACAGGATCTACTTTTAAAAAGAAATACTGTTTTTACAGAACTGGAATAAGGGCACGGTGTACCATAGAATTCATGTAACAGGCAGGTTGACATTCCCACTCACCAAAATAGTAGGCCAGAAGTTAGGGCATTTGCCCAGAATTTGATGTTTGTTAATTCAGTGAGTACCTTAGCTAACACATTTGCCTTTCCATCTTGAGTTGGAGAACTTTATCCGGGATAATAAGCCTACACATGTTCTAGAAAATGTCATGATTTCAAAAGAAGTAAAAAATACTAGTTAGGAACTTTCTCCTGGCTGTACAGACAGTGGCTGCTAGTGTAGGACCTAACTAAATAAGGAATGATGTTAAAAGTCAGAAGTAGCACTTTCTGTGGCACATCCGTAAGGAATATAAGGCAACTCAGACACTATAAAATAAATCAGGCAAATGGAAATTCACATCAGCTAGCCAAAAAGACAAACCTTTCAGACTCATTCTCCTTCTTCTTCATCTCTTCTTGGTTGGCTTTAGCACAGTCTGCTTCCCATGAAATGTTCTTACACAACACCCCAAACCACCTTGTTAACAGTGGGTTCCTGAGGAACAGTACTCACATTTATGTTTCATAGACATATTAATTCCCCTAAAATAAAATACTTTACATGGAATCTCAAATACTTGCATAGATTTTACCCACAACAAATGCATGAAAACATAAAAATAAAATAAAATAAAATAAAATAAAATAAAATAAAATAAAATAAAATAAAATAAAATAAAATAAAATAAAATGCGCTAATGAAATAATGGAGTTAGTGACAAAGAATTAGGGACCTCACAACATTCCCTAAAATCTACTCCTTACATTGACTAGACCACAGGTCCTGCCTTTCTCAGATGTGTTTCCTCCTAATCAGTTCTTCCTGAAAAAGCTTATCTTGAAATGTAAATGTAATTTCTGCATTTTTCTATTTAATCACATAATTTGCTGCTCTGGCCTTCCACTATGTTTCTGTTTAGAAACACTTTTGTTTCATTGTTTCTGTCCTTTCAATGCTATTGTGTAACAGGCTATGGGTGTTACCGGGTTTGAAAGCTTTGACCACTTAAAAATGTGGCTGTCTGCAGCAGTTGCTAAGAAACTACAAATTAACTGCTTTCAAATACAGTTTTACTAAAGTGCAATTACTCACACCTGCTATTATTATTGACTTGAGCTAATACATAATTCGTTCTTCACCATCCTAGACACTTCCTCTATTACATCCTATTGCACTAAACCCCTCATTTCTAGCGGTTTGTGAGATTATTTCTAACCTGTTTGCAAAATAAGTATTTTAAATCTGGACCTACATCACAAATGTTTCCTCAGTAAGGTGATGTATCACAAAAGACTTCAGTGTAGCTCAGCTCAAGACAGAGTGAAAATGCCTGGCTGATCACTGCTACCTGGAGCACCATTTTTATGAGGAAAGGCCTCCAAAGAAATTATACTCCAGAAAATAATAATAATGATAATAGTACAGCTGAACAGGAGGTGGATGGATATATTTAAATTGAAGAGAATGATACAGCAGTAATGACTTTATTTAAGGAAAAGGTAAGTGAACCATTTAGTAACTGCTTCTGGTAAGTCATTCTCCAGTGCTTTCTTATACCTAATAACAAACAGTAAATAATTAAGAATATGCACACAAGAGGAATGGGTGTTGTTTGTGTGAAATACTTCTGTCTTTACCTTTTCTCCCCATGTAAACATCTACAGATGCCTCTTGAATGAACAAGAATTTCTCTTATAGTATCCTGGCTGCATTCAACATTAGTTCAGACCATTGTTTTCTAAATAAGGTCATCCACATGAATTAGATGCCCTATTCTTTGTTTTCTGGAGGCAAATACAAAGAAAAGACATAGCAAATAAACGAGAGGGTGTTCTGGCCAGATAATAGGAGTGAACAATGAAAGATCAAAGACTTTGTAAAACCTGATGCTTGACCTGTTTGTGCAAAAGGAGCCTAGAAGGTGGATAACAACATCAACAGTAAAAGCAAGGCAACTCAGCATAGGTGGGAGCAGACAGGCTCACATCTCTTTGCTTTCAGTCAGAGCTAACTAGATACAAACAAGTTAGCAGGCTCTGCAGGAAAAGCAGGTTAGCCTCATCCTAGGTGTCTTCAGGAGAGCCTTGCTTGTACCTGAAAATTCTGAAATAGTGGAAATTCAGCTTACACCTGTACCTAGCCATTGACATGGATGCACAGAAAATACAGAATGTAGGAAAATAAATAAATAAATAATACTGAGGCAGAGGGAAGAAGAATCAGATCTTCTTCCCTAATAAATAATCACATACTCAATGAGACCATATGCATTTACAAGCATTCATAAGGAAAGATTCATTTTCTAATGCAAATCTTGATTCCTCTGAGAAACTGTCCTTAGGGACACAGAAACAGAACAGAGCTGGCTGCTCTATAAGGACGCTTTTCTGAAAGCACAAGAGTTCTCCATTCTCCAGCATAAGACAAACAGAGGAGGCAGAAAACCCACATGAGCAAAGACCTGCTGGTCAAAGTGAGGCATAAGAAGGAAATATATAGGATGTGGAAGCAGGTATGGATGGTCTAGGAAGAATGTAGAAATGCTCTCTGGTTGTGCAGAGATATGCATTATCTCTTAATTAGAAAAATATGTATTTGAAGATTGATCTATTCAGTGGATAAATAATCAGTTGGACAGTCACAGCCAGAGAGTTGTGATCAGCAGCTTTAAGTCCCAGTTGGAGGCCAGTCATGAGTGGACTTCCTCAGGGGCCCATCTTGGGACCAGTGCTCTACAACATCTTTGTTGATGAAATACACAACAGGATTGAGTGCACTCTTAGCAAATCTGCTGACAGCACCAAGCTGAGAGGTGCAGTTGACACGGTAGAAAGAATGGAGGCCATCCAGAGTGACCTGGATAAACTTGAAAAGTGGGCACATGAGAATCTAATGAGATTCAACAAGGCTAGGAGCGGGGTCTAGTTCTCAGGTCAGAGCAAGCCCAGATATGTATACAGGCCAGGAGAAAAACTCATGAGAGAAGCCCTGATGAGAAAGGCATCCTGATGGATGAAAAGATGGCTGTGAGCCAGCAGTGCACTCCTGCATGCTGCCAACTGTAACCTGGGCTGTGTCAGAAGTGGAGTGGCCAGCAGGAAGAGGGAAGTGATTGTTCTTCTCTGCTGTGCCCTTGTAATGCTGTATCCAGGCATGCAGTCCCCAGCTCAAAAAAGATGCAGAGCTGTTGGAGTGGGTCCAGAAGAGGGACACAAAGATGATCAGAGGACTGGAGCAACTCTCCTATGAAGAAAGGTTAATGGGGTTGGGCTTGCTTCATTTGGAAAAAGGGAGGCTTTAGAGAGACCTCCTTGCAGCCTTGCAGTACCTGAGGAGAGTAGGAGGGAGACCATCTTTTTACATGGTCTGATAGTGATAGGACAAGGGGAAGTAGCTTTAATCTACAATAAGGAAGATTTAGCTTAAATGGTAGGAAAACTTTACTCAGAAGGTGGTGAGTCACTGGCACAGGTTGCCCAGAGAAGTTGTGAATGACCCATCTCTGAAGGTGTTCGAGGACAGGTTGGACAGGGGCCTGGGCAGCCTGATCTAGTGGATGATAACCCTGCCTAGAGCAGGGGGTTGGAATTGAATGATCTTTGAGGCCACTTCCAACTTAAGCTATTCTATGATTCTAAGTAAACTAACCTTGTTTGTCACTGAATTATTATTCATTTAAGTTAGACTTGATTTTTAAGAATCAAGAGGTACAGGGTTTTTAAGGTACAGAATTAGTGTGAACAATTACTTGTCTCACTGGTAAATCTGGCTGTTTGTGCAACACATATGCAGGTTTCTGGTACAGAAGTGTTGAGTACTTTATCCTATTTGTGGGATGGTAAGAAGATGCATACTGCATTAAACTAAATAGGTAAACAATATGATTTGTAGCTGCATGTGATCATTAATTGTGTAAAGAAGAACTTGAGGAAAGGTTAAATAAACAGATAACAGATAACATTTTCTTTTTATTAAGCCCCATCATACACAAGTTCCACTTCAAGAAACAACTTCATGCAGTTACTTGTAATAACAAGGATGCATTTTCTTCTCTAATAAAAGTCTCTGGAGTCCACAGCTTCTTTCAAAAGAGTTATATCTTCATTAAGAAACATGTTGACATCTCTAGACATCTTAGTATCATATTGTGATAATATACTCTAAGTCTACCTTATGATAAAAAAAGAAAAAGAAAAGCTTTCACAATACTTTGCATTAGCATGACAAGGGGGAAGACTGAGATAGTAATTCTGAAGCTGTCATTCCTGAAGATACACTTTGAAAAGCCACCTTTGGAAACACAGAATGGCACATCTCACATCGCCCACAAGAGCTGCAGAGGTATTCCTGAGCCTGAGAGAGAAGTAACGCCACTTTTACAGTGATTTGCCATTAGGAGTAAGATATTAGGCTTTATGGTGCAATTTTTAGACTACTTTAAATGTAAAAGAGGATAGCAGAATAGCCACAGGTCACAGAGTGTTTTCAGGTACACTCCCATGTTTCCAGATATGGTCAGATTGAAAAAATAAATAAATAAATAGATAGATAGATAGATAAATAAATAAAATCACCTGCATGAAATTTCTCCCACGTTGCTTTTGGATTGATTAGAAATTCATGCTTTTAGATTTGCCACCTGTAGCAGTCCATAAACCACACAACTAATAAATCTAGGGATTGATACTGTAGCCCTTGGCTGCCACCTAAAGGTTTCATGTACTTCTCTAGAGGAATAACATCAGGCTACATTTGTTTGTTTGGAATGCAAAAATGCTTGCCTACTAACATTACAGGAAGCCCCTACAGTCACTGTTGCTGAAAGAGAATAAAGGGGAAAACAACAACAAAAACAGTAAACCAAACCAAAGCAAACAAACAGAAAAAGTTTGTTCAGCAGCACTCCAGAAAGAATAATTTCTTGCATATGTTCTGGACATGGAAGCCAAATTATAGACTAAGAACAAAATAGTATATGTTGCTTGGTTTCAGAGAAATGAAGAAATCTAGAATGAAAAACAACACAGAAACAAAACACCACTAACAAAGAAGCGCAACCCACTGAGCTGAGCAATGGATGTCTCCGAAGCAAAACTGAGTGGTGTTCTCAGCCAGCATTTGGGTAACACAATGGAGGAAACATGCAGTTGAGTAAGTCTTATGCCCTGGATTCTACTGTCCAGGCACTGTTTAGAAACGCAAGGTACCTGAAGATATCTGGAGCTCAAATGGAGAAGAAGACTGGCAACTGACTCCTTTCTGCAGTATTCTGCCCCAGTTCTCTGGATGTTTCTACCTATAATTCCCATCAACTCACTTTAAGTCATTGTTTCTCATTCACAGAGTGGATAATACTGACATCTTTCACTGCTGTTTGAATGTTATAAAAAATTCCATTTCAATAAAACATCAAATTTATGTGCATACATTAGGAAACCTTTTTCTATTGGATGTATATACTCAGAATCATAGCACTACACATTGAACATTATGTTTTGTTCCTTGTATAAGCAGAACCTTGTCAATAATTTTTGGTAGGCTGTTGAATAAATACAGTGTGAAAATCTGAACAGGAGGATTCTGAAGTTGCCATGCACACTCTTCCAGAAGCAACATAAAACACTCTTTTCAGTGTAGAGTAGTGTCAATAGTTTTTCATACTTTTTTATCATTTTGTCATGGTTTTGTAATTTTGTAATTTTGCTATCAGTATTCCACATCATAACATCATGTCAAGTATGGATACTTCTATTGAATGTGCAGTCCACAGAAGAAGACTACATATCCCAGAGAACAACAGGGTTAATGATAAGTCACGGGACCAGGACTCTATATAATCTTGTTCCCAGGCTGGAGTGCCCTCCTTCTTCTCTCGAACTTCTCGGAGAGTGGGAAGCGTTCCAGCCGTGTCGCCTAGAGTTCACAGTAGGCCTCTCGGTTTTCGGGGACTCTCTCTCTCTGTTTTGTTTGATTTGTTAGCTTCAATTATATTATATTGTGTTATCTTGTATTTCGGTATCATATTTAGTAAAATAAGTTTTTCCTCCTTAGATTGTCGCTGTTTTATCCCACTCCCTTTTTCCCCCTCCTTTCCGGGCCCCGGGAGGGGGGCCCACGGGGTGGCTTCCCCTGTCACGGGCATAGGTAAATCTAAGTAACCCGTGACAGATTTTTTGGTGGAGAATGCGGGCATAGAGCTTTTTAGCTTTTAGAACAACTCTCTCTTTACTCTTAAAGAGCTTCGTTACGGGAGTGTTGGGAGTGTTATCTTTCCGTAGCTGCTCACGGAGAACGTGACCTTGAAATACCAGACAAATTGTCAACATTAAGAGCTGCTGCATATTCTCAGCACTGCTATCTATCTTTTGTGTAGAAAACAAAGGGATTTCTTTCTCCCTTAGAGCAAAGCTAGCTAGCTCTGACTTTTACAGAGCCTGCCAGCTATGAATCCACTCTTCATCCCAGTTGCTTTGTTTAAGGGGTTGAAAGCAATTATGATCTTCTTAAAGTATTGGTCAACTATTAACACCATAATTTGGTGTTGTGGAATTGTGCAGATATATAGCCTAATAAGGTGGATACTGATGGAGACACCTGCCTGGTACTTTTACGAGATGTGGTATGGTCAGAATTTTGGCATCTACACCTCAGATGAATTTGTGAATCTTACAAACACTTGCATCCCAGATGGAACAGGCAATTTTACAAATACTTGCATCCCAGATGGAACAGGCAATTTTACAAACACCACCATGTTTAATTCATTGTACAGGCTAAAAAAACCCTTTTTATTTAGGTTGTACTCTCAGATTTCCACACGCTTTTCAATAACTGAGATAGGGTTCATACTTGCATTCATGTTATCACTATCAATGCATGCATATATGTTCCTATGCATTCGTTCTATGCGGAAGTCTCCTCCAGAACCAGAGAATGATGACTGGCAGGGAATATGGAAAGGTTTAGGAAAAGTCTTAGAAGCATGGGGACCCGCAGTGTCATGGGATTTCACTCTTGAACACCTAAGGGACCCTAAGAAATTAAGTGAGTATTTGGGTCAGAGATCTAAGGAGGTAAACCTTATGTGGGGTTTGGCTTATGCATACCGTGCTTTGTATCATACTATTTTGGAGAGAGAGAGTTTCTGATCTGAGATTCAAGCCCAAGTTAATTCTGATCAGTCACAGGAGGCATCAGTAGCAATATCAGTTGCCCCTGTGGAAGGCAAGAAATGGAAACGGGTGTCCACGCGTCTAGAACGAAAAGAAGGAGAAGCACAGGGGGGGGCTGCAGAAGACCCAGGTGCCGGGCATGGAGCAGTACCGAAAAAAGCAAAGGCAAAAACCAAGAGGCATGAAGAAGAGACTGATGATGAGGAGGAAATCACCTATTGTCGACCTCTGAAGCTGACTGAAATCCAAGGCTCAAGAAAGGAGTTCACACGGCGTCAAGATGAAGGTATCCTTGCTTGGTTGCTTCGCTGCTGGGACAACGGGGCCAACAGCTTGTCTCTAGATGGTAATGAAGCTCGCCAACTAGGAAGCATTGCCCAAGATGCAGGTATCGACAGAGGGATTAGCAGATGTTCGGATGGAGCTGCCACTCTCTGGTTGCGGCTGTTAGAAGCCGTGAGAGAAAGGTACCCCTATAAGGATGCTTTGAAGCCTAAATTTGATAGTTGGAATACCGTCCAAAAAGGTATTCAGCGCCTGAGGGAATTGGCCATGGCGAAAATGTTGTACAGCCCTGATCCAAGCGAACTTGACCCTGAGAGAGTGAGGGCCGATCCTGACATGTGGCAGAAAATCACAAGTACAGCACCAGAGAGAATGGCACAGTCATTGGTAACAGGTTCTAAAGGGTTCGTGGACAGATGGCCCCGAGTTGTTGAGCTGATTATAATGCTTCAAACCACCGATCAGCAGCTCCCTCAACTGCATGCCGCAGTTTCTGCCATCTCACGGCTAGAAAACCGAGTAGATGAAATGTGCAAGAAATTGTTTCCATCAACTAATCGTAATGATCCCGTAATAGTATCAGAAACAACTGATGAAGGTCAATCCTCGTACGGGCCACCAGGTCTAATGAAGGATCTGATCAAAGTATTCCAGTCCTACTCCTCACCTGCATCATCAAAAGTCTCAGCTGTTAAACGCACACGCTTCCCAGCTCGAGCAAAGAACAACAGTACAATTGCACCGCGTGTTTCCATGTGGCGCTACCTACGTGACCGTGGAGAAGACATGAGGAAGTGGCATGATCAGCCCACTTCTGCACTACGAGCACGGGTGAAAGAACTACTAGACATACCAACCACCAGTGGAGTTGCTCCAGTCATCACAGGTAACCAATAGAGGGGCCCTGCCCTCAGTCAGGGGAGGGAAAGGGATAATAGAGTTTATTGGACTGTGTGGATTCGATGGCCTGGCACATCAGAACCACAGAAATATAAGGCACTGGTGGATACCGGTGCACAGTGCACCCTAATGCCCTCCAGTCATGAAGGGACAGAATCAATCCATATTTCTGGAGTGACTGGGGGCTCTCAAGAATTGACTGTGCTGGAGGCTGAAATAAGCCTCACTGGCAAAGACTGGCAAAAACACCCTATTGTGACTGGCCCAGGGGCTCCATGTATACTGGGTATTGATTACCTCAGAAGGGGGCATTTCAAGGATCCTAAGGGGTATCGATGGGCCTTTGGGATAGCTGCTGTAGATATGGACAACATTAAGCAGCTGTCTGTTTTGCCTGGCCTGTCAGAGGACCCGTCTGTTGTGGGGCTGCTACGAGTAAAAGAGCAGCAGGTACCAATTGCTACAAAGACAGTGCACAGACGGCAGTATCGCACCAACAGGGATTCCTTGCTCCCCATTCATGATTTGATTCGCCAGTTGGAGAATCAGGGAGTGATCAGTAAAACTCACTCACCTTTTAACAGTCCCATATGGCCAGTGCGTAAAGCCAGTGGAGAATGGAGGCTGACAGTAGACTACCGTGGCCTGAATGAGGTCACACCCCCATTGAGCGCTGCTGTGCCGGACATGTTGGAACTCCAGTACGAGCTGGAGTCAAAAGCAGCCAAATGGTATGCCACCATTGACATTGCCAATGCCTTCTTCTCTATTCCTTTGGCTGCAGAATGTAAGCCACAGTTTGCCTTCACCTGGAGGGGCATTCAGTATACTTGGAACCGTTTGCCCCAAGGGTGGAAACACAGCCCAACCATTTGCCATGGGTTGGTCCAAACTGTACTGGAACACATTTCTAATTCTGTGTCTCATATCTCAGAGCACAAACAGCAAAACATAGAACAAAAAGAGTAGGAAAGACAAAAAAATATGGTCATAAGTTTAAGAATTTCTGAACAACAAAGAACAAGTTTCGGCTATTTTGGTTTTAAAGCTTAATCCTAATTCAAATATCCATCTTCATCCTGGCTTTCCATGTTCTGCTTTATTTTCATTTTACTCCCTCCCCCTACAGAGGTGACACCTCCCATGTTCTTATAGAGAAGTGGACAGACCAGTTGACAATGCTGCACTGAAAAATAAACCAAGAGTCTACAGAGAACCAGTGGTTTCCACCCACACATGGGAATAAGCTTAGTGACAGCATAATTTTGGCCCTGTTGTAAAAATGAAAACACACAAGTCATCAGTAACTCTGACTTATAACTCTGCATTTTTGAATTGTGCTCATAGTGTAGTTGTAGTGTTTCTCAGGAGACAGTTAACAGCTCAGAGCAAACAATCTACTTATTCTCTTCTGCCACATTGAGTAGTCTATATGTCTTTGCTTTCCATAACATACAAATATATTTCAGCTTATTGCCTAGATCACATCTTGGGAGATCATGGCATCCTATGGCATTTATTATTATGACAGGTTGGGCCTGAGTAACTTGCATGTCACTGGTATTTGAACTGCTTACGGTGCTGGCTCTTCTTTTTCACTTGTGTTTTACACACATACTTCTCTGTTTAGTGTGGTGGAATTTTAGTTTAATTTTTTTGTGCAATTCATGCTTGTTAGAGAGGTAACTACTTGAAACTAATATTTTGAGTTCCATTTTCTTCCAGGTCCTTGTCACAACTTTGCTCTATGACATTAGCTTCTATCTTCCGCTAAAGCATACTTTACCCTTAAAATTTTACATGTTGTTCATCCAGACTCGAGAGTTACTGAAACAGCTGTGGGATTCACTATACCTCACTAGCATTTAGGGGATATTTATAGCAGAGTGAATTGCCTGCAGAAGAGTAGACATTTAGAAGACTGATAGAATTAAAACTGAGAAAGAATTATAGTGATTATCGTTTCTGACCTCCTATATTAAATAGGGTATATAACTTCACCTAGTAATTTCTCCATTAATCTTAACACTTCCGTTTGATCTATAGCCAGTCTCTTATGCAACCATGAAGTCTTGAATTAAAGACCACAAGAGATGGAAAATGCTGCCACAAAAAAGTCTAATCAGAAACATTTTTCATCAAACATAATTAAGGCTTACTAAATTACTTTGCAACCTTTATTTCCCCTTATCTTCCAGTGTTCATTAGCGTGTCATGTTACACAAGTACTGTTTGGGAAAGTAACATATTAACTATGCTCTAAAGGAATAAATTACTTGTTTTGGCTGTAAGTTAATCATGGAAAGTATCTCTATTTGAGATAATGATAAGGTCTGGCCAAACCCTAAGGTACCTGTGTGCTCCAGCCAAGTATATGCTACCACTCTGTCTTTAATTTTGGTCCTCAACTTATACTGACTCTTTAAATATTGTTGAACTAATGAATTATGCTTAGACTGACTCAAATATGTCCGGAAGTTCTTGTCTAAACAGAGTGATACTGGAGTCTTAGCAGTACGTGAATCCTGTTATCTCTTTCATACTTTATCCTGGTTTCAGTAATGGTTGGTATGAGATCTCAGAATCACAGAATGAAAGAATGGTTGAGGTGGGCAAGGCTGAGTCCACCTGGCCCAATCCCCGTGCTAGCAGGGACGCACAGAGCAGGGTGACCAGGCACATGTTCAGGAAGCTTTTGAAGTCCTCCAAGGAGGGAGATTCCATAACTCAAATACTCCAGCAAGGGTAGAAACTGTGTTTAAAGAACATCATCACTGCATGACAGCAGGGAAAATTGCTCTGCATGCCCAGAGAGCAGTTGTTTTTTGTTCTAAATAACTGAAGTTCATCTTCTTAAAGAACTTTTATCCTGGCTATTGTAAAGGCACATGAAGCTCATATAAATATCTAATCTATTTTTAAATCTTAAGTTCTTATCTTCAGCCAACAAATTCCACAAGTTAATTATATATTATTTGAAACGAATCTTAGTTTTATTACAGCATGAAGGAAAAAAACAATAAAACCAATAATTTCAGCTCTTCTGGATCCTGGAATCAGACAAGGGAAGATTTACAGTTATGTACAAAAAATCTTTCAGAAGTAGGGATATATTGTGTGAGGCACTGCCTGAGCTTACATCTTCCTATACCAAAGTGATAACAATCTAAGGATAAGCACGATATGAGAGGGGAGGAGATAGGTATGTATACAGACACATATTTGAATTAATCACAAAAATCAGTAACCTTTTCTTTTTTTTTCTTTTATTTGACTGTTGTTGCTGTTTGTTTTCTAAATGCTCCCCATCTGCCCCCATTCTTTCTCAGCTTGGCCATTAAGTATTTCATGATTTACTTTGGTTGCCATGGTAGCAGTGAGTCTTAAACAGGGGTTTAGTGAGAGAAGAGGTACCCTGAAAAATATCTCACAGAGAGCATCCTGGCTGTAACGTGCACACCACATTTTGAGACTAAGGATAAGAACAGACAAAATCCTACCAGAGAGGCTGAAACCCTTTGATAATTCTGGAAAAACACACCCTCCCCATTCCTGTTCCCCACCCCTCCCACTTCCCCCTCTGCCACGCACACACAGCTTGCCTTTGGGATTTTTCCATTCATTGGCCACCGCTCAATGCACCAGATTTAGCAGCTTAACTATGGACAGGAGAAATGATTTGTAGTCATCCATCACCTAGTCACATACTTATGCACTGTAACTAGGATACTTCTGAGTCTGATCTATAAAGGCTATGCTGTGCTAAAAATGAACGTTAATTTTCTGTTTAATAATCCTAGTTCTGCTTCTAAACCACAACTTAACTTTTACTTTCAACCTCTAACACTTAATTTCCTCAATAGATTCTCACAAGGGAATCTGATCTTTGAGAAATAAAACAAAATATTTCCTGCTATTTTACCACAATATCTTACCTTTTTCTTTCTACCAGTTCCTTGTAAAACATTACATAGGAAACCTCTGGGAAATACAAGTGAGCTAATGGTGCTTATCTGGGAATTTTCTCTGAAAACTTTCCAAAATCTTGTCCAGCCTTCTGTGTTATTACAGAATATTTGATCTCCCCCTCTGGTAACCCAATATCTTAAAGCCTGAGGACAGAGAAAGGATGAAATCACAGTGGAAAAAAGATGAGTGAGAAACTTCCAGCACTGCTTGAGATAGTTACATCAGGAATCAGGACCTTGGAGGTCACTGGGGAAGTGAGAGAAGCAGACGGGGGGAGATGGGGAAAGCAAGGGGCCTGCAAAGCATCTGAAGATCCACCTCACATGATTGTAAAGGAAACAACCAACAGAAGGAAGAGTTAAAATAATTCTGAAGCAGGTGAGTATTAGAGCAAAATGGGAGTAATAGTCCTCAATGTGAAAAAAAAAAAATATTGAGGAAAAAGAAAAATAATATATAAAAAAAGCTGAGTTGTAACACAGTCACTTGACTGGCAGCTAAATAGTCGTCAGCAGCAACTGGAGATTGCACACCTCTTTCAAGTACCAGAGAGAAAGAGCACAAGGAAAAAGATGGAGGCATAAGAAAGAAAAATGTATGGAGTGTCAGAGTAATGTGGATAGTTTCAATGAGTAATATTTTTTAAAAATCTGGTTGCTGAAATTTACACTGTTGCATCCTTGTAGAAATGAAAATATTATTTACTTACACCACAAACTGGCCTTTGAAATGTGCAAGGGCTTCTCTGAAAGTAATGTCTCCTGTTCTATAATGTTGGGCCGTGACATTAGAGGCATCAAGCTGACACAGAGATTGAACCTTCCCACAAGTATTCCTCTATATGTTGTTGCTGTGTGACAGATGGCAGCAGAGGGGAAGTCCAATAAAATGGCATCTGACATGGAAGTGTGGATGAAACAAAGGTGGGTAACTGAATTCCTCCATGTGGAATAAATGGCACCCACTGTCATTCATTGACTCTTGCAGAACATTTATGGAGACCAAACAGTGGATTTCAGAACAGTGAGGTGATGGGTGGTGCATTTCAGCAGAGGTGAAAGTGACGTGAAAGATAAGCCATGTTTCAGATGGCCATGATGTTTTTTACAAGTACAGCATTCAGGGTCCTGTTCATCACTAGCAAAAAATGCACAGCTAATGGTGGTCACTATGCTGAAAAAATGGTGTTTTGTAGCTGAGAACTTGCCCTATCAAATTGTGCTATTGTGCTCTTTGTGTCTGTTGTAGTTTCCATGGAAATAAATAGGAGGCATTACTTTCAGAGCAACCCATGTATACTTTTAGCGTTCAGCTGCCTTAGCACCAATGGATTTCACCTACACTGATCAAGCGGAAATCTGTCCCTCACCCATCCTCTGTAAAGCTGGAAAAACATATAGTTAAAATAATAATTCCATTGATTGTTTTGGGTTGGGTTACAGACCTCTGTGGATACAAAACTAAATAAAACTCTATGTTTTTAATTTTCTGTTAATCAGAGAAGGAAAACAGGAAAATGGCACAAAGATCAGTATCACAGGGGCTGGTCTTCTGTCCTTCAGGTAAAAGTCCAGTTGAAATGAAGTTAATGAAATAACTTACCGCCCTTACTGACCTTGTGTCCCATTCCATCCAGAAATGAAGTTGCAATGCCTGTAAATCTACAGTGTGGTATCAGGAAAATATTCATGACAGCATTTAGAAGAACCCTGGGTAAATTTTACACTTTGACAATAGGCCACAAGGGAGCTATTCCATCTGCAGTCAGAAGGCCCTCAAATCACACCACATGTATCCTTGTTAAAAGGAAGAAAATACTTCTATCTGAAAAACCAGTTCCGTCTCATAAAAAAGCAGAGTGGAAGTACTAAAACATCTTAGTGTGAGTGTTCTTTAAAATTCAGCACATGACAACAATTAAAATGTTCTTGTTTCAGACTACAACTGTTCAACTGAATATACTGCTTTTCTTTCTTTCTTTTTACTTTTTTAATAAATATTTCCAGAAAGAGATTATTAAAGGATTTGAATAAAAAGTCCTAAGCTTTGAGCACTGACTACAGTGCTTTTATGCTTCGTAGTATCTTTGTTGCAATTATTTCTTCTCTTTGCTTGTATTTAGCAAAATCTGCCTACTCTTTCTTAGAGGACAAGGGCATCGTCACTGAGATCTCCTGAATTCTTATTTACAAATCAGCTCCCTGAACTGCAGATGTCCTAGAAAACAAGTGTCTGTGTAGAGCTGAAAGTGCTGTTTTTGACCCAGCAAACCCTAAACAGACTGAGACCTTCCCACCTGAGGTGTTGCTGTCTGTCTCACACAGTGTAAGGTGAGATCATAATTGCATGCTGACCGCTTTGAATGAGAATCCATCTGTACAGCAATAATTTTTTTCCCCTCAATGGTGTGAAGTAGCTTGGGTTTATTGTATTATTACACACACTTGCTTCAGTAGGCTTCTGGCAAGCACTGAAGCGCACAAGATCAGTATCTGGGATTTCTGAGGTATTACATAATGAATTTTTAACACGCAAATATTATTATTTTATTGGTCATGTAAGAAAGGAAGAGAAATGTAACTGTGGTTTTGCAAGTAATTGTGTATAGAAAAGCGGAAGGGAGGGAATATTTCTTGCACATACAGACCAGAAAAAATTTCTTCTTACCATTAAACCCAGCATGCAAACAGCGATTAAGAACAAAAGTTAAACATACTATACACAAATGAAATTAGTATGTATGGAAAAACAAATGTGTTATCCCACCTCTCAGTATATAATGCTGCCCAAAGTGTCACAGTCAAGGAGGCCAGTTTAAAAAGGCAATGCTTTGAATGTTGCTAGATCGTCTTATGTAAGTTTACTGAAGTCACTGAAGATGCAAACCCAACCAAGATTTTAAGCCCACATGAACCATCCACGTGAAATCAATGGAAAGTTCAGGATGCACTATAAATATTAAAACACCAGTCTTTTAGACTACTGTTCTTTAAAACAAACCTTTTTTTTTTTATTTTGGCCTTGTAACACATGCATCAGGAAGTTCAGTAGTGTGGACAGGCAAATAAGGTAAATACTAACAAAAAGTAGACTGAAAAATATAGTACTGGGGGTTATTTTGAAAGATAACATTACCAGTTTTAACACAGAGAACTAAGTCTAGAAAAGAGAAAAATGTGCAGTTTTTTACTACTTAATAATATAATAAGATGTACATTCTCTTAAAAAATGGAATTTTGCATCGTACATATATGTTGATATTATAAGTTGTAAAACACCACTGCTCTTCCCTTTGCTGTCTCGGTTTGGATTCTCCCCCATGAAATGGCACGTCAAAGATGGTTGGAATTATTCAGCCAAAAAAGGAACATGGTTTTTGTGAGAAATGCTTTGGGTTTTCTGACCGGCAATAATGAATATTCATGGTAGATGAAACATTTCCAAAATCATTTCCTGAAAAGAGAGGCTATTGGCCAATGTTGTGATGGACTTTTATTTATTTATTTGTTTGTTTATTTATTTATTTATTTATGGAGCTGTTCAGCTGAATTTTAACTGTATCCAAGGGTGGAGGTTCTCCAGCCTCAGTACTTCAAGCATTCATGGCCCTGTGGATAGCACAGCAGACTGACACCTGCACCCAGTTCCAGCATCCTTCATATGCTCCTTGTTCCAAGTCTCTCACATGACGCCATTTCCATGATTCCATTTCTCCATTTGTAAAACTTGAATTACTATCCAAATCCATTGCATAATGCACTCTGAGATGTAGCTTGTATTGTTGCATTACAAACACTATTTGAACAGCAGTGTATTTAAAGACAACACTGTTCCACAATACACATTTTTTACGTCTCTGGCTTCTCCCATGGGAGGAATGAAGGCAAAGAGGGAAAGCTACATTTTACACAAACCTGTAGAATATTTAGAGCAGTTTCAGTGGCCTTTGCTAGTGTAGGCCTCAGCTACTGGCTCTTTCAATAGCTGGCTCCTTCTTCACAGCTAGTACTGCTGATTTACAGTATTCAGGCTGAATAGTTCTCACTTTATACCGACTTGCTCTTTTTTTTAAGTTCTTGGTGCTTCACTTGCAGTGTGTGTTAATTCTGGTCATATTATTCTCATATTTTATATTAAGATCATCCTTTGTTTGTTTATTTGCTTGTTTGCTTTTTGCCCCGTGATACACTGTAGGTATTGTCTGTCTGCCCAGAATGACAAAAGGATTATCTTCATGAGGAACAGTAAGGACTCAATCTCGTACCAGTTGAATGACTTACGCTTAGAAGTTCACAAGATGTTGATGATAGAGCCACTTGCTAGTAATTTTAATTCTAGTCTGACAAATATATACAGAATATAATGGAGTATTAGGTGTATTCTTCCTCCTAACAACACTATTTAGCCTCTGCAAGCAAAAATCCCTAAGTTTTCTTTCTGCAACTTTTGCTTCTGCTTGGATTTTTAAGACACTTCCTTGAATTTCTCTCTCGTCTTGGTTCCTTTCCAGACGCATTTGAATCAACATGAATTTTCAACATGATGAGATGGGATTTAGATAGCAAAGCGCTGAACAGAAGTAAACTGAGTTTAGTTTGCCTGTCACAAATGTACCTCATTTCAAAGAACAGCATCTCGTGGGACAAGTTGCTCATCACCAAATAGTATCTAAAAATTGTGATCTGGGAAATCACGGAGCCTTTAGATCAGGATCACATTTGAAGTCGTGTGACCATCCCTGTGTGTGGTTTTTATTTTCTCAGAGATGATAACCCCAGTGGGGTTGGGCAACTTGAATAATGACATTCCAAATTAATGTCATTATTTATGTCATTAATTATTATTTAATGACATTAAAATTAAGGATTTCTCCAAAACGAGGCAGAAGAATGAAACAGCATTCAAAAATGCCAGGAGTGGGACCACAGGAGTGCTCCGTTGTCATCTCTTCCACAGAGACCTTGAAGAAACCCAGTGCACCTTCACTTTCTGACCTTTGACGCGCCTGTGCCTTTATCTCAGTGCTGCGAGGCTTAGCACTGGGCCTCAAAACACTGTGATGGCCTTTTATTTGTAAGAACTGTGAGACTGCGTGGCTGCACGTGAATGATTTATTAACATTGTTATTACCCTGGATGCCTCCCCCGGATATTACTTAACATTGCGCACGCTTTGACATCTCTTCAGAAGCACCATAAATGAAGTGAGGCCACAGTGATAGCCATGGCTGGCTCTGCACTCGGGGCTTGTAAATCAGCCACAGCCCCAAAGGGTGACAGAGGAGGCACTGCCACCTGCCTGCACACCGCCCATAGCCCGGGCAGCAGAGCCCTGAGAGGAACGCGATGTCACTGCTGATCCTATGCTCGCACCTATGCTCGGCGGGGCTTTCCTGACCCGCACACGGCGAGGTACTTTCCGCGCCTCTTAACCTTTGCGTTACTCCCACTTCGCCCCGTGGGGCGGAAACTCCGAACAGAAGTCGGGGAGGACGAGATGAGCGACTAAGGGGAGGCCGAGGGGCCGTTCCCGAGCCGCGGGCTGAGGGCTCCCCGCCGGCAGGAGCGCAGCCCCCCTCTCCCGGCCTGCGCCCGCCTCCCCGCGGCGGCGGCTCGACTACGGCCGACGGAACCGCGGTCGAACAAAGCGGCGCGGCCGCAGTGACTTCAGCGCCCCGCCTCCGCCCGCCCCCACTCCGAACCTGCCCCGCTGCCGTCTCCTAGCAACGAGGGGACCCGCGCTCCCGACGCGCACCGACGGCGCCCCGAGCTGCGGCAGGGCGGCACCGCCACCGCCGCTCCCCCGCCCCGCGGCGGGTGCTGACGGCGGCTCCGGTCGGGGCTGGGGACGGCGGCGGGCGGCGGCCACCTGGAGGGGGGTGCGCGGCGGGGGCGGGCGGGGGGCGGGCGTTTCCTTGAGGGAGGTGCGGGGCGGGCGGCCGCGCTCCCGCCGCTCGGCCCCGCGCTGCGCCCGGTGCCTCCTCCCCGCGGCCGGACGGAGCGGGCGACCGGGAGCCTGTTGCGCGCCGGGCTGGAGGCAGATGGAGGCGGCCGCTCTCCGCGTACGCCCGAGGCCCTGCAGCCGCCGCTGCTGCTGGGAGGGAGCCGCCCTCGGCGGGGTGCGGGGGCGCGGCGGGCGCTGCCCCTGAGATGCTGCGCTCCGCGCCCGCCCCGCCGCCTCCCCGCGCCCTACCTGTGCCGGGCCCGCCGCCGCCGCCGCCCCTCCCCCGGCCCCGCCGCCGCCGCCGCCGCCGCCCCCGCGGGGGCCGGGACTGAGCGCGCCGCGCCGCCGAGCCGCGGCCCCGAGGAGAGGGCGAGGGAGCGGCTGCGGGATCGGCGCCGCATGATGTGGGTGCCGCTGCTGGCGTGCCTCACCGCGGGGATCGTCTCCGTGCCCAAGTGCCAGCGCGGCCCCGGGGCTCTCCTCGGGGCGGTCCGGCTGCTAGCGGCCGTGCCCGGATTCTGCCAGCGCCGTAAGTTGCCGAACTGTTCGCCGTGCCCTGCCCGAGCGGGACGGCCGCTGCGGGGCGGAGGGGATGGCCGGGCGGCTACGGGCAGGTGGGGCGGTGGGTACCTACGGCGGGGTATGGGAGGGCCGGATCGGAGCTCGCGTCCGGCTCTGCCGGAGCTACCGGCACGGCACGGCTGCGGGGAGCCGGGAGGTGGAGGGGCTGCGGCCCCGGGGCGGGTAGGTAATACGATAAGCGCTCGGTTTGACAGCGAGGACTAAACATAGGCATGAAGTTCAGGGATACTGTTTTCCTCTACCTGCTCCAATCGGGGCGCGCTGACAGTCCGCTGGCACCAGCGGTGCTGTTGGCCGTGGAGCTCAGGTAAGAGTGGGGGACGCTTCGAGTTGCGGGCGGGCTTCTCAAAGCTCTGCCGTCAGATTAGGCCGAGGATCCTGTGCAGACGCACCTCTTGTGTCAGACAGCTCTCAGGTTAGTCCCGTGTTTCTCCAAGGATCCGGCTCCACCAGCAGGGACCAAAAGGCAGATCAAGTCCCCAGCCACCTTCCCTTTCTTTCCTTTCCCTTTGTGGACTAAGTGCATATTCAGTGCTTAAGCCTGGATTTAATTTAAAATATTAACTTGTAACCTTTAAAAATAAGATTTGTAATGGGAACAATGCATTAGTCTTAAGTTCCTCCCTACATATGTGACAAATTCATGCCTAATTCAGTGGGATTTGCCCAGTGCTTTTAAAAACAATGGAATAATTTGTTGAGTTTTACAGAATAATTTATTTTGCTCTTTTGGCTTCATAGTTAGAGCTCAAAACCAAAATAAATGTCAATAGGAAAAAATAAAATATAATATTATTAAATGTCTTATGAAACATGACAGCTTTATCCAGCATTCCAGATTCTTTTCTGTGCAGTGTAATTGAGTTTGAAGACTAATTGAAACTTTATGGAGAGGAGAGCTCTGTGCCTTAGTGCACAGTCTGGTCTGCTTGCTCCTGGGTGCACAATAATGCAAATAAGGATAAGAACAGCACGGCATAGGTGAAGACTGTGGGGGGGCTTTTGCTCCACAAGATGCTTGCTTCCTTTGTTGTGCTTGACAGTGAAAATGCACATGGGTGGTAAGTTGTGGGATACTTGTTTATTGTGACAACAGCTTCCATGTCCGGCAGTCTGCAAGCTCTGATAGATCTTGCTCTCTTCCCCTGTATTTGAAACTTCTGCTAATCTGTGAAAGCTGAAAGTTGCACTGAATTCTTCCTTTCCTCCTTAATCACTTTATGGTCTAACCAAGAAGAGCATTTTGTTTTTCCTCGAGTGAACACATAAATGGTAGATGTTTGGAGGCTTGTTGTTATTTTTTAATTTATTGCCTTGTCTGTTCATTTTGCTTTTGGCTGCGTTAGCTCTCTGCACCAGCACAGCACCACCTGAATTCCTTGAACTTCTGCAGGCTGCTGTTAGCAAAGCGCTGGGCAGCGGCTCCATGTACAACTATTTGGCAGCACAGCTTCGTTGAAGCAGCCACTACTCCGTGCTTCTGCCTTGACAGCACTGGGCATGGAGAAGAGCATCGCACTGTTCCCATGCCATCAGAGACTTCAGATTATTTATGTGCACATTTGGCAGAATTTCTTGCACCAAATCTCCAGTTCTAAAAGGAACTGGAATGAATATGAAACATTCATGGAACTGAAATGTATTCATTCTTGCTGAAGCTTTTCTTAGTCTTCTAATTGAAAAATGTACAGTTTAATGCTACCTGAAGTGCTTGTTCTGCAAAGTACAGTTTGAGATGTGAGTTCCTGCTTGGGTGTAAGTAAAGACGGAGCGCGGCCCCCAGTTTGCTGCTAAGAGGAGTGCAGAAGAAAATCTCCCAACACTATAAATTGCAAGTCCCAAATTAAAGGTTCTGTAAGCTCAGATAAAAGGTTAGTGTTGTTCCCTTCCACAAAGAGTCCCTTGTTCACTAAGTCTTACCGAAGGGAATTTACAGTTCACTAAGCCAACTAAAACAAGTACCTGACATAAGAATGGAACTAATTCAAAACTAAATTTGTGTTATAGTGATTTACACAGATCTCGTATTTATGATGGAACACTGAAAACTGATGAAATCCTAAAGAACTAAACCAGCGAAGTGAATAGAAGCTGAATTCTACAGTGAGAGCACGTGTGTGCATTGTGTTAATCGGTTGTATAACTACTCCACTTACGTGCAGACAGAGTCTGTTCACTTGGCTCTTTCCAAAGCTAACCTCATGCAAGTCTTGCATCTGCTGTATTAACATATAGAGCGCACAGGGCTAAAATGATGCAGAATGACTGATTAGTCCAGGTTAACAGAGGACATTGATTAAAATCCTAGCATAATCTAAGGAAAAAAAAAAAAAAAAAAAAAAGCAGTTTTTACATACATTGAAACTTGAATACTAAGATGCTTGGTGCTTTCAAAACTATCTGGGTTAGTTATTCCTCCATGAAACTCAAGTAAGCAGAGCTTACATGTGATGTGCACTCTGAGGTTGGATGGCATGGCGATCTTTAGCCTCGATTAAAGAACTGAAGAACAGTCACATGACAGTTCTTTTGCACAGTCATGGTTGACGAATCTCATGACATTTTGAAAGTTGGCATTTTAAGTCTTCTTTATAGTATCTTTTGGAAAGACCAGATGGGGTTTTGGGGGAAGCAGAAGATCTGTGATGATAGCAGAGACAACTGTTAATTGATTTATCCAAATAGGATGACATCTGTTGCCAAACATAATCCACTGCTGTTCTCTTATCTTGTTCTTTGGTAGTTTGCCAGCCTTGACACATCAGATTCTCATGTGTACTCCTTCTAGATATAAAGTTTCATTAATCATTACTGTATCACTTCTCAGTGGAGTAGAAAAAGCCATTCAAACCACACATGAAAGAACTGTTTCTGAGGAGGTGGTTAGGAAATGTCTCCCTCCATCCTCTCCCCTCCCCCCCCCCCCACTCCCCCAATCAAACAAACAAACAATCTGAAATAAATTGTAAGTCTTGGTAGCTTTAACTATGTGTCTGTCTGTTGATTTTTGTGCCTATTTCTATTTAGGGGCCCAGTGAAAGCTTTATTGTATGGGGTATTCAGCATTGAGACAGTTCTGATTTTCCTAAGTCTTAAAGCAATCCAAGGAGAAGAAAAAACCCATTTTAAATTTCCTGAGCCTGTGTAGGTGATCTGCTCCCTAAGGTTATAAGATCATTTTTGGCAGTAGATTACACTCCTGATGAATAGTAAGGAAGAGGTTTACTTACCTGCATGTTGCCTAAGGAATATATTATTCCAACAGTATGCATAAATTTACTTTGTAGTTTGCACAGTTCTCACCACTTGTTGCAAATTCATACATGTCTCTGTTTTGTTTGTTTGTTTGTTTGTTTTGCAGTAGTTATTTTATGTTTTTTGCAAGTTGAATGAAATGGTGGTTGCACATCTACCATTTACAGTGTTTCTGTGCTACAGATGCTTGAGATGGTGTGATTGTGGGAAAAGAAAGGAGGTGGACAGTTTACTAAGTTTACTAGAGGAGCAATAAGTATACTTTTGGTGTACCAGGAAGGTAGGGTTATTATGTAATTCTGGACACATTATTGCTGAAGAAAGTAGGGAAGGCAGCATGAAGACTGCATGCAGCAGGAATACTGCTCATAGCAATTTGAAGAGGTGGTAGCTTCTTTTGTCCTTGAGCTTTCAAGGTCTGGAGCTGCAATAATGCCAGAGCAGGTAGGAATTACGCTTCATTAATGAAGAGGCCTGGATGAGTAAATTTGATTTTCCTTTAAAGTACAATTTAAGTTTGATTTAACTCTGCAGAACATCAGTAGGATGTTAGAATGTCACCTTTATGGAAACCTAAGGAAATCTTCATCCAGTAAATCCTCTTCTGTTTATATGTTCAACGTACATAAACAGAACATAAAAACATAGTGCTTCACCATATGCTTCACTCACTGCAAGTAGGTATTCTTCAAGTTCCTGGAAAGAACCTAGTCATAAAATAAGAACATCAAGGAACTTTTCAGGTGAATGACTCCTGAAGACAAAACCACATCAGTTCTAGGTGTTAGTGTAGACCAACAGAGAGTTACCAAGCAAAGACAGCTTCAAATCTAGGAAAGAAAAAACAAAATTTTAGAGAACATCAATTCCTTTCTGTTAATACCCTTTTAAGTCAATTTCTTAAGGCCTCCATGTTTATAATTATGTCCATCTTTCCAAGAAAATCTGGTTTAAAACTCCATAACTAATTACTGTTGTCTAACCAGTAGAAAAGATGCAATACTTCTTTTTGATCTGCTTAAATAGACATAATTTTTGATGGACAAAATAGGAGATGGTTTGTTATTCTTCTCTAGGTACTCAAACTTCATTAAGGAAATATATATGTGTGTTTGTGTGACATACATAAATGGACTTAGGCTGTTTAGTTTTTGGTAAGGAAATAGGGCTCTAATGAATTCTTTTCACTGTAATAGAACCTTTCTTCAAGTGGAAGAAGCCAGCCATTCAGGATTCCCTCTTGTTCTGGTGGCAAAACAAAAACAACCCTTTTGCAAAATGAGTTTCAAGATTATATGAATTTATAGCAATAGAAAGCTGCTAAAAAGGCAACTTCTCACTGAGTCTGTTTTCCTAAGATCAGAAGTTTGCTAAGTTCATAATTGACTCTTTTTCCTCATATGTTTCTATGTTCCCATGACTTCAGTGTCATATGCCTGCAGTAATTTCAGCCTGCTATTAACTTTGATGACAGTAATGTGCTTGAAGTATTTGTAATTACCAAAAGAGGTGAAGAGATGGATTTGAATTGTAATTATTGGAAGAGGAAAATTCTGTAGCTTCAGGCAGGTGGAATAATGCTCCTGGGTGCTGGACTTTTATTTTTCCTAAGGGCACTTCTCTGCCCAGTGACTTGGATGTTGTTAGCAGCATTGTGTTATTGAGTTCCAGTCTTAAGAACTTAAGTATAGTATTTTTGGTATTTTGCTGCTGTTGTAGCTGTGTTGTGAATAGAGCTGCATGATGTATGGTGGCATCTCAAAAGTCATCCAAATCTGATTAAACCAGTGACTCCTCTCTCCAAAACAAATTCCCTTCCTTCTCAGTGTTCAAGTGAGTGAGGCATAGTGAATTCCTCTTGCTGTACTGTAATTAAGAATATGATTTATGTCCACTTCATCTCCTCAGGGTGACAGGTTAGTTCTGTGCTGAAGACAACTTGTTTCTTTGAGATGGGAGGTTTCTTGCTGGACATCTGGAAGTTAAATGCAGCAAGATTCCCGTATCCTTGTACAAACAGGACTCCCAGGAAATAAACTTGAGACAACTTTCATTCTGGCATGAATGGTGTAAAATGATCTAAATAAAACTAATGACATAAGCAAGCAAGCTCTTCCAATCTAAGCAAAACTTTGAATTTTGCATTTTGCTGTCAAAGCTGTTGCGGTGTGAGTTCAGAGCATGAAATAAATAACTACCTGTTTGAAATCTCAAGGCTGCATGGTTGAAGGCTGTCCCTTACAGAGCATTTAAACTGCACCTGCAAGGCATTCACATATGTGAGTACTTACTTGCAGAACCACAAGCAGAAGCTTGCAATCAAAGACTGTATTTGCACCAGTAGTTAAGAGTTAGTATGCAAGTCTGCGCATTTTACAGCCTGCAGTCATGTTTTATGTAGTCTTTACCCACAAATTATAAAAACCTAACAGGCTTATTATGTAAACCTAAAATGGAGGTTGGGCACTGCTTGTTCCTAGACAGGTATGATTACTATTTTCTTTTTTTTCTCTCTTTTTTTTTCCTTTTTTTTTTTTCTTTTCTTAATGTTTGTGAACAGCATGTGTGTCTTCTGTTTCAGAAAATTAGTTTCATTTAAAAGGTTTTTGTGCTTCTCCAGTTTTTATGTTTATATGTGGAAAAACACTACAGTTTAACTTGTCTTTGAAGGACTCATGCTTCAGCTGTTTTTCATCAAACTGTATCTTGAGTGTCTTGTGCTGTGTTATCACAGTTACTTGAAATAAGACAACAGTTTCTGCATTCAAAGAGAATAAAAGTAACAAAAATAATTTAAAAGAAAATCCCAGAAAGTTTTTTACCACATTCCATTGTTCTCATGTCCAATGACTACATTTGGAGATTCAAAACTATTGAAAAGCAAATTACTGAAACAACAAAGAGCTAACACATTGTATTCCAGAAAGCAATAACATTTTTAACTACCCCTGCTGAATATATCTTCCTCCAGAAGTTGGGATCCTCTAGAATATGGACATCCCACACTATGAGTCCATAAGAGAGGTGGTTACCATCTTTAATCCCAGTCTTTAATTTCATATTCTTGAAGTTTTCTAATTGTGAGTGTAATCTTTCTAATTCATGCTCAATGTTTTCTTTTAACCTCGGCTTGTCTTCTGTTTATACTAATACATGCAGTTTTTTGGTTTTATATGTAAGCACATAGTGAATTGAGGCTTTTGTTTTGTTTTAGGACAGACTTCTATAGAGCATAATTTGGTTATCATTTTGTTCTCAGCTTTGAGGGTCTGGTTCCTGTAGATATTCAGCTTTGAGGATTATAGTTTAGAATATGATATAAACTTGTCCCAGTCCACAATGTGTATACATAACAAGTCAGTAGAGTGAGTTATTTGCATTGCTGTGGACTAAGAACCAGTGGATCAGATGGTCTGTGGTGATGCTCCTTGTGAAGAAATTGCTCTGAGCTATTCTGATGTGCTACTTGCCAGTCATGCTTGCTAACACAGAAGCAGTTCCAAGCTTTGTGAGAGCAGCATGGCTGTGTCCAAGCTGGCCAACTCCTAGGGAGATCCTAGCATCTGGAAATGACGAGAGTATAATGATTCCCATGTCCATGTTCTGTCCTTGAAAACAGGGGAATTAAAGCAGCTCCACACATCCTGAAGTTCCCTTTTAATCAAAGGATTTAATAAAAAAAAATTTAAAAAAAAAAAAGGAAAAAAAAAAAGGAAAAAAAGAATTAAACCTTTTGCTTCCATATGCTTTATATTTTTACTGGTGCAATACTGTGCAAACAGGGCTATCAAACCTGTGCCATAAAAGCTAATGGCTGTTGGAAACAAGTCCCTTCTAATGGTATAATCAGAGTAAATTGTCCTGTGTGTTTTTACTTGCCAGAGACAGAAGAGATTGGCTTCAGAAACTAAATAGTCTTTGACTCATTGTTTGCAGACGTGGGTTGCATCAACAAAATTTAACCATCTCCTATAAAAGCAGGAAGTTTCATGGAAAGGAGAGGCTGAAAGTAGAATTGGACAAGAAACACAAATTGTGTGTTATGAAAAATTTCAAGGTTACAGTCCTTGTTTTCATTCTGTATTGTGGCTTGGGAACAAAGTGCTCAATAGAAGTCTCCCACATTCAAGGTCATGTTTGAGGCTGCAATTTGATGTTGTGTTTGTGTACCCAAACTGCTACACCAGCAGCTATTTTTGTAGCACCTTTTCTGAAATGCTACGTGCAGCTTTCAGACAAAAAGAAGAAATTCTTGATGAGATCTATGCATTACTCCTGAAAACTAGAGTCTTTGTGAATCTGTATGAAGTTTCTGTTTTCAAAGTTTCCTTTTGAACGTTGTGCAATATTCACATCATTGAATCACCCAGAGAGATGAGGCACAGGTATGTAGGCACAGGGAGGTGTCAGGAGTATCTCCTTGAAGCCTCGCCTCATTCCCTAATTCTGGAAGTGTGCACACCCCATACGTACATGCTGGAAAACTCCATCCTATGTGCCATCATACAGCATTCAACACCAGCACATTTAGTTTCAACATTACACATCCTAGCCTTTGCCACAATGTCCTTTTCTGTCAGTTTTCCTAACACTGTGTAGTTTAGGGTCTCCCTTTTCCTCATCTCCCTTTGCTTTATTCAGCTGATACCCATTATCAATTCTCCCAAGTGATGTCGTTCAGAGGTTGCACAGTGTGAATAAATCGAAGGTCTCGGGTTTGTCTCTGCATGGTTTACACAGGTATGAACTGTAGTGTACTAAGGCAGACTGCTGCATTACTTGACATTCTGATGGCTCTTTAAGTCATAGCTGTGACTTTCAGTAAAACCCTTCAAGCTCATTGATTAATGTGTTCTTGTGGTAATGTGGAGCAAGTGAGGAAGGAACTGTCCCAGGCTGCTGGAACAATAAGGAGTGGTAACCCATAGTGGCCACCAGGACTTGCTCACTAGTGGTGCCTAAGTGTTTACACACACTTATTTATGTGTCATTTTTATCTCTTATCTTTATAATTATGCCATTGTTTTATCTTTCAGTGTATTCTGCCTTTCTTTCAAGGAACACTGTACCTCTTGGTTTTTTGTTTTTGTTTTTTTTGTTTGTTTGTTTGTTCATTTTGCTTAATGACTAGTAGAAAAAGAATGTCAAAGATGGTGTGTTTTTTGTTTGTTTGTTTGATTGATTGATTGATTGTTTAATAGGAAGGTGTTTTTATTCACTTGCCATGATAACAGAAGTATATTTCCTGGTTTCGGGACTTAACAGGTAGGGGATGACTTGTTCTCTTCAGGTAACTAGCAAAAGGCCAAGAGGGAATGACCTCAAGTTGCACCAAGGGAGGTTCATATCGGATATGAGGAAAAATTTCTCCTCCAAAAGAGTGGTGGTGCACTGGAACAGGCTACCCAGGGAGGTGGTGGAATCACCATCACTAGAGGTGTTCAAGAAACATGTACATGTACTAAGAAAAACAGTTTAGTGATGGTAGGTTGGAATAGCTGATTATGAAGGTCTTTTCCAACCTAACGATTCTGTGATTTTATGGTTCTGTGAACAGCGCCAGTTGTGTTTTCAACCTTTATTTTCTCACCTCATTCTTCTTAGAAAATGCACGTCTCATACCCAGGTTTTGTATCTGGGCTCCTTTTGCTGCTTCTATTGCTGGTGAAATGTTTTCAAATCTGTACAGTTTAGTCCTTGTTTAAACAAAACAGGAGAGTAGAAAGCAGAAAAGTTGTCTGGTAATTTCATTCAAGTAATCTTAGGAATTTATTCTGAATCATAATAGATTACAATTTTCAAACTGAAATATGTTTTGAATGAGGGAGATGACCTCCTGTTCAGAGGAATACCTTGTTACCCTCTTGGGAAAATGTGGTGAAAAAGCATGCCTTTGAAGCATGGCACTGCACACCAGGGGCAAAGAGACTGCTTATTGCTTGCTTGGAAAAAGGGAGGATGAAGCCCTAATTCCAGGATTAGGTTTTAGGATTGGCAGTTAAAGCACAGCCTCTCATTTTTTCCTTGTAATCTGAGTAAGAAAGTGTCAGACACAATAATCCTGGAAAAAAATCCCACTAACATTCTAACATTTTTACAATGCTTTTCATTGTATCTGTGCGTTCAGCCAAAGTGCATGGAGAAGCTGCACGTTAGCTGGGGCAGCTCCGGGCCTTGCAGCTTCCAAGGAAGGGCAGAAAGGTGGAGGTGGTTGCAGTGTGCTGCAGCATCCCTCAGGAGCAAGGCTCCATGCTTGTTGCTGAAGGCATGTTATCAGAAGAGATGGGCAGGAAGGCCCATCTGCTGACATTGAACAAGTCTGGATGCAGATTTTAAGGAGGCAAAATGTACAGATGAGATAATATTGTATTTTACCTTAAGTAGTGCTCAGCAGTCTGAGAACAATGATCAGGGAGTATAAACTGCTAGTTATGTTTTGGCTTTCTGTTTTAAGAAAGCAAAGAACACACATTCCATAAACAGCATAAACGTTTAACTACAGCAAAGTTAGTACGAATCTCAATTCCTGGATGTCCATGAACAACATGCTGACTGTTGGAAAACCTGTTTAGCATTCACTCCAACCCTAGAACACATTATTGTTATTATTATTCCAACTCTCAGATAAACACTCTGATAAAGTTATTTTCATAATAACAGGATGTGATTATAACGTATATGATCCTTGTCTAATCTTGATCCCTCCTGTTGCTGAAGTTTAGGCTTGTCCTACCTTTGCTTAGTAGCTGGAGCACAGTTGAATGATGTAAGGGAGGCTAGAAAAGAGCAGGTTAACCTCCAGCACTCATTTTTTATTATATGCATATGCCTGTGCAGTTCCTAGCACGAAGGTTGGCCCTTGTTGAAAATAGCTTTTGGCATACATCAGTTCTAGTGAAGCCAGTAGAAACTTGCCCTTAGCTTTGGCTGAACAGTAACTCAGTCTTGTCTGGACTCTGTTTTTGGTGAAGTGGCAGGAAAAATCTCAGTGCTTTGTTGAGCCAACTCATATAAAAATGTTTCTTGCTCTAGCATGTGATTTTTAAAATAAACTGAGAAGTTTATACTGAATCAGTTAAGGTTTTAGAGTACATTTATAACCAAATAATAAATATTTGGTGAATGAAAGCATTTCTGTAGATGTTACTGCTATAAAGGATGCATACTTGGGAACTACAGTAGTGATGTAGCCAGAATGTGTCTGAGGCACTAATAAACCTTTTTCAAGTTTCTCTTTATTCCAAAAAAATCATTTTTTGGAGCCAATGGCACCAAGCCTGTCAGTTGCCAATGCATGACTTCATGTTGCAAAAATGGAGCTCTGAGTCTGGAGAGTTATCTGCTGAGAGATTTGCATCCAACAGTGCTGTGTACCTCATTTGGTAAAGCATTTAATCTTCCTTGATCACCCTGAAAACCCCCACTGGATTTTGAGATCTTTTCTTCTCTCTCAGCAGTTGCGAATGACAGAAAGGAAACCATATCTTTTAACAGATAGGCTGTATTTATAAACTAAATCTGACTTTGGTAGATTCAGTGTCTAATTCATACAGATAAAAAAAGTTCAGCACCAAACCACACCGAAAAAAAAAATAAAAAAAAAATCTGTGACAATTCTATTTCAGTTTGTTTTTTTTAATGGAAATACTATACCTGTTATATAGTATAGCTGTTCCAGTCATAGACACTTCTTAGTGTGTGCACATTACAGTAAGACATGAATGTCTTGCTACATCATCATTTTCAGAAGTGTGAGAATTTGTGAGAGTACATCATCTGTTTTATGCAAATGGGATTATATGTTTTCAGATCAGAAATTGTTTATAGGGAATTAATTAAGTCAAACTCACTGTTAGGTTTACTTCAGTTTACTGGTTCTGATAACCAGGAGTTGATTTCTCGTATTCATCTTTTTAGCTAGATACAGAGCTCTCTAAATTTGTTTCTGTCAACAGTTTATTTCAATAGTTCTTTCTCCTAGGGTGGCTGTTGCTAGGTTGGTATCCTCAAAGTTCATGGCACCATCTCTCCATTCTGCCCCATCCTGCTCTTTAGCCACCACTGTGCTGCAAATCAGCAGTTCCTGTCTTTTCTTGTGACTTCTACTGAAACCATCTTTCACTTGGCATTCAGCTGAAGATGGAAGTGATGCTTCTGACCCAAGAACAGTTACATTCCTGTTAGTTGTACTCCTTTAGCAACTCTTCACCTGGTCTTTGTCCTTAGTTGTGGCTAGGAGCAGGTCAGTGTTAAGCTCCACAGGGATGTGAATGTCTGCACTGACCCCCATGGCTGCAGTAACTCTTTCATGGCCTCCAGCTCTGCTCTTTCTGACTCCAGCATAGCTCTGTTACCATCTTCTTACACATGCAAAGATGTTTTCTTTCTTCAGTATTGAACAAGCTTTCTTGCTTACCCTATCCAAATCAAACTTGCTGTGTTTGTTTTTACAACAAAGCTTTTGGATTTTGTCTTGCCTTTTTCTCTCTCCTTAGCATCCCCTCCTGCATTTATCCCTGCCAACCTCTTTTTAAATATTATTTTTGTTTTCTAGTGCTTTCCCAGGCTCCTTTTCAGTTTGTTCTCTTTTGTCTATTTGTTTTGGTTTGGTTTTTTTAATCACATCTGTAATTATTTTTCTTCCTTTCCTATGCATTTCTTGTACTGAATGCATGGCATAAATTGTAAACAGCAGTTTATATGAAATATCAGTCTGACCTTTGAAATCAATGGAACTGTTCCAAGCCTGTTATCACTGTAATGTTGCAATTGTGCTTTATTAAGCTTTTCTGTCTTGATAATACTTATGGTGGTGCATATGTTGCTGATGGCAATAATGTGCAAGCTATGATTAGTTCCTTGAATCATCTGTTATTAAGAGGGCCAGCTCAGTAGGAAATCTCATCTTTGGATCCATAGCTGAAACTGGTTAAAGAAAGATCTAAAAAAGAAGGAATTTTAGTAAATGTGTTCCTAATGCTGCCTTTCATTGTGAAAAGTTGCTCTCACTGCTCTAAAAAGAGAGATGGTTTGCATTGTGGCAGGTTGGAAAGAAGTAACCTGAGAAACAGCACTTGGTCACAACTTTGGATGACAAGCTTTTTTCCAACTGCTTTGATGTGGTGATATGCCTTTTATCATAGTGGATCACTCAAAAGATGTAGACTTTCCAGTATGTAGTAATTCATTTTATTTTGTTTCCAGTTTATTGTATACCCATATGGTAATCCATGCTGAATGTGCCACTGAGCAGTGGAGTGGCACCATACTGCTGTGCTCTGACAGGTCATATCCTGTACTTCCTTGTGACTGCTGTCAGGCCAATTCTATCCCACACAAAAGAAAAGAACATCTCTTCTCTGTTCTGGCTGCTAGAGTTTCATAGCAGAGACACAAAAATACTAGTAGTATAAGCAGTGACCTGTAAAGCACAGGTATAAAGAGGGTATGAAGGGCTTCACTCATAGACCTGCTGTAGGCACAGCTTTTTGCTGTTGTCAGTGCAGAATTGTGTCTTCAGTATGTGACACACTGCATTGGATAAATTTGTGTCAGCTTCTGCAAAGAAAAAAAGAAGAAATCTGCCTCTTCTAGGAAACTATTCATTCCAGAAAATGTAGGGGGGGGGGAAATATAATAGAAGGTGAGAAAATATTATGTGTTCTGTGAAGAGTGGATAATGAATAACTCAGACAAGTGCAAATAACTTAAAATGAAAATGTCTACAAAGAGATAAGCTACCTGCTTAACACGTTTCATTGGGCAGTAAATCAGCAAAGTATGTGCTAGAGATAGGTTTTCACTTCAAAATTATTTTATGTCAGGATTTTAAAATCTTGACCTTGAGAATAACTGTATGTATGCATACATACAGTTCAAAACTGTAGATACCAAAAATGCTGTAAGTATTCCCTCAGCAGGCTGCTTTCGTTCTGTTTTACTTCTGTTTGGATACAGTGTCATCACCCTTAATCTGGTGAAGCAATTTTTGAAATCTTGGTTTGAAATTAGGTATTTTACAATTCGCACATACCTTCATAAATCATTAAATGTTTGGTTTTGTATTTCATTGCAGCGGAAAACAGATGTGCCACTTCAAATGCAGTAACATGTACAAAGTGTCTTGCTCTGGGTCCAGAGTGTGGATGGTGTGCTCAGGAGGTATGGCATTTTGATTACTTATTTTTTACTTTAAATTTTAGCTGCTCGTGATCTTTATAAAGATAAAAGACATCTAAACTGTGAAAATTATAGTGAGAAATAGCAGGAAAATCTTTAAATGTCCTCTGGACGCAGCACCTGAGAAATCACGTGAAATATATTTAGTTTCCAAAGGCAAAAATATAATCTTTTATTTGGAAAATTGCAGTAATTTTAAATAAAGTGAGAACTTTTTAACATGTTCCATCTGCTTTGTAGACAGATTTGGCAGGATTATAATAACTTTGAGAGTTCAGCAGTTTTTGACATCAAAATTAAAATTACTTATCAGTAATTTGCATTAAGCCCTTATATATCAGAGCAAGACTATACATATATATCTATTGCATTTAGCAAGAGGTTTTACTAACAGTGGAGTTAGCATTGACTTCACCACATTTTATGTCCCCTGTCGCAAATGGAAAAAATGATGCTTTTCTATTTTGACATCTCAAACTATTGGTTCTGAGACTCGTCATAGGAGATGAATCTCAAATAAGAAGAATTAATATCTCTGAGCACCACATCCAAATGGCTCTTAGACACATCCAGGGATGGTGACTCAGCCACCTCCCTGGGGAGCCTATCACAGTGTTTAACTACCCTTTATGTAAAGAAGTGTTTCCTAACGTCCAACCTAAACTTACCTTGATGCAACCTGAGGCCATTTGCCCTTGTCCTGTCACCTGTCACCAGTGAGAAGAGACCTACACTTCTTTCACTGTAAGCACATTTCAGATACTGGAGGAGAGAAATAAGGTCTTCTCTCAGCATCCCTTTCCCCAAACTAAACAACCCCAGCTCCCTCAGCCTCTACTCATAGGGCTGATTTTCCAAGCCCTTCACAAGCATCATTGCCCTTCTCTGGACCTGCTCCAGTACCTCCATGTCTTTTTTGTACTCAGGTGCCCAAAACTGAGCACAGTACTCAAGGTGAGGCCTCACCAATGCTGATTACAGGGGCAGGATGACTTCCCTAGTCCTGTTCACCACACTATTCCTGATACAAGCCAGGATGCCTGTACACTGGACTTCTTGGCCACCTGAGCACACTGCTGGCTCAAATTCAGCCGACTGTCCATCAGCACACCAAGGTCCTTTTCCATCAGGCAGCTTTCCAGCCATATCTCCCTAAGCCTGTAGGGTTGCCTGGGGTTGTTGTGACCAAAATGCAGGACACAACAGTTGGCCCTATTGAAACTCATGCCATCAGTTCATGCATCGTCCATGTTTCTGGAATGGCAAAACCCATATTAATTCAGATAGAAATTTTTCAAAGTAATGTTACAGGAGCAGATTTCAATGCATCTGTTTCATCTGCCTGTATTATAATAATAAAAGCAGCCATTAAGAACACTTGAGATGCTTTGATCCTCACACAGTGAACTTCAGAAAATGCTATATGTCTGTTCATTTTCACTGGTAACAATGAGAGTGAATATGATCTTTGGGTATTTAAAAATCTACCTTTTTGAAATTTATGTAAATCATGAGGGATGTATAAATAGGAGAGATCTAAGAGAGTAGTCTCTGTTGTCTATGTTAAAGAAGGTTGTGAAAAAAAACAGTATCAGAGGTACGCTACAAAAAACAGTAGGAACTTAGACAAGTCTCTGACAAGTCTCATTCTTCAGAGGCTTTCTCCAGTCTTTTCAGGGTCTGAGTGACAATTTATTCTCTATTACAGAGTGGGATGTATGCATTTTTTGATTGTTTATTTTTCCCATCTGCCTCTGAAGTATCAGAGATTGTCCATTGTTTGGTCTCCAGCTGTGGCTGCAATGGATTAATGGCTTCAAAGAGCACAAAGGATCTTGTCAAGCCTTTTTTATTCCTTGCATGATCAGGATCATGCTAATCACCAGATTTGTGGTCAGGAAGGAATTTTGCACTGGTTCATGTTGGCACAATCTTGGCAGCTTTGTCCTTTTACTGCTTCTGAGATCATCCTACTACTAACCATTTTTCTGTTGTTACAGAGACTTTTTTTCTTATTTGTGGCATCTTAAACTCTCTGGTCCCATTGTACATAAATTCCTATTTCTAGGGATTGAAATGATATAGTCCAACTGGTCTTTGACTTTTGTGCATGCTACAGGGTAAAGCTTAAAAATCTGCAATTGTCAAATTCAGATTAGAGACTTGTAAAGCTTTTACTTAAGCTTTTCCTTTAAATACTAGCCTAAGATTACTCTGACAGTAAATATGTTTAGAAATCATGCAAATGACATTTTCTTGGTGAAACTAATTCATAGCATAGCACAGAACTTTTTTTACTGACAGTGACAGTACATAGTTTCCTTTTCCTCCAAAGTCATCATGTTCTGTTTGTGCAAGATCCTCTTTCTCACACAAAAGTTTTGTTCTTTATAGAAACACAGTCATTGTAGCAATTAGGTTAACATCTAATTTAAATATTTTGGCATTACACTTATTAAAAACATATGGCTTCCATGAACTACTTTTATTCATTCAATTATAGTAGCATGTTTTATTGTTTCAAAGACTATTAGTTTGTTTTTCTCTTTCATTTGCAGACCCTACAGTTGGAGTTTTTTCAGCTCAAATTGTTTTGTACTTTTTATCTCTCATAAAATAGGATTTCATGGCTGACTCAACACAGAAGGGACGCTGTGACACTGTTTTCAACTTACTGAAAAGAGGCTGCCAGTCGGATTTTGTAGAAAGTCCCACAGTTCATGTTACAATACCCAGAGACCAAGAAACAAATACACAAGTGACTCCAGGAAGAGTTTCGGTCCAACTGCGTCCAGGTTGTTTTTTTTGTTTTTTTTTTTAACACTCTGATATTATAGTGAATTAAAACACAGCACAATAGTATTTAAATATATGCATTTTGAAAAGAATTGCTGGAATAATCATCTTGAAGAATGAAGCTATAACATTACACTGTAGGACTATGAATGTGTTCCTCCCATACTCAAGTACGATCTTCAGCAAGAAGTGTTTCTGTGAACACAGCTTAAGGACAAAATAATGCAAGTAGTAAGTGGGAAAGGGGTCTCAGGCAGTCTTTTCTGTTTTCTGTTATGATTTTGTTACTCTTTTTCTTTTCAAAACTGATTTTCCCTTACATCCATATGAAATGTAAGTAAATTGGGCTAAAATTTCTAATTCCTAAATTAATATTTTTATAAGCTTATTGATTATTTGCTTATGCTTAAGTGCATTGACCAGACAACCGTGGAGACACCATAGCCAATGTGAAAGAGAAGACTGGACACATAAGGACGACTTAGATATTCAATGCTTAATGTTTCATTTATAACATGAGACACCTGGTCCTGGCAGAATCTATGTGTTCTTGTATGGATTTGGGTCTTTTTAATCACAGAATTATCTGGGTTGGAAAGGACCCTGCCTGGCAAGGCCACCAAACTTCCACGTTTACTAGATCAGGTTGCCCAGGGCTCCATCCAACCTGGCCTTGAACACCACCAGGGACGGGGCATCCACAAACTCCCTGGGCAGCCTGTTCCAGGACCTCATCACTCTCCTAGTAAAGAACTTCCCCCTGACATCCAACCTAAAGCTTCCCTCTTTCAACTTAAAACCATTTCCCCTTATCCTGCTATTATCAGCCCTTTCAAAGAGTTTACTCCTCTCCTGATTATAGGTTCCCTAAATAATATATAATAATATACCTCTGTTTGCTCTCTACTGAACTGATACATTTTTTTTGGTAGAAAAATACTTAGTTAATGTGAGAAGTCTGAATCACTTTTGTGTTTTGCTGATTTTAACTGTCTAAAAATCAGTCTTTGTATATAAGTAATTTTCTGTTAATTGCAAGGAAAAAGAAAGGAACTGCATGAGCATAAAGCACTAAGTAACTCTAGTTTTCTGTCTTTGTAATGATAAAACTGGAAAAGCAATGTCACCACTTCTTCTGCTTTCCCCAGTTTCCATTCAAAGAAATGACTGATGTTCTGCTTTGCACTGAATCATGGTATTGAGATCTGAGCTAGCACTATAAATGTCTGCAATCACATTTATTTCTGAAGGCTTTGACAGAACTGGATTTAAAAAAAAAAAATAAATTCTGGTCTAGAGGTTGGCGACCCTGCCCATGGCAAGGGGGTTGAAACTGGATGATCATTCTGGTCTTTTTCAACCCAGGCCATTCTATGATTCAGTGATTCTGTGATGATTAATGAACCATTTTGCCAGTAGTGAAACAAAACCCAGGGTTTCATATGCTGTGCTGAAGCTTCTGCTTGAAGGAGACTGAAGAATGAAATTCCTAGAACTACAGAAGAATTTTGATATGTAGACATTCTGCCTGCATTTAATTCCCAGGGAAATTCACTGATATACAGTGACAGTGGGACAGACATAAATATTTTACAGTAATCAGACCAAAGATGGTTTTGTTTTGATTCTATTTTTTCATCAGTATTTATGAGAATCCCAACTATAATGAATACAATAGGATGTTTGCAAGATACATCGGAGTGTCAGCCCTGAAGTAACTAGCCACAATTTGTATGCAAATCTGTGTCCTTTTTCAGTTGCAACTGCTATTTGGTATAATGGGAGAAGTCTTGAGAGAGGAAGAAAAGCAAGATGTTTTCTAAGAGGAGTTCGCTTACAGCTTAGTTTTGAACTATGCTTCAAGGTTTCATCTACTCTTGGGAGGTTTTCTTATTTGCTTGTTTTTCTGTTTGCTGACACAAACAACTTTGTGGTGAGGTTGCTGCAAAGATAATACATTTTTAAGAGTGTCTGTTGAAAAGTAGTGTGTTAATTTATTTATTTCCTTTGAATCAGGAAGTGAGGCAAGCTTTATCTTAAAAGTTCGTCCTCTCGAGAAGTACCCTGTGGATCTTTACTATTTAGTTGATGTCTCAGCTTCTATGCACAACAACATAGAAAAACTAAATTCCGTTGGATTTGCTTTATCTAAGAAGATGGAGAATATTTCTCTTGATTTTCGACTAGGATTTGGATCCTATGTGGATAAAACTGTATCACCCTATATTAGCATTCACCCAGGTAGAATCCATAACCAATGCAGGTATGTAATCTTTTGATATTTACTACAGATCTGAGAACTGATTTAATGACACAAATATGCATTATGTGCATGCATTTTAAAAGCTCTCCAGAATCTGGTTCATCGTAATATGAGTCTCCAGCAAAGATCCTAATAATGTATTGAAAATTATTATTTAATGTTTACTTCTAAAATATCTGGTGTATCATTTTTAAAAAGTTTGTTACTGTACAAGAAAAAGTGTGCAACGTTTTCCTTATAAAAACAAGCCTTCTTAGTCTGTCTGAATATGTTTTTCATTTCATTTTGTAGCATATATTCTCAGTAAGTCTGGATATATGTTGCATAGATTCAATACAAAGAATTATACTTTCTGATCCAAGACTTCTCTTCTGATGTATGGTCTTGCTTTCATGAGCTTTTTCTTTCAAGAGCTACATTTGTTGATGTGATTCACTTCCTTTCATTTATTAAACAAAAGAAATCCTTATATTCAATTCCACCATTGTTTTATGAAGTAGCTCCCATTTTAAATGACAAAGGTGTTCTGGCTTGAATTTCATTTTTCATGTGTTTTATTCCTTGCATTCATTGCATAGGTAAAGTGAAGAGTCACTTTGGAAATGGTCCAAGAAGACAAGATTATTCACATTAGATTAAAATCTATGTAATGCATAATATTTGGTAAAGTACATATTAACATATTTGTTTATATTTTGTACAGTGATTATAATTTAGATTGTATGCCACCTCATGGTTATATTCACGTGCTATCCCTGACTGACAACATAGCAGAATTCAGAAATGCAGTGAATAAACAAAAAATTTCTGGGAATATTGATACACCTGAAGGGGGTTTTGATGCAATGCTCCAAGCAGCCGTGTGCCAGGTAAGGAATGCATCAACAAAAGACCAAATGGTACTTCAGACATGAATATACATGTTACAACTGTGCTCAGTGTTACTGAATTCAAATTGTCAATTATAGGCCATAAAATAAAAGGATTTCTTCCTTCTGTTTCATTATTTCCTTTTAAGCTATGCATTTTGGCTTCCAGATGAAACTGAGAAAGGAATTAGGAAACAGAATGGATAATGAAATCAGCTGCTTCTTGCTTGAACAGACATGTGAATTACTTTCAGTCAATTACAAAATCAGTGTCAAAAATCACTGATGGCCTCCTAGTGCTCCCAATGAAAGACATACCATTTGTCATTTCTGCTACTTAAGAGTGTACTTGAAAACTGAAGAATCAGTTACATGTTAGCTTGTATAGATAAAGAAAACATATGCACTTTGGTGTTGTCTCAGCTTTTAAGGAATTAATATTTGAAAAAATACAAATCAACAAAAAATTAACTTTTATATATTGATAAAATTGCATCCCCTTCACTCCCATGTAGAAAGAGACAGGAAAGATTTGCATCAGTAGTTTCCAAGATGTAAGACTATTAAATAACAGTAATTTATTTGTTCTTAAAGGCTTTTTTGCATGCTATTTTCCTTGAAGTAGTGCAATAGAGATTTTGAAAGTATACTGATTCTTGGGTTTACAGAAGGATGCTCTGTAGGATACGTGATAGTTCTGCTCCCAGCCAAACCACAGTTCTTCTAGTGCAGTTCTTGTTTTTTGGGATGATGTCAATGTAACTCTTTTATCTTGACCATTTTCACATTCTCCTTTGGAGGATTAGGAGTCAAGGCCAAAAAGGAACCCACGCTATGATAAAAGTGAATTCTTAGGTTCCAGTTTTATTTTCAATTTTTGATGAGCTGTAACACAGGCAAATAGCTATTATTCTTAAACACTGTGATCACAGCTGTTAGAAAAAATTATTCAGAAGCTCTGAAAAAGTTCCTTAAATTGCAGTGTTTCTCACTGGGTACATTCCACACTTATGTCTTGTGAGTTTTAGGATCATCTGTACCTCCTAAAGCAGTAGAATGAAATAGAATGAAAACATGGACTAAGGACCACCTCTCTTATGAAGAAAGGTTGAGGGAACTGGACTTGTTTAGCTTGGAGAAGAAAAGGCTTTGGGAAGACCTCATTGTGGCCTTCCAGTACTTGAAGGGAGCATAGAGAGGGAATGGCTGTTTGCATGGGTTGATAGTGATAAGACAAGGGGGAATGGTTTTAAACTGAAACAGGAGAGATTTAGATTAGATATTAGAAGGAAGCTCTTCACTGAAAGAGCGGTGATGCACTGGCACAGGTTGCCCAGGGAGGTTATGGGTGCTCCATCTCTGGATGCATTCAAGGCAATGTGGCTCTGGGCAGCCTGGTCCAGTGTTTGGTGACCTTGCGCATGTCAGGGTGATTGAAATTAGATGATTTTTGAGGTCCTTTTCAACCCAGGCTGTTCCGTGATTCTGTGATTCTGTAAAGTTTGCAGATGACACCAAGTTGGTAGAGAGTGTGAGTTTGTCTGTAGAGGGATCAGAACAGGCTGGATCACTGGGCTGAGGCCAATAGGAGGAAGTTCACACAAGACCAAGTACCAGGCTCTGCACTTTGACCACAATAACCCCAGGCAACACTACAGGCTTGGGGCAGAGTGGCTGGGAGACCATGAAGAGGAAAAGGACTCAAAAGTGTTAGTCAGCGTTAGGCTGAACATGAGCCAGCAGTGTGCCCAGGTGGCCAAGAAGGCCAATGGCATCCTGGCTTGTATAAGAAATAGTGTTGCCAGCAGCACCAGGGAGGTGATTGTCCTACTGCATTTAGCTCTGGTGAGACTACACTCCGAGTACTGTGTTATACTTACCACAAAGAAGGCACCGAGGCCAAGGAGCATGTCATGAGAAGGGCAATGAAGCTGTTAAGGGTCTGAAGCTCAAGTCTCCTGGAGTGGCAGAGGGAACTATTATTGTTTAGTCTGGAGAAGAAGAGACTTAGAGGCTACTTCATAGCCCTCTACAACTACCTGAAAAGAGGTTGTGGTCAGGTGGGGGTCAACCTCTTCTCTCAGGTAACTAGCAAATGGCCAAGAGGGAATGGCCTCAAGTTGCACCAGGGGAGGTTCAGGTTGGATATTAGGAAAATTTCCTTCTCTGAAAGAGTGGTCATGCACTGGAACAAGCTGTCCGTGGAGGTGGTGGAATCATCATCCATGATGAAACATTCAAGCAACATTTAGATGTGGTACCTGTGGTACTGAAAAAAATGGTTTACTGGGCAGCACTGATAATCGGTGGACAATTGGACGAGATGATCTTTGAAGTCCTTTTCAACCTTAATGATTCTATGATTTGTGAGAATGAGGAGGCACTAATTTAGTTGGGAACCAAAATGAGAGCAATATGCAGTTCATATCTACAATCATGAATTATAATTTATATCAGTGTGTACTGCTGTTGCTTACATAAGAACTTTATAACTCATTCCAACTCGTTTTAATCAAACATCCCTGTTCAAAGCAGAATCAGATTAGTACATGATGTTACTTTGAATTTTTGGTTGCTCAGACATATGAAGGAAGAAGTACTGAGCTGACAAATGAGGTAATGGATGTTAGAAGCAAGGAGACTGTACACTGTTGGAGGAAAACCCAGGATTTTTTAAGATGGTAAGCTTAATACCATTAATACCATCATGAAAACAAGTTGTAAGCGTATCTCTGACTCTCAGAATTAATAAATAAATAAATAAATAAATAAATAAATAAATAAAGAGAGAGAGAGAGAGAGAGAGAGAAAGAAAGAAAGAAAGAAAGCTTTAAATATACTGGTTTAAACTCAGTGTTTCTATATATTCCTGGAAGCAGGCTTCTACATTCATCTTTCATTTTGTTATTTATTATTGAAATTAGATAGTTATCTCTTTCTTACGTTCAATTTTGTTTCCTTTTCAGAGCCACATTGGATGGCGCAAAGAAGCCAAGCGACTGCTTCTTGTGATGACAGACCAAACTTCCCATCTAGCCCTAGACAGTAAATTAGCAGGGATTGTGATTCCCCACGATGGAAACTGCCATTTGAAAGATAATGTGTACGTCAAAGCCACGAGTATGGTAAGGTATATGTCATACATTCTGCCTTCAGGGAAGTGGTGTAAATGAGGTTTTTAGGTCGATGTCAGAATACTGCTTTTAATTCAATCGTCAAAATAATATTTTCCCAGGTAGGCAAGTTGTATAATAAAGAATCAGTTGCATGGAAATATTGACATCCTTTTCATCTGAGATAAAGTGTTTTTTAGTCGGAATCAACAGTACAGAACACGGGGGAATATATTACTGTTTTTTAATGTGTTTTTTACTGTCATGTCAAAAGAATGGCAAATATTCTGTATAAAACATGAGTAGGAGGCTGTGACATTTTGCAGAAGATCATAATGTGTCAGAATTAAATGTGCTCATGAGACAAAGGTATTGATCATGCTTTATGATGAGAAGATACATAGTTGCATTGTTTGAAGAGACTTTATAAGAGAAAACTGAAGATGGAGCTATTCCAACCTTGATGATCTAGGAAATACTTAGGTACCAAAAAGCTTTGCTGTGTTAATGCAGCAGTAAATATATTTGAATCTCACAGCATAAAACAAATGTGCCGAAATACATACCTGTGTTAAAAGTTGCTTCAAATCCACTGTAACTAAATAATAAGCCTTCAATAGGTACTTTTAACTTTCAAAAGGATTTCTTCAAGTATATACCAAATAGTTGTGAGTTATTAAGAAAGAATTGTTTTCATGAGATTTACACTATTGAACTTGATATTTCCTTGAATGAACATAATTCATTCATTTTAAGAAATGTGAATCATTACCAAATTACTGTGTAATTACCAGAAAATAGAAATATGGGCTGTGGTGTCATCACAACACACAGTGTTTTCATAGTTTTTCCCATTGCACTCAGTTGAAGCATCCAGCCCTTGTTCAGGCCAGGCTGTTCAGGAAATCAGTAAGGGCTGCGTGCAGGCTGGCCCTGAACTGGATCCCAGCACAGATGCTTACTGGGATGGAGAAGCAAAAAAAGATTACAGTGAAACACAGGAGATTTCCAGTAATAGGGGAGTGTTCAGAACCTTACTGAGTGGAGGAGGCAACTGAGCATGTGCTGATGGGAAGGTCATCTGGATTTCTGATTATACAATGTTATTACAGTAACTCACTCCTTTTGTCACCTTTTGGATAATCCCTCACTGATGTCAGGATTATTTATTTCCCTCTAACTAGTCTGTCCATTTCCAGTATTTTTAGTGTCCCTACGATAAAAACAATGCCTTCCTTTGTTCTGCAAAAGCAAAGAATCCAGAAACTCCTTTCCCAACACAGAGCATACTTATGGGTTATGACGTCCCTATCTCTACTCTTTTTCCACTGCTTTACTGAACAGTTGGTGTAGATACAAATCTGTCTCTTGGAATCAGGATTTCTTTGTTCATAAAGATATTGTCAGTTTCAGAAAACAACAACAACAAAAAAGCTGTCCAACTTGAAAAATTCACTTCTCTTTCTATCTGAAAAACCTCACCAATATAAAATGGAGGCAAAAATCTCTTTACAGACGAAATTAATCTCCTTCAAAGGCTAGTTGATGGCTGACTAAAGATTTTAATTTTTTTTTTTAATTCTGGGATGAAAATTTTATGATTTTATTACCCATTTACTGTAAGAAATCTCCATGATTTTTGCTTTTGATGCTTTTGTGAGATTATGTAGTCTTTCAGGCTGTCCAAATGAAACGACCTTGAAGGATACTGAGATCAGCACATTTTGGCCCATGTGTTGTCTTTATTCAGCCACTGGCTAATTCTTGCATGCCTGCATCTGAGATTTAGTAATGGAACAGGTGCCGAGTGGAAATCTTTCTCAGTATCAGACATTTTCTGGAGCAGATTTGACAAAATAGCACAGTAATGTCTAGAAGAGTAAGTGTACTGGGTTCCTATTTTATTTTCTTCTCAGTAGCATATAGTCTGTGATTATTTCATATATATTCTCATTAGGAAAAAAGAAAATCTATGCAACTAATACTTAAATGAGATGTGAAAGTCTACCAGTTCTTTTTCTAAAAAGCTGCAAAGAAGAAACATAGTTTTCTTTTTTTTTTCTTTTCCTTCTCAGTTCAATTTTGATGTGCTATGTTAAATTAAAGAGCCATCTGTGATAATATTGTGCTCCTACTTTCATTCCTAGCGCCAGATAGTCTAGGGAAGATTGAATTCTGGCATAGTTTGATTTTTCTCTTGTTCCAGTTAAGAGGACCTTTCCTTATTTATTTGTATAGGCCTAATCTTTAAATCAGAAATGTTTCCAGTTATTCACTTTTCTTCTCACTTCTTTCTGACTTGTCATGCACAGATCAGCAAAAAGCATTAGGCAAGAAAGATATCCAGGTCCTTTTTATTAGATCTGTGCTCAGTTCACTCCCTTTCTGAAATACTTAACGTCTGTTTTAGTTATCTTCTAAGTTTAACACAGTAGGTTAAAATAATGAAATGAATGATGTAATTGGAACAAGAAAGACGATCTAAAATGGGAATATACTCTCCTAAACAGTAGTGGGAGTAGATAAGATAAAAATACTTAGAGTACACCAAGGTTTTTACCACAAGCAGAATGAGGCTCCTCAAGTGACCAGCAGTCCCTTATGTCATCTCTTTATGTACTTAAAATAAAAAAAAAAAAAGATACTGTGATTCTTTTGGGGCTTTAAAAAATTGTACCCATTCTAATACAAAGGAGTGTTGTCCTTCTAATCTGCAGAGACTTGAATGCCCTATTAACCAAAATAGGCATTGGAATGAGTTAGAACTGGCAAGAAGATGGAGGTTCAGTTTTTCTTGTAAGCAGACTATGTAGTTTGGGATCTGGTCCCTACAACTCTTACATGTCTATGTATGTCATCTTTACTTTGGTAAGCTCCATCTGAATAAAACTTTTCTTTCATGGAAACCCATTTCAGCTACTACCAATCCTGAACTTTTGCCATTAGTTGCAGAGATGTTGAAGGTTCAATTATTCCAAACGATTATTCCTAACTATTCCAAATACTGGAATTTGGACATGCCTGGTGTCATGGTGAGCAGGAGGAGACTGACTTTTTTGTGCACCCTCTGATGATCCCTCACCACTGCCCTGCATTTTGAGTGCAGTGGGTATTTATACAACATCTAGTTTCACTGGCCCTTGTCCTGGGAGCACTTGCCTCATGTGTGATCTACTATTTGCATGTGGCAAATAGCTTGTGCGGGCTGAAGAGGCCCAATCACTGTGGTCTGTGGTCATGGAGAAGGGAGGAGATCTTAATACAGTGTTGTAAAAGAGGTAACAAGGCTTCTGCTGCTGCACCTCAGTCTTAAGTAAGGAATGTATACTCTATGGACCCTCATGTATGGCACACTTGGAAGCTGCAGCTGTAAGAAGGTTGATTTATTGCTGTGTTACCCAACCTTACTAAATCACTTACCTTATCAAAGGATAAATGAATGGAGATTCTGTTTAAGATCAAACTGCAGCAAGGAGCTCCTTTGTTCTTTCTGTCCAAGGCTATTTATAATAGTGCATTGTGGTGGAAAATGGATTTTACCCCCTTACATAACTTTGTCTCTGCTGTCCTGGCTTTCAAGTTACTGTTAGGATAGCATTTGACTTGCAGGCTGCTTTGAATAACAAGTGGCACTCCAAGGAGTAATGAATTGTGCAAGTAAACTGTGAGAGCATGTTTGTGTAGGAGAAAGGAAGAAAGAAAATGTGGGACAGATGATGAAAAATGGCAGGAAGAGAAAGACCGCAGAACTATGTGGGGTAAAGCAGTTGCCTTGATATGTGTATAGGTGTCCTGATGAAATCTCTGGAAAGGCACGAGCCCCAGTCACTTCACTATGTTTCGGTGTTAATTTTAGATGTTGAATTTACTTCCTAGGAAGTATTCCCAGACTTACAGTAAATCAGCAGTGTCTTTCAGATTCCGTTTGTTTTGGAGTACTGGAACTGAAAGGAATCCCATACAGCCCAGATTTACAAGCCCACTGAGATCACAAAGACTTTGTTCTTCTCAATATCTTGGATGAAGAGATAGCAAACATACCTCTTGTTCCCAAGTCTGTGTCAGATCTTGCAGCAAGAAGTGTGGGAGGGCAGGTCACAGCAAAGGACTTGCCCTCATAGGTACTTCACCAAGAAGAGTAATGTCCCCAGTGTGGAGAGAAGTGAAACTCATGCTATCTTCCTCAAGAAGAAGCAGGGTTCAGAAACTGTAGCAGGCCATTGCAGTGACAACTGGAGACATTGCTCCTTAGGCAGGTCTTGGAAAAAGCTGTCAGCTGTAAGATATGTATAGGGTATTGACATTGCTAGAACTCAAACCAGTGGTTTCATTTTGCAAATATGTCTGATCCCTGGTGCCAAAATACCTTTCTGAGATACAGATTTAGAATGATAGAATTGCTCAGATTAGAAAAGACCTTAAAGATCATGAAGTCCAACCGCAACCTAACCATACTACCCTAACTCTAACAACCCTCCACTAAATCATGTCCCCGAGCACCACATCCAAATGGTTTTTAAAGACATCCACGGATGGTGACTCAACCACCTCCCCGGGGAGCCTATTTAGTAACTCTCCTTGCCACTCTTCAAACCACACCTCATCTTAGTGCCCTTATGTCATTCCTTCTCCTTGACTTTTGAGCAAGAACCCACTTATTGTTCTCAGGAATCCTTTTATTATTCTAGGCAGAACATGGAAAAACCCATATCCAGCAGCTGTTTCATAAGCATCAGACTCCAACAAAAAGGTACTGTGTGGAGAGTTTGCTTAGTCCTACCATTCTGCAGCACAGCTGCAGAGCTCACAATGGAAGTGTATTGCAGCTCACCTGATGCGCTGATTTAAATTGTCTTGTTGTGGTTTTTTTGTTTGTTTCTTTTTTTAATATTTAGTCAGTCCTACCTTCTTTTGGATGTAGGCCTAGTATTTCTCTGTACATTTAGAAATAAGGATTTAAGTGGCTTTGGAGCCCTGTGTTATGCCAAACATAAAATCTAAAGGTTTCCCTTACTAAACTGCAGTTCTCTTTGTGTTATTTTGCAGGAGCATCCATCTCTTGGGCAGCTCTCTGAAAAACTGATTGACAATAACATCAATGTCATTTTTGCAGTTCAAGGAAGCCAGTTCCATTGGTATAAAGTAGGTTAGAAACCTGATTCTTTTTCTAATTTTGAAAACACAATATTTTAAAAAATATTTTGAATGTGCATAAATTACTGTATTTTTTGTAGGATCTGTTACCTCTGTTGCCTGGTACTGTTGCAAGACAGATAGAATCACAAGCAGCAAATCTCAATGATTTGGTGGTAGAAGCTTATCAGGTATGATTGCAATGACTGTGCTGGATGCTGTCTTTGTACAGGTGTTTTTTATTTTATTTTTTTTTTCACTAAGAAAAATAGGTCTAGAGCCTAAAGTTGGAATTTCCAGGCCCCAGCTCCACATTTCTTGTTTTCCAAATGTCTGAATTGGTGGGTGACAGTATCCCTAAACAACTATGAAACTCCTGGGCTGCTGGCATCCCAAAATCAAAAGTTTATTTTATACTAAGGATGCTCCCTAATACAGTGTTTGATTCTTTGCACCTTTTGCCATGTTACTTCGAAAAAAATTTCTGTTTCATTTGTATTTTGGGACCTCAGATCTCTGGTTAAATACCAGACGCTACTGCCTAGGCACCATAAAAATTCAGAGCAAAAGGATACTGCAACATTTAGAGGGTTTTACCTAATAATTCTTAGAAAAAATAGGGGAAAAAAAGTAGATATTTACAAGGACGTAGTTTGACAACAGTGATTATTGTGGAAAGCAGCATTAACATTTCATGCAGCTGCATAATGTCTCTGGGTTTTAGCACACTGAAATGAAGAAAAGTTTTGATAGGGATTTGAGAGAGAACAAAGGAAATGTCTCTGTGTGCTTCCCTGTAGAGTTCTCAACTGGAAATAGTAGTTTGGGAAAAAGCATTTGCACAAATGATTGCTTAGGAATGTCAGCTTTTAAGGGGGGACTGTCATCTTGATAGTGAGTGTAAGTGGGGATAAACAGCTTTAAAATGAAGCTATGAAGTATACATTTGACCCACTTGAGCAATGGGAGCACATAAGCAGGAGTAAAATAAAAATAGGCTAGGTAGCTGAATGTTGTCCGGGTGTGCAAGTTACATAAATATGCAAGACTAAAAAGTTAGGCAATTAGTTATAAGCCTAGATGCAAGGTATCTGTGTGCATCACATTAATTTTGATTATTTGGAGATGAAAGAATGAAATTGTCCATTATGCTAGGTTAACCATCTAAATGAGGCTCTTCGGTTGCTTTCAGCAAATTAGCCCTAATGAGGAGCCAAATCCCAAGTCTATTACTAGCAGTAGAGTGGGCTTGTGTGCGTTTTCATATTGTCATGTTAGAAACATTGTGCAGATGCCAAAGTCATTCAAAAGCAGAGGAAGTATAATCAAATTGCAGATAAATTCTCCCTGATATTAGATTTTCTCTTCTAATATCAAGAAGTCTCATTTTGAATATAGATATTTGCAGGAAATAGTGAAATACTGCTTGGAAAAAAGAAAAAAAAAAAAAAAAAAAAGTAATAATTTGCAGATCATGGTTCTTCTGAATGCCAATTTTGCACTGTCCATCCTTAATTGAATCAAAGTTTTTGCAGAGTAATCCAGGATAAGCATTCAATGAAAGGAAATAAAAATTTACAAAATAATCCTTTCCGCTAAATGGAAGATTCTGTGGGACTTTCCTTCTCCAGCCACCCCCAATCCATTCTTGCTTTATTTTCTTTTTTCTTTTTTTTTTTTTTTTTTTTTTTTTTTTTTTTTGACAGTATCATCCTTCCTATCATAAACTGCACTGGATTTGGTACTTCTGAGTACTTTTGTCATGGTTTTACTTTCTTGTAATATACAAACAACACAGTGAACAGGGTTTGAATGTTTTGCCTTCATGACAACATAAGTATTTACATAAGAAAATTTAGTGTTTTTGTTTGATGGCAATGGGCCTCTTGTACTCTTGTTCCAAGCAGGGAAGCCTTAGGCTTAGTTGTGGAAAACCTTGTCTGGAAATCCCTAAAAAACCAAAGATGAGTCACTAAGTTTGAAAAAGTTATTTAGCTAACCACGTGTTGAGATTCATGTAATTAAATTTTCATTTGTAGCAGTAGTGTCCCACAAAATTAATTTTAAAAATAGTAAGATGCAAGGAATTTTACTGTTTGCAAGGAAATTTAGTAATCCCTCGGTGCAATAAATTTTTACAGTTTTAATACATTTGAAAAGTCAAACAGGTAATATTTCTTTTGTAATTACTAAATAGGATTTTTGAGGTCATAGAAAATACTGGTTACAAAGCAGGCCTTTTACTTACTTTGTGTTGTGAAAAGCCCTCATGGGAATTAACAGATTGTTGACTTATATAGTCCTATCTGACCCAAATAAATCAGGAAGCGTAATCCCAGTCGCCTTTATATCACCCTAAGATTTGCTCAGAGGAAACTTTTCCAAGACAGATGCAAAATATCACAAGTTTAAAGCATTGATTAGTTACCTTTTCTGCTGAAAAACAATAGTTGCATGCATGTTTTCTGTTTTGACTCTAAGTGTGCAGCTAAAAGACAACATAGTCTCTCAGATAATAAGCAGTTTTTGTTACACATAGTTGTTAGAACAGATTTTCAAATTGCCAAAAATACAGCCTCAAAACCATCTTAGAAAAGCTGAAAACATTTTTATCTGGAAAATGTAATCCACTTTATCAGTGCTACCAGTTCATTGATTCTGTATATTTGGAATGTAATTGGGTCTTTATATGGGAAACAATGCTTTAATTCATTCCTTTATTCACACAGACAAGCTTTCTTCATTTTTAGTCAGTCATAATAGCAGTACTTTCTATTAGTCATTAAAGCACATTATATGTTGGAATGCAATGCAACTAAAGTTGTTTTCTGGTTACAGAAACTAATCTCTGAAGTGAAAATTCAAGTGGATAACCAGATTCAGGATCTTAATTTCAATATCACTGCAATCTGTCCTGATGGAAGCAAAAAAACTGGCATGGAAGGATGTAAAAATGTTGGATATAATGAAGAAGTATGTTGATAGTTTTCTTTCTTCAAGGAACTGGAATACTTGTTTTTCTGTTTGGTTGGGTTTCAATGGTGTGAAATCTTCTAGGGATTTACTCAAACTGAAACTGGACTTTAGTGATTAGTGATCACAGACTCTCTATTATTCTCTGGTTTTATTTTTCCCAAATCTCGTTTTAATTCTCACTAATCTTGTGGGACTCAGGCTCAAAGCTTTTCCTGAAAGCTAATGTCCATTAAAACTGTCCTCCTTTGTCCTTCACTGGACACAATGGCTGTGTTCATTGTGATGAAATTTGTACTTAAAGAGGCTGAAAGATAATCACCCAGTGGAAAAGAATCGTTGGAATTTGTGCTGCTTGGATCTGTACAAGACACCACCTTTCACTCTCCTTGCTCTAGTAGCCTTTGTGCACATTCAGAGTCATGGGTAATTAGTTTATTTTATAAATCAAATTAATAAAATTATTTATTCCCATTTGGATCAGTACCACCTACTGAATGAAATGGATTATAAACCTGGAGCATCATGCACCCTGAAAATGTGGGGGAAGATGTCTGGCAAATATAAAGAACATGATTTTCTTCCCAGAACAACTTCTCTGTGTGTTGATATATTTATTTGATTGCTTGGACCAGTAGAGTAATTCATGTAGCTTGCCAGGAAGCGGTCTGTGTTTCTGGAGAGCAGGGTCAAGGAGTTCTTTCCTTGTGGTGTACACACAGCTCAGTTGATGGGATTTGATTGTGTTTGTGCGTAGAAGTGGCAAAACAAAACAATAGATCAAATGTGTGAATTTTAAACATGTTCATTTAAATGTATTTTATATGCTTCTCCATTTTGTCTGCACAATTTGCAGCTGATTAACTGTTATACTTTAAGGTAGATGTGATATGTTTTTGTTCTTAACTCTTCTGAAATGTCATTGCCTGTGTATGTCATAAGAAATAGGAATGGAATTCGTTCTGTTTAATGAAAAGAAAAATATTTATATCTGGTTCTTTTTATTAAAAAGACAAGCCAGTTGATTGTAAAAGACCACATGTGGTCTTACAGCTTACTGCAGTTGAAAATGAGCCATCTTCAAGAGATTAATTTATTTTTAACTGCAAAGCCTCCCTTCAGTATTTGTTTACAGGCAGAATGCTTGTTCTTAATTCTCACATTCCTTTCATTGTCTAAACCTTCTTCCTTCCTTTCCTTAGCAAAACATAAAAGTGCATTATATTCTGGAAAAATCCTATGTCCTCTTCATGGGGCAAAACTAACTTTGACTATTAGTGAGTTCATAGTGTCATGATTATTTAGTGGTGATGACTTTAATCTTTCTGCTGCTACCCATCACGTTTCATGACTTTTAGATAAGGCATTCTTTGCCCTTACCTCCCATGTTGTATGGGAAGATTGCACTTTCTAGCAGGGCCCTGTGCTGAACACAAAGCTCGTTCTCTAGCTGTAGCCTTTTCTCCCCTCGTGACATGCACCTGCTGTATGAATTATTAGTGCGTGTCCACACTTCCTCATGGAAGAAGTCTTGAGCACAGAGCCTGCTGGCAGCTGGGGGTTATACATGCAGTGGAGCACTTGAAAAACAAGAAGAAAAGCAAAGAGAGGGACAAAGCCTTTGTGCACACTCGATGGGATGGTTAAGGAGTGCACGCTCGGCACTGCATTCTTCTCCTGCTGGTGTGGGCAGCCGCAGCCCGGCTGGTCACAAAGCTGCCTTTGTGGAGCTGGGAGGGGGAGACTGCCATGGGGAATGAATGCTGCAGTCTTTGTGGGGAGTTTCAGCCTCCCACAATACAGCTTTCTTATGTTTTCAATTCTTTTGATTTGGAAAAAGTTGGTGATAAAATGTAAAGGCATTTGCATCCCTCGGGTTCCTTTCTCACCTTTTCAGTGATACTTTCCCTGCAAGAAGGCTTAGAAGACTGGTTCTCAGTCAGGTGATGGCATGACATTAGTGGGAATTCCCCATCAGAAGCCTTGCCGTTAAATATGTTAAAAATAAATAAATAAGTGCAATACAAAAGATTGTGATGATGAATACACAGACTTCTGTGCTGAAACTACCACAGATAGCAAAACTCAAAGAGCTCTGGCAGTCACCTAACCCCTAAAAGAGCCTGGGCTGTGGAAGGAGTCAGGTGCCAGGGGCCACTGATGCTGTGAGCACAGCCATGGGCTGTGACCCAGGGCATGGTGCTGGTGGCCTGGCCATGGCCAGGGGTGAGTGCAGGGCTCCCTCCAGAGCAGGGTCACAGCCAGAGCAGCAGCACTCTCCTGTTCCACGCGCATCACAAGAAAGGCAAAAATAAGGTGCTGCTAAGGTGTGAGCCATTTCTTGGTTTTAACAAGTGTAGGTAGGACCTTCCAGAAAAGCCCATGTATTTTATGTTTCCACAGTCTCTTTCTGCAACAAGGAAATTTACTGTAGATTGTTTTTATGATGAGTATCTGTTTCTGCTTGTGTTGCTCTTGCTCTATCCATTCTGATTTGTGTTTCTATAATATAAACAGAATGAACATATTTAAAAAAAAAAAAAAGGAGGTGGAAGATGGTAATTCTATGAGCATTTATCAAGTATTAAACCTGTTTTCTGCAGCTATGCTTTCTTAACATGAAAAGCAGACTCCTGCCAACCTCATGTTGTTAGGGTTTAATCATGTTTGCGATGCTTATGTTTGCTAGTATATTTCACAAGTGGCCACTAAGTACTATTACCAGCTACTGCACGTTCATATGTAATGTGAGATTCTTCTTTGTGCATTAAAAATTGTAAGTAATTTGTAGGGAAAAAAGGATAAATGTAAAATATGTTTTTATTTTTCTAGGTACTTTTCAATGTGTCAGTCACAGTGAAAGGATGTGATACATCAGGGGGAAGAAATTATGCAATACTTAAGCCTATTGGTTTCAATGAAACCACTACTATTAATGTACAGAAAAGCTGTGCCTGTCAGAATGGAAACAACACAAAGCCCAAGAGAGTATGGACTGATGAAACCTTTCCTGATGGCAAACAGCCCCATTGCAGTGACAGCAGTTGCAGCTACAGCAGAGAGACGTTTCCTTCTGAGGAGTGCAGGCAGCACCAGGACCAGCCCATCTGCAGTGGCCAAGGAGATTGCATAGAGGGAAAATGTTTCTGCTACAAGAACAAGCTAGGCAGGGTATATGGCAAATACTGTCAAATGGATGATTTTTCTTGCCCATATCACCAGGGAAACTTATGCTCTGGTAAGCTGCAGAATTTAGGTCTGTGCTTTACTCTTCTTGTGTTTTCTTTTCTGAAACTTATGTACATTATGCATCTGAAAGCAATGATGTAAAGCTGTCAAGTACAAGAATTATGTGTGCAGAATTAGGAGATATATGTGAGATGCTGAGAGAATAGAAGGAGCCATAACATCTATATGTAGTTCTGATTTTCTAACACCCTGAATCAGTCTTGTCATAGATACAGTGATATCTGGTTTCTAATACTGATACATATGCAAACACTTAAAGTACCTTTAAATTAATGATATTAAGGAAAATAGATTTTAATCAGAATCATTATCTCTACTCTAATATATTTTTTACCCTCAGAAGTTATATTTCAAGTATTTTAAAACCTGTACTGCTGTTCTGCATCCTCTCATTTCACTCTGTACTGAGTGAGGCATTGGCTGATGCGTTGCCAAGCTACTTTCAATGATGTTTGAAAACTCAGTCAGCAGTCAGGTGAAGTCCCTTGTGCCTGGAAAAAAGCAACGTCACACCCATTTTCAAGAAGGTTAGAAAGGACAATCCAGGGAATTACCAACTTGTCAGCCTCGTCTCTGTGCTGGGGAAGACCATGGAGTGGATCCACCTGGAAGCTATGCTGCAACACATGGAGAGCAGGGAAGTGATATAGAACAAGTAACATGGCTTCACCAAGTCCTGCTTGACCAACATATTGGCCTTCTATGGTGGTGTAACGGCATCAGTGAACAAGGGAAAGGTCACTAAAGTCAACTGTCTGAACTTTTGTTCAGTAAGGCTTTTGACACAGTCCCCTACAACAACCTTCTCTCCAAATTGAAAATATATGGATCTGACAGGTTGGCTGTTCAATGGAAAAAGAATTCCCATTTACTCCCCAGCGAATGGTGGTCAATGGTTCAATGTCTAAATGGAAATCAGGAATGAGTTGTGGACCTCAGGTGTCAGTGCTAGTACAGATGCTCTTTAATATCTTCATCAGTGATACTGACAGTGCAATCAAGTACATCCTCAACAGGTTTGCAGATGACACCGAGCTGTGTGGTGTAGTCAACATGACCAAGAAATAAGATACCATCCAAAGAGACCTAGACATGCTTGAGCAGTGGGCCTAGGTGAACCTCATGAAGTTTGACAAAGCCAAGTCTTGTACCTGGATCTCATCAACCCCCAATATCAATGCAAGCTGGATGGAAGTATAGAGCACAGCCCTGGTGAAAAGGATTTAGGGACACTGGTGGATGGAAGCAGGATACAAGCCAGCAATTTGCCCTTGTAGCCCAGAAAGCCAACTGTGTCCTGGGCTGCACCAAGGGAAACATGGTCACCAGGTCAAGGGAGGTGATCCTGCCTCTCTGCTCTGAGCTAGTGAGAGCTCAGCTGGAGTACTGCATGCAGATTTGGAGTCCTCAGTACAGGAGAGACATGAACCTGCTGGAGCGCTTCCAGAAGAGGGCCACAAAAATGATCCACAGCATGGAACACTTCTCCTGTGAGGACATGTGAGAGGGCTGGGACTGTTCAACATGGGGAAGAGAAGGCTCTGAGGTGACCTGAAAGTGGCCTTTCTGTATCTAAGGGGGATATAAGAAAGAAGGGGACAGACTTTTATCAGGATCTCTTGTGACAAGACAAGGAGAAATGGTTTCAACTGAAGGAGAGATTTAAACTGGATATATGAAAAAAAAAAAGTTACTACAGGAGTGGTGAGGCATCAGAACAGGTTTCCCAGAGAGATGGTGGATGACCTGTCCCTGGACATATTCAAGGTCAGACTGGAGGGATCTCTGGGTAACCTGGTAAAGCTCTAGATATTCTTGTTCATTGCAGAAGATGGGACTAGATGACCTTCAAGAGTCACTTGCAGCTCAAACAATCCTATGATTTTATGATTCATTCCAACACAAAAACTTGTTGTTCATGTTCTCAGTCTTCTCCTCTGATCACAGCAAAGTCTGGGTATTTAGTTTTTCTTATCCTAAGCAGAACTTTCAAATTTGCAAGGTCCCAAAGCCTGTGATGCAGTGGAAGAGGAAACAGGGAGATCTTTGTCTAAGACATGTTGGAGATTCTTACTTTGATGGAGTCTCCTGCCCAAGCAACATGGGACCATGTCTCTGTATCTGCCTCTTAGTGGGATATTTTACAGCACAGAGCCCAGGCAGAACAAGAGGCAGCCTATACTTTACTCACACTGCCCCCTGCCCTCAACCCTTAGGCGATTCCATGTAGTTAGATGGGACTGTCTTTCTGCATCTGCTCTGCAGGTCCCTGAAGCACAAGAAGGGCCACTGCAGTGTATGCAAAGTCTATGTACTGCTGAGTGCATGGCTGAGGAAGTCTCATAAGATTTGCTATAGCTGCAAGCAATAGCTGCATTGGACTTTCTGTTTTTATATTTCCTAAAGGTGTTTTCTTACGTTGTAAAACTATGGCTAAACACTACCGGCACATCAATTGTACCCCTGTCTTAATATACTGCAATGTGAAAAATGTCTGGATTTTGCCCCAAAGCATCCACTGATTTGCCACCAGAGGTTCTCCATAGCCTTTGAGCCCTTGAGGCTGTGCAATTTAATTTTCATACTGCATTCAGTTATCTGTCCCTTTAAAAGGCTGAAAAATGTTGTAATGCATGCTTCTGAAAAGAAAATGAAAAGAACTGGCTTGAACATATGAACTTGATACTCCTTCCTCTCAGAATTTTGCAATTTATTTGAGCTAAATGCTTAATTGCTACAGAGTAGTTTGTTTAGTTTGCTTGAAGGCTGTTTTCCTGAAAGTTGTGTAATTTTTAAACTCTTCTGCTTTGATCCATGACAACAAGGAAAACTGTGGTAAAACATTTTAGGACACAATCAAGGTAGCAGCTTTTGCTCAAATTAGCAGCAAACAGCAGCCATAAATGTGTATCATGGTGATAATTTCAGCCTAATTGTTAACTTTAAAAGCTTATCAGCAGGCCAAGGACTACATTAGCTGTTTGATATAAGGCACCTGCAATACAAACATATGTATATAAAAATTGACTTTCTGTGTTTTCATAAAAGCATTTGACTCAAGGTTATCTGATGTTTTAGGTAATGGTGAATGTGAAGCTGGTAAATGTAAATGCTTTGCTGATTGGGAAGGTGACCGTTGCGAGTGTTCATTACAATCAGCAAAGCAGTGCCTGAATTCCAAGGGCCAGATTTGCAGTGGAAGAGGAAACTGTGTATGTGGAAAATGTGAGTGCACTGACCCAAGAAGCTTTGGCCGTTTGTGTGAATTCTGCCCTGCTTGTAACAAAGCCTGTGAAGAAAACTGGTAGGTTACTTGTGCCACACTTCATGTTTAACTCTGTAGTGTTGAAGCAAGGAGAAATATTTCTTCTTGGCTATGTATACTATGTGCTATTTTCCTTAGATGTTTAGATTATAGGAAACTTGAAACATTTCCTACCCAAGGCTTTTTTCTATGTAGTAGGGTTTTCCTGCTCACAAAACAGCTGAATGTCCACATCTGTGCTCACCAGTATTTCTGCTTTGGGAAGTCATAGGTGATATGTAGTATGAGTATGGCTTTTTTCATATATACTAAGGGACAGTTATTCATATAAAATGTTCTGAGTGGAGAACAGAGTCTATAGTTTTGGGATTTTAGAAATGGACACTAGATCCTGCTCTTAAGTGCCACTAAGTCCAGTAATATTTCCTGAATTTCTCTCCACGCTCTCCTTGTGCCTACAGTCTGAAGGGAGGAGGAGTGAACAAGAGCAGTACCCATGCACTGTCACTGTGTTTTTTAAGGTAGAGTGAGTGAAACCTTGTCCTTGGGCATGGTTTTTCTGGCCCTCCTGAAAAATTACACAAATATCGTCTCACATCCCAATTTGTACAGCATGGTGACAGAACAGCCTTTAGTTGGGGAGGGAAATGCAGTAGAAACAGAAATGTTGATTATTTGTACTCATTTGAAATATAGCTCGTGGTAAATGCACAGGGGAGACAAGTTGGACTGTATCTGGAAAGGTGACTGCTAATAGATTCGCCAGATAAAATGAAGTTAGCCTTGCTGGCTTAGACTAATTCATTAGACTAATTCAGTATCACTGTGAAATGTGTGCCTCTAATACATTCAGAAAATGGCATACATTCATTTGAAAAAGAATCAAGGCTTTTCCGCTATCGCCTGAGATGTCCATCCTCTTGCAAAGCTATAAAGTGAAATTAGTGAGGCTGCCATGCTGTCTCCCACCTTGCTGATGATCTGTATAAGCTGCCCAGCACTGAGAACTTACATGTTTTTTCCTAACAAAGCATCAAAAAAGTTCTTGACAATCACAGCATATTTTCCAATGATAGACAAGGAAGACTAAGAATGAACAGGAGGCTGACAGTGGAAGAGATGGTGCAAGACCCCTGAGGAACACATCTGAGAATGCAAAACAGGGGCCGGATGAAGGGGGCTTGAAACCAAACAGATGTTCTACTTACTAATTCTGAGTGGTCAGCCTTGAGAAGTGTCACAGGGATAAAATGCTGAGGAAGGCATCTCATTTCAGAAAAAATAAATAAATGTCGCAATGTTTTTACTAACAACAGAAAAACATAATACGTCAGCTTGTTGATAGAATCTCTGTAAGGAGAGAGCAGAGAAAAACAGAATGATTTAATTACATTTCTCTTACAGGAATTGTGTTCAGTGCCATCATTCTAACAATGCATCTCAAGCTAAACTTGACCAGTGTAAAACCTCATGTGCTTACTTATTGCATTATGTTGACCAAACTTCAGGTATGTAGTATTTTCTAGATAATTTTGGTGAGAGTTGAAAATCTGTCCAGATTAATGTTAGAAAACATCACTGTTACCATGCCTTTCAGAAGTATGTCAGTATTATTACAATAAGAAAGAAGGAAAGCGGGAAAAAAGAAATTACTCCTAGCTTCAGGGAAAGTAAAAGATAAATAGTGACAGGAAATGTAATTGGCAAGCATTGCTAAATAGATTTCCCATTTCCTTGAGAAATCACATCTAATAATAATGAATCCTGCCTGAGCCATGCTTGAAGAAATATTTGTAAAAGTCCATTATGACGTTTGCATGTTTTATTACATTGGATATGTTTACATTATTTGACATTACCAGAAGTGAAGAAGGATGAGATAGAATGCTTACTTCACCATCAGTAATGTTTAAATACTCCCTGCAAGTTAAAAAATGTTGTAGTTTTGGGGGTCTTGGAAGAATAAAATACTTTTTAATAAAATATTATTAAGCTTAATTAGTCCACACTGCATCAAAAATGGACTTAGATTGTTACCTTATGTCTTGTCACATTTCTGTATGTCTTTTTCCCTGGAAGATTTTTCTGAATGGGAAAACTAGTTAAGAATACATTTCTCATGGTGTTTTTAATTAGAAGAAAGCCTACAGTGTGAGATCATTGGTCAGTGAGGGCAATAGTACACAAGCAATAAAGAAACTACATTTTCTTTCATATTTCGCCAGTGAACTGTGCTGTAATCTCATGAAAATCAAACTATGTTGTACCTGAACGTCACTAACAAGTCATCTTCTCAGTTTCAGCTATAAACTCATTGGTTTGCAGAGAATTCATGGTCACTAGCACAGCGAAGCCTTAGACTACTCCTGTAGATTAAAGGGATAATATTTGAGCATTTTTCTATGCTTGGTCTTAATCAGTTCATGATCTTCTTTGCTTTAGAAGACTGTTTACGGCAACACAAGCTACTTTCCTTTAATGTTTATCAGGCTTGTGTTGCCTTTATGCTCCATTAAGATGCAGTGGTAAATGTAAATATAAATGTGCTTTAGGAATGTGCTTATTCTGCATGTAAAGCTTTACACTTTTGTTTTCCTTTCCTTGCAGAATGTTTTTCTGGACGAAGCTACTTTAGAGTGTTTTCCATAATCTTTATAGTTACGTTTCTGATTGGGTTGCTTGTTGTACTTATCATCAGGCAGATAATTCTGCAGGGAAATAGCAATAAAGTTAAATCTTCGGCTGATTACAGAGTCTCTGCATCAAAGAAGGTAATTGATTTCAGAGCCATCGTATTCGGTAATTTATTTCTTGCACATAAAAGTTAGCTAATTGTTGATAAAAATTGTATCTTCTCCTTCAAGGAAAAGATGTTTTTGCCTACTGTTTGTACAAGAACAGTAACATACAGACGTGACAAACCAGAGGAAATAAATATCGACATCAGCAAGTTGCGATTAAATGAAACTTTCAAGTGTGAATTCTGAAGACAGTGTCTTTTCTGCAAATGTCTGTTTCCACCATTCTTTTTAGAAGTTACCACTCTGTCAGAATCTCGACTGTTGCTGTTTGTGTCATGCATTTTGTTGGATACTGTAACAACGTGACATGTAAGCATATTCACATAAGGTGACTATGTCTGAAACTATAGCTGCTGTATTTTTATTTTTTTATTTTATTTTATTTTATTTTATTTTAAAGAAAATGTGCGTTACTACTGTTCAGGAACATTAGTGTTGATGTAGCACTTTAATGTATTCTAATTTATTTAGTTCTGGCATAGAATGTAGATACGAACAGATCTGACAAAGCACTGATCTCGCTCTATTTTTAGCTAGTACTGATGTGCTCTGTGGGAATGGACAAAAACTGTGACTGAATTATTAACATTGCTGTATATTATAGCAATAGGTGAAACTATTCGAATGCTCTTAAAATAGAGTAAATGGTACTTTTATAGTTCTCTCAGTTGACTAAATTCCACTGATTTGTCTGCTTTAGTCTCTTAGCTTTTCCTCATTGCTTAATAAAAATGACTGGATTAAACAAGTGCTTAGTTACCAGTGTGTGTGTGTAGGTACGCACACATACAGATGCACACAGACAAATATATATGTAGGTTTTTTCGTGTGTGTGTCATGTCACCTAAAGATAATTTATATTTGACAAGTACTTTTTAGCTTTTTTTGCTTTTTTCATCATAAAACTTTTATGTGAATATTAAGATATTCAAAAAACTGCATGGCTACAGAAAATGAGTTCCTCTGTCCACCAGCACCACATGCATTGTAACCACTGCCTGCTGACTGTGCCTTTGGAGTCAGCAGCATCAGCTCCAATTCGATAAACTACACCAGAGATGTCTTTGGTCTGCAAGCTACATGTACTTTTGCCAAGTAAGGTCTTGTTCCTTTTGTATGTCAGACATAAGTCTGATGTTACACACTCACTCTTTTTTCTTCGTAAATTAGTTGACAGGATTCGTTTTTCTCATTTTGTACTTTACTGCTTTAATTTTTGTTTCTGTGCATTGAGAAATGTGTCCGGCTTGATGTGACAAAGAATCTGCAGTTTGAAGAAGTGGAGGAACATACTAACTGACTTCATAATTGTAGGACCAAATTCTGCCTTCAGTAATGGACAAAACTCTTGTAAACACAACGGGACCAATATAAGCTCACATGAAAACAGAATTTGAGCTAGAATTTCAAGCAGAAACATTTTTTCACCCTTTTAACTCCTTGTGATGGTAGAGAGCAGATTATTGCTGTGCACTAATAGGCAGAGTCAACCTGAACCACTGTTTTCAGGGGGATTATGATTAAAAACCTGTTAAGGTTTACTTATCATTGTTCTTGTCACACGGTTTTTGAGTAGGCAAAAAAGTATCTGACCATCTTTTTCTCTTAGAAAAACAAAACAAAGAAAAAAAGCCTCACAAGAGAATACCTGCCTGTATAACAAATGCTATGATGGGCTGCCTTGTATAGTGGTTGGTGACCCTGCACATAGCAGGGAGGTTGAAATTGGATGATCATTGTGGTCCCTTTCAACCCAGGCCATTCCACAATTCTGTGATTCTATTATATAATTGTTTTTGAACAGAAAAGATTCACCAAAATGTGTTTCTCCTAACAGCCCATAAGCCACTTTCTGAAGTGACAGGTATTGGTTTTTGTCTCTAGAATTAATTTTTTCACTGCTAGAGGAAGCTAAATTTAGATGGAGGGCAAAGGAGCTGGTGTGGAAGAAAGATATAATCTGTACCACCTATCATCCAGACACATCCTATTGCTGCCACTTTTCTCCTGTAGCACTTTGTTGTCATTGCAGTGCTGCCTGTGCAGGAGTGCAGACAGTATGTCTTTATCAGACACCTGCCTGAATGTGTGATATGCTCTGTTCACACAGCAGGCTTTCAGGACAAAGTCTTAAGTTAAAAAAATAAATAAAAAAGGAAAGGAAGAAAGAAAAAGAAGCGTTTTATAAAAAGGTTTTTCTTGCATCTTGCTCAGTGCTTCGCTGTATTGTAGAGGGATCTGGTGAAAAAAGAATAAGCTGTTGCTAATGTGACAGGTCAAGGCTTTTAGAAGGCCCATGGGGAGCCTACATAGAGCAGGATCCTTGGGAGGAGGCTTTGTTTCTGAGGATGGAATCTATCCATGAGAAACTCTGGCTTTACTCAGTGCTTGTTTCCTTCTGCCTTTGACCATGTTTTTCAGAAGAGCTGCTGCAGGAGATGAATAGACCAACAAAAGCCTCACTATTTAGGGAGCTGTGTTCCCTCAGCACATGACCTTAAATGAGAAAGCAGCCTGTAATTCACAAGGAATTTCCTCAGCAGTCACAGAAGGCCTGTGCTTCCTATAGCGCTTATTATGGGAGATATCACAAAGAAATTAGTTCAGATTAATTTTCAAAGTACTGTGCATCAAAGATGCTTGTAAAAATACAGGGAAAATATCTAGCCTCAGTGTAGTATATTTCAAACTTCTGAATAAAGTGGAATATTTTGAAATATACTAGGCTGCTTGAAAAAAATGGAAAGAAGGTCAGATAATTTGACTACATACCTATACCTAATAGTATGCTTACAGATACTATGGCACTTCATTGCTGATTTGCAGCATTTATTCTAGATTTTCTCCTAGAAACAGAGGATCTTCCATACCCTTCGCAGCAGATTTGTACATGTTAGAAAATGTCAGTTCTAATCCCACATTATTTTTACCTTCGGTTTATTAACTACGTAACATTGCAGAAATGGCACATTCATACAACTAAAACACATACATCTTCAGATTTGTTTTTGGAGGCCCTGGGAGAGATTAAAAGAATGCTATGCACTGATTATTTCCAAGCATCATGAGCAAGTTAATAACACCACTACAGATGGTGTGTGGGAAAATAGCTGTTTCATCCAGAAAACGTGCACATGGTATGTGAGAAATTTTCATTGTGACTGGCTGAAATTCCCTAATGTTCACAAACAATGTTTCAAGTGGACCTTAAAAAGGAAGGACAGCTGTGTAGGCATAGTTTACACTTTAGCTACTATAACTAACTGGACTTATTTTTTCCTTTCTATGATGTCATGAAAACCTACTATGTAAAGTATTCTTCAGACCGTGGTGGAAAAAAAATATTTTCCCAGTCTGATCATACATTTTTTTTCTGCTTAGTGTGCATACTTAAATGCACGTGCAGCATAAACTGTGGGAGTGAACATGTGAAGCAGTTTCAAGCAACCCTTACTCCTGGTGGTGGCCATAAGGGACAGCAATGCCCAGGACAGAAGGGTGTAGGGAATGCCTTTGCAGTAGGTATCCCAAGCAGACCCAATGCAACCCGCTGTTCCTCATGGCAGCTCAACAGAGATTGTGCTCTGGGACCATATTTCTCCACCTGGAAGGGCAGGAAGCCTTGTCACTTTGAAGATGCATGATGTGCAGTCTGCCGTTATCAACACTGCAGCCTGTTTGCATCTTTATTCATCAAACACTGCTTGCATAAAACCTAATGAGGTACTGTAAATCTGGGTGCTGCAGCCCTCCTTGATAGAAAGCAAGCCTTCTGCAAAGTCCTTGGGCATCTGTCCATCAGCTTCTCCCCAGCCCCAGGACCTGCATTGCCAGATTTCAGTGATGTTTTCAGTACACAGGAAGGGTGCTTCTCATAAGGGTGCTGTGTGGCATTTACTCTGCTCTGTGGATGAACTATGATGCCAGTGTTCTTGCTCTCCCTTTGAAACAGAGGTGCAAGATCTATTTGGTAAACAGAAGTGGAGCAGTATTAAGAATGACACTACTTTGCTATGGTAATCTTGATACTTCTCGATGCACAGATGTCTCATTGGTATTACAGAGAACAGAAATTCATGGAGAGAACAAAAAAGGTTAGAGGTAGCGAATGTGAGTGTTTTTGTATAGTGAGCCAAATCAGTGGGATTTCACTGAGTACAAGCCAGCTCAGAATGGTTGGTCATTCTGGGAAAAATAAAATAAAAATAAAATAAAAATAAAATAAAAAAGACCCCAGAAAATTAATAGATTCTTAAGTTTTAGAAATGCTGCTCTTTGTTGACTTTTCTGCTTATTAAAAAATAGTTCTAAATCAGACTTTTGTTTGAACAACAGCTCAGATCCTAACTTTTCATCATGATACATGTGTTGTGTTCGAGTTGTTTGTATTTTGAAAGGCGAGGCTGAAAGATGAAAGATTCATTTAGGAAGACATTTGTTTTAGAAGAATTCACTGTGCTAACATCTTCACTTTTACCTACTACTGCTTCAAAGTGTCTTATTTAGCAATGATGTGACAATGATTAATAATACTACAGTTTTATACTTTCTATTTAACATGTGCTACCTTTTGTAAAAAAATTACATACAGATGAATAATGTTTCCCTAGATTTTATGCATAGAGAATGTTAGGGAAGATGGTTTAATTATATCTGTAACTTCCTACTGTCCCTCTTCCATTTTAAATGATACTTTTAAATCACTACTTTTGTTTGTCTGAAAATATACTGAATATTTTATTATTTAAAATAGTATCCTTTTATAGCTATTGATTAAATTCAGTTGACTACTAACTTCCATTTTGATATTTATTAATGAGTTGACACTGTAGTATATTGAGATGTTTATTTTTCTATCAGAGCTGTAACAAGTATGACATAGCATTATTTTAATGCAACATCATTGTACTTGCTCTCTAAAAAAATAAAATCAGTATTTAATCTGTATGGAATTTTCATATTTTTAATGCCTAGGATATCTCCGGTAAGTTAAGGAAGAGACGCTCCCTTCTTTTTTAAGAAGTAACATGTTTTCATCAAGGTGTGCAAATATGTCTATAAAGAGGATATGATTATATTGTTTTTCAAATGGTACAATACCATGTCAGGAGAATTCAAGCTAAATAAAAAGAATACTCGGTTTTTCAGATGTAGCCAAACAGATAAACATGCGTTCAGGATGGGGACAAGAAGATACTTCCTACAAAAAAATAATCTATCTATTAATAGGTGGTTACAGTATCCTGCTTTGCTCTGCTTTGGTAGCAGAGGAGCTCCTGTCCTGCATATGGGTCAGTTTCTTGCAGATGTGTTGTCTATGCCCCTCACTGCAGACCCGTGTTGCTTTATGAGGTCTGGCAAAAACACACTTCAGTAGGTTGGGACACCTCTGTTCTCCTGCGGAGTTGGTAATAGAGTAAGCTCTGCGTAACACCATCACATTTCTCATGGAAATCACTGGTAAACTGATGGGCTTCTCCCACATGAAGAAGATTCATGTTCCTAGGAAGATCCAGGTTTTTCTCTGGGGGTAAGAAAGAGGTAGAATCAAATGATGGCTGATACAGATCCAGTCACTAATCCATGCAGTGTCCAGGCCTTAACAATACACTAGAAAAAATACAATAGAAAAATAACAACAACAACGAAAACTGGGAAAAGATGTACAGCAAACCTAGAAAGAAAAACATTAATCACAATGGCAATGTGGGCATCTTTGTTGCTTTTCCTGACAAGGCAAGGAAGGCAAACCCATTTTAAGCCTGATGAGGCAGAGGCAGAGGAATTTCCTTTTGCAGAGGCAGAAGATACGTAAGCATTCACTAACATACAGAGCAGGCACATGCAACCACTCCCACAGAGAAAAACACATTTTCCACAACAGCTCTTTATGGAGAGAATGTTAATGTTGTCAGCACCTCTGAGTAAACATCCTGGATCAGACACACAGCTCAAGCATCTTGAGCTACAGACACAGGGTTGCTTTTTGCTGCTTAATTTAAAATCTCAAAGTCAGTGGTAACACTAATCCTAAATCTCTGACAGACTGGCACCAAGTCTATGCCTACTCTCTACGTTGTCGAATGATGGTAAGTGATCTGTATGAAGCCTTCCATCCTTCCTGTGTCCTGAAATCCTGAAAACATGCCTAGACACCTTAAAATTTGCAGGAGGCAGTAGGGGTTTGACACTGGCAGCATCAAATTTAGCCAGTTTTCATTTGTGCCCATGAAGTTGTTGGTGAGGGCACAAGGATGCTCTAATTTGACTGACTATAATGTAATGCAACTGCTATTTTGTTGCAGATACCATTGACCAGAAAAAGGCTTGCTGCTCCAGCTCTCCAAAGAGGAATGAAACCTAAGTTACAGCCTCTAAAGCCGGAGGAGGAAAAAGATCCTTCTTTCAGCCACTTTTTTGACACCAGTCATGTACGTGCACGCTATTACACAATTTGTCTCCCTGCATGATTCCTATTCTGGCGGGTGACCTGATACACAGAGAAAATGGAGGGGACAATTAGGGGCTGCTGCATGTAAGTTATCTGCTCAGCACAGTGGTTTGAGCAAGGATCTGAATACGTGTGATGACAGCCAGAAGTCAATTGTTAGAATAACAAATAAAAGCTTTGTTAACAGGCTGGTTTTAACTAGTTAGAAGTTAATCGGAGAAATGGTTGGTTTGTTTTCCTTCCAGGTCTACAACAAAGAGAAGAACTTTGGAAACACACTCCTGCTACCCTGGGCTTGAAACCAAGTAGTTTAAATTTATTGTATGAATTAAACAGAAAATCTAGTTTTACAGAAACCTGAATGGTCTGGAGCTGTGTCTGGGGCACAGGTATCCGCATTGCAGTTCATGGGCTTGACGCTTCTGCTTGGGAGTCCTGTGTTCATCCAAATTCTGCCTGTTCTGAATTTACATTACCTAGGCATAGGCTGCAAGTCTGATTTATCAGTACTAGTGGCCCAGCATTATCATCTCCCGGCCCTCTATTCAAGGAAATAGTGGTGGGTGGCAGAAAGCAACGTTCCTTCTTGCAAATCGTTAATCATCTGCTGAGCCCAAGAATAATATGGCCTCTAGCTGTTTTCTTGGCCTCGAACTCAATGATTAATGAAGGACAGTTACTGTTTAATAAGATGATGTGCGTGCAAGCTGATAAAACTAAACGATTAACCAAGAAACATAACATTGCCAAGTGACATCACATTATGCTTATTGAAATCAGGGCATATGATGTACTTCTTCCAGCTTCACAGCTTGCCAAGTTCCCTTCTTGAGCCCCTAACCAACATTTCATCCTAAGCCTCTTTATGCCTCAGCAATCTGGAGAGCCCAGGACCTGTTCCTGACTGGGATTCCCGTGCTTCCCAAACTACTCATAGTTCCTGTTCTTCTTCACGTCCTCTTCTTATTTATTAGTCTTTCACCAGATCCTTAAAGTATGTAATTTAGCTGCAATGAAAATTAGACAAATCAATGGACAATTTTATGTGGGATTTCTAGACAACACTTGCTTTACTCTGCTTTTGACAAAATAGAACTTTTAAAGAATTCTACAGGTTAATCCTGGTGCTCTCTACAGCTTTTGGTTGTCTTCTTTCCTTCAGTCATTCTGCATTTGTGCCTGGGTTCCTGTGCAAAGAAAAAGAAAAAAATAAAAATTTAAAAAAAAAAAAAATCAAGAAAAAAGAAAAAAGCCAGCAAAAATAAGTCCTTCCCAGATTTCCCTTAAAACTGTGCCATCTGAAATTATGCTTTCCTTGAAAATCAGAGGCACTGAATCAGAAGGCTTCATCAGTGAACAGCTCGTTTATCTTCAGAAGAACGTGTTTTGTTTTTTTTTTTTGTCTTTGAGCAGACAGGAGTGAGTCCAACTCTGTAAAGCAAAGCTAAACAGAGCACCTCCCAGCCTGGTCAGATGTGGTCATATTCCTCTTCTTTCCAGTGTTAAAAGTCAGATCTGATCACTCATTTTAAGTGCCATCATTCTTTGTATTTTTTTTCATGTATTTCTTTATGTCTGCATATTCCATCCAAAGTAACTTTTCTTCAGTATCAAGAAATCCATCTCTGTATAACCTGTTAGACCAGACAGTATAGATTTATATACTAATATCTACTACATATCCAGATAGAGTCTCACAAACATGTTTTTCAAATGGGATTCCTCCCAAACTTTCTCCTGCATAGGAGGATCTTCCCTTAAGATTTCCTATACTTATCCAAGTTTTTCTTGGTGGCTATGCTGCTATCACGTTGAAATCATGACTTGAAGTGTTCCCCAGTATTCATCTCCTTGAGCCTTTGCACTTTCCTGTTTACCTTTTTTAGCTGCTGTCTCGCACATTGCACCTAAATTGTGGAAGACAAACTCCGCGTCCTGCACAGTGGATTCTTGGGTCATAGTCATGATTTTATAAATAAGAAAAAATATATTTCTTTACCTGGTTTATTTTTTGTTACTGTGAGTCTGGTGTCTTGGTTTCAAACAAGAAAAGAATAAAAAAAAAGAGAACGGAAAGATAACATGTCTGATGAATTTTCAAACAAAAAAAAAAATAAATCTAAAAACTTGGTAACTTCCAGGACCTGTTTGGTAAGGCAAAAGGCAAAACGTAAGAAGCTTATTTGAGCTGATGTTCCCTCCTGGATCACAAAGAGTTTATCCAAGCAACTCTAGTATTTTTACATTTTCTTTATACTCTTTTCACTCACTGAAAAATTAGCTGGTATTTGAACTACCTGAAAACAATGCCATGTAAAAGTCACTGTACTGTCCAGGAATTTTGCTCACTGAGTTAACTGGCATTTCTTCCAGTGCGTTCATGAAAAATGTACTCAAACTTTGTTATTTTATGAAAGAAAGTTTATCAAATTACTGTCAACGTAACTCGGTATCTTGAAGAAAAGTGTGTTACTGAGTGTAATTGCTATCATTTACACTATTTGATACATTTGGTGACCTAGTTCAGATGGAATTCATGTACTTTTATCTTGACAGATTTTACTCCTTCCTTGGTTATGGCCCAGTTACTACTGCTTCTTTAGGCCAACAAAGGTGCTTGCCAACAATGTGAAGTCTGCACTATCCTTTTGAACTACTGAGATAAGGAAGCTATTTTTCTTGAGCAAGCTCTGGCAAAGATATTAGAATTTGGGTATGCTTGCAACACCTGTATTATTGCAGTTTTACCTGATTTAAAATTTATAGAGAAACTGCAGTAGTGTAGCTACTCCTGAAGTTCAGCAAACCTGAAATTAGTTCACTTTCCTCTAGGTCAGCTATCCCACCATGACAGCCGTATGCACAGATGATAGCTACTCCACAGGGGAAATGCTGATAATTCTTCCTCTCTCATGAGAAAAAAAAAAAAAAAAGAAGAAGAAGAAGAAAAAAAAAAAACGGAAAAAAAAAAAATAATAATAAAACTTATAGTGTTTTTTCTTCCTTTCATCCTTCTGAATAGCCACAAGAGCAACTCCTAAAGCAGGCCCTTCTGCCATTTTTCTTCCACTAGCATCTCTAAGCACATGTGCAAAATAAAAGGCATAAAAACACAGTTACTGATTTTTCCCACTCCTGTCTCTCTACTAGAACAAAAAAACAAACAATCTTGTCAAGCTATTTACTTCCAGATTCATATTTACTTCATGCTAGAACCAACCCTACAGGAACAAGGCATCTTGCCCCTGGCCTCTGGCTTTATACCTGTGTCTGGGTGGCCTCCTCCCACACATCCCACCTCAAATTCTTCCCAGATGGGTTATTGTCCTTGAATGCTCCTGCTTGATTAGCTTATTAATGTCTTGTCTCTATACAGAGGATTCTAGAAAAGGGAAGATTTTGTAAAGGGGATATTGAATTAGTCCTGTAATCTACAGAGTTATGTGAAGGATGTGGAAACAAATATTTATTTAATGAGACAATAAAATTTATAACTGAACAAACCATGAAACATATTATTTCTTTAATAGATCTATATCTTCTGCAGCTACAACTTCATTTTAGATTTTCTGCCTTCTGTCTAGTCTACAGCTCCCATAGCAAGGAAGATACCCACAGCATTCCAACAGTTGCTCAGGAAATCTGCTACCTACCTGTTGCTTCACAACACATGTTTCTTCAGTGTCTGAGCCTGGTTTCCTGTGAATTATTTCATCCTTCTTTGATCTCTGTACCTTCCTACCTTTGAAGTTCTGAAAAAGTATTTTTTGGAGGGAAAAAAAAAAACAAACAGCTTTTTTGATGATAGGGTAACTTAGAGCCTAGAAATCTGAGGAGGTCTCAAAGTTATGCATCAGAGTTATGGCAGTATGATGAAGTCACACATATGATGTAGCTTTTATATGTAGTTGCTGGACTGTGCTGCTGTCAGTAATGTCCTCTGCTATAGTGACTATTACCTTTAAGATGACCCTCTGGGGTGGGAAATCATTATTTTGCCCCTAAGCTTTGTTCAAAATCTAAAGTTCTGAACTTAAAATTTTTGGCAGAGATTCCTTCTGGCACAGCAGAGACCTAAATGCACTCCTACATTTGCTGAATCCCACAAAATGGAAAATTTAAACATATAAAAAGACTATTGGGATAGCTCTGAAAGTAAGACAGAAATCTATTAAGATATTTTCCACAGGATGAATCTCTAAGGTTTTTCCACATGGGGTGAATATTTGGATTAAGGTGGACATCTTGAGAGGATGGAAAAATGGACCAACAGGAATCTCAGAAAGGATGCATGCCAAGTTCTGCACCTGGGGCCAGCTGACCCCTTGCTGTGATCCAGGCTCGGGTCTGCCTGGTGGGTGAGCAGATCTGCTGGAAAGTGACTGGGATTCCTGGTGGATACAAGATGAAAGTTAGACAGTTGTGAGCCAGTGCATCCTAGGCTGTACTAACACGAGTGTAGTTAGTAAAAAGATGGAGGCCATTGTCTGTACTGACACTTGTCAGATGAAATCTAGATAGTGCATCCAATTTGGGGGCCTCAAGTCAGTAAAGACTGATAACATGGAGCAAGTTCAGTGGAGGGCCACCAAGATAGTTGGGACTTATCACTTGCTTATCAAGGAGAGGCTGAAGGAGCTGGACTCTCTCAGAGGAGAGGCTTCAGGGGGCTGAAAAGTAGTCTACCAGAGCCTATGGGGTGGTTATCCAAGAAGGCATTCAGGCTTTCCTCAGTGGTGAGACAATGGACATAAATTGAAATTGAAATGGAAAAATGTTCATTCTGAGGGTGAATAAGCACCAGAAAAAGGTTGCTCAGAAAGGCTCCAGTTCCCATCTCCTTCAGTGCATTCAAAATCCAGGTGGACAATGTTCTGTGAAATCCAAAGCAATAAAGTGTTGATCCTCCTTTGAGCAAGAGTTTGGATTTGATACCTTGCAGGATCCCTTCTAACCTGAATAGGTCTGTGAGTGGTAAGTGTGGAGCCTGGTCATTTCTCAAAAAATACATTGTCTTTATTTCCCTACTACCTGCATTTAACTCAAGAGGCCTTCAGTATGCAAGTGAAAAATGACACTGGTAGCAATCATTTACTAACAATCTGTTGGAAATGAAAAACTGCCATTTCCAAATTCCTTTACAAAGCAGACAGATCTTCTTCATCGATAAAAACAACTATATAAGGAAATTCAGTACAGTGAAATTTATAGCATACATTGATTTATGAATGCATATTTCCCATCTGTCCATGCAAGTGTTTTGTCATCTAAAGCAAATGACCACATACCCTCTCTGAGGCATCTACAAATCCCCTTAGCTTCAGTGGGAGCAGCATATACATAGATGAAGGCGTGTATTGGCTCATTGTCAGTATCATCCTAAAAGCTTTTATCTTGCATTTTTTTTCTCCTTAAAGTATTTATATTTCTCCCCTCCCAAGGTTCTGATTAATTCCTGTTGTTGCAGTTATAGAGTTCATCTACATTAGCAGGAAGATCTCTGAAGTCTAATTAAATTTATTGAGAAAGTCCATGGGTAATTTGAAATACAAAAACACGAGATCACTTCAGGCCAAAAGTGTCACGCAGTAATATTAGACCAAATATTATGCAACTTTTCTGAATTTCATGCTCTCTTCCCACTCATGAATTGGGTTCAAAAAGCTTATGGAATTTATATTACATATCAGAGAAGTTCCAAATGTTCCTTATATAATTTATATTCATATTTCCTATGGAAAATGTCCTTTCTCACAATCTTCCCCTGTTAAGCTAAAGTTTGTCCATCACATCAGGCTAATCACTTATGTCCACAAAACTGCAGAACAGAACTTGATTCACCGTCATTCAGAATTACTGTTCAGGCAATTTTTATTTCATAAGGAATTTAAAGGGGATTTAAAGAACATGCATGAGAAACATTGCAACAGGCTGATGTCCACCATATGTCAGAAACAGACAGGAAAATATTCTATGTCATGTCATCACTGGCCAGAAGCAAGAACTGTCACAAGACATAAGAAAATAACAGCAGAGGTCAGAATATACTTAGGCCTTGCCTAGCTGGAGGCAGCTTCACAGACATGATCAGTCCTGTGACTTTCCCAAAGGCAGCCTTGAACATACCCAAGATCTGTTCTGATTCTGGTGCTCAAGTCCAGGTGTAGGAACTTGCTGTGAAGCCATCAGCACAAGGACAGCAAGGCCCAGTCAGGCATGTCCCAAAGTGCTACTTTCCCTGCTTGCTGAGCACTACCACATTCATCCCAAATCACCTCAGCTGCTCTGTGTGGCCTTTGACACCCTGCTGCACTTCAGGAGGAGATGCTGTGAACAAGGGCTTCCCTGAGTGAATAATAGCAAGGATTTAACTGGCAAGAATATGACTATGTAAGCTGAAATAATGGTGACACACCAATATAACAGCTGAGCAGAGGACAAGACATCAGCAAGTCCTTGGTCCTTGTCCCCTCTGCATTGTTCCTTCTGCCCTGACAGGAATGGGACTAGTCTGCCAGCAACCCCAGGGTTGTCTCCTCCCAAATTGTTACTTCCTGTGGAAGTTTCACATTGAGGCACTGAGAAGGCATGGCACCATTAAGACATCATGAGAACATAGCCCAGGGTTATAGGGTCACAAGCAGTTACTAACATGTACCAAACAGCCTAGGAAAAAACAGTTCAATTTTTGTACAAAATCCTTGAACCAACACAATAGAAACCATAAACTGGGTATGTGTGCTGCCCAAGGTCACACAGAAATCTCTTGCCTTTTTTTGCCTGGTTTGGTTTTCTTCTTCTTAGCTTCTATTCTACAGTGTTGCCCAAACTATTGTTATGCAGCAGTAACATTTTTCTTATTAAACTGGAGTCCTAAGGGTAAAATACTTCTCATAAATTTTTGAGGTGAAAACAACTTCATGGATAGATATAACCAAAGGAGAGAGAATTGAATCTTTAACTTCTGACTGGTAGTTTACAAAGAAAAAAACAAAAACAAGAACAAAAAACAAAAAACAGAGTTTGGCAAGGAAAAGTATGAGAAAGCTAAATCCACTGTCAAATATTTTATTACATTTCAGAATCAAATTGCAGGATCCAAGCTATTTAAATATTAAATAAATAAATAAGGCAATGTAACAACGTGATTCTATAAGCAAGGTTAAATGTAATATTGTTCATGGTAAATTTAGGAAGGTATTCTGATACTACAGCAGTGAAGGTGGACTGACTTCATACTGATTTCATAAGAAAAAGAAAGAACAGAAATAAAAACAACAACAACTTAGATATGTATGTATTCTGTTAATGTTTTTCTTTTCCTAACCAAAAAATAGGGTGATTGACAGTCTGAAATGAGGCTGCACTAATTTCTCAATCTGGTGACAATTTCTCATTTTATGTAGCAAAAATATAAAGAATGAGTCCAAAGTGAACTTTGATTTTTCATCTGAGCCTTCTCTGATAGTTAGAGATTGTTTTTAAACTTGTTTAATAAACCAAGAAAAAGGTTGAAATCCAAGATTAAGGCATAAGCTGAATATGTTCCAAAAATAGTTTGATTAACAATGGTTGTATTTCTATGGCTCTGGGAAAACATTATTTAAAGAAATAATAATTCTAAACCAAAGTAGAATCAATTATTTTTCCTTGAAATTCAAGGTATGTTACACCATGTATCTGCAGGAATTAGTTCTAGCAAAACAAAAGAGTTCCAATTAACTTGGAAATGTATAAACAGAATTGCTTTCAGTTACTTTGTGGGTTATAAGTATACAGAACCATATTATTAACTTACCATCTTACATTTTCCCACATTTTCAATCACAAATACAACAGCTTCATCTGAAGGAACTCAGTCACTTTGCAAAGAGAACTCAGTTACTTTTGCTCCTGGCTAATGGGTCAATGTGAATTTCCTGGGGAAAGTCCCCAAGTAAGAGAATTAGAGAGGTTACCAATGATCTACATCTTCATCACGATGTTGGCAAGCCATGTGCTTGCACTTCATGTTTGTTTGCTGTAATTAATACGGAAACAGAAAGAAATCTAAGGTTGCAGATGGTACTTGGAGATAGGATGTTATTTCTTAAATAAAAACTAATACTTTTTACTCTTATTTTCTTACCAGTTAATCCTGCAGTAATTTATGTACTAATCTGGGAACAATGAATACAAACCACTCCCGAATTCTTTGCATTTGCAAAGATTCTTTCATTTGCATTGTGTACTTTACGTCAGAGTAAGAAAAGAAGACAGGCAATATCTGCAGGAACTTCAATCAATAGCAGATTGCTTATGTCAATAACACTGTACTTTAGTCAGTGTTACAAGAAACTTGATTAATGTTGCGACCAAGAAAGGCAGTTACCTTAAGCACAGCTCATACTGTTTTCCTCTGCACTGCTTTGCTGTCCATGTCTGAAGAGCCTTTTGTTCTTCAGTCTAAGACATGTTTGCACAAAGTATGGATATTACAGTCCTACTATTTTGATACTGCAGGTAGTGCAAAAACAGTGTGCCCCCAAAAAAGTCTGTCTTTCCTCCTGGGATACTACTTGACTTGATTGAAGCGGGCACAAGTCTCTTATGTGCCCATAGAACAATATCGCTTCAGAGCAAAACATGAAATACACCAGCTTGCCAGTGGAGACACACCTATCAGTTTCCTATGTATGCTATATTCACATCCCACAAAACTATTACATCACTGAATTTCATGTGACAGATCAGCACACAAAGAAAAAAATTAACTCCCTCTGAGTGTATTGTTCAACACATCTATTTAATAACGTACTCCAGTTCTTAGCCCATAGTCATAGTCCCTTCCTTAGACAGCTGTAGAAGACCTGCAGTGCATTTGTTCTAGTGGACTCATGGCAGTGAAAGCTACATTCAGCTGTTACTTGTCCAACAGGTAATAGGGCTGATAGTTAAAGCAAAACTAACTATTAAAATGTTAAAAGCCAGATTAATCCAAGCATCCTTCTAATGTTACTCTAATGTAAATGCCATTTATAACACTGGCATTATGCCACAATGAATCAGGCCTCAAAACTATGTGTTGTGAACAGATGGTTGAAACCTAATATAAGGTTTAATTCACACAAAGGGTCTGTTGCTGTTTGTGGTTTTGTGGCATCGGTGAAGCTCTGAGAATAAATTAAAGCCTACAGTATGTTTATTCTATATGTTCTATTCTCTTGACAATTGCTTTGCATTCTCTATGAGAAATAAGCAGTAAAAGTGCAGAATGGAGGGCTTTTATCCTCATAGCTTTAATTTCAGAACATCCAGAAGATTTCTGATTTTATTTGTGGATTCAGTAGATTCTAGGAATGCCACATGTATCTATAACTAGGTTCAAAATTAGGTTATTTGTTAACCTTCAGGAGCAGCCCACAGCTGCTCACCATTGTGCTGCAGGCAAAGCAAGCCCCACACAAAACACCAGTGCCTCTCCAACATGTCATCATCCTGGTGATCCTTCTGAGATGCTGTGTATGAGACGAGTTGTCAATCTGGGAGCATCTAGGGACACTCCAGTGTGATGGGATAGGGCAGACAGGCAGAAAGACAGAGTATGAATAAAAGCCATCCAGCTAAACACTAAGCCTATGATGCTTTCCTCCCCACCTTCTGTAAAATGGCTCTTTTGTAAGCTGGCAGGTCTGGGGATCTCACCTCATGCAGGGCCATCAGTCCTGAGGCCATGACCAGTAGGGCCAGCTCAGAAGAAGCCCAGCCAAGATTGGGCACTGTGCCCAATGCTCCAGCATCATAGCCTCTATGCTTATGACAATGGTGCCATGTGGCTCAGATGCTGTTCTCTCTGCTCTTCTTCATCTCTATTTCAGCACTTAAGAGGAGAAAAAACTAGAACCCCTGACTTACTTTCCACAGGAGATCCAATTTGCACACTGCAGTTACCAGCAGTGCGCCAGGTCTCCTCATCTCTTTACAGAAAAACAAGTTCTTCCTTTGTGCTCATGCCTCGGGTGTGTGTAGGAGTCTTTGGTATTATTCAGTACGTGCATTTTTTTCAGTTTTATCCAGTGGTTTTAGGTCTCAAGGGTACTACTACTTTTCCTCATCAAGGGGATCCCTCCTCCATGCATGAGCTGGTCAGCTATTTGTACAAAAACTGTTTATTCCTCTGGTTTTGAATTATGCCTATTAAAGAATTTGCTTTGCTGCAAGAGCGGCGTCTCTGGGATTCAGTGCTGGCCCTGTGCCACTGTTTCCACATGCAAATGCTTGGAACCGCTCTCAGCATTTCCATCGTGGCTTTGGGCTTCTACAACCTTCATGGGTATCATTTATTTATGGGGGCTGCTCCAAAAGTAATGCCTCCTGTTTTATTACTTTGGCCCATGACATTAGAGGCAGATGGTGGTGGTAGGGTAGTAGAGATTGAACCTTTCTGCCATTATTCTGTTATGTCTTATTGCTCTGTGACAGACAGCAACACAAGAGCTGTCTGACAGAGTGGTGTCTGACATGGAAGTGTGTATGAAGCAAAGGTGTGGAATGGAACTGTTCCAGGCAGAAAAACAACAGGCACCCATGGTGCATCCCAAATGGCATTCATTGACACTTGCTGAATATTTCTAGAGACCAAATAGTGGGTGTTAGTACAGTGGTGAGTTATGCATTTCAGCAGTGATGACAATGTGATAGAGAAGCCATATTTCAAACAGCCATGCACAGCTGTCACACAATGAAATGAAGAGTGTCACGTTCAGTTCACCCATGCAAACCATCTAATGGAGGTGACTATGCTGTAAAATAGTGTTGTTGTGTTTTTTTTTTATCTAAGGATTTGTTCTATCATAGAGCATTATTGTGCTTTTTGTTATAGTTTCCAAGGAAATAAAAAGGAGGCATTACTTTCAGAGCCTCCTCTACTCCACACTGATGAGATCTCACCTGGACTGTGTCCAGATATGGAGTCCTCAGTACAGAAGGGATATGGATCTGTTGGATTGCACTCCCAGGAGGGCCACAAAAATGATCCAAGGGATGGAACACCTCTCCGACGAGAACAGGCTAAAAGAGATGAGTCTGTTCAGCCTGAAGAAGAGAAGGGCTCGAGGACACTAGAGTGCAGCCTTTCAGTATCTAAAAGGGGGATGTAAGAAAGAAGGGGACTGACTCTGTAGCAGCTTCTGTTGTGGCAGGACAATGGGAAATTGTTTCAACTAGAAGAGGGGAGCTGGTTGACAGATTGGCTGTATGATGCAGCGTATGCAGAGATCAGCAGGCTGGTGCCCCAACCAGCATCAGCCAGCTTTAGAAGGGGCAAGGGGACACCTCTATTTCTGGGTCTTGTCTACCAATGTACCATCTTGTTTCATGCAAAACTGTGACAAAAGTCTATGTTTAAGAACTGCAGTCTGTTGCGGTCATTCAGAAGTTACCAAAGGCAAGTGGACAGCTGAAAAACAATGTGATTGTGCAAATCTTTCCCCCTCTTTTGGGGGGTGGGGTTTTTTTGTTTGTTTTGGAGGGTTTTTTGGTTCTTGGTTTTGTTTTGTTTTTTGTTATATTTTTTTAAAACCAAAATAAAAGTTAAATCAGTAATTTGTAAGCTTTCTTCCTTGGTTGCTTTGGTAAAACAGTGGTGGCCACCCACATTGCAGCTGTCACTGGGTACATATCTGCCCATGAAAAACGAGTCAAAATCACAGCCAAACACAGAGTACTGAGCAGAGGTCACTTATAAGCAACACTCTGCCAGTAAGGTCTATCAAAAGGATGCTGCTGCTGTTGCTGAGTATTGTTATGGTATTATTGAGGTTGTATATCAGCCTTTTATGACCGCTGTTTCCTTGAAACACCGCTTTCATAACTTGTATCTCATTGGAGTAAACATCATATGTCAGAGCCTTCCGGGCTATGACTTATAAATCTTTCTCAGTTGACCTCAAGGAGAGAGAAAAAGGGAGGATCCAAAGGACATCAGAAAACATAAATAAATAAAGTCATTAAAGTATACTTGAAATCATGTACTATGAACAAGAGGCCATAAAGAAAATAAGGCAATCAGGTTCTGAAAAACTTGACTAGGAGATCATGGAGTCTTCTGAAATTCCAGTGTTTGGACAACTACTGATCTTAAAAATTGCAAACATTTGACCAAGAAGCTTGATTTCATTTTGCTAGACCTTTACATTTCTATTTTCTCAGCTGTTTTCCTTTTCTTTTAGTTTTGATGAATTTGAAGACAGTGGAGCTGTATAAACAGGAATGAAATCAAAGTTCAGTTCTGTGGCAGTTGCTCAAATGGCTGTTTTGGCTGTTTGATCTGTTCAAGTAGCAGTGTTTGAGTGATGTCATAAATTTCACAACAAATTGTACTTCCTATTTGCTGCAAAACTTGACTTATTTGTGTTTATTGCATTGTATGTAAGATAAAGACTTTGCATCCAGATTGATTGATTTATTCGTTTGCATCTGAAAAAAAAAATAAATAAAAACAATCCAGTTTTGCAATAGTTAAATAGAGCAATTCTGCCATCCAGTGGCTAGCTAAGCTAACTCATCTTTTCTCCTACATGATTTGTTTTTTCTCATTGTAGAGTATAAAATTACTGTACTGTAAAGTGTTTATTCCATAATTGTATTCCATTGATATATGTAAAAAAAGCTTTAACATTGCTCACACCGTTTTCCTAATATTGTTTTGAAACTGGAGGCTCACAAGAAAAGAAGGATGTTGCATAGATCTTTATGGATCTACTACAGATAGATTGCATGTTACTATACATCTTATCAGAAAATGTCATGCCTTCAAGCTGTCCACATATATTTGAAGCAACGATCATGGGCATTTATTACTAGACATGCTGGACTGATTTCTGCTTTCAACTTTAACTTTACCACTTAGCAGATTTCTGTTCCTGATTCCATGGGAGCATTCTCAAGAACACCCAAGAAAAACAAAGCCCTGGAGCTCAGCTTGCCTACTTGAATCATTGGCAGAGCATTTGATTTACTATCCCCAGTATTACACTGTGTAATAACAGGTAGAATTAATGTTACTGATCTGTGAAACATCTCTGTGATTGTTAGTGGAAAAAAAAAAAAAAAAATGTCAGAAGAGGTGAACTGAATTAATGGGATAATGATTAAATATATGTGATCACTTTCATATGTAATCTCTCACACTCATGTCACTAACACAATTCCTAAAGAAATGCTCTGTACCACAAGGTGAGACCTGGTCTTCATCACCTGAGCCTGTATGGAGCAGAATGGAAAATAAGGACTTGAAAACATATCCTCACCTCCAAATCTAAATGTACAGTGATCACTTCCAAGAAAAAAAGCACTTTCTAGGTTGCAGGATCTTATTGGTGAATTACAAACATACAAACACATTTTGGGGGAAAGCTTCATTGCACAGATTACAATTCTGTGAAGCTCTGCACTCTCATGACCCTGGAAGTAAGTGAGAGAGGAATGCCCAACCACTTCACTCTTAACAGAAGCTCTGTCTGTTTATTTTCACTTGGACTTAATTACATCTTTTCGTCTTCTTGGGATCTGCCCACAGCCCAGCCACAGCAATTCTTCCCAGAGCTGCACCACCATGCGTGATGACCCCACACAGAGCACCCAACAGCAGGGAGGGCTGACAGCACCACGCCCATTCTGAGCTGTCCTCCCCATCTCCCACCTTCCCTGCATTCCCATCATAGGTGTGACTGATTTTTATTCCATGAGGATTAAGTATTTCCCAAGTAATTGAATACAAATTTTCTTGAACACAAGCAGCAACTACTCCTGTGCCAAATAGGACTTCCACAAAAACCTCTGTGTAATTCTGTGGGAATTATGGGAAGGGTCCCCCATAAGGAAATTGTTCAATCTAAAGTAAATTTCATCTTGGGCTGAAGTTTAGAAGATGTCTAGAGATTAAGGAAGTGTCTCGGTTTATAGGGAGCAATCCAAGAGGGACTTAAAGCAACTTTTCACCTCACAAAAATTCATCATTTTCTGGGCTTCTTAACAACAAGGGCAGCAAATAACTCTATTCTCAGAATAGAGATGAATTATAGCTAAATGCAGAAAGTCTCTGCTAGCATATTTCTTTCTTTTATAAGCTGCATTATTAAAAAATGAATGCATTCTAAAAGAAGCAAGCATACAAAACCTAGTGTCAAGAGATCAAGAGGGATGGAGAAGCAAGAACTTCCCAGCCACATTTCTCTCATCTCTTCAGTGGCAAAACTCCATTCTGAGTGGCTCAAATGAGAGTTTGGAATACACATGACAAAACATTTCTCCCTAAGAGTAGGACCCCAACTCCCAAAGCAGGTGAAGAATTCATTGCCTTGAGGTCCTCTGAAAAAGGAAAGAGCTGAACATCATCACTATATCTCTCCTGTTTGGCATACATCTGCTGGGCAGATCTCTACTGCTGCTCCTGACTAGGTTGCATTGATCGAATCCAGCTGAAGGGGGGGCCAGCCAGATTTGTGGCTGAGATCAGCACTGCTAAGATGGCCATGGTTCTGACTGAAGGAAAAGAGTGATAGGTTGGAAAAACATAATTGAGTTTTTACTGAAGAACTTCTATTGAATGGATGACTTAGTGTGGTCTGGGAAAGCTTAACTCTTGCAGTCTAAATAAGTATTTTCTGGGGATACAATAAACCGCAGTCCTTGTATTTAGCACTAAAAGTAGAAAGCAGTTTTATCTTGGCCATGCAGTTACCAATGAGCCAAATGAAGAGAAGTGTTAGTAGGGATTTTCCATTCTTACTGTATTGCTGGGAATATTATCAAAGCTTTTTGAGTAAAATCTGAGCAGGAAGGATATTAAGCCATGATTATTTGATATGGCAAGTCTCCCTACCATAGGTTGTTACAGTAGGTGTCCGGTTTGCATGAACTCCTGAGCAGTACATTCTGGGGGGAAGATTTTGTCAAAGACACGTGAAGAGTTCTGGAGTTTTGGAAACTTCCCCAGCAGAAACTCAAAGTTGGTCTCTCAGTGATAGCTGGTGGTTTTCAAAACCTTATTTCTCCAGAGCAGCGCATTCATCTAAATTCCTTGACACTGGTAAAGTCCTGGTGATTTCAAAGCAGCTGCGGCAAGTCTTATGCTTCAGTTCACGAGAACAAGCTACCCATACCCATAGAAACCCAGTGCTTTCCACGGCAAGACCCTCTGCAGTCCCCAGGGTGCTCTGAGCTACACAGGCATGAACTTCTGTTGAAAATTAAGCTGAATTATTACAGTTTTATGTGTTCTGGCTGTCTTTCAGGATCTGCTCTATTAAATCAGAAACACAATGATGTCATACTCAGTGCTTTGTAAGACCATATATTTTCCCAAGAGTATCTTATCTGCAGCAAGATAACAGCTAAGCTTGACCTTTTCTGAGGACACTTTAATTTGTGCAGTGTGAACTGATCTTTTTTGTTTATTCTAAGTAATCTCCACAAAATCAAGTTTGTAAGGAAAACTCTGTGAAAAGAAATTGTCAGATGTGATTCTCTATACTCTTGAGTATAAATTCTTCCATAGCAGTAACATTTGTGAGCTACCTTTGCACGAATAAATTTCTCTTGCAGTCTGAATAGTTACCACCCAGGAGAGGGTGCCCAACCTCCTTTTCTGCTCTCTCAATAGTTATAAGCGGAGGCCATGTGTACTAATTGCAACTCCAATTTTTAAAACCTCAGACATCAATGATAAACTACTAGACCTCAGCAACAAGTTTACTTCTGGCTGCACTGTTTCATATCCACATCCAGATCTACAGCCACTTGGTAATCATCATTAACTCATCTTTTTTCACCACTTCAGGTAATGCTAAACAGATTTTTTTCTCCTTTGTAGTACTGTGATCCATGTTTCACTGATAGGTTGCGCCAAAAGCTCAGGAGTCAGTCAGCATTTACAGCATGCCAGTGCTGGTCTGGACTTCCATGGACACAGCTCCCCACATTCTTTCTGACGTTTCTCACTGTGGTTGCTAATTTATCATGCAGTGTAGCTGTGAAGAGAAACAGACTATCGACAGGATAGCCCTAATTTCTAAGACTCTACCTGGTTGTAATCTTTCACGAAGCTGCTTTGGTAGATTAACAAGCTCATTGACTTTGGTCACATTTGCAATATCACCAGCCTTCCAGGGAAGAAGCAGAGTGATTAAGCAGACAATCTGTAGGTTATTAGAATATTAACAGTGTTGAAAGGTAAAGTCTTTGGCCTATTACATCTGATGTTGGCTATTTTCAGGTATGAAAACAAAATGCCATAAATGTCCTTCTTTTTCCATAAAAAGCCATAAATTAGCTTTCCTCAAACTTGTTTCTCTGTCCCTGATAACATATGCTGTGTAAGTGTTGACTCAGGGTGTGTCTTTTATACGTATCCAGCCATAACAATACACATTGTTTGGGTACAGGTGGAGCTACTAATAAGGTAACTGACTATGAATGGGCACAAGAGGTATAAAGTCTAACTCGAAATGATCATCCTCAGTCAATTCTAATAACAACCACACGTCCTGTCATGTACAGATCAAAGTATATCCCTCATTCCTGTTGCTTTCATGTCTTCTAAAACAATTTATTTAGTTGAAAGCTTCCATGCTTCATTTCAGACTGATTTTTATTGATTTAATGAACTGATCTGTGTGGATTTTGCTTGCCTTTTGTTCTTAGAGTTTTTACAATTTCATATGACCCTTGTGAATGGACTTTGTGGAAATATATTGTGCCATGTGAGGTTGACCCTCCAAAAGGTCCCTGTGCTCAGCAAGGCTTCTGTGGTCACCCAGGAGTAGAACCACTTGTTCAGTGAACTGAGTGTCTGGGTACTGAGTTGCAAAGGTGTCAGCAGCAAAGAAACTGGCTGCTCAAAACTGATGTTGAGGTGGGGACATTTTCCCCTGGTTGGCGTCAGCTGACAGAGAGGAGTTGATGTCAGTTTCTTCCTGTGAAGTAATAATTCTCAGATGACACATAGGACAGCACCCCATTAAAACAGATGTGATAACAGGCAATGAGCATGTATATTGCAACCCTATCCTTTGAGGCACTGGGAAATAAAGAATAAGCAAAGGGCAAGGAGCATGGCAATGGAAATTTGGCAAAGGAAGAGTGAGAAAGCACTAAGGACTGGGCAAAACACAGGAAAGTGGCATGGTCAGTGCCAGAGCAGAGACCAGCTGTGAGACAGATGTATCCTGGTGCCACTGCTAGAGCCCAGTGATGACTGTACCAGCTGTCTGCAGTTCCCTTCCAAATCACTGGGAGAGATTTCACCCTGACTCTGTAAATTAACAACAGCCCCACTCAGAGGGCTAGATCTGATCATCTGTCCAGCACTGGAATGGAAAAGCAAAGCTTTGGAGCAAAGTAATGGTAAGATCGCAGTTTCCATGTCATCTCCTGGAGCTGCTAACATGAGCAAAATGTGTATGCATGAGTAGGCTGCACAAAATTTAACAGTTTGGAAAGTTGCTTGCAACCTGGATCAGATCACAGACTGGGGAGCAGCCTGGACAGCCCTGCTAGTAAGAGAAGCATGTAAACTACAACTTGCTGGTATCTCCAGTAATATTGCCAGGAAATGCAGGAAGTCATGGGTGCTATTCCCCACTTTCAGCTCTTCACAAGTACTTTCAGCTCAGTCAATAGAAGAAAGATGGAAAGACTGGAGCAGTGACAGGGCTCTAGGGCTTCTGTGCCTCCTGGCACCCAATCCTAACCTTAGAGAACCATTTTCCTCTCACTACTCTGCTGTGTCATTTGTTTTTGAGACAAATTAATCAGAGAACAAGCCTTGACAAGGACTGGAGGAAACTGAAGTCTCTGGGAAATCTCCAGGCTTCATGCCATGAATATTCATTCAATATATAAGTACAAATTATCACATGGTGTAGAATGCTGAATCTAATGATACCAAGTTGAGAAGGAGTGTTAATACGCCAGAGGGTAGGAAGGCTCTTCTGAGGGATCTGGACAGGCTAGATCACTGGTCTTAGGCCAATGGGATGAAGTTCAACAAGAACAAGTGCCAGGTTCTGCACTTTGGCCACGATAACACCAGGCAATGATACAGGGCTGGGGCAGAATGTCTGGAAGACTGTGTGGAAAAAAAAATGAACCTGGGAGTGTTGGTCAATGATCAGCTAAACATGAGCCAGCAGTGTGCCCAGGTGGCCAAGGCTAGTGGCATCCTGGCTTGTATCAGAAATAGTGTTGCCAGTAGGAGCGGGGAAATGATCGTCCCTCTGTACTCAGCCCTGGTGAGGCCAACCTCAGTTACAGTCTTCAGATCTGGCCCCCTCATACAAGAAAGACATCAAGGTCCTGGATCACGTCCAGAGCAGGGCAACAAAGCTGGTGAGGGGTCTGAAGATGAAGTCTTGTGAGGATAGGCTGAGGGAACTGGGTTTGTTTAGTATGGAGAAGAGGAAGCTCATGGAAGACCATATAGCTTTCCACAACTACCTGGAAGGAGGTTACAGCGACGTGGGAGTCAGCTTCTTCTCCTGGGTAACTAGCCATAGGACTAGACAGAACAGCCTCAAGCTGCACTAGGAGAGTTTCATGTTGGAAATTAGGAAAAAATTATTCACCAAAAGCATTGCACTGGATTGGGCTGCCCAGAAAGGTGGTGGAGTCATGGTCTCTGGAGGTGTTCAAGTAACATATAGATGTTGTACTAAGGGACATGATTGAGTGAGCAAGTATTGGTGGTACATGGATGGTTGAACTAAATGATCTTGGAGACCTGTGATTCTATGACTCTGCGATTCTATAATTCTGAGTTGATTCTTTTCAAATGTAGTCCATTCCACATTTTCAAGTCACAGCATCTAATTACTGCAGTGAGTTTATTCATAAAGCTCTGTAAATCCTGACTGAAAATACAGTTATTTTCTGAGCATCCTGCAGTGAATATGATGGACAACTTCTAAAATCTTCCACTTTTCTTCCATTTTCATCACCTGCCACATGAATTAGGAAGTCTGGACATTTCTGTAGATACTCTGTGTGCTTTTTCAAAGATTCACATACATTTTCACAGTTTGACAAACTGGTTAATTCTAGGATTTTTTTACATAATAAATATTTTTTACTTCTTTAATTTTTAATAAGAAAAGGTCATACTTCCTTTATGGCAAACACATCTTTTCTCCTCTTTATTTCTGGGTGTCCCTCAGAAGCATTCCAGCAGGTACTAGACAAACTGATTTCATCAAAGGACAGCTTCTTTCTCTATATTTGTCCATACTTTAATGATTCAGTAAAAGCAGCCTGTATGTTTCTTTCCTTAGTAAATTCTGTATCAGATCAGATAGCATGGACTAATTATTATCAAAAGCTGAGTACAGTATGGAAGCCATCAAATCACCGTGTTTTTCATTTATATTTTCAGTCAAACTAATGAGGTTTAAAAAATGTAGTGAAAAATTTATGAAGTGTGTATTTGGAAAGGCTTAAGCTACACAAACCAAGGTAAAGAACCCCAAGCATCCTCCATCTGCAAAGCAAAATGCCTTAACTCACAAGACTACTCATGTTAAAAGGCTGCCCAAGGACAGATGCTGCACTGAGTTACTATGATCCATGGCAGTGCTCCCCTCCTCTCTTCAGTTGCAATGACTACTAGACAGTTAGTTATAGAACTAACTCCCTACATGCTTATTGTATTATGCCACTTCCTGTAACTAACAAACATACAAGCAAAAATTTACAGAAGCATCAGCCCAGATACGACAAAGTACACGAAAAGTTTTCATAAAACCTCATTATATAACAAAATGTTTCTCACAGTATTAATAACCTCAGCATCTTCCATTAATCATATGGAACACAATTTCTTTTAATACCTCTATTGTTGTCAGCCAGACTACTGTGCAAGTATATATTCAAAATTTTTCAGCAAAGGAGACATCAGTATCTGGCTGAAAAATATTATGCTACTGAAATTTTTAAATCTATGTAATTAGAAAAAATATATATTTATAGTGACTTGGATATATTTGTCCCTTCAAATGCAATTTCTGTGGATGGATTTCTAGACAGCTACTGAGGCCCTTTAAACAACATATATTCCAGAACCTTGAATGGCCCGGATCATTTAAATAAGGAAGAAGATCCTTTTTGAGTTTGTTTGTTTGTTTATTTGTTTGTTTTGAGAATGTTATATATTTTTGTTCTGTTTCCCTTCAGTTGTTGTCAGTATTAAAAAAAATCCTTCCTAAATAATACAGCTGTGAAATCGTATTATGAGCTGGAAAGAACTTCTGACTGTTTATCTTCAGGTTAGAAACGGGGTCTATATTTTTCCAAAGCAATCTTCTTTAAAATATTTAACTGCACTCCTTGGTTTTTAAATACTATGAGCATGACTTTTGTGTCTTTTTTTTTTTTTTTTTTTCAGCATAACTATTTTTTTTTAGCAGTATTTTGGCTTTTCTACTTACAGTCCTATCTGGATTCTCTAATTCTGAGATAAGCAAATAAGAAAAACAAACTTTGCTAAGAGAGCCAGTTTGAGCAAACCTCCAAAAGAGCTGAATGCTGAGTTTGGGACAAACCCAAATACAATTGGGTGTGGAACTAGCTGGCATTTGGAAAGTACTTTAGAAAGACAATGAGCATTTCAGTGAGTGGCAGTGAATAGTTAACTTTGAGGAAAAGCACTGTCTGCTTCAGAATTTCTGGACCATTAGTTTTGACTTGAATTTTTCTTCCTGAAATTATGTATGTTTTTATTAGTGTGTAGTGTTTTTACAAGTTCTCTGAACTGGCCAACTCCCCTTCATGTGACTTACACAGTGGAGCATGTTTTCTATGGTTTTGATCTTTTATATATGTGTGTGTGTGTGTGTATTAAAAATACAATAAATACAAAGTCAAAAAGGTCTATGATATTTCCAGTGCCAGTGAGGTCTCATGTGACCAACCTGCTAGGTAGTGCATGAAACACTAAGAAATAAATGTTCCACGAGACAGGAACTGTACGTGGTAAATGGAGCAAAGCATGTTTTAATGCTTTCTATGAAAAGTTCTGCATTGTTTTCCCAAGGGTAAATGAATATATATATATATATATATATATTTTTTTTTTTTTTTTTTTTTGGTTGATACACTGAAAATCACAGGTATACTAGTACCAGTGGTGAACATAACGACATATGAAGCTAATGAACAAAACTTAGGCAGACTACATGTGGGGAGAGAAAAGGGCATATAGCCTATTTCTGCTTAAAGTCAAACACCTGAGTTTCCAGCTTATTTTGAAACATGTGTGTCCCACACATTAATTTTAAGTTTTTGTGGCACACTTTTTATGTTTTAATAAGTATATAAACAAACAAAATAAGTTTTATTACTTGCATACGTTTGTTATATTATGTATTTTATATGCAGCCCAAGATAATTCCTCTTCACTCAGTGCAGCCCAGGTAAGCCAAAAGTTTGGGACATTCATGGTTTAAAAGGTTGGTCATGCTGTTTCATTTACACAACAAGGCTACCTCCATTAGTCCAGCAATATTTTCCTCACAAGAAAACCTCCTATTGATCCCCATTGCTTTCTCAGGTACTGCTTCACTATATTTACGCAAATCTGTACCTGCTTAAGTTTGACTTGTATTTCTCCACATAGTTCCTTAGCTAAAGCAGAAACAAATGAGAGATACTCTGGAGCAAAAACATCTTCTTCACATTAGAAATCAGCAGTCCAATCAAGAACAAGTATGAACTTCAGAAAGATCTCGTGTTTTATGAGGTGAAAATAATAAGCATACCTCTTTTGATATCTGATTTTTTAAGAAGCAGCATGCATTTCAGAAACTCTTTGTCTATCAACCATGTCATTTTAGAGTTGTTTTGACATTAAGGTCAACATCACTGCCATATAGGTAAGAACCTGCCAACACAGACACTGGGAATTACAAGGAGATCAGCCACTGGGATAATCTAAGAAAGGAATGTTAATGTCTTTTGGAAAACTCCAACAGAAATGCCACACTAATAGGAAAAATTATTCAAGTGTTGTAAAGCAGATGTCAAAATTGGCAGGAATCTGCTTCAGTGAAGATAGATCAGAAGAACAACTGGGAACTGATACATTTTAAGTAGTGGAAAACACAATTTTGTGGATATTTCTAGGCTAATGTGAAACAATTCCAGCTTTCTTGGCCTTGGTTTCCCAGGTGCTGGAGGAATTAGTAGAAAACACCATATTATATTTGAGACTCCTCTTTCTTGAACACAGACACACAGGAATATATAGATTTTTCAGTGAAGAAGTAAATAATAATGCATAATATTATAGATACTAAATTATCTGACAGAATAAATATTTGTGACAGGCCAATTAATCAGAGTATAATTTTCACTACATTTCTATCCCAGAAACATTCACACACTGTCGCTAAGGCTGAAGATGATCCACATTCTATGGGGGAAAAAAAAACCAAACATTTTGTTAAGAAATCTATGGCAACTTACTGATTTCATGTATGGCCTCTCTGAAAGCACTGTAGTTTTGACAAGAAGAAAATAATCAGTTTTGAGTTACCCTTGGAGAGGCAATTTATTTTGTCTTTTGTTTGTTTGTTTAAACATTTGAGAATCATAGAATCATAGAATCACCAAGGCTGGAAAAGACCTAAAAGGTCATCCAGTCCAACTGTTTACCTATTACTAATAGCTTGCATTAAACCATGTCCCTCAACACAACATCCAGTCTTTCCTTGAACACCCCCAAGGTTGGTGACTCCACCACCTCCCTGGGCTGTCCATTCCTTTCTGAGAAGTAATACCTTCTAATGTCCAGCCTGAATCTCCCCTGCCATAGCTTGAAACCATTCTCTCTGGTCCTGTCACTACTGACACAAGAGAAGAGGCCGACCCCCAGACAACTTGGAAAAATTTTAAACTGAAATTTCCCTGCCTCCCAAAGCACCTTTCTGTGCTTCTTTCCAGATAAGAATGTGCCCACAGTTAAAACAGTGGCATAGGATGACCACAAATTTAGAAAAGTGCTTTTAGAAAGAAAATAACTGGGACAGACAGACATAAACATCTCCCTTTGTCACAGCAAATTCTTTTAATGTATCTTCACACAATTTTATAGACACTGTTCTTTTGACATGTCTGCAAGCATACTTCACCATGGCATACACAGCTGACTTACAATACAGCAAAATTCAATGCAATGTGAAAACTGTTCCTTGAGGTTTCTGCCTGTTTACGCACATCAACTTTGTTCAAGATAAGAGCTGATGATTTTTAACCAGTAATTGCTGGCTTCTAGGTTGGTTTTGTACACCGTCATGACTCTTTCACCTTCTGCACAGAAGCTCGCCCAGTTTCTATGCCAGTTATGTCTGTTTAGATTAATGAGCTAACATGCAAAAGGGAAGAGTCTTACTCATTACAGTAGTTTGTTAACATTCATTGTCTATATCCACAACAAAAGGTATTATATAAGGGAAATAAGCTGAAATTAACTCCTCTGCTCCTTCCTGTTTCTGTCACCTTGTATGGCTATCAGGGCAAGTTCCTGGTTCACAAACTTCTTATCTCTTGAAAATATTAAACAAAAAACACCCTCTGATAAGCAGACAGTGCATTTTACATGGGAGTTTTAGAACAGATAAGAAGTCTAAGAAACCTAATTTAAACTCTCTGACATGTGGTAGGTTCCTGCTCTTTGTGTACAAATCCAGCCTTCAATAGAGATAATAAAAGGAGATGAATGTAGGGGTAAAGTACTACTATACACCTTGTGCCATAATTGTGAATTCTAAGTGATAACAAGGAATGGGAACTGCACCTTGTTTGAGCCTCTTTTTACTGGTTCAATCCAGCTGCCTGTCAGGTGGTTTATAAGCTTTCAGTCTCTTTGCTAGTAGTTTGTTCTCAGAAGCTTTAAGTAATTTAAATAATTTGATTTTTAGAGTATCTAACACATTGAATGTACATGTGATTTTGTAGCAAAGTTCAGGTAGAACCTTGGTCAAAATAACTCACCAAATGTGTCCTACCTGTATTTGCCACACTAGCCCATGAGCTTCAAGAGCCTTGTGGTGACCCCAACATCTCAAAATTTTGCCTATCTTGAATGATAGTTTTAGCATAACTTTCCAGATTTTCATGCCTGGTTTTATAGCTGGAGTTACCTGAGGCTGAGAAGAATGGAAAAGAGAGAACAGCCCCAGGAATCAGAGTTATGAGGTATCCTGGTTGCCCAGGTGCATTTCAATAGTGTTGTTTATTGCTATGTAACACCCACCAGACAGGCAGGACTTCTGCAGTGGGATGTAAACAGGAAAGACCTTGAAACACCGCTTGAAGTTTTTTTTGTTTTTGTTTTTTTAATTAGATTACCTTTGACATTGGTATCATGTTTCACCTACAGCCCAGGCTGTAAATTCTGGCTGCTTCAAAGTCAGAATGAGTGAGCTCTTATTTGCATGTGTCCTTGCATATCCTTACATACTGATAATTAACCAACTCAGTAACCTTTTTCTGACCCTGTTTTCATGGGTGCATCCTTACTGATTCATCACTGTGGCATTGTTATTACTAAGGTAGAAATGCATTTGGTTTCATACTTTCTTTAAAATAACTAATTCAACATACATGAGAGCATATGAAGGATGGAAAAAAAAATGGAATAGACACCCTTCCACAGTCTACAATATACAAAAGGAGTTACAAAATGCCTGAGGATTTGTCTGAAAATATGTTCTGTTGCACCCTTTTAGATTTCCCAGGGTTTTCCTGGCTTACTCCTTTATGGCTTCATGCTATCTTGGGAGAGATCAGCAGCTTATTTCATACACTGTAACATCAACAAGATCTGAACAAATGCAACTCATGCTAATAAGTTCTGCTCAGTGGGACAGGTCTTTTGCTTTAACATGTCTAATGTTGCAGAAACGCTGGATTATCTCTTGTGGTCAGTTGAAATTCCCAATTAAAAACGAATTTCTTTCAAACGTTTGACCCTAACATTTGCACCCTGAGAAGAGAACGTTACTGGATGTTTTACTAGATTTTTGTTTGCTTGTTTGTTTGTCTGTTTGTTTTGCTGTTGTTTTTTCTTCCTTGAATAAGGCTTTGTGGTCTTTAAAGCTATTGTACTTAGAACCCTGATGATTTCTTTAGTATCAGGTACACATCCAGCTTTCTTCTATAAGGAATACGAGCATTTCACAGTTTCTTTGTATTCTCACAGCATTTCTGTAGATCAGAAAAGGTATATTTCATAATTATTTTTACAGAAATAGATAACAATTTAATAATTCAAATTTTTAAAATACACTATTTTTCTTTCTTAAATAAATGTGAGAAAAAATGATCAACCATTCATGTCAGTGATAAGAGTTGAAAAAGCAAATAAAGTCTAACATTGTAGATCCTCTCATATCTAACATTTGTTTTCTGAGAGACAGAATATAAATCTAAAGATACTTAGCAAAGTTTTTATTGTTATAAGCCCGTGGGAGTGACTTAACTACAGTGACATAATAATAGATATAATGTAAGGAAGGTTTTGTGTTGAAATGTCAGTTTAATTCCCCACATTCACTTCTGTGAATGAAGTTTAAAACAACCATCCACTTTGGTGACACACTTGCTTCTTACAAGACCTCAGTCTTCTGGTGAAAGAACTTCAGTGTGGTTTTGTACAGGGTATGCCTGTATATTCATGTTATGTCTGTATTTAAAACTTAAAATGTTATGTTAAGGAAGATGCTTTGAGTCTTCATTTTGTAGTATTTTAAGGAAAGCTCTTGGGATGTAATAGTTTGAAGAGTAAAAAAAAAAATCTAGATCTTTTGAGAATAGTATTTAATAAAACTACATATAAAAGTAATTTAAACAATTTTAGATATGTTTTGAAAACTCCTCTAACTTCAACCTTCAGCATTAAGTGCTCTTCCTACTGCAATCCATGGAAATAGATTTCTTCAAAAAAGTAACAACCACCAGCAAATAACTTCAACTTTATTCAACACTACAGAAATGTTGAACTTTCCATAAAGCCAGTATTTTAGAAATACTTCATATCTCCCTCCTGTTATCGATTTGTATGGAATTCTAAACATATAATATATTCTTTCCACCACAACTGTGATGCATACAAGAAATAAAGCAAAGGAAAGCAGTTGTCCCTCCCTGACTTTACTCAGGGGAGTAAAGTCTACTCAGAGGACACCTTACAGATCTCTGTAACACCCAGCCTGAGGTTGTGGCGAAGTGGGGGTCAGCCTCTTCTCCTGGTTAACTAGCAATAGGAGGTGAGGGAATGGCTTCAAGTTGCACCAGGGGAGATTCAGGTTGGATATTAGGAAAAAAAATATTCTCCAAGAGAGTGGTCATGCAGTGGAACAGGCTGCCCAGGGAGGTGGTGGAGTCACTATCCCTGGAGAAACATTTAGATGTTGTACTAAGGGACATGGTGTTGTGGGGAGATACTGGTGGTAGGTGGATGATTTGACTAGATGCTCTTGGAAGTTTTTTCCAACCTTGGTGATTCTATGATTCTGTGATTCTGTTATAGTCAACTTGTATCTCTTTCTTGCTAAATGATGTAGTAGTATAACGCTACATTGCAATAATAACTACATTATTATTTTTATTTTCTTGTATTAAATGGGTTTTAATGAGTATATTGAGTCTTCCCCACAATGTGTGTCTTTCTTTTTCAACTTCTTTTTAAATCATTGAGCCTTATGTATTGAGCTTCAGACAACAAGAAGCACAGTTAGTTATCCTGAAGTTAACCTAACTTTTTTTCCACAAGGATGTCATTTAAGATTAAGACTTCTCCACTGCATCTTTTCAAGAGGATGCCAGAGATGAATGGATTCTGGATTTGGTTTATTTGAACAAATAACAGGCTTATTGAAAGTTTTGATTGTCCTGAACTATATTCAGAGACTTTCACTTGGGAAAAAAAATGGATTGACATATACAAAAATGCCATCACATACCCTTTACATTCAAGGGAGGACACAGTTCCCACATTCAAATGCATTTCAGATAGTTGCAAATAAAGAAGATGTCTAGCTCATACTGCTAACAGTGAGGACTGCTATGTCGTATATGAGATATTCAGATTGTAGAAATCTAGTCAGATCAGCTAAAGCATAAATCTACAATATTGGCTGGATTTCTTTTGTCTGTAAAAGGAATTTCAACACTTTGTTTTTATGCAAGTATTGACACACAGTCACATATGAGTTAGCACTTAGACTGTCAGCTGATTCTCATTCCCAGTGGAGGTTGTAAAAGAGCGGATGAAGTCCAATAATTTTCCAAGAAGAATTTTAATCCTTCTCCACTAACATGAATTTGATAACCACTAGTTGTCTAATCTAGCCTGTAAAATCACCTCATGCTGTGTACAGAACTCAGCACTGACTGAATCAAAGTCAAAATCAAATCAAAAGCAGGACTCAAAGGACCCTGCCAATTAATGGGCATTCCACCAGCAAGACTTAATCTCCTCTCTCCTGCTGCAAGGGACCACAGATCCAGATCTACCTCCAGCAGAGTATGAATTAATATGCTGTGCATCCCACGGTGCTTAGACTTCAGAGCTAACAGCAGAGATCTTCTATCTTTCCCTCTCTATCTTTTAGAGCACTTGAGTGCATCTTGGCTTTGTCATACTCCATGGCTGGGACTCATACTTTTGGGGAGGGCAGAATTTTTCCCTGTTGGATTCTGGTGAAACCTATCAGATACCATGCTGGTATCTCAGTCTGGACAAGAGACATTACTAGATTTTTTAATGAAAAAGTAAATAAATTTCCCAGCTCTCAAGGGATATAACTGGATTCTCAGTTCAGATTCATTTTTACTGATTTCATAGGTAGGGAAACAGTGCCGAATATGGCTGTTCTACGGAATTACAATATGAAGGGGTTTGAGGAGTAAAATGAATGATAAATGTTCAGATTATATCCCCCTGTTGAATATGGAGTAGCGTCCAACATAAACAAAGAATTATAAAAATCCCAGTACTGTTTGAAAGTTCCTCTTATGATTGTTTTTGGGTGCATATGGTAACAATTTCCTTGTAATTCATTAGAAGCTTTTTTGAATGAAATCAAAAAGGGAAACACAGTGTACAATGACTTCAAGGATAACTAGCAATGAGTAGTGCAGCTGAGATCTTCTAATTATTTCCATAAGTATCAGTTCATCAGAAGAATACAACTAGTTCCTAGTGAATGACATAAGCTGTTGTAAGGACAATAAGAAAGAAAAATGCATTTTTTACTTTCTTTTTTCAGTGACCTAAATAAATTTGTATCAATTAATAGATCAAAATAAAATTTGAGTAAAGACACTATTAAAATTGAATTACTTTTCTTTGTACTTATTTTTGATGCAACTCATGTCAAGGTTATTTTTAGAAGTTCTATTTTACCAGCACTGTGTCATGCAGCTCAAGATCCATGAGAATAATTAGGAGATTATTTAGAATCTTCAAACAGAATTTAGTCTAATGTATTCTAGATAGCATAGCATCCTTTTATAATGATAGAAGAATTTAAAAAATACATGTCACCAATTATACCTATTTTTCGGTGTTCCCACCCTTTCTCTCAGAATCACAGGCATGTAAGGGAAGATCAATGTATTTTGAAGGCTAGTACTTTGTAGTCTAATCATTTTTAGTAGGCTGTTGTTCAGTAGAAAAATCTAGTTGTTCTCCAGAACCTTAACAGTTATTCAGGTGTATTCTCATGCATACCTTGAAAATACTAAGTCCTCTTAAAAATGAAATATCCATTGCACCTTCTTGATGCTCATGTTAATTTAGGCCCAACCAAAAGTTCATTAGAGTTCTTGTCTAATGTTTTGGAAATAGTACAACAGAAGAAAACTTTTTTGAAAGTCTAAGCATGACTGTGCAGTGATGCATACAAAAATGCAAAGTTACATAACTTGTTTAATACTGCAAACACGGAGCTGAAAGTTCAGCTCTGCTTGAAAACTGTACAGGCAGTCCTGAACCAGAGCTTACATTAACAGAACAAAAACAGGATCTGTATCTCACCAGCCTCCTGAGTTGCCTGAGCAATCCCCAGTCTGTGTAAAGTGTTTCTTTCCATCATGTGATGGTAAATTACTACTAATCCATGTAAGACTACACTGGAAAAAACTTCCTGGACTCTGCCTGCCCCTCAGCTAAAGGTCTGGATTATTAATTTACGGGATAAGGATGTAGCATTGGACCCAGTCTGAACAGTATGCAGAAAACATCAGCAATGGAGGTCAGCAAATACTGTTATCCCTCAAGTGAAAGGAGGAAAAAATAGAAAAAGACTGTAGTGATAACTGAGAGCCTAAGCTATGGTATTCAAAGGAGATGGCTATTTAGGAGATACCTGTATTGTCCTTTAGAGCACTGGGGCTTGGATGGATCTACTTTGGGATGTTACTTTCTTGGACCTTTCTTTCACTGCTACCTGTCTGTATGTCAGAAAAATACAATTCTTTGAAGCACCTCTCTACCCTGCCAGTCAGTTTTGTTCCTTGGAATCCAGTATCAACCACCACAAACACAGAAATCTGAAATGCACAAAAAGCAGATTGGCAGAAATCCTACTGCTTTTATCTGATCTGCCAAAATATTTTTCCTTATAAGAGAAAAAGGCCAAGTACACATAAATGGTCTGCCATGGAAAAATCCAGAGACCTCAAGGGAAAATAATACTGTGATCACATAATGCAATTTTCTTAGCAGAAGCAACAACTTCTCTAACCCAGGTGATTTAAACCAGGTTTACAACTAGGGTCATTACTTCTGCTCACCCATAGTACTCTGAGCACCACAGCACAAGGCATTACCTTTAGAAATTTGATCTATCTCTGTGATTTAGAGATAATTCCCAATTAATTGCAGGTTACCCTTACTTGTTCATGCCTTCAGTTACCATATAACTTGGAGATGACCATGAGGTATATTGTCAGAGGATGGCTAGGATGTCCAAGGTGAGAAATAAGGATTTGGAATTTCTAAACAAAATAAAAATATGGTTTTAGAGTGAGGGAAGTGGTGTTATCAGCTGCACAGGCAGCTGCTGCAGCTCTCAGGAGAGGGAACAGCCATGATGTAGAGCATGGGGTAGGGGGTAATGTAGCAGGTGATTTAAGGAGTAGCTTTGCTCCTGGACAACAAGGCATCTATATATGTTATTTAAATAGGGAGCTCATTTTTATTTGTCATCTTAAGAGTTTTATTTGAAATTGGATTTCTATTTCTCCCACTGTCATAGCAAAGGAAACAGTGACATGCTTATGAGAGCCATGTAATAACTAGTATATAATAACTAGCTAGTAATAACCTTGGTGTACACAAATTTCTACACTGGATTAGATGTAGAAAACCCTTGAAACCACATAAACATTGTAACATCACCCAGTATTTAAATAAGTAAACATGCTTCACTTGTAAGAATAATATGTGCTTGATTTAATCATGTTATTTACATACGTGTGTATAAAGATACACACCATCAACAGAATTATAGGTTATTAGAAGTTTAGAGCCAAAGAGTGATGTTCTTGCTCTTAACACTTGACAATATTTGCCTTGAGAAGCAAGAGTATAAAAAAAAAAGGCAAGTGTGAGTTTCTAATTCCCTCTGAGGGCCTGGGACTAAACAATACATAAACTGCAATTATTTTTGTTGCCTGCACCTTGACCAAGGCTACACAGCACATTCAAAATGTTCAGGTCAAAGTAAGAGTCTTGACTAGGGCAAAACTTGCAGTAAATGTATCTCAGTTTCACATTTTCATACGTGAACTAAACATCATCTATCTTTTTAATGTAACACAGAAGCAACTCCTGAAGAAGACATTTCAGAAAAGAAGATAAGTGGTTTCTACCAAAGCCCTTCGGTTTGTGTTCACAAAATACTATGAAATCCTGCCAGTAAACAAGCCACTTGAAGCTGCACACTGATAAAAGTATCCAGCTCCTGAAGAGGTCTATGGCTGTCATGTCTCACATTACAGCAATTTTTATCCACTTCATTCAGAAATCACTCCTCTGGAATGGAATGGACATATTTCTGTGGTCTACCACTTAATCTGATTTTATTTTGTGCCTCATGTGATGCGACTGAGACGTATTTATTACTTTTTGTGTTTTGCTGTGCTGTGTCACAGTGATATTATGCAGAAAGTAAATTCACACTGTTCCATTTTTAGAGTGCAAAATGAAGGTTGTATATTACATGCTCCACAATATGGCATGACAGTGTGTGGAAATGAGGGCATAAAGACCATGTCTGAGGACGGCAGAAGATGGAACAAGCCAAAACTGTCCTATGTAAAGCAGTTTTTGGGACTAGGCTCAGGAAACAATGCTCAAAGCCAAACTTCATCTGAAAACTAATTGAATCACCAAAAAGAAGCCTGGAAGTCAATCAGTATGTCATGTGAATGATTCACCCCAGTTTATAGATTAGGAAGTCCATAACAGCGGTTGAGATGGCACATGCAGGATGCAGCCTAGAAGAAACTGCAGAAGAAAAATGTTACAAATTTGCTCTTGAAAGGCACCAGTGGCACATGTCTTCCAAGGGTAGGAGTTCACTTCTTCATCGCTTTTCTTAAGTGCTCTGACATTTGTCCAGTTGCCCAATTTCCTATCTCTCACCAGAATAAACCTTTACCAAGACTGTTGTCAGTTGTTTCACAGGCTCAATTTATATCTGATCTTGTGTCCTTTCCCAAAATACAAGATGTACCAGCTTTGTTCCATTTTGCCCTTCATTATGCTTATCAGCACATCAGAGAAAATAGGGTTGATAGGGATCTCAGAAGACAATTTAATCTTTCCCTCAGCCTTAAGGAAAATCTTTTATACCAAGTATTTCCTTGTAGATAATTTCTTGACATAACCAGAAAAAAATAGCTATATTCTAGATTCTACTAGCTCCCTCAGTACTCTGTCCAGTGCTTAACTATCCAGAGAGTTAATGACGTTTTCATAGTATCTAACTTTTGCCTTTCTTACTGTAATTCAGTACCATGGTAGATATGGAAGATACCATATTACTTTGTTTTTGCAAGACTTTCATACTTTTTTAAGTAACTGCATGCTTTGCATTACATCAAACTCAGTTTCATCTGTCTTTTCTCACAGTTCATATCTTCTACAGCCCTTTAATTTTGCTTTCTTCCATAACTCTTTCACCCACATTTTCTTTAAATAATCAAAATTAAACACAGCACTCCATCTAAGGATTTAACAATGCTAACCGTAGCAAACACCACTCCATGTGTTTCACATATGACCCTTCTGTGTTTGTTTCTTTTTTCTCCTTTTTTTTTTTTTCCCTTTTCACAGCAGTTTGATGCTGTTGGCTTTTGTTTTGTTGTTTTCCATCACAATATTTCTTAAATGCTATTCCACTGAAAGACTGCCCACGTTCTTAATCTATACTTATTCACCTATAATCCTAATCCATATTTACCAGCAGATCATTCTTTAGCAAATATAGCATTCTTTGCTTCTGCACAAAAGAATGGCCTCTTATTTGTATTTCAAGTCCAGAACAATTTTATCTGCCCACATAATTTCACCATCCCTTTCATTTAAATTTTCTTTGTTGATCACACTCTGCTTTTAAGGGTGAAATGCAGACAAGCCCAGATTCTGTTAATTTTCTGATCTCTTGAAAATTTGTTTGCCCCTCATATCCCAAGAATTTAAGAAGCTTTTTATTTTTATTTTTTAATTCTGTACATGCTGCCCAACAGATGACAAGGCATTTAATGATCTCTTAATTCCTTTCATTTAGCTAGACATCTTCCTCCTAATTCTTCTGATCTGATGGACCAAAATCACAGTTTAGTTTTTTTCCTGTTGTAGGGAATGCCTCAGAGGTATATTGCCTTTCTTTGCTCCATTTCTTCTGAAAAGAAGATACAGATCTTAACATTCAGTTCTGTGAACTATCACTATAGGTCTTTATCAGCCTGAGTCACCATTTTGATCAAGTATGAAGTTTTCCTGTTCAAGGTATATAAAGAGCTCAGGAGAATGCAGAATTGCTACCTTCTATGCTTCCTGTGATCTTGACATGTGTATCACTCAATTGCTTAAAAGAAAAATAAATGTATTTTCTTTACACTTTTAGGGGAAAAAAAAAAAAAAGTATATCTGTGATATAATTCTATTTATCTAAAATAATCACGGAGGTTCCCACTTTCTATTTTCAGAAATACCACAAGTAATCTGCTTCCTTTGTCAGAGTTATGACTTTTGGACAAAGCTCAGCCTTTCTTTGAAAGTTCAAATGTTGTGTTCTATTTCTTACCATTACTCTATGTTGTTTTTTTCTTTCTTCAGCACACACCTCTATTTAGACTGTGTTCTTTCACCCACTGCATCAAAATCTTGATAGCTTTGCAGATCTGAATACTGTAATAGTATTCATATGTCTTGGATTAGGTTGTAGAATTGCAGCATTTTAATCAGATGCTCTCTAGTAAAAAAAAAAAATAAACTAAAAAAATTCCTAACTTACAGTTTTCAAATGTCATGAATATCCCCAGACTTTCTGACTTAATACTTAGGAGCAGACTGATAGCAATGCAGCTGCAACACTACCTCATACATTTAAGCATTACAAAACTTTTCATGGCAATATAAAGAGTCTGAATTAGTCAGAGTACTTGACAACAAGTAAAGCTCTCCTTTCCTCCAGTTAACCAGAGTTAACTAGCTTAACTAATGGTATGACTAATATTAGTCAACAAAATTTACCCCACTCTTCACTGCCAAAACTGATCTTCTCGAACTGTGATGTTTCTGCTTTGTGACAAAGAACAGAGGAAAAAGGGTGTTCTCTAAAAGACACAGACACCCACATCTGCTCCAGGACAGACAACTTTTCATTTTCATGGGTACTTGCAGGGAGCACAGTCTGGATCTATCAGAGTGACAGGAAAAAAATTACCTTCTCCCTGCAGACATCAATTAATATTAGTCAGAATCTTCACATTTATTTTCACATACATATTGACAAAATGATTAACCGTGTAGAATATACTCATAGTTTCCATATTTATGACCCAAACAGCCACATAACCTATTACCCAGTGAATTCAAAGAACTTAGGATGATGAGCCATTTCTTAGATGCACGCCAAATTACTACCTGAATTCAGAGTGAGGCTGAAAGTGAAGTGACTTGACTACAGCTACTTCCCCTAGTTATTAATATTATTACTGTTGAGCTTGAGTACTTAATTAATTAATGTGAATTTGTACTGCTGCAAAGATGTGGGAGTTGACTGTGACTAGTGTGACTAACTCGCAAAGCCTACGATACCTGCAGTACTAAAGTTCCATATTGATTAGATTTCTGAAAAATAAACACAAAAACATTTTTTGTGTGTTTTTGTGAATCATATATGTAACAAAGATGCAAAAGTCACAAAACATCTAACATCAAAGCATAATGGGAAAAAATAATGTCTTTTAAAGTTCCATCCTGATAAATACATCCCAGCCATAAAGGAAAGGTAAGAGATCACCTACAGTTAAGGTAACAGTCCGTTACCACCAATGACCACACATGTGCAGCTCATGGATGCAGGCTGGCTATCATGCTGGTGTCTGAGCTGCTGCAGAGTTGACAGTAAGTGCCTGCTACAGTGCGGATCAGGGCCTGAACAGGTGACTAGCTCTTGGGAAAGGGCTTATGTAGCTTGGGAGCCCAGACAGACTGCTTCAGTCTGCCTGTACCCAGAAGAAACTTGTTTATGAAAAACTGCTCCACAGCTGTAATCATGTATACTTGTTTTATTTGAATGACTTTGCTCATATTGGCACTCAACACTTTGTTGTCTCCTACTATTATATATATGTCATGGCACTAACAGGGTAACACAGGCACTCCACCAGCCATCCACCTTTGGTAACATGAGTACCTCTCCATTAAACTGATGAATATTAACATGCCTCCATGTACTTTCTTCAAGATCACTAAATCCTACATAGAAGTGCTGACACTTCTGCACAACAATTGATATAGTCAGCAGGATCCCAACTAAAGAAAGTGCAGTTTGCAAGAGGGAGGGATTAGATTTGCTGGGGGAAATCCCAGGGTGGAAAAAGAGCATCCTGTGGTATGTGGTTGCCCAAGTAATAGAGAAATGAGGACCACTGTGAAACTATGAGAATGCCCTGAAATCGTCAAGGTAATTAGCTGCAATTTTAGAAACAGAGGAAATATAAACTGAATTGAGAAAGGAGGACATGGAATAAGACCACATCCAAATTCACTGGAAGGTGATCATGGTTACCTGAGTTCAGTATGACCTAGACTGTTCTCCTTGTTAGATTTGTTAAGATATGTATAGTATGTCTGACTCAGAAAGGGCAGATTCATGCTGAGGATAACTGGCAATCTCCCACAGTTACTGCGGCTTGGATAAAGGGCTTGGCAAAAGAACATAGATCTTTATGTGATAAAGGCAAGGCCATTGTTTGTAGGGTGTCAGGCTAAAAACGAAAATAACAGTGAAGGAAAAGGGAGTATACCTACTCCTCCACAGTCAGATCCAGCAAGGAAAGGAAACCCCTCCCACCTTCCTCTATTCCTCCCCCCCAGGGAGAAGCTGCAAGGCCTGGAGAACAAAGTGCAGTGCCCAGAAGGCACTGGATCTGCCTAACTTAGAAAATAAATTATCATGAATGATAACAGCCCATATACACATATTTTGAAGATAAAAATATTTAATGGCATTTCCACTTACTATACAATCCTACCAGAGCAGATCTTATAGAAAATTGTAATGGCATTTTGAAAACAACCATTCAGGCTGACACCCACTCTTTGAAGGGGTGGACAACATAGCTGCATGAGGTATCAAGTGACTTAACTGAAAGATCTCAAAATGGTTGACCCAGGGCTTTACACATGCTACAAACTACTTGAGCTTCTCCAATTAGGATATAGATAATGGGAGTTGAAAAACATATAAAGCCACAAATTGGCATCACGAATGACCTACTGCTCCCTGCCCTATTGACCTTGACCTTGTTAACCACATAGTAGAATGGCCATGGGAGGTTCAAGGAAGGTCATAATCATGCAGCCTCCTTGCTCCTACGTTACTGGAAAAGGGAAGTTACGTAACCCCTCAGGTGCTCTGTACCTGGTGCACCTAAATGCTTGTCAACATACAAATTCTTGTCATACAAGGAACACTGATTATATCATTATGATAGATTCAGGTATTTCATATGTCACCATTTACATCTCTGCAGCCTCCAGTATCAGAACAAAGAATCTGGTATAACCAATCTGGTCATAAACCTATTCAAGCAGAAGAATTGACACAAGATTGCAGTGTTGACTGTATATTAGCTTGGAAGGTGGATTTTCCGCTACTAATTCTAACTAAACACTTATCTCATTCTTTTTAAGGTCCATGGTTGAAGTATTTACTGACTGGGCAACTCATGTAACCCATGTTGTTCACCAGACTGATTGCTGGGTGTGTACCATTTTACCTGTGGATGCAAGCTAAGGGTTATCCTGGTACATTAGTCTGAAGAAGACAGAGTGGAACCAAGTTCTTCAGTGGAACAGAACTGTAAGCAGAAATGGATGGGTGACCTTTAGTGAAACAGCTTCCAAAGTCATGGATGAAGTCTGAATGCAGAATCGCATGCAACCTTATCGCCCCATGGATCACCACAGTGTACAGAATGGTGTAGGTTGGCTCTCATCTTTAACACTGAGGGTATGACTCCAGGTGCTATGATGGGTTGAATGAAACTCTTCTAATCAAACTGATGCGTGGATGGGGACTTTACCCAAAAGCTGTTGAAAGAATATTACCTTACCTAAACTGCTGAATAAGAGTCCTCATACGTCTTTTAAGCATAGGATACTGTGAGGTTCTTTGTGGGTTTGTGGTCAATATGGCTGGCCATACCTATCATCTAACTAGACTGGATGATGAACTTGGGGATGGTTTCATGTGCCTAGTGCAATACATTCTGAGTAGCCATAAACACAAACTAATTGCCCAACCTTTCTCACCAGACATCAGAGTAAATGGACTGCTTGATGTTTCTATGCCATGACCATCCCCTCATCACAAGCTGAATTTATCTCTACTGAATGGCAAATACCTGCATTAGCTAATCATACTGCAGCAGAACTAAATGTAACCCAACAAGCTATTGGTCTGACCAACCAAGGATTAGAACAAACACAAAAAATTGTACTAGATAATCAGATTAGACATGTTGACTGCTGTCCGAAGGGGTACCTGTACAATTATTAACATTGATTGTAGTGTTACTACACTGACATTTCCAAAAATGTAACTCGCAAAATGACCCAGATAAAGATCCAAAGAAATGGAACAACTAAAAAATGATCCTACCTCTACCTGGCTAGCCTCCTTTAATTAATATAATTAATTTAATGGTGGAGGTGTGGTTGTACAGTATTATTGGATTTTTTCTTATCTGCCTTATTAGTTGCTGCACAATCTATTGCTTATGTGGGATTTAGAAGCAATGCACATCAGCTATCTTCAAAAACGCTATGTTTCAGTACAATCCATAAAGGGGTAGACCGTGTGGAAAAATACAGATCATGGCTTGAACTAGCATTTGGGAAAGGGCTTGTGTAACTTGGGAACAAACACAGAGTGCCTCGGTCTGAACTTCTGCACGTACCCAGAAGAAACATGTTTATGAAAAACTACTACGAAGCTGTAAAAAATATCTTTGGTTTATTTGAATGACCTTGCTCATTTTGGCACGCAATACTTTATTGTCTCCTGTTGTTATATATATGTCATGGCACCAAGGGGTAGCGCAGACACTTTGCTGGCCAGCCAGATCCAGTATGAGTACCTCTCTATTAAATTGATGAATATTTACTCACTTCCATGCATTTTCTTCAGGATCAATAAACCACACACAGAAGTGCCGGTGTTTCTGCATATCAGTAAGTAGCAACAAAGCTTGTATGACATAATACTCCCTCTTTGCATTTGATTACTATTTTGATGAGATATTCCATTAAAGTCAGATGTCTACTACTTTAACATACCATGCATTGTGTTCTCTCCGTTCTACTGCTTTACTAGAGAAATAAGTTCTTAATTCTAGTGTCTGCTTTTGAGGACTCTTTGGTGAGCATTTGTTGGTTTTTAATTATTCTGTGCTTACGAGTAACAGATCTTCAGTGTAGGTATCTCTTCTAGTTCAGTCAGTTATGGGTGGTGTTAATTAACATTACATGATAGTATTTAATTTATTCTTTCCTACTGCCAACTGCTCCTGGACAAATAAAAAGAAATGCAGAGAATCATAGTATTTGCATTGATTACAAGGATACTTTTCAGCTGCATTATTTTCTAAAGTTAAAAACATTTTGGATAAAACACAAAATAACATTTCCCTTCTAAATTATATTTTATTATAATGCACCCCAAGATGTTACCAGGTCATTATTTCTAACTTCAATTTATTCACTACTTCTGTTCCTTTCTCTGTGGATGGGAGTCTCTTCTCCTTCATATATACATGTTTTAGTCCAGAACTTCTGCTTTTGCAAAAACACCAGATTATGTTATTTTTCACTGAAGTATGGAGCAGTTAATTGTAGTTACACTTAGAGTCACAGAATCGTTAGAGTTGGAAGGGATCTCTGAAGGCCATATGGTCCAACTCCCCTGCACGGAGCAGGCACACCACAGCTAGATTAGGTTGCCCAGAGTTTTATCCAGCCTCACCTGGAAAGTCTCCAGGGATGGGGCGTCAACCACTTCATTATGGACAGAGTCCACATTACACCTTTTTTGGGCTCAATTTTCTAAGCTGGGCATGTCTTTACTCTGTGTGCAGTGCACAGAGGAGTGGATGTGAATGGCAACTGTCACTTTGGTGTTGTTATGTGTATTAATGGCTGCTGACGAGGTTTTGAAAAGTGAACCTTCCACACTGGTAAGGATTCTGATCCCATCTAAAGGATAGTGTGCAGTTTGCGACACCACAGTATAAGAAGGACATAAAACTATGACAGAGGAGGGCCACGAAAATGGCAAAGGATCTAGAGAGCAAGATGTATGAGGGGTGGCTGAGGTGCTCTGGTTTTTCAGCCCAGAACAGAGGAGCTGAGGGGAGGCCTCATGGCAGCTGCAGCTCTCACAGGGAGCAGAGGGGCAGTGTTAAGCTCTACTCTCTGCGACAGTGACAGGGCCCAAGGGACTGGTATGGACCTGCGTTAGGGAAGGGGCAGGTTGGGCGTTCTGAAAAGGTTCTTCAGCAGAGGGAAGTGGGCATGGAACAGGATGGCCAGAGCAGTGATCACAGCATCAAGACACAGATGAAGAAGCATGTGGACAGTACTTTCAGAAATACGGTTTCAATTTTGAGTAGTTGTGTGTGGATCCAAAAGTCGGGCTCAATGATCCTTGTGGTTCCTTTCCAACTCTGGATATTCTACAATTCTGTGAAAGTGTGTTTCAAAGGCATCAAAACTTCACCAGCTGCCACTTCTTCTAAGTAAGTTGTGTCCTGGACTAACAAGGAAACAAACCTGTTGCCTCTAAAGAAAACAGTGTATGCAGCAGGGAACCTTGGTGCTGGGGCAGCACAATATTTCAGTTTGCCTCCCTTTCCCTTCAGCTGAATTCTGCAAATGTAGATCCTTCATGGCTGCAGAAGCTTTTCATAAGCAGTTGCTGATAGATGTTATTCAGGCTTAACTCTGAGTCTGCAACACATGCTCTGGGTATTGCAGATGAAAGAAGAAAGTACTAAAAAGTAGCAACCCTGACTCACAGAAATTTGGAATCCAAGCAAATACAGACGGTCCAGTGGGTAGGAGGCAATGAAGGCTAAAATTGCCTTCTCTTCTGTGGTTCTTTCAGGACACCATAACCAATATGTTAAATGTAACCTGAATACCACGGGGAAGGCTAAAGCGGGAAGCTAAATTCGGTTTAGCCCCGAACACATCACTCAAGAACTACTTTAGTTATCTGACTGACTACCTTAGCTGAGACTTGGCTTTGGGACAGTGTTATTTGAGTGAATGGGGAAACAAGCAGAGTGCATTTTTCATAGACATTAATTTCATTACTGGAAGTAAATGATGCAGACTTTGGTATAGGTGGGGAAGGGAGCGGAAGAACCTCTGTTTTAGGGCTGCACAGAAAATCTGTTTGTATATTTGTTCTCTTCTAAGAGGGGGAAAAATTACAAAGACTGCTGAGTTAACCCAAGGCAAAAAACAACCTTAGTTTTGCTAAAATGAAACCCAACACAAATTCTCGGAAGAGAATTACATGAGCAAAACACAATGCTTTTGTCTATTAGTTCCTCTGAGCACAGTAACAAGTTTAGCTTGCTTTGATCTTGATGTTGCTCAGAAATGGGAAGTGAAAATGCTTTCAATGGTCTAGTTAGAGGTCTTCAATATCTTTATTCCCGGTTGAAATTCACTGAATGCAGTGAAGCAGTTCCCCAAATCTGAAGCACTCTCACAAACCTGATTTTACCTCTTTCTTTCCCCCTGGACAAGTTTTCTTCTACACCCAATTACCTCCATGTGCCTGAAAATCTGCGAGGAGAGAGCTCCCCTGCAGAAGTGGTCTCTTGTGATAACTTTTCCAAGCTAAAATTCAGTGTTAGTAACGGTGAGAACCAACAGAAAGCACTGCTCGGATAGCTGTGCTAAGCAGCTCCCTGCGGGGTGCCGCTGCCAGCCTAACCCCCCGCTAGGGCTCTCTAGGCTCTGGATCCACCTCCACCTGCCAGCCGAGCTCCGGACGCACGGAAGGGCGGTTCCGCTTCTGGCGGGGTGCGGGAGGTCCCGCCCGGGAAGCAGCAACAGGGCACGGCTGAGCCGGCAGTCACGGTAGCGTGGCGTTCGGGCAGAGGCAGGTAGGGGTTCTATTGGGGCTGATCCTCGTTAGTGAACCAAAAGAAAGGGTACAGCACGAGATGTAAAGGTAAGCTACAATAATACGAGGAAAGGCACAACCAGGAACCTTAATTGAGGATGCTGAAGCTAGATGTTTTTTAACATTGGGTTGATTATGTGTTTTGTTACTGTTTTAGCCTACATCAAATTCATGTCTGTTTCTGATTGTATGTGTTAAGCTGCATCAAATAAAGCCTGGGCACAGCTGGCACTTCAGTTGTTTACTGTCTCTAAACGTTTCTTAGCAGCTGCATGGCAAAAATCAAGAGCACATCTGTCCAGTAAGTTTAGTTCAAGCTAATGAAGTAAACCCTCTATCCTGTAACGGATCATTCACACTAACCCAAATGTGAATAATCTAGAGACTTAAAACAGGCTGCTGAGAATAGAGCAACAGGTTCTATTTGCACTGTCAGTAAGATTTCCTCAGCTTTTAATCACACTATTTCAGGTTTATTTATCGTTATACTTCAGTTGCATAATTGTTGTACTTAGATAAAGTGACATGTGGAGAAATGCAGATATAATGTGGACACTAAATATCTACTATTTCTAGAGGATTCAGTGTGGATTTTTTTGGTGGTTGGCTTTGTGGGGAGTGGAGAGTTGTTTGGTTTGTGAGGTTTTTTTCTTCTTTGGAGGGGGTTATATATATATATTTTTTCTCTCTTCTGTGTATATTTTGTTTCATGTGACTTTTCTCTTTATCTCAGAATCATACAAGAAAGAATGACAGTGAATCGGAGTTTAAATTTGACAGAAAAGGACCTTTTTGAAACTGGTGAGTTGCAGGCATGAAAATGGCATGTTGTTTTCAGAGTGTATTCTGGAACTATCTGAAGGTGCATCATAATTCTTCCCTCACTGACACAGAGACAGAATATGAGCAGTATCCAAGTCTGTACATTTGCAGGCAATTTGCTGGGCATACCTGACTTTTTCTCCTTAGTGATTTCAGCTCACTTGGTTTCTGTTGAGCTTTCAGTAGCTTAAAGTCACCACCTAGAAGACACTTATGTATGAGTCATTCTACCAACTTTAAAAGAATTAATTTACCTGCGTAAGACTATTTTGGTGAGTCCTAGTCTGGGCTGGAGAACATTCTTTAGACATGCTTGTTAAGGTTGATGGCTTTATATGGTTGTCTAAGTCAGTCTTTTTCAACTGACTGATGAGAGTATATGAAAAATAGCATACAGAAAATTCTAGTCACTCCGCAGTCAAGGTTAGTCTGCATAGGAAACTGTTAGTGTATTGAGCCCTTTTATCATTAGTTTCTTAATCCATTTATTATACCTCATCCCGTGCTTTTACAGTTTTAAGCTTTCTGGGGTAGGATAATTCTTAAATCCTTAGCACAAAGGAGGTGAGCGAGTGCCAAATACTGAAGTATGAATAATAGTGATGATTATTACAGGCAAATACATGATTCCTGAATGAAATCACCTGTATTCAATGTTATCTACACCAATTACAACCTTGACGATAAGCAATTACACTTATTTCTTTAGGGCTTATCCTTTTTGCAGCCTGTTTTCTGTGTTGAATTGTTGCTCGGTTTATTTAGTCTTTGATAGCTTGTCTGTGTAAATATGTTTTTAATTGGTTTCATCTCAGAAATCTTGCTGGAAGCTTCTTGAGGAGAAAGCAGGTAAACTGAAGAGAAAGAAAGTTTCAAAAAGAAAAGACTGGTCTATTCAAGAATATGAGAAAATGTTAGTCTTTAAGCTTGAAATGCAAAAGAATTATCAGGAGAAGCTGCAAGAGACTTGCAGAAAGGGTGGAATGTTATGTTAAGAAAATCTGCTTTTTATTCTGCAGAACATGCAAGCATGGAATATGATAACCCTTCTTTCCAACATGAGGAAAATCTTGAAGAAAGTGACCAGTTGAAGGCCAAGAAAAAAAAGTAGGACTTGAATTCAACAGACTGGCCATGGCTGTCTTGGGTGTGGGAGTGTATTTTTAATATGATTTTGCTAAAAAAAAAAAAAAGAAAAAGCTTATATTAATTGTATTCTTTGTATTCTGTGTCTTCTAGGAAAAAAGATAAGTCAGAGAAAAAGGTGGTTGGCATCTTTGAACTGGTTAGTATCGAGATTGGTATCTTCTTTTATTTGTCATTGTGGATTCACTATTAATTGTGATTCATAAATTAAAAAAAATAAAAACACCCCAAAACCCAGAGACCTATGAAATATTATCATTGGTGCTCTTACATTAAGTCTTACCTTGGTTTATCGGTAGTGCTTACAGCACTAACAAGGAGTTGGTTTTGGAGACTGAGGCTTACCTGTACCAAGGCTGATCTAGGCTATACGTAGTGTGCACGCCCTTGCCTGGGTTCTGTTTAAAAAGGATTTGTCCTGTGTTTGATGTCTGAAAAACTTGTTGTTTGAGAAGGGCTAGTGTTACGGTTTTTTTGCCCATTTTTTTCTACCAAAAATCTATTCCCAAGTAACTCTACGTGCAGGCTTGCTTTTTCTAAACTAAGAGAACGCCTATTGTTCTGTGGTTTACTCCATGTCTGTTTACACTTTGGAAGTGTGTTTAGCACAGTCAAGAATAAAATGTTCTCGTTTCAGATGAATCACATCCAGGAACAGCTATTGAAATTCATATTCACTTTTTTTGTAGTTGGTTTTTTTTTTGTTTGTTTTTGTTTTTTCTGAAGTGAGGAAACATTTAAGGATAGGTAAGCGTTAAGGTGTAATTGCAGTTAGAGACCTTGTCTACTGGTAGATCCAATCCAGGTGCTAATCAATACCTCACCCTTGTTTAAATTTCAGAGATGCTAATCTTGGTAAATATGTAGCTTGCATGAGAGCAAAATTCAATAATTGTGCAAAGAAGATAAAAACTTAGAAACATAAAGGGCATACATTTTTTTTTCCTTGCTTTTTTTTTTTTCCTGATGGGTTGAAATAATCATGTTTTCTACTAACATTACCTACTACTAGTAGGTACCAACAGTACCTACTACAAAATTCTTCTTGTGTTCTGATTTTGCTTTTTGTTGTAGTCTTGCCGCTTTTTAGAATACATAGATAGAAATGCATTCGGTATGTCTGCTGTACTGTATCAAGTATGTAAACTGCCAAGCATAACTTTACTCTTTTTCTTTAATGTTCATGTAGTTCCGCTATGCTGATTGGGTGGATATACTTTTGATGGTAGTTGGTTTGATCGCAGCTGCTGCTAATGGTACTGGATTGCCACTCATGATCATTATCTTTGGAGACATGACAAACGCCTTTGTTCTGAGTGGTGTGAATTCAAGTATGTCAGAAGGTAAATTAAGAATTAGACTTCCCCGCATACCATTATGTTTTGCTACTGGAGCTAAGACTGGTACGTGTCAGAATGAGTGCAAGATGAGCAAAATTCAACTTTTTGCAAATTACCTGGTCTTATTAAATTGTCATGGCTTGAATCAAATAATAGGCAGTGTGTTGGGTATGCTTCTTATGAATGAATTTCATCTCAGGTGGGATAGTAAGGAGGATGAGCCACCTTTTGTACCAGCTACTTGCTATTATTAGAAGTTTGGTGAAAAATAAATGTGCGTCTGCCGCGTCTTGCCCTAATTGAAAAATACAAAACACTTTGACTGTGGTAGCCCTGTATTGTCATAATGTATCTTTTATGTATGATACATTCATAAGTACTTTTTTACCCACAGGTGCTTCAGGAAATAATTCCAGTTGTCAGCCAACTCCAGGTGTGGATATAGAAGCTGAAATGACAAAGTAAGAGTCATAGTAATTAATCTGTTAACAGAATATTTGGGGAACTTGTGTGCATGTGATCCCTTTGAGTGAAATCCAAGTTTTTACCTATGCAGAAAGGCTTCACTATAACGCACTGCAGATTTCCGTATTTACTTTGGTGGGGTACATAATTTTTGTTGTTTTTTGTGTAACCTCCTCCACAAGAAGCTGTGAGGTTATGTGGTCTTTTGTTCCCTTATCACAGGTTTGCTTACTACTATGTGGGAATTGGCTTTGCTGTGTTGATCCTGAGCACCATCCAAGTATGGACATTTTTGATCGCTGCTACAAGGCAAACATCAAGGATTCGGCGGAAGTTCTTTTTTGCAGTGCTCCATCAGGAGATGGCTTGGTTTGATAGCACCCAGATAGGAACACTGAACACTAGACTTACAGAGTGAGGACTATATTTGTTTTTGTTGTTGTTTTTGTTTGTTTGCTTTTGACCTCCTGAGCATGAAGATAAATGGCGGTTTTTGTTTAAACACGAGATAGTCTACAGAGATTTTATTTAATCAAATGAGCAAAACCACTAAAGCCTTTTCAGTCACAGTGAAATTAAGACATTTCTGAGGGAGAAATTCATTATTATTTGTCCACTTCATTTGTTTTGTTTCTGTGATACACGCATTTGAAAGGGTTATGATGTGAAATGAAGTATTCTACTTGTCTGATGTGGGCTTTGTAGCATTTATAAGTATGTGGCAGACAGTACTAAACAAACCACTCTGCTGTTTCCAGCTATTTACAAATACTGAAAAGCTCTGACACTTTATTGAATGGAAATGAACTCACACTTTTATCAAGCCAGACCTCAGGCTGGAATCAGTCCAGTGTCTCTTAGTCTTTGGTACTTTTCCATATCCCTCAGTGGATTTAGATATTAGGATTATGATCCAGAATACAATAGGACAGTATGTACATTTTCAGACTTTCCTGGGTCTTAAGGCAGCTTTGGACAGATCTATGTCCTGAAAGGTGCAAGAGAACCCAAAATGAAATTCCTCTCTGTTCTAGTGTCTGTACTTGCTGAAGAGAAAATGGGAAAGGAAGTATGCATGGAAAAACATAGGTTCTCCCAAATAATAGTTTTCAGATAGAATGGAGATAATGCTTTCTCTGAGGCTGTAACCTAAATTAGGAATATAAAATGTATTGGAGAGCACAGAGGAAAGAGTGATTTGAAGAGGGTCACAGGAGGTGAGGAAGCAGTTTGGCTGCTTACTTGTGTTACTCGATTTGGATGCTGGGTCGAGAAACTAGGTCACAAGTGATCTAGTAACTGGGCACAGAAACAGCAGCAAATGGTGGAAAGTACAGAAAACTAGTCCTGAAAAATAGGTTCCTGCTGTGCTTTGGCCACAAAAAGACTAGCACTGCTCAGTAGCTGTGGTTAGAGGTTTTGGTATGCCAGTTAGGAAGTGGCAATACTTCTGATGTTAGGCCACACAGGATGAAATAGAGGAGAGGTAGAATGAAAATTATTGAAAGCTAAAATTTTTTAATTTTTTTTTTTTTTTTTTTTTTTTACTATTATTGTTATTTGCAGTGATATCAACACCATCCATGAAGGCATTGGAGATAAGATCTGTATATTTGTACAGTTTTTTTCCACGTTTCTGACTGGGATTATTATAGGATTTGTCCATGGGTGGAAACTTACACTGGTGATTTTGTCGGTCAGTCCATTGCTTGCTGCATCAGCCGCAGTCTGGTCAACTGTAAGTGTTTTGGGGTTAACAAAACCAGTAAAAAGCATTACAGTTCTTTTCATATACAGGGAGGAGGGTCATAATGGGATAAACATAGAGTTGTTTCTAAGTTGGGAGCATTGTTCCACACTTTGTAATTTCTGCTTCTGTAGCTGTTCTGTGGGTTCCCAAGCATGCACTTGCATGCCATTTCTCCCATCCATCTAGTCTGTCTCCATGTCATGTGGCAGGAGGAGGATCTGCATCAGCATCTTCCTTGCTTAGTATTTTCCTTGTGCAGAGCACTGCCTGAAGACACCATGTTTCTTGCTGATGATTTACCAGGCTTTATGCTGCTAACATTTGCAACTATGGCATACATATAGTATGCCATACTAGTTTTTCCTTTTAGACAAGGAAAGGTTTTTCCCCTGTCACATACTGTAGCCACATTTATGAGTACTGCTTGCTTCCAAGTGGTTACTTACTTAGTTTTTTTTACCCCCTCTTCAAGTTTTTCAAAGAAGGTAGGAAGAATATCAGGACCTGTGGTGTGATTAGCATACATAATTTAATGTTCACTGCTGTTTTAGATTCCAAACATCTCAGTTCACAATTTTTTTCAATATGCTCTGAGCACCAGTTTTTTAAAAGTGCTCTTTATCCCCCTTGTCTATTGCTACAGTCCATTAAATTCTTCCTTATGAAATAGAGTTCCTAGACTCCTTCACTGGGGTCCAGCCAGCTTCAGCTCACCTGCCTGATCCCATACACGTAACAATGTCATTTGTAGACTGACCTTAGCCCAGGAGGAACATGTTAAGTCAGCTGATGTGATGTGGTCTTTAACTGCAGTGGGGACACAATGAGAAAAGCTGGAGTTGAGAGTAATTCAGGGCCCAGAGGAGATGACCCTTGCATTCCAATAGTTCTGTTCTTTCCCTTGACTGTTGATCACTCTTATTCACCAATACTTCTGTATGCTGCAGTAACATACAGTTTTCAACTTACAGCTTCTGGCATCCCTTACAGCTAAAGAGCTATCTGCTTATGCCAAAGCAGGAGCTGTGGCTGAAGAGGTTTTGACTGCAATCAGGACTGTTGTGGCTTTCAATGGACAGCAGAAGGCATTAGCAAAGTAAGCTTTTTGAACTAATAGTTGTATTTAAAATATGAAATATATGTGAGACTGTGGGTTTATTTTTTTTTTTTGGTTGAGGTTTTTTGCCTGTTTTTGGAGAAGCAAGGCAGTGAGATTCTCATTGGTGACCATTTATGCTTCTGTTAAGTGTATAGCTCACCTGAAGATAAACATAACGAGTCACAGTCAATAGAGGCTGTTCACTGTTATCACTGTAGTTTAGACCAAAATTTCTCTTCTGGATGAGACCTGGAGTCTAATTTCAAAATGAATATGATGGGAAGGTTGTGTTTATCTAGTAGTCAAATACAGCCAAGCATGTGGTTAATAGATGACTTTCTAGAACATGCACTACTGTTCTGATCTTTGATTAATGGCTTACATTTAAGCCTCGCTGGTTACTGGTCTTAAGTAGAATCGCATCATTGCCTTTTATTATTGTAATGATTTGCAAATAAAACCTGTTGGCCTAATGCATTGTTGGTCCTAGTCATGTGAATATAGCAACTTACCTTTTACAAGCCAAATGTGGCTAATCACAAATGTAACATTTGTTATTAGATATATCTGCAAAATAAATGATAACATTCACTATGTAGATACAGGATGTCACCAGTACCATCCATCTGGGAAAGGCAAAGCAGAAGACCTGGACTTTCTTCTTTTTTGACAGCAATTTTTGCTGGTCTTGTGTAAATTTTCTTAGATGGTAGTCCTGGAAGTAAAGCCTGTTATTTATTCCATGGAAGCCACAACAGATACAAAAGTGCACAATAACACTATTTGATAGAGCAAATTCTCAGCTGCAGAACACTGTTTTTTAGCCTAGTTGCTACCATTAGCTGATGCATGTGGAAGAGTTGATTGAAACGCTTTACATTTGGTGGTGTAACAGCTATACATGGCTGTCCGGAATGTGGCTTGTCTTTCATGTTGCTGTTGCCACTGCTGAAACATACCAAGTGCTGCCTCACTGTGCTCACATCCACTAGTCGGGCATTTGTTCTGCAAGAGCTGATCAGTGTCAATCAGTGCTGTTTTTTCTTCATGGAGGAATTCAGTTTCGTGCTTTCCTTCATGCACACTTCCATGTCAGACCCCAGTCCAGCAGACTGCCCCTCTGCTGCCATCTGTTGCACAGAAACAACATGTAATAGGATGCTGGTGGGAAAGTCCAACCTCTACTGCATCAACCTGCCTCTGATGTCCTGGGCCAACAGTATGGAATAGGAGGCATTACTTTTGGAGCAGCCCTCTTGCATTTTCAAGGAGCTTTCTGTCATCTTCTACTTGGGAATCAGAGGGAGTCCTGACTAATATTCATTTACCTGCCTTGACCCATAGTACTTGTTTTAGTGCTTATTTATTTGTAAGTATGGATTTACCTTTGATAGATAATGTTGATAAACACTTTCAAGACCTCCTTTTAAGGTTAATGCAAACAAATTGCTCTAGTGATGCGTTGTTTTTTGTCATGATGATGAAGTCATGCAACTCAAATGTTTTCAAAGTATGCCTTCTGCCGTGCTGACGTCTAATAATGTGAATGACAAGGTAATAGGTGATATCAGCATGAGTCAGAATACAGTTGTTCAAAGGAATTCTGTATCTGCTAGCCCTTTGTCAAAATTACTCTGTACACTATGTGAGTAATTGCTTTTATGATGGAGAAACCTTTTAACCAGAAAAGAGCTTAGGAAACACCAATCTGAATGGCCTGTCGAATTAATGGTTTCCTTTTATTTTCAGATATGATACTAATCTAGAGGCTGCTAGACGTGTTGGAGTGAAAAAATCCATTACCACCAACACATCTCTGGGTGTTTCACAGTTTCTTATTTTTGGATCGTATGCACTTGCATTTTGGTATGGAACAAAGCTCACTGTTGAGGAGCCAGACAATTATAACATTGGTCGTGTGTTAATTGTAAGTATGGCAGTGCAACTTTAAAAAAATAAAATGAAATTCTGCAGATTCAAGAAAGTTCTGTTATGTAAGAAGTGTTTATGATCCCTGTTTTATCCAAAGTGTCTATAAAATTAACACCACCTGTCAAGTTCAAATAGGAAATTCTTGACTGAAGTTTGAAGCGTTGAGGGTCTCTTAGTTTGGATCAGATCTGGAGAGTAAAAGAGAAAGATGAGTTCTGTTTGTAGATTTTGTTTTTGTTTTTTTTTTGTTTTGTTTTTGTTTTTTTTTTTTTTAAAAAAAAAAAAAGAAGAAGAAGAGTAGAAGCCAGAAAAAGAGAATACTTCATGCCAAAAAAGCACTTGGGAAAAAAGTTACCAGTCATTGCAGGAAGAAAATGGGAGTGGACAGGAGGGACTGAAATACACCTTTCACTTGGGCTTTTAATTTCCCTAGAAAGGATGCACAGAGTAGTCCTGGGTATATAGCAGCTTGGTGAGTCTGTAAACATTATTAACTTCAAGGCTTTTCTCTCTCTCTCACAGGTGTTCTTCTCTGTGCTTATTGGAGCCTTTTCCCTAGGCCAAGCAGCTCCCAACTTGGAGAGTGTGGCGAATGCGCGTGGAGCTGCCTATGAAGTATATCAGATTATTAATAAGGTAAGAATCTAAAGAGAAAAGCATTTCAATGAGTCTGAAATATTTCACCTTTTTTTCCCTAATGCGTAAAAAGAAAAAAGCCCCCCCTCCAAAAAATAAACAACCCAAATCATGAGCTCTACGTATGTCCAGCACTTAAATTAATATTGCTGTTTGTATGAGGGAAAAGTACCTCTTTATTTGTTACAGTGGGTGTTAGATAATCTGGTATGTGCATCATTATTTATGGATGAAGTCTTCTCTAATATTAGGTTTATAGCTCCAGAGGGAAAGTAGTTATGGCACTGCATGTTTTTGTTTTTTATCTTAAATTAATATATGCACAGTTCTGGCTGAGGGTAGTGGTGGTGCTTTGGTGGTGGGTTTGTTTGGGATTAAATAGTGCTAATGAATCTGTATTAATCTCAGTCCTTTTTTTGTGCAGCAGTTGGATATCTGTGTATATAAAATATTTAAAACAAGTGGAACCCTGAAATCTGTACAGAAATAGCTACATCTTTCCTCTCCATATGGTTATAAAATTCCTACCAAGCACTGTGTTTTGGCTGCAGGATAATAAGTTATTCAGTTACAGTTCCTGTTTGGTTGGTTGGTTTTGCATTTGAAAATGTACCACAGCTGGAGAACTAAAATTTGGTTCTCTTGCATTCAGCATCCTGCAAATAACCTGTAGCAGTTTTGACGCACTGTAAACCACCAGCTAAGTACTGAACAATGTAGCCAGCAGAAATAGTTCTAAAGTTTAGTAATGAGCAATCTATTTTCAAAACTTCTTTCCAGAAACGGCTTATAGATAGCAGTTCTAAGGAAGGCTACAAACCAGAGAAGCTTAAAGGAGAAATCGAATTCAGAAACATCCATTTCAGTTACCCATCCAGGCCTGATATTACAGTAAGTGTTAATTTCAGATGTACCTGCTGTACTGAAATCTGGCAGCCCACATCCGAGATTCTTTCTCTAATCCTTTTGTTGTTTTTCTCGTATACTAATGCATTCCTGTCTTGGGAGGTTGTGAGCTAATGGGAATTAAAAAAAACAATGTCAAAAGATAAAACTGTTTATCTGCTACCACTGGCTACCTGCACACTATTCTTCTCTGCAGGACAAAGCTAAGAAAAGGTTTTGTGTTACTCCTACTCCAAATTTCTGTGAACAAGATTGATGATAAGTGAAACAAGGGTTTTGTTTTGTGTTTTCCCCAATGCTTGTCACTAAAACTGCCACACCTTGAAGTTAAGCCTTGGAGTTGCTCTTTGCAGTCTCCTGGTTCTGAGTTGCTGTGATTTGCTTCATGAGGAAGTGACCTGTGAGATAGTTAGGCTTTACAACAATATGCCTTCAAATGAATCCAATCTTGCCATTTCAAACATACGTTAGGAAATCAGATGTTATTCTGGACAAGTGTTAGAATTGCTCCTCAATAAGTAAATGTTCATATCCTCTGCCAGCTGAACTTCCTCAGTAACTGTATTGTGCATTGTTATTATGTTGTCATGGTGATCTAATCCTGTGGCTGATACAGTTGTGTACTGTTGGTTTATCTCTACCGTACTCAACAGTTTGTAATCCTTTGAAGTCATTTATAATGGTGAAAGAATGATTTGCACCAGTTCTTTGATGATTAAAAAACCAGTAGGAAAAAGAAAGTTTGAGTGTCAATAATGGAGGACTGAGTATGCCAGCTGACAGATGAGAATGTGGAAGTTCGTATCACTGTGGCTGTTTCTTCAGATGTGTCTTTTCACTTCAGTTATCTGGAGTCTGTCCCATCACACATCAAATCCTTTTCCAGAACAAAGCACAGTGAAGGATGGACCCAGAGCTGGGCTCTCTGCCTAACTGAAGGCATTTTATTTTACTCTTGGCTTAGAAACCAGTGGTGACACAGCAGACTTCATCAGACCATTAATTGTTCTTCCTAGAAATACTCTCCAGGCAGATGAGCTGTATATTGAGACTGCAAGTCAAAGGGGAGGAAAATAAGGAAAATTTTGTCATCCTTCCTGTTCTACTGAGTCAACAACTTTCCCTGCTAATAGCATTAGTTATTTAATAGAGTCAAAAGGAAACAGCAAAAATGTCTAGAAGTTATCCACCGTCTCCCAGGCTATTGATGTAACACAATGTAATATTCTCTTTGTAGACTAAACTAGATCAGAGTCTTAAAGAATCCAGCAATTGCTAGTTTGGCAACACCTTACTTGATAAGAGAATTAGAAATAGATTATTGGGTGGTTGTAACTAATTGCACCTAGTATCCAGAATATAGCTCTAGCTTGATAATGTAGGTATCATGATACCAGCTTCTGGAAGACACAGACCTCACTGGTTGTGACACAGGGAAAGGAGAGCAATATTGCAACCATTTTGATCTCATTATAAAAACATGTGTGGGCAAAATTATAAATCAGCATGGTATAAACAAGAAGAGTTCCCATGGCAGCCAAATATTTTGGCAACAACACAGCATTACTCATATACAAAATTGACATCTTTTGAGGTTAAATATTCCTAAATGCGGAAATGGCAACAAAGGTACCATCAATTTGTATTTTGTCCCTAGTTTTCTGGGGCTGTTAGCAATGGAGACTGAGATTTAAGAACTTTCCAACTATTACCTTGTCAAAACATCCATTTACATTTTAAAAGTAGAGGAAAGCAAACTTGTTTCTCAGCAATAATAATTCTAAGGTGCTAAGCTTTTTATTTCAAGATTCATAACTATATATTATATCATTGTCTAAGCATTGGAAAATGGGAAATCAGGAGAAGTCCCTGAATCTGCTGCCAGATCTCACCAATCACAGAAACGGAGCTTTCAAGTTTACAATACGAGGGCTGTCTATATTAGTTGGTATGAGTGTTCTCGGGAATTTTCCCAGGCACTGAAATGCGATTGTCTATTTAGGAGGGAACTCTTAAAATGTTTCTTGGCATGAAGTTGGTCTGTTCCAGTTATCAGTTTTCTTAAATAACTCCCGGGCTTGATTTGGGATCTAGGAGAGTCCAGAAAGCATTCCCAAAAGACAGGTTGTATGTAGCCATCATATGTCAAAAACTAAAATACTTCATAAGCACAAATGCAGACTGTTCCATGTCAGTGTCTCCAGAATATTCCCAGATATGCTTAATTTACTGATAATGCTCAGTACTTAAACTATACCCCTTTACCACTGCTTTGATTATTGCTACAATTACCTTGATAGAATGTTTTCAAATCAAATTTGTCAAACTGATATAAATATAGAGATATATATTTATTTATTTATTTATTTATTTATTCTAGATCCTCAAAGGTCTAAACTTGAAAGTTCAAACTGGGAAGACCATTGCCTTAGTTGGTGCTAGTGGCTGTGGGAAAAGCACCACTGTTCAGCTGCTGCAAAGGTTCTATGATCCTGATCAAGGAGAAGTGAGTGCACTGTAATTTAAGGAACTTGGAGGGGGAAGGGTCGGGAAGCAATGCAACACACTAGTAAGATAAGCATGAGTTTTCCATGTTGACTGAGTCTTTGTTGGTCAAATCTGAACATTTCTCTTCTTATGTATTTCCATGATTTAAACTTCAAATGAACTATCTTTTTCTGGTGGCCTGACTTTGTTATTCTCCCCCTCCTTTGTGATACCAAATGTAGTAAATACCACAAGTCTATCAACTTGTTTTCTATTCAAATTCATTCTCATTAATGTGTTTTTAAGATATGGTAATTTTTTTTAATGCAAAGTATTATCCAACAGAACTTTATTGTGTTGTGCTTCTTTTTTTCATTGTTCATAAACTGGAGAGAGTTTTCCTAATTAAATAGTCTTCTTCCTGTCTTATTTTTCCTCTATCTGCTACACCACAACCAATCTTTTCACCATTATGCATCATTCCATCATTGTTCCATACAATCAGGGAATGGTAAATGCTTCTCAGAAACTTCCAAGGGGGAGACAAAATGGAGAAAAAAAATAGCAATAGCTGAGTACTATTAAATCCTGTTATCTCTGCATTCAAGATAGTTGTCAAATATCAGCATAGTAGCTTTTTAAACTTGGTATTTCTGAGGTTATTCATTCCTACCTGTGATTCAATTTACCATTCCTCTCCTGTGCTGATAAAAATATTTGTAGGATCACATTGCAAATGATCTGGGAAAAGAAAAATGACCTCCCATTTATTTAAAGTTGACTTGGATTATTTCTCTGTGGGGTAGAGCACAGCCACAATAGCAATTGCATGGCCATAACTGGGAAGACGATAAGATGATAAACTGTGGCATGGAGGCAAATAATCAGGGTAAAAAGCCTATAGAAAAGCCGGGAAACTCTTCAGCCAGCTTTGTTTTCAGACAGTATAGTTACTGAATATAAACCTAATGTCTTCTCTGGTTGTGCTGCTTCTCACTATTTTTTATGCTGTGCAGCCGATGGAAAAAGTTCTGTTGCTGCTCCACCGTTTTTGTCCTTGTAGCTGATACTTGAGTAATAAGAATTAATTGACTTTTTATAAACAGAATGCTTTTCCTCAGCTTCTGACATACATTTTTAATCTCAGGTCACCTTAGATGGCCGGGATATTCGGACACTTAATGTAAAGTGGCTAAGGGAAAACATTGGCATTGTGAGCCAGGAGCCTGTTTTGTTTGCAACAACAATAGCTGAAAACATTCGCTACGGCAGAGAAGACATTTCTGATGCTGAAATTGAGCAAGCAGCCAAGGAAGCCAATGCTTTTGACTTTATATCTCGACTACCTGATGTAAGTCTATGTTCTTTTTTTGGAGTAGAAGGTCCATTTAGGCCAGTGTCTTGTTTCTGACAGAGAGAGCATGTGAATTTAAGTTGTGGTATAACTGCCCAAAATACTCTTACAAGCCTTCAGCAACCTTCAGCTCAGGAACACTCTGCCTTTGTTTGGTTCCCCTCAAAGGATTTATGCCTAAGTCTGGAAAAAATATCAATGCATTAAATGAGGAGAAAGGAAGCTATGTTGCCATACAAACTGATCTCACATAGCCTGGGAGGAGTTGGGCTTTGAAAGAGAAGATGTAGAAATCCAGTATTTTGTCAGGAGCAGCCTGTGCCTTCAGTAGAAAACAGGAGAGGGAAGTGAACAAGTATGCCTTGAACCAAGACTGGATTTAGCAGCTGAGTGCTTTGGCTTTCCCTAAGTTGATATTCATAGCTTTGAGCTCTCTTAGATGCTTTACACCTATTAGATTTATGCAAATATAAATATATGTGTGTATGTATATGTGTGTGTGTGTATGTGTGTATATGTATTTATGTATATATTGTCCTTGGCAAATGCAGAGATGCTTGTCATGGGAAAAATCCAGGATTTAAATAATTCTTAGGCAAACAGTGAAAACTGGGAGTTAAAAGAAACATAAGTTGAAATGTTGACATGTCAAGTGTGTAATGGGGGTAGAAGGGCTTGGTGAAGGCCCAGGCATATGGATATAGTGTGCCCCGGTGGTGCAGTGGTAGGAATGCCGCCTTGCAACACCGAGGCCCGGGTTCGAATCCCCCCTGTGGCGCAAGTGGTAGAAGTGCCGCTCTGCTACACAGGGCTCGAATCCCGGGGGTTGGACTCGATGATCTCTAAGGTCCCTTCCAACCCGCACCAGACTATGAGACTATGAGACTATGAGTTGTGTGTTTGCTCGGCTTTTCTTTAAGTCAGACAGATAATTATATCTCTTGTCTAGAAACTGGGTGCGAATAGTAGTGCAGAGAAGTGGGGATTTCTTTTGAGAGGTGTACCAATTTCTGTTTTTAACCTCCTTCTCAGAAATTTAACACCATGGTAGGGGAGAGAGGGGCTCAGCTGAGTGGAGGACAGAAGCAGCGAATAGCTATTGCTCGTGCCCTGGCAAGAAATCCAAAGATTCTTCTTCTGGATGAAGCTACATCCGCTCTAGATACTCAAAGTGAATCTGTAGTTCAAGCAGCTCTTGATAAGGTAAGAGTCATGTTACTGAAGCTGTCAATGACCATGAAAATGTGCAGTAGCAATTAAAAACTAACATAGAGTTTCCAGAGCTACTTTCCATTGGAATCATGAAAACAAAATTTAGATGGATGATACAGTCTTGGGGTAAAAATGGAATTTAAAACAGTTCTAATTACGAATCATTTCATTTCTCTTTATTAATTAGCAATAATATTTTAAAAAAAAACATTTATACTCATGCAACTAGAACCTATGCTTCCTTTTCAAGTCAGATGTTCATTTGTTGGTGAAACATGGTTAGCATGTTATGAAGGCAAGGCGTGAGGATTGAGTGGTCTTTTTCAGATAGAATAGCAGGAACATATAGTGTTCTTTATACTGGTCCTTTGTTGTACAGCTGCTTCATAATTTTCAGAAAGTTCTTGGAATTGAGCCATTTTCTTTATTATAGAAACTGAATGCACATCAGACCGCACACAGAGCAAAAAGCAGAGACACTTACTATATCTCTGTCCCTCCCTTTCTTTTTTTTTTTTTCTTTTTTAATCAGCCCACTGCTCTAGGGCAGACAGTACTGCAGAGCAGAGCTGCTAGGTCATACCTGTACCTCTAGACCCCCCAGCTCACAGTCCTTTCCTCACAGTCCTATTATACGAACAGTTTTGACCAGGATACAGTGGAACACAGGCACTTTTTAAAAATTAACAAAAAACAACCCTGCATGGCTGGACTGGAGTGTTGTTCCATGTCTCAGATAATTAATGTTTTAGAAACTTAAGTGAAAAATCCTGCCTTTCATTTCAGTAGTTATGAACAGAGATATGAGTTACAAGTATGGCTCAAGGGTAATACAGAACTTATCCACCTGCCTTGCCAGTCATTTTAAATCTGAGGTAATATGTAGCTGTTATGTTCACGTCACTGTACTGATGTTATTAAATCTGAGATAGCATGAAGATGCCAAAGTAACATTCATCTAATCTAACCTGTGTAGGTGATACTATTGCTATGAAGAGAAGCAGTATAAGGTCTCTGCTTCAACTATAATCTAGTTTTCTTTTGCATGTTCTTTAATTCTATGAGTACACACTAACTTCTTCCAGAAGCTCATTGTTTGATTTAGTGGATAACAGAGATTGCCAAATTAAGGCAATTGTTCTATATGCTGTCTTCCCAGCACACACCAAAATTAACACTGAATCATAGGTTACTCATCTTTATACAGCTGTTTGATGTCGATCTATGTAGTCTCTGAAGGGGATTTATGAATTTCTTCTCACATTCCCTTAATGGACAAAGTGGTACTAACATTAGTCATTATTTCCACAACTGAAGAGCTATTAACCTCAAACACACCCCACTTTTGTGCAGTTGTATGCAGATGCATATGGTGTGATGCTTTTTGGATAACCTTTCATCTTGCTGAGGTATTTTGCTTGCTCTAATCACGAGTCTCATCTTGAGTGATTGAAGATTTTGCGCTTCTACATATTAGGAAGTAGAGTGGAAACCACCCAGAACTGACCTGCAAAGGCTTGTAGTGACTCACATCACAACACTGAGCCCCTGTACAACAAGAATCCAAATCTCCTTAGAGTTGTTCATCTATTGAAGCTGTCATCTTCTCCAAACCTTTCTTCCTGTCCTGGTGCAATGTACTTGAGTAGCAAGTAACTTCCAGCAGTTTCCATGGCCACACAGCATACTTGTTGCACAAATACCTTTTGATTTCTTCTTCCTCCAAATCTCTGCCTGCTCCAGGCATCAGCAAGGAGGGAAGTCATTTCTCTGGCAGCAGCAGTCTGGCATGTGCACAGTCACTGTGTGAGAGCTGTGCCTACAACGTGGCTGCATGTGGGAGCTGCAGGGGGTTGGAGCACATAACCTGCAGACTGATGCTTTGAACACTCTGGCTGCAAAACTGAGAATGTGTTAGTTGAGCATTTGAGAAGTAACTTATTTCAAAGGAGGGGAAGAGGGTTTTGGGGAGTGACTAAAACACCTTTCTGACTCCAAATGTGTTTTGCCACTCTGCAATTTTCGGTAAGTCTTTTCAGAAGTCATGCAAATGTTACAACTCCTAAAAATATACTTGTACCTTTTGTTGTTGTTTGATTTTTTTCTATTATAAATGCCTAAAATAACTTTGATTTATTTCAGTCGTATTTGTGCACGTTGTAATGTAAACTGCTGTTGTTTTATCTGCAAGGCTCGGACTGGACGTACCACTATTGTGATTGCACACAGATTGTCTACCATCAGGACTGCTGACACTATTGCTGCATTTGAGAAAGGCATTGTGGTTGAACAAGGAACACACAGCGAACTCATGTTGCAGAAGGGAGTCTACTATTCTCTTGTAATGCAGCAAGTAAGGGCAAATCATTTACTGTTTTTATCCATTTCATCAAGCTGTGTCATGTCTTTTGGATGCTAGCCTATTGCTGTGTCATTACACACCAAAACATTTGGCCTATAAAAATCAGCGGCCATTTGTTTGAAGCATCAGCAGTCATGAGAAACAATTTTCACTCTTCTTTCTTCCTGCTCAAAATGTTTTATGACCATGTGTCCTGAATTCTCACCAGAGCAGTAGCAATAATGTTCAAGATGACGGTACTTCAGAAGAAGATGAAGAAACAGAAGTTGAGGAATATGAGGAAAATGACAAAAGTAGTTCTGTGGAGAAACTGAACCTTAAAGATGACTTTGAAGAAACAGTGATAACTGGGAGAGGCAGCATTCATAGAAGATCCAGCAGATACAAGAGCAAGAGGTCCTCTTCTAAGAAAAAGTCTTCTAAAAAGAAGAAAAAAAAGGAGCTGGAGGTTGGTATTAAAACTTTCACTTACATTTTAGTGATTGTATGTAAGCATAGTCATAAAGCATGTAGTCTTAATTAGTTTTGTATACTGACAGTCATGCAACCCTGTCTCTGATCCTACCACAGGCTGTACTCACCAGGTTGAGTATTTGCCCCAGGAATATGAGGCAATCATGTATGTATTAGCAAAACTTCACTTCAGTGCTACTGATGCAGTGAAATAAAAGTGAAGTTGGGGAAAGTTTTGTTGTTGATTTGTCAAACTTCTTAAAATTAGGAATGATATTTGTGTCAGCGAAATTTTAATTCTATCCAATTAAAATGTATTGTGAGATTTCAGTTGCAGGATTCTTCTTCACCTTGTAGTAATCACCATTGCAAGTACTGGGGGATAATATAAACCGCAGGATGTTCATACTCAGCTTTAATGCAGTTTTGAATATCGTAGTGCAGGTGTATATATATATATATAAAATATATATATAAAATATATATATATACTATATATATAAAATATATAGTAATACCTTAAAGTTTTGAATTGTTAATGAAGGAATCACCTCTCTGTCTCCCCCAGCTCTGCTTTCCTGCAGCCTTTCAGTCTCTGGCTCAGTACACACTCTCAAATTTCAGTTCTGGAGATTTTCATTCAAATAGCACATTTTAATTGACGAATATCAAACAAGAATGAAAGTCATGAAATTTGAAAAGCAAACTTTGATTTGTCAGAATTGAGTAAAGCTTGCTGACTGCAGTTTATAGGAGAAGAGTTACAGTGATCTCTTCCAAAACTCCTCCTGCAGATGTACAGGCACTTGAATAAATCAATAAAGCAGAGCAGGGATTTTTTTGTACTTTCAAAGGAGATACAGGCTGACTCACTATTATACATGCCTCTTTCTTGCTCTTGGTGATGATGCATAGATTACATCTATACTCAATTGTATTACTGCCAGCCCACTAGTATTCAGCTGACCTGGAGGGATTTTTTCTTGGCTCTGAACAGGAAGGATTTTAGTTCTTTATATTGATGCAGGTGTCTAAGTTGCCATTCATGCTGACCAATCCCATCTGACTTCCAGTGAACTGTACTGGCTGTCATTCTCCCCTCATAACTTAGCTGTTTGTTACGTTTTTGCCTTCACACTTTTGCCTTTTACAGTGCTGTTGAAATTCTGGAATATGGAGAAGCAAAGCTACAGATCTCCAGCAGGCTCACTCACTTGGAGTGCACAGAGAGGGGTTTCAGTAGTTTATGAAGACAGTTCACTGCTCAAAATCTAATGAACTCCTGCTGCCTGGGGATTTTCATGTTCTGCAAATTTCCAAGGAAAACTTGCAGTCTTCTCTTTCTTGTAGGAAGAAAATCTCCCTGCTGTGCCTTACTCAAGAATCCTGGCTCTGAATAAACCTGAGTGGCTATATGTACTGCTGGGAGTAATTGCTGCTGCTGTCTCAGGTGGGGTCCATCCTGCATTTGCTGTTATATTTGGAAAAATCATTGGGGTAAGTTTTTGCAAATGGGCTGCAATCTTGAACTTCATTCATGCTCAGCCAGTTCTCTGTACGCAAGGTTGGATGGGACTTGCTTGTGTAAGTTTGCTTCTCCCAGAGTTGTCTCAGATGTCCAATAGCATGTAGGAAGGTGTTGGATTTTTTAAGGTCTGTTTTGAGGAATTCCAGCGTCGGCCTGAGTGCTGGAGAAGGGATAGGAAGTCTGCAATACCAAGTTTGGCAAAGATAAGTCTGAACTAAAAACTTCCTTGCAGTTTTTCTTGCAAGACTGTCGTGTGAGAGAACACAATCTCATATTCACTGATATCAGCCTTCAGTGGGTTATCATAGTGATGGACTTGAACTACAAGTGTTTGAGACACACCAAGCACAACCCAGAAAGTCAGTGGTTTGTTGTTTTTTTTTTGGTCCTTTGCAAGGCTCTTGTTCATTGCTGGTAAAAAATGTATAGCTAGTTATGGTGACTGTTGACAAATAGTGTTTTGTAGCTGAGAATTTGCTCTATGAGATGCATCTGTTGTAGTTTCTGTGGAAATAAATAGGAGGCATTACTTCCAGTACAACCTACATGCATTCATTACTGTTTGGGGAAATTGTTTACTGGTATTTTCCTGATAGGTTTCATTTGTCTTCTCCAGTTCTTGCGTGTTTGGATCAGAACTTCTCTCAAATTGAAATGTTTTGTCTATTTTCCAGTCCCCTTAGGTTATGTATTAAAGCACATGTCTGTCTTCTAGGACTCAAGCTGGTCCTACAAATTTGTTAGGTTTGCTTCAGTGGTGTACAGACCCTTTGCTTAAGCTTGCCCCTGGAGCTTTTGATATTCTTTCTGTTTTTAACTTAAATTCTTAGAAGATAGCTCAAATAAACCTGGAAGGCACTGATAATGGACTTTGAAAACAAATTGCTGCTTCACATTATGAGGGGAGGGGATTTTCCTGTGTATTTCCTACCTCAAACTTTGAAATTTGCCAACACAGGTACGTTGACCATCTTGGAGTAGATTGGAAAGAGAACCTGAAGGAAAATGATAGGATTTCTAGGCAGCTTGATGGCTGATGGATTCTGTTGTTCCAACAGAAAAATCATCTATTATTTTTCATCAGAAGTGATCCCCTAGAGGCGGGGTGCCATGTGACTGCACTTGGCTGACAGAGGAAAGGAGGAATATCTGGAGCTGGTGGAATGACATAGTGAGATGTAAGCTAAACAGAAAGCTGAAATGTTTTCTGGCCTTCAACAGAAAATTGAGTGCAATCTGATTTCAGGATCCAGAATACATGCTATGAGAAATTAAAGCAGACAAGTTTCTTGAGATGAAGGTTGGTTTATGTAGCTGGCAGTCACTGCATATATACTCATTTGGGGTTTGTTTGTTTGTTTGTTTGTTTTTCCTGTACAGGCTTTTCAAGAAACAGATCCAGAAAGGAGGAATAAAAACACTTTGGTGCTTTCTCTAATGTTTCTTTTACTTGGAGTGATTACCTTAGCAACATACATAATCCAAGTAAGTGTCACTATGCTGAAATGTTAGAAGTTCTTAACTCTCCAGTAGACTGCAGGTATAACTCATTTCAGTGTGCTTTGAGATGCAAAACATCAAGCAGAGCTTATGAAAACATGCACAAGTGCCAGGGATTTTCCTGAGATGCATGATTTGTATTGATGTACTTAAATATATGACTATGTTTTCTGTTGGTTTAAATAAACATAGCTCCACTGAAAGCAATGTGGATTCAGTATGACTGAAAACATTGAGAGCCAGGCCACAAAAGTCAAAGTCTGACATTTCTCATTGACAATTTGCAGACTCTTGCAAAGTAAATATAAAATAGACTCTTATACTTGCAGAAAGCATTTTTCATACCATCAAAGAAACACATAATTTGCTGTCCTCTTACTACTCTTCCATAGCTTGTAGGAAATACTGCATATTGATGTCCATACCATAAAGTGCATTGGTACGACTGCTGCAAGTGGTTGCCTCTGGCAGTGGTTGGAACAGAGGCCAATAACTAGATAAGCTGATTTATCCTGTAATGCTGCTGAGGCATATGAATAAGGCATTACAACAAAGATCCTGCCTTCTTTGTCATGTTGCTCTCTTTCTGAGGGAAAACAGAGTTTCAGGTTTCAGGAATGCGAATTGCTCTCTTCCCAAGACTTACACAGGCACAGATGGTTTTAGGAGCCTTTTTGGTGTAATTGCTTTTATTGTGTGGCTTTATAAACAGAGATGAAGCATCAGATGAGAAAGTGTGAATGGTTTTTCCTACAGGGATTCATGTTTGGAAAGTCTGGAGAAATACTAACGATGAGACTGCGGTCTTTGTCCTTCAAAGCATTACTTCAGCAGGTATGAATTATGCAGCAAGGGTGTCATGAGAGCTAGATGGCTTTTGCAGGGCTTGCAAGGTACTTTTTTGCCACTAGCTTAGAAAAAATATAACTTTTCTGAGTCTTCTATTCCACATGCAGCACAGCTCTGCTGCTACAAATAGTCCAGTTTTGAAGTACTGTCATTGCAAACATGAACATTTCTCACATGCTAATGTACATGTGTTTTTCAGCTGTTTGTGTTTAGCCAGATTCCTGCTAGATTGACTGAAAATTTAATCTCCACTTGCTTGAATGATTATGATGCAAGCATATAATGTGTGGACTTAACCATAGGTTTAAATGTAAATACTGCAATCAGTAGCAAATAGGCAATCTGGTTGATTTTTTAATGCAAAAATTCAGTTTATTGCATCAAGAATTAATTGAGAAGAGTGAAGTTACTTGTATTAAGCACTTCCTGTTAATCAGTTCATGCAGCTTCATGTTGCTTGCATGTTTTGAGAATGCACAACTTAATGCACTGTGCACCCACTGGGAGCATCTGGCAAGTGCCTGGTTATTTACAGAGTCAACTGAAAGGGAGTAGGTGAGGGAAAATTCAAGTGATTAAAAATAACACCCATAGCCATTGGGAAAAACAAGAGGAAATAAAAACCAAATCTACAAATATGCAGATTTGCAGCCTGTAAAAAGAGATTAATGTCTTCAGTCAAAGGATAAAAAGGTATATTATAATAAATAATAATAAGGTATATTATAATAAAACTTGTCTGACGTTTGGAAGAACCTTACATTGCTTTTACATTAATAACACTTTTATTGTTATTCTGCTGGGAATATCTAATTTTTCACACTCTTTAAGTTTTTTCCTTTACTTGGAAGGTTATTAGTAGTATTAGTAGTAGTTAGCCGTCTCTGATTTGTACTCCCATTTCCCTTTATGCTACTTGATCTGGAAACATTTAGTCATTTTACCAGTAATTCTGATTATCTGAAACGTTATAAGAACACATAGCTTTGTAAAACAAAAAAATTATAACTGTTTTGCAGGAAATTGGATGGTATGATGATCAGAAAAATGCTGTTGGAGTTCTGTTAACTCGACTTGCTACAGATGCTTCCCAAGTCAAAGGGGTAAGTTGATTTTTCATGTTAGTTTTTTTTTTAGTATTTTTTTCTTTACCAATATTAGTTGCCATTGGCAAGGGATGCTGAGATTATTTCAGAACACAGGGTAGTAAATCTACCCCCATAAGCTGACGGATACATTTAAAAGTCATGTTGTTGACACCATAGGAATGAATTCTTACTGGTAATTTGAAATCTATTAAAAATGCAGCAGATATTCATGACTTTTCATTTCCCCCTTTGCATATCTTCAAACTAAACATAGAACTGTAGACCATTTCACCATGCAAGGTGAAATGTCTGTGTGCTGAGGTGTGGAATTGGTGGACCCCAGCTTTTAGCATCAGATATTGTATATCAGTGGGATGTCTTGAAGGCCACAGCTGCAGATGCTGCAGACCCCTACTGACCTTAATGAAGAAAATTTTTTCCTGTCCTTTACCAAACATGCTTTACACACAAGGAGGCCAAATGGGAAGAAATGACACAGTATTAATAAAGAACACTAGAGAAGGAAATACCCAAGAGAGGAGATGACTCATGGTACTAATTTTAAATAGGAGGACCCTGCACATGGGCAGGAGATCGTGGCAAATCCTGCACAGTTCCAGCACCTCCTGCTCATTTCACCTGCATTCCTTGTCTTGCAGGACTTGCAAGAGAGATGTTTGCTATTTTTAAGATGATCTTCTTTCTTTCAAACTTGTAAATCAAAAACTCTTTAGTTCTTGTCAGTAGATTTTTGTTTGTTTTCTGTCCTCCTTCCTTGTGAGTTAATGTTGTTAACAGCCTTTGACAAAACTTAGTCATTTGTGTCATTTAAAGTTCCAATTCAATGGCTTTGAACTACATCACCATGCAGGGCAGAAGTAGAAAAAATAGGTACACAGGGTCATCTGATTATTAAAGCCAACCAAGGGCATGACTTTTTCTTCAAGGCTAGTATGTTCTCTGGAGCACTCAGTGTGTCAGTAAGTGCGTGCTTCGTGCTGTGCTGGCTGAAGTTTCCAAATCCATCTTTATGTGCAGTCCTTGGAACATATGGCAGCAATTCACCTTGGCATTGGTTTAATTATTACTATTTTAAATTGTATTGAACAAGAAAAGTCTTTTTAGGGCAGGAAAGTCTTTGGCAAACGAAAAGAATGTTGTCTACTGCCCAAGGATTTTTGTTTTTTCCATCAAGCCAAATTGTGGAAGATGAGCTGTTTCCACAGGGCTATTTTCAAACCTTTTTTCTTCTCCATGTCAGAACCCATCCTGATGCTGGATGCAAATCATGTCTCTTTTCAAAGTCTCTAGGTGAGAATGTTATGCAGGCTGAGAGAAGATAGGAGTTCTTCAGTATGAATTAGTATTTTTTCCACTAATTTACTGCTGAGATAAGGCATTTCTGCAGTGTGTCCAAATTGGGTTTGGGGTTCCCAGAAGAGTAGATGCAGCAGCACGAGGACCTGAGGATGAGTGGTTTCTACTGCTGCTGATGGAATAGCTTAATGGATGGCTATCAATGGAACAAAACTCTGTTAACCTAAAGATGGGCTTCCAGCCTGTTTCCCTGCAACAGAGCTGCAGTCTCCAGAACCTTGGTTAGTGAAAGAGGTCTTGCTGTGTATGTCTATGACAGTATGTGTATTTCTTTAGACAGCTGGCATGAGCAACTCTTCCTTAACCTCAATTGAAGGCCTGAATGCTGGCAGATAAGAGGAATGTTGAAGAACTCTTACATAAGTAGATGTTCATTGTCAGTGCATGTTACCACTCATGATCTAGTTTTCCAGCTGAATTGCTGGCCTTGCATAAATAGTAATTTCAAGTGGTGATACAACTAACAGAATCTAATGATATGTATTTTGGGGTTTCTGGGATTTTCTTAGGCAACTGGAAGCCGACTTGGACTGATGACTATGACTGTCTTTACCCTTCTGACTGCCATCATTATTGCTTTTGTGTACGGCTGGCAGCTGACTTTGCTTATCCTGGCCTGCATTCCTTTCGTTATTGCTGCAAATGCTGCAAATGTTAGCTCTGTGTCTGGTCATGCAGCAAAAGATCAAAAAGCTTTGGAGGAGGCTGGAAGAGTAAGTTCTCCAATTTTAACTACAGGGTTATGGTGTGAGATCACTTTTAAGGACAACATTGTTGCTATATTACAGCTGACTCAATTATCTAAGATAAATGAAGTGAAGAGGGGAGGGGGCAGGATGGGGGATGAAGGGAATGTTTATATATCCCTGAGGAAAGCAAAACATAGATAACATAAAACATCTGTAAATAAAAATGTGTTTGAATGCCTCCATAGCAGATTTCTGGGCAGGGGCAGCTGTAGCAGCAGCAGCTACAGAACTGCTATGTTTTGGGCCTGTGCTGTAGCTGGAAGTGTCGCAGGGCTCAACTGCCAAACACCAACCCAACTTTTTTTTTTATTATTCCTTCATGAAATGCAAACTATGTACATATAAGGTTGAGGGTACTACTTTCATTTACCTGATAGTACTTTTCCAGGAGTCAGAATTGCTTCATGAAAAAATGCACGTTGTCTAGAAGATTGGGTTTTATTCTTATTTTATTACATAGGGTTTATCTGCTGGGATTGCGACTTATGGGATAGGGGAAGGGCTGCTGGCACTTCCTGTGTCCTGACCAAAAGGTTCAAAACTGAAGTACTTTGTCGTTTTCAGCCTCCCCTTGTCTTGTACTCACCTGGGTGTAACTTCATTGCTGTAGGCTTCAGTTCGTAACAGACCTCAAGCTCTTTTCCTGAAGTAAATACTTTCTGATCAAAACCAGTGAATGCTGGAAAAGATCAAATATTTGAGAGATATACCATAGACTGAGGTTGTAAAATAAAAAAGGTAATTTCTTATATATTTATTTTTTAATCTCCCAATTTAGGTTTCAACAGAATCAGTTGAAAATATAAGAACAGTTGCTTCACTGACCAGGGAAGAAGCATTCTATGAGAAGTACATAAACAGTTTGAATGGCCCATATAGGTGGGATCTTTTTCTTTAATTCTGCTTATTAAACGTTTTAAACCTTTCACTTTATTTTAAATATATTTCTTGCAAGCTATCCAATACCCACATGATTGGGAAGGTTATTCTTTTCTGTATTTGTGAAATTTTTTCACTAGTTACAATTTAATATGCTTTCTTAGATGCAGTATGGAGAAAAACATTTGCAAGACTTGTCCTTTCATTATTTGGATGCTTTATAAAATGCACTTTTTTATACCATTTGCTTGTGTGTACATACAACATAAGACATCTGTTCACTCAATTTCAGTACTTTGGATTAATTAGTATTAACTAAGGAATGGACAGTCAGTTCACATACCGTACTCATTACAACACAAATCAGTTTTATTCTATTTGTGTGACTTTGAATCCTCAAATGAACTTCATATATTTCCTTTATTTGAGCCCCTGTGTGCCACTGACAACTCTACTGAAAGGCATTCAAATCACCAGGGATGTCAGATTTTTCTTAATCCATTTTATTTAAACAAAATAAGATCTGGTTTGTTTTTCTCTCCTTTGAGGTAAAAATATAAAAGATGGAATGAAAATTATGTACTGCATGAATTGTCATCATCCAAAGCAGTGTTAAAATTCAATATCTGGCGAACTAGTATTGCCCAAGATGTAAGCAATTAGCTTGCCTGGACTGTTAGATGTCTCTGATTTACTGCTCAGACTGGAAAGAAGATCTCCGTTTCCTTAATGATCACTCTAAAACATGAGGGCAGAGTCCTCCTGACTGATCCAGTGTGCACTGAATTAGCTACACCAAATCAAACCTCTCTAGAAAGACAAATTGAGAGAGGCTTAGTCTGAATCCTTGTGGGAAAACTCAGCAATATGTCCCTGTTCCAAACTGGGATAAGAGGTCTCTGCATGGATGGGAAGGCCTGGTTGCAGTCTGCAGGCCTTAGGCTGGGCTGAAACCTGCTTTAACTACTATATATGACCCAGCTTAATAAAATGTGGGGTTTTGAGTCTGCTCCTGATACAGGAAAGTGAAAGGATCAATTCAAGATAACATAACTGAGGATCTCATTACTCCAATTTTATGTTCTAAGGACAACTGCATGTCACAGCATAGGATGCTTTTGGGGTCAGAGTGTGCTGCTTGAAAACTTTAACGCAGAAATCTGATCATCTCCCAGCCACTGTCTGTTGTTTCTGTTTTGCAAATTATTTATGGAAAAATGTCTTCCTTTCACAGAGATTCTCTTAAAAAAGCCCCTTTGTATGGATTTACCTATGGAATAGCTCAGTCTGCAAACTACTTTGTTAACGCAGCAGTCTTCAGATTTGGGGCATGGCTCATTGCTCGTTGTTTGACTAACTTTGAAAATGTGTTTATGTAAGTATCGTTTGTGAAGGTAAAGATGGTATATGGGATAATGGTTTCAGTGTGTGCTTATTTAATCTGTTTACAGAGGTAATGGAATGTGGAGACTCCTGAATTTGCAGTCCGATTAGGAGAAGGGTTGTTTTAAAGAAAGGCTCCACTGCCCAAATGCACACTTGTGACTACATGCAGTGCATCATCTCTGGAGTCTTTACTGTTTCATGCTTCTTCCAAGCAGAGGGCTTTGCATAGAGAATGATGTGACTCTACTATTGATCTATAAAATAGTAATTAATGACATGTCTAAAAAGGCTAAGAACTTTATTTTTGAAGGTTTATTTTGTGTGTGAAGAAAACAGCATGTTCCACCAGAAACAACTGATTCTTTATCTTTCGTTTTTAGAGTCTTCTCTTCTGTCATATTTGCAGCTATGAACGTTGGTCAGTCTGCTTCCCTGGCACCAGATTATGGCAAAGCTAAAGTTTCAGCTCAAAGAATCTTTCATCTTTTGGATAGAAAACCTCAAATTGACAGTTACAGTGAAGAAGGTGAAAAATTGGTGAGGTTTTTTCAGAAAAATCTTGCACGACATTATTAGTAATGCTTTATTGTCTACAGCTGTATTCACACTGCCTCGTGTTTTGTAGGGCAATACTAAAGACAGACGCTGTATAACATAGTGTTACTGCCTTGCTAGTTTTTTTCTTAATGGCCTTTCTGTGCGTGTAGCCTTAAACGTGGTTTTGCTCTCAATGAGTCTAAAGATGATTTTTCATTCAATTGCCCTTCATTTTAAATGGTTTCAGGAAAGTGTTGACAATGTCAGTTCACAGTTCATTGCCTTTGTGTAAAGGTTTACAGGAGAAATAAAATACAAGTGCAGTTTACTGCTGTTATTGTAGATAAGCAAGAGAGTAGTTTTGTCTGAGAAAGAACAATTTTGCTGAAATCCATCTTCTTACAACTGTGGAAGCTCTTATAAGAGAAAATGTGTTCTTGGGAAGTCAAAACTAACCTAACGAATAGTATGTTTTACTCTAGAGGTTTAAAATGTCTCACCTCTAAACCAACATTGTCATTAAGGAAGCTGATCTCGGCAAATAAACTAGAAGCATTTTGTGCAGAAACTTGACATGATGTGGAAGGATTACATTTGCACATACAAATCAGAATTATCTCACTTGTAGGTGAAGATTACTATTTGCAGTGTGAGATCAGGAAAGTAATTGTGATAGATCGTACCAGGAAAAGTGTCTCAATTAGGTGTGTAGCAAATAAAAAGTACAAACATTATTTGTGTAAAGATACTCCTTTTGAAAGCTGAAGTGAATATAAATACAGGTGAGAAACGCATAGGACTGTCGTTCCAAAAGGATCTTGTCATTTGCAATTAGAGATCATCCCATAAATAGCAATAGTAAACTTGATCCAATATGTAATTGCGAAGAACAAGAAAATCTATTTCAAAATTGCTATTCCAAACTTCTGTGCCAGAATTCTCATTCAATGCTTGTAAGACTTGGCTATTTATCTTGGTTAAAGCTAATAAATGCTAATATAATCATACAAACTTTCTGTTACTTTTCAGAGTAATTTTGAAGGCAACATTGAATTCAGAAACATCCATTTTGTATATCCAACAAGACCAGAAGTTCAAGTTTTGCAAGGACTTAATGTGAAGGTTAACAAAGGACAAACTCTGGCCTTAGTAGGAAGCAGTGGCTGTGGCAAAAGCACATCCATTCAGCTCTTGGAGAGATTTTATGATCCTGTGGAAGGACAAGTGGTAAAATAGGCTTGTGTGGCTATTCATAATTGTCGAATCTACAGAACTCTTCATCTTATGGGGCTTCAGGGTTCTTAAATGATTCTGGCTATGTCTCTGGAGAGATGCTTCATAAATTAGTTGTGGGTTACTGAGGCTGCAGCTGTAGACAACCTCTAGACCACTGTTGCTGCCTGCCCCAGTACTAGCATGTGTGTGTGGCTAATGTGTGGGATTGACACAGTACACTGGTTCAGGGCACTGGTATACCACCAAGAATGGTAGTTTCAGGCTACATTGCCTCCTCAGACTTCTCAGTGCCTGATCACAGTGGGGCAGAGCACTCGCATCACCTGCATGACTGTGCGCAGGTCATCTGAGAATATGAATTCACACATTAGAGACAAAGATGCATTCTTCACACAATACAAACCTAATTCCACAGCATGACAATGTGTCACTGCAGGAAGGATGTAGCAGAATTTTTTATGCATTCACTATTAACGCGTTATGGAAGATGTGATGAAACCTTCCTGTTGGTTTTAAGATTGAGTTAAAGGCCCACTCTTGAGAATATGTATTGTTAATTCAGCTTTTTAAGGATGAGCTTTACCACAAGGTTCTCAGTTCTGCTTGGTTTTAGCAGGGCTAGAAGGATTGCAGGAGCAGCCAGTGATTGATACATGGTCCATACTTCTATCTGCTGGAAAACAAAAGAAAAATGTGAAATTAAAAAATAATGAAAATAAATATTTATCCATAGCGTTGGTTTTGCTGCACTTCACATGCAAAAATAACTTGATTTCATCTGGGAATTTAACATTTAACAAGTTTCCTGATACAGTTTGTTTCCTGTTTACATTATGTATCTGTGGATGAGCTCTGTAGTCAATTTTGTGTCATTTTTTTCTGTTTCTCTTTCTAGTTAGCAGATGGATTTGATACCAAGTCTTTGCATTTACAATGGCTGAGGTCCAGGCTGGGTCTAGTGTCACAGGAGCCCATTTTGTTTGACTGCAGCATCGCTGAAAATATTCAGTATGGAGACAATGATAGGCTTGTTAGTCAGGAGGAAATTGAAGAAGCAGCTAAAGCAGCAAATATTCATGCCTTCATTGACAGATTGCCAGAGGTGAGAAACAGCTGTCTGCTCTTCACAGTGTGGTTTAGATGTTTGGAGTGACATGGAGAGATCTAGGCAATACAAAAATCAAAATGAAAACACATAGTTATAATTTCCTTTATATGAGGAATATGTTTTAAGGAAAATGATATTTTAAAATATCAAAACATGTGTTGTTTAACATCCCTGCTGGATTGCTCAAATAAGTCAGTGCTCAATGAATGAAGTGGTAGACAAAGCAGAATGAGTGGGGAAAAAAATTAGGATGCTGTACAAGCATTTCCTCATATCCTCGTTTTTGTAATATTATTTTTCCTTCTGTAGCTGAAACTTCTCAAATTACTTTAAGATGAATTTTTCTAGAATACTTCAACAAAACTAAATGTTTTCTTTCTAATTGGATGGGCATGAGCAGGGAGTGTTTCTTAAAATACCGCGTGTTAATAAATCAAAAATGAATGGCATGACATTTAACCTTCCTGCCTGCAAAGAATTTAGTTCTAACAAGGAAAAATGCTTTGATGGTTCATTTTCACTGTAGTTCTGCATAACTGAAAATGATGTCACAGTGATGAAAAATACTATAGTTTTGTCACTACTAATAACATTTGAGATTCTTTAGTTGTTCACAAGTAACACAGGATCAAGCCCTTGATGTATCTGTCAGGAAACACTAAGTATATGGTTACTCTTATGGTCATACAGTGATGGCCAAATGTCTGGGCACTTCAACACTGTATCACTGGCAGTACCATTCAAGAGCTGCTCTAGTCTTTGAGGAAGTAAATTTTCAGATCAAGTATAAATATGTGGCTTATTATACAACCATTCATACTGGAGGTGTTTATCACACTTCAGCTGTATTAAAACCATTTGTACTATGCTTTCATTTTCCTGAATCTATCGTAATTGTTTTTGTAGCTACATGTGAATCTTTACTTTTCTGTATGAGTATTTTCAAACCTTTTTTTTTGTTTTTTTCCTCCTCCCCTTTAAACATGCAGAAATATAATACTCGGGTGGGTGAGAAAGGAACACAACTTTCCGGAGGTCAAAAACAAAGGATAGCAATTGCTCGAGCTCTGGTTCGTAATCCTGCTGTTCTGCTTCTAGACGAAGCTACTTCTGCACTTGACACAGAGAGTGAAAAGGTGAGTGCTGTTCATATGTGACTATTGTACATGGCTAGTTGCTTTTTTCTACAATAAAATTTTAAGATATTTGGCATATCTGTGATGCAGTTGTTCAGCTGTGGGGGGAAAAAAAAAGCAAATGTATCACAGCAGCATTTCCATTTTAGGCTGTAAGTTTAAAAATGTTAGGAAGCTGTGCATAAGTTAAGTGGTAGATTCTTTTCAATTTAAAAAAAAAAAAATAGCTTTTGGAACAGTAAAAATGTCAAAAAGAAACCAAACAACAAAACCACCTAAGGTTATATTCTGCGGTTTTTCTATTAGTTGTATTTTGATAGTAAATACTGAATTTGTGTTTTGACACAACCTGGATGTCCAACAACCCAACTGTCAATGATTTCTCTCACTGAGAGAAACCCTGTGGAGTAAAGATGTCCCGCATATGCACTTACTTTATAGGAGGAATATCCAGGTGATAATAAGAGTAAGAAACCAAATGTGTTTCCTACATCCGAGGCTGTACAAGTGCTAATGGCATTTTCACATCTGTGTGCAGATTGTTCAGAAAGCTCTGGATAATGCCCGACAAGGTCGAACCTGCATTGTAATTGCACACCGCCTGACAACCATACAGAATGCAGACATCATTGCGGTGATCCAGAATGGCAGGGTGGTGGAGCAGGGCACCCACAGCCAGCTGCTGGCAAAGGAAGGACACTACTATGCCCTTGTAAATGCACATGTCTCTAATTAGTGCTGTTAGTAGATTTTTGTTGTTATTCTTTGTTTTTCCTGGGAAGATGTGAAAAGCTGACAGAAATAATGTTGGCTGTATCTTTGCTGATGGAACAGTGGCTATGTGGTGTGTAGCCTGGTTGCTCTGCCTGGTGTAGTCCTTGGCCTGTGTACCTAAAGAAGAATATAAACAGTGTATGCCCATGGGTGATAGGTACATGTGGCATTCTAGTGGCTGGGCAGTTGTAGGGACAGTGCGATCTGGAAAGACACAGACCTGGAGCCATTTCAGCCAATCCACCAGTTCAGGTAAGGGAACCCAGATTTTTGTCCCCTGAAACTCTGGCCCATGTGAGTGGGCACAGATCAAGGGTGGTCCACAAGCATGGCGGTGGCTAACTGTCAAGGATAAGCAGAGGGCTGCTTGTGCTTGCTTCTTTTATGTGCTTTTTGGTTTTTTTTTCCACCAAGATGCAGCCATGAAGTTTTCTTTATGCTCTAGGAACTGTTGATTCTCACAGATGACATTTGAAATAAAAGCATTTCTATCTCATTTAGAGAGAAGTGGTTATTTTTTACACTTCTTACCGTACTTCTAATGTTACTCAGCTTCACATATTTTTTGACGATTCAGTGTTGTATTTCAGACGATAATTGTAATAGTGGAAAGCCTTCCACAGAGTAGTATATTTTCCATAGTTTATCAGTGTCTGTTGTGCTTTTCAACTGCAGTCACTGGGGTCACTTCAAAAGTCTTGTAGGAGAGAGCTAAGATGGCTGCTTTGGAGTGGACTCACTGTTACATTCCCTTTTTCTTTGTTTTATTTCTGCACTGGAGTTAAGCAGTGGATTCGCAATTTAGGGGAAAAATACCTTATTGCTTAATCCACCAACATTCTGGGGGAAGAAAAGAGTGGTTGTTGCTTTGGGTTGGATGTGTATGTGTTTTTTCATTACAATTGTAATAAATTGCAACACTACAGAAACTTATTCATTTTCTACTACATTAACAAGTAAAATGAAGTAAAAACAGGAAATTATTTTCTCTATATAAATATAAATAGCAACCATTGCGCTGAATCATCTAACATCTGCGACTGGTTAATGGAAGATCTTTGTGGAAAATACTGCATTTGCATCCACACAGATAACAGAAAAATCCAAAATGTGCTTCCTACCTCCAGCTTGGAATTATTTAGTAAAATAAGGGCAAATTGAAGGAAATATTCAGTACCTAAAACAGTTTCACCATGATCAGCCTAGAAAAATAAGTTCTGTCAATACTGTGGGGCTTGTGTTTCCCCTTCTTGTCCTCTCTAAGGGTAAATGTTACCTACAACTGAAATAAAAGTGATTTGCCTTGCATTGCTTTCAGCATGTTCCTCACCGCTTTTCATGTAGAGCGTTCTCATGCTCCAGTAGCTGGACAGTCTCAATACCATCTATGTATTTTAGAGATAAACAAAGGAAGGTCTTGAAGTGAGATGCCTGGCAGCACCATGTGGAAAAATGAGCTTGCCTTTTGGCTAGGACCTAAAGGAATAGGTGCTGCTGCCATGACAGAGGGAGCTGCTCTGGGCCATGGGCTCTGAGTGGTGAAAGAGCTGTGCCTATCAGTATTTTACAGACTTGACTCAGTAAAAGGATACTAAAAATTACTAATGTTGTAGCCCTATTTAAAAGGTCATCTGCAGATTTAAGAACACCAGCAGATAAAACCAAGCCCTACCCATCAGGAAGGAGATGGTGGGTAAGAAGCAGAGCAGAATTCCAGCTGTCTCTAAGAATGACAGAGTAGCACACTACTGAATGCCTGCAAAAATACAGAGTGAGCAGGGTGACTTTACTGATTCAAGGGATCTATAAATAGATTAGCATGTTCAGCCTGTAGGCATTACTAACAAACTTTGTACTCAGATGGTTTGTTTCAGATGGTTCATGTCACCTTCCCCAGCTAGTTCCAAACATGCAACTGGCAGACTGGCTGTGTGCTAGTTAAAAGCAGATATGAATTCAGAGACAAATACATGTTAAAAGCACCTTTTCAACACTGGCAAGCTGGTATAAAGATCAGAAGAATAAACTCTGATGGGGGAAAAAAAGGCCTATGAGCATACATTTTGAAATCCCCGTCACTTTCTCCTTTGTTGCCATCTACCCCAGCTGCTAGAGTTATACTTCCCTTACCCCTGTACAAGTAGAGACTACATGCCCAAAGTAAGATGCTGGTGATGCCACCAGGGGCATCACCCCTAAGAGTGTCATGAGTATAGTGATGAAGGAAGAGCATAACACCAAGGGCTTTGTTTATGAATAGATGAGAAACATTCAGCCTACATACTTGCTTTATGCCAGGTCTGCTAAGCCTGCTAGAGAATTAATGTCTTACCATGCTCCAAAGATGAGAGTTGAGACTTCAGAGAAGGCATTCACAAGGAATTTTGGAGGCTGAATTGATGGTGTCTTAAATTAGCTGTATAGTTAAAAAAATAATTAATGACAAACAAACTGAAGCCCCTGAGATGGGATATGGAGTTGACAGAAAGGTGTGAACTAAATGGTACAGGAGCTGATTACCCTTTTGGCTTCAAAGAATCATTTGTTCTCATACAGGCATTGGAGCTCAGGGGTCCCAGTGGGTGTGGACATTCCCTAGTTCTGGGCACTCTATTTCAGTTTGAAATACATGTCAGCAATTGAAGAATAGTGTTGTTTGCAAAATAGTAAACGAATATAACATTTACCAGCTCATGGCTGGCTTTTTTTCCCCAAAATGTTTACTTTCTTCTGCAGCCTATAAGATTTCAATTTAAAAGCATCTAAAACCTGTAAAGAAGTGCACAGCCTCAAAACAACATCATTTGATAATCCTGATTGCATAACAAAAAGAACATTTTTCATGAAAATTGCAATTCTCAACCCTTTTCTTTTGGGATCAGTCAAAATACTAAACCAATGTGTCTTTTATCTGTTTCTAACTGGGATTAGGTGTATGAGCTTAATACAAACTCAGAGAGTTTGCAGAATTCCATTAAACTGTAGCAGGTGACAACTAACTTGCCCTTCCTTTGCTATAATCAATAGACATCGTACCTCTGACTTTTTACTTACAAGTTTGCAAGTGTGATGTTATCAGGCACAAGGAGAGCTCATGGGACCCTAGTCACAGTAAGCACTAGGGAAGTTCTTGTCACACCTGGGAGCAGGGTTATTTCAAAGTTAATTGTAGGTGATTTCACTAATTAATAAGGGAAACGTTAAGAAACTATGCAGGATTGTTAAGGTCTGTTCACTTGACATTGCTGGAGGGTTTTAAGTGAAACTGCTTTCCTGGACAGAGTCAGCTCTAGGAAAATTGCTACCCTTGTAGCAAGGGTAATAAAAAATAAAAAGCCAGATCTTGAAGTGCTAAATCCCACCATATAGATATGTGCAGGACAGGTGATAACTTTCTTTCATTACCTTCACTGAACTTGTTTTCAGACATCCAACACGAAGAATTTGGCTGTTTGAAGATTAAACAGCTTTTCAGGATGGCTTTTGCAACCCTCCCTACCACGAGGAAGCATTTCACAGCAGTGCTACAGTTCTGTCTCAGGGCTCACCCACTCATTTTCATACAGAGATAGATACGGTCAAAAGCAGAAGAGTTCCCACAGGCCTTGGAGCTATGGTTGTGGCTTGCCAAAAAAAAGAAAACAATGTGACTATTTTTCCAAGCTTTTCTGTTAGATTAAATAAGAAAAACGTGCGTTTGTAATCACTAAAGCTGTAGCCATGTTGCACATGAACTGGTAAGTGAAAGCCAGTATGTTACTTGGCCTCTTTTTGTGCATCCATGCTTCTCCAAGACAAACTTCTCTAAAAACATAGTTTATATAAGACCTAAGATATTGAGGTGTACCTAAGTTCATAGAATCATAGGGATTGGAAGGGACCTTCAGAGATTATTGAGTCCAACCCCCTTTTGCAAGTTCCTCCAAACTATTAGGGGCAAAGATAAATAGCAAGGCAATAAGGCCATCAGCAGCACAGTGGTCCTTCTTTTAAAATGTACTTGAGGAACTTATTTGTTACATCTGGATCCTTAGGTACATGCAAAGGACTGGGTTTTCTATTCAAAGGTAGAAGATTCCCCATGCACTGCTATTCTCGACCAAATTCCAGCTGCCCTATATGCCTTATCACAAACTGCCCGTCACTTCAACATTTTCCATAGTTACAGCTCTGACTGGCTCTTCCAGCTACCTGAGCTACTTTTTCTCCACAAGCACCTGCCCTAGCACTCACAACAGATGCTGTACTGTGATACAATGTGAAAGGACAGACAGAGATGAAGGGGAAGTGCCAAAAGCACTAGAGATGCAAAAGGATTACTTTCTAAATTCAAGGCTATTTCTCAGCAGAAGACTGTCACTGCTCTCAGTAAGTGAATCATTAACAGTGGATTGTTTCCATCAGCCTCTCTGGTGTGCTCTGTCAAATAGCCTGCAAGAAACTCTTAGCTACCTGAGACCCTAGCAATCATTTTGAGTTTTTATTTCCTACCTGGTTCATCAGCAGTTATATCAAGAAACTATTTTATGTAGCATGTCTTTATGGAAATAAATAATAATCTATTTTGCCCTTAGTGAAACTCCCGCACCCTCTCTGGTTATCCCCAGCTTGTCCAACTACATCAGCATCTCATTCTCCAAAGAAACTCACCAAGACTTTTCACAAAATGCCAATCTTTTATTGATTGCTTTCACAGAAAGATATTTTGGAATGATGTTAGTTCAAAAATGTAGGACTTATGAATACATTTGTATTATTTGTTGTATTTTCAGTTGCTCTGCTGTTTCCATTAGAGTAACATGCCACCACCCCACTTCTTTTGAATTTCTCCAAGCATCATCTGTGATTATTGCCTTATCATGCATATTCCAAAGAAGATCATCTCTCATTACTCTCAATAGAATAATTTTGTTGCAGTCTTTTGGATTCTAAAAGATAACCTGAATATGACTATTCACCTACAAATAACTGTTGGTTCCTGGCTCCTCTGTATTTGATCTAGCATGGGCACACCCCTGGAAAAGGTACTTCATATTGTGCAAGGACAGAAATGAGAGGGAAAGAGACAGTGTAATGGAACACTTATCACTCTGCTTCAGACATGTATAGCTGAAGAAACAAACTAGATTGCCTTCAAAACATCCATAGGATTTGACTCATCTCTTTCCAGAGGTCTTAGAATACAGTGAACTACATGACACATGCACCTACTTCTTACCATAAAGGCAAATGGGAATAAGGGTTTCCATTTGGGTTATACGTTTACATTAGGTAAAGGGAGTACTGTGCCAAATTATGGTCTTTGATATAGATGTTGTTAGGTTAGCTTATCAGTGCTGCAAATAACTTTAGGAGGCCCTGATCACAAAGGCTGCTCTTGCAGATGTGAGCTTTGAGGGTGAGAAAGGAAGTTTCTTCACCTGGATATTAGCGGTGCTAAAATGTTGAAGTGAAGGACAAATGCTCAGAAAATAGGAGTTAATTATCCTGAATATATAAGCAGAAAATAAGTTTACAGATTGCAGAGGTCAAATGGCTTGTAATAATGAGTGAATTAGCAGAATTGGGATTTCTTTTCTCTCTTGAGCGGTGTGTGGGAAATTTTAAACATACAGTTAACATTTTCAGGGTTCAAAGTGAATAGTCTTGCTTACAATCCAATCCCCCGTCCACTTTTTTTTTAAGAAACCACACTTAAAATGATAAGTGGAGTTCTCATATTCACATCTGCTATCCATATGAACATACACCTGGCAGTGATGTGTGTGTTTTGCTTCAGAGAAAACAACCAAACAGCTATCACTTTATACAGCACTAACAGCCTCTGTTATAAACCTGTTACATGTGTTTTCTTTACCGTAAATGAAGTGTATAGAAGTAATGCAGAATATGAAGATGAAATTTTAATGAGTCACTTCTATGATGCTAGAGAAATGTGAAGAGGCATCTGTAACGTAATTTACTTTTTAATACTCAATAAAGTAGGTTTTGTTGGGGTAAACAGGGTTGCTAACAAGTACTCTCATGATTGTTTCTTCAGTTTCTTATTTCACACATACTTTGGGACTTGGAGCAATTTTTTCCATGAATATATGCCAATCTTTCTGGGACTTCTCCAAAGTTAGGTGGTTTTTTTTGTTTGTTTGTTTCTTCTCCTTTTTCTGTTAGATCTTAATACTTTGCCATAGTTCTTTTACAATCATATATTCTGTGGCAGTGTGCTAATGTACACTGATCCTGATAAATTTCTTTGCATCCACCACCATTATCTTAGTAACTATCAGTTCTTGTTGTTTCCTGCAGATAAAAAGAGTTATGGATTTGCTTCTTTTGAGAGAAAATGCCACATTTACTTCCTTTGTGAAGTAAACTGTAACGGTTGGAATACATGAGCATACTTAGATGGTTATATAATTTTATATTTATAAAAATACACAATTTTATTTGTTTCAGTTCATTAGAGATTGTTCCATTGCAAGGAATGTAGGTATAATCAAAATTATGTGGTCAAATGAATAATGAGAAAATTCCATTTGTTTCAGCATTTCAGTTCAACCTTGCAGAATCAAAACTAGCTTTTTTGGAGGACAGTCATCAATGCATTATGCAATTTCTTTATTCCTCTTACTCAGACATGTAAGTCATTGCTCAATTCACATACTGTTTTTGTGCGCACAATGTTAGTTACGCATGCAGATTTATTCCATTTTTCAGTAGATAAACCTCTGTTGGCTTTTATGTCTGAGCCTTTTAGCCATACCTCCTGGGAAAGCAATTAAACTCCACGTGTTAGAAAAGCCCAGACTGCTCACTTTATGAAAGCACTAGCAAATCTCTCAGGATCCCCAAAGCTGTCCCCTGGCTTTCAAGAGGGATGGCATTATAAAAAGCTACAGAACTCAGCTTGTCTGACAAAAAAGACTTCTTACTGCAAAATTAAACCTCTTCTCATCTCACTGCTTTCCCAGATGGTTGCTTGTTTTCCAGAAAAGTAGCATAGCTTTCGTGTGAAGGCTTCATATTTTCATTTCTCAGAAAACTACAGGACCAGCAGTGAATGATACTGATCTGGACCGGCACCTTCAGTCAAGAAGCACAGAAACACCATAGAAGAGCCATGCCGTGGGCCCAAACCCCCCATACTGAGCATCCTTAAAAAGTGTCTCTAGCAAACATGAGCATGGCTCATACCACCTTAGTCACAATTACATTATTATTGCCAAGAATCAGCAAAGAGCTATACTATATGGGTGATATTTAAAATGCATTTTGTTTGAGTTCAGCTTTTGCCATGACTTCTTCAGCTTATTTTCATCTTCATGGGGAGTACAGTATATCTAAAAACATATTTTATCCTCTTTCCTCCAAGGACTCTCAATCATAATGCCACCAGGTCTGCCACTTTCACATAAGCATTCACATGTGTTTATAATAATCTTGTATTAACACAAGTCATATTCAAACAGAGTTTCAGATTTAAACAAACAAATAAAACTGTGCAAGCAAAAAAAAGGGGGGAAAAAGACATTGATAAATAATTTTTAATCTTGCATATACAGGCTTGTGTTACTTGGTTACATGTAAATTTACATTTGTAAATAACTGTTAAAAATTACATTTCTACTAAATAACTTTTTTCACACTCCACATCTACAGTTCTACTTTTTTTCCCCCCAACAAAATCTACTGGAATTTCCTTTGCCCACTCATTTCCTCCCAGATTGCCCCACATATTACTCAATGTCTCAACTGCAACCACTGCCCTGGAAGAAGAGCCTAACGGACACTGGTAGCTCAGTCTTTCACTAAGACTAGCAAGGATCCACTTTGTGGGACCGTACCATTCAGAATAATGCTTCCCTTCAAGCAGAGGTACACTGATGATTTGAATATAGTCTTGCTGCATTTCATTTACTTGAAGGAAAAAGAAAGATGGCCATATCGAATGGACGTCTGGAAATTTCAAGTGCTGAGGCAGATGCTCCGGGTAGCCCCAGTTTGATGTTATGTCAAAGTCAGAGGGGGCTTTGCTATAATTGTTACCATATTTATTATTTAGACTGTTGCTTCTAAAACATGCCAGCTATTTTTGAAGCTATTCTTAAATGAGAACAATTCAGGAAAAAAAAAAATAATAATAATAACACCAAGCACAAACTTCTTTCAGTTCATAGTTACATGAACACACACAAGCAGAACTATTTCCAAATCTTCCTTCAGGACTCTGCACTATTTTAACCTACCAAAAATCTTGGCAACTATTAAAGGCTGAATTAAATCACAGTCAGATGCATGTGCTTTCTGGAAGTAATTCATGCTCAAGGGGTAAATGATGTGCTGCAAGAACATTAGCCATACATCTTTCAAGTGGCCTTCATTCTTTCAGCTCATAACATTCACTTGTCCTATCTTGCTTCAGATTAAATGGCAAACCTGTCAACAGAGGAGGAGGTATTTCCCCAGAGCTGTTTATAAAATGACCAGTATGGCTCTGCTTCAGTCCTGCCTGAATACTTTGGAACACAATAACAAAGTGTCTCAAACAAAGAGTTCCACAGAAAGAGTAAGCAAACTCCAGAAGCGATGAGTAATGATGCTACAGGAAACTAACAAAGAAAGAGGATTTCTGTTGTGTATTGTAGCTCTCTGGGTGATTAGCAGGAGGCATTTCAAAAGGTCATATTTTTTTAAGAAGCCTCATTACGTTCAGATCAAAGGCAGTGCATTTGCTTTTCTCAGCCATTGTTGGATGGAGAAATCTGTTCACCAAAGAACAAGTTTCAAAGCACAGGGGTCTTAGCTGATTGCTAATTCTGCAATGGCACTTTCTGCCCTAGCAAATTACAATTGCAAAACTACTGCAAAGATGTTCTCCCCCAGATTGCTTTGGGGGAAGCCAGAATGAAAACCTATCTTTTTGTCTTAGAAATGCTAAGATGAAGAGCTTCAACTTTTTCAGCAGTTTTCCCATGGTCAGAACTATTTTCCACATTAATCTGCAAATAGTTTTAACTAACCTGTGCTGGCCTTTTTTACTGAATACACTGTGCATCCAGAGCCAATCAGCTGGAGGTGCAACCACAGCAGGTGACTCCTGCAACAAGGAGAAACTGCTGGGGGAAGGGGAACTGAGGAGAAGCAGATGAATAGGGTGGCAGTAGGAAGAACTCTTGCACCTTGCAAAGTTCTTTTCATTCAAATGGGACACAGGCAATCTGCACCTATTCACTAGCTTGCTGACCAGAAAGATTTACAGAAAATGAAGCCTGGGGTGAGACAGATGCGTGAAGAGAAAATGCAGGACAATGACAGGAAGCCACATCTGCCACCCATCCCCACAAGGCATCTCTGAGCATTCACGGCACAAACACTTGTTTGGAGAATCACAGAATCACTAAAGTTGGAAAAGACCTCTAAGATTGTCTAGTCCAACCTCCCACCCACCACCAATAACTGCCAGCTAAACCATTTTCCTTAGCACCACATCTACATGTTTCTTGAACACCTCTAGGGATGGTGACTCTGCCACCTTCCTGGGCAACCCATTCTAATACAACATCATGCTTTCAGAGAAGAATCTTTTTCCTCATATCCAACTTCAACCTCCCCAGCACAATTTAAGGCCATTACCTCTCATCACCGTTACCTTAGAGAAGAAGCCATTACCTACCTCACTACAACCTCTTCTCAGGATGTTGTAGAGTTGGCACAGTGAGCACAACAAGGACAGTTGCTCCACGCATGCCTATCATGGCCCCTATCTGCACCAGTCCAGCAGGGATATGCCAGATGGGGCACCCTGCCACCCCTCTTCCCAAACAGGAGATAATTAGGGCATGGGGATTCTAGCAGCCCAGTTTGGATCTAGCAGGCAGGCTTTGTCTTATTGAGACTGGAGAAAGGAAAGATGCCACCCGTTGGTTTGTTTACCTGATTTAAATATTTTTACTAATAGAAAACATTGCTAGTATTAAACAAAAAGCTCCTCACCCTTCTTCAAGCTCATACAAACCTGTGTATTTTTTACCACATCAACATGCAACTGAAAATATTTTTAAGGTGCCATAAATCAAGATGGTTTTAGCCATAATAGTTCTTGAGTAATGTTTTTGTGAGAAATTCTCTGGATTCCCTGTCCAGGAAATGTCTGAGATTCCTGAGGAAGAGCAGCATTAGCAGGGCAAGGTGACAATGCTCACTTTGTACCACCAGGTTTTGTTGCTGGGATAACAAAGGTTTTGTGGAAGCTTAAGCTTGAGGTATTTTGGGTCTTGATATTTCTGTATTAGTTCATAGTTCAAGAAATAAATTCTGATGATTAACTATAAATATATTTTTTTTTATTTAAAATAGAGAGATAATAGAAAAAAAATACCCTCGATTTAGCTCTTTTTTTCTTCCTTTTTTTTTTTTTTTTTTTTTTTTTTTTTTTGAGTTACAAAGGGACTCACAAGAGGCCAAAACCTTTTCAACCAACTGGACTCTTCTGTGTAGTTGGCAAGGCAAGTCCCTCAGGTCAGAGCCCAATCCATGGGGATTTTCCACTTCATCACGCTCAGGGAGCATGATGGCCATTGCACATCAGCATGCACTAACGCCCACAGATAAGTGTGATGCTCACAGACTGCTTCAATCTCCGTCAGGCTCCCACTAAGGTATTGGAGTACAGAGCAGCACTTGTGCTAGGACGGGAAGGGAAGGACTTAGGCCAAAAGAAGCTGGCAAATGCAGTTCTTTAATGAGCCATGTGCTGACAGGCCTGCTTGTGAGCTGTTACAGATGTGCACCAGGCAGCCTAATGAGATGCAGGAAACTCAGGAGGCCAAAAAGCCTCTTCAGATTTTCCGGTTATGTTGGTAGGATCAAAACTGCCTGCTCTACCTGGCATCGCTGAGCAAAGGGCCATGGTAGTGAAAACATTGCCATTTGAGGCAAAGGCACAGATGCACGTGGATTTCCATAAGGGGGAAGAACAGAGGGGATGAGTCAAGAGCCAGGAATGAGATCCTGAAGTGGCATGCTAATTATAGTAACAATTTCTGTGATTCCCCTGTTATGCAGTCAGTGATGCAGGAGCATGAGAGGAGGCCAGGGCATAAAACAACACCAGGACAAAGGAGCCAGTGAGGAAGGGAAAGCAAACTCCTGGTGAGAGAAAACCTCCCTGAAAAGTTCCTCCTGGCAACATCTCTGCTGAGACACGGGTGAGACAAAGTGCACTGCCCAACATAGCAGCAGAGCCTTCTAGTGGATCTCCTGGGAGTGAGTCAGCCTCATGGGCTGCCAGGAACCCTGACAGCCCACCTGTATCACGTGTGCCTGAAGAAGCACATAATCCAAAGAGGTGTTGTCCCAGGGCTAGAATGGCTGGGCACTGCTTTGTACAACTCCATGCTGCTTCTGCTTCACCTCTCCTGTCTCTGGGATGCCTATTTATCAGCATATTGCAGATGGTATTGCTAATTGCCAGGCCTGCATATTGAAACAGATCAAAGGTGCAGGTCTGCTTTTGTCATTGAACTACAAATTAAACATTTTTAGCAGTCTGATTGATGGAACACTAGACAGCAGAAGTCCCACTTCACTTACTTCCTGTCGTATGGGCAGGCGTGGGTTAAAAAGAGCACAGGACACATATCCAGTCCTTTCCTTGTGAAGCTACACCCAGCAGCGCTTGCCAGAGTATGAAGCTACATATCATATGCAACAGTGACATCTGTCGGCACAGGCCTTGCCCATCACTGCCTGTGTATTCTACCACAATATATTTAGTGATAGGAGCACACATCACATGCTGCTGTGATAGCAGTGCCATGCTTAGGCACAGTAGCTGGCAGGGCTGCAAGGCAAATTCCTTCTTGAATAACTTACCCTTGAGCAGAGATACTCAGTCTTGACTCAACACACTATTCTCTTTACACAGCAAAAACTTGCTGTTCGTGAAATCTTCACTCATAGTGAACTCACACAAACTTTCTTTTATTTTTTCCTCCCTAAAATGTGCCTTTGTCCAAAAATGTGCAGCTGTAGAACCTTGATGCTACATTGGGAGGAGAACAGAATCCACTGCAAAAATTTCTTCCCTCATAACCAGTGATTCTCTCAGGGAAATACCATTAGAATCAAGAGAAGCTAGTGTAATTTCTCCTTTTGGGCTGCAGAGTCCTTGGAGCTCATTGTTAAGTGAAGCTCCAGGTAACTATAGGCACCTTCTGGGGCAGGCTTATTGACAGGAAGGCTGGCTTGTCACACAAGGTTAGGAGGAGGAAAGATAAGTAGTGAGGGCAGACAAAGCTAAGACAAAAAATCATCTGAGAAGCTTCCAGTATATAGATGAGGCACATACATGGGGTTACAGATGCTGTAGACATCAGCAGTACATGGAGGTTCCTTGGATGCTCTTTGACTTTTTATTAGGGGCGACAAATGGGAAATGGCAGAAAAAAAAATCATAGCCTTCCCAACTTGAGAACCCTTGCAAAAAAAAACCTCTAAAAAGAGTCCACATTGCACTGAGTTTGCCAATGAGGTAACTGTACTGGACATAACCAAACATAAAAAAAGCATCACAAGCAAACCCACAACAATCAGTATAGTACTCACCACTTCCTTCTATCTTCTCAGAGGTATGGCTGTAAGGGCAGATACATTCCTTTCAGATACTATCTCACAACACAGAGGCTATGGCCAGCACACTCCCTTAGAGGTCTAACAGAATCTCTCACAGAAACCCAGCTGCTGTCAGACACTCCTGAACCACTTTAACCCTCCTCTCTTTCACCTGCAGGTCCTTACCTTGCACCTGCAGGCTCTTTCCTTAGGCTGGAATCATTTGGGGCCTGCCATAAATGTCAGTGCCTATGACTGAATGTAGCTATATATTTTCTATTAATCTCTGTTTTTTCATACAGATAACCCCTAAATGCAGACAAAATGCAGAGCAACTGCATCAAATCTGCTTTTAGTTTTCTATTTAAACAATTTTTCTCCCTAGAGGATATCAGCACTGTTGTGCAAGCCTCCCTCTCTGCTTTCCATCTCACAAGAGGGCAGGATCAGCTTTTTAACACAGGTCACAGGCATCAAGATTGCCTGTAATTTTATTTATTTCTATTAATGAGCAAGGTAACGGGTAATATTACATGGATGCCTCATGTATGAAAAAAAAACTTGTTATCTCCATGTCTCCTTTGTAGAACCACTCCCAAAACAGGTGTTTTAGTAGTCAAATACATTTTCTTTCATGACCTTTTCTTAGCAGAAAATGCAAAGAAAACCTAGACAAAAGTTCCCGATTTCCTAGCCCATGAAGCTGTTTCAGAGTAGTGAGTTTTGAGAGATCTAAGGCTACTCCATGGTAACTTTAGACCACTCAATTTGCCAGACCCATCTCTTTCAATGTGACAAAGTTTAAACCGCAGGACAAACTTTCCTGAGGCTGATAACTGATTTTCATCTAAGTCCTTGAGATAACAGTTCCACTGCTGCATTTCTTTTTCAGTAATCCCGTTCACTTTGACAGAAGTGAGATGCTCTCAAGGAAACAGTTAACGCCTGTGCTCTGAGGAAGGGCAGGAGCCCGCAAGTTGTTCTGTCTCTATTGCCCTAGAGAATCATGCTGTGTTGGAGGCACTTTCAGGAAGGGTCTTGGGGGTAATTTCTTATAAGTGGTCAAGATGAATCTGAATTTCTTAGCTCTTGGCTTCTCTCTAGAAGAGCAGTAGTGTTGGCATGCAGTGGGCTGAGTGGATTGTCTGCTGAAAGGGCACAGTAGGCATTTTGCTGTGATTATTCTCCCAGTAAGAGCTCACTTACAAGTGAAAGTGCAGATGAATGTCATCTAGCTCCTTCTAATGTGGGCATTAGAGACCTTATCTGTTTCTTGTTGCCTGGATGCAAACAATAAATAGGTGATTTTACTCCCTCTTTTATTTCCCTTTACATTGCTCTCTTTTCTGATTTGGGGTGGCATGTTCTAAGTGTTTTGTGGTTTGCTTCTAACTAAAGCTGCCTGCTTACAGCAGGTCCAAAATAATTATTCTAGCTGAGTATTTGGTTCAATAGCTATTATTAACTTCCTGTGATCTCTTCCTATTTCCATAATTGTACCTGAAACTGTGCAGTTCAATGCAAGAGGATAAACTGAGTCCCTGGAATACTGTGTGCTCAAGTATTTCAGGGGCATTGTTAAGTCAAGTTAATCTCCAATTTTGTTAGTCCTAGAGGGTCCATTTAAGCTGCTTTTCAGTGAAGCTATTCTTGATTATTTTAGTTGCAAGTAATTTACAAAGCACCATGTGGCTCTAAAAAGTTGTAGGGAAAAGCTTAAAAGACTACCTCCTTCAACTGAAAGATATTGGTTTGCTTTTCTGGTCACATCAGAGAGATCTGGGGGAAGAAAAAATCATGCTTGATTTTAAAATAGATTTTGATTTCTGCTATTTACCAATGCTTTTGTAATACGGTGCTATCTAGTAAAGTTTCATTAACAGTTTTTTACTTTATAGTGTCTAAATCAGTCATGTGTAAAGAAACATAAGCTAAATAATATAACCCATCAGAATTAATATGAAGTCTTGTGTAACAAAAGCAGAGGAGGAAGAAACTGTAAGGAGCCTGGATTTCCGCTGTGGTCACAGTCATTGTTATTGCCTAGTGAGAAGTGGTAGCTGATGCATTCACTGCTAGTGTCTAATAGAACTCAAGCAGAGACAAATTCTGTCTCTAGAAGAAGAGAATAGCTTTTCTATATAGCAGTGCAAGAAAATTCCCAGTGAGCAGTCAGGTCTCCTCCTGAGAGATAATGTTTGATTAAAAACAGAAGTAAATCACTCAACCATGATTTGTTTTCACATACAGGAGAAAAGTTCAGCCAATTAATGACTTCCACCATTTAAATTCCCTATCAAGAAACTTGTGGCTTTGCTGCTATCCCAGATGAACAGTGTTATGCATGCACTACATGATAATGCCTCCTGGATTACACAGCTTTTCCTGTGCAATCATCCTGCTGGGCATCATTCTTATTAAGGAGTCCCTGAAGCCAGGACTGAAGATAAGGGGAAGTAAATCCACAGATATTTTCACTGTGCTTCGTTTCCTTCTTCCTTTTATATTCTCAGAACTTCACTGTTATCTGTGCGTTTTCTTCAGCTCATTATATTGGTTGTATTTGTGAATCCAGGCATACAAGTTTGAAAGATATATCCAAAGTGAAGGCTCTTGATCTTGATTATAAGATCAGTCATTGTTTTACAAGCTAAAATGATACTTAGTTTTTAGATGGACAAAAACCATGAAGCAAAAGGAAGAAGCACAAGTGTCAGAAGGGTACTTTATGTATGACATACGTTTAAAATGTCATTCAAATTGAGACGATAAGAAACCTCATTAAGACCCTCTAGTCCTTAAAAGAAGCTTATAGTCAGTCAGAAAAAAAGACTTTTTGCACAATGTGATAGTGTTAGGGCAAAGGGGAATGGTTCTAAAGTAAAAGAAGGAAGATTTAGGTTAGATGTTAGAAAGAACATTTTTATTCATAGGGTGGTGAGGCACTGGCATGGGCTGCCCAAAGAAACTGAGGATGCTCCCTCCCTGGATGTGCTCAAGGCCAAGTTGGATGGGACCTTGAGCATCCTGATCTGGTGGGTGGCAGACGATTGGAACTCAATGATTTTTAAGGTCCCTTCCAACTGAATCAATTCTGTGTTTCTATGAAACTGCAATATTGCTTTAATCAGTTCTGCAGGTAATCTTGGATTTTTAAAGTTTCTGTAAGTATTTGACCATAGAGACAGTTTACTGTGGTCCATAAAAATACTGTGCTTCCATGTCTTGGATATGTCGTGTCATGAGGAAGCTGGCCAGCACAGTTTTTTGCATGTAGAGACTTCAACCAAAACCTCCACTCAGAGAATCACAGAATCATCGAGGTTGGGAAAGCCCTCTAAAATCATGCAGTCCAACCATCAGTCCATCCTCACCACGCTCATTGGCCACATCCCTCAGTGCCACATCCACCTTCCTCTTGAACACCTACAGGAATGGTGACTCCACCACCTTACTGGGCAGTCTGCTCCAACACATCACCACCCTTTCAGAGCAGACATTTTTCCTAATATCCAACCTGAACCTCCCTTGTCACAGCTTAGGACCATTACCTCTCATCCTGTCACTGTTGCTTGGGAAAAGAGGCCAACTTCCTCCTTGCTAAAGCCTCCTTTTGTCAGCCTACAGTTTAAGGGGATTGGACACTGAAAGAACTGTTAAAACAAGTGTAAGAAAAGATGTAAAGAAAGGGGAGACCAACAGCTTTTCTACTTTGCTTCAAATTCAGACTGGTGTCTATTCCTGCACAATTAAAATCTAGTTTGAGCTTGGACTTGGGAAGGCACCCTATCTGTGGCTTTGTTCCTAAAATGAAGCCCTGATGGATGCAGATACTTGGATGACTTTGGAGAGTTGGTATTGATGACAATGGCTTAAAGGTGGGCAGCAGTATCGCCTATGGAGGTAGATGTGCTTCTTTTTTTTTTTTAAATTCCTTAGCCTTTGCCAATATGTTCCACATATATGTGCAAAGAAAATGTTTGGAAAGATTGAAACACAAGGTCTCTCTCCTAATGCTCATCTGTGAGTTCTCTGAAGTTAAAGAAAATTGAAAAGTAAATGTTCTAAATAAAAAGCTCATTCCAAAATCCAGCTTGTATTTCCATAATCCCAACACAGCAAATTTCATAGAGAAATAACTTGCCATTTAAAAATAAATGGTTTTATTGTTTCAGAAAAACATTTTCCTAATCCAAGCTCCATATTGTCTTCAAGCACATTTTCCCATCATCTAGAAGCTTCTCATCAAGGAAGAAGCTGATTTTTGTGGTCTGTAGCTGTAAATTTTGTATTCGCTTTTGACAGTAGGGAATGTTTATTTCCATCAGGACAGTGTTCTTAATTCACTAGGCAATAGAAATTCAAAAATAAATAAATAAATAAGAAAGCAAACTGTGAATCCAGAGAAGCCTCAGTGGAAAACAGAGAAGCTATCCCACAGAACTTATGTTTTAGCAAGCTATTGGTTGTGTGCTGAGGGCCAGACATGTCACCAACAAACACAAAACTGATGCTACTAAAAACTTTCTTTAAAAACATCATTTGGAGAATGACCAGAATTTTCAAATACTGTCTGAGTCAAGAGCATTGCACTTGGGGAGAGGAAAGGTCAGATTTCAGCCTGTATAGAAAAGAAAACGAAGCTCGTTATGATTCTAATAGAAAAACACCAAAAGACAATAACATTCATAAGCTTGAAGTGTGTCAGTGCTTATAAGCGTGCAATTACTCAACATGGTAAAACTGATCACAGCTCTTTCTAAAATACAAATTATGTCATAAAATCAATCATTTAATTAATGCAGGAAGCAAATACCATATACTAATCCAAATTTCTGTAATCAGTCTTTCAGAAGGACAACATATATATATGTATTTATATATATATGTCCAGCAGAAAGGAAACAGGAATGCTGTAAGATATGCACAGTGAGTAAATAAACATATGTTGCGAACAACAACACATTTAATGTGTGTATTTTATTACATGCGATACAAACATATCATATATATAAATTTATCTCATATATAAATCTATTATTTGCAATAATATTAATTTTATTATAAATATTTTAAATTGTGTAAATAGGTCCCTCAATTAAAATTAAAAAGTAATAATGATTATCAAATTTTGCTGTGAATGCCAGAGTTCTCCCTGAGGCAACACTAGTCACTATAAAACTAGTATACATGAGTTTTGAGTTGAATATAGTTAGCACATTTAGGGAATCTTTCATTTGAAATGAAGTTTTACATGGTTGGGTTTTTATGCAACAGAATCTTCATCCTTTGTAGAGGAAACAGCTGACGTAAAAAAGCATTTCTTGTCTTTTACTGCTGTGAATGGGTCAGAGTTTGTGGGTTGCACAGCCATTCCCTCCCTCTTTTGTTTGCTATTGGGACATTTATATCCTTCCTCTGTGAAGACAGAGAGCAGCTCAAAGCCAACTTGCTTCGCTGCTGGTTGAACTAAGAGGAGACAGCAATAGTCTTGAAAGGAAGAGCCCAAAGCTATACCGTTTAGAGAGGAACTTATAAATCCTATACATTTTGCCAAATGCACTGAGCGTATTTTTATGTGTGTAATTTATAAATCAGCAGTCTCAAATGAGCTTAATACAATATAAAAGGAACAGTGAAATAACCGTTTCTTGTCTGAGCTTCTACTTTACATACAGTACATGGCACAAATCACCAGTCTTAAATGAGAATTTCATACACTATGATGCACTAACTGAATCTAAAGGAGCAGAAGATTGCTTTCTGACATGTCTTGTAAAAGGAATATGCTGATGGAGGTCACAATGTTGCCTTGTATCATACCAATTATTATATTTCTTTACTGAATTTTGAGGTAAAATTCATCCCTTGAATAACAGATCAAATTTGATCCAGGAACTTTAAATAAATCCTCAGTTTTGTATTGAAAAGTACTCACTATTTAACCTGGCAATTTAAAATTCAGATCTCTCTGATGTGGAAAGAGCTTGTTAAATTAGACTACTGATGATCAGCTTGAATACAAATTAAACTTTACCCTTCTTCCTCTTATACATATAATTGATTAAAAAAAAAAAAAAAAAAAAAAAAAAAAAACCACAAAATTAAGTTCACATAAGGTGTTTACATAAGCACAGAAGGTGATGGAATCATTTATGTTTTCTAATCTTTTTTTTTTTTTTTTCACATCCAGAAATACTTTTAACACCTACTGGTGTTAACCCTCATGGTCTGTGTCTAGAGATTTCCTCCATCAAAGGAGGCTGCCTGCCTCCTTTGTCATTCTGCCTCCATGCCTGATATTACCACCTTCCTGGAAAACTGAGGCAAGGTTTTGACTTGGCAGTTAAGGTCATACTTACATTATGCAGTTATGATGGAGGCAGTTTCACAGTATGATCTTAATGCTTCTTTCATTTCTATCCATATATATTAAGGACCAACTGGATTAGTCTTACATTTTGTGGCATCTGCATCTTCTTGCTTTGAGGTTATTCTTACTACATCCTTATGCTTTCTGACATCGAAGTACAACTAAACATAATGATTAATATATTTTCCCCTTCTGACAAATTCTTTGTTTACTTGTAGTATTCTTTATTGGAAGAATATGTGTCCTGCAACTGTTCAGGTCAGGCAGGATGGGGCTCTGAACCACCTGATCTCACTTTAGATATCCCTGTTCATTGCAGGAGAGATAGACTAGACTATTTTAAGCATCCCCTCCAGCACAAATGATCTTATGATTCTGTGACTCGATGATATTTGGACTCTGAGCTCTTCAACCCAGTTGACTTCACTGGATACTCAATTCAGCAGAACAAAATTCATACTAAAGTTCTGCAGTTAACATACTAATGGTGTTGATGAGTAGTGAAGTTAATGAGAGAAAGGATGGTGATGGCTGTTAAAGGATTCCACTGGTCTTTCAATTAATAAAAATCCCATGTATTGCTAATTATGTGTTGTCAATCATAGTGAAATTAATTCAATCAAAATGCTCAAAACTAAAATATTTGCTGTTACAATTCTGCAGTATTTAGAGACAGTGACATCCATGATCATGCATTCTTAAAATTATCTTCAATTATAACTTAATCACTGTCTTAGAAACTTCATTCAATTCCCTTTTTCCTCCATTATAACTGAAAACAAAAAGGGATGCCTTGCTGTCTTTTACACTGCCACCTTTTTGCTCTCCCACACTTATTATTGTTCTCACCAGCACCTGGAAAGCTCTTTGTGAAATATGTGGTTTATGCTTACATTCATACACGTGTATCAGCAGGTGCTAAATAGGGAGACCTTAAATTCCAGCATGGTTTAAATAAATCTATTTGCATAGCTGTGTTATGTTCTCATTTGCTTCTAAAGTAAAGAACAAAGGTAAAAAAAAACATTAATTCCATTGTGAGACCCCCAGAGGCTGCTCTCAGAGAAGTCTTCAACCCTCCAATTTAAAATGTCACAGGACACACTCAGCCACCATCAGCAGCAAAGGCTCAGGACCGTGGAAGCAATCCATGTTCAAGCCCTTTTATTCACCAAGGCAAAGTCAGTGGGTTGGCTGAGAGGTTTTGATTCAAGGTACTAGTTCCTGGGGTGGTTAATGCAACAAGCTATATCTTTCTTGGAAGACGGTCCTTCCCATGTTTTTCTTACTAAACCCTGAGACCTTCATTTCATAATGTTTTGGATCAGTGCTTTCAGTATATATTTTGTTACGATTTTTTGCTTCCAAAATAAAGGAGTTGAGTGGTTTAGGGTTGTTCTCTTTTGTTTTTGTTTTTTTGTTGTTGTTGGCTTTTTGCATTTTACATACTATCTGAAGAAGTTCTTTTCATTCCCAGTAAACATTTACTTTGATAAACGGAAAACGATACTCCTGTGGCTATCACAACAAAGTAAGGAATAATAATCCAAGTTAAAAATAAGCTTATGAAAAACAGTCTCCCATGGGAAAGGGCAGAAAATTGGTTGCAGTTGAACTAACATTTATCTTGAAATGACCTGAATCTGCTATTTGTTACACAGCTTCTGCACACCCTCAGGCAAGTCTGAATGCCTTGATGCTGCCCCCTGAAGCCGTGTTCTGTGTATAAAGAGGCAGCGTGTTTTCTCATATTCGCAGCTCTTTTGTATCCAAGTAATATTTGTCTTTATAACAGTGCTGTAGAAAGCATACATTGTATCAGATTACTCATTTATAATATTTATCCTTCCTTAATGAAGAATAATGGAAGTACATCCCTAAATAATGAACTTGCAACCAAGTTTGTAGGCAAAATCACACAAAAATGGCACATAATGTCCAGTATAGTCTAGGCTAATATCATACAATCATAGAATGTTGAAAAGAACCCTAATGATCACCTAGTTTCAAGCCCCTTGCTGGCTCACCAACCAATAGACCAGGCTGTCCAGAGCCACATCCAGTCTCTTTTTCTGTGTACCATATATACCAATTATACCCTGTCCATTCTCTTCTCAGTGAAATAGTCCCAATCCTTTTTCACCTTTCTTTATACGGTGGATTTTCCCATCAATCATATATGTTATGTTTCCATTAATTTGGACAATAAATACTGTACCATAAAGCAGAGAGAAATTTTGAAATAGTTCTGAGTAAACAGAAAATAATATTTGATTTTATTTTTCTTTTGTAATAGATACAGAAACATCCAAAATAAAGAGATATTGACTGGATGAATGGACTACAAAACTAGCGAAAACCTGGTTGTATTGTGCTCCAGAGTAGTCCCCAGTTCAAAGCACAGCCAGTAACTAGTTGCAAGTGGTGTTTCTCCAGGGTTCCTATTATTTGATACCTTCACTGATGACCTGGATGGTGAAGAAGACTGTGTCCTCAACAAGTTCATAGATGATACCTAACCTGGGCAAATGAATGAGAGCAAGGCTGCCACCCATAGGGACATCAACAAGCTGGATGAAAGGGGCTGCCAGGAACCTCAGGGCATTCAGTAAAAGACTACCTTAATGCACCAGAGCAAACTGGTAGTAAAGGACCACGAGGCTGGAGAACGTAAATCAGGTGTTTCTGCCACTATGACAAACAGATGACACAGGACATCTATACAGGTGGAAGACAGAGAAACAATTCCTTAATCATTTTCTATCTGCAACAATCTAACAAAATGCATGTGATAGCATCGTGGACTTTGCAGTTACAATATACAAATATCTTTCTTTCTTGGAAAAGATTGACAGAAAAAGTGGTATTGAAAAGAAATAGTTTTATTACTTCATTTATATGGTAGACTTTTGTGGTCTTCTCTATAAAACATAACTAATATCTCTGAAATAATAATGAATGGATGCAGAAATGGCTAACAGAGAAATGGATTAGAAAGTAAAGGGTTCAAAGAATGAATCTGAAAGTTACAAGGTGGCTAAGTGAATCATTCAAATGCCTTTTAAAAGTCAGAATGACATCTATAACATCTTGATCCAGGGAATATTTATATGCTGGTCCCAAGAAGGGGAAATCTGCACCTCTGATGGGGGGGCAGAGTGGGGAATGCAGCTAAAGACAGCATAAGCCAACACTGATTTTCGGCAGCCACCTTGTGTAAAAAATGGAAATTGCAGCTCTCACAATATCTTAGTAAATGCTGCCTTGTCTCAGTAAGATAGAAGAGTTACTTTAGGCTCACATATGTCGCTACTATTCCCAGTGGATTCATTCACATATGTTATGTCAAGGGGCAAGTGCTCTGAATTAGGGTGAGTTTGCACTGATATTCAGTTTCTAGGAGGAGGAAATATTGTGTGGAAGGAAAACATTACTTTTAGCTCCCATTTTTTTGCAACTTGAACTAAACACAGAAATCAAGGGGGGCCTTTCCATTTACCTGCACTCAGGTCACATCCTATTAAAAAGTAATTGTTCACAGTGTGAAAATGATATATCTTCTATTCTTCTTTTAGAAAAATGTTACCATTTTTGTTGAAAGAGGAAATCAGCAGAAATCAGTGGGGTCAGAAATGAGGAATGGTTATCGATTGAGCTATGGTGTGCAGTCCTAAAATGCTCCTATTTGATGACACTGCATCTGCTCCAGGCACAGAAAAGAAGACAGGCTCTCACTGGACTGGGAAAAGTGCCTTGTCATTGGTATAACCCTCATTTCTCTTTTCTCAAATCATACATTTAACTTAAACTTGAGGAAAGGACACAAGTGACAGTTATCATTGTCTGTGACAGATCTGTAGAAATTTCATGGGTTGTTTCCCTATTCGCTGAAAAAAAAAAAAAAAAAAAGCAGCCTGCTGTTCTGTGCTAGTATTATCATATCTTCCACCTCACCGCCTCTGAAACGATGACTTCCACTTGGCTTATCCAACTGAGGGCTGGCATCACACAGCAGCCATCTGAGGGGATAAACCTTCACTGTAGCACTTCAGACAGTTTACCTGTTTGAATATTTAAATAGAAACAGTTAACTCAGATGTGCTTCAGGTGCCAACCTGCAAGCTTGCTCCTGAAAATTAAGGCCTCTGCCCTTGAGTGAGATCAATATTCCCAGCTTTTCTCCATAAGAATCCACCAGATTATAAAACCCATATTTTGAGGGGCAACAGAGGCCCAAATCTACTTATGAAGATAAAAGACTTTGGCCAGGAGATGTTGGGCAATGTTTTCCAGTGGTAAACAGCAAGTGTTCCACTGTTGGAATCAGTGGGACCCAGGGAGTAAAACGCAGTTGTGCACTCTGCCAACAAGCCAGCGTCCATAGAAATATTCCCAGCTTTTTGTCCCACAGAATTTTAAACAACAAAAGATACTTCAGTGAAAGCAGAAGCAACAAAATAAACCAAATCAGAAGTCAGGTTTTGACTCCAGCCTGTCAGGAAAGGAAGCAGGTTGTAGTTTAAGTCAGTTGTGAAAGAATCATGGATTGTACTGGTGTTCAGCAAATGAGATCAATGGGATGTAACAGCAATATCGATATGATAAATTAGAGGAATTACTCTAAACCATCAAGCAACAGGGGACATGAATTACAGTTGGGTATTTTGTTTACAGGCCAGGAGAGGTCAAACTACTATTATTACTGCTCATCGGCTTTCTCCCACTCAGATTGCAGCGTAATCGTGGGCATTGTGGATGGCACAGTGGTGGAAATGGGAACACACACAGAGCTGATGGGGAAAAAGGAGCCAGATTATTCACTTCCAACCTCACAGGTGCATTTGTTATTATTACCAGTATTATTTGTATAATCATAGCATGCAGGATGATATACCACAGACTACTGAGTCACCACTGAGCACAGTTTTAGTTGTGGGAGGTGGAAATATATTCACGCATAGATGCATCTGTTGCTCAGCAGCTGTACAGTACTGGATTACTTTCTGTTGCATTGTGACTTGCTTAGTTGTGAATGTTTCAGATGACCTTTAAGAGACAACCCAGTTCAAGACTCATTTCCAATGGGAAATCTCTTCTGTGCTGTACCATCAGTGCTACCAGACTGCCACTTCCAAATTAGGCTTCACTTTTCTTAAAGTTCAGCTCCTCTGCAATCTGCCTGACACAGTGGTGCCTATAATAATCTCAGGCTGATGTGTGGGTGAGGTTTCATTGTTCAAAATGAGCTCTAAAGACAAGTGCAGTAGCTTAGACTGTAACTGGGAACTTTCTGTGTTGTTGGAGCCAAATTAAAACCAAATCAATGGGAGGATAGAAAAATCCCCTACACTGCCTGCAATAGGGATACAAAAATGGTGCAGTCTGCTAGGTATCTACAGTTTTTGTACAGATATATAAACAGCTTGGACCACTTTTCTCGAGCTAGTCTATATCCATCAGCAAAATGAGTACAAATGAAAGCACTGGAAAGACAGAGTGAGGCTGGGTATAAAGAGGTTCTCCACCATTCCACCTAATGAGGGCTAAGATATTTTCAACAAATAGTTCTGGCAAACAGAAATGTGCTGGCAGCATGACAGAAGACACAAAATCTTGGCCAAGTACATTGTCAGTTCACATACCATTTGTCACAGCATAACATTAGACATTTCTGTTTACTACAACCAAGTTAAAATTTTTACTAAAAGTAGTGGGACTATGTTTTCAGAGGTTACTGAAGCACAGTTTGAAATCTATGTTCTGTAAAATGTCTTTAAAACTTATACTTATCTGGCCTATTCAGGAATGTCATATGAACCAATAAGTAGATGTGGTTCTACCATGGCTGGAAGTGCACTAAGGCAGGAAGTCCTTCTCGCACATTACCTAGAAGTGCATGACGTTTTCCCACTAAAGTACGTGTTTATAGTTTTACCCAGAAATAGCTTTGAGAAATCTTGCTCATTAGATCTTAGATCTAATTAATTTATTTATTAATTATAAATTCTCATTAGATGAATAAATTCAAAACAGAAGACTAGAGTAACAAAAGCTGAAATAAAATATTTATTTGAATTTCTTATTTCTGCTTTATAGAAATCTCTGTCCCAAATGTATTTCCTAAAGACACTGAAATAAACAAGTATTTATAGTCATTTATAGGGCCAGAAGGACTGGCTTTGAAGCTAGGTGAGGGTCTCATTTTGGCAAGCCCTGGTTGTCTCCAGGGATGGAAATCCCACAGCCTCTCTGAGCAACCTGTTTGACCACCCCACTGTAAACAGTATGTTCCTAATTGCTCAGTCAGAATTTTCTTTATGCATTTTAGGTCTGTTGCACCTTATTCTTTTGCTGTGTACCTCAGGGAAGAACCTGTCTCCATTTTCTCCTTATCTTACCATTAGGTATCTAAAGATGGCTGTTGCTACATTTCTTTTCTACAGACTGAACAATCCCACTTATCTCAGTAACACAATAGCTTCTTATATGAGTTGTGTTTATCTCTGTAGCCTTCTTTTGCACTCACATCAATATGCCAGTCTGTTTTTATAGTAGAGAAATTGGATTTAGGCACTGTCTTCCTGGAACCTTCTCAGTTTCCAAACAGAGAATTACCACTTTCTTCCACCTTCTACCCACATTCTTACAACAGCCTCATATGCTTCTGTCATTATTTGCTGCATGGGCAGACTGATCATCATATTCACCATGTTGTCCACAGGGTCTTCAAATATGTGTGGAATGAACTTATGCAATAAGGAAGACTGATGAGCCAGCAGCCAGAAGTCAAAAACTGGCAGTGAGACTGTCCTGCTGGATAGTCTGTTGGATAGTCAACACCATGGTCAAGAAATCATACAAGCATGTTCTGAAACCATATGTATATACACAGTTTTTCAGTGTGAGGCTGAAATATGTGCGTATATATGTATCTTGATGTATATTAAATAGATGTAGATCAGCATAGGTCAGACTTCAGCCTGTCAGATCAAAGCAAATTTATAATGACTGTGTACTGTAAGCAAGGTTGCATAAAATTCCTTTTTTCTGGTATTTTTGTCTATGGAAATATCCTACATAAACATCATTCTTCTAACTTCACCATAACATTCTATTTTAATATTACTATCATCAAGAGTGAATTTATTTTACATTATTTTACATTAGTCTGTTAGAATAATAAAAGAACCAAATTAATTCTAGAACGATCTTAAAATTCATAATCCTCCCCAATCTGCATTGCATATGGTCTGCAAATATCCTTTGCATTTTTGCTCTTATTTTTTGCTTCTTATTTAAGATATCATCTTAATGTTTATCTGCAGGAAACAATTTTATTAAAAGCACTATATGTAAATGTTTAATTCAAATTGCAAGTTTCTCCATTTTTCTTATGCATTGGCCAAACCCTATTACAATGAACAATCTGATGTCATGAATATTTATCCTAGCACACTGATGATTTGTTACAGAAAGGTTAGATTGTGTCTTCAACATAAATTTATTTCCTCAGTTGCAGTTACAACTAACAGAATCCATATTGACACGCTAATGGTGTTCTTCCAGAATGCACATTAAATCCCAAGGACTTCTATAGTTTATAACATTACTGTTTCTGGAAATTCTACATGTAGCCTTCATTTTCAGTCTAGAAGTATTCATCCAGATACTATCTTCCACCTTTCTATACTCCACTAACAAGACCATGACTAAGAACTGTAGGAAACAGGAACCCAGTGTCTTTTCCATTACATTAATTATATTTTTCTAATCACTTAAATCTTGCAGGTAGGTCTTGTGTTCAGCAGAATAACTTGTTGAAAAATTAGTCTCCACTGATTGCTTAAATTGTGATGGATTTAGTGTCTGTAGCCAAGGAATCATGGTATGGAAGGTGAGGAAGTGTTTGCTGTGGAACAGTTTTGATTTGGTTGTTCTTATTCTTACAAGCTACTGCAATAAACCATGTGTACCATGTAAAAATAGCATTGAGTACCTAATAGTGTAAAAGGGAAATGTAGGCTGTGGACAGATATTCTCTTTCAAGAATTGCATTGCAAAAAATTGGGAGAAATTCAGAGAATGTTAAGACATATCACTTTTAAAATTTGGCTTATCAGGGTTGAAATCAGGCACACAAATATACACCAAGCTTCTTTATTACAAACCTTTAAAGGAAATAGTTTGATTCATGTTCTCCTTTTAATGCATCAGCTTCTATCAGAACAAGATGAGAATGAATATTTGAAATAGTTGCTAATTACCTGCTTCTGGAGTACCTGTCTGTTTCAGAGGAGTGCTTGGTTGAGCACACCCTCAATTAATCATTATCTTCTCACAAAACTTCCATAACCAGTCATGGCACTGAAATGCAGTGGGAATACAGCTTCCTTTCAGTAATCATCTCTACTACCCCAGCATACTGTGGTCAGTGTTTGTTTGTTTATCTCCAGTACACATTATACACATAAATGCACAGAAAGTTTGCAAGAATTGCTCCCGTTTGTCCATCATCCCCATTTCTCTGATTAAGACACAAGACATTGTTTCATATTTTTAGCAGACATAACTCAGCCTGCCAAGAGCAAATGATTAATCAGATCCTTAAAATGACTTAACAGCTGTAAATCAAGTAGCAATTTTAAGAAGCAGAGCTCATGGACGAAATAGCTGTTCCATTTGCCAGGGAGAAGAAAGATATATTTAGTCACCTCTGGATGTTAAAATTGCTTCCCCATCAGATCTTTTAGAAGGTCAAGCTGATTATTTCCCAGACCTTGTCTGCATGATGCTCCTGAAAAAAATCCCACTGCATCTTGCATAGATTTCCACTTCTCAGGATTCCTCAGTGTCACTGCCACACATCTAGTTGAAGCAGGACCTTGTGTGAGCAACACTGTGGTGTTTCCACACCCATGTCCTGGGCTTTGTCCCCCTCATCCCTCTGGGGCTCCTCCCACTGCCTGCTTTTCATGCTCCTCCTTGCATCCTCACATCTGCTGCTTCCAGGTCCATAACCTAAAAGAAAGGAAGCAGTTCTAGCTGAAAGCAACGATTTTGTTCCACAATCACCTATGTATCTCTTTGTCTTCTATCTCAGAACTCATGATTATTCTGGGAGTTCAGTTTTATCCATCCCCTGCACCAGATCTAGCAGGCTGTTTCGGGGTGTTCACAGTATACAAGTGGTATGCATTTCCCAGAGTGATATGCATTTCCCAAAGAGAATAGCTGTTCTCGAGATGGTCAAGGTACCAACATAGGCTGTAGACTTAGAACAGTTAAAGACTGAAGTTGCAGAATAATTATTCCTGTGTAACTATTACCCAGCAGTGTTTGCTGTAGCCAGATGAGATTCTACAGCTGATCTGGAAGTAGAGCTGAATTCATCTTCTTGTTACTTAACAACTAACTTCTGTTTAAGAGGCCTGTTGCTGTGTCTGATGAAGGTAATGGAGCATCTGTGTTCTTTAGGGTCAGATCAATCTTTCCAGAGAAGAGAAAATCTGTATTTCATGATCTTCGCAATACATGTGCATAAATATTTTTAACTATTGCCTTGAAATGCTTTCTTTAAGCCACTAAAAGGTATTTTAGATTTGTCTGAAGCCTTTTAAAGACGATTTTGAAGTCATTGCCTGAAAAAGTATATTATTGCTGTTGAGACAACAAGAAAGCACTCAGTTGAAATCAATGCCTGCATTAAAGCAGCCTGTTTACTGTTGGCTGGAGAAATACTTGAATAATGAAACTTTTTCCACACCTTCATTTTGCAGTTACCTTCCCTCCACTCCAGCCCTGGAACAATAGGCTATCTAGTTTCTCATTCTATCCTGCAAATGATCTTCAATTGATCAGTAACTATAAGTCAATCTGATATATAGGACCACCCAAAAACTCTACAACTAACATGTCATCATTTTGAAAGGGCTAATTGCTGACCTTCTTTCCTTTCAGGCTGCAGGTTGTAGGGCATGATAAGATTTATAGAGCAAGCAGAGCTCATAGAGAGAAAGAGGTGGTTCAGCATATAGGACATGAAGAAAATGTAAAATCCAGGCTACAATTAGAGTCAAATACTGCCTTTGCTAGGAAAGCAAAAAGTCAGCTTTTTAAAGCAAGCCTGAAACTGCACTTGTAATACTGCTAAAAATGTAAAATTGTCAGCAAAAAAATAGCACAGAATAATTCTGTAGCAAATATAAATCAGCATTGCTTGACTGGAGTCAGTGGAGCTATGCCAGCTTACAATAGGTTAAGCTCTGGCCTCAGATGGACATTTGCATGCATAAATCAAGTAATTGCATGCACAAACTGATAGTTAATGTGATTTGCATGTGTAAGTGTTCACATTAATTAGCAAGAGCACTATTGAACTATTGCATGTGGTGGTTTTTCATGTGCAAACAGATGCACTTGCATACACTGAAGATTTTGTTAATAATAGTGTGGGAAGGAGAGAAGAGGCCTCTTACACACTCAATAACCCCTTTTCTTCTCCCACTGCCCTCACATGCTCCCATAGGAGAACCTCTGCTTTGATAAAGAAGAAATAATACTGTAATTTTGATGACAAAGTTAACCAGAGAAAGGGGGGGGAGGAAATCTAATTCTGCATCTGTTTCTGTCATCTCTGTGTCAGTTTAGTGTTGGCATTAAGTGTGGGTCAGCCTTAAGTGATATCAATAACACAATAATAAACTTAGCAGAGTGCATGTTGCTGTAAAAAAAGGCAGCAAACAACAGAGTAAGTCATGCCTGGGAGAAAACATGTTTCAGACAGGTGAGAAAGCAGTCAATGAAACCCAAACTTTGCTTCTGGGAGCTTGACACAGAGTACATACATTTGAGCACCCAAAAAAATCATATTAAAGCACAAAGAGTGAAGAGAAAAAGGCTTGAGCTGTGGAGATTGTAGTTTGTCCTGTAGCCTTCCAAAGATTGAAAATTCTCAGCTCTTGCATGACAAGGTCAGCCAACTACACAGACAAGTGCCAAAACTGTGTCTCCCAATAGGTATATGTATGGGGAGAATAGACTTTTAATTAGCCCAGTTCCAGGAAGAGCAAAGAATCAGTGAGGAGGCAGACAAGATGCATCAATTTTTATATTTCAACTGAACTGTTACAGAAACCTCAGACAAATGACAGAGATTGAACAAAAAAATTGCAAGCAGCAGATCTGCCCATGCAGTCTCATTTCTCAAGAACTGAAACAACTTAAATGATTTGAAAAAGTCAGAACATCTTGTTTTGATATTTTCAAGCTGAAATTTCCTCTTTCGAAGCACTATCTTCAGTTCAAAATGAACTTGAACTTTACAAACAGCAATCAAAGAATGTTGAATAACGCAGAAAAGAGAGAATTTCTCTGATTTGGACCAACTTTGAACTGTATTTTGTTTGCATAGTTTGTGGTTCAGCTGTCAGACAAAAAATTGCTGTGATTTCAATGGCATTAATTCTGTATTCCAGTCTGAACTGAAGCCAGTAGACATAAAATCCTAGGATGGGCTGACTTTCTGAGACTGCTGTTAAAATACAAACCAGAATGAGGGATTACAAAATGTCAGTGTCCTAACAAGGGTAGCGTGATTCTGCCCTCCAAACATATCCCTTCCAGCTTTGTGTGACTATAGCAATTCTGTGCACAGACTGATGACGCACTTAGCCCAGGAGAATGTTCATAAAAAAATAGAAAATAATATTGAGTTTTTGACAGATCGCTTTACACACTTCTGTCAGGAGGGATGAGGCCATGCAGAATAACTTCTCTGACATGTTCATGGCCTCTTATTTTCCTCCTCTTCATTTCTCCACTCTCTTATAGTGCTTGCTGTGAGCCAGGGGATGCGATTTAAAATTAAATTAATACTTAATACCCAATAGCAAACAGTACTATTTTTTTAATTACCTGATTATATGTTACTGGAACAAGGCATAGAGACATAACATAAAACATCTCTATCTTTGGTTCTTCTTTTCAGTATGGAAAGCTGCTGATATCTCCTATGGCATCTGTGCTCCCTGTTACAGGAATGCTGGAGATCATAGCACTGTCATGGCCAATAAGGATGAAAAGGGACTGCATGTCAGTGACACTTTGGGTCACTTTGAAGATGCTGTGATATCCACTGCTTTCTGTATGGCAGCTTTCCCTTCCACCTTTTCCAAATTTTCCACAATGGAGTTCTGTAATGAAGGGTATAGGCGCTACCACTGTGACACATACAAGGTACCAACACAGTTACACAGTATCAATAGAGTTACACAAACGAGCCAACAACTGTCATATTTCACATACACATATCATGCAAACTTGATAATATCCTCACCCATTCAGGAAGATTGATAATATTCTGTAAAGAGCACATTTAACAATTAACACTCAGGAAAAAAATCACAAGGATTTATTGCAGAGAATTAAAGGAGAGAAGCCAAACACTGTCAGTAAATATAGAGGTAACTTGTGTAAGTCTTGGAAGTCAATCAGGAACTTTATGAAACAGTCTTCCTCCTGAAACACATCACACCGAGAGCTGCAGTTCTGTGGAGTGGAGTAAGGGCAAAGCCACAATATACTACCTTTATTGTGTTCTCTACATAGAAACACAGAGCCATCCTTCCCAGTCACATAACCTCTAACTGATGGAAACTTCTTTTCCTCTAGCCAATGCAGCAGCTACCAAAGTGCTAAGAAAATGCCAAAGCAGGATGCCAATGGAAAGAATGAGTGGTAGTTTTTTCATCTTGTTTTGGGTTTTATTATCTTTGGCTAAAGATAGCAGCTGAAGCTGTGAAGAACATCTGTTTCATTTGCAGAATACTTTTTGGGGAAAAAAAAAGAAAAAAGGTATTATAAAAGTCCACAGAGGCTGTATGTGTCAAGAAGAATTCAGGCAATCACGCCATATTAACCTGAGTGATCCCAGTCATTACTGGGAGTTCTGAAATGGCATGCATTGCCTTTTTCATCCCTTTTGCAATCATCCCTTCAGGTCTGTTTTGTTTGGTTTTGATCATTTTAAAGATTAACTCAATTATTAATGTTCACAGAAGGGAAAGGCTACCAAAAACCTGTATTAGTATAGAGGAATACAGAACTTCCTAAGGAGGAAACAGCCTTCAATACCAACTTGAGGGAGAAAAACAAAAAAAGAATGCAGAAAGAACAGAGCTGCTATGGCATCACGCACTTATCTTCGTTATGCCTTTTCACTTTTTGCTGTGATCATCATTTCCCGTATTTAAGTATTTCTTATGTTGGAAAGTTGTCACTTTTGTCTGAATAGAGGTTAATTGCTGTCCTATGGGATTTATTTATTTTTTAATTTGAAACAAGCTTTTATTTTTCTAGTTTTCCGACTTCCAAATACTTCTCTTCTGATATATGAGAGAGATATATTGTTTACTTTGAATGACCCACACAGAGTAAGACCAAGATCATGCTGATTTATGAGACAGGAATGAAAAGATAAGTGTACAGTTGAGCTACCCTCCCACTAAAATGGGCAGGAATGTACTGACAGACTGACTTCTAGTGAGTATAATGGAGAAGTATGGTACTGGCCTTCAATACTCAGTTGCCTTGTGTGGAGAATGCTACTCTTACAGTTTCCAGAAGACTTTTTAGCCCTTTACTTGTAGAAGGTGTCTTTGGTCTTGTAAGATCTGGGCAGGATAAGCTGTAACAGTAGATGTTCTGTATTAAAAATAATAACATATTTGAAAGTCTTCTTCAACTAGTCTTCTGCCCTTAGCTTCATCTGAACAATAACTTGTTGTGAGTTAGCTGACCTCTCCAACTCCACAATAACTCATCTTTTATACAGATTCACTTCTGGGAAAAAAAGAGAAAGATGTAGCACTAGGTGTTCGTTTCCACTCACACGTGTGGAGGCTGGTTAACACACACTCACTGTGACCACATACTTGGTGTATTTGCACACCAAAACATTAGGTATGCTTAGGAGTTCTCTGAGGGTGCAGAGTGTGTCAAGTATGCAAGGAAATCAGAGCCTGGTGGAAAGGATTTGAACTTTTTTCAGGACATTATGAAACATGCCTTGCTAAGAATTTTACTGTTACATTGGGACCACCTAAAAAAAGTTTCTCAGTTTGCCAGTGTTTATTTATCCCCTCTTCTGGATTCCCTTCTGTCCCCTTGCCACTAGATTTATTTAACTGGAAAATGAGCTGCCTCAGCACATTCTGCATTTTGATCCAAAGCTTTTCTGTGGACGACACATTTTTGGATCCTGTCTGATTCTTTTGTCATAAATCTGGCAAGAAACTGTATTTACTCTTGTTGTGCTTCAGCATATATGCTAGTAATATCTGGGAAGATATTGGCACTTTGAGACAGATCTGAAGAGCAGATGATTAAATATTTTAATTAGCTCCCCAAGAGGAGGAATGTCTGGCCAAGAATGTTGCTATATTAGAAATGTTTAAGTACTAAATGTAGTTATTCCAGAGGTGTATGTAATGTGTCCACACAGAGCCAGAGTAGAGAATTATATCCACGGGCAGAGTGTAACAAATGAGCACAAGGCATAAGAGAGGCCACTGGTGAAGGGGGACACATTTTTAAAAGATGACTATTAAAATGAAAGCCTCTCTTTTTCTCCCCTTTTCCACTAGGAGCAAGTCCAATGGTGTTAGCAATGTTGTGTATAAGAAGAAGATGGCTAAAAATTAAATTTGCTCCTCTTTTACACTCTTTTTTTAAAGAGTATCAAGACTGGAGCTTGGATATAATAAAGAACAGAGAAGGATATTATTAATAAAGAATAAGAACTAGGAAAGAATTTTTTAAAATTTATTAAGCTTTAGCCTGTGTTTTGTAGACTTCAAAGTTGTTGTCTTTCAGTGTGTATAAATGATCAGTAATTCACCAGCCTATCTTAATAAATACTCAGTACTAATAAGAAGGTAAAAGAATGAATCACCAGTGCCATTGCATTTCCAGAAGACAGCTGTTGGCCACCATGGTGATGGGAACTGCATGTTCTGTTAGTACCAAAGCCAGAATACTCAGCGGATGAGGAGAAGCACAAAAGGAGTTGGACCACAAATTTATGTTCAAAACAGCAAGCAATTCACTGGAGTATTATGTTTACAGAGACTATGAAGGAGAAAACCATATCAAGGAAGAATGCTGCAAAGATGAAACCATTTCATTCAGTTGTGGAAAAGAGCTTTTTCTACCCTTGTAAAGTGTTGAACAATGTAAGAAATGCTTTGAAGTAATGGTCCAAGAATAATAGCCCTTATATGTTAAAAGAAAAGTGAAAACTCTGAAAAATCTTCAAACAATGCTTCTCCGGGATAGACTCACAAAGAGAAAAAAAACATCTTGAACCGAATGTCTTATTTCACTCCAAAGAAAAAGAATAGTGGAGAGTTTTCACCCAGATGGAGTTTCCAAAGTGACTGCAAAGTTTCTGATGATGGGGAGAATGTACGAGCAGAGGGATTAATGTGAAGGATAACCAAAAGAACTCCAGAAGGAACTGGTTGCAGAAAGCAGGCAAATTTTAGAATCTTTTTAAGAAACCTCCCATTCTGTACATAGGAGCATGAGGCGCTCATTTTCCCCAGGCTGATCTTTGTGTACTATAGATATGACATCTGAGGCATGCTGCATCGTTTTGGAGTCAGTGTATCCAGTGGAGCTTGATTCATTCTGTTCCGTATATGTTTATTTCTCTATTTATGTAATTCCAAAAAAGAACTGTGATACACCTGATGCTGTTTGCCTCTTATTATTGAAAATTTGAGTTTTTCACATCAATTCCTTAACTACAGAAAGTCACAGGAAATAAGGACTAATGCAAGACCTATTGCCAGGCAGGACTGAAAATCCAGTTTTTTAGGGATGCTATGAACTATTATATTAAGAGACTCTAATAAAGAGTAGTTGTTGATCCTTATTATACCTGAAGAACATAAACTGCTTGTTCTCATACAACGAATGCTAGAAAACGTGTCTTAAGTTGATTACTTAAATGTCTTAAAATCTTAAACATATGTTGCATATGAGGCACAAAGAGCTCCAGTAGAAACAGTATTTGTATCTAGATTATCTAGAAATTACTACACTTAAAGCAGTTTCTTGCCTGATGAGTTTTTATTTCAGTTACCAACAGCATTGTAGCACTTGAAATACTGGACTTTGTGCCCAGGTATGGCAAAGCCAAACTTGCTACAAATATCTCTTTGGCCTGTTTGAAACTACACTGAGACAAACAGCAGCAAGAAGTTAAACAGTGAGTACAGTTCCACTTCTACATAAAATGTATATGCCTTTATTTCTAGCTATTACCTCCTTTCATCAAAGCATTCCCTTACAATGAAGAAAACTGAAGCCTGGAAGAGAGTAATATGGGACTATTCAATACAAAGTATAAGGCTGTAATTACTTCCATTACCACTGGGCTCAGAGCATGCTGCCACCTAATAACAGGGGCTGCACAAGTCATTCTATTAATAGTTTTTTATGGCCTCTTAGCAAATGTGTAATAGCTCCTGATACTGCACTTTCTGGGCTTTTTTTCCCTGTGCTGTTTTCTCCTTTCACCTGCTACGTCACATCCTCTCATTAGGCTCAAATCCATCATCTTCTTCACAGAGAAGCAGCCTCATCCTAGTAGCCCTACCAGGCAGTTAACTACTTGTGCAGAACAAACTGCAGAATTAGATCTCCAGGAGAATGAACTCTTATGGAAAGGAAAATATTTTCACTATAGAACAACCTCAGATTAAAAAAAACAAACAAACTGTATCCCACTGCAACCTTTGATAACCAGAAAACATGTAAGCAGTAAGTCCATAACCTAAAATGACAAAGTTCAGACCAAGTGTGACACAGCTGAAGTGGGAGTTTTAATTACACACTCAACACTACCCTATCTCACACTGCTGTTTTATTGATGGCTAGAAGATGACATGTTTTGTAAAAGGATAGCGGATTCACTGTGTCTTGGTATATTTTTGAAGGGATTGTAGAGATGGGCACTCAGACCACAAGTGAGTCATGTGGTATTTAAATCTGAAGAGTTTCAGAGCCCAAAGGCTGATGTAATTACATAATTGTGTTCCATGCAAGTGTTTTTAAATTGTTCTGCTCCAGGACATCAAACATTCCCCTACATAGAGGCAAAGAAATTATTTTAGCCATCATTTCCATGCAAACACTGAGCAAATTCTTTTCCTGGAAGTGTTAAGCATCAGACCTAGAATTAAATATTATAGATGAACAAAACTAGAGAACAGCTATTAAGGGTTATTCAGAGCAGTTACTCACTATTACACCCACACCAGTATTTCAAGGACATGGCAGAAATCTTTGGTGAATTTAATACTTGAGGGCATCTCAGTATAGTGGCTCTTTGTAAAAACAGGTGTGCAGTAGATTCTTAATCTGACAGGAGAATGTTAAGAGAACAATCTAACGGATTTGTTAGCTTTTAGAACATATGTAGCACGTAAGATTGTTGATCGCATCACTGCTGATGGAAGCTTACAACTCTGTGGCATTTCTTTTGTGCATCCATCTCACTGAGATGTCCCCCTCCTACAAAGCTTGTCCCTCAAAACTGAAATCAGATAAATTAGCTCTTGTCAAAAACTGGAGATGAGGGAAACAAGCTTCACCATAGTCATACCATGGAAGAGCAAGTGTTCAGACTGCAATGAGCTACACTGCTGATTTCATTACAGTTTGCCTAGCTACAGCTGCAGGAATTGAAATACCATGAAGTGTTCTGGGAATAATGGTCATTCTGCCCCTTCATGACATCTACAAATGGGCTTAATAAACTGCAGAAAAGTTCTCTATCAGCAGTATTCATGGGATGTGCAGCAGCACTTGTCAGGATGGCTCTGAAACACCACATGTAATTTTCACAACTGACTGACTATGTTTACTTAGTCAGTAAGTACTGACTTATCACTAAACTACTGAAGCTGAATGTTGCTAATCTGTAATAAAACAGGACGCAGTTTCGATTGACCAGCTTAAAAATAAGCACCAACAAGTTTCAGAATAAGATCAGGAGGGCTGCTATGTTGCTTTTCTTCACCATTACTCCATTGACCTCCACAGATCTCTGCCAGTTTACTCCTGGCAAGACAGATAAACTGCCTTTAGTTTCTGCCAGAAACACTTTACTGAGGAAAAGTGGTTGGTTAGGTCTCAAAATTCCAAACACTGTTTTAGTCCATAGTTTCTGCTTTATTTTTATATTGCTATCTTAACTTTGCTAAATTTGGGGGTTGCTCAAAAAGCAACCCCTCCTATTTCATTATGTTTGCCTTTGACATCACAAGCTGATGGTGGTGGTATGGTAGTGGAGAGTAAACCTTCCCACTAATATGTTGTTACATTTTGTTGCCATGTGACTGACGGCTGCAGAGGGAAATTCTGACAAAATGGCATCTGACATGGAAGTGCATATGGAGCAAAGGATGGAACTGAATTCCCCCTTGAGGAAGAAATGGTACCTACTGACATTCACTGAAGTTTGATGAATGTTTCTAGAGACCAAACACTGAATGTGAGCACAGTGAGGCGGTGGGTGGTGCCTTTCAGCAGGGGCAATAGTGACAGTGGGTCACCTCCACTGGTACAGATTTTTACGAGCAGGGCATGCAGGCTCTTACACATTGCTAGTGAAAATGCACAGCTAATGCTGGTGACTGTGCTGAAAATAGTGTTTTTTAGGTGAGAATTTGTTCTGTGGTGGTTTTGTGCTTGTTGTGTTATCTGTTGTCATTTCGATAGAAATAATTAGAAATAATAGAACAACATGCATATATGATTTGTCTAATATAGCTAGAAAATGTCTCCCAAACTGGTAACTCTTTACTCTCTTTTCAACCCTCTACCAGTCTCCTTGAATAAAAAGAAATTACAGTCATTCTCATAAATGCAAACCAAAGCCCAACATGTTATTATGATCTGATGAAACTAAGTGCACAGGAATTTTTTGGAACAACTGCAGACTTTGTTGAAGCCTGCTACTTGCCATTTTAATGCAAGTAGTTATTTGAGTACTTTCTTCCACAGTAGAATTTTTTGATGTTTTAGAAGTTTTCTAGACACATCCACAATGCACTTCCAGTGTGATTGTTCAAACTAGTGTGTAAAAATAAAATTGTAGAAGTTGTTGTTCTATGGGTTTTTTTGTTTTGGTTTGGTTTGGTTTAGTTTTTTGCAGAATTCGTAGCAGGGCAACTGATGGGATCTGTGGTGTTTTTGAATAATTTTGGTTTTATTTGATTGAAATAAGATACTTATCGAAATCTTAGATGAACAGTTAGAATGGTGCACAGCAAAAGAGCAGCAAAAGCCAGTATATCTGACACAGAGGAATGGATAGTCATGACTTTCCTTAGCATTAGAGATATAGAAGGTGATTTCAGAAGTGAACATCTTGGCAACCAGACAAGCCTACAAAAGCAAGCATCTGGTTCGAGGATTTGAGATCTTCATACAAGCAGGTGAATAAGAGCAAGGTATGCATTTGGATGTGATATTTGAAAGACTATTCTAGTATGGACTGTCCTATTCTTGTCAAGATATTCATGACCTAAACTCACTTTGAGTAGTGCTTTAGCCATGGTTTCAGACAAGACATGGGCTTGTGTGCACTTTGTGTATGTTCTTGTATTTGAATAGAGATTCTACTTGAAAGCTTCCTGTGGATTACAGTAAGATTATATATCACTGAGAGTATGTTCTAAAATAATTGGGGTATGGAAAGTAATTTTAAAGCAGCTTCTGTTGTTCTTCTAGTGTACTTTCAGTACTTATTTAGTGTGAAAGAAAAAAAAAGAAAAGCCTTTTTTTCAATGCCTCTCTAAGCTACATAAGCAGCAGCATAGGCTCTCTACCGAACACCAATCTTACTCCTGTAGAAGAGGCAAAATATCTTTCACTAGACAACTATCCATATTTCATCCTGCACTTCTGACATTTTTGCTCTGCTATTACCAGACTTCAGTTTTATGGGAGCAAAAAATTTGTAGTCTTTCCTTTTCTGGTTTTTCACCTTACAAAATTGGGCCCAGGGTCACAAACAGCCAGCATTCTAAAAGCTGGTCTGTGGCTTACAGAATGAATGAAAGATGACAGAATATGGCAGGAAAGAAACCACCCTTGAAGAACAGCTGCAGGTTGTTGTGTTTTAAACTTGTCTGTCGTGTGCCTGGTTATAACTAAAAACTGATGAATGTATGTTTATATACTGCTCCCCTAGGAGAAGTATTTAATTTAGCTGTGTTTCTTGAGATGTCTGAGCCTGTCTGAATAGGAAAATTTACCAGCTTAACTATACCACTCTAATTCCCCATGAGGATGGAAGGAGTAAGTGTGTCCACGGAGGCAGTTATAGTTCTGGCAGTAAATCTCCACAGATACCCTTCTGGTTTTGTCTAGAATAGGAAAATTCAGACTTTATTTTCAAAACATGTAATTAATGAAAGCAGCAGTACAGGGATGACACAGATGCTTAATCTAAGAGGAAAGAGGTAGGAGGCTGTCTGTTGTGTTACAGTATATATAGTATATACATAGGCCTATAATCACTTATTTTTGTATAGTTTGGTGCCCTCTCAATGCTCTGTGTACCTCAACTTTATTTTAATTGGACACTGGTCGAGCCATGTGGGATCAGAGAATCATAGTATGGCTTAGGCTGAAAGGAACATTAAAGGCCTGTCTAATTCCAGCCCCGTCATAAGCAAGGCTGCTACCCACCAGCTCAGGCTACCCAAGGCCCCATCCAACCTGGCCTTGAACACTTCCAGGGATGGGGTAATCACAGTTTCTTTGGGCAGCCTGTGCCACTGCCTCACCACCCTCTGAGTAAAGAATTTCTTACTAACCTCTAACCTGAATTTCCCCTCGTCTAGTTTTAAGCCATTTCCCCTTGTGCTATCACAGTTGGACCATGCTGGTTCTCATTCTGTTTGTAGTCTCCCTTCCAGTACCGTAAAGCTGCAGTGAGAACTTCCCAGACCCTTCTCTTCTTCAAGTCAATCCTCCATCCCTCACTCTGTCTTGGCAGGAAAGATGCTCCATCCCTCTGATAATCTTTGTTGCTATAAATACTTTTTTGCCACCAAGACTTTCTTTGTGCAACAGGCAATGTATCAAGATTCCCAGTTTAGTAAAACTGACTTTCAAAAGCTCTTTATTTCCCTATTTAGCCACTGGTAGAGGTGTCACATGTAGACTTGCAGAAATAGATCTTATCAGCCTAATTTGCCTCAATTTGCATATCTAGATTTTCATTTTAGAGGATGTTAAAATCATTTATCTTCTTGGATAACTTTTCTTATTTTTCTTCAGATGTTGGCACGAGCTCTTGATAGGGTCCAGGATGGAATGAACTTACTGCAATCACTTATGGACCATCACCAGCAGAGTACAGATATTCTATAGTTGCTACTAATTGAAAAATAATGGAAACACTCCATTGGTGATGACAAAACATGGAGTATGTTTTAATCTAGTAAATGCACAAATATTGTCATGGAGTATCAGCAGCTTGAGGTCTTCTCTAGAAATGAGCTGTCAGGTGGAAAAACAAAGACAGAGTAGTTGGTACCAGAAGGGTGGTATCTTACCTGAACCTGGTGTGTTTTTTTTCTAGCACATTAGTCCTATGTAGGACTAGGAGTCTTTTAACTTGATCAGTGTGCTTGCCTTCAGATAATAAATACACACTTTTTATATTGAGCTGAATATGAATGTGAGCTGTGGATAATTTTTCAGCTTCTCACTCAAGTGTTTATCCCATCTTTTCCTACTCCATAAAATATGCAAGTGAACAGACTCCATTGGAGCTAACAGGAACAAATATAATTAATTAGCTGTATAATCTTAAATTGTTGTTCGAGGTGTTACGTTAATTTTTGTAAGAGGTGGTTTAAATCATTAAAGTGAGCCCTTGATACTATTGACTACAGTAATGGACCTGGAAGCTCAAATTAAACTAATTAAAATTTGTAAAATATTTTGTTCTGATTTCAGAACAAAATCTGCTCAGTTGAAATTTAAGACAATATTCAGTCCTTTAACAATTTCTAGTTCCAACTTAAACTGCTACAGATCCCTTTTAGAGAATTCAGGTGGGTTTATCGGTTCTGGCAAAGTACCCTACAGTTGGATATCTGTTGCATTAGGCGTGCACAAACACTCGGGATGTAACGCGATAGGCCCTCCCCTGCTCGGTTATGCATATGTAGAAGGAGTTATGCATATGTAGAAGGGGTTATGCATATGTAGAAGGGGTGTAGATGAAGTAGATAGCGGCTTATTTAAACCGCTAACACGCATAATAAAATGCCATTCAGCTATTCACCATAATTGGTGTGAACGTGTAGTTAAATGGGCCCCGGCTGGACCAGGCCGGATTCGCGGAGGCTTAGCGCTTGAATCCTGATGTGAAACGGATCACAGGTAACAGATATCCATAGTAGATCCCTCTCAGAGAGGTGTATCCCACAGCACCAAGAAAATATGAAATGATAATAAAACAAGTATTCTTGACAAACCAGATGTATTGTCTAAAAAACAGGTTGCATAAGTGCTTAGGTTTCTCTGAGGTTTCCTCTTGTGCTGTTGAATCCTTTGGTGCACTAAGGGATTCACCACCATTTCCATAAAGATCACAACTTTACCGATAGTTTGGAAAATCAAGGGACTTTTGTTTTTCATTTATTGTCTGACCCACAGTACCACTGAAGCCACACATATGTATATATATACATATATATTTTTAATTTTATTTTTTTTAACATTAATATTTTATTACCATTTATGACTCTACCAGGGGTTTAGGAAGTTGCAAACTCATCTTTAAAAAGATGTAGCAAAGCATTAAAGATCTTTGAAACTTTTACAGTTAAACAATCTCTATATCTTTGTTTAATAAAGAATGAACTTGACTGAAATACATAAGTAATGGTACATGAGATGTTTCTATCCAGCTTATGTCAAACACACCCCAGCTGGGAGTCTAGGGCAGAAAGATCTAAAAGCATTTACTGAACCCTAACAAATTCATACTGCAGTGTGCAAAGCTGAGAATAAAGGCAGGCCCATCTCACTCAAAAGACTTATTAAACCTGCAAGTAGACTGCCTAAACCAGACCTATAGCTCTCTCAGATAAGGATAGTCTTGCTGTATACCAAAGTATAATGTATTTACTAGAATGAAGTGCCCTCATTTCATAGTACAAGAATGAAGATATTCACAAAATGTTACCATTTTAAATTAATAAGGAATGTGGAAACTTTTACAAGATTATTTTTCCTAAGCCAGAGTATGTTCAAACAGCCTGAGACAAAAATATTAAATCTGAATGTTATATATTTTATCTGAGATGCAAATTAAGTTACTAAACAGTTCCCTGAATTTGGCCTGAAATACATAAGAATACAAGACAGCCTCTAACAGTATTTGTCAAGAGTAACAGTCATCTGTTGTTGTACATCTTGTTGTCATCAACAACAGTAAGCTGAAAAAGAGTTGCTCAAAGTAATGAGCTTGTTTTTTTCCCCTCATGGTCATGAAACTGTATTCTCCAAGCAGGGACTTTACTACTGTCTGGCACACTCCACTTTATGCAGAGCTGGAAGGCTCCTGAGAGACTCAAACTGGTTGTCCTTCAGCCCCAGGATGAGATCAGCCATAGCAGTATTATTCATGAAAGATATTTGTTCAAATAGTTCTTTTGGGTTTCCAGTGGTGAAAATGCCTAACCATCGGCAATCTGATCTTCATTCTCCTTGGAACTGAAAAGGTTGCTGAGTAGAGAAGAACGATTGTTTATCATGTCTTGTATCCTATCCTATCCCACTCTCGCTCAGCATATCTCAGGAGTATTTTTTGCACCATCGTGACATTGTTGACTCATGTTAATATTTTGATCAACTGTGAATTCACATATTCCTTTCCATAAAAACCTGGTCGGTTATTGTGGTTATCCCCCAGTCTGTGCTTGTGCAACTGATAATTCCCCACTGGGTAATTCCTCCCACCTGAATATCACCCTATTTTTTAGAGAATTTATCAGTTATTCAAAATCATTTTCAATTCTCATCATGTCCTCCAATCCTTCTCAAGATTGAATGATATTGTCTGAAAATTTAATAAGCAAACTCATTTTTCCCCTCTTGGTCATTAATGAAAATACTGAATATATCCACAACCATCCACAACCAGGGAAAACTTACACAAAATTCCATTTGGACATCTGCTCTCTGGAAGGATTCAAAGGGAAGTAATCAATAAAAGTTAGTAGATAGATACATTCAATGGTTAAAATTACCTTTGGTGAGTCAGTGCACTTTCATGTGAATGCAAACAACTCAAGTTCAAGCTGTAGTATTTAAAAACCCAAAGATGATTGCATCTGTTCTCATCTGAACACTCCATTTCACAAGGGACCCATTCCAAAGACTGTTATGCTTAATGAATGGCTCCTATAAATTTCAGTGGGCCATGAATCAGGTTCAAAAAGAAAGCTAAACGTGATTCTCCACCAACAATAAAACAAAGTTCTGCAGAAGTCAGCGCTTTTATTTCCAGTAATTAAATTAATTAATTAATCACTAAAAGTAACAAAAATTTTTTTTTTCCTAAAAGTATAGATTTTCACCTAGTGATCAAGGAATAAGCTAAACAAATTTCAATTTTATTATGCAAATATGGAAGAGTAAATCAATAGGCCACTCATTCCTAATTATTCAAATCATATCCCAGTATGGTGTGATGGTGGAACTCACCAGAATAGAACCAGGAGTTCATGGTTGGCCTAATCCAACTCTCAAAGAGTGTGAAATGATAAATACAATTTGAAGTGCCCTACAGCCCCCAGCAGTCAGACAGTTTTGCAGTTTTGAGGCTAACCACTTGCTGGCTTATCTCCATAGATTCAAAAAGAGCAAAGTCACTGAAGAGGATGTCTGTGATTACCTCTATCATGCTTGTCATGGAGTTCCCTAAATTAAATCAGGCTGAGATTGCATTTTATTTCTTTTAGAAAACAGTAATAATTATTATTAAAGGGATTAAATAATCATTATTAGCGTAAGTTTTAATGTAGCCTCTGGTGATGATTCCAATAATTTGGTCCTTTAATTGCAATAAATGGTTATCACCACAGATAAAGCTTTCTAATTTGGAATCTGAACTTGGCTCATTTCAGCCAAGTTTGCAAACACTTGTTCTCAAGAACTGCGGGAACCATCCCTTACTCCTCCATTCCTTCTCTCCAGGCTGGTGTGAGATGAGAGTGTCAGAAGCATTTGGATGCCTCTTTGCATGGTGTTGAATTCTTTTAGTATGTGAGACAGCTCAGGGAATTGGAGGTCCAGATGGAAATGTATGACTTACGTTTTCAAATTCAGAAAAGAAAACCCAAAACATGCAGCATTTGGGAACCTCCAAGTGGGATAGTCACTTACCCTGCAAGGAGATATTACTGCTCGCTGGGACCATCCATGCTCTTGTCCTCCTCACTTGTTCCAACTTGTCACAGATACTTCAGGGAACAAATAATGAATGTGTCTGTATGAAAGGTGTTTGTTTGTCTGTTTAGATCCTCAAGCAGACACCTGTTGTGATAGTAGTAATTTCACCTGAGATTTGCCAGACAGATGTAGTCCGTTCTATGATCTTATACTGGACAGGAGCAGTACTGACCTGAGCACCCAGTTCATTATTGCCTAAAGTCTTTAGACAGCCTTCCCGTGCTGCTAATGGACTTAATCAGTGTGCCTACTGTTGCTAAAAGGAGCTTTTCTGTGTGAGAAACACAAGAAAAAGTCATAAAGCTTCCGAGTATTGCAGAGTTTATTTGTGATTTTTAGCTAGCTGCCTCAGCTTCACTTTAGTTTTATTTTCAGAAAGTACATTTTGAAACTTTCAAAAGGGAAGCGCTGTAAAAATGTGAAATCTTTCTCAGATTAGTTTTACAAATAAAACCAATTAAGGTTTGTAGTTTCACTGAAATCACCAGACTACTTATTAAGTTCGGATTTATTACGGTGGTTGTATTGCCCTGTGTATCAGTTTTGTTCTCTAGATAGGAAAATTGATCTGTTTATATACACAGCTTTCCTGGCTAATTTTGGAAGTACTCCAGGTACTGTATTTTTTTGAACTGCAGTGTAACTTGAGCACATTTCCACTATTCTTCCAGCATAATGTGTACTTACCTATTGCAGCTGCTGCATTTTGGCTTCATGACTCAAAAGGATGATCAGAGCTGCACCTTCCTTAGTAGGAAAGAGTCCTAAATAGCCCTAAATCCACTCTAGGTATGATTCTTTCCACACTGCTATAGTCCTGCCACACAGAATACTGCCACTGTTGTGATTTTACACTCAAGCTTCCCCTCAGAGAGGAATATAGCTGGGCCTGAGGCAGGGTCTGCGGTATGTGGGATTCCCTCCCACCTGATAGAAGTGACATCTAATGTTCTATCAGCTTGGAAAAAAAATGTGCTGACAGCTTTATCAGAGAAAAAAAGTATTCCAGAATAATTCTGTGCTTGGCAACTAGGCTGTAAGGCAATGCCTTTTAAGAAAAATAATATGCACTGCAGATGGCAAGCGATTTTGTACCAGGTTCTCCACTGAACTGTCTTTTGTTAGTGAATTAATGTTGAGTCCAGTCCTCTTCTGACTACCTTTATTAGAATGCTGCATCCCATTACCTCAGTAACACAGACAAGCTTTGTGCATCAGGATGCTTGCAGCCTCATGAGAGCAGGTAGTCTTTAGCCATACTGTGACATATTCTTGTACTAACTGAAAATGTACAGATCAAGTTTGCCTGTGATGTATATTCCTAGTTAAGTTTGTTTTTGTTTTGAAGCCATTTCTTACAGAAAAAAGAATGCCTCACTTGATCAAACTGCCAGTCTGCCCACATAGCTCTCCTCACAGGATCTTTCTTATCTGTTGGCTGCTTCGAGAGGCAGTCAGCATTCTAGAAGTCAAAAACTCAGCAGCTCAGTAGTGCAAACTGTTACTGTGTACCAGTTAAAGAGAAGACCCAGCTGACATCTTGTTACACATTAGGCTATCCGCATAGCTCAGCAGTTTGTGTAAGCGTTTCCATGCAGATTAAGCTTTCATCAGAGTTTACATATCTGTAGAGATACAAATCTCTTTGTTGGTTGGTGTAAATCCGGGAGGAATGAAGTACCGTTTGATTTACCCGTGTGCGTTTTCCTATTCAGATAATGCCCAGGGGCAATGTGACCGAAATTCTCTCCTCTTGGCTCAGGCACCTCTGCTGTGACTGCCCCTCCAAGTGGAGTCCCGGGCACTTACATAGTGATCTTGTGGGAAAGGGAGATTCCTGCTCTTGTCCTCCCCTTCCTCTCATAAAAGGGGATTTAATGCACATTACTTGGGGACTCAAACCCTGACAGTGTATAAGGAGAATCCTGGAAGTACACTGACAGGATCAAGTTGGGGAGGGACCCAACAGGGCGACACTGAGCTGTAAGCCCTAGAGGGCCCGAGGGCGTGTGGAAGCTCACATCAAGGCACTCCGTCCTTTGGCAGCATCCAAGTGCCCACGCTGTGTTTCCTGTTCTTCTTCTCTGCTGGCACTGTGCTCTCTGGAAATACAGGTTATGTCTCATAAGGCACTGAAACATTAAATAGAGAAGTCCATGCTGACAGAGGATGCAACATAGCAAAGGTAGCCTTCAGAGCTACTTGTAAGGATAATCCCTGCCTCTCTCACCCGCTAAGCGCCTTCCCACAAAGGCACAGCCTAAGATCATACAGAATTTTCAGCACATTCAGAGCCCCTGTAACATCAACATTTCACTGACAGGGAAACATTTACCGTAAAGGCTGAGCACAGCTCAGTACAGAAAAGTTAAAACAGTCAGGCCAAAGGTGGGGTACGGGATGGGTATCAGATTTAGTCTGACTCCTACTAGCAGGGGAGGTGCGGCTAAATTATGTGCCAAAAAATGTATCTAGTAGATACAGTTATTGCCTTGTGATGCCTTCTGTGCCTGTAGAAACATGATAAATTATATGAAGGTATTTGTAACATAGCTTTCTTGAACGAAGCCTGGCTTTACAAGTGTTCTTTACCCCGCTGCCAAATGACAAAATTCAGACATCTTATTTTAAACACAATAGCAGACAACGAAATGTGTGCTTGGCCCAAAATCAGAAACTGCAATTCAACAAGAATTTTACAAAATAATGAATATTATTTTCTTTCATACTTCATTCTTTGGTCCCTTTTTCATTTCTTTCCCACCATTTACACAGTGAAAAATGACAGTAAGTGTATTTTCTTCAGTTTCTTTATTTTATTTTAAGCTCCTGTTAATTCTGCTATCAGCATCTTGGTAGCAAGCCAGCAATTAAACTACAAAATAAAGTTGTCTTTTTGCTACGTGGTTGCACAATCAAAACAAAACAGAAAAATATCACCTTAAAAAAAAAGAAAAGAAAAAGAAAAAGAAAAAGAAAGATGTCAGCTAAAACAATCAGCCATAGTTGATTCTCAGTTTTGGTTTTCATCTTTTGTTTTTCAGGTTTAATTTAAATGTACTGAATTTTGGTAGACTAGCATGCCTGAATAGCAATATCAGTTTCTCCTCTCCTGTTGCCTGCAACTATGTTACATGGTATTACTGAAAACAAGAAATATCTAGCAACAGAGCATTTAAGAATAGAAATTGCTGAGGCCAAAGGAGGAAAATCTTTCATTCTTGTCTTTATTTCAGCCTAGATAAATTTGTAACAGACATTTTATATGCACTCTCTGACACGTCATGGTGCTGAATAGAATGTATCTTGGGACACTGAACAGCCAAGAGGAAAGAGATTTGCTAACTTAGCATCTCGGCTGATGAGTAGAAGTCCATCAACTTCCTTACCTGACTCATAAAGTGAGACAAAAAAAAAAACCAACCCTAATATCAGCCACAACGAGTGAAAATTAGCAGGGCTTGACATGAATGTAAATGCTAGCCAGGTGGTGATTTAATGTCTATAAAATACAATAAACCCTCACATTCCATGTGTTTTGTAACTGGGCACACAGTGGTTGTTCAGAACAGATGCAATATCCACATCACAGTTTTGAAGTTGTGTGCATTTTTTTTCATCCAGGAGTAGCAACAGGTCAGACTGATTTTTGGCTTCTCTGTGTCATTAAGGGAGAAGAGAGAAAGGATTATGCAGGACTACAAATACATCGCACCTACATTTACAACGGGGTCCTCAGCAAGTGCAAACTTTCCAGGACCCAAGTCTTTCAGAGATCAGAGAGCTTTTAGAGCTCTTTTTCCTAACAAAGGTGTGCTGTTTGCATGTGTTTTCAACTCATTCATTCATCCAAACATTCTCTGATCTGCAAAACAGGAAGCAGACTGCAGCTGTTCCCACAGGTCAATGGCTCCGTGCCCCACGTACTGTAGGTGTGCTGTAGATGTGACCCAGTGTCAAGGTGGGGGTCGAAGCAGCGGACTGTTTGCTGGAGATCCCAGGAGTGGAGCATGACAATGATGAACCACGCTGGCTGCTGAGCAGGGGATGTGTCACTGTATGTATAAGAGACACCTGTGCTTCACAGAGAAGTCCTGCCCTGGAGCTCCCTGACAGATGTGTTTGTCCCAGTGCAGAGGAGGCTGTGAGGAGTTAGCAGTGCGTCACTGCATGCGGCACAGTGAGCAGTGGCACTCTGTGTTTGGCATTTTCCCTGTTCAGCTTTGTTCTATCCTATGTAAATGGATAAGCACATTAAGCTCCAATTCAGAGTGGAAACATCTGGAGCACCCAAAGCAAAGCAGGTACGATCATCAGAAAAAAAATATCTCTGAAGGTTGCAGGGGAGGGGGCCAAGGAGTTAAAAGCATGTGAAGAGTGTGCAGCAATGGGAAGCAGTACAGAGGAAAAAGCCCCTGTAGTTCTGAGTATCACAACTTTTTTCCTTAGTTTAGAACCTGGCCATAGGCTCTTGCATCTGCAGGAAAGTAGCAGCATTAATGCTCGCTTGGACTCCCAAAAGTGTTCTCTTCACCTTTCCATTTTTCCTTTGCTCACTGTGTCCCTTCCATTGCACTTCTGCACCCTGCAAATCTCAGAGGACAGCAAAGCTGGGAGAGGCAAGATCTGGCAAAGGAGGGTGAGTCCATCCAGCCACGCTCAGCCCTCTTCCAATAGGCTGTGCACAAAAATATTTAATACAGTGTACTCTTTAAATATATATATATATATATATATAAAGAAAGAAAAAGAAAGAGAAGAAAAATAAATCTTTATAAGAAGACTGCAGAGCTGAGGAGCAGAGCAGTGTTCACTGTGGACAGGAATACACTCTGCTTAATGGGCAGGAGGAATATGCTCTGCTTGTTCCACGCACACAGAATTTCTCCCCACCATGACTCACAAAAACACTGCTTCTGACTTCAAGTTACACGGCACGTGTGAGTTTCACAGCAGCCAGCAGCCCCTGCCATCCTGTCAGCTGCTCCCTTCCCCCCCGCCATCTCCCCCCTCCCACGCCTTGCTTATTTGCCAGGTGACACCCGCAAACTTCAAGGGACACCTCTGCCCACAGCAGCCGCTTGCCCCGTGAATACACAGCGTCACCTTCGAAGGAGCCCGGGCAAGGAAGGATGGGAGAGGCACTGCTCCGACGGAGCGGGGAGGAACGCGCTGGGCACCCCCGGGGTCACCGCGCCGGAGAGCGCACACCGGGGGGCGCTGCGAGCCCGCGGCGCAGCTCCGAGGGTCGGGCAGGCTGGGAGCCAGGCAGCGAGGCAGAAGGGCCGGAGAAGGATGCGGGGCAGCTCGCTTTCCCCCGATAGAAGGAGTTGGGTGGTGATGCAGGGAAAGCCCGGGCACCGCTGAGAGCAGCCGCCTGTTCCAGAGCGCTGACGATAAAATAAGAAAACTAATTCCCACCGCCCACCCTCCGAACGAAACTGGAGCGGCGTTCCTGCTCCCCGACAGCAAAAACTGTTCCAAAGGCGCTTCTCGGTCCCGCCCATACTGTGTTCCTTCCCCACCCAGGGACGACGTTTCCGTGTCACCTCTGCTCACAGTGCTGGTCCCTCCTGCCCCGTCCCACAGCGCTGCGCTCTGGAGCCGTCGGTTTTTGCACCTGCGAAAACTACGCGGCAGCGTTTAGCTCTTCGCAGACTGAAAGCCGGGAATGTCACAGCGCTGAGCCCCAGGTGGCTCCCAAGAGAGATGCCCGTCGGCGGCAGCTGCAGCACTCCGAGCACGCAGCTCTGGGAGACTGTTCATCATACGAGGAGTAAGGCAGATCCTTGGTTTGTTTCGAACTCTACAATTGTAAAATGGAGTTACCTCATTTAGTGTGCTCCGGTAAAGCTCCTACCACTTGCCTCTATTTCCCTAATACCTTTGTGGAAAAAAAAGGGGGGGAATCATTTCAAGCAGCAGTTAGAAAAGCACAGAACAGGAAACACAGGAATTATCCTCAGTGACACAGGTTTTCTCTATGCATGATTCCCTGAGATGTAACAATTTCCCCATCCACTCAAACCCAAGATAACCAGCTACCTGGAGAAGTCACCACTCAAACAGTCAAAAACTCAGTGTTAAATCATTTATATGCTTTTCTCCACATAAACACTGAGGATTTAATGTATACATATCTTTAGTACAATGAGCCAAAATGGAGCAAGCTAAGAAAGCAGACCCTGATTTACACTGAGAAAGGGAAGGCTGCTCCTGTTCAGCAAAAATGATCCTCTTACCACACTCTGTGGGAGTGTACACAACTACACACCTAATCTGTTCACACATTTTCCTGGCTCTTTCTTCCCATAGCTAAATGAGAGGTCACTCCATAGAACGCAACTGGAGCATGGCAGGGTTTGGCAAGTGCCTACCTGTAAGCGTTTGGACTGAAAGATCGGTTGTGCCGCGTTCAGCACCTTTGCAGCTGGGAAGAGTCTGGGGCTGAATTGAGCACCGCATTCACAAACCGAGGATGCGGTCTTTTATTTCTTCAGCCCTAGCCTGGAGGCAAAGAAACCAGCAGCCCCTGGTCCCCGTTCAGGCTGGTAGCAGTGGGGAAGGCATCGAGCAGGGAGGAAGTGATGCTGTGAATAGCTCGGGCTGTGTGCAACTCCTGTCACTGGTCTATTGAAAAGTTAAACAGGAAAATGACAATGAAAAGGCAGAATCATGGGAAAAGGGGACGCAAAATTCGATAGACATTGCTACGAGCTTGAAGGGGAGAGACTTAAAAGGTCAGAGAGCAAACGGGAATGGCCACAATCACCAACGGGAGGCTGGAAGGTATGGTGATGGACGCCAGTTTGACCCACAGGTCAGCAAACTGGTTTAGCTCTACCTTCATCTGCACAGAGCCAGACAAGTTCCCGGCTCCTATCAAACAGCTCAATGCCCCTATCTGGAGGGGTTTAGTAAAAGGAAATAAATGACCAAAAGGAGCTATTCAGTCTTCAAGTGCCGGGTTTTGCTGCTGAAAGAAAGAAAAAATGTGTGTTCTTACAGATCCCAGAGCAACACAGCAGCTCCTTCCCAGGAAGGATGAGTTTGTCACTGCTCCAAAACAGATAACTGGGCTCCCAGCTGGTGGCATTTGGTGGCTGTTCCTTCAGAGGGGATATTGGAGAAGCAGCACTGGTACCATTCGTCTGTCCCCTTTTCATCTGGTGCCCACAAGGAATAAAGTAGCAGGTAACACCTCTCCTCACTCCCACAGTGGGAATCTGGTGCTGGTACATTGCTGCATTTCCACATTACATTTGTAATAATAATCTTAAAGAGAGGAAAAAATGCAGAGCAAACTGTTGCTTTGCTTCCATAGAAAACTTTGCAGGCCCCTGATGGCTGCATCTGTAATGACACACATTCAGAAAGCAGCTCAGAGAAACTCAAGCAGAGCAAATCCTGGTTCCAATGCACCTTAAAAGTCCCTCCACAGGTCTATACCATACACAGCTCCCAAGTGCACTGGAGCCGAGTAGCCTGCTTGCTTTTGCTCCGTGTTTTAATGCTGCTCTGTAGGACTGTCACAAGAAAGTGCTTTCCTATGTCTTCACAGAGATCCCTCTTCTATGCCAATTCCAAGCTCTACCCCAATCTCTCAGCACATCGATGGTGCGAAGCATGAAGGGCCCCCATTTCCCAAAGGGAACAACACAATCTGCCTGATAAGGTGCTTAACGTAATGCTCTTGGGAGTCACTGCCAAAACCCAAAGACAACGCTTCCCGATCAAGCAGGAGGTGGCAAGTTTAACCCTCCCACCCACCCTGAGCTCTTTTTAAAGAAATAATTCTCATTCATATACCGGCATCACATCAGCCTCTCTCAATGTGAGTAATGATTCTAAAAATTGATAAAAGTAAAAATAGAAATAGAAAAGAAAGATGCAAGCAGTGTTGACGCTTTTCCTTTCGTTTCCTCTCCTAGTGCGCCAAGCAGAATTGCCAGTGCGCACCTGGTGCTACCCAAGAAGTGGCACAGCGTACAGCGGGGTTCAGTTCATTGCATTTCCCTTATGGAAGAAACTATCTGAGAGCTGAGTGTGCCACAGGGCTCAGAGCATTGCGCTGCCCAAGACGGTGGAGTGAGAAAGAAGAAAAGCAAAGAGCTGACTGGGATAGAATGTTTGCTCTGGAGTTTATTAATACCATTTAAAATATTACAGATAAAAATCAATTACATTTCATGCATTTAAAATGCAAATCTAAAATGTTCCAGCGAAGGGCTTTCCATTTCAATGTGAAATATCCAAATTATTTCAACATTACAATGAGACAATTAGTTTGCAGCAGGGCAAACCGCTAATGTGGTGTCGGGAGTGTTTATTAACATTTATCAATATTATTTGTCAGGAAATACACATAGGCCAACGTTAGTTCAGTTTCACTCGGACAGTTTATTAATACATGGGTCGTGGCAAACCCACTTCAGGAACTAGAGGAGAACTCTCACTGTGACTATACCTGAACTGCCAGCAAATGCAAATAAGTACATGCTCCATTAAATTAAATGTCATTCAACATTTATCAAATATTGTTTGCTTAATTACAGTTGTATGCCTACCTAAATTAATATTCAAGCAAAACCTATATCCTGAAGTGCGCTTTGATGGACGCTTCAGGAAACGAGTCCAGAAATAAAACTGAGGAGGGCTGCGCTGGTAATGCTTTCTGGTGGCAGGAAAAGAAGGATTTAAAATAAAATAAAATAAAAACTAAAAAATAAAAATAAAAAATGCTCGAGTGTACTTCAATATATTTCCAAATATTTACTGGAAGTAATGTACAAGAAAAATACTATACAAAATCGTCTCCTGGACAACTGCACCTCACACCGATACGTTGGTGGAGTCATTGTTACTAATCTAGAACGATTCCCCGTGGTACAAACCTAGAGGTTCTGATGTATTTTACAAACATTTCACTTTCCTCTCCTTCCCCCCCACCCCGGCCTCCCTCTTTTTGGCATCTGAACCGCAGCTCCGCTCACAACCAACGGTGCTTCTTTATTCGTATGGGGTTTAAAAAATAGGGGATTTGAAACCTAATCGTTGTCAGTGGGTTTCGCGATTCCCACTCAAGCGGGAATGATCCAAATAATGATTCGAATGGGCCGGAAAACGCAAAAACGTTCGGATGTGGGGAGGTAAATGACTGCAATGGGGAGGGAAAAAAAAAGAAAAAAAAGAAAGAAAAAAAGAAAGGGAAAAAAAAGAAGAAGAAGAAGAAGAGGGGAGAGCACCGTGTCTCTGAGGTCTCCGGGAGCAGAAGGGCTTTTGGCAATCACCGAGACGAGGGCGGTCCCGACGGGACGGAGAACCGACGGCGGGCGCTGCTCTCGCAGCCCGGCACGGGGCCCCCAGCCTGGGAAGACCCCTCCGCCCGACCGCGTCCCCGGGGCGCCGCTCCCGGACGGAAGGGCTGCGGTTTCCAGCGGGAGAAACGTGGCTTTTCCCACGGTGCGACCCGACGGGGGGTCCCTAAGGGACGGGGAGGGCAGGGGAGGCGGCCCCCGGCGGAGCTCCGCCACCCGCCCGGTGCGGTGCGGGGCCGGAGCGCGCTCCCCACGGGGCCGCGCGGGTACTTACGTGTCCGCGTCCCCTGCGCGGCGCTGCGCGGCGCCGCCGTCACTCGAGGCCGTTGCGGTGGCCGGGCTCGGGGGGCGGCAGCAGCTCCGGGGAGTGGCAGGGCGGGCTGCCGGCCGCGCTGTGCTCGCTGTCGGTGTCGCTGCCCTTCTTTCCGCCGGGGCCGGGACCGGGGCCGCCGCCGCCGGGTCCCCCGGCGCCGCCGGGGCCGCTGTGGGTCTTGACGTGTTTGCTGAGGTGGTCGCTGCGCATGAAGCGCTTGTTGCAGACGGGGCAGGCGAAGCGCTTCTCGCCCGTGTGGGTCCGCAGGTGCCTCTGCAGCTCGTCGGAGCGGGTGAAGCGCTTGCCGCAGAACAGCCAGTTGCAGACGAAGGGTCGCTCGCCCGTGTGCCAGCGGAGATGCGCCTTCAGGTGCGACGTCTTGCCGTACACCTTGCCGCAGCCCGGGATGTGGCAGCTGTGCAGCCCCTTGCGCCGCAGACTGGCCCCCGCCGGCCCCAGCCGCTCGGCCTCCTGGCAGTTGGGGCAGTCGCAGGTGGCGCGGCCAGAGTAGCGGCGGGCGGAGGAGCGAGGCGAGGCGGAGAGCGGCGCGGTGGGACCGCCGCCTAGCATGGAACCCCCGGCGCCGGCCAGCGGCGAGGGGGCAGAGTCCGGGTAGGAGCCGGGCAGCACCGGCTTAAATCCGTCCATGAGGTGCTGCCCGGCGGGGCTGAGGAGGTGCGAGGAGGCGCCGCCGCCGAAGGCCGAGTGCCCGAGGCCCGAATAATCCGAGTTATAGCCGCCCAGAGGCGAGTGCAGCGAGGACTGGAGGCCGCCGGCAGCGGGGTGCAGGGAGCCGGGCAGCGCGGCGGCCCCGTTGGGGCTCTGCACGTCGATCCAGCCCGCGCCCACGTCCCACCAGCTGGAGGCGCCCGCCGAGCCCACCTCGCCTGCCGCCAGCCCCGGGTGCGAGGGCTTGAACCACGACTCGTAGGGGTGCGCCATGCCCACCCGCGGGTAGATGCCCTGCAGCCCCTCCACCGACGCGTGCACCTTGGAGATGAAGACGGGCTGGTGAGCCGCCTCCTGCCCCGCCGCCCCGCCGCCGCCGCCTCCCCCGCCGCCTCCGCCGCCGGCGCTGCCCGGAGCCTGAAACACGGAGTAGTCGTTGGCGAAGGGCGAGCTGGCGGCCGCCGCGCCGCTGGAGGTCAGCGAGAAGGCGCTGGAGCCCGGAGAGCCGCCGCAGCTGAACGAGTCCGAGACGAGCGCGGCCGCCGCCGCCGCCGCCGCCGCCGCTGCCGCCGAGGATCCGTTCCGCGCCGCGCCCGCCACGCCGAAGCCCGGGAGGCCGGAGCCCACTGCACCGCAGCTGCCGGCCGAGGCCGAAGAGGTGGAGGAGGAGCGTTTCCAGGGGTGGAAGCCTTTGCCGAAGGAGGACGCGCTGTCCGAGAGGGCGGACGGCGAGGGACTGGGGCTGCCGATCTTGTTGCAGGTCGCGGCGAGCATGGCCAGCGGCGTGGAGCCAACCCGCGGTTCCTCCTGCGGGCACAGAGGGGACGGGAGCGTCCCGCCGGCGTCAGGCACCGAGCTGCACCGCCACCGCCATCCGCCCGCCCGCCGCCCCGGCCCGGCCCGGCCCTGGGTCCCGCGGATCCGCTGCCGGTCCTCCTGCCCCGGGAGCTCGGGGGAAAGAGAGGGGGAAAAGTTGCTTCTGGTGCCGCGGCTTTGATATAGCTTAAAAGCTGCCACCAGCCCGGAGGCGGCGGCTGCGTTCGTGCCGTTCCCTTCCCCGGGACCCGGCGCTTCCCGGTCCTCGGGGCAGACGGGGTGGTTCGTTAAGTAGTGAAGCGCCGGGTTATTAAAAATAAATAATCAAATCAATAAATTGAAAAAAGGCTTCCTTAAAGAGCCTCGCGTACCAACCGTAATTAAATATATACATCAATTTAACATCTGTACATCTGTACGTACTCACAAGTTCAACATACCTGCTGGACACGGCGGGCTGTGTTATTTTAAAGGGAAATAGAAAGCCACAGTCGGTTGCAAATTAGAAACTGCGACCGACAGAAGCGGCGGTGCCGGGGTTTCCCTTCCAACAGCCACATGTGCGGAGAAAGGCCGCGGTGCGGGCACAGAGCGCAGCCCGGGCGCTGGGGGCTGTTCTTACAAATGCCCTTAAACCTTTTCCTGCTCGCTTGCAAAGTGACTCTGCCCCTTTTCCCCCTCTCGCTCTTTCTTTTCTCCGAAACTCACTTGTACTTAAGTTTAAAAAAAAAAAAAAAAAAAAAAAGGGAGGAAAAAAAAAAAAAGCAACAACAACAACAACAAAAAAAAGGCTCAATAGAGGAGACTGATAGCCCCGGTCAAGACAGGGGTTATTTTAACCCCCTCCAATCGACAATAAAAAGAAACTAATTAAACCAGCAAGAGAAAAAATCCTTAGACTCACCCCTAGAAGTGAAGTTGCCATCACACAAAAGTGCCCTCCTCTCAGAGGATCTTTTTTATATTGATAAATCAGAGGCAGTGTTTTTTTAGAGGTGTGCAATACAATGCTCAGTTCCGCCCATTCCACCACAATTGTAGCTCCCTCGCTGGCTTTGAAGTGCCGCTGAGCCGCCGCCAGCCAATCCCCGGCCCCGCCGCGCCGCTCGCCGACGTGACTGCGTGAGGTCATCAGCGCCGTCGAGCACGGCCCGGCCCGGCTCGTCTCTGCCCGGTTCGACTCGGCGTGGCGCGGCTCGGTTCGGTTCGGCCGGGCTCGGTCCGGTCCCGCGGCTGGAGCGGTTCGCCCCTCGTGGGGCCCCGACGGAGCGGACGCCGCCCCTCGTCCCGCAGCCCCGGGAAGGGCGGGCGGCCCTGAGCCGTTCTCGCTCGGGCTGGTTGGTCCCGGCCGCCCCTTCCCACCCCTTCGAGGTGCGCGCGAGGCTGCTCGGATCTGTTTGCATTTCTGTACCATCGCAGCGGTGGCAGAGCGAGGGAGCATTGCTCAGCCCGTTCCCCAGCCCCGTCCTCCGTCTCCCGTTCCCCCCGTCCGCAGCTCTGGGCCGGGCTCCCCGCAACTTCCCAGCAGCCGAGGCTGCCCCCGGCCCGGTCCGTGATCTCCAGTGGAGAACCCCGCGGTGCGTTGGCATCGTGGGGGCAGATATCCCTTCCCCTCTAGCGGTTCCGAGGGGATATCGACTGTACATCATATCTATTGATCTGGGGGTACCGTACATTATCATACTTCGAAGCAAGAGCGAAGTAAATTAATGAACTGCTTTCTTTCTCTGAAGGCTGACGGTTACCATAAATGTCGCGTTTCTCTCTGACTGATTTTCGCCTGTTGAGAAGGCGTGACAGGGCCAGCCCAGGAGGAGGAAGGGGTGGGGGAAGGAGGGAACTCCGTTTAACAAATAAAAAAGAATTAACTTCATTGCTTTGGTCTCCTTCTATAATGATATTCATTTTACAGACCTAATGCACACTTGTTTAAATTTCGGGTTTAATTTAATCAATACTATCACCCACAAAGGGGGGGTGGGGGGGGAAGAACATTTCCCGGAGATACACCCTTGCATGAATGCTTATTAACTTTTTACCTCCGCTTCCTTTATCTGCTGGAGGTGGGGAGGAACTATTAAGACATTGATCAGAAAGTGTAAGAGCAAAACAAGCATCGCTAGCGCTACATTTTAGAGGCACGGAAAATCCCATTTTGCGGCATGCCGGGTTCCGTATAGAGACCGACACGCGCCCCTTTCAGCCCCGGAGCTCTCAGGGTCGGCGCTGCTGATGGATCTCTCGAGGAAAGCCGCTCCGGGTGGCTCTTCCCTTCGGCTCCGCATTCTGCCCGCACACGGCCGGCCGAAGAGAACGTACCCTCGCTCGGGCTTTTTAACTCTTGCCTTAAGGCTCGCCCCGGCTTTTGAATTTGGGGCTTAAAGTTGTGGATTTTCAGCGCGCTTTTCCTTTAAAAGCGCCGCGCTGGAAATCGTGAAAAAACTCGTTGTAAAAATAGTCGTGGGAGTTTGTACGAGGGAGCTCAACACAGAGGGAGGCAAAAGGCAAATCCATCAGCACTGAGCAGAAATCACAGCAGTGCTGTCAGTGGCATTCCGAGTTTCACTGAAACTGGGAAATCGGCAGCTGCTGAACTTTGTGAGCACTGAGCCGCTCCGCCGCCTTCCCCTGCGCGTCCATCGCTGCTGGGTGGGCGCAGGACTTGAAGAAGCGCAGGGTTTGGTTTGCGTTGCCTTATTGACCACCGCACTTAAGGCTGCAGTCCATCAGCTTTGAGAAGGAGGGGGGAGCCAACAAGCAGAGGTTTTCCCGAAATTAATTAAAACTTTTTTTTTTTTCCTTTCTGTTTGAAGTGTAATGTACGGGAGTAGATAAATGTTCGCGCTGTTTCTTGAAAACCTGTGGGATCCACTCTCAATAAAGCTACAATCTATTAGCATTCTGTATGCATCTGCAGCATAAATTTCATTTGAATTTCAAATTTAATAAACCAGGAGGTTTTTAATCATCCCTGGTTTTATTTGTTTGATATTAACATGCTTATTGACCGGGTCTGTTGACCAGTTTGATCATTACAGGACAGCAAAAAGTTAATTAAAACGACCACAGCTCCTTAATCATATCATCTGTCTCATCCGTGTCGCTCCCTTTATTACAGCCTATGATGGATAGTCTCCCAGATTAATTTCTCTGTTTCTTCGATTTGGACAACAGCTTTCGGGACCTAATTTACATCCCGGGAACAACTTGCCCAAGTCTACCGAACATCTTGTGCCTACAATATCCATTAGCAAGTGCCGAACTTGAGCCGCACCGACAGCCTCCGAGAATCCTTCGGGGTTGGGCTGTGGGTAGGGGGGGTTCCTCGGAGAAACCCCCGGAGCTCCGCTCGCAAGGAGATGGATAGAGCCTCTTCCAGGGTCTCGTCCGCCCGCAAACAGCTTTGCGAGGTGGTGAGAGGTTTCTCTCTGCCTATTTGCACGGGCAGAGCTGGAAGGATTGAAGTGCCCGCTGCCCACGCCGGATGGTGAATGTCACTGTTAGGAGGCAGCACGGCATGTCCTGCGCGCGGTTACGCTTACACCGCCGGGTCTCCGCGTTCCGCCCCGGGGGCTGCAGTGGGAAGGTTCTTCCCCGCATTGCCCGGGCCATACTGCCCCGGTATCCGAGCCCCGAGGTGTCCCTGCACCTGGCATTGTCACCTGCAGCATTCCCCGACCGAGGGGTGACAAAGAACCCCTGGCCAGGCTGGGATGGGGAATACCACGTCAGTGAAACCAAACAGCCGGAGAGGAGCGTGCGGTGCCGAGAGGGCAGTGGTGGTGGTTAACGTCTTTAATAACCACCGCTCACACCGCTGCGGTTCACCTGGGACGTTCTCCACTGCCCGGTTGCGTCTTTTCGTCGGACTGCAGCGGGCAAGAGGGCACCGGTATCAGAGGACCCTGTGTGTGCGAGGGTGCTGGGTTCATTGCAGCGCGGGGTTCCGAAGTTAATTCATCCATCGTTGCAAAAGTGTGTTCAGGTACTACAACCCTCGCCCCAGCGCCGGGCGGCCTGGCTGCTCCTCGGGCTTCGGACGAGGAGAAATGGGGCACACTGAGGGGGGGACTTGGGGGGGGGAACATACGACCGTCCTGAAGTGTCCCCGTCACTCGACAGGCGAAGGCAACTGTGCGTGCCTGGGGAGGAAGAGGCATCTTCACCTCCACCTCTTTACACTGCCGCTGTGCTCCTCCATCCGTATCTCCCCCTTCCTCTCCCTTTTTCCTCTCATCCCAGTCTCCCCTCCTCTCCCACCCCCCCCCAATATTTTATCGCCGCGCCCGTCTCTCTCTGTGGTCAGTACCGGAGCAGTGGAGGGCACAGCAAACACCGGGCGCTGCCACCCGCGGGCACTGCGCGCAGCCCCGCGCCCCTCTCCTGCTCTCAATAGATTTGTTTAAGGCGCGTTCTGCTTTTCTTATTATCCATCACTTTCTCCCAGGCGCCACTTACAGTTAAAAACTACTAAATTCTTCTCCTCGGTGGTATTGATTTCTTTTCATTCTGCTCCGTTAGGAGAGGAGGTAATGCTTCCAGATTACCCCGCGTCTCCTCCAGACGGTTGACAATTGCAATCGCAGTTTCGGGAAGATAAATGTTACTTTGGGAATTGTGTTTAATTACAAATAATCTGGGAGCCTCTCCGTGTCCGATGGTTTAACCACACATGTGCTCAGATCATTGTACGAGCAGTACAGGCGGGTGGCGACGTACAGTGACTGGCTGAGAGACCGGAGCGCAGGGCAGGGGCTCCCACTGGGCTGCATGAAGCGGGGTCGTGCCCCGAAATGCTGTTGCTCGTGTAAAGGTGTATATAATCGCGGATAAAAACGCTCGTTCCCGTGTGCATGTGTATGTGTGGGTGTGCTTGGACACTTGCAAATATACGCTCTGCAAAAAAAACAGTCTGCGGATAGCATAGGGGAAAAGGAAAGCTTTCGTATGCATGCATTGATTTGTATAATCTACCAACTACTAAGAAAAAAATGACAATTTGATATATATATATATGTGTGTGTGTGTGTGTGTGTGTGTGTGTATAAATCAAAGCCACTCGTCGTTTCTTGTCTGCTCCGAGCGAGCTGCACCTGCGGGTGAGCAGCCACGTCTGTCCGCGGCGGTCGCGCACCGAGAGAGCATCGCAGACTCCTCTCGTGCGGAGCTCCCGCGATTTGACTCGAGAGACCCTAATATTGATATATTTACCGCTCCTTTTACAATGTATCCGCCACCTTTCCCTGTCACTATTTGCCTGTATGGCAGAGCAATTAGGTCGCCCCTCGCTCCCCCACCCCGGCAGCTGATTAGCGGGCTGGGGGCGGGGAGGCGGCAGGAGGGCAGTGGGAAGGGGACAAGGTGGCGAGCAGGTTATTCCCTTCACCTGACCTGGCTGTAGGAGCTAGATGAGCAGCACTGAACAGATGTCCCCATTTAAGCCATTCTTTTCCCACATGCCCGCTGGATGCTGCCACGGCGCAGGAAGCTTGCTGCAGACCTGGCCCATTCCCGGCCATTATGGCCAAGTTATTCTGGACCAGTGAGCACGAACAAAATGGGCTTCAGATCGCGTGCTTTAGAATAATTCGACTCCGAGCCCCGGCAAAGCCCCCTCCCTCTATTTTTTTTAAGTGTTGGAGGGGGGGGACAGGGACGCACTTCGGCTCCGATCGCAGGATAACTTCTCAAAAGATCGTTAGCTTCTTCCTCCCCCGCTCTCTTCGGCAAATATGGTATAATTTACAGAGCAACTTAATAATCCGAGGGGCACCGCAAAAGCCCTTTGCGTTGTAAACCGCTTCTAATTACCTGCCAGAGCAATTAGCTGACTATCACGAAGAAATTAGATCGCTCAATGTAGCATAAATAATGCGAATAATTTTGTAAGGAGAATGGAAAGCGAGACCTGGTGTTTCTTTATAAGGAAATAACACCTCGTACTGTACGAACCCTACATGAACACATATTAATGTCTAGGCATGCACGGAAATGAATCCGAACATGAACCCTCTGGCTTAGATTCAGCACTTTCTTCATTTACATATGCGGGGTGAAAGTCGGCTTCCAGGCGTTTAGATACAGAGCTCTTCCAGATCACAGTAATTAACACATAGAGACTTCAATAGGAAAACCTGTTTTCCAGATGATTTTTACAATGCGGCTTTATGTCTCATTTGGCAGTTTAAATAGCTGGAGTTGTTTTCTGGCTGCATCTCCACTATCATCTGTTGAGCATATTTTGCCTAGAATACTGACCAAAACTTACAGGCAGATTTCTTTATAAAACAGATGACTGGGACGCTGCGTATGATTTAGGGAGTATTCTCCGACGGGTTAGATTTTCGAGAAGATTATACGGAAACGCCCTTAAGAATATGCTATTTAAAATCATATATATATATATATATATACATTTTGCTGTATTTCACCTTTGCACGAATAGCTGAATTCAGCTGAATATAGCTGAATATATTATTTCAAAAGGGAAATGTTGTTTTCTAAATTCAAATTCACACGTAACAGACGCGCTGCAGAAACGCAGGTCTGTAAGCGCTTAAGAACTCGGATATTAAATCACGGTCTTTGCGAGGTATTTCTGCACGCTGCTGGATGTACAGCTGAGGGTTTCGGGAAGGAGGCTGTGCCCACGAATTGCGTGCAATGGAAGTGCCCTTACAGCCGAGCTCGACTCAAGGGGACGGAGTTTACTCCTGCTGGACTGAAAGGTGCCAGGTCGCAGCGGAGCTGAGCGCAGCCCAAACTGCGGTTCGGAAGCACTGGGGGATTCTGCATAACTCGTTAGGAGTGCTCTGGGCTACGGATAAACAAAACTAATTAGGCTGATCTCTGATAAATAGAAGCAGCAGCACATACAATGATTCTTTTTTCAGGCATCTTCGAAGGAGGGAAAAAAAATCAGTGCGTGATCAAATCTGCCGTAGCTTTTTAGTGCTTTATTTTGTCCTGTTCCTGCACTAGCAGAGCAGCTACAGAAGCAGGAATGTCCCGTCCAACACCCCATCCCCAGGCTGTCCCCGCAGAAGTCGCAGCGATTGCTGAATTCTGAGCTTCCCCGGGGCTGAACGAGACTGCTCAGCTGCTCCGCAGTCCCGGCGTAGCTGGCAGAATTGTACAGCATGTTTAACGATTCCTGCTCATCGGCTAATTAGAGACGGCTTTGAAGCTCCATTACCGGCAGCAAAATTATTGCGGTCAGTTTAGGCCAAATTCTGCAGTCCTTAATGGAGCGAAACTCTCATTGATGTCAATGGGATAGAAGTCAATGGGCGTTGTGCTCTATTAAGGAACAGAGAATGTGCTCCTTTGTGAGTTCAAGATTAAAAATCGCTATCGATAAGAGGTCCGTTTAGGACGGTCACGCTCTGCGGGAGGGATCTGATGGGCGAGCTGAGAAGGGCCCGACCGAGGTTGAGCCCCAGGACCCCCCGGCAGGATCGGTGCGGAGGACATCGGTACTCAGGCAGAGCGGGATAAAAGGGCTTCAAGGGGGGTCCTCCAAAGGAACCTCCTGCACCCGGGCATTGGGGCGAGAGGCGTTGTGTTCGTCCCACGGCCGCGTTGCCAGCCCTGGAACCAGCCCGGCGCTGGGTACCGGTACTGCGAGCGCATAGTGACCAAGCCCTGCTAAGCCCACGTACACGGACATCATTTGGATAGCAATACAGAGGCTGGGAAGTCTCGTTTCGAACTGTGACCACCCACTGCTATTAACGTGATTTGACAGTCAAATTAGGAGCGGGTTTAAGTTGCTGCTTTTGACTGACTCTTGAACTCTGAAACGGCTTTTGATTGAGCATTATACAATATTTCCTTATTATAGGCACGAAATAGCACTGAAAATGCAAGGCGAAGAGCCTCTTTGACGGGACTGAAGAAAATACTGAGGTTGTTTAAATAGCACTATAGCTCAATATTCTTCTTCTTGGGAGGTGGGGGGCAGGGCAGAGGTGGGAGAGAGAAACACAGTGATCCTCCTTTCTTCTTTTCCTGCCCTGGTGGAAAGCAGAAACCTTCAGGAAAACTTTGCAGCCTTTTTCCTGAGAGCGGAGGGGCACACACAGCTGATCCTCTAGGAAGCTGCACACAATTACGACTCATTTTCTTTCTGCTGGAACAATTAATTGTACAAATGAAAGGTCAGGCATGTGCTTTGCCTATGTTTATCAACCACAATAATGAGCCCCTTCTATTTTTGTCTCTTGCTGAATTATATTGCAATAAACTGCTACTGAAGTTCTGTCTCTTTCAGTAATCATCTTCAGAGGTGATTCTGAAAAGCTGAGCAGTGTGCACCCACTTTCAAAGCTTCCAATGGATGGGACGAGCAGCGTGAAGATCCCAGACACCCACAGACCAGTACAGCAGAGGCACAAGCTTTTGCCTGAAGTCCCTTCTGGCACCCTGGGCACTGTGGCTGAGCCTGGCAGGCCCCACTCTGCCCTGGCAGCCCTTTGTCCCTTGTGGTCTGTGTCACTTTGTGCAGGGCTGGGTGGACCCTATCCTTATTCACAAGGCTCCAAACCACCTGGGCACCTTCTCCCTATTGTAAATGCAGTGCCACTAAAGAGAAAGACTGGCAGCACCTCTCTCCCCATGGCAGATTTTCCTCTTCATTACAGGAAATCTCCGCTCAAGAGCAAACCAAGTTCTGGACACATTTTAATTAAAGGACATACATTTTCTATGTCAGCTCCGTGGTGCAGTGTAAGTTCAGTGGACCACAGCTCATCCCTTTGGATCAGAAATCTGGTGTTCAATATTTTCAGTTTTACTCATTTCCTTGTTACACAAAGAATAGGCACTTTTCCACCAGGGCTATGCTTGGTGGGAACACAGCTAGTATTGGTGAACAACTTTGCTGCCATCCTGTTTGCTACTCCGCATGCAGCTTTCTGGGATATTTACCTATGTGTGATATTCTCCCTAACTAAAATCTGCTCACTGCTGACAGTTTCAGAGGACGTGTTCTTCACTAATTTGTCCTTGCTGAGCAGAAACATCTCTGTGCTCCTTACATGTGTGAATTGAAGGAGCAGAATAACTCTGTAAGGACCTAGAAGGGAATTTCAGAAGCTTCACAGTGCACAGAAGATACTTATTTCTTTTGTGAAACTGTGTAATACATTGTGACTAAGACCATTACATTTGTTTTAAGTCATGTTGGCCTGAGATGATTGGAAGACATCTTGGAGGAACTGATCTCCACCAAACCCCCCAGACATGGGGGGAACAGTCCAGTGGTTGATTCCACATTGAACACAAAAGCTGACATTGAGATCTGTCAGACCTGGAGCACTTTTGGCCTGCATGAGGAGAGGCCAACACTGCTGCTCAAGGTGTGTTTTGCTAATTGTCCAACAACTGCTCTGCACAGGAGCCATGGGATGAAAGGCCGCAGTGACCCTCACTTGGCTGGCAGTAAAACTTGCAGCTGCTCTGAAAGGCCGCTCACTGTTGTGCTGGTGGATTGCTGTTCTTCAAGCACAGAGCAAAGGCTCACTCTAAATGTACTGTCTTGGAGAAGAAAAATTTGACGAAATAAGTGCAGGCCTTTTCCACAGTTGGATGGAGTTCTGCAAGTACCCTGACACCTTCCGGCATCCTATCCCGAGGCAGGCAGCCTGTCTGTGCCCCCTGCTCGAGCTCACACCCACCCGCACACAGACCCGGTCCCTTCGCAACACCTCCACGCTGGGCGAACGTCGGCTCAAACCCTCTTTCTGCCCCCCGGAGCTCACTCACACGCCTTCACTTCCCAAACCCCAGCCGCGACCCTCCCTCTCAATCACCTCCGCCCCCCTCGCTGACAGCCGGGCAGGGCTGTGCACAAAAGGTCGAGGCGTTGCGGCGCGGCTCAGCCCTCCCCGCCCGGCCCCCGTCCGCCCCCCGCTTCCCACCCTCCTCCCGCTCCCGCCCCTCTCCGCCCTCTCGCAGCCGGAGCCGAGCCGAGCCGGGCTGCACTGCTCTGCCGTCGGGCCGCGGGCGGGCGGTTGTTAATGGCCCTCGAGGGCGGCTGCAGCGGGCGGCGGGGCGGGCGGGGTGAGGGTCTCGTCCCGCCCCGCGCACACGCGGCCCTCCCCGCGGCTGGAGCTGCTGGATGCGCCCTATGGCAGCCCCACAGCTTCTGCTGAGCCCTCGGCTCCGGTGTCTTCCTGGCGGTTCCTCCTTCCTGAGGTGTCCGCGTGGTGCTGACCGCAGGCCGGTAGAATCTATCAACAGACACAAATCTCCTTTTCACGCTAGCAAAGCGTATGCTGACGGATAACAGCACGTTATGTCATGTACTTCCCCATGCTCACATCTGAGTGTGTAGGCTTCAGTACGATAATCGCCAATTAACAGAGACCTGCAGTCTTAATGACTGCTAAATGTTTGTAATTGGAGTGTAATTTGTCTGTATGCTGACTCTGTATTTTTCAAATACCGCTGTTCAAAACTGGCTTTCACGTTTCATGGGATAAACTATTTTTTTTTTTCCCCCGAAATATTCTTGGCTAATGGAAAACTGAAGGCACTGTAAAGAACTACTCTTTATATACCAGCTCGTATTGTGCTTTATTAAAAGTAGATACAAGAGATATTGAACAGCTAAAAGAGCTTTCTGAAATGGTTAAACTCATTTTACAGGTGAATTAGAAATCTGATCACACTGAAAAAAACTTGTCCTCGAAGTAGAGAGTCTGTGATTGCTTCTTTATATGGAAGGCAGTCAGTGCTTCATACAGAGTAGGTGCTGAACGCTAATTAGACACCACACATCAAACACTTGGGGACATCTTCCAGCGCAAACTTAGGAGCCTGCTATGTTCAGGAGTAAAGATACACATTGTTCCAAGGGAGAAACTGACACTGAGTGGAGTCTATGCCTTTTTTTTTTGTGTGTGTGTGTGTGGAATTACTGTTTCCACAGAATCACTCAACAGATAACATTATGTTAGTAGTTACTAATGTATTCATCCGCTTTCTGCCGTGCTAGGGATACCGCCTGCAACTGTTAAGGAAGCAGCTGGCTTTTTAATACAAATAAACCGGGCTCTGAGACTGTCAATCTTCTTTGTTTGACAGAGAGGAGTTCCCGCCTGCACTGAAAGAATAGCTCAACATCTGTCATCCCATTCTCTGCCATGGCCCAAAATCAGGAAGACTACAGCTGTCCTGTTCCTTTCAGATACTTCTGGGATAGAGAGGTAGGAGGACTGAGTGTTTGGTCAGCGTGTTCATCATGCATTAAGCAAGTCTCTACAAGCCCTTGCATGTAATTGCATTGTTTTCCCACTGCTTGAATAGCAAAATTTGCAGCTTAAAAGTTCCTATGTGCTCTCTCTCTCTTTTTTAAAAATGTCTAATTAGTTCAGTCTGAACTCACATTTGTTAATAGAATGCATTTTAATTGAATGTAAAGCGGTTAGCAATAATTTATACCTAAGTGTGTGTCACATGGGCATGTAAATTTCAGATTTATGCATGAGTGTAAAGCAGAAAATATTTATTCCTACAGGTTGGGAATTATACCACAACTGCTGAGTGCTGGATGAAGATGGAAATGAGAGGTGTACAATGTACACTAGTGCATTGCTAGCAAGCCCACAGATAGTATCTTCTGTGGTTTGTATGGAAAAGAGGGAAAGGAATGGGGAGGAAGGAAAGAGGCTGGGAAGAATATGTTACCACCTTAAAAAATGTTCAACCACAAACCTTCATCAGTTCATTTGTTTAATACCTAGCAATTTAGTAAATATATACATATATATATATACATACATATTAGAAATTCAAGACAAGTTTTTGAGTGAATTATACTATTCTCTTACAGTAGCAGTCAAGTTAGAATTCAGTGGTAGATCGTATGTTTCTTTTCTTACAACCACAGTTAAGAGCAACTGCAATAAATCTCAGAGTCCCAACCAGTGGCAATTACTTTACATATATACCTCTCCAACCTGCACTTTAAACTTCACAGTCCCAAGATTTGGGGAAAGCATCACAAGGTGCAAAATGCTCAGAGGAATTTAGGCATTGTACAAACAGGGGAATCCACGAGCTGAAGTTAGGCCTTCGGGCTCCCTGTCACACCTATGGTGACAGCCAGGCTGTGGTTATGTGGTGATTCTGATTTGGCCGACATCCACGCTGCTGCTGAAAGAACAGCTCAGCTGCACAGTCATGCTGTTACCTCCTGCATAGGCTGAAGTATATTATATAATGTATCCTTGCTGATCTTCGGCACAGAAAAATGACTGCAAAAAGAAGGCGGTTTCTCAACAAGGCTGGTCTTGATTAATTTAGGATTTTATAAATAAAAATAAATTAAATGCATTTTTCCACATATTTGCCAGTGTTATCCCAAGACATTTACTTTTAGAAAGTGATAGGAAAACAGATTCAAATTCACAGACACTATTGCAGAATGCAGAAGAAAAAGACACCAGAAATATGAAAATCTGCACTGAAGAATCATGCACAATGAGATCCACCTTTACCCCTCAGTCTCTCCAGATCAGGAGCAGAAGAAAACACCTTTTGTTTAATCATTTTCTTTCCACATACCTGACAAACTTTTTTGTGCCCTGGAGTGGATTTCTTGTTTTCATCAAGCCCATTGATTTTTGGAGATAACAACCAATCTGGTACCTCCCAAGGTATATAAGAGTTCTGCTCCTCTGTCTCCGTAGTACTGGATCTAATATCCAGAGTATCAGGGGAAATTTTTAGTCAAAAGAAGTGTCATTTAAGGGGGGTTCACTAAACTGCCCAAGGACAGGAAACACATCCACTTGTTTCTGCTGGGGAAGAAACTTGGAAGTGGGTTAGTTGTCCCTCTCTCATTCCTTGGAAAAGACAGAAGTCAAAATAAATCAACTCTGACCTGTAAATTCCATTTCTCCAACAGGAACATCCCCATAAGTTTTCTTTAGATCACAGTGTACAGAAATTTCCCCGGGCGCTGGAATGGAAGGCAAACAAACTATTGCTAGTTTTATACAGCCTATGTATTTGGTTTTGCTACTAGCCTTTTTAATGAGGGCTGGAATTTTCAAAAGAGCATTTTATTCTCAAATCTGGAAGAATACCAAATATTTTGACACCATGCAATTACGAGAATTATCAATATTGTAACATACCCTGGGGGTATTATGACTGAGTACCTCCCCAAAATCTTTCCAGGAGGCAGATCCTAAAAGTTAATAAGCTTAGAAAGAGTTTAATGAGTATAGAGACACTGAAGCAACTCAGGGCATTTGTCTTTGTTCTGAGAAAAAGACTCTCACTTATATTCTTTATTATGGCTTGCAGCTTGTGCTTTGGATTGACAAACTTCAAAGATAAGTTGAATTAACGTAAGTGAAATAGAGACAAATATTCAGCCTTAAATGACCTGACCAAGATTGTATTGTCAGACAGCTACTAGGAAAAATCTTTCTTCTGTTAAAGTGAGAAACAACACCACTATCAGTTACATCAGGATCCTTTGAAACAGCATTAGGTTTGCATAATATATAAAAATATATATAAAACTTATGCAACAAAGCAAACAGAACTGTTAATGTAGTTATCCCAGTCTACATACAAGTAACTGTGAAATGCCTGAGACAGGAAAAACTGTCTCATGAATTCCTGGCATAGATCATAGAGTATGCTGGCTTCTTAGTTCGAAAAAGATTGGGACCTCCTAGAAGATTTCAGTAGAGGCCTATAAAAATGGGTAAGGACCTGGTGCATCTCCCATATGAATAACTTAAGTCTGTTCAGCCTGAGGAAAAGAAGACTGAGGGGGGACCTGATCAGTGTTTATAAATATCTTAAGGGAGCTGGGAGGCAAATGGATGAGTCCAGGCTGTTCTTGGTGGTATGTAGCGATAGGACAAGTAACAATGGCCTAAAACTTGAACACTGGAAGTTCCGTACAAACATGCAGAAGAACTTCTTTATGGTAAGAGTGCACTGGAATTGGGTGCCCAGAGAAGTTGTGGAGTCTCCTTCTACAGAAATAATCAAGACCTTACTGGATGCCCACCTATGCAACCTATTTAGCAGAGAGGTTGGACTCAATGATCTCATGAGGTCCCTTCCAACCCCTGAAGTTCTATGATTCTCTGATTCTCAGTCTTTAGCATCTGTACCATCTCACAACTACCCTACAGAGCTTATTCCAGCCGATTACCTCTTGCTGTCTCAGTTATTCCAGTGAGACTCAATCATGCCAAAGACTGCAGAACTCTCAATGAGTTGTTCCAACTAGTCTCCAGTTCCTTTTGCTTCATACTAAAATGTAGATAGGAGTCCTCTTCAGGCTATGAATAATTCTGTCACAGGTGGAGTCACTGTGATTGTCCCTGATTTCTAGACTGCAATTTTTTGCTTCACTTAATTAAGCTAATGGTTAAATTGTTGTCTGAACAAGATGAAAATTTATTTGTTATGTAAAGAAGAGTCCTTGAGTCCAAAGGCTATTTGTGCATCTAGATCTTTTATGGAAAATAAAATAATCAAGTGCTAAATAAATGTACTGTTAAAGTATTGGTAATTCTCAGCTTTCACAGAAAACATTTCTACTGGACACAGTGATAAGCCAGGCACCACCTTTAGAGTTATGTGTTATGGATGGTTGCCCAGGTCACCAAAATGCAGGGACATTATTCACACAATGTGAGAATGTTGTGGTTTCATGCTGGTGCTGCTGTTTCAGCTCCTCATCGACCTCTTGCTTGAAGTTTTGATAGCTGATGAGACAAACTGTAAATAACCAGAAGTCAGACTGAGCAACATTTTTCACTCTGACCTACTGGTACTTCTGGCTTATTAGATCCACCATTATAGCATCAACAGGCTATGGAGAACTGGAGTACAGTGGTGATAACTGCCATGTCATTGCCCATTCATTCACAGGCTGCCTCTATGTGTAGGCATTAAAGGCATTTCGGTGAAAATCTGGAATATTTCTTACAGCAGAATCAGGTTATAAAATAGAATGAGAATCACCAAGTAGTCAAATATTAGTATAGCCAGTTATAAGGTAACCTGCCACACACACATGTGCACAGCTTGTAGCTATTGGGTTAGAAATCATTTTGTCATTGATTATCAAAGGGATATGAGTTCTAATGTGAAAAACAAGGAGATGGGAACAGTCAGAATTCAACCAGGAAATAAGAACACAGGGACATACTAGGAGAAAGGCACTACTGGCACAAATTCTTCTCAAGATTTGTCACAACATTTCACAACTACAAAGCAAAACAACTGCAAAATCATCTTGTAGGATGTCACATGCATTCTTGCAGTACGTTCATATTGAGCTCAGCAGCTACCACTGCAGCTGACCTTGTGTTATCCTGACTTGTAGAAGGTGGTGGTGTGAATCACAAGATACAAGTGATATCAAAGAGCCAGCCTGGGCATTCACCTTTCAGGGAATGAGCCAAGGCAGTTCAACATCACAGGCTGGAATCTGCTGGAATATAATGAAAAAGCAAGAAGCTGACATAAAGAAAATCCAAATCAGCAAAAAGAAAAAGCAAGATCTGTGGGTGAATATAGCAAAATGTTATGGTGGATAAAAGGATTTTCCCAGAATCCTAATGCTCAGAGTGACCTCTTGTCTATCCCTGCTGTAGTCTCAGGCTCCTCAAGTGATTCAAGCAGGTGTTATGTAGGTGAACACTGGCTGTATGTTCCTTCTTTTGAGTGCACATCTTAGATGTTCAAGACTGAGTCACAGAAGTGCTGAGTGTTCACAGATGCTGCTGAAATCAATGGGATTTGTGCTTTAAATGTATGAAGTACCATAAAAATGCTAAGTATCTTTCAAAATCTAAGTAGATCATGTTGAGGACCCAAATTAGTGGACGTGTTCATTAATTTTGACCATAATATCTCAGTACTTCAGTTCCCCATCTGTAAAGTGGGTCTAACAGTACAGTCACACTTTGCAGATTTAAAGATAAATTAATTAGTATTTGGGATGCACTCAGAAACCCAGCAGAAAACGCTACAGAAACACCCATAAAGATATTAATAATTCAGTATTCTGTGCAGGATTTGAATGATGTGCAGTAAGGAAGGCATGGAGCCACATATTGAGTGATAAGAATAAAAAGAATATTGAACAGCTGCTCACTCAGGGATTATCGTCCATCCTATGCACTGAATGATGTATGTGTCTGTGCAGTTAAAGACTTATTATCATGCGTATGTGCAACGAGCGCAAATTAAAGTTTCGAAGGCAACGGATTGTTCTGAAGTTTAGACAGCTTAAATCCGCAGCAAGAGAATACTTGCAATATTTATTTATTTATTTATTTATTTATTTATTTATTGTGATAATCTCTGTATTCCTGTGTTTCCATCCTAGAAGATACAAAAGGTTTTCTGTGTTGGTGAACTCAGTGATTAACTACACAACACAACCACATGGCCAAGTTCACTGTTGGAAAAAATATATTGATTTCCAAGGGTGAATTTTGTCTAAATCTTTGTCTTGTTGTGTAGTTTCTGGTTAGAAGTGGGACAGTAAATTGTTGCAGGGACAGAGTAACAGCCTCATCTTTTGGCCTTACTTCATGGCAGGGTTTTTGGCGGTTAATGTAGCGTTTGGAGAATCATGAAAACTTCCATTCCAGAAATGAAGTTATTGCCAAATCAGAAATTCCTGTATTTACATATAAATATCCCATTTGCTGTGACTGAATACCTTTCTCATTTGTAATGATCTAGCAACAACCACACCAATCAAATGCTAAGACACAGGTGTTTGATTAATCTGTCTATACATATCTTAGGATGCAAAACTAATCTTTCTGAAATTCTACTTGGTCCAAATGTGTAATCTGTATTAAATCTATTCTGAATTTTGAATGGGTTCCTCAAAAAGATTACTTGATCTCAGTCATATAATTTACAAAATCTTTACAATAAAGATCTTCTGTTCATGCAAGAACATAGGCCTATATTTAGTATGTCATATGTCTTCAGATCAATGACCAAAAGCTTGGATTTTCATACAAACTTGGAGTAGCCAATGAACACTGTGCTCTTCTACTACCTGTGAAGAAACCACAATCCTGTCATTTCAGAACTGTTACCTACTTAACAGTTCAAGTGTTGGAAAGAATTGGGCTTATATTTTAAAGTTATGTTTGACCGGTCATTTAAGAACAGTTACACTCACCTTTTTCTCCCTTTTCTTTAGTCTCATTTTATCCTATATTTCATAGCAAAAATGATGGGTTCTAAACTAGATGCAGTTCTGTTCCTGGTTAGGTTTTCTTCTTAAGGTAATTTAAAGCTCACTTCAGAGAGAACTGTATGTAGGTTCATCATTTGTCAGGAGAGAATTTTAAGTATTAAATCATATTGATTTAAGCAAACCCTTTATTTTATTTGCATTTTCAAATGCTTTCCTGAACGCAGAGACCTTTCTATGGAGAACACCTCATTGTTTGTTTACATAACTCTCCTTTTTTACTTTCTTTTTTTTTTTTCTTTTTTTTTTCTTCCAGAAACTTATTATCTACTCCAAGATTAAAAGCATTCTAAAACATATGAGCTGCAAGAAATAGCTATCTTGTTGATTTTCAGGAAGTCTACAATACTCCATCTAATGTATTCAATGAATTATTTATTTCTTAAAGAGATACAATAAATCTTTACCTACTATATTTGATGATTTTCATAGTAGGAATAATAAGTAACATGATTTGAGGGTGATTGGAACCTGGTACCAGGAGGGGGGAGGGAGGGAGGTCTATTTAGACTATTTACTAAGTATATTGGAAGAGAATAAATCTGAAAACCATCTGGACATCACTATTGACTTAACATTTTCAGGTGAGGAGAAAGCATGCATATTTCCATTGAAATTAATGATCAGGAATGTCTTAAATACTTCCTATTTGAAGGAGCAGCTTAGGTGCAAAAGCACAATAGTAATGTTCAGTGTCATTGTTCTCTGTTACATTGGAGTGAGTCCAAAGTAATTCCATTGATTTCAGTGGACTTTCTTTGGGCTAACTAAGAATAGAATGTGACCCCACAATAGTTGGGGATGGGATGAGTGACGGGAATATAAATAATCTGAGATAACTATTTGAAATACCAATACTATAGAAGATGGTGTCTCTCTTTTAACACTGATCTTGTACTGCATCAGAAAAAAATTATATCCCATTTAGTTCTTACAGTTTAGAAAATCATATCAAAACAGTGTTTTTGATTTTGTTTTTGATGTTGCTAAATTTTATTAATGTCATGCACTGAAAAATTCATCAGAGGATCTCAAGATTTTCTCAGAAGTACTATATCTCACAACAGATCTTTAATTAAGCAGAAAGTTTTAAGTTAGTCTAACTTTTCTTGACAATTATAAAAAGGGAGTTGGCAAGTCCTTGATGTCACTGCTGTGTGTTCAGTGGCTAACAGACCTGAAAACAAAACAAAACAGTTAGGAGCATGAATTGCACTTTTTTATTAGTGTTTTCCAAGTTGCTCAAAAGCATCTGCAGAACATTTATGTGCAATGCAGACATTTCAGATTTTGGTTTCATTTCTTTTCTGCATTCTCACTCCGTCTCATGTAGATGCTGTCATTTTATCTGCATTAACATTTGTTTATGGGTTGGAGGTAATAGATGAAACAGAACTTCAGGTTTTAATGCAATACCTTACTCTTACCTGCTTCTCCATGAAGGTGTATTTGGTGTGGGTTACCTGCACTGTGGTCTGGGTAGAATCAGCAGCAAAGCACGAGCTATATTCATACATCTGTATGCATCGTCCATTCACCTCTGAGGCTTCAGGGATCTAGTCAGACCCGCAATCTTTAAATCACCTTGAAGTCCAGTTCTTCCAGATCACTGGTGCTATATAAATGCATATTATCAGTATTTTAGTCATCAGAATACCTGATCTTTGGAATATGCTGTTAAATAGCAAACAGACTGACTTAAGTAATTTCAGCTTATACAATTCCCTACTTTAACATGACTACTGTAAAAAGCTATTCCAAACATCTGTTTGCAAAAATGACTTTGTAATTTGCATCTGTTGACTGGATTGCAGATTATGTTCTCATTTTCAGGAACAGTTTGCCTTAATATTCCTGTTAGAATCATAGCATTGCTCAGGTTGGAAAAGACCTTAAAGATCATAGAGTCCAAACACAACCTAACCATACTACCCTAACTAACATCCCTCCACTAAATCATGTCCCTGAGCACCACATTCAATCAAGTTTTGAACACATGAGGGATAGTGATTCAACCACCTCCCTGAGGAGCCAATTCCAGTTCTCAACAACCCTTTCTGTAAAGTTTTTCCTGATATCCAACTTAAACTTACCCTGGTGCAACCCTGGGGACATGCCCTTCTCTAAAGCAATTTTATCTTTCTCCTCTCTTTTGCATCAGGGTTTTATGCAACTACCTAGGTAACACCTGTACTTCTGCTGCTCTGAAAAGCTAACCAGTACAAGTGAACACAGTTTTAATATTTAGTTGAAAAAGCCGTCTCTTTTTTAAAGGTATCTTATTCTGTTGATATACAGCCTGTGTGCCTATTACCTTTCTAAAGCTGGACCATGCACATAAACTTTCCAAGTTTTCTGACTCATTGTTTCCTCTTGTGGCTTAATTCTTCTCCACCTTGATTTGTCCAATTTGATAGGGGTTATGGTCCAGGTATCTTATTTTGTTCAATATATGAAAGATCTAACAGCATTAGTTCTACCCAATTTTGGTAGCCAAAAGTGTTTTCTTATAGCATGAAGGAAATGCTTTTCAACTTAATATCAGATGATTAAACTCGGCAATATCTGTTAAATCAGCCTTCAAAATTCTTGCTGTTCTTTTCAAATTAAAAATTTTACATATTTATTCCTGGCTATACTGTGCTGCAATGGGCTGCTAAATTAACAGTAAAAGATTAATTTAGTAATAATTGAAAGAAAATCTAAGCCAGCTTCACATTTATTTTTCTTTTAGATTTACTTATTCTCATTGGTATTAGAGAGGTGCTTGAGATTTGACTGTCACTAATAAATACCATCTACACATCAGCACTGCTATAAGAATCCTGTATCCCATTAAGATGTTAACTTTTAAGAGCATTGGTGGAAAACTGGAGCAGGTTCAGAGGAAAGCTACAGAGATAATTAGACACCCTTCTTAACAGTTGCAGCCTGAAGGAGTTTCATTGACTTAGTTTATTTAAAAGGTGAAGGAGAAACTTAACTGTAATCTATAACCCCCTGCATAGTGAGATATTAGCTAAGGCAAGAGAGCTATAAAAAAAGAAAAGAAAATGGAAGAAAGAAGTCATATGTAACTTGAGTCAGTGGCATAAGCCAAAAGTAGTAGTTTTCAAACTGGAAAATTTTGAGGTGGGAGAGTAATTAACCAGTGGTAAAGACTGCCAAAGGATGCAATCCATTCTATATACACTAAATCATAGCTGCATTTTTTTCTGAAGGTATGCTGCAGTTTTGCCACAAGCTGTGGCTTGAGGCAGAAATTTCTGGGGAGAAATCCTGTAGTGTGTGCTACGCAGGAAGGCAGAGTATGATTGCAGCTGTCCGGGCTGAAAATCTGTGATTCATGTTCAAGTGCAAACAGGAGGCATTCTTTCAACATTATCCCTAAATTTCTACTAAGTGTTCTTCAGGTCATTACAATCCCTTATTAAAAAAAAAAAAAAAAAAAAAAAAAAAAAAAGGAAAAAAAAAAAGGAAAAAAAAAAGGAACAAATTCCCAATTATACATATGTTGCCCTTTTTTCAACATATCAAATACTGTACCAAATTACTGCTACTTTTTCTTGGTGGGAGAGGTAAACATAAACTCATAACTCATGGAGGAACAGAAAAGAAAGGAAAAGAAAAGAAAGGAAAAGAAAAGAAAAGAAAAGAAAAGAAAAAAAAGAAAAGAAAAGAAAAGAAAAGAAAAGAAAAGAAAAGAAAAGAAAAGAAAAGAAAAGAAAAGAAAAGAAAAGAAAAGAAAGGAAAAGAAAAGCTAAAGTCAGAATAAAATCAGTTTTCTCATTGCCTTCAGCAATTACAGGAATATCTCTCTATGCATTGAGGGCAGGTTCAGTAGAGAAAAGGCAGTGGAGTATGGAAGCCTGCAGTAGGAGAGCCTTATCTTCTCTAAATCAGCACGAATTTTGAGTTCTTAGCCATGACTCAGTCCAGAATGTGTGATTTAAATATGTGGGCTATTGTCAGAATATAGTTTTTCATCTTACACAGAACTTGTTTCAGCCAAAAACTGACATGCCACAAATAAAAGTTTTTAATTTCCGATATATGTAATGAGTTCTGAAAGCAAAAATCTGAGCAACTGTCAGACTGAGCCAACCCATTAACTAAGCAAAAAACATGAAGATCTATTCTTTCAGGGCATGGCCATGTTGAAGATTACATTTCAGAGATGTGGCTGGATTGCCTACAGTACTCAAACTCTCTGGGTTACCCCAGACTATTTCAGTCTTCAGTTTAGACATAGGATTGGTGGAAATGATAAACCAACTTATTTTTTGTGAACTATTTGACCTTTTGGAATTGATTTAATACTTACAAATAAGTTAAAAACTTATTTATTTATTTGTCAACAAATGCACTACATCATCTCAGGTCCAATCTAGGAGGAAAAAAAATATTTTGTCTGCTTTTACCACACTGATGATCTTTCCCTAGACACAGAAAACAGATTTCCCTGCCTCTACTTCATGTCTACAGTCCTTTGGGATGTTACGTTCACCTATTTGCTAGAGCGTAGCTCCAAGAACTTCTTGAGCACCTAACAGATTTGCATCATAGCTGTTGTGAAGTGCCCATTGCTTCCCAGTATCTATTGAGCTACTCTCCATTTTGTGGTAGAGACCCATTAAAGTATCCTGAGTGATACAAAAGTATCACATTTGTTTTCATCAATCATGTGTATCCAGTTCAATAACTACAAATTGTTCTTTGGTATTACGGGCTGTGAGCTGGCTCCAGTATGGTGAATTATTTAATATGATTTGAGGAATCTGTGGTGTGTTTCAGTCTACTCATACCCTGCTTGAATCAGGGGAAGTTCTTGAAAACCTGAGTACATTTCATACATCACTCCCATCAACCTCTTTCCAGCACTGCCTTACCCTCTGGATTTGCCTTTTCCTTTCCTTCTCAATTTTTTTTTTTTTTTTTTTTTTAACATTCCTTCTTGCCAGTGAGCCACCTTGCACAAACAGATATTCTCCAGCATAGTATTTTTGCCTGACTTATACTTGGTATACCTGATGTTGACGAGATCATTCTTTGTTTTTGGTTTGCTTCGTGTCTTTTTCCTATTTTGTTTGTATATTTGTACAGCACCTGGAACAACCAGACACAGAAACACAAATAATGATATGTGCTTAAAGAGAGAATAGGAACATAATTTCTCACCACTGGCAAGATATAAGTCATTGGGATCTCAGAGGGATTAGAGCAGTTAGGTTTAATCTGTTACCAGGATACCATAATCAGTCAACTACTATAAAGAGGTCTTAATTAAGTTACACTTGTATTTTGTCTTCTGTGGGGAATTTTACTTTAATTGTGAAGTTTTTGTTTCTGGAAATCCCAGTCCATGTTGATCCCACCTGAGAGGTAAAGCTAGGGCAAGGATGAGGGAATTTTAGTGGTTGTTCAGTGTGTTAATGCTGTGTTAGCTGATTTTACATGGGGCAGATGCTGCTAAAAGTTTCTGAGCAATCGAAAGCTGTTCAGTTTTGCTGATACAGTTGCAGACAAGTTACTATTGGCATTGTTAGAGTGGTTTTACATTGGTATCAGTGCAGCCTTTGGAAAATGGAGAATGCATGTTTTCCTATCAGCTTAGTTCTGTTTGGTGAAAATGAAAACAGAAAAAGAATGGTAAAACCAAATGATGATGCCTAAATAGTGCCCATAACAGTAATTCATACCTAAAATGAATTTCTTTATGAATTAAAAATCACACATTTTTATGCTACTTGTGATCCAAATTTGTTCTGTCATGGTCACTGGTGGCAAAAAATAAAAATAGCTTGCAAATGATAGTGATGGGAGAGGACTTGTTTGTAGAGCTCTGTTAGAACGGATTGCCTAGGAAATGCACTAAATCCACATTTGTCTTCATTTTTGTCCCCAACTACATTCATCTGGTCCTGTAACCTCTGGGTACTCAAACTACACTGATCTAAGAACTCCTTTTCCTATGCTACCTTTGGGACAGGCAAACTCAACCCAGAGAGAAGTGAGCACCCAGATGCTTCTACAGAAACCTCTGAAGCTGAATAACAAAGCCTTTCTCCATCTTTGCCAATCCTTTGGCCTCTGAGTGTTGCAGAGAGACTTAAGAAGCATGCAATATTGTTGAATATCTGATGCATAATGCACTAACTGAAGGATGTAGTATCAGGCTTTTCTTTGAATTCTTGTCTTTTGTTGTCTTGTTTCCTAACCAGAAGGTTACTTGAAGCTCTCAATATGTTAATTAGTGTGTTGCTGTTGTTGTTTTTAATTTTTAAAACACCTTTGTCTTGGTACATATCTTTCTAAGAAGCATGCAAACCCTTTACATATTTCCATATTTTCAGCATATTTTATGCAAATAGTTGTTAAGAATGAAAATTCTAATTTCAAATGAAGAAAATTCATGACATACATCTTGTGTTGCAGTTTAATCACTGTATACCCAGGAAAGTATTGACAGTTGTCCCGTGGAAGCTATTAAAGTTCCTGTCCAAGGTTAAATGAAATTGCAGTTTATCAGAGCAGCATTGAGAAAATAAGGGAATCTGTTCATGGCTCTTGATTAATGCCAAGCATGATCAACACAAGGGGGTTCATTAAGCTATACATCATGTGGGTAATTTAACATGTCATTGTGCCTGCTGTCTGCATTAACTCTCTGCATAACCCAGTGTTCTGAACTTTCATCAGCCCTGCACCTGAAGTTTTGTCTCCCAGTCTTTGTCATGCTTGGGTTGGCTGGATGTTTTCATTTATGCCAATCCTTTCCTCTTAATGGGCATTCTGCATTTTTAATTTTTTAAATTTTTTTTAAAGAACATTTACAATTTCGACAGCTGCAAAATTTTCTGTCTTGTATAAATATGCTTGTAATTTGATAATGTTTATGCAAGGGAGGCGAGAAATGTGTCCTCAATTGTCCAAATTTTCCATTATTTCTTTGGTTTTTATGTTCTGGACTTCAGAGTGGAATTTCCTTGCACAAACATCAGCCAAGGTAATGTTGCACCGGACCTGCTACTCACAAGTGGGGAAGAACACAGAGGGGGATGCAGAAAATGGTGGGGGATATAGTCACTGTTGAGTGAGTTGCAATGAGTCTACATTATCAGTTGAAGATTTAGTGAAGGACTGGGATGCAGAGGAAGGTATCCAGACTTCTGACAGAAGATTTCAGCTTGTTTAAGGAAATGCAAGTCAGCTTACCTTAAGAAATTTCCAGAAGAAAGAAAGTTGTTTTTTTCTTTTTTCTTTTACTTTTTTTTCCTCAAAGATAGATCAAGGAGGAAGAGGAACAAATCATTTGTTGAGGAAAATAAGTGGTTTTGGCAGAAGATCCGCTTGGCTAAGCAAGGAGGTTCTGAATGAATGGAAACCAACTTCAACAATGAGAACAGGAAGCATACAAGAAATGGAAAATAAGTTGGTCTTGTTTAATCTGGAAAAGGGGAGGCAGAGACAATATGCATCTTTCTAACAGCTGCCAAAACTAAGGTTGGCTCTATCATTTTTACAGATCTCCTCCAAGTAGATGCCCACTTTTGAATCTTGTCGTGACCCCAACGATTTGAGAAAAAATCTGATGCATTTTATTTTCAATACCATTACTGACATTAGCTCTGGGAATCCAGATAACACAAAAGATATTACACTTATTTTTCCAAGTGTAACAAAGATGTCAAATGGAAGAGTAATAGGAACAAATGATTTGAAGGAGGAACATCTCATAAGAATAAGTAGCACAATTCAGTTCATTGTAGTTTTCATTGAACAATTGGAATGATAGTGAAAATGATGGTTTTCATGTGGTTTTTTTGGAATTAGCTTATGTTATATCTAGGAAGGAGTGACAGTGAAGTCTCATTTAGTAGGAATTATATGTTACTTATACATTTCTTTTGTGGAAATGTTTTTTACTGCCTACCTTTAAAACAAACAAACAAAGAAAACCACCTATTTTTTTTTTTTCTTTCAATAAAGGACTGAAATTAAATTTAAAATACATTTTACAATCCAAAACCAGATTGTAAAGGTATGCAGTAAGCTACACAGAATAATAGTCATGCAATATAATGGTAGTTATTGTGGCACTGTTTCTAACTAATCTAATCTAGCTGCTTTAGTTACAGCTGCCTTACCCATTGCTGCATTGTGAACTCTTTTTATTTTGGAATTGAAAATAGCTTTCAAATATTCATAATTCCATACTGGAATACTTTTAAAGATACTGTATTGTTTTCTGCTACCATTAATTACCAGTGGTTTATTTACAAGACAATAATTGATTATACTTCTGGGATGCTCAAGAGTCTAACATAAATCAAAGCAGACTTGATAAGAAGCGATGAAAGTCTCACATAATTAAGCAAAGCACTGGAGACCAATTGTTTATAGAATGATTTTGCTGGGGCTAATTGACACTAATTATTTAATCTGATTTTCTTCTTCACATTAATGCTTCTACCAGCTCACTGTTCTTTGCTGGTGACACGTGCATGTTTGACTTTGTCAAGGTGTTCTCACTGCATTAATACAAAGGATTTTCAGCTATTATCTCCAGTAGAATTTTCTTTTTTTTAATTTTTTTTTTTTTTTTTTTTTTTTGTCAGTGCAAGAGAGAAGGATTGAAAATTGTGATCTTTAATTCTTGTTAGTAATTTCTTAAATACATGGAGTATTGAAGTGTAAAAATTAGGCAAAAGAATAACTTAGATGACGATAAAATTAATTCTTCAGTAGAAGATGCCTTAGGACAAAAGTAAGCATGTTTGTAGGTCAGCTGAACATTTAGCTCACTTGGTACAACTCTTTAGCTACAGCAAAAATTTCAGAAAAATCTTTTTTCTCAAAAAGATAATTCCTCTCATATTTAACTGTGTTCTTTTTGATAAGTATCAGTGTTTGGCTCAAGATGCTGTTAATATCATTTTTAAATTTCTTGCTTGGAACCAGACTGAAGACCCAGGGAACCTCTTCTACTATTCTGCTGGATCACGACTTTGGTCCATGACTTGCAAGCACTGTCACTGGTAAGAATTTTTAGGTTATAATTGTGTACTGTCCCAAGCCAGAAGGGACAATATTCCATTGCATCTTTTTAAAATAATTGAATAATTTTCAAAATTGCAAGTATGTTCCAGTCCTCAGGACTCCATGTCGTGCTCTGTAGCTTCATATCTATTCAGATGCAGAATAAGCTTTGCATTCTAACACAAGCAGTTCAGATATCCTGATTATGACTGCTTGCTGTTATTATTCTGACAGCACAGAGAATATCCTCCTTCAAAAAGCCACCACTTTTGCTTCTTTAAATTGGTCTTCAGGCTTTACTTCTGACTAAAGGAGAGTTCGAACAAGCAATACAAGGTCAAGTTTTGCAGAGTACCCCACTCCATACTTCGTAAAGTATGAATAAAGATTGAGAAGAAATATTTGAATGCTGGTCACACGTGGTAGTAACTACAGAAATTGTAATCTATTCAGGGTATTGATACCAGAACTAGTATCACTTAGCTGTGTCTCGAATAGGGGGTTCCAAGCATCCATTACTAATTAGATTTACTAAATGACTGAATGACTTCATAAACAAAATTCTTATTTATGACAAGTGTTTTCCCATCACGGGATAGATACACACACTTTTATATTCCACAGAATCTCTGGTCTATGCTACTGCTGTGATTTCTACTTAAACTTCTAAAATACGAAAGTGCACTTGAATAAAATCTGCTGACAAGTATTAGCATTAAAGGAATTTATTATTATAAGCTTTTAATAATAAAACATATAGTAATAAAGAAGTTATGATGGATGGCTACCTTCTTCTTAATAGAAATCTCACATATAAATAATGTTCTGTATGAAGCAGAAATAATAAGTGACCAAAACATACAAACACACAAAAGAGAACCTTCACTCATTTGAGACAACAGATGTCTGTATATCTCTATACCTCTTTGTACACAAATGCACAACTTTTGTGAATTTGTTTCTCCTAGTAAGCTACACGAAAGCAATAGGAATCATTATTTTCTCTCTCCTTGTTTTTTATCTTGATGCTGGTTTTAAACTAACTTAAATCAATTTCAATTGGGTTTGCTTGTATGCACCTTGTAGGAGATATTTAATCAGTCTGTTATAAATTTACTTTTAACAGGCAAGGTAAAAGATGGTTTAGTGTTGGAATCTAATTATCTGCATATAAATGGTTCTTGTATAGAAAGGCAATAGAATAGTATGGTTTTGAAAATATCTCAAGAGTCGTTCTTCAAAATTGAGAGAAGGATATTGCATTTTAAGTAATGACTTTCTAAATGGAGAAACTGAAGCTATGAGGAAAAAAAAATATGAAGATATAAAGTTTAATATGAAAATATGAGCAAGTAAGCATTTTAAGCTGAAAGTGAAGGAAGAGCTTATGGCTAAAATGTGAAAAACCATGCGCCTGAAAGAAAGTACCTAAATGTGTGATTTGTTAATCTGTCTATGAGTATATATACTAAAGTGTTTTTAGATGACTTTCCAAAATAATAAAGCAAGCTCATATTTGGACATTTAAAGTGGATTTCTTGACCTTTCAAAAACACTGTACCATCACCAGCCTAATTCTCAGTCAAGGAGCTCTTTATTTGCTCAGATTTTCGATATATTCCTGAGTAGGATTCAAAGCATGGATTTTGATCTGCAACATGTTCTGGGGCAGGGACAGTGCAACCACAGCCTCTGTGTTAACTGTCTTAACTCAAAAATATTTTTTTCTTCAAAGAAGTTTATTTCACAAGTGTGTATGGAGACACAAATGCCTGCTCCTTAAAGGAGAAGAGAACCTTACTGAGTTTATCACTCTTTGAAAAGAATGAAAGAATGCACACCAATACAATTTATGCACCATAAATAAATAAATAATGTATATCTATCTAAATCTATATTTTAATGAACACCAGCCTTATATACAAATGACTCACAAACTCCAGTACCTGAACAGGATAAGAACATTTTGTCAGAATTTTTTTGTTTCCTATAACCACATATATGTGGCTATAGGAAATAGCTCACAGTTCATAGCTCAAACATACCATAAATAGTGGAACATATAAATGAAATACATATTGTGAGGAGTTTTTTCAGTACAATTGGATTTGGAAAGAAGGTGTTGTCAAACCTTTGCTTATGTTCCTGTCAATAGGAATTTGTATCCTGTGCAGGCTCATAAAGAACATCCCACTGTGTATGCAGCAATGCCACAATTCTAACCTCAGGATCAAATATATAAGAGAGGAATTTCTTTCTGCTCTGTGACATTGAGCCTGGTAATCAATGTGAAGCAAAGCAGAATCAATTTTATTCGATCAGTTAGGTTTTAAAATAATTGGCATTCACTCCAGTCTCTCGACAAAATAACAACTGGTATTTAGTGTTCGGCATTTTCCAGCTGTTTCTTTCCAGGCTTGTGTCATGGCTGCTCTGATGTGAGAAATATTGTAGTCACTTGGGTGTGCAGAACAGATCCCACTCCTATACTGCAAAAATAACCCAAACATGAAAGGAAGGTGCAGTACAGCTGCTCAGTGAAGAGCAGTGGTCAGCCTCACCTTCAGATTCTGTAGGTTTTATTCCTTTTATTTGTTCTTGCTAACTCTATCACCGTAATGAAGGCAGTGTTGACAGACCACATGCTGCCAAGCGAACAATAGATTCTGAGATTTGATAACTTTTACTGAGACAAAAATCTCTTCTAAGTTTCATTTGGGGGTGTAAGAACATCAACATCAGGCTCAGTATGAATGCAGGTGTCTGAGATACTGACAGTGACATCTTTGCTTATCTCACATTATCTACATTTTGGTGCAATTCTTTAGAAAATGCATTAAAAGCTATCTAACACCACTAGCAACAGCAACAAGTTTAAAGTTGTTGGATATAATACATATTGGCATGAAAATATGAACCAAGAGTCTCTAGGTGTATATGCACACTCTGGAAGGAGCAGAAGAGGCATGGATGGTTTTTGCACCCTATAAGCCTCTCCTCATGCTCTGGTGATACATTTGACATTTGAACATTTTTGACGCTTCTGTGTTTTTGCTGTTGAGAGGTTCATTCAGTATTGGATCAGGAAGCGCTGCTGGTACATCTCTTCAAACACGAACAGCTATGCAGGAGGAATTGTGGACTTCTAAGGCCAGATTCTGAGTTCTTTAGCTACCAGTACTGCATCTGTAGATATCTCTGTGTCTCCATAAGCTTATGTGACATGTAACTGGGACTTCTAAAATGTTCTGTCCAAGCTTGTTTAAGGATCTGGTCCTTCAACTCTCTCTGTTTTAATTTCCCAATTCTGAAATAGTTAGCAAGCCTTTGCTATACAGAAGAACATGAAAGACTGAGAGGTGACATGTTTCTATGTGTCTCCTGTCAGGTGCCAGCAGGATGCCATCCTGGGGACTCCTCAAGGAGTTATCTCTCAGAGAGGAAAAAGATGAGTGCCCACTGAGGACCTGAAATCTGCCCTGGTAGTTTAGGAGTACACAGTGCTATTATAAAGTTCAGATGCTTGATGGTCACCTATTCGTTCAACAGCAGGGAAAAAGACATACCTGGGGCATTTAGTAGCGGTAAGAAAGCATTCCAGACCCTTAGCTATGGAAAGTGACTCTCAATTGACTTTCTGATATTGTACCTGAATTTATGTTGTTTGGCACTTGCCATATATGCCAGTTTTTTATTGTGTAAATATGACAGAAGTGTATTGATCCCCAGTTCTAAGTGCTTAATCAAACTCAATTATACTGCTAACCATAAACTAGCTAACAGAAAGTTACTGCCTCAAAGTGTTACTAACTATGGATCAGAACTGAATAAAGAAAGTAATCATTTATGTTATTTTTCTTGGGTGTGACAGAAGACTTTGCTTCCTGGAATCAAAATGCTTTCATGCTTTGCTATTACGTTTCATTATAGTTTTGTCTACTTTTATGTAAAGTATACTGATTTATTAGAAAGCTAAGCCCACAGTAAATTGATAATTGGATGCTGTTGAAAGAATGAGTTTCATTGATCTCATCAATGACCACAGACATTACTGAAGTAAACCTCTTAACAGTGCTGGGGCGTATTTTGGCCACAATCAATTTCTGTGAATCTTCCCTTGTAGTTTTTTGTTGTTATTTGGTACCATCTACATTGATCTAAACCTGGAGCAGATTTAATGTTCAGAATTTATCTTGACAGAAAGTTTAATTACTTTTCAGTCAATGCAAGCTTCTCTTTATTATAGATCAAAAATCTGCTATGACAATCAGTGTAAGTAACCTATGGGTTACCTATTGCATCAGTATGTGTGCCATAGGTGGAGAGAGGACCATTTTCAGAGAGATGGGCTGTAAATAAATTAGACATTGCACTTGCTGATGTTGAGTGGAGTACTATGTAGCATCTGGTGGGAGGGAGAACCAAATATAAAGACCCCTTACTGCCTAAAATTGTTGTAATTTATTGGATAAAAGAGCACTTTGTGTGTTCATTAAGTTGTTTATTTGTTTTAATAATAGTAACGATTTAATAAAAGTAAGAATTTAGATGAAAGTCAACAAACTTCCCATTATGCAACTGGCTCATTTTGAGTAGAGGGAAAAAATTAAATGATAAAATGTACTCTCTTGTTTGATTAAGTGGCCAAAATTAGCCATTGTGGAAATATTTCAAATTATAAGAAGCTTCCAATTCTCTGTGCAAAGGGATGGATGTACATGGACTGTGAAGAGTGTAATACTTGGTCGCATGATGGTGTTATTTTTAAAGAAAGGTAGGACCAAAAGGGGTATGATTCATAAGCAAGAAAAAAAATGGCACGTCATGAAAGAAGCACAGTGAAATAATGTTGGTTAGAATAGCTGCAGTACTACATATGGTAACTATTTATCTTACTGTAACAAGATTGTTTGTAATTTCCCACAGTAGAAATGGGAGCATTTTCCAATCTTATGCTGAATTCTGTATAGAAAAAATATTTGTTCATTATCCATCTGTATGCATGCATGGCAAACTCGGAAGGCTGACTGTCAAAAAGAGATCAGTGTGCATCTGTTAAATACTGAAGACCCATAAGCGTGTTTATATTCTTGTATCTTAAAAGCTCAATCTGCACTTGTATATGAAATTTGTGATGTGGTGTATCATCAAAAGAAAAGCTACTGAATTTGTGCATGCATGTGTGATTAACTGATTTTTTTCCAAGGTACTTGCCTGGTACAGTATTGCATATTTTGAGGGCAAGAACAAATAATAAAATAGTGCTAAGGAATAAGCTGCTTCAAGGTGGTAGTGATAAAAGGTGCACAAATGACTATCAGATTTTAAATGCAGACATTTTAAATCAGTGCCATTTCTGGGAAATCAAGATAAACTTCTGTTGTAAAAAGGTCCGTGAACTCAATTGTACCACATAATGAGAAGACATTGGTACTGGCTGATTAGGACTTCAATTTTCTCTAAAACAAAACTGTGTGACAGCTATTAAGAGTGAAACCACGGCCCCAGAAAACACTGGTTTTCTTAGAGCTTTGCCAGGAGTCCTCATATCCACTGTTCCTCTGGCAGGATTTCATGCTGTGTGATGCCTACTGGGACCCATAACAGCCACTACTGAAAATATTCTGAAAATATTTGACAGTTTTGCCCTGTTAGGAAAATGCAAACATTTGGAATGAGCAGATGACATCTGAGAAGAGGCTGAAAGATTTGTATTTCCTCAACCTGGAGAAGAGACATCTAAAGGAAGATCAGTTTCCTATCTTCAATTCCAATACTTAGTTATTGAGCAGATCAAGCCAGACTCTTCTTGGAGATGCACAACAAAAGGAAAAGAGGCAGTGAATGCAAATTGAAGTGAAGGAAATTCTTTTGGAGAGCAGGGATTCTTCATAAAGAAGTAGATGTAGCCCCAAAATAGGTTGCCTGGAAACATTACGGAGTATCCATCCTTGGAAAGAGCAAAAACTTGTGCCAACAAGACCCCAGAAAATATGGCATTGCTTTGAAATCAGCCTTGCTTTGAGCAATAACCTGACCATTTTCTCAGGTTCCTTCCAAAGCCAACTATTTTATGCTTTTATTTAGGAAATCATTTAAAAAAGAAAGAAAGAAAGAAAGAAAGAAAGAGAGAAAGAAAGAAAGAAAGAAAGAAAGAAAGAAAGAAAGAAAGAAAGAAAGAAAGAAAGAAAGAAAGAAAGAAAGAAAGAAAGAAAGAAAGAAAGAAAGAAAGAAAGAAAGAAAGAAAGAAAGAAAGAAAGAAAGAAAGAAAAAGGTGTACTTCAATCTTTTTTGCATGCAACTCTATCTCTTTTCTGGAGACTTGATCAGTCCTGTGATGAGTCTGTGACTGTCAGGGAATGGGAACAAATGTGCTGACTGGACTGTGAAAGGCAGTTTGGATGTCTTGTGATGTGATTTGACATCTTCTTTGTGGGTTTGGTAGCGTAAATGGCTTTGATCAAAGAATATAGCCCTCCCATGCCTCTTTAGTACCAGTGTGACTCATCTCGACTAAAATTTTGTCACTCTTGGTAAGGAAATACTTACTGTGGAAACAAAAGTGCAGCCAAGTATTATCCTTCTCACTACCGAAATGGTCTCCTTGCATGAGGAAGAGTGACAGATGGCTTCCCATGCGTAGCCCCGTAATTCACAACCTGCTTTATGTGAACCTCCTGGCTAGTGCTTTCTTTTCTCCCTCATTTCCATTTCCATTCCCACTCCCACCATCCCTTGGGCCTTTGCCATCACCCTCCCACTCTCTCCCCATTCCTGCATTGTTGCCTCTCCCACAGCACTGCTGCTCGCTTTCTGCTCTTTCCTCATTGCCACACACTGAACTACAGCTCTTGGGGGCTGTGAGCCAGCAGAAGGTGATGAGAATGAAGCCAGGCACCGAAGTGCTTCCAGAACACCTCCACGTTCCCACTAGTGTTATGTATCTCATCTGCTGAAAAGCGCTCTTTTTGGATGTTGTAGTTTGATGTGAGGAGATTTTGCATCTCAAAATATTTTGTTTAAATGATTTGTAAAATGCTCATTAGTGTAAGACACTCCAGGGCAAGTTTCACACACCTCCTTAGCTGTGATTTATTTCAGTTGTTGCAGTGCAAAGCTCACTCACTGTATGCACATTCAAAGTACCTGTACACATTTCAGGCTTAGATAAATGTACAATCTTCTTGAACCTATATCCAAATAGTAAGGTTCAGTGAAAGTTGCTGAATTCTTGATGGCCTTTAGGTGCATTGGAGGTAAGAAGTATTGGAGACTAAGCACCAGCAAAAAGAAACATGCAACTTGTGACAAAAAGGAAGTATGAGGTTTTCCCAAGAAAACTTCTTTTTCTAGATTCCTACTTAAATGATATAGACCAAAGATTTCATGTAAAGTTCAGACACAGTTGTGTCCAAACTGGGTTTCTTGAGATCCAGTCAGATTTAAATCTGTGTTATTTCCTTTCTGAAGGTTTCTCATTGGTTTTCCTTAATTAATTAAGTTATGGTTAACCCACTGTTATTGTTGCTTATGGTTGCTCATGAATGCCACAAAGTCCAAAAAAGTTGGCATGTGTGTTTATGAAAAATGATATCAGTCTGTTTGAATGGATGCTGGCACCAGCTCAGAAATTTTCCTACTCAAATCAGTGGAAATTCTGAAGGAACTGTGGCCTGATGCCATTTGCAAGCTGTAAAACAAGGAATGTCGCAAAGGGACACAACATGCACAGAACCTCAGACTGTAAGATAGGTTGGGGAGAAAGTGCAGCTCCACTTTTACTTTCTGCTCCTACTGTGGCACATGCTGGGAAGAAACCTTTGGTCTTTGGAGAGCATCCTGACTGCCATTCTCCTTACATGGCACTGCATGGCAATAGAAACTGAGCTGCACTGTTACATTGGCTGGGAGATTTTTGCAAGTTTTTGTTACGCTGTAAAAAGTTCTAACTTTATGAACTTAAGAAATGCTGTGTTTGAAGACTTCAGGTTTTCAGGTCATTCTTAAGATTGAGTACTGATCAAAATTAAGTCAGCTTTGAGCCCACACTGGTCTTTGAATAAAAGCAATGTTCGCAACAGCTTACCCAATACACATCACTCTCTTAAATACATCCCAGTCAAATATTCTGCGAGTAGTAACACAGAAGCATTAGCAGCTATGCTAATGGCAAAATTTTGGTAACAATTTAATGACAAATGAAAAGTTATAATACAAACAGTGAGAAAAGGTGGGAAATGAGCTTTCTCCTATGGTTTATATTGCTTTAATGGACAGATAGTTATATTATTTTGATTTTTAGGTGAGGTTGGCAGACCAGCAAGAATTACTCAAAAAGGATGAAGTTTCATAATGGTTTGTGTTGGGATAAAAAACAATAAAACAAAGCCAGCTGTAGACAAAACAAAATACACACACAACCCAACATAACTTGTTTTAATCACAACTATTTTAAGCTTTTCTTCTCAAGGAAGAATTTATAATTAGTTAATTAATTTTAAGCATAAAAAATCATTTTCTTTCTTTGTTTGTTTGTTCATTTGTTTGTTTGTTTATTTGTTTTTGTGGGTGGAGTATGAGAAGATTGGTTGGTTGCCTGGCAAAGCATGAGCTGTATTTTAGATTTTGGGACCATCCCGCAGGGAAAGGTTAGGTTAACTTTGCAGAATATATGAGTTTGGTGTAGAAAAACTCTCAGCTTTGCTCTATGAGATGATCCCCCAATTCAACTGCTCTGCTCAAAAGAGGAAGAGGTACTTACCAAGGAGTAAGATTTGTCCAATTGGCTGAAATTACATTCTTAAAGTTTTTTTCTGTGAAGAGAGGGAAAGAAAGAAGGAGTAAATGAAATAAAGTAGGACTTCTGGAGACAAAAAGAAGAAAAGAATGATGGAACTGAGTCAAACTAAACATAGATGGGAAATGTCAATCTGTGGCTTGAAGCAAGGGCAAGCATTAAAGAGAAGAGCAAAATGAGGAAGAGTGTTTGAAAGCAAAGATTTAGAGAATATGGAGTACTAGTGCAGTGGAAGGTATCACTTTCTGAGCTCTGCCTGGAAAAACACCATTTTGACTTCTTTTTTTTTTTTTTTTTTTGAAAATCCATAGTTTATGACCAGTCAGTGGTGACACAAGATACGGTATTGCATAAAGCAATGGAAAAATGTATTGTATCCAGTGTGTATAACTTTTTCCTGATGAATTTTGAATCTCATTCTAATGGCTAAGTGACTAGAGGTGGGACCTTGTTATCAATGGTCTGAGATTTCCAGGGAGAAGGAGGAGCAATTTCAGGATCAGTTTGTGAAAGATTTATTCTTGATTGGACACTCATACACACACACACACACACACACACAAAAGCAAGAAAACCAAGAAACAAAACAAACAGCAAGCCAGCAAAGCTGTTTATTTACTGTTTTGGAAAAAGCTGTGTTTTGGGTCATGTAGTTTCAGGAAAAGTTGAGGTTTAGTAGCATTTATTGCCACTAGTGGAAGTAGAGTTCTATTCTAGGTCTTCCCGTGTCTGACAATGTAAAATCACTGATCAGTAAGGAAAAAGCATAAAAAGTAGTAGGTGATGGCTTCATTTGTTTGTTTGTTTTTGTTTTTCCTGTGGTTAAATTATATTTTATGTTCATTTGTATCTTCAGCATGTGGCCTTAATATTTACCATATCTAACCCTGCTATAATAATGTGATTTCTGGGATATTTTTCTGAAGCTTGTTCAAAGGGCCTGGAGAGAACTTGTAGTGTATGGAAGTAGATGGGCTGAATGTACCTTTCTTGATCAATGCTTTATTTTGTCTGTCTTCCTTGTAAAGTAATTTTTACCTGCAATTTAGTTGCAAACCACAGAACATCTTCAGGTTTGCTTCAGGTTTGCTAACATTAGTTAGTTTTTGAACTGAAATAGTTCTAAGGTATGAGCTAATATAATATTTATATTATATATATAATATAATATCTATAATATATATATAATATTTATATATATATATATAATATTTATTTCCTCAAAAACAATACCAACCATACAAACAAAATCCCCAAGCCTCCAGAGACATTTCTTTTCAAAGAATATCAGAGCAGACTAAACTTCAGAAATATTTTTAAGCAATAATAAAGGTAAGAAGTTCAACTGTACTTTTTAATATCTCCTTAGTAGCTGAATTCTTATGCTGTTTATTGAATGTGATTCTCCACTAGGAGCTGTTTATTGAAACAGATGACATAAAAATAATCCTCCTCTTTGAACAGCAGGTGGGATTCATCTCCAGAAATGTTTGCCAGGACTGTGTGTGTGTTGAAATTTGTCACAGGAGAGATCAATAAGTGGGCACTTCTTGAAAAGTAAATCACCTGGGGAGAGCCAGCAAATTATCATTGTAGTGGAAGTATCTCGGTAGAAAGAGGTATCTGTCCATGTTCATTAGAAAGGAAAATGAAGAGGGATGGAGGGAACGAGGAGGGTGGATTGACTAATATAAAGAGTAACTGTGGGGGGTTAACTCTTCCTGCTTGTGCTGTCTGAACTCTTGCTTTGATTTAATTGATGTCTTTGGGGACCCTAGAAGGAGGTAACAAATTGTCTCCTTGTTCCAAATTCACTGGCTCACCAAAATAGTCTTTGAGTGCAGAGGGGAAATATTAAATGGAGCCAAGGATATTATCTGTATTGGTATCAAAGACATAGCATTAGTACTTGAGGAAATGTTTAAAACATGGTAAAAATTGCTCATATTTTCCCAAGGCAGTTATGTAGGCATACAGGCAAGAAAAACAGAATAAATCCACTCAGCATACAAACAGCGAAACTTTCTACTCAAAGCCCATTTAAAAAGAACAGGGATTCTTCCATTCATTTTCAGCAGACTTGGGATGATGATGTAAGTTAGTGGGAGAGAGAAGACCTTTCACATCCAATAAATGAAGATCTTCCTTGCTGGACAGTAAACCTGTTCCAAATACACATAAGAAATCTCCTAAAAATGAGGTAGATTCAAGAATCTTGTGAAGCTTTCCCTTTATTTTGTTGTTACTAAACTTAGACACCAGGGAAACAAGGCAGAGCACCGTACCAGAGGAAATGGATATCACATCTAAGCAATCTAGCGGAACGCAGTTTATCAGAAATGACAGAAATCACTGGTTTTGTCTTGGATTTCAAATAATTTGATTTTTATATTGTCGATATTCCTCACTTCAGGAGTTTGTGTACATGAAACTGTGTATGCTGTTGAACATTTTATGGCTGCTGGGTGGTAAAATTCCACTATTCCTACACAAATTTAGCGTTTAGTGAAACACAGCTTGTGCAGAGCAGGAAATTCCAAAGGCATGTAGAACCTTACAGCCATAGAGCTACATTTTGTAGCTAATGTAACAAAGGCTAATAAAGGAAACTAATTCTCAGATTCCCCTGACACTCTGCAGCAGGTAAGGCTTATTTCTGCAATTCAAACATTGACACAAGCAGAGGGGGAAAATACTCATCTTCATCAGTAACTTTTTAAGCCATGCCTCTGCTCTCATTTTTCCTACAATCTTTTGGCTCTGCTGTGTGCCTTTTCCAGCTTGTTAAACAGAGACAAACTTCTGATTGACAATGGCTTCATTCACTGTGTAGCCCCTGGAAAAGGTCCACCCCATGACTGACATTCACACCCTACATGATGTGAAAAAAGGATGTAACTGAAATGTGTATTTAAACACCTCCAATACTTTTATGGAAAACAATGTCATAAGATGATTTACTACGACTTAAGCCAGTAAGAAAAGAACATAGGTCTGTGTTCTTTATTTAAGCCTATATTATAATGCAGTTACATGGTCTGATCTAACAGCTCCTAATTCTACATGTTCTGTTCTGGTGAATTATTATATTTTTTTTTCTTTTTTCTTTTATTTTCTTTCTTTCATTCTTTTCTTTTCTTTTCTTTTTTCTTTCTTTCTTTTCTTTTCTTTTTTTTTTTTTTATAGCGGGAAGCATATTAATAGCAGAGTGTTTCTGTTGCAGCATTCATTTTTGAACGTTATTTTCTCAAGCGCTTAACAAGCTAGCTATGCTCTGCTGTAGTACTTCTGCCTATAGTTAAGAATGTTCTAACAGAAGTAGAAGAATTATTTCTTTCATTTCATACTTGACAACCTAGAGCCATTCAGGAAATCAGACACAGAACATGTTGTCTGGAAAATGGAAAACAAATTTGGTGATCCTCTTTTTTTCTTCCTCATACAAAACCAAAGTAACAGAAGCAAATATCCTGAGTGGTTAATTTGTTACTGACACAGCCTGAGAATAAAGCCTTTGCGTGAATTCACCTTGCAGAAGTCATTACAAAAGAGTGTGGATGTATAGACTATTGGACACAAGGACTGCTGATATATCTGCTGATAAACTGTTATTGCATTTTTAGCTACTGCTTTCTCTGAGGAGCCATAATAGGTCTGTACAATCACTAGGGAATAAAAACATCAGATAAACTGTTCTTAGAATCTGTGTGAAATCTTTTCCTAATTGACCAAATAGATTTCAGTGCTAGTTTAAGTAGATGCCTGTCAAAAAAAGAACAGAGTATCTATTCAAAGCTTCAAGGAGTTAAAATAGATCTAGAAGTTGGCAACCTGAAAATATGTTGGTTCCTAGAAAATGATGTGAGCTATCATCTGATTTGCTTTTGCATTTTCCGTGAAAGCTGGCAAGAAGCTGCTGTGGCCTTTCCATCTCTTGTCACCAGTGCCACACTATTTGTAAAGTCAGGTATTTACACCACTTCTAAGCAGTTTTCCTTTTGAATGGGCTAACTACAATTTGCTTCACAATTCAGCATTTTGTGTTCTGTTGGATGAATATAATGGTAGTTAAAGAAAGAAGACTTTCTTGGGTGAAGCAAGGTTGATTTTAAATGAGGAAAAACTGATTTTGGTGAACTTTTTTTCTTGGAGTTATGAGTATGCTATGAGGTCCTGGCAATAGAAGTTAGACAAAGAGAAACTGAGGAGATGATGATATGCATGGTCTTGTTTGATACTTATTGTCTATCTTCTGCACTACTATCACAGTATCATCATCAACTTTCTTCAAGTATGCCATTCTTACAAGCTTTCCTCCAAAGCAAACCTCTCTGCAAGCTATCCAAAATTAACAAGTAGAAAACTTAGGTCTTCTTCACCCTCCAGAGGATGAGCCACTTTGTCTTGAAGTCTTACTTCAATCTTGGTTACTAATTGTCTCTGTTTGAATGATTGTCTGTGAGTCCATGACGCATACTCTACTGAATATTCCTCTATATGTCTTTGTAAAAACTATTGTCCTGTGGCATTCAAGTGTGTTTCAAGCAGTGCATTAAGTAACATGACTGACATCTGTCACATATGATTTGTTCTCTTCTCTCTGAAAACATACCTGAGTCTTGCTCTATAAAATCCCTTCAATCAAGCAGCTCACACTGAAGTTATTTTAAAAGGAAATTCATGTCTCTTACACAAAGATAGACTGATTATTAATAAAAACAGCAATGATATTTTTATACTACCCAGAAGCTGTTTGACCTGAGAGAAGTTGTTTGCCTTGTTGTAGCTGGTGGGTAGGCTAGTACCTGGACTGAGTAAAAGTGCATGTCAAACTGTCTTATTAATTAGACTGTAACAGGGGAAGCTGATGCACAATGTTTGCATCAGCCAGCACCACATGAGCTGCAACACAGAGTAGACCATGAGTGTCCAATGTTTTGGCTTGCGTGGGCTGCACTGAGTGAAGAGGGATTGCCTACAGCTGCACCTACAAAGATTGCTCTAAAAGTAATGCCTTCTAATTATTTCCATGGAAACGACAACTTAAAGAGCACAATGGCATTATTATTGGAACAAATTCTCAGCTATGAAACTCTATTTTTCAGCAGTAACCATAATTAACAATACATTTTCACTAGTGATTAACAGGAGTCTGCATGCTGCACCTGCAACAACCTGTGCCAGCAGACACGACACACTGTTGCTGTCACCAGTGCTGAGATGCATCACACACTGCCTCACTGTCCTCACATCTGCTGCTTGATCTGCGTAAATGTTCAGCACCTGTTGATAAATGTCAGCAGGTACATTTTTTTTCCAGATGGAGGAATTCAGCCCCACCCCTTTGCTTCATAAGAACTTCAGTTTCAGGAGCCATTTTGTCAGACTGCTCCTCTGCTGACACCTGCTGAACTTCAACAGAGTGTCACAGAATACTTGTGGAAAAGTTCAGCCTCTACTGCCATAACACTAACATCCACCTCTGATGTCATGGGCAGATAACAAAATTGGAGGCATTACTTTCAGTGCAGCTTTCATGAAATATATAATATAGTTAACGTAACACAACATACATAAAGTAACATAACATTTTATTTTTTAATTAAAACATTAAAAAGGTAGTAGCAAAATCAGGAAGAAATTCTTTACTGAGAGTGTGGTGAGACACAGGAAGAGGCTGCTCAGAGAGGCTGTGGAGGCATTCAAGGCCAGGCTTGTTGGGGCTTTGGGAACCTGGTCTAGTGGGAGGTGTCCCTGCTCATATCAGGGATGTTGGAACTAGGTGATCGTAAAGACCCCTTCCAACCCAAATCATTCTATGATTCTATAATTTTTGATGAAATTTTACTCTTCCTGTGCTTCATCCTTGAAAAAACATTGCCCAAAGTGATGACTTGAATCTCTGGTAAGAGAGGGCTTATAAAAGTCTGGTAAAAAGACATGATCAAATTTTTGGTTGCACCTCTATACATAGCTTTTGAAAAATTGCTAGTAATGTACTTATGTTGGTTGAAAATGGAGTTGCAGAGAAACAAAAAAACTGCTGGGTTTTTTGCAATCTTGAAACCTATTCTCAAATTCTTTTATCAAAACAGAAAGCGCACCTGTGTATTTTTCACTGTTCACAGGATTTTATTTAGCCAATATATCAAAATCCATAAACTTGTTTTCCATAACTTGAGTTAGCACTGCACTGTGTCTTCCTTGTGCCCTAATTTCATCACTGATTGAGTTAATAGAGCACTGATGTTTGGTTGCTGCTGAGTAACCACTGTGCACCCAGGCACTGCCCCAGTGTGACAGAGCCACCATCATGATGGCACGGAATAGAGGTCAGGCTGCACTATGAGCTGTGCCAAGTCACATGCATCCTGTGGGCTGTGGGTTGAACTTGCCTTGAGTAGACTCAGGCAAGCTTACTAATGACTCCTTCATTTAACAAGGGATATGTACCATACAGATTTGTATTTAATAGGAAAGAGTCAAACTGCATTTTACTCTTAAGCAGTGGGAAGATTTTTGATGGGGCTGATTGAACGTGCAATAGCTGTAAGTTTTGCTTGTGGAATAGAAATAGCCAAGAGAAACTCAACATACAGGAATAGCACTGCCATGTGAGAACTTAGTTGCCATACATATTTTGCATGACTGTGTGTCATGTTGTTTGTGACTTTGTTGATTTCCAGTCTGATGAGCACCTCACTTTGTACTTACTCTCACAAAACTGTGCTGAAGAACCAAGACACGAACTGAGAAAGATCTTACAGATTTTTTTCTGCAGCTTACCTCCAGTCCCTTGTTTCTCATCCAGCTCCTGCCAAGTGATGAATACCATGGCAGCAATAACGACAAACATGCTACAGACACAATTTGAACTTTAAGACTCCAACAACACAAATGCATGGGGATGAGAGAAACAGGCCACACATCTGCCATTTGAACTTACAGCCTTTAATTCTTTGTCCCTCCCCAATATACCAGCAATGGACCTGAGTTCTCATTTTGAATGTGACTGTCTGAGATTACATCACATTTCTGAGGCTACCAGCCAGTAAGGACAGTTTATTTTGACAGTGTGAACACATGGAATAACAAGAACTACCCCTCAGACAAGAATATTGTTTGGTGACACTGTCTCTGATGAAAGTCATTTGTTAACCAACTTGCCTACTGTTTTTTTTTTTTAATTTTTTTTTTTGTGAATTAGATTAATATTAAGATAATGAAATATGCATTCTCCCTGGATAATTAGACAAGCATGAGAGATGATGTAAAGAACAGGGCTTAATAAAATGTAATGCAGTTACTGTTATTCTTAAGAAGTAACTAAAAAGGAGGTGAGGAGGTTTGTGGGGGAGTTTTTTTGTGTCCACACTAGTTGCATAGCTGCAACATGGATTTGACAGGTATTATTTCTCAGTGCTACATCCAACCAATATACAAGTAGTAATAGGATACCAGTCTTGAAGGTGATACAATCCTTTCTTAAAAATGGTGCTTACTCATTCCACATTGAGAAAGATCTGTTTTTTCCTCTTCACTGCCTTAAGGCTTCTGTAGCTGAATTTCAAGGAAAATCTGGATTTTCTAGAAAGAAGGAAGTTGTTGGGATGAGTGGTAAGTCATAGAGTCTGCTGCAGTTCCTCATTCTGATTTAATAAATAACTGCTGGGCCATTTTCCCCTATGCTGAGACAAGTTACAGCTCAGGTCTTAAGGACTTTCAACAGCTATTGCTTTGAGCTCAGCCTGCTATAAAAAAGATGAGAAAAATCAGTATTCTCAGGAGCTCTGAGATGTGCCCTGCACATTTCCTCTAGATACAAAGGATGACAAAATTGTTATTAGTGCTACTTCAGTAGCATAGCAGTTCTGTTCTACTTAATGGTGGCTTGTGCTTAAAGATTATGTGTTGATTTACAAATTTTATTTGCAGTATCTCTGTGGTGGGTGTATTTCAGTTATGACATATATTCCTTTGAAAAAGAGAAGTTGTTTTGTCTAATGAGACTGATGCTGTGATCTCTGTGACCTACTACACATCATCCATTAAATCTAATTTCTCTTGGAATAGATCAGGCCCTGAGGTCTACCTGAGCATCAACTCAGTGCCAAAAATTCTCTGAAGTTCTTATTTTTCAGCAATTATTTAACCACTGTAAATTCTGAATCAAAATAACATAGATGTCTTGCAAGATCAGCCCAGGGGAATCTGATAAAATTCATCATAATTGTGTATTTATACCTTCTTGTAAGACCTGCCAGAGTTCACAGCAAGCTCAACTGTTAGTAAAAGCCAGCTCATGCCCAAAAGGGATAAATTCAAAGTGATATTCCCTCTAAAGAAACAGATTTCTGAGTGGAAAAATGACAAGAAGTTGTCAAGAAAAGATCGTTGGAATTGCTATCTGCTTTTAACTGACATTGATTTCAATGGGACTGTAAAATGTTTAGGAAAAGAAAATGATTTAGTATCTCTTAAAAACAAAATGCCTTTTCAGCCCAGCAGTACAGGAGCATCCTGAAGTGAAGGCAGTGGTGTGAGAAAGAGGAGGCTCACTCTACGTGGCTGGTAAGCAGTGCTCTTCGGATCTGGGAAATTAACCAGTTAGTTTTCTGGAAAGCATATTGGTACAGAGAATTCCCACCATGTTCAGCTAAGAGGAAAATAACTCATTAAACAATATCTGTACTTTAATGTGAGTCAGAGACTGTAGGTATTATATACTGCTGTATAGTTCTTAGCAGTTACTACAACTTTCATAACAACAGCAAACATATACTAGTTCCTGTTAAAACTAGCATTCCTGAAGTATTAGTGTTTACTTCAATGTCCCATAAATAGTTGTTTATATGCATTTTAATTAACTCCTAATTCAACATCAAAATTTGGCTTGTAGTAGGATGGAGACGTAAAGGAGTAAGCAAGAGCACACAAAAGGGGAAAGAAATCATAAGGTGACTTGCACAAACAGAAAATTATACTGGGAGTAACTGAATTCTTGCACAGGAGCTGCAGAATGTGGTCAGAAGGAAGGATCTGCCACTGAAGCCTTTCACCAGTCTTTTACTAGAAAATAAAGCTCTAACTACTTTCTAAATCTATTGTTATAAGAAGATTAACTTAGGTTTTCGAAAGGGAATGGAGATATTCAGTTCCTTGATTCTTTAAAAATTCAAATTAAGATTCACAGAATCACAGAATTGTAGGGGTTGGAAGGGACCTCTAGAGATCATCCCTGATAGTGACCTGCTTTCAGTAGAATACAGAACACAGTGGAGCACCTACTGCAAATAAATACTTGTACCATGTTCTATTTTTGTTAATTAAGGAAACAGATTTTAGAAATAATTAGGTGAAAATTATGTATATAGCTGGAAGTAGATGACTTTGATACATTGCTCACCTTACATTTCAGAAGCTATGGCAACATTTGCTATTTCATAGCTAATCAAAACTGTGAGACACAGAGGCACGTAGGATATACCAGGGTAGTTGAGACTGTCAAGGATGGTCCCCAGTATAGGAAAACATGCATCAAAAAAATGAGTCTGGCTTTCCTTTTCATCTTTGATGTTTAGTGCAATAGTTGGATGTGTTCTGTAGTGTAAGTGACATGAAGAGTGAAAACCTATTCTCAAAAGATAGCCTGACCAAATAATGTGCAAGATTTCTCCTTAAAACTGCCTGATGGTTGGTTTGCTGGAGGATCTTCCTTGGTAAATATAACTTCTGAGCCTTTGAAGATTAGTTCACTGCCTTCCATATATTTGGACAAAACACATCCATCATCATTGTTTAATGGTTATTTAACTTCTCCAGTTTGAGCCATCTTTTTTTTTTTTCCTTGTATATGTGTAAGCCTGAAAGTGTCTTGCCTATACTACCTGGTGTTTCTCCATTATTCTTGTAAGATAAAGTGCAGTCCAGCTCCTTCTAATTCATTTTCCTTATGTGGTTTGTTCTTGGGCAATAAACATTTATTCTCTAGTCATCAGCCTTCTTTAGAGGTACCAGATAATTTCTGACTAATTCACTGACATGGTAGTAACTTTATTCTTCAGATTTTTTTTCATCTCTGTAATTTCTTTAGTAGGTTTTATGTGTTAACATTTGCTCCCTTTCATTAGAGTCACTTAGGCTGCTAAAGGGACACAAATTAAAGTAAAAATGTGAAACTGATGAATATGTGAATACTGTTGCTAGGCATTTCCCTTAATACTACTGTATCTGAAAGGAGGGAGGATGAGGTGAATAGGCTACAGGGGTACTCTGAACTCATTAAACTACCGTGCAAGACTTCAAGGGTCAAATAGTTGTAGTTTACAGCTGTTAATTTTTGTTCCTTGGGGGAAGCTTTATGCACAAACACAAAGACACTGTGGTCTTAGAGTACCGTAATTGCAGATCTGTTGACAGTACTTTAAAATCTTGAAGGTTTTTCATGCTGGCTTGCTCACCTGCAGTAGGTTCTGAAGTCCTAAACGAGTGCAGCTAAAGTAGCAATCAAAGCAAGATTTTGTAGACATGAAGCATTTAATTCTCTGGAACAGCTAATTCAATAAGCTTTTCATACAAGAGATTTTATTTACTGTGCTTGTGGGACTAAGCACTGAGGATGGAATAGTGGCGCTGTGAGCAGTGTGATTTTTCCTTCATCTGTGACTTTCCATTTAGTTGGTAAGAAGTTACAGTGGTTCTGTCATATGAAAGTTGAAGAAAACTTAGCTTTGATATCACACTGGTTTTACACACATTTAAGTGCTTTTGTTAGTTCATCTGTTGTGTGTTTCTTGATAGTGTTGTCAGTGTGTTCCTAGACCATAATTTACTTGAGGACTGTTACTTTATCTTTGGAGAAACAGTAAGGTTCAGCGATCCACTGCACCACCACTTCCATTTCCTCATTACAAAAATTGACCTTCTTGCTGCTGTTTGAAAGGGCTCAGACCACTGTCATTCAGACTTCAGGACTGGTGAGCAGTAATAATAGTATAGGAAGTAGGAGCAATAGTTAAAGCAGCCTGGCATTGTGCTCCCTTCCTGGAATCCATTTTGAATTTCACAGTACAGGCAGCGGGTGTTCTTTGCTACCTTCAGTGTGCATTGTGTTTTGCTGTAATCCCCTACTTGTCATTAAATCATTTAAACGTATTAAGGCAACACACTGCAGGAACATTTTGCCATGTTTCCTTTGCCTTGTGGGTGATTTTCCTCAGCTTGTTCCAACAACCCAGAAATAGCACAGCATTATTCAAAAAAAAAAAAAAAAAAGAGAAAAGTATCACAGATACTTGTTTAAAACAAACTGAGAGCATTACAAACTGACCTGTACTCATATATGTTATGCAACATTCTTCAAGGCAGTATCCTGCAGCTCCCAGAGATGTCCATATGGTGCCAACCATCCAGCACTTCTAAAGGACTAGGCCAAGCTTCTGTGTGAGTAGCTTTCTGCTTCCCCATTCTGGAAACTCTCCGGCTGTACTCTGTGGGCCTCAGATGTATCTGTTCGCCGGTCATAGAAGGCACACAGGCTTCACAGAATCTGCTCTCTGTCATTCAATAAAGCACTCCTACAGCATCTAGGGAGTCTGTTTCCTGCAGTACAAAAACATCCTGTAGTACACTCAGGTAGGAATCAGACACTATCATAGAATGGCCTAGGTGGGATGGGACCTTAAAATCTATCTAGGTCCAGCCCCCTGCCATGACCAAGGTTGTCATCCACCTAATCAGGCTGCCCAGGGCCCCATACAACCTGGCTTTGAAATCCATCACAGATGGGACACCCACAACCTCCCTGGGCAACCTGTTTCAGCATTTTGCCACCCCCAAATAAATAATTTCTTCCTAACATCTAACCTAAATCTCCTCTATTTTAGTTTAAAGGCATTTCCCCCCCCCATCCATCTCTCCCCCATCCTATCACTATTATTCTCCCATTCTATACTCAAATCTGGGATTGACTTGGCCCAAGTGCAACCACTTGTACCTGACCTTGTTAAGCCTCAGTAGCTTCTTGTGTGCCCACTTTTTGAGTGTGTCCCTTCTGTTGTAAACTGAACAGCTCAGTTTTGTTTCACCTGAAAACACACTGAGGGTTCAATCAATTCCATTGTCTACATCATTGTTGAAGATGCTGAAGAGCACTGGTCCCAAGACAGACCCCTCAGGGACACTGCTCACGACTGATCTCCCCCTGGACATTGAGCTGCTGGCAATAAACATCTGGCTATGACCACCCAGTTGATTGGTTACCCACTTAATAGTCCAGACTTCAAATTTGTATATTTCCAATTTGGAGATAAGAATGTGATGCGGGATTATGTCAAAGGCCTTGTAAAAGTCCACTGATGCAGTCATTCCACCATAGAAGGCCACCAGGTTGGGCAGGCATGATCTGCCCTTGGCAAAGCCATGCTGGCTGTACTGAATCACCTCCTGCAGTGGAAATACTAAGTTTTGGCTTGAAACAGTGACTGAGCACCTTGTAGGAAGGCAGAGAACACCTTAGTGACTGGAAGCAGTGGATTCAGAATCCACCCAGACATCATTTAAGGGTTGGCATCAAAAGTGAGGATGTCTTCTTGGAGATCTCTGCATGCTTGAGCCCTTCTGAAGTAAGTAGCTTGTTTTTCCTATTTCTGTGTCTATGACTTTCATTGGAGCAAATCCTCACTTGCTGCAGCCTAGGACTTGCTGCTCTGCTGTCACTGCTGTGCTTTCTGTTGCATTATACCTTCTCACTCATGCCTTAAGGAGGATCTGCTCTGTGATCTTCCCAGGCACATATGTGATTTTCAGCAGTCTGTGTTTTTCTTGGTCTTTGTTGTTGAAGGTGCAAACTCCAATCTTGTGAGGTTAGGAGTTTTCTCATATTTTGGGGAGCAAAATTCTAGTGTTTTCCACAACTTTCAAAACAGTTTTTGAAACAAGTAGTCTCTTCTTAATGGGAGTAGCTCATCATATTATAAAGATGATCACTGAAAAGTGAGAACTACTTTAGAAAATCCTCTTTATTCCTATTTTTTAATTTATTTTCATTTTAGCGTATGTATTTCATACCACTAGTGTCTAGAAAATGAATCATGTCTCAGAGAAGTCTGGAAAAGTCAGAGCTCCTCATAATTAGCAGATAATAAAGCAGATATATTTTAAGGTACTTTGAATGACAAAGAGGAAAGCAAAGGAAGTTCAGATGTCATCAGGTGTGATAATCTGGGTGTGTTTTGTTGTTGTTCTTTTAAATCTTATTTTGTCCTACTTGCAAATTGCTTAACAGTGAACAGTGTTTCAAAATCAACCAGTTCAACCCACAGTATTTGCTTCTACAAGCTTCTTATGGAAACTAAGTAAATACTGTAAAATGCATAATAAATTTCAAAAAAGGTTCTGTAACATTCACAAACTGTTCAATAAGTTAAAGAGCTATTGTTGATGCAGAGCAAGGCTCTAGGTCTAGTAACTTTGGGATCTGTATGAGTTCAGGATAAAATGTAGTTCCTATTTCCATAACTGGTTACTATCTTACAATATGTTAAATAGCAGGAGGAAAAAAGAAAAACAACACAACATTGTAAACATTCCTCAACTTTGTGACAGAAAATATCAGACTCTGCCTATAGAGTCAAGGACTGAGCCTTGATCACGGAAATATTACATCTCTATTTTTTCACTAGAATGATAACACTTTTTAAACATAGGAGCTATAAATTATGTTTAGGAAAATGTGAGACCTCAGAAAATTGCTTAGGTTAAGCATATATTTACTGAGAATTTTGAATTTTCAATGAATTTAAACATGTACTCTCGTGCTTTCCCTTTGCTTCTGGCAAATATGAATTCTTGAAATGTTGGAGGCTTGTGATCATTTCAATAAATGCCCAGACACTGTCTCAAATAGCTCTAAAACTGTAACCAGATACTTCCTAGCATACTGGAAAGGTGCTTTTATTCAGAGAACTTTGAGGAATGTGTGTTACTCTTGAACTATTTATTTGAACTGTCATATGTCTTACAGCACGGCAGTAATGATGTCTGTAGTGCAGTCTGTCTCTAGGGAAAGACAAAAAAGGCTGCTGGGCTACTGCTGTCTCAAGTCATGCCCCTCATGTGTATTTTGCCTGCTTTAAGGTTCTGGTAAGCCAGACTCCTTGTCTTTTCCTCTCTTCCTATTCCTGCCACACTTCAAGTTCCATGCACATACTCTCCATCTACTCTTACTCAATCTGTCCCTCTACCAAGGCAGAGGCAATTTGCGTAGGAATGAAAATTGAATCTTTTAAAAATTACAAGCTTACATGTATTACTAGCTAGCTTACATGCACTACCTAGCTCCTGAGCTACCTGGGCTAGCTGGATGCTCTTAAGGCTGGATTGGAATCCATTATTCTGATTACTCAGAATAAACAAAGGAAACTTAATTTCATTTGCCAGGAGGGAGGTGACAAATATATCACGTAAGTGAAGCAAAAGGGAGACCTCTTAAAAATATGGGAAGACTTTAATGTAAATAATGCAGTTTTCATAACATATGAGATGAACTATCAAAATTATTGTGTCATGACTTTACAAAGATAAAACAGATAATATTTGCTATATGAAGCTGAGAATGAATAAGCAAAGAACATGATTTCAAGATCTGAAAATGAACCTGGTGTCACATTCTCTTTTTACACGTTTTTCCTCCCCTGGAATTATTCAAATAACCTTCTGGATTTAGAGGAAACGGTTATTCAAGTATCCACCTGGAAGCTGTACTTGGAACTAGGGGTTCTTGTCTGCAGTTCTGTTGAGTACCAGCTTTAGGTACTAAAAATATATAACTCAATCCTCTAAGTTAGTGAATGTTTTTAAAACACTGAGCAAGCTTGGGTATTCCAGATTTGCTTTCTTGTTTAGAAGTATGTGGTTTGTACCCTGATAATGTTTTAAACTTTTCCTAAAAATGACTTTTCAAATCTGAGAGCAAGCTCTCCTGTAAAGAAATCATTTAAAGCTGAGGACTTCAGAGTTTAAAGCAGTGCTAGAGAAATCCAAGAGATGAACCTTTTCAGTGGAATTACCATTATTCTATTTAAAAATGCCATCTACTAAAAGAGCAAATCTAATTCTGTGTGGCTATCACTGAGTTGCCATCTAAAATTGCTTGGCAAGCTTGGACTAATAATGAACTCTTACTAATGTTTTGTTTTATTATTAGTGAGTATTCACTGGCTTCTTGAATGCCAGTCACTTTTTTTTCACTGAAGATTGTCCTGTTTAAAGTGCTCCTGACAAGAGCAACACAATTTGTCACCCAACAGGGTTGTCAGCATTAAGGGCCTTGTCTATAGGACTTGACATGAATGTAAGAATATTATCTAGAGAAAACAGTGAATGTTGTTGAACTGCTTTATTTCCATTGTCTCTTGTTGAATCCCAAAGTCAGCATATCATCCTCAGAGGAAACAGAGAGCTTTTGCAGGATATCTATGCATGCTGGTCAGTCTAGTATTTATCTAAATTCGTTGTCATCAGAGTAAACAGGAATAACAAGAAAGGAATGAAAAAAGTTTCAAAAAAGGGAGAAAATGGTCACTAAATAAATCAATTTATATAAACTCAAATATTTTATGCTTTTAATGCAGTCATGATCCTCTACACTGGGTGAAGTTTGTCTGATGCAGAGTCCACTTGCCCAGTCTCACTTATCTCAATACTTCATGTTCAGCTAAAAGCCTGTGGGAGTTATCAGGAGGTAACTCATGGGCTTTATGTTCTTCCATTAAATAGCAAGTACCACTGCACTAGGGGCTCATGACCTATTCATAGCTGTTGTGTGAATCTACACAAGAATTTTTCTTAGTTTTGCATCTCTTCCTAATGTTAGTTTCATATTTTCCCCTGCAGGATGGCTGCCAAATGGGCTCATGTTAGCTGAGAATCTGCCCTTCTGCTTGCTTTAAAAAGGTGAAGAATAGCATTTGAAAATCTGAACTCAATTTACACCTGCAAATCACTTGTAAATCTGACTAATAGCTGACCAGATATTACTGAGTATAATTCAGTAGAAGTTAGCAATGCTGAATGTGTCTGCTCTCTACCTGAATTTCACCTTTTTTTTTTTTTTTTTTTTTTTTTGTGCATCCTTTCTTCTTTCCTGTGTAATCCAGTTTTTTCTCCACTTGTAAGAACGCACCCTTGAACACTTGTTTACTTTAGAGACAGGGCAAATACAGTCAGCAGCAAATATGTTCACATTTCACTACAAAGAACATATGAACTCTTTGTACCTGACACTTTACACAATGTGCTCTCTGGCTTTAAGAAAACATTATTTCATGTTCTTACTCTAATCAGCCTTGTCTGGCAGCTCACAGAACAGAGAAGTTCATTGTTATATGCAGCTGTCATTTGTTCCATCTCCTTGCTCTTTCTGACTTCAATATCTTTGTGGTATTTAGTGAAAGTAATTTTCAGTTAGAAATCTTCTGCCCTTTCAGTAAGTGCAAGTATAGCACTTCATCAATGGCCAAAGAATTCCAAGCTATCTGGGATGTATCAGGACAGTTGATAAAACCTCGCAGAGCAACCTATGATAGTACATCCCATCATAAATAAAAAAAAAAGCAGAAAGGGCCTTTGTCAGTGTTTATCTGTAGCGCTTTTATTCTTTGCCCTTGATTTCCTCTTCAGAAAATTGATGCACCCTTAAATTGAAGCAGGAGGCTTGACAGGTGATGGTTAGTGTGATAACTGCTCAGATTTCATCAGCCAGTGTTTTTCTGGTGGTGCAATTGTAGGAACTTTCAGCTAGATTACCTGTCATCCACTACATCAGATAAAAGAGGGAGAGTTGAAAGATGCAGTTTTGCCACTGTACCTTATAGGAAATGAAAAGTGTGGGTGAGGTAACAGTAGCTGAAAAGAAGTACAATTATTTTCTAATCAGGCTATTCCGTCAAGAATGTCACTGCTGAAATTGGCAATCATTGGGCAGAATCCATTGTTAAATTTGCATTGTTAAATTCATAGGGGGAAAATTCTAGAAGAAATAATCAGTCTCACTGTAGGTAGTAGCTCAAGCACTACTTTTGACTATCCATTTAATTCTTCTGTATATTGAAAGCAAGGTGCAATCTATAGTTAGACTCAGGAAATCTATTTTGAGTGTATTTCAGTACTCTGATATCACTCCACTTACTCTGATATTTAGGTGGTTTTTTTTTCCCCTGAACTTCTGGTAGCTCACTTTGAAAACTTTTACTTATTTTTTTGTCTATTCAGAAAACTTTTAAATATATTTTATATTAAATATGAGGTGTGTGTATTTTGGCCCGCACTCCCTTATTCAGAAGAAAAATCAAAGTGGTTTTTGAACACATTAAAATGTTAGATAAGCAAAGATAACATGACTACAGGTTAACTCAGTGTTGTTTTTAAAATTTTATATTTTTAAGGTATTATTCAAGACAGCTGAAATCTCATATCACTTTTCTTTGAAACAATGACGTGAGAGAACTCTAGAAAAGAATAAAATAGAAGCATAACCACTGGTTTGTTAAACTATTCCCAATACTGTAGTTGAAGGTCTGTCAGTAATTCTATTCAAAATGTTTATTTTTCTAAGGCTTAGGCAGTTTAGCCATGAAAATTCTCTCTAGAGTGAGTCTTGGCAGCTGAAGGTTCTGTATTTGTTGTAGCTATTTGTTCATGTGGTTTTATCAAATATTCTGAATTTGTTAGACTTGTCAAAATTGTGTGTTGAGTTTTGGAAAGTAGAGAAGACTAAATTTACAGGTTCATAACACTTTGATCGTGCCTTTGATAATAATGATTAAGTGTCCTAAAGTGACTCTGTATCTTTTATTTCTTCTTTATAGATGGGTAACCAAAGACATTCAGGGATCTAATGGGCTGACTTCAAGCACAAATGGGAATAAGTAACCTTTTCCCCCAGATTCTTTGCCTTTGCTACTGTTTATACCTTAAGATACTTTCTGTGAAAGATTGTTGGTCCAATGCAGTGCTGTCTGTGTTGCAAAGTAATGCAATTAATTAAATGTTTGGAAAGGTCAAAAATTTCTAAAGGAACTTTCTGTGAACTGTGGTCATCTTTGAGTACTGCTCATGGCAGAGATTGAAACAAGATGATTGTTAAAGTCCCTTTCCACCCAAGCTATCAACGATTCTGTTTCCACTATGGAAACCCATTCATGCAATCCACTCCAAGCATATACAGTATGAAGGGGTACTCCATACGCAATCTTGAGAAGAAATGACAATAACTTGGATCTTAGCGTAGACAGCCAGCTGATAGTAATTTTTTAGCATTTAAGTGTGGTGATTAAATATACAGGAGGACTCAAATTTAAGAAAGTTTGAAGAAATGAAAAATCAGCAAGAGAAGAACTTCACAGAGTGAACTCTGTTTACCAGTGAAAAGATCAAGTGAGTTGGTGACAGTCATAGGTTTCTGAGATAATTTTAATAATGGGAATTTATAAACAACTTTATAACAATTTTATGATAGCTGTCATTGAGCTGTGGAGGATGGTTCTGTCTGACATTTCCCACCTTGCCCCTCATCCCATAGCAGAAACAAGGGAGCAGATGTTACCTACACCTCCTAGCCCTGTGGGGAAGTTTAAAGAAGAAGGATCTCAGTGCTATAGTGTGATGTCATTTAAGAGATCTCTAAGCAGCTTTTGAAGAGATCTGCAGTCTTTCTGGCAAAGGCTGAAAATCCGAAATGGAGTAAGTCAATGCAAAACCCACCTACCCAGACAAGTGGTCCATTTTGTCTTTTCCCAACGTCTCCTTTCCCTAAGTTTAACCACTAGAAAGAAATGTCCATGTACTTCATTCAATGATTGTTTCATATTATTATTATTCATGATGATTATTATATTTACCAGTGATGCGTTAAAGAAGTACCATGAGTACTTGGTACAGCAATAGTAACATGTTCCATGTTTGGTAAGCTTCTTATTCATATACCTAACTGTGAGTGCAGGAAGGAACCAAAAAGATAAGTAGACAGCAGAGATTGGTAGCTAGGGTTGAAAATGTTTGTCTGAGTTCATGGAGTGGGGCACTGACTGAAGAATGTGACTTGCAGTGTATTACCCTGACCACACCAACACATCCACATCCCTGTAGATGAAGTCCCTGCTGATTAAATAATAACAAATAATTGGATAAAACTACTTCATTCAGTCTTTTTAACCTTGTGGGAAATATGGAATCAGTGTTTTAAGTGACATATATGGTCTAAAATTTTACTAATACTTGCAAAATTTCTTGCAAGATTTAAAAGCACACACATATGAATCAAGGTAACTGGAAAAAGCATAAAGCAATACTAACAGGATTCACTTTCAGAGATGCAAGTAAAGCACTACTGCACTGAATAGCTGCATGTAAGAGCTTTTGCTCAAAGAATGGACTGTAATACCTCCTGGTTTGCATTGTTACAATGCAGCAGTAAGCACTTGTACATGCTGTCAATTTATACAAGTGTTTTGGCCAGGAAAAGAAAAAAAAAAAAGAAAAAAAAAAAGAAAAAAAAAAGAAAAAAAGAAGAAAAAAAAAAAGTAAAAAAAAAAAAAGTTAGAAGAAGCATCTACCCACACTGTCCATAAATCGAAAAGTGGCTGAAATGATTACACTTGGTCTGCAGCCATATTCCATTGGAAGGTCTATTGGCTTGCAGAGGTACTTGGAGAACATTAACCAGAGTTCTCTCCCAGGCTGGATATTCCTAGCTGCCATTTCTCTGCCTCATATTTTTACCAGTTGGGTCTTAAAATAAGATATTATGAAGCAAAGAGTTTAGTAATTTTATATTTTAACAACGATATTCAGAAAATATATCAAACAACCACAAACAATTTGTGTGCTACACTGGGGCCTTGCATGGAAAGGGAAAAGCACACAATTGGCATCTTTATTTGAAGCATTGCTGACTATAACTGGATGTGCCATTTGTATGGTTATTCTGAAAATATATCTATTCACTTTAACCATTTTACACAATCCAAATATTTACGAGATAATGTCTTTCTGTATTTGGCTTAATACAGGGTTTACAATACTTAACAGAAAGAGAGAATTCTAAGCTGAAGTGAATCGACCAAATCTTGCTTGTAATGAACCTTCCTGGAGATGTATTAGTACAAGCAAAACAAAAGCAAAAAGGGATGTGATTACTTGAGAAATTTAATTTTAAGCCTTTTCTTAATTTCTTTTGCCCAACAGTTTTACCAGGGAAACAGAAATTGCAACCGGTTTGCACAATGAAACTGTGTAACATTGGGTTGGTAGAGGACAGTGGCAGGGTTGAGGGTTTGATTGGTTTGTCAGTTTAAACTTTTGTAATTGCTAGAAGAGCTATGCTCATTTATCTTTTCTAATGTTATCCTAGTAGTAAAATACTAATGATTACGTTTTAAATATAGTTATAAGTATTTTAATAAGAAATTCATAGTCCAGGGCTTGAATGATTTTACTTTGGCATTCTGAATCTACACAAATTCTATGAAGTAAGGACAGAGTGTAGACTCCCTCTATTGCTTATGTTAACCATATACCTGAATTTGGGTCTACATAATTACATAAGAGCCTGTGCAGCCGTTCAGTAGATTCACACATCAGTTCTCATGAGTTCATCTTAGATATCCTTTGGAGAAATGTTTTCATGTGCTTCCCAAAGTATGGATTGACAATATAGTTTGTAACTAGCTTTTAAACTAGTATTTAACAAAGCTCCATAAAGTTCTTAAATACCACATGTCTTTTATAGAGGAAAATCTCACAGGCTGGCCATGAATTATCAGCTGCTCTTCCCATGCTGGCACACCTATGGGGTTAGAAAAACAGTGTAGGATGTTATAGTGGTCCTCCTGTATGTTTCTACTAGGAGGATCAAGCAACTTTCCCTCTTTCAAATCTCAGCCGGTTGCCATGACCCCTGCCAGCAAATAATCTTCAGTGTCCTAGTGGGGAGCATGGAGCCAATTTAAACATCTCTGTACCCTGGAAGTAGACACCCTAAATATAAGATAAGAAACAACAGATGGCTGCAAACAGATGGGGGAACCTAAGTAACAATTAGATGCTATTGATCAGTATGACAGCAGTTCTGACAACGCAGTGACATTTTCTAGGATTTTGTTCGATTTCCTTTAAAAGTGGTTCAAACTTTTCCTGCTTCTTTTAGGCTACTATTGCTGGGATGAATTTCCTGAGGTGAAGAAAAAAGAGTTAGATGTAGTTTGGCCTTATCCTGAGCACAGGATGGAATGCAGTGTATATTTTTACATCATGAGATGAAACTGGAGATACACAGCCCTACTCATGGCTCCTCTGAATGTGAGTATATGCAATGCTGGCAAATACCAGAAGAAAAACAGACATTACTGGCCACAAAATCATTGTCTTCACCCTTCCCATCTTCTGAGAAGCCCAGTTCTTCAGGGAGCTCCTGGATTTTTGTTGAGAAAGCTGAGCTAGGCCTAGGTTAATAACAAAGTTGGAAAAAACTCTGGGGTGGAACCAACCCTGATCATCCAGACATGAATATGTAGAACTTCTTGCTATTCAGTGGTGAATATCATTCATCATAATTACATTACTGATAGCACAAGGTTTATTTTCCCATTTTTCATGTTCATAAACTTCAAGCATTTGTAGACTGCCACCTTGTTGGTACCTTAGTCATCTCTACGTGAAAATGTACGTGGATATTCTTTTTCCTAGGAGACTAGTGTTCTCAATCTTCAGGTAACTTCATTGCTTTATTGTTCAGACCTCAATATCCCATTAACACTGTTCTTTTAACAGTACCTATAGTGGCACAAGACCCTGGCTGGTCTCTAATTTCTTCTGCGTTTTCTAAAAGGACTCAAAATCTTTCAGTGAATAAGAGAGAATAAGAGCTCTCTCTCCCGTATGCCAGCAGCTAGAAAAGAACTATTACATTCATGTTATTGTCTAGAAGGATAAGCATTTTTTGACATGAATGTTGCTGTTCACAACCACATAGAGAACACTACAGTAGATGGGAGACCCAGGCGAGCACAGCAATTTTGCTGTGCTCTTCAGGGATGTAGGGAGGACTGAGCTGCTGTTTATTGAAGCTGATGCATGGACAGCACAAAATAGGCTTTCTTTTTTGTTCCCTCCCTCCCTACCTCTCTCTCTTTTTCCTTTTCCTCCTGCCATTTTACATTGCCAATTAATGTCTGACTCTACCTTTGAATATTTATGTTTTGGATTGTTTTTCAACAAATGTGTTGGGAATTGTGTCTTTTCAGTCCAAATCCCACTTTGTTACAGTATTTTTTGCCTATGCATTTAATCTCCCAGGGTGCTTTTGTATCATTTGTCTTTGTTCTTTCTGGTACTTTCAACTCATCCTAAATTACTATTGTTAGCTCATTATGATAGTGAATTCATTAAGATCATTACTTCTGTCCGATTATTACTGAAGATGTTAAGTAAGACAAAACTATCCTCTCCCCATGGATAAACCTCCTGGAATACCTCTCATTGATGAAAAACACTGCCTTTTCCTTACATTCACTTTTCAGCCTGTTCTTCTCTTGGGTTATAAAAGTCAGGTTTTAAATTCTGTGACACAGAGTTTCATGACTCTGATGAAATCCACACTTCACTGCATTCTTTAGGTTCTCCTGCCAACCAGATAAAAATGTGTGTGTCAGTTTGAAGTCAAGGAGATTCCTCAGGTGAGTGAAGGCAAACATGTACTTGCAGCCTTAAACCTTATAGACCATTCTATTTATTTATCTGTGTATCACTTTATCTATTTGTCACTTATCTATCAATCCATTTATTTATTTATTTTTTTACGGGAGCTCCATTTAGATCCAGTTCGTTCAGGAAATATACTCTCAGTAATCCAGTGTCAAATATTTTATGTCCTTTAGGTATCTCCTTTTCTAGTAGAGCATTTCTCACTTTTGGTCATTACTTTATTTAAGCTAGATTTTTATTGCTCAGTTCGCTTTTCTGCTCTGCACTGCAATTTTTGTTCCTAAGAATCATTAAAAATAAAATCAAATCAATGGGGGTGTATCAAGTAGGACATTCTAGCAGTAACCAAGAATATGTGATTTCTTTCAGATGAATTTAAATATTTTAGATCTTCCCAAGTAATTTATTTCAAACTCTTTAATAGTATTAATGTAAACTTTTCCCTTATTCTATGAGTCATTTTCCTTTCAGAAAATTTCTTAATTGTCTAAGTCATCATTCATTATGAATCATCAAATAAACATCCTTCAGAATTTCTGTCTCTACTGTGAAAACTCTTAAGATTGTTCTCAACTCTTCAGCTGCTTTTCATCTCTAAAGGTCCTGATCAGTCCAAGTGTTGTTGAACAGTTCAAGCACGGTTGCTACTGCCGTTTTAATTAAGCTTGCTTTTGTCTTGATCTCTTAGCAACACTATTTCTTTCCAGTTCTATATGCTGTCCCATACCATTGCAGTTTACAAGTTAAGTAATGTTTTCTCAGTTTTCTATGAACAAAGTGTTTGATCACTTGATTTTTTTTTCCATATATAAACCATTAACAAAAACAACCAACACAGTCTAGAGATTTAAAAAGAAATTCTGTTAATAGAATAGTGATACTGGATCTTAATTCCAGATTCAAAATACACATCGTTCGAGATCATCAGTTTTCTGTGAAGAGAATTAGATCTACCCACTTATTTCAGGATCTGGTTTATCTCCCATACTCTTTCCTTGGTGACGTAAGTAATAACTCATATAAATCTGTGTAACCTCTGGATAGGTTTATCTGAATTTTCAATCACATGATTGTTCTTTTATGAACAGAAGGGAGACCGTTCACATAATGTTAGCGCAGTATACAGTGTACGCATTCTTTTCCTGCAAATAAAATACATATCCATTATAGCGTAGTGATATTTCAGCTTTACTCCATACTCAGAAGTTAGATCTGCACATTTTATTATTCATGTAACTTAAGAGATACATGTTAAGCCTTTTGTTTAAAGTGTATTTAGAATTAAACAGCCATATTCAAAGTAAATTACCTAAATAGATTTTGGAAAGAGAAAGGAGACTGTTCATTTTAATATACCTTCAGAAATATTTTACTTCTTGATGATGACAGCAGCTCTTACTGACAACTATTAATACATTATAAACACCCCATCAGAGTTATATAAAAACATGTCAGTTTTAAAGAGAACATCTTTGACAGCAAATTTTCTGATTGTGAAACAGCTGTGCCTCCAGTACAATGCATTAAGTAGTTTATTCCTTTTAGATAGTTAAATTGTGCATGAAATGTTGCTGGCGCAAGGGCTCCAAATCTGGCCTGATTAGCGAACATCTGTTACATTGGAAAAATTCATGTCTACCCTAATTAGCTGTCAGGCTGATGTACATCAGCCCTGATGGTGAGGGATCCTGTGCTGTTTAAGTCAAACAGGTTTCTCTCCTATCCTATCACCTGCCCTTTCAAATCTCTTCCTCTGGTGTGTTGCTGTAATTAGAGATTGTTGGAAATACAATAGAGCAGGTTATGGTCAGTTATAGTCCCATCTGTGCCATTTTTTTATTCCCACAAAATTTACAAACTGACATAAAGCAGTTCTAGTAGTCAGGCTAGGAGGTCTCTGTATTTTTCTAATCCTAATCCACTTGCTAGGTCTGGAAACTTCTCATTTTCCTAAAGCCACTACTTTGTGATGACGTTGGGTTGACCAATTTTTCTCTCATTTTTTCTCTCTCTTTTTTTTTTTTTTTTCTTTTTTCTTTTCCTTTTCTTTTTCTTCTTCTTTTTTTACTTTTTTTCTTTTCTTTTTTTTTCTTCTTTCTTTTTTTTGTTTTCTATTTCTGGATTGACTATGAAATTTAGCAAGGGATTGAACATATCTCACAGAGACAGTGTCCCTTGCTACTCACAACAGGCTTTTTGCAGTCTAGACAAACATTTCTACATCTCTTTTCCGAAATGAGTATGCATGCAATACACCTCATTGTAACATATACTTATGTATCTCTTTAAATTTTCAATAAATGTCCATTTTTTCACTTGCTGACCATTTTGAATATACCTGGGAGGTTTGATCATTTGCTGTTAATATGTTATTTTGTTTCTCATAGTTGGAGAGAACTTGTTGCTGTTAATGGTAGTGATGTTTTTCAGTACAGAGGCAATATGTTTCTTCATTATAGGACTTCAGTATAAAATAGAGATATCAGCTGAACATGATAGATTAGAGATGAACTACTGCAAGTCCATAGGAGAAGGTACACACACTTAACACTCATGAAGATGTAAGTCATTCTCAATGAAAATAAATCAGTGTTTTGATTATTGACTTTCTCCTTATCTCCAAACTGTAAGGACTAAAGCCAAACTGATAGACTGGTATTTGTTGAATTAATTTCTTCGGCTTTTTTCAGCAGACACTTGTCAAAATTTAGTTCAAAGGTCATCTCTTTTTTGATTCTACAATTTGTTTAGGCATACACAAATGTAATATTAGAATGTATAATAGACTAACTAGGGGCATAGTAAAATTCTTTATTCATAGAACTGCAGACTTAGAGTTGATCCATTAATTTTGGATGTAAATTCCTGGACTGCCAGCTGAGCAGCAACTGGTACCATGTGGATCCTTTTAAAAGTAACAAAAGGAATTATTATCCAAGTTAGGCCATTTCCTCTATTGTGTAGCGTTATTCAGGAAGCTGAAATGTGGAGATCTCCATCTTGACTCTGGAGTTTTCTGGTAGTCCAGCCCCTGTGGAAGAGCTCCTGCAGAAACTCTGCTTCTCTTTCTCTTCTATGTTTGAAACTCTGCTTCTCTTCTCCGTTTGTTCCTGTGCCCCAGGGAGAGTGTAGCTGATCAAGAATGGAGGTCTGAAAGAATGAAAATGATCAGAGAATAACTTTCACTCTTCATATCACTCAAATCCAGCTGTTGAAACTGAAGTAAGGTAGAAGCGCTTTTAGAATCAGAGACATTCTCTCTATCCCACAAAAACATCTTTGCCCATTTTGAGTCTTGCTGTTCCTGTCTTCACATGAAATGAGGTCTATAACAATGATTATGATAGGAAGCTTCAATGTGTAAATTTAAGTTGGTTGAAAATATTTAAACTTTTGAGTTGATAGTTAAAGGAAGAGTAGTTTTAATAAAAGATGCTGCTTCTTTCAGCCAGCTGTAACATGTATATATATATATGTGTATATGTATATTTATATATGTGTGTGTGTGCATGTGTGTTTGTCATGGTCATTATTGCAGTCCTGTTGGACAGAACACCCTGTAATTAAAACAAGGCAAATCTAACTGATAGACATAGCCTACATTTCAGAGACAGACAATAATGTTTGTATACACTGCTATCAACCAGATAGGGACTGTGAAGCAGATAGTGACTGCAGTTTGGTTTTTCCTGTACTGTTCCATAAGCAGAAAGTGTCATTTTGTTGTTCTTTATGTTACAGAGTTGTCAATGAGGCATGTTGAACATTTGTAATGTTTTTGAAGGTCAAATGATGAGACACTTGAAGGAAATGTGAAAAAAGGAAAGTGCGAAGACTGATTGTCAAATGTCATGTCAGTGCCACACTGCATGGTTGACAGAAAGGCAGGAGAGGAAGATATCATAAAAGGCAAATAGGGAAGGGAAAGACTGGGAGAAAAATGAAAGCAGAGGAGTCTTGCTTCAAAATAAAGGCAGACTGGAATTAAGGCTAATTTATAACTGTATGAGTAAATGCAACTTTCATAAAGGATGGGCACAGAAGGAAGCCTATGAAAGGAAGGTTCAGCTGAAAGGCTTTTGGAATAGCAGTAGGATCCTATGAGTGGTCTAGATTTGTATTTGTTTCTATTGTCCTTATCCACAGTATTGTATGGAAATCAGTGGTGTTGTATGCAACTTTAATTTCAATATTTACATTGTTTTGGTTAAAAAAAAAATAAAATAACAATAATAAAACTTTTTGTCCTCCTAGTGGTGGGACATTTCAAATTATCATAGGAAACATATGTGTTTGTCCTTGTGCCATATTTAACCTAGTAGATTATACCTTTCAGAACTGTATATTACACTCTTCTTCCTTTAGATAGAGACAAAAAGTTTGCTAAGCATTTGTCCTTTCAGTTTTCATACCAGTGAAATTTGGAGAAATCCTTCCTTCTTTAACAGTTCTCTGGGGCTACACTCCTCAACAGTGGACTTATCCCACTCAAGACCAATTAGGTGAATTAAGTCATGCAGTAGATATGGATCAACACCAGCTCAGTATTTATTCTGATAGTGGTGGGGGCAAGTAACAATATCCAGAGTAGTTCACTGGCTCAGACATTTCTGACTGCACGTAAAAGAGATGACACTGGAAGCTAATAACAGTTGGCTTCCATAGCCATCAGAAAATATTGTGCTGCAGAAAAAATAAAACATTGGTGTAAGTGTTCTTATTCTCTGAATCTAGCTAATTTTCACAGTGGCAAGGTCCTAGGTGTATCTCCATTGACCCAAATATATTTTAAATCAGGTCATAATAAATGAAGCTTTTGCTCTTACTGAAGTTATGGGACCAAATATCAGACAAAGGAGATATATTATTCTCTTGGTGTGATATCAGAGAAAAACATGTTACTCTTATCTGTGATGTCAGAGAAAGACATCACTGCTATATTCGTCTCTGCAGTTCATTGGAAAAGAATAAATCAGTAAATATACACCATAATTCCATTCTCCTTCGTGATCTGACAAATTTATATCTGTGTTTAACATGGGAGCAATTCTGTGAGAAATCAATTACTTCAAAAGACACCTCTCACATTTGCTGGGCTTACACTGATGAAGATGTGTTAGGGCATCTTACGTTCTGTATGGATACCTGAGTGGGGCATCTATAGTTACCTTTACAGACCCCCTTACCAAGACTGTAAGCCAATTCCACCCTATATACCAGTGCCTCGTCTCATTCAGCTAACACATTTTGGTAAAAATCTTGGATGTAATTTACAACAACAACAAAATGGATCGATATCTGAGTTTTATCAGTTTGGCTCCAATTCCCTTAAAGTTTTTTAGAGCATCAAAACAAGTAAAGAACATACTCAAGTGCAAAACAGTTTTGTTGGAAGAAGAATTGAAAAAAATTAAATATAAGTTTTGGGTTGACATAATCCAGGTTAAATCTAAAAAAGAAAAATACTTTTGTAAAATGAGAGGCTATTTTATCACTCAGAGAATGTCACATCAATTGTAAAGCCATCAGCCTCAAGGCTTGTTGGTGATTGCTTCATATTTACTGTTAGTCCAGCAATGGAGATGGTACTTTTACAGTCTTTGGACAGACTAGTGAGTGTGACATTTAAAGTGTTGATTTTTGCAGCACTTATGTTAATTGTTGTAATTTTCCTGATGAACCACCATTCTGGTTCCCTGATGCAGCCAAGATAGTTTTACATTTTCTATGCAGGCCTCTTTGCCATTTGGTCTGTGTAGTGTCAGCTTCGAGTGCTACTGAAAGCAGACAAAATTGCAAGCAAATTGCATCAGATTGCCAACATTGTGAAAAGGTAAATTGCTTGCAAATCTATTTAAACCACTGCCCTATTTTCATCAGCTTCAGTACTTGGTATTCATGATTGCTTAATTGGCGACCTTTCCTATTGTGTAGTGCTTTATGGTGTAATGGAAAGCGATCTTTACCAAACCAATTACCCTTTTTTTCTCAGCACTACATTATTGCTGTGATTGCAACTGCCAGTCCTTTGTAAATGAACTTTCTGATTTCAATGATGTTTTTAAAATGTAAGATAGAAAAAAGTGGCATTCATATTGTGTGATGTTCTATTTTGAAGCCTCTTTGTAGTCACCATTGTCTGGGAAAATGGACTGAAGGGTTACACAGTACCTACAAATATCCATGTAACTAGTATTAATATTATCATAATGTCTCCCTTTGTACAGCAGCTCAATTAGGAAAGGATAGGAGAAATATTTTGTCACCCTGTCAAGTGCACAGGAAGTGCTTTTGATGCCTCTTTTTTGACACATACATTATCTTCACTAATAATACAAGATTCCTTTTTAAGACATGGAAATACATATACAAATTCTTTATTGCTATGAAAATTCAAATCACTATATATTTACAATATGTATTTTCAAAGTGTCTTAGCTTTTCCAGACATTTAGGCATAAAATATTTTGAAATACTCTGGGCAGTATAAATAAAGGTAAATGTAAATGTTTCCTTGTGCTAGAACAGGGATGCTAGCTATTTGTCTTGTAAATAAGACACAGTGAAAGAAAAAGAGAATTCATAAGCTACATATTATCTGGTTTGGTTTCAGCAATAATAGGATGCAAAGGTTTGAATGTCTTTCTGTACAGGAAATAAAATTGAATTCTACAAAAATGACCATTCTCATTTATTTTTATAATTCAGGATAAAAACAAACAAACAAACAACAACAAACACCACCACTGACAACAAGAAAACAAGATTCCGATAGTTTAGTTTGTGTATTTATTTACGTGATTTAGGAAATTATATCGTTACTCATAAGTGGCGACACAGAAAGGGCTCTACAAGTAATTTAGTCATTCCCTAATATGGTACTGTAAGTGCAAATGGATGCATCATTCTACCCCCTACAGTTTACAATTCTATTGTAACGAGAAAAAATTGAAAGGATTTATTTTACTCTTTGTCCTCTCCTTTCTTCTTCCAATTAAAAAGACAGATCTTTTGCCCAAGCTTTCTGATGATTTTAGTACTTCTGATGCAATGTAATGATTTATTTACAGCTGTACTCTTAAGTAAAGCAAAATGCTTCCCCAACTGTATTTTCATGTTGTTTTTTTTAACTTATTCAAGTCAAATATTGCTGAAATCTACTATATTGCAGCATGTTTCAAAGCAGTACACAATCTTATTTTCTCAAATTTTGAAAATGGTAGAAGTCATCAAATCTATTATTCCCTCACAACTGCGTATATCGAATCATTTAAGCACTTGTGTTCCTGCTTTATACCACAAAGGCAGGTGTAAAATACTAGGGATCTTAGTGTGTAAGCCACATGTAAAAATGCATGTGTGCAAACCACTTACAGGGTGTCTTGCAGCTCTAAATATCTTAGTTACAGAAGATAAAGCATTTATGATAATCTTTGGGAACAGGAAGAAAGGCAGCTGTTCATACCTTGCTTTTTTAAAGGGGAGGAGTACAGGAAAAGAATATATACATATATATATATACACATACATATTCTGATATAAAATTTAATTATTTTCTTTACCAGAAATAAATAATATGAGGGAGATGACCAAGAAAGAAAGAGTAATTGATTAAGAGAGACATTGAACTCGTTCTTTTCTTGTATTTATGTTTACGGTACATACATATTGTCAAGAATAAGTATAGCCTGTTATCCTTCAACTTACTCTATGAGTTTCTTCCAGTCACCAGAGTGCTGTGAAAATGGTGGCATTATCTCAGAATGGTGTTTCATTCTTCTGAAAAAAACACAGAGAATTGGCTGACCAAATTTGGTATTATTGATGTCCTGAGGTGAATCACTAGCTGAGGACACAGGCATCAATGGAGCCAACAGGTGAGGAAAGAACTATTGCAAGGTGGAAAGTTCCAGACACAGCTGATGAACACAAACAAGGAAGTATGGTGTAAATGTTGTCCAAAGTGTTTTTTTAGTAGCTAGTTCCTTGTTGAATAATGCTGTTTAAAGCTTTGTTTTCATATTGGCTTCAGAATTGATTCTTTGCCTTCCATGCAATAAATGGAACAGCATTAGCACAGTCACTTCAAGTAAACATTGTGATCCATGACAAAACTGTTGTCCTTAACACATCTTTAGATGAATACATGTGTCAGTGAACACCAAAGACTTCTGCCTCCTTACACTGACATGTTTGTGTAAGTTTATTTAAAACAAACAAACAAAAAACTATAGACAAACAGTTCTGGTTACTTAGTATCCTTTATTACAAGATCATAAATTTAATATAAAATTAGGGGACAGAATTTTGCCACTTTTTTGAGTCCTGCAAAGATCCATAGGGCTTCCATAGCAGAGAAGCAAAATAATTCATAAAGGAAAACATACTAGAATTTTTAGCCATTTTATGAAGGAATATCATTAAATGTTTCAAAGCTTGTAAATTAAATCCTAATGAGATCCATCAAATTTTGCATTATCTGTGTATGTATGTATGCATATATTTATAATAGGAATGGTTTGGCTTTTGGGATGCCTGACAGTAAGTAGAAATTTGGCAGTATGACGTGATGAATGCTTTTGAACTGAGCACAGCAGAGTTTGGCTTGGAAGCATACTTGTCATTACTACTTTACTTCCCAGAATGGTGAGTAGCACATAATTGAAGTTTTCTCAGAAGTTTGAATTCAGTGTGGGTGACAGGACATTTTGACTTCAGAATTTTTCTGGTGTCTAAATCATGTTGTTGTACTCAGAATAAATCACCTGTATTAGTCCTACAGAGAACACCTGGAAACTACTTTTATAAAGGAATGCTGTTTGCCAATATGGTTTCACAGTTTTTACCCTGCAGACAGGGGTTTCTTAAGAGTTTGGCTGATTTGGAGTCTGAAAGGTGTGGGTTTTATTTTCTGTTTTAAGACTTAGTCTTTTAATAGACAGTCACTCTATAAATGTGATCATAGTTCTTGTAGTTGGGTAAAATCATGTTGTATTAGAAAATTAGGGACTGTTAGGAATTCTTCTCATCTGCAGGTTTGAGGCTGATTATAAGCATCCAGACATTACTTTAGATGCCTTCTGGAGTTTGTTAAGTCCCCTGGAGTAAAAATGATGCATAGATGTGAGAAATCATTTGTAATAACTTACAATTCAAGAGCAATATGTAATCCCTCATGAACTTTTATCAGTGTGACACGGCAGCAGATTCTATCACAAAATTCCCACATGTTCCTCTAAATGAAAAGAGGGTGTTCCTCTGTGACAATATTTGGTTTTATTCCCTCACATTTATGCCCTAGACTAAATTATAGTATTTTGTTTGCAATTTTTTTGTCATATCATGTTAGCCTAATATACCACTAATACCATTTTAATATGGAAATGTTAGTGCTCCTCCTCGTCAGATGATATAGTACCTTATCACATTAGCCTGCTATGACTTTCTCTTGTGGTATCAGTTACTACACTATAATTACATTCCTACCTTATTTTCAGGCTGTTGGACACCACAGTTGTTCACAGTTCTCCATTTGAGACCCCGCATAAACTCTGTTACAGAGTTTTACATTTGGAAAGGCAGCACTGATATATTTAGCAACCTGGAGTATCTTACTTCTTGCTGAAGTCTGGTTCACTTCAGTGCAAAAGCATTGCCTGGAAAGTGGACATATTTTTGGAATTTTGGGGAAAAAAAATATAAACATTAACATAAAATAAACAGAAACCAAACCAATCCAACCCAAAGAAACAACAAGAAAACGGGCTCTCACCAGCAATACAGAGATAACTAGAGTTTGTGCAGTAACTGAAAGAAGATGTCTCAAAAACAATAGCAACTCCTCTGTTCCCTTACTATTCACTTTCTCCTGTTATTTTCTATCCTCCTATTGAAATAAATCTATAAACCTCTAATGGAAAGAGTAAAAACTGTTCTCCCTGTCCTGCAAGGAGTTCTTTGTTGACACCCTCTTCCATGGAAGGAAACAAAGAGTTTCTCTGTCCTGTATGACATTCTGACACCAATCGGATAAAAATTATTACTAACAAGCACTGACAGTGGTATTAATAAGTGTTTATACATAGTGATTTTAGTTTTCTAAACTACTTGCAATGTCCTTTACTGTAAGTAAAAGCTAAGGGCTTTTAGTATATTGAGTATCTTTGCAGAGCACTTTCTAATTGCTGGTGAATTCAGTAATACACTTTTTAATTTCTTTGTGCAGTTGTATTGTGGTTTTATAGATTGATTGTAGCTTTTACTACATGTGCCCTCAGACTCTTGGAAAATGAGATTCATCATTTCAATGAATTTACTCTAAATATAGCTTGATCAATTATACTACATTTCAGCAAAGAGATTATAGGAGGTCAGCAAACTAAAGTATAAAGCCATTTTTTAAACACAGTGTAATTTCCTTCAGATAATCGTCCTGCCTTTTGAATTACTATGGAAGTGTACATGTTCCTTTACTCCTGCAAAAAAAACATTGGTTAAGCAACAAGAATGGCTGGAGTTCAGTGGGAATTCTGGTGCAAACCTATGTGATGTAATTAGCCAGTATTCTCAAGAGCACTGGTGGTTGGCATCCTAGACTGGGAAGCTGGTGGTTTGAAGTCTGTCCTCCTGCTCTCAGTAGTTGCTGTAGGGGATGGTACCCTTCTGACTACCACCCCTCACTTTCATTCTTGCAACGTGCCAATTTATGAACACCAAAAAAGTTCTCTGTGGGATCAGAAATAAAGTCACAGTGAGTTGCCTCACCTCCTATGTGTGCAGAAATATGGAATGCCTCCTTTTTTTGTCTCTCAGTAGTGTCTCCTCCCTTACAGAAAAAAAATGTCATTATGTTTGCCTTCTTTAGCCCTTTTTTTTTTTTTTTTTTTTTTTTTTCCTGGTAGATATTTGGAAGTGTAAAATGTCTTCTCTTTGTGGTTGGGGAGAGGGAAGAAACTGTCACAAAATGCACTTCACTTTGCTTTGGGTATTTCCTGGCTGATTATTTTTTATGTCCTGTAGACAAATGTAAGCTGAATACTCTTTACTTATGTGGGCTCTGAAGATGTTTTTTTTCTTTTTTTTTTTTTTTTTTTTTTTTCCCCAGTAGAGACAGCTAAAACTCACACACAGCAGAGCTGTATGTGTGCAGGAATGTTTTAAATGTACGTCAGGAAGTGAAGACATTTCTTGAACCTGCAGCTAAATTTATGGCCCTGTCTCTGGCCTTGTGTTTTTTGTCTACTGAAGTTATTTCAGGAACAGCATGGACACAGAACTGTTCATATTTTTGCTTAGTTTGATGTGATGCACGCATAATGTATGATGAGTTCCACAGTTAATTCAGGTATATGAAGTGGATGAGGGAAATGTTTGTGATGCTGAATATGTTGCCACTCAGTGGTATTTATTTTATGCAAATGGCTGTGGAAATTCACTGGGGTATTAAGGAAAAGTTTTGATGAGTATTTGCACAGTCTCTCCACCCAAGGTCTGTTGTAGCATTTGAACTGTAAACTGAAATGTCAGTTGATTGCATGGAGAATGCCCAGGAGAGCATGCCAAGAGGAATGCCACCTGTTATTCCTTGTGTGACTAGTGCAAAGACACGCGGTCCTAGCTGTGTGTGAAGAGATCTAATCCATTTCTCCTATCATTAGAGCAAGTGATTCTGGCACAGGTATTTTGTGTACACTGAAAAGTAAATATTTCTACAGTGTATTTTACCCTCTACAATAATAGCTATTATCTCCTTTGGTATCTTATGATATTTAGCAGTGCTTCCCTTTTATGAAACGTTTAAACCAATTAATATATTTTAATTGGATATTTTTAATTCCCTAGGCACCATCAGTTTGAAGAGCAGAGAGAGTTATTACTGACTATTAAGTTTCAGAAGATGCATATCCTGTAGTATAGTCTTAGCCAAGTTGCATAACACATTTGTTGCTTTTTCATTAACACATTTCTTTATATGTGACAGTAAAAAGCTTTTATTTTTTTAACTTTAGAAAGGAAAACAGACTTTTTTCAGTTCTTTGTTCAGATCTTTGGTACAGCCAGGGGCAAGAACTGAGCTCTGAGACCCAGTGAGAGACTTGTACTTTGGATAGTTTACAATATTTTTAAAAACTTCAGATCTTCAGTGTGCAAGTAGTAAATATTTACTGAAATTAGGTTCCTTGAAGGAGCTTAAGATGACAGTAGCAGATGCATTCTGAATTGCTAGCTGTGTTTGAAAAGCTTAACCTAAAACCAGGGCTTGTTGGCAGTTATCCAGTGATTATTTTGTGTGTTAGGAACTGGGCCCTTGTCTTTGGGCAGTTTGTAGTCTCTTGGTACACTCAGTCAGTTCAGTGCCCTTTCCAATAGGGTAACCTGCTGATCAGAACAAATCTGCATGTTAGTGTCAGTGAATTAAATAGTGAAATGATTTAGTTTAGAATTTGTTCTTGTCTTTATTCTAGTTTACACGGAGAGCAGGCAGGTGCTCAGATGGCATGAGACTATCCCATAGGAGAGGAGAACTAGGGGGCTAAAAAGAGAAGCAGTTGCAGGGGGAAGACACAGGGAAAATAAGTACAATATCCCTTGTGGAAGATGATATCTAATTTCTTCCAGGTTGGTCCTACTACAAATAAAAGGAAAGAAAAGAAGAAAAAGTAAAATAAATCTGTACTCATCATACTGGTTTTTGAAACCATAGTAATTTACTGTCATATTACTTGAGGGTAAGTCATACTGAGGTGTCATAAATAAACCACGCATTTGTTTTCTGCATGCTGTCATATTTCAGTGTTTCAGAGTTTGGACTGCAAATCAGTTCTTGTTTTATTAGTTTTATTTCTTCACTTTTGATTCAAGGCAAGTTCAAACTTTTCATGTTTTCACTTCCACTAAAATGAAGATTCAGGACATGGGAAAACAGCAGGATCTCCTACTGCTACGTGTATTTGCTAATGCTTGTCAACAGTTCCATTCCGCTAGCACAAATAAGAAGATTTTGGTTTTTTGCTTATTAGCTTTCAACCTAGTTAAATGTATACTGGATTCATAATGAACTAGGAATATAACAATATTTGAAATTGTCCATGGTGACTTTATGGGGGTGGCATGGAAGCGGCTTTGATCAGGTTCACCTTAACATGTTAAAAAAGTCTTACTTTTGTATTTATTTTTATGGAGTTAAAAACAAAAACAAAACTAAACCAAAACAAAAGTCTCGAATGAAATGTAACAGGGTAAATTAAACTGTGTCCAGATAACAAAGCAGTACAGTCTGTATGACGGAGACAGCTGTCTCGCTGCTAGAATGATGTTAAAATCAATGTCGTTGTACGATGATGGAGATCTACAGATTCTTATCTTTTAGTAGTGTATGAGGCACTTGGGCTTTTCCAGGGGAGATGAATGTTTTACACTATACTGCCAGGTGCACAGGTTATTTTGTGTAGATTTTTAAGTTCTTTGATACTGAGCGTATATGATCTGATTTTGGGTTTTGCTAACTTCACAGTCCTCTTTATGAAGGCAACGTGAATGGGGAATGTTGAACTTAGTAAATGTTTAACACGTAGGAGGATTGATGCCCACTCCTGCCCTTGGTAATTTATCAGATGATAAAAAATAAAACAACCAAACAACCAAACAAATGAGAACATGCAGTATTTTGAGGAGTTCCAATTGATTTTGGCTCTGAGTGACCTGATGCTGAAGTGGATAACGTTGTACTGACTGACAGTGGAGGCAGATATGAATTTATGGAAGCCTGATGATCTTCAGTCCTTCCCAGATGCATGCCAATTCTTTCTGAATTCTATCACACCAAATATTTCATAAAACAGGTCTTTCGTTTGAGCCCACAAGGGATATCAAGGTGCAAAGTGTTGAAGAAAACTTTTTTCCTCCTTTTGTACAGAAAGACAGCTTGGAGGTAACCCTCAGGTAAAAGATGAATTGTAATGTGGAAACAAGTTAGCTTAGCCAACAACTGCCTAAGCATCACAGCTCATGTCTTTTCAGTAATTATTGCATTTAATACAGCTAGTTACTTGCACAAAGGAGCTTCCGGATACAGCAATTTCCATGAAGGGCTGTTTGGGAATGTACAGGCCCATCATTTAGCTCTGATATTGTTGGGTTGTCAGAGCTGATCATAGCTCTTGACGGAACACCTCTAGTTTTTTTTATGGAGTGCTTCAGAGTGACATTTCACATTGTTTAGGTAGGAGTGATCTGTTAGTTTATATTTTATCTAAAACTGCAGAGCAGATGACCTCCCTCAGGGTCTAAATGCATGAATCCTATGTGCATGTTATAATTAATAGTAGAGCTGGGAGAGAAATTCATAACAAGGGGCCGAAGAGCTGGGCAGAGCAACTTGTCAAAAAGAAGGAAATTCCACTACAGATTAGCTTATTTTTAAGCATGTCAAGCTCTACATACAAACATGATATATTGCTTCCTTGTAATGTCTGTTTAGGCCCAGATGCTCGAGGCACTGTCAGGGAGTGCTGTAAATTTTGTCTGAGTCAGGGCAATTCTGATTGATCTCTGAGTGTAAAATCGATAAGAAGACACTGTCATTTTCTTAAAGGATGAGCTAGAAAAGGAAAATAAATTAAGACTCCACTGAATGTCTATCTCCAGTGCTCATTAATTCAGTGTGGTCTGTACTTTGTTAATGTTATGTCCACAGCTTTAATCTTCCAGGTGCTCTTCCTGCAGATAGTCGACAGCAGCCCTTTATTATGTTATGTATATTTCATCCACACGTGGTGGAAATAAAATGTGTGCCCTCTTCTTTCCCCAAGCTCCTGATTAATCCATTTTATTATTTTTCAGAAATACATCACTTGGGTACTGATTAACTTAAAAATGGAAAGCCATTGTCTTTCTTGTGTGTCCTTCATCAGAACTAACATACTGACTACTCATTTGTCTTGAGTTGTTACAGCAAATAACGACTACCAAGCATTTCCCCTTATGTAATATACTTCAGGAAGATTAATTTACTTCTACTCTTTTTCTCCAATTCTTTTTTGTCTAGTAAGAGTTTTTTTACATCTTTTAACTCCCTCCCAGCTCCCACTCTCCCGCTTCCTCTTTGACATTTTTACAGTGTGCACCTAAGTCAAGGAGCAATTGCTAAATCAGGATATCGTAATCTTTAGACTATGCTGTCCTCTGCTGCTGTGGGTATAGCTCCATTCTAGGCTGACTTTATTTCCACTTGTGATGGTGGGGACACGGACTTCAGGTAGCTGTCCATTAGAAATAACTTCTAGATGGTTAGTTTATTTTGACATTCTCTCATGAGAGGGTAATCACGTTGTATTAGATGACTCTGCTAAGGTGAGTACAGGCTACTCATAGGATTACGTACTATAGACTCAAAACACATGACACTGAAATACAGACTTATTTTTATACTTGAGCAGCCATTTTTCTTTCTATGCATATGTTCCTTCTTTAGAAATATTTTCTTAAATACTAAGTACCAGTTTATTTTATGCTTCTGTTCTTGCTTCAAAATTAAGACCCAAATGACATTCCTGTCTCTGTGTATTCAAACGAAGTAGCCATTAGTGATGGAGTGTGATAAGTAAATAATTTTTGGAAAGAAAAAAGATAACATTTTCTATCATTTTTGTCCCTTAACTGCTCAATATGCTGTTAAGGTAAAGCTTCATTATGTATCCCTAGGGTGCCTTGATTGAGAAAACAAGCAGAGGTAGTTCATAGAGAAGATCTCTTGGCTGCAACAAGCATTTTATTCATATTTGTGAAGTATCTTATTCCCAGTCATTGACAAAGCACAGCAAATACCAATTAATAGAGAGTTCATTTTTGGGACTGGATCTTGGACTGTCCGTTTCCCAGCTAAGCATACTTCACTTATACAAAGTAGTGCATTTGATGATCTCATCAAGGAGTTTGCAACTTTCTATCTTAAAATTATCCAACAAGACTTTTTATTGTAGTCACTGTATTCCAATTTTATTTTTTTTTACAGAATCTTGTAAATATTTTTTAAAATTACAGTAAATGTATCTAGAACTGAGTATATTGAGCTAACCTCAAAACTAGATATGCTCCATTGATGTCCATCTTTGAAATGGGCTGTAAGTAAGTCAAATGATAGGTCTATCTTTCTTGTTACATTTCAAAAATGTATACTTTGTGAATAGCTCACTACAGAAGGTTGCATTCCAAGAGGGTTTGAGATTTGCTGACAATCTACAACTCCTACCATATCTTTCAGTAACACCTAAACCATGAAAACTGCTTCACTGGAATCCAATGGTAAAACATATTTATAGTATTTAGGTTAAACTGTTATTTGTGTATGAGAAGGGAAGGAACCAACATCTGATTTGGACTTGACTTGCATGCTCTGATCCCCAGGTTCCTGGAAAGTCCAAACTCTAGTGACACTGGCATTGATATCCTCAAGATAGAGAGAGGAAGATGAGATCACAGCCAAAAAACCGTGCAGGCAGGTGCAGAATATATAATCTGTGGTATCATCAAAGCCACTCACCAAGGTGATCTAGGATTTTAAGCAGAAAAGCTGTAAAATTCCTTCAGATAATATAAGTCCACATTTGGAGGAAAATTATGATGAACTAAATACAAAGGGCAACCCAGATACAGAATAGCCTCTGGGTTCAGTCAACACTGATATGATTGTTGTCTTAATTACAAATCTGTAAACCTCTGACAGCCAGTTATTTGCAAAGGCAACAAGCATTTGTGATAGGAAAGAGTTTCATAGTGGTTGTGCTGCCTAGACATGTATCTAGATCATCTGAATTTGAGAGTCAAGTCAGAATATCTCCATCAAAATAGAATTGCTCAAACTGAGCATTATTGAGAAAGTATATTCTTCAAACACATTTTGAATGTGACTGAAATACAGCAATAGGTTTATAAACTGTATAATAGTAGACATTTTTATACTGTCTTTGAAAAACGCACCTGTAGTAGAGTGGATGGAATGGATTTAATAGTAATATATAGCAGAAATGCATGTAGTAAAAATACAAAGCTATGTATATAATGCACATAGCAGATGGCAGTACATGTATCCCAGACTGTATTACATTTAGAACAGGCCCTCTGCCCGCTCTCCATAACTTGAAATAGTCAGACTCTTGAACCTGTGCGAGTTCATTTACTCTCAGTAGATCTAGTGGCTAACATTCCAAGTCCATTGCCATGCTAAAGGTTTTTAAGATGCTGTGGACTACTGGGGAACTGCTGAAGAAAAGCAAAGTGAAATGGATATCCAAATGGTTTAGAACATGTTTGTTGGACTCATCGGCAAAGTCTAAATGGGAAATAGGAAAATTAGGAATTTACAGATCGACCAAAGTGAAAATCTGAACTTTGACAAAGTTAACTCAGCCAAATCTGTTATATTGATCTATGAGTACTGTGACTACGAGATATCTGTATAAAAAGAATTTGTGTGTTTTTTGATAGTTTTTGTTATATGCATCTTGTTACTGTATTGACAGCCTAGAATTTCTAAATCTCATTTTATACTCTGGTTATTAAACATCTAGGAATAAATTTTCAAGGTTGTGTAATTTGTCCACAGTTTTTCTGTGAACACTAGTGGTAGCAGGCATCTGGTATACCAGTCACATCACTTCGTAATGCTCAGCACATAGCTGTAAGAACTCACTGCTTTTTTCTGAGCAGTAATTCATTGCTTCTTACAATGAATTCATGTTTCTTACATAAGAATGTCTGCAAATTTATAAAGGGCTGGATGCTATTGAAACCAACAGGTTAGTTTCCATTGACTTCAGTGGGGGGCAGGATTGATCTGAGAATGTAACTAGATTGATGTTCTTTATGGTTGTGGATACTGCGAAGTTATTAATGAGAACATGTTTTACAGTCTATGTACTGCATGTGCTTCCCATCCCAAGAAACCTCAGAAATGCCATGGTGTGATACAGCCATAGCGTAACTGGAATGTGTATACTTTTGGATATGAATAGCGACAGTAAATCAACATGCAGTGTTGAGCATGTTTTTATTGTATCATGAATCTCCTTTTATACTAGAATGTTTGAAACAGCAGCAGATGATTTGATTTTGTGAATTCTAAAGCACTGCTTGTTACAGGGTGGGATGCTTTAGAAGAGAATACTCTTGTGAATATCTTGGTTTAGTAGCTCTATGAAATCATCATAAAATCCTATCCTGTTTTGCAGCCTTTTCTAAAAGGAGATGTAGTTTTAGGCAAACATTGGGGAGCAGTTGAGTCCTTTTGCTGAAGCAGATTTCACTTTACATTTATCATTCAAATCCAGTTACCAAAAGAGTGAAAAGACCTCTCTGTAAATCACTAGTATTAGTGATCTTACATACTTGAATCAATTGCCTCTTCAGAAGATATCCTTTTGAGATATACTTTTGATATGGCATTGTTAAAATGAATTGTAGCCATATTTTATAATACTGGTGTTGAATATTTGCTTCACATGCTGAAAAAGCAACCATGGGCATTTTCCCTTCTCTTCCAGGAATCATCAGTGTTTAAAAGCTCAGCTGTTGCTTCAGATATTTTTATTGTCAGCCCTAAATGAAAACAGAAAGTTACTGAGGAAAAAATTCAGCAACAATAAAAGAAAGAAACAGTCTGGGGAGAGAACTACCTCCTTGCTAGGGCACACTGGTTAAGGAGCATGTAATAATGTTATAAAAGAGGAACAGGAGAAAAGTTTTGCTCAGGATTTTTCATCTCTTTCTGGTCCCCCTTTTCACGCATGATCATTTGTTAACAGAATGCTTGGCTGTAATGTGGTTTCCATGATTGGGAAGACAAGTGACTTTCTCTATTCTATGACATATATGACAAAGATACTGCAGCTGCACTGTTCTTCAAATGGATCTTCACAGTCACTTCCCTTCCAGTACTTCTCTGCTCTTTTGCCTTCACTTAGGCACCTCATGTTACTTCCCCTAAAATCATCATGGGAATATTATTAGTTAGACAATGTCTAGAGAGACTACTGACAAAATGTGGTAACTCAAATCATTTCAAGCAGAAATTGCCATCTATAACATATCTAAAATGACTGTACTGCCATGTGCTTTTCTTGTGCTGTCTTCATTCTGTTACCTTTTTAATTTCATCATTAGCATTGCTCTTGTTCTTACTCATTCTGTTATCTATTTGTGCTGAATCACAAGTACATATCTGCAAAACACAGTGCATTTCCATGTTATGCCCCTGTAAGACTAATTAACAGCTTCCAAACAACACTGTTGACCTTTCTGGAATACTTGTCATTAACAAAATACATCTCCTTCTTAAGTGTGAGATCAACACTTTGGCTAAGTACTTTCTTTAAGAAAATGGAAGCAAGATAAGAGAGGCTTCAGAAAGCTGCATGAGTTTTACTTTCCTGTCCCAGTGAGTTGTTCAGACCACTGGAACTGAGGACCATTTTCATGGCAGCTGAGTAATTCTGAGGTGTTGGCCTCTTTAGGCCAGATGGAACCCCTGCTCCCACATATCCATGACACAGAACTTGTATTGAAGAGTCATTTTCCCTTTCTGCTGGAGCTGACTTGTTGGAGCTCTAAACAGTTTTGGTTTTTTTTGTTTGTTTGTTTTGTTTGTTTGTTTTTTGTTTTTTTGTTTTGGGTGGGTGGGGAGGGAAATTGAGGCAGGAGAAAAATATAGTGAAGTATTGCTTCAGTCTTCTTGCAGTCAGTTGTTCTTGGATTTTGCTCCTTGCTGCCAGGACTGATGGTTTTCCAAGACAGGCCACCTATGATGATGTCTGGAGGTTATGACTTGTCTTTTTTTCCCCTGATACTCATACCTGGAATTCTCCATCTTTGCAGTTTAGGCCCCTTAGCACAGAAACTCAGTGAGTGATCAGATTTTTATCATTGCCTGGCTTGCCAGCTTGACTCCCACAGTCCTGTTTCTGGATCTACAAGTACATCCTGCATATATTCTTTTTTGTGTGTGTATAATATGTGTGTGTGTGTGTGTATGTGTGTATATCTGTGACATAAACCTAACACACAAGCACTATATGAACTGTAATGTAACTGCCTACACCTGCTCTAATTAGGTTCTTTTTTCCCACAAAGACAGTCTGGATGTCAAGAAAGGAGATTTTGTGAACCCTAAAAATACCCCCTACAACACCATGGAACAGCTACACGACACAACACAGCTTGGCCCAGATCTGTAGGAAAAGGGGAGTTTTCTTCAATTGCATGAGCCTGTAGCCTGTGTAGGGTTGTGGCAGCTCCTGGGTGCCCAACCTAAGAAACGTATGCTTTGAGATTTGCCTTGTGTTTTGCTCCTGACATAGTCAAGAGTGCATGCAAGTCCATTTGGGAGACTGGCTCTCAGAAGCATAAGAAAGGCTTCTTCCCCTAGCAGCTGAATGTTTAATTTGTCACTTGAATGTAAGGAATAGTAATGACAACGTAGCCTTTAACGAGGTTTGATATTTCCAAATGTCATCTCTTTTGGTTTCACACACACTGTTGATTGTTCTAACATCTTAATTAAAAGTGTAACTCTAATAATGAACTTATTTTTAGACTGCTTCTCTGATTGGTGTATTGTATCAAAGGACAAGCAATTCAGCAAGCAGTTAGCTGTGGATCAACAGTGACACTGAGCGCTTGTATAGTCGCTGGGGGTCAGTCAGTACTTTTCTTTCACTCTGCTGCTAGTCAATCACTTTTGTTTTCCAGATTAATTATGTGGCCTTTCATTAAAAACCAAAGAACTCTGGTTTCTTGCCATTTCCATTTTAGTTGCGGAAATAGACTTTGCCTAGGTGAACTGTACATCAGGGCCCTGTAGACGTTGATTTTTAATTATTATTATTTTGCAAGGAAGAGGGAAGATCTGAAATAAGTTAACAGCCTAATGCAGGAGTCCAGGGGGTGCTGGTCCTTAATTTTGACATATATGCAAAAAACTCAGTTAATACGAACTCCTGTTGGAGAGCTGAATATATCGCATTAGGAACCATACTACTGTCATTGTCTCCTTTCTCTTCACACCATATAGTTTTCTATTAAAGCTGAAGCAGTGACTTTATTCAACACCTGCATCTTTAACAACCAGCGCAGTATAATTACCTTTCTTGAATATTCTATAGAATTGTCAAACAGCAATTTTCTTTTACAAGACAAGCTTTTGAATAATGCCGTTTACATACAGAGCTTAACATCTCTTATGTTGAAAATCTAATTATAAGTATCCAAAATTTAGTGCATGTTTGCTGTTTTATAATTCATTCTACTTAAGACTGCTAAAACACAGCACCTTTAGCATTTATGCAGAATCTGAATTAGCACACTCTTCATTAGTCTCTGTTTCAGTATTAAATATAATTTATTCTGTAACAATATTTTTTATTTTTCTGGCTCTGTTTTTCTTAAATTTCCCAACATTTGTACTGAGCAGTTGTACTCCAAGATGAAAGCCTGTTGATAAAGGTGACTGATATGTTGGTACTTTGTCTTTATTTGCTGCAAAATTACCTGAAGTAGGAAAAGGGATATACCTGTATTTCAGTGAAAGAATCTAAGAAAATATACTTGAGCATATTTGATTCCCTTTATGCACATTGTTCACTGGATATATTAAATGCTGATATTGATTAATTTTATGAGTATGTAGATAATTAGCCAGGAAATCTTAGAGCAAATCATGGCATGAGTTGCATAACATACCAGCATCCTAGCGAGACTCCTATTTCAAATTGTGCCATACAAACAAGACAGACAACTATCTTAACAATCTTGTGTAGCAGAACCTTACTATTCTATTAAGGAGATGACATTAGAATAGAAAATTAACATAACATTGTACTGTTTCTTACTGGTGCAAGCTATAAATTAATGTTATGAAATGTTATGAGCATATCTACTAAATTACCTCTTACAGAAATTAAAGAGTATCATTCTAATCTTCCAATTGTCACTGGGAATTTCAGTGTTGCCACACATTATTTTCAGCGCATGGTAAGCTACATTTTCCTTCTCAGTCACTCTTCAAGATTTCAGTGCCTGTTGCCAGTTTCTGTCCAAGGTTTCTGTAAATCTTTTGTGTCCTTTCTCTAAACATGTTCTATTCTTAAAAAAGAAATCCCACATCTATTCAGCCTCTAGCTTACAGTGAAACCGTCTTCATCTTTTCCTCTATTGCAACAAATGCCTATAACATGCAAGCAGAAAAGTATTTGTAAAGACAGTTTCACATTTCTCCAGTTTCAATCACAATGCTGGACAATTTCTCTGTGTATGATTCTTTTTCATTTTATGCAGGTAAACGTAAAAATAAGTTTGTTGGGTTTTTTTCTTTTTTTTCTTTTTCTTTTTTTTCTGCATATATGCCCAATTGCTACGTGCGAGTCTTCCTATATTTCTTTATTTGAAGATCCTAAACACACCAACATTATCACAAATTCTGAGGGCTTTTGAACACAGCCTCTCTGTGTTTTGTTGGATCACACCCTGTTTAACTCTTCACTGCCTCTTTTTAAGTAGTGAAAATGAACATAGAAGCGTGTAAAATGTTGCACTTGAGTTCAAATGCATATTTCAGACTCATTGTTGGGGATAAGTTAAATCACATAAATGTGCTTGGTACAATAACTTTCCAAAAAGATTTCTCTGAAGTGATATGTTCTGAGTAAAACAAGAGTATGTGTCAGCAGTAGCCTACGGATATAAGCATTTGGACTCTGCTTCTTAAGAGGACTGTAGATCTTAAATGCAGAACAAAGAAATAACACTGTTTTCCACAGCAACAGCTTTAATTTTTATGTGGTTTACCGCATAAGATCTTTAATAGATTAAAGATTAAGAACAAGTTCTCTCCATTACAAAATTCTCATTTAATCCTTATCCACACTTAGTTTATCAAATCAAATTGGACAAGATTGATGCGGGCGCTTTTTAAGCCGGACATCATGTGTAAAATCGGTAGACAACAGATTTTAAAGGGTGCCCACCACGACTTGTCACATCATCTTTCCTCAGCCTCAGCTGCCCTTGCATTGTCTTAGGCAGGGTCAGGATTCTTCTTGGTGTTACACTATGGACTACTGCAGAGAAACAGCGCTGTGACACAGTCTCCAGCAGAGTTACTTATTACATCCTCAGCCCCCTTCACCTGCCCCAGCCATTCAAAATAACATCACACCATAAAATATTCATGAACAGCCCAGTGCTCCAGCGAGGGTCTCGCTTCTGCAGGTGGCTGTTACATCAGTAATTGCCCGATACTTCCCTCCACAGCGTAAAATTGTTTTCATTATGTGTCATGCACACAGAGCCAAGCAAATCCCTCTTGAGTGGTTTCCCAAGGGCTGGAGGGAGGTGGTACTTAACTTAAACAGGCGCTTTTGGCTTAGATTAAAAAAAGAAAGAAAGAAAAAGCCAGTGAAAGCTCATCATTAACTCTACTTCTAACTGCAACAAAAAGCAGAAGCTCATGCAAAACTCTCATAAAGATTATCCTAAATGTCTCAGTTACTAGGAAGAGCTTTAGTGGCTTTAGCTGTTCTTACGATACTTAAAGCTGCTTCAGGCAGAGAAGAGAATAACTTTCCACCTGACTGAAGTTCCCATGGTTTGCGGTGCAAGGCGATAAGCAGGTTTCAGCAATAAACTCCTGCATTGTGAGACAATAATGCACAGTCAGGTCCCCCCATTTTGATTCAAGGGTGTCTTTTTCTTTCCCCCCTGTGGTGGACTAATCACAGCTCCACTTTGTTTAATTGCAGCAAAGAGAGAAATGTGTTTAAGAAGTCATTCTGGCCCTCTTTAAATGAATGCTCAAGTTCTTCAAAGACAACAAACAGGATGCATAATAAATAAGATTTAATTTTCAGATCAAAATAGGCAGAGTTAAAGATTTTATTGACTGATGTGGGAGAGAGAGATGCTGCTGAAAAGGGGGAGGAAAAAAAAGGAAGCAACAAGTGGGATTAAAGTCCCAGTTTTTATGCAGCACAAGCTGGTTTTGCATGGTGGGAGGATCAGTACAGGAATAAAATCTTTCCAGAATTAGTGGTTGGTAGTTTGCCTGGCCCTCCGCTTCTGATAAAAGTGCCTGTAAAACTATGTCAACCTCTTGATAATTGACACAGATGCACCCACTATAGTTTTCAAACCAAAACCCCGAAAACCTTGGGCGCGATGTATTGTAAATTATGGCTCGGGGTCATGAACTCCAGAGTGGTGGTGGGGGGGTTGAGGGTTGGGCAGAAAAGCGTTTATCAATCAGAAGTTCTCTTTCGGAGTTTGACATGACTGAGCTGCAGCTCAAGTGACTGGGAGAGAAAATCCTTTAACTCAGTATTTTTAAAGCTACGTTGTTCTTTTGTTTGTTTGTTTGTTTGTTTGTTCTTGTAGTTCCTCGTTAGGTTTGGTGTTCTGATCATTCCACAAAGGTAGTCTTACCTTTATTGGTAGAATTTAAGTAAATTCACAACAATTTTCTCTACTCTTCTTCTTTTTGGAAAAACAAAAACAAAGAGTCAACCAACAGCTGCCAATTTATTGAGTATGCTCTATTTAATGTACAATGAGACTGTCTATAGTTTCTTCAAACTACTTACCATGATCTTATCTCTGAGTGAAGACTGCATAAATTGATATCCTCTGATGAACAGTTGTGTCATCCTTACTTTACCTTTCATGGCCATAAATGACACAGGCTGATTCAGAATTCTGTTGGCTACGCTTTTCCGTAACATCTTATGGCTAAACAGCTATGGACATGGTTTGATGCCCTTTCATTGCTAATGCTCACAATTGCTGGTGACTGTGAGCTGTGAGGTCTCATAATTTTGAGCAGGAACTTGATGTGCATAAAATGACCTCCAGGAGCATCTGCTGTGGGCTTTTTTCCCTGTGTTAAATCGGATATGCGAGGTTATCTGGGATACTGAAAAGCTATACTCAGAAAGTATTTATTTTTTTATAATGAATGATGGAGTTCTTTTTGCTTCTGGCAACTATAGGCCTTTTCTGAATACAGCAAATGACTGTTTCAAAATGAAAACCACTATGTGTTTGAATGTAGTATTATGCCTAGTTGCTTTTTGAGTGAAAGGCGGCTTTAAAAAGTTAGGTATATCATTGCCAAAAAGGGCTAAATAGTATTGTCAGCATTTTGAGAAGGAATAGGTCCTTTTTTTTCCTGAAACTCCATTCTGGACAGCTGTTAGTGACTTACCAAACTTTTCATATGGATATGTATGTTAATGACAGGCAATGAACTGGAGATGAAGAGACCCAAACACAGACCGATCTCTTCAGTGCACATCAAAAGCCTTTACAAAAGGAGCAGTAAAAGAGGCAGTGATGGTGGAGCCTTCACTTTTGTACACTGAATTAGTTCTGCAAGCAATGAAACTGATCTTTTCTCCTTGCCAGAAAAGTCTGGTGATTTTTGTGAGTGCTCATTAGCACAAGAGGCATTTGTGAAGATAATTGACTGACGCGGATACTGCTGGCTGTCACAACAGTGCCAGCAGTGTATGTGCATTTTAATAGTTGTATTTTTTCTTTTTCTTAGATATAATGCTTTCTGAAAGATTATGGCTCTCTAAAGGTCTGCAACACCATATGAAGCAGAGAGCTTAAAGAACCCTGCTAGGAGGGGATGTCTGTCTGTCTGCGTTTCTATCTCTTTGCTTGCAGGGGATATCTGTACATATTTGCCTGTGGGCTGGTAGGTAGGAGGAAAGCTACAGAGGGAGAAATTATGCAAATAATCACAGATTGGAGTCCCACAGCCTAGCTGTGATTGGTAAATATTTGAACCTCACCTTATAGGAAAGTGTTACCAGTATAGAAATGGCAGCAATATTAAACATCTAGCCACACAAGCTAGAAGCAGGGACACAGCCCAGGCAATTTAGAACTTTACCTAGACAAAGAGATGAGTTAGGGAAAAGCTGGTTGCTTGTTTGCATGCATTCCTAAAATGTCATAAAAATATGCTTACATAGTCTGTGTATCGGATGGCTTCCAGAAACATCCAGTTTCAGAAACTGACAGGTTGAAATGCTATTTTTAGCAGAGGATTATCAGCAAGTTCATACAGTTGGGATCTGCTGTATGACTGCTGCATTGTAGAAGGCTAAAGTCTCCTAGATTCACCATTTCAGCTTCATTGTAGTAGGACATTTTTTCTTCAGTGTAGATGGAAACTGAATTTGGTCAATAATCTCTTATATGTTAGGGAATCTGTAGTGCAAGACTGTGTTTCCAATGGCAGTAAAAATAGTAGAGCACATTAAAAATTTCTGACTACTTTTTTTGGAAATTCTGAACTGATGAAATTAAGCCAGGGGAGTATTGCTTTCAGTAAATATTCAGACTCTAAAATATTTATAAAGAAACACTTCTGAATTTGTCAAAGCAGGTTTGGTAAGCTTTTGAAAGGTGTAAGCTTCGGTCTGTAAACTTAGTCTGAAATACTAGTTACTTTAGTATTTTAACACATGCACACACACAAACAAACCTCAAGTCTGAAGATCAAAATCAAAGTAGAATATTTTGGATTTCTAATGCAGAGCATTGCATCTCAATGCAGCTTATGTTTTCACAGAATTTAATGAATATTATATGTTGACGCAAGGAGAAACTGGCATTATGTTTTGTGTTAAGTGTTGACAAAGATCTATATTCTGAAAGCAACTTACTTTAAATTACTATATTTTTATTTTCTGAGATCTCATTTCTCAGCAAATTAGGTCCCCTATTTGTGATCTTTAATTTCTGTTTAATTTTCATTTTATTCTTCCACTAGAATGTAAAATCTGGGTATTTTTTGAATACAGATCTCAAGAAGAAAGTAGTAGACCTAAAGTTTTTAAAAAGACATTTCAACAGTGGTTTTGTGGCCTAAAATAGTTGTGGTTTAATATTGCCACCATTCAAACAATCAAGATTATACTACAAAAGTCTATAATCTCTACCTTCATTAAAGTCTTTCGAGAAACTGATTCAGTGTGTGCGTGGCTGGAGTATCCACTGTGATTTGTCTCACAGTTTTATGGACACACTATGGAATGCTGTATGACTTGTAAGTAGCAAAACCTTTGCATTCATTTTTAGGTAAGAGCCAATGCAGCTGTACCTCTTGATCATCATGTAATCTGTCACACAGAACAGATTTGTTTCACTGATGCTAAAAATATGAAGGATATTTCAGGCATCCTTTAGTTAGTCCCTGAGGATGACTGCAGCTCTAAGAAATGATGAACAAAGGAACTTTAAAATAATTTAAAGCCACCCATGATGGACCAGGGCCACTTACTTAATAGCATGCATCTCTAAAGGCTGCTATTTTGTTTCTAGACCTTTCATGAGTAGGAATTGCCTATGGGGACATTTATTCTGTTTTAAAACATCTGATTCTGTGTTAGTACAAACTACTGATTCAGTAATTCCAGGACATTATTACTGGTCTCCTGAGGATGTCAGTTTGTGTAAAGAATTGCATGCATGTATTTGAAAGATGAATCTCTAAAGTGATGAATGTCAGAAGGTACACAGAGATTTCGGGTAAGATTGTTAATGACCAAGGTGTTGAGGAAATGGTCTGAAATCCATGTTTCTTGCTGGAATCATTTACTGAAACACACATAGCAGTCCAGTAGCCCCTTAAAAATAGCATTCTGATTTTTTATGTCCTGTATTTGAACATGAAAAGCAAAGCAAATAACAGATTTCCTGACAGAAAGAAGCATAGAGAGATTTTTAGTTTCACTGCATTTTTATAAAACATTCTCTGTTTTGTTTTTTTTTTCAGCATTAGGTGACATTTAATGCCATTTTTTGTGCTTCATGACTGAAAATCCATTAACATCCTCTGCTTTTTTTTTTTTTAAAAAAAAAGAAGATATAGAAGTACCATTTCAGTTATGATTACCCCTGAAAAGCAGAAAAAATTGACATCAGCACTTCCTGAAACATTATGTTCTCAAATTATTATATTTAAGAAAATACCATGCTCCGAATAGCAGTCAGTAAAAGAAATAGAGCTGGGAAAGAAACAACAGGATGTGTAAGGAGCCAGGCAGCCAGTTCAGTAACTAGCTGAGTACTCCTGTTCAAAGTCTCCAAGGCATTACTAATTTTCTTGGTTGTACCTGGCTCATCACAGCTGGGCAGCTTGTAAGCATGGCCACTAACAACTATCAGTGACCAGCTCTCCCCCACCTTCTCCTTGCATGTGCATGCTTCCACCCCAACAACCCAACCCAGAGTTGGGAAGAGTCTAGTTTTCTTGATTCCTCCTTCATTTCTCTAGCACATGTATGGAATTTTCTGTGTTGTCATTGACCTGATGGCAGTACACGCACCGCTCTAAATTTGGTTTGCCTTTGCACAGGTTGTGAAAATCTAGTGCATTCTTTAATACAGTAGTTTTTAATATCCACTGATGGTCTTAGCACAGTTTTTGAAATATGATTTCACACATCCTATCACCAACCTCTTATAGTACTAGTGTATCACACAGTTGGGGAAGAGCACTCAGACAATCAGTCAAGGTAAGTTCAAGTCATCCTGGCCATGGGCTGGACAGTCACACTCCTCCCGTTCCACTGCCCAGCTGATGTGACTGAGCAGTGATTGCCACCTGTGTTGTAATCCAAATAATTTGCAGGCATGAGCTGAAATACAGAGGGAAAGCAGCTGCCATCAGATCTCAGGGAGACTGAGGAGTGAAGTAATAAGGAGCCAGATGCCCACTTCCTGCCCTTCTAATACAAAGACCTGAATTTTGGAGCACAGGAAGAAGAAAAACAAATTCTCAGCTGCAGAGCTGTATAGTCCTTTAGGTCGGGAGTCACATGGATGGGGAAATTTGTATCTCTAAGACCTGGTGTTCCAAATTCATTGCAGACTAAGGCATGCTAAAACATTACCCTAACAAAGTACGAACATGTTAAAAATACACCTAGGATTTTGGCACACTACGGTTCCTTGGGTTTGTCATATATGAATTACAGATTACATGACTTTCAAATTATATAAATAATGCGTAGTACAAGATATTGAGTATAACATGGTACTACAGGGTACTATCATGACATCATAGAATTCTTTAATAGAGCTCCTTGCTTTTTTATAGGGATGCGTTACATCTGTACTGAGGACTGGAAGCTAGAGAGTTGTTCTGCAAGTGCTGTGTTCTGTGACAGCTTGCCTGTGTGTGAAATGACACATAGAACATAAGGACCATTAAAATAAAATAAAATAAAATAAAATAAAATAAAATAAAATAAAATAAAATAAAATAAAATAAATAAATAAGAAAGAAAGAAACAAATTGACATCTTAGGAAATTAATTTGTTGATAAAATGTCAATAATGAGGCCGGAGACACAGCTGTAGTTTTTCAGGGAGCTGTATGTCAACTGTCAGTGAGTCAGCTCCAGGCAGTCACTTGGCATCCAATTCAGCCAGGTGTACTAGAAAGAACAGTCCATACTTTCCTTTAAAATAAGGTTGTAGTCTTCCTTTTATATTCTACCAAGGGACTGATCTGGCCAATCTGAAACATGGGAGAATTAAAAATGACATTTGCCCTGAAAAAGAATACATCTCAGGTCTTAACAATTTATTTAACAAAAATGGGATGATGCAAATACCTCAGACATCTAAGACTGTTGGGAGAAGTCACTGGGGGAAGGTTGTAGGTACATAGCTGACACCTCACTGTGGCCCAGTCAGTTAACAAATTTAGTTTATTCCAAATGACATTAATTTTTTTCCTTTTGCCACCCAAGCTTTTCCTGAAGCTTTTTTATGCCATAGAGACTGTATCACTCAACAGGTAAATTTGATAAGAACAGAAACAGTGTGGGAATAGCTACAAATAGACAACTTCATTGATTTTCTGTTTATACTCACGTACCATTGTTAGAGTTGTGTCTGGCATCCTATAACTTCCACCAAATCCTCTCAATGTGCAACATACTCTGCATTTTATTATTTCTGAAGGTACCCAAAAGGCCTGTGTTTGTTTCAGTGAATGTCTTTCTTTGCATGAAATATTTCACAAATGCCATTTATTGCTACGTGTTTGATTCTTTGCAAGGTTTCAAGACTATGATTTAATATCTAAGATTGTCTAAACAAAGCCCTACTTAAAATTTACTCAGGTTTGCTTAGAAACCCTGAAACCCAGAAACCCTGTAATTATAGGGAGAACTTGAAGGAGAAAGCAGTTTCATTAATACCAGAAACTACTATTTATGCCCATGAACTGTGTAAACTGCAGTTTCAGAAATCCTGCTATAATAATCCCTCCATATACTGCATGTAAGCCAGAATTGTAAAGAAGTGGCACTTCCATGTGACCTCAAGGACTGGACCCATTGTTCGCATGTGCAGTCCCTTCCAACCCTGTATTACCTGATTTAAAGTGCCCAAAGTACGGCTGGTATCACACACACTGTTCACTGCTGGCAACCCTCACCAGCAAAAGAGTGGTGCTGAGATTTCAGCAAAGAGGCAGAAGTCCTGCCGATGTCATCTCATGGCAGTGGGAGCTCAACATGTAGAAACAGAGTAGTGCATGGCCTTAAGTTTTATTTGGTTTACTGAGTTTTTTTTCTTTTTATTAGTGATATAAATATGCTTATCCACCTGGAAACATATCTTTCTTGACATATGTCCCTTATCTTTCTGAATACAGCAATTAGGGATAGACATTCTCTAGTATTCTGTGTGATTTTTTTTTTTTTCCTAGAACCCTTGAAGGATGCCAGATTGACAGACACGGTGTTTCAGGTCCTCTCTGTACCCGCAGAGCCATTTCTGCTATTTAGGTTCTGCACAAACACTCTTTGCACATATTTAACTTCAATGAAACCAGTATCCATGCATGGCAGCTAACGCTGGGGAGAAACAATGAACTGAGTTCTGTACTGTTTGTTTGTTTGTGTTTGTGTTCGTGCTGAGGATGAGAAAAGTGCAACTTCATTAAATTAAATTAAATTTTGTAACAATCAAATGATTTAGGTAATAAAGGGGGGCAAAGAAAGAAAATGTTGAATTTTAATAGCTATAACCTGTAAGCAGTGCTTTATCTTGCTGCCGCTGTTGTAAGGACTAGTAATTGCAGCCGTCTAGACACAGGAACAGATGCAAAGTAGAGCTTTATTATATCAGACATTTGCCCTGCTACGATACAGTCTAATTGCCCAGAAAATATTTTTCTACATGAATTATTTCTAATTTGATTTGAACTAGACCAACTGTTGTATTTTTGCTGAACTTTATCAAGTGATAAAATGGAGCACTACGCTTTAAGAGAATTTCTGTTAATCTTTTTTTAAAGAAAAGGATGAATTAATTGAAACTTAAAATGACAAGTAGCTTTCCAGCAAATTCAAGTCTTCTTTCTAGGTAATTAATTTTTTGTTATTTCTTTCACCTGTGTGTCTTGAAAAGAAAAGGCAGCATTAACAGTAATGTGTGATTTAGTGTGTCTTATTAGTACTGCAAGGAAATATTTTAAATTGCAAGTCAGGAAAGCAATTAGAAATGACGCTGCTTTGAAGGACACTAAGGAGTTTGATTTAGTTATCTGAATATGTTGATCATTTAAATTAAATAATTTTCCTTACCAGTTTTTTTCTTTTGTTTGTTTTTATTTTTATTTTTCCTAGAATATCGCTGCAGAATCCCGAATTTGTTAATAAATGCTGACAAACATTTTGTGTGTACCAAGAGAGTCCGAATCATCCATCTACTGAAAATGGGTAATCAACGTGCAATAAAAGTAACTCTTTGGACACCCAGTTCTGATGCCTGAAAAAGATGGGATTTTATCGTGTTGCTTTTCTGTTCATTTCACAGCTTTCCTTTGCCCGTTAGTCCAGTTTTCTTTTCAGATTTGCTGAAGCGCTTAGGAAAGCCAGGGAAATCTCTCAGTGGTTTTAACATAAAATGATAATAGTCACTCGCTTCCTCCTCCTCCCCATCCCCCCCAAAATAGAGCATACTACTGAAATTATTTAAATTGACTGAGCCTTTTAAGCAAGTAAACACATTTTAACTAGTTTTTTTTCCCAATCCCCCCATTCATGCCTACTATAGAAATTAGCCTTCACTCTTCCTTCACTTACACATGGATACACACACTTGCATGGACACAAGAAAAATTTCTTTTCTCCTGTCAGCATTCCTACCCAACAATAGTTAGATTAGTGGAAATGAGGGCCTCCGCAGAGAAAGGACATTCAGCCACAGAAGGCTCCCTGCAGGAACAGCTGGTAGGGGTTAATGGCTGCTGAACCTCGCAGCCAGGGCCCATTCTCTATTGTGTGTTCAGCTCCTGGGAAGGAGGGAGGCCGCTGACAGCTTCTGGGGTGCAGGGGAGCAGAGGTGCGGCGGCTGGGTCAGGGAGGCAGCGCACGGGGGAAAGGCGAGCCGGCAGCGCCACAAAGATGAACTCTGCAGCGGGGAGTGGCCGAGGCTTGAAATCTGCAAAAATGGGGCACAAATTGCCACGGGGAAGCGATAAAGGATTGTGCAGTAGCGCGGCTTATAACCTCTTAACAACTGCGATATGAATTAAAAGAACAATCGGACAAGGGATGGCGGATGAATAATTCATATCGGAAAGTGGATGAAATCCAAGTCAGAGCTAAGTACGCACAGCTAATGTATGTTATTTACATCTGTGTGCTAACACCTCTGAGTGCATCGGATTATGGTGTGGTCACAGCAGCCACTGCACCCAGCACACCAGTCAGGAGGCACAAGCCATCCTTCTGTGTACAGTGGGCTTAAGCTTAAATAGAGAGTGATTAATAAGTACGTTTCCCCAAAAGTAGGTGTGTTTTCCACATGTCACGCTGCGCAGAGGAAGCCCTCCTTGGAGGTCTGGCAGTGCTGGAAGGCTAGGTTCTCTTTTGGAGACCTGAGGGCTCTCCAGGTGCCTCCTCTGCTGCATGCTCATGTTCGTCACATCTGGACAGAGGCAGGGAGAAACAACTTGATGAGCTGAAGAGATCATCTCTGGGAAAGCACTGGGATGATCCTTGCCCCCCTCCGCCCCTCCTGGCTTTGAGGTGGCTTGGCAGGGTGCTGTAATTTTCAAGGGACCTTAGAGGGAGCTGTATTTCTCCTCTGACAGCTTGCTCCTCTCCATACAGTATCTGAAAACTTCCTGAATTAAAAAGTATAAGATTAGATGGCATTAGAGTATTCAAGCCATCAGTTCTCTGTGAAAATCTCTTTTCTCTCTATCTTCCATAGAAGAAATATTTCTATTTTGCTTTTCTTTCAGTGTGGGGATGTCTGACAGGTAGTGAAATTTAATGAGATTCGTTGGACATTTTATACATGTAAGTTACAGCTTTGGCAAGACAGTGGATAATTAGCCTATACTAAAGCTATTTTACTCTACATCTCCCAGTTCTCTACCTACATTACAGGTCTAAATAATATATGTGGGCATTGGGAGACATCAGCACAAATTTCAACCAGTGCAGCTTGGGTGAAGAAGTTCAGGAGTAATTATCATTCCTTGTTTTCATTTTCTTAATCTTAGGCTTTAAAGCCACTAAAATCATTTCCTTCATGTTTTTTCTTCTCTGTGTGAGTTAGCTTAAAGAAAAGAAAAGAGAGCACATGGGAGAAAAATGTTCCAGTAAGATCTTTACCTGCAGCAGAAGCATGAAAGATGCTGTCAGCATGCTCCTAGTGAGTCCTCTGGAAGCAATACAGATGCAATACACTCATTAAAGTTCCTCTGTTTGGATTGTAATGGCTCAATGAAAATGTCTGAGCCAGTGCCTCAGGCCTTTTAAAAATATTTAAGATGCACTGAAGTGTGTCCTGCCTTCCCACACCTTGACACAGTGTTGCAGTCCCTCCAATGAGGATTGACAAGTCTGAGTAAAAACAACAACAGAGACATAGCAGAACAATAACAAAAATGCCTCCCTGAAGTACTGACACTAATAGTTTGATAGAATAAGAAAAATAAATAAATAATCACCAAAATGTCTTACAGGCATGAACAAATGAAGCTTACAAGCACTTGTGAGTGAGCACTTGTAATATTTATCCTGCTTTACAGAGCTGACTGGGAAAGGCTGAGCATGAGTGACAAGCCCAGTGCTAAGCAGTGGGGCAGTGCCATGTTGTCCTGGTCTTGCCTTCTGCCAGGCTGAGCAGGCATGCCTCCAGGAGAAATGCCCCTTTACTGAATATCCTGGTGTGATCTCTGTGCAAACTAAGGCCCTGGCTCTAACTAACAGCTCCATGTGCAACCAGGTGTCAGCAGGTATCTAAGTGCCTTTTAGACCCAGTCTTCCATTGCTGTGTTCAAGTTTATAAAGCATGCAGACCCTCAGAGTATAGGGTTTGGTACCTGGCTAGGGAGAGCTCAAGTCTGAATGCCCATACTTCTGGTGCCTGGCTTGTTTGAAACAATGAGGATGGACCATAAATCTGGAAAGAGGACGAGATGAGTGAGCACACCTGGTCTAAGACTTCTGAGTGCGTGATTTCAGCTCACGGAACTTCTTCCACAGTTATTAGATACATCTGAAAACAAGGCTGACTGCACTTAACTATAACTTAGAACAGCAGAATTATCAGGTGTTCTTGTAATAAGATATATTCAAATTTCTGTTTCTTTTAATAAAAGAGATAGAAAGAATAGGGGAGTTTGTTGACCCCTTTGCATCGCTATTCATACTGCCAGCAAAAAGACACAAAGAAGTATGAAATTAAGAACTCAGGTGGGAATTATTCTGACGACAGACTCTCACACTGAAGGTTTGTTACATTTAGGAAATTCTTGATCTCTCCAAAGGGCAGCAATCGATTCCAATAATTTGTTGTCACATTTTTTTAAAATATAGATAATTCAGTTTTATGAAACAAATTTGACAGAAGATGCTGTTTACCAAATTATAACTCTATTTTTAAAGCTGCTAATTCAAACATTATGTGTGATAGTCTGTATAGGATGTGCTATTGAAAGGGTTAAGCTTTTCTGACTTTCAGATACAATGAAATTATGACAGGAAGAAAATTGTGCCATTTTAGCATGAAAATGCTTGTACAAATACTGTCGTTCCTTCCTTCTTACTTTCTTTATAATGCCTCAACGATAGCTAAGATGACAGACATTTGACAGGTATCTGTAAGCATACAACCCAGGCAGCTCATTAAAGTTTTTCTTTCTATGCATCAGCTTTCACAAAGGCAAAAACCCATTAGCATTGACTATTTTGCAGATTAGAAGAATTAAGGGCTTCAAACGTTGGCTTATACCAAGCAATGTCATTTGTGAAGTGATGTTTGCTTTATTATTTCCCTTTCTCTCCCTCTGAAACCAGACTGACATGACTTTAGCTCAACGTAGGGCGTAATGTGCAAACCAAAGGACTGGCTCACCGATGAAAAGAAACACATTCCCTTTTATACATGACTGGAATGGCAAAAAGGGGAGACTTTACATGTACTATTTAGGCTCATTAGAGTACTGATTATGATAGTTCTCCGGTGTAATCTTTAATCGACTTTGACACTAGATTTGCCCCGTTACAAATCCTGTCATGCAAATTAAGTCATTTGTGTTGTTTGATATGGAAAGATCTGCTATGAAATGAAAGATTAGTTCACAGATGAGGCACCAGAGACTGCTGCCCTTGTGCACCGTGCAACTGATTACAAGGATGAGAGCATCCATTTTTACACTGCTGTTAACATTTGGGAAAGAAGATTAAATTAACGTAGTTTATTTCCTTCTTCCTGCCTGCAGTTATTTAAAATAAGATTTCATAGTCCCTATTTCTGTAGCAAACAAAATTGGCAAAGTGGTTTAAATGCAATACTATCATTTCAAATAGAGAATTGTATTTTTTTGGAGGCACTGTGGATGGTGCGTTGGGTATTTTTTGTAACCCTTGAATGAGATTTATTTTTCTATTAGTAGTCAGATGGCAGAGATTTTGCCATTGTGTACCAAATAACAACGAAAAAGTACTGTACGTTTTCATGAGCTAAAACCCCAGTGTCTTAACTAGTAAGATGTCTTTTACTATTAATATTTCTTATTGACTATATGTATCCTTGATTGCTTATACTGCTTTGCAGGGAAAATTCTACTTAAAGAGTATGGGCTCTTCACTACTTGAAAACATGGTTAGAGCAGCAAATGCAAGTGCTACACATAGGCCTACAAAATGTATGCTTAAGATCAAATTGCACTATGAGAAATAGTTCCAGGCTAACCAGAGCTCTTTTTATTTAAGCTTTTAGCTTCTCATATGCCCAATTGGCAGTGTGTGACTAGCATGGTACAGCTCATACACCTGGCCTTGATTCAGGCATGCAATTCCTCCCTGGCAGCAAAGGATACTGAAGTCTTTATAAGGAGCATTTTGTTCTGTATGCTTTGATCAAGGGTTACTTACTGTTAACCCTCTCCTTTTTTTCTTAAAACAAACCTTTTTCCTTAGAAAAAAACACCTTATCTTTACATTTTGAGCAGGATATCACCTAAGTTCTTTGTGCAGCTGAAAACTGTGAATGTCTCCATTTTCATTGCTTGCCATTCATAATGTCGCTTTTTTTTTTCTTTTTCTTTTTTTTTTTTTCTTAAAACCATATGTTAAAAGAATTAATTAATTCATATTTTCAGAGCAGAAACACTTCATGTGAAGGCAGGGCCAACCCAGAGATGCTCAGGTGCATGCAAGACACCTGAGTGAATGGAAGGGATGGAGCCAGGATCCACCCCTCCCCAGAACTCATTTAAAGGGGTCTTTGTGTATCTGATGCCTTCTGAAGATAAACAGACTTTTTCCTTTCCTCCCTTCCTTTTGTTTTTGTGTCCATGGATGCTGCATTTGAACAAATCCTCACTTGCTACAGTCTAGGAGTTTGCTACTGTGCTGTTGCTGCTGTGTTTTCCATTCATTGTGTTACATCACGATACAAGGTGGTATGGTCCTCCAGCTGATCCTACTTTTAGATAATTTAAAAGGAATTTTAACATTTAGGTTCGACATGCCTATTTCTTATTTGTTTTCTTTAAAGTGTCTTGTGATAATTTATTTACAAACCAGTAGTTGTAACTAGATTTGAGTTGTCAGGAAAACTAAAGATTAAACAGTTTTTCATGAGATTCTTGGGAAAGAAGAACCTTCATAACACATGGTTGCACAAAGTTGATGGGTGTTACAAATTGCAGGCTACCAATGACACCAGTAGGTAATGGAATACTTTCCTTCACAAATAAATTAAGAATTAAATAATTGAAAATTAAGATATATGCATTCTCTCCCATTGTTCAAAATACCATAATAGTTATGCAAAAAGTGTCCTTTTTTTCTTTTTTTTTTTTCTTTTTTTTTTTTTCTCCCCAGGCTCATTTGCTTATACTGCTTGATGCTTCCTGCATTACAGTAATGGAGTCCATAAAATGTAGTAAGAGAAAGGTGTACTCTAATTGGTGAAGTCATGCCATGAATAAATGTTGATATAAATCACTTCTTTATTTGCATGTATGAATAGTGTATATGAACAATTCATATTAATTTTATTGAAGTGTCTCAAAGCAGTTATTTTAGTAAGGATGAAGTTAGGCCCGGTCAGTATAAGCCTTGAGAAATGTTTGACTACGGCCTTGGCTGGCTGAAAAGAAATATTAGTAAGAGGACTGCTAGCATACAAAGATGGTTTTTTTTAACCCCAAGAAAGAAATTAGAGTACCCTAGTCAGACCTATTAAACAGCACATTGATACTCTGAGAAAAATGCTGGAAGCTCTGTCCCTTAAATCTATTTAAAACCAGCTTGATTTAAGTGAATTTTCCTTGAAGTGGAGGAGATTAGATCACTTAATGTACATATTTTTCTCCTTCTGTGAGTATTGCAAGTCTATTAATGATATCCTGGGGCACTATAGACCATTTAAAAAATGCATTCAGATCCTGAAGGACACTGAGATTTTTTTCAAAGGCATCAAAACTGGTTAGATGCTTAATTTTAATTTTGAGATGAACATATGTGTCTCTAAAGTGTCTTGTTCTTGTGCCTTTGGTATATGTGTCTAGGATGCTACTGTTTGTCTGAGAAATCAAAATCTAAAATTTTCATCAGATATGCTGTTCAAGATGTTTTCATCTTCAAAATAAAAGCTTGAATGCAAGTTCTTGGCTTGCTTCATTCAGCACAATCTGAGCACAAGGTCAATAGACCTGGTTGCTTAGAGTCCCTCAGCATGGTCAGATTGCTGCATAATGGAAAGATTGTTTGGCAACTCCATCCTATGCTCTTTCCTGCTTAAACCCTTCTGGAAGGTAGCTTCAGTGCCTAGCTTTGTCTAGATGAAGATAAGGATCCTTCTAACTTACAGCTCATATTTTTTTATGGGTGATTTGTAAACACTTGCTCTGTGCCAGGTTTGTTGTTTTTGAAAACATAAAAACCCTCCAAAACACATCTATTCCATGATTGCTTGGAGATCACTTTGTTAATGTTCCCATCATGTACTTTCCCTGATAGCACTACTCCTGCTGTCTTCTGTTTAGCCAGATACTTATGCATTTTGCAGATCTTCTGCAATGTTTTGTTGCCTTGTCCATCAGAATAAAGGTTCTCATTGTGTATCACACGTTAGCAAAACTTAGGTAAAATAAATGTGGAACATTTTCCTTTGCAAGAAAGATTGTAGCTAGTAACATATGTTTAACTAGTCACTTTTGCTCAATTTATTTTTAATAACTTATGCTGCAATTTATGCATTTTCTTCTTTCTTCTAACTCTAATGGTAGTTTCTTCCAAATTTTCTCTTGAACACTTTATACACAAGCACCTCAGGCTAAGGGGATCAGATGCCTGTACACACTTCCTTAGTAGTGTGATCTCTCTTGAAACGTCTTCAAATCTTTCGTTACTCACCTGAGCATTAATGGATGGGCAGGTCAAATTAAACAACATACAATGTAATACTCTTAATAGTCATTCAAATTCCCACTAGCAGAATATTGTTTCACCTTTCTAGGTCATATGTTGGATGTTCTTCTGAGTATTAAATATTTTCCTTGAATATATTCTGATCTATAGGCACCTAATTCTAGTTCTAAGATGTCAAAATTTGAATGACTTGTGCTATGCCCCTAGAAATATTTAATCAGCACTCCACTGAATTAGCATACCTTGTTTCAAACTGCCTTTTGCTGCACTCAACAGTTCTTGATGCTCACTATATGAGTTATGTCAGCTGCTATATAAAGCTGTTTCATGCCAACCTGGCATATCTTCATTTTACTTAAGCTGAAGTAAACTTAAGACACTTTGATTAGCTTTTAAGTTATGGTCTGAGGAAGTAATCAGAAGTTTTATATTATTGCACTGATCTTTCCTTAATTCTTACAGTTCTTACTTAGAAGTAGTGTGTTATATTTTTCTTGCATATTATATAACTCTAGGTAGGTATTGATGTAAAAAAAGAAAAGAGAAAATTAGCTATAATAAATTCATTCCTTCTTTGTATAAACCACAGAAACACTTATGGTGTGGCTTTCCATTACATCTCTGGTTGGAAATAGGTAGAGGAGATGTAAAATGGTGGTATATAGTGAATCCAGATGCTCTGATGGCTGTTCTCCATCACATACAGCAGGGAAAAAGGAGAAATGTTTGAAAGTGTGAGTATCCACCCACTGACACATGACAAAAGACTGTGTCTCACCAGGCAGTGGAAAGCTCACCTGGAGGTTCAAGGAGTTGAAACTTTCTTCCTGTCAGATCATGTTGCATTTTTGTCATCTCTGCTCTCAGGAGATAATTCAATATTTGATTTTCATCATGTCTGTTGAGGAGACAATATTGCTGCTTTCGATCACAATGCAGTTTCTAGGTCAGAAATTTTAGAACTCTTGAGTTGATAATTAATTTTATCATTTTAGACAGAGAAAACGCATACTTATTTTAGAAGAATCGTGCATACTTTTCCATAGTTTTGTGGCATCTTTAAACATCTTAGTTAATAGAAAAAAAAATATCCTTGTAAGTTAAACAATTCTTCCATATGTCATGGGTACAAAAAATATACCAAGAGACAGGACTTAATAGAAAATTATATTGATGTAAACATCAAATAAATACAGTTAATGTGAGTATATGTTACTAAGAGAGGACTAGTTAAAGTTTAGACAGCAAATGAACCTTATAAATCCTTTGCCTCCAACTACAGCATTTTGAAAACTGCTGGTCTCCAAGGAAACCATTGCTATTTGTGACTGTTTAGTGGTGGAAAACTAATTTTTACCTGCTTTTGCAAGACTGACAAGTCAAGACAGCTCTTAGATGTCTGCAAGTCGATTACTAGTCAAGCCTTGCTGTATTTTTAGTTACTTTTTTGTATATTTAAACTGAACTACACTAGATCTCAGAGGTAAAAAATTCACTCATTTGAAGAAAAAAAAAAAAAAGGTATAAATCATAATTTTCACTACAACACTTACCCCAAAATGGAATATTGCAGTATAAAACCTTCTGACAAAGCTGGTTATTAAGGTCACACAAATATTAGTTTCTTTACATATATTTGGTTTGAAAGCTGTAATGTAGTTGCAAAGTAGCACAAACCAGAAGGATGGACTGAGAATTTATTAGGCTACTGTAATCATTCAGAACCTTATCCACAGTGCAAAGCTTGAGTGAACAAAAATCTTTCCTTCTTCTTAAATAAGTGGGAAGTAGGATTCTGGAGTTATTTCATTTTAGTGTTGTGTTGGGCTACTGTGTATTCTTTCCTCTTATTTTTCTGCTTTCAGCATAGCTGCTCAGCCTTGAGAACAGCAAAGGAAAGCTGCTGACATCCCTGCATTGTCAAAGACAGTTGTTGTTTTCCTACATGACAGCAGGGGTGAGATCAGAGCATTAAATATCTGTACTATACCATGCCAAATACATCCATCTAGCCTTCCACGCTGCTTTTAATGTCATGGCTGTTATCCATAGAGTTGTGTAAGTACAAGGCAAGCACACAGTGAACTGCGCCCAGAATATTGACACAATCTCTATTGGAGATACTCCTTGAACATCCCAGACTGGAGAAACTCCTTGAGTTCCATAGTTTAGAATAGGCTTTATTTCTTCCTGTAAGTTTGGTCCACTGTCAAAATCATGGAAATATTGACCATCTTCAAGATATAATTCAGAGACTGAAAATGGTGCTTACTGTGATTTTCAGGAGAGCCAGGGATGCATAAAAGCAGTTAATCTGGGATTCACATGTAAGATGAATAGAAAATGCTCATATTTGTGCCTATGAATGAGAATACTAGTAGAGGTACTGGTCATCACTTCATTTCTATCAAACAAGAAAACCCATATACCCTCTATGCTTGTGTTGTCAAATTACTTGGTGCCTCTGTAAGACTCGGTGCTGCCTTATAAGTGAAATTATTACTTCCCACCTTGAGGTCTTTGAAACTGTGAGCTCTAAGCAGCTCTGGTTAGTATTTGCTTTAAAAATCTCTTACTGATCTTGCATCAAAAGAAAATTTGTTTTTTTATTTTTTTTTGACTCCAGCAGGAGTACTATGGTTCTGGGTCCCCTAACACAAGAAGGACATCTTGGTGGAGCTTTATGATCCTTGAGATCCCTTCCAACCCATGCCATTCTATGAATATATCCTCTATTATATCCATAAATTAATATAAAAATCTGTTAATAGAATTGAAGAATTGTAGAATGGTTTGGATTGGAAGGGACCTAAATCCCTGCTATACTCAGGGACACCTCTCACCAAACCAGCTCCACCCAGCCTGGCTTTGAATGCTACCAGGGATGGGGAATTCATAACGTCTCTGGGCAGCCCGTGCCAGCACCTCACCACCCTCTTAGTGAAAACTTCCTCCTTACAGCTTATCTAAATTTTTCCTCCTATAGTTTAAAAACATTCCTCTTCTCCTATCACTATCCACCTGGATCATTTTCACATAGGAATTTATTACCATGCTTTAGTTTATTTTTAGACAGTCCCTACGTGTTTAAAAATGCTGTTTCATAATCAAATGACAGAGGTGGCAAAGCAACACGGCTTTTAAAGACAGAAGCAGTATTTCTGGAGACAGAAACAGAAAAATCATTGTACAGAGAAGTTTGGGTTAAATTCCCTCTTGCATAACCTAAACTTGGGAAAAAATACCTTGCTTATTTATACATGAAACTGTGGCAATTTAATCCTCCTTAACTTTGGCAAGTTTATAAAGTGATATTCTTTATGACTCATTTCAAATTTTTGTTATTTAAGTGTGAAATCTAAAGTTGTTTTCAAATCTGGTCAGATATACATAATTTCAGCTCATTAAATACATTCAAATCAACAATTATAGATTATATTATTATAGATTTATATGTATTGATCTAATTTGCTCTGTTTTTGAAAATGTCAATTATTTTTAAGTTGTGTTCTAAAATATCCTCATTTTATATATGCACTGAATGATCTTTAAAATCCAAATACATATGGATTTCTAAAACTTGTTGATATGTGGCAGTTACATTAACAGCAACTTGCTGAGGACAGTGGAATTATAATGATTAAATATCAGAACAAAAACAGGATACGGTTTACTCAAATCTCCATGGAATCAGAAAGCCTGCCTTCATGAAGGCTTGGCTCATCATTGCTCTCCCTTGTTTACACCACTCCATCAGGGCAACAAATGTACAGTTTTCTTAAAGGCTTTTAATCAATGAGTCCTGAAAAACTGTCAATTGATTTGAATGCTGAAGATAGAAAGCAGGTAGTTTGAACTTGCTCACTGGGTTTAGGCATAATTGAATGACTTAGTTTAACAATCAAGGAAAGACCTATGCCAGAAGCTAGTAACTCCATCAGTCTATTTGTAGGTTCAGATTACAGCCATTGCAGTCCCCTGAGAAGTGGTTTTCTCTGCTACCATCCTCTTCAGCACCAGCTGCCTCTGCCCACTTGAGCTCTGTAGTGGGAACATGGCACTCTTCTAGAACTAGGCCTTTGGCTGAGCATCTGGAGACTGCTGGATATCAAATCATGGGGCTGGTGTATGTACCAAAAAGCATGCTGTTCTAGATGAGCCTTGCATTCATGAGATACTCATAATGTTACTCAAAGGCAACATGGAATAACATGCATAGTGAATTTATAAGCATTACTACATAATCAGAAGAAAGCAAAGATATCAAAAGGATCAATAAATTCAGTTGCAAATATTATACTTTTCCCTGCACTATACCTATGTCCTTGGAAATCCAAGTATTGACTGCAGAATTCACTCAATCAGATTAACTCCTGCCTGTGTTGATTGCCATAGAATTATCCCAACCATAAATTCAGCCAGTCAACTTTAGTGTAAATGCTTTTGTAATTAAGGCCAATACTACTAGATACTAATAGCAACACCTTTATCCACATACCTATTTCTAGAACAAACAGTGACAGAAAGCCTTATAAAGTCATCTAGTTCTGTCTCTCTGTTCTTCCTTTCTGTCTTAATGTGCCCATCAACGTTGATGTAATGCAATGTAGTCTGCAATGTCAGAAGCAACACATCCATTCAACTGTTCTATTCTTCTGTAGGTGTTGATGAAAAATGAAAACTGTTAGTGCCTCAATATTGTGACAATGAAATAATCACAATCAATCAGCTATTCTGTCCTCTTTTTTCTTATTTTTATTTATAAAATAATTATTTTCAAGTATTTACTTAGACAGTGTTCTAGTTGCTTGAAAAAGTAACAAGGCAATGTATAAGTGGTGAAGGAAGACTTTTTAATTATTCTGGGAAGACCAAAGTTCTTATTCATGATGTTTGGTACTGACATTGAGACTACTATCAAAGATTTTTTGGACTTGAGTTGACGGGAGTCCTTTCTATTCAAACGTTAAATGAAGCTTCCCTTTACATCTTTGAGAGTCCTAGTGTGAACGTGGCTACTGACAGCACACAGTTATGTCAGCAGGTCAAAGAATGCGCCATCAAGAAATTTAAAAAATCCTGTTGATTTGCACTCATAGAGCTACAGACATATCCAGTGAAAGCAAAATTTGAGGGTCTAGTTTTTGTCTGGTAGCATCTACTTCAATGCTGTTTCCAATACCATATAACAGATTAATTCCAAATTAATATTCTGTATTTTTTTTCAAGATCTCATCTATTCTTTTTATGTCTCCCTTCATATTCTAAAACTTCTCACCTTTCTGATTTCTACCTTGACCTGATCTGAATCATTATGTAGCTTGTTTTGGAGCTTAGAGATGCAATCCTACTGTGTAACATTAAAACAGATCTTGCTGGATGTGTTTTTAACCATTGCTAATTTGCAGATCAATGGCTACATTACCAGTGGGATCAGACAAGAATATTATTTAGCGATACTGCATGTGCAGCCAGATCTCTTTTGGTTATGTGAATACTTTGCTTTTGCTGTCAGCTTCACTACTTACCCACTTATCAACGATTACCCCGTCCCCAGAGTTGCCTGGCTCCCTTTTAGGGGACAGGCATTTAACTTCTTTCACATCTTTCTCATTGTGATTCCCAGACTTCTAGTGTATTGCTTGTAAAATATCCTTGTTTTCACTTGTCTGACATCCCCTTAGGTATACTAATTCCTACCTTCCCTCCGGATCCCAGTCATCAACTAAAGAGACATCCAGTATACATTTTGTGACTATTTTCCTTCTGTGTTTCATTCCAGCACTGCCAGAAAGACCACAAACAGAAAGCTTGTAAAGTGATTAAACTCATTTTCTTCATTTGCCATGGCGCCAGCTTGCTAGGTTCTTTATAGAAACTAGCTCAGTCATGCGGCAGGTTGAACTTGAGATTCCTGATGCAGATCATTATGCTCCCATAAATTATCTCAGGTGTACCTAAGCCAGGCTTCAACCAGATACTGACAGGAGATATCTTACCTTTTGTCTCTTCCTTTCTTTGCTATCTTGCTCCACTTAACCTGAATGGAGAATAAATTAATGCTTTGAACTGTTTATTTTGTATTTAGTGTAACAGTCTTTGAAAGTACTCTCTATTTTTAGGCTAAAATGAGTTTTAAATGATTTTTTATAGGTGAAGGGCAGGCAAGAGATGTTTTCAAGTCTTTATTATTAATATGTAATTTAATTTCATGTACAATTTTGATGATCGTACAAGGTGGCATTTACTTCAGATGTCTGTAGTATAGTTTATCAACTCTTAATGGAACTGATCACTGAAATAGTAATCTTGAATGAACTTTCTTTGAATGCATTTGTTACTTCAATTGTAAGCTATGTATTTTTGATAAAAATGTTCACATGATCCAACTGCAAATCTTCATGAAATTTCTGTTATAAAAATAATTATAATTATGTAACACATTGTGCTAAAATCATACACAATGGTAGATATTCATCAAGTGATTTTCTGAATTTAACTTAAATAATCTTTATGCTTGAAAGTAGTAAAACCAAAATGCAATTTCTAGTTGTAGTCCTTGAAATTTAGATCAGATGATTTAAAATATTCTAGTTTTCAGTTTTTCCAAGGGGAAATAGCATAACTTTCAGGGAATATTTAATTTTTATTTCATTTTTGTTTCAACCAAACTTGTCTATTTAGATTTTTACATATTTATACTCTATATCTTTGCAAAGAACTATAAAGCAGTTTATTTACACAAATAAGACAAACACAGGTAACAATAACCAAGAGGCAATAGTTACTGTTCTTCTCTTGCAAGAGGCCAGCATCATATGAGCAGGCTCAAAATGCCCCTACCATCCTCACAGGAAACCTCCTTTATTTATCTCACTGAATGGTGGTAGCTGAGAGCTATAGGGAAGGAATTTTAACTTCCATTAGAAACACATGGCAGATTTCTAGGAAAATGAGGATTCTGATAAATAGAGATTTCAACTGATTTAAGAAAATGTTCAGCTTGGGACTTTGTGGAGTTTGTTTTTATTCTGGATAACATTATTCAGCCTTATGTCTCCTTATAATGCCACTTGTATGAATGCTTTCTTAAAGAAAAAACCCCAATATTCTGAATTTAAAGTCATTCATTTTATTAAGATACATCCTCTGAATTTCTGCCCAGCCTTCTATGCATGTTTTAATTTTTCCTTTCTTTGAAAATAAATACACTTACTCAAATGATGTTAGGAAAAAGGCTAAGAAAAATCTTTAAGGAGAAACAAGATAAAAGCTAATAAACTAATGCTACTATTATATTTTCAGAAAGGAAGTATGCCCCCCAAAATATATTAAGAATATTGGAGAGGGCAGGATATCTGATCTGGAAAAAAAAAAAAAAAAAAAAACAAAATTGATAAAGAGACTGTATCTGCTGTCCATTTGTAAAAACAATAAATTGAGCTCAGTAGCTTCATAAACTGCAAATGCAGTGGCATGACAGCAGAGGCTTGATGGCCTGTAATGCTTTGTCAGAAGCTTTTCCTCAGAATTGTAGAGTTCTTGCCCACAGAGATATACCTGCCCCTCAGGACATGGTTCAAGTATGGGAGTAGTTTAGTCTGTCTTGTGTCTGGGAAGACAGAGGAATTTATCAGGAAAATCATATAGGTTTTTACAGTTGACTGAGATTCAAATCCAGGAACTGAAGGTGGAAAGTTGCTGTTTTGACTCAGGCAAACCAGAAGGGAGAGATTTTTGCTGTATTTTAGAGAGGTGAGGTGAGTTTTATTTCATATAAACCAGTATTAGTCATGTATTTCTATGAATAACATGCTTTCCTGTCATCTCAGCCTGGGATTATCCATGTGTTCTGGAGACAGGCAGACACCTGGGGGACAATTTCAATGAGCAGAACTGTTCTGCAGTTGCAAGAAGTGTTTATTATGCTAAATCATTGTTTTTCACTTCATTTCACTCAATCGTAACTTCTGTGGCTTTCCCATCTTTGACCTTCAGTATAGATTGGAGGACACAGCTGAAACCAAATGCATTGCTTGTTAGGGTTTGGCCTCCTCCAATTAAGGATTTTTGTTTTCTTTTCTCCTTGAATTTTTTTCTTCACTTTTCTTTTATTCAGTATTTCAGTATTACTTCCTCTTAAGAAAATGGTCAAACTTAGTACTCTCAGTTATCATTCATAGAGTGCATTCTCCTTTCACAGATGTTATCAGGAAAATCCTGTATGGAAAATACTGGTGTAACATTCTCTTACTTTTTTATTTCCTTTAGACATAAAATCAGAAAGTAAACATTTCTTACAATATTCAGAATTTACAAAAAGTACACAAATGAGTCAAAACAATCTGCGTCAATTAATAAAAGAAGTTATTTCTCACAAAAACAATTGTCACTGTTACCGTATTTCTCTAAATCATTTTTTTCTTTGTCATTCGCTTCTCATATTATCTTTCTTCCCTTCTATGAACTTTATTATTTTTTCTGATATTATATTTTTTATTTACCACATCCACAGAGATCAGCTCTGATGACAAGCAGATGATTTACCCACTTTTCTAATCTGAATAAAGATTTGCCTGTTTTGTCTGGGAGAAAGAAGGGAAGAATACTTGCAATATTTTCTACCCTGTTCAGAACTCAGTATTTAAAGTCAGCATTCGGGTTCAGACCCATTACCATAGCAAGATATTATACTTCACTCCTGCTCTTGAATAAAATTAAGCTGGATCCTGACCTTGAACCTACTGTTTGTATAAAGCTTTAAATGCTTTGCTTGTGCACATTTAACCCCAATGTTACAGTTGTAGGGTGGCAGGAAGTTGACAGATGCTATCATGCACTTCTTATTGTAGATGATTAATTATGAATAGACATCTTTGCATAGACTAGACCTGAAAATTTCAGCTCATTTCCTCAGTGAGGTTCTTGGCAGACCCCAAGGAGCATTGCTGTTGAAGCAAGCCAGCTAGCGTCTGTTGTTTATCACAGATTTCCTTACATAACATAACCATCCAGGCTGATAAAAGCAGTGACATTTCAGTACAACATCGTGCTTGAAATCTGGATCTCAAATAAACAAATATTGCCTTCTGTATCATCCACATTATATAGCAGCTATTAACATCAAGCTTACATATTGTAATTTTATTTCTTAAACTATACAGATAGTGCTCAGATGTATGGATTTATTATCACATTTGGCATATATTATTTATAGCATAAGAAAGGTGAAGCATCCTGCAGCATGCATGTAAAGATTAGGATTTATTGTCCAGGAATCCTTGAACAATTTTATCAAAAGCCCATTTCTAGGTGGTGTTTTTCTGCAATAAATCATACAGCAGAAATCTATCAGTGGACACCAGGAGGAGATAAATGAGAGCAGAGGAAAGAGGGTCATCACAGAATTTTTTTCTGTATCATGACCTGTCATTGGCAGAAATCCATTTATTACTGTACACAAATGACTTTTTTTTTCCCTTACTCACTGGTTTTGCCATTCTGGGGCCTGCTATCTAAAATAAAATGAAAACTTCTCAGAATGTAAGCTTTCAGAAACCATGAAAACAGAGATAACTTAAAGACCACAGATGAGCAGACTAACACTCCTTCTCTTTCTCTCTTCCCATCCCTGCTCTCCTTCTTTCTTTTCTCTGTCCTCCACTTTCTACAAGCTAAAAAATTGTTTTAAAGTTTTTGTTATAGTAACTGGGGAAGATGACTGTAAACCCAGTGCTACAGAGGTAAAAGAAAGAATCCTTGAAACCAGTTGGCCAGCATATGTAAAGAAGGAGGTGGAATTCTGCACTGCTCACACAGAAGTGGGTGAACTCCAGCTGAGCTGCATTTACATCAGGTAAAGTTCTTCAGAATATCTCCTGTTATTTTTAGTGAAATAAAGTTTTGTATGCCTACAAGTAAGGATTAGCGAGCAAAAGGGACAAGGAGGCCGCAGCTTCAATGAATATTACTATCTAAACAGCTCTAGTGTCCTTGAAGAATGATCCACCCATACTCCATGCAGCTGGTACAGAATTCTGGTAGGTGACAGGGCCCTCATCCAAGACAGAATGATGCTTAGATGCCACATCCAGCCTGGCCTTGAATGTCTCCAGGGATGGGGCATCCACAACCTCTCAGGGCAAACTGTTCCAGTGCATCACCACCCCCTGTGTGAAAAACTTCCTCCTAGCACCCAACTTAAACCTCCCCTATCTCAGTTTAAAACCATTCCCCCTTGTCCTATCACTATCCACCCTTGTAAACAGCCAATCCCCTTCCTGTTTATACACTTCTTTACCACAGAGGCATACATCAATTAATTGTGCTCTTTCTGGAAAGTCTTGGTTATTTCCACTTTATTAATTCATAATTTTATCAAAGAGATTTACCTCTATCTGTTTACCTTTTGGATGTGTGCCATGAGCAACTTTCTCTCCCTATTTATCTCCTAGATAAAAAGTAGGCAGAAATGCTAGTAGGGTCTACATTCTTTGAAAAGAGGTAAAACAGGGAAACAACAGCCATTAATGTGTGCAAACTGATGGTTCAATTACTCATCAACAGAGAAGGGTACTGTTATATCACTGCACTGAAGATATTTCTGCAAGTCAGGTACCAGTTTAGAATCCTTCCTTCCCAGTGTAGGACTGTCAGCTCGATGCAATAATGAATGAGACTGACCATATGGAAAGCAGATCTCATTGCCAGACACATCCATATGCTGTCAGTCTCTTCCTGGTGCTGAGATACTCAACATATATATATAAATGTGCATGCATACATACATATATACATATATATTTTAATAAGTTTTTTACTTCTCTGTTTTTCTCATCATTGAGGTTTTAGTTACTGAAGAAACCTGCCAAACAACTAGTAACAATTACAGCTGTTTTTCAACAATTCTTTTACAAGAAAATGCATGGTGTTATAATATACAGTTCACCAGGCTATTACTGAGTATTTACTTAGTTTACAAGGAGGGGAAAAAAAAAAAAAAGAGAGAGAAAGACTTAAAATGAGCAATCCAGACTGATAGCAGGAAGTAAATGTAAAAGCCAGTCAGAAGAAAGCTTTCTTGTTGTTGTATGTAGAGGAAATGTATTGTTGACTCCATTTAGGCCAGGATTTTATGTCTTCATTTCTATCTGAAAAGATCTGAGCTTTTACTGTAGTAGTAGAAAAGCTTAACAGAGAGGCTAGGCTGTTCAAAAAGCCATGAGCTGTGAAGATATTTTGCATCAAACCCATGCAAATCTTGCACACATTAAAATTATACTGTCTTGTTTGCTCCATGCAATCAGTAACAATCACACAAACAGATTTGATTTTAATGGTTCCCAAAACATGTTCAGATTTTTAATCTTTCAGGATTAAACTTTAATCATTTTTCAATCTTTCAAACTCTCCATGAAATATTGTAGTTTCAGATCATTTTCTGTGTTACTTGTATAAATCCTTTGCACCAAAGGAGGAAATTCATCCAGAGCAGAAAAAAAGTGATAAAGTAAAAGAAGGAAAAATTGCACTGTAGAAATCTCTTTTTTAAAATTTTCTCTTCACTTTTGCCTTCAACTTTATTCAGATTACTACTACTACTACTACTAATAATAATAATAATAACAACAATAATAATATCTTTATTTGCTATCTCACTATCTGTTAAAATGCGAGGCATTTGCCATAGGATTCCAAATAGGGTTTCATAAGGAAAGCTTCCCTTCTCTGTAGTGTTTTCATTGCCAGGATTAAGTAGCATAGAAGTAAAATTATAACACATGAAATAGTTGTTCCTCTTTCTTTTTAAACTTATATTTTAGTGTAGTTCTTATATTTTTTACATCATATTTTCTGTGAATGGAATTTCCCTATGCTACTAGCCACAGGAGGTGGTTTAAATTTTGATCACTTCATCCATAGATATTTTAAACAGATTAACACTTCAGAAAACTTAAAAAATATATATGTATCCATTTTTTTCTTCAGATCTAATTTTTAATCAGATTAAATTAATTCAGATCACTTAATTTTCCATTACCTGATCTTATTTCATGGAGCCATAACAGTTACACACATGAACAGTAATTTTGGCTACCACATCAAATGAATGGCTCACCATATTAACCCATATTTCAACTTTACAGTAAACTCAGCTATATGGATTAATCTCTGTGCAAAGCAGCACATTCCAAACATCTAGAGCATGTATTTGAATAAAGAAATGATAACACAGTACATATTTTATAAGAATACAAACTTATGCTTGTAAACAAGCAGAAAAGGCCACAAGGCAAATTACAAGTTTTTAAGATCTTTAGTCTTGAATTCATCATAAATCTTATATATTTCTTCACTGCAGAATGAAAATAAGTAGTGGAATAAGCAGTAGTTTACACTCCTGCAGTCTAGTTTTTTTTTGGGGGGAAGACAGTTTGTATCTTTCTTTTTTTGTATTTTGGCTGAAACCTTCAATTATAACCAATTGAATCTCCTTAAAGATTAGGAGGCCCACATAGACAGGTTGTACATACCCAGTTATTATCTAGAGCTCAACCGCAGATTAATGTAGGTGAGTTTTCTATGATATCATGCACTTTTACCTATTATGAAAACTTAAGATATATGCCACGTAACCTTTTATTTTAAAATTCATGCTGGTTTTAAGTGTCTCATTCTCATAGCTGCTACAATCAAACATTTCCTTGAGGCTAATCTTGTCCCACTGTCTTCAAGCTGGATGCAGCGGGATTATTTCAAATGGGGAGGATGTGACTGCAAAGTGATTAAAGGATCTTGAGAATTATAGGAATCATGGGAATTGCAAAAGCAGATTATGAGAAGCCAATTCTCTGGGTCTTTGCAAAAACATCAGCATAAATGGCAGTGAGGGTGGTGTAGGGATAATTTGAATGCATAAAGGTTTGATGGTATCCACCCAAATAAGGATCACATCTTGTCATCAAACGGAATACTTCCTAGGCATTTTATGGAAATGAAATGGGAAGAAATGAGCAAGATACATAAACAAAGAGGTTCCTTACATTGGCATATCTTCTTCACTCTTCACTGTGTTCTACCTAGCATTACAAAGAAACAAACATAACCAAACAGAACCTTGGATGTGCTCTCCTCTGTCTTGCCCACAGCAGCTCCCTTTAAAGGCACTCCCTTTAAAGGTGTCAGGTTGCCAATAATCTAGGAAGGATAAGGAGTATTCTCTTAGCTTTATATTTCAGATAGGTATACAGAAGTGTTTATATCAGTGCAACATTAAAGACAGGGCAAAGTTGGAAATGTGAGTTTTAGCAACAAAAAGTGACAAACTGAAGCTATTTTCCACTTTCTTTGAAAATGTTTGAGCAGACAAAATGCTTAGACTGTAAATGACTCCCTGAGAGGCTGAATGTTTAGCTGTTTTTCATAGCTGCTCTTTCTTTCTCTCTTTCTTTCTTTCTTTCTTTCTTTCTTTCTTTCTTTCTTTCTTTCTTTCTTTCTTTCTTTCTTTCTTTCTTTCTTTCTTTCTTTCTTTCTTTCTTTCTTTCTTTCTTTCTTTCTTTCTTTCTTTCTTTCTTTCTTTCTTTCTTTCTTTCTTTCTTTCTTTCTTTCTTTCTTTCTTTCTTTCTTTCTTTCTTTCTTTCTTTCTTTCTTCTTTTCTTTTCTTCCTTTCTTCCTTTCCTTTTTCCTTTTCCTTTTCCTTTTTAAGGAGGACAGAAGAAAACTCTCCAGGTCAAATTCCTCACAATATTCAGTGCTCTCTGTTCCTCTTGCACTTCAGTGCAGAGCTCATTTTTACTTAGCTCACTATAGAAAATGGGTTTAAACAGTAATTTCACAGAGCAGATCTTTAATCATTTCTTCCTCTAAGTAGCCAGAAGGCCTGCAGATGAAGCCTATATTGTGAGGGGACAAATATATTCCTTTTCAGAAAAATGTGGCAAAGAATCTTCAGGAAAAGTGTGATGAGGTCATAATTTTTACTTATGATTTTGAAAGTTAAAATCATGCTTAAATATGATAAGATGATAAAGTGGTAGGTGTCTACATAGGGATGATAATAAAACCAGCTCCCTCTTATTCACACTAGAAAAAGGTCTTAGCCGCAGTTCATAATATTCAAAAAACTCTTTTATCAAATCTTTTCCTGTTTCAGTGTAAGAGATCAGAGTGAAAATTCACAGTTCATCTATTTTTCAAAACTTCCTATCTATCTACAAGTCCCAGAGAAACACAGGGCAGTGTATCATGTTCCCAGCACTTACGGATCTAATTGGGATATTGTTCTGTACACACTGTTAGACACTGTAGTGACAAGGCGAATCTTAGCCAACACTGGCAGAGAGCCAGCCCATACCTTCTGTGAACAAAGTGCAGGGCAATTAAAGTGTATGCTCTGAAGGAACACTGCCGAGAGAGCACAAAAATAGCCTTCAAGGAAAGCACTTGGAAAGCATATTTCTTTGGCTTACTGGAGAATAATTGTTCCAGATGTTCATTTCCTCCTCTTGTGTCTTCCTTTGAAGGAGATATTTTTTCCCCTCCTGGGTGTCTTTATGTGTTAAAGAATTTTAAGGATTCATTGGGGAAAAGGAGACTTTTTTTTTCTGGGGACAGCAAAGACTGACTTTTCCATTGTGAGAATTGAATTGAGTGGACATTAAAAAGAAAAAGCTTTGGGAGATGTGTGATGAAATGGATCTTTTTGCAAAATGCTAGCATTGAGGTGCCCTGCGCACGTATCACTGGCTGCAGAATACTATGCAAAGCAGTCATCTTCCGCACATAGCTACTTATTAATAATGAAACTAATCAAATGGTGTGTTGCACAAAAAAAGATATCAAAATGAAAGTCCTTAAGAAGTCACATCTCCCCACATCCTCCAAACAGGTCTGCATTTCAAAACTGAATCTACAGCCACATTACTAGCAATTTGGGCAACTTGTATTGAGTATCTAATATTGCACCACAAATGATCCTGTCACTGCATTTTGAGATGTTCAGTAGGAGAATCCAAGAGAGATGAAAGATTGTTTTTAGTCCAAATACTGGATTAGGGGGCAAAGAAAGAGAGAGCTGGGGATTAGCTACTGGAGTTAAAGACTACACAAATGTTCAAACATCACTTCCATTCTCATTCCCAGTCCAAGCTGCTGACCACAATGTGCATTTTCCTTTCATGCATGTATATTTATTTGTATCAGTTATGTGCTTTTAAAGATCAAAACAGAGGCCTTTACTAAATCTGTTTCCCCTGGATAGTCTTTTGTTGGTTTTTTCCTTGCAGAATATATTCCTCTAATGAGATTTTGTCAGCTATTTTACATATGCAGTGCATTTTTTTCTATATAGTTGTACTTGGAAATATTTATCTTATAATCCTGATGTTTGGAGGCAAATTTACATACCATCTCTTTAATAGAAACAGCTGGAGTTACAGAAATAAGCTCCCATGCACATGGACAACTACATATGTATTTATTAATCTGAACCTTGCAAAAGTAACGTCCAAATTCTCTCCTAAAATGAGTTTCTTTACATCACACTTATGTCAAGTCAGCAGCAGTAGACAGCCTTTATTAATTTACATTTAAAATTGAATATTTTTTAAAAAAATACACTTATTTGTTCTACAGAAAGAAAAGGTTACATTGTAGAGGTCAGAATTTTATAATTTTGTTTTTATGGAGCAATCCATTGGGATATTATAATGACATGTCAGCTAAGCACCTACGTGGCTCTACAAGGTCAAACAGAGAGTTACAAGGGGCATATTTTATGTATGTTTCTTGTGAGTGTTGTCCTAGCACAATCTGACCCCCCCTAATAAAACATTTTACTGCTTTACAATAACACAGCTCTGTGTTTCATAGGATTTTCTTTTTTTCCTTTGAATGAATGCTAAATTCATACGAATGTCAATAATAAAAATTTACCCGGTTCTTCCTGGGGTCACTTAATGACATTGTTAAGATTCTTAATGTAGCTACTAGGTGAAAGAGCTGCCAGGACCGCATAAAGGATGAGTTGTTCTCCTCCTGCCATGGCCCCAGCTGATTTACAACCACTTTGTGTTTGATGTTGGACAGGACAATTTCATCAGTCTCCAGCCCTTGTGATCATGTCCCAAAATGACTAGTCAGGTGAAGCCCTAGCTGAAGATTGCTTGTCACCTGTAGGAAGTAGCTGTCTGCTGTGAGTAGTCTTTACTCATAAATGTAATCATCTGTTAGTTATTCATTGAGCTATACTTCATAACCTAGATGTACTAGTGGGGAATTATATACAAACACCTCACAAGGAAAATGCTTTGAAACAACAGATGTGTCTGTTGAAAACCTTGTAGTTTTGGTGTTTTTTTTTGTTGGTTTGTTGTTGTTGTTGTTGTTTTGGCTTTTTTGTTTTTGTTTTTGTTTTTTTTTTTTACAATGGGACAGCATCTCAAATGTAAGTAACTGTCTTCAAAGTTCATTTCTGAAGGTTACTTCAAAAACCCTGTCAGAACCCTCCTCCTTGAGTGATTCACTGCCACAAATGGCCTGTGGTTAAAAACAATGATTTCTTAAAAGTCCCACACCAGCACTGCTGTGATGATTTAAGGCAGTCAGAGGAAAGCAGGTATAAACCCTTCGTGCACTGTTGTTTTGAAAGAGTATGTGATGTTATGATAGAGCTATTTGAGAGAGGGGTATGATAATACAGCCATGTCTCTGGGGATACATTTTTATCTGTTTTGGTTAAATTCATTGAAGTCAGGGAAAATGTGTCTATTTCTGGTACAAGTGATACATTTTCATCACATCCAGACATGTAATTTGACATGAAATAACTAATACTCTTCGATTTCTGATATTCATTTAGGCTTAACCTGACATTTTCTTATTTTATAATAAATACAATTCCTGGTGCAGAACAAGGGTAACTAGTAATAATTCTGTAAAAGCATTATAAAATTGCCAAAAGGAAAAGTGGTGCTGTTATTAGGCCAATACCACTGTAAATGATAAATTAAAAAGGCAACGTGAAGAGGCTGAAAAGTAGTGACAGCTACAATGAGTACATTTTCTCCTTTCTCAGTGTGAGATCACAGTGCAAGAATACGTGAACTTAGAATCCCTTTGTGAAAACTGTGCTCATTTTAGCTGTCATTGCTGCAGGTGATGAGCACTCACAACCTGTTGTTTCTGCTTTGTGCTTATGAAAATGCAAGGGATAAGTTCTAGTAACAAAGGAGCAAATATCCTGATTATGTAGCTAATGGGGAAATCTGGATGGTATTTGGAATATACCCAAGAACCGTGAAAGACAGACAGATATTTATTTTTTTAAATTGTAGTTGGAGAAACGTGTGTGCCATTTCACGTCTTAGTTACTTCAGGATATTTCAAAGATTAGCATACACACTATTTTTCCTCCTTAAATTTCTTTAAGATCTGCTTTCCATATTCCTTTCACGACATAATAAAGCCTACCTATTGAAAAAAGTCTGTTTAAACTACAATATCAAATAGCTCAAAATGCAGAAGATGAGGATTTGAGACTGCTGGTTTATTTTGCTAGGGAGAAAGAGGTGATTTACAAATCTCATGTTTTCTATAAATGGGAAACTCTGAAATCAGAGGATGTGAAAAAATGATATCTCATCTGAGAGGAGTTTCCAATTTATGTTTTTTTTTGTGTGTGTTGTTTGTTTGTTTGTTTGTTTTTAAATATGAAAGTCTATAAGTACTGCACCATATGTGAACAAATCAACTGCTTTTCCACAAATTTTCAAGCCATATTTGCTGCTTATCCTTCTCTACAACTGCTGCTCTGAACAGCTTTTCTTGTATTCCCACACATATTCTGTTAGTACAGGTCTTTATATTACTAATGTATGTAGACCTTTAATAGGACCTGTGTATTAGAAATGCATTCAAGGAGAGATTACATATCTTGTCTCTAAACCTCTCTGTATTTTTTTTCCATTACCCTCTTTGCTTATGTGGATTTTCAGTTCCAGTTTTTCTCTTTCTGCCTGGAAGTTCCTGAGACTTACATCAGCTTTTAGTGTAACACAGAACTTTTTACAGAAAAGCTTTGCCCTTCTGTGGCAGCCTTTTAGTGTCTACCCATTCTGTTGAGCATAAAACTGAGAGCAACAGGTCAGGAACAAACAGACTTTTTATCCCTCTTTTAACTTTAGAGTGAAAATAAGATGCTATGTATTTTTAGCTACATATTCAATATCATTAACAGCCTGGAGAGTTAGTATTGCTTTGATCAGCACAACGGCATCTTTTTATTATCCAAAGTGAGGAAATCCTTCTCAGAAAGGTATCTCACAAGTGATGCCTGATGACTGACTCCTCCCTGACTGCAATTGTGCCAGCAGGCACCATGGCAATAAATGTGCTACATTCAATAAGGTTTTCCCAAATATAACAAATGGAGAAGGAGCCTTTGACAATTGAAGGAGCACTTTCCAGGGTCCAAAGCTTTTGTCTCCCGTGACTGCATATACGTGCACATAAACTATGTGTGCATATGGATATTCCATTTCTCCCTGCAGACCACTGCATTACACAAGCCATATCTTGTTCTCAGCACTTTTCCACAGAGCTGTCTGTAGAACAAGTTTTACTGCTTTAGCTTTCTACAGATACGTCTTGTCCTGCCATCCCACAAACTGTACACACCGTCTCCTACTGCTGCCTTGTTCTTTCCCCTGCCTCTTTGTTTCACAGACCTGTTACATCCTGCCTTAAACCAGGGCTGGATACGAGTAGATCCACAGCAATATTTTTGGTAAACATTAGCACAGTCTTCAGTATATGCAATGAATGATCAGTGTTGTTCTGCTGTAAATCAACCAAGAATGGTAAATTTTTTCATACTCCACCTGTTGCTTCTAGTTCCCCCTCCTGTATGTTTCCTGCCAGAGAAGGCCTTAGAAGACCTGAAGGAGTAGCAATGAAATTTCTGGTTATAGTGTGTTATTGTGTGGTGCCTTTTTCTCAACAGTTCCTCTATACGTACCCATGTTTCCCAGAAATTTCATGAAGCATCGATCATCCACTGCCTAACTCACTACTTCTTTGTAGATTCTGACTGTTAACTTAGGGCTCTGTTTGTTTTTTTTTACCCATAAAAGCAGCTTCCAGCCGTTGGTCCCTGTGGTGGCTGTGATGTTTGTCACTGCCTTTATAAGTGCCCAGAGCTTATTGGTGTTACTGTGGCTTATGTGACCATAAAAGATGCCTCTTTGCCTGGTTAAAATGGTCAGTTTCCAGAAAGGTGCAGTTGTGCTGTAGCTACAGGGACAGGATGGTTTTCCAGGAGCTCTGACACCCACTACTGTCACAGGGAGTAGCATTAGTGTATCCTCAATAAGCTATGCATATACCAGAACCGAGTCTTTGCCAGCAGTGGTGTTGAAGGCTTTCTTATTGCTAGTACAACTGAAATGTCCCCTTCTATTCCCACCTTTAAATTAACATGCATTTTTATTTAAAGTAATACATACTTTGACTTGATATTTTTCTAATTGTCGTTCTTTTTACAAAAAGACTTCTTTTTTTTTTTCCTGTACTTTTTGTTTGAAGACATCTCTTTTCTCACTCACATGTATTCTTCTACTTGTCAATTTTTTCCCTTCTTTCATTCATTTCTTCACTCCCACTGAAAAGATGTGACTGCAAAAGCAGCAGTATATACTTTTCCCAGCTAGCTGCATGTGTATTTCTCTCCTGTCCTTTAGCTTGACGTACTGCCACTGGTGAAGACATAAAGCTAATTCTTGTATTAGATCTAGAATTGACAGTTTCCCAGTTCTCATTTGATGGATTGTACAATTCTGTTCCGAATGTAGGAGACTGTTAAGATTTTTCAAAGTATTGAGATAGACAGTCTCAGGTGAAAGAATGAGTTCCTGTAAATAGTACTGGTTATTGCTTTGACAGTTCCTGATATTTGATGCAAAAACTATCAGAAAGTTGTAAAATGTAAAGACAGTGCTATAAGTGGCCATCATAAACAGTTTAAATGAACTAAAATAAATACTACTACTATTACTATTAAACATTTGTATATATCATTGCTAGGTACTGCAAAATTTATTTAGCGAAATTCATCCCAAGGTAGGGATCATTTAATCTATGCAGTACCTAGCATGCATTTTTTTTCATCACAGAACTCTTTCTAAGGAAAATCTTCCCTGCTTCTGAATCACAATATAGTTGTCTCCAAGGAAAAACTCTCTGAAAAAGAATTGGTTTCTACTTCTAAACTTTGCAGATACAATAAAACAGCATTAGCAGATTTATGAGAGTCCTTATCTCAGAAGAGATTGTTTTACCTGATTTTTAAACATTTAGAACACTAACGTGTTAGTCTAAATTAGTCATCCTGGCTTCAGATTATGGAAATATATGAAGAGGCTCCACATGTAAATACATGGTGATTCAACACATCCTAAGATAGACTATATGAATCATCTTTTGGAAATGTGCATTGCTTTTGATGGATTTAGAAGTAATTTAGCACATGCAGTTTCAGCCACAGGCACCTGCTTTGGAGATTCTCAGCTTAGGGTAGCTGAATTCCACCCATTGCATCTACTGTCCTGAACTTTTCCACATTAGCTGAGAAAAATGGAGACCAGTGGACCATACAGAAGCACACCAGCAGGTTTCCTGAGGTGGCAAGCCAGGCTGATGAAGAGGGCTTTTCATAGAGCTGAGATCTCCTGTTTTAGGATGCTCTGCACTGACTTCTAGGATCTCTTGTTATGCTTCAGGAGATGTGCTAGTAAAAAGTTGAAGTTATTTTGCTGTCCTTGAGTTCCATCAAGGAACTTCCCATTCAACCGGTCTGTGGATTTTAAAAATGTATTTTATCTCTGTGATTTAGAAATGACTTGAGATATGTCAAATGCTGTGTCATGGTTTTGTAATGTTCCTGTCAATATTCCACATCATAACATCATGTGCAGTATGGATCATTAAAAAGTCATACTCCAGTTCCATGGAATAACAATGTCCTGAATACTCAGCTCTCAGAAGAAAACTACGTATCCCAGAGGACTTTGCAGCCAGGGATAAGTCACGGGAGGAGGACATATAATCTTGCTCCCAGGCTGGAGCTCTCTCTCTTGGACTTTCAGAGAGTGAGAAGCATTCCAGCCATGTCACAAAGCCAGGCTAATATTGTTGAGACTGTTATTAAGACTTTTTCCAGAGCTGTGAAGGAGGTGAAAATGTTGGACATAATGTGCTTTCTTGTCCAAGGAAAGCAGAAACAGCTGCTTGGGAAGATCTGGGGAGTTGCTGCAGTGGAAAAGTGATGTCTACATCAAGCAGAGTAATAAATATTTGGCTGTGAGGACAAGGAATAAGTAAATCACTTTTCCTAAGAAGCAAGGTACTGTTGTTTCTTCTTCCCAGCTTTCATCACACTGTGGTTACAAGCAGTTTTCATAGTCATTGTTTTTGCATTCGAGGGTCCAAAGATGGTCATGCTTAGATGCTGTCTCTGTGGCAGCATCAGTGCCCAGTTTCTGTCTTGATTCTACCTTGCCACACCTCCCTCCTCAAATTCTGATCATGCTAGAACAACCCTTGCTAACCACTTACAAGAGGAGAAGACAAGGTCAGTAGCAGGATCTTCTCAGATCATCTTCCTCCACCCAAACAGGGAAGAGCAGTTGCGCTGTCTAGTGCCTCCGCGGGAAGTAGGCAAGGACATCAAAATGGCAGTCAGCAGGCACTTCTACTTCCTTTGGAAAAACACTCAAGGAGCCCTAGGTGGTGACTTCAAAGACTTTTTATTCACTGCCCAGAGGAATGGATATTTTGTAATACAAAATGAATCAAATTTCAAAGCCTGTAAAGGTCAAAAGCAGCCTCTGGCCAAACAAGAGGAAGAAGCTGATAGGAATTACACCTCTCCACAAGAGGCCACTTCAGCACAAACAACTCTTGCAAAGTTGCACCTGCAAAGAGTTAACCCCAAAGCCTGATGGATGAGAAGTGATCACTCACCCCAAGGACAGGCAGGGACCAGTAATGCTGGGCTGAGGTAGTTTTACTTGCTTTTATTCTTCAAGCCTCTTTAGACTTGCTTGAGGTAGGGTGATGAGCTGCAGTTTTCACAGCTGCTGAGGCTAGGCTGGACACTGCAAGAATAAAGAACCCTGTGAAGCAATAGTACTCACAGTATTTAAGAAAAGTAAGTGCAGGAGATGGAAAGTTGGGGAGAACTAACACAGGAACTTGTCACTGTGCAGCAGCCTTCTCCCATCCTCAAATTAGTCCTATCTGAATTATAGCTAACATTATTTCTGTTTTCTATGTGTAATAGTCCAGACCAGTGTGATTTTTCAAAGGAACTGATTAAAAAGTACCCTGCTGTCACTGGTTTAAACTCTTTCCTCCCTGGGTGTTAATACAAAGGATAAGAATAAGCACAATCATGCAAATATTCAGAATAAAAGGTTAAAGCAAGATTTTAGGTTGGCTGACCAGTATAGCACTGTCAAGTTCTTTACACTTAGCTTATCATCAGATATCCTTGCTGTTTCATAGAAAAAAAAAAAAATTGTTTGGTAAGTTTCCTTTTTCAGTGTAATGTTATTTTGATGCCTTGCTACTAGAAAAAACAAACAAAACCCAAACCAAAACAAGCAGTATAACAAACAAACAAACAGCAACAACAAAACATGTATCATGAGTTGACACAGACTTCAGGAGAGAGTAATTCCTCATAAAACTTGTCATATTTTGTGTTGGTAGCTAGTGAGCTGAACATGTGCCAGGAGTGTCCTCTGGCAGTAAGGAAGGTCAACAGCATGCCAAGTTGTTTTAACAGGAGAAAAAGCAGTACATTATTATTTCTCTTAACCTGTCACTTATTTGAACACATATACAATGTAGGGCCCATTTTTGGGCCCTCACTGTGAGAAAGCTCTTTATTACCTGGAAAGGGTTCAGCAGAGAGCCATCAAGCTGGTCAGGGCTTCATCACAGTGAGGAGAAGCTGAGGGAGCTGGGTTTGTTCAGCTCAAAGGATGGATGTCTTCAGAGGGTCTGACAGCAGTCCAGGCTGATGGGTTTGTTATTGAGAAGACAAGGCCATATTCCTCACAGTCATGTGTGATGGGAGGACGAGAGACAGTGGATATAAATTGAAAAAGAGGCATATAACTGCTTGAAAAGAAAAATACTTTTACCACTCTTGCAATGGAAGATTACGCTCATAGAAAATTTGCCTCAAGCCCTGGAGATTTTCAGGACCACATTGGAAAAAGCCCTGAAGCAACGTTGTCTGGTACTCAAGTTTGTTTTGAGCAAGAGTTTGGATGAAAGATGTTCAGAGAAGGTCCCTTCTCATCTGAATTATGTGAGCAACTGTTTACTACAGTGTTTTTGTACTGCTGAATACTGGTCTCATTTTGATGATCAGAAAGCTCCTGGGAAAAAGAATTTGCATTTAAACAAATGTTTAAAATAAGTAGCTAATATTAATAATCAGAACAGAAGCAAAAGCATAAAATGAGGAGAAAAAGAAAAAAAAAAAAAAGAAAGAAAGAAAGAAAGTAAGAAAGAAAGAAAGAAAGAAAGAAAGAAAGAAAGAAAGAAAGAAAGAAAGAAAGAAAGAAAAAGAGAGAGATCCCTATTTTTATCAGCATTAGCTTGAAATTCCTTTGTTGAAGGCGGCATCCACCTTCAGTTGAGAATAGTGGGTGAAAGAGAGTGCAATTGTCCTCTTGACCAGGCTGGGCAGAGGCATCAGTTCTGTTGTACTGGCCTGTATCTTGGCCTTCTATGTGAACAACTTCAGAGCCATCACGCCTCAGCTGCCACCACAGGGTGCCTGCAAACAGAAGAGAAAGAAGCAGTGCTTTGTAGCAACCACCTGCAAATCTCTCATTATTGGCAGGTACTTCGCAATGGAGTACTAGAACAAGATAATTGCTGGAGACAGAATTGGCAAGAGCAGTATATGGGAGACACATTCAATTGCACATGAGTATGGTAGGTGAACTATAAAAAAAGCAACCCTGCCATTATATGTTGAACAGCCGGCAACTCTGGATCTTCCATTTTGTTTACGGCAGAACAGACAAAAGGCTTGTAGTGGTGGCAGTAAATAGCTTGGGGACTGTATGCCTTGTAAAGGTATTCTGGATGCTTTTATGGGCCATCGTTCAAACTTTGGTGACAACAACTGTGAGGCATTACAAGTTTATTTGCAAGATTAAGTCTAAATGTCATCCCCAGAGTGCAGTATGAAAACTAATTAATTTTTTTTATGTTTTATCGTTGAGATCACTATTCTTCATAGGAATTTGCATTTCTATATGACCCTTGTGTAAGCCAGCTTGCATGGGAGGGGGACCAAATTTGGATTTGAGATTCATCAGCAGAGTTCTCCATCCTATTCTGGTATTCCATTTCTTCCAAATACTCCAATATAAAGTGTTATTCTGCAGCCAGCCTTAGCAAGAATACAAGTGTTTCTATGAAAAACATAATTACTTATATTTGTTATGTAAAGCTTTGCTACGAATTTTTGTCTTACACCTGCTCTATCATATAGATTTCTCAATATCTCATGTAAGAGAGAGCATCCTCTAATCATCCTGATATTTTAAAAACTTGTCTCAGAGTCCTTGACTTTATACCTCAGCTTGACTTTATACCTCCCCTACCTCAGGACACGGGGAAATGATTTTAAGTTAAAAGGGGGAAGATTTAGGTTGGATGTTACGGGGAAGTTCTTCACTAGGAGAGTGGTTAGGCCCTGGAACAGGCTGCCCAGGGAGGTTGTGGATGCCCCGTCCTTGCAGGTGTTCAAGACCAGGTTGGACAGGGCCCTGGGCAACCTGATCTAGTAAAGGCATATGTTTGGTGGCCCTGCTAGGCAGGGGGGTTGGAACTATATGATCCTTGAGGTCTCTTCCAACCCGGGTCATTCTGTGATTCTTTTCTGCGGGTTGTAATGGATCTGCTTATTAATTAGAACATTTGAAATTTGATTTGAGAAAGTTACTGGGGAGGACAAGTGTAAACATATACAGAGTGAGGGCATAAAACACTAGGACAGAAAATTAAGAGAAGAAAATATGCCACTAGGATAGAGAAGAGAAAGACTGAAAAGTTAGATGAAATAATGAAAAAACACTTTTTACAATTTATTTTGCCATAAAATCTGAGACACATGGCCTTCCTCATACAAAATTTTTTTGTCAGACATTAAAGATACGTCTCAGTTTGAGACCTCCCTGCTCTCTCACTAGATGGATATTCTAAGGCAGAAGGGTGCTATCCTCTGGCTTTCTCAAATCAGCATTGCCTACTTCAGAGCTAGGAGAAGACAGGCAACAGGTACACCAAATGAGGGAGCATTCTGGGTTGGTGTAGAGTGCAAGAGAGGGAGAGGAGGCACAATGCAGCTGTGCAGTCTGAGCACCAGACTGCAAAGTGCACAGCAACAATTTACTCATTCCAGACTCATCCAGCATTTGTTTCTGGAAAATTTATTCCCATGTTAAAAAAACATTTAACAAATTTAATATTGTTAATTCTCATGTGGTATAAGCACTGTTTCCCCAGCCACTGTTTCTGTCCCATTATCCCTTTTAAATGCAGAAAAGAGCTTGGCAGCCATTTTCAACAACTGTAGCAAATTTTCCAGATGATATGTGTGCATTGTGTGGGACAGCTTGCTTCATTTTGCCTTATTTTCCCCTTTATCCAAAATGAAAGTCATTCTATCAGATTCATAGAAAGGTCAGACCTTTTCTGCATGGATAAGTGAGAACTCAGACAGTTGGCATCCTTTTACACTGCTGACTCTACCACGTCCCCGCTGGGCTAAAATACCCTATCCCTCTATTAAATCCATGGATTTGGGTCACTGTTGGCTCAGGAGATCCAATTACCTGCCAAATCAGCAAGTTTCTCTTGCACTCCTTGGGGAGGAAATTTACTCCCTTCAACAGCACATGGAGGGAAGGCATTTTCAAACTGCAGGTAGGGTTATACTCTAGCTAAATGTGAAAGAGTCCACACAAAGATATGTGTAGAAACAGCAATCCTGACCCATCTTTTTTGAAAGCACAATCCGTAAGGGTTTTGGCAGAGGAAAACGTGGATATATTCTGTATACTGTGAGTTCCTTGGCTTAACTTTGCTTTTGATACCAAGACCTTCATTTTAGAAGCCAACAGAATCTGAGGATCTTCCATCCATTTCAGTGTAAAGACTCAGAATAATCAGTTTAAACAGAGCTTTTAAAGCTAACAACTTTCCTGATTAACTCATCTTATTATCCAACATGCTTCATTTTCTAGGGGAGAATAAAACCTCAAAGATTGGAGAGAGCAAAACTGAAACAAACAAAAAAATCACACTTTGAAATCCATCCCCTTGGCAGCTGTCCCTTCTTCATTTTGGCAGACAGAGGGTTGCTGGCAGGACTAGTGAGGTAAGGGTAAAAGACAAATGGTTCATCGTGAATCCTTTAACTAAGCTGATATTTCAACAGAGTGTGTGCCAGCATTTTTCTTTGGCTTACGCTTTATAGAACATACATGACAACCACAGCAGCATTGTTAATGTATTGGCATTACCTGCCTTATTATTCATCTCCCTTTGAATCAGACCCCAGACTTTCAGGAAAATATCACACAACAGAAGTCTATTTTTGTGACCTTTTTTCTGGGGTGGAAAAAAGAAACCAAACACGTGCTATTGTAATTTTAAAAAATATTTTAAAATAACCTTTTGAAATTAGTTTATTATTGACTAGAATGTCATTTTCTAAACACTGATACCAGTAGCTCTCAAGATTGAGGTGTATCAAACTGCTCTACTGTTTCAGTGAATCTGTTCATGGATAATAAGTATGAATAGTATTATTAACTTTTAAGAAACAAAAGCAGAAACACAGTATTGGAGGGTTTGTGTTATTACTGAGTTTTTATTACAGATTTTGTCCTGAAAAAGAAACTCCTTGCTCCTGAAACTCCTTCATGTTTCAGGAGCAAGAATGGATATGAAATGAAATATCTCAAATTCTGTAAGAAAATTAACGTCATGCAAGCTTACATTTAATGGTAAAATTTAATAGTAAAATTCATATTGAGCTGAATCAATGTTACATAGTACGTGCATGACAGTTCATTTAAAATAGTGTGTTTAAATAAATGGATATACTTACATTATGAAGAAGAAATTAAGAACATTCATTTCTTTATTTCTTTCTTTTCTCTCTTTAGTGTTTTTTTTTCTTTCTTTCTTACAAACAACTCAACAAGTTATCCCTTAAAAACTTTCATTTTGTGTTCACAGGTGTCCCTTAACCACATCCTTCTTTTGCAGATCACAGTTGCGAGGAGCCACCTTGTGAGGATTTATAATAATTAAGCAGTAGGTCTGCATCTGAAATGATGAAGAGCTTTTCACCAAAGCTGATGTTCTAGAAGACCTCATCTGACATTTTAGAATTAATTTTGCTAGTGTTTAGCTATAGAAATTCCTTATAAATGCCTTTTCTCCAGTGTTGCAAGGCTGTAAAAATCACTGTAGAGATGATAACTGAAGTGAATGTAGTAATGATTCATATGATACATACAATCAAGTGTGCTATGTTTTGGCCAGAGAGCTTTTCTAACAGCCTACCTTCGTCTCTCACCTTTGCTAACAAGAGATCAAAACTGTAAGAGAAAAATAAGAAAATTTACTTTCTGAACTTCAGACTTTATTGCAGGAAAATCTGTTGTTTTTTTGTTTGTTTGTTTTGCAGGAAGGGACAAGAAATGAAAGGTTTGGGATTTTTTTATAAGGACTGTTTATAATGTTAGGATTTATTAATAGAAGGAGGCTGAAATGTGGGAGCCTAAAAAGGCAATACGGAAGAGCTCAACATGCTATAGAAAGAATGAATAACAAACCATATATTTTTCCTGCCGTGACAGGGCACTGCATAAAAACACTTGGGAATGGATGCAAACAATGTGCTGGGGAGAGTGACAATAAAACAGGGATGACAGTATAAAGAGAGAATGATGAATGTATTAGCACAGGTAAGAGAGTTAGATAAAAGATCACGGGGAACAGTAGAAAAATCACTCTAAGCAGATCTTGAATAGCGTAACAGGAAATAGTGCTATTGTTAGATGTAGATTCGGTAGGGAATGTGGTGACAACAGAGAGTGAGAGAATCTCTGAGTTTATATATGGAGAGATTTATATTTATGCCTCTAGATATACATTTATAGATATTTGTACCAAATATATATTTTGATATCCCTGTAATAAATTTCTATAACCGTATGATAAACTGTATTTACTGTAGTTAACACCCTTTGCCTGCTTTACCTGCACTGCTTTCTCTATTCTTTTCAGCTGGTTCTTTCTCTGAGGAGCTCAGAACTGCTGTCAGAATTGATAAAACCTGCCAGAATTCTTTTTCGCTTTTCTTCCCAAACACATCCAGAGATGGGGAATTTTCCTCCTCTATTGCATGCTGCTTTAAAATACCTGTGACAAAACACATCATTTGGGATGAGTTTAGATTTGAAATTCCAATTTCGCTTCTCTCTTGAGGATAAGAGAGGACCAGAGGAACTGAGCTTCTTGTTACAAAAGCTGGCAATAGTATAATAGGCAGATTTGTCAGAAGCTGCTTCTGAAAAGTTGAAAGGTGTTAGTCTACCAAAGAAAGTTACAAAGCAAATTTTTTGTTGCTTAAATCTAGATTTTCATTTCAAAAGATTTGTAGCAATAAATCTATTGAGGATATATATATATATGGCTAATGGCTACTTGCCCAAGATTAGTCTCTTTAGAAACTGTTGTTTTTCAACAGTTGAAACAGCAAAGAAGATGAAAAACCAATTGACTGCAGTAGGCTTTATATGGGGCCTTTAGATGCAAATATTTCAACATAATTCTGTTTTATTGCTTGTTAGCACTCTCATGCTTCACCTCTTATGGTTACTCAGTGAGCAGCTCTTTTTAAAGCCATTCTCTTTATGTCATTATTTTCCATACAGTACTATTAGAGATGTAGAGATCCCTGATTGCCTCTTTCAAAATGCGTGTCATGTATTTGGAGCATTTGTTTGATGTTGAATGAAACACAGCAGCACTACCTAGAAATCTAGGAGAAGAACTGAAGAACACCAATTTCTTCTGATGCTATAAGTAGCATTTAGAGGGGTTACTCAAAGAGGAAGAAAAAGATTACCAGACTGAACCCCACTGCACATACCAATACATAGTCTAGGCAGATTTTTCTGTGACTGTTTTAAGCATGCTAATCCTCTTTCAGATTTTTCGTTTTATTTCTCACAAGAAGTATTATCAATAATATAAACCAACATTTTGTTATTCAGTAGCATTCATTAGCAGCAATTCACTAGGGAAGGCTTGTTCGATGAGTTATCTGTGAGAAGCATTACTTGAAATGAATTGATTGAAATGATTGGGCTGAGGTAGATCAAAACTTGGCTTCATTTGCCTGTAAGCATGAGAAAAGGGAGTCTGGAAAACACCAGGATTTGTATATTGAGATATCAACTAAAGTTTCAAAAGTCTAGTCAGGAAGGAATATTTTACAAAAGAAAATGTTTGTCTTGGAGACATTTTTATTGACGTATGATATGCTTTTATTTTGAAGGACATGTTAAACAAAGAGAATGCTAGTCTTTCAAAAGTCTCAGAGCTTGGTAAATAACTCTACCTAAAATATACACTATGTATAAACAGCATGACAAAGATTTTCTGAGAGGATCTTCTCTGCAGTAAAAGCAGATTTAAAGCATTCCACTGATTCCAATAATAGGAGTGCTTATGAAATGACAAACTCACCATGAATGAGAATGAACACAATGAACTTTTATGAGGTTGTAGCCATTCCAGCAAGATCATCATGCATCTTGAATGGAGCTTAGTCAAGAAGTGACAAGACAGCATTTTGCAAAGCTTCGGGTAAGGGAACTGCAGAGGAAAAAAAAAAAAAAACAAAACAAAACGAAAAACAGAAAACATCAACTGTTTCAGCAGCAGAAGTATCTGCCAGCAAGAGATCCGAGAATTTACTATCTGGGTCCTGCAACCATCAATCAGACCCAATATGTCTTTCCAGCTGCTCTTCGAGGGTCCTCATGGTTCAGGTAGAACAGCTGATGGAAAACATGACAGAAATGTTGAGAGAGCACATGCAACTGTTGAAAGCTTAAGTAATTCAGTCTGCAAATAGATATTGAATGCTACACCACTGCTTCACTTGTGTAAAGAACTCAGTTTATTCACTTACACATCTGAAAATACCAGCTTTCTATAGTACGTTGACACTTTGCTGGGTTATTCACTTTTATGGATTTGATTTTTTTCATAAATCTTTGCAGAACTTCCATTAAACTCTTTGGAAAATGGATCCACAAAGCAAACAAACAAAAACAACAACAAAAGTCACACACAACAAAAAAATCAATGCTAGAAATCAGATCTGTATATTTACTATATGTAGTATAATCTGTACTGACCAGTCAGTTGGTTCCTAGTATGCCAAGCTCTTATTGAAATATGATCATCATCAGTGTAGTTTTTGACTGGAACTATATTCTGACAAAGTCTGCTACTGTGGATCTTGCACCTGATAAAAAATAAGGGTCACGTTCACGTGGTGCACATGGTTTAAAACATACCTGTGAATATGGGAATAATCTAAGTAGTAGCTTGAACAGAACTAAGAAACGAAAGTAGAGATACAGTAGGAAATTCAGAAGAAACAATGGAAGAGGGAACAGTTACTGGCCAAGAAGACCAATGGTACCCTGGGGCGCGTTAAAACTTGCATGGCCAGAACACTGAGGAAGGTGATCCTCTCCCTCTACTCTGCCCTGGTGAGGTCACATCTGGAATACTGTGTCCATTTCCAGTCTCCAAGTTCAGAGAAGACAGGAATCTCCTAGGAAGAGTCAAGCAGAGTGCTACCAAGATTATTAGAAGCTGGGAGCACCTTCTGTAGGAGAAAAGTGTGAGAGACCTGTGACACTTCAACCTAGACAAGAGAAGGCCTAGAGGGGATCTCATAACTGTTTACAAATACCTGAAAGTGTAGGAGCCAAGTTGATGAAACTGAATTCTTTTTGTTGGAGTGCAGCAGTAGAACAAGGTACAACAGGAAGAAACTAGAATTCAGGAAATTCCTTGTTTAAACAAGAAATAACTCCTTTGCTGTCAGAGAGATGGAGGACTGGAACGGGCTACCCAGAGAGTCTGTGGAGTCTCCGTACCTGGAGATACTCAAGACCTGCCTGGATGTGCCAACCTGTGGGTCCTGCTGCAGGGAACTTGCTGTCATAAGGAGTTGGATTCAGTGATCTCTAAACCCCATTACAATGCCCACAATTCTGTGATTATATGATGGAATCCTAGGGTCATTTAATCTGTCCAAATATGCCTTGTTTTCTTTTCTATCTATGCTTTATTTTGCTGTAACTTCAATTTTTTTTTTTTTTTTTTTTTTTTTCCCCCCACAATTTTATGAAGTTTCAAATGTCTGCATGTTGAAAACAAACACTGTTTTTTCTTATTAGATGGCCTGGCTTTATCAGTGGTTTTCACGAGAAACACACTCAAACGCATTCAAAGTTTGCTCTACTGTACCATTTAGATCTAACAATAGGTGGCTCTATTTAATGTTCAGCTATATATTACCTGGGCCGGGAGCAGGAAAAGAGTGTTGTCTGGAAATTAAAATATAACTATGATTACAATTTATTTGTGGTAAAATATTAACGTATCAATTAGGTTTTATTTTACCTTTCTAGTATTTGGAGGGATTTATTGTATTTTAATTATTTAATACTAGTTTCTACTAAGCTTAGTTGCAGATGGTAGAGTTTATATAAAACAATTAAATGTCCTCTGTTTCAGGTGTTTTAAACCAATGCTTCTGTTTCAACGTTTTTCAGTAAGAGAATGTTAATAACAAAATCATTTGAGTTGAATAGGACCTTTTGTTGTCATCTAGTGTTACTCTGATACACAGGGCTGCACCACTTTTTTTTTACAATTACATCACATATTGCAAAACAAACTCAATATTTTAAGACAAATGGGATGGGAATAGGAATAGAATGAGAATGACTCAATATTTGTCATTAGAAATTTGAACTCTGAACCTTCGTATACTAAAAATTTGCTTTGATTTTCAGAAGCAGGTGTTAATTCAGGCTTTCTAAAAGTTTCTATCTGCAATTCCCTTCAGGCACCTTAAGAAACAAAAAGACTGAAAGTGTCATAAAAATAGTGCACATTTTTATTAAAGTTTATAAATATTCTAGCAACTGTTGCACTGAACAAAAGTACTGAAAACAGGTATTGAACTCAAACAGCACTGAAACCTGAGGTAGGCACCTGGAAGAAAATTTTGGCAATGAAATTACGGTCCGTGACTTCAGTGACAAAATTTCCTCACAAAGAGCTTCAGGAGAAAAGAAAACCCCAATAACAAATTAATATGAAAGTTATCAAAACACTTTACGTGAGAGATATGGACCTCAGACTACAAGGCATAGCTCTATCCAAGAGACAGTAAGATGCTCATATATTTCAGAAGGTCTTGAATGAGAAGGGCAATGAAAAGTGTGCAAAGAGACATGTAGGAGAGGAGAATGGAAAAAGTTCCAGTGGCTTGCTGTCTCAGATAGCTGTGCCTCTTTTGCATACTTCCACAAAACACTCCGGAATTTGGATGCATTGTGGTGTGGTCACCTTGAGTTCTCAATGGGAAAGTAGGACTCTGGAAGTTATGAGTTCAATTGCTGTTGGGTAAATTTCTTAAGTCAAATGAATTACACATAGATTTTCAGAACCAAAATAGATTTTTGTTTTAAATATTCTTTCAAAAGCGTTATCAAACTTGTTAGAAGAGGAATATAGTGCAAAAAAAATGACATTTCAAATGGATTTGTTACTTTCATGAAGCTGTGATTTAATCATTATGGCTAACTGGTATCTCACTTAGGTACTTATTGGAAAGCAGAGGCTTTCAATACCATTTGTAAGATCATTTGGAACAGCAATAATCTGTGTACACAAGTCATTTAGCATTGGCCAAGAGAGTTTCTAATGCCTTTCCTACAACTGCATAGCCTTCAGAATAATAGTGGAAAATGCTTTTGTCCAGAAAAAAAGCAAGAAAATACCTACCTTTCTATGTAATAATAGAAAAGGCTCTGACTATTAATTGTACTTTACATGAGGAGGCATAGGTACTGCTCTGTTTCAACTGAATACTATAGCTTTTGCCCAGTGGCTGGTATGACTTGCCCTTCAACACAGCAAATATTGACATCCTGATCAAAGTAATTGATTTGTATTCTGCCAAGTTGTGGTAGTTAGGAGGACAAAAAGCAAACTTTTCATTGATTCTTGCTAATTTCATGACAATATGAAAGTATGACACAGAAACAATGACAGCACAGTATATTTTTGTTTTGAAAGGAACAGTCCGTCCACTCTTGTTCCCTATGGGGTGGTGCAGTAACCAGTGCATCCACACAGAGGGGAAAAGATGGTATTAAGCAAGTTTAAAAATTGCTTGAAATAATTATTTTTCATTTTACACATAAATCATCCACAACTTGTGGACATTGGTCTCATACTTGAATACAGAACTTAAAGAAATTGCTGCAGTTAAATCGAAGATCAAAGCTAAATCTTTAAAACACTATTTGTATTTAATTCTTTAAAATATTACTTTTTAGAATACTTTAAAATACCACTTCCTGCTTTTAATTTAATGAAATGCATGCTATCCACTGCAAGGCAAGATAATTGAAGAAAGACCTATATTTGTCAGTGAATCTTGGAAACCTTCTAATGAGTGGATAAGAACCATTTGTAATTAACATGCTAATTGCTTGTATGCAAATGGCCTGTTGTTTGAGTGGTTTGAAAAGTGCTTGAAAACTGTTTGTTTGCCTTTAGTCTTAAGCCCACTAAATGTTCCTACTTGCGGCCTTATTTACATTATTAATTTGCTTGGCAAATATTTTTTAATAGCTAGTGCAAATAGAAGAAGTGACAGCCTTGTTTGGAGAGCTCTCATGAAAAGTGCTATTTGCTCTTCTTCGAGCAGATGAGCAGACAATCAGACCTAAATGTGAGTTTTTCAGGCACATAATAGGCCCTTGGCTTATCAAAGCCTCTTATCTGATTGGAAAAAAATCAAAGGTAAACTTCACAGCTCGTGGAATTAAAAGACAAATGAGATGTCATAATTATCAAAGTGGCTAATTTAGAAAATTAAGCCATTCACATAGGTGACATAATTGCTTGTCACAATCACTCTTTTTCTCATTAGCCTTCTCTTCAGCACCTACCATACAGTGGAACATTTTTTAGTCTTGGAAAATATTGCCTATACTGTAATCCCTTAATAGCACAGCCCTTGAAATTAACACAAAAATATACTTAGCAGCTTTATTAATGCACTATATTTGTGCGATTTTACATTTGATCATAACTTATACTGTAAAATCTACTATTTCTAATTTTGAGTATTTTATTGAGTCTTTTTCTTGCTTCTTTTAAAATTACATGATTTAAAATTAATCAGTTAATTATGATGGGGAACTTAATAAGCCAACATGCCATATGCAATTTTTCCTACAGGATTATGCTTCCTTCACACAAGGTGGCTTTAACATGTAAAGACTATGAGCCATATAACTACTGTGAGTACAAGATTAAATCGTCCTCCTTAAATGAGATTGTTCAGGAAAAATATTTTTATCCTCTATAGAGCAATGCATTTTTCTAACTTTTAATATTTTCCTTTTTTGTTTGTTTTCAGCCAATTTAAAATAAAACTTTAAATGATATTTCCTGGAAGATAGTCATCTGCAGGAAGTATTTACACTTCCCTGACAATCATCTTCTTTATGAGTCAGCAAGTAGAGAAATTATTAAAGACAATTTCTTGGAAATGAAATGAGTCTGGTTTGCTATGCGAATTTCAAGGCATGACATTGTAAATGGGCAAGGTTAAACATTTTGGATTAAAAACATGACTGTGAGATTGATTAGGGTCCTACAGTCTTGTAAAGTTGGTAGAACATAGCTGACATGACTTATAGTTTGCTGAATTCAGAGAGATTACATTGATGTCATTCATTTGAAGAGATAGTTCATCCTGGATGCATATAGTGAAGCTGTCACCCGTGCATTTCACAAATATTCATGTGACTAACATGTTTTGATTAGACTAACACTGAACCACACCATTCAATGGGTCATGCATCTGAAGCGCTGTGACATGCTAAAGTCAAAGTGTGCATTTAAAAATAAGGAACAAAAACTGGAAAATAAAATAAGGCCAAACACCTCAACCTAATATTTTAAAGCTTTCTGTGAGCCACTCCTCTGAATGTCTGGCATGCTTAACAAGTGCAATACTAAAACTCGTATCTTATAACAAGCGATTAGGCTTCTGACTATAATAAATGAATGTTCATGTCATTAGCTTAATTATAAACAAAGCTGATTGCTCTGTATGAAGAGACTCCAATACAATCCTAAATGAATGTGGTTGTGTGTAAGGTCCATCCTGCTCTTTCATCCCAACCTATACTTGGGTGGGACTTCAACTCAGAATTCCTATAACAGAACTGGCTTCAGCTGACTGCTTCTCAAAAGCGAATTAAAAGCAGCAGATGCTACTTCTAAAGAAATTATTTTCTCACTACAGGTCCAGATTCTGCACTTCAGCCTTCCTGCCCAGAAAGGGTAAGAGCTCCTTCAATTTCATCGGTGTCCTAACAAACACTGATGCAATCTTTTCCCTGTGCTCTGTAGTATGCTACATTCTCACTAGGGCTGTTTTTTCCTTTTTCCCCCACTGGTCTTTCAGTTCATTCACAACAAAGAACACAAGCTTTCCAAACAAACTTTTTTTAACACATTCCCTCTGTTCATATGCAAAAAGAGCTATTTACAGGTCCTTACAAAAGTAGCAAAATCTACACATTAAAACATTTGGTTTAATTTCCTTTCCTCTATGGAACTCCTCTGACTTTTCCGCTCTTCTTTTATCCCTGCATCCTTTTGATCCTCTGAGTTTCGACTTTTTCTCTCTTTTCCCCGGAGCCTTCCTTTAATTTTGATCTCCTGGGCTGGAGAACTAAGAGAGTACTGCTATTTTAAACAGCTCCTTTTAACGACATTTTGTCTCCTCTCCTGCTCTGCAGAGTTGGTTGTATCTAGCTGATAAACCACCAGTTCCAAGGGCCAGTTAATAGTTACCACCACCTCAGCCTCTGCAGGTTCCATGATTTGCTCAATTTTAAAGCACATTTTCCAGGCACTTAGCCTATGTTACCGATTTTTCTGTTTGTCCTCTAGCTGCCTCTGGATAAAGTATGTGATATGTGCAACAGATCCTGACAGAAATTTTTAATATTGAGGATTATAGTTACATGAAGGGTTCATTAAGTCATAATTCATAAGTTATGCATAAATTTCCGGACTGTCACAGGGAAGAGCAAATACTAAGCATCTGTTATTTTTCTAGAAGGCATTTTCTTATAATAAATATTTCCCATAGCTATCTGTCTGATATGAAGAAGGAAAGAAGTCTGAAGATTCAAGGCTGTTCTGTCACCTCACCCTTCCATCACCTGCAGTCTGTAAGGTTAGATGCCCATCTCATTTATTTCATCTTGAATTTCCACTGTAATACTTCTTGAAGCTCTTTAGCTCCCACTGGTGTAACAGACAGTAGATATTGGCCTATAGTACCAGGATCTCCTCATTTTCATGTACACTTGTATCTGAAAGTATCTGTACTGATCCTCAGAAGTGTCATTTCATTCAGTGGCAGGCACAGTTAATTAATTACATGGTTGGCACATGTGACATTCAGCCCCCTTAACAAACAGAAATTGTCCTTTTATTTTTTCCTTTGGTATAGTACTCAGTATCAAAAACAAACTTTATTCTTAAGCCTGAAAAGAAAATTCTGGCTCAAACAAGAGCATATTCTTTAACAAAATAATCAGGCCAAATTAATTATTAAGGACACACAACTTGTTTAGGCTTTCTTTCTTTAATGATTCAGGACCAAAAAATTACTTTTACATGGCACTAAAGTAGTGATTTAGGTAGAGGATGGATATCACCATCATGAGAGTTCATAACCTCAAGAAAGCAACTTATTTTATATAGATCACAGAATTATCATCTGAGAAAATGAAGACTGGAGTATCAAGATTGAAAATGGTGACTCTAACTGTACTATTAGCACTGTTCCCAAATACACAGTGCTGTCCTCTAGAGGCCATGTTTAATACCAAATAGCTCACAGCTCATTAACTAATAGGTTAAATCAGGAATGCATCTTGTAAGAGAGCAGATTCCAAGAATGAGTACGTCCATGCGTACCTAAAAGATAGCCCATATGGTGATAACATCTAAACAAGAGAGCAAGCTGTCCCATGCTGGCTATTGAGGAAAATGTACACATCTTGTGTGACTACAGTCTTGTGTTTTCAGTTCCGTGCTCTGCTCTGAATCAGTCACACTCAATTTTTCTCCATGAAGGAAAGCTGGCTGCAGCCAAAAGCAAATATTTTCTGCTCATTCTTTTCTCCTCTAAACTTCCCCACTAAAGTATCTAGGATGCTTGAAAAGTATGTCATGCCCTTGACATAGAATCTGGCCTTTAAAAACGCTCTTTGCCAGCTTTTCACTACTTGTCATAGTTCAAGAATTTCCTAGGCAATTCTCAGACATATGGTCAGATTTTTGAGTGGCCCTGTGTGGAGTTAGGAGTTGAACTCAACAATCCCTATGGATCCTTTCCAGCTTGGGATATTCTATCATTGTCCTTTCTCTTAACAAGTATTACTATTATATCTAATTACTAAGTTAATTCTACTTTTTTTTTTTTTTTATTGCACTATGTAGTTCAACTGTTTCTACTAATATATTACATTGCTCTAGTAACATTTGAATAACCGTGAATTACTGAACAGAGATACCGCATCAGTGTCTGGAGTCAAAGATGACTGAGCCCCACAGCAGCTGAGCATATATCAAAAATAGGATGAAACCAAGGTCTATAAAATTTTTGCATACAGTCTTTTGACAGATAAAAAAAAAATAGGAAAGCAAGACAGATTTATGTTATAATACAAGGAATGATGGGAAACAAAGGGCCTCTGGACAGACACTTCACAGACACTGAAGACCTAAGTACAGCTCATTAGTGCTATGTTTATTGTGACTGAAAATCTCTAAAGGCCTAAGTGAAGAATATTTGTCAAAGAACTGAAATCACAGACAGTGCTGTGGAGCTGAAATGGCACATATTTCCTAACAAAGATCTACCAGACCATCCTGAGTGATCAACCATTAATTTCTCTGAGACAGTCAAAACACCAAAAATTCTCAGGTTTGCTAAATCAAATTGCTCTTAGAGGCTTACAGTTGTGTTATGAAGCTGGAAGAAACAGAGGCAGCTTCTGGGCCGTATACAAAATACTTAGTACCTTTTAGTTTTCTTCCCAGCTAACACTAAGTTACTCTGAATATTTTGTCCCTGCTTAGCAGTTACTTTTATTTTGCATGCATTTTTATAAGCTTTGTTCTTTAGAGGTAAAATATCGTACTTGCCATAACATTGCCCATGCAGGCCACAATCAAAATTCCCACAGGTTAATCTAGATCTTATGTCTTTTGATGTTCCTTTGTCTACCAGAAAAACAAATCAAAACAAAGCAAAAAACCTAAAGTATCTTTGCAGACAGCAAGAATTTGGAAGCAAATGTCAATTTCCACCTCTTCAGTGGCTGAAATTATCATCTAGGTGGCATATTGGCTCTGCTTAAATCGAACAGAGAGCTGGCATTTCCTTCTTTCACTGGTCCTGCCATGAAACAATTTGAGTTGGAGCAATATGTGTTCCAAATGAACTGATCTTAGGAGAAGCAGCTTGGCTTCACAGAAAGGACTGCTTAAAGGGTTGGACCTAAAAATTTATAAATAAATATTATTCATTGTCCTATGGATGAGGAAGGGAGCGTCGGTCATTAGTAAATGAGAAAGACACAAGGTATATCCATGGAGACAAAGACGCAACTGAAAAGCTGATGCAGAATTCCTCCAGTCTATCCTTTCCCAAAGCCTGGAATAGGATAGTTGGACAAATTACCCGATAAACAGTACAGCTTTTAGAATGGGGCAGAAACTTGTCCTTAGCACTGCACAAACATGAGAGACAAGTCTTCTGTGTAAATACTGTTCTCTGGTCTTTGTTTTGACATTTACTCCAGTTTAATCAACTAGGTTTTAAAGCACATTTGCTTTGATTAAATCTGGGATTGGTCTTGCAATAAAGACTGTCTCTCCAGTGGCTCGTTTTGGAAACCCCCTGAACAGTGATCAGATATATTTATGATGCCCTTTAGCTGTGTGTTTGATTTCCTTGACATAAAAAAGGGGGGGAGGGAAAAAAAAAAAAAAAAAAAAGGAAAAGCTCCCGACTCTTTAAAGGTTTCTCTGGTTGTTATTGCTGGCCTGCAGCCACACATTCTCTTACGTGGCGGATCAAAGACACCTACATTGTGAGAATCAGTCAATACAATACAGGCACAACTTAAACATTTTGCTCAAAACATTCCTTTTTGATTTTAAAAGGGTCATGCTCTGGAGACAGTTCATCTTATTACTGAAATGAAACACAGTAATTTTATGTACTCCGACATGTCCTTGCATTTTTTCCTAAGGAAAAAAGGAAGCTTCAACAGCATGCTAAACTTGACTAGATAAAACAGTTAAGCACGTTATGTTTTATTAAATGTCAGTGTAGTTGCATAAATATAGCTTAGTTGTTTTATCTTTTTCTTGCTCACTCCTGACATTATAATGTAGAAAACTGAAGACCACAAAGAGTTAAATAATAGCCTATGCTGGGTCCTTATTTAGAAGGAAAAGGTAGTTGTTTTGACGTAGGTCTCTTAGCAACTAGAAATTTAGCTCTTTGTTTATTATACAACACTTCAGTTTTGAAGGAAAGAATTTACATTTCTCATTTTAGTTGCTCTTCTTTTCTTCCTTTCCATTTGCCTTAATGCAGTCTAAAACAAAACAAAAAGTTGTTTCCAAATATGAGTTACAATATTTTTGAGTGACAAGAAAATCTTAATACTTGCTATGAAGAATTTTTCTTTTTATTGTAATTTAAAAACCAGTTCCTTCAATGTCTAACCCTTTCAAAAAAAGAAAAGCATAATTTTTGTTGCCAAAGAAATTTTGCAATAGATGTTCTGTAGTGATTTATATTTACTATGAGCTGCTCTTTTAAAGTGTGTTTGGTAAAATTAATAAAAGCAAAGTATTTTAGTGCATAAAATCATGCAATTAAGACAACAAAGCACTTTCTATTGAGTCTTCAGACAGGTTAGAGCAGTGGCATTTTTAAACACCTTGTGTAGTTTTGTTCTAAACCAAACTGTGTGTGAACTAATGAGTATTCCTGATGCTGGAAAGACTGCCTTTGTGTTTGAAACTAGCATTTTGATAGAAACTTATACTTTTCTTTGGTGTAGAAATCCACATTTATCTATTAAAGAATAAAAATAAGACTTATACCTCCTTCTGTTGTGGTAGGATATCCTCATCAGCCAAAGGAAGCAAAGAGAAATTTACTGTGAAAGAAGGTAACTAGTGAAAAAGTCACAGAAGTTAAAAAGCCAAAAATACATTTTTTTTCACCAGATTCTTCTCTAAGGATCCAGATAAGACCAGAAATTCTGCAGTGAAGACAGAGGTAGGGAGAATGCTGCACTTCAGTCCCAAATGCACCGAGGCAGTAGAAAAACTGAGAAATGGAAGAACAGACGTAGGTGCCCATTACCCTGCTTATGATAAGCTTATCATATGTCATTGATGATATGGAGAATGATAGCTGAGTACCTGCTTCTTGGGATTTAAGAAACAAACTATAAGCCAGTATTTGAGGAAAGGAGTAAGATCTATCCAGTTGGTGCATGGAATCAAGAGAAAGTGGTGGTGCTGCAGCCTGCCCAGAAGAAAGAAAGTTCAGTTAGGTGTAGAGGTGATGAGATTCATGACATGTTTTAAGTTATTCCTTTTGCTTTACCAATGGTATGGAAGGAAGTCTCCAGCTGTCTACGTGGCATCTTTTTCTGAATTTATATTGTAATACTCAAAATATTATATTCTTACACTTAATAAATTTAAGATTGCAAATGTAAACAATATGTAATAGCTGTTGATAATTTACTGCAGACTTACAGTGTGCCTGAGCAAACAGTTATCTGATAAACATAATTAGTCCTATTAGTACATTACTTTCATGTCCCTGAAGATGAAAAACTGGCACAACTACTTGTGCATTTATGTAAATACTCAGTTTTGGGTGCTGAATCTAATGTATATTCTTCTAGTTTTTATATTGACCAGCAGTTCAGAAATATTAGACGCTAAAAGGAACCAACATGTGAACAACAGGCAAAGCTTTCATTATCCTATTATTTGCTCTTTTTGTGAGAAAATATGGTCCCCATTTTATTGGAACAAGTTAATTTTATTAACAAACAATTAAAATTTTTTAAAATCTGAAAATTCTTATTTAGAAGTACTGATGTTTCTAAAATTTTCATGTAGTCCTTATAGAAAACATATCTTTTCCAGGACTACAGTAAATTCTGAAAAAGCAGAAGTATTTTCATGTATTATATACTAATACAGACATCAACTTGTCATAATGACAGCTGCGTCTGTTTGTTTTTTTTCTTTTCAACACATAATTTCAGAGGTAACTGGGATGCAGTTCTTGTATTTGGTCATTCATTTGCATATTTTCATCACATATCAGTGAGGTTTTCAAAGTTTCCATCCTTGTCACAGAGAATTCTTTACTATAAGTAGAGTGGATGTGGGTCATGTTCCTAAAGGAGAAACATCTTTTGGTTTCCTAATGACTAGCATGAATAAGATTGGAGACATATAGGTTGGGCTTGAAAGGGGAAAGAGGAGCTACAATTCCACCTGATATAAAGGAAAACAGGCAATGAGATTACTCTGCTGTCCCATGATTTTCTGACTTTGAAAGGTACTGCATTATTTGAGAGATGGGTCTAGTTTTGAAAAGTCAGCCCTGAGTCTGTAAATATACAAATCCAGTTATATTTCTTTTGCAACTGAATCAGAGCATTTCTTGTACCATAAGGATCCTCCTACCCCAAGGGAAAAAGCAAAATTTAGCTTTCCCAATGAATGCCTGATGAGGTGTTACACTCCCCATTCCTAAATAATTAACCCAATCAGGAAGTTTGTTTGGCATATTCTCTACCTGGCAAATCTGAGTGCTATAGAAAAGGAGAATGTTATCAGTTTGGGAGACCATGTGATACAGAAGGAATTAATAATTAGCCAGCAAATGTAGATGAAGTGAAGAGTGAACTCTATTGCAACAAAGATGTCAAAGGGAGGTGACAAATGCCTCCAGCCATCTGCTCCCCAGGATCAGATTTAAAGCTGTTTTGGCTAGTGCTGTGGCCAGTTAACCTGCTGGCCAGGGTATTTCCAGCCAATGGCAAGTTGCCTCAGTGGGACAGCAAGGTACCACAGGCCAGCCACTGCAGTGTAGGTCTGTCCTGAACCATTTGCATTGCATTTCAGCTTTGAGTCCTGAGAGGCTCCCAAAAATCACATCCTGTTATTAACATTTCAGAAGCTACTGCTTATTTAAGGGATGTTTCACGGACCATAGTACAGAGTAGCTTTTGATTATTGATGTTTAACAAAGTCTGCTTCATCCACATTTCTCATTCATGAAAATGCAGTCTTTCACCAGTTGTGAAAAGATCTTACTTCCATTGTATCACTCCAAAATGTAAACTGAAGATGGAATAATGCCTTGACAATTGAAAGCAAAGAATTTTATCATTTCAATAATTTTATCATCAGGTACATCCACATCAGTTCAACCTAAACTGCAATTAACAATACACATATATGTGCAATTAATTAATTCATTTACTCAATTTTCAGGCTCTTCATTAATAACCACAAGGAGAGCATGGTCTATATTGCCTTTATTGAAACTGAGGTAAATGTGTGCTTAAATATGTAACTATTGCACTAACCAAAATCTGCATGACAATGTCTAATAACACACCAAGTTGCACATAGAACTGAAAATGGAGACATGCAGCTTTAGGTGGAGGACCCTCATCTTTCAACCATATTAGGGATCCAATATAAGCATGCAGAATTCATAGACAGAGCTCAGTTTGAAATACAAGATATGTGTTATGCGTGATTAAACATAACATGGTTCTTTTGTCTTTCTATGTCTTGTTGTAGGCTTCAGTTCTCCTCTGAAAGTTGTTTCTCTACTTCTTGTGAAGCTGTATTTCTAAAATACCAGCATTTCTGGGTACCTTCTTTGGTTTTATCAGCTGTGATTGGTGAAAGCAGTTGAAATGCAGTTATGAAAAATGTTCAACATTTTGCATTAAGTACTTACTATAGTCTTCAAACTTTGCATTTCTTGTTTTAAATGACCCATATTCTCACTTAAGCCTCATTATTACTTTTAGCATTTAATTTGTGTGAATGCTATTAGTAGTTTTCTGATCTGTTGGATTGTTGCACACAATGGAAATCATTTGTTGACAACAAGTCAGTTAATTAAATTGAGAAAACGCTGGTTAAAGGAACAGCATCTGTGCTGAAAATATGAATGCTCTTTTTCAACCACATTGCACATGAATCCAAACTGCTAGAGCTCATCTGATCCTTTTTCACATTGGTCAGAGATTATGCAGGATCTCATTCAAGCAAAAGAAACCTCAACTAAATGGGAGAAATCATTACCTTTGAAAGTATATGGGTAAGATTTCACCCATATTGACTATGTATGTCTCACTCCTAAATTACTTATCTTTGCAGGAGTATGTGATGTAAAATGACTGACACATTCCAAAAGCTCTGTCAGTAGCACTCATTTTGCTAAAATTTTGGTGAAATTTGTGTAACTATGTTTTAACTTGATGATCTTGATTGATCCCTTACACTAATCAGACAAAGGCCAGGTGAACTGAAGGCAGCACAGAAGGCACTGTGAATCTCAGGGGTAACTATTCCCTGCTCAGCATTATTTACTCAAATAAAATGTTGATGGAAATGTTGAGTCATTTTAGTGCAAATGCAGTTCTCCAGAAATCTATTTCTATCCACTACTGGTCCCTATCAGCTTTAGAAAAAGAAATATGTTATGTGGCCAAGGAGCCTCAAATGTCCATTAGGATCACAGAATCACAGAATGACACGGGTTGGAAGGGACCTCAAGGATCATGAAGCTCCAATCCCCCTGCCTGGCAGGGCCACCAAACTTCCATGTTTACTAGATCAGGTTGCCCAGGGCCCCGTCCAGCCTGGCCTTGAACACCTCCAGGAATGGGGCATCCACAATGTCCCTGGGCAGCCTGTTCCAGGAGCTGTGAGATAAGCAATTATCTTCCCTTACAGAAGGGTAAACTAAGGCACAGAGGAATTAAATAATGAAATTCATCCTCATCCATGGTCTATTCAGCTGTTTCTCTGACAGAAGAATACAAAAAACATTTTTTCCATGTTGACAGCTGTTATATACAACAAAGATTTCATGGAATTTTGCAAATCTTCATAAATTCCAACAAAAGGTATGATGTTATAAATACAAATTTCTGCTTGTGGACTACTGGTTGGCAACCCTGCCTGCAGCAGGTGGGTTGGACCTAGATGGTCTTTGAGGTTCCTTCCAGCCCAAGTTATTCTATGGCTTTATGATTCTGTATTTAATATGAATCCCCATTCTTATCCTTCAGCATACCTTCAGAGTGTAAGACAGACAGATCTACTTGTTTGTAATTTCAAATATCTTGGCATATGGAATAAGTATCTTTCCCAATCTAGGAACACTCACTCCATGTGTTACTGGCTTGGATTGCACTTCAAATTCATGAACTAGTAATTTGGAAGCCCAAAACATACTTTCAGTGTTAAATGTAATCTAAATGACTTTTCCCGGTGATCAAGAGTGACTGATTTCAGAGAATCTCTAGAACAAAGCTTATTCCTGGAATTCTAATCCTTCACCTAAACCATGAAAGTTTAACTGGTAGTGTAGAGATAAGAGTTTCAGACTTTTGTTTCAACACCACAGTGCTTCTGTCTTATCTAGAGAAGATCAGCTTGACGACTACGTAATATATGACTGTTTTGTATTTGTAAAGCTCTGATCTTCTTTTTAATATACAAAATTAATAGGTCTACAAAGTTGAAACCTGGGGTAGTTCTGCAACTTCCAACATCTTTGTTCTTTAATTATATGAAGAAGTACATTCACTGTCTGATTAACTGTTCATTAATCATTTAGGAGTGTAAACCATTTTTACAATAGTGCATTGCCTCCCTGCTTCGTTTGTGACAATAATGTTCTAAGTCCTGACACAGATGACATACTGACAATTTGTACACATCAGATTAGTAGAGCTACACATGCCAAAGATGCGTCTGTTGTTTACGTGGTAGAACTATCAATGAGTTATTACTCTTAAGAAATGGAACATAGTGTTTCTTGATCCAAACGATAGCATTGGCACAGATATTTGTAATACTGGAACCTATTTCTCATGTAATGAAAAATGATAATTTACAGCATTCCTAATCACACAGAAAATGTCTTGTATGTATTAAGAGGTTATGGATTTGATGGTGTCTATCTATGAATAGTCACAAAAATATAGAAACTCAATTCAAGGACCTTACACACAGAGATGAGCAGAGAAAGAGAAAAAAAAAAACAGCGTAAAAGAGAAACCTTGATACATGTCCAGTTTGTACTGAATGGGATTGCATGACAAAAGCTTATAAAGGCCCATGTTTAGAAATTTGCAAGTGATTTTGGAAAATAAGTGCAACATATTTCAGTATTCATGTATTAAACTGCAGTTTAAATTTTGGGAAAATTACAGAATTTAATCATATTAATTTGATTTGCCTTACCAAAGACAGATTTCGGCTCATCTTGCTGAAAGATTTGCTAGCATTTGATTCCTTTGAGTGAACCAGAACAGGATTTATAATTCAGCCTAAAAACCTTGAAAATTGCTGTCTAATTAGACAGGCATATTTTACGTACTTTCTGTGCATTTTTCTTTTCATTTGGGGGATACATTCAAAATGAAAAATTCTTTGAAAACAGGAATGGAAATGTGTAATTCAGGCCAAAACAAATGTGGACATGAGCCCTGTGAAGCACTCCTGGAGAAACTGTGCTGGTTCTCAGTCTGATGTTGTTCTAATGTTATCTGTTGATGATTTTTGACTTTGTTTAGTCCTACAAAGGATTTCCAAAAATGTCCTTATCTGTTAGTAAAAACATTTTTCCCAAACTACCCACAGAGTCTTTAGGTTTCCCTTTATATCTTCAATAAGTGCACTTGATTTATTTTATAAAATCTCTTGTTCTATTGCCCCTCCCCCCCTCATCAGAAGATGGCTGTAAAATACATTGACTGTGGATGAGTGTGTTTAGTAAAAGGTAAATGGTAAACATTAATATTGAACACATTAATATTCCTACAAACATTGAGTAGAAAAGAGAGGGGAAATAAATTAACTGACATCCAGATCAACTAGTTTTGATCTTGATGAGTTTATAAAATGAATTACAATTCTTCATTTGCAAGATTATTTAAGATCAATCTTTCTGGACATAATTACCATGTGATTAATATGAATAAACTAAGCAGAAGAACAGACATGATAATTTCCTTTCATTCTATTACATGGATGATCATTGTTTCTGTGTCAAACAAAATTAAGCTTTGGCCTTAAAAAACTACATAGCAATCTTAGGATGCATTTAGGATGATAATTTTATGGGGTTTGTTTGGCTAGTGGTTCATTTTTAAATAATGTCATGTGCATCTTTAATATCTCCTGAAAACCTTGATGACTAATATTGACAGTAGGCTGTGCTTTAATACCGTCAGATTTTTAATTTCAGAAAGTGTAAACATTGCCAACTTTTGAAGGTCTGAACCAAGGATACTGACATAATTTTCAAAGGCATGGGTAATACCTCAGCACCTCCCTTCAACATAAAACCCAAGGGTCTGACACAAGCAAACCTCTACAATCCAGTTCATGCATAACAATTCTGTGACAGGTCCTTCCTGATTATTTGGGAATTCACATGCTGGACTATATTTTGCATATGAGGTTGGGGTGATGTATTTTAATGCTGATACAGTTTTACCTGTATTTAATTCCAGTGACATGGAAAACACCGCTGCCAATTGTCCTTATTACAGTCCCTGTGTATTTCTCCCCAGTGCACTTGCACAGGGGGAAGATGTGAGCATGGAGTGTGCTTAACTGCCAGGCTGAATGGCTCTGTAATGTAGCTTCAGCATGGCATAAATTAAGCTGTCATTTTTTTGGCAGCAAGTGCAGAGAGGCGATTTTCCTGTACTGTAACATTTGAAACAACAATTTTCTGGCTCCAGTAGTAACTGACAGTTCTGTGTGATACATGCTTGATGTTTGTGCTTCAGGGGCTGCAGCTGGAAAAAAACATTTGGGGTAAGGTATTGTCTTTATTAGCAAATTGTGCTTGCAGTCTCAGAACACTCATGTCTCCAAACTCTTCTCAATATCCTGTCACTCACTCTAAAAAATTATACTTAAAATTTACTAGATTCCATCCAGGTATTCAGCTATGTTGTTTATATGCAAATTCTATTTTTTACTTCAGACGTATTTTCATTAGGAAGATTGCTTACCCAGGGAGAGCTGGCCACTGGCATTTTATTGGCAGTGTGTACAAAGATGATGGCTTGAAGGACAGCCAGGTTTCAAAATGATCTTGGAGTGCCTGGCCAGATCCAGGCAGTGAAGAAGGAGCATGCCGATGATGAGCTGATAGTGCTGGGAAGGAGGGAAGCAGCCCCTTTCCAGAACCCTGCTAACACAGTATAGGAACATACCCTGCCATGAGGCAGAAGAGAATCTACCTTTGCTGTCTGACATAATGCAAGGGGTAGGTAATTTATTTCACAAAGGGGAGAGAGATTTGAAGTTTAGGGAATCACCTTCATGAACACAAAATGCTTTTATTAAGTATATGAATTTTGCCATTTCATCCCATTTCCGAAGTCTGGTCAATTTTTTTTATTTTTTTTTCTTGGCACAATTTTTTCAAGGATTCAGAGACCTGTCCTGCTTTTCTGAGATCAGTGGAATTATATTACGTTGACATTAGTATGGGTCAAAGTAGGAGTCAGCTTAATATATTATACAGTCATTTTTGTATAATTGCTAAAAAATACTTTCAGTTCTCCTTTAGTATTTGGATATTCTTACGTCTGTATATGCCTTCATTAATGCCAGTGTGAATCACTTTTGTTCCTGCTAATAGGGATCCTGGCAACCCCAGACAACAGACTTTATTATATGTCGCCTGTCACTCATAGAAATCATTCAAATATTTTGGCAAATCTTTACATTTGTAAGTCTTTAATTGAATGCCATTTCATGCTGGTATTGATTTTGGCAACCCTGCCCACAGCAGGGGTGTTGGAACTAGGTGATCTTTAAGGTCCCTTCCAGCCCAAGCCTTTCTGTGATTCTATAATTTTGAGATCTGGCTCTTATCTTTAAAACATTGTTGAATCCAGACATATAAGCTGCATGAAAATCCATATGCTTTCATTGTTCTTCCTCATTTCTGCTTTCTTGGGTCTTGACTGAGTTTCTATAAACCATCTAAGTGACTTGGATGGTTGATTCCATTAAAATTAGAGCTTTCTAGTGCCGCTTTGAGGAAGTTTGTCTTCAGCAGCTGTATGCATGGAAACCTTCAAAGACACTGAGAAATGAAGAGAATACATATTTTAAAGCATTCATCAATGAGTTTGATTTATGGGATCACTGCTGCCAAGAAATTGAATTCACTTCTGATTTCTAAGTGAGATCTAAGTACACCACTGCTTTACAAAGTTTGCTGTTTTTCATGTTCTTTTCTGGACATGTGTTAAGATTAAGATGTGACATGAATTGGTTCCTTACTTTCATTACAGAGGCAGTCAAGCTTATTGATAAAAGTAAGGGCCTGTCAGTGCTTTTGTTACACAGTCTGGTTTAAGAAGTTCAAAACAAATTCATAAAGATTATTTTGGATTAAGTCTAAGCAGATATCATCTATCTTTTTCTAGGATTTAACTTTTAAGATCTTCCTTTTCTGAGAGGTTTCCTTCTCTCTATTTATTTACTTGGTTGTTCTAAAATTACAAATAAACAGAAGATTCTTTGAGCACTCAGAATAATGGTGATTATTAAATAACAGAATCATGTTTATTATAGTCACTGGGGATGACAGAGCAAAAAGTCCCTTTCTCCTGCCTTTACTCAAGACAAAACTTCATTTTAGCCTTTAAGCTCTCATGTTATTCTTCATTCTTCAAAAGTCTAATTTCCACTTTTGTTTTGTTTTGTTTTGTTGAAATACATTCCATATCTGATAAATGTCTAAATACACACAAAGGTAGAGAAGGACCACTTCCAGCTGGTGTAGTCTGGAGAAGACATGCTACTCAAATTTTTTGATAGGTTTGGTATATCAAGATACCATGACTACTTTGTCTGTGTTCCTCCATCTCTCCCTTATGGAAAATAGTTTACTTTGGGAGACAATCTGTTTTGGAAGCTTTGAGCTTTAAATTCTGATTAACTGGATGATTTGCATAAGACTTGGGAAACCTACCACTACAATCACTGTGTCATTTTCTTTGCCTTAGTTTCCAGAAGAAGGCATGACAGAAAAAAATTAACTACATGTTTATGGGTAATTTTTTCCCTTTAAATGTTGGTGTTAGATCATAGCATTTCCAAATGTCAGGTTCTAGAATGGGCTGCATAAATTAAGAATAGTGGAATTTCATGCTTAATCAAGTTTTAGCTTAAACAGATTGGCTGATATGTAATTTAAATGAATGAGAGTTGCTCTTCTCTAAATGCAACAATCAGTTTTGTACATTGCATGCACTGAAGATCTACTTATATTTACCATGAAAACTAACATTTATTTTTGCTTCTGAAAAATAAACAAAATCTGCTTGTGAGGTCTAGAATATTAGATGATGCCTACGCAGCTTTTATGTAAAACTTAAGTAAAAATCTATTTAATGCACAGTCTGCTATCTCTTTATAACTCTGAACCTCAGGAATAGTATTTCCAAAAGCCCTGTTGTGCATCTGTTTGGTTATTCCATTGTCTTTTAACAGATCTCTCTGCCACAGGAGCATGAAGTGTGCTGGTTTAAGTGGAATTGCCAAGTATCTGCTATTTTCCTTCATACGATCAGCACTGCTGGGTTTTCATATTGCTTTGCTTTGTCAATGTTAATGTAATGGCAAATGATGAAGATGGCCTTTGGCAGGAAACATTGCTAGCCCTTAATAATAAACAATTTCTGCACCTCAAATTGCTGCTATACATGAGCAAGTTTAGTCAACCCCTGAAGAGAACCTGTACCTTCTCATTACAGGGCAGCAGTAGTGAGAAAGCTATTCACCAAGCCTTAGGGTTGGCAATCACCCATATTTTCTGCTATGAGTAAATAACTCCAATTGATTTAATCATAAAAGAATAACAGGAAAACTACATTGATTTCCAAATCCCTAATGTGAACATCAGAATATATTGACTAAGTTGTATGTAAAAAGATTGTATCCATTTGTATGAACTGAAGAAATATCAATATTTGATCATTATTCTAACAACAACAACAAAAAAGACGATTTGCAGTCATCTTAAAATGGCCTGAAATAGCATTATGTAGTACTATGGTTCAGTATAGGATGGTGAAAGTGATAATACTCCATGCTGTTCATAGGCTAAAAGAAAAGTGCATTTTCCACCCAAGGCACCTCTCATTAATTTACAGGCCGCTTACTTACATAATTCTATACCACTGATGAACAGTGTAGCACTGCTTCTATCAACAGAAGACTCAGCCTCTCTCTCTCTCTCATGCAACTTTGACATGTTTTGAAGAGCACTCAAGGGCGCAGGAACACTCAAGTAGAGCTAAAGTAAATAGCAAGATATAATGGCTCACTTAAGATCATAAAATAGCCAGTAGTGATTATTTCAAAATCTAAAGTTTCTGCCCTTTGGAATCCCCAAAGAAAATGTTCTTCTAGTACTAGCATTAGCAGCTGGGTCTGCAAGGAAAAAGATGTTGAAAGTAGATAAACAAATTTCAGGAGCAGACTGAAAATATACTGAAAATGCTTCACATTATTGGAAATATTCTCAGTGATGTCTCTGATGATGATTCAATCTCTAACTTTCATTAAAAGAAAATTCTGATATTAAAAAGGAAAAACTGGATCCAATATGTTGAATATCTTTTAGCAAGTACATTTCGTACTTCCTCTGTCATTCTTAAAACTAATGAGATGCACTACTTTTCATAAAGTGTGGTGAAAAACATCTGAGCTTTATATACTTTTTCAACTACAATTAACGGCTATAGGTTTATTCAGGAATAGAGGAAGAAAGTTTTTTTATCACTGTAAGAAAGCAAAATGATTATTGCCTCAGTCAACAATATTCAAACCCAGGTAAATGCAATAAGACCTTAAGCAAAAGTGTGCGGCAGAACTGAGCAGAAGTTGCTAAGTAAGGCATGCTCTGTAATAAAACTGTGCTAGGAAAAAAGAAAAAAAAAAAAAAAGAAGATTAAAATTATTTACTTTTTTCCATATTTCCTGATCTGTTTCTGCCTAGAAATACAGTAGCTCCTACACATGCATTGAAAGAGCTGTCAAAGAAAATTAATCCAGTCAAAATCAGTCATCCACAGTGACTGAAGAGGAAGTCACTGCATATATTTGTTATAGTAAGTGTTGGACAAAACATTTGGACCATGAGAACACTTTGTGTTTGTTGCAGTGCCATAGTGTGAGATAGAGTTCCATTTCAATTCTCTGTTTATACAGAACATGAAGATATTATCTACCAAAGGGGCAAATCAGAAGAAAAATTTTTTGAAAACCCATTGCAAAGAAATCCAGAATAATTTTTTAAAAATAGCATCTTCTCCAATGGCCACATTGAACCAGAACTGATTAAATTTTACAAATTTCCCTGATTCTTCCCCCCATAGCCCCTCCCAAAAAAAGCCATAAGAATGTGTTTATCCCATACCCCTACTATAATTAGTATAGGCTATGGCATACAAACTTATTTTGGAAGCTGAGCTTTCTGCAGTCCCACTTCTAATCCATCAGTCATTAGGAACCTGGTGCTCCAGAGTCGTTTAAGATTTGTGTTTAAAAAGTGCTTGGAAATGAAGTTTGATTGATCAGTTACCAGACACAAATTCAAAGTTTTAAAAAACAAACCTGCTTACCCACATTTAAGTGCTGCATAACTATTATATATTGGTCTAAATAAGAGCAATAAAGGACCATAAAAGGCTGTGACACTAATTTCCATGTTTGTTGCACCGTTTTAGCACTCACATAAACCTGTAATAGCTCAAACAGAAATACAATCTGCAGCAGAATATTTTATCTCCAATGCTAAAATTGAAAAGACAAAGCAGTCAGAGTTGGGTAAGTCTTCACTTATTTATTTATTTATTTTTCATTAGATCTTGCTGAAAAATCTGATCATTAATGCATTTCACATCCCCTTTTTATTGAAACTCTTTTGGCAGCTGGGGCACATCCCATTTATTTTTTGGATTTCAGCTGTGGGAGCTAGAACAGCAGACTGCCGGCAGGGATCATTGCTGCATTTCTGAGCCAGTCTTTCCCACATCCTGATGTTCGGCTTTTTCCAAATGAGAGTTTGCTGTTAATTAACAGGAAAACAAACAAAGAAGGGGGCTGTTTGTTCTAGAACAAGGAGCGCCTGTTGGTTAACATCCTAGGACAGCTGGTATAGGGTGGAGAAGAGAGAACTTAATATGGAACTGGGTTTGTGTTTGGATATTGATATCCCAGTAATCCATCCATGGACAGCCTGTGGTGGCACAGCCTGTGGGCTGGTTTAGAGGAGCTGCTTGCCCTTAAGTGATGGGTTGAAGCAGAAATTGCAAGCTCCCCAGTGACATGCTTATCTGTAGGACAAGTCACCTCCCTTCTGCTCCGCTACCAGCCTGCTTCTCCCATGGTCAAGTGGCCACATCAGGAGCTGTACTGCTATTAGCGTGCTCTACAGTAACCATTCATACCCCTCTCATGAGCAGCTAAGCAGCTCAACTCATTCTCATGTTACTGCAGAAGTTAAATTGACCTCACAGAATTGTTGCTAACCTTACACATTTACAGTGATGTAAAGCCCCCAGAGAGGAACTACAACAACCAAAAGGAATGTGCAACAACATAATTAAACTGCTTCTCCCAGCAGCTGGTCCCCAAAATCCTTTAGAGTCGTGTCCTTAGCAGAAAAGTTCCCAGGAGTGGCATCTTCTAGGAACCTCATTCTATACAATAAATGCATCCCATTTCAATTAAATACAAATGTGGCTCACTGTGAACAAATCTGAAACTGTTAAAATAAGAGCTATCCTCAGCATTCGTTCCTCAGTGCAATCTTCTGCTTCTGGTACCTCTGTGAGAAAATTATTTGTCTGGAAAGCCGAGGTGTAATTTTCACCAAATCTGTTTAACAGCCACTATAGTTATCACAAGGTGATAAATGGGCCACGTGTCTTCCAGAATCACATCAGCTATGAGGCAGCACGTTATCAGAAAAGCACTCACTAAGGGTGGAGTAGGTCAGATGGGGCCCATCAATGGAACTCTGCTGGTCCTCGAGGGGCTACCAATGTCAGCACGTGGAGGGGACATTTAGACTAGAATGAGTATTTCCATAAATAAGCTATACCAGTATTAAGTATCTTGATGCCTGCATAAATGTGTCTATGTGACCAGTCTCGATTTAACACTTTCGAGCAAATAATATTGTCACAAGATCAGTGCATTTCCAGGCATTATCTCTCAAATACATGCAGTGGCTTTGAGGTCACAGCATTCTCTGAGGAACTACAATGCCCTGAAAAAACAGCCCTGAGCTTAAAACAGAAAGGGGAAGGAAATAAAAAGAAAATATCTGTGGCTTCCCTAAGTGGTATCAGCCAGAAGAAGCAATCTTTAGCAAACTTATTATTAGCTGCTAGGCTGTTGAATAGCATCTTCTTACATGAGCCATTTTAACTACACTTAAACTAAGTGAAAAACCAAAAAGAGGGGAAAAAGCTCAGTTTACAAATCTCCTGAGGGCAGAATTTCACCACAGTAGTCATAATCATGAGTAACAGCAAATGTAAGATAATTCACACAGATGATCATCCTTTGGGGGAAAAAAGTGATGGTTTGAGTAAATGTGATTTGAAAATGCCTTCTCTTCCCTTTGCTTCCATCCTACATTCACTTCCCCGTTTCAGGTAATACAATGTGAGTGCAGCAGAGTTATTTATTTTAAAATAACTCAGACCAAGTAGGGGCTCTTTAATCTGAGAGACAAGTGACTTGATCGAGCTGCTGTTCCTCCTGCATGCTGGCTTCCTGAGCTGCAAAAATTCCCTCTCAGCAGGATGCTCCGTGGCCTTACCTGCCGTTAATTGATGCAGCGCTTTCAGTCGCACTATCCTCGCAGGTGTGACCAGGCTTTTGTTGGGGCCTCTTAGAAAAAAATTCTGATCTACCTGCTTGAATCTGTCAAGAGCCCATTTGTATGCACACAGCTAATGTGCTAGAAATAAAAGCCGCAACCTGTCAAATAAACTCCTGCACCTGTACTAAGCGGTTAAATTGTTCCATCTACCATTCTTCTCGGAGATCAAAGGGCCCTCACTGCAAGGGGCTCTGGAGAAATAAAGAAAATGATAGACCTACTTGTCCTTGAGCTAAAAAAGAAGGGGTGGGGGAAAGAAAGAAAAGTGGACTAGTTCAACTACCTGAAGGAGCTTTTGTTTGGCATGGGCACAACATGAACGCATTCTTTCACATTAAGAACCAAGAGGAAGAAATTCATTCACCCTTATTATAGTGACGTAGCTGTGGCATTGATGTGTTTTTAACCTTGAATAATTGTTGTCTCTAAAGCTCCAAACAAGTTTTATCCTGTCCACAGGTCAGTTTTGTTACAAAGGCCAATTAGTGGTGCTACCTTAGCCTGCAGCAAAAAGCCAAGTAATAGTGGGGCATGCCCCATCCAGAGGTGATGAATAGCCTGTAGAGCTATAATTTGAGAAGGGGGGAGGGGGGCTTTGAAGCATTTACCTTACATGGAACTCCATTGTCACTGCAGGCTGTTTGATCTTTAAATAATTTACTTAATGATCTCACCATGGGAGCAATTGGCAGAGCAAGATTAGGTTGTAAGGGCCTAATGGACATGGGAAAACTTAAAATTACTAGAAGAGAGGTATGTACAGAACTGATTTTTTTCTGTGTAGATTCATGATTTATATGAGCAGGGAGAGCTGTAAATTATAGTATGTACTTGAAGAGTTCTGGCAGAGGAAACAAGAAAAAATTCTGCATTTGGTGAATGTTTTGGGCAATTTTATTGCTTACTCTTTTAACCTTTGTGTTTTTGTCTGGCTTTTCCTTAAATAAAAAATAAAATAAAATAAAATAAAAAATAAAAGAAAGAAAAAAAGAAAAGATGACCCTGGGAAATTATTGTTTTATAACAGATTAATAGGTCAGCAATAAAAACCTTTGGCCACTGTGAATAGGCTGTTGTTAAAAGGTCATAGTTAGCATACTTCATTTTTAATAAAATAAAGGGTTGGAAAGTCTGAGGCTGAAGCTTGTGAATGAGAAAAGTGTAGCATGACCCCTTTTACTCAGTAAATATTGTTCTAAAGTACGAATTAATAACTCACTTTGTAATCACACATGGAAACTATGCTGTTTTCTGTGGATGTGGGATTTGGGATATTCTATAGTATTTTGCACTGGTAGTCACCAGCATGCTCTTTAATTGGTTGCAGATAACGATGTTTTTTTTCACAGTGTTATTCCATATATTTTGCATATGGAATACTAAAAATATAAAAGAAAAGTTAATTCACTCTATGACAGAATCATAGACTTGTTAATATAGACCATTATATAATCTTTTAACATCTGCCTTTGTAGATAGATATCTTTACGTGAAACCAAAGGCATTAGAGAGAATTTAGACATGGCTACTCATCATGCAGTTTGTAAACCTCTCTATTGTATTTAACAAAGAACAAAAACGTCTATATAAATACAAGTAAACTGTCTATATAAATGCAAATAAAAGGGGCAACAGGCTTATCTGATTTGTACATATGAATGGCTTTTCAAAAAGTCCTTTAAAAGTGCCCTAAAAGTTCTTAAAAAGTTTCAGGCCTTCAATCAGTAAGCAAATGACAGTGTCTCTTATTTGTTTGGATTTGTGACTGTAACATTATCTTTTTATCATCAAAGCAGATCCAGCTTCAGAGAAATGTTGAGACTCTATTTCTTCAGTGTTTTCCACATTTTCAGTACTTCTTTTCCTTTATTCAGTTCTTTCCTTTCTATTCCAGACCTGACATTAAAACTAAAAAGAGATGTGGGCTCACTGACTTGCATTTAACTAAACAGAGAAGAATTAACTAAAAAAGATGGAAAATATCCCCTGCATCTGTTAACAAATATTTCAAAAAACAACTTTTTGAGGAGAGTGGGGGTATTTTTAACTGATATAAATCTGTTGTCTCATACAACTCTTTGGAGTGTGCCTTCACTGCAGGTTTAAGCTGAGTCTTTAGCAGTATTCAATAAAACTGAGATCCTCCAGAAGCAATAACAGAAGTCTGTTATTGAAATAAAATCCTCAAAGCTTAAAATGCCAAGGACAAATATGATAGTTCCTATCCACTTTATTCCACAATGAGAGCTTTTACATTATGGACATCCTTGTTGTCTTGGTTGACTGCTGATTCTTGTTGACTCTTTGATGAAGAATGGTCTGACAAAAAGTTGGGCAAGTTGAAGAGACCTCAACAACAGTGAAAGTATGGGAGTGAAAGGAAAATGTAGAATAGGTTCTGGAACAGGCACCACAATTCTGTCTGAAACAGGATATCTTTCAGAAGAGTTTGGAGGAAAAGACAGAATTGCTCAGCTGACTGAGATAAATAGTATTTGTTACCTTTGGAAGAAAAACTACAGCACTGGTGGAAATGTAGATTGCTGACTTCAGTCACTGACACTGGAAAATACGTTTAGCTTTGTTTACATTTTTTTTAGTTGCACTTAGATGGTAGCCTAAACATGTCAATATTACGGCTTCCTCTTTTATTTCATTCACTGTATGTTTGATCTAAGAACCCAAGGTAAGAGGAAAAAGTAAAGCTACAATTAAAAATTAATTTAAAGTGGTATTTAATGGATTAGTGTTAATGAGCTGTTCCAAAATTGGATTATGAATTTAGCATGTGTAAATGCTTAATTTTTAAATTAACCTGTGTGTTTCTAAATTACTCATACTATGCACAATGTTGAGTCAAATTTCTTAAGCTACTCCACTATGTCAAAATTATTATTCAGTGTTCCCTATCCCACTGTCACAAGTAGGCCACTGAACTTTTCTGTTAAAAGAGATAAATACATGTTGAATGCCTGTAATGCTCTATGAGTAGTAATGGTAGGTGTCTTGCAATGAAATAAATACTTGCTAGGCAGAAATCAAGGATCTATAACTTAAACAAAACAAATGGTCCAAGAAAAACTAATCTTGCCTTATCTGAGGGCATGAAATGGTTAGAGTTTATATTGGCTGGAAACAGAAAGTAATATCATTGTTTAATGCTGCTGTGACATGAGCACTAAGTCACGAATGCAAAAAAAGTGTGCTCTTTCAATGACAGAAGTAAAAGGGGAGAATGAATAGAGTAATATGCCCAAAGCACATCCAAATGCTGAAGGATCGGGAGTGAATCGAGTAGAGGATGTTGTTGACACTCTGCTGTGCTTTTAAGAAAAGAGACTACATGCTGCAGCACAAATGCTATCCCCAGTCCCCAGTCTAGAGCATGTCACCTGAAGGTACATTATGGAAATGGCTAGAGTAAACAGAAGTCTTCTTCACATAGATTCTGTATTTGTTGCTGGACTATTAGAAAAAGTGCCTGGGATGCTTGGAAAGAACAGCTGCCTTCCATCAGAGAACATGAACTTGGCCAGACAGTTTTAGTATTTCTGTGTAGCTAATGGCAATGGCAATGGCAATGGCAATGGCAATGGCAATGGCAATGGCAATGGCAACAACAAAGGTGAGGCAAGGCAAGGCAAGGCAAGGCAAGGCAAGGCAAGGCAAGGAAAAGAGGAGAGGAGAGGAGAGGAGAGGAGAGGAGAGGAGAGGAGAGGAGAGGAGAGGAGAGGAGAGGAGAGGAGAGGAGAGGAGAGGAGAGGAGAGGAGAGGAGAGGAGAGGAGAGGAGAGGAGAGGAGAGGAGAGGAGAGGAGAGGAGAGGAGAGGAGAGGAGAGGAGAGGAGAGGAGAGGAGAGGAGAGGAGAGGAGAGGAGAGGAGAGGAGAGGAGTATATGTTTACTCTGCTCATTTACCCATATTCCAAGAGTTTCCTATAAATATGGGCAATCAGGAAGAGACTCTTGTTTTTCTTCTCTAAGGAAGAATATACTTCAACTACATAAGTATAAAATATATGTGCATAATATGGATACACATATATTTATATGCACAAACACAGGCTGAAGTATAAGGGGATTCTGGGTGAACACAAACACTTGTTGAAATGAGACAAGGACACAAATTCAGATGTGCATAAGCTGATAAGTTCTCTTTGAATCAAGTACAAGTATTGTGAACTTTCACACAGCTGCCAAACTTGTCATGAAACTGGGTGACATTTATTCAGTTTAGTTAACGAGATGTTTGCTTTGTGCAAAAGATGTATTCATGGTAAAATACCTCTTTAAGCAGTTGCATAGTTTTAGTAATAACAAGAGGCATCCTCAGACAGCCTTCATGACTGATATCCTCCGGATTTTTAAAGGCAGCAGTCTGGTAAGCTTAACAAACACTAACAAACCCCAGCAGCATACCTGGTGTGGAAGATTTCCTCCAGAGGCAGAAAGGGTAGATCAGGCTCAATAGATCAACCACCATTTGGCCTCCTCACTGAATCTGCCAATTAGTGTGGAGCATTATGGCATGTTTGTGTTGTGGCAGCTAGAGAAAGAGACCTGCCAAACTCATTCTATACAGAACCCCAAACATCCATTAGATGCAAGATGCTTTTCATCCTGATGAGTTGGCTTCAGTTCAAACTAATGGCCAACTGATGAGAAAGTTCATTAACTCTGAAGTATTTGGTCTCTGAGGAGGTGTAAAGTAAAAAGTGGGGTCCTACAGATATACATAACATAACAAAAATGATGTTAAAATATTGAAATTACAAAGCCAAACACTTTAATGGTAGGAAATGGGAGAATTAACTTTACTGCCAATATTTTCATGCTGTCTCCTTTAGCACTTGCATTATACTGTGATCTTTACTGTCATTTCTGTTTTTTAACATGTGTATTGGAAGGCCACAAATCCTCAGAACCAACTACTTCCATTGAACATGATAAGTGAATGAAATGTAGTTCTATCTTATTTAAGAACAACAGTATTCCATTGCTGGATATCTGGTTTATGATATCAGTGTAATGTATGTCATGCAAAAGTAGAAGACGTGCAGATATAAGCATATCAGTATGACTGCAGTATGATTTCCATTAAAATTAAAGGTTTTTGTTTGTTTGTTTGTTTTTGCAGATACATACAAATCAAAAAATAAAACATGTATGTCCATATATAGTTTCTCACTCATTTATATCCTCTAATTGTTTATTCTTGTCAGATACTGGTGAACATGTGTTATAAGTTCACCTACTTTTTATTTGAGCTCCTCCAGTGCTGTAAATCCATCTATATTGGAATACAACAGTTAGATGTGTGCAAGAGAAAAGAGAGGAACCAGAATCCTAAAAACAACCATTTCTTTTGGAAAATATTTTCTTTATCTACTACGTGACACAAAGCTGTAATAGGCAACAGTCTAAGAGTGAAGTATGTGTGATCTCACACAAGAGATCAGCAGTCATGAGAAGATCTTACAGTTCCCTCACTGTTAAAGGGGCAAGGGTGGGAAATTAAATCATTGAGAGGCTCAGAGGTACATAAATAAACATTTGGTGAATCTGAGAAAGATATCTTGGAATATGGAAAAATATTAATTGCTATTTAAATCTTTTCTTCATCCTAAAACTGTGTGAGCAAAAATGTATGCATACAGATGTACAGGATGTAGAGTAAGGCATTTCTGTGCAAAAGTAACACTACTCTAACACAGCATATCTGGAATTCTATATTCCTGGCTGTTAAGCATAATATAGCAACAAGAAAGAATGGTAAATAAAAGTCCTTGCAGTTAGATTACTTTTCGGTGCCTCTGCAACATCCCTGGTTTGTTTTATCAGGGATTTCAAGGCTTGAACAAAGCAGCACAGAGTTAGGGAACTCTCTTTGGTCAACAAATACTCAAATACTCCTCAGCCTTAATGAACTGATCCTTTAGTGCCAGGTTCAGGACAAAGCTCGTCCTTTCTACTCTGATGCAGATGTAGGTGTCAAGTGCTACTTAACCATAATACAAAGAGGGTGTACACACTCAGGGCACGGGCATCACAGCGGCTAGCATCCATGCACTCAAGCCACAGAAAAAGGCAGAAGAGGAGTGGAATGAGAAAATTCGTGTCTGAGCACCTGTCTGAGGTCTGACTCACCCCACTTACAATCTCTAGGAGGTGCAAAAAAAGCATATATATTTCTAAACTCCTAAACAATTTAACTGAAATATGGAGTTGAAGTTTATAGGCCTTCCCAGCCATGCATATGGGACAGATTTTCGCCTTTGGTTTGTCTCCATCTCTATTTTCACATGTATACATTTTTTCCAGTGTCTGCTGACAATATTTTTACACAAAGTATAAATCTGAACATTTCCAGGCACAGGAAAACTTGGCCAATAAAACTCAAGGCATGTTTGTAGATTGTATCAAGGAAAGATGAGGTTTATTAGAAGTCACAGAAGAGTGAACCTTTCTGTCATGCAGGTTTTTCAAAACATGATAAAGATTCTGTGTAAGGAAACTTATGGAATGTTTGTAAATTCAGGTTTATTTGTACTAAACTGTTAGTTACTTCTGAATTTGATTCCTCAGAAAGTATATTTTGTATTTAAAAGAAAAGTCTTTCTAAGAATTTTTTTTTTTTTAATTATTATTATTTTGTTAGGTTATGAATAGTTGACATATTTATGAGGCAAATATTCTCTGATTAGAGTGCTTGTGGCTGAGCTCTGCTAGGCTTACTAAGAGTCCTGACATGAAGAAAGCATGACGATGCAGCTCTATTCTCTCCCTTCTGATTTAATTCAAGCACATATGAGGCAGATTTTCCACAGCACTTTTTATTTCTTGTCTTTGCTTCTCTCTAAGACACCACAATACAAACTTTTCCCTTTTATCATGTTAGTGTAAGCAGTAAAGAATCCGGAGTGTTACCCATTTTTACGTTCATTATGTCCACATAATCCAAACTTCTATACTCATCAAAGAAGCAGCACAGTGTGGGATGTACCCTCTTGTGGGCAAAATGAATTTTACAGCCTTCCCTGCTACATGCACCCTCCAGCTTGGTTTTACTTGGTTTCTCCTTGTGACAAAAAAGTCAGACCTATATTCTGACCTTAAAACAGAATTTTGAAACATAAGTGTCTAAAGCTGTCCTCCTGTTGAGCACCTATGGAGGAATCCTTGCAAGATCTTGAGAGCTTGAGACACACAGCACAAAAGCACTCAGAGCCCCAATCCCATTGTGCAGAGCCTCATTGCTGGCACATAGAGTCCCATCAAATATTGTCCCAGCACAACCTCTTTGTCCCAACCCCAACACACAGACCTGGAAACTCATCAGGTAAGACCAGGCAAGAGGATGCTCACTTTTCCCAAATCCAACATGGGAAGATGGTCTTCTGTATCTGGGTGGTCAAGAAATGGTGCAATTCTTTGAGCTTTCCCATTATGTGGACACTGGAGTGGGCAAGTCCTTTTGCTTCATGCAGTAGCTCCATCTTCCAAAAAATAGCTGAGGAATACTATGGATTCTGCTCCACAGGCTTCCTGAGCCATCTGCTTTGAACCACAGAAACCTTAAACATTACACATTATGCTCAAACCTATTATACGTAATTTAGATTATATTAGAAAAGTCTCATTTGTATTTTTCATTCTGCAATGAGGTAATTTAAAATGATACAAGTTAATAAAATATAGGATAATAAATATAATTCTGTTTTCAAATCCTAGTAATATTCTTTCCTAGATTAAATCATGCAATTAATTCTATTTCCATAAATTTCCTTAATTAGCATTGGAAATGCTTACCATTTTATTTTTAAGCTGCTAAATTCCACAATCTTAAACTATTCATCTTTCCTTAGTAGATGGTGCCTTTTTACACATGAAAATATTTAGTTTTATTACACAGCCCTCATACTAAATCTAAGAGAAATAGCTATTGAATATTAATCAAGTTTGATTAAACACAACTACACAGTTTTTCATTAACTGAAATTTATGCTGATATTATTTTGATTGAACCAAAGCATAAGTTTAAATAAAAACAATTCCATTAAAGTATTTCTAGCTTGGCAAATCTGAACTAAGCACAAATGCTATAAGGTCTGTATCTGTCAGTTCCTTCTCTTTGAGATCTGCTTGCATCTCACACAGCTGGAATATCCCAGATTCCCAAATCACTGACTGGACAAGGTAGGAAGGCACTTCTGGAGATCGTGTGCTCAGAATACGGTCAGCCAAAGGCTTCCTATGACCATGCCCCAGTGACATTTTGGAGATCTCCAGGGTGGGAGATTCCATGTCTCTAGGAAACCTAATCATCTTCACAGTGAAAAAAAAAAAAAAAAAAAAAAAAAAGAGCTTTTTTATTTGAGTGTAATATTATATTTTGGTTTCTGCCCATTGGTTCTGGTTCTGTCATAGAGCACCACAGAGAAAACTGTGGATTGTGGTTCTATCATCTTTACTTCTTCCCTTCAGGCGTTTGTACATACTGAGGAGAACCTCTGAGACCTCTCCTCTCCAGGCTGAACTGCATTCTCAGCCTCTTTGTTGACAAACACTTTTGTTCCTTCAAGATCCCCCAGGCCTTTGCTGGAGTCATTCCAGTATGTCCATGTTTCTCTTCTCCTGGGAAGAATTAGCAGTGATGACTTGTCAGCTAGGTCATCAGACTGACATTCCAAGGCTGGGAGAGGAACCTAAGATTCCAATGTGTGCAACCAGCAAGAGGCAAAATATTTACCTTTTCTCTTTCTTGCTCTGTTCTGTGAACAATATAATGCCTGCTGTTTGTATAAAATTATTTTGCAGCCTGATAACAATGATATTTACACCATACTGATTGTCCTGGCCAGGCAGCAGTGACAAGATTCCACACAATAAAGCGTCTGTTTTCTTCTAATTATTTCTCCTTCTAAACAGCAGAGTAATACATTAACAACAATTTTATCACGTGATGACAAAATCCAAATATTTACATGTATGGAAATACACATGCTTCAATAATGCAGATTAGTTCCTTGTTCTAAAATGACTATGGGCACATTAGTTTGGACACTTGCTTAAAACAAGTGTTCAACTCCCATATGAATATATCTCTGTAGCTCGATTCCTCATTTGAAAAACAGAAAAAAAAAAAAAAAAATCAGCTTGCCACACAGAAAGTACAGTGAGATAAATTCAAATATTGTGATGATAAGTACAATAAACAAGAAAAACAAGAGAATATTCCAGTTTGCATTCTGAGTGCAATAAACATGTAATTAGGCTTAAACAACTTATAATGTACATACTTAATAGAGTCAAAATGCAGTGCTGAACAGGGTCTTGCTAAGTGACAGTGGTCCATTCTCTGTCCTGAATGAGGGATGGGGCTGGTGGCACATGCAATGTATGGTCATGCCATTAATGGTTGCGTTTCAGCATATAAATTAGTTCATTGTAGTTCAAACAAGGATTACATAGGAATCTGCTAACTTTGAATATTTAATTTGGTAACCTTAACACATGCAGCAGTATTTATTCTGCATACATTAGCACATTTGAATGGAATAGCGATCTCAAAAAGGCACTAATAATAATAATAAAAATAAATATTATAAAAATAAAAATAAATTATTTATTTAATAATAATAATAATAATAAATAATAATAACAAAAAAATCTAGGATCATGCTAATAAACTCTAATCTTTCTACATGTCTGTGATGCTTTTAGGAAATGTTGGGTTTAGAGGCGTTTTATTTTCTGTTCTGCATTGTGAATCTGATGTCATTTAAATATATAAGAGCCCTATTGTTCTGTCATTTATGTCCCATGCATTTCTGCTTTTAGCATGATTAAACAAAAGAGGCACATACCAAAGCTTCCTCGTTTGAATAATGCAACATCAATATTTTACATCTTGGGCTGCATTTCATTTCTTTTTCTTTAGCAAGGTGAACATTTGAAAAGGAAGTAACCATTGCATGTAAAAGCATCAATTAAGTTACAGTCTCCTCTTTTCCAAAAGAGATACATGTCTCAAAAAGTACATGTTACTGAGTTGTTGTCATTCTGTCACAAACCGGTTCTCCAGTTGATATTCTTATTCTCTAGGAGCATAAAGCAAGTAATAATGTATTTACATAGCAATTCTGTTCTAAATGCTTACAGTATACATCTTCAGTAATGCTTTTACCTCCAATGAAGAGCAGCAGTGCGGATGCACCTAAGAGGCTCAAGAATACATTACCAGAGATATGGGGATTCAGTTGCAATTTGCACAAAGCATAGAGTGTATTACTTCATGTTGGGTTAGATTGGGCTGTGGAGATAAGAGCTTCTGGTTGATCAGCCTCTAGGAGTTAATAAGCCTTGGATCTTCAGTAATGCTTCCATGAACCCAGCTCTCCAAAGGAATCTCCTGCAGTTGAATCTGCAACTACAATTGCCCCGCTTTCATGACACTGAGAGGTCTGCGACATCCTGGCATACAAAGAAACAAAGCACTGAGAGCTATGTGCTGCTCTTTTGCACTGAAGCTGATGCAACCTTGTATCATATTCATGAACATTCATGAACGGATGGATGTTCAGCAGTAAATCAAAAGAGTTTCAAGGAAATTAAGTGTGATGTTTAAGGAAAAAGAAAAAAATACTAAAGAAAAGAAAATCTTCCAAGATACTTCAATCTCAGAAGTACAATCAGAGCCAGTCTGGATTCCTTTTGAGAAATTCCATCAATTCCTGCCAGACACATTCCTTTCTGTATGAATAACAGTACCTGAAAGGACGTGCCCTATAATATAACATTCTGCCATTGTTTTTCCTCAAAAACCTGCAACACTACAGCCTACAATCAGCAGATTAGGTGCTTAATGCCATGGCATTAGATGACACATCTCACATCTTTACACCTTGACTTGAAAATAAGTAATCGTCTTGTTAAGTTTCCCCTCTCTCAACATTACATTTTTACACCTGTGTTTTAGAGCTCTCATCCGAGATAATGAAATATTTCTGCATGTTGGACCATTTCTTTAATTTGCTCTAGTAGTTTTTGTAGAAAGTTAACTGTGATTTCCATCAGTCTTTTGAAAGTAAGGACTGTGACAAACCCAGCTAAGTGATAAGTGGGTGCTTGCTTATCGAAGCTTAAAAATAAGAAAGCAAAACTCATGAAATGCCGACATTGTTTATAGTGACAAAACAGTTTAGATCTTTTGGCTAATAACATGGTAATTGCAGTGATTCATTCTTGACTCTGTCATACTGCAGATAAAATTTTGGAATTGAACAGTCTCATTATTTAGTATTTGTCGTTTCATGTTTGGTAACTAAGTACTGAGTACTGAGTATTTAAGTTGTGTTAGACAAGATTTTTCTTAATGCTAGAGTGGATAAAACAGTCTTCTGGCATATAAGATTCAATTGGCATAGACTTCAGTAGGAATTGCTTTTTTCAAGAATCTGTGAGCATAATTTAGTGCACATATGAAATGTCTAAAAGTTAAAAAAGTGATATTCAAAGTATGTATTTCAGTTTAGATCAAAACCAGTGTGGTAGGATTATAGGACATACATACTGATGTTTTAGAGTACCATAAAGACCCACGAAATTCCTTTTCATTGTCCAAGGGTTTTTTCTTACATATTGTCTGTAATTAACAGACGAATACAGAAATATAAAATATATGTAACTATAACTTGTCAAATACAACCATTTCTCACTGCTTACCTGTCATGAGGCATTATCTTGATAAATATGTATACGTACCAGAGACTGTATTTTATTACAGTTCATTCTATTGTCAAAGTCTTTTGCATTACACAGTCAGAAATCCTTGAAGTTAAATGTCCAGTCTTTTGAAACTTAGAATAAAAGATGTTTAATACTTTTCCATTTATTGAAGTGTTTTAACACCTCTCATGTTACTCAGAGGAATGAATTGCTTGAGAATGAGGTTAATACTCTACAAAAGCCTGCTTTTTAAAACCCTATAAGAGGGGTCAAAGACCAGGAAATGCTCTCACTATAATTCTCATTTCCAGCTGAATTGGCGATGGCAACTGCACTAAGAATACAAGTTTGAATTTCATTATGTTCCAGAAACCTGTAACTTTGCATTATGATGATTCGTGCGATAACAGAAGGAAATTAAAAACATTTTTGATGCAGTTTAGCTTAATTTATAATTTAATAAATTAGTATTTTAAGTAGTTACTTTCAAATACAACAACAACAAAAAAATGTTCATTTGCTAGCTACTAAATGCATCCTTTTACATTTTACCTGTAGAATGCCCCATGTTTGGTGACAGGTTAAATGTATACTATACACAGGGAGCCAACATTTGTCTTTGTAATACCGCAGCAGCCATAGCAATTTTACTGCATTCTTTTTATTTTAAGCCGTCTCCATTGTCTCCTAAAGACCATAATTAGAAGCTGAAAACTTAAAGGAACCAAACTCAATAAGCTCTCATTATGAACGAAATATTCTACTGTTGCTCAACAAGTGACCATATGTAGCCCAACATGATAATGTATTTTTCCTCAATTATGTCTCTCAAGATCCAATATTGAGTCATTTCTCAAACAAAGCCTTCATTAATTGCAATGGAAGTTTTGTTGCTCTTTTTTTAGTAATTCTGGCTTTTTAGGTACTTCCATGTGTTTAGCCATGATTATTTTCTAAATGCATCTTATATTAAGCTGTTTTTTTTTTTTGTTGTCATTGTTATGATGACTTTCAAGACTACACTTTATTTTCTGGGGAAGTGATCAGTGAGCACCCATTAAGTCTGTTGACTTATGGACAGTTAAAGCAGCTCACTGAATAGGAGTAACCTAATGGTCCAGAGCAGGAGGATGAGGATGAAACAGTAACTTATGAATAAGTAATCCTGGTATGGAGACCTGTGTCAGAACACTAAGACTTCCTAAGCACATCTGTAGTTTTATTGGCAGTGCTATGGGTGGACTCATTTATATATCTACTTCTAGCAGAATCACGACTTCATATACTTTGCACATTGCAAGGTACACTACAAGGAGTCTTCAAACACTGAGCTTTTCCCCCAGGAAAGCTATGCAAGCCCAACTCCCCAGCTTCTCCTCTATCTACAGTTTAGAATCACCTTTCACTATTTCCAGTTTGGTGCAATGCTCAGCAATGTTCATCTGGCTGGAACATTCCCAGGAACTTGCAGCTGGTCTGCAGCAACCTATTATCCCAGCCAGAAAAATGACAATGAGAGAAAGAGAAGTTAATTTCACCCAGAAACACTGCAAACAAGTTACATGTTTACTAAGATTAGCTGGGATTTGTAACAGGTGCACAGTGCATGCAATAGAAAGCAGTTTTGACTGGATATGCAGAAGTGGGATGGGATAAAAATGTGACGGAAAAATGTGACGGAAAAATGTGCTCTTCATTCCATGTTGCTGGGAAGTGATTTTAGTCTCCAATCAGCACAGCCCTCCTCACAGCTTCCAGATCACACTATAATGGTTATGCGAACTGTTTGCATGCCCAGAGCTGAAGGAGCTACCTGTGATCAACATTCTCATCAGAGGCAATCTCCATTGGAGTGACAGCAGGTAGAAGTGGCAAACTGGAGTGGGCTACACAGATGTAAGCTCCCTCTTAGGGACTCTGCTCCCTACTCTTTGAGATGTAGTCTCAGAGAACATCCTGATGGTAGAAAGCAAAAAGGAGACAGTCTCACAGTTACAGCTGATTCCCCCAGTCTGGTAAATTTAATAGGCCAAAAGCAGAGCAGGCAGTGCCTTTAATCTCCTAGGTACAAATATCAGATACTCCTGCTTAGTCTTATTTGAAGATATTCAAGTTCCTTAGGGAAAGTGCTTACAACCTCTGAATCTCTTCCAGAAAGTGGTGATGAGTACAGAGAGGTATGTATTTTGTAGATGTTGAGTTGTGATTTGTTTTTAGGAAGTCTGAGGTTTATACAGTTTATAGCATCTTGACAGAAACTGTATCTAGGGAATCAAGCAGTATGAAAGCATCCTACTGAGATACTTTTTCTCTCTCTAGGGGGCTTTTATGCAGTCTTGGAGATGTTTCCTGTTTGGGGAGAGATGAGTTCTGGCTAGATGCTCTTCAGTGGAGCCCTGTGTCACTGAATAAACTCCTGCTGTGGCACAGCTTGCTTTCTTGTGCTCTGATACACTGTGGGCAAGGTTGATTTGCTAACCTTTGTAGGGATGGATCTAATGGATGGAAAAAACTTGCTTGTACTCAGAACACCATTGGCCTGGGAGAACTAGCTAAGATTTCTATGTGGCTTACTGATGTCCAAAATGAGTTAGTACTTCAGAGCCTAGGAATGGATATTTTTATTAGGATACAACAAATTCATGAAAATAAATATTATTTAAAATTGCATTAATAAAATGTTTGGCTTCTTGGAGATTTGTAGAAAGAAATGGCACACATCAGCATATCTAGAGGCACACTGTTTTTCATTTATCAAAGCAGGTACAAATCATATGCTTTCTATTTTCACTATGAAGATTTTTCACAACATTGAACACTATGTTTCTTTCAGTTTTTCCTTCCAAGTACCTTTATTTCTTGGAAATATAAGAGAAAAAGATGCGATAAAATTGATGATAGTGCTTTCTTCTCTTTGACTTGATCCCTGAGAATGTCAAGGAGAGTGCTAACACATCACAGGTGCACATGAAACTGTGAGAGAGGGTCACCAAACACAGTAGCTTAGCATTTTCTGTTCACAGGGAAACTGTGAGTAGATGTATCTAATGGGTTTCTGATTTGCAACTATCCTTCGGCCTCATTGTGTTTGTTAAGCACTGGAAAGAGAAAAAAAGTAGCCGGAGAATCAAAGGCAGAAAGATATTCTGTAAAGTGGTAATATCTAAAAGCCTGATGTCATAAATGTTCAGAGTTTGGAGCAGCCTTTGAAGTGACATGGAATGCGTATGATACCTGCCTATTCATTTAGCTACTGATAAGGTCCTAATTAGCACAGCTCTCAGAGCTCCTCCCTTATGGTGAGGTTAAGAAATAAATGCATCTCCTACTTCCTTCCTTCTTTCGCAGCTGTTAGAGAAGCAGCTTTCAAGTTTTGTATGTTTTGTCAGTATGTGTTTGGTGTGTTTGTAAATAACCTGCTAGGCAAAAATGATCTCAGTAAGAAATTCAGCTTTTATTCCTGAGAAACAGTGAATTCAGCAGACATTTGAGTCACTCAAGAGAGTGAGCTCTGCAACTGTAGGTCAGGCTGGTAACAAACCCTGGCCTCAGGCTGCCACTCTTCTGTCAGAGTGAGTCCCAGTACTTCTTCTGCCATGCGAGATCAGGTCCCCTGGAAAGTGCTTCAGAGGAAATGTTCCACTGCACAGGAGAAATGCCTCCTGAAAGCAAAACTGCAAGATCAGGCCCTTCAATTTTAAAAATGACACTTAATATGGACAGACAAAGGCACAGGAGAAGAACACACTGACTCTCTGTACACCTGGAGGAGGGATAGTAGTACAAAACAAGCTTTTCTTTAACCACAACGGCAATCTTCTAACAGCAGCAAACACTCAAAAGCACAGAACTCAGAGGTTGATAATCATCTTTCAGTTCAGGTTATTGCATGCAATTTTTCACATTCATTCAGTTTTCTTCATACAGCTCTTAGTAAAGTAACTCCCTTAACAATAAAAGCTTTTATGGCAGACCATTACACTTGAGAACTAACCACTCCTAGTTTTTTTTTTATTGGCTTCTTGGAATATTTATAGCAGCCTTTGTTCTCTTTGCAAGCTTATGCATTTGGGTGTGTAGGGAGATATTTCTTTTTCTTTGGCAATTGGGTATGGTAGCAAAGTACATATATTTTTACATCTGTAAGGTTTTAAAGTTTTATGTTTGTTTTCCTCTATATATTATTATTGGCACCAAAGAGAACATTCATCCTGCTCTCACTGTTTTGTACGTCAGTATTCACTGCTGGAAAATTCTCATTCCATGTTGCTTGACAAAAAGCATGATTTGCCACCGTGCTACATTTTCCTGATGAACTGGTTAGACTCTGTACACAGAGATGTCTCGATATCTGGCTCCATGCTAACAAAGCAAAGAATTTGCTTAGTTTCTAAAGGAACAGCTTAAATTTCCACATCAAGAATTTGATAGAAAAAAACTATGTTAACACAGTAGATTTGCATTCTTTTAGGAATTAGCTGAACGCTCACTGGAATTATTGTGATGACTTATTTTTTCACGTCACTTTAGATCCAAAACAGTCCTAAAACATTTGATACAGCTTACCTAAGAAGAAAAAAATGCCTCTGAACAGGAATCTGCTTTTGAATACCTCTACCTTGGCTTGTTCATTAAATTTTGTATTCTATTCTTCACAGACAACCTGTTGTTCACACCAGATTTACAAAGTTTACGCTGAATATTTGAATAGATGGAGAAATTCAGGATCTAGATATGACTTTTGCTTATTGTCCTGCACAATGAGAGGAAACTGTACAAATGGTAGTGATGGAACAGTTAAAAAGAGAATTCTTTTACCATCTACAGTGTAGAAAATTATCTTTCTACAAAGAGTTAAGGCAAAACAAATAAAAAATAACAATTGTAATTCTTAAGTTTATAAGAAACATCTTTACTGAATAAATAAGTAAATTAAATTATCCGTTTCCTGTTGACCATAAGGACTAGAAAGTTATGCAGTATTAAAGAAAAATAAGGATACAAATTGTTGATAAGAAATTGATTTGTAACATTTAAAATAAACATAGGACTGTAATAATAAACACATTTTTTTCCATGGCATCTTTCATAGAGAAGCACTTTCTTGGGACTTTGCTGCTGGAAGATCTCTACGTAGGTGAAATCTTAATTTTTACTAATAATACCGAAAAAAAGTTAGTTTGTGATTATTACTAATTAATTGGTTCTGTATAATCTACTTTTTGCCACAGGTCAACACAGTAACTTCTTTTAAAGGTTTTAATAGGTGGTTACATCCTCCCTGGTGTGAGACTATAGAAATGTCTCATCACACAGTAGATCAGTGTGTTTTCCTTAATAGGCGAATAGAGATTGCATTGCTGTCACTAAGTTTGGATTACCAAATGCCCCACAGAGGGTACTCTGTGCAGTCCTCCTCTCACTTAGAGATGAAGCCTATAGATCACTTCTTTGGCTCTTTCTCTCTGTCATGTTATTCTCCAGGAAGGGATGTCAGCCTTTTAAGTGATGGTTTTCATCTCCTGTGTGGTTCAGGAGAGCCTTGCTCTGCCTTGACCATGTGGTCAGAACTAGTGTCTGATTCCTGGCATAAGGTCAACCCTGATGTCTATTTTTTGTTCCTTTGCCATGGTGCTGGCACCAGAAACACAATGGGAATCACAGAATCACAGAATCACAGAATCACAGAATTACCCGGGTTGGAAGGGACCTCAAGGATCATGTAGTTCCAACCCCCAATGGGAAAGGACTCTAAACTTCAGAAAGGGGCAGACTGCAATCAAATTTTCTGACACCTGTGGAGATGGAATCCAGGGAAAAAAAAGCAGTATCTGTGTCACTATGTTCAGCTAGAGGGAACAGCTGTGATGTGTGGGGGAAAAGAAGACATGAAAAGCCCACAGAGATCTCTCCCATAGCATCCTGACCCTGCTGTGCTCCAGTAAACATGGGAAACCTCATGCCATTGCACAGAGAGATGACAGAATCTGCAGAAAGCAATCTGCCAATTACGTCTTACAGGAGTGTGGTAATGTGACACATTGCATTTGAGGAGTCAGCACCTGAGAGGAGCAGAAAAGATGTCAGCAGGTTGTAGCTGATAATGGAAGAACACAAAGCAGAGAGTAGGGCAAGCTGTTTCTTGTCTGAAAAGATACCAAGTTATGTCAGTTCTTTGGTCCTAATGTTTAAGTTCTTTATTATATCAGTATCCAGTTGTGATTACTTGCAACAGTACAGCTCAGAACTCAAGAAACAAGCCACTTTTTAAGGTCTGAAAGACAAAACACTGACATTATGTGATGACATTTTTCTTTAGGGGAAGATGAGTCTAGGAAGCCTTGCCACCATAACCAAATTGAGGAAGGACAGTGAAAGTTAAAACAAAGAACAGTAAAAGATGAGTTGTTTTACTTGGACTTTACTATTAGCAGGGCTGAGTGGCAGTGACCTTTGTGGACAACTTGCTAGGGCTCCTTGAAGCCCTCTAATATCACTCACTGGATGATATATATTATGCAGAAAGTGTACGGATCCTGTTGTGGTGTTAGTTGCAAAGAGTAGATGTGTAACCCAAACCAGATGTCAGAAAAGACAAATTTGTTGGAAAGAACTGACCCTTTAATCCAACATACATTTTCAGTACTCTGAAGAAATATCTACAAAAAAATTCTTAGTCTGGATATCAGCACACAGATTAAACACAAGTTTTTTGTGTTGCCACTGTATTGATTTTTATGATTTAACCAAACATTTCTAAATGAGCTGTGAATCTATTTTAGAAATAAAATTCCAAGAAATTCAGAAAGCTGACATAGAGTCAAATTTGGTAAACTCTGGAAAATGCTTCAAATTATACTCTAAATATTATTTAGATGTATTTGTAGGCTTATGAGGAATAAATCCGTAAAATTAATAAATACAATTTTGTTTTTTTCAGATGTATTTAATTTTCATTCTGCTATGGCCTCTTTTTTTTTTTTTTTTTTAACTGAAATAGAGAGGAATGTTTAAAAGAAGCAGTACTGAGCTTGTTTGAAATTCTCTCTGACATCAAGAAAAGTCGAATATTTTTGGAGTTGAGATACAAGGAAATAGGTGAACACACAACCTCTCAAGATTTTAAAACATGTGGTATAAATACTGTTCCTTTCCCAGTAAATAGCAATCATGTGAATAAAATGGGAATGAGTCGTAAAAATAAATAAATAAAGAGAGAGTCTATTCAGCTGAAATACTGGGAACTTTAATGTTGTGGAACACTGTTGGATCGCTTCAGTTTTGCAGGCGCTTTATCTTGGCTGAAAGGTGAAATTAACAGCTTTCTGAAAGCCCTGGGAAGCCATTGTGTCAATGCCACATGCTACAGACCACTGTTTGATTCCAGTGCCACTGGTTTAGATGAGCACTGCAATCAGGAGTATTAAAAGTCAGTTCATGAATTGTGCTGCATGAAGCAATGGAGCTGCTTACAGACAAAAGAACTGACTGGGGTTTTATAGATGTCTGTACGAATATAGGAATGTTAAATATACTAAATAATACAGCTGAATTCAACAAAATTAAAGTAACAAGGCTAGAAAGGAATCTGGAGAGAGATGGCAGAGGACAACTGAATAAAATATTAACTGATATAAGCAAATGTTAAATCCAGACAGTTTTGGACAACCTCCTCAAATATTAATACTCTGAGGAATAACACATTAAATATTTCTCTCAGATGCTAATACTCATAGTTTTCTCCATTTTAACATCTACACTTTAACATGAAATCTTTTGTTTGCAATCTGCTAAGGTATAGTTTGAATATGGGGAGGTGGATATCACACCACTCTTTTTAATTAGCTATAAGACAGATTGTAATTTACACTGTGGTCACTGTGTTTTCTGGTTTTTTTCTTTTTTTCTTCTCTTCCTTTTCCTTTCTTTTTGTGCCATCAAATAATCTTCAGAAAATGTATAATCTTCGATCAGTCTACAATCTTTGTTGCATGCATGTTTGTTTAAAGGAACTTTGCTTATAGTGATAGTTCTGTTGTTTAGGGAGATTATAACTTTCACTTTTTCTTTTTCTTTTCTTTTATTTTTATTTATTTATTTATTTTATTTCTTTGATATCTGACAGCTGAAAGCATTTTGTGTATACCAGTTGAAAAGCCTATGTTGGAATAATTACATTTTTGCTACAGTGTAAAAGCATAAAGGTATCGCATTCTAAAGATCATTACCTGAAATGATGAGAAATTAAATAATCTTTCTGCCATGTGATGAGGCTTATGAGAATATCCCTAGACAATTCATTAGTTTTAAACTGACATAAAAATCAATTAATTTTAATAGCAAATAACAGATTATGTGTTTAATAATTCATCTAATTTCACGAGGTAAAGTGAATTAGACAATGCAATGTAAATCTAATAGCAGTTATAACCACATAATTTGACTGTTTGTCAAGAGCAAAGCATAGTGAAATGATCAAGAATTACACAGAGAGAAAAACATTAATTGTGTGTAAACTGAGTGACAGTTTCTTGTAACCCTAAAAGCCTGTGAGTTCAGTGTAATTATTTCTATTAGATCTTTCCCTAAAATTGTCCTGTATCATTAATTATGTATTCATACCAAGCCAGCAAATTAATAAATAATACAAAATAACTTTCCCATGCTTTTAATTTAGAGATACTACTCAATCACTGGAGATTTTAAGGAGTGAAACTGTGTGAAATTTTTTCTATAGTCTGCATTAATTAAATAATGAGCCTGAAAGCAGACATTTTCTGCCCACTAGTGATCAGCTGGAAGAGCTGAGGACCTGACATAGAGCAGAGGGCCCTTCACCTTGTGGACATTATTGTTAGGGAAATGCCCAACCCCTGGGCCACCATTGCTACTAATTGAAGCTATGGTAATTGTTATGTTTTGCTGTGCACTGAGAACGGACATGAGCTCTCCATCTGAATGCCATTAATTTCAGACTAAGGAAAACAAAAAAAGAGAGAAATACACAAGTAAAACTTGGCTGGCCAAAGTGCATCCCACACAGCATCTGCCTTGCCCAGCAAGATGGAAGCTGCCAGCAATATTCTGCTAGAAATGTAGTGTTGAGCACCAGCAGCAGGATCACAGCAGCCGCATGATCAAAGTAAAGCAGAAACATGAGATAACGCGTTTGAGCCTTGTATATGTTTGAAAATATACATGATGAAATATATGTTGCCATGGATACAGGTCTCTCTTTAGAACACTGGTCTTTGTTTGGTATGCAAGGAAAATCACATTTCTGTGTGTTAGTAAGGAAAAAAAAAACCAACAAAACAAACAACAACAACAAAAAACAAATAGGAAGACCCAAAGTCATTCTTTTGCTACAAAAAAGAGGAATCGTAGAGTGAAGAATCATAGTGTTGAAGGCAGTTTTTGTTGTTTGTTGTTTGAAGAAAATGGCAGTTTTTTGTTGTTTGTTATTTGAAGAAAATGGTTGGGCTGGATGATCTTGTAGGTCTTTTCCAGCCTTGGTGATTCTGTATGAAAAAGTCTTGTTAGTGCTGCAAAATGTGGCATTACCTATAGAATGCATGTTTCCTCCCATCCTTCTCGCCTACTGCAGCACTTGGGACTGTAGGCACAGGCCAGCATAGAAAAGAACACAGGAGCCAGAACAGGATGTGAAAATCAATCATCTGTTATCTGTGACAAAGGCACAGAAGATGTTGATCCCCTACAAACTCTATCCTGAGCAGTGAAAAACCTCACCTTAACTTTGCAACTTTTGTATGTTGAACAGAAGGTTTGAAGAAGACAGATGTGGACATCAACCTGCAATTGCAAATCCATACAGAGATGAGAGGTCTTCCTTGTAGCTCCTCACATCTCTTGTGAGTCTTCACCATTACTTCCCCTTGCTCCCACTCTTGTTCCAGTAGCACTGTCTTTTTCTTCTGCCTGTGTAGGAAAGAGGGGCATTTTCACTGTAACTGACTCCTGTTAGACATGCACCACCACAAAATTTTCCTTTTGTTCCTTAAATTAGGGGGAGAAGGAAAACCTTAAACTCCCAGGTCTTTTGCTGGTTTCCGTGGTCTCGGAGATACAAGCAGAGAAGAAACAAAACAGGAGCCTTTGCGTTTGCATGTAGCCCACACTATGCTTTTTGGGGTTGTCATCCCTATTTTACTTGTACAGGAAGAAGCACAGCTCAAAGCTGAAATAGGAAAATATTACATGTATGCTTGTCATGCAACTCATGTTCTCAATTAAGAGAGAATCTTCAGTAAGTGACACAAGTGGGGAAGAATTTCAGAACATGAAAATCTCCAACACAAAGTTCCTGTTCTGGGTGATCATGTTTTGGGCAGCTGAGAACAGTGTCCTGTCTCATGCAAAGAATAAATTTTCTTTTTCCATGCGTATGAATTTAGGCAGACTTCAATAAGAACTAAGATTAGCAGAAATGAAGGATTATAGATGCATTTAATAAATATATATTATATATATATATATATATACAATCGCCTCTGCAGCTTTTGAAACTAAATGCTGTTTGCTGGTCCATCATACACTGCAGTGAAGTAAATAAATACGCATGTATTCAGGCTGTGCCTGTCACTGTCTTGGAAACAATTTGTCTTAGCTCGCTGAATGCACCTAAGAAACTTTGTTACTGAGTGATGAGTGTTTGCATGCTTATGGTATACTTCCCCAAGTCTGTTAGTAAAACAAAATTCTTTAAAGAGAAAGTTGAGGCTGACAGTGTCAAAAGCAGGTAGAGGAAATTTGGAAAATATAAATACTTTATGTTTAAAAACAAACAAACAAACAAACAAACAAACAAACCATAAATTTACACACAAAAATATTCACTTGAAAGGCAAGTATTTTGGTAATTAGTGATTTGATCCAGCCATTGAAACATTTACTGCTTTAATCACTCTGAATTCTAACCCTACAAATATATAGAAAACCAGAGTAAGTTGTCCAGAAAGTTCTTAAGGAATTTAAAACAAATGTTTAAATAAATCTCTCATTACTGTTATGCAACAAATGCCAAGACATATTCAGAATGATGTGCCCAATTAAGTTTAAAAGAATTGCATGAGGTCAGTTCCAGCAGATTCCTATTGATTCTCTATTTAATAAAGAGTTAAAGGATGAAGTGAGTTTTTTAAAAATATAAGTGCTTTAAAGGTGCTAGAAAGGAAAAGCATAGTACTAAGTGGTCATGTGGCCAGTGCCATTCATCTTGGTAGTGACTATCTGTCAAAAGTGGCAAGAGCCCCTGTTAACAGCCCTGACCTGTGCTGTAATGAAGGGAGAGTGCACAGCAAAGTGTCCATTATCAGGCAGTTGGGAGCAGTAAATTGGTGCAGTTTGCCTCAATCTTTGCAGCAAGTTGAGATGTAAGATAGGTGGGGATCAGCAAGCAGCAATTTTATCCTATGATCATTTTTGTCAGACCACATCAGAGTAGGAACTTAGTCAGATTCATGATTTCAATTAAGTATGTCCCCTCATTAAGTAACAACTGTCATGAATGCTTTCTCTGGTCCTTTATTTATAAACATGTAAACACACCTGCTAGTATTTGGACAGGAAACAGTGATGGAGAAGCAGTAAAGTAAATGACACATTAAGGTGATAGTCAGGTACAATCAAACGAATCTTGCACCCTCTCAACAGGGCAACAGCTTGCAATAAAATAGGCCATCTATGTTACCCATACACAAAACTACAGTGCTTGTATACAGTTCTAACTAGAAAAATCCATTTCAGATTGTCTGCTTAAAATAAACTAGCACATCTCAAAAGCACAAGTAAAAATCCACCTGCACTGAATCCCATGCAAAAGAATTAAAGCTAGTGCTACTTTACTGGGTACTAACCACAGAAATCTAGGTAATGCCCAGTATATGCTTTCAGACGCGCCGAGATGAAAACATTCTGGATGAACTCTGAAACTCTCAGACAGACTTAACTCCTAGGGACCTTTCAGCAAATTGGACAAGTAAACTGAAGACAAATGTACTTGTACTGCCACTCATTCCCCACTTCTCAGTGGCAAAGGCCACTCAGATCAACCCATCTACTTTCCAAATGTTGGACTTACTTCCTTACTCACATGTTGTCCCTATTGCTAGGTCATTCTTATTCCATAACTTGAAGTAGGAATAATAAAAAAATCTGTAATTCTTGTGATTCTATCACACTCCTCTGTCAAATCCTCCTCCTGTTAAGGAATATACCTTTTTCATCTGCCAGCTCCCAGCCACATAGATAGATGCCAGTTGGAGAGGGACAGCTCATACCCAGTAGCTTTATATTACAAATTGCTACAGCTTTATTTGTCCTCAGTAGTTTCATTCTCAAAGATATATGCCAACACCTTTCACATGTGGTTAAGTCCTACCAAACTGAATACAAAAGTCTTTTCTTTCATATGTGTGTTATGTCAACTGATGGACCCATTTTCAACTCTCTTAGTCTATGTTAGCATTGCAGTATGTAGCTCTGAAGAAAGAACACAGATTCTACTGCATGTTACTAGACACCTACTGGAAATGCAACCTTCTGTATTTGAAGTAATTATTGCAACCTTTAAGATTATAGCTTACTTACCTCAGATCTTCTTTAGTTGTTTTTTTGTATTTGATGTATTTGATGAAATGCTGAAAAACAGCAGCTACTCTTCAAGCACTGGCATTGCTCATAAAACCTTTGGCAGAATACCAAAGATGTTTATAAAAACCCTGACCACAGAATTCAAGATTTAATCTGTTCAAATGATAAAGTCATTATTATTATTGGCAGCTATCTTAGCAAGTGCATATTGACCCAAGAACTATAAAGATAAGAAGATCTGAGCCATCCTGGGACACTGCACCTACCATCATGCTACATTTCCTGTCTGGGCTCGGAGTAGAGGTGAATGTAGCAGAGCTTCTCCTCACTGCACACAGACACTTCTTGTCTCCTCCTGTCTTCTGCTGACATAGCTGACTCCTGGGAGGTGGCAGCAGACAGCTGAAGACCAGCCAAGTTCACATCTTGCCGAGATGTTTGATGCAAAATTGGCACTAGGAGAAACTTTTCTCTTATTCCATGTGAATTGGAGAAGACTGGGGCATTGCCTTTGCTCGGCTCAGTGGGACCTGCTGTGTCTGCTCTCAGGCTGCATCTGACCCTGGCAAAGAGTTTAAAGGTGGGGGGGGAGAAGCTGCTGACTTCACTTCATGTCTTTTGAGGGGTGGTGGGATGTGAAGGGAAATATAATTGTTTACATTAGTATATATACAAGCAAAATTGTAATTTTGGAAAGGAACCGGGTGTTGGTTGCCTTAAAATCTGTGTAAATCAGCTTGAAACTGAATTAAACAGGTGGCAAACCACCTGTAAGTAATGATTAACCATGCTTACACAATAATTTATATGAAAATGCTGTCAAACTGATAACGCCACATCTGTTAGTACAGTAGCATTGTGCAATATATTTGAATGCATTACTCTGAAAAGAGCTAGTATTATTAACCTCACTTCCCTTTGTATTATGTTAAGGTAAAGGGTTTGCACTCATAGTCTCAGTATTCTGTCTACTGTTATCAGCACTGAATTTATCTTGTTTGTCCATATTTGGTCATTTAAGACAAAAATTGTGAGACTTTAAGTAGTGTAGAGTGTATCTTAGCTAATTTAACAAGGATTTATATTTTCAGCACTGAAGATACTACTGTAATGCTTTATTACTTATAGGTATATAAATTTACTGACCTGTAAATTTAGACCTGTTTTGTGAACTTTTCCTCCAGCTCTATGGTGAAAATATTACAGCTTCCCTCAGTTGGGTGTGACAGTCCCCAGCTGATGGTCAGTTCAGCCATTCACCAGTATTATCCCATTGTATGCAGCCTGCATCCCAATGCAAGATTCACATTGGGTACCACATGGCTTGCAAAGTGGGAAGATGCTGCATGGTGCTTGGAAATTGAGAGTAATGTCAACCATGCATTTTACTGAACTGTTACTAACCGACAGTATTTTCCCATTTATATCATAGCAGGAGAATCAAAGAATCTTAGGATGGCTGAGACACTCAGAGACCTTAAGGTCCATCTGCCCCAGCCTCTGCTCAAGCAGATACACTCAAAGCAGGGTGCCCAGACACATGTCCAGGCAGCTTTTGAATATCTCCAAGGAGGAAATCTCTCTCATCTTTGCATAGGAGAGGTGTTCCAGTCCCTCAGTCATCTTGGTAGTCCTCCATTGGACTCTGCAGTATGTCCACATAGTATTCCAGATCCAGACTCAGCAATAGAGAGGAAGGATCATCTCTCTCTACCTGCTGGTGATACTTGGCCTCCTGTAGCCTAGAATACCATTGATCTTAGCAGCAAGGACATGTCACTGACTCATGTTTGTCTTGATATCCACTGGCACTTCTAAGTCATTTTTGGAAAAGCTGCGTTCCAGCTGGGAGGGTCCCTGGCCATGAATTTTCAGTTCATTATCCATTTAAATAGGTATAAATGGCCAGGTTACATTTACAGAATGGCATAAAATTTTAATATTTAAACTCAGAGACTTTCAGATTACTGCCTCTTTAATAAGTAAGGCATCACATTTGCATATAGGTACTCTTATTAAATAACTTCAAATAACAGTAGTGTGATTTAAACACCTAGAAGAAACGTGTTTCTCTTGTAACATGATGACTAAACACAGTGGTATATCAAACCAGGGAACTCAATAGAGAAATTTTTATAATGAAGGAAATTATGCTATGAGACAACGTGTTATTAGATTTCTTTAATTACTTAACTATAAGCCTAAAATTACCTTTTTCATATATTTGTGTATTCTCAGCCATCTTAAAGTGAAACTGTTGGAGAATGAGGATCAAACTAAGAAATGCCATAGGAATCCCATTTACAAAATATAAAAAAAACATTTTTTTATATACGAGTCTGCAGGGAATCTTACCAGCGAACAGTGGAACTACCTATGGATAATTTTTATTAATGTATATATCGTTCATTGAGAACATAGTTGGTGTGAATACCCAGCTAATAGCATACATTTATGTATCTTTGGTTTAATATGTGTAAATGGCATATCTGTAATAAGGAACCGTACAGTTGCACTACTCACCACATTGCGTTTGTTCTAATTGCATTTTTTCATAGCTAGTCTCAATGGGCAACATAAATCTTGGCCAGCATTATCACAGCTGTTTCAGTCTGTGGAATAGATTTGACTGCCTGCCACAATTTTAGATCTGAAATAAGAGCCCTGGTTCCTGCTGTCTGCAGAGCTGTTGGGCCTTGAGGAGCTAAGCCTTCTGTCTGACAGGGCCCTTCCTAGTCCACTGCTCTTCCTTCCTTTTCTTCAGCAGTGTTAAAAAGTTGTGAGAATGCTTAGAACGCTTATCTTGTGCCGTAGAATATATAAAGGACTGCTAAGATAAACCACCCACTTGGAGAGCTTGCTTCTCAAATGTTTTTAGAAGATGCCTAAACAAAGAGGTTCAAGCAAAAACCTAATTTTTAGAGTTAATCTAATTTTTAGAGAATAGAGTTTGTTGAAATGAATCCTACTGTGAGTGAATCTGTGATATAAGAGTCTTTCTAACAGTGTGCCAGCTTATATTAGGACAGACTCCACCAAGGTCCATAAATTCTCATGATTTTGAACTATACTGAAATATAGTTTATAATTTTAGAGTACATTTGTGTTGCTGAGGAGTAAACTCATACCATTCTTGTATGGGTTCATTTTTGAGAAACTGGACAATGGAACTGCAAAGAGACCTTCCAGAGATAAAGCCTTCTCTTTGGTTTGAATGAACAAATCATTTATAGAATCATATAATCATTATGGCTGGAAAGGACACCTAAGATCATCTAGTCCATCCATCCACCCACGACCAATGTTACCCACTAAAACATATTCCTTGGTACCAAATCCATACTTTTCTTGAACACCTCCAGGGATGATGACTCTACCACCTCCCTCAGTAGCCTACTCTGGTGCCTGATCATTCTTTCAGAGGAGTTTCTTCTATACATTCTATATAACTGAACTTTCCCTGGCCTTACCAAAGCTCAGTCCAGGGGACAATCACCTCCCTACCACTGCTGCCTACGCTGTTTCTGACAAAAGGCAGGATGCCATTGACCTTCTTGGCCACCTGTGCACACTACTGATTCATATTCAGATGAACATCAACCAACATCCCTAGGTTATTTTCCTCTGCACAATCTCCCATCCACTCTGCCCCAGTCCTGGGACACTGCCTGGGATTATTGTGGCCAGAGTGCAAACCCAGCATTTGGTCTTGTGTGAACTTAATCCCATTGGCCTCAGCCCAGTGATCCAGTTTGTCCACGTCCTTTTGTAGGGCTTTCCTACCCTCAGCCAAATCAATACTTCCTCCCACCTTGGTTTCATCTACAAACTCACTGCAAAACTGAGTGCACTGAATCCCCTCATCTAGACCATCAATTAAGATATTAAACAGGATGGGTCCCAATATCAACCCCTGGGAAATACCATTTGTGACTAGCCACCAGCTGCATTTAACTCCATTCACCACTGCTCTCTGAGCCCAGCCCTCCATCCAGTTCTTTACCCAGCAATGACTGTACCTGTTCAGTCCACAGACTGTAAGCTTCCCCAGAATACTGTGGGAAACAGCGTCAGAGGTTTTACTGAAGTCTAGATAGAATACACCAACAGCCTTTCCTTCATTTCTCAGACTGGTTGCCCATTCCTAGAAGGAGATGACATTGGTCAAGCAGGACCCCCATGCTTCCCGATCCCTTAGTTCTGCACATGCCTTGTCATCCCAAACAAGATGATCTTTCCATAACCTTTGCTGGCACCAAAGTCAGACAGACAGGCCTGTAGTCTCCTGGATACTCCTTATAGCCCTTCCTGTAAATGGGAATCATGCTGGCAAGCCTACATTCTTCTGGGACCTCTCCAGTTGACCAAAACCATTGATAGTTGGTGGAAGATGGCTTGGCAATCATCTCTGAAAACTCCCTCAGCATTTTCAGTGTATCCAACCTGATCCCATGCACCTGTGGCAGTCTAGATGGTGTAGAAGGTCTGTCTCTAAGTGTTTTGACCAGAGTCGTGGGGGGTTTATTCTGCTACACACCCCAGACTTCCAGAACAGGGGATAGAGTACCCTGAGGATAACTGATCTGACTATTAAACACAGATGTGAAGAAGGCGGTGAGAAACTCAACCTTTTTCTTTATCCTCAGTGGTCATGTTCCCTTATAAATCCAATAAGGGATGAAGATTTTCCATAGCCTTCCTTTTCCTGTTACTGTATTCACAATTTTCCAATTTCTTCTTCCCCAGGAAACAGATTCTCTTTCTCTCCCAGCACTCTGGTCTTCTACCTCTTCAGCTCATCTTAAGGTTCTTATGGATAGCTTGAGTTTAGCTTAGGAGCATCATAAAGTCTTCTGTAGCCATTCATTTATCTTCATTTATAAATTATATTATATAACCTATATATATTATATACATGACAAAGAAATTTTAGAACTCTGGAAACAGCATTGTAATAAATTCATAACATGGTAGAGTTTAGCTAAGCCTTTCACTTTTTTTCTAAGATGCTCATGTTATTTATGGAAGAAAATGTGAGGAAGAAAGCACTCATTAAAATAAATCCATTTTACTATTATGATTAAATAATGCTGTTTGGAAGAAAGAAATAAGCTAGACTGTTTGCTGTTCTCATGTATTAATTGTTTAAAAAAATAAATATCTCCAATAACCAACATGTTTCTTTTCATGAAAAATTCGCAGAGCAATTAAAACTCTTTTTCTTTAAGCTACAAATACTAGTATGATATCATGTTTCTGAATTGATCCCAGTAATTAAAATTAGAATGCCAAGAAAGATTCTTATCTGCACTTCTTTAGAACACTCTCAAAGAAATTATTACAGTACAAAGGGAATGTGATGATTTTGCTACCCCCTGCTGCAAACTCTTTAGGTTATCTGAAAAGATCCAGGATGCCTATGTGTCACTTCATCAGGAACTACACATTTCATATACATTACTGTGCCAGTCCTGCTCACCACAAGACTGTGTCTGTGTTGCTGGTTCTCTGCATTCATAGTAGAACAAATAGCATAACAATCAGTTAGGAGAGCTTCAAATATCAATTGCAGTGGCAATGTTTCCAGTGTGATTAAAATTCTAGCCTAACTCACATTTGATTTGGGGAGTCACTACTTCTTAACAGGATAAATGGAAGAACCCATTGAAAAAATACATAACATGTATTTTCTGTCTCCAGCTGAGCCTGTATAGTCAGTTGGCCTCTGGACCCTTGGATTTTATATCTATCCCATCACTTTCCAAGCTATAATTCACTCCTTGTCCTTCAGCTCTATGCTAACATGAACAGGCTTTTTTTACAACACAAAATCCTCTGACAAATACATTTGATGACTCATAATTGTTCTGCTTTGTTTCTTGCAGTGATGGCAAGAGCATTATGTCCATTGTCCAGAAGTGGACTGAATTTATTAATGCTTATCACTAATATTAAATGTGTTTTTCATTAAAGACAAACCCATCACCTACATTATGAATTGCTGATTTTCATAAAAACATATAACAGAAGTAGATCTAAATTTCTATCTCAATTAGTGCTCAGAAAAAGATCAGTGGAAGAGGCCTGCCAACCTCAGTAAATCACTGGTTTGAAGATATGGCAGCCCCAAAATAATGGCTCTGCTGTGACACCCTTTCTCTCTGTTGGTGCCTCCACCTCTTCCAGTTCTGGGGAAGGTTTCACGAGGACGTGGATTACACACTGGGTCTCATCTGAGGTGATTTCTCTTTGATACAAAGAAAGTAGAAATCTTCTGCTACTGTGTAACTCCATGGCATTCTCTCACCCATCGACGTCGTTTGATCTTAGGTCTTTCTTCCAGTTTAGTATAAGACATTTGTTCCTTGAATGCTTCTTATACCTGGCAAGTGTACTGGTACTCTAGTTCTGTTGTTCCATAAAGACAACCCTTTTCTTTCGTAACTGGCATGGCAGATCATTAGTGGGCTGCACTGCAAAAAGCACAGCATAAATCCATGCTGAGAGCACAGCAGCTTGTCTTGATTAGAAAATGATTCCTTTTGTTTAAATCTCTTTACTAGTTTTCTTGTGTGATATCCTTATCTGTGTTACTGTGGCCCCACTGATGACAGAAGTTGTGCCAGTTAGAAATATTGGCAATTCTACTTTCAAATGAAGTGTGTGGATGTGTCTTCATTTTTACATTTAAATAAAGAAAAAATTACATTGTTTTTGGGTGTTTCGTTGTTGCTGTTGTTGTTCATTTGTTTTGTGTGTGGGGGTTGTTTGTTTGTTCATTTTTTAATAATGACACAGTCATAAACACTGTGAGGCTGCAGGATTTTGAAGCAAGAGAGGGCACAGAGCACAGACACAGGCACTAAAGCACTAAGGGCCTATTCCCAATTTAAAAAGCTCTATGCATGTATAATTTATGTGCTTTGGTGAGGCATTTATCGTACCGTCTTTGTCCAGGCCACAAGTGGAATGCCTAAATCTGTAGCATCACCAAATATGACTAAAGTTTAATTCAAGCACTGGCCATGCTCTCTCCTTTTCAGCAGTTTTGTTGCTTTCATTTTGCTTTTGCTTTTGTAAAACAGTATCTGGGCACATACTCCACTTGCTATTTTGACTGTTACAAGGAATAACACTAAGAGCTAACATCCTTGAAACAATACTATATGCTGTGTGGCTTTTTATGCAGAAGTTCATTCCTCTGTGTGCTCAGAGTGGTTGCCATTTGAAGCTTCCCACTTTGAACATCAGCCTCACAACTCTGTATGCAGGTGAAAATACATTGCTTTGGTGTGTTGGGAAGATCTCCTCTTCCCAAGGACATAAGTGAGAAAAGGTCAGATCACCTCAACACCGAGAGCAGGATAGACATGTTGGTGGAACTCTGTGTTTGCTGTTAGCGGGTAATTAGCTGCTTGAATAAAATTTCTTGTGCCACTGAGTTACTTTGCTACCTACTTTGCTTATGCCAGAGACCCCAAAAGAACACATTGGCTGCTCCTACTGAGAAAAGCACCAAAGAAGTGTTTCACCTTCAACCTGAAACCATGCCTCCATCCTTGCACCAGGAAGAATGAGGTGCCCTGCAGGATCTCATGCTCTGAACTCTTCTCTTCCTGGGCTGACAGCATTCTGGCTGCCAGACCCTGGGTACAGGCTCTGACTTTGATGGTGTGATGCTCTGAACTGGTTTCTCCATGACAAGTGTCCCCTCACAATGTTACCCTGTGCTGTGCATGTGGCACAGATCTGTCTGGAATGAGCTTTACTGAGCAATAAAGATGTGTGCCCTCTAAGACACAAAGAGTTAACACTGTGTAATTTTCCTAATAAAACTAAAGGCAATGCATCATTTTTTTATAAGCTATGGCAGGCTGTGTGACACCATGTAATTTTTGAGGAATTTTATACTTTGCAAGAAAAACAACAATACTCACTGTCTTTTTAAGACTGTTTTTTTGCTGCCAAAAACATCCATTTGCTTTGTCCTGATTGCAGTAGTAAACACTGCAGTGAAGACGTCTAACAATGGCTAGAAAGATTCTTTTCTTTTACCTTCTACAGTGACATTTCAGAAGTTTACTGAGCACGTTCAATGAAATCTCAAGTAAATGAGAAACAATATAGGGGGCATATGTACTAAGATTGACTTACAGGAATAAGATGCAGTAGGCAGCATTAACACATGCGAAGTATCCCTATCAGTACTATGGCATATTTGGTAAGTATCTCCAGTATAGATGGGTGAAGGTAGGAGCCATCATCACACCTCCTAGTGACATTGTGCTACTAATGAGAGACAGTAAAAGCAGCTCCCAGCCCCAGCTCTCCCATACTGTCTGACTGCATGTATTGAGGACAAAGAGCAGCATCTCTGAAGCTGATAAAGATGCACCCACTTTGCAGATCCTCAGGAAGGGACCTGAAATAAAATGTTACTGTTCTTTGGTATATGATTCACCTGTAGGACTACTGCTGAGAGAACATGGCTAGGCATCATTCCTTGCACACAATCAGGCCTAAAATTAGGCCCAATAAAGGCCAGAGTCAGGGCTAAAATGCATAGTGATCCTCAAAAACTCTGACCTCCCAGAACTGCTGCAGAGCCTGGCCCCAAAGCTACAATCATCCAGACCAATTTCTGCTGCCTGTTCTGTGGTTGTGGCTCTGCCAGATGATAGGAAGGATTTCTTGTGGGCTCGCTCCATTGTCTCAGTCCCTTTGAAGGTGCAGCAGTGTTTGTAGTCCATATCCTGCCCTTAAAGGGCAGAAGTTCTCACTCTCTTTTGGTGTTTGTTTATTTGTTTGCTTTCCAGACCACCATCTCATCAGCTACTCTCAATTGTACTTGGATCAAACTTATTTTTCCCCAACCCTCTCAGAAGCAGAAACCTGTTTCTTAGTTGGGGGTAGCTGATTTAAGTGCTTGCTTTTCTGAAGAATTATACAATTTAATGGAAACCTTGACTACTACTGCATATGCTAGTTATTATCACTACACTGTACTTAAAGCCATTTTTAAAACTATTTCCTTATTGATGGATATTTCAAGACATTCTTCCATAGCTATAAAGGATATTGTCAATTTTAATAAACTAATGTAAGATATATTTCATTTATTTAAAAAAAAAAAAAAAAAAAAGTATAAGAAAGTGTATCTCAGTACACACCCATATTTTGAAATGATGGACTATGGGCATTCATGTCTCATGAATCTGAAGATTACGAATGGAAAGGATACCAGTTTTACGCTGTATTCTCCAAGATGACATTGAAAGAGCAATGTTTAGACAATACTACATGCTTTGGAACAACATATAGCTATATGTAAACCTATTTTGATAGTTAAATGTGATTTTCAATATTTCCAAAGTAGGTTGTCATTCTTCTGTATTTGGTGGCACACCGATAAAACTGTGGGAACCTAGTGGCATCTGTACGTATCTAAAGACATTCTGAAAACCTTGCTCATTTGGTCAAACCTAAAGAGAAATTTATGGTAGAGGAGTCTTGCTAAATAGCAACAAAGAGCTTTGAAACCCTTGCTCATCCTTTCCTGAAACATATTAAATAAAATTCATAATAGAGAGTGAATTTTTTATAGATGGGGAATCAGAGGATACAACATAAAGCAATGAATTTTGGCTTGTGTGAGGCAGAACAAAAGTTCAAATGAAAACTAGAATTGGAATAGGATTTGTTTCATCATGCTTTAGAATTCTAATTAGTACGATTTTTGATCCCTTGGGATCAAAAATATGAAATTATGATCCATTTGTCACATTGTCTCTGTTAAGTGGTGCAAATGAATATGATGTTCATTACCCTATGGCTGCTGAAATGAACAAAACACTTTTTTATCTAACCGTAGAATAAGAAAGTAGATCCATAGTTACTAACAGTCCTGGGGTGTATCCCTGTTTGATGTGCCTGCTTCAAAAATGTGTTCCCTAGCAAAGCACTGGTTGAGCCTGAACTGAAAAAAAAAACCAACAAAATCCAACCCATGAATATATTTTTGAAACTTTAGGTCAATAATGCATTATAGTCCTTTTTATTTTTTTTACAGTCCTTTTCCCCTTTTCTTCTCTCAATTAAATTGCAGGAAAATTGCACATTTTCCTCTTGATCTTTTAAAAGCATAAGGACGAAGTATATACAAAACACTGGAAAATACTTTGTATTTTAAGTTGTCAGAAAAAAAAAGAGGCATCTGAAACACTGTGCTAATTACAAGCTTTTTCACTCACTGATGTTACAATTGATGCATTGCGAAGAGTAGGACTACCAAAAGGTATTTTAACTCAGTTTCTGTTGTGTTGCTGTGCAGCTGCTGGAGAACGAGACGGAAGAAATTATTGTAAGAGAAAACACTGCAATTCATTTCATCTGAGAAACAGCAGAAACAGAGATGTCCCCCAGGAGGTGTATCAAAAGGAGTGTAAGGTCAAGAGTGATTATGTGGAGTATTAATGCCAGGTGCAGAGGACCTGAAGATTTCATTTATATATATTTCAGGTGTTTAATTTTGTTTTGTTTTGTTTTAAAATCTCTCATGTGCTCTAGTATGATCGTGTGATCTGGACATCCACTAGCAGATACAACAGTAGCTATATCTCAGCTCAGCTAATGCTGCCACCAGATTCCACTCCAAATGAATTTGCTGTGTAGAGACTTCTCCCGGAGGAAAGCAAAAGCTTACTGACTGATGACTGTGTGGACATTTCCAACAACACAAAGTCCAAATCCTTGTTAATATGTCATTTTAACACCTTCTGACCTACTGTGCAACTGGGAAAAATCCTTCTGCTCAAGACCTCACCTCTGAGAACTGCCTGTATCATGGGCAGTATTTGAAATATCAGGATTTCATCTGAGTATTCTTATTACTAGGAGGCTAAAGTTCAAACTCTAGCCTAGCATGTAAGAGTCCTTTCCTCACGTGGACATATGACACCATTTAAGGGCTTTTCCTTCATTATCTGAGTATGATTTTATGAGTGCGAATGAAGGCACATAGGTAGGACGGACGGTATAGTAGAAAAGTACAACTGGAATGGCCATTTCCATTACCTTTTGCATTGTACTTCTGTGGGCAATTACTGTAGGCTTATAATCAACATTGGCTGATAGACCTGCTCAGAACATCCACTCAAGAAGTGTCAGTTTTTGTCTGGAAAATACAGCTGCAGAGTCAGCAGATCTTCTTTAAGCTTACTCTGTTGTTGCCCGGTGGACGCATCCATATTGACAGACCAATTACAACAATATGGCATGCAAGAGATTTAGGTAGACTTTTAGTTTTAAAACACTTCTTGAAATAACTTTAGGAGAATCTTCCACTGCTATTTGGAAAAAGATTTTTTCTAGGGATTATGAAGAAAATTTAAAATCATGTCAGAATTAAAGATTTTTCTGTTACAGCTGGGACCTCTGAGGCACAAAGAAGGTAATGAGTCACATAACATCACACAGCTGCAGAGAGGACCTGGTCATAAAAAGCCAATATCCTTGTGCTGTAACTGACCTTGTAAGCACCCTTCAGTGCAAAACTGAAAAGGAAAAATTAAAGCATTGTTGAATCACATGAGAAGTGTTCACAGGCTGAATACAGTTGTGATACAGCTGAAATTTTTCTCTGTTCACACTCGTAGACCATCATGGCTGCAGTTCCTTGGCTTCTGTTGTCAGCAAATGGCCCTGATTGTACTTTGTGTCTTAGGGATGGAGCAGCAGCAGGATTTGGGTGAGACAAGGTCTGATCTTGGATCTGAGCTAACTGCATAGTGTAGACATATGTTTTGATTTTCTACGCAGCATGGCAATAAATCAGGAAAGTAGCATTGATGCTACTGGAATAAAATGAATGTAAAGTAACTGTAAACCACTGGTGATTAATACCTCTTTGCCTTTTAACTGCTCTCTCTTTTTTTTTTCCCTTCTGCATCTCATATCTGGACTATATTTTGCTATCACAATGTGGTAGTTCCCTTTCCTGAGGATCCTGAGTTCCAGTCTGTTTTCTGCTACTGCTGTTTTTCTTCTTAAAACTAGAAACTCTGAAGAGTTTTCTGATTACAAAGTAAAACAAAACGCATAACTGTATTTATTTAGAAGACAAATGATTTTTGTTCCACTAGTGAAGAGAAACTAAACACATCAGAGATGAAGTGAAAGCTTATGACAGTGTTGTATTCATGTTCTTTCTATGTAATTTGAACGAATGTGCCTTTTGTGCTGACACAGAGGTTATAAGTATTATAATTAAATGTTGTATTAACATGTGACTATCTCACTATCGTAAACACTACTTGAGTAAGAAAATTTTTCAGGGCTAATCAGTTCAATGGCATTACCTCTAACTCAGTTTATTCTTTTCATATCAGTTCTCCGCGTTTAGCGTTCTTTCCACTATAGCTGTTCTTAAGACTTTAAAGTTACTGTTTGCTTTCCTTTGCTGATCTATTTTATAGTATTGAGAATATTACTGTTTTCTGATTTATGGCAACTAATCCTATGTTAGCTAAGAACTGCTTATATTGACACTAGCACCCTACCATGTTTTCCAAAATACACAGTCCAGACAATTCTTATTGTAGCTTACAACGCATAAGCCAAAAGCAAAAGGAGAGATATTTAATAATTCTCCATTCCCTTTTGCTACTCCTCCATACAGCAAAAAACACCTCAGTAAGGAGCATCTGCACCTCACTCCTACATTTTTAAAATGTTTATTTGAATCTTTTTGAGACTGACAAAACATTTCACATCATTACTTGTTTGAGGAATTTGAGAGAATGGAATAATATCTGCTTACCCAAATAGTAACACCAAATATGCCAATTCTGAAATTGCAGCTTGAGTATTTCCAAGACCAGATCTGGCTTCATGTCTTGAAGATCTGAACAGCCCTTGTGAAGGTCAAACAGAAATCTGAGCTTCATGATGCAGGATCCGGTTCTTATTCCATATGAGAAATACTGAATAATTCAGCTTAAAACAAAATATGTTGTCTTAGTGACTCTGTCTTTCCTTGGGAGTTATTGGGAGACAGTGACCAGCAGACAGCCAAAATAATGTTTATTTGAAAAGTGAGGCTCTCAAAGTGAATTTTTCCTCCTAAGATGTCGTTGAGAAAATAAATTCAGGTTACATAATCCACCAAACTTGTGAGGAACAAATTCTAGTACTTCTAAGAAATTAAGGTCCCAAACTCTGAAAATAGAAAGCACAAAGTGAAAGGCACATCTGTTCAGATTAGAGAGCTTCGACATTCATAGCTTCTTAAAAGTTCAATGGTGGCAAAGAAGGGCACCTAAATACATTCCATTTCACCTCTCAAAGCATGAAGTCACCCCTCAAAATAGCCGAGAAGGCAGATCTTCTATTGAAGAATTAAGCAACCAAATGCTGTATTCTTTTCAAATCTCAGTACACTTCCTTGTTTTTCCTGTGTGTTCAGAGATCTGCTTCTCACACTGAAGTAAAAAAAGAAAACCCACTAAAGAAAACCTCCCAAAAAACAACATCTGAACAAAACCAAACCAATACAGAACAAGGATCTCTACCTCTAAGAAATACAATATTGAACCACATTATACTGTGTTTGAATGTCTCCTACCTTCTGTTGAAGTAATTAACATTGCATAGAGTATTGTGTTTCTTCTTCCACTTACTATATAACACCTGTTAATGGTAATGGAAGTCATAGTTACTTATTAAAGACAAGTAAATCTCTACTCAACCTATGGTTTGTGGTGGAGTGGGTTAAAAACATACAGCAGCCCCAATATTAAATTTCATAGATTTCATCAAGCCTTGTCTTGTTAAAGTCAATTAAAATTTTGTCATTGATTTCCAATGGTGAGAGTGTTCCACAGTACAGATTTTGACTGGGAAAAAAAAAAAAAAAATAAAAAAAATCAATACTATTTTAAGATACTTACTGTTTGAATTCTATTTATTTTTAATTCCCTTGGTTCCTTTACGTAGATCAAAATAAATTCATTCAGAGCACTTTTTGACTGATAGTTTAATGAATGTGATTTAGACATGAGGCAACAGCCTATATCATATGGCACTGCTTTCAGATTTCAAACAATTTCTATTTTATAACCAAGCTGAATTTTAGCACAGCAAAAAGAATAGTCACATGCAATATCATACAAGCCCTGGAATATCAAACAAAATGAAACAGACATGCCAAATATTTTGATAATAGGATTGTTTCTTGTTGTTTTTACATTCTTTTTTTTTTTTTTTTTTTTTTTTTTTTTTTTTTTTGGTGGGACAGGGGTGTTGTCTGTTTTTTCTTTGTGAATACACAATATATAAATACACTTTATATATGTATTCCCTCTCTATATTAGGAAATGATAAAAGTGGGTTGTTTTGAAAGAACATTCAAGAAACTACAGTACAGAAAATCAGAAAATCAGCCTAAAGGCTGAGATGCTGCCTGACTGGTTAGTGCCCAGGATCAATTTCCCGAACAAACATAAAAATCCTTGAAAATATTTGCTTAAGGGACATACTGACATCAAGCAGCTGAATAAGTACTTCACTAAGTTGCTGTGAAATCAAACATGCATTTTTATTTTACAGTGCACTAATTTTCAGATTTACGAAATACTTCAAAAAAAGCATAACATTGTTATGCCTGCTTTTAGTTTACAGGAGATTATCCAGTTCACAACAGCACTGCATCAAACAGGTTGGCTAAGCTGCTACACGGCATTTGGTATGTCAAGATTACTTCAGCTGCTGTATGTTATTATCTATATAGGTTTAGAAAACTAAATGGTAAATTTTAAAACCTGAAGACATTTCTTGTATAAATTTGCTCTTAATCTCTAGAAAAAAGTCAGGTTATTTGCATGTATTGTAAAGTAGAAAGAAATATGCTCACCGGTATTAAATACAGTCTAATATATTTTACATAATTATGTGTGTATCTTGTATTTTAAATAGAGCTCCTCTTGCATGATTTCTCCGCACATTATATACAGTATTCCTTGAAAAGAGAATATATCCAGTGTATTCAGAACACACCTATGCTCCAAATACATGGACTGCTATGAGACGTTAAGGGAGCTGCTTCTTGAAACAGATCACACACTGTTGCTTCTCAACAAAAATTAGGTGGTACCTTAATTAATGCCAAATTGCAGTGGAATTCCACGTAAGCACTTCCGACATTCACTGGTCTGCAGAATGAGTTAATTGAAATCAGTGTTATTACAGTGAAAACCAAATGAACTAATAATGCAGGCACACTTATAAAGAAGTGTTAGTAAGGACAGCAGCAGAACATGTAAGATTGAATACTGTGTGATGAAAGGCATTTCGTGCTCAGCAGGAAGAAGCAAAATTCAGTCTCTGTAGCTCCATGCTTGTAAGTACAGCGTTGGTTATCACCACACAGGTTTCATATTTGAACAAGTCAAATGCACATGTTCTTGCAGATGCAAGTCTTCAGGAGCACTAACTATAGTTTAACTCTCCAGGTGGAGAAACATATTCTGTATGAAGGAGCAATATTTTGTGATAACAATCGGAAGGTCTCCATCTACGGAGTGAGCCTTTCTGGGTTCTTATAATGTTAAAACAGGTCACTGACAGGAGACTGGAAATGGAAAAAGCTCCCAAATCTCCTAGTGTATGCTACCCTGAGTGACACTGCCATGCACCAGACACTGTGGTCTCTAGCTGGAATGAAACTGTGAAATGCAGCAACCTGCCTGTAGCTAATAACTTACTGCTTCATAACCTTCCAAAGATAGCTTGCCTCTGCCTTACTGAGAGCTTTTTGTTCAGACAAAATATGCTGCAACAATTCAATAGTTCATATCTATTACAGATTTAGTAAGATGCGAAAGCGTACATAGTTTTAATTTGATGTAATTATTTTTATGCCTATGACTTGAAAAAAAAACAAACACGGAGATTAATTTATAGTTATTTTGTGGTCTGTGCGAATTGTGTTTACAAATGTTGAAACAACTGTCAGCAAATGTGAAAGTTAAAGCAAGAAAACAGCTTCTCTCTGCTACTCATCTGGTTTGCAAGCAGGAATTATTATTCCAGGTTGTGATCCATGCACATTTCCAGCAGCTCCACTGAAATCACTCAATTCATTCCACATTCAGGGAAAAGAAATAAGAATTTGCCCTCTAGTCTTTGCCTAGTTCTTCACTGTCTCTTTTATTGTCTGCAACTACATGCATATTATACAGTAATTCTCTGGGTGATTAATACAGATTAATGGATAAAACGAGGATTTACTACACCTTACTCCTCAGTAGCTTATCTCTAGCCAAAAATGCCTATACAGCATAATGAAAGTGCGCCCATCTTTATACATGCATCACACACTCAAAGTTTTGTTGTTGCTCTTTGTTGGACAGCATTAAGCACAGGCTTAAACCTGTGTCAGTGACTAGATTCTGTGTTTTCCAGGGCTGGAACACATCACTGCTTTCCCAAATTGATTTTCTGGGTTCTTAGAAGGATGATTCTACTTTCTACTAACATTTGCATGCTACATCAATGTATGTTAAGTCTACATGCAGTATTCCTGTCAAGTTCTCATAGTTCTCCTTGGATTTCAGTGTCTCAATTTACTTTGGACTGACAAACTAAATAATTTTGCATTTTTTTTGGTGTTAAATTTTTATTAGATTACTGCATGCTATTTCAGTGCATTCTAGACAGATAACAAATGTATCTAAGTTGCTATTAAAAAATAAAAATAAAAATAAAAATAAAAATAAAAATAAAAATAAAAATAAAAATAAAAATAAAAATAAAAATAAAAATAAAAATAAAAATAAAAATAAAAATAAAAATAAAAATAAAAATAAAAATAAAAATAAATCCCTTTCCAGTTTTTAATTTAAATGCAATAATTTTGACTTGAAAATTACTGAATAATAGAAACCAAAGTGATCTGTAAAATCAATACCATGACACAGTCTGGTGCCAGGAAACTAACCTACTTATGACCTGGAAGAAATATCCTGTATGGAAAAAGAGTGGTGTCTGACCTGTCTGACCTCAAGATATTTGGAGTCATCCTTTTTAAACAACCAACAAGGATAAAACTCACCATCACCGAGTCAGAGCACTTTTATCAGGGTGTGTGTGTTACAACTTTTACACTTAATTTACAATTTTGAAGATGTAACTAAGAGCTGACACAGGTTTAATCCTAGTATCTGACGTTACCAGATGATGGGGTTCTCTTTCATTCTTGTACTCTGTGTTATTGTAGAAATGGGTAAAATTTCCAATAAATTATAGATTGACCAGTACAAAAGACTCTTCGAAAACCTGTATTCAGTTATCTCCTATTCAAACTTTTAGGTTTCTATTAAGTTCCTTTGAAAACCAGAGAGTGCCCTCTGTTGATCAAAACACATTCCTTTAACAGATTAAAGCTCTTCCACAGAAAATCTCATAGATTAATCTTTTCCAGAGCTTCAGTAAGAAAAATAATGCAAATTCTGAAAAAGAGAAGGTATTCATTTATAAAGACTGACATTAATATAACAAGGTATAAAGAACAATTGTAAAACAGAAAGTGATCTACTGTATTACTGTATATCTACCCATAATCCCTATGATAAAATGAAAGATAAATACCAGGCAATGCTAGTGGAAAGAAATTACTCTCTATGCATATGTGTATGTACATATGTGTTCATTGTTTCTTATGGTCCAAAACATTTCTATAAATATTATTGAAAATAACATTTTGTTTTTTCAAGATTTGATGCAAATAGTGGTGCAAAATGCCAGAGAACACAGAGAGCAGCAAGAATTGCTTTATAGATGGCAGTTACTCAGTCCTCTCATGCTCTCCCAAAAGTCAAAACAGCTGAGTATAGATTTTTGTTTTTGTCTTGTCTCTGCTTGACACAGAAAAACTGATATTTGCTGATGAATCTCTGGAACTAACTCCCAGCAAGTCCAGGTAAAACAGTATATTATCAGGTTTGTCATTGTTGTTGTTTGTTTGTTTTCTGAGCAAGAATTCTTAGAAGGGTGAGTATAGGGGATTTATTTCATCTTATTTCCTTTTTCATTTGTTAATTTATTGGCTGAGTGAAAGCACTTTCACAAGGACTGTTTCATATGTTCTTTGGTTGAGGATGTTGATACTGAAAGAGAGATTTGCATTAAAAAAAAATTATAAAATAATGAATTCTCATATATATTATTCAAATGCCCAAAATAGAATCACACTCCATCATGAATGTTGAGTTAAATAATAGCAGATATTTAATATGTTACTTAATTAAATAGCTCAATTTATCTTGTGCCTCTATGATTGTACAAATAACTATTCACTTGAAGAAGTAGTTGGTCTGTGCTATTTTGTAACGAAGGAGGAACATTTTTGATTCTTCTGCAACCATTTGAAGACATAGTAAAAAAAAAAGAATAATTGTGTAACCTAATTTCTTTTACTGTATTATGACTCCAATACTTTTCTAATGCTGAACATCTGTGTATTCAGCAATATGGGGGGTACATATAAAAACACACACAAAAGAAACATACCTTTGAAGTAGAATAAATTTCTGGCAGATGTGAACAGAAAATGTTGCACTAACATTTATTTCCTAATATCAAATATCTAAACATCATTCAAAAGTCTGTAAATTAAAGAGGAAAAATACAGAAATTGCATTCTTCAATAATATGGCCTCCTGCTTTCATTATTTTTATTCACCTAGTGTGATTTTTTTCTAATGTTATAATTAAAACATATATTCATGAAACTGAGGTTTTATTAAATTGAGAATATGGTAATACACAATCTTTTAAAGTACATTCATCATACCGTTTTTGCATATAATCTTGTTTTTGTCAGGCCCGTAGATTAAATCTGTTTTAGCTGTGAACAGAAACATCTCAACATCTAAAATACATTTTTGTGGAGGGAAAAAAAAAAAAAAAAATGAAAAGAGGAAGAAAACAGAACAAATGTCAAAAGAAAAACATGAGATTTTAATACTAGTGTTCTGTAAGCACTCACAGACATTTTCATTTATTTTCTTTGAAATCTTAATGATTCTACAGTCTCATATACACTTTGGTAAGTATCATTGAAAAATAAGCTAAATGTTAAAAATAATATTTAGAACATACATTAAAAGGTTAATATATTAATATTTATAGCATTTTTTTAGAAGAGAAGTCTCTATTTCATGAAAAATAATACACTATTACATCACCTGGGTGGAAGAAAGAAATGCTCTGGAGTGTGTATATGTAAATAAGTCTCCATTGGCTTACTAAAATAATCTTTAAAATCTACCTCAAAAATAATGGAATTAATGTGTAGAAATCACTTTCAAGACTGAAGATTCTAATTGCAGAATATTCCCATGACAACCCCAAATGTTATATCCTGTGTTTTCTATCCTTTCCAACAGCCACAAGAGGGCACTCTGCTGTTATAACTCTGTGCAACTCTTACCTACAGTTTATAGCGGCGCGACTTTACAAGTAATATTAAACTATTTTCCCATTTCCAAGAAAGGAAAATAATTTTAATCACTGATTATAATGAAATTATGAAGTTACTGAACCAAAATCCTTAATGTGTGTCTCTACTTTCACAACTTTCCTCACTCAATTAACGTCAATCAATGTATCTCCATTGTCATAGCACTACTGCCGCAGTCACAAACACAGAGTTGCATATGATACATCTAAAAAGACAATTGAGGAGGGTTATTTAGTTATTTATTTATTTAGAGAGAGATTGAACTCTGGGTCAGCATTAAACAGGAGATTCACTCTTCTGAGTCTCGCTGAAATGAAATATTACTGTATTGTATTACATGCATTACTTATATTACTTATATTGCCTTCTGCAGCTCTGCATCTGTTCTATTAGTCATTTCAGATATGATATGTAGCTAACCAAACATGACACATTTTTAATATAGGTTTTCTGCCATACATAATTAGTAAGGACTGTTAACAAAAGTTAATAGGTATAACTCTAAGCTAGACAAGAAGACTACTTTGTTATCCAATACTGAAGACTATACATATCTTTATACTACACAAGACAAATCTACCTAGGTTTCCAAGTACAATTTCCAGGAAGAAGAATAAAAGAGCTGTCCAGGAAAAGCATGAGTCACAGTGTTTTTGTGCCAATGCACTAGAAAGCATTACCACTTTTCAGAAGCATGGAATGCTTTTACCTGGGAGCCACATCCCAGAGAGCAAATGGATGCTGGCATCTTCCAAGTCTCCAGCCTTCATCCTTTTTGCCAGCCAGTCTCCATCTGAATGGCCTTTATCCATGCTTTATCATGCTCTTATCAAGCAAGCTCTGCTCCATACTAAGTCCTGGCATGCAGTGTACAACATGAAGTTGAATAGTGTTCACTCCGTGTTTATGGTTTATCTGTGGCATATTTTAGATGTTTACCACCTTTGAACCAAAATTCAGTTTGAAGATTCAAGACAGCGAGTAGGTTCTCCCCACAGAGTCACTCCCCCCTCCAAGATGCTTTCCACACCAACTAAGGCTCTGGTGTTAGTGGATCTCCTTTTTCAACCTTAAATTGCATAAAGTTCAATCTCGAGTTACATTCCTCAACAAGGCAGACTAGGTTCTGCATGCAAGAATTTCTGGCACAAACTGTTAGAACAGCACCCTATGGAGATCAGAAGGTGTAGGAAGGGATTTTATAAAACAGCGACAACCAACCAAGAATAATGGATTTGATAACATAACCAGTGTTTTCCACGTGACAGCAGCACATCAGTGATTGTTATTTAAGAATGTTATTTGAGACCTCAAGTGTTTACAGACTATTGAAAGTAAAGTATGATTCCTTTGCATAACTCCCACAATGATTGTACCCTCCTGTTCACTGTATGAAAAGAGAAAAATGTACCACAATTTTCACTGTCGTGTTAGTTTTATACCTGTGATCAAATCAATTGTAAGAGAAAGAATTAAAAGCACACTCATTCAAAAAATGGAATGCAAAGAGGTATCCATCCCCTGACTCTACCACAGTCATTGCAGATGTGCATTAGGCTAATATTCCTGTAAAGCATTTCACATAACTAGTAAAGTAAAGTAGGATATTTTCCCTGGAGAAAATAAATTATGGTTTTGATTTGGTTTGGGGCAGATTTAGAGCATTAAGTATAGTTTTAGCATCAAAGCAGTTAGAAGGTCAAAACATGACAATGGTTGCTGTGTATAAGCTAGACTCATCCAGATGTTCCTCTCTGCCTCTCTGTAATTACATGTGATCACTCACTACCCAGCAAGTCAACCATGGCAGGAGGTGACACGAGCCCAGTGCTTCCACTGGTAGTGGTAGCTGTGGAGATGAAGTCTCTCCAACTGCCCACGCAAATCAGCAGCTGTGTGCTGGATGTTATCACATGTTGGCAATGCGTTGTCAGCCAGCTGCTGTCCCAGCCTGGTATCTGTGTTCCTCTAATTTTAAAAGTGACCTTTCTCTGAATTATAGATAACAGACAACAAGTAACCTGCATATGTGTAATTAAATAGGAGCAGCTATGGAACTAAAGGCAGCCAGTGCTTGCAGAGGGAATAGAGTATGATTTGATCTTCTGAAAGGTCACACTGAAGCCTAAGTGCCTTTTCCTTTACCTTGCTCATAGAACACACAACTGGAGGCTTGATTTCCTTCATTGTAAAGCTCATCACCTGCACTGGGTGGGGAGGAATTTCCACTGAGCTATTACCACTTCTGTTTAGGTATGACTTTGTATTCTTTGCTAACTAAATTATCTGGAAAGGGAAGGCCTTCAGCAATAACTGCATGGTGAGTGGTTACTGTTGGAAGGTGTATGCTTAGTCTGATGGACCAGATTGTTACTTAGACAATCCAGTCTCTTGTTTGAAACTAGAAACTACAAAGTTGAAAATTGCTCCTGACTCTAAGTAATGAAAACACAGAATATTCTATTCATGCTGAATCCATCAAAGGGTAAAAGTGTATTAAGTCTCAAGTCAAGCGACTTCCCAATTAGCCAGCCAGGGCTGTATTCATGAAAAATGCAAATTACAGTTGAGTGATGATATCTTGAATGTGTTACTGTTTTGCAGCCTCAGACTCTTTAGCAAGAATGTTAGTAATAAATAATCCTTCTGAGTGCTCACACTGTGAAATTGCTTGCTGTTGTGAATACATCTCTTCTCTATCTGCAGGTGCAGCAGTGAAAGTACAGGCTCTGTTAATCAGCCCTAAAGTGGCTAAATAGGAAAGAAGGGAAGATACTTTCTGTCAATGTTTTCCTGTAAACACAGCAAATCTGGACGACGTGTTATGTTCAGGAACTCAACAGTGCAGCTGGACACAGGTGGGATGTGTCAGATACCGCTTCCTCTGCTATAAGCCCCCTGCTCCTCTCCTGTCTTTCTGAAAGGTTTTCACTTGATTCAGGAAAGAATAGTGGCTTTTTTTTTTTTTTTTTGGAGTGAGGAGGGAAAGGCGTTATCACATAGCTACATGCAAAGGGACCAACCCTACAAGTTCTAGGTAGTCTTTCCCAGTAGGCAGCTCATTATGCCTCTCTTCAGAGGTACTGACATGCCAGCCTTGAAATGTAGGTGTGCTTATGGTCTACATGCATTACTTCTTGGAGAAAAAAGTTCTTTTTTTTTGTCACTTCTGGTATCCATTTTATGCTTTGGTCTTCTGTAACGTATTTAAGTACTTTAAATTTCAGGCATTTAAATCATGTTCACTGGCCACATTTGCATGCTAAATTTCAGATTACGCATTGTATAATTGCATTTTAAAACTGTGTCTAGCAGACCTTTCAGAAGTAATTCACAGATACCCTGGGGAGTTGCAGACTACCCCAGACAATGTCTGTATCCCCTGTTATACTGTTTATTTTCTCCTTTAGAGAAAGGGGGTCATGCAGAACTTAGAGTCAATCTAATTCATGTTGCAATAACTTACATTACACGCAAAATACTGTGAATATATATATAGTTGAGAAAAAGTTTTATGCAAGTATTTTTGTCTTTATTTCCTTCAATTGGTAATATCTGTATAACTTTCCATTTAGTTTTACACCATTGTCTAACCCATACCCTCTTGTCTTGTGCTTGCTTTCAAAGCTGTCAAAGTGTACCCTGTGCGGCTGCATAATGAGTGTCAAGCTGTTTGACAAGAGAAGTCTTACAGGCTTATAAGGAACAATACAGCTTAGGAAGGCATATTCCAGTGTCTCTGTATTTTCCAGTTTTATATCAGAAAAGTTGTATATAATTTGCACATTACTGTATATATCACCATTTTCTTTTTACATGAGAATCTTCACCTAGATTGCTAATATAGGCTATATGCTGGACAGGTCAGGTTTCTTCCTTCCAGATTTAGTAGAAGAGCAGATGACCTTGATGCAACCACAAGTTGTTTCTTCACTTTCTGGAGGGAGAGAGGGCTATTTGAAAAAGTCTTGGCAAAAGGCACAAGGATTTTGAAATACATGTTAGTTCTTCTGGCTCTTACATGTTCCACTTGGTAGCTCTGTTCTATAGTTCCTGCAGAGTAATATGGGGGTGATAATTTCAGAAGCCTTGCACATAGGTCTGATTTCTTTTACTCAGCTTCATGAAATTCTCTGAGAATATTGATGGTGTCAGTAAAATAGAAGAGTTTTTTCCTCTCTTTCTATCGTTATTTTGCCTGTTAATCACAGTGCTTTAATACAAATAATTTACATTCACTAAAAATAAGGAAAATAATTGAATATTTTGCAATTAATATCACTTTCTGTTTGCCAAAATCCCAGCAATCAATCCTCACACATACAAAAATCATTTGTCAAATCTATGACAGTTATGAAATGAGAAATCACTTATCTTTCACATGGTTATTGTTACTCATTTAAAACACTTCTGTCAGTTGTATGCAATAACATCTCATGCCTATATTTACTGTAGTGAAAGAAAAAAACAAACTAAATTATCTACATTTCTATTATCTCAAGATCTGTGGTGTTTTGGTTTTTTTTTCCCAACCTTCTTATTAAGCAGAATAGGTCTGATTTAGCTGCAAGGTTAGATATGTTCATCAGAACACTTACTGTGGCAATAGAAGTTGCATGTACTTTTAGCCAGTGCTATCTTATTTTTCAAGTAATGCCAAGATAGTTCTTCCCTGTTGAGGTGCTTTGTTTTGACAAAGTTACAGAACTGAAATATTAACAGCTCTTTTGTACATTCATAAAATTTTGAGACAGTTTTAAGTCTGATATTACAGGTATGACTTCACTGCACTGCACTGACCTCATTTTCAGGTAGTGAATTCCACTGTAACTTCATTAACTGCTGGCTTCAGCTGACTTAAGCTTCTGTTTTCAGTTTATGATCTGATGTCTAAGCAAGGATGGACTGTTTCTGAGACTTCGAGAAAAGCTAAATAACATTGTCATGAGATTAAAATCTATTTTGCAGACACTGACATCTTCAATGGAAGATATGAGGAGACAAATTGAAAAGAGCTGAAAATCACAGTGATATAGAATACTGAGTCAAAATTAACTTTGTGCTGTATCAGATTTAACCTACACACTACAAAATATTTTCTTCTTTGACAGAGATGAGAAAAGGAATATGATAGTATTTCAGAATAAACTCTTGTAGATCCATGTGGTTAGGAAGCCACCGTAATCAACCCATGGCAACTGAGTTTCAATAACATACAAATTTAATTGAGTGGAAATCACGTAAGTCTATATCAAAGGTTAAGGTACCAAAAGAGTTTCATTCTAAAGGGGGTATGGTTTTAAACTGAGACAGGGGAGGTTTAGGTTAGATATAGGAGGAAGTTTTTCATTCAGAGGGTGGTGATGCATGTGAACAGGCTGCCCAAGGAGGCTGTGGATGCCTCATCCCTGGAGGCATTCAAGGCCAGGCTGGATGTGGCTCTAGGCAGCCTGGTCTGGCGGCTGGCAACCCTGCACATAGCAGGGGGGTTGAAACTAGATGATCTTTGAAGTCCTTTTCAACCCAGGCCATTCTGTGATTCCATAATGCATTTCACCATTTAACAGTATTAAAATGTGGGTTGGCCTTAATATTTATATGCTAATTGTTCTTCTGAATGATGTATTTCCTATGCCATTTGCAATGAAACTTGGTCATATTCCCTGTGGAAAAAAAAAAAAAAGAGAATAAAAATTTTATATATTTTTTCTTCAAACAGATTACTTCACTGCTTTTTCCATTAGCATTCACAGGAGCAGAGGCATCTTTTCAGAAGAACTGGAGGTTTGTGGCCAACAATCTACAATAAAAGCATTGATTAACTGAGGAAAGCAAAATTTAAAGATATTAAAAACTGGTTTCTTCTAGAGGCATTTCTTTGGCTACTTTACAAATCATCTGAGGAAAGTAATCTATTTTCAGTGATTTCTTTCTTAAGAAAGTATTCCCATACTTACTTAAAAATGTTTTTGAAGCAAGAGGAAGCGGAGAGGAAATCTACAGATATTGTCAACACTCCATTTCAAAGACATGAAGATAATGAAAGGAAATATTGCTGCCTTCTGTCAAACATTTTTTTATATATATTATTTGTTTGTTTTTTAATTAATAGCAGTTTTTATCACCTTGAAGAACTTCCGGAGGTGTAGCTGATTGTCTACATTTCTAAGGTACTAAAAGTTCTGGTAGGACACACAAAAGACAAAGTTTTGTCAACCTCACAAGGAATGTGTGGAGGCTGGAAGAGATATATCTGAGAACGTGACTGGTTTATACTCATTTAAACAGCTAACTCTTGAGTGCCTCACTGTTACTGCAGCTAACATTAGAGTCTCACAACATTTAAATCACATTCCTTTTTTACTACTGCTGTTTTAATCAGTCTTGCTTAAGATCTGTCTGCACCAGAAAGTTGGAATGAAATACACAAGGCTTTGGGTTTCTAATGGAAAACATCAACCTCCACTTGATATTATTATTTTTGAAACTAGATGACGCTAACATTTAAAAAATCAGTGAGGATATCTCTACATTTCATTGAATGTGAGACACAAAAATCTCTCTGTTTACTCTCTTTCTTGACCAAAAATCACACTTTGTCAAAATGAAACCAAATCAAAATGATTTTATTCTGTTGCTGAATTCCTATAGGATTTTATATTTAGCCTCTGTAGTTTGCAGATGAAGTTACACTGCTTTAGGTTTTCTCAGTAATGTATTTACAGCGTACACCATACAGTAGATTCCTCTCTATTTGCAGATTATTCATTCCTAAAAGGAAGAGCTTTTTCATAATATTTGTTAGCTCTTCTTACATATATGTGCGTGTATGTGTGTGTGTAAAGTAATTTGCAGAGAATGATGATGCAGGCAGATGTGTACAACAGGCCCAGTGGTGCAATTTCAGATTTTTGCATTTCATTATTTTAGTCAGTGTGCTAACCAAATGGACCACAGCATTTAACAGCAATATTTCATATCACTGAAATTCCTGTCAACATATTCAACAAGATTTAAACCAAATTTTCAGTAACTTGCATGAAAAGTTAAGCTTGAAGGATTCTAATGTCCTCTAAATTATTTCTTACTGGAGAGAAACACATTCAAAATACCGGGAAGTTAGTTACATATAAAGAGTAAAACAGGCTGACCAATCCTAAGTAACCTTGAAACTGATTAAGTTTGCCATCCAGACACTGAAAAAAAATGAATCTTCCAGTTGCATCCTGAAAATGGAAGCATTTACTCATTACTCACTCCTTGGAAATACAAATGATGGGTTTTGAATCATTCAGTCTTATATCCATGAATTCAGTTCAGACTTTTCCCCCTCAGGTCTAGCTCCAATATGTCATGAACTCAATAACCTGATAAAAATCATCTACATCACCAGTATTTTCATGAACAGCTGTCAAGAATGTGGAAATTCAACAGAGGATTTCAATTTGTAGAAACGATAATTTCCTTACAGACTGTTTCTTTCATGTACAACAGTATTGGGTAACGTGTATGCATGAGTATTTACTTAAATACATCTGACCTATGATAATGACCTATGGCTATTTAGAGTCTCCTAACCACAATGTGTAGCTTACAGGTTAGAAATCCAGTTTTACTGCCCTTCAAATTGAATTCAGATTATATCTATAAACAGTACTAACGTCTCCATACTTTTAAATTTAAGTTAAATTCCTATTTTCTATATTTTTACATTGTCACTTTCTGTAAGAGATAGCAAAAAGTTTCTGTGTAATTAAGCTTTCACACCTCTCTTGCCCTTCTGGCTACAATTAAGGTGCAGAAAAAAAAAAAAGAAAAAAAAAAGCCTCTATGTGGGGTTAGTGTCATGAAACTCTGGGACCCCATTGTCATCCGTAAAATGGATGACCTGCAGAGATCAACTGGTATGTCACATACACAGCTACGCTTTCTTCTCCATTAGTAAAGCAACTTCAGTAGGATGAATTTATTTAATCTCTAAGCAGCACAGCAAGGCTCACAGCAAAATCTTCCAGTGAGTCTGAAAGAGATTCCAAAGTTCAATTTTGGGCTGTGAATATATGAAATGGAAAGGATTCCAGGTGATCCAACAGAGATTTCATCATTTTGAAGCCACCCACAGTTATATTTCTGGAGTCAAATATTTGACTTGTGATCTGTACAACACATAAAATACTTAATATATGCTCTGTTTTTTTAAGGCAGCTCATAAATTTATTGCAGTCTTATGGCATACCATTCAGATTGATTTATGGGGCACAGCTCAGATTTTTTATAGCTGAATTACCAAGCACAAACCAGGTACACCATCCCATTAAAAATGAATTTACTATGGGAACTGCACATTGAAAGTTAAATAATGGCTTGATTTTCAAGCTGGAACTGAAATATTTGCTTTTCTGCCAACTAATCCAAAACAGTCTATGAATAATTACATTACTTTTGCTTTCAAAATGTTATTTATTTTCACTGAAGGTCATAGTCTTTGGGGAAAAAAAGGTAGAATAATGAGCATTACTTTACATAACCTGACCCACAGTGTCACTACTATCACACCTTTTCACTGAAGGGTATGTCTACCCAGGAAAAAGAATTCAGTTATGCTGTTGTTTTCTTAAGAGCTGCATTCAATTTATTTTAAAAGATATTTTATATAGGTATACATATGTAGTCATGAATAGCTGCAGTACATATAAACTGAGATTTTACAAATGAGTTTCAGATTAGTAAAATATAGAACAAAAACATTCTTAATCCCAGAGCACATCATCACAAATTATGCTTAGCTTACATTTCTTAATAAGTAATGTTAGTAAATATCTAAAAAAAATGATGTGGTTCTTTTTTTCACATTCTTTCTTCCACCTGTCTGATACTATCATAAACTCAGCAGTAGAGACCTTTAAGGGAAAAATAAATGACCATAACAGAATGTGGAATGTTATAAGAATGACCCAGTGTAATTATTTCTCAATGTTTCTGTACTGCAATCTATGAGGATAAATACAAATACCTCAGAAAAGCGAAAATACATGATCCCACCCTTCCCATCCAGTACAGACTCCATTTTTATTTCTAAACTTTTCTGAGCGTTAACTTTATGATTTGTATAAGATTAAAGAGAACTTTTAAAAGACTCCATACAGAATTTTTTTCATCATGTGATATAGAAACTTCACATTACAAGAAACAATTAAAATAAAAACCATCAGATACAGTCGTATAGTTATGCCTATTTTAACTTTTTTTAAGATTAAAGGTAAATGAATCTCTTCTCCTTCCCATTCTCAGCTATTGGTAATTATTTATTTGGAGGGCATTCTGAAGCTGTGAACAAGTTCTGAGAATAAATGAGAATTTAAACTTTTCAGTCCATACTGCCAGGTGAAGAGACCAGTTGACAGAGGCTATGTTGTGAATCTTGCCCAACATACTTATTCACATCTTGTGAACTGAAAAGAAGTCCCTGACTTTCATATAGGGCCACACTTTTTTTTGTTCACATGAAGCCTTGCAAGAACAGAGAAACTCATTAGGTGGCTATGTTTACCATAATGCATATGCAGTAGTGTATGGGAAATTGATAATCACAGCCTGAACCTTTGATTAATCAGCTGAGGCAAGTGTTGGGTCAGCTGGGGGAGCGCAGGTGAGAGTAATTTAGTTGTGCTCCCAGAAGGGGTGGAGCTTGACTCCATCTCCTCTAGACCTCATTTAAGGGCTGACCACCACTAAGGCAGCTTCTCTTGGAGATTGTCTCAGTGGTTCCCTGCAGACTGAAGGCTTCCATTGGGTGAATTTTTCCTGTAAATAACATTTTGGGTATTTACAATTACCATCTTTCCATTATTGTCACTGTACAAGTATGTATTTTAATTTGGTTTGGTTTTCCTCTGCAGACTCTCTCCTTTAATCTGTTTATTGTTGTTGTTTTGTTTTAAGGTACAGAGGTTCATTTATCTGTATGTGACCTAAATTCCAATACCACAAACTCTTCCTTCTTCTCTTTTAAGCACATGGTACTTGTTGACAGCTTACCAAGGGAAGCAGGTGCAGGTTGAATGCAAGAGGACAAGTTTCCTTCCCTGACTGGAGAGATAGAACTGAATTATACTGAAACTGCATAGAGCCTATAGTCAAGTGAGTGAGATTCTTATGTATTCTTGTTGTGCCCTTTGGATGAAGTGCTTACAAACCACAGGAGTGGTTTTCTCTATCTAAGGCATAATTCTAGTTTTGTATGTAGAGGAAAGCAATAGGTATGCTGTGTGGAAAGATCAAGTGTAATTTTTTGTGAGTTTTGTCACATTTGAAAGAATCATATTAAGAAAATGCAGAATCAACGTTTCCTGATCAAATCATGACATACTTCATTTAAAATTTCCTCATTTTTGCCTAGAGTCATTATGTCCAGCTGTGTTTTTGGAGAAGGTTCTAGATCACTCAGGGCTGTGGTCCTACTGCCAGGTATTGTACTGCCAAAAAGAACTTTTTCTTAATCAACTTTCTAAGGCAGGGCATGGAATATAATCTCTGCTTGGCAATCAGTATCTTATTTTGAAAGGAGGCCAAAAGCTAAAATAATTTTATGATATAAGACTTGAGAAGAGGAAGCTACTTGGCAGTGAGCTCCATGCAAAGACCCATCTGCCTCTAGCTTCAAGTAAAAAAAAACAAAACAAAACAAAAAAAAACCCAAAACATTTACAAAAAATGTCATGTCCATGCAAAATAATGAATGTTTCTACCTCGCCAATTTAATAGTACTTGACAGTAGTTTCCCAGTAATGGATAATAGCTGGTAATAATCATTTTAAGGTACAATTGGAATAAAAACAAGACTTTAATCTGGCACATGTGACAGATTATGGTAGATATTATTTATTAATCATGTTGTCAAACATCATGATTGGCTAGAGGTGTAGTACATGATGTAAAAGATGCACAGATGTGAATTATTTCGTACCTTATTTTCTAGCTTTCCAAGTGTGCTGACAAGTAACTTTTAAATGTAATTAGCCTTTTTAGAAATACTAATTGCTTAATTTTTATTTCCTAAGCAATTAATGACATCAAATGAATTAAATTCAATAATCAACACAAGGTACATTGGTACTTATAATTTATGACAGTTTAGGTGTTAGGCATTGTTACTGTGCATTCTTTTCTGGTTATGAAATACTTTGTATAGACAGAAATTGCAAATGAATCTTTCATAATGCTTAATAATTGTCATCTGAGCCGTCTATCTGTTGAACCTGATGATTTATTGGGGACTTTAGGGCCCAAAGAATAAAGGCTCTACTGATTGTCAGTCAATGAGCTTAAGTAAGTAATGTATGTTAATCTGCTGAAGGTCAGAGATCACACTTATGACCATGGAAATAAAGGGTTAATTTGTGCTTTATTTTCTAAACTTCCATTTCCAGGGCCTGCACAAACACTGAGGTGGAAATACCAAAGAACAGCTATTGGGAGAGGAGGGAGGAGAATGTCTTTGGGAAAAACTGATATAGTGTTCAATAAAAATAGGATAGCAGATTTTTACATGTCCAAAGTTAGAAAGGGCTTTCTGGTACTTCATCTTGTCTTTGTACCTCTGCTCATACAAACACTACCCTGAAATAAGCTGTAAAATATACTTTAATGAAGTATATATAAAAAGAATTACATATGTAATTACTAATCCCAAATATCAGTCTAGCTCACTTTCCATCGTGAGCCTGTAACAATCTTCCTTTTCAAATTTTCTATTTCCTTACCATGAGAAGAAAGGTCAACTCAAGCAGCAAAAGATAATGGACACAGAATTCAGGACACAGAATTTATGTTTAGAAAATGAACAGCTTGCCTTTGGAGAATTAATATGAAACAGCCAAATTGCTTAAGAAAGAGATTATTTTGCCTATTCACCTTTCTTCCTGGTATCTTTTGCTAGATATTTTCCTAGAATGATCCATCTTTGCAAATTTCAGTTCATTCTCAAAGCAGCAGCCAAGGATTACTCATGTGGTCAGCACTGATGCAGCTCAATTTTACACGCATGTCTACCAGTCATGTGAGAAAGAACTCCTCTGTTTTGGGATGTGCCAAGTATCAGTACTTCTAGGTATCTTGTTTGCTGATTTGAAAATGAACCCGGTAATCATCACTAACAAGGGGTAGAGAAGGAGGAGGAAAATTATTGCACTACTTCACAAATCTCTGTTCCTAAATCAGAGGAAGAGGGTGACTGCTTTCTTTGTTAAATTTTCCAATTATACTTTTGACTCTCACTTCATAAACTGGCAGAACAGACCCACATCTTATCTGTTTTCATTTGCTACTGTCTCTTTGGTTATTTTTCCTTACATGCAATTCATATCCTATAAAGCATTTCCCAAGAGGTAGAAACTGTTAACAGCACAGCCTAAGCACAATCAATAAAAAGTGGTAAATGCTTCCCTAAATTAATAATTCTGCTTATTAATTAGAAAAACAAAACAAAAACAAAAATCTTCTTGAAGTCTTTTTCTTTTTTTATATGAAAGTGAATTCTTCTCTGCTTTAGTTTACTTGAAGTCAAAGAAATGCTCTTTTCCTGTCATCCCAACTCTGTCATCAGTGTAGCAGTGGATTTCTTTCCAGCACCATGGAGAGTGCTTCCATTAGCCCTGAGGGGCATCCCTCCAATTCCTATGCATGAAGGAATATATTTTAAGTAAAAAAGTATTTACAAGGAATAAAATTAGATGTACAAACGTGTATGTATGTGTATGTTTATTCATCTTCTTAAGCTGAAGACAAGATAGGTGAGTGTGCTAATGATTTATGAGTGAAATTTCCCTCAGGGAAATGTTTTATTTTTCTGAATTTCTGCATACACTTCATTGTTGTTACTCTTTGTCTGCAATGGAAAGAATGGTTTACTGTCATGGGTTAACTGAAAATCTACCTGCATCTGTGGCAAAGGGGGGGGTGAGTCCAGCTCCAAAGTGGGCCCCGCAGGGCCCTAGGCCAATGTGAAAAGTTAATTAGGAAAAGAAAACAGCAACAACAATCTAAGGAGGCATGCTTATTTACTAAATACTATGTCAAAATACAGCATAACACAATATGATATAATATAATTGAAATTAAGCTAATGAATCAGGCAAAATAGGAGAGAGAATGAGTCCCAAAACCGAGAAGCCTACTGTAATTCTAGGTGAAACGGCAGAATGTTCCCACAGGCTCTTCTGGATGCCAGAACTGAAAAGAACATCAGTCCAGCCTGGGAGTGGGATAATATAGTGTCCAGGTCCCGTGACTTATCTCTGACCGTGATGTTCTGTGGGATATGTAGTCTTCTTCTGTAAGTTTCTTCTGTAAGTTGCACATTCGCTAAAATTATTCATGCTTTATATGATGTTATGATGTGGAATACTACTAGCAAAATTATAAAACCATTACATTTACTTAAGAATAGACACACCAGTTTTATGGATTTTTTTGAAATAATACCCTGAAATAGAAATATAAACGCTTTTATAACAGAAAAATTTCTCCAAGTCATCCTTTCCTTGCGCTGATGACTGCATAGAGACACTTTGCCTGCCACATACCTTTGTTTGTATTATTTGTATTGTTTACATCTTTCATTCATGGTTATGCAACTTTCTTGTGGCAACAGCAGCAATTGGCCACATGGACAGAATTTTACAGGAAGTATTATGTTTTTACTTCACTATACTGGACAGACCTCTTTTAATATCACTAACAACGCTGTAGATCCCAGCATGAAAATGTTTGTTTGAAAATTTTATGAGTAAAATAAAAATGGGCTCTGGAATCTGTTTCATTTTTGTGGATACATTTCCCAAACAATTTTCCTAATGAAGTTCTTTTAGGTAGTTTTAAATACTCTGTACTGCAATGATAATATAGCCCTAAAAACATGAAAATATGTGTGTGTGTTAGGAGGTGTGTTCAACAAAGTACAATGAGTTTTAAGTCATATAGTTCATATCACTTTTCTTCTTGCTGTTCCACTGTGATGATTATTTTCAGTGCTGAAATGGCCCCTGCTTTTCAATGTTTTATGAAAACAAATTAGTCAAAGCCAATGGAATTCCTCTCAATACCTAATCAGAAAATAAACCCAGACAAAATCTTACAAGAAGTGTTGGTCCACACTGTCATGCAGTGTTGAAATTGCTTTTGGCATTCTCATAAATGTGATTATACTCATAAAGAGAAATACAAGGCTTTTTTTTAATTCCTCGATGTCATTTTTATCTCATATGTTCCAGACAATATATATTTCAGCAGATATTATTCCTTAAGAGAAAGCACTCTGAGCAGAATATAATTGATTTACTAGTTAGGTGTCAAATGGCTGATTATTGAGAAACACGCACACACAAATGCTAATTCTGGGAAAAAAATGCCACTGTCAAAAGAAGAACAGTTTAAAAAAAATAAAAAAATAGCAAGTCTGAAAAAAATCTTCATTGTTTGTGTGTAACATAGCAAAATGCAGTGCATTGAAAAACATGTATTATATATAAATTGATTAGAATGCGTATGAAGGTTGAATGAAAGAACCACTTTACAACTGTCCTAGCATTCTTCCTCTGTATGTATAAGAGTGGATGCATCCATGCATAAAATATTCTTTTGTAATAAGGATAGAAAATCACAGATATTAGTTACAGGTTATTAGTGATTTGAAAGGTAAGGTGTAACACTGGACTCTAACGGTGGCTGCAGAAAACATTTTTGAGGAGAAAAAAAATAATTAAAAAAGAGAACACTAAAAGACAGCAAATATGAAAAAACTCCAAAAGAATACCAGAAGGTCCAGATCCATTTCTAAAATCTTGAGCAAAAAAACACTTCATAGTTGCTGGCATTAAGGAAATGCTATAGAGCTTGAGGAAGCCTAATCCCTCTATAAAAGGCAGTCTCAAAGGGATGAAACTTGCTAAAAGATTAGATGTAATCTGAGTTTTAGGCCAGAAATCCATTTGTAACAGGATTCCCTTTTACAGTTTACACAATTTAATATTATTGATTTGGGCGTTACAGTGCCCAAAAGCATGTCACCTATTTGAAGAGCTCTGTAATTCCTTTAGTAAGATGACTGACTGTGAAGAAGCCCTTTCCCCCTGTGATAACTGACCCAGAGGATATTACTGACTTCAAAGAGAAGGCACAGATATAATTTTTCCCCTATAAAAGCAGTTTACATAGAAGAGAGAACACAACCTCACTTTAGGAGTGTATATAATTAGGAAATATATTGATTTAATATATATACTTATGAATAACCTTTCTTTTTCTGAAATAATTCTTCTTGCTTCTTACAACTATGTTCACAATTGAATGTTTTTGTTTTTCAGAAAGCAAATAATAAAATATAGCTAAGGATGTGAATTAATTAGTGGAAATTCAAAGTAGAGATTTAATTATTTAAAAAGATTTTACTTTAAAAGTGAAAAGTTTTATATTAGGATGATTTCTTCTTAAAGAAAATCCTCAAAATTAGTCATTAGTTAGAATCTTTCTATGTTTAAGGTAGTTGCAACAAGGTTAACACCATCTGCAAAGATCTGCAGTATCTGTCATTCCATTTATTACTTATTGATACTGTCTTTCATCACATTCATCTCTTGAATATACTAAATTTGAATGAAATTAATTACAATTAAGAACACAAGATTTCTGCTACAGTTGAAGAGCACTACACAATTTCAGGTTATTAATCTTACATTTCAGATTTTTATGTGGAAGGGATTTAATTCCAGATTTACGCCAGAGAATAATTGCAAAAACACAGCATAAGTAATTTTCATCTACATACTAACACATTCTGGCTCTAAATCTCATCATAAATACTGTATTTATTATATGTAATTCACAAAACTACACAGCAAGTAAATTTTCCAGTGGCAAAGCGCATTAAAATGCTTTCTGTATAACTTTATTTTAAAGGCACATTAATAAGACATTTTGCTACTGTCAAATAATGCTTCCAGGACTATAGCCATTTCAGGAAAAAAGACAGTATAATTTCAAAAGGCCATATTTTTCATTTTAACAAGTGTTAAAGATTATATTAGTATTATGCTACAAGTTGTTGACTTTAAGGGACACAATCCTCAACTAAGTGTTCTCCATCATCACTGTGGTGATAGTAACTTTGAAATCTGATCGTTCTGGGATTGAAGTGAACAAAACTCCTCATTTCACCATAAGCTCTGTAACCTGGCTTGGTTTTTGATCCTCTCCACAGTGAGGCAGAAAATCTCTCTATTTCCTTTAGAAAAATGGTTTTCAAACAAACGCACAAGAAAAAGCCGTGTTTCACAGCAGCCTTGGTTGTTAAAATGAGTTGCTTTATATTTCGGCGGTTCCTGTAATTTTTCAGTATTTTCCCATTCCTGCATAATTTTATGGGTTACAAAATCCCCAGATAGAGCTGTCAAATTACTCTGTACAGGTCTATGGCTGTATTTTTTCTAATGCATACAGACACCAAACAGTGCTGAAGACCAGACAGTTGTACAGGTAAGATAAGTGCTTGTTGATACACCTGTCCATAGGTGGAGACATAGATCTTCCAAGGACCTGTTTGAATTTCATGCTGCAGCTTGGTTTCAGAAAAGCTGAAGTAACACATGCTTTTTTGCTCCGTGGGAATGACAAATGAGTTAATACTGACTAACTACTTGTTTCTTCACAAAATTCATCTCATAGGTTGTTTAAAAAGGTTCCAGTGCTCAAACATGACCTATTTCTCATCCACCCAAGTTTTCTGACCAGAATAAAATGACAGGCATGTATCATATCCATTTCACATCTTCAACTTTGTAAGAACTTGTCATTTTCTCAGCCATAACACATTTTCCTACCTCTTTTCTGTTGCCCTGTTTGGTCCCAGGATCACAAGTCTCATTGGAAATAGTTAACATTTATTCAGCAAGATGTATTGATACTGCGAGCTAAAGCTTTGATAATGTTAAATTAGATGATAAAATTGAAGTCTAAGATATACAGCACAGACTAAGAATAATTCAGATGGCTAAAGCTAATACACACGGGCTTGACAAAAGCTAATACGTAGGGATTAATCAGTAATGTGACTATTGAGGGCTGACTACTGGAAAGAGCTTTCATTCTTTCTTGCTGGAAACTGGAAGAATCTGGCTCCTTCATCTGCCATCAGAGCTTGATAATGACTGGTAAGCTGTAGAGAAAGGAAAGAGTGTGTGAATCCATTACTAAACCAATAGTTTCTATTTACTTCCTACAATATGTAGCACTGAACTGAATACCATATACTAACATTCCAAGATTAACAGCTTTTTTGTATGTGCCATTGAACTGCTTCATGACCTTGCTACAACAATTGAATTGAATCCAGAATTGGCTGATTTTCCTAATTAAGTTTCTGTAAAGGCCAAACAACAATATTTAAGAAAATAAAATGTTAAAAATATTCAAATTTTCACTACAGGCACGTCGTAATAACTTCACATACTTTCAGTTTTCTAACAAGAGTAGTATTCAAGCATAGGGAACTGGTGAATGAAAATAAATGCATTTAATATACAAGTGGGGGATTTTGCCCCAAAGGGTATGGTATATTCTTCTTGGTATTTGTGTTGACAAGATGATCTGCTTTGTCTGTCTGAAGTAGATGGGATGGATGTTGTTGGGTATGTGCTAGAGCAAGTGTAATCTATTTGTAGATGTTCAGAAGTTCAGAGAAAAGTCCAGAAGCTGTAAGTGATGGTTACCACTTATTCTCTTCCACTGAGAAACTGTCACAGATGCACAAGAAAATGATTTCTGGACATAACAATGTAATCTTTTTGCAAAACTGCCTTCCTTTCTCCCTGTCTAAATTTCCCTTTCCAGACTGACTCACTCTTTCTGCTTAGCATCTGTACACAGAGGATATTTTCACTATTGCTTTAGGCTGCTCTTCCTTTTTGCATTTTTATTGCCAAGAGATATTTTTTGCTAGAAGTCACATGTATATGGGATTTTGCTACACACTCAACCTATTTAAAACCACTAGTAATAAGAATAAAGGATAATATAAATTGGGAAGGAGAACTGAATCTAAAAACATGTTTTATTTTGGGAATGTATTGATGAATCTATTTTAAAGTAAATTAACTTCCAAATGCAATTCAGTCTGTCAGCAAAACTGAGTAGAGTATTTTTCAGCAAAGAAAAGGACACACACATGACTTTCGGTGACTGCCAAAATTTTGAAGTGTAGAATCCTGAATCCAGGCTACTAGAAAGCAATGGATCTTTGAAGATGACATAATAAACTAATAAACTTACAAATTATCTCACACAACACATAACATTTATGCAACAACTTCATCCCTTTGCATTCCTATATAAATGAATCCAATTGCTACTAAGAATTTTAAAAGCAAGTTTGTAATTTAAATCCATCACAGCTGCATAGCCAACCTCTTTGTATATTAACCTTCCTACTCATTACTTAGGATCCTACACTAAGTATTTGTCACATATTAAATAATGACAGTAAAAGGTTTAAGTATCTAAATTTATTTGATTTATATATTGTGTTGTGTAAAGTGCAGGTACGAGACCTGAGGCTGATAGAAAGCATTATCTTGACATCTTTTGTTAACTGAGTTAAAGCTTTGCTCAGATAGAAACAGAGACAACTGCCACACTCCTTAAAACAGAAAAGCTATCTTTTTCTCACCTGAGCAAATTGAAAAAAAAAAATAAAAATCATGAAGGATAAAAATGTTTTAAAAAATTATGATAAAACATAGTGAAGGTTATGCAGACATAGACTGTCAGTTGTCTGTGGTGGACTGTCAAATGTAACATAGCATTCAAAGGGAGATATTTAATGACACTGATTATCAGATAGTTTTGGAACAACCTCTTATAATACTTACACTGCTGAGAATCATGAAAAATACAGAAAATGAGAAGATGGCTTTTGCAAAAAAACAAATATTTATAGTGAAATTATCAGTCATCTTTCATGTATACATCATCTGCTTGTGACATAGTTTTCCACAATGAACCCATGTTAGAATCATGTATTTATATAGACTAAATGACTCATATTTTGCCATCAGCTTATTACTCTTCTGTCAGTTGAGACAATGTTGTTACAAAATTTGGTTGGAAATAAGTTATTTTCATCTGTGGTCGTGTGGTTCCTGTAACAGTGGAAATATCAGATAGTTTCTGAATTTTTGTGCTACAACCTGGGTAAAGGAGAATAATTCCTCCTTCATCTCACTGTCTTCAGTCTCTTTTTCTCATCTTCCTTGAAAGCTCCAGAACTGCAAGAGATAAACATTGTCACTTGGAAATAGGAAGAAATGTTAGAGCATATCCTCTCAAGGTGTCTGTCCTGCATTTTCAAGTGGCAGGTTTACATTTCCTTTCCTTTCAGATGTAACCAAGCTGTAACCAGAGCTGTGGCTATGAAGACTGGACAGACCACCTTGCTGAGGAGAAGATGGAGAGCATAAGGGTAAATTGTGGTTATTAAAGAATCCCCAGCCAAGTTCACATCAAAGGGATTTTCCCAGGGTAAAACGATCAGTTCTGTGTCTCGTTCCCCCCTGAGCACTTCCTCATCCTTTAGCATCCATCAGCCCCATGTCCTCATTCAAGCCTACAATTACTGTAAATGACTATGACTTTCATTATTGCTGTGCATTTTGCCTAACCGGTATAGACAGGTTGCAAAAAGAAGCCACAAGGAAGTTTTACACTCCTTCTGACTGAACAGAATTTTTACTTCTGAGGCAAATCAGAGCCTATGTCACTATCTGTACTGCAATCACAGCTTGGGACCACAATGTGTATTAATTCCCGTTAATCACACCTCATTGCTATTCTAAGCCTGGGCTACTTTGGGGAGTATGTTTGAGCTTGAGTAAAGCAAAGAAGCCCTGACAAAAATGTAATGTTAAGAATTACTTTAAAATAATTGATAAGACTTCACATTTAACTTGTGAAAGCACTGCAATGTGAAACTGAATGGAGATCAAAGAATTACAGCAACTAAAGGAATAACTGAAAGAGTTTTCAATATTTACTGAAAAAAAAATTGCCTCAAAAATGAAACTAATATTTCTAGAAAACATTGTTGAGTTGGCTTTGCTATCTCTCATTAGAGAAATCATCTTCTGTATTGTTTGCAATCTCATATACTTGCAACTTTCCCCTTCTTTGCAATTGTTCTCCCCCTCATTAAGCTAACAGAAGCTCATCGTTCTCATTCACTCTTCCTTTCAACCACAGGCACACAGAAAAATAACTCCTCTTAAATGCAAAAGTCCTGGGTTCTCTTTTCAGTGCTGAAAAGAAAAGGTATGGGCTTTTATAATTCAAAAAGCACTGCTTGTTATTCTTCCCCTTTGGCTCTTTTCACACACACTTACAACATCTGACAGCCAGAAGTGACATTACTTACACCCTCTTGAAGCTCTCACTTCTTGATAGCTTTTACATCCTTTTAACTAACTGTTCCTAAAAAACAAAGCCACCCATTTGTTAACAGAGCTTCAGTATTACTAAATGAACATTTTGGGGTCTGCAGGTGTTGTCTCTCTATAAACCTAGCTCCTTCTTGCAACCTTTTAGGAGTCTGGAGACAGGGGAGCTAGTTGGGTTGACCTCAGCAGGCACACTGTACACCTGTGCAAGGGTGTTGCCAGGGATGACCAACCACTCCAAACCAATGCTATGCTTTTGCTGGCCTATGCCCAACCTTCAGCCCTGCCTACAGTCATAGAGGCCTTCAGATCAAGAGAAGACGGCTGGCTGCCTTCTGATTTCTCTTCCCTGGTTGCTCTGAGCAGCAGTACTAGAGCAAGAGGGAAGACAGAGCTGTATGGTCACAGAAGTGCTTGCAGAAAAGACACTTGCAAGGAGGTACCTGGGGCACAGCAAGAGCAATAGCTGTCCTCCTCGGGTGGCAGTGAGCTGCTAGAAAAGCCCAGGGGCTTATGGAAACACAGTGAAAAAATTCATCCTTTCTTTCTTTATTTTTTTTTTTTATGTGTCAATGTTTATTTGTGTGAATCTTGCCAGAAGTGAAACTAATGAAAAGGAAGAAAAAATACAGGGAAAACAGATTTGTAACATTGCTAGAAAATTATTAAAGTAGACATATCGAAGAACAAAACGAACACTGCATGTGTTCAGCATGCATTTTTCTTTATTCATTTTCTTTATTTTAAAGTGTATGGCTGCTTTCATGCCTCACATGTTCAAACTTCTTTTGTTGCTGTTTCAAGGCTACCTAATAGCATCTGTCTTACATTCTTGCATTTTATCCAATTTTCGCTTATTAAATCAAATACTGTTAATGTCCTGAAGAGAAGAATGTCAGGAATAGAAAATACATTATCCATAAAATCACTAAAATGACATTTATATACTAATTTTCAATACAGTCTGCATTTCATTTAAATGGTTTTATTATTAAAAAAAAAAAAAAGAAGAAAACAAAAAAACTCATGCAAATAGAAAGCTAATAATTATGTTATGACAACATAAGCAGGTGTATTGAACTAAAACTTATTCTGCAGACTGCATGTGCTCTCTAATTTGTCTGACTAATACCTTCACAGTGAGATAAAAATAGCAACAAATAATTACATGATTATGAAGAGCCACAGGGCAAACACCTACCTAAAACTTTGAAAGTGGCTTCCAGCAGCCCTGAATGTGGTACACTTCACCTTCTGCTACCTTTTTGTGGATGGAGGTGGTTCATGTGAAGCCTGGTAACATCCGTCATCATCTCTGAGCACCCTGAGTAAATGAACCTTAGGTAACATAGGAACAACTTTTAAGGGGCAATGTAGATGTATCCATGCATGTATCTGCACATCACATCTATGCTGGGGAAGGTCGTAAGTCCTATTCTGTTCTCAGTGATAATTTAAACTCATATAATGAGGCATGTCAGAATAAAGTGTATTCTAGTTTTTAAGTGTCACTAGTTAGAATTTCAACTTTTTGGTTCCTACAGACTGGTGTCCTACCGCCAGCATAGGAAAGGAGAGGCGCTACCAAGAATTCCCTTCATATCAGAGAAAACTCCATTGGAGAATACTTGTTTCATGCTTCATGCACTTCCATTTAAAAATTCTTCTTTTAATCATAGTTAATACTTGTAAAACCCATCTAAATATCTCAACAAAATGATTTTATATAAACAAATGCTTCAAAATTTAGACTCATGATTATATTGTACTCATGGCTTAGACTTAATCTTAAAATTGTTTCCTCTTCTTTTACATGTTGTGTGTTCGAAGCAGGTGCACAGAATGTCACCAGACCAGCTTTCTTAGCAACACCAAAGTATTGGTTTTATTCTTCAGAGATATTCCTTCACTCTTCTGACTTCAACTCCTCAGGGCTTCAACAGGACTCAGTATTCCTTAATATAAGCTTGTTTTTGATGTAATGGACACAATTCTATGCACCAGCAGTAGTTTTATATTCTTCCCCCACAACCAGGATCTACATTCAAAACTCCCAAAGTAGTTTAACTCAGCTTTAAATGAACTATTTGTTGCAAGCACAAGAAGACAACAAAGACAAGTTCAGTAGTAACAAAAGTACTCTTAGATTTCATGGCTTAGATGCAGTGCCTGTTCCACAGGGGCTTTTCCAACTGCCTTAGGCAAGTCATCTAATGACATCTATGCAACTAAGTATGTTCTGTGAATACGGACGTTAGCATCTCTGTTTTTTGATATCCTAACTTTACTGGAGGTAGTGAAACTTCCTGATTTTACTAGAGTGTTGTTAGCATGCAAATGCTAAAAATTAGATGTGCAATAAGGTTTTGGTGGTAAAATCCCATTTCAGAGTCTCATGGTGTTCTGATAGTTGAGATCATTATAGTTGAGATCATTATAGCCTCAAGCAGAAGTTCAGAATCTGTGTGTACATATGCACATAATTTTATGAACAACAGAAAGATCCTCACTAAATTCTGATGCAAAAAGGGAATTATGCAAAGTATGCTTTATATTAACAATTAATTAACAATTTATATATTGTATATATAAATATAAATATATATATGTTTAGATATATTATAACAATTAATATAAGTAATAATTATAATAAATTAGAAATTGAATGCTACAAGCTGTGCACTTTTTACTCTTAAATTCACTTTCAGTGCTGCAAATCACTTAAGATATCCTCAGTGTACCACTTATGCTTTGATTGTGCATTATTTTATTATCGGTGCTGTATCTGCAGCTAATAAAAATCTGGGGCATTCCACTTCTAGCTTTTGCCCACATTAGCTGCTGTTTAACCATAGCTTATAGAACCTTCTTGGCAGGTATTCTCACTGCCTTTGCTTGCAAGACAGGCTGTTGAGCACCAAGTGATGGTTTCACACCTCTGCTGAGGTGAATTAGCAGCCTATCACAGCTGACACCCACGTGGTTTCCCCTTTTCTGCCCCAGCACTAACGGTTCACTCCAGCCTACAGCACTGAGCTAATAAAGTGTTTCTGTGAGCCAGATCCTTCCATTAAGCAATAAAAAAATGAATGTTTTTTTGTTGCTGGGTGAGTTAGACCAATTAATAGAAAAGCCTGCTGAAAATTAGAGATCGAACAAGAAAGGAAGGGGACTTGAGATAACAGGAACATATAGATGAGGAAAAGCAGGAGCAAGAAGCTGGGGAGTAATCCTTTCTTGGTAAGTGAGGTCACTGTTACTCACTGTTAACTCTTACCTTCCATGTGTTACTTCTGTAACGTAAATACAAGCTAAAAAGATCATAGAGAAGTACAGGCATGTTTCATTTAGTGGTTTTTATCTGACATGTACTTGGTGTCTGTTGATGAATCACATCCTATCCACAGTCTTCAATTTCAGGGTCTTCTTTTAGTGCAGCCTATGACCAAACACTTGGGCTAACAGCAGCCTTGACAGGTTGTCCTCCAACTGCAGGTACAGCTAAGAGCACGTGTATCCTGCACCCAGGAGCCAACCACAAGCATGTAGCAGCGACAGTCCTTAACTTGATGGGAAGTAGTGGGCTGGACAGGAATTCTTTTTCCTTGAAAAGAGGTAACAAAATGTCTGTAGTAATAAAAAATAAGCAAGTAAATAAATGAAGCTGGCAGATTTCATATTTAAAAGTCACAAATAATAGAAAATGTTCAGCCAAGCAGGTTCTTCTGTAAAACCAGTGGAATAGCTGGTTCACTCTGCTCAGCTTCTAGCATAAAAAAGCTGCTGGGAGCAAGGCCAAGAAGCTACTGGACCAGCCATGCTCACACACTGTGATAGATCTCCAGAGAATGTTACTGTGTTATATTAGTTTCAGCAGCACTGACATCTCCTTGTAAACATCTGTATCAGTGATGGTAGACAGGTGAAAAATTTTCCAAAATGTTTTCAGAAGTAGAAAGATGTTTGTGTTTTTTTCATTTCTATTGCTTGTTTTTAGGCTAATCCATATGTGGTATGAAATTCAAATTATACCCTTTAAAATAGATGTGAAGCCATCTCATATCCTGATACTTCTGTTTTTCCATATCTTGAATTCTGGGCTTAATTCCCTCTTATGCACAACTTGGGCCAGCTCTGCCCCATGCAGCCTGTGAAGAGACAGACCAATATCTCTTGTCCTCACCTCCTGCTTGAGTTCCCCCTTCTAGCACACAGCCACAGAATCAAAAAATTACAGGAACACAGGGGTTGGAAAGGACCCCTGGATATCATCTAGTCCCACCACCTGCTAAGGCAGGCTGCCTACAGCAGGTTACACAGGAAAGTCTCCAGGCAGGTTTTGAATATCTCCAGTGAAGGAGACTGTGTGTCCTCTCTGCCTGTTCCAGTGCTCTGTCATCCTCACAGTAAAGAAGTTCTTCCTCATGTTTGTATGGAACTTACTGTGTTTTAGTTTCTGCCTGATGCCACCTGTCTTAACACTGCACAACTCCAAACAAAGTCTTGTCCCACCCACTTGACTCCCACATGTTAGATATTCATAAACAGGGATGAGATTCCCCACCCAGTTTTCTCATATCCAGGCTGAGCAGTCCCAGGTCACTCAGCCTTTCCTGGTACAGGAGATGCTCCAGGGCCCTAGTCATCTTTATGGCCTTACAGCTTGTCAATTTGTGTTTATAAACAAGCTGAAGAAAAAAAAAATTACGTGGATAAATGTAGATTTTGGGCTTGATGACTGATCTGAAGGCAAAACTATGAGATACTGGTGGGACATGCCACCAGGACAGGCAGCTGAAGGCTCTGAGCACAGTGTGTATGTCTTTGTGGCTGTACTATGAGCAGCTTCACACCATAAATAAGTGTTATTAAGGACAGAGAGAAGAAAAGACCTCACAACCGCAAGGAAAATCAGTGATGTTGTGTTCTGCAAAGCCCAAAGAGACTGGTTTCAGTCTTCTGACACGTGACCTCCACTGCTGCTAAAAGGGGCAAGTCCTCTCTATGTGGCCAACTCTTCTCACCCCTCCTTTGTGTTGGATCTTTTCTGCTTGGTCAGCGCAGACTGATGTAAAAGCTGAAAAAATGGAGAATAACACCTTTTTTTTTGTGACTGTTTTTTTTTCCAGGTGAGTTACTAGAGTTTTTTCTGAGTCTCTGAACAACAACACAAGTACCAGTACAGCCATGAAGGAGTCTGTGGCCACAAACACTGGAGTGAGGAAGACCTACCCATCCTGAAGTACCTGGAGGTGGCTGTGAAACCACACAGCTGCATGCCAGCCCATCACAGGTAGTTATGTGACAGTAGGTGAATCAGCACGTAAAAGGAAGTGACAAACTCTCAAGATACTAATTAGACTGTTGTTAAGTAGTGCTGCAGCTGCTAATGACCTGCAGTGCAATGACCAATGAGACCAGCGCACAACATTGCAATGAGCAAGATGACTTTTTTCTAACTGAGAAGAACGCCCACAAGTACAAGCAGCCTGAGATGAAGCATAATGGTACACGTTTCTGGAATCTTTGTTGCTCCATATAATAATTATAACTTTGGCAGAACAAGAATAATTTTAAAATAAGAACTGAAACTAAGAAATCCCAAGAATTCCCTCTGGCTCTCTGTAACATTCCCCTTCCCAGTCTGTTTGAAGCAAGAAGAGTGGGGATGGGAATACTTACTGTGGTATTATTTGCTGTCAAGCTGACAAAGTTGTTTGCCAAATTTTGTCGTTTGGCACTCGGTGCCAAACCTTCCATCTGCACCCCAGTGTGATTTCAGCAGCTGCTGCCCAGCTGTTTGCTACCCTCACCTCTGCCTACTATTAAAAATGTGCATTCCCACAGAGTGAGATTTGATGGTACCCAAAAGAGCTTAGATCTCCATGAAAGCTTGTCCGTCATCTCAGCTATGCAGCAGAGCAGTGCTTACCCAAAACCTCTGAAGTGCCCTGATTGAAGCCTTGGGCAGAGCTCACCCCAGAGAGAACCTCTTACATTTTTTAATATCTAAAATAGATACATTAAAATAAAGGTCTTATATATCTTTCTCTTCATCGTCTATAAATTATTCTGATCGAAGTAGGCAAAAAGAGAAATAATTTCCATGTTATATTTTCTTAGTCACTTTCTAGCAAGTTTAATGTTTCACCACAGGAAAAAAAAACAATGTCAGAATACAAAGGGTATATTTCTCTATCTGGTAAGTGAATTTTGCAGTGCTCATACATTTTTCATTGCAAATGTGTATTTCAGCAGGAAACCGCATGAGATGAATTAGATTTCCTGTTCTGTTCATGGAGAAGCAGAAGGCTCTTGATGTGTCTAGCTAGTTCAGAGTTCTTACCTACCCTTACAGGAGACACAACCCTAACATTAAATTCTCCAGCAGTTCTCTGTCTGGAAACGAACATGAATGGATTGAATGATGTCAAATGTGTGCTGTCCACTTCTGGAAACTGCTTGTTGCGAAACATATCTACCAAGACTAGCAAAGTGCCATAAATTTACAGCCTTGGAAGCTGACTTTAATGGCAGGCAACTATATCTGAACTCTAAAATAAAAATTTAAACATACAACTATAAATTAAGGTGCTTTTCTGAGTCAGATGGAGAGCTGCTCATGGCCACACTCTTTTGCCAAGCAGAAGAGGTTGAACTCCCTTATTTCTTAGCAACAACATCTTATAGCATCACATAATTCCAAGGAGTATCTGAAAGCAATATACTTTTCTCTATCACATAATAACTAAAACTTGACAAAAAGAGAAGACTTTTGTTATGATTTAGAACGCAACTTGTAACATTTTGGAGGTTAATCTCAGTAATGTGCATGAAGCTCTATAAAGCAGAAAGCGCTTTTTATGTTCAAGTCAAAAAGATAAAAAATACCAAAGCAAAATATCACCTGTGCAATGTGGCACTGTTATTTTCTTCCCCAATTTGTTGACAATGTTTCTTTTAAAGAAAACAAACATAGGGGTTGTGGAGTCTCCTTCTCTGGAGATATTCAAGTCCCGCTTGGATGCCTACCTGTGTGACCTGGTGTAGGGAACCTGCTTTGGCAGGGGGGTTGTACTCAATGATCTCTAGAGGTCCCTTCCAATCCCTTACGATTCTGTTTTTCTGTAATTCAAGCATTAGTTGGACCTTCCACAACACCTAAAATCAGACGGGGATAGCTGTGCTTACAAGAACAAGGGGTGCTTTCCAGTGAGGTTTAAATTTCATTTTAAAAAAAGCAATTGCATTTGAAAGTTTCCAACTGTATATGTATATTCTGTGTGTGTATCCAGATACTTGTCTAAGTCAGAACTATTCTGTGTTAGACTATGTGACACAACCTTTTAATTTATTACTTTGGTGATGTAATGGAGAGTACTCCTAGAAAATTTGCACATAATACTGAAGTAGATGGGACTGTGTGGGAGCTGAAGGATTAGAATTCAAAATGATTTTGATAAATGGGAGAACTGGTCAATAATCAATAAGATGAGACTCGGTGAAGACAAGTACAAAGCACTCTATTGAGGAAAGAGATAAGCAAATGCATAAATGCAAAGTTGACAGTAGAAACAGCACTGTAGAAAGAGACCTGGGTGTTACAGTAAACCACATATTGAATATGAGTCAATGCTATGATGCTGATGCAAAGATAGAAAAACTCATCCTTGGACATTTTAATAGATGTGACAAATACGAGATAGAGGTACTAATTGTTTTTCTTAACTCACCTCTCAGAACACATAATTTGGTGTAATTTGATAGGTTAATACAAAAAGAGGTTTTTTAAAAACAAGAAAGATACTTAAAGATATTTAAAAGATGGAGAATAACTAAGAAAGGAAAAGGATAAACTTGCTTTAAAAACTAAAGCCTGGTGGCAACTGGCAGCTGTGGCAGTGTATGATAACAACCCTCCAACATGTAGAAGGTTCCAGTAAGCTGGGATGCTGCTGACTGTTCTTCATGACATTAAGAGCAAGATGAAAACAAACTGATTTTAGTTGTAGAAGGAAAGGTTTAGGTTAAAATAGAAAAAACTTCTATAAATAGAAATAGATCATAAAGACACAGTGTAACCTCCACCATTCAGGTTTCAAGAAAAAGACAGAAGAACAAGCATTAGAGTTTCTCCATTCCTTGGAAACAGAGAAAGGCAATATGAGCTCTGCAGTTTTTTCATTCTAGCTATTGTTGTTAATAGCATCAAAGAAACAGAAATCTTGTAACTTAAATGACCTCTTTTGTTTTTATACCTTACGTTTTCATATCGATTTCTGACGGTGACTTCACTTTCTTATCTACAAAAATAATCATAGAATCAAAGAATGGTTTGGATTGAAAGGGATCTTTAAGATCACTGAGTTCCAGTCATCTGCTATAGCCTGGGATCTCCCTCTAGACCAGGTTGCTCAAAGCCCCATCCAGCCTGGCCTTGAATGCTAGCAGGGAGTGGGCATCAACAGCCTCACTGGGCAAATTGTTCCAACGTCTCACCATTCTCACAGTAAATAATTTCTTCCTGATATCTAGCCTAAATCTACCCTCTTCCAATTTAAAACCATTACCCCTTATCCTGTTGCATCATGCATGCCTTGGTGGCCTGCTCCTTGTAAATACTAACATCTACAGAAGGGTTAGATCTGCTGACTTTGAGCCAGTCTCTCAGTGTAGCTTAACATGTCTCCTGATGCCTGCATGTCTTTGATTCCACATATTTATCTTTACTTGGATTTATTTCTGGACACTTGCAACTAAAGATTCCTCGCTCAGCCTCTCTGATGCACATCAGATCCAGAATTCAGTTCACGACACTTCCTGCTGGCACCACTGGCACTGTTATTACCTCCAGGTAGACTTATCTGTTACTCGAGTAAATTACCTAATGAAACGTTTTAAGTTTCTGTCATTCTACTGTGGCATACATAAATATATACCATGCCCATTTTAAAGATCTTATTTTCTTAAATACTTTAGTTTTGTGTTTTTATGTCTTTGGACACAGGGCAGTTGGGATCAATACGCTGATTTTCACTATCTTGCAGCTACTGTAACAGCGGGATTCAGCTGTAGTTGCTTCTTAAATCAGATCCCATTTGTTACTTAAAACTAAATCTCTAGCACACAAGCAAAGCTACCTACTACCTAAAGCAGCCGTTTGTGGTAACATGAATTTGCTACTCTTAGCTATATCCTTCTGTGACATATGAGCCACTAATCTTGGGTAACTGAAATAATCTGTTACTACTAGATTACTTCCACTTGCATCTTTGTGTGCTTTTTCTTTTACAGTGGCAAGTCTTCCTCCATTGAATGCACTGACACTTGAATTCAGACAGAAATGGAGACTGGCTCACTCTCAATTTTAACACCTGAGAAATTTCATTAAGGCAAAATGGTATCATAGTGAAGATTAGAAAGCATATTTAAGAATATAAAATTTGCTTGATTTCTTCATTTTCTTTTCTAGAGGTCATTGGCAGAAGTTTCACCTCACATTCCTCTCCTATACCTACTGTATTTGTGAACTTGAATTTATAGGTATATTAATTGATTCTGTCAAACAAGAAGCAGTGTATCCATAGGCACATCCCTCATGAAGTATGTTCTGCATTTATTAATACCAGATTTGTGCAGAACTCAGCCACTGGTAGCATGTATAATGTTTGCATTGCATGTGAGCATAATCTGCAAATTACACAGAACGTAGGATATCCTCTTTACTCTTACTGTGTACTACAGGCATATAGTTAGTCATCCTAGGTTAAACTGAATCCCAGTTTCTGATCTTCTGTTACTCTGTAAGCTGCTTTCCCTGTTTCACTGCAGGTAACGGTGGATAAGAAGCATCCCACTGTTACTGAAGCACTCAGCAGATTTCAAAAGCTCATACAAAGTACTAAGAACTATTACCACACCTATCACCACAGCCTCTGCATTCTTGCAAAGTCTTCGCAAGATGAACTAAGCAAGAAGTATGTGTCTGGGCACAACTGTTGTGCTTTCAGCACAGATGCATGCAGACTTCCTGACCCAGAGGTGTCATTTCCTGCAAACAACAGGCCGCATAAAGTGAAACATCGAAGCTGGAGTTACACCAGGTTCAGCTTTCAGTGTAGTCAGATATTGTCACTGATGAAGACAGTATCCCTTTGAGTGTCATATCTGGCTCTGTGAAAAGAGTTCTGCCAACACAGATGAAGCAGTTGAGCACTGAAATGAGATTTTTAGCAGATAGAAGTACAATATTAATGGTGAATTTGTGATAAATTCAGCCTTTATTTGGTAAGGTAATAACTAGTACATCTTGATCAACTTTACAGGAGAGGACAACTTAGTCTTCTATAGACCCAAAGCATACTTCCACAATATTAATGTTCTCACAGCATGTCAGGATTGGAAACACATCAGTAAGCAGAACATTTTTGGAAATGAAAGCAATCATTTTGGTTAGTGGTAGAAGACTTTTCTCAGGTACTTTCTGAACTGCACCAGTGTCATTAAATGGAAAAAAAAAGAAAAAAAGAAAAAAAAAAAAAAAAGTTAATCTGAACATTCTCCAAGCTCTATGTCAAAAGGAAAGTATAACTGTGTTGCAAGCTGTCTTAGACTGTGGATCACAAAACCAGCCTCAGGTGATTTGGCAGGAAGTGGGATGCGTAGCTCCTCAAGTTCAAAAAGGCTTTGGGTAAGACTTTGTTTCAGTTTCCAAGCACTCAAAAGATTGAGCATAGGAAAGCACACAGTAGAGAATAGCAATCCTCTTGAGGTATGCATGTTAATTCCATACTGAATAATGTGATTCTGGGTGTTGAAAATAGGCATATTTGACCAAACCAGGACAAATCTGTTAAAGGCTGTCCTGAAATCAATAAGCATGTTGTGTCCTTGGATTTGCTGCAGATAGTAGCTGCGACCTGATGCCCTGAGTAATGTCACATGGATGACATTTCTATATCCTAAGTTAAAGTTCACTTTTACATTAAGTGAAGTTCATTAATGGTCAGGGTTGATATGGCAAAGGAGTGGGGAGTGAGTGAGCCTTGTCTAGACTGAAATTATTGCATTAATTCTGTTCAGAAAATAAATAAATAGGCTTGGACAAGTTAAGGTCATGACAGTCAGAACTGGAATATTCATTTTTACCATTGGCTTTCCTGGAGGGAGCATTCTTGACCCAGTTCTGTGCAATTTGGTGTCCCATAGTCTGATGCATCTGCAAAGAAATGACACAACAGACAAATTCATTCCTCGAATTCCCATGGTGGCTTTGATAATGTTTTCCACAGGCTTCCAGCAGGTCAAATACCTCTGAGTTGGTCCACTTGGAATCATGTGGAACAAAGCCTAGGGAGTGAGCTTGCCAAACACATGATTTCCTCTATGGCTCTGATCCAGGCTCTGTCTGATTGGTAATGCTATGCCGTCACTGAATTCTTCGAAGCTGCTGTTTTTGGAGCCAAGACAGTTTACAACAGAATGCTGGATTCCAGGAAGGGACCAAATAAGAGGAAAAATATGCACCCAAACCTGCATATACACAAGGAAAGCAACTTCCTGGAAACATTCAGTTTCTATGTCAAAACAGTACCAAGAGCATTAGGGGAGAACAAAAAGACTGGAAAAAGAACCTTTGGGCTGGCCAAAGAAGTTACTTCAGAAAGGCAGATATCTGACACCTGCTCTTGCATAATCCTACCAGATCAAAATTATTCCCTCATTTATTTATGCATTCTCACCACCAACACCTACCTTACATCAGAATGGTTTTCTACCAACCCAGCAACCTGTGTTTAAGGGCTGCAGCATTATTAATCCAATACCAGCTGCCCTACAACCAGATTTATGGTTTTCTGAAGCCACCGTCTCATTCCTGTCTCTGCTGTTTACAGCTGCTGGCCTCCCAGACCTTTCTGTCCAAATGCAACCTATGTAAGTTCTGGCAGATAGTGGAGAGGATAGCCAATGAAACTGGAGTATGCAGCCAGCTGTCTCTCCCTCCCCGTTCACGCCCCCATCTTCTTTTTTTTTTTTTTTTTCTTTGTAAATCTATTTAGGTGTTACTCTGTTCAGCACGACGAGTCTCCGTGCTCAGCAAAGAAATTCCTACAAGTGTTTGGAAATGTAACTCTGTGCAGTAGGCACAAAATCAATGTAGGCACTAAGGTATATCTTAGAGAATAAGCCAGAAGTGACCAAATAATAATAATAATTTTTAAAAAATAATAAAATAATAATTAAAAAAGGAAAAAAGGGATATAATTTGAGATTAAAAAGAAGAACGAAATGCAAAAGAAATGAAGGAGCAGAAAATAATGAGAAACACAAGAGGAAAAACCTGGGGAAAAAAGGGAGGGAGCAAAATCAGGGTATTATGGAAACTCACCAAAAGAGAGAAAGGCAGAAAATTTAGGAATGATAAGAGAGAAAATTCTGCATATAGATACAGAGATGGGAGAACTAAAAAAAAAATAAAAGCAAGGAGCTAAATCCCCATTGGTTAAACAGAACACTGAGTGAGGTGCCAAGCTGAAAGTCAATTTTATTAGTTTAGGCCCCAGTTCAAACTATGCACTCCCTCCTGATGCGGTGCCTGAGCTATACCTTTTCAGGATCCTTACCCTTCAGTGGGTCTCTGCTAACTCAGGTTGTGCTCTGTTTGCAGTTATCAGTATAGTTTGAGCCTGAAAGGAAATTGTGATGAAAATTTTTGCTTATTTTTTCCCTATTTCTGACACTTTTCCTTCATCTGTCCCAACAGCAGATGGGACTCCTGTATCAACAAACACACATCATGAGTCCTAATCTCTTTAAATCAACTGGTAACGTCTGCTGACTTATGTGAGAATCCGCAGGGAGAAACAGGTATGAGGGGCGTGCAGGGTGAGCACTGGTTCATGTGGGATTAATGCCAATAGAGGCATCCTCAGGAGGCTTAGGTTTGGAAGGAGGAATTTGAACAAGTGTGACATTTGGATTTTGGGGAAGAGTAGGTGGTATAGGAGTGTAACTGTGGATGATAAAGACTTAAAAATCACGATGCCCCAAGTGAAACCACCTACACCACCACCACCATCTTTTATCACAGAATCACAGAATGATTGGTTGGAAGGGACCTCAAGGATCATGTAGTTCCAACCCCCCTGCCTGGCAGGGCCACCAAACATACACCTTTACTAGATCAGGTTGCCCAGGGCCCCGTCCAGCCTGGTCTTGAACACCTCCAAGGACGGGGCATCCACAACCTCCCTGGGCAACCTGTTCCAGGGACTAACCTCTTTTATCCTTCTCTTCAATCTCATACTGAGCTGAAACAGCGCTTTTACACCCTAAGGCCACATTTCCAAAAGGACTCCAGATTCAGAGAGACCCATCTCTCACTGAAACAAAGACGAGTTAAATTCTCTGCCCATTCCTCACTCAGCCTCCATTTCAGGAGGCACAGTGGCACACTGTGAGGTATTGCTATTAGCTCATCTGGGTGCAAATCATTCAGTGTTGGTAAGGTCATTTCCTGATGTATCAGTGTGTGATGTTACTGCACCCAGTTATCAGCTCGGCTCACAGACTGAAGTGGGGCCATCAATTCCTGGGCACCCATCATTTCTTCCACCACATCACAACACAGCCCGTTGTTTCCCAACCATGGGAAAGCGGGGAATGCCATGGTGAACTGGGGATAACCCTACCGAGGAAAACAAAAACACAACCATCATTAAGCTTTTTATTGTGACTCCGATCAGCCCAACCCACCGCCCGGCCTAGTCCCCCATCGCAGCCATCAGCCCAGGAACACCTGCCGCTCTGCGCATGCGCCCCCACCACCCTGCGGCCCCTCAGCCCCTCGCCCCGGACTACATATCCCTGCGCCCCCCGCCGCAGCCGAACCAACGTGGAGGCGGCTCGTTCCCGCCCCCTCTCCACCGGCTGCGGGCAATATCCCCGGCTCCCCCTTCCTTGATGGCTGGAGCGGCCCGGCAGCGAGCTCCGTGTGTGGCCCCGCCCCCCGGTGCCGCAGCCCCGCCTCCCTCCCGCCTCCCTACCCCCTACCCCCCCTCCATTCTCGCTGTCAAGCGCTGCACCGCGCAGCTCCGCCCCACAACGCGCGGCTCGGGGACGAGCGGGAGGAGGAGGAGGAGGCCGAGGCCGCCCTTGTGCCGTCCTGCCGCCCGCCGGGCCCGGCTCGCGTCCCGCCCCCGCCCCGCCTCCTCAGCCTCCGGCGTGGGGAGCCGCGCTGAGGCGGAGAGAGAGAGCGCGAGGGGCGGCCGTGGGCTGGCGGCGGGGCTCGGTTTCCTCCTCAGTGGGCCCCGCCCCGCCGCCGCGCTCCCTCCCCCCGGCGGCGGCCGCCGGCCCGCGGCTGTCACTCAAAGCGGCGGGGCTGAGGCCGGCGGCGGCGGCGGGCGGAGAGAGAGGAGCTACGCCACAGCCCAGCGGCGGCCATTCGTGGAAAAATAGGCCGTCCCGCTCCTCCCCGCTCCGGCTGCGACCGGCCTTCTCCCCGCTACCCCCACCCCACCCTCCGCCTCCTCCTCCTCCTTCTCCTCCCCCCTAGAGCGGCGCCTCAGCGGGGCATTAATGCGGGATGAGCGGTATGTAACCCCCTCCCTCCTCCCTCCCGAGCACACCCCTCCCGCCCTCCCTCCGCTCCTCCCTCCACCCTCCGTCCCCTCCATCCCGCCCTCCCGCGTCCCCCCGTTTCTTCCCCGGGTCCCCCCCCTCTCACCCCGCCCTTCCTCCCGCGCCCCCTTTCTTCTCCTCCTCCCGCCGTGCCGCCCTCCTCCGTTCCCCCCTTTCTTCGCAGCCCTCCCTCCCGTGCGCATCCCTCCCTCCTTCATTTCTCTTTGCCTCCCTCCTTCCTTCCCATGCACAACCCTCCTCCTGCCCCCTGAAGCATCGACGGCCACTCAGTGGCCGATGCTTCAGGGGGCAGGAGGAGGAGGAGGGTTGTGGGTGGTTTTCTCCTGCTGTCTCCGGGAGAGGAAACCAAACCTCCCCTTTCTGGGTGTTAACTCTCCAGCCCCCATGGGTTGGGTTTCAAACCACGTTTCTTAGGACTCCGGTTCTTTTGTAATAATGGTTTGCGCCGTTGTTTTTACAGAGAGATACGGGCGAGAAGCTGGGAACCAAAAAGGATACGCTTGTAGGTTTTGTTATTGTATAAATGAAGGTGAATAATTAACCTGTTACACTTGATATTTTTGCAGATCAAAAGAAGGAGGAAACTATGCCCACAGAGGGAGAGAAATCTCCCGAGGCAGAGAATAACAACAATAATAATAAAAAAGGGAAAACTGGAGGCTCACAGGTAAAGCACGCACTCCCAAATTGGGAAGTGCGCAAACTATTAGCATTAAAAATGAAGTGTTCAGCTAACAGCATTCCCTGCTGAGGGCATCTTTCTTTGGATTGGGTGAAACCTAGTCGTTGGAGTGCAGTATTTTTACTGTCGGGACATGCTTTTTGACTGTGTTATATGGTGATCGGCTGCTTTCCATGTAATAGAGGTCCTTGCAAAATTTGCCTTTATTTTAGGAAAAAAGTCTGGATTGAGCAAGTGGTTGAGGTCCTGGTTGTCACATACTCATTGATCACCACTGGCTTGTACGATTATCTACAGAAACATATACTTCCCTATTCAGAGCTGTATCGTTGGTCTCTATGCAGAAGCATGTTTTTTGTCTGCTTCCTGTGTAAATCTTGATGCTTACTTCTGATGGTTAACGCTCATGCTCTTCTCCTGAATCCTGAAAATTTTTTTCTCTCTCTCTGGATAGGATTCTCAGCCTTCACCTCTCGCTTTGCTAGCAGCCACTTGCAGCAAAATAGGAACTCCTGGTGAGAATCAAGCAACTGGACAGCAGCAGATTATTATAGATCCAAATCAAGGTTTGGTGCAGCTTCAAAATCAGCCACAACAGTTAGAATTAGTAACAACTCAGCTTGCTGGAAACTCTTGGCAGCTTGTTGCTGCATCTCCTTCTGCTTCAAAGGACAATAATGTTGCTCAACAGGGATCTTCCGCTGCCTCGAGCGCACCAAGTCCCTCCAGCAGTAACAATGGAAGCTCATCTCCTACAAAAACCAAATCGGGCAATTCTTCTGCAACAACCCCTGGACAATTTCAGGTCATTCAAGTACAAAATCCAAGTGGTAGTGTCCAATATCAAGTGATACCACAGATTCAGACAACAGAAGGTCAACAAATTCAAATTAATCCTGCAAATGCTACTGGTCTACAAGATATACAGGGTCAAATTCAGCTTATTCCTGCAGGAAATAATCAAGCTATCCTCACGGCTTCAAATAGGACAGCTTCGGGGAATATTATTGCTCAAAACCTAGCAAATCAGACAGTCCCAGTCCAAATCAGGCCTGGTGTCTCCATACCACTGCAATTGCAAACCATTCCTGGTGCTCAGGCGCAGGTTGTGACGACTTTACCTATAAACATTGGTGGAGTAACCCTGGCGTTGCCTGTGATAAACAACATGGCAGCTGGAGGAGGGTCAGGTCAAGTTGGCCAGTCTACAGAGGGTGGAGTTTCCAATGGAAGTCAGCTCGCATCTACACCGGTTACTTCTGCCTCTGTTAGCTCAATGCCAGACTCTCCTTCATCATCCACTTCTACAACTACTGCTTCAACATCTCTGACTAGCAGTGACACTTTAGTAAGCTCTGCAGAAACGGGCCAGTACACAAGCACAGCAGGCGGCAGTTCAGAGCAGCCAACGGAAGAATCTCAAACAACTGCGACAGACTCTGAAGCCCAAAGCTCCAGTCAGCTTCAGTCAAATGGATTACAGAATGTTCAGGATCAGTCAGGTTCCCTTCAGCAGGTACAGATTGTAGGTCAGCCTATTCTACAGCAGATACAGATTCAGCAGCCACAGCAGCAAATTATACAGGCCATTCCTCCGCAGTCATTTCAGCTCCAGTCAGGGCAAACTATACAGACCATTCAGCAGCAGTCTTTGCAGAATGTTCAGCTGCAGGCAGTAAGTCCAACTCAGGTGCTCATCCGGGCTCCAACTTTAACACCATCAGGGCAGATCAGTTGGCAGACTGTACAGGTTCAGAATCTGCAGAGCCTTTCAAACCTTCAAGTTCAGAACGCTGGGTTACCCCAGCAACTCACCATTACCCCTGTGTCTTCAAGTGGTGGTACAACCATTGCCCAAATTGCTCCAGTGGCTGTTGCCGGTACCCCAATCACTCTAAATGCTGCCCAGCTTGCTTCAGTACCTAATCTTCAAACAGTAAGTGTTGCCAACCTGGGTGCTGCAGGTGTTCAAGTACAAGGAGTTCCAGTTACCATTACCAGTGTTGCAGGTAAGTGGTCTGACAAAGTGTTGGGTTGGTGTGTTTTTGAAGTGTTTGGGTTGGTTCTTTTACTGTGGTGAGAATACTAGACAGTTTGTAATACTTTCTATGGCTTTTTTGTAGTAGTAAGTTGCAGTGGTGGTGGTAATAGACTTGAAATCTCTAACTTTATCACTGAGATTCAGATTTTAAAATAGCTTGCACTTCTCCTAAGCATTGAACTAATATTCTACTTCTATCAACTGTCTTGCTAAGACAGAGAAAAGGATCATTTAAGGATAATTTACAAATGAACTTATTGTCTTTGGGAGGGAACGTGAGACTTGAGAGATATTGTGTGATTAAAAAAAATGATCAAAAACTAGCAATGCAAAGTTCTTCCAGCAATACTATTTTCTGTGCGTGGGGGATATAGGATGAGGAGAATGACAGTAAGGGAAATCATGTGTCATGGTGTGCATTTATAGACTTCATTGTATTCTCTACTAATTCCTAAAGTTGTTCTCTTGAAAGTTTGAGTTTTATAAAGAGATTGAGTGGAATGAAGTTTGCTTACATGCAGTTTCAGTGACTTAATCTTTGTCTTAAGAAAGGAAACAAAGACCTTGTAACTGTATATTGATGGCTGATGATGAACTTCTGATAAGTATTCTGAAATACCTATTTGGTTATGCTGGCCTAATGTTGGGGGGTAAGGAACTATGAAAAATTTCTGGGCTGGAATGGAGAATTTAGTTATAAAGTTCTACCCAAAGTCACTTTAGTGACCCCTGAGAACAACTCTATATGTAAAATTGGAAGACTTTCAATTTAGGGGCACTCTGTCAGTTTGTACACTCCTTACAGGAACCTGATTTTACTTCGTATAAGCAGAAGTCTTCTATTTTATTAGCTTTAATAATCTTATTTTTTGTCTGTCAGCAACCCAACTACAATCAGTTATATTATGAAACCGTAAGGAAAAGCTTCTAGTGTCCTATCCATGTGAATAATGGTATCGTATTGACTCTTAATCTATTCTTTTTTTCATAATCGTATGCTATGATATGAGCAAAGGAAATGATTGTGCCCTTTGGTTGAAGTACTTCTGAGGACACTAAACATACATTGATAAAAAGAAATTTGATTTTGGAAGAATTTTGTCAGTTATGGTGCTCTTTAACACTTAATGGCGTGCTGAAATCCTGAGAGATGGGTTGGGTGCATTAAACTTGGTTGACTTAAGGAATGTTTGAGAAACATTAATCTGGGGTATGAGGATTAAAAGCTTGACCTTGTGTTTGGCTGTAATGCTTCAAGAAGAAATTTCAGCTCACAAGAGCTGACCAGCTTGTACAAAATCCTGCAGAACACTTTGCCTTGGAAAATTGTTCTTGATGGGAGAGTGCTGGTTGGCAGAAAGTAAGAAGGGTTTAGAGAAATGGAAGGCCAGCTTTGGAATCAGATTAGGGTGGTGGCACGGAAGAAATCTTATATGCTCTTAGTTGTTTTGGTTTTTTTCTTCTTTGCTTACTATTTGGTTACAACTGTAGCTATTCATACAAGGTATTCTAGGTGGCATCTTACTCAGTTACCTTGACTGCACCTCTGATTGTGTGTGATATCTTCTGGAGAATGGATTTGAAGAGCAACTTTTTACATTCGTTGCTCTGAAAGTAATGCCTCCTATTTATGTCAATGGAAACTAACAGATAAGGTACAATAATATAATTTGATAGAGAAAATTCTGATCTACATAACATTATTTCTCAAAATAATCACCATTAGCTCCACGTTTCGGCCGGTGATGAACAGGAGCTTGCATACCACTCATAGAAACAACGTGTGCCAATGGAAATGGCCCTCTGGTGCTGTCACCACTGCTGAAAAAAAGCACCCACCACCTCACTGTGCTCGCTTTCACTGTTTGGTGGCTATAATTGTTCAAGGAAGCATCAGTGAGTGTCAGTGGGTACCATTTTTTTTTTTTCCGTGGAGGAATTCAATTCTGTGCTTTTGCTTAATGTGCATTTCCATGTCAGATGCCATTCTGTCAGACTGTCCTTCTGCTGCCATCTGTTGCACATCAACGAAATGTAATGGAATATTGAGGAGAAGGCTCAGTCTCATACTACCAGTATCCACCTCTGATGTCATGGGCCAACATAAAAAATAGGAGGTGTTGTTTTTGGAGTAGCCCTTGTACGTGGTCTGAGATTGACAAGGGGGAACAGTGTTAAAGAAGGCAGGTTTAGGTTAGACATTAAGAGTCATTCTTTACTCAGCATCATAACAGGCTGCCCAGAGAAACGTTGAGTGCTCCATCTCTGGAGATGTTCAAAGCCAGGTTGGATGTGCCCTGGACAGCCTGATTTTAGATAGCGGCAACCCTGCCCACAGCAGGGGGATTAGAGCTAGATGATCTCCAAAGTCCCTCCTTACCCAAGACATTTTATTATTCGTTTTATTTTGTGATGATTTAGATTTGTTACTGAGAATGAAGGAAGGAGAATGAATCAGAAGTGTAATCCTGGAGAAGTGAAGCCTTAGTCATACATGGTTTGTGTGTCAACTGAACTTAAACTGTATGACCGCTGAATTCCTTACCAACCCAGGTTAGCTACGTCTGTAGCACTTTTATGCCAGCAGCTGTGAATCTGCCAGTCCTTCCTCTTTATCTGAGGTTCTATTCTTCCATCCCAAGAACTGAGGTTCTAATAAAGAACTTTGAGTTAAGTTATAATTTCCTTCTTTATTTATCTCTGCTCACCTGTGAAACTTCCTGTTTACCATTTCTGGAGCAATGCAACATGGAAAGGAGAGTGAAGAGCATGATCTGTTTTACTGCTATATCAAGTATTGAAGAAGGGAATGGTTATGAAATAGAAAATTAGGTATTGTGTGCCTGTGTTTGTCAAGTAACCGTAAAACAAACGTTTAGCAGAGATAAGTCCACTCAGATCAATTAACTCCAGTTAACATCATCTTAATATCAAGCTTGGTACTAAGGCTTTGCAGTTAGAACTAAGGACAAAAAGGTTTCCTTGCTTTCTGAAGAAAAGAGAGGTTGTTGGCTGTCTCTGAGGAAGGAAGGAAGAGAGAACTGGAGCTAGAAACTGTCCAAACTGGTGAACGAAGGCTGTCAAAGCCTTAGTCTTTCTCTAAGTAGAGCTGTATCTGGGCAAAAGAAAGAGGCTGCAGTTATCCAAGCAGATCTCCAGCCACTACCAAGTACTTTTCAGCAGAGAAAGAAAAAGTACTCTCGAAATTTCTTTTGCCTGGCTCCTTATTTTAGTAGCCAGATTCTCAATTCTTTAAAGTGCTAGAGGCATTACCTGCTTCTGAATTGCCATCTGAATTGCTTATGACTGTTTTGCTGGCAGATTTTATGCAAGCCAATGAATACAGGACCCTCTGTTCTGCAGTGGTGAGACCTCACCTGGAGAACTGTGTCCAGATGTGGAGTCATCAGTACAGGAGAGACATAAACCTGTTGAAGTGCATCCAAAGAAGAGCTACAAAAATGATGCAAGGGATGGAACACCTCCCCTTTGAGGACAAGCTTAGAGAGCTGGGACTCTTCAGCCTGGAGAAGGCTCTGGGGAGACCTGAGTGCAGCCTGTCAGTATCTGAATGGGGAAAGGTCTTTTAGTATGGTCTGTTGTGATATTACAGGGGGAAATGGTTTCAAACTAAAGAGTGGAGATTTTGATTGGTTCTAAGTAAAAAAAGCTTTATACAATAAGGGTATTAAAGCAGTGGAACAGGTTGCCCAGGGAGGTGGTGGTGGATGCCCCATCCTTTGAGACATTCAAGGTCAGGCTGGACGAGGTACTGAGCAATATGATCTGTCTCTGGGTGTCTCTGTTCATTGGACCAGATGACCTTTAAAGTTCCCTTCCAACTCAAATGATTCTGTGATTCTTTAAACATGCTGAAGTCTAAACTTCTTGCCAATTGTAAAGAATAAGCCATCTCATTCAGGGCTATTAGCTTCCTCAGATTCATTTTTTTTGTAGTTGTTTTGTATTTTTAATTTGAAGTTTATTCTATTGTTATTGCAGAAAGTCGTCTAAAAAATAAACTGCTCAGTTATCATCTATGGATTGATATTTCCATTCTCTTTTCTGCAGCACCTGAGCTTGTCAATGTCAACTTTTTTGTACGTTAATTGAACTTTCCAGAAGTGGATCATTTGCTACAAAGGAGCAGAGAAAGTAGGTGTTAGAAATGAGCGGCACGGAGGATGTCCAGAAAGTATCAGGGAAGAGATTGTGAAGAATTCAATCCATCCATTGATTCAGGTGCTTTAGCTTTATTAGGAGAAAAAAAAAGAAGATGGTTCTCTGCCCTCTGAGCAAACCAAATTGATCCAACCAGCTGAGTTTCAGGAGATAAAAATAATAGTAAAACAACAATAAGTACATGTCTGAAATAATTATTCTCTTATTTGTGCCGTATTTCTGTTCTATGAACATTGGTTTTCCAAATTAATTTTACAAAATGGTAATTTAGGTACCTTTCCGTATTTGGTTCAGTAATAAATGAAACAATAAAGCTGTAGAGTGGCCTTGCTTGAGCGAGCAGTGACACTGAACCAAGTGACATTCAGATGTAACTTCCTGTCTACACCACCCAAGGATTCTGTGATGTTTTACAGGGAAAAAAAATGTAGAAAATGTCAGTCAAAAGAAGAATTAAAAACAGAGGACAGCAGGGAGATGAAGCTGGATGAGGAAGATACAGAAACTAAATATTTGAGCTTTAAAACAAGATCTGTGATCAATGACTTACTTAAGAGTTAATCAAACCCAAGTGCAGCTGTGATCACTTGAACATGCAGGGATCTATAAACACCTGCCTTGCTATGAGATTAGTATTAGTTCTGTACAAAGTAAACCGTATTTTTCTGTTCTGTATAAGTTCATGTTATGCTATACATGATTCCCTGTGGAATGGGAAGTCTGTGGTGTTAGTCAGAAGTAAAATAGCTGGTGACTTCCTGAATTTGACCCGGATGAGCTTGGGTTCGTGCAGGTAATAGACAATTCTCCTGCCTTTTTTCAAAGCTTATGATAAGTGTAGATGCAAGTTTAAAAGATTCTCCCCGCCTTGTAAAATAAAGTAGCCTTTGCCTTTTTAAAGCTCATTTTCAGTTCCTTCTATTTGTCAAATATGTTCATTGATGAAACTGATTTGTTTTAGTACTAAATGGTTCTAAGAAGAGTAGTTCATAAAGCCATTTCCTTTTGATGAGCTAATTTACTTTATCCCTCAACACGTTGATCTTGGAGTATATTTATACTAACAATAACATGGAGTGTTATATTTGTGGATGCTGATTAATACGGGGTGAAATAAAACATCCAGTTTTATTAAGACGAGTTTTTCTGTAAGGAAATGGTGACAATTCATGTTTTGTCTGTAAGGATTTTATGTTCTGCCTGTTCTTATACTAGGGCCTTCAGAAAAGGTCTCAAGCTACTTTTGAACTTGTTCATTTTTTTTGCTGGCAGTAGGAATATATGGATCCTTTCTTACTGGTGTAAACAATAGCTTTAGAGAATAGCTAAGTTTCTTAGGGGAAGAAAAAATAATAGATCAAAATTGCATTTATCTTAATTACGTTTCTTAAATATCATGTAACAAAATTATTTCAGCTTTCCTTACTAAGTTGTTTTTGTTTTAAAAACATTACAGTTACAGCTTAGTTAGTCGCTTTAAAGAAGAGTCACCGGATCCCACCACCTTGCACCTTAAGCCCAAGTCATTTTAAGATGAGTGGTGGTGTGGCCTGAATTATGGGGAATTGGTAGTTCATTCATCAGAACAAATAATGGAGGAATGACTTGTGTTCAGTGGAAGGGTTTGCTGCCTTGCAGTACTGCAACTGGGCAGTTTTAAGAGGCTTTTGTGGGAATGTGCCATGGGTTGTAAAGCAGTTGTTAATGACAATGTGTGGTCAATACCAAGTGTTCTCATTAGGACACTGGAAAAAAATGTCATGAGCCTCATCCTTTGCTTTCACGCTGTTTAATAATGTGAATTTCTAAGGCTTCTTTTCCTTTCTTCTTGACCAACTTTAGTAGTTACACAATTTACCAGCATCTCTGTTCTCATCCTGTCTTGTATTTCTCAGATTTGTCTGCATCCATCTTGTGCTTTGTCTTAACTTCCCTTCTTTATTGACTCTTCTTGTGTGAGTCACTAATTCTGACTTGCTGTTCAGAAACAGAAGAGATTGTTTACATATTATCATCATTCTGGTTCAGACTTTGCAAGAGAGTTTAAGGAGTGTAGTAAAGTGTTTCAAATAGGAAGAAACTATGTAAGAGTAAATGCATGTAACTTAATGACTGTGAGTCAAAGGTGTTTCTAATTAAGTATTTAGTTTCTCATCATGTCTGATGTTGATTACATACAAAAGTAATCACTTTTTCCATATATCCTTCCCACTCACAAGTGATTTTATTCTCACATCTTCATGAGCCAAAAGTGCTACTTGTTATACTTGATCTTTGATGTATTATTCTTCTTCCATAAACTTACAATTTTTTTTTTGAGTCCATATAATTTTTTTTACACGTTCACTTCTTTTCTACAATAAATACGCTGACTTAATTACTGTGTAAAACACCTTTTATTTTGTGTTCTCAAACTCTTCTATTACAAGGAATTAAATGATCCTTTATACTACTCAGTCTTCTGTATCTCATTCATTTATGTTAGTTACCAAGGAAGGGAAGCGGTTTAGCCTAAAGTCCTAGAGCATTAAATCTATGTTCTGAAAATGTACTTTCATTTAATGAAAATGTAATCAGTGGATCTCCTTGCTCATATTAGTGTGACAGTGAGTATGTATAGAGTCATAACATAGTGAGTTGCTAAGCAAGGAGGGGTAGCCATAGGCAGTGACAACATGAAAAGGGTTTAAAATAGCCATGTTATATAGAAGCAAACTGGCATATGTAATTACCCAGTGTGAAAATCAAAGGAGCTAATGGATGGTGATTGCATGAGGTTTTTTAGAACAACATCCAGTGTTTCTCTGGATGCTCACTGTCGCAATCACCTTGAAAGCGGGCTGCAAAGCTATGGAATCTGCAGTAAGAAAGATAAGCAAAAAGAACTGATCCGTTTTCTATAAAGGCAGAAGAAATGCAGGAGTTCTGCTTAGCTTTTGCAATTTTTTAATGTTTCTTGGCTCTGGGGATATAGTTGGGAAGAGTATCAAAACTTACTGTACTTCTTCCAAAGACATGAAAGGTCACTTGCATCTGTTCTCAGGTTGCCTTCAGCTGAGAATGTTGCGGAACCACAGTGTTCTAAATGTTCTAGTACTGGTGTTCTTTTCAAATGCTTCAGGGTAATTAGAAACATTTAGTCTTCTAATGACTAAATTGCTTTGTTGGATTTTCTTAAACTGAAGTTGAAAATAGTGGTAGAAGGAGTTTTACCATAAACTTTGCTAGTGACAGCAAATGTTCGAGTAGGCAATGGTACTTTAAAAATAAAGTATTGATATGCTGTTGTGAACTTTATGCGTGAGTACACAATCTTCCTGTTCAGCTAAATGGAGAATAGTATAGTAAAAATGCCTCTATAGAAGAACGCTTTTGCCTTATCTGTGAGTAGCAAGGTGTAACTTCATTGCTGCTTCCAGGGAAAGCAGGAAGGGGAGGTATTTAAAATACTTGCTTTGCTCATAACTGCAGGGTGAAATAAGTTTCTAAAGAGCTATTTCTGTGCGGTCATCTTCTAGAATTAGGTTCTGGTTCTTAAGCTTTTCAAAGAAAAGTTATTGAAACTATTTCCCTATTTTATGTTCCTACAAAAATGTTACAACAATACTAGTTATCATTTCTTGCCTTACCTCTCTTGTACCCTGTTGTCAGAAACAAGGATATATACAGCAAGAAAATAAGTAGCTGAATTTTCTTATTCAAGACTATCAAGCAAGTACACAATTATGTGAGTACTTCACAAGTTCAGATCGTTAGTATTTAATCCATTTTGTTTTAAGATACTCTTGAACCCATACTAAGCCAACCTACTTGTTCATCTGTTACAGCCATGTAAAGGACAGAGAAAGAAGACAGGAGAGGAGAAAATATATATATATTCAAAAACTGATTTTAATATCTTCCTCACTGCAATGTGCATTGTTACAAAGTTGAGAAGTACGTAGCTTCACAAGATTCTCATTGTGGTAGATGTGAGAAATTGGTTCATATTATTTCAGTATATTAACAATGTTGGATGTTAGTGAAGATTACTTAACATCTAACTGGATTATGTAACGGGACAGCATGTTTCGAGGCAGTGTTAATTTCAAGTATAAACTGTTTTACTGTGGAAAAACAACTAAACTTTTCAATGGCCACTAATTTTAATTTAGTTAAAGTTATTAATATACTATAGCACAGTAGTCGGAACTACATATGAAATGTCATTTTTGGGGTTGTTTTGCTCTTCTGATGAAACTTTCACCAGAACAGAAGCTCTGGACATCCATAATCTTTTGCTGAAACAGCATTGCAGCATCTGCTTAGGACTGTATGGAGTATGATTTAATGTTTTTTTCTTAAGACTGGAGTTAGGTGTGTTTATTACTGCTGATGGTGGCTCGCAGCATCGTACCTTGATCAGCTGGTCATTGGTAAGCCATTCCCAGCACACATTGTTCATCTTGATAGATTGGGAGACTAAGTGTCATTCTCTTATAAAAAAGAAAATGACTGCTTAATATCTTCTAGTGGGAAACAGCTTGGCATACGTGTTAGGGACTAGTCTGACTTTCTTTAATTAATTGAATTTTTTCAGGTGTTGATGTGACCAATTTTCCCTTGAACAAAATACTGAACCCAGGAAGGTATGGGGCCTTGGTTGACTTGTTTTTGTGATTGGTGGAAGAAACTGTGTATAACATCAAGCACTTCAATTTGTTCTGTATCAGAAAGAGCGAGCTAGTATGATTCACTTTTACAGGGTAACAATGTTACAGAAGTACTGGCAGAACTTTCAGAGGCCTCTGTCATAGAGATTTACGTGGCTCTTAATATGTAGCTCTCTTGGTCCTTGCCTGATAGAGGTGTAAGGTGACAGTATAAAAAAACAAATTGGTCTTCAATGCCAATGTTTCTTTTTATTCTGAACAGATTATCAAATACTGTCTGAGCTACCCTAGCTTTAAAGTCAGCTCACTTCGTTTCTGTTGAAAGAATTTTCCACTTTCTACATATGTACCTGTTTACTAATGCCTGTTGTGCATAGAGGCACAAATATTTTTATCTTGATCAATATAAAGATAGCATTACATGTGACCAAAATGTTTATTTCATGGAAATTTATGAATCTTCTAGTCTGGCATGGACATGAAAGCATAAAATGTTAACTAGCTTAACTATGGTTAAAAGAAAAGCAACAACAAAGAAACAGAAAGGACGGGATACCAAAACTTTAACTTGTTTTTTTGTTTTGCTTTTGTTTTTTTCCTCGTCAGCCTCCTTCTGCCCTTTTAAGATTAGACTGTTGCTATTTGCATCGTAATATGCAGAAGTGGAATCAAGGTGCTAAAAACAGACTTCTGAGAAATTCCAGAAAACAGTATTTTGATTTCCATATGGCAGAACTGTGTAGGATGGGTATGTAGCTTCTTTATTGTTACAGTTAGTCAGTTGTTGAGTTCTTTTAGTCAGATTGTGGAGACTGACAGCAAACTTCTCTTTTGTCCTCTTGCCGTTTGTTCATTTCAGAGTAAGGGGGAAGAGATGCAAGAAAGGATTAAGCTAAGTTCTTTTGTGGCCATGAGTTGTAGGATAATCTGGGAACTGGAATGCAGAGGTGGAATAGAGAGATTTTCACTAAAAGTAAACTTTAAGGGCTGTGTTTCTTGTATCTATTATTAGTTACCATGCATCTCACCTGACATTGCGCAGCACTGTTGGTAGTTGGAGGTTACTAGTTTCCATCTGCAGAGAAATGTTTTTGAGCACTTATTTTAAATACGCTTTTTTATTTGACTGTTGGTGCTTTTTTCAATAGAAAGGAAAATAAGTTTTTCTCAAGCCTTAGTAGTAAGATAAGAAGATATTTTTTTCTGATTCCAGCTCCCTTATTGTAAATAAAGCATGTTTTCTTTCCAGTTGAGGCCTATTAAAATCACAGCAGCAATCCGGAACAGCCAGAATTCTTACCTTGCTTTTACTGAAAACTCTACTTGGTTGTACAATACCAAGTTTTGTGCTAATGCAGCTCCATGTTTATTTTCTTACATGATTCCTGTGTAGGTCTTTCTGTGTTGTATTTGACATAGCTCTTTGCTGTTTAAGGGTAATAAAGATGAAATAGGTTTTCTGTTAAATTAAAAGTAATACTAGTGAAACTTTTTCTTCTGTTTGAGAATGCTGAGGTGACTTCAGGCTGTGCTAATGCACTTGTGAGAAGCCTAACAGTTTTTTCAGTTATTAAAGTACCTTGGTGAAATTTCTTAAGCATTGTGTTGTCTTTGTGTTGCCAGTATTGTGAGGAAATGTCAGTGGTAGGTGGATGGTCAGGCCAGATGATCATGGAGGTCTTTTCCAACCTGGGTGATTCTATGATTCTATGAATATGATTCTTGTACAAAAAGAAAAACACTTAATATTCTTTAAAGTACTGAAAACTTACAGACTTCTATCTTCTGTCTCAATCCTCATACTTTTAAGTGGTATTTTTAATAGAAGCTAAACTTAATCTGATGCTCATCATTAATTTGAGTACACTATTCCATTTGATATAGGATGAAAAGGTTGTATAGAGAAGATGCCAAGTTGGTATGAATATTGTCCGACCTGAAAACAGGCAAAAGATAGAAACTTGTTGTACTGTCTCTGTAGGGAAGCAGAAAAGAAAGATGTCTGTGCAGTGCTTCAGTTTGTATTGGAATTTTCACGTGCTCCTGTAACATCTGACACATCGTGCCGTGATGGCCCACATTTCTTAAAGTAGTTGGTTGAATTCAATTCCTTTTTCTCCATATTGCTCTACACTGAAGATCACGTGGGTCCTTTGCATCAACACTTGTCCAGTTTCTCACCTGGGAAATATTACCCATCGTGCATCATTTCTTTATCAAAACTTTATAAGTCAGTTCTTCAAGGCAAAAGATGAGGCAGCATTATCTGCAGACTGTTTTAGTAATACCAAATAACATTGTCTTCTGTGTCAATACTGAAAGTCACTGATTTTCATTTCATTCTTCAACTCAAAACCTTTCTAGTAGGCAACGTTGGGGGAGGGGGGAAAGATTAACTGTGAAACATTGCACAGACTGCAGTTGGGATGTGCCGGGGAGAAGAGGAAATGAGCCCTCTTTCTCCTAGTGCTTTGTCTTGGCAAATTTTTTACTGGATGAGTTGATGTGTCAGCTCCAAAGCAGCCTGTCATTAACTTTATTTTAGTTGTTCTGTAGTAATATGCATTGAGTTATAAAAATCACTTGCTATCTTCTTCATTTCTAAGCTATGCAGTTAAACAGTGTTTTGAGTTGTGGCTTTTTTTGTTGTTGTTGTTTGCTTTTGTAACAGTAATCAGTCTGACTCTTGTTGCATTTTGCTAAGTGTCTCTCAGACTGTGCTGTAAGGTTCACACTGCTGTCATTAATACTGCCATCACTTTAAATGTAGAATAATAACTGGCTGCACAGCAGCAACAGGAACTCTATGCAAATTGTTATGCGGAACTGAGTACCAGAAACTAGAAGTCCCCTTAGTCTTAAATTTCTCTTCCTTCCAAGATCTGTTTTCTAAGGTTTCTGCTGATCATCAAAGTTGAAGTTTTCCCCTTCTATCCTACTTGTCTCAAAGAAAAGGCTTTTGCACTTACTACTACAAGTGAACAAGAACAGTAATAGGAATGCGTGTGCAATGTGTAATAAAAGGAAATTTCTTTTGACTTGTGATGGATGACCAAGCCTAGTGACAATGATCTTCAGTTGTAAATCACCCTTTAGAAATCATTTCTTAGATAGAATGCATTAGATTTCCTTGTCACCCAAGTTGTGTTATGTGAGCTCTTGTTTTGCAAGTCAGCTTTGAAAGCTGAAGAAGTGATGCTGAAGAAAATGTGACCCTGTGTTTTGAGATATTGGGTATTAACTGCATGAGTGTTCAAGGCTAGTGACTAAAATCATGTAGGTTTTTCTATTTGTGAAGTCAAAAAAAAAAAAAAGTCTATAATGTTCTTAATTACTTTCAGTCATAATCATATGTGCAATGTTCTAATGGGAAAAATTCTAATGAGAATTTGAATATCAACTGCGCCTGATTTTCAAAATAAATACTGTATCAGGTTGCCTTGTTTTGTTTGACCACAGGACAGAATACAGTGATTACTATCCAAAAGAAATAGAATAAAATGAAGCAACTGATGTCAGTGTTATAATGGATGGTAGCATATTATAGCAACCTCAAGTTGTGACCTAACAACATGTACAATAAAATTCAACCTTATACAGGTTTGGTGATTTTGTTGATCAGGAGCGTTTCACAGTTTCAGAAAAATCACCATTAAAAAAAGTCACAGGAATTTTATGAAAAACGTTCTTCTACAAGTGCGTATAAATGTGCAGTGACTACTTTGACAACTCATCTGTGATAACACAGATGAAGTGAAGTGTGACTTTGTTCCTTTATGTAACAATTTGTTTAGACTTCTTTCTGAAGTCTGTGTTGAAACACGAGAGCTTTTTTACTGCAAGGCTTGATTATGAATGGTGAAGTACAGTGATACTGAGCCTTGTGGTTTGGAGTAAGTCAGAAGGAAATAATGTTAAGAGATTTCAACATTTTAGCTGAATTTTTAAAAGGTTTTAAGTGATATTTTTCTGCCTAGTAGCAAGTCATATAGAATGACTGCGTTGTTTCTGTTCCCATGTGTATAATTATCTCAACTACCTGTTTTTTAAAATGAGCAGGGTTTTATTTATTTACTTTTTAAAAAGCTAATTTATAACCAAGTCATCTATTCAAAGCTCCTTACATATATATATATATATATATATATATATATATATGTATATATATATTTATATATTTTTTTTTTTTCCCTGGAAGGTGCCTCGATTTCATTTTTGTAGGCTAGTAACCAATTTGTATCAACAGTTTTTTTCAATAAGCTTGATCTTTTTAAAAAAACAACAAATTTCTCATCTACATTTACCATTCTTTTCCAAGTTGTAAAGCCTTTTTTCATTGGGATGAGAAGATAAATTGCGACAGTATATTAATCAAGTTTTAGTTCACTTCATCTGGCTACCTGTACTGATAAACTCTGTTACCATTCCATAGTTTGTACTGTGGTGTGTATAAGTTCTGTTCTGTCTCGAGGGACAGTAGAAGCTTTGCTTATACAGAATCACAGAGTTGTGGGCATTGGGAGGGACCTCTGGAGAGCATATGTATAGTCCAATCCCCCTGTTATGGCAGATTCCCTAGAGTAGATTGCAGTGTTGGGGCCTAGTAAACCTACTCCATGTTTAATGATTGCTGTAGCTTTTACTGTAGCTCATTACTGCAAAAACTTTGTTATTCTTCTCTAGCAAAGCAGTGCTAATATTTGTCTTCTGTTCTTTTGGTTTAAGTTCTTGAAAATTTCTTGTTTCCGGGAGTTCCAGAACTCATTGTTCATTAGTGGATCATGGAATGTAGTTTAGAAAAATCAAAACCCTCTACCTCTTAAGACTACAGTGATTTCACTTTGAGATCTAGACAAGAGCATGTTCTTATTGCTTTTGGTGGGCTTTCTTGGTGGTGTTGTTTTTTTTCTTGGAGGGGGGGAAGATTTCTAATATTTCTTCAAAAGAGAAAACCATTTCAGTTCACCAATAGTCTACTTATTTTACTGTTGGAATTTTGAAATACAGAAGAAAAACAGATGCATTTTTTTTCTAGTTTTTGGGTGCTTTTTCAGGAGTTCCAAAAAAGATAAAAATTAAAAAAAATAAAAGTCCAGGAATTACAATATTGAACTTCTTGGTGTGTTTTTTTTTTTTTGCAGGGATCCATATAATTATTGTGTAACTGTGCTCTGTCCAGTTATTCTTTTGTCTCATAAAGTGGAGGTTTGTTCATTGAGTACTGTGGTCTGGTTCTTCAAATATGACTGTGTGGTATTTTGAGTGTTTCAGAAACTTCTATACTGATCTTAGTAAGTGGAGTTCAGGAGACAGAAGTTTAAGGTAACTCCAAGAGCTTAATCTAGAGAAGAAAATCAACATCTACATTAGAAAATATAGCAACCTTATTAAGACAATCTAAAGAGAACTCAATTATTCTTTAACTGAAACCATATGGAGAATGTAATTGTTTGCCCAAGCAACCTTATTTTTGTCATTTTCTGTTTTGTGTTTCTACTGCTGCCTTTACAGTTATTGTGAACAGCTGCTTCTGAGATGTATTTCTAAATCATGCTTAATGAATAGATTAAGGCTGTAGGGTATATAAAGTTGTTCAAGGTAGTCCTCCCACGGACCGCGCAAGTATTCATTGGAGAGTAAACGACAAAGATTCAAGATCAGGAAAGTATGCCAGCTGTTGTGCTGAATGTTATGAAGATATATCAGAAGACCCTTGTGTGGATGCTTGTCTTTTGGTTTAGGCTGAAAGTTGATTCATAGCAAATCAGTAGAACATATGAGATTTTTAGAAATACCAGGCAGGCTTTCTCATAAACGCAGGTTTCTCAGATCCAGAAAAAATTGTGTGTTAGACTCTCTTCATTTAAGAACTAGCCGTGAAGCTAAAAAGTTTTTTTTTTTTAAAGAAACCCCGTGCATGGTTCAAATTTTGTATTGAAAAAGCCTGGCAGCCTGGGAAAAGTTGCACTGAAACTTCAGTATCAATTTAAAACACTCAGAGGGAAAAAGAAAATTGAGAGAAAATGGTTAGGTTGCAGGCCTCCTTTTGTCAAGTAGGACTTTTTGATGTGGGTGGAGTCATCCCTTTAACAGAATCTGATGACAAAGAATAACTTAATGTGCTTGAAAGCACACCTCTTAGTGAGAACAGTAACAGAGGCCACAATACATATCTTCAGCTTTTGTGGTGACCATCACTAGACTGACATCTACTGTAGCGTTGGCCCTGTGGATTAAAGTTTGCAACTTGGGTCTCTTCAGCACACCAAGAGCAGTTCATGCTCTGCAAAAGACTTCAAGTGAAGCCAGTACTCTCTTAATTTATTTACCTTTGACTAACTGAGAACTACAGCTGATTTCTAACGCAAGCAATCACACGAACACATTAAGGTAAGTGTTTAGATACAACAAAAACAGTCAGCTTTCTTTGATTTCAGCTGTTCATAGCACTTAGTCAGCACTGCAGCAACTTAACAGCATGACAAGGTATCACCCCACAGATTTATTGTTTCTTATAGTGAAATGAAGCTGTTGAATGACAGCGAAGTCAATCTGGGAGTTTCTCTGTGTATTGTCTTTTTTCCTAACTTGTCTGTATGTGTATGTTGGTGTTTATTTAGCTTTAATTTATGGCTGTTATCTTAGCAGTTACATGACTTAAGTAGCTGTTATTCTGCTCTGCATTGTATATGGACTGACTTGGTAGGTAGACAATTTATAAAATTCTTCTCAGTATTGTCCTCATGGATGACTTCTGTTACAGATTCTCGAGAAGTAAGTTGGGTTACCCAAATTAATTCACTGAGTCCCATTGCCTCTAAAGGATTTCAGAGTTTTAAGTTAGTGCTTCAACACTGCAGACTTTCAGGTCTTGGAATGCTGTTATTTTAAGAATTCTGGCTTTTTACACTCTATCAATAAATTGTTTCTTCTTATTTCCCATTTGTATGAAGACAATGAAATTTTGAAAATAGCAGTGTAATAATGGGCTTTTGTCCCATTCCTCTTACTGGCAGAACTGGCATTTGGTGTTGTAGTACTGCAACTGGAAGTTGTATCTCTGTGTCAGATTATTTGTCAAATTATTTTCCTAGATCCTATCACGCTAACTTCTTAAGAAAATATACAGTAACCTGCTGCTCGAGAAACTTCATTTCTTGGCTATGTTAGAGTCTTCTTTATTTTGCTTGTAGATCAAGACAGTCAACCTGCATGTCTTTGACTGAGAAAGCTGATGAGATCAATAAGCTTCTGCAGTGAAACTGAACTGTTAATTCATCAAGTCAGTCTTAACTTCATTTAATTCATTCAAGCTCATTCAGCAGGCTTCTTTAAAATGTACTTCCTTCTGCAAAATGAAATAAGCTCTGCTATGTTAGCTTGTTCAAGTCTAGTCCTATAACATTTCTTTTTCTCTGAACCAAATAGGAACTTTCACAGTAGTGATTCTCCTACAGTTTGTAGGAGAAGAGACAGTTCTATATATGTCATAAAGCTACATTCGGATTGAGCTACTTTTGGTTTTCTGAATGTATATGAGTTTTCCGAGGCAAATGGATTTAACAGTGCTTCTAAGATTTTGTTTTCTCATCTGAGCTTTTGAGGGGAGAAAAAGAGTACTTGTTAAACTTGTTTACATTTCTTAATATTATTCAGTGTTTTGTAGCCTTGTACTGTTCTTATAACAAATTATGTGAAACAGGACCGTCTAAGCTAGCAGGTACACCTTCCTGTAGTACTTATATTAAATCCAGCCTTTTTTTTTTTTTTTTTTTTTGTTTTGTGGCTTCCCTTAGCTATAAGTGGATTTTCTTTTCTGTAAGATGTATGAGGTTAATTTGTGCACTTACTGAAATGGCTGAGAAAATGCAGAATCTTTTTCATTTTACAGGTCAACAGCAAGGACAGGATGGAGTGAAAGTGCAGCAGGCTACCATAGCACCTGTTACTGTAGCGGTAGGTGGCATTGCTAATGCAGGAATTGGTGCTGTTAGTCCTGATCAGATAACACAAGTGCAGCTGCAACAAGCTCAACAAGCTTCTGACCAGGAAGCGCAACCTGGCAAGAGAACAAGAAGAGTTGCCTGCTCGTGTCCTAATTGCAGAGAGGGCGAAGGAAGGTACGTATAAATGTTATTAATGTATCTTGTTACACTTTAAGTCATTTTGGCTTTTAATTTGCTTATATCGTATACTTTTTTAGTGCTATCTACTGCGAAGTATGTTTATGTATTCCTTTTTAGACAAGGGATTATAACTATCATCATGAAGTAATTTTCTACAATAGTTAGTTGTGTTTTGGAATAAAATTACTTACCTGTTTATATTTTATCTTTTTAGAAGCAGCAATGAGCCAGGAAAAAAGAAACAACATATCTGCCATATTGAAGGATGTGGTAAAGTTTATGGCAAGACATCTCACCTTCGGGCACATCTGCGCTGGCATACTGGTGAAAGACCATTTATATGCAACTGGGTTTTTTGTGGCAAGCGATTTACAAGGAGTGATGAGTTGCAAAGGCATAGAAGAACCCACACAGGTTGGTCAGCCTTCTCTATGTACGTAATACCTTATGTCTGGATCGTAGTGGCCGTGGTTAAACAGCAATATCAAAGACCTCATTAGGGTCTCTGAAAAATACTTTAAAATATAAATAAAGCAGTTCAAAATGGTAGGCTTCAGTTTTCACCAGTGCAAACTGACCAAGAAATCAAATATGTAAAATGATCTTCTGAAACTACCTAGTCTAGAAAAAAAGATTATCTTTTCAGTGCAGATAGCTGATATATGTTGGTTAGCACCCAATTAAAATTTGATATATTTTCTTTAGTGTGTTGCATTAGATATGGACCTGCGTCTTGTTTTCTTCATTTGGATTAGATCAATCCTTAAAAACTTGTTAATCTAGTTCATGTATCAGATTTGATGTTTTTGAGAAGTTTCCTTGATATTTCAGATGATGGTAAAGGAAGCTCTCCTAACAGTTCATATTAGAAAGGCAGACCTTTTAGAAATTAAGGATGTTATTAGCATTCATATTTTTAAGCCCTCAATAAAGGTTCTTTTGGTGGGTTTGTTTTTTTTTTAATCCACTCAAACTTGCAGCTGCAGAAAATCACGCCCAGAGGAAACCTGATGATATTCAAACACTGTCAGCACTTGTTCGTATGGTGAATTTTTCTCTCAAGTTTGATTTTATACATTTTTATAAGGCAGAGTCATGGAACTCTGGGATTCAAATTTGTGTCCAAATTACATTCATGTCATTATAATCTAAATAGAAGTATGTATATATATTTTTTACTGCTATCAAGTAGCATTACTTAGTCTGTCAGATTTATGGAAGGTGAGGCAAATTCTCATGTGACCTGAATTTCAAACTACTCACTAGATAATCAGAGCATAGCAAGAATGTTTTAATAGTGAAGAATCTCTTGCCAAAATCTGAATAGATCTGAGAATCAAGTAAGTAGAGAAGATGATGTTGTATCCTTTGAAAGATATTTCAGATGTTCAATAGAGAAGGGTCTGATTGAAATGGTCAAACAGAAATTATTCTGTGCTCTCTTTCGCTAACATTTTGGTTTTGTTCTTCTTTAAAAAAGGTGAAAAGAGATTTGAGTGCCCAGAATGCTCTAAAAGGTTTATGCGAAGTGACCATCTATCGAAACATGTCAAAACTCATCAGAACAAGAAAGGTGGTGGAACAGCCCTTGCTATTGTTACCTCAGGAGAACTGGACTCTTCAGTTACTGAGGTGCTTGGTTCTCCAAGAATTGTCACTGTTGCTGCCATTTCTCAAGATTCAAACCCAGCAACCCCTAATGTTTCAACAAACATGGAGGAATTCTGAAAGGATAATTTATATGGACGCCTAGTGCTGCACTTAAGTTTACATGCCTTTCAGGAAATGGAAATGGGCTAGTAAAGTGGATTACAGAGAAGGAAATTGTGTTTTCAGTCTTGACTTCTGTAAGTGTTCCAGGTTGGAGGGTCAGCATGGAAAGTGTACATTGGTGAAACAAGGCAAAATTTCAAAAATACAAACAGCGCAAATTGATGTACTGGATAAACGGATGGGGAAATATTATTTCCATACTGTACTTTTTTTAGTTATATGTCTGTATATCATGTAATGATTTTAAATGAACTTTTCCCTTCTATTTTGGCATTGTATGTTGATGTGTTTGTAAAATCAGATAATATCAATGTAAAACAGGGTGGACCGTGACTAGGATTAATATCATTTTATGAAGGTACTTTGTTTTTAATAAGAATTTGTAATATTTTCATAACATCCTTTTCCCATAAAGCACAGCAAAACTGAATATAGACTGAACGGAAGGGGAAATAGCTTAGGTTTTTGCTGAGTCCACAGTATGTGTTAGTTTATTTTGGCCGTCTTTTCTCAAGTTTTGGAATTACTCAACTAGCAGCTGGATGATACGTGCTGCAAAGTGGATCTGAGGTGGACCTCAGATTTATTTTGACCACTACATTGTAGTAGTGCGTATAAATGACAATCAGTGAGTTCTAATTCCTCTCTTTCTTTGGAGAGCTAAGATTATGTAGAATTAGTGTATACAGTAGGAAAAAACGAAACCATAGAAAGAGATTAACATAAGATTTTACAAAACTAATTGTGTCTTTATGTAGGAGGAAGAATGAATATGGCAACTTTTGGGTCAATTTTTGAGTATTTCATATTTTGAAGTATCAGTGGTCTTGTTTCTAACTCATAGGTAACAAATAATGAAAACTCAATATTTAAATGTTTTAATTTTGTTACAGTTCATGGAAATAATCAGAGAATTGTCTCCATGAGTGTTGTGGATCACTCTCCAGTATCTCCTTTCTGCGATACTAGCTATTTTCTTGTGGTTAATGTGCTGAGTTCTTTACGCTTTGACTTAATAGCCAAAGAGAAGAATTAATTACCACATTTTAACCAAAAAAAAAGGCACAAGTAAACATTTTCTCTCCAGTTCCCTAAATGCTACTGTCTTTATTTTCTCTTCTTTCTTGGGCTGGTAATACATACCTGTTACCTATCACGTCTTATGTTGAGACTCCAAACATAAAACAAAATGGAGAAAGGGGAATACAGTTATCACTGTATTACATGGCTTTTGATGTGAAAGGTTCCTTCATATTTTCAGATGAATCAGATTGGTAGGAATATAGAGGAAATGGAAAGCAACAGAAATCTGCAATTTGTATGTGGAAACCCCCGCATGTAAAGGGAGGAAAGATGGCCAAATATTTCATACTCAGGATTTTGAATTATTTCCCATAGTCGTAAATGTAACATTTTACACATACAGTCATTTGGTGATAATACTCATGACCAGTATTTAAAAAAAAAAAAAAAAGAAAGAAAGAAAAACAGAAAAAAGTATGCCAAAATATTTTAACATAACAAAAGGAAGTACAGTGTAAGAAAGATTTTTCTTTGTTTTTCCTGCAAATTGAAGAAGAAAGAATGTGTTCGGTAGCTGCTGGTTTGAGACACAAAACAGATACCCTTTGCATTCTCTCACAAAGCTTATACTTCTCATCTGAATACTTTATCAATCTTGTGGTGTTTTGCGTATTTTTGAAGCAAGAGGAGTACCAATCGTTGTTTACACTGTGTACACTTTAGGCCAGCCCTTTGTAGCAAAATATTAAACTGAGGGTATTTATACTTTCAGTTTACATTAAAAAAAAAAAAAAAAAAAAAAAAAAAGCTTTGAGATTAAAGAAAAACAATTTTACACTGTGGTTATGAATTTCAAGTTTCTTAAAGCTTTTGTAGACTTGTAACAGTCTTTAAATTTTAGTTGGGTTTTGTACATTTTTTTGTATATTTTATTTAAAGTACTCTTAACTGATGTATCTGGACTCAAAACATCAGACTCAATTAGATGTTACATTTAATACAGATGAACATTAGGTAGTATTAACTGTTAATTTTATGATATAGGAAATGAAATGTCAAATATATATTTTATCATTACGCTTCACAATCAGTGCTATACATTTCTTTATGCAAAGAAGAGCTTTCCTAATGTTATTACCATGTTTCCTAGAGGTTGACGATTTTTGTAAACTGAAGTTACGACCATTCTGCACAACCATTTCACATATAATTTTTCCACGCATACTTCTGTATGCTGATAGGAAATTGAAGTCCTTTTGAATTGACAATGAATCCCTAATCTAGAAGTATCAAAATCTAAATCTAGTTGGCTTCCGAGTATCTAAAGTACGTTAACTTGTGTTAGCAGGTGCACATTTTACCACTGGAATTAGAAGCATTTTGACGGTCTGTTCTGCAAAGCATTCTGAATCCACTTTTCTATCTATCTTAAAAGGATCGTAAATGTCAGTGTCCCTTATTTGACTCGGTGGGATATAGCTGTTGTAAGTAATAGGGCACAGATGTGCAGTTGTATCTTGTTTAATGGCATTTCACTGTTCATTCCCTTTGCCACCGTTAAAAATTTTGCTTTGTTGTAATTATCAGTGCAAAGTGTATTTACCATGGTAGAACTCCAGTGTTAGAATAGTTTTTTTCTTACAATATGATTTCTTTGGTTAGATTTGTGTATGTGTTGCCGATTACATTAGAAATTGGTGTTAAGTCATTATTTATCACATTCTTTCATGAGAGCAGTAATAAAAGTGTGTAATCTAGGAGAAAAAGTTAATTTGTCAAAGTTAGGTAAGCATGATGTTTAGGTCCTATTTTTCAATTTTATAACTGTTTTACTGCAACAATATTTGTATTTAAGTCTTCATTTTAATGCCTTGTGGTGTTTTTTTGTTTGTTTTTTTTTTAATGCATGTCACTGAATTGTCATCCCGCAAGAATTGATGTGCAGCATAGGGTGTTAAATCTACATAATGATTTTGAAACAGAAAAAATAGTTGATGGTTAAAAAACAAAACAAAAACAAAACAAAAAAAATGTAAATGTTTTGCAAAAATTCCTTATAAAAAGTTTTGTAGTAATATTTCACTTGTAAATTTTTCTAAGAAAAAACATGGAAAAGGAAAAAAATGAGAAGAGTGAACATTTCCCCACATCTAGAATTTAGAACTGAATTCTGCCAGCAAAGCCTGTAAGGCATTAATTTGACACTTTTACAATGCTGATTTGTATGATTTTTTTGGAGGGTTTGGAACTAAAATCATGTACAAGTTGTTGCCTGCAATAACGTTTTGCAAGTAACCTATTAAAATTCCCTTGAGTTTAAAAGGTTTCTTCATTTAATTACTTATAAAGCAGCAGTGAATTATGTCTGAATGATAATCTGTTCATCAAGAGCACCAGAAAGCAAATGCTTCTCCATGGGGAAAGGTTGGCAGCAGCATCTGGATTTGGATAATTAAGACCCATGCTTGATGGTCAGCATTTCCCAACTGGCAGGCACCTAGCAGGGAAATAAAACAGCAGATTCCGGCTCGGCATGGATTCAGTTGGGTTTGTTCAACTCTTGGGAATGGAAGTTATTTCTGCCCAGGCTGAAGGAGTGATGGAAGGGAAAACTTTAAAGGTAAGGAACAGGATCACCCATCTGGTACACACACTCTTTTTGATACAGAGAGAAATAGATAATGGAAGTGTCACAATAGTATTGCGGGAAGGAAATGAACAGAATGAAGCAGCAGAAAGCTGAATGAACTGACTTAAGCATGTAGAAACTATACTGAGCTTTACTCTTAGTAAATTGTAAGTGGGTTTCTGCATTGTCTTGGACTAAAAGAACTTTGATGGTACACTGAACTGCTAATTATGAAAGTACAATAGCTGCTAGGTTTGGTTTTAATACTAAAAGAACTTATTTTGAAGGTAAGCCTTCAAAAAGCGCTGTAGTCTTGCAGTGAACGTGTAGTAATATTTAAGAGGAAGAACTAAGTAACTAGAAGACCACTTGCTTGTTCAGTCTTGAAAGAGAAAATGGTATTTAAAATTTGTGATTTTTGGTGCTGGACAGAACCCTAATTCAGACCTTTGGTGACTTATCTTTACTGTATGTCTGAAATACTGTTTTTAAGTCACATTAACCTTTTAATGTCAAACAAACTTAACTAACTGAAGAAAAATATGTTGTAATTTAAAGTAAATTCATCTGACAAACTAAAATACCTATTGCCCAGCTGTTGTTTGGTACTGTTTGCTTGTTTAGGTTATTTATGGATTATAAGAAAGTAGTCCTACACTTACACAGCTACTGTTGTGTGTTTCTTTTCCCAGATATAAGGTTCATATCTAATTCATACTGCACTTCTGACTGTCACATTCACTGCCTCATGCTTTCCGTGTCTCTGCTTCCCTTCCTTCTCTATTCCCCAAAGCTATTTGCTAAGTTTCCCAGTAGTCTGAGCCTTGCCACTGTCCATAGCAGTCCTGTGGGGACTGACAGCTAGAATATGATCTCCTATCTAGAGTAACTATCAAAGATACTTTTTCTAGCAGAACTGCTCCGCTATAGAAATTGCCAGTAGCCAGACAGGCGATGTAACCCAATGATGGGAATATGGCTAAGGTGCTTCCTTCCTCTGAGCTAGACAGGTATTCTCCAGCAGCAGAGCCTTTGGTTCCATTTGCCTTTCCCGTATTGAAAGTGATTTACCATTAATGGAAACGTGATGGTGGTGAGACACTGGAACAGTTTGCCCAGTGAGGTTGTTGATGTTCCCTGGAGGTTTTCAAGTCTGGACTGGATGGGGCTTTGAGCAGCCTGGTCTAGAGGGAGGTGTCCCTGCCTATAGCAGGGATGTTGGAAGCTGATGATCTTAAAGGTCCCTTGCAACCCAAACCATTCCATGATTCTACGATTCGATGAAATGATCTGTCCTCTGGAAGTATAAAAATGTAATTACTTCTAAATTGCCGGATCAATAAATATTATGCATTTATTTGATTTAGTGCAGCACTAAGCAGCAGTGTTCAATGTAACCTTCATAGTTTTTAGATTCAGAGCTTTGCCTATGCTTGTACTTTCATTAATGATGGCTTTTATCATGACATTTTCATTGGAAACAAACAAACAAACAAACCCACTGCTCAAGTCTGTCTAGGTCTCTGAATGGCATCCTGTCCCTCAGGCGTATCAGCTATCCCACATAGCTTGGTATCATCCACAAACTTGCTGAGGGTTCACTCAATCCCACTGTCAATGTCACTGAAGATATTTAAAGAGCGCCAGTCCCAGTGCTGATCCCTGAAAGACATCATTCATCACTGATCTCCATCTGGACAGTGTGCCACTGACTGCTACTCTCTGGCAACAGGTTTTTTGTCCGTGGAACCAGCCCATCTGTCAGATCCATATCTTTCCAGTTTGGGGAGAAGGATGTTGAGGGAGATTTCATACAGGCCTTATTGAAGTTCAGATAGATTACATCAGTGGCTCTTCCCTTGTCCGTTGGCACAGTAACAACATCGTAGAAGGCCTCTACGTCAGTCATTCAGGAAGGACTTTGGGAAGCCATGTTAGTTATCCCATATCACCTTCCTCTCTTCTATGTGCTGCAGCATAGCTTCCAGGAGGAGGAAGCTCTATGATTTTCCCCAGCACAGAGGTGAGGCTGACAGGTTGGTAGTACCCTGGGTTGTCCTTTCTAACCTTAAAAATTGATGTGAAATCACCTTTTTTCAGCCAACGGGAACTTGACCCAATTGCTGTGACTTTTCAAACCTTCTTGAGAGTGGCTTGGCAGCACATCAGCCAATGCCCTCCGGACTCTGAGCTGCATTACAGTTTTTACAACAGTGCAAATTTTTATGATAACTAATATACAAAACCATGTAGGTGAGTGGAGCAAAGCCAAGGAATTGAAAAGCAAAACAAGCAAATTAACTTTTCCTAAACACATATTTTACTTTTATCGTTTTTACTCCGAGGAGGACTCAGCCAGATATTCATGACTTTCTTTTGCCAGTTCCCAATAGGAAACATCCATAATCAGAAGTGTCTTTTGAAAGATAGGGTTTTTTATTTGTGTGTCTTTTTCCCCTAAAGCCTTAGCTTTTGTATAGACAGCTGTTATTAAAGCTTCCAGCTGCTTTCTGTTATTTCTAAAGGTGTTTAATACAAGCTGGCAAAGGGAAAAGAAGTGTAAGGAGGAACTGAAATAGGTAAAGACTTACTTGAGAGTGGGACGAGATGGATGAGAAAATACATCATTAGCAGAAATGGATACTAAAAGAGCACGTTATCAAATAGGAGACTAAAAGAGAAGAATGAGAACAAAGCAGAATGGGATCTAAAATGATCAGAGAGGAAAGGGAAGAGCTACGGTTTCCAAAAGGAAATGGAGAATAGGTAGGATCCACCTTTTGCAGATAGACGGTTTTTATGCTTTTGCATTTGGAAATAACACTGGCCACGCATGTCATGCAGGCAGCTTCTTTCTATCAGAAATGTTAGTTCTGTGAAAGTGGGAAGTGCATCCCTAAAACTGCTGGAGACACAGAGGAAGACATGGAAAGCAGAGTCCTCTGGGAGCTGTGCACAGACATAGGAGGTGTCAGTCATCCTGGATCCATTACCATCTGTTTACACTAAGGCAGGCAATCAATTTTTACAGGCTGTCATAAAACAGAAAGATTTTTCTCCTTGCTAAGGAAAAAAAAAGTATTAATTTCCCTCAGCTTTTTTCTGTCTCCTCTTTTATAGCAGTGTGAAACCTCGAAGAAATCAAGTCAGTAACACTGATGGAGTGAAAATACTCCTGTTTAAATAGCAAGAGCTTAAGATGTGAAATGAAAAATCCCATTAAGCTTCTACATCTAAAAATGAGCAGAACTGTTTCACCATCTACCAACACCAACTTGCTGAAAAAGTTCAGCTGTAATTCAGATGTCTTGTAGTCAATATGGCTTTCATATCAAACACATAGTCCACACTTTTATACCACTACGTATAAATCTTTCTTCTTTTGAAGTAGAGAGATGACTCTACTGAAATGGATAGAGAAACCTTGGGGTAGCCTTTTCTTATCATACATTAAGCTTTCCAACCTGGCATGCTGTTGTGGGTCACCTAGAAACCACTCTGACTTCTATCTAGAGAGTAATAATGAGTGATCGTGCCTTTGTTCTTTAGTTATGGCAGCGTAATATCTTCTATGTTCTGTTTATGTAGTGTAGTAGTCTGCTACCATGCCATTAGAATGTAAGACTTTTAAAGAACTTAACTGATTATTAAAGAACTGATGTAGTGGCTGGCAACCCTGTCCATGGCTGGGGAGTTTGGAACTAGACGATCTTAGAGGTCCCTTCCAACCCAAGCCATTCCATGATTCCTTGAAGTTACTTAAGGCACCACCCTGCTATCTGTGCCCAGCTTTCAGACAGCCTAACTTGTGGTGCTGCAGTGCCTTGGGCACCTGATCCCTGTTCACCTGCCCACAGGTGCTGGTTTCTAGGGTTCAATTGGAATAGAGCTCAAATCATGTTTAGTTTTGCCTCATTGTTACCTGTTTCTTGAAAGCCACTGTTGATCATGAAGGTCTTCAGGCTGTTGCTGTGCTCATTATATGGGAGAACAAGACCCAGTGTTTTGGAGATCACCTGGCTTATGGCTGGGCTGACCATTGATTGGCAGCACATCATAAAGGGTGATGTGAATGAGCACCCACGTGCCAAACTGGATGAAGAGTAGAAAGCAAAGCTTCAAGCTAATTCCAAAGTCTTCTTTTGACCAGCTGTTCAGAAATCAACTGTCCGGGCAACTCTTCCTTCCTTACATGTTCATGCTCTCTGTGGCAGTCCTCTCTAACCTCCTTCTCTAGTCTGTGTTCATCTTCTATGCCATTTACTTTGACAAAGATCATTGGCTCCTTCTTCACTCTGCCGACTCAGTGGCACATGTGCTACAAATTAGCAATACAGTAACTGTGTGAAGTGCACCTAGTTAAAAGCCTTTCTGACCGAGCAGTTGTTGACATGAGTATCAAGTTTGTTGGGAAAATCATGGGAACTCTGAAGTTATGTGTAGCTCCCCTTCCCTCCCACCAATTTGGTGCTGCTTGTGCTATGCCAGATTTGCTGTTTCTTACCACTGGCTGCTGAGCTGTGCCAGCAGCATGCTGACCTTCTGTGAAGGGAATATGTTAAAGAGCTGTCTCAGTCCATCCTAACCCTCTGTCTGATAGCAAGCAGTAGACTATGACTTAACCATAAATGTCACTTAATGTGCACTTCTGTGATGGAGTGAATAACCAGGCCCAGGCTTAACTGGTTCTCAGTAATCATTTCCAACTTCTTCTGATACATTTAAAATGTTCTGCTTCAATGACAATTCAGATTCAGTGTTTCTGAGCAAGCAGTGGCATTCACAGTAACTTACAGAGTTGCCAAGTCATGAAATACAGGGTCCTGTCTGACAAGATCTTGCAGGGTTTGCTTTTGGACATGTGTCCATCTGTTTGGTTATAACTTACAGTGAGATTATGCTGTTGGAAACATTCTCTTGGATCCCACTAACATCAGGAGGAGCTGTATGTGTGTGCAGAGTTGAACAGAATTTGGTCTGTACCAGTCTTATTTCATGTGCTATATAAAACACAGCATCACTGGTATCTGGAGGTATAACCTCTGCTCTGTGTTTGCTGACTACAGCATAGGCTTTGCTTGCTTCCAGCTGGGAGGATGAGAGCAATACTGCACCTTGAAAAAGCAGGGAGAGTATAGATGACTGAATCCTACTGTGTTTGTGCAAATATGATGCTGGAAAAGGTGGTATGGAGCATCCAGGAGCAGTTTTAAAAACGTCATTTGCATGTTTGAATTCCCAAGCCCAGAGACTTGGAGAAGGTCAGAACATCCCTATAAGGGAGCTGGAAAAGCAGGTTGAAGAGAATGACTGAAGTTTAGACACACATATGTGCTCATGTATAGGTGTTATAGAGAATATAATTTGAGTTTGCAACTTGTCTATCTGTCTTTCTCCACTTGTTCCAAACAAAACTCACAGAGACTTTGACTTTTATGATGGATAAATTGTCAGGGTTCTCACCTCATGTAATTATCTCAGAGTGGTAGTGCAGCAGCAGTGCCATGAAACCAATGACCTGCACCTTCCTTCCTTCAGATGCTCCGTGATCCAGTAAAAAAAGCTGTCTGTGCTGAAGAAGATGCAGAATGCCTTAGGATGGAGAGCAATGGGAAGGACTCAGGTCTGGGAGCTGCCTTCAAAACCCTTGGGCATGCAGCAGCTTTCATAGAGAGATATTTATAGCCATATGCTTGTAATGAAGCAGGAGAGCACGAGTGGCGAGTCACCTCCCTGGTGGTTTATAGGAGTTGTTAGGATTAAGCTATGAAAGCAAGTAGGTGCATGAGATTCTTCTTAAAGAATAAGGCATAATAAATACAATTCACATTTACAACTTCTTTTAGTGTATATTAGTTTCAAAGTTGCACTGAAAGCTCGTGTTCATTAACAACATTGTCCATCAGATATTCAGAACTGGAGCTGGATAGAAAGTAGATTTTTGTCCTGAAAAAAGTTCTGAAAATGACAAAAAATATTTCATATTGAATGTAATTGACTGCATTTCAAGAAAAAATATATAGATAGATTACTGAAGTGAAGCTGTAATCTGAATCAGCCTCAGATTCAAGACCAGGTCAGCCAAAGAAGTTTCACACATCTAGTTTAGTTGTCCTTCCTACATCTCTGTGATAAACTGATCTTTCCAAAAGGGAGTAAATGCATTCCAGTTATGCTGCAGTATTGCGAATGCTGTCTGTATAAATACTGATGACAGTGACAAAATAAATGTTTGTCATCTTTCTGTCTTTTAGCACTCTTTGTTGGTAGCATTCATAGTTTAGGCTGGTCATTATCTCAGCAGTTTGAGAGGAAGTGATGGTTCCCTCATGATCTTGAGAGACAATGGTTATGAATAGAAGCAGTGATGGAATCACAGCTTTCCTACTGGGAGTGAAATCTCTTCCTGATTGAAGTCCGTGACAAAACTCTCATCAGCTTCAAAGGAGAAAGATCTCAGCAAAGCAACTTGAATGCCTCTGAAATCCACCCTTGGGCTGTTTAGAAAGGTCAAGGTTTTCTGAAGGAAAAGAAGAAGAATAAGATTAAAGTTGTGAATGGCATAAAGAGAAGAGGAAGTTGTTAGATAAGTTTACAGTTCATTGCTAAATCAGTGTTTATCAAGGAAGCTGATTTTTGTTAAAGCTATCATAGGCATTCAGCTGGCTTAGATACCTCTGGTCAGAATGAGAATGGGATTATTTCCCCTTTGTTTTTATGTTATGGAAACAAATATTTAAGATGTAATTGATATGAACATTATTTGCAGTGCAATTTTGGCTATTAATTTAACAAATATACTCTGCAGAAAGAAGCCAAAAATTTCCAGCCCTGCTAAGCTTTTAGTTATCTCAGAAGTGCCATTCTTTGTGTGTTGTTCATCAGTGTAGCAAAGAAAGTCCTCAGGAAAAAGCGCATACAAAATATCTTTAGAAAATGAGAAATGAAAGCCTGGGGATTTTGATGTGACCTTAGTACTTGCTCAGTGCATGCACAAGAGTTTAGCCCCTGTATCTAAATCTCATCTCCAGACTGCAGTAACATCTTACTTTGACTTTAGTGTTCAGCAACAAGGGGAAAAAAATAGTAGATTTAGTTTCTCTTTTTCCTTACCAGTGCAAAGCAGGGCCCTGACATATTTATGGAGTTAGGGAGGTTTAAGACCTTTATTGCTTGAAGGGATCTTCAGATTTATGGGTTAAGGGAAGTTCAGGAGGTTTGTTAGTTTAAGGGAGTGTAACTTCCTAAGTAAAGCCACAAGCAAACTCACTAAATCAGTGTATCTCTTCTGTGTGTAAACAGCACGCCCACTGTGAGCAAGAAGCAGGGAGAGAGCTCAGCAGAGCAGGCTGCAAAGGGCTGGAATATCTCTGTGGCCACAGGAGCCACAGGTGTTGTGCAAGGCCTCCCTTGTACCAGTTCTCTGCTCAGGACAGGTTTTTTTCCTGTGGCAGTTCTTCTGTGAAGGGTCTTCAGGATGGTGGCTGAGGAGGAAGGCTTGGCCCAGGAACTGGCTCTAATGACGGACCTGATGGCTTTTAAGAGAGGATCAGAGGCCATGCTAAAGGCAGGATGCTCTGCTCTGAAACATTTGTCTGGGCTCAGGTGGGCCTGGAAGAGTGCTAACTTCCAAGTGCTATAGAAACCATTACTCTGAGAGAACCTAATAGGTTAGATTTCAGGGAAGAGATGTTGGTTAAAACAGATCATAATCAGCACCACGCTTCTTCCAGCTGCTTTAACTTATGTTTAATCAGCTAGCTCACACATCACACTTAAGCAGCAACTGCAAAGCAACAGGTATGCCAATGCTGCTCGGGAGCTCCTCAAGTCCTCACTGTGAAAGCAAGCAAAACTAAATGCTATGGCAATGAAATATTTTGAGCCTTACAATGTGGCAAGAAACTGGGGGATGTCTTTGTAGTGAAGGGAGGTAAAAGTTTTTAAATAGATGTTTGAACTGCTACAGATTTCCCAATCAGTGCTATGCATTTGCACCACAGAAGAAATGTCTCTTATAAAAGGCTTATCACAGGCACCTGTTTCTGGGAGATCATTTTAAATGATTGTAGGTTGCAAATAAGCTAACTTTAGATATTATATATTGGTGGCTATTCAACCACTGAAATGCAAGTTTGGGCTACTCACAAAAGATATTTCTTCTGCTAGGAGAAAATACTGGATTAATGGTTATAACTTGTTCTGGCTCCCATCTTCACCGAGCTCTTTGTTTTGCCAGAGAAGGAAGCAATATAGGAGGGAGACAAGAAAGACAGTGTGTCATCTGGGTTTCTGAAGCAGTTCCGTCTTCATTTTCAGTAGACTGATTAAAAAATCCTTTCCCAAAATATGATTTCCATCCACAGAATGGTTTGTCTGAGATTCAAGTATGTGTTTATGTTGACAGAAAAAAGATAACATAGACTTGATTGTAATTTAAGTAGTCATGAGGCTGAGAGAGATGCCTTGGGTTAGCTTGTTTCAGATTTAAAGAAACAGTTTGTGAAGCTTCACCAATAGCCAAGTTACTGTTATTACTGACTTGTCATGTTACTTTTCCTGCTTTGCCTCCAGATATTAGTTCCCAGACTAAGTAATAAGAAAAACCACAGTTTCTGGCCAAGTTGTGTTTCCCAAGATATGGAGTGGAATGTGGAAGTCATGAGAAACAAAACACAAATTATGAGAGGACTGATGTCAGAAAGAACTCGTCTTCCCATTCCTATGGTGGGAATAAAGACTGAGTTACATCTAAGAAAAATAAGACTTCTGTGTGATGCACACAACATACTCAAACAAACAAAAATCCTTTTGCTGGTCTCTAGTCTCAGTTGTAAACTGGTAGCAAATTGCATTAGGAAGAAAAGAAATGTCCACTGTTCCAAAAGTAATATTTTTACCACTCCATATTTCAAGCTACCTGATGTTGTATATTTTGTTGAATTTATGTACTTTAAAGACTGTAATTGCTATGTCATATGAAAACATTAATTTCAAGACTTAAGCTGTCATAGTCACCAGAGTTTTTATTACACAGATGTTTGAAGTCATTTGAGTATATCTTCAACAAGTTTGTTGATGATGTAAAGGAGAGTGGCGCAATTGATATAATGGAAAGTTATATCAATACATGTTTGCAGTCTGGGAGAACTCATTGAGAACAGCCCTATGGAGAATGACTTGGGAGTTCTGATGGATGAAAAGCTGAACATGAACCAGCAGTGTGTTCTTGCAGCCCTGAAGGTCAACAGTATCTTGAGCTACATCAAAAGAAGAGTGGCCAGCGGGGAGAGGGAGGTGACTGTCTCCTCCATTCTGCCCTCATCGTGCTCCATCTGGAGTACAGTGTCCAAATCTGGGGGCCCCAGCACGGGGCAGATGTTGAACTTTTGGAGAGGGTCCAGAGGAGGACATGAGATACCTCTCTTCTGAAGAGAGGCAAAGGGAGCTGGGCTTGTTAATTTAGAGAGCAGAAGGCTATGGGGAGACCTCATTGTGACCTTCCAGTACTTGAAGGGAGTTTATATGCAGGAGGGAGACTGTCTTTTTACGTGATCTGATATTGACAGGACAAAGGGGAATGGTTTTAATTTAAAAGAGGGGAGATAGATATTAGGAGGAAATTATTTACTCAGAGATTGGTGTGATGACTAGGCACAGGCTGCCTAGAGAAGCTATGGATGCCCTGCCCCATCCCTGGAGGAGTTCAAGGCCATGTTGGATGGGGCTCTGGGCAGCATGATTTGCCCACAGAGGATTGAAACTGGAGGATCTTTTAGGCCCCTTCCAACACAAGACATTCTAAGGTTCCATGCTTCCAGAGTACATAACAAGGATATTTTGTTGAATTCTCTTTTCAGTGTGTTTCTGTCTCTGTTGCCCTGACTCTTGCCTTTAACTCTTACTGGCACCTTATTAATTTCAATAAGATCAGTGCTATCTCAAACGTTGACATCAAAAAGGAGAGAGATGTTAATGATTGTGATTTACATCTGTTATTTATAGAAACAGCAGTAATATGAGCCCAGGGAACTTGTAGTTTAAATAAAACAAAGGCTTGATAAAAGTTTATGACTGTCTGTGTGCAGAGATTATTGATTATCAGTTGTAGGATGAGCTGAAGTTTACAGTACCATCAATATTTTTTTCAGGGCCCTAGTCAGGGTTAGCTGCTTGTTGTATGTCTTAGCTATGAAGCAGCTGTTCCAGGTAGAATAGTGCAAGTATGGAATTAAAACTGAGGCAGAATAGATGAATTAGCTTAAATATTAAATAAAATTATTAGGACTGAAATATAGAGCAGGAAGTGGAGAATGTAAATACCGGTGGAACATTAGAGTTAATTAAAATTTTACAAAATTTTGCCATGTATAGCTAGTTGCTCTTAACACTGGCAAAGTTCAATAAAATATATATAAAATATCTATGTTAACTTAGAGTTAATTCAGGCACTAAAATAATATGTAATTTACTTATTAGAAAAGTGATCAACAAAATCCAGATGCAAAGTAAATAGTAATAATAGTAAAATAGTAAATAGATGAAAAACTGTGACACTCATCTTCAAAAACATTTTAGTTCATTGTTTTTGTTATGTCTGTCCTTTGATCAGATCTAAATTCCAGACTTTACTGTTGTTCATCTTTGAATGTAAAGGGGATACAGAAAAATCTCTTTACTGTCATTGCATGGTGCTTGCTCTAACATTTGGGAGCTTTCTTCCTGTTTTTTAGCCAGATTCTAATTCAGGGATAGTACTACATGCCATTGAAGACAACGGTTATTAGGTGGTTGCATCAGATCTAAGACTCTCAACTGAAAATCTGAATTTCTTCTGCATGGACTTCATCCAGATCCCAACTGAGATGAACTTTTAAATAGCAAGGAAAAACAATCTTTTATATAGAATTATGCAGGTAACGTCATCATTCTTGCGGATGTTTTTTTTGTTGTTGTTGTTGTTGTTGTTTTCATGTCAATAGCATTTTTTACATATGCCCTTGCATTCTTAAAAGTGAGAGACCATAATGTCTTTTTATATTTACTTGTAACACTTGCTGCTTTAGTGGTTTTCTAAACCACTTCAGGTTTCGTGTAAGTTAGCAGCAAAAATAGGGCTAAAATGGATGATGGAATTTAGCTGTGCAGAACCACATAGCCATAAGGACATTGGAACATTCCATTGTTCTTGTCCATCTCTTCTAAATTTCTACAAGCTTGTGCTGTATGTTGCATTCATAGTTAAAGGCAAGGAGCATTAATACTGATGGTGAAGATCACTGCTTTCAAATTGAATATGGCAAGTTGTTAAATTTGCTCTGTTTTGATGGTAACGTGTTAAAATGGTTTTTGAATGTACACATGGGAAAGAAGAAATGTTTTGATGTTTATGAATTCTTGTCTTTTGCTCTATTTCCTGTACTTTTTGGCATTCATCCTACTTGCCATGGTTCTCATCTACCTGGATCATTGAATGTCTCGCTTTGAATAGAGTGCAGATGTGGGGGACAAAATGAAGGAAAAAATGAGTCAGGATTTGGATTGGTTTATTATCTGATTTTCTGTTTCATTTCAAATCCTTACTGCTCTGTAGCTATTTATTTCACTCTTTTTGTGCTTTAAAAAATCTTTTCCTTTCCTATCTGCCTTCTTGTCTAACAACCCCACTTTCCTTCTTATTTCTGATGCCCTTTATGAACTCTCTGTCTCTGAGCCATTGGGAAATGGCTCTACTGAAAAACAGCAGAAGGTTCAGGCACATTTTTCATTAATGTAGGAAAACAAATTTTGACTTTCATAAACCAAGACATTCTATACCTGTATGAAAGACAATTAATAAACAATTCAGACATTCAGTGTAATTTGGAATCCTGTATTTTAACCTGTTTTGAGTTGAGGTTCTTTCTTTTTGTTGTCTTGGTTTTTTGTCATTTGTTTTTAGGGTATACAAGCATTAAAATAGAGTTAATTCATAAGAAATATGAGTTTGGTTGAGAAAATCTGACTGTAGAGATTCAGAGGGTTGCTATTGTGATTCATTCATTCTCTCCAGAAAACTCCGGAGAAAATGAGGTTTAAAACTGAATGTGTAATGGGGAATTTGGTGCCAAAACAAGGCTTTGAAATTAATACTGTGGTTAACAAACCATGATTTTGATCATTTGCAAGTGAAATTGCTCTTTTTAATTTAAAAAGATACAGAAGGGTGTTTACTTTCCAAACATGAAATATTGTTGAGAGCTGTTCTTAAGTCTCTGGATCTTCTGTGCTTTTATCGATGCTGCTGCAGTTTCAGGTAAGCAGACACTGCAAAGAGCCCAATTCAGTGGGGACGCTGAAAGCTTCTGGGATCATTCCAGGGGCTTTGGTTGGCATGGATCAGCCTTTATTTGCTAGAAGACTCAAGACGTCTATTCATTAATTCTGTGAGGGAAATTGTAAGTTGCCCTAATTCTCCCTTCAACTCTTTCTACTCTTCTGACAGGTGACCATGATCTTTAATTGTTTTCTTTTCTTCTTCCTTTGTTAAAATCTAGTTACAGAGTGCTGTTGTTCAAAAAGCAATTGAGATCTTAGAAGCTAAAGAAAGCAGGTATTGTGGTGCTTCTTGGAATGTTTTCAAGGATGCAGAAGATAGAAGGTGCAGAGCTAATGAGTTGTACACTTTGTATTTATGTGTGTGTTACAGAACAACCTGTAATTTTGTCTTAACAAAAGTCATGATGGTAGGATGTATCAGGTTCATTTGTGTGCTAAACTGGCACTTGTGTAATTTTGTGGTTTTTTGGTTGTTTTTTTTTTTAGTTTTTTTTTTTTTTAGTTGTTTTTGTTTTTGTTTGTTTGTTTTGGTTTGGTTTTTTAATTTAATGTGAATACTTTTCCTGTCATAAAAATAGAGGAGAGACAATAGGAAAATCTAAAGCACATGCACATTTTAAATCACTTTTTCATTCTTTGGCTGCAGTGAATTGGTTGATAAATAGTATTGCTAAAATCCATTAAAGAATGCAGTTAGCAATAAAGAAATATTTGGCCAATATGCTACTGTGTATAAAAACAAACTTTAATGGATTATAATGAAATTCTATCTTTTGTAATGTTATTCATTTTTAGGAGATACTAGCTCTGCAAAAAATGCCTGCAAGCTATGTATTGCTTATTTTACTTATGGTTAAAGATCACCCCTACAATTTGCCATCCCTGTAATAGTATTTCAATCTCCTGATGGGTAAGGCAATTTTGTATTAGTGAATCAAAACATATTTAAGTTGTTTTTCTCTTGAGGTATGGCTAAGAAAATCTCTGAAAATTGTGTTGTAGACCAAGAGCCTTTGCTTAGCAAATGCAGGGGCAGAGTGTAAGAACTTGCAGGTGTCTTCTGAGCTTTTGGGGCCAAAGATGTAAGTAACCACTAGACAAAGGAAAAACAGTATTCAACATCATCTGGCCACCTACAGAGGTGGGTATTGCTCTGTAACATTCACTTTTTAACAGTTTTGAGTAGTAAAAGAATAGATTTTATCCACATTGATCAGAGATCGAACCTAACTGCTTGTATGAGTCTGAATGCTCACTCCCAGGTGAATTCCCATGTGTTCACACAGGAGAAGCAGCCCAGAGCAAGCAGATTCTAGAGCATACCTGCACAAATAGTAGTTTTACTGCAGGAACTGTTTGATCTGCTCATCAAGCAGGTAGCTTCAACTAAGGGCAGTAAACTGCAGAAGTAGCTAAGAAATAAATGTTAGTTGTTATATCAGTATGTTCATTTTCTAATAATAAGCATAATTATATCTTCAGTACACTCAACCAGTATGAGATAACGAAATTGTGAGATGAATAATAAGTCAGCTACACCATTCACATATTGTGTATTTAAGAATGAAATGTGTGTCTCGTCTATCGAGAGAAACTAGTTGTTTGAAAACCATGTGACCTCTTTGGGTTGTGCTGTTTCTCCTTATCTGCCCTCTTTCCATATAAGTTTGCTGCCTCTTTTCTTTCTAGGTATTTGCTTTCATGGACTGCAAAATGTTGATAAGAGCAACACAAATAAGAAAAAAAGGGGTGTGCAAACAAGCTGTGAATGAGTCGTCTTGATGTATTTTCATTGTTACCATCAAAATTTTCTTATATGTCTCCTGAAACCCATAACTTTGGTGGAAGTATGAGAGCTTCCAAATGCTGGTAAGCAACTGTATCTATACATTGCAAAGCCGCATTTGCCACTCCTTGAAAACTAGTAGAATTATAGATGACAATTCTGAAGGTTCATTCATTATTTTTGTGTTGATACATGAAGTGGAAAATAACTTGGAGTGATGTGTTGACTGTGTTCTAAAAAATCTGTTATCCATTTATTTATATTCTAGTCTAGTTTGTATCTTTCATCATGAAACTTTTTCAAAAGAGAAGATGAAGAAACACTAGAATGGGTGAAAATAACAAAAATCATCTTAAAAGGCTTCAGGGATTGTTCTTCTATCTCAGGGACAGATGGAAAAGTTAAATTCACTGTGGCAAGGAATTTAAACCATGGGATTTCAGACCTGAGATGTTGTTTGATATGATTTGATATGATTCATAGCTGCTTTCAGAAGATTGAGGTATTAATAATAATCTGACTTGATGATTAAAAGTGTAGTTTTTGAGAAACGTAGTCTATTTGCAATGATACAATTATGTTTGGGATAGGTGTGTGGCTCGGCTACATTGGCAGCAGATAGGTCTAAGGGCTTAGACTAGCCAGGTGCTGATGCTTATGAACAAAACTGTTTAACAACTCCGTGAGAGCTGGCACTCCCAGCTGTCAGAGGAATCCTATACAGTCTCTACCTGTAGGTGTTCATTACCCATCAGGAGTCTGCTTGGAGATCCTGTGGCTGTTTGGCTGCTGAAGAGGGATTGCATATTTCTAAATGCACTGGGATCCAGCTGTTTTCATCCCTTTGGGGCAGAAAACAATTACTACATTCAAGTGAAATTGGAGACCATAGTAATGCATTTGGCACATGTTACAAAGCAAGTTATAGTGGGCTCACTCTCACCTGTCTTAAAAAAAATTGTTTAATTTTCATAGCAACGTTTAGTGTAAGGCTATATTAATAAATCATGTGTTTATACAATGAAAGTATATTTAGTGGTGTATGCTCATTTCAGATCAGACTTCTAAAACTTAATCTGCTAAAATTAAAATGGAATTAGATATGTATGTTCAATGGAACAGTTAATTTCCAGTTGTGTTTTAAGCCTGAAAATTACTCAACCTGGGTGAACCACTGCTAGAATTACCTGTTGCTCTTCCAAATTTTTCATATTAATTTCTGAAGTTATTTATATGTTTTAACTTCTTATTCCACCAAACCAGAAGCCAGAAAGTCAAATGAGCCCAAATAATCTCAAACGTCGGAATTGTTATTGCCTTTTTCTTTCATAGTTGATAATTAATTTTTGTTAATTTGATTAGTGTGTTGGAATTTCAAATCTGGAAAAACTGGAATTTGGTGGTTTCAACAGGAAAATTTTAAATGAGCAGGTCTCTGGATGGAAGAGTTTTTTGAAAACTATTAAGAGTTTAGAAAGAGAATATATGACTTTCAGATTACAATAATATAGTAATATTTCACCCTTTGGGTGGGCATTTATACCATGGTCTACTCATTTATTTCAAAGCGAGTGTGGAGATTATGGCACCGGGAAACTGATAAGGCTGAACGGATGTAGGCATGCCTACAACTTTGTGTTGAACCAGAAATTCATTTTTCTTAAGAAAAGTCTTTCTGGATACTTAACCCTCATAAGACTTAACCTCATCATAAGATTGAATTACTTAGAAGTGCCACTTACAGAGAAGCATTTAGATGGCTATTACTATCTATACAGAAATTCGAGTGAATAAAATGTGGATAACATGAAACGAAATCTCCCACTAACATATCCCAAAAATAACTAATTAAGAAATATTTGTGGTTTTTTTACTACAGGCTGTTTTGTAAGCCTTCTTCTTTTTTTTTTTTTTTTTTTTCCTGAGGGTTAGAGTACAATATCTGCACGGTTCTGGTGTAAATAATTAATCAACTGATTCTACTTAAAAATATCAAAGCTTTAAAAAATGCTCAGTGTTCAGTGATATCTTGCAATGATAGTCAAAATAATTCCCTAAAACTATATCCAATAACAGCCACTAAATGAATGATAAAATGGTATTTATTACTGTTCTTTCCACATAAGCTTTTAGGTTGTTTTAATGATTCCAGTGTTGATTCATTGATATAAATAACTGCAAGCTTCAAAATAGGGTTTTGTTCTAAAAAGTTTGATTTACTTTTGATATCCATTCAAATAAAGCATTACCCATCCCATCATTTCCTATTTGGCACAGCTGCCTCCTGGCTCAAGCACCCAGTTGTCTTCAGCTCAGGCTCTAGTCCAGCACTTGAGATGCTCTGAGCATCTACATTAAATGGTGGCTGCAGATACATGAGGAGTATAGCTGCTCACTCCCAGGTGACTTCCTCAGCCACTGGCCAGGGCTTGTTTAGTGGTGTTTCTGGTGTTTCCACCTGGGGTTTCTGGCAGGAAAGCAGCCAATGGGCAGAGGGCACTGTCCTGGTGCTGAGGGGTGTGATTAAAACCCCTCGAGGTGGTGGTGCTGCTGGGTGCAAGTGTGTCTCATGCAGGCGTGTGCCCCAGGGCCCAGCAGCAGCTGCAGGTGCCATGGGTGCCCATTCTCTGACATCAGCCCAAAAATGTGCATTATGAGCAGCATGTAATCACTCTGAATAATCTACCTTAACAATATATTTAAGTCTGTTTGCTGACCAAACTCCATTCAAATGACATTATTATCTTCTATTTCATGACCAATTGTAATTTCTACACTTACACCTCTCTCAAACACAACAACAAAATCCTCAGGCCAGCCAATTGTCCCTATCATTTCTCTGCACTTCCGATGCCTGTGTGTGCCCACAAGCCTTGCTGGGTTTGCACAGGTGGGCTCAGTCCCTCTGTGAGTATGAACTCACTGGTGGGTGGGAGCTCAGATCTGCTCTTTTTGGAGAGCAAGTGCAGTGTATGCAACAAGCATGTATTTTGGGTAAGGTGTTATTTTTACAAGCAAACTTTCTGAAACAGATACAAATCTTAATGCTATTATTATTAAAGTAATAATAATTATTTAAGAAATAGGGAAAACTGCTATTCTATTTGACATGGTAGGAAACAAAGCCTCTGCATGTATGCATGCTGATATTTTTTGCAAATATGTAATCTAGGTAATTAAAATTGGAAGAAGGAGTGCAAACTGGAATTGTGTGAACAGTGCAAGTTTAATTCATGCAGAAGCCTTGCAGTTATTTGTGCATTTTGGGTAAAGATCCTGGCACTGCAACATCCAAATCAAACTATCCCATGTCCTTGTGTGGTATCTATAAGGTATTTCTAAATGTCATCACTCCTTGTAAACTCCATTATGGTTCATGCTAAGTTCCTGCCTGTCCTTGCACAAAGTACTAAGTTGGTATTTTTTCCTCCTCAGCCACTTGGAAGATTTCCATTGAGTGCATTGATAACATTCTGACTGATGGCTTATTTAACACCATAGTGTGTTCTTCAGATTCCTTTTGGAGAATTCAGAAGAAAATTTGAAGCCAGCTCCACTTTTTCAGACACAAATGACCCTTACTGGCACAGAAATTTATTTTAAACCTTCTCTTGATGAAGAGGCTTATGCAGGCTTTTATGACCTTACAGATGAACTGCTAGGTGATATTTCTGACTGTGTGCCCAAGTGAAAATAGTAGAAGCCCACCTGGAATAAGAACATTATGGGATATACTTTCTCTTCTTGTGCTTAGAAATAAAGGATCTAAATAATTGCAAGCGGCAAGAAGTTTATTTTTAGCTACAAGCTCATTTAATAGCATCAGCCTTGAAATTCTGAGCCTCATCTGTTCTCTCAGTTGCAAAGCTTATAGAAGTGTAGTCCTGTTAATTTCCAAAGGATTACTCACGCTTTCACCCACTTCTGCATCTGTGAGCAGCAGAATGAAGTTGTCCATTTTACGCAAAGCTGATTAAAATTAGCTGAATTCTTCTCTTTCTGTTCCATGCTGAAATCAGTAGATCAGCATGTAATAGAAACTAAACCTTAGAAGTATGAGAATAAGGGAATGTCCAGTAGACAGACGACCAGAATCACATATAGCACATTTACTGATGAATAACTTGATAAGATATGTAGAATTAGATAATCTTCAAATGCCTTAGGTTAGAAGGTACATTAAAGATCACCTAATTCCAACCCCTGATGTGGGCAGAGCTGCTACCCACCAGATCAGGCTGCCCAGGGCCCCATCCAACCTGGCTTTGAATGCCTCCAGGGGTGGGGCATTCAAGATGTGGAATTTTTCATAATAAAATTTTTCCTTTAATTTGTAGGTCAATATGAACAGTGTGTTTGATCTGTCTAAACTCAGGCAGGAGAATACAGAGAGAGTAACAAGTGTCAGCAACAAAACCCTGGTATACAGAAGATCTCATGATGGCTATGCTTATCTCTGTCTAGAGGACCAGTTTATGAGGTAATTTCTTGTGATCGTGGTTTAATGTCTACACAAATATCTCTTACAGATGAAGTCTCTTGCTGGCCTCCCTGCACTAAACAGCATAAAGAGCAGGCAAGAATGCAACTAGTCTTAATAACTGGCTATTTAGCAAGAAAAATAAGGAGTTGTATACATATGTTTTCCTCTCCTCTCCTTTAGATTAATATCTATGGAAATCTGTGTTCACATGAGTAAGTCTGAAGACTCAAGAATTTTTGAAAGCTGGATTAGGGTGATCATTGATCATGTTGCCTTTAAAAATAACCTTTCTAAATATTATTAAGGAGTGGAGTTGGATGTTTAAGGAGTATCTCTTAAGGTACATCATTTTCAGATAAAATGGAGCGCACTATAATAATAAGATCAGGGTCTTTGCATATGTAATACTTCTATATGTAATACAGTGAGCTGTGTTTGCTGCTTTTTAAAGGTTTTTAAGGGTTATTTTTGTTTGCTTTTGTTTCCTAGATATTGTACTTGTATATCCTCTTGGGTTAATTCTCATTAGTATTTGCCGTATCTGGAAGTTGGACTCAAACTCTCTTGAAATTATATAGTTTTACAACATGAGTGCCAGTGGTAGGACCAATAGAGCTTAGTACATGTTTATTCACTACAGTAAACAGTGTTTGCTGTGCTTGTAATTTTACCTGTCTCTCTTTGATAGTCTGATTGACTTCAAAAGCTTTATAAAAGTGACTGACACTGAACTTCAAAGAGGGAGGCATTATTGTGCAGTGGCAGAAATCACTGGTCACCTCTTGGCTGTGAAAGAGAGGCAGACAGCTGCTGGTGAACCTTTGAACCTTTAAAAGAATTGTTGCACTGTTGGTAAGCTACAGACAGAAGATGCCAGACCAAGTTTGTGTCCAGGCAGAGGTACTGTATGAAGAATAATATTCCATGTTTACATGTGTGTATATAGCAATGTTGTTTGACCTCAGAGTTGTAAAACAATTCCATTCCTCTTTTCTGCCCTTCTAAAATACCAGGTATAAACAGTTAGCTTTTGTTAGGTTCCTTAAATAGCATTTAGTTCATTGTTGCATTTTGTTCTGAGAAGGTCTGTATTAATTTTTTAACAATATATATATTTTTTACTAGCAAAATCATATTTGTATTCATGTCTCCTTGCAGAAGCTTAGCATACAGAATCACCTTTTTTTGATGTTACTTCACATTCCTTTAAGCAGTTAGCAGTAATTTGGGACTCTGATTAGGCGTGGATTCAAAACCTGGGATTTAATGTCAGTCAAGCGACACTTTCAGGTATCTTAGCCATTTGTTACCATGTATGTTCTGTTCCACATCCATTCCAGTATAATTATTGAGGCTGGCAAGCGAAATAAGGGGAATGTCAAATGGCAGAAGGAAATACAGTTGTTCAAGAAAGAGTGGGATATGAGTGATTATGTTAAAGCAGGGTTTTTTAAGAAGGAAGTGTAGAGTTAATATATGCTATATGAATGCCACATTCTTAATTTGCTCCTATATGTGATTATAGTTTTGAATTAAAAAAATCTTACTGAAGAACACCATAGTCTTTTGGTTTTGCAATCTTCCTGTTATATTTTCAGATAAACAGATTAAAAATTTCTCTAATCTCAGCTTAACAAATGTCAAGACATCCCAAAATATTGCAGGCTCACTACAAGCTCGATTATGGTAATTTTCTGGAATAGTTAAGATCAGTGAAGAGAAATTCTAAAAACCAGAAAAATCACAGTTCAGAACTGATGAATTCTATGTGAGAAAGTTGTAGAAGGTTACAAGCAAGACCATTTCACCAATGATTATATATCAGTTAGATCTTCATTCCAGAATACCATGAGTAGGAAATCTGTTTACTTCAAGATGCTACGTTTCATAGTCAGGGTTAAAAATATGATACACTGTTATGGACGGGAAACAGAACAGTTTCCCTCACATATTCCAGCTACTTCTGCATAATATCAGTGGATCTGAGTATATTTAATAGTATGTACACATAGTGCCAGTATGCAATCAGAAACTGACGACATTACTGACATTACAGAAACTGACATTACTGCGAAGTAACGTAGATGCTTGGATTTTGGGTTGGATTTCAAGAAGATGGAATATTTGGTGTGCTTTCTAGGTAGCGGTGGTGCTGGGCAGGAAAAACATAATAATAAAGTCCAGGAGGTATTGCTGCATGCTAGGCCTCCCCCCTGCATCCATCTATCCGTTATAGCAGATTATATATAGCAGAAGCTTGTTTTTACCAAATGTTGTTGACACTTTTATCTGTACTTTCTGTTTCAGAGCAGCATTGATGATTGGACTAAAACCCAGTGGAGACAGATTAATGGGGAACAGATGGATATAGAGATCAGATGATTTGCCAAGGCAGGTTCCATAGCTGTCTGCTTCTACAATTTATCTGTCTTGGTGACACCCCTTTCTCACTCTTCCCACCCACTTTGATGTTTCAGTGGATTTGTTGCTCTTGTCCAAACTGAATGTTCTGGTTCTGTTTGGAGCTCTCCTTTAATTTTTTCTGGCTGAGTTTCTAATCCCTGTGGGAGAATATGGTAAATCCATGTTGTCACATTTCTTATTTGAGCAGTGTGTTAAAGAATAATGAAAGAGTAATAAATGACCAAATGAAAATCAGAACTTTCTGAAACAAATGGAATTTTCAGAGTTTTATCTGCTCTTCCCTCAGACTCAGGACCAGAATAGCTGGATTCACTCCATAGCTTCAACAAAGATGCTCCACTTCAAAGGGAGGGCACTTTCTTCATTTGAACCCAATTTGCAGTGGTTTGTTGGTAGTAACCCTGAAGAAGTCAATTCTAATGCAACAAGGGAAGAATGAAGTGAAAAAAAGAACAGAGGCCCGCTGACTGTTTGCAAGACACTAAAGGAATAATTGTGGTCCAAACATAGTGTAATACTTCAGCATGAAATGAAGAAAGTCCTGAACCTAGTGGCTACAATAGTTCTTATATATGCATTTGTTTCATGCAGAAATGAATAGGTTTAATTGCATGCCCAATTAGTAGTGCCTTAAGAGAAGAATTCACTTACAGCAGACATCTTGTCTTAAACAACTTCAAAATGAGACAGCTTCATGCAGTCAGTTGTGATACCGGGGTGTCTGGAGTAATAAAAGCAAGGATAGAGCTAAGATCGATACATTGCTCTTCTACTTTCACATCATTCACTATGGCACATACTCCAGCTTGTGGAAAAGGGAATATGGTGATGGACACCACTGATGCTCACAGGCTGATTACTTGTCGTGTTCACCATGCTCAAGTGTACACAGGAGTCTCCCTTCACTCTCTATGTGTGGTAGCTTAGATATATTAAATGTATGAATTTTATTATCTAAAGTGAAAAAATTAATAGGAAAATTACTTAAATTGTTGGAGCTGTGGTGAAGTAAATAGCTTTATCCAGCTCAAATCACATAATTGCTGTGTAGTTACAATATTAATAACTTCATTATTTAAAGTGCCATACTGAAAAGTACATTTCCAGAGCCTTTATTTATTTACCACATAAAAAAATCATCCCAGTGAAATCTTCCCTTGTCTTACGCTAACTACATCTGTCCCAAACATCTACATATAAAAAAGGAAAATAGAATTTTCTGACAAACTTCTTCAATTTTTCTATTATCAGCAAGGTACTGGTCATTAGGAAAATGTCTTTTATTTTTGGATGGTCAAACACTGCAACAGGTTTCCTAAAGAGATGGCTAATGCCCTTTGCATGTCAGTGTTCAGGAGGCATTAGGACAATGCCCTCGATGATATGCTTTAACCTTTGGTTAGCCCTGAAGTAGCCAGGCAGTAAGAAAAATTAAATGAAAAAATTAAGAAAGGCAAGTACCCTCATGAGCCCCTAAGATTTCTACTGTGAAGTACTGTACCTATCTGTAACTTATTTCAACTTTTGTTGCAGCTGGACAAATAAACTTGCCATTTAGTGGTATGATATGTGACATGTTTTAATAAAAAAACTCACAGAATATCATAAATAAATTTTCAAAATGGAAAAAAAATAAATAAAAATGAAGAAACAGCATCAAAATAATATTTTATCTAGGCTGATCGAGTTCAAAGTTTTGGTGCAATGATAACATATCTGGTATCTAGAGTGCATATAATATTTCAGTATTTTTCACTTGCATTCCTTTGGACACTTTGTTTTGTGCTTTTATATGAATTTTCTTACTCATTTACTCATTCTGATAACTGCTATTCTGTGCTTTCTAGGTCAAGCTTTTAGTAGTAGAAGATACTGTCTTGACAGATCTTCTGGGATCCCATCTTCATTAAGTTGAAGAAATCCATGGCATAGTTGACAGAGCTGTGCTAGAGCTGGGTACTTGAAATGCGAGAGATGTCCATCTTTTTCCATCTATTTCCATAGAAGATTATGTACAGATTGCTGTCTTGATTAAGTTTTACTTTAGAAAATTCATGATAAGAGTAAGGACTTTCATGTAAGCAAAATTCAGTGGCTTTTTGTATGCAATGTAGTTTACATCACTCTTCCTTGAATATAATTTAATTGAAGTGTTCAACTCAAAATATGAAATGTGATACGTATAAACAGAGGTTATAACTACTTTTCTTGTTCTCAGATTTTGGCATGAGCCAGCTGAATGTGGGCTGCAATGGAATTTTCTTATGAAGAGCATCACAGGAACAGAGCTTCTTTATTAGTCAGTTGAACAGCTGCTTGGGACTCTAGATAACAATCGAGTAAGGACTTGATAGAAATATTATTAGTATACGGTTATTATTTACTCCCTCATTACACTTTATGTTAAAGTTTTCCTGAATTTTTATCAGTGACTTTTGATTTCGTCAGATGTTATTCATGAGAGATTATACATGCTCTGTAACTATGTATATTCTAGGAACATTCTCATCTCTATGTAGGAGTTAATAAAGCTACAGCGTTCTAATCTTATGTTTTTCTTGATTTTTTTAAAAATCACTTAATATTATGCTGTCCATTTGCAGCATTTAGAAATGTCTTTTCTTATTGTATACAATAGTAAGACAATTTCTTGAAATTCTCTATTCTCTAATAATTCTCTATTTGATGAATTATTTTTATTAATGTATTTTTAATTTTATAATATATTTATAACCTTATTTACTCTTGTAGTTGCACAGAGAGATGATACTTCTGATTTACAGAAATCCTTTCTGTGAAGCTCCTTGACATTTATGACAGTGACAAGTGAAATGCAAGGTTATGATGTAAATAATTGCCAAATGTGGCTGTGTATCAGCTTAAACATTTTCACTTCTCGCTAAATATCAGGTCTTAGTTGTTTATTCTGACCAAAAAGGCCACTGAAATCTTGATGAGTAAAGAGAAGTCCTTGTGTTATCCACATGCCTATGATTCAGTCCACATGTCAGGCAAATTTCTGAGTTTTCACTACATAAATTTCTGAAAATATAATAATCATATCAGAAAGGCATTCTACATTTAAAACTTTAAGTAAAATTCTGATTTTTTGAATCTGCAATGAAAACAATGGGGGCTGAAGCTTGTCTAACTAAATATACAAATTATATATTCTCACCTTTGGGCTAGTTGAGAATCTTGTCAAGAACAATGAAATTATTTACAACATTTAACAGGCACAAATTTCTTCATGGTGTATGTTGAGAAAAGCATTGATCTTGCACACATAAGCAGAACTGTCATGCAAGTTAATGCTTCTCTCTGAAATCTGTCCTTTTTATTTTGTTAGATCTGGTAGTATAATCAAAGCACTATTTGTTTTTTCTTCAGTGGTAGTTGTCCGAGCTCCTTTTCATTTCCTTCATGTTCAGTCTAAACACTGTACAGCATAAATAGTTGTAGATTTTCTTTTCTCGCCACTTAAGGAATAAAATCTCAAGCTGATGAAGTGCTTTCTTCCACATCTTTTCCCTATGCCTTCTTTTTCCTGGTATACCAAAAGGTATGAAATGGAAACAAATCTGAGTTATCCCATGGGTTGCAACTACTAATAGAATCTACCACCAAAGGAAAGAGATAAGAAAATTTTGAAGATTTGCTGTGGAGATAAATCTTATGGAGGGTTATGTCTTGTTTGGAAGACTAGCTCAAGAACAGCCAGGAAATGAGCTGCTAAGTCAGGTTGCTTTTTGTCTATATGTAAACGTATATGGTAATTCTTGTCATTTATTGCTATCTGACATATTGGACTTGTACTGCTTTTCTCATGATCAATCACATTTGAAGCATTGTTTTGTTACTTACGGATTGCGTGACGTAAAACTTTGTCAGTTCCCTTAAAAATTCTTTCAGTTTGGATTTAATTCATATTCTCCCCACTCACCATCTGGGAGCTGGGAATCTTTCTTTCCTGCTTACAGCAGGACACAGTGGATTGTACTGCAAAGGTCTTCCCTCAGTACAGTTTAAAGTATGCCTTGAGTTCCTCATTGGCATTCATCCTTCCAGCCTAGAGAACAATGATATTTGAAATTACACCCCTTCTTCCTCTGAGGAAACAATCATAAGAAATTTAAAACAAAAACAAACCTTACCACTTGGTTTGTGCATCATTCTTTGTTATGCATAAACAATTATTACCTTTTTCTGCTCAGATAGGCATGAAATTGAGAGATTTGAGTCTTAATACTTCTAGTCTCAATATTGGCATGTGTTTTCATTTTGTTATTCTTCATACATGAAAATGTATATGTTTTAGGAGGAGCACTCACTTCGCCCTCCAGTTAAGAGTAGTGATTTGGGTTTTGTTTTTTTCTTTGTTTCCAAATTTCTGTTATCTGTAAATAACTACCCTGTCAAGAAAGAATCCTTCCTATCCCTTATTTCTAACACTGGGCTATCTGGAATATTGGAGGGGAGTTTCCACATAGCCAAACATACCTTCTCATTTCTCTGGTAGTATTTCACTCTCTTAGACTTCTTGGTCTGAACCAGTACAAACAACATGTTCTATTTTGGTTTCTAGATAGGAAATGTGTAAGGAGTTCTACTTTCTGTATTTCTTACAGATGGCACCATCATTCTGAGGAGATGATACAAATCCTGTGCTTTCTCTTCCTGGAAATTTAGCTGTGTGTGATTTGCATTCTCTTGGATCATAGGTTTTCAGGAGTTTATGTGGAAACTGCCAATGAGATCATCAGATCTGTTCTACTTCTTGTGCTAACTGTTCAACTTTCAGACCTGCCTTGTTTAATGATAAGACTGAAAGATATATGATCTTTTTACATTGTTAGCAATTGAGATTGATCACTATATAAGATATTTTTGATTTTATTGTAGCTATCCCTTTCTTATCCTCTCTTCAATAATTATCTTCTATATTTCTATATTTAATAAGAATTAATGATTATTAATAATGATTCAGAAATTATTAATAATGATTTTAAGTCTTCTCAGTTTTATATTGAGCTATCTTGGACCTTTAGACTCCTCTGACAATTCCCAGTAGTGTCATTAACAACAGCATTAATAGACATATACATAAAAGGAGAGCAATTGAGTCAAATCTAGGGTAAATGGTTTCTTTCTGCCGGTAGTTCTTAGTGCAGGTACCTCATCATCTTACAGATTTTTGAACAAAACTTTTGATCTTAAATGTCAACAAACAAACACTGCCCTTGGAATGTACAGCGTACAAAGGGAGTATGTTTATTTGTGTGCCCCGGTGGCGCAGTGGTTAAAGACGCCGCCTTGCAACACTGGGGCCCGGAGTTCGAATCCCCCCTGTGGCGCAAGTGGTAGAAGTGCCGCTCTGCTACACAGAGGCTCGAATCCCGGGGGCTGGACTCGATGATCTCTAAGGTCCCTTCCAACCCGCACGAAACTATGAAACTATGAAACTATTTCCATGAAGGGTGCAATTGCAGCAGTCAGGTGTGCTGAGTTCTGTGGAATTTACTTCATGGATTTTTTTTCTTTGTGATATAGACACTTTAGACTGGTAGGAAATGTCAGTTTTTAGAAGCAGAAAGTGATTTAAAAACTTGCAGCTATTTTTTCAAAATTTCAAAGTATCACTTTTATAATTGCAAGGCCACAAATTGCCTAATGAACTAATATTTGAATAAATTATCTAATTGCCCCTTATATGTAGATTTATAAAGAGGTGTAGAGGGTTAAGTTTTTAGGAACCATCAGAAGAGTAAAACTGTATCAAAAGCCACAGAACAAACTAAGTTTTTGATTGAACATTGCATTTCTCACAATTCCTCTCTTCTTCTGCTCTTTTCTTTAATCTTAAATAACACTTTCCAACCCCTTCTACTCTTATCCCTTAAGGCATACCTCTCCAGACCTCCAGCTCTCACTCCACTATCAGCTGTTTTTGAACCTCCTGTTTGCTAATTGGCCATCCAGTATGTGTGCTAACTGAGTAGTGGTAGGTCAGAAAGAACAGATCAGCAGCTTCTGAGACAATAATGTATTGTTCCCACAACAGTGCTGAATGGATAAGCATTCACATTGCATAAAATCAATCTTGCATGTGGTTCTAATGATTGATTGTCTCGGCAGGGAGGCCACAATCTGAATGGGCAAATACATGCATCTCGCCTCTTAAAAATGGTTTCTCCAAGATGCATTTGAGTGCATAGAAACATAGGAAAAACTGTATTTTTTGTACTTACACAGTCTGCAGCACAATATAACTCAGAATTTTACATTTGGAGCTCTCAGACCATATCACTGTATGTTTAAATCAAATGGATGTATAAACTAAAATAGTGGTCTCCCAGTAAGTGGAAAAGACCCCTAAGAGTTAAATCCTACTGAAGAAGAAGAGTGGAGAGAGAAAATGGGAAAACAAGAACAACAACAATCTCTTAGTTCAAGTTTTCAAAGAATGTTGATGTAAATAGTATCTTTTGTAAAGGTTAATGAGATGAGTTCAGAACGTGTTCAGAGGAGGGCTACGAAGCTGGTGAGGGGTCCGGAGCACAGGCCTTACAAGGAGCGACTGAGGGAGCTGGGACTGTTCAGCCTGGAGAAGAGGAGGCTCAGGGGAGACTTTATTGCTCTCTATAACTTCCTGAAGGGAGGTTGTAGTGAGCTGGGGGTTGGCCTCTTCTCTCGTGTAATCAGTGATAGAACTAGAGGGAATGGTTTTAAGCTGCGCCAGGGGAGATTCAGGCTGGACATTAGGAAGTATTACTTCTCGTAAAGGGTAGTCAGGCATTGGAATGCACTGGCCAGAGAGGTGGTGGAGTCACCGACCATGGGAGTGGTCAAGAAACATTTGGATGTGGTGTTGAGGAATATGATTTAGCCGGGAAGTATTGGTAATGGTTGGACTAGATGATCTTCTAGGTCTTTTCCAACCTTGATAATTCTGTGATTCTGTGATTCTGTGAGTTTCCTATTTTGTCAGTATAAATTGTAGCATTTATGCTACATGTGCAGGTTTATGCTTTTTTTTTCTTTTTATCAAAAGGTAGATTCTCGGTTTCAACACCCTGATGAAACTGTACAAAAATAATGTGCCCCTACATCATGGAGATCTATGAAGAAAACCACAGAGAGCAGTGGGTTTTTGGCTACTCAGCCAAGGTTGAACTTACAGGTTCACAAATCCGGTGGGTTTCAGATGCACAACTGACATTCTCTAGACTGCAAGAGTTCTTGAGTTAGACTTGAAGGATTACCACAAGCAACAGGTGTGGATATCTTTTTGTTTAATTCAGTGGAAATCTGCACAGCATGAAAATGATCTCATGAAAAGATTTTTATCCTATAGTAAATCAAATGCTATTTATATGTATGGGGTAAATAAATATGTCATTTATGTTATCTTGTGGGTATTTTTATCACATCTTGATTACTGGATTTTTCATGGGTCCATTCTGCACTGAGATGAAAGATAAAACCAAAGATACTGATGGAGATGAACCACATGAGCATAGCAAGAACAGATGCAAGCACCACATATACAAATGTACACATATACCCATGCATTTGTGTGAGGAAGTGGAAACTGTTGGTTTTGTCTGTGTCAAACCACTGTTTAATTTAGACTTGCTTCAGAAGGATAGCTCCTGCTATGTAAATTTTTCTTCATCCTTGCTTACCTTCAGCTTCTTCCTAATGCTTCTGTTCTGGTGTGAGTATTCTTTCTCTCTGTGAAAACTTTAAGTAGTTCTGTTTTTCTTTTCCAGCCTAGAGAAGCTGACAAGTGGATACACAACATGGGAAGGAGGCTCATGAGGAGAGGAAAGTATTATCTAAGATTTACCTGTCTTTAGTGCTATCTAAAATTTATCCCTATAATATAGAAAGTGAACAAAGATTAATCTTTGTTCACTGTTTCTCACAGTACAAGCACTAATAGGTGTTACCTGAAGCTATTAGGCAACAGGCTTAAACAAAAGAAACACTTTCACACAGTGTACGGTTCAAAATGTGGAACATTTGGCTACAGAATGACCAGTTGTTTATTAAAGGGCCAAATGAAGTGTTGTCAGATTTCCACTAATGACAACTACATGTGATGATGAAAAAGATAGTGTGATTTTTGTGCAGTGAATATTTGTGTTATTTGTTCTTCTGTGGGTTTTTTGTGCATCTGGTGGGGGTAGGAGGAGGGTGTTGGGAGGGGGAGTTTTTTTTTTTTTTGGTTGGTTTGAGCTCTTGCTTTGTTTGGTCCCTTTTATTTTGGTGGCAGTGGTTACTTTGTTTTAGTAAATCCTGGTTGATTCTGTGGTGACTACAAGTGCATAAATATACAATATCAAAAGCACGCTTAAATCAAAATGCTCTCTGAAAGCATAACTAAGATACAAATAAGGTGGCTGTCACAAACCACTGGTTTGAATGCACACAAAGTTTTACTAGATGGGGTTTGAAATATGAAATAATTCTCATTTCTTTTCTGACCTCCTGAGCCTCTGACTTCTTAGAAATGCTTTTGAGCCTAAAAAAGCATGTGAGGACAGTGCCTCCCTCCAGTGCTTCTCTACCAAGTTTCACTAAAAGATGAGAGTCTCCAATTATTTATTTTTGCCAGAGAATTTATTTATTACAAATTGAGTCTAATGTGGTGCATATTAATTTGGTCAGGTGTTCTCATGGCCTTGGATATATGTCCCAGTCACGTCCTGTAGATAAGTGTTACAGCTTACACCTTCTGACTAGCTGTTGGCTGCTATTTAAATGGAAACATTAAAGACACATAGATTTCAAAATTGTGAAATGAAATGAGGTGGGTTTCTAAAATGGCAACAAGCCAAAAAGAAACTCAAGAAGCAAAACTAGACCTGTTCTGGTAAAAGTAACATCCATTTCTATGTGAAGACTGTATGGTTTGTAAGGGTTTTGGCTTAATAAGTAGTATGTACCCTGCTATAATAGCTCTATTAAAAAGATCTTATGTTACACTTCCATCTGTATAAAATCACCAATGCCTCAAGGTGAGCTTAATCTTTTATAACTGATTCTAGTGGTTACCACTCATGAATGATGAGGTATGAAACATACTGATGACAGCTATAGCTCTGTGATGTGTCTCATTGCTTTCATCTGCATAGATCCTACAGGGCATAATGACTCTGCAATGGCTTTTTAGGTCACCGGTTCATGAGGTTTTGCTTGGCTGTCACATCTGCACCATAGATGGGATGATGCCTAGAAACACTGTGTTGGCACCATTGGTGATGCTCAGTTTCAGGACTTTTACGAGTACTTGGGAAATACCCCTTGGCTAGTTCTTGCACCTTTGACTGACAAGTAATGGGTGTTGCTAATAACAGTGTCAGCTTTTTCTCTTTCAGTGTATAAAAATTTTACTGCTTGGTGTTCTTTCATACCTCATATGAGTTTTATAAGGTTTTCTTAGACCTGTTATTCAGACAAAGTATCTTTGAACGTGTTTATGCTTGTAAGTTTGCGCACTTAAGTAGCACATGAACTTAATATCTCTTAATAAGGTAAATATTTCTTGCATAATATAATGCATAAAATTAGTGGTTAATCTGAAGAGTGTGAGTGCATCTACATACCAAGGTTAACAGGGATTTTTCAGTGAAATCTTTTTAGTTGTTTTTTTTTTGTTCCAATATGTTAAAAAATTCAAAAACCAGTACTCTTTCACACCACATGCAACAAAGATTTTTTTCTTGATTTTTTATTTTTATTTTTATTTTATTTGTTTATTTTTCCTAGAATCAGTGATTCAAGAAGATTTATCCATCAGTCCTGGTTGGTTTGGTAATTACAACCCACAGATGGGATAGACAAATTTAAGGACCAAGCCTATAAATATGACAAAGTAACAACAAATATCCTCAAGTTTCCTGTCTTGTGTGACCACAGGTGTGATGTTACTCCTTGATTAAAAAAAGTTGAAGTTTGGTTTACATATGTTAGTTTCAAAAAGTGTGGTGCACAGCAAGCAATTTCCTACACTGTAGGACAGCCCATTATCTTTTTCTTACAGTACATATTTATACTTCATATGCTACGACTAGTCTTTCAAGGAAGAAAGTTTTGAATGTAAGGATCTGACTATATTTTCACATCATATTTGTGAATCAAAATGTTGCTCTGGGAGTGAATAAATTTCACTTGTTTTTCTATCACGTTGGGCAGGAAGACATGCTGATTTATTCCAGCAAGGTTTTGAAGTTGCATATTGAGCTTCGTGATGATGGTCTTTGATTTAGTGCTGATGGTGTTAATGCTTTTCACTGCTATAAACAAGACTTGAGAAAAACATGATTCCTAGATTTCATTTCTCAACATAGAGAAGTTCAGTGGGCCAAGCTGCAGGGCACTGTCAGGCTGCCTGGAGAAGTACAAGTACAGATTTGTTTTGTGGCATTGCTTTTCTGCTTCAGATGGCAGGACCAGGCAGCATCAGGGATTAGCTTTCTTGGCTTTGAGCCTAAATTTATAACAAGCAGTAAGAAATATCTGCTTAGAAGAAGGAGGTTAAGATTTGAATTCGTGAGTCTCTGCAAAGACTGTTACCGAAGAGGCTGCCATTAGTCCTCTCTTTGCAACACACAATATGGGGCAAAGCACTGTTCCAGACATAAGGATAACTTGTTTTTGTCACATTAACTTCCCATTTTCTGAGAAGGGACCTTCCCCATCCAGATGACCTTTGAGTCTTCAACCTTGGGAATCCTTCCCAAGCTTTAACACAGGGCAACACACCACAACATAGATGCAGCAGTAGCTAGACCATGAGGGATGGAGCTGGCAAGTAATGTTTGCTACAACAACCTGGGTATCATAGAATCATTAAGGTTGAAAAAAGCCCTAAGATCATCAGTCCATCTGTCAACCCACCATCATCATGCTCACTGTGTGCCTCAGTGCCACAACTACACAGTAATTGAACACCTCCAAGGGACGGTGACCAGTAAGCCCGGTTATAACTGATCTTTTGATGTCCTATAGCTTAGTCTTAGCAAAGATTAGAGGGACGATAGCTTTCCCTGCAGTTGTTTTTTTAATCATATAATTGACATGGTTTTGTTCTTAATGTAGGAACTAAAGGTTATGCTTAAGAAATAAACACTAGAGCCTCTGAAGGCAAGCAAAACCTTGTAAGAGTATTAACCACCCTTAAAAGCAAAGTCCTTTTAGCAATGATCATTTCAGCAATGGCAGGGTGTTGCATTTGACTTCCAGATTCTGTACAGATTCTGCTGATGCCTTTCAGTCCTTCGTGGAGAATGATACTGCAGCAGAATGTGCCTGCCCAATGTTTCCTGGTACCTGTTTTACAAGCCCTGCATCTCTCAGCTGCAGCCTTTGTGTACAGTGATGTTACTGAATGCTGACAATCAACTGTGTCTAATTATCTCCTTTTGCTTTGAAGTAAGGTCCTTGTTAGCTCTGACTGACATTCTTAATTGTGACTCTCGAGCTCTGTTTTAAAAATGTTTGCACACAACACTCATTTTATTTAAGTGACTTATGTTTACCATGTTTAAGTACTAATCTGTGTATTTGGATTATGGGGTTTGTTTTCTTCCTTAAACCCTGTGCCATGGTTGTCCCTGACATTGAACTGACCTATGAAATTATGTTGGTTGCTGCAGGGTTTATTGATGCACGTCTGTTAGCCAGGAAGTTTATTACTTTGTGTACTTTCCACAGGGAACTGCTCCCTAAGCAGGTGAGGGTCTTTGAGTTTCATGTTTTCCTACATATTAATTAACACATTTACTTGGAAACGGTGTAGATGGACATCGTACCGTAATTATGATGGTGGTTTTTGTTTGTTAAGTGTACAGTCTTGTGTTTTTATTTTGAAGACACTTAAAATCACATATCCATCTTTTCTAATATCATCAGATATATCAGATATCATCCATTATATATAATCAATATACATTTAAAATGAAGTGCCTTTTTTTCTGTTCTTGGTACATTTGTAATGTATTAATTTTGTGTAAAAAAAAAAAAAGTATGTCATTGATTAGTATATGGGATGGCTGAACTAATTTCAGTGATTGTGTGGTATCTGGATTAGGATTAAAGGTACTTCTTGTTAAGAGGAAGAACCTCAAGGGAGACCAGGAACTGTTATGAATAAAAACAATATATAATGTTTGAATGTGTTTGTTTGAACTCTCATCAGTGAATGTAGTGAAGGATTGTTTAAAATAGAAACAAAGCATGGCTAAATAAATATAATAGGAAGTATTTTTATTCAGAATATCTTAGAAATCTATAACTCGTAAGTACTTTCCTTACCAAATGTTTTTAGATTTTTCTAGTCTGAGTAGCTATTCATGTCTCTTCCTTAATTTTGCTGTTAGATGCAAAATATGTTGCTAGTCTACCCAATTTTCTATTCAGAAAGCAAAAATGTATTGCTAACATCAGGTCAAATTAGATGTTTAGCAGCAGTTTTTTCTGCTTGCCTTGGTTCATTGTGGAAACATAGTTGCAACTAATAATATTTGAGAATATAGTGGAAAAGGTAGAAGAAATTAGTTTAATGCAGCCTATGGGAAATGCTGAAAATTTCTCATAAAAAGCACAGCTTCCCAGGAAAACTTGGTCTTTGTGATCTCTTTGTGATAGTTCCTACCCTACAGCCTTACTCCTGTTATAGTAAAGTAATTGAAAATCTGAACCTGACAAGTAAGAAACTACTGATTTTTTGAGAAGGCACCCTGACATTTCAGACCTGAGTCTGTTATATTCTCTGAAGAAGACGGAAGGAGATATATTGCATCTTTCTTCATCTTTGGAAGAACTGTGTGTGGCCTACTTCAGAAATCCATCACTCCATTTGGTTTTTGTAAATGATATTTGTTAATGTAAGATTGTCATTAAAGGAACCAAAGCTGAAATGGGTCCAAAAGTTCATGAAATCACATTCTCAGGCTATCATCCTAGGTCTTGTATCTTCTGGTGCACATTTTGTCATATAAAAATACAGGTGGGGTATTAAAAATTAAATAGATACACAATTTTCACCCTTTTAGACTTTGGCTTAGTCATGATGCTGACGTCAAGTCTATACAAAGAGGAATAAATATGTTACTTTATGTGTAAGTCAAACATTGTCTTCTGATTATTTTCTACCTGGTTTCTTTTCCTATGCTAACATGACTCATTAAAATGTTTTCCCATTGCCACTGTGACTGGGGACTTTGTCAGTTCTTACAGCTGCTGGTTCACTGAAAGGAGGAAACAAGAGCAGACCTGAGGACCAGGTGCAATCTTCACTTGGAAGATGCAGGAGTAGCTGTTCCTGGTGGTTTTGTTCCTGGTGTTTTTTCTTGGAACAAAAATAGAATCCTAAAAAGAGAATGGTTTAATGCTCTTGTGAACTGTGGTTTGCCATCCTTTTCCAGGTGTTTATGCAAGCTTTAAGAGATTTCACTTTGCCTAAAATGATGACAGATGATAACGCAATTTTCATGGGCCTAACCAATGACCTGTTTCAAGTTCTGGATGTTCTGAGAAAGAAGAACCTGCAATTTGAACAGATGGCTGAACAATCTACCCTGGAGTTTCACTTGTAGCCTGAAGAGATCTTAATTCTCAAGGTAAAATAATTCATTGCCTTTAATTACTCCCCTTAAGAGTTTCAATCAAAATAATTGCAAATGGGCTGTATTAGACATGAAGGTTATTTTTGAGCATGTTAAATTACTGATAAGGTGTCCTCAAAGTCTCAGTATTTCCAAGAGTTGGCAGTACAGCACCTCAGTACAATAAATATACCCATAAAGAGATGTCCTCTGTTCAAAAAAAAACTGTCTGCACTGACAAACATGTTTATTTGTGTTCAACACCTAGTTCTGGTACTTGATAGCATTCTAGTAGTTGATGAATATTTACAGGGAGGGATGAAGATTAAGGAAATAAAAAACTGTACCAGAAGTTGTAGATGTGTAGTGTGGGGTTACCTGTGTTATTTTTTCATGTTTGTTTGGGTTTTTCTGTGTAATACAATACACATTGAGTGTGAGATAGGAGAGAATGAGCATACATGCATGTGCATACTCATAAAAATTAGTTGCCTACAAGCTAAATTTAAACACTAATTATACCCTGAGTTACAGACAGACTGAAAAGTCAAAACTCAGTGACACTGAAATACAAGTTGGTGTATGGACCAACATACACACTAACATGTATAGAAGAATGATGAGAGTTGTTCTCAGTCATTAGTTAAAATGATATTTCTTGATGCAACATCAGCTCCGCAAAGGTAAATCTGCTGAGAAGGTATTTCTTATAAAGGGGTTAGGAAAGAGGAGTAGAGAGGTAACTTTTTTTGTACGTCTCTCTTTGGCAAGAGAACAACAGTAGAGCAAACACTCTACTGTATTACACTGCATTCCAGTTGAGTGGTTGGTTGTTCGGCTGGAGAAGCTAATGGCAGTGTGTTTGTGGTTGGCAGTGTGTGGACTGGAATGAGCGAGGTGTCTGCCTACCTGCACGGTGTTTTCAGTCTCACACTGCAAAGAAATTATCATGGTTTTTGCAGAAAACATTCTGCTTGGTTAATTGCCTTTGCCACAGGCATGCTGTTCAGGCCATCCAGTCAGCTGTGTGATGTGCAATGGCAAAATTCAAGCATTACAAGGAAATTGTACACTTTTGTACAGTGTTTGCATGTCCCAAAGGAAAATTAATCATGACAGCAAGTAATGAGAAGGATATTTGACAGCTAGACCTAGTAATACTTTATTTTAGAAAGAGAAGCAGAATTATTTAGTCTAATAGAAATAAATAGAGAAATATATTGCCAAACCACCACGTAAACATCTTGAATAGATAATGCTTGCCTGTTTGTTACTAAATGTTGGCAGGTCTGTGTTTTTACTTTCCCTTTCAACATTTTATATTAGAGAATATTAACCATGGAGTGGAGCTGCATTGGAATGAGATTCTCCCTTTGTGTTTAATGACTTAGTGGAAATATGTGCTAAACTAGCACAGAGGCTTGAGAACGACAAGATGAAGATTTGACTGAGTGCAAGGATCTGCAGAGATCCAGTTTAGAGAGAAAATCAAAGATTCCTACTGTCTCTAAATTGACACTAACATGCAGCCTGTTCCTTTCCTTTACACACTACATGAACATGAGACAAACCTCCAATTGGAACAACCTTGATCCAAAAGCTCTGACAGCTGGTGAACTGTTTGCTTTTACAAACCAAGCAATCCAGGAATGAAAAGATAGTAACCAGTGCGCATTCTTCTTACTGGGGATCTCTGTTCCTGGAGGCACAGCACTCTGTTGGAAACAGACAATGCTGGAATTCAGATAAGGTGTTAGAAAAGGTGCTAGAAAATGAATCCTTGTGTGGCTTTCTTTTTTTTTTTTTTTTTTTTTTCCCCCTTTTCCTATGTATGCAATGTGATGTAAGTGCACAGCACTGGTAATTGTGGAATTACTGGCAGGACATGGTGCTAACAGCAGAAAAGTACAGAACTTAATGATGCTGATTCAACTGCCATACAGGGTGAATTATTTTCTCTCCAGAACCTAGGAACCTTCCATATCTCCCCATATCATTAAGACCATGGACACACAGAAATACTCTTGCTATATAAAGTGTAGTTGTTTTACTATATCAAATATTCAATAAAACTATTTTTGTTTTAAATTGACAATCTAAAAAGCAAAGCATGGTTTTGATATGCCACAAAATCTTCTTGTTTCAGTGATAAGACTGGAGTTCTAATTGCTTTGCACTACTAAAATAGCGTGATTCTGTTGAAACACAATTTACAGGTCTACAGTTTTCTCTTCAGAGAGCAAACTAAAGCTACCTATGAGGGGCCAGAATGGTTAGTTTAGGACGGAGATATAGATCAAATGTGGATATGTGGATTGAGTCATTCCATAATGATGATATCAAGGTGAGCAATTTGGAAGCTTCTTCTTCTATCTGTTTTCATATTTTCCCCTTTATTTTTCTGGAGACAGGTTTTCTATGTGCAGTCCTTTCATTTCTTTGGTTTTCACTATTGCAATGTGACATTTTGGCATCAGATTAAGACATTGTCAAGCCTAAAAGACTTCAAGAGTCCTACATTTACTGTAAGGCTGATTGTGCCTCCTAGTGTATGAGTTGATGTAATTCAAGATGTCAATCATAAGATTACTGAAACTGGCATTTGGGAAGTCTTTCAAAACAGATTTAAAACTTTGTGAATTAAGTATTCATGTCACTGTAGCAGGGAAGGCTGGCACTAGGAAATCTAAGCCAGTCAGTTTAAGAAACAACAGACTACTTATTCCCTTCTTATTAGTTACACGTCTAAATCAATGTTTTTGGCTGTTCAAATACAGTAATGTAATGAAATCCAAATCTAAAATCTGAATGTAACTTTTGGATAGTGGATGCAGCTTAGGCCATTCTATTAAGGTTTTGTCTTTTGGGAACCTATATCCATCTAGATATGGTGAAGTTCTCTATCTGCATTTCAGTAACAGCTGCCACCTTTGATTCTGTTGAGAACACTGCAGTTTATACCAGCTTGTCTCTCCATTCCTCTTACTCCTATGGATGTCAGTACTTCTCTTTTAACTTCTTTTACACATGTTCTTTATGCAATTAATTGTAGGAAAGTTTTGGTTTGTTTGTTTGTATTTTTCTTTTAAGAACATGAGTTTTAAAAGGGAATTTAATTGTTAAAACACAATGCATTAATTTTAAGCAGTTCAGTTCTTTTCCTCTTTCATTTTGCTGAGCTGATCAAGACAGTTGTACAAATTTTAGTAAACCAAGGAAAAACATTTTTCAATCTCTGTTTTTATTTTCAAGCAGAATTACTGTAATTTCATGTCAAAATTCAAATTTTCCACATTCCAGTATGCCACCAACACTTCATTTCTAGCTGTCCATGTTAGTGTGTCAGGACAAATGGAAAAGCCTTCAGTGCATGTATTTTCCAGAGAAATCTTGTTAGTGTGAGAATTTAATTAAGCACATTGTGTTGCTTCAAGCTGCCCACCTGGGGGGATGAGGATCAGAGGACTGATATGGACAGAGACTGGCAATATGATCTCAGGGCAAACAGAGTTTAGAGGTGAAAACAGTAGGCAACAAACTGTCCAAACAGGACAACTATGAGTAAATAATTGGTTCAGGTGGTATTTGATTGATACTGATTGAGCACAAGTAGGGGATAGAGCCACCTAATCCTTTAAAATATGAGCAGCTAGGAATGTGTCTGCTGACCCGAAGCATATGTTATAGTTAATATAATTAAAATGAACTTTAGGCCTTGGTTGGGATAGAAACTAGAAGATGAGAAGAATTACTCTTTTATGTCTTCAACTATACAGGATCAGACTTTTCAGACAACCTGGTTTATGTATACTATTGTAGATATCTGTAATGCTAATCTTGTTGAACTTGGGTGTCACATAATCCTCGGCATTATGCACGATTTTCACACTGGTATTTAAAGTAGTTTGTTCTAAACCAACACAAAATAAATATGGAATCTTTGCAGCCACCAGCTTCTTGATAGACAAACACTTTGAAAGTAGGAGTGAACCATCATTTGGGACCTACTCCCTGGTCTCCCCTTAACAAAAGGTGCAGTCAAGGAAAACGAGTATAGCCATATGCCAGTGTACTCAGCTGTCAAAACAGCTCTCGGAAATGCAGCAGCATGATGACATTCACATGAACAAATAAAAATGTTGCAAGGCTGGTGGCACTTACGTGTCACTTGCAAACTACTACACTGGATGTGTGTTGCACTAAAGGTAGCCACAAACAATTCTCAAAAGTCAACAAAAAACCAATATTTATTTCAAATTTTTGCTCATGAGAAAATGGTTGTTTTCCAGTTTGTCTTGCAGGTACACTGGCAACTGCATAGAAACTAGAAAAAAACAATTCTAAAAGGCTAATTTGACTGTTATCTTTGATGAAGATGTGTCTCCTTAGAACAACTCAGAACAAACTTTAGAACTGTTAATCCTATTTCTGATAATAGTATGGTATGATAATGGTATGGTAGGCATTAGACTCAGAATGATTTATTTTTTAAGAAACAGTATTTCTGAAACACCCATTGAGCATGTGGCTTCATGAAGAATAGAAAATGCCTTAAATTACAGTGAATCTGAAATGTATGCAAGATGAAATCAGCTGGATGCTTACTCTGGAGGTACACAAGGGTTCAGAAGTGTCATGTCGCAGAGGTCCACAGTAACAGGTAGAAACAGTGTGATTATGGCACTGGATGTACTTCATTGACTTATGACTTTACCTTGCTTCAGTCTTAAAATATCCGAGGATGAGCAATTTCAACTTTCTGTGCAGCCATTTTTTCTATCTGCAACAAAGTGCTCATTAAATTCATCAGTGTTAGTTACTCTCACACTCTGATAATGAGACTGTAAATTATTAAACTTTAAAAAAGAATAGACCTTAAGAAGAACTTAAGAATTTAAATAGCTTCTTGAGGTCACTGTCACCTCCCTAAGGAGAAAGACTCACAAGTCACTCTTCTTACTATTTATTTGCTGCAGACGCTCTGTTCTCTACTGGATTGTTTGCTAACCCCTGAAAATGTGCCAATGGATTGTCCCAGAGGGCTCTGTGAGTTGTATTTAGTGTTTGCTTGTGTATTTGGGCATTTGTTGGAGTGCTGTCCAAAGCTTGGGTAAGTTTGGCAAAAATGACCACAGTATGTCATTTGTCCTTGGGAAACATATATACACACATCCCTATGTATATGAATACATAAATAGATTTATATACATATGTATATGCAGGTTTCTATCAACAAATAACTGATGAGGGTGCAGAACAATGACTTATGCATCTGAATTGTTTGGCCTGTAGTACTGTGTACTTTAGCTATCAGAGTTCATCTGTAAATGAGCTAATTCAGCTGAAGAGTAAAAGGCTGCCTACTGCACAAGGCTGTGTGCAGCCTCATTCGTCATGCATGGAGAAGGTGTGTTTTCTTGGAGAAGTGTTACCAGTTACCAATTTTAGATTTTTATTTATATTGAAGACCTAAGAAACAAAAAGTAATATGAAGGTCATGCTTACCAGAAGTAAAGCAACTCATAAAGGGTATGTATGTTTAATATTGCCTGTTGTTTTTATAGTAGGAAATGTAAATAGAAGTGAAGCATTCAAATACATTCCACTCCGTAAGATATTCTGTTTTGATGTCAAAAAGGTTTGAATAAGAAATTTCTAAAACTCCGCAATCACTTGCCATCATTTTGGTTAATTTGGTTGTTGTTTATTTTTTACAGATGAATATCTAGCCATATTTGCCTGCTTTCAACTAGCAATAATACAGTTGCCATCTTAAGTACACACAAATGCTTACACATACGTAGAGCCTTCATAAGGACCAACTTATGTGTACATCATCCATAGGTAAGGGAGAGCAACATATTCAGGTTGAATCACGAACAATCCTTTATTGCATTAACAGACATGGAAGATCTTTCTGGTCATTAAAATCTGTTTTCTCATTCTTCAAAAGGCCTTGCTGATCTGTGGTCTTAATCAGGAAGGCCTTGGCATATCTAAATTTAAACTTAATTTAGAAGTAATAGGTGATAAAATATTTGGTCTGGTTGTGTGATTGGTTAGCCTTGACAAACAATGAAACACTGACCCAGCTGATTGTTCACTCCTTTGTGGGTTAGGAGAGAAAATAGGGTGAAAAATCATGTAAGTTAAGATGAATGTGGGGAAACTGCTTATCCATGACAATCACAGGAAAAACAGACTTGATTGAGAAAAAATATCCAGTTTTTGCCAATTAATATTGATTCAAGTAGTGAGAAACAAAGACAGCTAAAACAATACTTTTGTTTTCTTACCTTTCTCCTCAGCCATATTCTTGGCTTTCCTCTCTGATCACAATTGGTAGATGGGGCTAATGGTTAGTACACTGTGGTTTCTGTCTACCACTCCTTCCCTCTCACAGTTCTCCTCAGCTCCAGCAAGAGCTCTGCACAGTCTGCAGTTCCCTCCAGAAATATCTTACTTGCTTCAGCAGGGGATCCTCCCTGCTGGACTGCAGTGTGGAATCTGTTTCAGCAACATGGAGAACCTCTTCTTTGTCTGACCTTGGTATTCTGCTATTTCTCACTCTTTCTGCTCTTTTTAAACAGTTTCCTGGATGTTCCTTCAGTGTGGCTGATGTTCCATGATGGGGCTGTTGGAACTGGCTGGAACTGTATATGCCTGGCATGGGGCATTCCTGGCCTCTGCTCACATCTGCAGTTCCACCATCCTGCTGCCCACACCTTGCCAGCTACTCAATAAATATACAATGATACCAGGAGAAGGCCCACTTAAGCCTCAAACAGCACTACTACTAAAATATTGCTATGACATTCTTGGATATCCCATAATAGCCTACTCAAATATGTAATTGAAAAGAAGATTTATTTGCAAGTCTGTTATTTGTATGCGCTGTAGGTACATATAATGTCTTTATATGGAAATAATACTGTAGACAATTGATGCATCATTTTATAACTTTCAAAGTACCAAACCAAATTCAGTGGCTGAAGAAGATGAAGGGTGTGAATTTTCCATTCCAAGGCACAACGTTTAATTATTATCTTAATTCAGAGAAATTTCAAGATCTGAGTGTTATGAAGTTCCAAACTCTGAAGCAGATCGAGATGCATCTCTACAGCTACATTGTGTGCATGCCAGTAACTACATGGATGAGCATTCTTAGGTGCAGAAATCATGACAATACACCACTACAATTCACAGATGTCCTGAAAATAACACTGGATGTGTTTGTATGAATCCCTAGTGTCTGAGCCATGTGCCTTTAGTTGAGGGTTGACAATGACTCTGTGCTTTTACATCTTTCTACATTATTGAAGCACTTGTGAAGACAAGCCACAGACAAAGTTCTAGTGGTTTTATACTTTATTTTTTTGCCCACAGCATGAGAAACTCAGGCTCCAAGCCCATTTAACCATATGAGTATGATTGCCCACAAAAACTGTATGCCACAATTTCCTGTTTTATGCACAGATATTCTTATGCCAGCTAAATTTCCTTCCTTGTCATAGCTGAGATCAAGGAGAGGAAAATCACTTTATCGCTTTTCCACTATGCTCATATAAACCTATTATATTAGAATTATATTTGTGTGCTGGAAACTGTAAGAGCTGTTGCAGTACTAAAATACTAACAGAGAAGAATAAAGCAAGAGCAATGACTAAATGTTTAATTGCATTATTTGAGGCACCTGGCTTCTTTTGCTCTTTTTTTTCAGGTATTCATATATAATATTCTTAAATGCTTTTCACTGTATAGAATGCATTAATTTTTAGGTGTCTTTAAATGATTAGATAAGTAGGAATTTTCCTGAGGGAATTAAAAAGTGATGGATAAATCAATATAGAGCTGATGATCAGATATTACCTGCTGTCAACTGTATCGAAATAAGGTTGGGTGTTTTTTTTTAATTGTAAGAGAATAATTTGTAGGAAAATATAGAGCTTTGAAAAGAAAGATGTTTCAGGCAGTGAATAAGTAAAACTAATCTATTTCCAACAATTTGCTCAAAGAGATTTAGCTATACTGAAAGCCAGGCCTAAAAGTGGATGAAATATTAACTGAAAAACTATACAACATTTGGTTGCACCAACCTTTGATTTCTCTTCTTTGTTTTTGAGGTACAGTCACTCTACAAGTGTTGAGATAGAATGAACTCACTTATGTTACCAACTGATCTCAGTATTTTTGTGCTAGAAAAACTGAGTACAAATTTTCAAGCAGAAGGGCTGTGATCGTAAGAAGTAATTCAGCAAAATATTTTGTTACAGTGATTGTTTTGAAATGAGAGAATAATGTACCCCTTTTAATTTCTTTCGGAGTTCAGTCCTAGACATATAGAAACAGAAAATACTGTTTGCTTTTAAAAACAGACAATGTTGTACAGGTGAGGTTTTTTTGTTTTCTTTTGCATTTCTTGCTTTGGTTTTTCCTTTTGAATTTCAGACAATCTTGTCTACACGTCTCAAGTATTTCATTGATTTAGCCTTAACAAAAGGCAGATCAGTCCTGGCCACTGGAAACACTGCAGTAGGAGAAGCAGTGTCTATCAGCAGCCTTGCTGCACTCTCCAGCAAAGAACTCAATGCCCATGTCCTGGCTGCATGTCCAGACTTTCTCTGTTCCTGTCTCTTTCCTTGCAGAGAAAAAGTTGATATAATACACAAGCAGACAGGGCTGTGTGTTGGCCAAAAACATTACACCAATTGTAGGTTTTGGAGCAAGTGCAAACAGACAGTCAAATAGGCCCATAAAAGATCTGTTCCTTTTCTGCTTCTCGTGAACAATACAATTGAGGGAGAGGACAGCTGCCTGTGGATATGTTCTCATAGCCTTGTTTTTCCTAGCTGTAGTTTGAACTGTCATGATATAACACTATAGAAAAAATATGACATATACAAGCAGTAAAAAGTACTAGGGAAAGACGTTAATGTCTTCTCATGGTACAGGAAAAGATGCAGAACCAATTTCTCCTTTAAAATCTTCCCAAAATATATGGAGTCTTTAGATAATTTTAGAAAGATTTGTTTGATTGATGCTTGGGTAATAAAATTTTAATTTTCTATCCAGTCTACATTGACGCTAGTTTCATGTTTTTATTAGGATTAAGTAGTATTAAATTCAAATGTTTTATCTGAGTAACTTTTTACCCCACTTTCCTGTCTCCTGTTGATTCCTCCTGTCTTCAGGTTGGATAAGCAAATACTGCTTTCAATTTACCTTGTACCTTTGTTCATTCTTTGAAGTGCTTCCAAATTCATGTTAACTTGGCATGCTACTCTAACATAACTTAATAGCCTTTTTGCCCTTGAAATGGAGAGGTTTGAGGAAATCTGCTGTGCTTCAGAGTGAGATTGTGAGCTGATGTAAGCTGTCATAGCTCCTTTAATGGGAAATCAGCCTTAGAAAGTTTTCAGATATTTCTTTGTTTTAAGAGGGACTGCTTAGATAATGATTGTCATTTTAGCAGCAACTAAGACCAAGGCAGTGGAGCATAAAGACAGAACACATCCCATTGCAAACAAAAGCTGATGAAATGAGCTCCTAGGTAACTGATAACAAAGGTTATGTATTCTCCATGCAGGAAATTTCTTAAATAAATCTAATAGGTGAACATACGGGCTTTCCTTGCAACACCAAGTAACTGTACTGAAGAACAAAACAATGCAGTTCATGAAGCTTTAAGGATTTGTTATTTTATATTAGTATAATTCCTTCAGATTTTAAGTCAATATTGTAAAGCATCTGCTGTTCCTGTAAATAAATATTAACAGATGAAAAAAAAAAAAAAACGGACTCTGATTATCTGGAGATAATTCTTCTTTCCTCTGTTCTTCAGCCAAGTTCCTCTTGTTAAGTGCTCTTCCAGCAACTCACTCACCACCAGGGCTGATGTCTGCTTTCCATTGTGTTTACAGAGTCTTTCTGGTGAGCTGTGACAGCATGATTTTGTTCTGTCACATACAGCTCAGAATGATAACTTCTTATATTTTTTACATTTATGGGCACTTCATCCTGTACAGTGATTTCAAGCAATGATCACTCACAGAATTCACTATAACGCCTGAAACTTTGGTTTTGGTCAGGAATTTTGGAACTACCAGATTGTGTTTAAATGGGAATAGGCATCCAATTCAGATTACACAAATGAACAACTTAAATTAAGTCTCAGCTCTAAACCAAGAGCTTAAAGGCTGAACTTGTTGAAGTACAGCTATTCCCTCCATTGTCATGTTCTTTCCAGAGTTTAGAGGTTAGAATATTTTTTCTTACCTATCATATCACTGTTTGTCTGCATTATTTTCTAACAGCTCCCATTTCATACTTATCCAAGTAAATTTAATTGAGGTATCTGAGTGGGTGTGATAAGCATGAAGTGTTGGGTTTTATTTAGCATTCCCCAAGACATACGACTCACCAACTGTTCCTCTAGTGCATGAACAATTTCAGAATGTTACCTGATGGAGGCAGGTTTTGGTGCAAACTAATATTGGTATCTAAAATTTGGGGTCATGAGTGATACTATAGTCTGGTAAATTGTCACAGGGGAAATTTGCATAAACATTTAGGCACAATGGGATTTAGTTAAATGTATTTCCTTATTGTATTGTGTTAATGCAGTATTTGAATAATGTAATGAGAACATTAGATTATAAATGTGGACTTAAAATTTGGCTATAGCTAAGCGTCAAGAACAAATGTTCCTAATTTGGGGATAAAAAATAAAGATATATATGTACCTTAGAAGAAGAAACTCTTCCCTAAGATATTAAGTTAATTAAGATGGTTCAGAACTGTCATGTGCACATAACTTCTGCTCTCTTTTTCTTCCTTTGTGGCAGAAAATTAGGATGATTGCAGACACAGCCTTTTTTCTTCAAATCTTATAATCTACCTACAACTATGATAAGGTTATTTATTTTTGTCTTGTCCTCTAGTGCATCTTCCTTTTTCATCTGTGAAGTGATTATCTGTACTTTTAGTTGACTGTGACTAGGTGGAAATGTATTTGGAAGCATTTGTTACCTTTCTTGAACTGGCCTGACAAACTCACTGTTGAAGTACACAAAGGATTTATTTCACTGTTTCACTGTTTGAAGAATCTGAGATGATAACGCAGTGCCCCTTTTGTTCTAGTGGAAACTGTTTGCAGAGATATGTTTGTTTATACTGCTTTGTCTAAGAATCAAAAATGTCTACGGCAAGTCAGAACAGCAGTGGAGCAGGGTATTCAGGTGTCACCATGCAAGTGTCACTCTTGCTGCCTACAAAAACTCTTGAACATGTTGCCCATTTAAAAAAAATATCAAGGGAAGTTCAAAACCATATATTTACATTTTACTTTTTTCTATCTGATCTAAAAGACATTAATACACAGCCTACTGAAGTGTAAATACTATATGCAGTTCCCTCCCCCACTTTACTCTTGATACTCAAGTCACAAGAAAAGTCGTCTTGGTTGCATGACCAATAGTAAGTATATCCCAAATGCACAACATTGTTGTTTGTAAAGAATGGATCTCAGTTGTGTAAGATCTGTATCAAATTCTCTCTTGTGCTGTAAGGTTTATAATCATTGTCCTTCATTAAAGTTTCAAAACCACCTTTGTTTCAAATCCCTGACATGAATAAAACCAAGAACTGTTCTGAAGTTATGGTGCTCACTAAGGCTGCCAGCCATAGTGTCTAGGACCTGCTGAGAAGTTTTCCTTATAGTCCACCTATTTCTGCACTTTCACTTAGTGCAGAACATTTATGTGATCTTATAAACAGCAGAAGCTTATGACATGGGAAGAGAGAGGAAATGGTTTGATTCCAGCCTTGCTATAATCAATTCTTAGTGGGTTCTGCAGGTTCATATTTCTACACTCAAAATAGAATATGAGGTACCTGTGCAGCTGGAAAATTTTCATGCAGTTTGGATCTTTCTTTGTGGATGTGGGTAATACTTCACTAAATGACAAAAACTGGGGATCATATCATACTAAAATACAGTGTTTATGCCACATACAAAGAAAACACTGTGAATGGCCTGTACAAAGAAGTGATCAACAATTTAACAAATTAAAGAATACTTAAAGGCACATAGATATTTCTTCACTGTCAAAAGGAGGTGAACAAACAGGCAGGCTATGCACATACAAACACTGATATTGCAGTAGAAGGAGACTGAGTGTATCTGTTTTGTTCAGTGTTTCACCAGGTGTTCAGAAATTTCCTTATATCCTTACCACTTTTGTTCCATAGAGGGCTCTTTTCACTGCCACCTCCTTCAGGTAGTGACCAATAACGTCTATACTGTTCTTGCCTCTTAATGCAGATTCAGTTGAACTGTATAAGTTTTTTATTAGGAAATATTTCATCCCATGAAAGAACAATAAAGCATGTCATCTAAGTATTTTGTTAAGGAACAAGGTATAAAGGAAAAAAGAGGTAACTGCTCAAATGTGAAGCATTTGAAATCCATCAAGCAGTGAAATCCATCATGTCTAACTTAGTGCAAAGCCAATATGCTGCATGGCCCTTCTGTTTTCTTCACAGTGCTATGCTACTGTAGTTAGTGATCTTTTTGTTTTCTTGCAAAGTTTTTAGAGTTTAATTCTAAACAGTTCACTGTGTTTAAACTATATGTGCTTCTCTGTTTTAAAATGTTCCTTTTGAAGCAAAAGATAACAAAAATATGAAATCCCCATTTTAAAAATGCATCAAATTAGGGGAAAGTTACCTTGCCATTTAGGAATTCTAAATGCAACTGTTTGATGATCTACAGTAGAGAAGAATGGAAGTTTTGATGCAAATGTACAGGGGGAAAAAAAATCATTCTTAGAGGGAGAGATGCATTTAACTACGAAGTGCTTTGAGAAGTTTATTGATTTAGGAGGGAAGGGAAGGCATGTATTGTTTTTGCAAAGGTGGTAGCTACTTGGCCTCCTTCAGTTGTATGTTAACTTCCAAAAAAGTGAGGCTGTCTACAGATTTGGGTAATCAGAACTCAGATTACCTGATACTGAAGTCTCTCTTTTAAAAAATACAGTAGTCTCCTTTTAATTTACTTAGAGCCATGAAGTGTCATTTGGAGAGCCAGAAGTAGTGTTTATCAGATGATAGTGCAAATCAGGAGTGATCTTTTAAGCATGCTGCCTTTTTGAAGTACACTGCTTTCTCTGAAGTGTACTTGGTGCTGCTTGTTTCACGTTGATGTCAGGGCAACTTCCTCATGCTCATGTAGATGAGCTTTGTAATTTTGTTATTGAAATTCATGCACTTTATCTGCTGTTATCTGACTGTGCACTCTCAAACTGATTTGAACTTCCTTTATCAGGTTTTAATAAAGCTACTTTTACTCTCAGGTACAATAAGCAGAAGGTAACTATAAGGAAGTTTATAGTTGTCAGTATGTTGCCTGTATGAATCCAACTACTGCCAGTTCGTTATCATCTCTAGGCTCCAGGTATGATTTTAAGTGTCGTGTTATAACAATCTTGATTAATACATAAGATGATCATAATTTACCTGTCTCTGCAATAGGTAGGAAAGCAAAGGGGATAGGAGAAAACACATAATCTGAAACAGCAAGGGTTTAAAATCCTGAAGTACCTATAGATAAATAGAAAGAGAGAGATCACACTGAGAATCCATCCACTGAATTTCACAGCAATTGTATTCTCTTGGTCCTTCACCTGGCAGATGTGCCCTTGGGGCTCAGAGCCAGACATGAAACTGCTGTGGAACTGCACCAAGGATGAAGCTAAAAATGAAGTATTTTCTGTGACACTCAGGTGACTGTATTTTCAACAGGGTGTACTGTCATTTAACACTCCATTTAATCTTATCTGTTGTCTTGTGATAAGGAATCTTTCTTTTTCTCTTTTCATTTTCAGAGACATTTTGCAGTGTTTGCTTTGAACTTGTCCTTTTCAGATTCCCAGGTTACCATCTATGTAAGATAGTTTTCTTCCACTTTCAGCAGCATGCTTTTAGTTTCTCAGAACTGAAGAATCATACAATCAGCCATATGCCTTTATGAGCCAGTGATCTAAAACTTCTCACCAGTTCCACCGTGCCTTCAACCTGAGAGACCTCCCCACTGTCTTCCAGTCTGTACTGTGGGTTGATTTTCTACCTAATCACAGTCTATCATTGCTCCTCATTATTTATTGATGCAAATCCCACTGGACCATTCTGAAGAAAGATGCCCTTTGTACAGAAATAATTCATGCCCCCAGGTGACTATGCTCAGGTAGATGGAATAGATATGAAGCTAAGACAGAAAATATATTTAACCTCAGGTCCCCTGTTAACACTCTCTGTGTACCATATAGTTGATTTGCATGATGAACTGATGCAGCCTCACCACATATGTACCCAACCTGGCATGGAATATTTTAAAGAAAGAAGTTCAGAGTAACAGATTTGAAAGTGCTAAATTGTTTGTGATAAACTTTGTCTCATTTTTTTTTCAATCAATACTGCAAGGCAGGCCTAGTGAACATGTAAGATCCTGACTCATGCTTCCCAATGCCCTGTGCTGCACCAGGTCTACAGACCATGAGTCACGTCATGTGCCAGTCCATATAGAGCAGACATTTGTTTTAATTATACTTTTGCAGACTCAGCTGGCTGAAGAACTTGCTAATTTAAAGAGATATTCCGGTTCATGTTGAAGGTGGTGTAGTTTCAAATACGATGTATATTTGGTATCTAAGCAGCACAATCAAGGTTTTTGAGGAGAGAATCTGACTAATATTCTGCAGACTGTCATTTTGATACCAAATGTGAGTGCTGAAAAAATAAGCATTGTGCTAACTTTCTATCTACACCCCAGTGCTTACAGCAACCCAGTGAGAGCCAGCAGCTTTGACTGCATGAATCAGTACGTCTGTGGGGATAAACTAGTCAAAAATAAAGGCTGTAGTTTCCCATCATAAAATACTGATGGACACTATGCTCAAGTATTTTGAGGTACATTGATAACTTGAAAATATTTTGCATAATGCCAGCAAGTTGTAATCTGGATAGCAAAAGATCTTGTTTACTGGAATCATGAGTAGCAGTAGAATGTCAGTTTTATACCTTCAGCCTGCACTATAAGCACCTTCCTTGGTGATGAAAAGCAGGCAACAAAGTGATGAAGGGAAAGCAAGGAAGTTTTCCCTTCCTGTTACTCGTTCTTACTCTGCAGAGATGGTAGCTTCTTGCCTTTGTTATAATGTTTGACTAACAGGACTGTCAAGTACCTCTGTTGTGATGTTGTCAATAACTTAAAGCAAACACCTGAGCCTTCACTGGAAAGGGGAGGCAGCAACCTGTCTGTGAAGATGATTCTTCAAGTACATCCCTGTACACATGGAAGCACACTGACATTTTTATTTATTTTCTCAATTTCCAAGTTGTTTACTTCCAACCATAAGAGTATACTTTTACTTTTCTTGGATAATTGTTCTTTTCATATCAGTTTTCCTTGAATAGTTTAACTCAAATGCTAGGACTATTTATGTACAGATTTACAAAAAAGGAATTAAGCTATTTTTCAGTCAATTTTAAATTGCAGTCTCCCTTTGAATTTTGGTTTTAAAAAAAAAAAAGAAAGCATTTGCTTTTTGAACATTTTTTCTAGACCAGAAAAAGTATCCATTATAAAATTCAAACAATTAGAGATCGAATGTGCAGTAAATTGCAAGGGATATGTTAAATTTTGGTCATTCTGCTCAGTGGGGATGAGGGATAATACACCTGTCTGATTTTCAGAGAGGAAACAGTAGATATAATCCAGGGTACAAGTATGTTCCTGTGCCTTAATGCTCTCAGTTAGGCCTTAACAGGCATACCTCTATTCCTTGTCATATGTAATGAAGTATAGTACCTCTCAGTCATTGTATCAAATTCAGTACGAGAAAGAGAAAATAATATCATGTGTTTTACAGTTGTTATGGCATGTATGGTTTCTTCTGGAATTAGTGTGTTGGTGACAACACCAGGGAGAAATTAACTTATGTGGACCATCTTACTGCTTCTACTTCCTCTTCTAACTCTTCACTTGAAAGTGTGCTTGTTTTCCATCAGACAAAGAAGCAGAAACATGAACTAAAATAAACATACTGAATAAACGTATGTTTGAGTTTTTAAAAAATAAAATAGTTTTCTTAAGAGTCTAAAAAAAAAAGGAGGGGGAGCAGTATGAGAATTTAGGAAGAAAAAAAAAGGGAGAGACTGTTAAACACCATTTTCATTTCATAATCTTTTTTTTTCCCTTGCTTTCCCTTGCTTTCCCTTGCCAGTGAAAAAGAAGTGAGAGAAACAGAATAAGGTTACAAATGAGAGCATCAAAATGGGAAAATTAAAATAATTGATAGAATGGGGAAGACCAAATGCTGTCCTTTTCTATAGGCCAGTGAAAGGATTGGAAGTATTGAGGAGTATACTTGAAGAGTTCCTAGAAATCTACAATGAAGTGCATGCTTCAGTGATCATATCTATATTTAAGAGCATTATGTAGCATATGTAAGTGGAATACATATTAACGTTATCTGGGTAACAAGTAATTAATAATAATGTTACAAATATTTGCATGAAATTGTTGTTTCTGCTCTTTAGAGGTTATTGCAGTGCTGACTCATAACACTCTTAATGCACGGGTCATGGGAGGGCACCATGCAGCAATACTTCTGGTAAACATGTTTAGTTTGTGCCATTATGGAAGAGTAGATTGTGTTGCTATGGCCAAAGCTAAGCTCCATTTTGTTTCTTTCAGAAACAATTAACCCTTTTTCTGCTACACAGACATTAACAACACATACTCACTTATTGAAAAGATAACCTATGATTTTGCAGTCTGCTTTATTTGCATTGAAATCTTCCTCTGAAATAATAGGCCCTTGTAAGAAAATATTTCTATCTTTTTTCCAAGAAAGGAAAATTGCTTTTAAAATTAGTTTAATTCAAAATAAGAACATGAAAGAAAATACCTTAAACATCATTGTTCCTCCTTCTCATTACTTATAATTCTTCTGCAACCTATATAGTCCTTCTAGTTATGTGTAATATCAGTGATTTCCAGAAAGACAGAGAGGCCCATGCTAGCAGAGCTGTGTATTGTTAAAGCAATTTCTATTATTTGCAGTGTCAAATCATTTAACATGGAAGCTTTTCTTAGTGAGTTGGACTAGAATTTCAGTTTTGTTGTTTTTCACTTTGCACATATTCAGGCTGGAGCTATATAAGAGAAGGCAGGCTTGACAAAGCAGTCTATTGTAGAAGTTTCTATCCAAGAGGATTAAAAAAGAGCTTAAATTACAAAGATAATCTTATGGATCTTTCATAGGGACTGTAGATCTTGTTCTGCTGATTTAGAGGTTAATGTGATAATCATCAGCAGTGCAGACAGAAGCCTTCTCAAGTATCACTAATTTTGCCTGGAAATGTTGGTAAGCCATTATCATTTCCTCTGAAGTCTAGTGACCGAGAGTAGTATCCCAGTTTGGCAAACAAAGCAAAAGGGTGTCTTTGCCTTACAGTTTGGCAGTCACTGAAGAAAGAATGTGAAAGTAAATCCTGTAAAGTTGTTTTTTGTTTTTGTTGTTTTTCTCCCCAACTTTTATAATTTCTTTTTATGGATCCAGTATGTAACCGTGAATAAGGCTGACAAAGCTCTATAAGGAAGTCAAAGAGGATTGTATTTCAGTAACATTTAGGTTGAACAGGTTTCTACCTCTTTATTACATTCATCCAAATTAGATACACATAATTCTCATGTGCTCATAGAATGCAGTCAACCTACACTCAAGTTAACTAAGCTTTTGTATTGAGTCCTGTCAGCATCTGTCAAGATATTGTAATGATGTTTTAGAGCTGCCCAACATAAAGAATGAGGAACCAGACATCTCTGGTCCTTGTAAAGCACTACAGTTACCTTCAAAGTTCCACAAATGACAACAGCTTTTCTTTCTACTTGCCAATATACTGGAAAGAAGCAGAATGTTAACATGAAGATAATGTATGCTTGGATGCCAGGAGTGCATTGGCACAAAAATATTTGTGGTAAAAAGAAGCTGAGAAAGTTCATTACAAGAGTTGCTAAAGACTACGCTATGTTACTGCTTTTTGTCATTGATTGCCAGATCAGTTGTATCCCGGGAGCTTTTAAGGGTCATGTTCTTCAGGTTGGAGTAGTGTGATAAACAAAGCTTGTCAAAGCTGGCAGCATGCATCTCTTCCCTGGCAGTCTTTCAATTCATATGGAAGGAAGACAGTGGAAGCCAGGACCTAATAGATATTATTCAGTAACTAATAGATATTATTCAAGTCTGTTGAGTTTTAAATACCTCAATAATGTAACATTATGTTTCTACACAGAGTTGATAAAATTGCAGATGAGACAGTACAGTTTCCAGTAGTAGCCCCTGTGATTCATGGGATTTTCAGATGTACCTCGTATTTTCTTTTTCTCTGAAAAAAGTCTGGTCAAAAATATTTTGCCGTCTGTATGCTTCACAGAAATTTGATAGTTTCTTAATTTTCTCCAAGGCAGATACTTCATACACTACCTAGATGTGTTTGAAATTCTGACATTTAAAGTTAGTGATCTGCTCCCAATTGCTGCATGTCATTGCATGTGTCTTGACTTAGTGGGATAAAATTGTTATGGGTGAACACAGGGGAAAATTTTGCCCTTGCTGCATATTATTCACTTACCAAGTGAAACCACTTGTATGCATAGATAAGGAAGGTAGTTGAATGAGGTGCTCTGTCCAGCTTACAGACTTTCTGGCTTTGTAAGACTGAATCCTGCAAATAAACGTAGAAGGAACAAAATATATTCTTCACTTTGTGTGTGCAAAGAGCAATGCTTCTAGATCTGAAACAGTATAAGGAGCATATTATCATGTCCAAATTAGGTTCAAGGTGATCCTCAAAACTGCTTGTTAGCTGGCAACTGTGATTAAGCCACAACAATGTGTACAGCATGAGACATCAACTTTCTCTGGAAAACTGGAGATTAATTCAGAGTCTTACACAGTCTCTCACTTTTGGCACTCTCCTTTTCAGGGCAAATGAAATTCAATGCAAAGCATAGGCACAAGTGGTCATTCCCCCCATGTTGTTGCTGAGTGGAAAATTTCCAGTCCTCTGCTAACAAAGCTGAGAGTTTGTTTTCTGCTTGGTCATGTGGCAATTCACTCATATCAGCCAGCACCGACCTTATTCCGTATTTCAAGTGTAATCACACTCCAGCACAACATATTTTTTTTTTTCTTTTCTTCTTTTTTCCTCTGAAACTCAATGCCAGAAAACATTCCACATTTATTCAGTTGCTAGCACAATGGTTTTGTGTCCCTGGTGCATCTATGAGTTTTGATAGCAATAGTAGCAGCATATTGCTCAGTCTTCATGTTAATTTACTTAGGATAGTATTCTTATTTAAAAAACAAACAAACAAACAAACCAAACTATTTCAGAACTAACAAAGTAGATTTTTAAGGCAGTAGAAATTCAATATCCAACTTTTAATACACTCATGGAGACATTTCATTCATTGTGGAATCACAGAATCATAGGGATTGGAAGGGAACTCTGGAGATCACCTAGTTTAATTCAACCGACCCTCACACAGGATCTATTTTCACCCTCACCACTTGATTGTGCCTAAACCTCAGTGCTCATCATTAAATAAAGAAAACAGAGGCAAGCTATCTTTCCCTTTGGATGTTATGAAGCAAATTACCAATATGTAAACAAATCGAAAAATATAAGAAGTCAGCAGCATGTTGCCATTCACTAATGTACATTTCACACTTTCTCCATATCAACATTTTAACAGAATATGAATGATTGCCTCCTTTCCGTTCAGGTAGATGTTGCCAGTTTGTGCATCAAGACTGGTGCCAAGAACATGCCCACAGTGTTTTTGCTGACAGATGCCCAAGTTCCAGATGAACGCTTTCTTATGCTGATTAATGACTTGTTGGCATCAGGTGATTAGACCAACACATTTCTTGAAAGATCTTCTCCAATGACAAATGATCTGTGGTTTCAGTGAACTTTAAAGAGATTATTTCTCTTTCAGGTATTTGTAGGGGAAGTCTTTAGAGAAGCCAAATCAACCCAGCCAGCTTGAGCACTGAGTCTAACTTGCTTAACAAAACACAGAGGAGACAAATTGCAAAGGCTTATCACGCATGAGTGCATTGATTTGGTGAAGATAAGAATCTCTTTCACTTAATATGTTCTCTTTGATATGATTCCACTAACATAAAGCATTTTCCTTGTGACTTTATAGATGTAACAGAGAATAAAGTGTTTGCATCCATCTTTTGAAAATATGAGGATCTGTATTCCAGTTGTGGGGATCTGGAGAAAGGAGAGAAAAAAGAAGAGAGGGTGGGGGGGAAAGAAAAAAGCAGAAAAACAGGATAAATACCATTCTATGCAGTTGGAGAGCACCTTCAATGTGTTTTTATAATATTCTGTGGGATTTATTGTATGTATATGAATTACCTATTGGTCAATATGTTTGCCTTTTAAAAATAATATTGCTTCTTCTCCCTTAAAATAAATAAATAAATAAATAAAATTGTTCACTTTAAGTAAGTGAAAAGGTGTAGAGAACAAGAGGGATACTGTTTTGATACTTGATTGATCATTAAAACAAGTCTCTAGTTATGTGCCAAATCTTCATCATGCTAAATACATATAGTATTTATAGCATAGATTTTTTTTTTTTTCTTGGAGTGTACTCTATAAGGCTCCCCTAACTGTCCTCTCATCTTTTCTCAGGAGATCTTCCTGATCTGTTCAGTGATTAAGACGTGGAGGGCAAACTTGCAGGAAGCAGAAAAAAGTCCCTGTCCTGGGTCTGATGGACACCACAGAAATCTAATGGCGGTTCTTCTGCAGTAGAGTGCAGTAGTTATTAAAGTAAGGTATGCCTTGGGGAGGAGAGGCAGTAGTGAGTTCATTGAAAGAATATATCACAGTCATCTCACAACCCTTCATATGTTGGCATACCTCTCCCAAAAGACAGTCGCAGGTTTCAGCATCTCTTTGTAGGAGATGTCATCTTCATGAAGATTTGCTGATTAAGGTAGCATGTATTCACCAGTGTTGAGCAGAAGTGAAGGACCACCTCCCTTGGCCTACTGGCAACACTTTGTCTAATACAACTCAGAATTTACTTTCTTTGTTGCAAAGGCACATTTCTGGCTCATATTCAAAGGGTTATCCACCAGGACTCCCAGGTCTTCTGCAGACTTGATTCCAGCTGGCAGCCCCCAGAATGGCCAGAGCACAGATAGAGAGCACAGATTTGTTCTGCAGATGACAGACTTTGCAATTCTTATTGAACTTTGTGAGGTTATAGTGGTTATCAGAGGTTAAAAACATTATAGCATACCAATTTCTCATTTTTTCCTCTCATCTTTTCTGCTTCGGTTTTGCTGATATACCCACTTATCTCTAATTCTGTTGCCGTCATTTCAGACTGTGTGGAAACTGTTGAGTCACAGCCTGAACCACTGATTGATCACCTGAGGCAAGCACTGAGTCAGCAGTGGGAGCACGGGTGAAGGCAATTCAGTTGTGTGACCGGAAGGGGTTGAGCCTGGCTGCACCTCTTCTAGACCTCATTTCAGGGCTGACTGCCACTAGGGAAGGATATCTTTCTGGAGGCTGCTCCTTTTGGAGTTTTTCTGTGAGCCTAGGATATGGGTGAGCACCTTCATTTATTTTCGATTATCCCTTTCCACCGTGATCAACCTTCTAGTTATGTGACCTGTAAAATACCAGCCTAACCACGCCTCTCTGCTAATTGTACACTTGTTGATTGCACACAGACCCTCCATAGATTTCCTCTGTAATGTAAAGTCCAATGGAGACTTGTACAGAATTTAGTGTTACATATTCTGTATTGATTTTACTTTTCTGGACTTCAGTGACATGATAAATGACAGTGCTTACCTTCAGTATATCTCTTTATAGTCTGTGCTATTTGTCACTGTTTCATGGCTGTTGCACCTGTGTACTTTTTTTAATACAATACAGTGTCTAACATTTCTTCAAGCTCTTATTCCTCATTTCTTTCCCTTTTCCCTTTATGTTTTCCTTATTCCTCCTACACTTTTTTCTTTTTTTTTCTTTTTTTTTCTTTTTCTTTTTCTTTTTTTTTTTTCCTTCCTTTTAAGGGCTTTTTGAAAACCAGTTTTCAAACACCTTCACCTTTTACCTTGCAACAATTTCACCAGTTTCAAACTGTGCAAATTAATGCTTCTGGAAACAAGAACAGGAAAGAAATATCTATTGATATCTATTGATGCTGTATAGCAAAGTAGAGATGCTATGGTACTAAAGAAGATAAAATATTTCATGAGTTAATACACTGTCAGATATCTCTATGGACTTTTAGTTAGTGTCAAACACATCCTGCCTTCTACTTTCCCTAAATTTGAAGCATGGAAGACTAATGAAATGTGAAATAGAACAAAAGAAAGGATGTAGACAGATTCAGTGCGCTGAAGCTTAGTTAAGTAATATGGTCTCATTTTACAATTTCTTTTTAAAAAGTCAGGATTGTATGCTATGCCACATTTCCATTTTACACAACCTTCATCTCATCAATGCTTACAAAAATCTAAGAAATAGGAGTCAAGTTGATGGGGTCAAGTTCTTTTCAAGGGTGCTAAGTCAGATTACAAGGGCCAATGGGCACAAGCTGGAACTTAGGAAGTTCCGTATGGATATGAGGAAAAATGTGTTTACTTTGAGACTGGACAGAGCACTGGAACAGGCTTCCCAGAGAAGTTGCGGAGTCTTCTTCTCTGGAGGTATTCAAAACCCATCTGGATGCCTTCCTGTACAGTCTACTGTACAGTACTGTAAACTTCTTAAGTGTAAATTTCCTGACAAAGGCACTCTTTCCATCTTTTTGTCCTTGCCTTTTTTTCTTAGTTCTTTGTGTCTTAATAGCTCATCTTGGTTTTCTCAGTGCTCTTAAACATTATTATGCATTACAGAGACATATGGCTTCTCTTCTGAACAGCATCTCTGCTGCTACTCAGTCCATGTGTAGCCAGCATTCTTCACAAGCTGCCTGTCTCTACTACAAATCCTTTTTCCCATTTCTTGAACACATTTCCTCATTGTCTTTTTTTTTCACATTTGTAAGTTGTTGTGAAGTCCCAGCAATAAGAATTAAATCTACTGCTGTTTTTTGGTCGTGTTTGTTATTTTTTTGTTTTGTTTTGTTTTTTAATTTGTTTTGTTTTTGAAGAATGTCTTTTTCCATTGCCTTTTCAGTAAGGAAACTGAGCTGAAATAGTTTAGCCATCACATCCTTATAACATTCTTTTCCTTGCATAGTCCTGTCAGTGTTTAGTTACTTCTCCATTTTCCAAGGGATTCAGCAGTCCAGCAGTTTCATGTTTCAGTCAGAACTGATATCATTAGGCAGGTGCCCTGCATTTCCACAGGCCGTATCATCTATGTCACTACTAATAGTTTTATTTAAAATAATTATATCCATTTTCAAATTCTCTTTCATCAACACATGTTAACCTTGTCTTGTAATCTGTTTTGTAAATTGTGCAGCCCCATCACAGTAGGACTGTTGACCAGTTGTCACAATTATTTCTTCAAGAGAATATGTGCACATGCTTTTCAGCTTGAATACCTTAATCCCAGCTAGAGAACTTCTGATTCAGTATTTGGTTAATATTAGCCCAGAATAGATTGTTTTTGATTCAGGAGGATACGAATATACAGGAGGTAGCATCATCTATCGCTTACCAACTGCACCTCTTGACTAACCTTTAAAATCACCAATCAGTGCCACCAAGGAGACATGTAGATCAGGGCACACAAATACTTCTCCCCCACCAAATGAAGTCTCAGTTAAGTTATTAAACAGTGAAGAAAGTCCCATGATTCATGAGTTCTGTAGCACAAAATCTAGATTCTACTGTGTCTGGCAGGCTTTTATGGAGTTCCTGTTACTCTGTGGAAAGCTCCAAGGTTGTTTGTTTTTTTTTAATTCGAATGTCAGCCATCTTTTCTGTGTAATATAGGGCCCCATCTATGTTAGTGTACCTGAAGCCTGTTTCATGGTCCTGTGGTGTGACATGACTGGCATCCACTTGACTTAGCTTTTCCCTTGCTTTGCTCATGAAATCTGTGTTTCTTTAAAATAAAGCAGTGGATTTATCTGAGGGAATTTTATATTACTGTAGGAAATATAATCACTGATTATATCTTGGTTGCTTGCATGAAAATTATTTGCTTATTTTGTTTACCAGCTTTTGCTAGATGCTTCATCTGTTTCTCTCCTGCCTGCCTTCAGTCATCAGTCTGTTCACACACTGTCCCTTACTAATGTGTTACAGAAGATAAGTGTCAAGAGCTTTTGTGTCCTTTGGAAATCCATATGAGTTCTATTAGTACTGTGCTGAACAAGCATGAGATTAGAATGAAGATTAGAACACATTAATATAATATAGTCTTCAAAAAAATCTGAAAGTTTATGGAAAAGTGGCTGAAAACAAGGGGGAAATAGATGGATTCTGGGTTTGATTTTTAAGTCTAGCATTTAGATTCTAGGAGAAAGTAAAAAGTGAACAATCTCAAGATGTCAATGTCACCTTTCAGGGATACTCCATTTATATAACCTTATCATAGGTTATGTTCATAGGTTATATATATATATATTATTTAGGTACTTATGGATACTGGGTCTCTTAAATCACTCCCACCAAATAATGTTAGTTAGAGAAGGTACCTTCTTTTTTGAAGCTCTGCACAAGACTGATATAAATAGGGCTTGAATTATTCCATACAAATAATTTTTTATTATTCACAAAGGTTAATGTATTACTGGGGGCACAAGACAAAAATACTGTTTTCTGTTTGGCAAATGGTGCAAGACTTTGATTTGGACACTTCTTGCATTTCCTTGCTTAGAGTGTTAAGTCCAAACATGACTAATATGAGCTGTGTAGGAACATAGAAAGGGTGTAGCTTCCAGCAGGACTATGTATGGTTTGCAGGCTTGAAGGTGTGTACAGCTGCTGTATCAAGAACATTTGTAAGAATCACACTAAAGGGATGTCAGATATCTCTAGGCTTCCTGTTAATATTGCTACCATATCAAGGGCAGTATGTTGATGTAAGGAGGTGGCTGCTAGAGGGAGAAGAGGAGAAAATGAAGTGTGTCTGATAGTATAACTTTAGAGCTTTACCAGAAAGCAAGGTGACATGAATCAGAGAGAGAATATCTAGTTAAAGAATGTATGGTGTAAAAGAGAAGAAACTTCTGAGAAGTGTCCAGAGTGTCTGACAATCCTGAAACACCTGCAAACATATTCTTCATTTACATTACTTCTCTAGTTCAGGCATTTGGAGTGGAGACTCTTTATTCTTGAATCTTTTTCTATTTCTGCCATTTGTCTTATTTTCTTGAATGCATTCAAAGCAGATAAAGTTTTCTCTGTACAATAGGCCACCTTGCTGATCGACAGGTCTTTGTGCTGTTCCTGTACAAGCTGGACTCCATTGTCTTTTTGCACAGACATAGACCATTGGCTACATTTCTGCTGGCACTCAAAGACAGTGTTGGACATTCTTCTTTCAGGTGTGAGAACGTGTACTGCTGCTTGTAATTATTGCAAGAGTCAAAGGTCACAAATGATTTAAAATCATTGGTTTCTATTTCTGACTTGTTCTCAAGTACTTTCTAGGCAGTGTGCAAATCACCTGTGGTTAGAAAATCTTTAGGCTGTAGAAGATTTAGAGAGGTATTTTAAGCTGTTTCATAGTAAAATATATCAGCTGAGGGACCAGAATTACTATGGCAATTCAAAACAGTGTTTTAACAAGAAATAGTCATCCACATCCTGTTCTGCAAGACAGATTAAAAATGTATTATGAGAAGCTGATAAGCATATTGGAAATGGAATAGGTACTAGTGAATACCCTCCAAATAGAAATGTAAAGATATAAATGAACTAAATAAAATTGGAACATGCAGTTAGCGCACAGTGCAGTCTAAAGCACAGTCTTGGGGACTCTAATTTATTAAATACTTATGGTTCACCAACCGGGAAGGATTTCAATGAATTCTTCTCTGTTTTATGCCCCACTTAATATTTTAGTCTGCAGCGTTTTCTCTTGGTGTTGTTAGAACTTGGAAAATCATTAGTTCTGTTTATCTTCTTCTGGTGGATGGAAAGACAGGCACAAGCCAAAAGTGTGGTCTTACAACCCAGAAGGCCAACTGCATCTTGGCCTGCACCAAAAGGAGGGTAGTCAACAGAGAGAGGGAGGTGATTATTCCCCTTTTGCTCCACTCTGGATGATCTTGTCTAGTGCTTGGTTTAGTGTCTGGCGTCTCTGCCCATGACAGATTACAAGAAGATGATCTTTAAGGTCCCTTTCCAATCCAAGTCATTCTATAATAAGACTTGTAAGGCAAAAGAACACTCATCTAATTAGAAGTAAATAGGAAAGAGTCCAGTCCTGTCTTAAGATCTTTATGTCTCTCATTTTGCTTATTGAACAAAAGTAAACACCAAGGCCATAACATGCATTAACTGCAACAAGTAAGTTAATGGATATCAACAGGGAGATGGAGTAATTCTTCCTTTCGAAATGTGAGTTACTTTGGTTGGGACTGGCAATATTAGTGGCCAAATACAGTCTTATTTTCCTCTGACTATTTTAGTCTGGTTTGGACTTTCCCCTTTTGTTAAAAATTGCCTCTAAATATTCATGTAGAATCAAAGATCCCAAATTCATTTCATTTACGTTCTTTTAACAGAGTTGCAGTGCATCTTAAAATGGCTGGAAGTGGCTTGAATAGATTTAGAAACCCAAGAGCTGGTTTGATGTCACAAGGACTAGGTGAATGTGTGCTTCATTTCTGTGCAGCTGCTTTCTTACAGTTATCAGAGTGGGAAAATTGCTAGTCATGTGGACAGAGGGGTCAGAAATGGTGAGTGTACAGTGGAAAGTAAGTAAAACCTATTTGCCCAAGGTACCATTCTAGCTCACTAAGTCTCATAGCTGCCAAATTGGTTTGGAGCCTCAGCTGCAAGCTGGCTCACCCTGGCATGGGGTCATGGTTCACTGCACACCCTTTTTTCCTGGTCTCCATCACTGTATACTTCTCCCTCCTTCCTTCCCTGCATATATTCTCTGTTTCTGCTCAGCGGACTCATGCTGGGAGCCTAGGCTGGAAAGTTCCCAGCATCACTAACTATATGTAATTGATAGACTCCCTTTGTGGCTACAGGATGCCCCATGCTGGGCAGCGGGAGGCTCACTGGGAGAACCAGAGGGGGAGATCAGTACAGAGCCTCCAGCTTGTTAGCCGTGTAAGGAAGCAACAGAGCTATGTGAAAGACTGATAAGTGAATAAGTTGTAAATGGAACAATGTTCTTTTTCAGTCTTTCTTGCATGCTTGCTCTCAATGTTGTTCAAGCTCCCCTCTGCTAGAAGCTGCACTTTGAGTGTGCCACATCCCAGTTCCTTTAGAGGAGTGGTTGCTCTGGTTGGACTGATGATCTTAGTGGTCTTCTCCAACCTTAATGATTCTGTGATTCTAATTTAGGGACATCTGTATAGTGAAGTCAGGAAAGAGATCAGAAAAGGGAAGTGTTCTGTAGCTCACAGCACCACTGTCTTTGCGAAGTCCTTCTATCCTGGGCTGTTTAGGAATACCATAGGTACAGAATTCATTTTGCCCTGCTCAACTCAGTTGGATGTATTCACTTAGATTGCAGGCAGGCTGAAATTTTGCAGTACACTCTCCAGGCTGACTAAAACAAAAGCTGTAAGTGGAAAACCTCCCGTGTGACATGAGAAATGCGTTTAGAACTTTGTTGCCTGGATAATTATTCGCTCTCTGGTTCCGATCAGGTTGGGAGGTTAGAACCAAGATCCCTCCGGGCGGGCGGGTGCTGCGGCTGCCCGGAGCCGCCCGCTCGCGGCGTGCTGCTGTCCCCTATAGGGCAGGCTGGGAAGTGCAGCGCCTCGGCTCTGTTACTGCAGCATCGCCCGCGTTATTCCAGCAGCACACGGTGCGATCGGGATAGTTATGTCTGGTGGGATATTTGGGGGTGGTCTTGTGCTTTTCCAACGCGTTACCGACCTACACGTTACCATTTATTTTTAAAGAAACAGTGCTATGCAGAGATGAAGAGAATACACATCTGTTTTAAGTTCTTTTTTAATCAGATCCTTAATTATATCTTGCTCTTTTGAAAGTACATCTGGTCAGCAGATTTAGGCTTTTCAAATGGAAGTTATCGTTTACTTTAAGGACTGTATTCCTATGTAATTGCTTTTTAACTGTTTAGAAGAACTGCTAAATTTTAGACACTGAAAGAGGTTGCCCAGAGCAGCCAGTAGTGGATACCCCATCCTTGGAGATGGTCAGACCAGATGGGGCTCTGAGCAACTTGATCTGACTGTAGGTGACCCTGTTCATTGCAGGTGAGTTAGACTAGATGGTCCTTAATGGTTCCTTCCAACTCAAATAATTCTATGATTCTGTAATCCTATGAATTCTCTGATCTCAGTCTTTATGATTGCACTTTGCACACTGGTGCTGATTGCTCCCAGTAAATATCTTTTCAGTTCCCAGCAATTATGTTGGGGGGAGAAGGCAGATTGCAAAGAACACAACACTTTATTGCTTGCGAATGAAAGTCCACGCAGCATCGACACAGGTTGGGCAGCGCCTGATTTAAGCAACAGACAGGAAATGAAAAATCTGAATAGGAGACAGGATGGGTTGGGAAGTGAAAAGTGAACCCAGAGCAAAGGCATAGCGTAGAAAGGTGTGGAAACATAAGAAACTTTGACAGTGTTGTAAGAGAAAAGAATCAAAACAAAACTAGAAAAGTAAGAGTGGTGTTTAGAGTTCTGAAACATAGTGCAACTGTGCTGGCATTGTGAAGAGCAGTGAAAGATCTGTAATTCAGTTATTTTGTCATAATTTGCTTTTAGCCTTCCTGTTTCACTATTTAGGAAGCATACTGAATGTTACTGCTTGTTACACATTACCTTTAATGTTCTATAATATTCTATGCAAATATGGCATTATATCTACGTGATGGGGAACAGGGCATGGAAAATTTCTGGGTTTAAATGCTAAAGGAAATCCAGGGAAAAAAATCAGGGTGATTGAGACCCAGGGTGGAAGACTTGAGTTCCCTGTGTATTTTCAAGCCAGCTTCAAGTGCTTTTCTGTAAGCTGCAGTTCACCTGGGGGAGGAGGAAGGTGAGCTGCAGTGCCAGTGTGTGCTATGAAGGCTGGTGTGAGCATTCCATCTGCACTGCGTGGGATTTCCTCTTCCTACAGAAATCCCCACTTATTCCCAGCCAATGTGGGGGTGAAGGGCAAGACGGGCAGTGAGTACAGACATAGAGGGAAACAGAATATTAGGAATGTAATTGTTTTGGATGCTTTTGACTGGATGTCACCTTGGCATGAAAAAAAAAGGAAGAAAAAAAGAGGAAAAGAGCCCTCTTCTGTCTCAATACTCAAATTGCTGAACTTGGATACCCAAAGATCACAAGCAAAGAACACTGTGCAGCAATACCAAAACCTGTATTCTGAGCTGAATCATCATCCAAGAATGCCTTTGTAGCTCACTTGGCATAAAACATCATCTAAAGTATTTTAAACTAGTTTAAAATTACTTTATAGTCATGTCTGTCTACATTCAGTGGCAAAAAAAATCTCTCTTACTTTCAGCTGGTTTCATGTATCACCAGAGCACAGGATAAAGAAATCAAATTAATTAATCTATCTCTTTTATAATAACTCAAAGTACATCTGTGATGAATGGTTTTTGTATTTATTTTGCTAACACTGCTTTTTACTCTGCTCCTTCAAGACACAACACTAAACATCAAGTAAGCATACCAAGGATAAATTAATTACGCTTTTAGCAAATCATTCTCCAAAGTATTTTACAACCATGATATGGAAAAGAAGGCACAAATAACTTTTTACCTTCTCCTCTTGCCTTTTATACTCTCCCCCTATTTTCAAGTTGAGGTGCACCCAGTCTTGCTTGATTTAACTGTTTAGTTAGTACGGATCTACACCTCAACGAAAGGTAAGAGGGAGGACTCGGTAAAGCTCCTGCTGAAGTTCTCCTCATAGCAGGCAGCGCTTGCTTTTGGCTGCTTAATGTCAGTCAGCCAAGGTCTAAAATAGAGACTGCATACAAACAAATGACATTGCCCAAATATGTTCTTTCACATTTAATGTAGGCTTATTGTTCACTCATCTTTGGGACATTGAATTTGAATGGTGACAACCTGTTCTTCACTACTGGTTTCAAGCTTCTTTATGCTTTCTAGTGAATGGCAGTTAAATCAGATTTTGTTGCTGTATCAACTCATTTTTGTTTGATTTTTTTTTTTTTGTAATAAGGCTAAATTAGCAGGAATATTTTCCATTGCCTAAAACCCTGAATAGGCATATATTGAAAAATACAATGTAGCATTTAAAAATAATAAATTTTAAAAAAAAAAAAAAAAAAAAAGGAGATAAATGAATGGCAGAATAAATAATTTATGCTAATGAAATTACTGCAATTAGTAGTTCCACAATGACCCTTTTAAAAGCCACAGCTGTTAATGTCAGGAAGTGCTGTCACCGCTGACCTTATCATAAGAGAAAGTGACAAATTGGAAATGCAGGGAAGACCAATCATCAAAGAGGTCTGTTCGGGAACGATTAGTGTTTTCTGAAAAACAGCATGAATTACAACCAGCTGCTCTCTGGCTCAGCGTGTCTCCCATGCTGTGCCATTTTGTTAAGCTCGGTAACAGTAGTTATTTTGCCCCATTGAGACAAGTTGTCTCGGGCCACTTCCAGCTCTACCGGAACCCACTTCTTTCCTCGCTGATTTACAAATGAAATTGTTGTTAGAGGGCTTTCCAGGGCTGCTGAGTAGAGAACTCTCATAAGGATCATGTGTGAGAAGGTTATCCAAGCCTAGGAAGATCCATACGGCAGGGTGCGCGTGTTGTACACAATGGGAAAGGAGAAAAAGGCTGTATGGGATGTCAGTGTGAAGCCAAGTGCTGCTCAAATCTGCATAACATGCCCATTCCTGCTGACCAGCCTTGCTATTATAAACATGTGTTGCAAGTGCATGTAATATAAGTTGGATTTAAGCTGGCTTTGCTTCAACTAATGTATTTTTTTATTGTTAGTATTTACAAAGCAATTTGTTTCTGCTTTCCCGAAGTGTAAATCATTCTTTGTTTAGTCCTTGCATTAATTTCTGCTGTAGTAATTGCAGGTGAAATGTGTATTCTTTTAAACTAGATTTTTAAAGTCAGAAGCAAATAATGAGGTTTCTCACTGAGAAAAATGGCAAGCCTTTCTGCATCAACCTGATTGTAATATTAATGATGTAGGCTTAAAACATTTTACTGCATCAACAAGCACTCGTGAGCGATTTTCCCAAAATTCTCTAAGCATTATTGACAATGCTTTGGTAAATTACGTGTGACTTTCCTAAGAGTTGGTGTAGCTCATTTAATTCATATTAATTGATTTTTAGGCTTCCCTTGATTAATTGAACTGGGTTAGTCTTGTACAGAATGCAATAAATAATCATTAAAATGAAGGAGATGTGACTCCACAAATTATAAAGTTAAGTATGCTAGAAGTCACAGAGGACAAAATGGAACTTGGTTGCAGTGATGGAGTTAAATAGGCTTTCCTAGTATTTCCCTGTTAATTTAGCATGCAGTATCCTAGCTTAGACCTGCATATGGATACATTTTAGTAGTCTAGGTAGACAGGATCCTTTAAAATGAAGAAAAATGGATTTAGAGTGTTCCTTTATCCCAGGAAAGTATACTCTTAAAGCTCCTTTTTCAGAAATCTAAGGAGACGATCAGCTTGTAGCAGGCAAAGTTACCAACCTGTTTTCCCCTCTGCTCACACTGGGCTGACCTGAGGCCCTTTTGGTCTGAGCTGTGGGCATGCTGCAGGGTAATGGATAGCATCAATGGAAGGGAAGAATGCCCAGTCCAGTTCTGTTTGATCCAAAGTTAATGGCATAAAATAAATAAACAACAATTTTACTGGGAATTTGGCAATATTTCAAGTATGTGAAGATCAGGTTTTAGGGTAGCCACTGTATTTCCATAAGGATATCTTTTTAAGCGGGATTTCCAGAGGTGGAATAGAAAATTCATGTATTGTATACAGAATTATGAAATAGTTAATGTTGGAGAGATCACTAAGATTATGTGGTCTAACCATGACTAACTTTTTTAATTCTGTATAAGTAATGATTGACATCATCTCTGCTTTTGGATTTTAGGAGTATTTATTAAAAAGAAAAGTAATGAAGAACTTTGCTCCAATGGGGATGAAGGGCGTTATGAATGTCAGCACAGAATTAACTAATTTATATTAAAAAAAAAAAAAAAAAAGTTGGAGGAGACTCATTTAGGTTCAATGTCTTTTACATGCTGAAAGAATTACATGAATTACATGAATTACATTTTAGGTGGACTTGGAAGAATATTGTTATGATTGAGCCATTCTTAGCATCTTCTGTCGCTTTTGAGACCTTTCTTTGCTCTTTTTCATTTTGTTCTTGTTCCTTTAGTATGTTCAGCCACTCACTCAGGACTCCATTTGCAGTTTCAGGGCTTACGCCGTGCAGTGAGAGGATGGTGGCAGGATGTCACATAATAGCTTCATCTTCTTGTGATTTGGCTTTTTATTTGGGTGTTTTTGTGCATGGCCCATGACCAGCTGAAGGGTAACAAAGACAGGTGGAGCCTCTATATCAGCAGTCCTCTTGAGTCAATAGCTCAATGTCCAGGTGAAGATCAATTAAGAGTGGGATTTTCAGGGGTCAGTAATGGGTCAGACACAATTTAACATCTTTGTTGGTGACATGGACAGTGGGACTGAGTACACCCGCAGCAAGATGGTGATGACAGTTGTGGTCAACATGCTAGAGGGAAGGGATGACATTCAGAAGGACCTTGAGAGGTGGGCCTATGCAGACCTCATGAAGTTCAACAAGGCCAGGTGCACGTGGGTTGAGACAATCCCTAGCACAAACTGGTCACAGATTTTATTGAGATTGTATTGAGGAAAAAGAAATTGCAGGTGTTGGATGATGAAAAATTCAACACAAAGCCAACTTCTAGCCCAGAAAGTCAACCTGGGCTGTGTCAAAACAAACATGACTAGTGAAGTCATGATGGTGATTGTCCTCCTCTACTCTGCCCTTATGAGACCCTGCCTGCAGTACTGTATTCACTTCCAAGACCCCCAACACAAGAAGGACAAAGAGCTGTTGGAGTGAGTCAAGTGGAGAGCCACGAAGGTGAGAGGCTGGATCACCTCTCCTGTGAAGACGAGCTGAGAGAGCTGCAGTTCTGCAGCCTAGAGAAGAGAAAGTTCCATGGAGACTTTATAGCAACCTTCTAGTAACTAAAAGGATCCTGCAGGAAAGCTGGAGAGGAACTTTTTATGAGGACATATAGTGAAAGGACAAAAAATAATGTCTTTAATTTAAAAAAGGGTATAGTTGAAATGGATGTAAGGAAGGAATTCCTTACTTGTAGGGAGGTGAGGCACTGAAACAGGATACTCAGGTAACATGTTTATTCAATGCTAGGTTCAGTGGGGCTCTGGGACACCTATATCCTAGAAGGTGTCCTTGCCAACAGCAGAAAGGTTGAAACTAGATGTTTTCTAAGGTCTCTTCCAACCAAAACCAGTCTATCATTCTACGCTGAAACACCTGGTCACAAAAACAGCTTCAGCAACTGGATGGACATTTGAGCACCTGAAGGAGCTGTGCAGTAGGTACAGTTATACTATTCTTATGCAGTTCTCAAAGTCATCAAATTCTGTGAGCTATAAATATGGAGCCGTCATACAGAAACAAAAGGTGATGCTTTTAATAGAGATCAATGAAGTGTACGTGAATTTTGTTTGTAGTTTCAGCATCTTGGGGCACATATTGTTGGAATCTCTCAAGAATGATAGCTAATGATCCTGACTCCTGAATAATGCATTATCTTTTTCCCTACAGATAGAAGATCTAAAGTTCAGACTTACTTCACAAGAGGCAGAATTGCAACTGAGAAATCAAGACACTGAATCTTTGATCCCTAAGATAGGGTTTCAGACTAAGAAAGTGAGCCAAGAAAAGGCCATTGTCAAAAAAAAAAGAGGAGCAAAAGGTCAGTCTAATTCCCCCGTTTAGTGCTGTTGAGCTATATTTAGCAGAAAATAAACCTTTTTAGGTGAATAGTTTTGAACAACTTCCTCTCCAGGGAGCATAAAGTCTAAAGAATTATTATACTTACACATGTAACAGCATTTCACACCGTGATTACCACTTGACCTTTCTTTACATTATGCCTTTTCCCAACCTTTTAGCTGTTTTAATGAGATGAAAGAACAATAAATACTGAGCTCATTCAAGCATTTAATGGATGTGGATCTTGAGAATCAGACCTATTTGTAATACAGTAAAGGTCAGAGAGTCATCTCTGAGCACTTCAGATTTCTAAAGGCTTTGAGGCTGTAGGTGAATTGAACAACTCGTTTGATACAGAAGTCCATTCTAGTATATTGCAATATTGCAAGGTGCAAGCCTTGCATTTTAAGATTATAATGGAATTTCTAATTGAATGCGTCATCAGTGTTGAATCTTCTTCCTCCTCCTCTCAGTTCAGTCTATAAATATATTAGTAATCAACTTCTGCTTTGGAAAAATTTAGTGTATAAGCTCTCATCACAGGCTTGATAGAAATACACAGTTTCATCTCGATTCAAATATTTTAATCTACAGTTGAAAGTGTAGTTTTTGAAATAAAAAAACGAAGTATTGAATGCTATAAACTGAAGCTCCTCTGCCTTTAAATCTGAAAGATTCTTTCAACTCTGGCATTTTGCAATAGAACCTGATGTCCATTGTGTCATTTATCAGTACTGCAGGGAGAAAATACTAAAGAACTCACAATAGCTGTTCACATCTGATTTTGAGCTATGGAAGCTTTAAGTTGCCCAGAAAAATTGTAAGCCTTTTTCAGATGCTGGTGAATTGGGAAAGCTATGCTGCTTAATAACAATCAAAACTTTCATTCACTTCTGTTTTGTTTTGTTTTTTTTAAAACATTAGCTGATATTTAGTACTTTCAGTAATAACCTTGTGCATCACCCTAATGTTAATGAAGGAAAAGTGGTTTTTTTGCCACTGACATAGATGAGGACTGGGTCAGGACCTTTATATTTTTCTGCATTATGCTGATTATGGACTTCAGCCTTTCACTGGTCCATATCTCCTGTAGGGATCAAATGTTGCTATGAAGTTTCAAGTCAAAACAGTGCAATTAATTAAACTTAAGCAAATTGGATCAAAAAGCTCAATGTCCTAATAACCTCTTTTCTTTTGTGCTTTTCCCCTGTTGATTCTACAAGCTTATGATGTTATGATTTAGGATGATCAAAAAATAAAGCATTCATTGAGCAACTAGGTGAAACACACAGAGTGACTGTCACAGGATAATAGTACCTTTGGGGCACTTTGTTTCAGAGACGACGTTCAGCATGTAGCATTAATGATAACCATATTCTCCTGCTCATTGCTTTATTGCACTTGTGAAATGTTTTCACTGGAATTAAGGTGTCTTTTGTACTACATTATTATACGGCTAATGGAGGCTTCTAAATATTAATCTTCTCCTATAATTTTTGTTACCAAAAATCCCCAAGATAATAACCCACCAGCTAAGTAATTTGAGATTATTCTTTAATTGATTAAAATTCACTGCCCTTTTAAGAATTATTTGGCTTTCATGTTCTTCAGTTTCAAACAAGTTTATAAGGATTTGTTTGGTTTTACAATATTTGAGCCATTAAATGTCCTGAAAATATTCCCCAGAGTGTTGCATTACATACAAAAAGATGAAGAGTGGAAGTCGCTCTAGATCAGACTCATCGGGAAACATGGAAACAGTTTGGATGCCCTGTAGACATGACTGAGCTACACACCCGTATAGTGATCAACAAGTGTCTGACTATGAATGTTGCACTACTGAGGTTTAATATATATATCTATATCTATCTATCTATATAACATAATATAGAAATAACATTGTTTCCATTTTATGGGTAGTTTGTGTGCTTTAATGCTTTCCAGCCAGAGAGATTCACAGAGGAAAATGCATATGCCATTGCCTTTTAAGATGGGAACCCTTCCAGAAGAAAAAATCAAACAGAGCAAGTTGCAGGTGGGTACAGGACAGTGATATTAGCTGGGGATTAGGAACAAAGATGAATCCACACTGACCATCTTTTCTGTTTTACCTCTCAGTTGAAGTATGCTGTTTGCAACTGCATGTTTGAGGTGCTATGCTCATGGTCTGATTGCTAAGGCCACATAATAGGGCTCGTTCATTCCAGCTTTTCTAACAATTTGGCCAATATTTAATATCTCTGTAGTGTAGAAATTATTGATGTGAAGGGGACTAAACTTCTGGAGAAAGAGCGAAAATCTCTTTCATCTCTTTGTGAAGAGAAATAGATTTGAGTAATACTTTTCTAAGTGTTACCTGCAACCTTCCCTTAAGAAAATGAACTTGTCCTATGTTTGATTTGAGTGTAAACTCAGTAAATAACTAAGAGTAAGGGAAAAGAGAGTCGAAATTGTAATGGAATTTGTGTGACTTTTATTAACTGTTTGTTTTAATGGAGAATTCTGTCTCATGTAAGAAGTGCTGCCTACTTGGAGTGATGCTTTTTCACCTAGTTAAATCCTAAATTTAATCAAAGGAGCATCTTGACTAAGATTTAATTTTCTTCCTTAAAGTTAATTTTGATAGCATGGGCCTCAAACTGTCTTAGAGACCATACAGATCAATCCAAAGCTGCAACTGTATATGCATTATTTAATTATAAAAAATACACTGTCACGGAGGTGCAAACCAATAAGTACTGGGAATTTCATCCTAAAAACTACACCAGTTCTGTTCAGCACTTATCTTTTACAAGAGACAAAGATTTAACTTTATTAGTAACACTTAATTGATTTTTAATCCTTGTTATTTCCATGGCTAATGTCTCCTTGTGTCCCTTCTCATAAGCATATACATGGAAAGTGCCCCTGACAGTTGTAAAAATAAATTTTATAAGGGTCTTACATTCTTATTGAGGCTTGTTATTGCTAATGCACAATGCTTGATCCAAATATTAACATCTTGATTGTTGTGATATCCTCTTTCTCTCTAATTACACTTTGTTTAAGCAAGACCCAACAGGAAACATGCCTGTGAGATGAGCATGAGGTACAAGGATAATGATAAGCTTGTATAACCAACGTCAGCCCCAGGCAATATGTCCTGAGAAATATGCATTATAATTTCCCAAATATGCAACTGCAGATGTCATAATGCCCTTCAGGGAAAATCTACCAGATAGACTTGCACCCATGGAATCATAATCAGCTTTTAAACTGCTAGTTAAGTCAGTGCAGGAAGTTGTGGAAGTGCCCAGATTTCACTTAAAACTGAAGCAAAGTGATGTAAAGTCTGAGCCACTGCTCAGCAAAATAAATAAATAAATAAATAAATAAATACTTTTGATATATCTTCTTACACTGATATATTTAATTTCCAAGCCTGAAATGAAATAAGTATTGTTTTCATACAGGATATGTTCTTTTTTTTTTTGTTCAGTCCCTTATTTGAGCCCTGCAGTTTCAGATTTAGCACAGGAAAACTAAAGGAATGAAGCAAATTTACCAAAAGATGGAGGCTGTTTTGACAAGTCTGATGCATTTATCTATGCCCAAGAAATACAGAGAATGTTTTACTTTGTAGGGAACACCACAGTGTATGGCTAGGACTGACTATTGGCTCCATGCTTTTTTTTATACAGAATGAGGTAATAATAAACTCAGAAACCTGTTGACTTGTAGTGATTGTAGACAGCCAATTTGTCAGCACATCCCTCTGTCTCCAGCTCTTTATCACCCTACACCTGTTAGGTATGAGGCTTTCTCCTGAGCACTTGTTTTGCATAAAACGAAAAAAAGAAAAAAAAAAAAAAGTTTTAAAATCTTCAGTCGTAGCTTTTAATACAAATCATAAAAGTCATTGTCTTAACAGGTGGCAGCAATACAAGCAGGAATCTCTGGTAGTCTTTATGGGAATCTTAATGGCCAGTGGGGTATATAGGACTTGAGATTTGAGGGGAAAAAGGATACATAAAAACTGGTAGCAGACGAGGAGAAACTAAAAAGATTTATCTTTTCACAGTTTAATTTTCTGGGGATAAGAGCTGATTCTGCTTTGTTCTCTTCTGTGTGAGTTTGGTGACAAGTCTGAGCCACACTGAGCACCATGAGAATTTATTAATAGGAAAAATAGATTAAAAGACAAAGGGAGATAATTTTCATGATATTTATCTCACCTCTAAAAATTTCTTACACAGTCACAAGATATGTTTGTGAGGGCAAATTCTTCAGGATTTGGAGGGAAATAACATTTTTCCTTTTACAGCATAACATTTCTAAAACAATAACTTAGTGCAAGATTTCAGATTTGCATTTGTGATGAAAGTAGCTTCTGGTTCTTTGAAATGGAAAAGAAATAATGCACTGGAGCTTCTTTTCTTGTGGACTGATAACTTCTTAAAAGCTTTAATTAACTATGATAAGGAGTGTATGCCTGGCTTATCAGTACAGTGAAGTTCAGAAACCAGAGTCTAGGAAGTTCTGCACAAATGTGAACAAGAACTTCATTATGGTGAGGGTGACAGAGCACTGGGAACAGGCTGCCCAGGGGGTTTGTGGAGTCTCCTTCTCTGGAGATATTCAAGACCCGCCTGGACATGGTGTAGGGAACCTGCTTTGGCAGGGGGGTTGGACTCCATGATCTCTGGAGGTCCCTTCCAACCCCTACGATTCTGTGGAGTTCAATTAGTTGTTTATGTATCAATTCCTTTCTCTACTAGCATTAATGGGGAAATTTCTGTTACTGAAGGTCTTTAATATCTTAGCTGATTTTAGTGTTCTGAGGAGGAATGCAGCAGCAACCTCCTTCCAAGGAAGATACTTAATACTTAACAGAATGGATGTGTATTCATTTTTAGTAAAAAGCAAGACAAGAGGTATGGCTGTCCAGATCTTTTCAATTTTCATTATGATTCGACAGTTGGGAAATAAACCTCCAAATGTGAGTGTTTAACTCAAAATGTCCATAAAAGTCTAGCTGTCTAGAGTGTAAGACATAGAGTTCATCATCTGCGAATCCCCTGAACACCTGGCAGCAGGATTCCTCCATTTCTTCTAGTATGACAGCAGATTATCATTAGGTTAAGAGATAGTATACAGATAATCAGTTTAGAAATCTACTTAAACTTAATGTCTGTCTTACACTTGTATTCTAAAACCATGAAAAAGTTACATATAGATTAATTTAAGCTGAAGAATAGGCCCTCCTGAGAATGTACTTTGTTTTGTTTAAAATATCCTTATATAAGCTATAATTTCATATTCTCTTGACTCTATGTACATATTGAAAGCAATTTCTACATGTTTCACTGATGTTCAAAAACAAATCTATCTAATAAAAGACTAACAGGATTATGTGTAAATCTTTCATCAGAAGTTATTTGCAAATTTGATCATGAATTTGAAACCAACATTTTGTCTGATGTATTTGTGTATGTCTTGTCAAGGTGTATGGTGAAGTAGAGCTGAAATGCTGCACTTTGGTCCAAGCCAATACTAAATTTGCAACAGCTAAAGAGAATCTACACGCAGTCAGGAAGAAGCTTATTGCAAGCAATAATTTATTTATAAGCATACTTCTCTAATATCTTGAGCCCATTTTATTTACCTATTTTATTTAGTTAGTTTTGTTTTTAATCAATTTTATTTCATCCTAGATAAAGTATTAAGGATATATTTACACTGAGCATTGTCATTATTTTTTCCCACTGTGCAATATTCAGTGGTTTTGGTGAGAGAGCATGAAGCTGCTCCTAAGAAATGGCTGAATATCCTGAAAGCCATCTGGACATGTTATACCAAATAGATTAGTAAAACAAAATGAGAGTTGGTACAAATAACTGGCTATGATTTTTTACTAGATATGTATGCCCAGTGTTTATAGGCAAGCTAATGGACTATTAGAATAACTACTGTAAAGGACTATGGCACCTCAAGCTCATCTGTGCTCATGTTTGTCATTAAAACATCATCAAATTTCCTCTGTTTTGTTTTTTAAAGGCCTCCAAACACATACACATGTGCACACACATTACAAGTGGAAAATTTGACTATGCACTTTTACTGACAAAAATCTTTTCTATTAAAGACTGAAGAGAAGATCATGATAAACAGCAAGTACCCATTGAACATTTCGGAGGGATTATTTGTGGATGTTTGTTAATTATTCATTTAACGGAGTAACTGCAGCACAAAGCGCTCTTGAAACAAACAAAGACACTTTTGGTATCTTGGGAGATGGTGGGTGGAAGGAGTTCCTCTTCTGCAAGCTAATTACTCTGATATCAACACAACTTCAAATGATTCAAAAGACATGGCATTAACTGAGTTTAGAAGGCACTGGCTTGACTCTTTCTGTTGTGAGTATTTAGACCTGGAATCTCAACAATTTAAGGGATCAAGAAATAAATGAAGGCTGGTTTATTTCATAATATGGGCACTGTTCTCAATCTTTTCTCTTAAGGTATAAATTTAAGAGAATGAAAAAGATTTGCTTTCATTGGAACTCCTAGAAATCTGCAGATTACGGTTACTGAAAGTTTCATTTTTTCTTTCAGCAGTTCTCAGTTAGTTCTCTTGCTATCATGGTATCCAGCTTTTCCTGTTCTGGAGATGCAGATTAAATGGTTGAAGAAAAATAACATTCATCAATCTTCCTCTTCTGGTCTTCTCTGCCCCTCACCCCCAAAATCCCATCAGCTGGTACAACATGTATTTTGGCCTACTTGTGATATAACCTTCCTGTGACCTGTTAAGATTAAAGCAGCTCTACCCTAATAGATATTTACATTAAAAAATATTTTGATTGAAAAGCCATTTTTATTACTGCATATACGTACACCAACGGATGTCAATTAAATGCAAATATTTTTTGGACAAAATTGCCCTTAATTACTTTTTGTTATTAATTTTAGTACACAGCAGTCAGGATTTTTTTGTTTGTTTGTTTTTTAGTGTCCCTCAGAGGAGAGCACTAATATATTCTTTGTCTGACAGTATCTCCAAGAACCCTTTCTTATTTAAGGTAATCTTGCTGTTGACTAAGTTTCCAGCTTTAAGAATAGTCCTGTCTTTATTTATTTGCTTCCACTTCCATCTCTTCATAAATTTTTTGGAGTTGATTAGCAGCAGTTTATTTTCTCAGCTCTGCTGGGTTCCTGGTGGGAAGAAAGTATTGCACAACAGAAAAAGCTTCAGTTTCCTCTGCAGTTATCTGTTTCCTGTGTTAGGATGACATTTGTCACAGCCATTTATTATGAGTTTGGTTTTGTTTTTGGTGGTTTTTGCTAACTGCTTTATACAACCCATACTGCATGTTCTGACAGGCTTCCTTTTGCAAGGTGAGAGGATCCAGATAACCGATTCATAGTACAGCTGACAACTTGATGAACATTTTTAAGTCTGTCCTTCGCTTCTTAACTTGTGGTTTTCTGGTAGGTATTATTCATAACGGTATGAGCTCCAGAGCTCACAAGGCTGTTGAATGGAGAATGTTGCGGTAGATTAAATTCTCTGTTGCTTGATGCAACAGATATTGGAATTAAAATAATGAGATGTTCAGGAATACTTCTTGATTGCTGAACATTACTTATTAAATGCATTTGTGGGCAAATGCATCCACAAATAATCTCTCAGAAATGTTCAGTGAGTACTTGCCGGTAAACATACACAAGACCCCTATGTTCAGCCCACAGGAGAAGGTACTCCACCAGTGTAAATCCTTTTGCATTTGCACCAAACCAAGCAAAACAGAAAAGAGAGGTTCTGTCTGTCGTTGAGTGTTAGCTTCTCGATAGTCCTTTCCAATCTGGAGCTAAAAAAACTGAGTAAGAGCAATGAGTCAACTACTCTTCTATCGTGTTTCTTTTGATTCAGCACATTAAAGTGACATCAGTGTTTTCTTATCATTATCCACACATCAATCCATATGTTCAGTTGCTCCCTATACTTCAGTTTTTTCCTTGTCCTTTTCCCTTCTGCTCATTTATTTACTTGTCTCTTTCCAACCTTCCTCTATCTAATTTTCTAAAGAATGGAGATTGGGACTGAGTATCAGTTGTCATCAGTGATCTCTGGTCTTGCACTCACTGCTGTGCTTCAGTTTCTTTCTGTTGGTTGAAAGAGAGAGGAGGGTTGTACATATCTTTCATGGGGAAGTTTTTGTGGGCAGCAATTTTCAGTTATGATAATTGGTGCAGCTGTTGGTAATCAATAATACATCTTCAGCAGAGACAGCACAGTAAAGTAACCTCCCTTCACTTTTCATGGTTTCCAGAATATATCTTTAAATGACAAAATAAATTATTATCAAACGTGGGCAGTATTGTAATGAATATTGAAACAGTAGTTTTTTTAAACCCAAATACATGCAACCCAGTACTACTACTAATGCTGTATGTTGTTTTAAATATTTACAGAATTTTAAAGATGATTGAAAAAATACTCCTTGTATGGTAATAACTGCAAATCATTACTGTGTGGATTGGCACTCAGGATATCTGCCCTCTTTCCTGCTACTTGTAAAGCCATCCTATCTGCCCAAGAGCAAATTGCTGGATCTTTCACCACTAGACTCCTTATAAAAAAATTAGCTGATGATTTTTTTCTTGCAATTTTTTTTCTCTTTGGTGCAATTTTAAATGATCTGAAGAACTCAGGAGATAGTTACAATGTCCACGGACATCTAGCCTACTAAACGTAAAGTTCTGTGGGGTCTTCAGAACCCACAGTAATACAGTTCATTGTCATCAAGCTTTTTTAAACTTTTCATTTAAAATCATCTTCAAGCACCTGCTCTCTTTCATTTAAACCAACTTTTGGTAGGGGATTCCAATCTCTTTCTTTTTTTTCTTTTTTTTTCTTTTTATTCTTTGAACTTAAAGGTGCTATCCATCATTATTATTATTAATACAATATGTTATTTGAAACAAAAGTGAATAAAACAACAACAAAGCAACCTTACACTCTAACATTTAAAAGAATCCCTTCACTGATTAAGTCTTGGATAGCAATCTGTGTAAGCTCACAGCTTCATTTGAGGAAGCAGTTGCAGAGAAAGACAGACAGAGATGATGTCAACCATCCAAACAAACAACTCTACTGAGGTAGCCAATGGGTTGGTCAAGGGATGCGAGGGAAGAAGACTTTGCCTGAATGTTGTAGTTGTGTGAGTTTTGAAATATTTGAAACGTTCTGTTAAACATGGAAGCAAATTTTGTAGATGCTGTAATAACAAAATGCTGGGAGTTACACCTGAGATGACCCTCATTAGGAATCTTTTAAATGAAGGGGAAAAAAGCAGCATAATAAGATCCTGAGAAGCAAAATGTGCTGCACTGCAACTGTAGAATACAAATCTGCATTTCCTAAAGGAAAAAAAAAAAAAAGCAGATATTACTGAATGACTGATACTGGCACAATTGCTAAGGGGAAATCTTAATAAGTAAGGCACCACATTTATACATAACTGAGAACACATCGTGACAGCCTGGGCAGCCTCTACTTAATGAGCAGAAAGACTGAATAATCCTCTAGGTCAGGATGGAGTCACCCTTCATCTGCCTTCGCTGCACTTTTGATTGTGTGTGTGTGGCAAGCACAATTCAGATGTTTGCTGCTTGCTTCTGTTTTTCCCTTCTGCAGAAACCATCTATTTTTAAATAAGAATGAAAAGCATTTACTTTAGAATTGTGCATATATTTCCTTGTGGTTATTGCCTTTATTTATAGACAAACATCATCAAAGTTAACACATGCTTCTTTAATGGTCACTGACCATTTAAATCAGCCGCAGCATTGATGTGCAGTCACTCCTAAGTCTTATGCAAATCGTCTGTCTTGGTTCATCCTCTAGAGTTTTATTTATTCCTTTTTCACAAATATGTGTAATTAACAGTAAGTAAGAGCTACAAAGAATAACTACAGTACTACACTTCTTTCATAAATGTTTTAAATTGGATTTCATCAGATCATTGTGACCTTTCTTTCCAGGATCACAAAAAGAATATTTTTGTTTCTGCAAATCTCTCAGCAGAAACTGGAATTTAAAAAGATCAGGTCAGTTTGTAAGAAATGTACCACTGAAGTATAAAGCTAACAGTATTAAGAAAGAGAAGAGAAGAGAAGAGAAGAGAAGAGAAGAGAAGAGAAGAGAAGAGAAGAGAAGAGAAGAGAAGAGAAGAGAAGAGAAGAGAAGAGAAGAGAAGAGAAGAGAAGAGAAGAGAAGAGAAGAGAAGAGAAGAGAAGAGAAGAGAAGAGAATATTCAATTAAAACAGGTCCATTTTTGTTCCCAGATTCTAAGATTAGTTCAGTAAGAAACTTGAAGTGTGTGAATAATCTTTGCGTTGCAGAACAACAGTGATGTCAACAGTGTGTACCAATGTTATCTGCATATGAAAATTCATGTTTTTCCTAACATGCCTGAGTCAGTCTCTGCAGACTTAACCCAGCATATTCTCAAAGCCTTTGGAGACCCTATGGAAGCCAATGTGCATTGCCGATAGGTAGTACTCTGGATTGGATTTGAGGCTTTATGCATAGTTTTTTTACAACATAGAAGTTTTTATTATTGATGTTTATGTGTAAGTTAAAGGGGAAAATATTTGAAACAATTAATTGAGAATGTCACATCTTTTCTGCTGAGAATAAATTCTTTTTGACTAGAACAGGAGACAGTTATGTTCTGAAAAGCATCAAGACTGATGATTTTGTCTATATAGCATTGACCTGGAAGCTCAGCCATTCAGACTAATAAATCAGGCAATTTATATTTAATCATTAACTAACTCCCGAGCTGAACAGCTGTTCAAAATTAGAAATGGGTCACCCCAGCCAGGATGACATTACAGGCAATCTATAATGCATTAGAATAAAATTATAGTGATTTTTAACTGTCTGGAAATTTATTACACTGCATGTTCCAACTCTTAAACCCTTGTTAGCCAGTGTCACTAGTGATTTATGGTGCTTGGGTGGTACGGTAAAATTACTGAAGATTTAAATAGACAATCATTCTATGTTTAGTAAATCTTCAAATTCCAAAGCTATTCTGGAGAATGAGGTGGGTGCTCTTTATTGTTTATGACTTTCCAGTCAGTAACAACAAGAGGAGAGAATGTATAAATCAAAAAGCTCTTTCGTAAATGAATGGATTTTTGTCTTGTTGCCTTCATTTAATGATTTGAGGAAGAATCCAGTGACTTTTGTAGGAAAAAAAATGGCTGTCTAAAATACTTTGAAACAAAACTCTTTCATACAAATACTGGTGTTATAGATTTCCATGGAAGTAGCCCTTTACTTGTCCCTGGTTGAGTGGCTCTTACTAACATAACTGGGGCTTGGGAGATCTTCACACACTGACTTTCTGCATTTTCATTTTAAAAAATTTCAATGCTAACAGTTAAGCACTGTATTTTAGTGATAATTCCATTTCTTCATGTCTTCTGTACTTCAGTAATGTCTTCTTACTTTAGTAAATATTTCTGACTGTTTGAAAAACATGGAAGGAAAATTATTTATAAAAAGCAGCTGTAACAGTTGTTCTGTTACTTTCTTGTTTACACATACAGATTAATTTTTTAAATTGAAGACACTATGGGGGATGCTATCTATTCCAAGGTTCTCTTTGATTAGAACAAGTAAATGTCTGGAAAAAAATACATTTTGATTAAGGCCATCTCTTTGAAAAATAAACATCTGTACTAATAGTGGGCAAAGGACAGTTTGTTTCCCTTCTTTCCCTTCTTTCCTTCTGGCCCTTGGTTTACATAAATCATTCTGTTCTCTGTAATATGGTTTCCTGATTCCCCTGATGCAAGAGAGCAAACTGTGAAGCAACTTCTGTTTTATCCTGGTTTCTACTTATAGGAAAAATGTTTCTACAGGTGTTTCAAACAGTACAAATCAGGAAGTATACTTCAATTTTACATCTAGAATTTCATCAGTTTGAAGGCGACTCTAATACATCTTCAAGAACCTTGTATGTGTGGCACTGAGGGATGTGGCTCAGTGGATATGGTGGTGATGGGCTGAGAGTAAGACTTGGAGATCTTAGTGGGCTTCTCCAACCTTCCTGCTTCCTCTCCCCTTCTTATGTTTCTTTTCTTCCTGATAGCCCTCTTTTCTTACACTGCCCTCTCTGAATCTGTCCAGAAGTGACTGCAATTGACTCCAAGCACCATCACCTTGTTGTATCTGTCTGCACATGCCAGATACTGCCAGTGATGCAGTATGCCTGCCACACTGTACCTGCCCTAAGCAAAAGCACTGATTACGTGAAGGAAGGAAAAAAATAGGGGGGGAAAAAAATAAAATGCTTTTAATGAAAAGTTCTATCAAAAAAATTCAGATTCAAAGGGTTCAACTTACCAGCAGAAAGCATGAATTTTCTCAAGCCTCAGAGCCTTAGGAAATTTTTCCCTGACTGGCAGAGTACATTCCCTGTAGTACTTTAGTTTTATTTTCAGTGTGAAGATTGGATGTTCTGTCACTTCCAAGTTGTTCAGGAGATGATATTTTCTAGACTTTCTCTGCAGTCTGAAAATGTGCATTGGAGCCAAGCTGTTGAAAACCTCAAAACATAAAAGAAAACTGTGTGGATGTTACATCAGCATCAGCATTTGCGTCTGTCTTTGGAGTCTTCACAAAACCATTTAGTCAGGAACAGATTTAACATTTCTAGATTCTTTTTCTAAAGTCACAGAAGACAAAATTTTACTGTACAAATTGGCAGGCTCCAGTGAGGAGTTTGATTTGCTAAAGTCACAGTCTCTCAAAAGTATCTGTAATACTATAGTATACTAGTACTAGTATACTGTAGTATACTAGTATACTGTAAAGTATCTGAAAGTATCTGTTCGTGATTATTGATCATATTTAAAAGAGGCTATAAAATACCTGTTACAGTATGATTTCCAATGTACACATTCCAGTACAAAATAATTTCCTCAGTATTTTGAGGATAATGATAATGAGGAGGTAAGGAAAAGAAAGTTCCTTCCCTTTCCAATTCTATGAGAGCCTCTAACCTTTGGAGCTGTCACTGCAAATCTTTCTCACTTGGCTGCTTCAGTATTTTATTCTGTGGCCTACTAAATATAGGAGCCTTGTATTTCACCTTTTTCTGCTACTTCATTCATCTCTCAAACAATGCTCATACAGGGTGGCTGTAGCACGATGTGGTGTGACAGTCATAAACTTATATCATGTCTGTGTTGCTGCACACTCTGTACTGGGTTGTTCCAATGTCACTAATTTCTTCGCAGCACTGCCACCTTGTCTTTTTTGTCCATCTTCACTCCTTTCCTTCTCACTGCTGTAGGAGCTCCCGACCTCTTCCAGCTTGTTCCATATTTCACGTTTGCCACAAATCTCAGTGCTGTACCTCAATTAGTGCAGCTGAAGTGGAATGCTTTCCACTATTTTAAATCACCAAGCTAAGGCTCAGATGAGCTCTGAAATACACAGTTAAAGCTGAATCCTGATTTCCCAAGGTCAGCACTCAAAGCTTCAGTGTCATCTTTTTGCTATTAATTGCTTTTTAAGAGCTTAACCACAATGAGTTTGAGTGGAGCAATGCCTTGCTTCCCAACTAAAACTCTGTCTGTAGATAAAGTCCTTTCTAAGAACTTCCTTCTACCTTGCAGCATAACACTGATAAGTAGAAAAAAATACCCTCACTTATAATAGCAGGACCCTCAAAAAAAACCATCATTCTTTATTTTTTTAAGCATCCCATAAAACAGATGGAAATTTTTAAAATAAAAATATACTGTAACATTGTACTTTTTAAGAAACCTTCACTGAACAGCAGTGAAATAAAAAATCTTATTTCAGATTTGATTATTTTCCTTCAAATAGGAAAGAGTGGAAAGGAATGAGAAGTGCACATAGATGGTGATGTTAAAAATAGTTAAATTTAGTTATTTATAATAATCTTTCGAAAGAACTACAACCAGTACCACATCACAAAGTATACATTTTTATATTGGAATGCATTTCTTGTAAAAACTTGTATTAGAAATCCCAATAACACTTTGTTGCTTGTATTTATCCACAAGGAAGTATTTCAGCTCATGGAAGTGAGTATATTGTTTGTTAAACTGTCTAGAGACAGAAGAAGTCACATTGTCATATCTTGATACTTTTAAATAAATGTGGTATATGCAGGAGATATGTATGTAAAATGTTTACAAGGATTTGTGTCTGTCTGGTCCTTCTGTGCTTCATCAAACATGAAGTTTAATTTGAAGTCAGGGCTTAGACACTTTTAGATAGAAGTTACATATAGTTATATATTTTTCCTACTCTGGCAGCTGTGACATTTCTGCCACAGAAGCTTCACTGGATGTATTCTTTATTTCTTTTTAATAAGAATGTGCAAATTTGGCTCAACTTATGTACATATGTAATGATTTTTGCATTAAAATTTTGCATGCTCTCTGATGTTAGGGTGTATTTTTAAGATAATCTCAAGTCTACAAGCCAGCTCATAGGACTATATATGTCTAAGGAGGAGGAAAATTTTAACAGAAGAGTATTTAAATATTTGAACAGGGCAGATTTTAGACAAATACTGATGATACTTTGTTGTTGCAATTCAGTCCAGGCATGACAAATAGGAAAACCTGGTATAACATGGTGAAGAAACTGGTGGAAATTTGCCCTGTATTTCACTATGAAAAAATTATACACTGATTCCAGAAATACAACTCAAGAGCATGTTTGAGCATTGAATTTGCAATATCAGAATACATACACACTGAAATTTATGATGAATGGCTTTACTTTCTCAAACATAAATGAATTTTATGAAGTAAACAACAAATAAAAATGCATTTCTTAAAATCCAAGATTAATATATTAAACTGATCCATTTGTATCTTGATTCGGCAGGGATCTTCTTTAATACCCTGCCAGGAAAATCTTTAACTATTTCAGCACAGTTGTCATTGCGCTGAGTCCTGCCTTGGTGCCTTCTAATCTTGCTGCTTTGCTATGTTTTACTCTGCCTCAAAGTTTCTTGTTCCTCTGATGGAGGGGCCAGACCCTGCCATCCTGGTGGGTGATGCTCCAAGTGCAGCACAGAGTAACACGGGACTGCTTGGTGATCAGATGTCAGCAGAACATGCCACCATTCTGACACACTGTGAGCACTGCCCTCTGATGATGGATCCCTACAGACAGGGAATCAAATGGACAAGGAATAAATATAGAGCAGACTTTAAAGTTACACTTCTAGGAAAGAAGGGTTATGTGTGTGCTGAATGGCTGGCTTTCGTGCTCACTGAACTTCCTCTAAGTTTTATGTTTGCTTTGTGTTGGAACGCGTTTACTTGACTACTTGGAATACTAAAACACTGCAGCTTATTTACCCATAGCATCGTTTTCCATTTCAGATGGTGCTTAAAAGGAGGCACTTTGTTGCACTGTGTTCAAGTGCTGAGGAGAGAATAAAAAACAAGCTGGGTAGGGCAAATCAATTTTCCATGGTAAGGTGCAAATCCTGAGGGTATGACATTGCTTATTCTGTACAGTGTGGTCAGCAGAACCCAGCATGTGCAGCTAAAGGAGGCGAAAATTCAATCCAGAGTACTGCATTCAAGGCATGAGGCAATATCTGGTCCTTTGCAGATACACAAGTACGGTTTTAATTCTTGTTGCTTTTATTGGATGACGCATAAGTTGACAACACTTCCATGCAATTATCTGTTCGTGTCTTTTTTCATATTTACTTTGATTTAGGGATATCTAAATCTTGAGCTGCTCCAGTTTAAAGAGTTATCTGAGTTTATTTTACTGAATTCCAGATAGATAAAACACAAAATTACACAGCACAGCAAATGGTCACAGTAATGCCTCATGTTAATCATTTATCCTGTCTGCTCCTCTTTTTGACCACCTGCCCTAGTTATTTCCCCTTCCCCAAACATAAATATTTTGATTTTCACTCAAACTTTGCAATACACTTCTGCATAAAGCTAGCTTGCCCTAATCACTTATCTTCCACAATTATTTGCCTATTGAAGCAGAGCTCTTTCAAGTTACTCAGTCTAACTATTTGAGAAAATGTTTATGGTGTAGAAATCTACAATAATTAAGTATTAACAGATATTAACATGTCAGTATTTGCATCTGATGGGATAAAAAAATAAAATCTTCTCTATTCTTGAACTGGACTTGAAATATAATACAGATACGTATGAGATTTCCTCAACTCAAAGTGCAAATGTATATCTCTATATTTTCAAATAGATAAATAAATAAATGAAAGAACTCAAAGAACAGAAGCTGTCCCAAACTCTCAGTGGAAAGACAGCAGTGCCCCAACACGGAGATGGGTGTTCAAGTGGGAGATTCAGATTCATACCGGGTAATTCAAGACTGATTTACTGTGTCTTCCCTCTCCGAAACTACTGCATAGGAGATGTAGATGGCACGTGGCAAGCAGGAAAACAATGTGTTCTGACCTTTTTGGGATTTGCCTATGAATTTCAACTTCTGTTTCTACACCTTCCTTTTTTTCCCAGATATTTTTGGGAAAAAAAAAGCTATCAAAATTAGGCAATATCATCAAAATGACTTCCTATGATCTAGTTAAGGTGCCTCTGGATAAATTTTCATGAATGATAACAGGAAAAGTCATTGTGTTTATCCACAAGCACTTTGTAAAGAAACATGTTAGACTGTGATGTCTTCTATCACTTTACATGAAAGCTTCCAGTGTAATTGTTGAGTCTTCCATGCACCTGTCAGCCTAAGAACAATGCTGATTTAAGTGACGTAAGTAAACCTGGTAAACCACACTGAATGTTTGATCTGGCTGACAGAAATGCCTTGTTATTTTCTCCACTCAATTGTGAATTTATTTTTAAGTCTTAAAGGCCTCTCCTACTCTATTTCTGTTTTCCATCAAAGCATTCACAAAGTAGACTTTTCATGTTTGAAAACACAATCCTATTTCTGGTAAAAATTAGAGATATTCCTAAAGCATTTCTTGAGGGGCCTCAAATAATACCCAAAGAACATTTAGACTGCTTGCACAGATTGAGATTATTTAAGAAAAATATGTATGTGAAAGATAAATAAATCCAATATCTAGTTTTAGACAGGTCACTCAAGATTTTTTGTCCCCCCTCCACCATCCAGAATTTCAAGCATTGGTGCCCATGCTGTAAATTTAAGCAACAGCTCACAACTACTTGAATATATGAAGCCACTGGAAGGTGCACTCCTGCCTTGTGCCAAGACTTGAAAAGAAGTTCTTTGGGTGAGTATTTTAGCAGCACTACCTGACCCGGTATTCCACAGCTTGCTGAAGATGTGGCAAGTCTCCTTTGTGAGACACCAGTAATACATACACTCCTGTATTACCAATGAAGGGGAGCTTTCCTCATTCTGGATTAATTTCTGTTATTTGTTTATTTTTGTAGTTGTGTCAGGCACTTTGGTATTTTTTTTTCTTCCTAATAAAGAAAGACTAGAAAGGTATTTGTGATAGATATTGCGCAGTCCAGCAGTTGAAGTTCATTAATAATTGGAATGTTGCAGAGTATGAAGTAATGAATACTAATTACTCCTTTCATGTCTGACAGCACCCTGTGGACCAATACATCAGTCCAGACTTTAATTTGGTTCTAGTAATGGTTTCATCAATAGTACATTAATTCTGTGTTTGAAAAGATATACAGTTGAACCTGACCCACACAGTAGATACCACTGTCATAAAATGGCCACATACTGACAACAACTGGATAATTACAAATAATTAAATCCACTGAGCTTCAGACAATCCTAATTTTAAGTAAAATATATCTTATCGTATCAATCGACAGAAAGCATAGCCAGGGAGATTTATCAACTTGTACTCCTTCCAAAGCAAATTTACTGGCCTGCATATTAGAGAACTTGCTGTTCTGTGAAGCAGCTTCATAAAATTCTATTTCTCCCCATGTTGTTTACCAAGATTGTCTTTGCATCAGGCTCAGATATTTTGTACCACTTTGGCCATTCTTTTTTAATGAAGCCAAAAAAAAGAGACACTTACCTTCTGGATACTTCAAATATATATATACATCTGCATTTTCTTCAAAACATGGGTGACTATAGAGTGAACGGCAGGTACACTGAGTTTTGTTGGAGCAAACAGCTCAAGGCATGGAAGGAAACAGGTGTTAGTTCAGTACTGTGTTGTTGGGTTTTTTTTTTGTTTTTTTTGGTTTTTTGTTTTGTTTTGTTTTCTTGCTATAGACTGCCAATTCCAGAAGAGAAATGATGCCAGTGAATAGGTTTGGTCTGGACAAACTTTGATATGAAATGTTTATCTGTGTATTTCCTAACCTGCCTCCCCAGATCTACTGTTTTGGAGATAACTGTATGTAAACGTTAGCTAGAATAGATCAGTGTCATTTTGACTCGCAACGGAGATGATAGAGGAATAAATTCATTGTTCATAAGACCTCTGTTTGCACTCATATGAGCTGCTACACCCACTCAGATCCTCCACTTTTTCACGTAGTAGTCACGTTTCTTCAGCTCTAAGACTGAGCTATTCAGAATTGTTCAAGATGTCTTGAAATTTGATTTATGTGCAAATGTTGTTTGAATGAATAACTTTCCATTCTCATGAGGCATGACTATTATCCACATGTATGATCAGCAAGACATTTCCTTTGGTATCACTACAGGGATGGCTCTCTTTGCCTTGTGCATCTTGCTAGCTGTGCAGCTCTAAGGCAGCATTCTCCCACTGAACAAGTTTGACCAACTTACACAGTGTGCCTACTGAGACTGCCTAATAGCAGCTTCCTTCTGCATTTGTTTTCATCTGATTTGTTCAACTACCCTCTCTATATTACTTGTTGGAGTTTGCAAGTCTTTTCCAGAAGCTTTTAATTTTAAGCAGCAGGAAGTGAAAGAAAGGTTTCTCTGGAAAATGTGTTTATCCCTCTTTCTTCATACTGAAAAGTACTGTTTCCCTTTCATTTCCCTTTCTTTTCCCATCCAAGATTTTATCAGTTATTTTCTGTTGTGGTTTAATCTGGCAAGCAGCTGAAAACTACACAGCTTTTTGCTCACGCCCTCACCTCCCAGTGTGATTTTTTCCCAGTGGGTAGAACTCATATGTTGAGATTAAAAATATTTACTAAGACAGAAAAGAAAGAGAGAAATAACAGTAATGATAATAATAGATTATATAGGCAGACCTATATACAAGGGATGCTCTGAAAGCAATGCCTCCTGTCTCATTGTGTTGATCCATGATGTCAGGCAGATTTTGTGCTATGACAGTAGAGACTGAACCTTCCCATCAATATTCTGTTACGTTTTGTTGCTGTGTGACAGATGGCAGCAGAGGGGCAGTCTGACAGAACAGTGTCTGACATGGAAGAGCACGTGGAGCAAAGGGCTGGAATTGAATCTCTCCATGTAGAAGAAATGGCACCCAGTGACATTTATTGATTTTTGCTGAACATTTCTGGAGACCAAACAGTGGACGTGAGCACAGTGAGGTGGTGGGTGTGCATTTCAGTGTTGAAAGTAATAACAGTGGGTCACCTCCACTGGCACAGGTTTCTACAAGTGCTGCACTTGGGCTGTTTGTTGCTGGTAAGAATGCACAGCCAATGGTAGGGACTATGTTGAAAAATCAAGATTTGTAGCTGATAATTCACTTTATATTTGTACACTTTATAACTCTGAGTTGAACTAAAGTGTTTGATAAGAATTTTTTTTATATATAAACTTGAGCCATTACATGCTATGAAGCTGTGACTGTATGCTCAACATATTCTTTATCTTCATTCAATGCTCTAATTGAAAGTATTACACTTTGTTTTTTCAGGCAGCACGTGCATGGGGAAAAGCAGTTATTGTGCTGAGAACTCAGATTTTGGCAGGTCAGAACAGACATTGTACTCATTCCTGGGCTTCTCACAGAAGAGATCTTGATGCCTGCATTAGCTTCTGTGCTGTATTCATTCTTAACACTTATATAGAAATCAGTTATTCCTTAATATTTACACAGGATTTTAAAAGTGCTTTGGGAACCACTTTTGAATCCTTTAATCTATTCTATTGTAATCCACGATAATTCCAGCAGGAAAACAGTATCTTTTAAAATAACAGAGAACTCGATCTTAGATGAATTGTTCTGAGTATTCCTGGCTAGAATGATAATTTGGTCCATTCTACCTGTTTCTGCTGATGGAATAAATGATTTTGAAGGGAAAATTATCAAAAGTATATTTATCTTCAGTAATTTTTTGGAGTTCATTTTTTGCTATGCCTTCCATCAGGGACTTCCATAAATTGAACCTATACATACTACATTATTTCAGAATCCAGAAAATAAATTCTAAATGATGCATTACACAATAAATAAGTAAATAAATAATAGTTCTACCGAGTCTCCTTAACTCTTTGCTTTTAGTTGTTGCTTACCCTCCTTGATCCAAGTGAGAGCAATAACATAATGTTTATTTTTCCCAGATCTGATCACAAAGCCTAGAATAGTAGCAGTGATAAAACTGAGTCATTATGTAGTTTTTGCCTTTCATAAATGACAGTCACCACAAAATTTGATAATTTATTGCTCCTGTGAATTGAGAACCCATAAAGTAAGCAGTGTTATTCTCTTAGTAATGTTGTTTTTGTGGGTTTTTTTCCACTGTCAAAGCAAACTAAAAGTCATCTTTTGTCAGATTTCTGCTTCTGTCTTTTACCTTGTATGTTGAAAGCACAGCAAAATGGCACTGTATTGAGCTGTAGTGTTCCATCATCTCCATTTGCAGACAATTTTGAAGGCTGTGATGAGGCTGCAACTGAAATCTGTGTTGAAGAGCTGAGAGGAGAATTCAGCTTCATATAAGGAAGGCTGCATGTCTGTGTAGTTGAATGTACTTAGCTGGGTATGGCTATGGTGTTTGTGAGCACAAGTCAAGAATGCCCATCTCCAGTAGACTGCATTGCATTAATGCATACATTATGCACACATCTAATGTTGCTTTGTAGAGTCATGTGTTTCCCAGCACATCAAGTTGTTCTTAGAAATTCATTTGCAATGTATAGTAATTGGCTGCCTTTTCTTCCTGGTCCTTGGTGAAATGCAAAATTGCATTCAGAACATCATTTTGTTAAGCCTCTGGTTTTTGGCTAAGCGGATGCCAGAAGTAGGCAAGAACAGTAAGGGTTGAAATATATGGCCCTGATTCTAGAGGTGTACTTTGATAACCTAAAAAGAAACCAGTATTTATGTTTGTAGAGATTTGCTTCATTCAGGCGCTGATATGGCTTTCCTGAGTTGCATTTCATTACTCAGCCACAGTAGTATTGCAATCACTTTTAAATTGATTTGGTGAGGAATCACTTCATCACTTCACTACTGAAGTGGCATCACTTCAGTAACAGGCTCCTGTTCAGCTGATAAAAAGTGAACCCAGAATGACTCATTCTTTCACATCTGCTTAGTGCTGTAGGATTTCTTGCAAAACTATTTCAAATGATAAAAACAAAACAAAACTGAAAAAAACACCACTATACTTAAAGAAACAATAGTAAGAACTAACAGCTATGTGATAAAGAATTGTTGGAAAACATTCCTGAGCTTATGGTAAGCAATCAAGATGGGTAAGTTTACCCCTAAGCCACCAACTCTTCAGCACAGCAGTGAATAAACTCATGTCAGCTGTATGTGCAAACGAAACTGCCAGTTAAGAAATGTATTCTTCATATAGTTTTGATGTTTTCAGTTATCATCGTTTTGTTCCTTAAAATGCAGGCACATAAAATTTGGTTTGCATCTGTTTCTTGTGCTGCCAAAATTATACGATACTCATCTTTTGCAATTAGAATTTTTATTATTTCCTCCATTCTTATGCAGTTTATTCCTTCTCAAGTATATCCAGCATGAAGACAAAACAAAACAAAACAAAAAACCCCAAAACAACAACAACAACAAAGTGAATTTTACAGGAATTTCCATCTCATCCTTCACACTAAGCTGGCTAACCCTCCCTACAAGACAGAGCTGAAGGCTCAGACTACCCTCATTATTTTCACCATCACCAGGGACAGGCTGGAAGAACAGCTGTTGGCTGAGGAACAGTTTCCTGACTTGGAAAAACTTAAGGTAAAAAATAATATATTTTGATCTTTCTGTTGCTCCTGAAATTTTAATATGCCTGTTTGTGACTGGTGTACATTAATTATTAGTAACCCATACATTAAAGAGATTTTAAGGGTCAGACACTGTAAACTGTAAACTGTTTCTATAGATTTGCTCAAATTGGTGCTTTCAGAGAGCTGTGCTCGACCTAAAGCTCTGCTAGAAATTAAATTCATTGTGATGTTGTTCCCACACTTCTTTCTACTGCTCAGTTTGCTCTGTGCATTGCCTTTAATTTACAGTACAGGATTAAAACCTTCTGCAGTGCTTTGTGCTTCAATGATCTTGAGCCAATAAGTGCAAATAAATTTCATGCCAGTCCATAAGAGGATATGATGGCACTGTTAAGACCTGGGGCACTTGGTTAATAAATCATAATTTATTCCTGCAATGATGCAGTTCTATGGTTGTTGCAGTCATAACAAATACACAGCCATTTATGAGCAGTAATACTTGAATAAATGATTATAAGGGGGACATTGAGCAGACTGATCTATGAGCTAAAAAATAAAAAATATACCTACAGATATGAAATGAATAACAAGAATGCTTCCTATTTCTCTAACATATTTGTCCATTTAACTCGTGCACTTTACAAACTTTACCAGCAAAAATTCACTGCATCTCTTTGCTGCTTCATGCAATGGCAAGCTACTACAGGGAGTTTAATCACCCTTAGAGTAATGATTGAGACCATGATGTGAAAACATCTGGCTATTTTTCTCTCCATCAGCATGTTATTCCACATGGGTCTGTATGCTTAGCACACCTCTGTCATTTAGGATTTTGGTGTGAAGGTCAGACTGGGGAAATCCTAAGGAGACCAGTCAAGCTATTGCTCTTTTATAGGGCCTGTACAGCAGGGCAGACTACAGCCAGTCTTCCTCACCCTGCGGGTTGCAGGCAGTGGGGTTCTTCAACCTAGAGCTACTCTTGATTTTTTCAGCTGACACACAAATTACTGTCTGTCATCTCTGGTAAGATCCCAATCCTTTTGAATGGTCTGAAAAAGAAGGTTAGGAAAGAGCTGAAGTTCTACGCTGTGCTGACTGTGCTCTCCTTGACAATGACCTTGACATTCTTGCTTTGGTGTCCCAGAAGCTTCCTCTTACAGAAACTAAATTAAATCAACAGATGTAATTAAATGGAAAATGCAGCTCACAAATGCTACAAAACAGTATTTTTAATGCTACATTTTATTGTTAAATGTCCTTCTCTGCTAGTTGGTGCTGGCGAAGCAGAAGAATCCCTTTGAAATCAAGCTCAAGCAGCTTGAGAACAACCTGCTGCTCAGTCTGTCAGCTGCCTAGAGCATTTTTGTAGATGACGGTGAACTTCTTACAGAGAAATTGGAATCAACTGGAGGAGAAATACAGTGCAAGGTAATAATTGCTGAACTGATTTTAACAACCTGAATTCACCTGCAATATGGGTATTATGAATTATTTTTTAGCAAAATATTCCTATGAGACAGAGCAGACAAATTCCTATCTGTCCATCAAGTTCTGTCCACCCACATCTTCACGGCTTCTTATTTATGGTAAGGAATTGTCACATAATCATTTTTTTTCCCTTTTGAGCCATCTCTTTACTTCATTAGAACAGTCCAGACAGTATCAGCCCCATCTACCAATACTCACTGAAATTACACTCTCTTGATTTGGTTTCACAGTGCAAGAAATAAAGCGCTGAGCCTCCAGCAGTGAAATCCAATGTATTGATTATTATTTGTACCAGATGATTACGGTGACAATACTGTGAGTCTGAAAAAGGACAACCCCATGTGACCTCTTGTTGGCTTACAACACAGTACCTCCATACAGGTGGCTCGTTGCTGGCTGCCTCCATTCTGATGAAGCTTTATGACTGTGTTTCTCAAGCTTACCTGCCTTTTTTGCAGCCATCCTGCAGGGTCAGAGAGGAGGAGTTGTCAGGTGAACAATCCATAATGGCAAATCTTCTGACCTACTAATGCTATGAGAAAGGACTCAAAATTATTGGCTTTTTTGAGTGAGGGGAAACACCTGCTGAGTTAAATAAGGCAGAAGAAGAGTACTGCTGTTTGCAGCACTTGCTCCTGGATTGCTGAAAGTTTCCTCAAAAGCTTCTTGGCAGAAGTAGTTCAACCCCCAGAGCCTCATTTTGTTTTGACAGCTTTGGACATCTCTCCTTAGAAGCCTACATTCATAAACAAATTGATTATCTTGCATGCAGGAAAGCAAACAAAATTCTGGAATATATGCAATTAAAGTTGGAAAACAACCAGAAGAAACCCTATTTTACACCCAAAAAAAATCTTTATTGATATGCATTTTGTCCATGTGCAAGAACCATTTCAGTTAGAGTTTCACAGCTTATTTCTACAAAGACTAAAAATTTCCATCAAAATAATACTGAATCTATCCCTCTATCACTGTAAAAAAAAAACTCGTCAATAAAGTAACACAGAAATAGCAAGTTTCCCAAAGGTTTGTGACAGCTTGCAGTTGGAAGGGGGCCTAGAAAGATGACATGGGCAGGTGTGCACAACTTGTACTTCTGCCTTTCAAGACATAAAATGGGTACTTAAAGATAATTAGATGGAACTCAGAAATGTTTTCTTTTTTAGGTCGGGCATTTTAAAATGATTAGTAGCCAAGTTTATGTAAATTATCTCCAGTGTTCAAGCTTTATATTTTTGCTTGTTTATGTTCCCCGAATCTAAACAAAAATGAGTGCTGATATCAGTCAGCTCATTTTAAAATTTAGGAGAATTTAGAATTCAGCACATAAATGAACAGCAATTCTATATTCTGCAAAAATCTATGACTGTCAGGTTGAGTTTGATTTTCAAGGTGATTTTAACAGTAAAGGCAAGTTCAGTTGTGTGTGTGTGAAAAAAAAAATGGTTTTGGAAAAATCTGTCAAAATCTTTTCTACCAAATATTTCTGAATGCCATCCTCTCTGCAATAGATTTCAAACCAGTGTTTTAATGCAGCCTTAAACCAAGATGTAAATTCTTGTGTCAGAGATTCAGAAAAAGCAGCCATAAGAGTCCCTGTTGGTCTGAGCTCCCTACTTAGTGAAACTCTGAGTGCTGAGTACTTTAAGGCTGAAGTGGCTCTGAACTAAGTCTGATGGCCTTTTTCAATTTTGTACACTGTCAAGCTTCTTCTAAGAAATAAAGAGGTAGAAGTACTTGAATTGGATTTCCTTTTTTGATTCAGAGTTGAATGCACTTACCAGAGTCCTGTTGACTTCCTAAGTACTCAGTCATGAAGTGCCTTTAGATTAGATTGTGAGAATTGCTTTTTAGTTCTAAATCATTTTTTTATGTTATTTCTGGAGACATGCTACAACTAGACTATCTCAGATAAAGTCATAAATTCCATAGGAATTTGTGGTGGGAATAGCGATGCTTTCAAAGAATTGTCATTGCTTTTTGAACGTATTTTTCCTCAGCCATTGTGTATTGTGAGAAAATCCTGTTATACTATAATTTTTCCAGTCTCCTAGAAAGATACTACTGATCTTCATACTTCTTATTACTATATTATGTGTTCCAGACAAGGTTTCTACATTGGTACGTCTTAATATTTAAGAATGAGGAGATGGTGTAGTAATACGGGCAAAAATCAACACTATAATTTGTCCAGTCTCCTAGAAGGATATTGCTGATTTTCATACTGCTTCTTACTATATTATATGCTCCACACAAGGTTTCTACATTGGTACATCTTAATATTTAACAACAAGGAAACAGCATAGCAATACAGGCAAAAATCAATACTAGAAATAATAGTATTTGTGGATGTGTGGTTTAGTAATTTAAAGTACACTGTGAATCCTTTGCAATTGGCTAAATCAGATCTTTTTTACGGATTCCTGAAGGTATCAATATTTGTTTTTCCTTCTCATTCTTCCCACAGAAAGAAAACTTTCCTGTGTAACCTGTTCTTACAGTGAACCTGCTTTAGGAGGGGCTTGGACTAGATGATCTCCACAGGTCCCTTCCAACCCCTAAGATTCTGTGATTCTGTGAAAGTTTCTCATCTGCATTTTTGCCCTTGATATGTTTCTAGGCTATGGCAGTGCTGGATGCATTCAAGGGGTTAGATAATGAAGTATCCACCTAGAAGGGGAAATGTGAGTGGACTCAAAAATGTCCAAAATGGAAGCACAAAAGCTTCAATGGGGGATACTAATCCGATCTTACCTCAGTTACTTCCTAGCTGTACTGTTTTAAGCTTCTGGTCCTAAATGGTGGTCTCATAGGCCTGATCCTTCCCACCACAGCATTACTGTTCTTATCCAAGATATGTGGAAGGCAAAGGAATGGACATACAAAACAGCAGTCCAACCACTCCTTTGTTTTTCCTTCCATTTCTGGGCATGGATACATTTGATGACATGGAGATCTAGGTAAGCTTCTTATTTGCTTCTAATGCAAGGATCATGCAAGCATACTTAACTAAACAAAACAAAAAGAGAGCTCCCAAGTGAAATGAACCATACAGAGTCATATATGTAAGTATACCAATATATGATATTTATATATATGCTTGTATGTATGTACCCATATATACGTATGTATGAGTGTATTTTTACTAAATAGATCAAAGCCCTCTAGAACAATCTGTCATTAAAATGGAGTATACGTTACCATAGAAAAGTTGGCCAGGTTTTATTTTCAGCAGAAGGTTCAAGTTCTGAATTTCTTCCACCCCCACCGTATTCACTGGAAATTGGGTGGATGAAAAGTGTAAGGCCATAAGTGCTACAGTGTGAAGAAATGTTTAGACTGAGCATTCCTCTGCTTGGCATAATGCAGGTTTCCTTTGTACTGTTTTCTACCTTTTGACTAGATGAGGGCCAGAGGGCAATTTTCTCCATGCTCATGTAATCTTGTGCCCCCTGTGACTAAATAATGGTCATTATACAAACTATACTCAATTGTATAGAGTTCTGCCGCTTTATACTTAGGATTACTATTCCCTACAGACAATAGTGAGAATACCAGGTTAATATAGCTGTGACCTCACTGTGCTCAATTTAAACTCAGGCCTCACAAGGTGAGAGACTTGTGCATTTACCCACTGAACCAATCAGTTAAAAAACTGATGTGATATCTACCACATGTTGCTCCCTTTTTTATAAGGGAATTGCTCTGTACCCCCTGTTAGAGTTTCTAAAGCTCAGTAACAATGCTGAGCATCTATCAAAATGTCAAAAGGTTCATTATCTTAAAACCAAGGGAACAGATTTCTGCAGGCTTTTTCTAATACCAGCAATAAGGCCACTGTTGAGAGCTTGCAATTTTGCTTGTTGAAATTCTAAGGGTTTAGTGAAGTGCTTCAGAAGAAGTAATATGCACTGCACAAGTGATAGTGAAATTAATGGGGGCATTATCATTCTTTTTCCTTTCTGCTCTGCTAATTTTCCTATCTCCTCCCCTTCTGTCATTCATTCTCCCCCAATTATTTCTTTTACAGGTAAAAAGCTTCCAGTATAGCCTCCAGAATATTTCATATCTCTTTAGGACAAGGGCAAGAGATGGTTGCGGAGGAGGACTTGACAAAGCTGCCATGTATGGCCACTGGGCTTCTTCTACAAGTGAGTGTTAAATGGCTTCTCTGAAGGCAACTGTCTACTCAGTTGGAGAGATGTTCCCAGATTACAAACAAAATATGCAGAAGGTTACAGCAAAACTTTTAAACATCTAATAATCTTGTTCTTTCTCCGCTTTCTATTGCAACAGGATAAACATTATATTAATAGATGGTATGCTATGTTTTTCTTAACGTTATCTTTGTTGTCCCAAGAGGACCAGGAGAGAGAACACAGAAAGCCCCTGGGAAGTAGGTAGGGCTGTTCTCAGGAATATGCTTTCCACATAATTAGGAACTATAGTTCCATTCAATAGACTGTGATGGAGACCTTAATAGGTCTGACTTGCTCTTGGAAAGCTATGTAATCACTGTTGGAGAACTGCTCATTCAAGATAGCAACAACAGCTCTGGTCAGCTCTGGAGCACTGCAGATTCTGCGGCAGACAAAAACCCCATGCAATGCCCAAGCAAACCAAAACTCCTGCTATAATGACAGGGTTGACAGGAGCCTCCAGACATCCCTTCTACCCCTAACCATTCTATGATTCTGAGAATCCCTCTCCCTAAAGTAATATCCCTTTGTCCAGAAATCATAAGAGAAATGCATGTCCTGTCCTTGATATTTAGAAGAGGATTACAGGTGATTTCTTCCTCATCTGGATTTAAACTCAGCAATACATATTGTCTGTTCACCAAGTTGTCAGCAGTAAATAAGGAAATGGGCTGGCCTCTGGGTTGATTACCGAGGTCACAGGGATAAGCAGGGAATAAACTCATCTCTTTGCATAGATGGATGTAACCTGTATGGATGTAATGAAGGTGCCACTAGGCCACTGCCACGGCATGTGACATGAAAGTTTCTTTCTATCCATTCCTTTTTCCACATGTCAAGGGATAATTCAGGAATGGCTCTTGTTATTAGGTGACGCAGTAGCCATAAAGCAAGAATGATATTCCTACTTTTTAGCTGGTGTGTGTGGAGTTATAATTCCCCTTCCACTGCATGGAGAGAGAAGATGGGGCATTCACTTCCTTGCACAGAAGTGAGAAGTCAGAGAGAACTGTATGGCTGAGCTCCAATTTGATTAAATTAATTTGTTAAATTATTAGTACTGTAAAAAACGTTGTTGATTGTGGGCTAGTAAATGGGTGTAACTCACATATCTCCATTTTAAATCTTGATATTTCCATCATTTCCCAGCAGGTGGTTTGGAGACTCTTGCTTTACTTTTATAAGAAACTTCTATATATTCTTTGCATTATCAACTTATTTAATAATAAAATGATGCTTTGAGTTAAGTACCTTAACTTTGTTCTTCTTTGCAAACTCACAAAAACGATGTCATAAGGGTAGCAAACATATTTGTCACCTGACAATAAACCGACTGGGTTTTTTCCAGCAGAATATTCATGCAGCAGCTAAGTGGCTGGAAAGCTTGGAAAAACTCCTTGAAACAGTGAAGAAAATCACTCTGATTTCCATATCTTCATTAGTGTTGAACCATCTCCAGCCCCAGTAGAGCACACCATTCGTTCTTCAAGGAATACTTGAAATCTGGATTAAAATTACCAGAGGAGCTCCGACAAGGACGCTAGCTAATCTATACGCTGCCCTCTGCAGTTTTGACCGGGTAAAAGCAAGATGGACGTTTTTCATCCATGTTTTGTTTACTTTACCTGTGGAGAGAATTGATGGTGTTGATGACTAATGTGTGGCAGACAAGAACATTGGGGTCTTTTTGCTGGCTTCTGTTTCTAAAGTAAATGGCAGACATGGGATGCTATCATCTTCCATGAGTCTCCTCCATGTTTTCCATTCATACTGGGGGGAAAGTTGTGTTAATAGTACATACATACACTCATGCACATTATTAAATATCTAGTCATTAATGTGCATGTCTATGGTTACAAATATAGAAAAAAAGTGCATTTATTGTACCCACCTGGGCACAATAAATTTCATAAGACCAGTGGTGGTCTTATGAAAACATTTGGCCATGCACTTCCATTTGATCGTGCCTGCTAACTTTGCTTCGCTCTTAATTATTGCTAAGCTAGACCATATCCATGCTCACACAAAGTGAATTTATGCATCCAGATATTTTGGCATTGCTTCAGTACCCTGTATATGAATTCTTGTAGCTAGGTGTAAAGAAGGGAACATATGAGCAAGGATTACATACTGCTCCCTGTTCTGTCTTAAGTTATTTTCCCGTGTGAGCTCTGCTTGATAGAGGGAAGAAATAGGTGAAGGAAGAGGAAGGAATATATCCCTGTATGGTCTCTGCTGTCTTCCTTCCAAGACCCTGGTCCACCTTACTCTGAGGATCTTGTAGACAGATCTTCCCATCTGATGCAAGTCAGCCATGGAGGTGCTGGAGTAGCAAGTTTCAAGTCAGCAAATCATACCATGATAAAAGCAAACAAAACTATTTATTTTAGTCATCTAGAAAAGTATTCAGGATTCTTAAGACAGTGGTCATTGATCCAAGCCTGTCAGATTTCAAGAAGCATTTGGACAGCATGCTAGGAAATACATGATGAATTTGGGGTGGTCACATGTGGAGCCAATTGATGAATCCCATTATTCTTGTCCATCCTTCCAACCCTGGAAATCCGATAATACTATTAATATGTCTTTAAGTGTATGTAGGATACATAAAAGCAGGGCTTGGATGCAAGCAGAGTAGAAGTTGCTTCTAAAGGAAACTGTCAAGCAATACCTAGAAAAGCAGAGCTGTGCACTAAAGAAGCTTCAGTTATGGCCAGTATGAGAATAGCTATGGCTTTGTGACTAAACAGACAATGTCTGCTGTGATGTTTTTCCTTTATATATATATATATATATATATATATAAGTTACTATAGTAATGCTTTTAATGTAAATCTGAAAGAAAAGGTTAGACAAAATTTTTAATAAAAACAATCCATATGCATCATTGTCCCACTTCAGGCTATTTTCAGTTCAAGAAATATACATGCATGTGTTTTAATTAGCTTATTTCTAAGCTCGGTACTTTTGGAAACACTCCTTCTCCTTCCCCTCCCCTTATTTTGAGCTACAGGTGTTTGAAACTTACCGCAAATTCCTGTGAAGACATTATACTTAACACATCTTTTGTCAAGGTATTTTAATTCTTTGGAGGAAAAAAACAGTATTGAGAAAATCGAACTACACCTTACCTAGGTGGAATAAATTTTATGTTTCTACTTAAACTACTTAAACGAAACTTTAAGTTCTACTTAAACTCCCCCCATTTATTACTTTCAGTTGTTCAATAGATGTAATTCATAAGGGACACTTGTAAATAAGAAGGTGACCATCAACAACTTTGCTTCTGGGAAATACTGCCCCAAATACTGCACCATAGTTGCTCAGCTTTGTTTCTCTCTCTTCTAAACCCAGACCTATGCATGCTCCCTTTCAACAGACGAGGTAGGCACAGCTATTGATAACACTTCCAGCTGTTAAGTGGATAAATGTATTCCTTTTTTTTTCCTTTGGCAGGATACCTTTGAACTGTGTGGCAAAGAACAGGGGTTTTAAGAGCATCCTTTTCTCTCTTTGTTATTTTCACACTTGTGTTGCCATCAGGCTCTTTTAGCCTTCCAGGCTGCCAACAAAAAGATTCCCATTCAATAGTAGAGATCTCACTGTTTTCATCAGAGTCCCCTGCAACTGTTTAGACAATCAAAGAGAGGTCAGACACTGTGGTCAGGTAAGCACACGCCAAGGTTAGTTTGTCTCAGTCAGCTGTTCCTACTGAATAATGGGGACACAGTTTTTCTCTGAAGCAGTTATTTAAATATCTGGCATTATGAGGTTCTGCTGCTGAGCATGAAAATAAACCAGATCAAAGCTTCTTTCTTATGTTTTTTGCTAGTGGTGGGTGCCTGAACTTTATAATATAGGTCAAACCAGTTCCACATCAATAGCTAAGGGGGAAAAAAATGCCCTTCATTATGTTAACAAAAACAGTGGTTTACATGTGCATATATGCCAAATTCATTAGGCAGGTAATGAAGCATTTGCACAAATGTAATTACATAGAGCAATTCTGACAGTTCATAACACTGCATTAATAATCACTACAATTAGTTCTGATGATGGAAGCAATTTACAGCACGTCACATGTATAAATAATGGTGCATTTCCTGCATGTGTCATAATTATGTATTAAGGATGCCACCTTGTTGTGACTTTCTCAGTAATGTTCCCCTTGAGTCGAAGTTAAGGGTAGATGAGTGATTTTATTTCTGAGCTACAGCACATTTTACACTTGTATAGTTTAAATACTCAGTTGAGGTCATTTATGTAAGTTCTGTAAATGCAGTGTCTAAATAATTGCAATAATTATTTATTGCTTAATTTCATGATTAGTACTGAACAGGTCCTCCTGTGGTCATACTTTAATGAAATATAAGAAATATTTATAGCTTTAAAGGAAAAAAGAAAAAAGAAATATTACCCCTTGGTGATATGCTTTCCTCTGTGTCTCCTAACTTGCAATTACTCTTAGAAATTAATTTTCCTTTTTAATTTTTCCCCTACTGACCTTTTTTTTAGCTAATAGGACATGAAACCAGCTTTCCTTTCTGTGGTACTTGGTGTCACTTTGCAATAATTGTTTAATTTTATGGTGATGATTTTATAATGTTTCCCATTTAGAAAACAAGTCTTTAAAATCAGCTGATTCCAAGTCTTAGTTTTCTTTGCTAATAAAGCTCACTGCTCTTTAAGCTTAGTTCTTTTCAAACCACAATTCATAAGCTTGATAATTAATTCTGCTAGTTAAAGAGAGGGAGGATTCTAATGGCAGGAAGGACTACAAAGGTCTGTAAGAGCAAGAATTATTTCAGCTCTCTCTTTGGTAATAATGTCTATTGGCCCTTTTCATTGTAGAGGTTAGTGATTCATTACACTGTAGCTTTATCAGCATTTTTTAACATAGATATTGTAGAGAGAGGAGTGAAAGGTTTTTCAGAATGCAACTTCATATGCATATGCACATGTGCCTATGTGTGTGCATATGTATATATTGATATAGCTCCCACTTTGGTACCCTTTGGGGACAAACTTGTTTCATACAAGTAGGGATTGAGCAGTGCAGCAGAAATCGCCTTGAAACGGTGATTGAGCACCTGGTGGGAAGGCAGGACCAACCCAGAGGAGCTCAGGTGCATACAATGCTTCTGAGTGACCAGAATGGCAGGCACCAGGATCCATCCCTTCCCAGACCTCATTTTAATGGTTGGCAGTGTAGGGAAGGGTATCTTGCTGGAGGTCCCTGTCTACCTGAGGCCTTACAAAGCTAAGCAGATTTTTGTTTTGTTTTGTTTTGTTTTGTTTTGTTTTGTTTTGTTTTGTTTTGTTTTGTTTTGTTTTGTTTTGTTTTGTTTCTGCATCCACGGCTGCTGCACAGGGGTTGTTCTCATTTGCTGCAGCCTTGGATTGTGCCTCCCCACTATTATTGCAGCACTTTCCATCACGTTGCAGCATTATAACCAGGAATAATAGACTAGAAAGCATTCGTTAGCCCATCAGCTACAGCAGAGTGTCCCACCTCCCATCATTGTTGGCATCAGTTTGTGCTACGAATGAATATTTAACAACCTTGCGTCTCAGTTGGACTTAATACATTTTTCCATTTCAAAGATGAATCCCACCATGCTAACCTCTGTCAACTAAGGTGAAGTGCAGGATGCCCAATCTTACCTCAGTGTCCCACTTTTTCACTCCACTTTCTCATCCCTGTTTGCAAATACATGGAGCTGTTTGGTGTTGAGGGGGTGTGAGCTCTGGCCCCTCTGTATCCATCCAGCGAGCAATGGCTCAGGCCTTTCTGAATAGAAACAGACCAATTTTTCATAATTACAACAGCAGTTATGCAAACTTGACAGCCCAAAGAATTTCTAATACAAAGCCCTCGCTTTTCTTGCAGTGAAAATGTCCCTCTTATATTATGAGCTTTGATTGTTCCCATGTAATCAACGTTTCTAAAGGTACATATCTGAATGAGCCTGTACAGAGTTAGAATACAGATATACTTTTTCAAAAGACAAAGGGAAGCAACCATTCCTTTGGAGAAATATATTTGAAATTTAGAAAGTATTCAATGTGTTTTTATTGCCGACCAAGAGAGGCAAGTTCATTCTGATTGCAAAGATGTTCCATTTTAGGCCAAAGATGTTGGTATTTTTCACAAGCAACCTCTGCTTTGGCTTCTTGTCACAAAGGTGTGACATTGCTCAATACATCCTGGTGGCCCTTCCTTCCTTTCTTCCCTTTTTCCCCCCTTCATTCTCTTCCAACCAATTTAAAAGAAAGATGGCTTTGATTCTCATGTATTGAAATAAAGTTGCAGCAAGCAGACTGGAATAGAAGCAGTTATTCTACATGTTCTGTTCTGTCACATCATGTAATATTTAAAGTCTATAATTAAGTTTTTACTTGAACTGTTGGGAGGCAAATACTGCTCCCAAGGGCGTAAAGGTTCCTGTCTGGAAAAGCTTCATCACAAACTGGCATATTTTGCAAACCAAAGGGAAGCAAAAAGAAGCTTCAAACTCTGAGAAGCCAAATAAAGCAGAAAGACAGTAGTTCCTTGAATAAAATGTGTTACTGCTGTTAATCACAAAGCGTAACAGCAACATTACGTCTGGAATTCTACAATAAACATAATGCTTATGTGATGTGGCAGTAATGGGATTAATATTAATTCAATTTTTGCTGAAGTTTTTGAATACATCCCAAATTCAAATGAAGTAGAATTTCAGTTACGCAGTGTTTCCTAGTGAGGCAATATAAAAGCTGCAATCAGATACAAGCTTTTTATTTCTCCTTTAAAAAAGGCACAGTAGGTTACCTTCTTGTCACTCATGAGGATTATGTTTTTAAAGATCTGAACGGTAAAATGCATTCACTTGTTAATGAGTTATGTTCTCTTATCTCATGCAGTGTTTTGAAAATGTACTTTTCTCCTTAAAGCTTTTTATGAGGGATAAGTTAGAAAATATGGCATTAGGCTTAGATGATACTGCTTTACACCGTCAGACAATTGCAGTCATAAACTTGATATTATTACTCAGGTATTTATAGGTACCTCTTGCTGGACTGAAAAAAAAAGGAAAGAAAAGAGAAAGAAAGCCAAGAAATCTGTGCTTCAGTGTAGTTACGTTCAAAACAACAACAAAAAACAGCAGTGAGAATACTTAACTATGAAGCTTTGTGGAAGGAAGCGTTGGATTTTCTTTTGTTTCGCCTTTATTCTGAGTGGCTTTGATTTATTCTTTTGAAAACTGATTTTGTTTCACCTAATGATCTCGGGTAGATTCTACAGGAGGATTTGGGTTATCTCTTGCGTGGCCACACCACCAGTGTGTGGGACTGCAGGTTCTGCTTCATACATTTGCCAGAATTCCTCAACTTGTCTGTGTTAATAACTTTCGTATATACCTAAACCTTTTGAACATATTTGTTAAACTCAAGGTAAATTCATCTTTCAGGACTGGAGCCTTCTGGGGAAGTGCACAAGCTTTCTCATCTTTGTGGTCCCACCATACCACAAATTTGGCTGTCTGTTGTGGAATAAATTACCTGACTTGAAACCAGCACAATGATTCATCACCAGAAGATTTTGTCTGCAAGCATTTGTGACTTGGCACATTGCTTCTTTAAATACTTTTGCAAGCACTTACTTGGCAACTTGGATTCAGTGTTTTGTAACAGTGCTTTGTATAGCCAGCCTAGTCACTTTATGGTTCAGTGTATCTAGGTCTCAGTTTTCCTATTTTAGTTATTCTGTTTTAAGATGTTACTATTTAGAAAAGCCTGGGCAGGCATAAAGATATGCTTTTTATTAAGCTGCACTTGAATTAATAGATTCCCCTGATGCAGCAGTCCAGAGTGGCACAACCCTCAACACTTCTATTTAATTGCTTAAATGTCTTCTGCTCTGGATAAATAATAGCATGGAAACATTATAAGTTTCCTTTCATTTTCGTGTTCTCAAAGCTGGGAGAACAGCCTACAAGAGTGCACATCATTTTTCATGGCTTTCTCACAAACCTGTTTCTATAGCTGCAGCTTTGTCAGATTGCCACTAGCTACTGAGTGCTGTGTGGTTTGAGCTTTGCCTTTGAGTTTTGGTCCTGAGTGGCAGTGCATGGAGAGCACCTATGAGTCTAAGGTGCAAAACTGCCAAAGCTGCTTCTATTCTGAAACAAAGGGCAGAATTTCTAAGGGTACAAGAAGAAAATTCTACTTTTAGTTCTAAAGGTCTTGCATGGGAAATACTTTAGTCTGTTTTCGTATATGAACATCCACATAGAACTGTATAGAATGTGGATGAATATACAGATAAGAACCAAACCTAACTGATTCCCCTCTGCTGCTGAACTAGTCGCTTCAGAGAATATACTACATACAATTTGCTGAAATCACTCGAGACCTTTTTCTAGTGCCCTTTCCAGACTTGTTATTTTTCTTAGTCCCAAGGTAAAAAGCTTTTTTGGACGGGAGAAAAAAAAATAGCATGCTATGTTGGATCAGGCCATTTGCTGAGCCTGACTAGCTTAGGGAAAGTGCACTTTTCACCCTTAACTCTGCCATAAGGTTCCAGGCAAAATGAGTTTGCTCGCATCTCCCTGTCCCTAACGAGTGGGTTTTCATATGTCAAAGAGCCACACGCATATTAACGCAATTGGAAGGAACTGTTCTGAAGAAGAGGCTCAAGAGGAAGTTGCCATGGAGATGAGGAGGCTAAACACTACTGTACTTGTGACCTCCGCCAGGATGATTTCTCCAAATGACAGCAGAGGTCGTGGAGGCACACGGGGGAGCTGGTTCTGCCCATCCCTGCTCTGCATCCAGCCCCTGGGTGAGTAAAGAATGACTGCCTCCCGTTTAGGCAGTCCATTAACCTTCACAAGCCTGAACTTTCATTCAAATAATTGTAAAATAAGTATAGGTGGTGAAACCTGAGGAGAATCACTGCTATTTGTATGGCCTTTGGAAAGTTTAGGGACCCAACCCTGAGCTGGGATCCGCTGCTGTTTCAAAGAGCGAGATGGTATCTTTCCACTCTCTCTGCTGTAACTGGAAAATGTTACAGCACCAGCGAAAACAGAAACTTCTGCATTTGCTGATGGTCAAATGAATGCAAACAGGACAGATGTACATCTCCATTCTGCATTAGCTGAAAAGATTGCCTTGTCTTTTACCCACCCATGCTGCTGCTGAATTCCTTTAGCTGTAAACCCTTTTGCAAGGCGTGCTAGAATTAAGCAACACAGGTCAGCTGTTCCTCATCTGAGCTACAACACAGGGACACAGTGGTGGTGGGTTCCTGCTTGGAGCTCAGTGGGCTGCAACTCCAGCTGTGTGCCAGGCTCCAGGAGTACCAGCACAGAGCAGTAAGTGCCACAGTCTGATGGCATTGATCTTTCACTCGAGGTGAATAACGGGTTTCTTTTCAACACCCAGGCACTGCTTTGGATTGGAGTCTTAAGGCACAGCTTATTATGGGTGAGGTTAGTTGTGCTGGCTCCAGTGTAGGTAAATGGCTGGTTGCAGAACCGAGATTACTTCAGAAATAAGTGCTTCTTGGTATTATTTTGAGCAGTGGCTTGTTGTCAACTGTTCTAAATGCCAAAAGCCTTTAAATTTTATTGTGATTTTGTGGAGAGGACCCTGCATTAGCAAGAAATGGCTCCTGTGAAAAGCACCACTTACAGTCAGAAATAGTTCACAGCAGCAATAACTTGAAAGTCTAGCTTAAATCCCAGACAGGTCTGTGTCAAGTTCAGAGCTTGTCACCAGAGTCCATCTCATGGAGGATAAAGCAGCAGGACAAAACTTCATGGAAGACACCTACTTTTGGAGAGATGGAATGGAGAAGCATGTTGTTCCTTTCTAGTTCAGCTTCTGGGTGTCAACAGCTTAGGTACTAAATGAGTTTTTTGCCTTGGTCTTCACCAGCACACAAGATTCTTGTATTTCTCATGTCCCTGAAGCTTGCATCCCTGGGCCTCTAGGTGGGAACCAGGGCAGCAAACTTCCTTCCCCCCCGCCTTCATCCTACCCCCTCCACTTGCCACTTGCTGGGCACTCGTGCTTACCCATATCAACATCAGATCACATAGGTTTTGCAGAAGGGCATGCAACTGCTCTGCATACAAGCAGAGGCTGAAATTGAGAGCTGCATCACTGTTCTGGCTTCAGCTCCTGCTCATTAGCACTGTTAGAAATTGTTCTTCATTTGCACTTTGACAGGATACTGCTAGAAGCCCCTTTTCCCTTGGTTGTCTTCAGGACTGAGAGGATAAAGTTCCTCCTTTCAGAGATCCAAGTCTCTTAAACAGCTGTACCTTGGTCTGAAGGAAAGCAGCTTTTTTTTATTAACAGCACTGCTGCTCTTCCGTGTGATTTGAACTTTTTGTCTCTTATTTTTGCAATGAAAGAATAGCTGTTCTTTCTGATGTCAGTATTGTTTTCATTGTTCTCCAAACAAAGGGGGAGTTGATGTTTTTTCCATGCATGGAAGAGCTGCATTCCACTTCTGTGTGATGCTATGCCAGACACGTGGACTAAGCTAGCACATCCATCCACACATGGCCTTGTCTATTGCTAAGAGCTCTGCCCTACCTGCCAACTGCAAACCACATCTAATAGCATGCAGTTATTCCAGCGAGGTGCCATTCCACATATCTTATGTTGTTTAAAACTTGCCTTAACGTGAGTTTGATTTACATTGTGGAAGTGCTGAGCACTTTGCTAAAGCAAGACTGTCACCCTTTTGTTGGCGGTGCTAGGGCTGTTCAACATATTGAAAGGTTCCTTTCCTCCTGCCACCAGTGGTCTCTACACAAAGGCAGGTAGATAATAAATTAGACAGTGCTTTTGGTCTGTTTTTGGACATCCCTTCGCCATCTCTCAGCATGAGCTGCTATGCAGTCTGCCAGATCCTTCTGTACTCTCAGTCTGCACTTTGCATGACCCATTCTGGGAATTTCAATAGCACCCTTATCATGGTAACACAATTTACAATCACGGTTTACACTCTGTTGTTACCAGTTTCTGACAGTGTATTAATACAACTAATGGTGATGCACCCCTATCTCCCCAAGACATTTTACACAACCAAGCACACTCACCTTTGCTATGGCTGGTAACCTCTCTTATGCTGATCACCTACAATTGATTTCAGACACGAAGACATTACAGAAATAACCTGTGAACTTACGCTTATAGTTTCTGGCTCCTCCATCCACATACCTTCTCCATCCACAAGGAATAATTACTCTTGCACTGGAAGGCAGTGATTTATTTTGTCTTACAAAAGTAATACAAATACTTAAAGGCAAAAACTACTTCTGCTCCTGTTACGGTGACTGACCATCTGCAATGTGGAGAACTTGATGTCTGGATGCAGGACCTTGTGCTGCCAGCACTGGGGTGACTTCTCTTTAACTGGGACTCCTAGCAGAGTTGCCTCATTTTTAAAATCCTACAGCCCATTTCCCATAGATATATGTATATACGCTCACTGCTATCAGAATTGTCTCTTAAAAGCAGGGTGGGACCCATTCAAACTCACCTCCAGATTGTGCACAAGTGAGAAAACAAAGCAACTGTGGAATTAAATGCTGATTTTCGTAGTTTAAAAAGGCTGAGTACAAGTTTTCCTGACTATTATTTAATGAAGTCAGTGTGTATGAAGCGGTATTATTGTGTTTTATTCCTCAGTATTAATTCATCATTACTATGCTAAATGTAGAAGTCCAGCAGCCTGTAGACTCTCTTTGTGTAGTTGTTGCAGAGCATGGCACACAGGAACAACTTAAGTTGCCTTTGGCTACGAGGCACTCGATTGTAGAAGGTACCAAAGAGACCAAAGACGACTGATCTACCAAAGGAAGGAACCTACATCAGCAGGCTTTTCATGGAAGATAATAAATTTAAATTGCTCGACCTTGATAAGCAATTACAGGGACTGTAGGTCCCTTACTTAAGGGACTTATTTAGGTAAGTTCCATCAGGAGCTGGACTCAAGTGCTGTGGTCCTATGAAAGGTGCCAAGGATGTTTAGGAATGACAATGGATTGCTGGCATCGGTCCGCTGTGACTATACATTTCATACCAGACTGATTCCTAATCACTATCTATACAGTGTGCATTTCACTATTGTTAACTGAGACTAAACGTGGTTGACCTTGTAGAAAAGCAGAGGTTCTGATCTAATCCAAAGGCTTTAGATTTCAGTCTCTGATACTGATCACCTACAAATTTACTGCTGTTCTTATCAGATATGTTGGATCATATGATTATCTCTGCTATCTTGGATACACTTCTGGGTTTTGAGGATTTATTATTTATTATTATTTTTAACAACTCATTGCAAAATCATCCCTTTTTCTTCCCTCTGGGCACACAGTTATCACTCAGCTAAGCTGCTCTAACCAACTCTTTCATTTGCCAGAAGGCAGTACTTACTTGCTTGTTGTTGAGGAAACATAACAAAAAACAAGGAAACACTTGAGAATCCCTGAATTAGCATGTGGTATAATGGTATGCTCAGATGTGTGATACATGTGTGTAATAAGTATAGTTTTCACCTGTGCCTCCAAGAAGTCAACTACTGCAATAGATGTAATGTGGCTCAAGATATCCCTGAATGGAAAATATATTCAGCTGTAGAGCTCCAACCCATTTTTTAACTTTCATTTTTTAACGTTGCACTTTTGGAACTGTATTTTCCTGACACTGAAGTGTCTGGTTTAGGAAGGACAATTAAGGCCTACAGTCAAAAGGTGATTTTAGTTTTAACCTGAAAAGGCTGCCAATTAAGTTACAGCTAATTATAAGAAAGGTATATGACTCCAATAGGCAAACAGGGAAACATAACCATTACTCACACTCTTCTCTAGACCTGACAATCAAATCACAGCAACTCTTTTGGAAGAGAAAGTGAGTATCTGGAGTGATGATGAGCGTGTAATTTGCTGCTTTTAAAAAGATAACCTGAATTTTTCAGAGAATGTTTTAAAATTACTCAAAAAGCAATGCTGCTAATCCTCCTCTTGTGATCTGCAGTTTCTTTGTGTTGGTGTTAGCAAACATAAGCCTTTCCTTAAGTTCCCACATAAATTCTCTTCAAGTCCACTATAAGCAATGATTTCTATGCAGATTTGCTTTAGAAGATCACAAAAAGCAGCTGTATAGAGCTCAATACTTCTAGCACTACAGAATACCACTTAAACTACATGCCTTGCAGGTGCTAAGTAAGACATCCAGCTGGGGGCCACAGCTAAGGAGCTGACTCCAACAATTCCAGTCACTTCTGTAAGAGTTATTACAGTGTATCAGAGGGAAAAGAAGGATGCTTATGAATATCTAATCCATAAAACCATAATCAGAGGGCCAGCTTCTGGACTTTTAAATCTGCAAAGCAAAGAGAAGACTACAAAATAGCAGGTACAGCATTTCTCTTGGCTGTTTAGCACTAACCTTTCAAAAGTTGATACCGCTCACTGATTCTACTTCATAGTTAAAGCAAAAGGAGATAAGTAACTTTCACTGACAGAGAAGCAGATTTGCCTAACAAAAAAAACATTCCTTTGTATAACAGGTTATCATATGTTGTTTACTCATCCTCTAAGTGTTGTGTTCATGTGTTTCTCCATATATTTATTAGTGACCTGCTACATCATTCCTTCATTACACTGATTACGGGAGAGTAAATAGGAAACATCACAATGTTTGACTGCAGTTTGACTCATAAATTCTTTTCCTTGATTATTCTTTATTATCTCTACACAAAATGAAATACATATCTTACACGAATTTGAACATAATCATACAACAATACAAACGAGTTGTTTGAAAGCTTAGTTGCGTGTATGAAAAAAGATACAACTACAATCTGCATTTCAAAAAATACAAAACTCTGTGGTTTAAACCAGTTAGCTAAGATAGCTTTAAGGTGGCTGGGTCAGGCAGTGAGTATATCACACACAACTGCTACTAAGCGTTTCGTTTTCTTTAATGGGATGTGATGGTTTTTGTTCTTTTCTCTACTTCTTTTTTTATTATTATTTTTTATTTTTCTTTTTATAAAACACTTCCACTTTCATGTTTCAGTGGTTAATTGCACTTCGGATTTAAAACAAACAAACAAAAAAACAATAAAATTTTCATCCTCCCACTGGTAGGTTTATATCAGCTTTGGCTGGAACGTAATGGCATTTAGATGGAAGAACACGTTCAGAAAGCAAAGGCTGGAAAACTCAATCTTTATGGTCAAATAGAAACACAAGCGTTTTTTGGGGTGTTGCATACTTGTTGGATTTTGTTTGAAAACAGAGTATGCTTTACAGGTAGTTGTTAAACATTCTTTTTGAAACTTCACACAATTGCATAAGTAAAAATATTGCTCAAGTTAACCAAGTTCTCCATCATGCAGTTGTATAGCCCTGTTAGAAATTAACCGCTCTAAGGTTGAAGAGTGCCATTCCACTTCATGTATAGGTCTGTGCGTGTAGATTTCTCTACCAAAACATTTTCCTGAGAGATGTTTTGCATAAGACCACATTCATTAAAAAAATTCCACACACTGAAATGTATATGCTAAACTCTAAAATCCTATCTTATATAAAACACAGTAATAACCTTTTGAAGTCAAAACTTGTCAACATATTAAACAGTTGCAGGCACAGCTTGAGTTCAGTGCTCTCAATTGCCATCCACCAGTTGTTTTTGTAAACTAGAAAACATAAGAAAACAGTGTTAGTGCATTTTAGAAAACTCAGATTCCTCATTAACACACTATTTCCATTTCTGAAGCTTCCAAAACAACAACTCTATATGCCAGAAGCAACCCATACTGATTTCAAAACAGGGAAAAGCAAGTTAGTTGTTTATGCAGGGCCTACAACTCACTTCAACAAAGTTCATCTCAGTCTAGGAGATTTTTATTTAAAGGAAGACGATCTGTCCCTGGCAGAAGTACTAAAGGGCTTCAGCATTTCTAAAAGGCCAACTAGCACAAACTGCAACTTGCTTTAAAGTCCAGAAATTGAACAATTGTTATTAAAGCAAAATTCCCCATGCCTAAGAATTCTTTATTGAGAATCCAAAATAAAGAAACACACTGCACTTATTTGCTCTTTCAGAGACCAAACTTCACGCTAAATTTAATGTCACACAGTAATAAGGATTTGTAAAGCTAATTTGAAATGACAAAGTCCAAAAGCGAAGAGACATTCGTGCCCGCTAGGCTTCATAATGAAGACATTATAAAAGTGCTCAACTCGAGCTTAAGCAGCAGTCTTGGAGACCTGAGCTCAAAGGATGCCCTCTGGGCACAACCCTCACCTTTCCAGGTATTCTTTCACGTTGTCATAGCCATAGAACTTTGCCATGTGGATGAGCATCCCTGTGGCACAGCGACCATCACGCTTGCGGCAGTAACTGCAGTTACACACACCGCGACAAGGAGGACAGCTCCAGTCCTGCAAGGAGGAATGGGGGTGTCATTAAAGGCCAGCTATAGGTAGGGTTGCACTATCCTTTGCACTGCTCCAACAGACAGGAATATGGCTTCCTTTTTGCCTTGTTATTCAGGGTAACCAACAAGTCAGCCAAACTTGTTACACTTTCCACATACTGCAGGATTAAGAATAAGATTATTACTACACTATTTGCCTATTTCAATAGGTCTTAGTTTGCAAGCTCAAGCTCTCTGGATGACCTGCTTATTATTAATTCAAAACAGACAAACAGCACCTGCAATATTGCCTATCATACTCAGGATTTTGGATTCTGTGACCTTGGATGTACCTTTGAGAGACTGGGCACGATGATGTTAGATGGGACACCATTGCCTGATAGGGGCAAGAACATTCTGGGCAGCAAGCTGGGCTGGCCAATTAACAGAACTTTAAACTAGATTCAATGGGGAAAGAGGATGTACTTCTAAGTGACAGAGAAGAGCCAGCAAATATTGTCACTACAGGAAGGAGCAGCAAAAAAACTCACATTTGTCCCAGAGAAATGTGGGAGAGCTCATCCAAGAAGGTAACAGAGCCAACTGCCCAGCTGAAGTGCCCCTACAGCAATGCACATAGCACAAGGAATAAACAGGAGGAGGTGGAAACCATGATGCAACCATGGAAACCATGATGTAACACAGGTCCAGTACTTTTCCCTTGCACTCCTACAAAAATCAGCATCAGTCCCAATGGTACTGCAGACCTTAGAGCAAAAAGCTTTAAACCATGACATTACTACAAACATACACTCAGCACAGCTCAATAATAAATCATATTATTAAAATTTTGTTCCCAAACCTGAAACAATACTTACTGGATCAAGCAGTGCTGATTTCACATCTTCCCCATATCTATTTCGAAGGCATGGTCCACAAAACTGCCCTCTTACACCTCCACAGCCCTTGTTGCGACAGATGGTCTTTGTATCAATTGTCTTTTGTCGACACTGGTGGCAAGTACTGCCCTAAAAATGTTGGAAGGGAGGAGAAATAAGCATGTGTGAAGGGCACCTTAAATGCTTATTGCTTAACATTCCTAATACATCTGCTGATAGCAAAACACAATCTTCAAACCAAAGAAAAATTCAGCAATAAATATCTTAGTAAGAACTGTAAGTTTTGTCAGTATTATCAATTACAGTATCTCACATGCTGGAAACTTTACAGAAACAGTGCCTGTCCTTATCTCTGGAGTCTCAGACTACATGAATCTCATAGTGCAGTTCTGATTTCATGCCCCAATCTGGCAGTAAACTAATGTAAGGTTATGGCATACTCACAAAATGACCATCTCAGTGGTGAAGAATAAAAAATATAGTAACATGATCCTCTAGTTTTTGATGACTATTAATAATAGCTATATCAGATAAAGGAAAGGAAGGGTTTTTCAGCAATCTCTTTGGAAACTAGCTAACCCTTACAGAATGTAGTTTTTCTTGAAGGTATAAAGAGCAGCAAGGATCACTAACATTTAGCTGCACAACCACAACTGCAACAATTAAAACAATGATAATGTAAGAAAATAAGATTTCAACTCCTATCACTAAAGAGCCATAGCTGTAACAATTTCCATTTAATTCTACGGCAAGAAAGCATTTATTTGCAGAGGCAAAAAATTGTTGGGACTGTATTAATCCATGTGAGCAAGTCCACAGAAGCCTGTGAAAGCTTTCAAGTTGTGCCTGTGCAATATGATACCAAGACCTACGCTCTCCAGAACTTAAGGATAGCACACCTTTTGGCAAACACCAAATGTGCCGTTAAAAGACCATTAATGGACACCATACAGAAAACATTAGCCACTTACTAGAACTTTGTCATAGATTTTGTCTTTAACAGTGATTGCAATGTTGTCCAAGTCATCCTCGGTAATATCCTCCACTGGACGGTAAGATGAATACTTTGATCTCCTCCTTTTACGCACGCCACAGTTCCCCTGTTAAACACACTAACCTCAACATCTTTTGTCTGGTGGCATGAAGACTGTCACCACACGTGATGACAAATTCATTCACATACAATGCATATGTAATCTAGTGGGTGTAGACTATAGGCTCACAGATCACTGAAAGACCAGGGAGTAGAGTTGAGTAACCATCCAACTATCCCAGTCTGTTTTCTCTCCCCTACTCCCTAATTACTTCTCTACTCCATTTATTATTTAGTCTGTTTAGTTATTCCTTCTTATGGTTATCTCCTTGTTACTTCTACTCCCACAAAGCCCATTTTTTTGCTTCTTTTCTTTGCATTTCCTGCACACCTCCACTAACTTCATACTCTACCTCTTCCCTCACAAAATAAAATTATAGCCATTTGCCTTCCCCAAGCTTTGTTCACTCAATTTCCTACCATGTTCTATTCCACTAAAAATCTTTACTTAAGTTGTAGTTTAGTCCAGCCTTTCATTACTACCTTGCTAGTTAAATGGAAAAGTGTCTTCTATTCACTAAATGTTCTTTTTGTCTTTTATATATTCTCAATGAAGCTGAATCATGGATCATCATTATGCCCATCAGGAGATTTCCACATCTCACCTAATCCTTAGCCTCCCTCCTACCCCACATGATACTACCTTTGTCCTTCATTCTAAGTCAGATCTGCTCTCTCCAGAACAGAGGGATTTTCATGTCATGTTTTTTAGTAGCCAAGTTTCCGCTATAATTGTTCATCTATGGACAGTGCTCTCCCTGTAAGCAGAACTGGGATTCCAGTGACACTATGTACAGATACAAAGTAAGTCTTCTTCACAGACGACATGGTAAATAAAGCCAAGACAAATGCAGACGGTTTGTTGGTGCCTTCACTCTCAGTTCAATTATGCAATTCCTAACTTCCCTCTGCTATTTCCAGAGAAGAATTTTTGCTATTTTTCCCTGAGTCTGAAGATTTGGAATATCTGCCTTAACACGCCACTGTCTTGCCACTCAAAAGCCTGATACATTTGGGTTCTAACAACTTTCAGACAACAAACAAACACTAGAACCTAAGTAAACTGTCTTGTTATGCCTGGAAAAAAAAGTGGCAAATAGAGCTCAGGAAATGGATGAAAGTTGAGGCAGGAATGCCTGAAGACAATTTCTATTGCTAATCACAAACCAAAGGTTCTCGTTAGCTTCCTCCAGGATTCATTTTATCAGTCTGACCTAAGCACTGGCCAACAATCTATACAGATGTTCCTCTTTATGGAAAATATCAAAGTCTGGCAAATACCACACTGAGGCTCCTCTTCAAGAGGTTTTCTTGTTTATAGCTTTGTAAGTGTTCTGCAAATCTGACAGCCGACATAGTAAATTTTTCCAAGGCAAATTTTTCAGGCGGACGAGCATTTCTTGTTGGGTTCATGCGACGTGTTATCTGGCCTTCAGAAAACGCCCTCCTTGGTATTCTCTTCTGTTTCTAGAATGAAGGAAAAAAATCTAGTAATTGTGATTTCTAGTATTTTTTCAGTTACATCTGTAGTGCTAAATACCAGGATTTCAAGATGTCTGTTCCACACTAGCGCTTTTATGAACTCATTCTTCTTCCACTCCTCATCTGTTTAGCCAAACATGACCAATATCTAGCAGATACACTATACCTTTTTGCTCCTTTTAAAAGAACAGTTTTCACAGATTATATTTCAATTAACATCACAGAACTGTACCAAAATTCTACGGGTGGCATATTGCGCTTAAAGCTAGATCTCACTGATCTTCAGCAGCTGAAGATTCCTAAGTTCCCACAATTATGAACAAACCTTTAATGAATAAGCCAAAGCCCAAGCTTTCTTTTGTATTTTCTCAGAGGGTCACGGAAAGAGCATGAATAAGTCTTCTCTTCTACATTTCAAAGAATGGCAAGGATCTTTTGATAATGACTGAATTAATGAAACAGGAGTTCAGCATGGCCACCTACCATAAAAATATCTATATAAGTGTCAATCCATGACATCTGACAGCTTGAACAAGATGTGAGTTAAATCTGCTTGTCACCATATTTCCTTAGCAAGAAGTGAGTAACACTTCACAAGAGAGGTTGGAAGTCAAAAAACAAGAAGAAAGGAAACCAGACTGATGCCTTTTTGACTCCTCAAAAAAAGACACTAAATGATAGTAACATGCTATAGAAATATAACCATTCCTTGAATACACAGACAATCATTTAGCCACGGCTAATTCCAAGACTTCCAAAGACTTTGTACTTCTATTCCACGTCACCACTGACACACAACAGTATTTACAGACTGGTTTCCTGAAGACATGGCTCTTCAATTTTACCTGGCATCTCTTCAGTTTGTAACATGTGAATAAAACATTAGAGGGGTTGGGGAAGATCTGCTTCTGGCTAAGAAAAGCTATCACCACCCTAGTTTCATGTTGAACTGGTCGAATTTTATCAGCACTGGGAAGTGCGGATTTTAAAAGTCTGTAAAAGAAATATTAGCTGGGAAATTTAAAAGGATCTAAACACAAAAGAAAGCAATTATCCTAATTTAATTTATCGAGTTGGACTCAATGATCTCTAGAGGTCCCTTCCAACCCCTACAATTCTGTGATTCTGTAATTTGCATAAACACAGGTATTTGTCTAGTATCTCAAAAGAACTTCTGTGACAAAATTTATAAAGCAGCATCTAAGCTTGGTCTCAATACTTCTTCATACAATTACCTTATAAAATTGCATTTCCTCACAAAAACTACAGTATTTTAACAATACCAAGAGCAAATCCATACAAAGTAACCAAAACCATGGAAAATCCAAGCAAAACCTGAAAGTGTTCTATCAAGAAGCACATTAATCAAAAGCATAAATATCCATCATCTCTAACCAGTACATGGCGCCTTACCGAAGGAGTTGAGGCAGGTGGCTTCACTGGGAATAGGTCAGGTATGGAATTCAGTTCTGCTAGTAACTGGGCAAGCTGAAAGCAACAGTAACAACATATTGAAAAGTCACTACAAACTTGCATATTTTTGACAAGCATCATCTGCTCTTTGTATGCACTCTGAGATATACTTGAACGCATTACATTTCAGCGCATGAAATGTTTCAATAAGCACTTAAATAAAGTGGGGCTCAAAAAAAGGGGCTCATTTATGCATGAGTGAAAAAATAAATTCCACAGTTTTGCAGCTTCACAGCTCCCATTAATTCTTACTAGAATAAAGCAGCTAATAATGCATTCAATATTGTCAAAACAACACTGAAAAAGAGTGTCCTCAACACTAACTGAGTTTACAATGATAAAATTGGAATTGGAAAGAAGGGTGGAAGCAAGGAAGGAAGAGCAGGAAGAACACAAAAGCGGCGAAGAAACAGGGCAAGTAATTAAAACAAGTTTTTTTCTTGGTAGCTGGGCCAACACACACCCAATATTTGTACAAAGAGTACAAAGAGTTGGAGGCTGCAATACATCTCAAAACTGAAGGATTCACAAACGACCCAAATTCAACACACTACAGTGCCAGATTTGCACACTACCAATTAAAATTAAGAGATCTACTGAAATTTTAGACGGGGGAAAAGCATCTGGCAATGATCAGTCTCACTCCTCCCTTATCTACATACACACTTTCAGTAGTAGCAGCGAAGTATAACTAAACATCAGATCCTATATAACTGAAGCTATATTTATAATCCTTAGCAGTTTTGAGCGGGCTTTCCAACCAATGAGTGCAGTAGATCCCTCAGAAGGATCAGAATGGGAAAGTAGAAACTCTATTCAATAAACAGCAAGAATGACCTGAAGGAATCAGATGGCTTTCTGAAAGTTTCCAAACGTAAGCCTGTAACACGGATACCTGTAACAGTATTCACAGTACTGCTCATAAGTCTTACCATGGCTTTATTTTCTTTAATATTCATAGCTCTTTTAAGCAGAGCACTGGAACTTTCTTCCTGTGTTTCTTTCACATCTTCTTCAGATTCTGAAGCAGAGCCTTCCAGTTTTTCCCTTCGCTTGCAATTTCTTTCTTTTGAAAGAGCAGTGGAGGGTTTACTGTCCTTTAAAGGGAGCTTAGAAAAAGCTTGTTCAGGCACATTTTTCTCAGAAGACTTCCTGGTCGGAAACTGAAAGGCAACACGAAGACCAAAGCTTCTTCTTTTGGGAGAAATTTTCTTATTTGCCTCCTCCTCCTCGTCTCCCTCAGTAGCCAATAAATTACCATGTTCTTCATCACTCAAGTCTGACTCCATCGCCTATGGGCAGGAAGAACCCCTGTTATATTTGCTGCTTTGACACACAAAATGTCATTTTTAATCCCTATTTATAGGCAGCAGATTCACTATCCGAGTGCTAAAAATATACACAAACCAAAATTTTTATAAAGCTAGCAGCATTCAACTTCCCCCAGCACAAAATCTGTGCATTAATACACAGATATTACAAACAAGGCTATCAGGAATAGCACTGCCTAGCGGTCAGTATACAAGGAGGGGAAGAAGTTCTCATTTCTAATATAAGATATTGCACTAAATGAAAGTGGGTTGTTTTTTTTCCCTCTTTCAATACATATTAACCTTCAGTATGTATAATGAACATCACGGTGCATCACTAACACTGACTATTATTTTCTGTTTACACAGGGCAAAAAAAAGGGAAAAAACCATCAATATATGCATACTGCCTTTACTGGAACTGCCTTCTTCTTCACGTCCTCCCCACTTGAAGCACATCCTTCAAATGCATCAGTTTCAGAATCAGTGTCTTCAGTGAAAATCTTCTGCAGCTCTTTAGTAAGGTATCTGGGTTGGTATCGAATGCCCTGTAAAAATACCAGCCAGAAGCCATAAGAGTCATACACAAAGTAGTGACACAATTAGAATGAACATGTTCAAAGGCTTAACCAAGTACAACTAGATGTTATATACATATCATACATACCTGTGAAGGCACATTACAGGCAAAGCTTGTCAAAAGAAGAAAAAAAAGTAGAAAACATTCAGTTTCAGCTCTGAGTCATTTTAACTTATTGAGTTGTTCTTTTTTGTCATTTTGAGCACAAAGTTAACTGAGCTTGGCCTCATGGCAGAAACTTGATTACTTTGTCCTCTACTACTACCCAATAAACTACCAGATTTCTTGTTTATAAATTATGAGTTTGTTGTGTTTGTCTCTTCTGGGTGCAGAAAAAAAAAACCAAACACAACAGGTGTTAAATGGCTTTGTACTGAAAATATTAAAGAAAAAGTAAAGGAAACCGAGCCACAAGCACAGGAAGAAAGAGTCGTCCTTTTTCATTACATAGGAGAAACAGAACCCTTTTCTGGGTTCGCCACAGAAGTACTAAAGGCTCCTGGAGATGGAGTCTGTTCCTTCTCACACTGTTACACCATTACTGAAGCAACAGATATCTACAAAAAAGCACTCAACACTCTTGACTAAAATCCCTCCACCTTCCAATTGCTCAGCTTCTCTTTAGTTCACATTTTATTGTTCGAATGTGTTCTAGACTGACCCCAGATTCTACCCACAGACTAGGAAATGAAATGCCAGTCCAAGAAAGAATAAAATCTCATTAGAACACTTCCCAGGATACAAATATTCACATACCAAATATAGCGCAAATCTAGCGCTTCTTTTTGACGCCTTTAAACACAATGCACTTACTACATCAGAACTGTATTTCCATACTTCCAATCAGAATTAGCAGACCATCTGTCAACTCATCCCTGCGAGTCCCCCGAAAGACTTGTTCAGAGTAGGAACACACACACGTTCACACCACACCTGGTTTTTTAAAGCCTACAACATCCACTTAAGTTTGATTCCCCAATTTTCCTCTGCTGTTTCTTCTTCCCACCCAAGACACAAAAATGACCTTTCATATGATGCAATTGCTAAATATCTTTATTGTTCTCTTCAATTCCCTCCCATCCCTGACTTTAATTACACACTTCCTTACGTTAAGATAGTATCTGGTGAAAAATAGATACAATACATTCAGTGGAAATACTTACAAGGGAATGAGAGGGGAGATTTACTGCATATGCTTTTTCTTTACACTTAAACATCTCCCTCGAGTCATTATGGATAATTAGAATGAGTTTTCTCATTCTGCTTTACTCTTTTGTTGATAGCTGCAGCGCAGCTGCTTGAGAAAGGAATAAACACAATAGGGAAGTTAAAGTGAAATTGCATTTCTTGGAGGGAAACAGAAGTTAGTATGTATTCTGTGTTTTCTTGAAATTCCACAAGGAAGGATAAGGAGTGGCTGGGGGGGAGAGAGGGAAGGAATCTTAATTGGTTTGTTAGCCAAAGTGGCTGAAAATAACACACCTACAGCTATGCCATGTTAGATCAGTGATAATGATCTACACGTGACGAGATAAACATCAGGGATACCTACTGCAGAAACTGCTGAAACTCAGCAGAAGCACAGAGATTGTGGCATCAGTCAATATGAACGCATTTGTGACTGCCTGATGCATGAACGTCCCATCCCACCCCACCCCTATGAGGCAGCTGCTTCGCCTCACCATTCCAAAAAGTCAGAATTCAGGCAAAACTCTGTTTTAGGGCCAATTCTCTTTATTGTTTTCATCAATGACTATGACACAAAACTTGAAGGTATACTAAGTTTGTGAACAACAATAAAGTGGGAGAAGCTGTTGATTCCCTTAAGGAAGGGTTAAAAGGTCTTGCAGAGAGTTCCTGGCAAATTAAAAGGCCAATTTCCAACCACATGAATTTTAATAAGAGCAAGTTCTGAATTCTGCACCTGGAACAGGGCATCCCCAGCTACACTTACAGAGTGGGTAACAACAGACTGGAGAGCAGCCCCATGGAAATGGATCTGGGGCTTCTGCTGACAGAGGCTGAAGTGCCAGCTGTAAATTCTGAACACATCTCACTTGGAGCAGGGAATACTGTGGGATTCCTGGAATCACATAGTAACAGTACTTAGCTCTTACACGTTTTCTATCATAGGACTTTAAAATCCTTTGCAGCAGAGATCATTATCACAGCCTCCTTCTCACACACTAAGAAACGAAGGCAGAACAAAGTAAAGCAAGGTGCCTGCAGTCATCAAGCAGGCAGAAAAGCACAAGAACCCACAGAAGACTCTACCACCACTTCTTCATTAATCATTCTTCACACCCAGCACTAAGCCACAAGTACAACAGCAAGCTTCCTTGGGTTATTTCAAGCCAACAGTTCACCCACTGAGCAACAGTATTACAAAGCAACTCACAGCTCAGCATATTTCACCTTTTAAGACACTACATATCGCCATCGTAGACTGTAGTTCTACTCCCAAACAGCTTCCACACTTAGTACAAATCTCTCCTGACAGTACTAGCTCAGAAACAGTACACACAGTACATACATCAGCAAGTCTCATTCTGTTTGTTCCCTTTGCTAACACATCTTCCTTGTATTTATCAATGTTTAACGTGATGGGCTTCAAAACAAAACAGACAATACTCACAGTAAAACCTCTCTTACAGAACGTCAGACCATACCTATTAAGTATTTAAACTTCTAAAAGACTAAAAACTTGCATGGCCAAAGGCACCTCCCAAGTTGACTAAATTCACCATGTAAGAGTTCAACAAGTTTGGCTCAAGAATCAAAATAAACTTCTATCACCAGAGTTGAACATTTCCTACCATCAAGTACTTCATCGACCATTTCAGGTAAGCCTCTCTACATCACAGGCTACTAAGGAAAACTTCAGCCAGCTCTCACCTAGGCTATGTTAGGATTTGTCGGAAGGACAGTGAAAAGATACAGACTTTGGGCATATATGAGCTTAATTTCACTCTTGCTCTGCTCTTCTAGAATCGATGTAGACTTCCAAATGGATTTACCATTGTTTGAGCAAGAGAAGAAATCAACTCTAAACAAGTGACTCTGGCAGGCAGACAACAGCACAACCCAATGCACTGCCACAGAAGTCACAATGTCTGTATTTGAACTCTCTTGGTTACTTCCTCACCCCCATCTCTTACAGCAAACTGCCAGAATCCAGTTCCATTGCTGTGATGGAATTCACACAATACAGTGCAGCCTTAAAAATGTGCACTTTAATAGCAAAACACACAAGGAGCTGTGAGCATCTTGTTATAAATTGCTTCCAGGAGCCACGACATTAGTTCTTGTGCTGTTGCACAACTGAGTTAGCCACTGCTGCAATTACCGTGTGCCTAATTCTTTCTTTGTCTATTACTTCTGCATCTGCACCAGAGAAGCCATTATGGAGGTGTAATTACCAAGCCTGAATAAAGGAAAAAAAAAATCTATTGAGAAAGTTTATGTCTATGCATTCTCAAATACTGAGGTACTTACTTTAGTAATTTACTGCAGAACTTCAACAGTATTTAGTGTGTTGCTCCCTGCAGTCTGTCAGTGAAGAATCCCATTAAATCATTGGTGAACCCTCATTTTACCTAATGGCTTAGGTTAATGGTAGAGCACCCAATACATATAAAATGGACTTACTCCAGGAGTTCAAAAACTTACCAAATTAAGGCTTGTATCCCTCCCAAACCATGTCCCTATGCAAAGTCGGTAACATGATCAACACAAATCTGATCTCAAATAGCTCCTATAAGTAATCAGGATGTGAAATAAAGAGTATTTCTGCTCCTTAACATGGCTGCTAGCTTCAGGTATAATTTCTAATTCACTGTGAAAAAGCAACGCCTCCCAACAGGCCTTTATTAACCTTGAAGTCTGGACTGCAGGTTTGCTCACCCACAACAGACCAAGGCACGGGCACAGACCCATCTACACACACCTCTACACCTTCCTCTTGACAAAGTTACTCCTCTCAAGTCAAGGTTATGGCCAACGTAAGCAAACACACATCAAAGATGAGCTAGCTCTGGAAACTTCTGCCACCATGATTTCTCCATTATTTATTGTGCAGTACTCCAAGCCACTTCCTTCCTTGTTATTAACTTTCAACTAAAGCACATTCAGAAACTGATTCATAATCAGCAGCTGAGCCTATCATTTTAACTTTGCCAACGAAGTGTCACATACCAAGAAAGAAAATACATACATGCCTCAACAAAGCGCAAGTGTAAATGCAAGCACTTTAAGACAGTCTTTTTGCTACTAAACCTAAATAAATAAGTAAAATTAAAGGACAGGAAGGCTCAGAGGTGATGAACACTTCAAGCTCACTCTGAGAAAATATTTCAACATGAAGAAGCCCACAGGTTCAGAGCAAATGGAAGACTGCTGTAATGTAGCAGATTTTAGAAATAGAGTCTTTTGCAGATAACAGTTACAGAAAGGACTGAAATTCTAGTGAAAGCTGAAGATAATTCACAGAGAAAGTATCATCCCTGATAAGAAATGTTATGTCTTTTGAGTTCAGTTATTTTAGCACGGAAAATACCATGACTCCTTTCAAGTACCCACAAAACACTTCTCAAAAGCAGAATCCTGCCAGCTATCAACAGCATGCTATCCAACTGTTTCCAGGATTACCACACCTGAGCATGTTTTTTCTCAGCAGGAAAAGAAAGTTCAAGCTATTCCCATTCCTGGCTTTCCCCTTCTCTAGATCTAAAGAAAGATCGCAAGTGTATACAGATCAGACAGCTTTCCCTGAGAGGCACTACTGGAAACTGAGAGCACTTAGTTCATTGTGACAGAGCTGTGACCAGAAGCAAAGCACGAAGAGTGAAAGCAAGGCTGAGAGTGGATGTCAGATCTGCTGCTGGCACTCCGCATACAACTGATGGAAAGAAAGGCACCTGAGGTCTCCCACAGTCCCAAGGTTGCTCTAGCTGCTGTCCTCACAGATTCCTCCTGTGTTAGGTAAAAACAAGAAGAAAAGCCTGAAGCAAGATGTTTTACTTTCCACATCAACAGTTGAGAATTCAGATGTCTTCACTTAAAACTCAACCGTACTGATTCCAAAAGCAGATGCAACTTCTCCTTCTGCAAGGCAGTGCCCAGCCAGGTCAAAAGGAGAACATGCCTGCATGCAAGGCCTTCACTTCTGGTGGATACCTGAATGCTACTGTCTGCCCATTAACAGGTTTAAATATTTTGGTCCCACACTTACACATTCTTCTATAACAACATGGGATCAGGAGAACATCATGGGTGAGAGAGCAGGGAGCGATCTTTGCTTCTACTAGGCAAAAAAAAAAAACACAAACAAACAACAACAACAACACAACTAATTAATTAGGTCGTTTTCCTGTTGGAAGCAGATGGCTAATTTCAGTAGTGCTCAAGCTTTGTTTATTCATTTTAGTCAAACTGAAGTAATCCCAGTTTAATATCAAATGAATATTAACAGAGCCCAAACACGCACAAACTCGTACCTCCATTTCCTGCTGGAAAACCTTGATTTGCTCCGAGCTGAGCACACAGCACCAGGAACATCACCCGAGGGCTGAGCAGGGTCCCAAATAACAACTGAAGTACTTCAAGGCTGACAATTACCACCAGCATCACAAGAATGGAGGGCCCCAGCCAGAATGCTGCTCTGTGCCAAACCAAACCCCAAAGCTATAGACAAAAGCCTCTTTCCCACTGGAACCATAATGGCAAACAACACTGTACAGGAGCTTAATCTTAAAACATTATGCTAAAGCAATAGAAGGTCAAGTCCCATATGCAGGAGAATCACACAGTCAAAAGGACTGTGAACACCATTTGAGGTGGTGAGGGGAAAGAATCTGAGGGGAAAGTCTGAGGTAAGGGGAAAGAATCCTTGCCCCAGTGAGGTATCAGAAGATGAGGGAAGGGCCAGATGATCTCTGCTGCTTTACGGAAGCCGGGTGCACAGCATGCCTGTTCTCATGTCTGGGCTGCCAGGCCTGAGGCCCTGTGGGTGCTCCATCCATCAGCACTCCTGTAACCAGCTCCAGAAACTGAAGCTGCTGTGCCAAAGCCTTCCCAGTCAGCCTCTGGGACAGGGAACAGATCCAACAGTGCATCACAACTCAGTACAACACAGTACTACTGACTGACTTGGCAACTGCTTACCACAGGGGCATGCATTCACTCACAGCTGTTCTAACTGTGTAGCCTGCATAGGCCACACCAACTCAGAAACAGGGAAGCCTTGATCACTACCTCTTGGCTCCAACTGAGCAAACCCATAGCTCAGTATGCTGCAAGGAGTGGAAACTAGGTTAGGCCACAGGCCTTGCTGGGTCAGAAATGAGCTCCCACGAGGACCACGAGCACACAGACAGACTTTGCAGCTCCATCCAGGCAGACTGTGCCCACGCTGGGTGGCCTGAGTTCCCAAGTTGCAGAGCAGCCTCACACACCCACCAGGCTGGGACCAGAGCTCAATTTGGGGCGCTGATCACATCTGCGACCGTTCATCAAACACCCACAGCATTCACTTGGTTCAGCCGTGTGTTTGCAGCACCACGGCAGCGACTCGCTTTCAGACTAAACCAAAAACATACAGAATTAGATAGGCAGATACCCGCTACTATAAAAGTTGTGCTCCCGGGCTTGCAGTGGCTGCCTAAGGCTCTGTCCCTCATTACACAAAGGGGACGCTACAAACCCCACAGCGACACCTCCGAACCCAACGCGGGGAGGAGCCGAGGGGCGCCGCGCCACGTGGAGGGGCCGCGCTGCAGGGCCCCCTCCGCGGACAAAGGCTGATACGGGCAGCACCCATACCCGCCTGCCCATCTTGGATTGCGAGGGCTCTCACCTTGCCTCGGGTCGCCGCTGCTCGCGTCACCGGGCCCGTCGCCGCCGCCGCCGCCGCTCGTCCCCGCGTCACCGGGCCCACCGCCGCCCGCTTCACCGGGCCCACCGCCGCTCGCCCCCGACCTGCCGGCCGGCCCCGCCGCCGCCGCCCGCGCCGCACCATCGCACCAGGAGCCGCCGCGGGGAGCGGAGCGGTGGAGGAGGAGGGAAGGGAGGAGCGCGGGGGGCACCACCACCACGAGCAGCGGGAAGCGGACGGGCGGCGGCGGGGAGGAGCCGGCCCGTGGCGGCGGGAAAGGCGGGGGTGGGCCCGGCACAGAGGGGCGGCTCGAGGGGGGAGGGAGGCGCTGGGCCGGGGCTGTGCTCAGCACTGCTGTAGTGGGGGTGTGTCTGTGAACGAGGGGAGGGGATGCGAGCTCTGGTTTCGCCAAGTGAAACGCAGGAGTTCGGACTCGTGTGTGATTGGGGAGGCCGTGGTCTGCCCAGAGAGGCCTAGCATGGCTCAGGGTTTAGACGTTTATGTGGTACAGGTGTGAAGTGAGAGCCTTAACCCAATGGATGTGATGTAACTTTAAACGTTTTGAGCGAGCATAGAATCATAGCGTACCCCAAGTTGCAAAGGATCATCGACTCCTGGCTCCACACAGGACAACCCAAAAAATCAGACTAGAAGCATTCCCAAGCTTCTTAAGTCAAGCACTCATAACTTAAAGTTATTATACAAGTGATCTCTAAAGCTTGTAGAATCGTTAATGCTGGAAAAAAAACCTTGAAGATCATCCAATCCAGTCACCAGCCCATCCACACCATGCCTGCTGACCACATCCCTCAGTGCCACATCTGTATGGTTCATGAACAGCACCTGGGATGGGTGACCCCACCACCTCCACAGGCAGCCTGTGCCACTGCATCACCGCTCTTCCTGAGAAGAAAATGTTCCTAATATCCAGCCTGAAAAGATGAAACCACTGTGAGGCAGAGCTATTTTTTTCCAACAGCAAATCAGCGCTTCAAACTCCAAATGTCCCAGAATCAAATCGGAGACTGCCCTGCAGTCCAGCTGAAATCAACCCATGATAAGTGTCTTTAAAGGTTTGCACTGATAAAACCAAATCACATGATTTAAAATATTGTCAATCGTGACTTACAGTAAAAGACAGAAAGACAGTAAAAGAAAGAAAGCTTGTGGGAAAGTGAAGGACAGATGAGAAACGGTCTTTTCCTACCCCACTCTGAACAGTCAAATAAGCAGAGGAAGTGCTCCTCTGTGCTGTACAGTATCTGATACTCAGAATAACACACACGGATAGATTCCCAAGGTGGATTTCGCATTGAAATACCTCCAAGCTTTTATATTCCAGCCTAGAGGAAGGTATATGTTAGCAATGAATGTGAATAAAGTAGTTACAAGCACACAAAGACCTGTTAGGCAAAGCAGGCCATTTAAATGCCGGTATGCATTGCAATATCCACTACGGAGGCACCTGCAGTTGTCACTCAGACTGCAGAAATAAGGAGCTTTGCGGATAAGGTGGGGAGGAGTGGGTTCAGTAGCAGATGAAATGCAGGAACTATGTATAATATCTGCAAAACTGAAATGCAGACTTTTTACAATAAGAAAGAATAAAAATCTCTTGTGCAATACGGAGCTCACGCATTCCCAAAAGATGTGTTTTATGCATTCAGTTGCTGACCCTGAATTCAGTTCTGTCTCTTGTCCCTAACAGTCTACATTATGAAGCACTTCATTTGTTAAAAGCTGTCAAGATGCTACCTTGGATTGTGAACAGCAGATTTGAAATGATTGTGTTGACTGTCCTGCGCTAAATTAGGGTGAGTAAAATTGCATTCTATTACAATAGAGACGTGCAGCTATTATGCTGTTACAAATACATTATGAATCGCCTGGTAAGATCTGCTATTTTATACAATTTCTTGCTTTGTTTCTCTTTTTCTGTTAACTTTCCACTTCATTTTATACTTGCACAACCATTCACAGTGTTTTCCAGCCCTTTATGCTATCTACTGCTCTTTATTTTCTTCTTTTAGAAGTGGGGTTTTGAAACTTCCCCTAGTTTAATTTGTCTTCAGCTGTACCTCAAGCACTTAGCAGCATGCATTTTCTGTCACTGAATTCCTGCCAATTTTCTTTACCTCTTTTCACATTACTTCAAAGTTTGTCTTTCTAACCCCAATAGCTTTCATGTTATTGCCCTGCCAGTGGAATCTCATCAGCTGCTCAGATGAGGTTCAGCCAGATTCCAGGTACTCTTCAACTTCAGCCTTAATATATTAAGCCTGGACTATTTCACAACGACTGGGTCCAGAATAGCTTCTGACCTTGCTCATCATCCTGTGAGAGCATTGCTGATAATGCCTCAGTCCAGGACTTCGGACTCTTAAACTGGATAATGAAACTCATAACAATAAGTTCTATTTCAGCCATGCCATTACAACCAGACTATAACTTTCCAAACAGAACAAATGTGGACTAAAGGAATTACAAGCAGCTCTAACTATGCATCCGGAATAGCACGTCTATCAATTTATGTCGACCACCTCACTACCATGCTGATGCACAGTAGAATTACAGGATAGGACTGCCATTTTTCCAGAGTGGCCTTGTAAATGAAAACTTCGTTTGCTGTTAGTTTCAAATGAAAGGGTACCATTCTAGGTTATAATTCTGGACTTTCATGCTGTAAATTCACCAAGCTGGATAAAAGCAAAAAGCAGTCATCACTCCTGAGCTCTCTGTTTTCACTGCTCCCTCCAATGGGCTCTAATTTGGGGGCCATTGTAGTCACGACTGGGGGTTTTGCTCCTATCTTCCTGCCACCACATTTCCCCCAGACCTGTCAAGCATTTTAAGTAGCATGCACTTTCCCACACTTCTCAATGAATGCTGACATACCTAACTTAAAAGGATTACTTTCTGCTGAGAGGAATTGTAATCCTCTTTTCCTGCTCTGCAAATCCTCTAGTAAGTGAAAAAGAAAGGCCAAGATCTGTTCTGCTGTGCAGGGCAAATCACCATCTCAGAACGTATAGAAGAAAACAACAAATCTGAGATTTACTTGTGGTCACGCTTGTCCAGGAGCTGTGTGCCTATGTATTAACTCATTGGCATCTTTCATCACCATTTTTGATGCTTTGATATTTTCTGTCTGATAGCTATATGAATGCACGCACAATTGCTACGCGAATGGTGCTCAGGACAAAACAAGTCTCTCAGAGTTGTCTACAAAGAGAAACAGATGCTGAATGGCCTTAATGCAAACACATTTTTTAATAAGTGGCATTCTCTTAGCAAACCACAGAAACATACTTTTAATTCATGTACAAAAACTAGCAGTTTTCCAAACCACAACAGCTTGTAGACTGTTTTCAAAAGCCAACATGGAAGATGCTGGTGGAGGTGAAGGCTCACAATCTGAGAGCAGTTGATGCAGGAACATGAGAACAGATGTTCCTACCACTTTGATTTCCACCTGCCCATCTCAAAACATTTCCTCACACCTAGTTATTGTTCAACAAATTGGTTTGTGGGTGAAAATGAAGACAAAATTTGGGTGATCTCACTGAGCCATCTGAGTCTGAAGCCTTAGGCTATTCCATTACAATAGCAACCTGTAACACTGCCTAAAAGAGTCTTCCAGTTCCCTTAAAAGAGCTGCACAGTGGTATAAGGTTTCGGGGGAGAGATGCTGCCACTGACATTTTCATTGCTGAAAAATTTATGTCATTGTTTCAAGTTGCAAACTAATATTTTGTTTCCAATGATCCATAAGTAGATGAAACAGGATCAGTACCATCTTCCCTGCCTTTCATTTACACTTGGACAGCAAGCTGTATGCACAAGGCTGATGAACTCCAGCTTCCTGATTCCACACAGGAGGCATTTTCCTTTTCAGCATATTACTGCTACAGCAAAATAAAATAAAATAAAATAAAATAAAATAAAATAAAATAAAATAAAATAAAATAAAATAAAATAAAATAAAATAAAAATAAAATAAATCCATGCTCCAGGTTTGTGGAACCATCCTTAGCATTCTTGTCTTGATCAGATTCTACAAGTCTGAGGTCAAGGTAAGCAGCCAGTGTACCACTCCTTGGTAGCACTAGTCCATTGATCCTAAAATTGCTTGTTGATATTTGGGTATGTTGTGTTTTTATTAATTTCTGGCTGTATTTCAACCCACTCTGACTGGTGCCTTCTTCCAAACTGCACATGGCAGGGTTGTGTTAGTACTACCTAATTCCTCCTTGGTGAGTTCCACAGCATCAGCAGAGCTGGTCATTTCAGCTGGATATGGGAAATGCCCTTCTGTACCCCACCTTCCCAGCTATTCATCTGGGACAAATGAGCCTTATTCTTTGAGAGAAGTGAACTTTGGATTTTCTCTTCAGAGGAAGTGTTGTTTTGTATGGTGTGAGCTGGGATCATCTGACCTTTCCCCTCTTCCTTTCCACAGATTAAAAAAAGGCCAGGAACATATGGCAACATCCCATTCCATCCACATTCTGTAGGGAGTTCTCTTCCTGATTCTTTCCCCTATGATCTCTCATCCTTCTAATGTCTTCTGGAGGCTGATTTGTCAGTTTGGTAAATCCTGCTAGAGATCACTGTTGTTAGCAACATAGACTTCCTCCAAGAATCTTATCAGCCTTTATCAATTGTCAGTCCACTTTAATATTTGAAACTGGGAGAGCAATCTGCTCTGACTTCTTACACCCAATGAAATCTTTGTGTCAGTGCTTTTCTCTCATATGAATGGTGACCATCACTCGGGATGCTTCAGGCTGTTATTTTTATTACCTTTGGCAAACTCTGTTTCAATTTTACTTTCAAATATGGGTCAGTTTTTAAGTTCTGAAAACATTTCTACAACTTGACAGTTGAGAGGTCTCTCAACAGAATTGCATCTTGACTCAATGAGTTTTTCTCTTCAGCTTCTGGACCTTGTTTGGAAATCACCTGCAAGATTCAATCAGTAAGTAAAATCACAGGCAATTACAACTTGTTTCATTTAGATGCAGAAAATGAAGGCATGTATGTGTGGGAATACAAGAAAAACTTCAGAGCAGCAGCTGTGGAGCAAGATAAACACTATGTATGTAGTGAGATGTTTCTTTGGTTCATTACCCTTTACCAACAATGCACTTGGAGACCTGTTTCTTTAATAAATTAGAAAAAACAAAAAAGGAAGAAAATAGACTATTTTATTCTGCACGACTCAGTTCATTCATTCAGTCCAGTTGTCTGCTCAAAACTAGAGTTCATTTCCTATCTTGTAGCTTCCATTCGTGGTGTGTCCTTATTTCTTTCTACATCCAGAACCAATTGAAGTCTTGGTTCTATGCTTGCACTGACAACCCTGAGAAAGCCCCTCCTCTTTCTTCTGAGATAGTTTTTACACTGGTATTTCATGCAGCCAACATTACAGCAGGCAGTCTCTATTATGTTACTTTGTTTAAACCCTAAAAGATTCACTCACTTATTTTCCATACTGTGCCTAGGATCTGTCTAGAGGACCAATCAGCTTCAGCCCGTATTGGACATATGTGTATTTTTCAGCATCACATACTGTGCCACTTACTCTGTGAGCTTGCCTCTGAATATCCCCATCTCCACATCACTGCTGAGTATACAGTGAAAGGAGAAAGGAAGGACTGGGGGTTTTTTTGTTGTCCAGGTTGTTTACATTTCAGCTGAAGGAGGCAGTTTCTCTATTCTGAAATCTTCACCTTTCCTTCTCTTGGCCTTGTCTCTGTTGGAGGCCACACAGGAAAATGAAAGCAGTAGTGCAAAACTGCAAATTGTGCTACACACTAAATAATACATAACCACTTTTTCTCTCATAGGTTGGGTAGGATTGTCAAGTGACATTCTGCCAGCACCACACATCTGCTCAGGGCGTCATAAAACTGCATGTCTGCAATTCAAAGCTTCTCAAAATGCTCCAAAGAATCAAACAGTAAAAAACTACCAGCATGCAAAAAAGCTGCATCTCAAATATTATTTCATAACACTTTGAAGCAGCCAATGGGTATGCATCCATAAACCTCTCTCAACTTTCCACCTGTACAGCATCTGAGTTACATTCTTTCCTGCTGGCATTCTCCAGAGAGATGTGAATAATGGGCTCACGTGTGCCCTCTGTGGCCCTTTTGCAGGTTTCTAAAACCCTGAAGTACTTTAGGAATATTGCCCTTCTTTTCCCACCTGCAAATGAACCAAAGCAATAAATACCCCCAGCAATCATCCATAACTATGGGTTTAGGAGTGACTCGCCAGTTGCAAACCAATTAGCTTGGATTTGTAACAACCTGGACAGGCACATTCCACTTCTGGCCACATCCACCTGAATCTGTTACAACCACATGGGCCAAAAAAATCTTCTTGTCCATTTCTAGAAGTATCACCTAGTCATGCAAAACATCTAAGCTCTTTGCCCTGCAGCCTGTGTTGGTGAAGGTGTAGATTATGGCTACAGTCTGATGGGCATTCCCTCAGCAAGTATCATTGCCTAATTCTTCAGCTCAGCAAAAAGCCTTAAAACCTCTAAGAGCTGGCTAGAGCCACAGCACCAAAAAAGCATTTGCCACCACCTCCTATACCTTGTCACTGAGGAGGACAAAGATTGTGTAGCCTCAGTGTCTGGTAGGCAAAGACTGGCTGTCTAAGAAACAGACTATGCAGATCAGTAATGGGGAATGAAAGCAAGAGCCACAGATTCAGATGTCCTGGTTGCATTTGTGCTCTCATACCACTAAGATTTCTCTCTTAGAGGCAAGGAACTGATGGAGGAAGGGAAATCTTTTGATACCGTTAGTCGCACTGCAATATTAGCAACAACTGACTTTCTCCTCAAATCAAGTTGTAGCAACCCTGGGGTACAATAGCTCTGCACACTGCTGACACCAACAGTGGGCAGGATCCTGTGGGAAAATGAGTGGGTGCTTTCACTGACTAAAATAAGTGAGCACGAGGGGATCCTCTGCCTTGTCTAATTAAGCACAAAACTACACCTCCCAAAGTTGATTTTACTTTTAAAATCCTTTCCTTCCCAAGTCAGTATAGCACTGTGGCTCAAGGAAGTCAAGAATATAAAATTCAAGCCTAGTATAGGAACAGCCAACCCCCCTCCATTCTTTCTATTTCTACATATCAATTACTGGAATTATCCTTCTTGTTGTAACAGAGCAAAGACTCTCCAGATCAGACCCTATCTTTTGCAAATATAAACAGATAAACCATTAGTTGGAAGACTCATGGGCGTACCTACTACAGAGATACTGGTTTATACCAACATACAATTTGGAGACTACTCTGTATTTAAGAGTTTCTGTCATTTGTTAAGAACAGGGTGTTTTTTTTGGCAGTTATTGTAGGAGTGAACTCATTACAAACAAATCTCGTTCTACACTTCAGAGGAGAGTAAGGTAGTAATTAAATGAATTACGCGCATCTCTCACCTGCCCTTACTGGAGGTGTAATTCAGAGCACTGATGAGGGAAAGGCTGCTTCCCCTAACAAACATAATCTCCTACACTCTGCTTGAGGTCCAGACCTGGGCTCAAGGACATACTAAGGTGTTCTAACATTCATCCTTCCCAGAAACTCCAGTTACGTATCTGTCACCCACGGTGTGAAAAAAGGAGGCACCATAAGGAATGCAGTAAGAACAAGGAATCTGACAATTCAAAAGAGGTCACAGTCCCATTTATGTTTCCAAATCCTGAAGTTCTCCCTATAGGAGTCCAGGACAGATGCATTGCCAGGGAAGCCTTTTCATACCACCAGCCTTCACCCAATATTAACAGTGCTCAGCTGTCCACAGTGTCCATACACGTACAGAATACCACATAGATATTTTTTTAAGCAGATTTTTTATTAGGCAGCTGGTGTAGGCTAAACCTGGAGCACAGAGAAGTAGATATGAAGGGGAATGGTTTGAGGGAAACTCGAACACAAAAACCTGAAGAGAACAGCTATGTATCCTTGGTGTTTGGCTCATGCTTTGCCTACACGTTACAGCACTACCTATGCTGAATTAGTCAGAGCACTTCTTATGACAGAGACAACACCTCCTACATGTTTAAACAGAGCCTAAAAAGACAAGGCTTCAGGGCACTCTGGCAGCACAGGTAAAAGCCATATAACCAGCCTGATTGACAGAAATTGGTGAGACAGTGTATGGTTGAAAGAGTAGCGCTGTTAGGGTAGTTCTTTACAGGTGTTACAGCTGGAAAGATTAATTATTGTTGTGAAAAAGAAACTATCAAGGAAGTGTTGCTTACCTGTGTCCAAGGATCTAGTCTTGTGGAAAACTCCAAAAAGAAGGGATCTCCAGAAAGAGATCCTCCCCCAGTGGTAATCAGCCCTTAAATGGGGTCTTCTGGTCACACAGATGAATTGCCTTCACCCGTGCTTCCACGGTTAACCCAGTCCTTGCCTCAGGTGATTAATTAGTGGTTCAGGCCATGATTCGGCAGTTCCCATACAGGCAGACAGTGCTCACACTATCTGCACTGAATCCACTGCATCCCTCAGCACAGAAGATGAGCTCTTTACTAACAAGCCACAGCAAACAGCAAAATGAGTCTAGTTTTTTCCCCCCCTCTGTCAGGGAACGGTGGAAAGGATGGTAATTGCTAGCATGGCTGACCTCCAGGACAGGCTGTGTACCTACTGTGCTCAAAGAAAGCAAGGACAAACATCTCTATGGAACCCAAACACTTAGCAGATACCAAATATAGATTCTCAAGCATTACCTCTCTTGAACATGCAGAAACACAAAGGATACTGTAGTCATATAGAAAATGCAAGCACAGAGCAGATTTGTGTAAGCACAAGCTCTTTGCCTTACCCTCATGCAGCACTGATCCAGTTCCAACTTGGCTTACCTCCCTCCATACAGCTGGCAGGGCACTAGCTCTCTCCATTGGTAGGACATGAAAAAGTAGGCTGGCCTGATAGCTGCCTTTTCCTTCATCCCACTAGGAAGACTGGACTCGAGAAGTGGCAGGCCAAGCTGAGTTCTCAGAGTTCAGTGAAGAGGAGGTGGTGATAGCCACAGCAGAAGTAATACCTCTCAGAATCATTTCTCACCAGCATAACAGTGATTTAAGGAAACTCGAGTTTGTCAGATTAGTCAGAGATGTTGTACTAGCTCAGAAAAGAGCCTGATGGGAGGGAAGATTCCTTCATGGTGACCAGATGATGAGGTGGCCATCTCTAGTGCATATACTTTCCTTCCAGTCTTCCCAGTGCTATGATACACTTTCAGTAAATCCTGTTGAACAGTGAGGGTGTAAGGTTGTCCCCAGTGGCAAAAATCTATGCCATGTCTGCCTAAGAAGTTCAGCACAGCTCAAAGCAGCATAGGATCTTGCTCTGCCAGAGCTGAACAGGGCTCTGTGCATGCAACCTCCCTAATGCAGGAAAGCATATCTTTAAACAGGATATTACCTAGATTAGGGGGTGTTAAGGTTTGTATTGGCTTAAACATAAGCGTGTTACTAACAATACAGTTTCATTAGTGTTTTGATAAGAGACCTTTCAGGAGCCTGACAACCCATCTCTTAGGCTCACATCAAGCCACCACCCCCACCTTCTGCCTCCTGCCTATATCAGGATGAGTTTCACTAGTTTGTCAGTGGGTACCATTTCTTTCCAGTAGGCATCACGTTTTTGTTCTTTTGATAACCCAGAAGAAGAAACGGCACTTTGTGATCTCCACAACCAGTTGTTACATCTCCCAAGAGACATACATTTTGTAAGGTGCAGCCCAGGCAAAGAGCTGGATATGAGAAACACCTTCAAGGTTCTTTTCAGTCTGCTGTATCTCCAGCATTGTTACCCCCCCAAAAAAATCTTTTACTATGAAAATAACCAGTCCAATCGATGTCTGTACTTTACATTGGTTACAGAGAAATGAGAGCATAATACATGTGCTTGTTCTGTCTAGCAGGCAGCAACCCTGAGCCAAACAAATAAAGCACATGTTTTAAAAAGCCTTTTGCTTCCTGTAGAATACTGCTTTGTTTGCCATCATTGTTTGGCAGGTAGGAAAGGGCTTATCTCTCCTTCACAGAAACTATTGCAGCTATAGAAGAGCTCCAGAAACTTGTCAGTCATTACTAAGAAAAAAAATATATATACATATTGGTTTATTTGCATTTGCCAGGATATTATCTGAACCCTCAGAAAGGGAGAAGGTGTACAAATCAGTTTACTGGACTATGCCATTCTTCCCAGGTTTTTAGCGTTCCATCCAAAGTCGAAGATCTGATCAGGTACATTCTCAAAAGGCAGCTCCAGTAACCTTTATCATTAGGCCATTCCCCTATTAGGTATTTTTTGGTTTGTTGCAAAATTAGCGTGCCCCTCTCCAAAGCAAAGTGTGCCTTATTTATGCTTGATTAATTTGTGATTAAAATTTAAGTGATTACGTCTGGTTTCTAGCAGATGGAGGTAAAGGCGCAGCTTTGACCCTAGTTACAGTTTTGTTTAACCCCCTCTAGGGAAACATAGTCACCGTGCATTAATATACAGCCTTTCACCACCAGGCCTGTTAGTGTACATTATGGACTAATAATAATAATTATACTGTCAAAGAATTCAAACTGCATAACAATACAAGCTCCTCTGAAATGTGAAGCACTATAGGTAATGAAACCTACTTTTCTTTATGCAGTCAGCTCAAGCTTCTTTCTGAACAAACTGGCATTAAATAAATAGTAGGCCTGGTTGCCCCCTCCTCCAGGAGAAACCACAGGAGGGAGCAGAGTGGGAGGAAACCTCCAGGAAGATCATCCTTGTTGAGACTGTGCTGGAGCTTCTCTCCTCCCTGCATTGCCTTCTCCTCACATGCGTGTGAATGGGAGTGAAAAAAGGCGGCCCACCTGAAGGGGATGCTGGTGGGCACATTGGGCAGGTTGAGAGACACACTAGAGTGCAGTGCCCCAGCTCTCTACACCACCCATCACATCAGTGTACCCAGATGTTCCTGTGATCACTTTTAGTTCATTTAGCCCCTCGTTTAAAAACAAGAGCTATGAGAGCAGGCAAAGCTCACAGTCTCCTGTGACTGCAGTTCAGCAGAAGCCAAAGGAACATGGGAGCCGCTTTCTTAATTCCGGGCACACATGATTCATTTTCCACCAGGATTCCATACCAAACCTCACTCTCACGTACATCCAGGTTAGCTCAGCGTACCGGGTCAATCTCCCGGCCCTCACCCCGCTGCCCGGCCCGCAGCCGTTCCGTGCTGCAATGGCACCATCTGCAGGAGCGCAACCGCAGCGCTCTGTGCCCTAAAGCCTTGGGCTGTCGCTGAAACCTTGGCTGCTGGTGTCCGATGCTCTGTGCCCCAAGAGAGAAGGCTCTGCCAGACCCGGCCGCTGGTCCCTGGGACTCTCCTTCCCCTCCCTATGGAGCTGCCTGGCCGTAGTAATGCTGCACCAGGGAAGGAGGGTTGGCCTCGATATAGCAGTGAAACCAGGTAAAAAGATCCACTCCTTCTTAGAGCGTGAGGCAGATGGAACTACGATCACTGCTAGGCAAGGAAATAACCACTAACTGAAACACCTCAAAGAAAAAATAATAAAAATCCTGTAAAATAGTAATAAAAACCAACCACAAAGGGACTGATTTAATCCCATCAGCACCCCGGCAGTCAGAGAAACAACAAAAAACAACTTGTCCTGCAGCACACTGCACTGTACAGTATAGCTCCAGTTTCTCCTCCTACTTATAATGGTATACAATCAAGAAGGCAAGGGAATTACACAGGTATAAAACCAGAGTTATCAGCTCCTGGGCCTCTTTAAATATTACCAAACCCTACTGCTGATACTCCTTTGTCTGCCTGTTAGGCTGTTGAAAAGGCACATGCATTTATCCATAGCCTGCTGTATCGTGTGAAGGGGTTCTTTTATTGGCTTTGATTTTTATTTTTTTTCCCCTTTTATTATTTCTTTGAAGAAATGCAGGATTATTACCTCAATCCAGCCGGCCTGCTGGGGCTCCCTTTGCTACATCAGGGATTTCTCTTTTTTTCTAATCCCCTCTTTATGGATAGTCCTTCTCTACCTTCTAACAACTCTTGGCTAAAGAGCATATTTTGTTATTACTACCTGTTGTTTAGAAATTCATTTTATTTGGTGTAGGTGTTGTTAATTGTTTGCTAATGAAAACCTTACTACAATCCATGCAGGTCAGGATTATGCTGGTCTTCATAGCAAATGACCTTTTCTTCCCTCCTGTTCTCACTTAGATTCCCTCTATCACTTCCCAGTTTTTAGATATCAAACCCATTTCTACTTTTTTGGGGCACCAAAGTTCCTATGCAACTACATGCAGCCCCATATGAGAATTTAGAAAGGCAGAGATGGATGCTTTGTAATTTGCAAGAAGTTTGTGAGTAAGATACATTGATGTCAAGGTACATCCTGGAGCAAAATGTTCAGGACAAGCCTACAGTCTTATAAGAAACTGAGACTGGAAATGTAGATAACCTCAAGGCAAGGAAAACTATGTACTCCTAAGGATTCCGTGTATTCCTCTATCTTATAGATGCTATTCAGATACAATACGCGCCCCCCACCTCACCCCCTTTACACATGTAGAATGATGAATATGCCACGCTTTGTAAAGTTTACCACATAAGAGAATAAAGGCATATCAACAACATTAGAAAGACAAAGAACAACAGCTGTACAATGCAGTAGAAACACAAAGCTTGTCAGGTACCATTTTCTCCTCTATTTTTTTCCTCTGTGCATGACCTTGTATCTCAGGAGTTTCTTTACATCCATGTCATCGAGAGGATGAATGGATTTAGGCAGGTGAATGCTTTCAGCTCACATGCTGCTCAGGCTATAGGATCTGTTCACATTAAGAAATACATTAAGGTAAAAGCTCTCAGGAGGAAGGTGCAGCACAGGACACATCTTCTGAGGCAGACATGCCTGAGCAGCAGTTCCCTTCTGTCTTTGCTTAGGAGTGGAGTTTTACCTCCATTTTGCAACTGCTGGTAAAAGCATGAAGCTCCAGAAGCAAAAAGAGGAAGCTGGCTCTGCCACCCTCACTCTGACCTTACAGAGAGGAGAAGCAGCAAGACACTGATATGGGGCAGGTTCAGGGTTGCCTAGGGAATCAGCAAGCCAAAGCCCTGATCCTTCAGCCTGAACTGTGCAGGTTACTCATCAATGAAGGAATCACGTACCTTACTTCCAGCTCTGCAAAGGGTGGTGACAGCTCAGCTATGGCCTCAGTATCATTCCTACACTGAGGAGCATCAGAGCATTTGTTTTTTTTACCTCAAACAAGATCTGTTTGTTTGTTTTTTAAACAGAGCCGAAGTATAACAAAGTATAACGCAGCATATATTCCTGATCACAGAAAATGGCTGAAGTAAAACCAGGAATACTACATTCTGCTTCAGGAATATTGCTGCAAGCAAGGAAAAAATTAATACTGAAGAAAGAAAGAGAGAGAGAAAGGGTCATATATTAAAGGCCATATAGTCTTTATAGTTTGTTTGCTTCAGTGTTGTTCTGGATGCTCAATACTAAATACTAATACTAGTGCTTTAATTAACTCTAGACCTTCCTGAGTTCCTCTGACAGCTGATTCTGTAAGACTAAAGCATTATGTACATCACTAGGATGCTATTCAGCTGATCTCTCCATAATAAAAATATAAATGTCTTTATTATTTTTCCAGCCACCACTGCCAGTTTTGCTGGGTGCCAATAACACTGCTGTGTGTGATTGATGGCACCCTGTCAGTCTTGTGTAACCATATTACTCATTTAGGCTCCAAGTAAAACCAGGTTGGCACTACACAGAATCGCTCAGGTTGGAAAAGACCTTAAGGGTCATCAAGTCCAACCACAACCTAACCATACTACCCTAACTAACAACCCTCCACTAAATCATGCCCCCAGGCACCACATCCAAATGGGTTTCAAACACATTCAGGGATGGTGACTCAACGTTTCAAAGCTGGCTTCAGCAAAGGCTCCTTTCTTAGAGCAACTAGTATGCAGAAGGAGTAAAAGGAAGGGCAGGAGGACTGTGGCAAACCAAGACTAAAACTAAATAACATCTCATCACTATGTTTGGAACGTAACTTATATTCACCACTAGTTCTTCTAGTCATCAGAACGTCTTTAAGATCTTGATAGGTTTCTTTCATCTTCCTCTACTCATTACTTTTGATATTTCTTTCTCACTCTCCTCTACCCCTTCAACTTGTCATTGCTAGGGCTCTTTTCCTCCCTCCACTCAAGCTTTACCTCAGCCTAGTTTCAGGGTTACTGCCTGTGTGCCCTGAGTCTAGACAGACATCCTGTTATGGTGTAACTGCTGCTAAGGGGACTTCAAAGGGGTTCTGCTTCTTTCATTACACCTGCAGCCTATTCACCCTGCTAACTTGTGGCCCCAGCACAACTAACAGAAACCTACAGCAAAAAGAGCTCAGGGAAGTGCCAACCTGTTTGTGTTTGGAGCTCTTCTCCATGCAGGCAACAAAACAGGGAAAGGCAACTCTGTTTAATGGCAGGGAAAAAAGACATGCACAGAAAACCAAAAGTAAAAGCTACTTTAAAGCTTGAGTTTTGTTTTTGAGGATCACTAAAGCAGCAAAAAAACTGTAGGTAGGTTAATCCTGGCCTGATTTGCACATTGTTCTGTATCACTGAAACTTTGGGTGCTAATTTTGGCACTGCACCAGCAACGCTGCTGATACATTTGGGTATCTCATCTCACCAACTGCCTAATGCTCTTGCATTAGAAATTGACTGTTTGTTTTTAACCAAGGCATGATCTTGCGAGCAGGATGCTGAAATCTTAATGGGGGGGAACAGTTGTTATTTTGTTGTTGCTTTAAAGAGTTTGCTTTAAGGGTATGATATGTCCTGCAAGGCATAGCATAAAGGCATCAGAAGCAGTTGCTGGTTTAATAGACTTTGGTTGGACCTCCTGTCAGGACCTCCTGATCAAAGAACATTAGTACATTTTGGGATGGCCCTTAGAAGGCCCTTAACATGGTCGTTACCAAGAAATATTTGTCCCAGTCTTTCTTCTTTGTAAAAGAGATGTATTTTGGAACTCAAGCAGTAATGCCTGCTTGGGCATTCATAGACATCTGATATCTTTTTCATAAGGCATTGCAGAGTCAGTGGGAGCAGAATCTATGAAAGCCTGTATCTTTCAATCTGGTAAGGAGCTACATGGCTTGTCTTCTACCAGCTTGCTCACTGAGAGTAACTATTTGTATTGTGGGAACTATAGTACAGAATCAGAAATCCAGCCCAGGACACACAAGGCATGAGTTTAAGCTCCAGTTCTACCTAATGAAAATTAGTCCTGGGGCTGATGCTGAAAGCAGGGATTATACTATTTCTTCCCTATTTTATCTATCAAGCTTGAAAACGTTTCAGGGCACGTACAGTTGTACTGCGCATTAGTGTGCACCAAACCTTGTCAGAGTAAAAACCACAGCTGCGGTAGGAACAGCCAGCTTGAGCAGTCACTGCAGTCAGTCTTTCTGAAGACTGACACAAGGCACGTTAAGAAGTCAACATATAGAATCACAAGGACCTACCTGTCCAACCGTCCTCCCAGAACCATTGCTACCAGAAGCCACTAAACCATATCTCATAGCTCCTCATCCAGACACCTCTTGAACACTGCCAGGGACAGCAACTCCACCACCTCCCTGGGCAGGCCATTTCCAGTGCCTGCTATGTATACATTTAGCATCTGGAAGCAAAGGAAAATGGAACAAGAAAATAGAGCAGCAAAGTTCCAGGCTGCAGTGAGCAATGATCTACTCAAACACAACAGCGGGCACAGAAGTAAAGGAAAGAAGCTGCTTACCTTCTGAAAGCCTGTAAGGTTCTCAGGTAGGTAGGGATCTCCAACAAGATACCCTTATTTCTTTTGCCAACCCTTAAATAAAGTCTGGAAAGGAATGGATCCTGGCTCCTCCTGTTCCAGTCAATCAGGTGCCTTGCAGGCACCTGAACTCCCCTGGGTTGGCCCTGCCTTCCCACCAGGTGCTCAGTCACTGGTTCAAGCTGTGTGTTAGCATTTCCACCACAGCACCTAAGGGTGAAATTACATATAGATGTCAGAGGGCTTTTAAGATTGCATGCGAAATAAAGCAGGAGTGGTATCTGTGAATCCTAATTTCCAGGAAATTTAGATAGACATATGGACACAAAAATCTAGCAGTAGTGGTGCTGGAAATAAAATGCCACTAATTTAAAATACCTTTTTAATCACATAGTCGGCCTTCCTATGTGAACACAAAGGCTTCTGAAAGGGGAGATTTAGTTTCCCATAATAGTAATTTTTCTTTTGCTATTAACTGCTCTTTTTATCCTTCTCCACTTCTGGACTAAATGAGTGATGTGGAGACACATGACTGGCTTGGTGAAATCAGCCACTTAGCAACACTAAGACCAGATGCCCATGCAATAGAATGCCAAAGGAAAGTGCTGGCATCCTCCATGGCTTGGAAAAATGTCTGAGTCTAATGATTCCATGGCAACCTCCTCTGCGGAAGTTTCAGGACTATAATCATGGCCCATGGAGAACTGCACCTAGCAGGAAACCCTCAGGTTGCAAGTCTGTGCTCTGCTGGCTTTAGTCCAGTTACTTTGGTGAAAGCATTGGGGTCTTTTTGCACGTGTATCTGCAAAACAAAAAACACACCCCAAACCACTGTTTTTCTGTTCACTCCTTTTCACTAATGGGGTGAATTAGACCAAAGCAAAATAATATTTAAAAGCACCAGCGCTTCTGCTGTCAGACTGGTGACAACAAAGCAGTTGTACCACCTGGTTGGTGCCAGTTTCATATTTTGTCACTTTGAGGTTTTCACTGTTTACTCCGTACCACAACTCGCTTCATGTAGTAGCTCAGCGGCTTAATGTAATTGCTTAATATGAGCCGCTTACACAAACAGGAAAGGTAAACTTTCAGCCTTTCCCTCTCAGAGGGTTGAAACTGTAACTAAACTGAATCCACATTTTCAAAGCGGAAAGGAAATACAAAAGCTCAAAGGATATTTTGCTTCTAAAGTCTTAGCATTTAAGCCAATTTCTTGAGCCTTGGTGGTTGAGAAATGGTTTGTGAATATTGGGTGACAAAACTCTAGCATTAAGGGAAATTAACACATGGCTAAAAGATCCAGTTAACCCTTCTGTATGCAGGTTTTGGTTATCTCCATAGAGTGAAGCCGCTTACGGCTCTGAATAACCAACTATTTGATAGTGACCTTTGCCAGTGATGCCCTGCCATAATCCACCTGGAAAGACACAGCTCATGTCTTATCGCAGAAACTTTATATCAGTGTCATTTTCCTGCACATCTTGATCAAAGATCAAAGGCAACAGTGTGACTCCCCCCTTCACATTCATGCTAGGCTATGGGAAAAAAATTGGCTTTATGGCTCATGCACTTGGCTGGCACTGAAATCAGGCTGAATTTCTGAAGTCTGCATCAGGTTTCCTGCCTACCAGTAAGAAAATAACCCCAGAGAAATCCACGTAGGAAAATCTTCCCTGTATCACAACAGCCTGGTCAGAACTTGTGGCTCAACTTTGTCCCCCAAACAGGTGAAGATGGGCCACAAAACCATAGTTGGAAGCACCACAGGGGATTAAGGACTAAAGGGACAAGGCTGCAGGTGGCAGGAATCAGAGCTGGAAAAGAAGTGAAAGCGGCCACTGGATTCAGAGTTGCCTACTGAGAGAAGAAGATGCTCAATCCTGAGGGCCAGGCCTGCATACACAGAGAAAGCTGTGGAGAGGCACATTGCTGGGAGCTCAAACACCCGCCTGTCATTTACTAAACTGTGAGGAGAAATCTAAATTGCAGCTGAGAGCAGTTACAATGGCTGATTATAATACAGAGCAAAGTATTTCTAGCAACAAAGGCCCTAAGCATATTAATTCATTCTGCTACTTGCATTGTGTGTAATTCTTGCTTACACTTGCTGTCATGCAGTAGAGTTAAAATTTACAATCTTATTGATGTGAGAAGATATTTTTATATATACTACTTTGTTAGCCATTTTGCTTCCTAATAATTAATCAAATCCCCAAAGAAGTATCATGTTGGGGAGTGTGGATTTATTTGTGTTATTAAGCTATTCTAGCAGAGCGTTTCTGTGTGGTAACAGCTCTGTTACAATATGGCCCACTTGTTTTATGACAAGTTACAATTTTCTTGTAATGTTAGCTGCAATTCATCTCAATAATTATGCTAAATTAAGTACTCGTGCACATATAGAAATAAACATTAAATACATTAAAATAAAGTGAGAAACATAATTTAATCTCTCTCAAACTAAATAGAACTGGGATTGCTTAGCAGCCCTCAACTCACTCATCTCAGCTTGGCTGAAGAGCCCCACGACTCTTTGGTGTCTCTGGGGAGACAGTGGGTATGGGAAGGACTTTGTGTGTTCCAATTTCTTCCACTCTCCAGGAAAACTTCCTGCTTTAATGTGCTCAAGCCCTGCCCCTACCCAGGTCTGGCTGTACAGCCCCATGGTCCCTGTGGGCGGCTGTCCCAGAGCCTTGCTGTCTCCTAAAAATCTCCTTTGTTTTCAGGGCAGCCATGAGATAGGAGAGGCTCAGCCAGGGAGATGTGAAATCCAGAAGACAGTAAACACCATGGTCACGTCTCTGCTGAGTGAAGCTGTCCATGCTGCCTCTGTTCCTCAGTTGGGTGAGCCTGGGGAGAGTCCAGTGCTGTGGAAGGAGATATGGAGAACTCAGTGGCTGTCTGTTCGCCACACATGTCTCTCTTTTGTCCCCTATCAAGACAGTTGATTACAGAAGGAAGAAGATGCTGTGCTTACTTTCAGCCAGAAGAGGTCTAGGCAAATTCCTCTTGTGAGAAGGAACACAAGAAGGAAGTAGGAGGGACAGCATACTGTCTTGTTGTTTTGAAAAGCTGTTTAGTCATCAAAATAGGAACCACTTAAAGCCTAAAGGTATTTCTTGAATCCATTGTTAACTTCCTTATAAAAGGGTTGTGTGCTGCTATCTGCTTTTCTTGTCTTATTTTTTCTCTCTTTTCATCACTGTTGAAAATAATTGTATTAAAATAACACTTACAGGGAGCATTGTGTTCAGGATGGCACTTCTTTAAATATCCATCACAAAGGACACCTCTGCCGGGGAACAGCACCCCCAAACCATGCACAGTGTTGAGCACAGCTCTATCTTCACCCTTGGAGAAGGAAAGTTATAATGGAAAGGCACAAGAGACCCTCACCTATGGCAGGTCTGCTGTGAGACATTGTAATAAACAGCATGTTGTGGGGGTTTTTTTTCTCACTCTTTTGAAAAGAGGTTTCCCTAGAAACCATTTGTCTGGTAAATAAAGTCACTGTTCATAGGCAGATTTGCCTAATACTGTTGAAAATGCTTTAGTGGCCTTAAAAAATAATGACAGGTTATGTGCCTCTGGTTGTCGCTATGGAATGGAAACAGTGGCCTAAGGAAAATAAGACAAACACCACCAGAAAAGCAAAATGCCTGGAGATTTTCCCAAGATCTCTTGCTTCACGTAGGTTTCCATCATCAGAATTATGCAGTGGGCCAGAAGCACTCCTGGTCCCAGAATTAGCTACAGCCACAGTGCCATGTAGTGCTATTGACTACAAGGCCACAAGTCAGGGCAAAGCTGCATAGTCTCATAGCTGCAATGGAAACTACACAACTGTGCCAAGAGCCACAGAAGACAGTGGAGCAATGCATAACATGATACCTTTGCTACAATGCAACATGTTCTTCTATCTGTAAAAATAAGCTGTTTGAGACTACTCCAACTTGTGAGTCTGAGATCTGGATGGTTTACCTGCTTTACTCATCATCACCTACCAGAAAAAGACAAGCAGATGTGTTCAGCATCTTAGGATCATCCTTCTTTGCAAGATTTTTGCTATAAACCTAGTTGCCTAGGAAAACCTATGTAATCATTCTTGACTAGTCAGTAGACTAGCCTTTTTACACAACATCTTTATCTACAATGAGAAGTAGTTATTAACCAAGTAAGATGGGCGTATGAACATAAGAACAGAGCATATTAAATATATCAGGTCAGGTGACCAGTGTGTACAGTACTCCTCTGTGTGTCCCATAGACACGGAGTTATTTGCTGTTTTTTTGCTATTTGCCCATATATGGGGTGATGCTGAAAAGTTTACTTAAAAACCCAGCTTTGCAGGCAATGAGCATGTATCTTGATATGCAAAGTGTCCATTTCATAACATAGATTGAAGAAGACTCTTAAAAGCATCACGTCTCGACAACAATCTACCACTACCAAGACCACCTTAAAACACATCCCTTTTAACACCAAATCTATGATGGAAGAGCTACTAATCCAAATCATAGAATATAAGACAATGGCTTAAAAAGTATGTATTTTCTCCTCAGACCATTCTTGCATACAGGGATACTTTGCAAGGACAGTACTGCAGTGATCCTGTCCCTTTTCTTCTGATGAAAATTCCCAACCAGCTCAATTAGTATCAGAAAGATACAACTCAAAATGGGAAGGTATTTTGAAGGGACAAACTTGCGCTTGTAGCCAGGTTTGGTCATAATGCACCAAAAGAGCTGTGCACACATATGTTTGCCTACCTTGTTCAGTTGCTTTGAGCACAAGGTTGAGACTAATCCAATGTATACCCAGAGCTAAATCCTACTAACGTCCATTTTCCATCACTGACACTCAGACACTGTAGGTAAATGAGAATTTTGATTGATACTGATTGAGACAATGGCTTAATGTATTGTATTTGTTTATTCCACCCACCTTTCTCACCCTTTTTGGCAGTTTACTAAGGTAAAGGCATCATTTTAATTAAAGGTGAATAAGGCAGAATGGATTCCTGCAGGCTATTATACAATGTATGATACAAAGAAGCAAGTGAACAAGCATACTACGCACCTTGTCTGTGACTGCCATGCTCAGCCATACAGAGCAGATGAACAGACTGCCTTCTCCATGTCTGTTTTCCACAGCATCTCCACTTTCTCTGTAGGTCAGTATCACCCTTCCCAGGATGGGTGATAAACTTGGGGAAAATTCATTAACATAAGTCCAATTGAAAGAAACGTCTGCACTGGGTAGGAGTTGGGTGGTGAGCTGGCACCAGCTGGGACCCACCAGCTGTCTGAGAGCACAACCCAGCCTTGGCCAGCTGTGTGAAAGGAGAACATGTGGCACTTGCAGGTCAACAGATCATGTCACTGCTCTTCATCCCTTTGAAGCACGGGTTCACCTACAAATACTACCTGTGCAGATGGTTTTGCCCCTGCCAAATGACAATTATTTTGCTCTCTCAGGTTGTGAGAACAGCATCCAGAGATGCTGTTAAGACGAGCAATAACTTTTCAAGGCTGCTCTACAAGTAATAACAAAATTAGTTATAAATATCTCATTGTCTTAGAGCAAGTTGTTAAGTAATTTCAGGCTCTGAATTTCATTTTGATGATTAACTATTCACCACTGGTGCATCCTATTCAGGAATTTCAAACTAAGTCCTCAGATCACTCATTTTTATTTACTGTGTTGGATTAATTTGTTTTCCAAACTGAATTTGGCTGAAAACTGAAGCCACCTTCACCTTACAGGTGTTCAGGATACAGGAGTTCTGAAAAGCTTTGAATCAGTTGTGATTAGATTTGTGGTACACCAGATTATTTGCTGTCAATATTAATTAAATAAACTGAGAGAGACTGAATTTAAGAAATCATTATCTTTCACAATATTCAGTTAGAATCAATGCTGTCCTGAAGTACTCCATGCTTTACAAATGCGGCTTCGTTATCTGAAATTATTTCAGTACCCAGAAATCCATATTTCCTTCAAAAGTTTAGAATGTGTTTCAAATGCAAATCCAAGTAAACAAAACTATTAGGTCTGAGCCTTTGCTGATGAGGCAGTTGTGAATTATTCTGATCTTCAGAGGCCGTGTGCAATCTCTCTCCAAACAATAAAAGGCATATTGAGCTGCACACCAGCGGCTAAACCACCATATAATGCTATGCTTCACCAATCCTAAATACAGTAATTTGATTATTTCCAATGTATTTGGAACTGGTGATTGCTCAGTGCAAATGAGATACTGAAGTTTACTATTTTTGATGCAATTTACTCATTTCTTCAAGCTTTGCTCAATTATTTTCATTCTCAGTGCTTGTTGATGCACATTGTAATGAAACGCCAAAAATGGGTGTCCAAATGCTTTTTCAAATACTGTAATTAACCCTACATTCACATCAAATGCACTTGGTGTGCCATCTGTTACAACACACATAGCATTTGATGTATTTCAGATGACCACTTGCACTATTGCTTCAGAGGCATCTTCACCCTTTGTTGTCCTCAGAAGCAGTTTTAGCAACTTCACTAATTAATTCTTCCTTTAGTTCAGTGCAATGTCTAGATCTAGTTTTGGTCTAGTCAGATGGAAGACAACTCATATATATTTGACATATATTTGACTTAAAGACCTTGCATGTATTTTTTTTAATTTTATTTCTTTTTTTAATGTAATTGCTGTCAGTAATGTTGTATCTATCTCTAGACCTCAGAACTCCTCATAGAAGAGGTACAATTGTTTCTTCCACAGGCAGCCATACAGCATGTAATACGGAGATTCCCAAAAGGCTGGTGGCAAAGTTGCCTGAGTCTCAGTTATGCTCAATGGGACACCTTACACCCCACAAACTCTGCAGCTCATCATGGAGGATCTGCAGCAATGAGCTAAAGATCTGTCCTTGTGATCTTCTCTGAAAAGCCCTACTTGAAGTCCAGAGTAGCTTCTGTGATGTAAAAGCCAGTCTGAATGTACGCTGCCATAAAGTGCAGGTAGAATTTAACTCCTGCTGATTCTTGCAGGGACCAAGAAGGGACTGAAGACAGTCCGGTATCAAAATCAATACTGAGGATGTACAAGGCAGCTATGTTAGGGCAGAATAGAGATTTGTAAATGATTTTGGTGACTTTAAAACTATCTTCAGAAGGGAGGAAGGAGGGAGATTTTTCTTTAGACTAATTCTTAAAGGTGAGAATTTCGGCAGCTACAGAAGAAGGTCTTGTTAAATTCCCACAGTTCCAACTAATGAGCGAGAGTTAAAGAGGATAATGACTGCTTAGCCAACCTCTCGTGCAGAGCTCACTTTCCTGCTAGGCTAACTCACAACAGCAAGGCACCAAGAAAGGTGCTGCCGTGGGGACAGTTACAATAGAGCCATGTGATTCCTACAACCAATTTACTCTGTGGGAAAATCCCAATCCCGTAACTACTATTCTTTCCTGGAGCCTTGTTTTACTTTTCTTTGCCACAGCAGGGGTAAATTTACCCTCTCTATTACTTTGCTGAAGCTCTGCCTCTGAAAACCAGGAGAATGTGGCTGTGGAAGGGGAAATGGATGCTATCACTCCATCACACAGAAAGGTTCCCTTACTGATTGAATTATATTTTCTTCTTTCTTCAATTTAATTTCCACAGTGATGCACGTATAGGCTGACTCCTGGAGATGTTTAAGAGAGCAGATAAACTGATTCAGCCGAGCAAATGCAGGGGCTGTGCAAACAGCTTATTTGGGTCAAACTTTATTTGTATTTTCTTTCACTGAAACAAAAAGAAATTCACCCGGATGGAAACATTCCTTCCAGCTCATAAAGAAACACCTTGGGTGCACCTGAAAGGAGTGTTGGATTCACAAAAGTGAAAGAAATAATGACTCTCAGTCTTTCTGGCCACCTACTTGCAGGAGACACATTTATCCCATCTCAAAAGAGGACCTTACTCACTAGGGTTGGGTACCACACTCCTCTGTTGTTTAATGAATGCTGTATGCACAGCAGAATGGCTCTGTAGCTGTAACCCAGTGCTTAAGCCAGTCCTGGGAAATGAGTGAGCGGCTACAGTCTTCATAGTGATGTAGGTAAAGTGGAAACATCAATAAGGGGCATTGTAATAGAATTGGAGGACATTTACTGGTATCTAACAATATTTCACAGTGTCCCAGATCAACCTGGCATTCATTTTACTCTAGTTCCAGTCATAAGGATGGACAGCCCTACCCTTGATTGCCAATCCTTCTGTACCTTAGAACATTTTTTAATCTTTTATTCACATTTCTGAGCTAATAAAGAGTGCCATTACTGGTGAGCACTACAGGTGCACAGATTACTTTGTACCTCCAGACAGTACTGTAAAAGGATCACAATTCCAGGGCAAAAATGGCTCTTGCCTCCAGGCATCCTGATGGTGAACAGTTTGAGCTGTGCAGGTTCTCCAGTGGTTCACTTACTGACTGCACAATTACTCAGGACTTTCCTATGTTATGTTCAAGACTCTCCTACAGAGTGGGGTGAATATCTTCAGCACCCTCTGTCAGGTGGACTCAGGCTTCTCCGAGGTACTCAGCAAGATATATCCACATAGCTATAGAATTAGACAGGATATAGAAATACATATGTATAATGACTTCATCATGAATAATACCTTCAGTGCTTGAGAGGTGTATTCGAATATCTAAATTTTATTTTTCAAAAGACTTCAATTACCGTGGTACAGAATATGGGATAGATGCAAAATATACTAATGCTTTTAGCTGAAGACAAAAGTGGCTTATAAAAAAAAACGTGGCAGGAAACATTGACAACCATGCAATTTGAGCATTGTACAGGAATGCTTGCAACAGCAGTATAATTGTTTTTCTAGTTTTTGTTTGGTCTCCATGCTGGCTTGCAGAATTAATCTCCATATGACTTTTTTTCTGAATTCAAATAAATAAAAGGAAAAAAAAAAAATGAAAAAACAAGGCTTTAGACATACTCACTGATTTTACTCGTTTCTTTGTCTAAATTGTGAGAGGAGGATGGGCTACAGGAATATGTAATACACTGAAAGTTGATCCAAAGCTGTTTTGCTACAACTTGGTGGTACGGGAAAGAATGGCACCGTTTCCTGGTTAGGAAAGTATAATGACAACCAGATTAGAAGAAAACATTTTTTTTCCCCCACCAAATTGCCCAAATATGCTATCATTTTCATTGTGATAAAGAGAGAAAGACCTTTCTTTGTTTAATCCACAGCAACTGAAATCAAGAGAAAACGTAACATCACAGAATCATCAAGGTTGGAAAAGACCTCCAAGATCATCCAGTCCAGCTGTCCAGCTACCATCAGTATTTCCCCATTAAACCATGTCCTTTACCATAGCATCTAATTGCTTCTTGAACACCTCCAGGGATGGTGACTCCACTCATCTCATGTAGTTTATTACAGAGGTAAGTGCATTTATACCCTTAGGCACATCTTGCATTCCATTTCTTCATCTCCACCTTATCCAACAAGTTAGTGAATGGCTGGCAGTATCTATGTGAATATTCCTCAGTATCAGAGGAATCAAGCCTTAATCAAGCCCCACATATTTATCTCCAAACTTTACAACTTACATAACCAGCAAGTGATATTTTTAACACCAATCATTTACTTCCCTTTACACTTTCTCTGAACTTTACTGGCAAATCTTAATTAATTTTTCTTAAAAGCAGAAAACTTACAGGCAATTAAAATAGCATTCCTTTGGAGAAAAATTATGACTGCAAAAGTTCTCTAGAACATCAGTTCAACGGATGTAAAGCTGTCCTACATGTGGCCACTTACTTTTGCTGGCTGCCCCTCTATCACACTCTTAGGAATGGAGATAGAAATCAGGGATGAATTTCCAAGATGTCTTTGCTTACAGGAAACAAGAGAATTTCATTATTAGGTCTTGACTTCTGGCTGCTTTTTGTGTTCATGTGGAACTGTGTGGCAGTGGAGAGTTCCAAATGAACAAAGAATAAACTAGAATTATTTTGTTATCTACTGTATTTTGTACCATTAAATTGAAAGGGGGGAGGGCACTAACATACTTTGAACTAAATTCAAATTGACTTCTAAAAAAGAACTCAAAACTAAAGTATCAGAATAGTTTTCCCCCAAACCTTCACACCCTAAACTTGTCTTTCTCTCTTTTGACTCCGTTTAATTAATTTGAGGGAAGTTTGCAGATAGCTTTGGTTGCTTCCTACCTGAATTTTGATGACCATGAATAATAGGACATTGGAAGGGTCTCTCCTGAAGATTCTGAAGATGCTCTGTGGATTCAATACGGTTTGTTATTATTTGTGCTTTGTTGGGTGTTTTGTTTGTTTTGTTTTTGCTTAGACCATTGCTTGCTTTTAAAAAGGAACTCTTCCACTGGAGATATTCTCAATTCAATGAGTAAATAAATCAACTGTAAAAACATTTCTTAAATATGAGTCATTATACACAGGCAGCTGCCAGTGTGAGAGTTTGTTGCTGTCAATTAGGATGCAGGGACTGCTCCTCACCATCTGAATACACGAAGCTCGCAAGCTTAACATGAGCCAACTTCGATTAAATATTTTACAACTTTCAGAATGATGACATTTGGGCTAAAAAACCACTCAGTTAGCCAGATTTTAATAGAATTCACCTTGCCATACTTACAAATGCCCATCACAAAGACAGACAATCAACATTGTTACATTTTTTCCTTTAAATTTGGATGGCTGAACAGTTTTAGGAGCTATTTCTGAACAGTGTTGAACTTCTTTTCCTGTCTGAACACAGCTCTGGTGAGATGCTGTGCCACTCCCAAGCAGAGATGCAAATAATTGCAAGCATATCCAGAATATTCAACATTTCTTAAAGCAATAAGCTGAAATTCATCAGGAAAACCATGATTACACAGTTCTCTTATGCCCTTCAAATCAAAATGATCATACATCAGTAAAAGACTGATTCTTTGTCAATCCTTTTTGTAAATGCCCCCTTGTTTTCCACCCTGTTTTGTTTTTTTTTTTCCTTTCCCAGATGGAAATTCTGGTCTTAGATTTCGGATATTTGTTGATACACGCTATTGCCCTGTATATGGTGGATTGACTGGGATTGACCGTGCTTCTCTTTTACCTGAGATCATTTGTCTAAACACTGCATCATCTTCATACTGAAGAACAGATTGGCAGGTGGCCAGAAAACAGGGAAATGTTGAGTAGATGTAAATGTAGACCCAGTGAATCCGAAGCTAAAAGTAATCAAAGGTTTGCATACGGGGGTGAGCAAATATATCTCATAGTAAAGCAGTATGTGTAATGTCCTGCCAATCAGGTGACTTGGAAATCCTGGAAATCAAGCACGTGCCATGCTGCGTGCAAATGGTCAGTGGACTGTACACTTCTGCCCCTGCACCATAAAGACCCCTTCATTGCTGATAAACAGAGAATGTGAAGCTTAATGAAGTAGATGCTGCAAGCTGACAGGACTGTTGGAAAGGGATAGAGAGAAACCAGAGCAATCATAGGCAGAATTGGCAGAAGAGGTGGCTGGCTATTAGGCAGAGGGAAATAGAGTGTAGCTGAGCATTCACTGTGGCCAGCTGGTGAGAACAGAAAGAGAGCACAAGAAAGTAGTAAAAATCAAAAGCTCAGACAGGACAGAGTGTATTGGAGAAACCCAAGTAACTCTTAAAGAAATAAACATTTAGAATTAAAAACAAAGAAACAGAAAAACAAAAGGGAACTAAACCTGCCAATACTGTGTGTTATCACTAAGATGGTGAGAGAAAGAGACTCCTATGGCCTCCACAAAGTGTAACTATGGCTTCTGTAGGAACAAAGGAGAGACATGAAACACGAGGAAAACAATATCTGTTTACAGAAGATCTCTGGGCCTGAATTCTTTCTGTTGTGCTTTTTATTATCAGTTACATAAAGTGAATTTAAGATTCTGCTGAACAAATAGCAAAGCACTTCACCATTAACTGCCATGCATTTAAGAAATTATTGCATTTTCCTTTTCAATTGAAAGTTCCAGTCCTTCCTTCCAAGACATTTTTCTTCCTAGAAAGCCCCGCAGTCTGCTAACAAAAATCATTAAAAATAACATAATTTAAAACTTGGTATTTTTCTGCGATTCAGTGCCCTGCTGAAGCCTTGCTTGGTGCAGGATTAGAAAACCTCAGACCGATAAATTTGTTGGAGGAAATTGTTGGAAGAGAAAATGAGTTCTTTGGGAGAGATGTTCTCTTGGCTCGTGGGATTTAACTATTTAACTTTATAAAAACACACCTCTTGCTGATTCATATTGTTTCACTGAAGGAATCCACATGCTCTTATTTTGCTTTTTACCGATCTGAAGAGATGGTGCGGCAGCGCGTGTGTGTATGCATGAAACAAAATGGATTATGAATTTGAAAATTGCCAATTATGTTGCATCACACAGCTCAGAGCACTGGCACAATGATGAACCACAATCCAGATTTTTCAGCTTAAATGGCTTTACATTCAAGCAAGCAAATTAACCATAAAATAAAGGAGGGGGGGTGTGGGGGGTACAAAATATCCCAAGAAAGAATAAACTGCAGATAATAAGCACCAATCTGGTGTTGAATGCAGCCCAAGATACCAATTGTTTTAAGTCACGACAAAGACAGCTGAATGCTCATCTTGTGGATATAGAGCATGGATGATTGCTTGCCATGAGTATCTTCTCTCACAAATAACAGTTTTTTCGCTCTTAATTTTCTGCTAAATTGGAAGCTAACTGCTTCCCACATTGTCGTCGGAGCACCTGCAGCTGTGCTGGATTTCTGCGCACCATTTCTTTTAGGTAAAACAGCACTCCACTTCCTTGAGCTCATCATTATGTTTATGTCTTCCTTTCATTGCACTGCCGCACTAATGATTCAGGCAGGCTGGTCAGTCATTAAGTGACAAGCAAATGATACCATATGCAACGTGTGACTAATCGGTCTGAACAAATGAAATCACAGACTTGCTTTTCCCATCATTCATTTCACAAACAGTAGCAATGTGGTGCACAGCAGGTAGTTCAGTTAAAACCAGCCTTGTAAAACAAATTTCCTGCAGCCGTTTAAGTGTGCTGTGATAGATTCAATACTTTAGCATGTAGATGATGCCCAGGGGAACTAAGGATGGTTTGGGCAAAGAGAAGTAGGGAGGAGGAGAAATGCTCGGTACATACATTACAGTAATTAAAGGTTTAGTTGTCTTATTGGTTTGGGCATTTTGTTTGTATGGATCACAGAAAAAACTGCAGGATTACCAACCCCAAAACATACATAACATACACAGAGCTTATCAAGAGAGAATTCACAGCACGTTAAATAAAGTTCCCTTAAGATGCATATTTAGATGCAGATCTAAGCAGACCCACTAGTTATAGTGGGAAGGTAGCGTGACATTTGTGTTTGCCAAGAAAGGACTGTCACATAGCTCCAGAGAAGTTATATTTTGTTTTTCTTACTGAAACACCACCTACAATCCTGCTTTCCCCAGTTTAAGACCTGCGGTGTTATATTCATACAGACAAACAAGTGCCCTGTGGTCAAACCTGCCACAGAGCTCCTAATAAGTATCCAAAGGACAGATCAGATAAAAACCTAATGTGGTACTTAAAATAAATAAATAAGATAAATAAAATAAAATAAATACTAACAGGAAAACAGTAAGAAAAGACAGAATTGGTCAAGGAAAAAAAAATAGCCCAATATTTTCCCAGTATTTTCCTCTTTTATAGGACCCAAAGTGGATGAGGGTATCGTGACAGATCAAATTCGTGATGCTTCCTTCTAAAACTCTCCTGCTTCCAAGGCATTTTTAGTTCAGGGACTCTGGGGGCACTGTTAAATATGTTAAATGCTGTTTCAATGCATTTAACATAATCAGTTTCACTCTCATGTGCTTGCATGGGATGGTGATAACAAACAAGCAGTCAAAGACATCAGTAGGATCTGAAGTGGAAGATCAACAACGCATTTAGAGTACGGAGAGCAACTGGTTTTCCCAGTTCAGATAATTCATATTTGGAATGATTTAACAAGGACTGTGGAGGACTGCACTGGGGGACTGATGTAAGACAAATCTGACATAAAAAAAGCCCAGCCATTACTTGTTTTTGTTGTATATTTATTTTTCTTTTAACACAGTTGGGAGATACATGATTGTTAGCCTTCCACGTGAATTTAAAACACTATGCCAACAATGACATACATTATCGCATGCCTAAGAGTACCCAAGACCTTTGTTTACACTGTATCATGGCTACTGGGTTATAACAACATGCATAGCACCAATGTGAGCTAAAGACCTACTGGTTTGATCCTGTTCACTAACATCACTCCAGCACTACATTTTCCACAAGGTACCTTAATAGCGCTTACTCGCCAGTTTGCAAAGATGCCTTTTAGGAATCAAATATTTTTGAAACAGCTTTTTTTGTTTGCTTGTTTGTTCATGTTTGTTTGTTTGTTTGTTTTTCCCCCAGGGACACCATTTGTTGTTTAAATCACTGCAATAGTGAGAAATAAATACATTGCCTACCCCTACTGCATCTTCATCCTTACCATGCCATAATCCAGAAGTCCCTTTCACAGCATGTCTCACTCAGATTTTTTTTTGTCTTCAGAGAAAATAAAGGCATTCATATCCCAATTACATATGTAGGATTTCACAAGGAGCCACATACCATCCAATATAGCTCACTGCTTAGCTAAATATACATTTATCTAGGCATTTATTGTTACCTACTCCAGGACACTTTTCCATATCCTGCAGCTTTGAAGAGTCTTTTAAATCATGTGTAAGTATAGCTAAAGAACAGTGAATGATAAAGTGTGGGACAACACAAAGCATAAATGAAAAAATCTTTCCTAGTTATTGCAGACTGTAAACCAATGCTCACATATTTCCTAGTGACTTGTTTCTTTCTCTCCTTTCCTTTAAATACTGCCATTAAAATAAATAAATAAATAGATAAAAGAATAACAAAGGAAGACACCCCCTGTGGCTTTCTGTCAGATACTCTTATTTGTATATGGGGTTTTTTGAGGTTTAATTACTCCCTTTGTTGTTTTTTCCCTCTCCATTACAGAACAAGTCTCCAGATTGTTCCATGATCTTTGTATCTATGCAGATTAGATTTGGAAATTAAGGCAACTTGCATCAGCTACATAATTAAGTGCATAAAGAAGTCTACCACGTTTTTGTTTTACTCTTACTAACAAACACATAAAATTGGATACATTTGGGGGTTTTTAGGGTTCAAATAAATATTTTCTGGGAAAGCCCTACCAAAATTCCTTTGTGTTGGTAAATAATAAATTGCAGTTTTAAAAGTAAAGCCTTCAACCTTTCCTGTCTCACCCCTCATGCCCGTTTGGCATCGTTCCTTCTGCCCTTCTACCTACTTCAATAAGATATGTAACTGTCGCTGCATATTACTTATGACGGCCTTTGTCAGAGTAGTTATGAAGCCTGCAGCACACACAGAGGTTTTTGGGAGGTTTGGACACAGATCTACTATTGCACACTTTGTTATAAAGTTACCAGAGGCCTAATTCTAAAAATAAGCGAGAGTGGGAAAAGCCATGGGTTGATGTGCTTCTCCTACTTCATGCTCTCTTTCTACATGAGGCGGCTTAAGGGTGAAAATTAGCTTGGCTGACTTAAGAAAGACCTTTCTGCTACGGTTAATTTCACAGAATCACAGAATCACAGAATTGTAGGGGTAGGAAGGGACCTCTAGAAATCATCGAGTTTAACCCCCTTGCCAAAGCATGTTCCCTACACCACGTTGCACAGTTAGGCGTCCAGTCGGGTCTTGAATATCTACACAGGAGACTCCACCACCTCCCTGGGCAGCCTGTTCCAGTGCTCCATCACCCTCACTGTAAAGAAGTTCTTCCTCATATTCGTGCGGAACTTCCTATGCTGTAGTTTCATCCCATTACCCCTAGTCCTGTCCTCACACATCACTGAAAAGAGACCAGCCTCGCCACTATGGCCCCCACACCTCAGGTATTTATAAACCTGGATCAAATCCCCTCTCAGCCTTCTTTTCTCAAGGCTAAACAGACCCAGTTTGCTTAGTCTCTCCAGTTCGCCTAGTCTCTCTTCCTTTCATCAGGAAGGTTGTCTTCCATCTCATTCAGCCAGCCAGAAATATGTTGAATGAAATGGTGTCTTCCTCAGGCCCAGGTACTTCACGGAAGAAACAACATAAAGGAAAAGCAGAAAAGCTCTGGCACTTATCCCATGCCAGGCCAAACATCACATTCATCACATTTCTAAACTACTAATGAAAAGCTCAGCACTGTGCCCAAGAGAGACACATTCTGGAGCTGCTCTTCTCCTCAAAAAGCATCATGGCGAAAGTGTGTGGTACTGCCACAGGGTGAAAGTGTGCGGTACCACCACAAGGATGATGAGAAGCTCTAGTGTTTCCCAAGTTCCTTGTGTAGCACTACATGAACTTGGAAAGGCCATTTAGAAACTGACAAAAATAAATGAATTCGTTAGTACAACCAAGTTCCTTTTCCATCCCTTATGTCATGTTTCAATATCCTTGGACCTTCTTCAGGACAACGGACAACTACTCCCCTTAAATTTCCCTCTTGTCAATATCTTACACCGCCAGAACTACACTTTACTCATCTGTTTTCTTCATTCAGCATGCCACCAGTAGTTCTTCAAATGCTCTCTGTATGCTGATGTCCTCTCCAGACTTGGGCTTCTCAAGACATTTTAGCCCAGTTTTCTAAAGAAAGAAAGATGATACTTTTCTTCAGCAAATTTGCTCTGGTGTGTTAAAAACAAATCACAGTACATTACAAGGAGCAGACGCTTGATTCTTTTATGCCTTGAAGACATAGCCAAGTTTATATACAGCAGTGAAATCTGGGTTTTCATACTGCAGTATCTGATTAAGAAAAATCAGATTTATCTACCAAAAACAGCGATAACCAAAGTATTGCTTCATCTTCCTACTAGTGGTGCCCAACATTTGCAGAGCAGCAGGTCAGATCCAAAAGTGTGTAACAGTATTGGTTCTGTATTAAATATAGAAAATAAATGAGAAGAAAATTTGCCTGGGCAAATTTTGTGGAAATGGGCAGAAGATACATTAAGCAAGGAAAATTCCCTTCAAAATTAGAAAAGACAGTAAAATATCTCTTTAGTTCCTTCTCTTTAGAAAATGTGCCATCCATGCTTTCTCCTCCCCTAAAAATGCCCTCTCTTTTTTTTCCCTCTCCTGACATCCTTTAATTAATGCTCTTTTTTTTTGTGACACTGCACACAATGTGTTGTGTGCAGGAGTGGATGCCGACCCCTGCTGAGCAATCAGGACCCCCACAGCGCACAAACAAAAAGCCCCAGCATCTAACCATGCTGGCTTCTATGAATAGATGCCCTTTCTTTATTAAGATAAGAGATGTGCAAGTGCCCGTGCGCTGAATTAGGAGAGATACACATCTCAGCATAAACTTAGCATAACTCAGGGCAGTTTCAGAAAGTGACAGACTTTGACCCTAAAAGTGGTTTGGGGCATGCAGTATCTGAGGTGTTTCTCAAGGAGGGCTACCATTACCCCTAAACAAATGAATGGAGAGCACCAGAAAAGTGTTGAGGCTGCTACAGTACTGCTGCTAAGGAGGCATTCAACCTGTCTGGTGTGCCCTGCAGGGTGGTCTGGCACCAATCACAGGAAATCCAAAATCTCAGAGGCAACAGACTCATGGACATGGAGACAAGGGAAGAGGCTGAGCTTTTACCTTTCTGCAGTGAATAAGTAAAATCTGAGAGGCATTAGAATACAAACATATCACCCAAGTCAACGAGTTGGCCTGCAAAGTAGCTCACCTACACAAGTTTGTATTCATGTTTAGTACTTAAAATAACACAGTATTAAATTTCAGATAGCACCTAATGCATTAAGCTCCTCCTGACATTACAGCTGATGCAGCAAGCACAGCATGCCATTCAAATAATGCCTTCTCAGGTTTATGTCAGCTTAGCCCTTCTCATACCTGGCACACTGATGGGGGGCAGGTCACTGAGACCCAATGATGCAGCCTGAGGCATGAAATGACACTTAGCTGCTTGTGGCACAATGGAGCAGGGTCTGTAAAACCTTGAATAAGTATAATGAAAATTGTTAAATACTCTCCATTTCAATTGTGTAAGCCTGTCAGTTTCAGGAGGATTATATGGAAGTTAAACTGAAAAACAAAATGATCTAGCACTGCTGTATTCAGTCAGGTTACATTGCAAACATTCATAAGGATGCATGGTGCTGACTGGAGCACAAGTTCTTGGACTAGCTCTCCTATAAGTAAGGAAACACTTATTGCCTTAACAAAAGTTTTAGCAACTATGGGCCAAGCATTCTGACAAGCACATGGCAGAAATGCCATCAGAGGAATGCAGCAGACTCTGCATCTCTCCCCACTGAGCCCACATGCTCAGTGCAGCTGAAAGCCGACTGGTGGCAAAGATGCTGGACTGAGGCTCAGGATGTACAGGATCAATTCCTAATTGTTCTACACTGGCTGCCCTCTTGGCAACCTCCTTTCCACAGGACTTTGTGTACCTTGGGCTGAATTTGCCACATAAACACAGAAAGAGCACAGAGTAGAGCCCCAGCTCCTCTTGCTTTTGCCCAGCACACAGCTAAGAGCTTACCAGGATGCAGAGTCTGGCTCCCTCTTGTGCTCTGTCCTTTTAATGAATTAATTTGGGAAATATGAAGCAATGGAATATGGTAAATGGTCTGTCAGTGTCTCTAGCACAGGATTAGGGCCCTCATGCGCACTGTGAACTTGAAACACTTCAGGTAAGCAACTCAACCTCCTGTTCATTTGGATAAGCATGCTTTTAGTTTGAAAATAATAAGAATAAGAAGAACTTGAATAGGAATGCTGAAAAGATTCTAACATTTCTAACATTTTTACAAAAGCCTTCCCTTTTTCACTGAGCTGCAGCTTACAACTGGTCAGCCTCAGGCACATTTGTACCACCTGGTAGCAAAGCCACTTCTTTGTAGAGACAGCTGCTTCAGAGGGTGCACCAGCAGCTCCCTGCCAGCATCCAGCTCAGGTATTTCTGAGGCAGAAGCCTGAATGGCAGGACATGGCATTTCTGGTGTTTTACAGAAGGTGTCATTGTTGCGCCGCTCCATTTGACAAACTCCTTCTGACTACTACAACACACAGCAAGACTCTTCAGAAAATAAGCCTTTCTCCTTCTCATTCAGACACAGACTGTCCCATGTTAAGCTCAAGATTAATTATTTCCTTCTGTAGGATTTATGTATACATATAGACAAACATTGCAGACTGTTTATTTCCTTGCAAAGAAGATTAATCAAGCATGTGTAATCTCACAAAATGTAACCTCACATTTTTGTAATAAAAGGAAATCTGCTTTAACCATAAGAAGCATGTTGGAGCCAGCATGACCCTCATTACAGGATATTTATTATCTGCCCTCTTTTGCCATGTCTGACCCACTGTGCTCAGCAGAGCTTTGATCACAACACAGGTGCAGAGAGTACAGAGGCTCATGAAAACAAACGTGGAACATCTTTAGCAGCTGCCAGGAACCTGGCCACCCCTATTCAGAGATATCACACCAGTTATAAAAGATACCCCCAATATCATTCCTCTCTGAAGAATGCCCTACTTTTTGCTCACAGTATGAGAGCAGGAAACACTGTTAATGCATGAAAATAACAAGAACCTAAAATAGCTACAGCAGTTGAAGAGGAAGGGTATAGGAAGCCAAATGCCTTTGTCTTACAGTGATGCTATATGCTCCTGTTTTAGTCATAATGCTGTAGAGTCATCTTTGCCATCACTGTTGCAGTAACAATATGAGGTGATACCTTTGTTCTAACACATATGCTTCAGACAAACTACGATTATGATGATGCCACTTCCCCAAATCAAGTTCTGCCATGGTCACTGACTTCACACATAAATCATTTCTTAACTCTGTGTGCTCAGAAAAACAATTGAGAAGCCAGGACAGGGGAATAAAGATAAAAGAACAAAGTGATGCATAGACTACCCTTCTTTGGAGAGAAATACATCATTTTACACCAACACTCCACTACTGAGTGGAGAAGGAGAAACGTCTGATCAAGTTGCCTGCCAGAACTAAGAATACTGTACTTGTTTATGCTTGAATCATGGAAACAGTAAACACTGCTCCACATGGTTTTCAGATGTGCAGCTTACATAGGATCTCTCAGGTACCAGAGGTGAGTGCCATTATCTTTTGGCAGTGCACCTCTGTTGTATGTTATGCTCTCCCTTATATGAGGAGTGAGTAATAAACAAAAAGAACCGTCCATTTTGGGGACTAATTTTGGCACGGTGAGAGCAGTTAAAATGTACTGCCAACTCCCAGCAAGGTGGGAACTTCAGCATCCAAAGTCCTCACCCAAACACAGAAGCCCCTAGATGGCACTGCAGGATTTTCTTCCGCTCGGCAGCACTGAGCGCTAATTGGAAATAGATGGGTTCCTCTTTTCGTTTCTTTTATTATACAACAGAGAGGGAAGAAAAGGTGAAAAGGAAAAGAAAAGCAAAAAAAACCATGCCCTACCCAAACAGCAGTTCACATTATTTCAGATCCTTTTCGTTTTACTACTTGAACTCAAGGCAGGAAACTTTATCTGATTCTTATCCAATTTACTCCAGGCAAGAAATGTCTTTTTATTGATTAAAAGCAAGTCCAAAATGCCTTTGTAGTGAACCACGTTTGCACTGCTATCAGCACTGTGTAATAGCAGTTCTGCCTCAGACTGGGGCCTTTCTGATACAATCAAATTGTATTGTCTTCTTTGGACAGACAAGATTTAGGGGCTCTGTGGATCCTTTCTTCTGGGAGACCTTAAAGCACTTAGCTTACACTCCTTAAGTGTGCTTCAGAAAAGATGCTGTAAGGTGGTCAAACGCTGGTCTCTGCACTGCAAAATATCCAGCAGAGAAATAGGACTGATGTTCAACTTCTTGTCCTCTGAGCTGCAATCTTTTCCAGACATAGAAAGCACGGAAGGAAGCAAAAGAGATGCATACAACCCAGTTACATATCTTAAATGACACTGGTGTTCTACTGGTATTCACCAGGTAGGAATGGGGAAACAATAGCATTTGGGCATCAGCCTCATGCACAGGGCTCACAAATGGTCAGTCTTGTGCCAGTAACAAGAGAGGATTCATTCTCTTTGCAGGGTGCACAAAGGGAAGGCTAGAAAAAGGCAGGAGGAAAGCACTATGATGAGAAACAAAGGAACATCAGCAGTAATGACTTGCTTAAAGTGCTGAAAGCAGGAACTAGATCGTGCCTTGCTGGCTTCACCAGCCATTAAACCTCCAGCATGAAAGGCAAGCTGTGCTAACACTGCCTTGCTCCAGCATGCCTACACAGTGGTTCCTATGACCTGCAATATTTCCACCAGGCACGAGCTGTCTTCATGCCCACCACAGGGCACTAAGGAGCTGAGGAGCAGAGCCACAGTGGGACTCCTCATCTCTCCCAGCTGCCCTCCGAGCTCCCTATGGGCATATCATTTATTTCAGAGGCTTTCATTACACTTTCAGATTTGGTTGAATGAGTCTCACGTACTAGAAAGTCAACAAGGGATAAGACAAGGCAAACAAATGAGACATTTTTTGTTTAGAAACTAGGTTTAAAATGCTTAGTCTTCTCCTTCAATTGTACAAGCAGCAAGTTCTCCCACAAGCACTGCATGTTACTCCAGATGTGACTGCTTCATAAAGGAGAATAAAGCTCAAAAGCAGGATTAAGTCTCACAGTTCCCTCTTCTGTCAGTCATCTGATGGTACAATCCTGTACACAAGACAGGAGATGATTTTCTAGGCCATTATCTGCCTTTCGGTCATGGTAAGCTTTTGCTTGCACCCAACTGGATATATTATAAACTACGAATACAAAAGTAACCTCTTTCAACAAAGGTATTCATAGAAGAAAACAAAACCATTGCACCATATACTAATGAAACCCAAATCAGTAAGATCCCATTGCTGTTTCAGCAGAACAAGAGACCCAGGGAGCGAAGTGTGGCAGGCCACTAAGAAAGACAGTGATGCTCAGCCCAGGACCATGTCTACAGAGAGCAGAAACAGGCCCCAGAAACAGGGGGCTCATTGTCTGCCAAGGAGCATTTCTTGAGCAACCCTCCACTGTGGGACATGGAAGTGAGCCTGGAGAAGAAGCAGTCATGGGGAGCTCACCAGCCAAGCCAGATGCTGTAGATGTGTGAGGGGAAGATCTATGCCATCTGTGAAAGTATATAAGAGATGTGCTGACAGGACACTTAAGTGACATGGTTCAGAGCTGAACTTGGAAGTGTTCAGTGAATGGTTGGATTTGACAATCTTAAGGGTCTTTTCCACTTGACTTGCTTATGGATCCACTAAATGAACAAGAGTTATCTACTATACAAGAGTTATCCTGCATAACATGAGCTTGGTCCCTCACTCAGCTGTGTACATAGAGGTACTAAAGATAAGCGGAATTCAGTGCATCGTGCCCAGGGCGAAGAGGAGGTAACACACAATGGCACAGGGATTGCAGATCTGCCCCACATCACCGACCACGGGTACAGAAGTGTGCCCTGTGCCTGCTCCATAGGACACAGCCCAGCCGAGCTGTGTGTCCTGCCAGGTGGGCAGTGACACCTGAAAGATCTCAACCTGCAGCAACCCTTTTCCCTTTCATAGTGTGATTCGTTTGCTGCACACTGTATTTGGGATCAATGCTTAGCGCTGCTACACAGGCCAGTTTAACCTCCTCTTTTTCAAAGGTCAGGTGAATATAGCTACAAGCTACCAAGAGAGCAAGGTGCATGTGTACAACAGCACCTCCTGGTGAGAAACTGCCACGCATTCCCACGAAACCAGTACTTAGATGAAACACCGAGTTCAGCATCACACTATTAAGCCCAGCAGGCAGGGAATTTGCTTGCCTTTGTCAAATGCATGCAGACAACTCCGTGGCATGTTTGGAGAAGCTGCCCTGGGCCAAATGCTCACGCTGCAGCCAGCAGCTTTGGATGAGACGCTGACTCTGGGGACTACTGACAGCTGAGGAGGCAGCGGTCTTTATTCCCATTAGCATCTGTCCTAAGTGAATGTGCCCTCTCATCATAAAAGCTGGAAACTAAATCCAGGGGGAAATGTGCACAAAAAGGCTGAACAGATAATCCCATCACTCGACTTAAATAGGAATCTGAGTCAACAAATCTAATAAACTGGGATCAATGGAACACACAGATGACAGAGGAGCCTCTCCTGGCTGCATGATACCCCAGTCTCTTGAGGTTGCACAGGCAGTTTTGATGCAATACACTGCCACAGGATTTCACCACTAGATGTCAATGGTATCTGAATTTTGGAAAGGGAAGCTACTGCTAAGAGCAGGTTAGCTGCAGGAAAAGTTTGTTCCAGCTGGCTTTTGCTGGAAGCAACCATGCCAACCAAGCCCTCTGCTCCATCAAAATGATGATCTGCTCCTTGCAGAGAAAGCACAACATTAAACGTAGTTAGGTAAGCTACATTACATTATTCAGCAGAAACTCTTTATTTAAAATTAAAATGGAGCACTTCACTTAAAATGAAGTAAATCTCATCAGATAAACACTAGATAAGAGTATGTAAGTGAGTTGCAGGCTACCCCAGACAATCTGGGAATGATTCCAATCATTCCCAGATGAGCTCTATGACTCTTTGGCAGTTCCTGCCATCACATCATCAACTCACAGAGAGGTCTCCAACCAACAGGCAAGGTGTCAAGTGGTCAGTGTGCATGAGGAAGGAGAAACTGAGGTGCCTTGGTTTGCTCAGCCCAGAGCAGAGGAGCTGAGGGGAGGCCTGATGGCGGCTGCAGCTCTTACAGGGAGCGGATGGGCAGCGCTGAGCTCTGCTCTGTGTGACAGCGACAGGGCCTGAGGCAACAGCATGGAACTGTGTCAGGGGGATCAGAAAAAGGTTCTTCACCAGAGGGCAGTGCCCACGGTACAGAGCTGCCAGAGTTCAAGGAGAATTTGGACAACAATATTTTCTGGATCTGATGCAGCCCTATTTAGATTTCTTGATAAATTCCCCTCCAGCAAAGAACAGCCCTGTGCTTTCAAGCCATCTGTCACAGCTGGTGGTGCTTCTCTCAAGGGGCACTTTACCACTTAGGTTAAATGGATGAGTTGTGCCAGTGTCACTTCCCCAAGCTCAATAACACTCTACCAAAATGATTTCCCCACAGAGGCAGCTCTTCCCATCACTCTGGGCAGGAAAGGATTTGTACTTAGGAAAGAGCAACTGCAGGAGAACAGAAAAGCCCCAAGCTGCTTACATTTGGGAAGCCTTGAAAACTGCCTGCAGCTCTTGGTACAAGAGCTGTCCTTGCATGTTTTATAAGTCATATGGTTCTGTTAAAAGAAATCTTCATATCTTGCTCATTTTAGACACATTGCTTCTACAAAATGAAGAAGGAAAAGTAAGTTTGGCTTTGCTACCAAACTATAATCTGAACTACATTGGATCCAGCATTTTATCGTCCCCAGAACTGCTCTGACTACTTACCACAGAGATGATGGCTGAAACCTCACTGGAATCCACTGTAGACACCAGGAGTACAACCAACCCACACAGAAAAGATAACAGCTCCTGCTTACATGTAAGCCAGGCACTCAATATATGTGGGTACAACCAATCATACCCAAGGAGAGCACACAAAGAGTCAGGCCTCCTGATCTGAAGTGTGGGGAGAAATGGTCTCATGGGAAGGACCGCGATCAACAGCTGGGAGCACAAAGTCTTCAGCACAGCTGGGCCTGGAAAAGGATGTCTGGCCATGAAGTATCTTTAAACAGCATTATAGAGCTGTGTCAACATTCTGAGCTTGCATTGCCTTAATTATTCCAGTTAAAATCGATCCTCCCTGCTGCAGACAGCTGAGAGAAGGAAGGGGGAAAAAAAACACAGCAGCACCAGCAGGGACAACTGAAGCAAGGGGAAAGCATTTACTGTCCTCACTAAGAGGATCAAGTGCTGATAAGCAGACTCTGGGGGATTGGAAGACAGGTTTACTCCTCCTTCTCCCACAGGGACTTCTCACAGTAGCTCCAGGCCCCTCTCAGTCTGCGCAGTGATGATAAGGCACAGCTGAGACCCCCATTAACATCATCTGCTTCTGAAACTACCTGGAATATATCAGCATTAGCAAGTCCCACCCACCAGAGCAGTGCTTTGAGTGGGGTCAGGCTCCTGACACATGCTGTATTCCCCTTGCAAATGCTATGAGGGGTTTCAGGACTGTATGACTGAAAGTATGAGTAAGAAATACACCAGTGAGGAACAATGAGGGTAAGTGAGAGACAGGAAGGCACAGAGCCCAGCTTCATTAAGGTAGTCTTTATATTTTGAAAAGCAATATTAAAAAACACTGGAAAATGCAAGATAAATGTAACAGTTGCTTCTACAAGTTTTAACCTTGTATTGCTTGGCCATTTTGACATATAAATTATTGCTTACTAGCTCTCATAAATACACAACACAATTAATATGTACAGAGGCAGACAAGCATGTAAGATGAGAAGGAAAACATTGGCGACATTGATTCTAGTAAATCAGATTATTTCATACATACCGAGTCTCATAGCGGTGGATAACTACTAGCTGTAGTCCCTGAGAAGTTAGGTAAACACCTTGGTTTGGGATTTTCTATTTCATTACTCTTAATGCAAGCTGACAGCATTATGGCACTCAGAGAGAACATAACAGGCAGGTGTTCTTCCTCAGCCCACTGACTTCATCCCAGTACTTCTTAACGGTGTAATACAATGACAATAAATAGGCTATGCAAATAAATATTACTCTGCTAAAATGTTTAGTATTTACAACTTTCTTTATCAGTTTACAGCCACATCTTATTGTTTCCTATACCCCCTTTTATTTTTTTCTTGCCAGTGTCATGCAAATGGAGTTAACTTTTACCTCAGATGGGGCTAGAATTAAACGTGTCATGGAAGCCTTTTCCTTTGTTTAATTATTCCTCCTAGCTATTCATGCAAATAGGCCCAGTACCTAACCATAACCATAGGTGTGACTGCCATAAACTCAGAAGATTCATTAATTTTATCCACGTAACATAAATTGGGAGGGGGAAGAATGACTTAAAACTCACAGTGTTACCTGTGCTGGGCCCTGGCAGAGACTGCGTGGGACCCCCATCTCATTCACTTCTCATTCACCAGCCACTCTTTAAAGTGCCTGCCTGACTGCAGCTCAGCTCTGCAACACTTCAGTTGTTGAAGGAAGACTCTGTTTATTACAGATTATGTCTAGATTTGGGTTATTTGCCTTTCCTTTAAGGTAACAGTTGGAAGATCTATCTTTGCAATGTGACACCTACGCATCAAAGTTGGGCCTCCAGACCACAAAGTCATATTCAAATAAGAAAGGCCACTATGAAAATTAACTCATCAAGTTTTAAAGAATAGCCCAGTTAGCCATAACACAGATAACGTGCTTAGTGCTGGCTGTGTGCCTTCAAACTGGTTTTCTGCCAGCTGTAAGGGCTGACAGCACCCAATTCAGTGTAGAGTTGCAGTGTGCAGAAAGCCAACATCCAGCCTGGCCTGGAGCCCACTGGTGCAGCATTACCCAGCCACTGACTGCAGTCAGTGAGATGCCTTCAGGTTGGCTTCAGCATGCTTTCCAATCAATGCCTGAGCAGTCATCTTTTTTTCCCCCTCTTCTTTAATTTCCTTCATTTATCTCTGGCATTGCTTGTGGCTTCATCAGCAGTAACCACCACAGCTATCACAGAGCTGAATGCAGAGAAACAAGGTACTTTCTTATGCTCCCTCTCCCACATGTTTCAACAAAACAACTCGTGGAGCAGAGTATTGTATGAGCATAGTGCATGCAGTCGGGTCCAAGCTCTTAAAAATAATGCCACATAATGAGATTTCACAAGGGGGAGCTCAAAAACCAGCAAACAAAGCAAGTAATACATCAGGGTGGGGATTCAGGGAGTGCTGTAGCCAGAGGAAGAATTGCAACAAAACAAGAAGCAAACACAACCCGTGGTTTGTGTTCTTACACTGCAAAAGGAGCCCAGTGCAGGTAGTGTCCTCATCTGAACAGTTTTGGTCTGTTTGCACAAAAGAGTTATTTACAGTATGTGCAGTCACATCTACAGAAGAACGTAGCAAATTTTTACTCCATGGCCAGCAAGAGTTTATTTTTTCTTTTTTGTTCTTTTCACTGGGTAAAAAGAAGATTTTTTTTTTTCTAAAAAAACCAAACCAAAACAAAACAAAAACCAAACAAAAAATTATATAGGATTTGAGAATAACAAAGTACAAGCAAATACATTTCTGAAACATCTGTTTCCTTTACAATAGATCTATACAGTATTTCACAGATGGGAAAACTGACTGCATTCTACAGATTCCCCCACAGACTACCTGTTAAAGCTGTTCTTTAATCCCTTTAAACCAGAGATAAAACTGTGATGAAGAGCATGCTACTTCAGTAGACCCTCATGTCAGTAGAGCAGCATCTTCTTGGAAGTCTTCCTCGTGTGGAACACATGCAATAGAGAAAGGCAAAGCAGTGCAATGCATCCACCTCCCTGCTCTGCAAAGGGACTGTTACTACAAGTCTGTGTACAGACCAGCGTCAGAGTAGCACGCTGCCTATTGCCTGTGGCATACACCAGATTATTTTGGGATAACTTCTTCACACTAAAAACCAGAGCTGCGGTGATAGTGGTGCTTAGGCTTAGGTCAGTCATACATAGGACATTAGAAATGCCATCTTGGTATGTGCTCAGAACTACTTTCAGGTATGTGAAATTGAAGAGGACCCTAATAATGAGAGCCTGCTGTGTATGCAGGTGCTTCCCTGGTATCCTGTAAGGGGTACCCCGCTGCTCTTTAGAAACTGGAAGTGTGCACAAGTGAGGTGACATTTTGCCTGCTGGAATAGAGTATTTCCAGAAGGTTAGTTAGGAAGGTAGGCAAGCCTAAACATTGCCTTGGAACAGACACAATGCAGGCTGTAATCTAAGCTGATAAAAAAAAAGCTCCTGCTATAACAGTTTATTACACATTATCTGCAGGAGCTGATACTAAAACTGAGATAACTGAAAAGGAAGAAATTCATATATTTTTTGTGTACAAACAATCGTGTGTCCAGGAACCGCAACAAAAGTGGATTGGCTCTGATAGTGTATTCTATAAAGCAGGTGCTTGAGGGGCCAGAACAGTATCACCTCTTTAGTTCTGATCTCCAAATCATGACAGGCTCTTGAGTTTCACCTGGTGCGCTGCCTTTTTATGTTTCCATTCCTGGTTGTCTGCATTTATCTCAAACAAGATGTTCCGGTGACTCAGGGGAGCTGCACGGATTGCACAGTATTTTTGGCAGCCTTGAATTAGCGAGGTACGTACTGCGATGAACTGAGAATCCCCTTGCTGCATGTTGCTTGTGGAAATGTTTTGCTGCTGTGACACGACGCTTCCTTTCTTTCTAATACTGGCAAAATCTGCATTGAAAACTACAGTGGACCAAACCATATTTTCACAGAAACCAAGCTCCTGAGCTCAAAGAATGCTGCTCCATTTGGTGACAAGTGGGGATGGCACCAAGCTTGCCCTGCAGCTCTGTGAGTAGCTCCTTTGCTTGCTCTGCCTGATTTTCCTGTGCATGTTGTGTGAGCTACTGATAAAACTCAGTAAACTGTTCTCATATAGGGAAGCAACATGCTTAGCATAAACATTCACTTAATTCAAAGTGCTGCAGTTACAAGGTCTACGAAGCTGTGTACGCTCACGCTCGCGGCTCTATCCTGTGAGAAAGCTCAAAGAGAGCTTGCTGGTTGTCGATGACGTGCAGGTGGTGGATGTATGGCTTCAGTTCGTGATGCTCTTTCGAAGGAACTTCATTGCCTACAAGACAGAGAAAGAGACTGGGTCAGAAAGCCAACCCTTGCCTGCTTTGCATTTCTGTGAGCCATCACAGCACCTCCAAGTCCCCTGTGTGCCACCATGTCAAGTGCTGCACAGCGACTCAGAAGGCAGCTGTTCTTTTATGGGTGCTTGAAAGGCTAGAGGAGCTAGATTTGCAACTTACAACATGAAGGGTGGCTTAAATAGAAGATAGTTTCTGCTACAGCTGTTGTGCCTGGCATTAGCCTGGGGAACTCACTGCCTGTGAAGCCTTCCAGCAGTGCTGGTGACCAGCAGAAATGGAACAGGAAGAGCTGCATCCAAGGCTGCTGAGACCCACTGAGCCAGGCAGACAAAATGATGAGATACATTGCCCTGTGCTGCTGACTGCTGACAGGCTGTCGAAGGTCGAAGAGCTCTGCTCTAGTCCATTAATAACATTGCCACCAATTAAAGAAGAAAATGCTCAAGACTTCCAGAACCAATCAGCTTAACCCACACACTCCCTCCCCCTCTCTTTTGTTTCATTATCATCCTTTTTTTCCACACTCTCCAGTTACACCAACAGGCTTTCCAGGAACCAACCATCCTCCTCGACTCTAATGAGCACTATTTGAGGCAGTGTAACACTGGATGTCAAAGCAGCAGCTTCTGCATACAGCTGCTAATGGTGCTCCTGGGCAGCAATTTTCAGGAGCTATTTCCAAGCACTTCTCTGACTTCAGAAATGTGGGTGAGAACATGAGAATGTGATAAATCTGTGTCAGAACACGTCGGTGACCTTTCTGTTCTTGGGGAATAGGCTCGCAGCAGCTGTGCTGAACACACTGAGGAACATTTGTATTTCTCATTAACACCTGAAATTACAAAAGCTTGAACTATGTTATTTGTTCAGGCTGCTTTGCTTGATTTTGGAAACACTATTATTTGTTTTCAGGATTTAGTGTGTACAAATAAAATATTATTTCCATTAAAAAGGCATTTCAGTCTTGCTTGGAACCTAATCAGCTTCTAATCCGGAAACATTTTGGCCTGCACGCTAAATACACTTGATACAGTTCATAAGCAATAACAATATGCCTTGCTTGCTTTTGTTTGATTTTTTTTTCCTACAACAAGATGCCTGCCACTCTCAGGCCAATCTGGGAGTTGATGCAGTAGAAAGATTCACAATCCTAAGAGCAAAATAAGCCCACTAGAAAAGGAAACTGTCCATAAAGTCTCAATAAATATTCAGTGAATTCATTTCATGCCTAAACGAATATAACAAAAAATAGAATGCCTACAGGGATATCTGTAAAAGCTGCTTCTTAAATGCCAGCTTCGCAATAAATCAAGTCTGCAGTAAAATAAAATAACAATCATGCACTTCAAACTACCAGATTATAAGATAAATCTTGGGTATTAACCTCAGATTTATGTTGCAGTGTTTACAAAACCACTAAAATATATATATATAAACAATGAAAGATTTACAGAGAGGCAGCAAAACAAAAAGAATCATGAAAGGAACCAACGTTATCATTTCATAATGGCAAATAAGAGGCATTCTAACTTACAGAGGTGCAGTTTGGATTAATCACTATTTCCTTCAGCACCTGGTCTAACTGAATAAAAACAAAAAAAAAGGCATGCCCTTCTCCTTCTCCCATTCTTTATATATATCTATGTAACACAAAAACCATAATGGCAAGCAACCTTTGTTTAATAAAAACTGTGCATACGTGCGGTAATTTTATAGAACAAAGTGTTCAGCGGAGATCTTAATAGTACCTATCATTCTCCAGAGTACATTATTAATAAGTACCAATTTTTAATATTCTTTTTGTCAGGGTCTGTGCTCTGTGCTGACAGCTGCTGAAAATACAGCTTAAAGGAAACGATTCAAATTCTTTTTCCCCAGCCACGAAAATCCTGCATTCAGGCTACAGCAAAGTTCTAAAGCTCTTTGGACAAATTGTTTTTAGTGGCCTCAGTTTTAGTCATTACATGTTTAGTGTTTCTGGTTTAAAAACGATAACCACTTCCTCAAATAGTGCTGTGTTTGTCCCCTTCCTGCACTTAACCTCTCCGCAGAGAATGAGAAATGCTGAGGAGGAGAAAAACAAGGTTTTTCCTCTGTTAGCAAAAAACAAATCAAGGTAGGGTCGTCTGGCATGGGTCCTTATGATCAGATTCTCTGGTGTCTAATAGCACGGAAAGAGAAAAAAAAGAAGCCTTTGCTTCATAAGCTCTCCAGTATCAAAAACAAGCTGAACTCATCTTGCAGATTTTCTCTGTCAGGGGCGCAAACGCAGCCAACTCCTTTGCATCTAGTCAATGAAACCCAGAGGATCTTAGTGTATTCAAGACTTCAGCCATTGCATGGAATGTCCGTTAAAAAAACAGCAAGCAAATACTGATGGTGGAAATCAAGTGAAAAGCCATGGTAGAATCATAGAATCATGGAATCATCAAGGTTGGAAAAGACATAAAAGATCATCCAGTCCAACTGTTCACCTATTACTAATAGCTCCCACTAAACCATGTCCCTCAACACAACATGGTAATGAATAACAACTTTCAGCATCTGGAAGCCAGGACATCTCATAGATTTACAGAAAATATTGAGATAACTCAGTAACCATCAACCAGTGCTAAGGCTCTAAAAAGGCAAAAGAAGTAACAAATTCTGGCTACTCACCAAACTGGTTATTTCTGCAATGTCTCAATGACCGAACTGTATCTGCAATCATGTGCTGCAAAGACAAGACATAAAACATCAGTGTAAAAGTCTGAGAGGGTTTCCGTCATTAGAAAATTCTGAAAAAACTCCCTGGCTCACACTGTAAAGCAAAAAAAAAATCAACTGTAGTGAAGTAGAAAATGAGGAGAGTGGGAGAACAGGTCCTTATTGATATCGCACAGATTAAATGAGAACAACTCCCTCAGAGCCTATGGCAAGCAGTAATGAAAATAACCATACAATTACTTATTTTTGTTCCTGCGTCTTCTATTAAACTGAAAGCCTACAGGAGGAAAGTCTTGCAGGTTGGCTGGATGCTTCTGATCCATCTCCTGAGTTCTTGTTCACTACCTGGGGTTTCCAGTATTCTGCAATCTCTCCCTTTGTCTCCATGTGTCTAACTAGGCTGCAAGCCTTCTATGGCACAGATAACACCTCTGCGTACATCTGCATGCTGCCTAGTGCAATCAGGTGTCATTATCAGGCAGTTTTCTGTACTGTGATAACCAATACGCAAAAATAACAGCCCACAGCCTTGGATTGAGGAAACACACTGACAGCTCTGTAGATACGCACCAAGAAGGCAATAGTGCAGGTACACCATTTAGAAAAGGTTGGTGCTAACAGGGATACACAACTCTCTTGTCCAAAATAGAGAATTCTGTCCCATTTTGACAGGTCAAAGTATAAACAGCAAAACACAAGGCACTTTCCACACTCACAAGATGACTACCTGCAGATCATGGAACTAAAGACAGTCCTAGGTAATTGGAACAGCATGCTCCATTGCAGAAGAAAAGAAATGATAGTGAACTAGTCTTCTTTGTGGCTCTAAGAAGGATGTACTTCCAACCAAAGAGGAAAGATTTTAAAGTTCTGAGAAAACAAAGCCTTGGGAAAATGAAAACTTGAACTTTGATTCTTCTTTCCAGTGCAATAATCAGAAGTAAGAAAGATCAGGAAGATTCATTCTTAGCTGCTAGTTTCTCCCATTTTCCTGTGGTGACAATGTACGTGGTTTCAGCAGCTCACAATCTCATGCTCACATTCCCCTGTGGTAGAATAAAAGCCATCTATGGATCACTGTAAACAGAATCATTATTGATCTGGAAGACTACTGCAACTGCCATATAGTAATGCCACAAATATGGTGGGGGAGGAGATGAGAGAGACCTGCCTTGAATATTCACTGAAACAATAGTAGGAGTGGAACTTGATGCTACATAGGAGATTTCTCTTTGGTACCTCACAATACGCATCTGCAAATATTTCTCTTTTGAGTTACAAATGTCTGTCCATTTTACTGTTCTAACAAGTCATAACTAATGATACATTATTACTATTATTACTATTATTATTATTACTCCTCCCCTTCCCAACAGGAATAGGGAGAGAATCAGAAAAAAAAAAAAACCAACTCATAGGTTGAGATAAAACTACTTACTGAGGGAAAAGCATAAAGATAATAGTTACAACAACATACATATATATGTATATATAAATGAATGTATATAACAAGGATGCACAAGCAATTGCTCACCAGCCCTTTACCAATGCCAGTTAGCCCTCCAAGCAGCAGAAGAAAGCAAGATGAACCCTTCAGAACTCCTTTTGCATGATGTCATATGGTTTGGAATATCATTTCAGCCAGCTTAAGACAGCTGGTCTAATTCAGTTCCCTCCCAGTCCTTGGGCCCGTTGCTGCAAATGGCCTTGTCTCTGTACAACACTATTTAGCAGCAACTATAACATCAGAAGTGTTATCAACTTTTCTCCTATGTCCAAAAAGTAACATCATACCAGACACTCTGAAGAAAACAATTCAGTCCCTGATAAAACAAAGACAATGCAGAGGAAATACAAAGGTTTAAGGTTGGTTTCTTTCAGGCTCAGGTCTTCAACTTATGAAAATGGGGATTGTTCACTATAAATCAGCAAAGTGTACTCATTTTAACTAGTGTTGAAGTATTGCTCTTTTTATTTATTTGACTGCTTTGGTGATCTAAAAGTGAAAAAATAGAATTTAGCCAACAACTCTTCACCAAACATGGTAACTAATTTAAGCAAACTGCAGCTAGCAGTAATGATGTAACATCTCGTGAACTGCTTGTATTCTCACATCTCCCTCAAAAATAAGCAGAGGTGGAATGGATTAGCTGTCTTCAGCAGATTATCTTTAAGATCAGAATGACACAGAACAGCTCAACTCTTACCACCCAGAGAGCAGCACTTTCAGGACCTCTCCACAGGAGAGAGCTTATCACAAGCAAAACAGCACATCTTTCTTGGAATCTTCTTCATATTCCTTCTGTCAGTGAATAAGGTGGGTTTTCTGTTGTTGTTTTTTTTCCCCCTATCTCTTGTGTTTCATTCACCCTGCAATCATGGCTAGCTATTATGCTGACATCCCTACACTGATTATAGAGAAGTTCCACCGTGATGTCCCTGACTTCACTGTTAATAGTGTGAGTACTGAGAGAGATACAACTTCCACTGATACTGATGCTATAACATTTTCCAGCTGCTACCCTTTGAAATTGGCTTTTAGAATAGATCCCATTATCTCACAAACTGTCATTCTTTGCTGTTTCACTCTTGGTAGTCACTGTGGGGTTCATCTCAAGACTGATTCTGGAGGTGATGGTCTGGCAGCAAAGAATCTATTTGTGTAACACTCTCCTAAAGCAGAATCCCAAATCTCCCTTCTTTACTAGTCTAATTAGACTGCCTGTCCATTACCAGTTCTCTGGGATCCAACTGTAATATAAAAAATTCAGCATATTCAAATACAGTTTCCTGACTGTTTAAACAAATGCTTGCATACCATTAGTGTGATAAGTAACACCTTTTTTTGTGGGTTTTCAGCCTACCATCTACCTTGGGATCATTCACACTTCTTCAGCTGATGAAAGCAGAAAAGAATGGGCTTGGGAGTTGCAAAGATATTTGGGGTGTGCAGGAGGTTGAAAATCTTCAGCTCAGTGCTGAATGTACAATGTAAGATGTCATTATCTAAGCCAGTAATGGCCACTGACCTGTATTAAGGTTTGTTGGAGTGTGGCTAAGACATGTCCTTGTTAAGATATGGGTGATGGCTGCCCACTGAAAAAAACTGAAGCTACATTTCAATGAAGCAGCTCAGTAAATACAATGGAAATATCTTGAGGTGAAACAGTAAAAGACCATCTTTTCATTTATTCCTTCAGATTTCGTATAGGAAGAGGGTATGGAACTAAGTATTGATCTATTGTAAACTAGAGTTTACCCAACACGGATTTAAATAAACCATTGCAATTCCTTCAACTTCTGCTATTACTGCAAAACATTACAGAGATGAAAGATCATTTCTTTTTCTCTTTGCAAATTCACTTCTTTATATTTTGAATTAACTTTGTCTTCACTGCAATCATGTCATGTCAAATCAAGTTCAGTCACGGTAGGATTGTTGTGGCCATGATGGTCTAAGAATATAAAAGAAGCAGGGATTGCAGTAAAGGATTATATATTTTAATAAGCCAACTGAAATTATTGAGGAAAAAAAACAATGGTTCAGGCAAATCTTCCTTCTCGTCAGGTGTCTAATGCAGATCTGAAATATTTCATAAATACCTACTCGATTGAAGACATAATAAACCATCTTTGCTTTGAAATTCCTAAGTAGAAACTCTACACATTTATGACAGTGAGTAAGTTTCTTCCCCAAAGCAGTAATCTGCTATGGTAGAATAATTCTTTTCTTCTTTTTCTGCAACAGTAAATTTGCAGGTGAGGTTCAGTGGCTTGATCCAAACTAAGCAGGAGCCAATGTCAACCCTAATTTTTCTCAGAAGCCAGAAAGAGCTCAGCACAATGTAAAACATCCAGGAAGACTTCCTTGGGACAAAGCCCTTACAAATAGAAAAGAAACATGAGCATATACATGGTGATGTGTAATGTTCCTTGTTAAGTAAGCTCATGCACACAGACCTTAACAAGCGAACCACCAGGACACATATACTATCTGAGTTCCAATTACACCCATAATAAAATGTCTTCTAAGCCTCCACTTCCATTGCTTGTATTCATATGTATACAGGCAGCCATGAGACAGCAGGTTCCTCAGGGCGTGATCTGACTAACAATTCCGAGGAAGCATCAGTGTCAGCAACACTCACCCCATCAGCATCACACACACCCTCCCCCATTAAAATGCCCATTTATCTTTTTGCATCAGAATGGTGAAATCCTGGCTCATTGAAGTCAATTAGCAAAGATCCCACCACCTCTGGAGACACAATGGTGACAGCAAGGACAGGAAATCTTACCAAGCAAGCCCAGCACACATTAAATGTATACATGATTGAACAACAAACAAACAAGGTCTGGCTAAAGCTCAAATAAGAATCAGATCTTTCGTATTCACTAAATTAATATGTGGGCCAGTGGGGGGATTTTAGTAACAATTACTGTGCATCAAGGGCTAGTTTAATTTACATGTTAATTGGATGAACTTCCAAGAGGCAATGAAGAAGAACATGCTAATGAGTTTTATGCAAACACCTAAAGGTCAAACAGTTAATGGACTTGGGACAAGAAAACCTTTCATTAAATGCAAATCAGTGTTCTCCAATTCTGCGACAAGATAAGGTGCAAAAATCAAGTAGAAAACACAAAAAAGGGGTCTCAGGTTCAAAAGTCAAAGTCCACATCTGCTTATAAGTTGAAGGGCAATGTACATTATGATGGGATCTGAAAAAAATCAGTTCAACATCTGGATCACGAATAACTCCCTGTTTGCATGATCATTCTCAAACAAGTGTAAACATGTGGAGAAAACAGTTAGAAACAACTCCCCAGCAACAGCCATCTGGACTCACAGTCTCATGGCGCATCAGGAAGCAATCAGGAAGAACATTTTGGTTTTTTGATCAAATACACCAGCCCAACAAAACCAACATGTCTCCATACCAGCAGTGTTCAGATATATAACCTATGGCTTTCAGTGCTACAAAATGTTATCAGCAAAGACTTGGTGCAAATTAGACAATCAAACGTTCATTGAGAATGTCATGGCAGCACAGAGGTCCCATCATGGCTGGTGTAGAAAAGCCCAAAGATATTGAGTGGTCTTCTGTATGAGTTAGTACAGTGGTGCGTACATTCAGTTTATTTTACACTTCAGACATTCATTTATTCATCATCTAACCTAGATTATACATTTTACTTCAGTCACAAATGGTTAAACTAGAGATACCTTTTTGTTAGTGCCTTGAGACAACAGAAATGAGAGAAAACTGGAGAATGGAACTGAAAAGAAAAAGCCTAGGAGGTGGTGCAAAGGAATAGATTCCCCTGGGAATAAACTGAGCTGACTGTACAGCACTGATGCTGGGTACCTTTGACTTACCTTACCCATTTTACAGAGAAGCGGGGAGGGAGGAGTGAGAAGAGGAGCAGAAGAAGGGGTAGGGGAGAGTTCAACTGTCGGCTGTTTTATCCTGTTTGCTCTTCAAAGCAAAGTTAACCTCTGTTTACTTCCTCCTGATTCACTCAGATTAAACTCTTTTTAGTCATATAAGATAAAGACGGGAAAGGAAAGAACAGGAATTTCTGTGAAGAACAGGAACAATAAAATAAAGCTTACCAGCTTTTCAAAATTAACAAGGTTATCCAGAAATGTTTTGTTTCCTTCATGAATGAATGTTACATCTGAAAAGAAAAAAAAAGTTAAAGAATTATTTTGCAGGATTTTGTTTTTCTGTACAAATAAGTGATATTTCTAAACAGCAACTAAAAGAAAAAGATAGGAAAACATCCCATTAAAGATTATCGTAACACCTTACAAAAGGCGAAAAAACCTTAGCATAGACACTACATAGACATCGTAACAAGAGGGTTTTCAAGTCAGAGCCCAGAATTCTTATTAAATCTGAATTCCCCATGGAGTGCATGTGGTGCAGAGAATGACTGGGTGCAAGAGAAGTACCCAGCATGACACATGCTTGCAGGATAGATCCAGCCATGATACCTGGGGCTGTGCCCAGGCTGGGACTGAGTTTCCAAGCTGTGAGCTCCACAGGGGCAGAGACACCAGGCTTGGGGGCAGTTCTGACACCCTTTCCTCTTTCTTCATTGCAACTCTCTCAAGTACCCCCAGGGAAAGCAGTGAGGTTAAACAGAGAGCCACCAAACTGGAGTTCATTGGAGTTCAAAAGCCTTGCGTGAGGTAGGTATTACGGCCAGGGAAACCTTAGGGAATCAAAACAGCCTTACACAGCATTGTTGGGGAGGATTTGCAAAGACAAAAAAAGGTCAGTGGGAGGAACCGGAAAAGGTCTATATTTAGCTCCAGGAAGGGAACTGAACGCACTGTAATGGGTGAGAGGGGGAAAAAAAATAGTAATTAAAAAAAATCAGGCAAAACAAGTGCTGCTAAGATTATGATTATAACTGGAACCGGAGGTCATTTTTGTCTGTTTTTCTAATGCATACGAGGACACAAAGCAAGACTCGTCTGGAACATGAGATACCGAGGTCACAGGCAGACTTTGGCAGTGCATCCTCTGGATGACACAAAGCAGCACCACCACCAGACCCTTCGTCTCTCACTTTGGCCACACACTGCATGGATGTGTGCGTGCCTGTGAGAACCGGGATGGATGAGAGAGCACTGATCTAACAACATGGCACTGACACCATTCCTTGGTAGAAACCACAGCTCTCCCTGCTGAGGTGCCAGTCCCCAGGACAGCTGTGTAACTGCACATCTCAGGATCTCTCTGGGCTCCCTCTCACATCTACTTGGTCCCCTAGAATTGGGGGATTTTAGATCACAGAACCTGCAGCTGACGCTGGGGGCTGCTTTATTGTCTCGCTCATCCTACTCCAAAACAGCCAACCTGATTTATTTCCTTTTGTTTTAAAGATTAGCTCCGTGCCTGAGGGGGATTTTGTAATTGCTTAGAATGGAAATGTTAATGGCTTAATACCAGCCTGGAAACCCAGAGCTGGGACTCATTAGGCAGAGCTCTGCCTGAGGGGTGCTGGAGAGCTGGGAGCTACTCAGGCACTCCTGAGCAAGTGGGGTAAGCATGGGGACACCCTGGGCATGCTTCCACCACCTCTTGCTCCTGGGCAGCACTCTGAGCATATGGAGAAAGGAGGGCACAGGACCAGATGCACCTTCTCCATCTTTGAGCACCAAGGGAAATGGACAGGGAAAGGACAAGGCTTCATGACCCTGCTGGCAGGCAGGCACTACTTGTCTCTGTATCAGCACAGTTAAAAAACGTCACCTCTAATGAAGAATCTCTACTACAAGCATAAATTTCCAGACAGCTTTTAAAGTCTATGACTGCAATGGATACCTCTGAGGGTGGAAGAAACAGAAATTTGCTTTGTGGCCAACAACTATGAGTCTAGATAAATTCAATGGAGCAGAAAATTGCATCTGAGCTATGTTGTAAGGGTACAACACAGCATTTTATTGCATACTTGAAAAATCTGCCTGACTTTCTAATGCTGTGTCTCTCTGTAAGAGAGCTCCAGGTTTAAAGTTAATTAACTTTAAAGGGACACTCTGAAGCTATTTCTCATTATTAGAGCAAGGTTCTTATTTCAATTTTTTAACTTGAAACTACTTCTATTCCTCTTGTGCTAAAATATAGGATTTTGTTGATTTATTAATGATTTCTGTGCTAACGTCATAGAAACTGTTTTGCAAATAGTCTTAATACAAGCATGCTTGATGGAGAACAAAGTCATAGAACAGCCTGGGTTAGAAGAGACCTTAAGGATCATCCAGTTCCAACTCCCAGCCACGGGCAGGGCTGTCCAGGGCCAAACCCAACTTGGCCTTGAACACCTCCAGAGATGGAGCATCCATGGCTTCTCTGAGCATCCTGTGCCAGTGCCTCACCACCCTCTGAGTAAATTTCTTCCTACATCATACGTACTGTGCAATACATTGGGAATTGTCAGCCCTGGCAACATTTTCTTCTGGATCACCATACTGAAGAAGCTTGCTGTGTTATTTTGCAGTGTCTCTTCACTATACAGCACACTTCAGAGACACAAGATTGCGCTGCATGAATGCTTCTTAGGTGCGTGTTTTTTCACCCCTCTCAGCAGTGCAGTGCAAACATCATTACTACAAGTTACTTGTTCAGGTTTGCCTTCCTTTGAAGCCCTGATAATTATATCCAGCTGAATTAATGCAAACAACTTAGAAGCCTGCCAAGAGGAGAAGTGCCTTGCGGCTACCAAACCGTCACCGGCTTATTTGGAGAACTGTCTCCAAACATGTTAAACTTGCAGCAGTAGCAGGTTAGCAGAAACAGCCTAACGAGAACACTTTTGGAACACAGGAATAATCAAATGAATTTGTCACATTCTAGACAAGGCGATTAATAATTAATGACACCGATATAATGGAATAACCGAGATACCTGCCACTGCACTCGCTGCCCAAGACATTGCGCTAGCAAGCGGTTTTGTCACACCTTTCAGCCTGCAGGAGGACTGAGGGGCACAACCCATTCTCTCTGCTTTACAAAATGAGTGATGTCAGCTTGGCAAGGCCAAGCAAACCACACCAAACTGCAGTGGGGCACAGCATGGAAAATGCTGTGAAAATTCCCCTTTCTTGTAGATTTCATTGAGTGTGCCACATACTAAATTACAAATGAAAGAATAATCTCCTTACGAGTATTTTAACTAACCTCCACAAATTTTTGCACATGCGCTCAAGTGACAAAGAAGAGCAGATAAGCTTTAACATTACCTTTCAGAAGTAAGGGCATGAAGGGAATCTTCGGAGATTTCATTTTCTTGAACGCATCTCTGTAAGCTTTATGATTCAGCGAAGGGTCCTACAAAACCATTTGGGTAATAGAGAGAAAAATCAATAGGCTATAAAAAGAGCAATTCTAAATCCATTATCGGCTTATGATCCAAACACAACTTAGATACAAGAAGGTTTCTTCAGGAAATGAGGTAGATAAAGGTTTTCAAACTAGGTGGCTTACTAAGCTGAAGAAGAAATGTAAACAATGAGAAGAACAGAAGTAATTACGTTCCTCTTGATGAAGCAGTTCTAAAATTGGAGTAAGCTGCAGAACCGATACACCTCAACTACTCCGTAATTTCCCCATGATTTTCTATTAGCCAAATTCCTTTAGCTTTCTTTCTAGCACAAAATGTTCCCCTAGAGCAAATTGCTGATAAGTTTCTTCTTGCGAAAAATACCCACAAGCTCACTCCACCCTCCCTCACAAAAGCAAAATAACAACCAAACAGAAACACCTATTCTCAGATCGATGAAACATACTGGACATTTTCAAAGAAAATAAGAGAACATGGTTCAGTGGCGTTGTGCAATTCAAAACCTCATCTCAATTTCCTCTCTAAACAAGTAGTTTTGTACACCAGCTCCCAGACAATCTTGAAAACACATTAATTAATAAAGGACTCATAGTGCAGCAGCATGACAATCGTTAAAGGCTGGATTTCACGCTCCCTGCGCTAGGCAGCGATCTCACCAGGCACCCAGCTCTGACAGCCAGAGGAAACACTTGTTTACTCAGCTTTGATAATGGAGACAAAGATGCTTAGCTTCTGACTACTTTATTTTTATTTTATTTTTAAGTCAGCTGTCCTCCTTGTCTGAGATCTGCAGCACATTTCTTCGGACAGATGATTAACAACCAGCAATAGAACAGCTTCCAAACTGATGATAATGGTGAACAGGTGAAACGTTTGCCTCGCTCTGCCCTTCCTCCAGCTGTCAGGAGTGCAACCTGTTTCTTTTTTGCTTTTCCAAGACCATCTCTGAGCTCTGGAGGGCTGCATGGCCTACAGCAAACCTCTGATCTGACACAACCAGGTTCTAGCTCCAGTGACAGGCAGGCTCAACGTAAATTAGAAAGAAGGATGGTAGGTAAAGACACACAACTCTGTTTTGCTGCCAGGGCTGTACTTACTGTCAAGCTTTCCAGTTCTGTGAAAAGTTTCTTGAACTTCCCAGGAATTTTCTGAAGTGGGGAACACAAAAAAAAAAGTAGGGCTGGTAAAAAATAAAGGCAAACAAACAAGAACAGAGAAATGCTGATGTATTTATTTTTTTCCCCACAGAACGGATCTGTGGATGCCGGAGCTGCTCTACATCCTGCAGCCTCCATACCTTGTATCCTTTTACAAAAAAAGCATATTAAAAGCTGCTTTTATTTACTTCCCATGATGGTGTCAGAGAACTCTCATAAAAAATGAGTACCTCATCTCTGATATCTCGTTCTAATCTGACAGGGAAGGATTCCTTGAGAGCCTAAGCACAAAATAGCTTCTTCCTTCATCTCTTGTATGCTAACGCCTACTCTATTCCATAAGCATCTGCTGGCTGTATCTCTAAGATGCCTTAATGGATTTACATCATTATAGCCAAAGCAATTGTTCTTTAATTTGAATTTTACTGCTGGTATTTCAGTAGGGTTTGTGGGCCTGAAAACATGTATATTTTTTCCAGCTGTGCTGGATAGTCCAGTAGAACTTATCCTTTTACTACAAATCCTGCCTCACTCATGTGCATATGTACACCCTGACAGCCACAATGACACTACCAGGGAAGAGAGATTCAGAACAATTAAGATTAAGTGGATGTGCCATATGATTAAAATGCTAAAGTAACTGGATATGGAGTTGCAATTGCACATTTTTCATATCTTCAATCAGGGAAAGTTAGGGTCATTAAAATACTGCATACTGTAGGAAAAAAAAAAGGTAGAATATGCTTGGGAGTACAGTGCATGTTTAAGAATTCAAGTGCAGAACCAACATAATTTAGTGTGTAAATGGTTGCTTAAATTTAGGTGGCTTCATTTACATGTGTAAGTAATTATAATTAATTTATAAACATTGCTCTACTTTCCAGAAGTCACATTACTAATGCAAATAACCTTCTGCTTTTGAAATTTGCAGTGCAGTGAAGTTGTTTCTTTTTTTTTTTTTTAAATGCCTGTGACTTCATAAATATTTCACACTCAGGAACTTGACATATTTACAGCGATACATATGCAGAGACACTCCTTGTTCAGACAAACAACACAGTTTATTCTTCACAGGGAAGTCCACCAGAGGCACATGATCCCTGGAAGGGTCTGACCATACAGGAGAGTTCACTGCTACATGAGCAAGAGAATCACACACTGTTGCCAATAATACTTAGTCTCTTCCAGTCTTCTACCACAGCCTAGATTAAAGGGATGAAGACAACCCATAGTGTGGAGCGAGGTATTTTAGAAACCAGAGACACATGGGGATTCTGTAATGCATGTATTTTTCCTCTATACTGTTTGTTCTATCTGTTATTTAAAGGTAGCCTCGACTATCTGAGTCCCTGCAAACTTAATCCCAAAGCAGCAGTCATTTCACTGCCCTCATTTCTCTTCATGCCAAAGTCACTGGCATATTCAGTGCTGTTTACATATGCATGATTTCATGTGTTAGATAGCTTTGCAACCCTCCAATGGCCACTGGGTTTCAGCTGCTGGTACTCAAAAGCATCTCCAAGGCATTCATCTAAGTCTTTGGGTCACAGTAAAGTTTCTCTACTGACTGATTTCAGCATGAAAAACAAATAATTAGGAAGAAAAGGTAATTCACCAGTACACAACATACGAGAGAACTGGTTTTGACGGGATCTAAAGGATACAAAGATGTGTCTTACCTCCCAGGTCTGAGACAGCCGGCTGACAGATGCAGTGTTGAGACCCATAACAATGGCAAAGAATGAATTCAGATTTCTTTGGGCTTTACAGCTGTGGGATAAAAGTATGAATGTTGTATTCTGATTTTTTGTCCTCAGAATAAGAGATAAATGGAAAGCACAGGTATCCTAGGTTACTGAGTCCAATTTCAGCTCTCAGCACTAACATACAATCATCTTCCACATAATGAACTCATTAAACATCCTACCATGGCCACCTGCAGTCTAGGTGATGGGGTCTCTAAGAAGTTTTTTAGCAAGTGTTCCATGTTTCATCAACCCTGTTGTTGGCAGGTTATTTTTCTTCCTTTGCTGTCGGAAGTAATTTTCCATTTTCACTGTTCAAGTTACTCTCTTCTGTCCTTTACCATACAGAATAAATCCTTGACCTCCACTCTCTTGTATTATAAATATTTTCATCCCCTTTCTCATTTTTTCTGCAAATTGTACATCATTGGTTCCTTCAATTTCTCCTTGTGGCCATGGATTGAAGTCCATTTCTCCATATTGCTATTATTTTTCATTGAATTCTTTGTATTTCATTTTAACTTCCTTCTTTCCTGCTTACTGAGGAGAGGTAAAGAGACAGTGGGGAAGGAAGGAAGAGCACAATTACTGCTTTCCCTCTAAGTTCTTACATCTTTCTCCTGTGCAAGTATAAAATAAAGTATATCTACTCGGAACAGCATCACACTTTATCCTTGTCTTTAATTTGTCATCTATTATCACCCAAGGACCTTTGTCACAGCACTGTTCTTTACAATCATGCATTTATTTCTTCAGCTTGGTATTAGAATTCCCGAGCTGAATTACTTTGCATCTATCTAAATTAAATCTTATCCCACTGTTGTTTGCACATGCCACAAGGAGTCTTTAGATCATTCTTTTTTTCTTTTTTCTTTTATCCTCCAATGCATTTGCAGTCCCTCATCATTTTTATTGTCTGAAAATCTGATTAATGTTCTTTTTACATATCCCTATAAATTAGCTGTAGTTCACACTAGTTTCAGTACTACTCTCTATGGAATTCACTTGATACCTCTATTCTTTGACATTTCCCTACATACAGTCAGTCCCTCCTTATTTCTAGTCAATTAGAAAATATGATATCTAGAAATCCTGAGCCCTTGTCAAAGAAGATTTCACTTCCATAGATTCTTGAAGATGGCAATAGACAGATGTATATTTTTGTGAGTACGAGAAAGACAGAATCCTAAGATGATTTTAAGTATGAGTGAATCCACTGTCCTCACTGGGATTCATCATCAGAGAAAAATATGTGCCAGTGCTTTAAACTGGAAACTCTCCAGCACTTGTTACAAGTTTGCATAAAGCTCACACTCATCACTGCATACCATCTTTAGCTGGTGCCTCTCACTTAATTTCAGTTATCTTGAAGTTAATCCTGACTCTGTTGTTTGAGTTCTTTCATCATTAAAGTCAGGCAGCTCTCAGAGGTAATCCTCTGTGAAACAACAAAGGAGTCCAACACAAGCTGGATAAACTGCTATCAGAGGACCCAATTCTCTCAAGGAATGGCAGAAAGAAGCTATGTATTTCAGTCAGCCACCCCTTGAGCAGCATGAAGGCATCTGTTACAATCCATTTATTCCAACACTGTGCTGAAATGCTTCTCTAACTCCTCTAGATGCTCATTTCTAGCAACATGCTAACTCATTTTCTCTATCAAATCACTTGTTTTCTGTTTTAGACTTTCATCAACAGAAGAACAGACATCTGTGTGTCAGTAACTGTCTCTCCTTAAGTACTGACATACTTGTGTAAAGCCTTCCATCTTCTACAGGTGGAGTTCCCTGAACAAAGAAACACGCACACACACACACACACACGCACACTTAACATAAGATCTCAGATCTGTTATTTTGCTGACAAAGTGGAAATCAGAGAGAGCCTCCTTGCTGATTCTGTGGGAGAAGGAAGCAACTTGAACTGCTCAGAGCTCCCTGCCTCCCTCCATCATAAATAAAACAGCAGGGCTGCTTGGATTGTGCCTCTGCTTGGAACACTATCCCAGTACCTTAATTGTTTCCCCTTTATCAACTCTTCCAGAATTGATGAGATACAATCATATTTTTGCTTGGAAACATGCTTTCCAGAATTAAAAAACAAAAAAAGACCTCAAGCAAAATACACTTTGTTCTCTCTGCATATCTGTTATGTCAAAATCTACATGCTGGGTGATGGGTGCTTCTTGAATGCACTGGGAGAGCTTGTCTATCATTTACTGACAACTGTATTTAGTTTCCACAACTTGGACTACCCACTTCACAGACATGGAATTAACTGAGACAGAGCAACATTCTAGTCTAGAAACAAATATATCTACACTCATGTGGGACAGAACCATTCACTTTCGATGTAATTGGGCCAAGCATGGCCATTGATAAGGCATTACCATATACCATAGAACTTACAAACTAAATCAGATCACATTTATGAGTTACACAAGATTAGATTAGGAGAATTAATTTTGCCAAAGGCACTGCTTCAGCAGACAACAGGCTTTTGTATGAAACTGCCTTGCAAATTAAATCAATCCAGTTGATGAGGGAAACAAATTATACATTCTCCATGAACATGCATATTCAAATACTGCAAAAGACCAACAAGTGGAGAAAGAGGCAAAGAGAATGGCTGCACGTATTTAAACTGCTCTGTTCCCTTGGTTACCAAAATAGGAGCGATTTCAGAGGAAAAAAGCTCTCTGTGTATACTACATATATGTATGCTGTTCCAAGGCACAAAATAAATGCCAGTACTACTTACTAATAGTGCAAGAATAGACTGCCAAATCTCATTAGTGAACAACTGTCCTGCTCCAATAAATTAAAGAGTACTCCAGACACGATTGTATACAGCAACAGATTACTGCAGCTAGTTTCCTTGCTTATTAGACCTTCCACATTTAAAAAAGAAGGTTCTGTTTTCTTACAGTCTTTGGTGAATAACAGTGTTGCTACTCAAATAGCTTTATACTGGAGTTCCTCAGGTTATCCCTGCAAAGATCTCTTCTATGGAAGGAGATATTTCTGCAACATCATCTGCTGGGAAAGAGTTGTACATTGTATATTCCACCACATCTAGCTTCAACAAGTCTGTGCTGTTATTGTTTATGGGCTGTTTCACCTAAGTATGCTTACTACACTGTAAACTGTTTTTTGCCTTTGCTCTTGCACCTAACTCTCCCAATAAATATTCATGTAATGCACACATATTCAAGACTTTGTATTGTAATTTTAGAAACTTACTGTGCAGCAATCTTGATGAACTTTTTGACTAGCTGTACACGTTTGCAGAGCTGGCTGCAGAGAAGTATCTCAGTGGCAACCCAAAGCTGGACCTCGTTGCATCTTTGAAGTAGAAGACTGAGATTCTCAGTGTTTTCAGCACTGCCCTGTCTGCTGAACGTGAAGTATATCAGCTCTTGCTGGAAGACATGAACAACAAAGAAAAACAGTTTAAATGTAAATAGGGCATGATTTAGTAACAGATGGCTATTTTTTATTGTCCACGGGCCAATCACAAATGATTCATGTTTCCAATCCGGTTTAGCAAAGTCTAGAGCTGTATTTCAGTATGTAAGTGGACTGAAAGTCCTGCAACACTCCTTGTGAGATTTCTTGCAGTTCCACATGTGGTTACACCAATCTGTTTCTTTCTGTATTTCATCACTCCTACCCTAGTGTGAAAAAGCAGCCGTATAAGAGTACTGCAGAGTCTGAAAAATTTCCACTCTGATTTCTTTTTAAAAATGACTGACTTTTCATGAATAGAAGAGCTGCTCGTGCCTTCTTGCCTTCTGTGCAATAAGCCTTGTCTAGCTCTAGTTTTTGTGATTAACCTGAATAAAAGAACTTGAAATGAAATCTGATGAGAAGCAGGAGAATTCCCATGTTGTTTTCTCAAAAAAGCCATCACACTTTTCAGTGAGTGATATTTTCAAGTGACGTTTTGCAGCGTGAGCTGTGTTACTCAGCAGCTCACACCAGAATCTATCAAAGTTGCTGAAATAATCCAATGGACACTGAAGTGGGTTATTATACCCCTTTATAAATCCTGTCCGATATTTTTTATCCCATTGAAGCCAAACCAGGGCAGTATTATGAACATCTAAAGTTGCTGAAATATTGTATGCTGTTGCGATTAAAGCCATATCAAGGATGCTTATTTGTGGAATCACATATTTAATGGAATAATGTTGAATGCAAAGCACAACCTGCATAGACAACACGTGAATATGAATATTTTTTGAGAATAATCATGATTTTTTAATTTCTTTAGGCAGATGTCAGTAAAGCCCATGAGATATGCAGAGGACATGAGATGCATCACCACAGGGAAGCTAAAAACCTTTGACAAACTTTTTTAGTATCAAGGATTACTGCATTGCTCTTGGATCTGATTCAGTTAACATCACCACAGAGAAATCACACTGTCATGGTGATGAACTAAGAGCCAAGAATGCTGATGCTCCAAAACACCAGTGCAACTTCAGAACCCAATAGCAACATAGTATTTTACGACAGTAATATATTCAGAAGAGGACATGATGCTGCTCACCTCATGAATTGCATTGAAGAGGCTCCAGTCAAAGTTGGTTAGTTCTAAGGCAAGATCCCAGGTGTTGATTCCCAAAATTCTCACAGACCGTTGCTGCAACTCTTCATTTTCAGCAAATGGGTTCTAAATTAACAGACAAGAACAAAAAATCCTGAGGAAGTGCCAAAAGGTTCAAAATGAAACAGATTCTAGACCAAGGCACAAAACAAAGCTGAGTAAGTAATGTTCCCTAAGTGCACTGAGGGTTTTTTTTTCTTTCCACATTAATTAAAATAGGTGAGTGATAGCCTGTTTAACAAAGAGCTTGAAAAAGAAATGGCTCAATAGGATTGATTATGGCCTATCAGATTAAGACTTCCCGCTCTCTGTCTAAACCTTGAATATAAAAAAAATGACCAAACAAGTAATGAACATAATGAAAATTTGATCCCTGAAATTATCAGAAAACAGATTTTGAATTAAGACACCAAAATTTCTCTATCACTGCAATACCAGGTTTAGAACAAATTCACAGAACTTGCCACCAATAAACATATGCTTACAAACAACATAAATCCACCTGTTTTATGATTAATTTACTCCAGCTGCAGTTGCCAACAACACAGTACACCTTGAATCATAAACGTTACTCAGGTTATTACTGTGGAGTTCACAGGCACTGCTGGTACTAAGGGTCATTTGACATAGCCATTATTAGCTCTGATTTTCAAAGGTTTGTATTTCTCTTGGGTTTTTTACCTCATCAGTCTGAAACTTGGCACATGAACCATCTGTCAAGATGAAAAATTATTCTTATCAGTTAAGCCATTACTTTGGTGCTTTATTTTTGACAGTTACAGCAAGTTTTGCCATTTTTATTATGCAACTAATGAAACTAGATTGGTTGTCACCTGTCCACACTGCAAACCTTTCCTTAATGCTGGCATTTTTAGAGGAAGCTAAAATGCTGGAGATAATGGGGATGACGGATTACAATGATATCAGCATGTCAGCTCTTCAGGGCACATTGATCCAACAAAATGTAAATAGACATTTCTCATAGCTAGGGTGAATGCACAAATGCTAGTGCTGACAACACATGAAAGTCAGCTGCAATACTGTCCCCATACATTCTTTCCTCAAAGTGAATGAATAATTAGCAGAAAAGACTAATTATTGGAGTTACTGCCTTGCTGAGGCTTTAGGAAATCAGCAGGGAGAGAGATTTTGCAATCTCAGTTTTAGAGGACAGCAAGAATGAGAGAACCGCAGCCCTCCAACCCCCTCCCCTCTCTGGCACCAGCGAGACAGAAGGAAGGGGAGATGACAGCAGCATCAATATAACCACATGGATACCACAACACCGTAGCCATGCCAATGCTCAGTAATTTTCATATAACTCACTCTATATCTACATGCAGCAATTCTGTATTCACATGTTACACAGAGTTTATCACTTCCTACAGTTCTGTACCAGCCATTTTAAGTACTGTACAGACACATGAGGCCAAAAAAAAAAAAAAAAAGCTATGTGAGCTCTGAAGTAATCCTCATCCCAGTCAGTCCTGTACAAGCACAAGCCAGCTTTTCCGGACTGACGTAGATTGAAAGATTTAAGCTCTATAGAAGCTTTGGTCTATTTGAAATTGATGAACAAATTCCATTACTGCTCAGTCAAATAACTGCTGTTAATGCAAGATTTTATTTCTTCCAGGTATAGAACAGCTCAGTAAGCTCCACTAAGGAACTAAGAAATAAATTACATATTGAAAAACCCTTCTTACAGGAACACTAAGCCCACGATCTTGCATCAGACATTTCAAAAATGGGAATACAAAATACATATCCTTACCAAAGAATCAGTCAGGTCTCTTCGGTAGACAAACATACGACTGGATGACTCATAAGACTTTGAGATGGCCAAGTCATTTGGTTGTAGTTCATGTTTTTCTTTAAAAATAAAACACAGAAGCTTCAGAAAAGGAGTATAAGCTTTCTTAAGGAGTACAAATATGAGAAGAACATTACAGTTATATTTTAAAAGTCATATCAGCTTCTTAGAATGTAACTCAGCATCAAACACAATGCAATGCCAGGAATGGGTTTGTCATTTCCACAATATTCAGAACAATAAAAGTAAGCTGTCTCTGATTCTAGACTGTAGCACAAACAAAAATATATGCTTTCAACTTGGACTTATCTAGGATAAACCCTTACATTTTCTGGCCTAACCTCCTATGCACTACTGAACATTTCATTTCAGCTGAATGTATCTACCACAGGCACAGTGACTTTAGTTTAGAGCAGTGTGTCTCAGCCTCAAGAGAGCTGTCGTGTGTCTCAGGCAGAAAAGAATGGGGGTAGAGATGTAATCAATAGCCATTCACCCCATAGAGTAGAACAATGGGTGGTAAAGAAAAAAACAATAACAAACCCAACCTCTTGCTTATAAATTTACATATAGAAATTCCTCTAGACCTATGGCAATTTGTTTGGTAACTATTTGAGTGAAAGAGCAGGACTTGCCAGACAGGCAGCAAGGAGAACGGACTTTTTTTCTCCAATGGGCAATCTTAGATGCACCAGAGAAAGGTGGAAGAAAAAATAAAAACCCAGAACACAGCTAAAACATCCATGCTGTAGAAAAACTGTCTCTTCCTATGGGCTTCAAGTAATCTTCTGGAGAGCTGACATCTGAGATTTGATTATAGTCACTGAATTAATACAGATCAAAAAGCACTGCAATCATACTGACAGCCACCTCAGATTGTTCATGGCCCATGAAGGAGGAGCAGTAACAGGCGTTCAGGGGCAAAGTATCACTAAAAGATACTCATTTTTGCCATTTCCTTTGCTCATACTGACACCAGATGCATTTGTGCTGAACTATCAGTATGTCTTTTCAAGGTACTTTTGAGCAAAAAGATATTGCTTGCTCATTTTAGGAGTATAATAAAAATGAGTTCTTCAATGCTCATCCTGCTGCCCTCCAAGCGGATGGCAGATGACAGTTCAGAGTCATGCAAAAGAGAAAAACAAAGAAAAAATAAAGAAAGCATGGCAGGCTGCTGATTATTGCACACAGTGAGCAAGTGACAATGCATAAGCACAAACTCAGTATCCTTGTTCTATCTCCAATTAATTCAGTCAATAGAACCAAAGAGCATTTTGGGAATTACAATAGTCATGTACAGATGACAGTCCTGTTGTACCAGCTTTTTAATTATTATTTCTTATTCAACAGCCAAATGGCAATTATTTCTATTCTGTGGCTTTCTCAGGAAACAATGCAACTTAGAGATGATATTGTCTTTCATTATTTATGAATTGTTGGTTTTCCTTACATAAGTAGGCAGTTAGCACCAGATTCATTGCTAGCAGTGCAAAATTTACCCTATTCCTGAACAGGAGCATGAGACCTGAAGAACAACTGCAGCAGCTTGATCTTGCAGAGCTGCAAAACACACTGCATCTGAGTTTGGGAACACACAAGGGTAAATGCATCTGCCTTCAAGTGATGCAACCCAGCTGACCAAGACACCAACATGCAAAGCTCCCACATGGCCACCCTGTGCCCAAACTCTTGACTGCTGGGGTAAGGCTCCAGCCCCTGCCACTCACAGTGGAGACCCACAAAATTATTTAATTGTGCTTAGATCTGGGGAGGAAAATGTGGTCTTTCACTTCTGAATTTGATATGTAAGCAGAACAACTCAGCATTTGCCTATATTTCATTCAATCACAGTGCCAAAGTAATAAGAATGAGTGACGTATATTAAAGGGCTCATTCTTTGCCTTAGGGGACTGACATCCAGTAATGCTGGCTGAGAATATGGCCCAGGTGTTCTAAAGGCTTAGCCCTACTTTGTGGGCCCACTTTCCTTTCTACATACTCAGTTGCATTGCTTTATTTTCAGTAAGAGCCCAATAAGGTATCACAGTGAGCAAAACAACCTGACCTGATCTTAAGAGCTGACAGCTTGTCAGTTCCCTACTATCAGCCTACCCTCAGTCTGATCCTCCTCAGAAAAAGACAGTAAGCCGCCTCTGTTAAACAATAACCATTAAACTAACAGGCAAAATACATCAGTCATAAGCAAGTTTGCTTACAAAATACTGCTAGGTCATGCTCAGTATCTCATGTGTGCAAATATATGCCTCCCTTCTCTCCACTGGAGAATATTCACTACCCATCCTGTAAATAAACAGCCACACACTCAGAAGCTGTTATTCCCTTTTATATTTTAAAAGAAAATCCTTCCTCGACACCTTCTAAATTAATTTAGATCTGAAAGTTGAAGATTTATGTGTAGGCAAAAAGAAAATCTTGTAACACTGTTGAATAGGGAGAGTCATCTTCAGTCCGTTCCCAGCAAGGGAATGCCTCATCCAGTGTTACTCGGGAATGAGCTGTTTCCATGGGAACGGCTCTGGGAAGCAGCTCTCATTGTTCCATGGTCATCCAGCTGTGGGCCACAGCTGTATCCTGCAGTAGAGAATCCCAACCCTCCCCTCCATGCTGCACTTAAGAGGTGTGTGGTCAGATGAAGAAGATTATTTACCACCAGAGAACGTGATGACCACCAGTGCCAATTCCTCCTCTGGGTACTGGATCTTTTCTGCAACAATCTTCAGTATCTCCTGTGCTGAAGTGGTTACTTGAGCTTTCACACTGACGTAGGAGTGCTCCGTGATGTACACACGGCAGAAAACTGCACAAAGGAAGAAAGGCAGGCTCAGCAACAGCCAAAAGGACCCACAGGAACAGAGCAAAGCCTTGCAGCCTCAGTCCCAGCTGCAAGACAGGCTACTCCTGCACCCTGCCCAACAAGGGCATGAAACTGAGGGCAAACATCACCATTTCCCCACTTTTCACCTCTTATCTCTGGTAAATGACAGGGACACGCAAATGCATCTCTCTGGATTCTCTTCAGGGGAGCCTATTTAGGAGTTCCTACTCTGAGTATTCAGTTGTAGACCAATTCCTTTGCTGTGCACCTTCACTGCAAACTTAATGGTTATCGTCTTTTGTCCTTACCTTCTAGGCCCAGATAAACTAGCATTCTTTCAGTGTGTCTCATACCTGCTGCAGAAACTGTTTTGCTCCTCCACGTTCACCTGGAACAGCATGCTCCTACGCTCCTTTTGCACTAGCAGAGGCTGCCTGAGCAGCAGTGCAATTAATTCTGACACATCTACCCTGAGTCACTTGCAGTATGCTTAAAAGAAATTGGTTTGGACAAAATCCCTGGGCTCATAACTTCCAGTGAAGTCCTAGAACTGGTTAGGCTCTGGGGGTGATTCCCATCAGTAATGCTGCAGGAAGCTCATGTAATACTTTGTTGCTCTTTCAGAAGTGAGGTACACTCCCTCTGCTTCCCAGAATTTTAAGTTTGCAGTCTTTTTTTGCTGAGTTTGCTGTAGCCGGTCATTTGAAATACAGCTTCCATACTTAAAAGGGAAGAAACAGCCGCAGTCTTGCACAGATATTTCAAAAATAACCCCTGCTAATGAGAATCACCACAGCTCTGGATTTCATCCTCAGTTCTGCGCTTAAACTTTCAATTTTCTTCTACTTTTGTACTTCTTATTGCGGATAGGCTGCTACCATGGCAATATAATACAATACTTTTCTCCTCCAGAAATGCTGTATTTTTGTTGACAGATGTATGCAGCAATAGCTCCTTGTCTGTCTTACAAATCTTCATGGCTTCAGGGCACTGCCATTAAGTGAGACCATGCCAGAAATGGTTAACAACTCTATCTTACTGAACATCTTTTTTGTGTGTGTTGTAGAAGAGAAAAATGAAGATAAGAAGGAAGGAGGAACTCAACATTTAACCTTGGGGAAGAAAAGCCATTTGATTTTATAATTATTTTCTTAGCCTGTCTCTGCTGACAGACAGTAAATCAGGTGCTCAGCATGTGTCAGAATCTTTCTTCAGAATACATATAACTCGTGAAAAGACAGATACATGAAATGCACTCTAAGTACGAAAATAAATAAATCTGACACAAATATTTGCCCTCCATATGCAAAGCACAATACAACTTGCCTGCAGTGAATTTGTTTAAAGCATCAGCCTCTGTCATTTTGGAGAGGAAAATGACAGCAAAATATTAACTCATAGTTTGGCTATTGACATGTCCTTTGTTTCGCACCAAACTAAACCAACCTACCTGTCAGGTTCTTGAAAACAATTATCTCAGCAGTTATCACAAAACCTCCCCCACAATACACCTTTCAAATGTCCTATCAGTGGTTATCTTTTGGAGTGGGTCATGTCATCCCTTCTAGGAGTCTACATTGCTCCTCAGTGAAATGCAGCAGGGAACAGCAACAAGAGGACATGGGCATGGGCTGTAAACCATCCTAGAAACGCTAACATTAGGAGGTAGAATGCTTCTGGTCTGATCTCTACCACTGAGAGCAGGAGGTGCTGGACAAACTCATCCTCTACAAGCACCATCACGCAGTAGCACTCCACAGCCCATCCCATTTCCCTCCATTGTGCCCAGGCACCTGCCTCTCCTACCCCTAGTCTTGCGTGTTCTGTTTCATTCCCTTAGTCCCAGCACATTCCATGGCTCATGCTCACAAGAAGAGAGAGCAAAGAAACTTATGGCCTTGCTGAATCCAGCCTTTCCTGTCCCCACGGCCATTCAGTCTGTGCCACCTTGTACCAGTATGCTTTTCATGAGCTGTGTCAGACCTTTTAAGAAGATAAATGAAGTTTGGGGGTTTTCATACAGAAATGACATTTTTAGAAGCATCCTTGCCAGTCTAAACCTCAAATAAACTTCATTTTCCGGCACAGAAAGAGGCTGTCTATCTACCATCAGCACATAATGTAGGGAGAGACTTGTCACTACAGGAGCTCAGTTCTTACCTCGTCACAAACAAGCACTAAAAATACCCTGACTCAGCCAAAACTTCTGGAGTTTCATTCTCACCAAGAAAGGAAGCTAATACTGTTTAAAGGGCTAGATGTCCCAAGAGGAGGCCTTTCTGCCTGTTCTCTGCTTGTGTGCATGTTATTCTCCTCTCTGCCTCCTTCCTCTCACAGGCATTACAGCAAGGTGAGAACTTCACTTTACCATTGCTTTAGCAGCAGTAAAGAGAAAAATGAAATAGTTGACATTAAAGCATAGTGGCGTCTCACCCGCTACATGGAAATGTTTTTGTAGAGAGAACCTACGCAGGTTCTCAGAGTTAGCAGATTCTGCCCCACTTAACCTGACAGGTGCATCCACCTCTCGCACCCAGGATCTAGGTCAGGAGACTATTCCTGCCCTGTGTTACAGTTTCTGACTGATGGATAGACTGCAAGCTACACAGCTCTGTCACAGGACCACAGAGGAACCAGGCAGGTAGAAAGCCTGAGATCTCACTCCCCTGCTGAGCCCCTGCAAAGCAGGAGGCAGACAAGTAATCTTCACACAGGCAAATTTCTCTTCTTTCAGGTCCCCATGGTCCTGCTCTGAAGCTGTACACCTGGAAGAAGACTGCACCTTCACAGGCAGCTCTTACTAAAAAAGGTTGCCCTGACATTTAAAAGTGCCGTGCTAGGTTTATTTCCCATTCTTAAGTAAGCCATACTTACTTTCTTCTGCTTCATTCACGGTTCCTCTGTGCTGCAGCCAGTTCTCCTTTAGACTGAACTGGTGGAAAAAAGTTTTGTTCTGCAAGGGAGTGGGAGAGGAAAAAAAAGACACAACAATGATTGTCGGCATTCCTTCCCTTTACAAGGCAGCAATTGATAAAATACAACATTCAACGCATGCATCTGGCTAAAAAGGTTGCAGTATAGGAAATTCACCCACCCTTCCTGCATCAGTAAGCTGGAAGTTGCCTTACTTAATAATGGTAAAGGTGGGAATTTCTGAGGAAGTGAGACGTGCCTATTCCAAGCAGCATCCACACCTCATGATTCTTTGTAGTTATGTGCAGAGGTCATTTCTTACGTACTTTTCTCATACACATTTCCTATGCAACAATTGGCCTATTTAGCAATTTCATGACAATCTCATGTTCTGCCTCCTGTATTTCCACTGTAACATTTTAAGCCTTTTACATGCTTCAGCCCAGAAGACTTCAGTAGGTCAGCAGTTCAGCCCTGCACAATTAATTCATATGCCAACGTTCTCCAGTAGCACCTTTTCTTTCTGCTTAGATAGACATATCCACGTACCTCTTTCTTTCTCTCTTTCTCCGCCCTGTCACAACAAATTCCCCTTTACTTTGGCTGCCTGACACCTGCAGTTGATGCCTGAGCTTAGACTGGTTTGCCCAGGTTTTCTGCATCTATACAACCAGGCAGGACATGCTCTCAGGCCTCTGTTATTCAAAACATTCAACACTGACATCTCAGGATGTGTTGTTAAAATGATAATACTGTCACAGCCACTGCAGGTTAGTTCACACAACTGATATCCAGGCGACGTTGCCAGAAATAAAGAAAAAACCTTAAGCAATGTTGCAGCTCTAGCCTCACTGATGTATCCTGTCATGTTTTTGGTCACCTGTCACTTTCAATTGAAATGCCAAGAAAAGAGGTGAAAGTGGAGAGAGGGAAAGAAAGAAAGGCTGTTAAGTTAGCTAACAACAAGCAAAACAACAAGGTTTGTGTTACCTTTCGGTGTGGTGAATATTCATCCACAGTGCTGAAACGAAAAGGAAAATTCTAATTATTCTTTCAATCCAAAAAACAAAACAAGTTTGTGTGCTTGTTTTACACAGTCTCCACAGAATGGCTGTAGAGATCCTTCAGTGAAAGCTGAGGTCATTCGGCTCAACCACAAAACTTTCCAGGGAGTCACAAAGTCAGTATAGGAAAAAGAAATGCTGCCAGTCTGGGAGCTTCTGGAGAATATCGATACCAGTGGCAGACAAGGTCCTTCCAGTGCCCAAATGGACAAACCATAGAAATAACTTCCATTAGTTGGGAAAAAAAATGTGCCAAGGGAATATATTTTAAAAATACCATCAGATTAATAAAATAATAACCCTGACACAACCACTGAGAAATGGATTTGCTTCTCAATATTGCACGAGAGAGATAAGATGCATCATCTGAAATCAGAGACTGATGAGTGACATTTTGACAGTCTTTTCCACAAAGTTCCACACCACATGACAAATGCCAGATAAGATGCAATAATCTAGCTCTACTTTAAAGATTAATTGTGAAAATGAATACAGTACTTGTATCACTCATCCCTTTATCTTTACTGAATTACACCAAGATGCCAACAAAAATAAATTACACTAAGGAAAATGAGATCTGATCACAAGGATAACCAATACTTACTGACGACGATGCATCCCAAGTATTTTCTGAAATTCTTTCAGCTCCTTCTCAAGAATGGGATATTCATACACATCATCTAACACATTCCTGTATATTGTCTACAAAGCAAAATAAACACTTTATGCAATCATATGATAACTCAAAAATACATCTGAAGCATCCCAGCAATAGTTTTAATCAGTCATTAGCATACAGCAGCAAGTTTCATCATAATTCTTTTGCAAGATCCATGAGCAGAAAATGTCCTCATTTATTTTTACAGGCTAGTCGGTGCTCAGTTTGTCTTAGAAGAGACATTCTCTCTCAACACCAAGTAAGTGAGCAAAATGTTGATGCTTATTAGTCTACAGATAAAATGGCACACACGGCTGTTAAAAATCCAAGTTAGTTCAGAGCATTCTGATGCTTGAGAACATAACACACCATCATTCCTCATTCAAAATGGTAAAAACAGATTAATCTGATTTAGACTCTTAAATGAACGTTCTACTTTTCTTGACATAAGCATACATTTAAATCGAGTAACATCTCTCAAAAACAACAGCATACTCTTAATTTTAAGCCAATAAATAAATAAACCTTACTTCTTTCTGGAGCAGGCATTTTTAGACTGCCCTCAACTAGGAGCCTCAGTTAACTCTGGGAGACATCACGTCAGGTAAGAGGTAAGTCAAATGAATTGGCTTAGCTGGTTGAAACTGAGGGAAATATTTTTTCTACACCTTTTCAGAATCTGCACAAAATTGCTACTCTTTTCCTTCCAAGAATATGGAGATCATATGCATAGGCTGAGTCATAAAGTTGTTTTAGCCCAATTAGTACTCCTGCATTTATGAATCTCAGCATAAATGATTCTGGATAATAAACCTGTATATCGCTTCTAAAAATATAACTTAAATTATCACTTATGTTACTACTGTCTTGTATCACACCAAATTCTCAAGGAGAAATATTGGGTGTACAAAAATTGGACAGCCACAAAACTTTATGGACAGAAAGACAGGCACTACATCAAAGTACATGCAACAGTATAACCTGGCTGGTGGCTGGAATGACGTCCAGTTTCCAGTACAGTACCATACAGCCTAGTACCAAAGAGCAAAAATCCTAAGGTCTCTGCAATAGCATTTTGCTCTTCCTAGCAAATGTGATTGAGACCACAAAACTTGCTTTTCATCCATGATCATCTGGATACTGAATATAGGCTCTGTTCTGGCAGACCAAGGCCATTGTGTCCGAGGGACCTCCACATATTCATCATTTTACTTCTTACCTTCCTATTCTTTCCCATTTTCCAGGTGTTGTGCAATTTCAGAAGTTTTGCATTTTACAGTAATGTTGAACAAATAGACATTACAGATTTTACATCCAGGCTGACTAACTCTAATTAAGGAAAAACACATGTAAATCACTTTATATTATAGATATCAAGGACTAAATCTGAATATGAAAAATTATGTCTTATACTTTTAGCTGTTGCAGCTTCTTAGACACTATGTGCTAATAAAACAGAATTGCAATGCATCAGGAAGTGATTCAATACCTTTAAAAATTGTTTTAAATGCTCATCTTCGTGTAACCAGTCTTTGTAGAGAGAAGTCCACTGAGACACCAAGTGCAAGACCTTTCGTTTCCTGCAGGATACATCAGAGTCATCTTCTTTCCCTTGATGGTTCTTTGCACAATAAGTACAGTAAGTTAAGGGAAATAAATACTAAGAACTCATTGAAACTTCAAAATTCAGCAATGCACAACCATCTTGGTTGTTGTTTGGCAATGGAAGACTATTTTTCACTACATTGTTCTGTTTTAAATGCATATTTATCCTGTTTCAAGCTTTGGGAGTTTCATCAACTTTTTGGAATTAAGTGCTCAGTAAGAGAAATGTCCATTCTCTATGTCAACAGAACTTTTTTCCTTTCCATATTAGAGAGAAAAGTCTATAAAAAGTAAAATCCATTTAAAAGGAATTATACAATGTTGAGTCATAACTTTCCTGTGGAAGCTGGAACAAAACTTTGTCCCGCACACTGACGCCAACATGAATGTCTGCATGAAAGAGGACAATGCATCATTACAACGAGAGAAATATTGAGCAGAGGAAGTCAGTTTCTTTTTCCCAGTGCAAATTACACTATAAGCTGAAATAACACTATTAAGAAAAAAAGAAAAGAATCAATTTCCACTATTGTCCTCTATTCACAAAGCAGAAACAGCAAATAATGACAGAAGATATTCACATTATACATTGTTCCTGTCTCTTCACTATTCGTTTTGTCAGTAGGTGAAATGACTTTCACAACAAAAAGAGAAGAAAAGGTTTTGATTCACAGCTCCAAGGTCATTCAAGCAACATTCTATAGATTATAGAAATTATTGGAAATACAAAAGAAGTTATATACTTATCACGTGACAAAAGGTGCAGACATTGTAGAATATCTATTCTTTATATATTCTGCAGTGTATTACACACGTATTCTAAGAATTAACATTTATGTTTTGGATAGGATTTAACCTGATTTTAAACATTGTTTTGTAAAAGTGGAGAAGAGATTTATATAGCATTAAACAAAAACAATATCTATAAGTTCTGATGAGTGTTAATACAACACTTGAAAGGATATTGCCTCAGAAGTGCCTGGCACAAGTCATCTGTTGTCATGAAGACTGTGTATGTGAGAAGGAAGTCATCCAGGAGAGTTTCTGCAGAGAAAGACAAAAGAAGTCTAAAGTACAATATATTTTTTGAGAGGAGGAAGACAGTATCTATCAGTTAGCGTCCATAGCAAGAAAAAAACCTAAAGAATATATCATTGATTTGAAGACTCCATTTCACACAGTTAATGATACATTCACACTGCAGTGATGAGATCCTTATTAACAAGCACATCCTCAGTTCTCAGTTAATCAACAAGCAGAACTATGCACAAAATAAGCCATAGTTTAGGAATGAATACGAGTCCTTATCACAAACACCACATTCCAGTTGGCTCTTCTGGGTGATTCCGGCTATTCACCATTTCCACCAGTAAGTTGTTTCAGAATTTCAGAAGACAAATTTTTAGTAATAGAAAACTGAGATCACCATGTACTGTGGTAAGCATGTAGGCACAGTATTTGAGAAGCAAAAACCAAGCATATTTAAGCGTTTAGCTAGTTAAGATTTGTGTGCATTGCTAATTGCTGGGATACTTTCTCTCTGGTTTGCTTAATTACATTATTCAAAGTTGTTTTCTGCTCCTGATATTCCTGCACTTGATTTCTATCAGTACAACTAAAGGCACCTGCCAAAAGAATACCTCTTTTGCAGCCATAACACCTCAGGCTGTCAGGAAAAGCAGCACTGCCAACTCAGACCTCAGCACAGTTTTCCCATTCCTCATTCCCACATCAGGCTAATTTTATGGTCTATCCAAATCTTTAGCATGCACACCAGGTGCAAGGGGGAAAGCTGAAAGAAGGTTTTCTACAAGATGAGAGAGCCCAAGGGAAATCTTGTGATGGCCTTCAACAACCCGATGGCACAGAAGGACAAGACTGAACCAGATTTTTCCCAGAGGCATGCAACACAATGACAGAGGCAAACATCAGAGAGTAAAACAAGGGAAAATTTGTCTAGATAAAAGAGATTTTTTTTCCCCTGTGAGGACAGGTTGGCCAGGAGAAGCTCCATACTGGATTAGTCAGTTATTAACAGGGTTATTCAGAGCCCGCCTGAGCAGGACCTGAGCCGCCTGGCCTAATGAGCCCGCTCCAAGCAGAGCTACCTGCCAACCCACATTGGTCTGTAACTCACACAACTGTGCTTCTGATATTAATTACTCATAAATTATGCATGATGTAGGAACAAATTCATACTTTATTCACAAACAAAACAATCTTTATGATGCAATTACTCTGTTTTACCGGGTGAGAACAGGAAAATGTTTCTGTAGTAATTCTGGTTATATTCATTGACATATACATATCTCTTTGAAGCACTGTAGAGCAAAAACATCTTAGCAGTATTATTAGTTGTTACTAGTAGCCATTATAAATTAAGTAGTGGTTCATTGGTGGACTTAGAGCTACTAAGACTAAAGGACAAACTGCTCCTTGCAGGAGGAAGAAGAGGTTGTGCCCTCATTTCCCTGTCCTGGTCTCCTCACTGTCCTGATCTCATCCAGCTGGTGCTTGCGTACATGTATGCAATCGGAAGCATCCCAGAAGCAATTCAGACTGAGAATGCAATTTCACAACAATTTAGGCCCGTTCCAGTCACAGCTACCTTGGACCTTCTTGTCTGCAAACTGACCTCATAGATGAGGCGTAGAATGGCAATAAATTCATCCGTGTATCATTCAAAGCCAGATATCATGTGAATATCATATGGACCAGATAGATAATAACTGTCAGCATAGGACTCAAAATACCTCTGCTGCCATTAACAAAAGAAAAGCAGCTTAATCAATGCCTTTAGCACAGCTAGAAAGACTCCTGATCTGAAGGGGCGTAACTGAAGCCGCTTGCTTAAATTCTTTATATTTCACAGACATTACTTTAAAACTGTGGAAAGTATTATCTTTGTATGAAAGAAATTCTGTCTCTGAAAATGAAAAAAATCTTGTGCACAGCTTGTTCTGTATCCAAAAGGTCTGCAGTTCCTTCTGTTGCACATCTTTTGGATGATACAATGCAGCTATTAAAATTGGAGGTTTCACAAACATTTATTTGGAAGCTGCAGCTCTTGGAGACAATAACCACAGCTAATCTCCTATTCTAGTTCTTGACCAATCTATGTGCATGGTGCTCACCAAGTCAAAAATACAGTTATAACAGAATATTTCCACAGAAACTTTCTATTCTTTTTAGGTGATATCTTAGTTTCAGCAATAGATAGCCGTGCATTATTGTATTTCTTTTCCTTTTAGATGGAAAGGAAAGGCTAAAAAGAGAATTCCTTAAGTACTGATTCGTGTAGCTTGTGTATGGGCCAGATCCCTACAAACTGCCTTTAAACTTGTTTAGAAATTTATACCCTAAAGGAATGTTTTGAAGAAAAAAGGTCTATATTATGCATGTGGACCATCAGCCATCTGTTAAATTGCCTTAATAAATAAGCAATCAAAGTGCTTTTGCTAGATTAAATATCTATTGCCAAACATCATTTAAAGACTTCATGGTAATATTCATGTTTTAAAACATCTCTACCAACTTGTGTGTGCTTCCCTAAAGTACTACTTATCACTGTAGTTCCCTCTGTATTTTCTTCTCAAATGCACCGTAAATTATATAATTCCAGAATGGCTTTTTATGCCACAAAAAGGGGGAAAAAAAACTGAGTATGAACTAATTCTTAAAAAATACTTTGTCCAATGCAAACAAACTCACACCTCAATTGTTTTTGAAGATATGCTCGCAGTTAACTATTTCCTGGTCTATGTAAATAGAGAGAAAGACTACTCACAAGACAATTTATTGGCATCAAATTATTCATTCTGGCTACAAATGGACACTTATAGCAGTAAACCTCAGTGAGTTTGAGCTTTAGTAGCAGTTCTTAATAACTATGAATAGAAGTTGCCTTAGGGTTTTCCCAGTTAGTTTTGGCTGATTTGGTTGAGTTAAATTAAAAAAAAATTAAAAAAAATTTAAAAAAAAAGGGAAAGAAAAAGAAGGGATGGAAGGAGGAAGAGATGATAATAATTGAAAAAGGAAAAAAATGGGGAAAATGGGGGAAAAAAAGGAAAAAGGAGGGGAAAAAAGAGGGAAAAAAAGAGGGAAAAAAAGGAGGAAAAAAGAAGGAAAAGAGGAAAAAAGGAAAAAGAGGGAAAAAAGGTAATTTCAGTCATCGTTAATTATTTACAGTGCACCATATTGCCATACAGAATGGGGGTGAAGTGCCTCAGCTTATAAGTTCTATTCTACTATGTCCCTGTTTCTGCATAAATTTGTGGCCATCTTCCTCATTCTTCCTATAGAAAAAGTTCTTATGGTGCTTGCAGCATTCAAGGAGAATAAAAACAGGGTAATGGTTGACAAAGGAAAAACGCTTCCTGTGGAGGAAAAGTATTTTTTCATGCAGAAGACTGTGATGTTATTGTTTTAATTTCTCTTCTTCATGAATTTTTTATGTAATCATTTTCTCTTAGCCATCAATCTAATTTTTCTTTACTCTGCACGGTTTTCCTTTATTTGGTTAAGCAATTATTACGAAGTATGCTGTCAGCTTGCAGCTACGGAATATTTCATTCCAGAGACAATTTCAAGCATTTTAAACTTCATTAAGACGTGCAACAGAAACAGCACGAGTTCAATGGACTACTGCTCCTGAAGCTCTTCAGAGGCAGCCTTAGGCAGTAATCTCAGCATTGAATGTATGCACTCAGTATCATATCATAGGCATAAGAATAACAAAAAAAGCAAGCAATGTGCTTCTTCATTATTAAATAATCAATTCAAGTCAGCTTCTGCTGAGGCAGTTTCTCATGGGCTCACCCTTCACCCAGGTGAAATAAGGTAGCATAGACACCAGCTTCACTGGCAGCTGTTAGTACCACATTTCCAATCTTTCTGCAGTATACGGGTCCTTCTGCAACATACATGCAGGGTGGGTGAGGAATGGAAAGAGCAGAATATACACATGGGATGTTCCAATGCATGAGGATTTCCAAGGGAACATTTGCTTTCCATAGGGAAGATCTGCTTTCAGTCAGAAACTGGAGGACCCAGCAATGCTTCTGCAAGAGAAGCTGCAGCTGAACTGTGTGGGCATGGGGATAGGTGCCTATGGCAACAATGGTGTGTTTGACTGGGAACAGGGATTTGGAGTACCAGAAACAAACACCAAACTGCATATTACCACGTACTTCCAAAATCCAGAAGATTTCCCACTGCTTTCCATGTGCCCACTTATATATCATACCCCTTTTCTCTGAGAGGGTAACTTTAAATATTTTGGAGTTTGTCCTAGACATGAGGGTATATCTTTACATATGCACAGTTTTAAATGGCAGGAGTATAGAATGGGACTGTCACAGGGGTTTGCACACTAAATTTTATTCCACAGTGGTTAATCTACTCTCCCCTCTACAGCCTTCTCTAGGCAGAATATCAATTGCCAAGGCTCAGAAAAGTAATTAATAAAGAGCTGTAGCCTGACACCTTCTGTTGTACATATTTAACCAACCAGGACAGGCAGTACACTTTATGTCATTGCTGCGTCCAACACCTGTGAGCTATACTCAAATATGGATATTCTCTTAAACTAGCACGGTTGTAGAAGACATCAGGTGAGCACTCTGACATTAATAACTTGTTGCAGAAGTATAGAAAGAGACTTAAGCTAAAAGAAATGCCTTTGTTAAATGAAACAGAAGATAAATAATTTTTATTATTCTGTTTCAGAAATTTTTGAAAGTAAACATTCAGTTTGGACAGCACATAGAATGAGTAAAGAAGGAAAATGAGCACAGAAATATTCCAGTGCTACAAATATTTACCTACCAAACTGTATGTCCATGTATTACTTACTGGTATGCATGTGCATCATTCTCTTTAGACCATCAAAGCTTGAACAACACTGTATACATATTTGCACTATATGTTCAATAGATCAAACTGTTCAGAGTACACCTATTGCTCTATTGCTAACATTAGACACTCCATCCAGCTTAGCCAGATACAACTGCTCCTAATACCAGCAGTGAGTCATTAATCCCTTTATACGCACAAGAAGAGATAACCTGAAGACAAAATCCAGTTTGTCCTCGATTTCTGATCACAACGAAACACCCAAAATAGTTTTTGTCTTGATGCTTCTCAATGGCTAACAGCAAAAATATAAAGGTCAAAAATAAGCCAAATCAGTCCTCCCACTTCCATCACCAACCAATTGCCCAGATGAGAAGAAACACTTATTTTCCCTTAATTTCTGACAAAATCAGTGTTTTGTTTTCATCCCGTTCTATGATCCTTCTGTTTCCATTAGCATTAAATGCTGATTTAAATATTAAGAAAAAATAAATCTATGCAAAACAATCAGGCCAACAGGACTTCAATATTCAATGTATAATTTCTGAAATCTGTTCAACTGTAAAGAAAAACTACTAATCTAGTTTGGTAGAAAATGTATTATCATTCTGAATCCAAACCTCTTGCACACTGCACTGTACAAATCCTTTGTGAATGGTTGTGCAAGAATTACAGAAATATTTGAGGTTTCTTTAGACCCGTATTAAACCGGATTACACAAAAATAGAGGTAAAGCCTTTTTCCACTTTATGCAAAGTAGATATTCAGCTTTCTCTGAGGATTTTCTAGGGGAGGCCAAATCTGGATGAAGCAGGCAAAAAAATTAAAAAAAAAAAAAAAAAAAGCAGTTGTTATATACTCATATTGAGTATCTATATTGATATATATAGAATATCATAAACAAAGTAGAAAGGCAAAGAATGCATGTGTTGAACTAAAAATTTTACTCTCCAAACTATCTTCCCTCCAAACCAAGGGAATCACTAAATGCACTTACTCCCAGTCTACCTCTCATTCTAATAAATGGATGATATAAGAGGAGATTGTAAGATCTCGTTTGCCCTGAAGCACATTCAAACCTGAGTACGAAGTATTTGGAGTGTGGGAGCTCCAGCAGCATGAACTGTGAATGGAGGTTACACACACGTTTCTCAGACATCAACACAAACTCTGGCTTTGTGCAGGAATTAATTTCTTTGGTGCTCCAGGGGGGATGGAGGAGGAGAGATGTGCTTTAGACAACACACACAAAATAAAAACCTGAAACTATAAACCTTCAGCCGTGCCATTTCCTATCTGCAGTTATGGCAAAGGCATTGGCATGAACATATGGTTGGCTCCAGTCATCTCTTTATGTTAATGGATTAATCAGCATTAGCCAGCACTGTGAATTTAAAAATTGCCAGCAATTTAACTTTGGCTCTAATTTGCATTCACTCTGTCATCCTTACTTTGTAGGACCAGCCACATTTCTTTAGCATTTAGTGAGGCTCATCCTCCAGAGTATATTTGAAAAACATTAAGGAGTTGGAGTTAATAATGCTGACGTAGCTTGTGAATTCAGGACACACATCTACAAGTTGTGGGATTTTTTATTATTATTGTTTTGTTGTTGTTGTTATTAATTCTTTAAAGAAATATGAGTAGACAGGGTAAGCAATACCATAATGCTCAGAAACAGTTAAAACTTGCATTTCATTAAGCATAAAAGCAGCCCTATGAGATAGGGTTACAGCTGGGCAAACAGACAGATGAGATCCCTGTGCTTGAGTAAAATGGATGCTGATTGCTTACTGTTCTGTAGGGAATAGACACTTTTTTGCTATTTTGAATATGCACTTACTGACTTCAAATTAAACTAGATGAGAGCTACGGCAATGCATTTGCAAGTTTTCCTGCCTCTCAGTGCTGAAAGCTCTTAAGCTTGATAAATTCTTTGTCGCTCCTCTTACTCCTTTCCACAAAATGTGGAAAAATTATAATCACACCTCAAGGCTGCTACACAGAGCCTTTTTGGTTCACATAACGCTACGCAACGCTCTGAAACCTTTCAGCAATGCAAATGGCTGTCCAGTAGCTGTAGTTAGTAATCAGAAAATTGCTTGTTCTGCAGAAATGGAAAAGCGATTTGAGGGCAACTCCTTTCAAAGACGGAAGTTTCTCAATAATCTGTAATTCCAGAGCAATTTACTAAAAATGTCAGGATGTCTCTGAGTATCAACAGTAAATGCAAACTGCTATCATTACTATCTGATCCATCAAGATATCACTTGTTTTGGAGAGGGTGCTGAGTGGTACCAACCCCCCCCCACACACACCTCGCATTCATTCAATTCAGCAGATGGTACTGAAACTCAGAACCTCACAGAATTAGCCCTCAATCCAAAATAAGACACTCTGGAAATGCTATGCCACCATGGCATACAATACACAATACGAAGCAAAAACCAAAAGATTATGCCGAAGAGGAAAGGTCAATGGAAAAAGGAACATCAATATATAATTTGCTGCTAATGTATTAAAACAATTATAGTAGTTATGTCATCTAGCCACTGAAGCACCGAGAAATCAATGCACAAAGGAATAAAGAGCAAGACATTTATTTCTGGCATTAGGTTAAGAAAAGAAAATATAGAAGGGCAAGATATTTAACCTGTACAACCAGAATTTTTATTAGAGCACAAAAATCAGAAGTAGGAATAATTTCTAAGGTCATCTCCCAGTGAATTCCAGCAGTGTTTTAACATCTGCAGAATGAATCAAACACATTCTGTCTGGTAAGGTCAAAGATCTCCTTAAAGTTGCATTCCAGTTGCTGCCATCACACATATTGGAGCAGCTTCATATTTTGTTAGAAGGACAAAAAGCCCTGAAACCACAGGCAGAGAGCAAATGTCAGACTTGTCTAGATTTAATGAGGCACTAATTTTTTTCACATAGACATCTGAAGCCGGTTTTTTTTTGGTTTTTTTTTTGTCTCTTTTTCTTTTTTCTCTTTTTTCCCCCAGGTAGGATGGATCACTGCTTAATGTGCAGCTATAATGGTCTGGATTACTTGAAGTTATTGGACAAATCTACTCTACCTTATGTATTTTAAAGTGTTAGAAACAGCACCCATAGCTGTCACCCTAAGATACTGCTGCTTTTTGTTAGAAAAGCCCTTGACTACTGCAAGTAAAACACCCAAGCTTTCCATGCAGTGAACCTTCAGATGGCAGAAACTTGAGATATTTAAAGGTATGTGCGAGGTACTCAGGGTAGCTTAGCTACAGAAAGCAGCCAGTCCTTGTTCGCATCAGGAATCTCCCAAAGTACTTCAGGGGGGAAAAAAAAGCAACACCATCTTCTCCTTCCATTGATTGTTTATAATAAGCCAGCCAGGCCAGAAGTGCCTGCAGCAGCATGATGGAAGATAAAAGATTTAATGGTTCTCTTTCATCCCTCTGCCTGCAGCCAGCTGCCTGTGGGGCAGAGGAGATAGGCATGCAGCAGTAACAGCACAGCGTGCCTGCACAGCCCTCACTTGTGCTTCACCTCCAGCCAGCATACAGCCCGTCACCCCAATCCCAAAAGTCAGACAAGCAAACACAGGGAAATTTTCTTCTTTTTCTCTTCTTTCACCTGGACTTCTTTGTATCCCTGCCATCAACCCCACCTCCACCCCAAAGGGATGCAGTACCCTCCAGTGCAGATCCTCAATGCCACCTTGTCCAGGTGACACTGAGAGCTGCCACTGCCTGCAGGCAGCACTACCCTTCCCAGGCAGCACGCACCAACAATGCAGTGAAGGGACTGCACCACCTGCCCCCATCATACCCAATGGGTGCAGTAAGGCTCCCATGCCTTCTCCCAGGTCCAGTAGTTCAGTATACACTTGAGTTTAAATGGAACACTAAAGTTAGATGAGACATCTGACTTTCAGAAAGTTCATAGAAAGTAAAACATACTTAATATTCACTCCTTTCATCCACGCTGCCCGACACTCATTGCACTTAGAAAGAACCAGGTTTCAAGCTCAACATGTCCTTCTCTTTGCAGAGCTGAAAAACGTTCTCCTGGGGAACAGTAACCTTCAGATCTGATATTCTAAATAAATACACAAACATTGTCATCCCTTCTTGCCAATTCTTTACTTTTGATCTCCAACCTGAGATACTTTAAGAGGACTTAAACTGCAGACACATTTCTAAGAACAGGAATCCAGATTTTCTGTTGCTGACCTCCATACAAAAGCTACTAAAAAAAGGAATAATTTCAAAACTCTTCATGACCAATATCTTCATTACGATTATATTATGCATATATGTTAAAGTTACAGCCACCCAAATTTTTGAAGGAGTGCCTAAGGACAGGCTCAAAGGTACACAGCATTTGGACAACACCCAGTCCAGTGGATTGCAGTGACAAGCAGTGTAGAAACCACAGTGTGCTCCACGCTTGAGCATCCTATGGATAAAGGACAAGCCAAATGACACACACAAATGCCACATCACAAGCTCTGCAGGTCGGTGCAATGCCCTGAATTTGGTGTGCAGCATTATCCTCACATCCACTGCTAGCTGCTTTCCATACCAACTGGAGCACTAGGTCCCCGGAGGGACAGAAATGTACAGATCTGCTCTGTGTATTTTGAAAAGTGTTTAGCAAGAAACTTTGATCCATTATTTTTCCCCTACAAAGAAGCAACGGGAAATTTCTTTGTGCTTCAGCCCGGGGAAGGAGATATAAGAAGAATCTTGTTTGCCCCTGGGACCCGAATTATCATAAATATGCTAAGCAGTGAGCTCCACAACATGTGGCACTGGAGCATGTGCTGGAAACAGCTCACGTTTCTGCTGCCTGCCTTCCTCACCCTCCCCAGCACATCCCCATGAGATAAAATCCCAGAGACAAGCATCAGAGCATCCACAGAGCAGCTGTGGTTTGTCTTCTCACATGGCAAATGGGCCCAAAAAAAAACCCATACGTGTCATGGTAGTGGTGGTTAAACACGTTGCATTAATTATAGACTTACATACATTATATATACGTGCCTAAGTTATGAACCTGAAATTGCACTTGCTATGCTGAGACACCCAAATCATTCCAGTGACTGGTTAACATGTAATTAAAGACAGATTTTCTCCTTTGATCACTGCCAACTACAATACAAGGCAGCATGTTTTTCAAGAATATCTAACAACTTCAAACCAAAGGTTTTGTCAGTACAACCTTGTCCTGACAGCAGAATGAAAGAGAAAGAAAAGGTTCCTGCCTGCACTCCTTAAAGATCATACAGGGCGAAGACAAAAGACAAACAAATGTTATCCGTCATTCAACTGCTTGTGAGCATCATAATACCTTCATGGCAGTTTTATTCCCAGCAGCAGAAAGGTGCTGCTGTGCAGTGACCTCTGGCTGCTGGCATACATGGTCATCGAGTGTTGCACTTTTGAAAAAGAACATCTTTATTTCCATAAATTTCAAATCATTTCTCACATTGGGGAGTTCAGCATTAGGTCTTTGACTCAGCTGTACCATAATTACTTGGGGATTTCATTTGATGGCTTTGCTTATTTCAGTTAAATAAATCTGGGATATTAAGCAATTACTGGATGAAAGCCCAGTAGGGTCATTTTCTAAAGGTAACTACTCAATTATGTCATTATTTCAGAATCTTCTTTTGTGCTACTTCATTATTTGATTACAAAAACTACACTAAGAAAACAATTCTGGGATAAATACAACTTTGCGCATGGAAAAGTAAGAAAAGAGCTGTACTATACAAGTCTTAACTCAGCCCTGTAACTTCCACACACAACCTGTGAAACATCTAACACAAGAGATACACTCTGTACCCTGTAGAAATCTAGTCAGCGCCCTGCCTCATCCACCCTGCCAGCTGCTCTAAGGATTCCCATAGGGCACAAAGGAATCTCCTTGGCTTAGATGCAAATCATGCCTTCCTGGGCTCAGGGACCATGTTTCACCAACACACACCTGGCAGTGATTAGCACTCAGTGCCATCTCCCATTCCTACAGCTCATTGATCTAAAGTATCATGCATGGGACACCAAAGCATTTGGCCTCCTGCCAGTCAGCTAAAACCATCACATTTATCAAGCTAGATAGCAAACCCAATGTAGAGTACTGCCTCTCTGTGCTTGCACAGCACCAGCCAAGGGCTCTGTGGCTGCTGAATGCCCATATATACAGAAAATGACAACTTACAGTGTCTTTCTGCATTTTTTTTCTGTTCATTAAACTGCTTTGGTTATTCAGTTGCTCATTGAGGCCAATTATAAAAATCTTGTAATTTTTCCTCGAATCATTCTTAACTGTTCTAGAGAAAATCAGCAATTACATGATGACTGCCTCCATCTATATTCACTAACACACAGACAGGCACAGGCTGGTAGCCTATAGCTTCTTTCAACTTAAATACCAGTGTGTGCGTGTTTAAGAATCACAGAATTGTAGGGGTTGGAAGGGACCTCGAGAGATCATTGAGTCCAAACCCCCTGCCAAAGCAGGTTACCTACACCACGTCGCGCAGGTAGGCATCCAGGCAGGTCTTGAATATCTCCAAACCTCCCCTGGGCAGCCTGTTTCAGTGCTCCATCACCCTCACTGTAAGGAAGTTCTTGTGCACATTCATGCAGAACTTTCTATGCTCCAGTTTCTGGCCGTTTCCCCTTGTCCTGTCTCCACACACTGCTGAAAAGAGTCTGGCCTCCCCACACTGACCCCCACACCTCTGATATTTATAGACCTGGATCGGGTCCCTCTCAGTCTTCTTTTCTCAAGGCTGAACAGTCCCAGTTCACTTAGCCTTTCTTCACTGGGGAGATGCTCCCACCATCTTTGTGGCCCTCCACTGGATTCTTTCCAAGAGATCCCTGTCTTTTTTGTACTGGGGACCCCTGAACTGGACACAGTACAGAAGAGTCCCTGTAGGAGAAGGTAGCAAGGCATCTTAAAGGCAGGCACTGAGGATTACATATAACTCTAGTTAAGTAGCTCCTATATAAGAGCATATATTTAACAGCAGTTTTCCAAATCTGCTTTTAGAAGCACATCAGCAACTACAGCAAATATACAGGAGTCGGAATCAATTCTACTAGGAGCGGCTGTTTCAAAGACACGGCAGCCTACATCCCAAAAGGACAATGAAGTACAATACGCAAGCTCATTTAATCACTGTATCCAATTACATGCAGGGATAAATCATCGCACACATGCCTATGTCTGAATTTTAAAAAGTAAATAAATCATGAATAGACACGCCGAAAGCTGTGAGTCTCTGCATTCACAGATTAGCAGGGGAAGTGGGGCATTTACTTTCCATTAGAAATGAAAATACCCCAAAACCACCAAAACCATACATAAGACATCTTTTGTATTTCTCTTAAAATAAGAGAATTTTCCGGTTTTTGTTGTTTGAGGTCTGAAAGCATAGACTGACATCCTCTGCTGTCAGATAAATACATTGGGAGATTTCCAGACTCTCATTTCACTACCGTGGTGCTGGCTGAACAATCACAAAATGTTCTTCACTTTCAGACACAGACAATCTGTTGATCTGTAACTGTAGGAACACCAATTGCCTCTCCACCTCTGAAAATGTTAGTCCTAGATGAAATAACTTTATAAAGTTCTGCTTTATTTTGATAACCTGAAGCATCACTACAGCAAACAAATGGGCTTGCTTCATACTAACTCCTTTCACAGATACTAGAAATCCACAGAGCCATATGTTGACAAACACTGACATCAACTGAGCTTGTACACGGCCTAATGAAGGCCCTCCTCAGGCCTTCTGCCCTGATTGATGACCAGCACTCTCTTAAGGCACAAAGCTTTGGAAGAGAAATAGGCTCTCCCACTAATGCTACAAATAACAGGACTTCAGGCAACAGCTCCCTCACCCCATACTTAACAGTATTTTCTAGGAGGAACTGTATTCTCACCATTTGTCAAGAAAACCCAATACAGCAGTTTCCTGCAAAGTTGATGGCATTTTCATGTCTTTCAAAGCTTTTAGAAAACTGTTATTAAATATTTATTGCTCTTTGTAATCAAGTATATAGTTCTAACTTCCCAAATTGCATCTTACTAACCTGGATTCCCTGAACAGATTTGCAGTCCTTTAAACTGAGATGTTAAACCAAATGCCCTATGGCCCATCCGCATGTCAAAACCCTCAACTGAATATGAAGATCAGACTCATTAACACCAGCAGAATCTGCATGCATGCACACATCAAAGAAAAAAAAACAACATAAAACTGTTTGAAATATTTGCATAAGCTCCAGAAGCAACTCATAAGACGTGCCAAAAGTTTTGCCTAGGGAGATGGGTCACTAGACTGAAGACTGAAAGAAAATTTGGTTTCAACCAGTGACACCACACTGATCTCAGGATAATGCCTTATTGCAGCTTGGCAACAGAAGAAGTATTTGGGAGAGCACTGAAGGTTTTAGGAACACCTGGTGAGTCTTCATGCAAAGTATCTTTTTCTCCTTAACCCTCTCAGGACCATTGGCCCACATCCCAACAACTGCACATGGATGCTTTGGGGCTTCTGCCTACCTCAAGCTTCATGTGGGAAGAGGGCAGGGAAGGCAGATAGGAGCCTGCAGCACACAGCAGAATGGCAAAGAGATGGAGGAGCACAAGGAGAAGCTGTGGTTATCCTGAGAGGCTAAATATTTTTATTTACCATAAGTGGGGGTTTCCATGCTTTGGGATATGCAAAATATCACTGCATGCTCACTGCTTTTTGCTGTTGTTGTTTTTGCTGTTCTTTGTTTGCTTGCTACTTCCAGCTTGTGGCTGTGCATCCCGTATGCTGTACCAACCGCAACAACAAACAAAATCCCACAGACAAGGCTTGCATTGGGATGGGAAACAAATCCAACAGAGGCCTCATTATTGTATTGATGCTGGGGCTCTGATGTCATGGCTGGGAAAGAGAAAAAACAGTATCTGCATTTCTGTTTGTAGCCGCAGCATTTCCTACAGATCGGTCACATCGCTCTAAATCCTAAGGAGTGGGTAGAGGTTATGGGAAAGCAGGCTGTTGGATCACAGTGGAGCAGGAGGAGGAGGAGGGAAAATGACACGGAAGGATGCAGGGAACAGATAAAAAGGAAAGAAACTGAAAAAGCGATTAGAAGTTGAGGTGTAATGGCCTCTAGCCATCCTGGGTCAGACGGCATGATTTCTCTATAATTACACCTCTAATTTCTGCCAATTTGTATCTGCATCAAAACTCAAGTTCAAGCAAAGGAATGAAGTCACAGTTCATCCTAAGTGCTGTCACGAGAAAGTGTAAACTTTATACTATTAGCTTCCATCAAAATGAGATCCATCAGAACTGCCACTTTATTTACATTGATCCATTTCCCCCATCCTGTCACCCTCCAGTGTCTCTGTCCTCAGCGCCCTTGAAAACAAGGCAGCACATTTTCACTCCAGAGGCAGAGCACTGATTGGGTTTGGGGAAGGTCCCGCACTGTTTCTGAGTTGAGACAAGGTCATCTCCTGATCTCAGTGCAGCTCTGGAGACACTGTGTGAACTGCTGCCACAGCGACCATTCACAAAGGTATTTTTCATCTTGTCTGTGAGATGGGACAAGCAATTTACTTCATTGCGGTAACTGATGCTACTCCAAAAAGCTTTCTGCCAGCAGCAGCTGTAGTCCATGAGGGCTACTGACATGCCATAAGAAACCTTTGGCTGTCAGCGATGTAATTCTATTCCTATTTCAATCTGTGAAACACTTAAAACTAACTTAAAAAAAACATGAAGGATTGCCTCCAATGCCAACCACACAGACCCTCCCAATAGGTGCTACATAACCCAAGAGATACTCAACTGGATCTAGCCTCCTCTTCTGAAAGAAAATGTAGCAACTTAAAGCCTGTCTGTGCATCAGCTTTAACCTGCAAGCTTGTAAAGTTTTTGGATCATAAATCAAATCAAAGAGCATTCCAGTTGAATGTTCACTTTTTAGACAAGCATCTGAGCCCTTGCAAAACTATTCCCACTACAACCATCTATTCCTGTATTCAATAGCTGAGCTTCTGACTTGCCCGCTGAAAATAACACCCAGCAAGACGACATTAACCACAACAGAATCCCAACCAACCGCAGCCAGCAAAGTGCAAATGTGGCTGTGAGTTGCTGTTGCCACAGCTGCTCTTCCCCTTTCTTAAAGCCAGACACAGTAAAGAAAGCAGCATCCAGAGGCACAGCCAAGCTCCACTCACTGTATGTGATAATCCAAAGCATGCTGCAAATGTTAGTAACAGAGAGCATAACAGGTAGCTTAGGAAGGTAACTACAGGCATAATTTGGTTGCAGTCAAAACCAGCCTAGCCCCTTCTCATTAAAAGACTGAGGCTGCTACTTCTGTAACACCATGAAACTGTCTGAGAAAAGGAGTATTGTGGGGGAAGGAGGAATTAATAGCAGGAGAGTAAATTTAGTTCACAGGGGGAAGAAAGCAGCTTTGAAGAACAGATTTCCTTCAGATTTTTCATCCAGAACCTCAAAGCACAGGTCCTCAGTCTGCAGTGGCTCCAGCTCCCACCCTGTGGGCGAGGAATGAACACGTTCTTTATATTCTTCAGAAATTGTGAATCTCACAAAAAAATCATTGTGTTGTAGCAACACTGAGCACTGGAAACACTGCAATTCAGGCTCTGAAGACAGTGCATGATCTGTGTTCTTGGACTCGATGCAGCAAGTATTTCAAGGCAGTTTGACGTTTTCAGCGTTCCCACATGAAAACTCTCCCACTGTGCAAACTTCTTTCCCTAGAAATTGTTCAGAGAACCATACCCACGATTCACAACATAACAGAGAGCCAGCTTTTGGGAAGGAGTGCTTTGCTCTGTTCTGCAAATGAGTTCACTCCTTAGCCACTGCAGAGCGCTAACAGTGTGACAGGAGTCGTTAACAACAAACAGCCCCACTCAGGGCAGCAGGTGATGAACTGCAATGCTGTGGAAGACAAGTGAAAAAAAGGGAGTATTGCAGACAAGCATCCAGTTTTTTTTCAGCAGCCTGCAGCAGCAAGAGGCTGCAGATGAAGGTTTAATAGTGAAAAGCCTGAAGAAGGAAGGAAAGGAGGACAACACTAAGTGTGAGGATGAGTAAATGCTGAGAAAAGATGTGATGAAGTGCACCATGTGTATGCGAGGCCATATGTAAGGCTGAGAGTATCCAGAAAGTTGTGTCACCTTCACAGCAGGGCTGTCTCCTTTCTTCATATATTTCACATTTCAATGTCTAAATCCACTGCTGTATGGAAATGGAGTACAGGCTGACAGGAAGCCAATATGAGCACAGTTCAGACTCATTTTAGTATCTGGATATGTCTCTGCATTATACCCACACCAACACTGACTTTCTTGGCTTTGATAATCTTTCTACTGACTCCCCTCACAGGTTTTGTTACCCTTCTCTGGACATGTTCCAGGGCCTCAGTGTCTTTCTTGTAGCGAAACTGAACACAGTACTCAAAGTGCGGCCTCACCAGTGCTGAGTACAGGGGGATAATTACCTCTCTGCTCCTACTGGCCACACTATTTCTAATGCAGGCCAGGATGCCGTTGGCCTTCTTGGCCACACTGTTGGCTCATGTTCAGCTGAGCATCAACCAACACCCCAAGGTCCCTTTCCTCTTCATAGTCATCAAGCCACTCAGCCCAAAGCCTATAGCGCTGCATGGGGTTATTGTGGCCAAAGTGCAGGACCTGGGACTTAGCCTTGTTGGACCTCATCCCATTCACCTCAGCCCAGCAATTCAGCTTATCTAGATCCCTCTGAAGGGCCTCCCTATCCTCACGCAGATCAACATGCCCTCTTAGCTTGATGTCATCTGCAAACTTACTGAGGGTATGTTCAATCCCCTCATCTAGGTCATCAATAAAGATATTAAACAAGACAGGCCCCAGTACTGACCCCTGGGGGACACCCCTTGTAACAGGTCGCAAGCTGGACTTGGCTCCATTAGCCACTACCCGCTGGGCATGGCTCTTTAGCCAGTTCCTTACCCAAAGAAAGGTATACCTGTCTAGGCCATGTACAGCCAGTTTCCCCAGAATACTGTGAGAGTCCATGTCAAAGGATTTGTTGAAGTCTAGGTAGCCTACATCAACAGCCTTTCCCTCATCTACCAGTCTGGTCACCCAATTGTAGAAGGAGATTAGGTTGGTCAAGCACAATCTGCCCTTCATGAACCCATGCTGGCTGGGCCTGATCCCCTGGATGCCATACACGTGCTGTGTGATCTCACCCAAGATGATTTGCTCCATAACTTTCCATAACTTGCTCCTAGACACACTGAAACCGTGGTCCTACTGGTTCATCTCATGGGATGAACTTGCCTCATGAGAAGTGTTTGAGGCGATGAACAGAAAAAATACCACCAGTACCTCTGGAGAGAGTCCTGAGCACTGTGACAACAGGATGTTCGTGGTTCCTGTGATGACTTCAGGAAACCTGCAGCGTGAACACTGGTTTCATGGGAACACAGCATCATGGACAGAACATGTTCCTGCATGAGCAGGGAGCGGGCTTGCAGAGCTCGCCAGTTACTGGGTTCATTGGTGCGGCATCCAGGAGCAGCATTTGTCATTCTCTGCCTTTCCAAGAAATTGCCCTAGACTAGTGCATGAGTGCAATAACACCCCAAAAACCTTCTCAGGCTCTGCATCCTCATTTCCCAGGAATAACTGTCTGAGCCCCTGCCAGGAGACAGCATCACAGACACATTCCGCTTGCTGGCATTTCCTATTAGCTTAGGCACCACAGCGTGTGACATGCTGTGTGTAGTGAATCCCAGACGTGGCACTCCTTCTGCAGGCTGATTCAGCTCACTAATGTGACAGAAAATAATCCCAGCAAAGGAAAAATACAGTTTCCTACTAAGATAGTTAGATCTACTCGGCACAAGGTCAAACTGAGTATATCAGGGGAGAAGGGCTACGTGGCACTAAACAGGAAGAACAATGGAGGATCTTGCCATCCCATTAGAAACCAGTGCCTGGTCTCAACCTAACCCCAGGCTCCCACTCTCCTTGTCCCTGCTCTAGGCACCATGGGACCACTGGCAAAGCCATATAGCACAATGCTATATGTACAGCACATATATATGTATATATATAGAGAGAGAGAGGGAGAGAGAGCGCACATATAGAGCACGTGCTATATATACAGCACATGACTGTAGTGATGGAATTTTTTGCCAGGATTACAGCCAGTTTCTCTTTAAACCCTTCCAAACTTTGGTTTCCACAAAATGCTCACAACATTGAGTCTCGCTGTTTAGCTGTGCATTGCATATAACATATATGCAATATATATAACATATTTTCTAGTTCTAAAACCAATAATGTCACTATATTACAAAGCACTGCATACATATAAGAAACAATGAATAATCTTTCCATATTCACCTTCCCCAGATAATTCATGGCCTTACAGACTGCACCATATCCTTTCTTTACAGATATTGCTTTCCTATGCTCAACAGCCCTGGACTATTTAGTCTCAGATCTATTTAATCTATATACTTGTAATCAACTTCATTGCCTTTTATGTGCTTTTTCTAGTTCATTTATAAGCTTTCTAAGCCATGGAGAAGGAACCATAGTATACATCTACATTACACAGTTATACAATGGTGTAACCATTGTTCTTGCTCATCTTCTTTCCTAATTGTCCCAAATACCATTTTCCTTTTTAATCAATGCTGAACAAATGCCGAACAAAATTTTCCAAGAACTATTTACACTGTCTCTAAAGACCTAATTTCTGCATGATATTTGCTAATTCAGCATTTCCACTGAATATGTATAACAAGGATTCATTTTTCTCCATGTTAGAGAATTCATTACTTTGCATTTATCAGACTTGGATCTCATCTGCAATTTCATCACCCAGTCATGCAGATTTTTGCTCCTTTTATCTTTCTTCAGCCATAGGGTTGGCTTGAGGGGGCCTGCTTCCAGCTCATATTCCCAGTCCCACATTGTCCAACTTTTATTCCTTTCATGAGGCTATTTTTGTGTTGGACCAACTTCCTGATCTGACCTACCTTGCACAGACACCCCAGCAAGGCCTGTCAGTAGGATGGCAGGATGTGACTGCTCAGATGGATGCTCAGAGGCAGAGATAACAGAGTGCACAGGAGCATAACGCTGCATGGCCACAGGAGATGAAGCTATGGCTTCACCTATCATGAAATCCTCAAACAGTATTATCAGCACATTCTGTTACCTCTGTCTCCACCCACACTCAGCAGCATCCTAGTCTTCCCTAGCAGCTTCTCTCCACATTGACTGTTGACAATTTACTACAATTTTCCTTTCTCTTGGCACTATAGACCTGCATGCCTTTCTTCCTCCTGCTTTTACTGTAGCGTTATAAATCTCCCAGCACTAAGTTACAATTTGAGGATGCAGTTTTGCATGCTATCCCAGTTCCTGCGAGCAAGAGAGACTGATCCCTCTGTCCTCTGTTCTGCTGTCCCCCCCATTTCCCACTCTGTGCTACCATCACCCCTGGGACAGGGGCAAAGTTTGTGCTTCAGTATACTGATCAGTCTTAACACCAGCAACAATTTAGTATTTCTTGGGCCAGTGCCAAGCAAGACCAGCTCCCTGATCAGAGCGAGCACAGAATGACACAGCAGTCTGGACCAGCACAGCAGGACCAGTGCAACCACAGTAATGGGCTGGGGGAGGCTGAGCAGCTGCCTTCAACCACAGTGCCAGTTTATGCTGGAATAATGCGTCAGTAAAATGACAGTCTTACTGCCTAGACACTCCCCAAATAGAACCATTTCTTTTAATTGGCATCACATTTTCCACCTTCCTCTACCACGGAAGCTGATTTATATGATAGATTATACAGCACCGTTAGGAGTACAGCAATTTCATATCTCAGTTCCTTTAGAAGTCTTTGGGGAGTAACATCTGATCCCAGTGATTTGTAACTATTCATTTTATTGATTTATTCTAAACCTACTTCTACTGACACTTCAATATGAGAAAGCTTAGACTCATTGTGCATGAAGAAACAGACCTGTGCAAAAACCTCCCCATGTTCCTGCACACTGAGCACTGAGACAAATGATTGTTTTAGCTTTTCTGCTGTTGTCACATAAGCGTTGCTCCATGCATGCTAGCTCTGCTAAAGCCTTATTCCTTTGCACAGGGCATGGCAGTAACATGCACCTAGTCTACTCAGACCACCAAATTTTCCCAGGACTTTGGGAAAGAGTTTACAATGTTGGTCAGAATGACAACAGAAAGCATTTCAGTATGGACGAACAGTAGAAGGTGGGACTAGAGGATATTTACTCTCTCCATCCTAAAAGCTGGAAAATAGGATCACAAAGTGTTAGGTAAATATTTGCTCCCTTTGACATCAGTCTCTATGAATCAGACATAATCATGTTGACTTTGCAGCCATCAACACAACATCTTTTTAAGACATTTTAATCATCAGGAACAGTGTGCAAGAGTCCTAACAGCATTCTTTACAACAAAAGCAATCAGATTTTTTTTTTTTCCCCTTAGATAATTAAACAAAATACAATGCCTGGGAGAGGCAAAGGTATATCCATTCAACAGCTCTCTGACTGCATCTGCCCACACAGAACAGCACTGCTCTCTTCTCACAGGTCACACACAGCTTCTCAGTGGGTGCCAACAGCTCACACCAAAGCCAAGTTCTAAGTTGAAAGGGACCCACGAGGACAATCCACCATCCTAATTTCTGTGGCAGCCTGTGGGTGCTATGACCATTGTGTTATTCCAGAGGTGGTCAAGCACTGAATGCTGTCACTGCAAGGCAAAAGGTATGATCAAACAGCAACCAGACAGAGGATACCAGCCCAAAAATAACATCCAAGAAAGGAAATGTTGCTCAAGTCCAGGTTAGAAAAGCTTTTGCAGAAGAGAAAAACACTTCTGAAAGAAATACTGTAGTCAATGAGATGGCTTTTGAGATCCTGAGATGCTAAGATTTGGCCTCTTGGAGATTACTCATTCAAATCCTGATCTTCAATGAGGATTAGCCAGGAGGCACGCCTAGCATTTTCTGCCTGGTTATTGACTTATTTCAGGGGCCTCACTGTTCAATTCTTAAACTGTGCAAGCAGCAGGCACCCCAGTGACTCCAACAATCATAGAGATTATTCAAAAAAGTTGATAGTTATAGAAATGGAAGAGTTTCCAACCACCTCACAGCAGGAAATGAAAGGAATGGTTTTCTTGGGAGGTGGTACATGACAGGCCACAGCAACCCAATAAGAAAACTCCCTTTTGAGACGGAAGGCTGTAGGATTGTTAGTGGCAAGTCCCCATTTATTATGCTGCCACAAGAAATCACGTGTATTACTAATAAAGTCATTACCAAAAACTCCTGTCATTAAACAGTTATTATAAACAGCTTGAAGAGTATTGCAAAACTCAGGGCTGCAGTTATGGTTTGTTATAGAAAAGGCAAGAATGAAAACATCAAAATGTTCCTTTCTGTGAATCCTCGCAAAGGGTCAAACAGAACAGCAGCCCCTGTGCACGAGGATGTTTAACAACAACCCTTCCCAAAATTCTATGTGTTTCAAATAAGCAAACCAGGTGGGGGGCTGCAGGGAAAACAGGAAGCTGGGGAAGTCATCCTGGAACTGGAAAATCAGCAGCAGGAGCAGCAGCAGCTGGGTACATCATCGTCCTTTTCTGTTCCACTAATCTACATCTGCAAAGACACAAACCTGCAGGGCCCCGCAACTCCACCGTCCTCTGTGATGGGCTAGAATCAGCTACAAGAATCACCCACAAAGAACAGGAAATGCAAGCAAACTAACAGCAGAAGGATGCCTTTAGGTACACATAGAAAGACGCACACTGCACAGCTGATATCCTATACCTCTATAAATACTCAGCCTGCAAAACAGACTGAACAAAAGCAATACAAGGGCATCTGTCACACAAACATTGGGAAACGTAACTCCAGAATTGTTTTATTTTGAAGAAGTTCTGTGTTGCCAGATTGATAAAGTCAGACAGAAACAGCATGAGATGATACACAGAATAAAGTGGAGTGCAAGGTTTACTCTGCCTCTGAGCTGGCAAAAAACTGCAACCACAGCTACTTTGAACCTCAGGACCCAGTGAGCCTGGGCCACAAAGCAGAACACATTGTTTCTTTCTCAGAGGAGACGTGGTAAGGCAAGATAAGGTAACAAGAATCCAATCTACCTTTAAATACTTTGCCATCTGCTAAAAACTAGTCAAGCAGTGGCTTATAGCACTGGTTTTGAGGGCAGTTTACCAGCTCCTCTCTGTAACAAAAAGAACAGGCTTACAAACTGCCTCCTGCTGACAAGAGGAAGAGAGCAAAAAGAGGGAAAAAAAGGTAATACACGTGAAGATGTATTCAGCGCCTAATGCTTTGTGTAAGGAGTTCTTTGTATTTAAAAGCACTGAAATACAATGCAAAACGCTACTGAAGGTCTTGCTGTTTTCCAGTAAGATTATGAGCTCATAAAAAATAGCTGAGGCAGTCTGTAAGGGCGGGTCGCTGATGTCCCTCAGTCTGTGGGCAATAAACATTAATAGGGAAACTTATTCTGGATCAAACATTCAATATTCAAGGGCCAGCTAAGGACCCTCCCCACGCTGCCTATAGAACCAGGCTGACACCATCCATGGAAGCGAAACAATCACAGCCTCCCTCTGCACTAAATATTAATGTCTAGGCAGACAAAAGCAGCACCACGAATACCATCATAATGTCACTACCAGACAATCTATATATTTCTTCGGGGCATTCATGCATCTTCGCTAGGAAGATGCCCATTGTCCCACATTAAACTAATGAGTTGTTTCAAGAACCCAATCCTGGCACTCCTCTGGGAATCACAGATGTTATTTATATTTGCAGTCACTTAAAAGGATTAAAGTGTGTTTATTCTCAGTAATCTCATTTGTAGAGAGAGACATATGCAGGCACCAGGAGCATGCACGTGAACCCCGTTGGGGAGCGATGGAACGCCGAGCTCCATGCACAGCCTCTGCCTCACTCGGCTCTTTGGGATCTGGGACCTGGGGAGCTTTCAGCATCCCCTCCGCTTTCATTAAGCTCTATGGGAATTGCAGGCGCTCGTAACGAACTACCGCAGGAGCTCCGGTGACAGTGAGCCATGCATGGAGCCGGGAGATCCCACTGAAAATTAAACTGCATGTCAAGTAGCCCGATCAATATAATCATTGCTCCGGGCTGAAACAAATTGCAATGTCTGGTTGAAGACACATAAGTACAGCATCAGCTCTACAGCGTTAGGAGGAAATTTATAAGCCGCACTTCAAGAACGTGCCGAAGCGGTGGCAAACCGAGCGGCAGCCCGGAGGCTGAAGCCGAGTGCCAGGCTGAGACGGGGGCTGCAGGCCCGGGGACAGCACCCTCTCCCCTCCGCACGAAGTTGCCTCCTGGCTGCCTGTGCCCCGAGGCCGTGTGCCCCGATAGCCGCACGCTCTTTTTGCTCTCCCGAAGCGGCCGGCTTCGAGTCGGTACACCCTCATCTCCCCCCGCCCCCTCCCAGCCTCTCGGGACCCCGCTGCCGGGCGCGCTTCTTACCCGTTTCTTTGTCCTGCGCGGCTTCCAGGTGCAGGTCGCTCAGGAGATGCTCTAAAATCTTCTCCGGCGTCCCCGACACCACCACGTACCTGTCGGAAAGCAGAGAATCCCCGGAATCATCCTCCGTGGAGGACTGCGAGCGGCTGCTCCACTCGTCTTCCTCGTCCTCCTCGTCGATGTACTTGAAGTACGGCACGTCGAAGGTGGGCAGCGGTCGCTCCGCAGCCAGCCCCTCGGGCACCCGCGCCCGGCCGCTCCCCATGGCGCCCGGCTCCGCGCTGCCGCCCCTACGCGCGCCCCCCGGGGGCCATCGCCCTGCCGGGGCCGCAGCCCCGCCCGGGAGCCGCCGCCGCCGCCTCGCACAGCGCCCGGGCCGGCCCCGCGCAGCCCCGATCCGCGGTGCCTTACCTCCCGCGCCGCTCGGGGGCCGGGCTGCGTGACCACACCTTCCGCAGCACCAGTGCGGGGCCGGCCTCCTCCCGTGGCCGCTCGCGTCCGCCTCCATCGTCCGCTTGCTGCTAGACAGATAGACAGTGGTCAGTAGGCGCTCCGCGAGCAGTTCCCTGCCCCAGCCCCAGCCCCGGGTAACCCTCAACGATAAGTCTGAATGCGGCCAGAGCTCCGCCGATAGCTTACGGCTGATGTACGTTCTATAGGGCTCCGCTTCCGCACTTAAACAAAGGCAGCCGCTGGGGAAGGCATGAGATTAAAGTATCTGTGAAAATGTTTTGTGCATAATTTCCCTTCGCTTGCAACAACTTTTGAACTCGGGCAGCGCGGTGGCACGGAGAGAGGAGCTCGGCCATAGCGCCGGAACCGAGCTCTGGGACAGGCTGTGTCTGAGCCCCGGCTTTGCCCTGCTTTACTTTGCGCGTACAGCGTGTCAGATGAACATTTCGATTCTTTGATTTCTGCCAAGTCCTGCCCTGGACAAGTTTTGGGTGTAGGGTTGATCTGTGGAATATGTGCAAGGGCAGACGTGGGTACCGCACCACTTAATGTCAGATGCTCACTGTAACGCTCTCAAAGGACAACAGTGAGGAGACACACTGCAAGAATACTGAAGCGTAACTGCAATCTTCTGTCTCACAGCCGCGGGTTGGTGCTGCCTACATGTACAGAAAGCCATGCTGAGAGAAGCAGCAGAAGAGAAAGAGCATGAGCAGGGAGCATGCACAGCATTACCACTGTTCAGTAGGGAGGTTTATACACGTGCATCCACTTCTCTGTCTCTGTTCTCTGGCACCCTTTGAGCCCTGGCACTCATTTCCCTGTGCTCACTGACACCGTGAGCTGCAACGTGAATAGGACGTGCGTGTGCTTACACATCTATTTCACAGGGATGGAAATGGCCAAGCTCAACCACAGACCTGGCAGCAAGTGAGCACAGAGTATCGTGAGAGAGAAAGCTCTGCTGTACTGAGCAATGTCTGTACCAGAGGGCAGCGCTCCTGCTACAGCATCCCGCAGGCAGCATCAGGCCCAAAGAGCCTTTGAATAACTGTATGCGAATTCACTGTGTGCAGCACCCCAGTGGGGAGATTCTCACACAGCACTTCTTTTTGTCCTTGCCCTTTTCATCAGTTGTCAGGGAAGAGTAACAAACAACCCATTGTAGCAGGAATCATTATTTCCACAAAATAGTGGGGAGGAGCACAGAATTTCTTCATTTCTCTCTCCTCTGTTGTAAATAATTTCACTCGAGGGGAAGAATTATTGCCTCATTACAATCCCACTTACGTACAACATAATTCTGTGTTCAGCCTTTAATCGACACCACAAGCAACAACAATTAACCTGCACAAAAGAAAACCCAGAGACAAGTGCCGTGGATTCTCCCACTATTCACAAGTTCTGATTTCACGACAGATATTATTCTAAAATGACACAAAGGCACGCTCCATTTCTTGGAATCCTGAGCAGTCTGTGAAATAATTAATCTCCCTGGCAGCCAGCCGGGCTGCTCTCGGTGTGCTCCATCCAGCGGTGGATGAGGATGGGGTCACAATGCCCCCAGGTGACAGCAGCATGTGCTGAGGAGCAGGGCAGCAACCAGCTGAGCCCTACAAGTCACCACGTGGACCATGAACAAAACCTCCCGGCACTTGTTCAGACCATTACACAGCCCTCACTAGTAGGGTACCATGCACAAGCCACATGCAGCTCAGTGCTGCCACCGCTCCCACTATATCAACAGAACAGGATCTCACGCTCAGCTGGGTGATGCTGCCCCTCAGCCTGCAGCCCCGATGGTGCCTGCTTGACCCTTTCCTTTGGATTTGTGTTAATAGGGGCATGACAATATCCATATGTGACCTTGAGCAAACCGCTCAGCTGCCTTTTCAAAAGCACTGCTCACTCCCACACTACACAGGTGCTAGGAATGTTCATTCCACATTTATTACAGCTTTTAATGAATCCTGACATCTCCTGATAGCTGATCACGGCACTATCAACCTCTATGCCATTCCCAGCAGGTGTTCTGAGCCAGTAACAAGGCCCTCTCTACTTGGCAGCTTTTTTGACCAATATTATGGTCAAGTTTCCACCGCTCCCATCTATCTTTTTCCTACCAAGATAAGCTATTTATCTCCCAAGTAATATATTTTAACAGCAGACAAGCACTGCCTTTTTTTTTCAGTGCGAAAGTAGGCCTGGGGTGGTATAAATATTTATATGCTTACTGGAATGAAACATGGAGCTCCTTGTGGCGGGCCTTAACCTGTGTAGGTTACGCTTCACATGAGTAGGAGTATGCCCATTTGAGTTACTGCTGGAGCAGAAGAAAGCAGAGGTACCTGTGCTAGCGCTGCACATTGCCCCGGTGTGCCAGCTTTGTCATAGAGGGTAGCTGATAGAATATCCCGAGTTGTAAGGAACCCATAAGGATCAAGTCCAGCTGAGGACGTTGTCCAGACACTTCTTGAACACTGCCAGCTTGGGGCCATGTCCACTGCCCTGGGCAGCCTGTTCCATGCCTACCACACTCTAGTGCAGAACCTTTTCCTAACCCCCTCCTGTTCCACTTGGTATCTGTGTTTTCTGCAATTCGCATGGCAGAACCCAGCTTCCAGCCAAAGCAGCCAATAAATCTGATATCAGCCATTTCCATGTTATTTGAATTCCTCGGTTTGGACCTAATTGAACTAGCTGAAATGGGAACAGCACACAGAACGTGCTGCCACCCTGCGAGCTGCTGGAAACATCCACTGCTGGAATGGATGGTCTGTGTGACCTGAAACTCTTGGCAGACCATCCATTTCTGCAAAGAACAGTGCTCTGCAAAGGAAATGGAATACTCAGAAGCCTCCTTCTTTGGGAACAAATTCCATTTTTCACATACATCTTTCTCAGGATAGGGTATCTGTACAAATATTTTACTATAGCCATCAGTGAAACACCTGTAATGCTGAAACACCACTAGTTAGCAAAGCACTTCCCAGTAATAGAACTTTTCTTCAACCTTTCTACACTTGCTTTTCAAAAAGAAGAGTCAGAGCTACCCAGATACCAATAGACTCTCACATTACTGATCCCAGTGGGTAAAGTAATACAGAAATTAAGAGAAAAGCTGAATAAAGGCATCTACAAACAGAGCACTGAAAAGCCAGCCCACGTACCATTTTCTTGCTGCCAAACAATGAGCAAAGGCAAAGGGGAGAATCCTTGAGCAACATGTAACAAAACAAATCTTATGGAGACTATCTACTTCAAAATCACATCAAATAACAAGAAAATTGTCTTCTCTGGGAGCTATGGAGTGCAAGAACATTTTGTTTTCATTGTGAAATTTGGCAAAGCTGGCTCAAGACAATCAGACAGTGCTGATCACATCTGCCGCTGTTTTGTGTTGATGCAGGTGCCAGGGCATGCCCTTGAGCAGTGGGGAAAACAGACAGAGGATTCCAAAGGCTGAGGTGTACCAAAGAGGAGCCTGTCCCAGTCAGGTAACCCATAGAGCATCCCTGCGTCCAAATCCATGGACATGGGAAATATTTCTCTTTAAGAGGTGTGAATTTCAAAGCTGGAGGCTGGAAGGCGCTTGGAAACAGAAGAGTAAAGGAGGGCACACTGAAATGCAGGGAAGCTGCTCCAGCAGGTGGAAAAGCAGGACAAGAGATACCAAGTAACAAGATCCTCATTGCAGCAGTCTTGTTTTCTCTAACAGGTTTATTGGATGTTGCACAGATATTTATGAAAATGGCAAAAAGAGAAAATAAAGCCACAAAGACTTCTCCAGAGGGATTCTAAATCCCACTTCAGAAGTACAAGGGCATAGGAACGTTTCAGAGAGCTCACTGTCAGATATTTTTTAACGCAGCAAAACAGTATTTACATCCAGCCTTATTCTTAGCAGCATCTCAACCACATGGGCTCTATTTTTCATTAAAAACTGAGGCAGACACCTTTCGGAACAAGCAGATAAGATTTGACAAGCTCACACACAACCGAAGATGGATGTTCCCAATGTGAGGCGTTTACAAATGCTAGTAGTAGACAATGAGATTAGTCCTAGCTATAAAATACATACTTGTATTACACACGTGGCAGAAAGCAGGAAAAGAAAAACATCCTATCACCAGGTTCACCTACAAGCAACAGTCTTTGATACAGCATCTATCGAAGATTAAAGATGATTACCTACTTATACCTTGCTATGTTTTTCCTTGGAATCTGTAAGCAGATTTAGATTTGAAGTCACCTAATCTCACATAGCCATGCCAAAAAATGGCCCTGCTCTCTACAAGATATCCCTTGGGTTTTTTGACAAGAAACTGGAGATGAACACATCGCAATTAAAGTGGAGCTGGACAACAGTATCTCTGATCTCTGTGGATAACACATCTCAGAATGTGTTGCCATATTTCACTGAGATTTGAGAAAGACCAGTATCCACATTAACACCTGACCAGACTATAAAACCACAAAACACTTGGAATTATTCAGCTGCCACCTCCAAAGGGAATGCAGGAACCACACCAAAACTTCCCTGTGTCTCAAGCTGTGCTCCCTGTCTCAGTGATGCACAACAAAGAGCCCCCCGCTACATTGATCAGAACCTGCTCTGAATTAGCCCACCTCATACGTGGTGCTAAAACAAGCACAAGCCACATCGTGACCAAAAATATCAAAATCTTTTTGAATACCCAGTAATGCACAGAAAAAGTCCTTTTGCAAAAATTGTTGGTGCTGTCATCTGCATACTGAGTGTCTGCTGCAAAGGCAACGTTAATAACAAGTTACCCTTCTGGAGGGGTCAAACGGATAGTGCTGGTAAGACAGAGATGACAGACAACAGGCATCAGGGAAAAGATTAATATCCCTATACGGTCATACATCAAGGAACTCAATTTTTGCCTGTAATCCCAAAACTGCTGAGAGTAGGATTATTTCTGCTTTCCCTATTACTAAGAAGAAGGAAACCACTCACAGGAACAGGGCACTGCTAAATGCAGTCCTCATGTGAGTAGAAGGGAAAAGAAACCTCAGTCACATGTCTTCCTGAGCTACAGCAGTGATCCCACTGCAGGCAAAACTGAGGCTTCAGTGTGCAGATCACTTAAAAAAGTCTATTTAGTTCAGAAAAGACAAAAGGAAAAAGAGGAGAGCCTTCCACTGCATTCCACAGCAGGTTAGTGACAAGGAATGGCCCAAGGCCAGACCCCTGTTTGGCCTCCCATTACCTCCAACTATCGCCATTTAAAACTAAAGCACCTTTGTGGATTGGAGGTCAACAAAAGGAAGCAAAATGTCTAACACAGGTTAAAAAACACACTTCCTAAAATAACATGAAAGAAAGCATTACTGGTGTCACAACCACCAAGGTAATGACTTCATAGCCTTAGCCCTCCACATCTCCTTGTTGGATAATGACAAATGTCTTTTTGAGCCAATTGAAGGCTGTGCGTTTCGTTTTCCCCTGTCTTTGAGCACACACTTTTCACAGCTCTTTGGAGATAAGTTTGACAGCCTGACAGAGTGCTGCCACCTTGGCAAGGACAACCCAGGAGCCCTCCCCTCTGAAAGCACACAAAAGCTGAGGAGGAAAGGAGGGGGGAATTGTGAGAAAGACAAAAGACATGAGGACAACATTAATATTGTTATCATTCTCTCACAGCTGGCAGGGCAGGACTTATTACAAAAACACAAGGATAAGGAAGAATTGGAGGCCTAGAGCACATGTATTCATCAAAAAATAAAAATAAAAAACCTGAAACAAGGCAGGGCAAATTAATGTGAGTGGAGAACAAAAGGGGCAGGTGCTAACTATCTCCTTCGGTTGCCTTGGGATTAATGTGGCAGTGTGTGGAGCTGGCTGGAGGTTTTCCAACACAACTTCTTTTTCCTTTTGAAAATATGTGGATTCCCAAGAACTGACCCTCTGCCAGGACACATCAGGCCAAAGGAAAGCCAAGCTGCCAGAACCTCAGGATTCTGGCCTCTTGCCTGGACATCCAAATCCTTGGGCTTCCAGAATAGGTGGCTGGAGAACTAAATCTGTACTTCTGCTTTAATTTTGTAACTGCATTGTTTTCACCTGAATTGGAACTTTTTCCTCCAAAGAATTAAGTCTTTCCATAGCACAGAAAGCCTATTGCAGGATGAATGTGTCTGTCTTGCATATAAAGCACCAGTTCAACCCACCAGTTGAACTGACAGGAGCATCTGCCAGTGACGTAGTGGCAGAGGATCAAGCCTTAGCTCAGTGAAATACATGAAGGAAATAACAGGATGACTACAGGACTTCTTAGTTAGTAAGTAGAAGACTGCAGACTTCACCCCAATACCCCAAGACTGACAATACAAACTGCAACTTCCACATGTGTAAGGAAAAATAAAAACAAAGATTATTTATACACAGAAGCTCTACTTGAGAATAATCTTGACATCAGAAGTGTTAAATTCCAGAAATTACTGGAATACAAGGGGAACTAGATAATAAATTGATTAACATCAGAAAAAGCAGAACTCAGCTTCCAAGGCAGTGTGCACACAACTCTCATGCAGCCACAAGAACTGCAGAAGATAACTCACTAACATTAGTTGGTTTAATTTATTCACGTAGACAAATATTCACCTTGGTAAGGACACATGTGCAAAGGCTTTACAACCTCTGTAATGGACATAATAATAAATAAAGTCTCCTGAAGGAATGGAAGAGAGATGGCAGTAAATATATGACACTGTCAGCCTTATGTTGCTCTAATTACCTATGCTGGGCAACTACAGCTTCTTAGTCAAACAGACGAGGGTGTTAATCTCTTTTTTCCCCCCCTTTCACTCCAATTTATGGTGTGAATAAAATATTATTTGTAAAAACTGACTTGTCACTGTCTGCCAGGGAACCCTTTGCCTCCTGCCTTAGGTCCGTAGCACCTCTCAATGCATTATTCTAGTACCAAAAAAAATTAAAAAATGGGGAAATACGGGCATATATGCTATCTGTAATATAAGCCATAAATGCAAGAGTGGAAGATTAAAACTCTGCTACGAAACCAAGGTGCTGTTTGCATTTATCCCTGAAAAGCACATATCTTTTCCTGAAGCCCCTATGCTTACAGAAAGGAGCAACTGATTGTTCACTATCAAACACTGTGCAAAGAACCTTGTCTGGTTCTGGCTTCACAAAAGGTTTAAGATGAAGTCGAGAAACCAGAACACTATATAAAGTCCATATTCATGTTCCGAAATCAACATTTCTCAAACGCGTCAATATTTAAGAGGAGCTTCCAATAGAAAGTGTGAACAAGCACTGAATAAGGCAGCAAAAAATGTATTGCAAAGATAACGTTTAAAATAAAACCAAGGTACTTATCTTCTAATCAAACAGTAAAAGCCACAAACCAGACTCTACCCTGTATTTCAGTGATTGCTTTTTTCCTGAGTTGGATATAACACTGTGATTTCTTCTGAGAGAAGAAAAAAAAAATATCACCATCATGAATATAATGTCCCTGGCTTTACCTACAACCAAGATAGCCTGAAATGACCAGTCTTTTTCTAAACCTACCTAATGGTTCTTTTGCTAATTAATTAATACATCTAAATCGGTCAAAAATAGGTAAGCCACTAATTACCTACAGACTTGATAACGTATCCTAAGAAGGCAATGAGGCTGCCAAAAAGAAAGGAAAAAAAGGGTAGAAGGTAAAATAAAGCTCACTCTCTCTATTTAATAGTAGGAAATTTGATTCTGCATTTATTAAGCAGCTAACTCCAACTAACTCCAATGGATAGCATATAACAGAAGTAGGTTGGAAGATTTGTCGTCTGCCTTTAGCAAGAATATGAAAGAAAAGAATATAGAGTGGAGAAGAGCAGGTTAACAATTAACCAGGTATTTATTGACAGTAATCCAGCCCAAAGTGGAGGTTACAGCACACAAGAGAGAAATTTTATTGCAATATTACAATAAAGAGAAGAAAAAAAGGTATTTCTTGTATAATTATGAGAAGAGTAATACTTTATAAAATTAAATTTTCAGGTATTGAGGAAAACCAAAATGTCAGAAACAATCACAAAAATATACAGTGCCAGTCATATGTGGTAACAACATTTTATATTTCTCCTGTTTTATGAATTTAAATAATCACATATTAAGATACTTCAGTTTTTTTTTTCTCCAGAGAGATGAATGTATATGATGCTTAACTAACTATACAGTCTAAAAATACATTTCAGTGTGAATGCTGGGAGTCTCCTCTCTGCTTCCTTTAGGTAATACAATCATGTCCAACTTTAGGAAGAAGGTAAGTTAGTTACACCAAGGGCAATCTCAACATTTATACAAGTTATTGAATAGAAAAATGCATAGTTACCATGGGAACTGGTAAATCACATGGTATCTGCAATGAGATGCAAGGCATCTTGAGTAAACACTCATATGTATGCCTGTGTGTCCTCTGCATAGAATGTTCCTTTGTTGAGGAATGTGCACAGGAGTGCCATAGTCCAGATTGCACTGTCTCTTCCACAAAAAGTTGGTACAAGTGATTCAAAATGTTATTTTTGCATGGATATTTTAACCGGGCCCATCAGAACAGGAAGGAATACTAAAATAATAGTAATAATAATAATTGAATGCTTTGCTCTGAATCACCTCAGTCAAAACCGTGAACATTCATCACTGACAATATGCCTCTCAAGGTCACACTGGGCCTGTCACCAAAAGGCTGCTCACAGCAGCACTAGAGGAGTGCTCCTGGCGGATGAGGAGCTGTTGGATGTGCAGCAGCACATCGCGGGCAGATGGAGCTGCTCCTGTCCCCAGCCACCTGCCCCACCCATTAGATGGATGTTCACTCCCACAAAGCAAGGACATCTGACCTGCCCTTGCCTCAGTCCCAAACCACGCTGCTGCATGCTTTTGCAGGCTCTGATACTATCAGCAGCCAACATTCAGCATCTCCCGAAGAGGCCTCCCCTCCTCCCAACTCTCTACAAAGACAGCTCTCCCAGAAAAATCTCCACATATTATATTCCTTTCCTGCCAGTCACATCCACAAAGCACTGAAATTTCCATCAGTCTCTGGGCTTTGACTTCTGTTCTGCTACCCCTTTTTTAGCTTTCATTCAACTACTATCATGCCCACGCATGGCTCCCTCCCCCCATCCTTTTAGTTCTCTCCCAGAGCAGCATCAACACAGGATTCCCCAGCAGTCTTCCTTGGATCACTACCTTTCTCCTCCCTAAAAATGTCTCTTCCTTCTTGGACTCCCAAGCAACCTGATACAGTGTCACCTATAAGAAGAGACAGAGAGCAGCAGTGCAATACTGCATGCCAGAGGCTGAAATCACACTGGACACAGGGGTTTCTCTGGCCACTGGTGCAGACTCTCTTCTGATCCTATTCTCTGCCCTACATCACATTCCATCACCACACCACACAGCAGAGCACAGACTCCCTGGACACTGCCAAAACCTATGGTGATGCTCAAGAAACAACAAAGCTCTTCCATATCTCTGATCTTCACTTCTCTTCCCTCATTCCTGGATGAGACTCCTTAGAATCACAGAATTGTTCAGGTTGGAAAAGACCTTAAAGATCACCAAGTCCAACCACAACCTAACCATACTACCCTAACTAACAACCTTCCTCTAAATCATGTCTCTGAGCACCACATCCAAATGATTTTTAAACACATTCAGGGATGGTGACTCAACCAGAGCTTTGTTCAGGCTTGCATTCTTTTTGTGTATAAACATGAGATCTCACCTAATTAACCTCTTCTTCCTTATTCAGGAAAGCATTTTTACAGCTGTATCTCTCTGTTACCCCAAGTCATTCCAATAATAACTTCTTAAACCTGTTTACTTTGCCATTTCAATCCTGCTGGCCATTTGCTGTTTGACCCAAACCTTGACAGGTAAGGAGATGTCACAGCTGAAGAAGAGACATGCTCTGGAATTCATCAGCTGTCAGAGAGATTTGAGCAAAGGAAAGATAAAATGAGATGTGTGAACAAATGACCAGGTCTTACCTCCCTAATAGAACCCTGTGGAGAGGGTTACAATATCCAAGTACTCCAGGGAAATAATTAATGATCCTTTCTTCAGTTCAGTCATGTTTCAAGAAGCAATTGCCTGAGTTACTAAGTGCTTGAGACTGCCTCTGTAATTGCAGTGATTTATTTTATGCGTTATCCTAACTACAGCACTAGGTCAGGAGGACTTGTGCCTTACGGATGCCTTGAATTTTAACACAGCCATAGGAGGATTAAGAGAATGCAGTCTGAAAGACAGAGACCACAATAGTTCAACTGGGGAAAAAAAGAAGTCTATAAATCTCCGGTATCAGAAATATTAGGCTTCTGTTAGGTTTTTAGTAAAATAAATCGTTTTTTCAGGTAATTTGAAACAGAAGAGGCTTACATTTTCCTCTGCTCCCTTGAAATGCAAGTGATCACAATCTAATGTTCTTAAAGATCCATTAGAACTTTTTTCCCAGTGTTAGTAACAAATGTGTAACTATCCACTCATGTAACTCCCCACAAAAGGCAAAAAAGCAAAGAAAACATTTTCTCCCTGTATTATACCTCCATCTATCCCAGGGAAAAATCTTCAGAACTCAATCCTTCTCCACCCCTCTGGGTTTGTGCTGGCGCAGCACACAGTCTTAGGCTCCTGGGCAGTTGTATGACAAACAGGTACAACCATGCACATAGCTGCCCACTTGCCCTACCAAGAAAATGCTGTGCCAGAGAATATTTTGTGAGGACATACCTCCATGCTGAACGACCCAGCATAGAGGTCCTTTTGGGGGGACTCAGCCTCTGGTCCCCTACTTTTAGCTGCATAAGGCTCCAATGGCATAGAAGGACGTTGCTAGGATAATGAAAATTGAAAATGCTGTCATCACCAGAACATTCAGGCTGTTTGGAGACCTTGAAGGCAATTCCCCTTTGCCCCCATAAACTGTGCCCCCAAGATCACTGCAGCAAAAGTATTGCTAACCTGCAGAGCTATTTTGCCAACTGCTGTGCCTCAAGGTTAGCGGTGTAGAGAACGTGAAGCTAATTTCCAAGGTCAAAATAAAAAACACAGCAATGATAGTCCACAGTAACTTTCATGCATTTGGTATTCAGCATGCATTCTTTCTGAATATCACACCACAGAATCAGTGCCAATTCATCAGGTTTTAAGCTTTGTCTCATTAAAAGTTAGATTATGCTTAAAGTAAAATGCAAATTTTTATTTGATCTGGTTAAGATGTTTCTGTGCAGCACAAGCTAAGCCTCTAATTATCTGTATCTCTATATTATCTCAATTGTTATTTAAATATAAGCAAATTCATAACGATCCATTTGGATGGACAACATCCGTGTACTAAAAAGGGGTAAAGTAAAAGAAGCCAAGATGCTGAACGTCAAGCTGCTAGGGTCTGAAAATGAAAATGTTTCCCTGTCCTGAGCGTGCCAGGAAAGTGAGAGCTCCCATTACATTTGGCAGCAATTTCCCATGATGAAGCAGCTCTCTGTAGCTTTCATTTTTATAAAAGCCCCAGTCAATCTAAAGTTAGCTCCTTGTCCTTTACAATGCAATACAGGTGAAGTTCATTAAACATATTGTCTAAGGTAGCAAAGGGAAGTTTTGCTATAGCAAGCACTTAGCGTGCACTAGAAGCAGAAAGGGAAAAAAAAAAACAAACAACAAACGTAAAAAGGATTGGAACAAATTATTTGCTATAAAAGCAAAAGTGATACGGGCATTTTGATATTACTTGTTGTTCTGCATTAGCAAAATGGCCAATATGAAGACTCCATACCATGGGAAGAATTATTAGGATTTTAACCAACAGGATATTTTTAAGCTGGCTGGGCACCCAGCTATTCGACGCAGATCTTCTCCATGCACGAGAGCATTGGAACACAGGAAACCTCAGCTTTAATGAATTAGAAGGAAAACTGCAAACACCTAAGAGATCACAGTTAATTTTCACAGTATCATGGTAAGGCAGGTCTTACAGCTCATTGACATATCGGACTGCTAAACCCTCATCTCTTCTTACTGCAGGTAAGGCATTCTTTTCTACCATTCTATTATAATTGAATGACTAAATTGGTTTGTTTTTTTCCCACTCTTATGAGATCCTCACAACATCAGACACTGTGCATCAAACACATTAAAAACTAATAGTGTTTTAGAACAGATATATGTATATTTTACTGCATAGCCTTTGTCTAGTGCAAATATTTACTATTGTCATATCACTGCAATGAAAACAGAAGATGTCAAATGATTAACAGGAAAGTACTAGCCAGTAAGTATTCTAAGAGTATTACAATAGCAGCAGACAGGGAAAAAAATGAAGACAAACTGTACTCTTCTTCCCCGCACAGCAGAAATGTAACTTTTTTAACAGGGAAAAGATAGCCGTATCAGTATGAATACATCAGCGTGCCTGTAACATCTGAGGGTGGGAGTGGGAACAGAGGAGTTCCTGGAAGCATGCAGCCACCCAGCACAAGAACAGAGCATTTCCCTCCTGCAGATGGCTATGGATCCCGCACAACTTAGCACAGATGCCCACTGCTCTGCTGTACAATTGGAGCATTCTGTGCCAGCATAGCTTCCTGCAGGGAAACATCCAAAATGAAATTTAAAAGGTTGACTTTTAGAGGTGTCCTGCAAATTAACGCTGTCCCTGTAAAACAAAGATCACTTTTAAGGCTGCACCTGATCTGGAGTTCCCTGCCTAATGCCCAGGCTCCAGCACTAGCCCTGCACTTTGGGGAGCCAGCTACAGTCTGCACATCTCACTCTCTCCATCAGCGGGCACCAGATGGAGTGCAGGGAAGGTGACGCTCACAGCCCCCTCATACCTGAGGGAGGTGCACAGAAGTTTGTACAGCGTTCAGACACAATCCCTGAGATCCAGGTTCTGCTCTGAGCACTGAAAAAGACGTTCAGATTTTTCAGAAACTGCTAGAGGAACAATTGGTACCGTCTGAAGAGATGTAAAGGAGAGGGGTGTTGGCACAGATGGATCGTCAGCAGAAAGCAGCTTCTTTGTGTTACCAACTGAGGCTGTGTGCAAATGTCTGGTTATTTCTCCAACATGAAAAAAGGTTCCATAAGTACATCATGTAGGAGATCAGCTTTGCTTTCGACAGGTTTTTTGCAATCTACTTTACAAATAAGCATGAACACACACTGGCACTTATCTCTACAGAAGAGAGAACTGGGGTATCACGAGTACCCTGAGCTCCTTGGTGGAGAAAGCCTGCCGTATCCTTAATGAAACCTTAGGAAAGGCCCCAGATGTGAGATGCAATCAACTGGGTCTCCAGTGGGGCATTGCTCGCATTGCTCAGACTCCTCTGGAAAACCTTCTGACGGCAGCAATAAAGGAGGCAGAACAGTCCTCACCTCACTCAGCCCTGCTGGATCTCTACCTCTGTGGGGAATGGCAGTAAAGGACTTACCGCAAAGGGAGTTTCAGTTAGAAGCTACATATTTCTTTTACAGAGGTTCATCAAATCCAGGAAGCAAAAAAATATTTTAAAAAGAATCAATATAGCATAATTATTATTATCTCACTATAGGAACTGTGTATGGGCTGACTATTTAGACAGACTGAATCAATGTGTTGATTCAGTTTGCACATGGGAAGACAGAGTCAGTATAGGCTTCAGCTGTGTGCCAGTCACACAAGGAAATCCAGGCCTGAATGTGGATGTTCTTTAGCTCCAAACCTAAACAAGAAAGCTTTGCGTGTGACAATTGAAATCCTGACCCTTTCACTCCAGCCAGCTCAGAGTTGCCTTCCCTTCACCATAACCACATCAATTCTATTAGCTTGCTAAATATGGCCAAAAAGCATATTTTGCAAGCACCTCGTTTAACTGTTGTAGTGTATCCACAGGTATATTTTTAATGTTTTATTTATAAAACAAAAAAAATTTATTTTTAATGTCTTTCCCCTTACCAAACAGGGCAGCATTATCCCCTGTTCAGGGCTTACTCCAATACAGAGCTGAAATCCAACTTGGATTTCCTTCCAGCAAACCGCTCAAGGAAATTCCACACACTATTCGTGATCTTCCTGAGTTAGGTCACTATTATTTTCCAAGGCACCAAATGCGGCCTTTTCCTTCAACCAGCACCACCTGCTGCTCCCACACATCAGAGCATCCCCTGCTCCACCGAGTGACAAAAAAAAAGCTGGGAACAACTTGCCACATGCTATCAGAAAGCATATTTGAGGACAGCCAGGAGGTTATTGCTAATTTCATCTTTCATGTTTCCACGTGAAACATCTAATTAAAATTTTTCACCCAGTAGTTAAGATGAAAATAATGCATATGCACTTAAGAAGTTATTTTCACATGCTGTGAATTAGAATATAGAAGGTGCTGCACACAGCAGTCGGAACGCTAATCGAGGAAGGAAAGGGGAATACCTGCTTTGATTTAGAGGAGGACAGTCAGCAAAAATCCCCTAATCACCTGGGTTTTCATTCCTTTGCTCTTTGAGCTGCCACATGCAACCAAGAAAAATGAATGCAAGTGGTGTATTAACTGCTACCAAATCAGCATTCTCCACAGGTGGCTGTGTGCCAAGCACATCTTGCAAAATGCCACCACCTTACGAGGCTACAGCACGACAGAAGCATTAGACCCCAAGGGCTATACCGAAAAATACCTATTAACATCAGCAGGAGCTGAATTAAGCTTTAAAATGCAGACAGGCACTGTGAGTGACAGAATGGCCCTAGCAGAAATGCAAGGTCACGTTGTCTTTCTTTTCTTGCTGTGGCAGAGGCTTCAACAATGTAGGCAATGCCATATACTTTACAGCTGCCCTTTTTCCAAAAGGCACTCGCTGCAAGTTGACTGACTCTGGCAGAGCGGAGGCAGCTGAATAAAAGGGAAAGGCAGACTGTTCACACCCACCACACTCCAGGTGATCTTGCCTGCAGGAGCAAATGCTGACAAATGCTGGTGGCATTTATTCCAGTGAGGACCTGTCACAGGCCACCAGATGTCAGCAGAAATGTAGGTTGCCCCAGCAGCTGGGAAGGGTTGTGATGTCAGCACAGCAGTACCTGCAATCAAAGGAGATTCCAGCTGGTGCAGAGAGTATCCTGTCACAGGAACCACACTGTCTACTGCAAGGGCAGCTCTTATCACAGAATGTGCTCGAAACAGGAGCAAACTGACTCGTACAGACATTGTCAGTTTGCAGGAAACATGGTTATCTGTTTAATACGTGTCTCCTGCATTACCGGCCCAAATCTACACTTCAGTGAAGCTGCAAGTTCTTCTTAAATATATTTGTGAGAATATGAGGGAAAAAAGAAAAAAGAATAACAAAAGGGGGAGAGGGGAGTAAAGGTGATTAGAAGCCCTGAGCCCTTGTAAACGACTGTGATCTATGGGCATGCTACCAAATCTCAGACACCCTCCGGAGAGGACAGTGTGGTATACTACCATCATCTTCTACCTTGGCAACATCTTTCCAGATACCTTCACTGTTTAATCTCAGCCAAGTTCACACTGTGAGCCAAAGCCAGATGTCCTTTATTGGTTTCTTTTCTAATAGAAAAGAACATAAAGCAAGGAATAACTCAAACGCTCTCCATCGCTGATAGGTGAAGGTCAAATTATGTAAGTTGCTCCAAAAGTAATCACTACTATTTATCTCCACAGAAACTACAACATATGCAAAAAGCACAATAACGCCATTCGATTGAGCAAATTCTCGTCAATTATATTAATTATGCAGATGGAGAAAACTTCAGAACAATTTGTAAAAAGAAGTTTTGGTGCACCTAACTAGAGGCCTCAAACCTGTATAGAACTGGCAGTATCTGAGCTCTACATTATGAAGAGGTAGCATGCTGTCACTGTGAGGGTCTGCTCTGTCACCATATGTCACTCCCACCACATACCCACATCCTTGTACCATGTAGAAAACTGACCCAAATGAAAAACAGCCCCACCAAAAGGGTGTACTTGTTTTATTTTTCATCTGTATTATCCCATCTGCTCACAAAGCAGCACCAGACAGGGCTGGGAACAAGGTGCAGGAACGGGACTGGCTCAAAGTTTAGTTGCTTCTGTCCTGCTGGGTTGCCCAAACCATCTCTCAAGGATCCCAAAGCAATGTATCAATACTCATTAACTACCAGAGGTTTTACAGCACTCCTCCAAGGTCCTACTGCTCAGAAGCCCATTTTATACCTGAGTAAACAAAGACATAGCAAAGTGATGGGACTTGGAGAAGGTTACATATTAAATAACCAATGGGGTCAAAAATAAAATCCAGGCTTTGGGACTCCCAGCATTCACTTTTAGCCTGTTGCCAGACTTGCCCTAAACTGTTATCACTTGCCCTTTTTACCCCCCTCCACTCCATTAGCTAAGCTATTGTCACATGCAGGAATGAGTCACTGCCCCACACCAAAGAAAGCCCATCAGGCAAAATGTGCATGAGGAATTTCCTTCTATACAAAGTTGTATAATGTTAGAGCATAAATCAAAGAGTAGCAAATTGGGCTTTCTTTTCTTTTAAACACTAGGCCAAGCATCTGGAGGAAAGAAAGTATTATGGGAATATATAACTTGACTCAAAGGAAAAGAGCAAGTTTTGCAGTATCCTGCACATGCTTCCATACTGCGGTCACAGCACGTGTTGTGAGCACAGGCATGACTCGCCTCAATTGTATTTTTACAGGAATAAAGACTTTACCATCTCGCTGCCATTTTGCACAGCTGGTAATAGAGCATTCTTCTCCAAACCTTGGGTCACATTACAAAGATTCAACAAAAAAGAATAGTAAGCCCACTTAAAAAAATTGTTAAAAGGAAAAAAGCATTTTCCTTTACTCTAAGTGTTTCAAGAGATTTAAACAGCTTTTCCTAGCTGCCAAACAATTCCAGCTCTACAGCTGAGCTGGAGACCATTTCCTTATCTCTGTTCAACTTCTTCCATTTCAAAAAGATGCCTGTGCCTGTACCTCACTGAAAAAATCCGAGGACCTGCAGAAACCTTTTCTTCTCAAACGATAAAGAGGTTGCCTTACCCAGAGCAGCTGATCACCTAGGGCTATGTATTCATTTCAGTACATGAAAGATCAACTTTCAGAATCATGACACTGTCCCGAACACGACAGAACTAATCCCAGCCCCTGTTGCTCCTCATTCAGACCAGAAACTTGAACTTCAGGTTACCTCTGCAGCACACATGCACCTACATCTTAATCACTTATGTTTTAATCAACACAGAGTGATAAACTGACAAACTCGCTGATAGGCTCATTTTTTCTTGGCTTGTAGTTGAAAACTATAGAGTCAAAATTGCAATCATCTTACTCTGGTGTAGTTGCCTGGCTAATACTGCAGGCCCTAATAGACAAAGAGAAACAGCTTAATTTCTTCTGCTCCAATGACCTCAGTCACCTGTACCATCTCATGGCAATCCAAGCCACAAAAGTTCCCATGAATGCTGTCTGTGCTACTGCTGTTATGTGTTTGATCAGCAGTTATGCTGCAGATACAAAGCAGACTCTGATATAATAGGAGGGAGCTAAAAGCAGTACATCTGCTCTTCAAGACAACCAGTAGATCCATCCCAGCAAGAGCAGAGAAAAGAAATGAGCTTTTTAAGAAGTGAAGCACAGATCTCAGACTGGACATCATTTGTTTGAAACAATATTTTTCCATCAGCACCCCAATTACTGACAAACTAAGCAATACATCAGTGTGAGGCTGTTTATCAGGGTGACAAATACCACAGCTTTGGGCATGTCCTGACACTTGTTCCATGTCTGTGTGTGTACAAGTGTCCGCTCCATTAGAAAGGTGCACCCTAAAATAGCCTTGATGTCTCAGGGTAGGAATTTCCTCAAGAAATTCTTCAGTTGTGAGTAATCTATTCAAACCCAGGCTCTAAATTGTTAATCTTCTTTTGTAAGCCTTTTCACAGCCTCAGCCTGACCACTACCCTGCTTCAATGAGCAAACCATCCGTCTCCTTAATGAGAACACTGATTACAAAAGTTAGTAGCCAGTAAATTAAGAAAACTGTTCTTAAATATCTCTTGTCCTTCAGAGAGAGTACCTGCCCTGCTATGATATAGCTCTTTCATCTTGAATTAGCTAAATCACAGCATCAGGGCTTTCAAGCTCCAGATATGTTCATGCTTTTAAACAGTATGTAACTCTTATTAATACACACGTTAATCTGTAAAGGGATTACAAGGTGGATTTGGGAAACATTTCCCTACTGATGCGCTGAAGTGTTGAAATAGCCTCAGACTAGAATATCATTTATGCAGCTGAATAAATGAATTTGCATTCTTCAGTCGGTCCCCATGCATCAGAGGATCTTAAATTTCCTTTGAATATTAGTGGTAATTTGCAGAAAACTTTTTCAGTCCATCTGATTATGAAAACACAGCATAAAATAAGAGAATGTTTTCCCCCCATCAGTGAGACAAAAAAGATATATGAGTTCTTATACAATTTTTTTAAAGCAGTGGCTTTATAAACATGTGGGATTTTCTTAATAGGTGACTAAAATAGTAACTGCAAATACTGCACGAACAGCATCAAGTCTCTCATACAGACATTATTTAACGCTTACTAGACATGCCAAAGAAATACTGTGTAGTGCAAATATGCCTCAACGCATCTCAAGTTTATGTTTGAGCATAAAGAGCAATGGCAAATTGTTTCAAATAGCTTTATGTACAGAGCTTGTTTTCTATAATTGATGCAAAGCAAACTTTTCAAAGACTCTCTTTATAGCCGAATATTTCAATTCCGATTTTTCATTTGTTTTCTGTCAAAGCAACTGTTTTAAAGGACTGAAATACTTAAATAACATAAAAATACAAATACTCAATTTTACATTTCCCTGGGCTTATGAGCACAACTTGCTTGCAATGATAATTTTTAATCCAGCCCACATTTGAAGATAAAACAATTTCTGTGCACCTTAGATAACCATTTTCTTTTATTTAAATTGCCAGTATGTTTTTACCTTGTAGGAATGAGACAGCCTAGATAAGAAGCCAATCTGTCTATTTAGAAGCTTATTTACTACCATTTACTCATTAGCAAAACTGAAGTTTAGGAAGTCTAACACATATGGCAGGTTCAGTGCCTTAATTAAGAACTTTATTGTAACACATTTACAAGTGAGAATGGGAAAAAAACACTATAATTCAGTTTTGTTTCTTTTTCCCTCGACAAGTCTGTAAGCATTATTACTGTTGGAGCACTTTGCAAACAGTACAGTCACCAGAGAGGAGTTTGGCAGTGTTGCAAAACTGCCTTAAATTCCAATATAACTGTCTAACCTGTTCACAGTAAGCTTGAGGTGCCAGAAACAAATAAGGAGGTCACATATGATGCAGCTTGTAAACAAAACTTTCTAAATTAGAGGATTTTTTTTATAACACTTTTTTAAGCAAAGCAAAAATCTGGGGAAAAAAAAGGATAGCAGCCAGGAAATCTTAAACCAAAGAAGTATAGGCTTTCTGACTTGGGTGTTTCAAGGATGAATTAAAAATATATGCATGTATAAAATCAGCATATATAGCCCAATTTCATGCCCTTCAGACCACATCCAAACTCAAGGAAGCCATTCTTTTTGACACCTAAGTTCCTCCGGTGAACCACCCAGCTGACACGTATTTCCTCTCTCCCAGACCATCTGCTTTTTCTCAGGAAAAAAATAATAATTCTACTTCACTTCTTTCTGAACCAGCAACTCAAACTAATCCACATTTTGCTTGCCTGTTGTAGGCCATAGACCACAGTTCCCAAATTTTATGTCTTGAAGAAAACAGACGATATTTTATCTGCTCCCAGACTTCTGCAATAAAGGAAGACCAGACTCTTTTGACACACTTGTTCCATATAAGACAAGAAGACCTGTCCTCAGAGTTAGGCGAGGCTGGTCATTAGACCAGGGTATCCTACCCTACAGACAAGATATCCACAACACTCAGAGTGCTAGAGATAGAGACAAGTGAAATTTCCCTAAGCAGCTCCACATCTCATCTGCGAGGTGTGATGAGAATGCTACACATCACTCCCTAAGAACACCACATCCCAAACTGAATATGTTCTTCCTCTAACATTTCAGCAGAACACAAGGGACTGTGCACTAAGCTGATGCCAATGCCATCACTTCTGCAGCAGCAGGATGGATGGAAGGCTGAAATCCCATATGCAGGCAACGCTCACTGCACAGCCTGCCCTGCAATACCCTGCCACAGTGCTCCTCAGAGAGGAGCAGCAACAGCTGCAGGCAGGAGAAGGCTGTCCAGAGCTGAATCCTGCCAACACACACGCCAGAGCAGTCTCAGATGAGAAGGGAGGAAGGGAGGGAGAGGAAGGGATGGAGCCTCACATCTTCCTGAACGTCTATGACCCGAGCTCTCACTGCCCCCACCTTGCGAAGCATAGGTTTTTTGTCTTTTTTTTTTTTTCTACTGATAGCAAAGTACTTGAGTAAGCTGAATTGAGAAGCCTGTGGCAAACCTTGCCCATTTTCAGCTGTACCTTCTTGGTGCCCATGCTCAAATAAAGCACTGAGCTTAGCAAATAACCCACGCAAGAAATAAAGTGAGCAGGAGGAATGACCTGTGTTTTGTCCATAAAGGATCTCTAACAACTTTCATATTTCCTGGCACCTCCTAGGTCTAATGACACACAGTTGTTCAAGAACAGTAACTGCTGCATTATACCACTCAGTCAGCTTGATTGCACTCCTGCTAAACTGGAGCCATTTGCTCCCTAAATAGTAGCAATTGCAAAGCATCATACTTTTCAAATGAGAAGAAAAGCTGAGCACTTCTTTCCTTTCCATTTATAGAGCTGTGCTATAATCTGCATAGCTGCAGAACTGCAGCTGGCATACTCTGCAGTGACTGGAGCAAGCAGCAAAAACACCACTGAATTTCTGGAGTACCAGTCCACCTCTCTTCTCTACCACAGAGCCTGCGATCTTGCTTCAAAATCCCAAAACACAATTAGAAATCTTTCCTGGATTAAAACCTTCTTTACTAAAGCTTCTAACCTTTTTAATTGCACTTTGCTGATATGGTTTGTATATACATGGATATTCTGCCAGCTGTCCGCAGCTAGTGGATCAGTGAGGAACAATCCAGTCTCAGGGATCTGAGCCTGGCAAAGTACTCTTCTCCTTTGTGCACATCTACTGATACAACCACATTTTTAACTACACAAGATTCTATGCTGCTGAACAGAATGGTGTGAAGCTCTGAACTAAGATTTGATTCTTCTCTTTTCTTTTATGCAGTCTTACTACAGTAGGAAGGAGCTCGCAGATGAGATGAAAGTAATTATTTTCTAAAGCTTACGTCTTTCTTCTGCTGTCCAGTGAGTAGAAAATGGAAGAAATTACATATATATTACAGCAAGATGCATGAGGACAAGGTAGGATTTTTGTTTTTTCTTGAAGTTATTTGCCCAGGATTGTTTAGCTGAATATGAAATCAGAATAGAAATCTTTACCAGGAGAATAAAATTAGGATACATTGTGCTATAAGCAGAGCAGTCATATTTTACTCCATTTTCCAATCCAGTTATTAGCATCTGAATAAATGCTTTCAGAAGCATTACACAGAATAGTACCTTCTTCAGTGTGACTCTTGGTAGGATGCACATATTTTTACAAAACTTCTGAATTCCCTACTCTTTTTAATTCACACTGAAAAGTACCACTCACTACTTCCTTCCAAAGCAGCAAAGTAATTTTCTTTAAGACAATTGAAACTGAGTACTTTAAGCACTTGTATACCTTATCCATTATGTCAGTACATCCACAAAAAATCTTTAAAAAAAATAAAAAGACAGACATCTCATATTCACTAGCAGAGATTTGATGGAAAGCATCCTGAAATTACCAGCTATTTCATCACTCATAAGTTATTTATAATCGTAACAAACTTGGAGACAACATAACAATTTAAATGTGTAGACTATTATTGAATCCAGTGCAGTTCAGAGAAATGCATATGACAGAAGAAAACTGCTGTAGTTCCATGACTAATGCATGTCCTCACCATCAAGCTTTACTATCTCAGCTTCCTAACCTAAATCTCCCTCCCTACCAGAAACAAACAAGAAAACCCAAACAAGAAATATCTTACTTGGTCAGTCTTCTCTGGTTGTTTTCTATCCGTCTGCAAAAACTGACAGTTTTCTCGTGCCAGCTTCTGGACCAGCTCAATTCTTCCAATGTCATCTCTCTCCTGAAGCTTGCACAAAACCCCTGCCTTAAGGGTGGGAGAAAGAGCAAACAGATACTTAAATCCACAGTCCCAGGACATGGCACTGCCACAAGATTTCAACCTTAAAAGAAACGCATCTGTTTGATCATATTTACTGAACTCTGTGCCGCCTGCTGAGCGCAGACTAACAGCTGCTGCCAGGGAAACTACTCAAGAAGAGCTGGGGCACATCTGAGTCTCCAAATGTATCTACTCCAGAGGAACAAGGCAGGGCTAACTAAATCAAGTGCTACAATGTGTGTGACTGATATGCTGTGTTTTGTTTGTTCCTGTCAGCCTGTTTCCTGTTACATCAGAGAACAAGAGCAAGAGGTTAAAAACTCATGGGAAAGTTAGCCAGGAACGGCCCTGGAAAAAGAAGGAAGAGCAACAAAGTCACTCCTAAAAATAACACGCTGCAACTCCCAGCTCTGCCTCCAACAATGTGCCATGCATTCAAGCTGCAGCAGTTAACATGCGCAACATCTATTTATTCTCCGTGTAACAAATTACATAGTTCAATTCTGTTTAGGGGGAAAAAAAAAAAAAAAAATCAGGTTTTCTTTCTAAAAAACACTATACAGCATTTTATTTTTTCTATTCTCTAATATTCTGCTGGTTAGTCAAGCTATGCTGATAGCATATCACCATAACACCCAGCACTGGTTGTTTCACAGAAATACTGTATATATAAAGACAGATTCATGCTTACATACAGGTACGCCAGAGCCATCCCTCAAAGTTGGCTGACAAGGGCTTAACTGCTCACAGCAGAGCTGATGGCTGACACAGCTTTTGCATCAAGAGCTGCATGGCTTTATTTGCCCAGATGTTTCCTGGTGGAAGAACACATGCCTTGGGAGTGCTGGGCACGTGACATGGCTACATTACTGCTATATGACTTCAGAAGCAGCCTCCAAATAAACCTTTTTCCTCCACTCTTTTCTTTCTACTGCTCACCCTGAGTTTTACTGAATCAGTATTTGCTCAAAAGCCCATAAAACATCTTGCAAGTCAAAGCCAAAGCTCTAGGATGCTCCACCAACATGCAGTGCCACACAGGCTTTGGTCCAATGGCCTTTGGAAAACTTCCCATGACAGCCAAAGGCAGGAAAGTGGCCATCCAAGCTACTGATCCTACAGTCCACTGTTTTCTCCAAGGAAGAGGGAAACGTTGAGTAAGGTTTCAACAGCTGGAGCAGGTAACAGTTTCACTGCTCTGATCCTGATGGAACATAAGGGCTCCCCTCCTAATTCCAAAGAGCCATGCCCACTGAATTATTTGAAATAGAAACATTACATGCCTTTTTTGGTACTCTATAGTAGACATTTTAAATAGTCAGATGATTTGTTCGCTAAAATTCACATTTTTGTCCAGTAATATGCATGGGTAGTTCAGGCCGTTATCACAGACTTGGCTGAGGTCAGACAACAGCACTACAGAGATCTCTGATTTTGTGAGGACATCAGCTAAAGCCAAACCTCCTTATTTCATGGCTGAGGGATGCTTCAAGCAGAGTGTAGCATCTGTATGCTGCAATCCCTGTAGGCTAAGGACAACTCAAAGTGTTACAGCCAATCAAAGCTTTGGGTCCATGAAGATTTATAGACTCTAGATCTGGGCTATAACTACTGGAGAGGCACTTTTCACACCTTCCACCCAGACAAGTCAGACCACGATCTACGAGAAGCAGAGATGGTTACAAGTCCCTGCACATCAAACGTCAGATGGACAGCAAGCAGAAATGCCCTGTTCACTCTGCTGAACAAATATGTATTGATTCCCAGTGTATGAAGCAAAGCCCAAAGGTTAAAAACCCTTATTTTAAGCTGAGAAAGGGGAAGGAACATTGCGGAGAAAGGCAACTTTCTGAACACGTGGTCCTTGCTTTTCTTTATATGTTCAGATAGAAGGTACTGTTGCCTTCCATATGGATGAGCACCCCAGCAAAAAATAAACTCCATGCCACAAACACTGCCTGTATTAAAATAAGAAATTTTTTTAGAGAATTGTATCTTCTGAGTCCAACTCCCGGGATTCGAGCCTCTGTGTAGCAGAGCAGCATTTCTACCACTTGCACCACAGGGGATTCAGACCTGGGCCTCCGGTGTTGCAACGCAGCATTCCTACCACTGCACCACCGGGGCACATGATCATCTATTTTAACATGTTCCTCCTCCACCAGTGTTCCAGAAGATGTCTGTGTCAAGCAGAGCAGTGTTTAGAGCAGGCACCACACCTTTAACCTTTGCTAACAGAAGAGATTTGTTTTGTTTGAACTGTACAAATATGTCCTTTGCATCTGTTGAAAACATAATTATTGCAAGTTTCTCTTTTGATCAGCCCGAAAACTAAACACCGATATGCCACTGCCTCAACAGATCATTTACTTTGCTCCAGTCACTTGCATAGTCTCACTAAAGTGAAAAGAACATTCACACCCTTCACCCAAACTGTATCCGATGTTTGCAGAACACTGTTTTTATGGGACTCACAAACAAATTAGAACAACAGCTGCTTTGATAATGCCACTATTCTACTCACAGTTGAGTCCTTCAACACTTCTCTTAACTGCTCAGTTAATAATTAATTGTAAATGTGCTTCAAATTCTTTCAAACTTCAGAAGCTGATCTGCAGCTGTATGAGAGCTGAATAAATCAGTATTAACAATTCTTTTTCATTATCATCTGCCCATGTAATCCTACTAGCTTACTAGCAGTCTACTTATAAGCTTTGAGCAACCAGTGTAGTCTTTCCTTTTATATCTCTTATATAAATGTAAACAAGCATTTCCCAAAAATAGCAACTACATGGCCTGCTCCAAAAGCAATACCCCCATTTCATTATGTTGGCCAACAGCTTCAGAAGCAGATGTTGGTGGTATGGCAGTAGATGCTGAACATTCCTAACAGTATTCTGTTACACATCATTGCTGCATGACAGATAGCAGCAGAGGGGTAGTCTGACAGAATGGCATTTGACATGGAAGTGTGGAATAAAGGGCACCCACTGACATTCACTGATGCTTGCTGAATGTTTACGGAGATGGAACAGTGGATGTGAGCACAGTGAGGTAGTGGGTGGTGCATTTCAGCAGTGGCAACAGTGGTCACCTCCACTGATACAGATTTTTACTAGTGCAGCATGCAGGCTCTTGTTTATCACTGGTGAAAATGTACAGCTAATGGTGATGACTGCTGAAAAATCGTGTTCTGTAGCACTATCAAAGATTATCATTATGCTCTTTGTATCTCTTTAAATTTCCACGGAAAAATATAGGAGGCACTACTTTGACAACATCTGTACAACAATCAAGCAGAACAGAGTATATCTGGAAATAACTAAGAATAGAAAAGAGCAGGTCATTTCAGAACACCTCGATCAATATTACTAAGTATTACTAAGTATTATTATGTGAAGAGTGTGGTAAATACCCAGTTACAAGACGACACAGGAGGCACATACACATGGTCTCCATTCTGCCTGTGATGTCTGCCATGACCCAGGCCACCTACAGAAGCTTTCTGAAGACTCTACTCTCTAGAAGGGTTCAGGTATTGCTAACATGGCTGCTTAGAACAAGGTTGCTCACAGACATCATTGCAAATCCCATCTCTCACATACAGCTTTTCAGCTGGCAAAACGTTAGGAGAGAAATCAGAGACAAGAGCTACAATTTGCATTCATCAGGGGAAATAAATGATGACAACTGGTGGGAAGCAAAAGATTTTCAAGGAGAACAGAAGAAACAAACAAAGAAAAAACAGTCAAGACTGGGAGAAACCAATTTTAAATCAAAAACAATAATCAGCACCAGTACAACGAGCAATATAATTATGCACAGTTCGAATGTGTGAACTTAATGATTGAATGAGTTGAAGATTAATCAAAAAAGATTCACAGAATCAACAGGGATAAGAAATCCCACAATAAATTACTGGAGAATGTAGATTTATTTCTTCTGAGCAATATCTAGAAATATGTGTTGGTTGTAAATTGGGGCAGTTAAGGAAGGAAAGAAAGCGGTTGCTGCTTACACTCAAGTGACTCTTAAGTATCTTCATTTCATTGTATGTCTACTTACACTGATTAAAATTCAATCAAAATGTCATATGCTCTTGCCTTTTAATACACAACTCATTTTATTTTCACATCTGGTATGTGCTATGTGTATCATCCAGAAAGAGCAGAGAGATCTCAAAAATGCTGTCTGATTTCAAAATCATGGGATTAATTCTCAGGGTGACCATCAATCTTATTCTAAACAGCCACATAAGACAATATCCAGCAGACTTCTATGTCTCCCTGCTCAGATCATTGAGGGAAATCCAATTTCCAGTGTGAAAGAGCTACCAAAACCAGATCCTTCAGCTTGCAGACCTGAAAATGTTTCTAGGATGCCATTAATCTTACACATTTACCTGAGCATCAGAGGCACTCTTGAGTTCTTCCAGCCCTCTTATTTCTTGACTGCTGTTTTCTTCATTTTGATGAATTGCTAAAATAAGAAAGAGAACATGTTGGAAGCAGGCATGTTCAAATCAGAAGCAGCACCAAAGCAGCACATGTCTATTCTAGATCAAACAGGATGGACATTAAACAAACATGGTTCCAAGTTTAGCTTTCTAACCAAGTCACTGAGTAGTTTTGGAAAAACTTCTGTATGGACTTTTTTTTATCTATGCAGTAAAATGCAGTACTGAATAGTTATATTTCTGCTACTGAGTTATTCCTGATAAAGCAGTGGAATTTAAGGGAACTCCCATCTTTTCTATATATTATAACAAGACCCAGTGACTCACAAAGAATGAAAAACAGAAATCTCTTTATTTTAATTTTATTGCAGAAGGTCAACACGGACTAAACATAATAAGCAGATTTATCCTTCATCTCAGCCTTGGAAAATTCTTTGTAAGCAAAGTGATCTTAATCTCAATAACTACCACTATTACTCATGGAAGTCACCTCCTCCATCCTAAATATCTGAACCAGTCATCAGTCTGCACCTGAGCTGCCACCGCTTGTTGGAAAGTAAGCATCACCAATCTTGCTTTGCCTTAAAATCACGTTTGTAAAGTGAAGCAGCCTGCGATCTGACCACTGAACAAATCAGTGTGCAGGCAGCAGGAGAAGGCTTGGCAGGCAGCAGTTGAAGCCTCATCAGTCACCCTCACCCAAGCTCTCCTTAGCCTGACCCTTCAGACACAGCCAGGTTAACACAGTCAAGCTGATGCACGGAGACATGAGATCTGGCAGGCTAAGTCTGCTGCAGGCCTGAGGCACAGTCAGTCCAAGCCTCAGGCAGCATCCAGCATCTTAAAAACAAAGTAACTTTAGACTGTTCTTGAACTCCAACTAAAGGATATGGATTTATTTTCTTCTTTTACTACAGGATTTCTGCCATCATTGCTATGCTAAGTAGGGTATGATGCCTCTTTCTCTGCACTTCATACAGTTATATTATTAAAAAAATTAAAATTAATATAGAGGTGATTACAAAAGGAAGAAAAGTCATTTATCAACACAATTTATTCTGTTCTTCTTCCAGCAATTTAAAAACAAACAAATAAATAAATAAAAAGTAAAAAACAAAAAACAACCAACAACAATCAGAAGTCTGGTAAAAGTCTTCACTTGGTTTGCTGACATCATTTGACTCTCTACAGCTACCTGAAGGGAAGCTGTGATCAGGTGGGGGGGTCAGCCTCTTCTCCCACGTAACTAGCAATAAGACCAGAGGGAATGGCCTCAAGTTGTGCCAGGGGAAATTCAGGCTGGATGTTAGGAAATATTTCTTCTCCAAGAGAGTGATTAGGCACTGGGGCACTGGAACAGGCTGCCCAGGGAGGTGGTGGAATGACCATCCCTGGAGGCATTCAAGAAATATTTACTGTTGTACTGTTGCAAATTGCTCAAGTCTGTATTAGCAGATATAGAGCATTTCCTCAACTCTCACTTTCCTGGTTTCTCCTAGGATCAATTTGATCTAGTCACAAATGACCAAAACATCTCTTCAGATGTTGGCTAATCATGGTATTTCCAGGGACCAGCTCAAAGTAAATCCATAGGTCCAGGCAGCTTCACCTAGGCATGCTGCAACCAGTTGTGATGAGGAAATGACAAGCAGCCCACAGTCAATTCCTTGTCCCCATTACAGGTGTCCCATGCCCAGCACCAGTTGGCCAACTATAGAGGAAGGCACACACCATTGCTGCTTAGGCTGGCAGAACAGTGAGAGGACAGCAGAGGAATTATTAACAACAGCAGCCACGGAAAGCTCAGGGAACTGCATCTTTCAGCAGGCACAGGGGAGGAGGGTGCACACCCCCAGCCTGCACAGCACTAATATCCTTGAAAGTTGAACAATTTGAGTGTGAGAAATTTTAAAGCTGATGAGAAAATGGCCTTGGTTAGGACATACGCTAAACAAACGCATTGGTTTTTGCTGTTGTTTGTTTGCTTTTTTGTTCTTAAGTATTTTTGTCAGCAATTTCACAGCTCAGCTTTAAAAAAGCTGAAAAAGTTGATAATCCAAACCCAGCTCTCCTTGGCTGCAGTGTTGTTTAGACTGTGTAAGGAATGTAGGAAAGAACCAGTAAATATTTTCTTACAGGAAAAAAAGGAAAGTCCCAGACCTCACACTGATGTGCTCCTGACCCTCTTGGGAGGGAGGGAGCATTCAGCCTCTTTTTCATGAAGTTTCCATGACAAACTCAGTTGTTGCATCCTCTCTGTCTCTTGTCCAAATACATCAGGACCAGCCATGGTTTGAGCCCTTCAGCTACATTCAGGGGGTAATACTTATGGAATTACACAATCAATACATTTTTTCCACCACAAGGATACAGCTCCTTGAAGGCTGAAGTGGCCACACTGGTGAATAAAAATCCTTAACTCTATTTTGATGGTCCCCATGCAAAAAAAGGTTACTACATATTTTGTCTATAAAACAAAGAAAAAAATAAAACAACATAAATCTCTTAAATATTCCTATCTAGCTCAGAAATGTGTGTTCACATGGGTCATCAGATGCAGCAAGAAACAAACTGCTGCATTTCCTCAACCAGTGTTATCTCACAGACAGCCCCTCAATTCCCACCCAGGAAACCAATTTATGGCAGTGGCCTTAGTACTGCCCAAAAAGGCTCTTGTGCATGCAATACACATTCAGCCATAAAATGTAAGAATTCAAGGATAATTTTCCACTTACGGACAGCTGGCCTTATATTTTTGAATAAAAAGGCTTGACGTTGCAAATTCAGCAATAGGAAAAGTGACAGGAAGGCTAGGGTGGGATGGGAAAGCATTTCCCAGGCAAGTGTTGATTCTGGGACAGTTCCCTAAAACTGTAGCATTTACACACAAAGAAGTCATGAATTTTGGAGCTGGGCCAACCACTGCCTTCTCTGCCAGCATAAACCCTGCTTCTATCTTTGCCACACAAGTACTCCAGCTCATCTGACAAAGCAGCAGCTCCAGAGAAAGGCAAAAGCAGTTTACCCTGATCTGCTATTATCTACTTAATGTTACATTTGGGTTCGGCCTTGAAGCCACAGAGAAGAAAAAAAAAAGCACACAAATGTGCAGTGGCCAGTTCTCTTTTCTACCTACAGCACTTATACTCCTTTGGTCAATAAAAGAGGTCACCAGGAATGAAATAAAAAGATATTAAATGAGCATTAGCTTGTTAACATGCAGTTCAAATGTATCCATTTGCAAACTAGCCTAGGGAGTTTGGGATGTTGATTTTTTATGATCACTTAAGGATCACAGAGGGCCATTGTCTGATCCGAGTCCCTTGTGTCCATATGGACCGTAGCTGAGCTCTATCTAGAGGATTCTTCCATAAAACTAACATTGGAATTGAAAGTACTTGTAGAAGGAAGCTTTGTCCTTTAGCAATTTGACTTCAGCTCATTAAACCAACAGAAAAAAATGGCAAAGTAGTAAATCATGCTGTACTAGCTGTATCAGCAAGATCAGTCATTACAAAGGGGTTAGAAGGGAGAGAGAGCATACCCATGGCTGACGCAGGAGCCAAGCACAACCTTCAAGTCAACAGTACTGACTGCTGCTCTTCCCGTTAACTCAGCCTCACTTGAAAGTTCTAAGTAGGTTTAAGACACAGGAAGAGATTTGTCTCCCTCAGCAGCACTACAGAACACCAAAGGGCTTTTCACAGCTGGACCCAGTGTGCAGCACTGAGGTCCTCCTAGCATGCAGTGGAAGCACTCCACCTGGCTCTGAGGTTGCATAGCACTCTGCTCCTAATCAGGCTGCTCTTCACAGCCCCAGACCTGAAGGTAAATTGTGTTTGACTTTTAAAAGTCATATCTTACAATTCACGCTATTGCATTTTTCACATTTTGAGCCATTCAAATAGCAGCATCTTTCACCTAAGTGAAATTGGAAAGGACAATTTAAAAAAAAAAAGAAAAAAAGAAAAATCCACCCATAAAGCAACTCCTGGAACCCAAAGCATTCCAATCTTCCCAGAGGCTTTGCTCTATTGTGCAGCAGCCCAGCATTCTTCCTCTGCTATAAATGAAGTTTCTTCTTTCTGCCCCTTCTGGCTGCCAAGATAACCTCCCTGAGACAAACCCCTGCACTATCGCATGAGCTCTGCAGCCAGCCTGCCTGAACAATAATACGAGCAGAGGTGTGAACTTCCTCCCTTTGGCTCCACAGGGTGTGAACTCCAAAAGCTAATTATTTAAATGATTCAGTGGGGACCCACCATCCCCACCAACCATTTTGCTGCAGGACAGAGCAGCACGGCAGACACAGATATCTGTCCTCCACCCGTGGCCACTCCAAAACCAGCTCAGCTCCACACAAGGCAGTCTGTCCTTCCAGCTGTAATGCATTTGGGGTTTGTTCAGCTGGTGATGGATTGCTGTAAGTCTGGCTGTGTTTGATGTCTTGGTTGAGAACGGAGAACCCTGGCATCAGGCAGCAGAGGGGACAAGGCATGTAAGATCACTGTGAAGCCCAGCCATGACACCAGGACTGCCTGTCTTCTGGGAGCTCATAAACACCGCCTTTGGCAGATACACTGCTTACATCGCACTGCCCTAGGCTGCCCTCTAGACTGAGCCCACTGAGCACTATGAGCCCCCAGGCACAGCCTGGCAACACCTGCCAGCTAGGACAGAGATGTACCCACAGTGGTGTGGAGGCAGCTCTGCCTCTGCAAAAAGCTTGGTCACCCCTTAGACTATACCTTTCATACTTCAGCAGTGCACCTTCATTTCAGTAAGAACACCCATTTATTACTTACTGTTGTTCTTTAACCTGCTAATATCCTCCAACATCAAACTACTTCACATAGTAGGATTTCAGTCCTACTATGTGATTAAACTTTTCATGTGTATTTGTAAGATAGATATACGTATATGCATATATGTACATGAATATATAAATACGTACAGATGGACCAGATGCTCTTAGATGTCTTTTCTAGCCTTAATAATTCTGTACACATTCATCATTCATACCTATAATTTCTTCCAGCTAATAAGGCACCAACTTGCCCTCAGTAGAAGGAATGTTGTTTATTTGACGAGCCAGCAGATTTTCACTATCCCATCCCTGTTGAATAGTTATAGGCTGTTTTTCAGTTCTTATTCGCTGCTGAAAAGACCTTGGGAATCTCCAAGAAAATTCCCTGGAGGAAGCATTCAGTGCTCTGAACTGCCAACAGTCTGCACCACTTGATTTATCATCTGCTCCTGGGAAGTCCACAACTTCCAGCATTCTTCTTATAACCCAAATTTTTTAGAAGCATGTTTCTCTTTTCCCCCCTAAGGAAGCTTTCCAGAAGTAGAAAAAAAAAAAAAAAAAAGTGTTTTTTTCTAAAGAGAACGTAATTCTAAGCCCATTTCATGGTTTTTGAAAACTTTCTCATTCGAACAACTGAGCTTGTTGTTCTTCATGGAGGGGGTAGAGAGGGCTCCGGAGAGGTTCGTTACTATGGCAGCTCTGAGCTGTTTGACAATGTTATAATGTTTGCTGATGCTTATTAATTTATCAGGGTGGGAAAAAAAAAAAAAAAATGAATGGCTTGTATTGATTCCACTGGGGAAAATAAAATCCACATCCTCTAGTTTATATAAGGCACCAGTGCTGAGTAGTGGAAAGAAGCTGAGCCACAAGTAAACGCTTCACAAACCCCAGGCTTGGGGGTCCATGTTAAGGCAGACCAGGCCTTCACACAGACATATTGCTGTATTTTCTGAGTCTTATTTCTAGATAGAAACAAGAAAAACAACAAGCGATGAACAACTCTGAAATCACCAAAGGCTACATACATAGCACAGCGATAATCCCAGAAATAAAACCCTCCAACTGAGAACTGGTTCCTTATTTACCATGAAACTGTTATCGTTTGATAGAAATTACTGAAAAGAGAAAGCTTTTTAAGCTCATCCTTAACATGATTCCTTTTATTAGCAATACAAAATTTGCCTTTGAGCTTTCTCATTCCTTCCCACTATGTCTGCATATATATATGCAAATTATTGTGCAGATTTCCCTTCTCTGAGTACATCACATATCTCTGAAACAGTTGGCAGGCCCTTGGGGGGTGTTGCCCAGACAGCTGTGCAATCAGCTGAGTAAATCAGCTAATTAAAGAAACAAAGAGAATGCAAAAAATATTAAAGAGATGCCAGTTTACAACGTTGTTCAGCACCTCTGTATCTAAAAAAGCACAGCAAGCATAGGACGGAATAAAGGCGCTCGTAAATTTGGGAACAAACTACTGCCAAAATGACAATGATGCCAGTTTCACTCAAACATTAACCTGGGATTCATGGTTTTTATTCTCATTTATGCTTTGTAGTTTAAATTAACTTAGTATAAATTAATTCAGCATTTTGTTTTAAATGGATAAAAACACAAAAAGTGATGTCGGTTCCACAGCCGATTTCAGTATGTAAAAAATGGTCATTAACTTCTCCTTGACCTTAGGTGTAGAACTAATATTGAATTTGCACAGAGGGTCCTCGTTATGCTTGTCTATCTTCCATCCAGAAGAAATAAGTTTCCCAAGGGTCTTAGTGCTACAAGCCATTCCTCAGATCTCAAATAGGAAACAGGGCTCCTTAAAATTATGCAAAAGACATTTCCTCTCATTGCAGAATTTATCAAAAGGAACAGATAACAGAAAGGGTAGGAATCTGAAATCTAAACAGAGCAAAGCCAGGCTGTTAAGAAAGGAGGCTGACAGATGTAGATTTGGTCTGTCTGATCCACACATCATTAAAGCACCATTCCTTTTCACTGCATCTCAACAACCACAGGAAGGGCAAACCTCATTCTGAATGAGACTCAGGGCCACCTACGTTATATAGCCATTGTAAATTAAAGAATGAGTAAAACAACCAATATTTCCCAATTTTCCAATTTCTGGCTCAGAGCCAGAAGCCTTGGCTGCTGTTCTTTCCAAATTCTAGTACAATGTTTCTGCTAGAAAATTCTGTTTATTTTAACTGACCCTTTCATCTGGTTTTGAAGGTCCATATTTCACACAAAATGGCGGTTCATTGCAAGAATGGGATTTGTAATCTCTGGCTAAACAAGAGGGGTGCTTCCTACCAGATAGCCTGGCCAGGGGAGGTTTGGTTTTCATTGCCAGACACACCATGATACATACAAAGGAGAAGTTACATTTTACACATGCTTTGTGAAAAAATGAGCTCATATAATCTTTTCTTTTTTTAATTAAGGTGAAAAAAAGCACAGAATGAGTAGCGAGTTGCAAACAATATAGGATTACTATAGAAATAGACAAAAGTGATATGCTTCATAGAAACAGCAGTTCAAGGGAAACCATTCAATGGCTGAATGCAGAAAGCTTTACATTTTACCCAGTGCATTTAAGCATCTATTCTCATCAACATATTTTTAAAAAAATAATCAAGCAGTAATGAATGGATCACTTGAAACAAGGTGCTAAAAAAGGCAGAGGAGATCCTAACATGTGGTGAGCACACATGGGGAGAAGCTGGGGACAAGTTGTTCAGATGGGGAGGAGCAGGCATGCAAAAGGGACGGTGGCAGAGTAGGCTGGCGCAAAGTGAAACACCGCTCTCTGCTCCATGGAAATATCCTACGTGCATGGTCACGAAAGGAACAGGAAACAAAGAGGACTCTGAACAAATACATTCTGCGTGCTCTACAAATGCCTCTCCCAATGGACTGGAAACAAAGCATTCACCTAGGGACTGCATTTTCACACAGTTCTTGTCTTTTTGACCTTACTGCGCAATTCCTTTCTGCGTACTTGCAAAACATCTGTCATCTATGCAGCTACTTTGCATTGCACATTTTACATGCAAGCACCTTATAAATCATGCAGAAATAACAACACAAATTCTGAAACATCTACAAAAGAACTGACCATCTTGCCAAATCACAGGGTGGCACAATCCAGGTGGTCACTGAGCCAGCCACAGCACAGCAGAGCATGATAGAGTGTGTCCTGGCTGCACAGCACTAAGAGCAGCTTTCCTCAGTGCCAGAGGCAGCCTGAGCCCACCTTCTCGGTATGCCTGAGCTCAGAGGACAGTGAGAGAAACCCATAGGATGTATTGGGCTATAAGGGTGAACATTCCCTTCAATAAATAATGAAACTTTCAGAAAGGATCGTTTAAAGAAACCAAACCAAAATTACCTCCCTTCGTTTAAGGCATCCTATCCCTAAAATACAATGTAGTTTTTGAAATACTGGTGTTTTCAGGCACAACTTTTTTGCTTTTTAATCCCATTTAAATGGGAAAAGTAAAGATAAAGTTGTTGCGACCAATCTAAAGCGCGACTCTCCTGCACCTTAGAGTGGACACTACTCCAGGATGACTTATCAACACCTGCATAAGATCTCCATCTTTTTCCACACATTTTGCTAAGTCTGACCCTTGCTTTCACAACAAGAGTGCTTGGAGGAAATGCTGTAATGAAATACAGTATTACATAAATGAACCCACTGCAAAGAAACACAAAGGGATGTAACAGAGTAGTGCACTTGCTGATATCAGTGTTGAAACTTTTTCCCACCTTTCAAACTCAATTTTTCCGCAGGGGAAAATGCACACCTTTATGGCACAACTGCCATTTCTGTAAATGAAAACACATCCTTCCAGTCCCTAAGGATTTTCAGTAGCAGAAAACTAGTGACAATCATACGTGCCCATTTCACACCGGAGATATTGTACATTCTCTTGTTTACAAGACCCATGCATTCAAAGGGTACTTAATGTGTTCCAGATGCAAACATGGTGTTGAGCTTCTCCATTCTTCTGTGACCTTCATCGTGTATTTGCAGCTTCATTTTTCAACCACATGTATAAATCTGACTCAAATTCTTAAGGATTTCTGAGTCTATATAACAACCCTAGTACAGGTGAGTAATAACATTACATAGGACATTCACATAGCACAGACTGATTAATTATTTGAAATTATTATTAGAACAATTCTAATAGCATTTCTAATTATTGTAAAGGAATGTTACACCAGAAAGTCTCACACAGATCTGTGCTACTTGAGGAAAAGGGCTGAATGGGAATGACATGACTTCCTGAGCTAACAAAGCCGATAAAACAGTGGAATGCTGCCAGAAGGGTCCCCTGGACTCCTTCCCACACCACTCCCCACCCATCGATTAGAGCTGTCATCCTCACTTTGCGCTGGTTCCAGCACCTCTCAGCCCTGAGAAGAAGGATCTAAGGATACTGAGTACCTGGGAGGAAAAGTTGTACATAAAATGCTATATTGGTAAATGCAAACTCATTCCCATAGGAAAAATTATGTGTAGCTGTATGCAGGCAACAAGCAGGCATCCATTATAGCTCTGAGCAGTTTCATTTTCTAAACTTAACGCTCAGTAGGGATCAAAAAGAAAAATACACACAGACAAAAAATGGAAGAGGATTAGTAATTAATCGATATGTTACCAAACAGAAAACAAACAGAAAATACCATAATTGTGCTGCATAAGCTGCTGTGTTTCTGTATTTTAAATACTGCATGCTGTTCTGGTTGCCTCATCCCAAAATAACATAATAGAAGATGAAGCAAAGATGATCAGCTTTAATGGAAGAGATTTAGAATGAGGAATAAGTAGTGCTTTAGCCTGGAAATGAGACAGCTCACTGGGGATATGACAGAAGGGCACAAAACAGTAAGAAGATGGACTGGGGATGGGTTGTTCACCACTTGCATAACTGAAGAGTAGTATCACAACAACTACCATCATGGGGATTGTGTTCTAAACAAACAAAAAATGCTTTCACACTCCTCAAACTGTGGGACTCACTGCCACAAGATGGTCTGAAGTACCAATGGGTTCAAAAAGCAATCTGACAAATCAATAGTAAGAAAGTTCACCAGGGGCTACCCATCACAGCAGCGTGAGCACAGCAAAATCCCTCTTCCACAGCCTGGTGGATGCTGAGTGAGTACATCAGGACTGTCAGTACTTGTTCTGTTTCCCTGCCCTAAACATCCTCTGCTCATCACTTACAGCAGGATCATAACTGGATACACCTTGAGTTAATAACCCAGCCTGGCTGCTGCTGTGTTTCTAACCTGGTGATGCTGCTTCAGGTGTGCTCAAGCATGACCATGCTGTGGCTCTCAGGGGGTGCTACAACTGCTGCCAGGAGGGATTGCTGCTCACAGCCTGCAAGGCACAAGCCTCATTGGTGAACTCACACTAAATCACCTGCCCTTCCCTTCTCAGGAAAGAGAAGAAAACCCCCTGTCCTGTTTGTTGCCCATGCCATGGTGTGCAGCACATGCTCAGAGCTGCCCAGCTTCTTGCTTGTGGACAGGATTAGCATGAGCACAGAGCATCCACCTGACAGACTTTGATCAGATGTGATGTACGCGTGTATCTCCACCACTGGCTAAACTTACAGCCTTAGGCTATTCACTGCATTTTCTCCCTGCTTTTGTTGCCTTCTCTAACGCATAAGGAACATGTCATGAGCCATGACAAGGAATTGAGATAAATGCCAGCCCTTGTAAAGCTTTAGAACAGAGGCTGCCTCTCTGTTCTGCTCCAGCACACTTGTGGTAGCGATCATAAACCAGCAAGGTATAAATAAACACAACAATTCTAATTGCCAAGTGCCTACAATTAAAAACAAAGTTATCTTCTGCTCCAGTTATTTGCTTCCCAAGACCTGTTACCAAATCAAGGATGACAGCATTTAATCTATTTATTTCTGATGTTAAGCAAGAACAATTTTAATGCATTTTTATATGCCACAGAGAAGTGCACAGGCTCATTTTTTTTCCTCTTAGGTCAACTTTATTATGAGAGCTTCATTCTAGTGAAATATAAATGTGCTTTGTAGTCAACAGTGTGACTAAAGATCATCAAAACTTCTGGATTACAGGCATTAATTTTAACCCTTTTGCATTGCTCAGTTTCATTTGCAAAGAAACTACCAGTTTTAAGTTCCCTCTGCATGAGGGTTCACAAGCACCTACCTACCTGCTTCCCCCTTGCTATCAGAGTGTTACCGATGCAGCATACATTTTAAATACAAACAGGCAGATCTCCAGAGCATACAGGTTTTTCATTTCTCAGGTTCTGCATTTTTCCTTCAGCCATCTGACAATTTTATGCTTGTTCCCATATTCTTCCTCCCCACAAAAAAAAAAGACCAAAGAACACCTCTGGAGGAAAAGCATTCTAGCTCCACCTTACAGACTTCACTTTCTGCTGATGACGTCCATTCAGTAAGAATCTGACATTCTGCCCTACCCCGCATCAGGTTCATGGCTCTGTCTTCATTCACAGAGCATTTTGTCAGCAGATATAGACAATGTCTAAATCTCTGATCTGAAACAGCTGTTCCAGACCAAGAACTGAAACAGCCATAATTACTGCTTCTGAATTTCTTCGACTGCTACATAGAAGCCAAAGCTTTATTTCACTGCTTGTTTGACCCTGATATTCAAAGGCAATGTTTCCCCTACACAGACCTCAGAAACTGCAGCCTATTCAGGATGAGGGCTGCAGCCCACACTCAGGCTGGAACCAAACCAGGGCCACCAGCCCACCTGATAGCCATGTGCCATAGGTTTTAAGCCAAAATAAACTCTTTGTCTGAGGTTTATTTCCTGGAATTACATAGAGTCTTGGACAAGGTTAGAAGAACAATATCTTAGAAAGATCCTGTGGCTTTTAGCTCGAGAAGCACTTTCTGTGAAATACGCTTCACTTCAGCAGGCACAGCATACCACAGCCTGATTGCTCACAGTAACTGCTATGCTGTGAACTTAGCCATCAGCAATAAAATAAATAAGCATAATCAACCACTCTAATTTACTCTGTTCCTACTGAAGTAAAGGCATTAACATAAATTAGACCTTACAGTTAAGCCTATTCATGTAGCCATTTATTTTTCTAACAGTTGTCCACGATGAAACACAAAGAAACGCACATTTCAAAAACAAGTGAGCCTGGTTTGGGCTAAAACTGGCTAAAGAGTTGTCTTTCATTCAGATCTAAACTGATCTTGCTCGTGTTTCCATTAACATATTAGGAAGGGCCTGTCAGCACTTCAGAGTTCTGCAGGTAGCTTTGTTTATTTAAGGCTGAAATTTTTAACTAAACCATTCTATCTGCTCGACATGGGCTGCCATTCTACCAGCACAAGGGAGACTCCAAGAACTGCCCTCCTATCTCATTTTACTCCCTGCAGCTCATTCCCAATTCAGTTGCCCCTGTCTCACACTGCAGGGACCCAACGGTTTATGGAGCCATCCATGGAACAGAAATAAGATGCTAATTCAGGTTAAAACAAACTCTTTTGGAGGAACTTTTATTCACAAACAGTTGCTGCACTTTGTCAAAAGAACTGAAACTGAGACACAGGGACAGAGATTTCTTAGAGCTGTATAGCTACTAAGTAGAAGCTTTGTGGAACCATACGCTTGACCCATTTTACAGTAAAACAAAAGGAATCCTTCAGTCTCCCCTTAAAATAACCCTTTTTTTTCCTGCACTGAACCAGAGCAGAAGCATTTCCACATTCAGCCATCAGAAATCAGGTGGGACTGGGCTGGCACCAAGTCCAAGAGGACAGCAGCAGAGGGCTGCTGACACTGCCAACTACCACAGCAGCTCCAGAAGCCAAGTGCAGATACTCACAGAAGTACACAGCTCTGAATTCATATTTACATGTAATTATTTTCTGTGGATTTACAGGTGACCCTGGATGCAACCTATGGGTATTTCTATTTCTGGCTAAAGATGCATCACACCATCTGAAATATTTTTTTAATATGGAAGTATTTGCAGATATACTGGCCACATCTTCTAGTGCATTGAGTTAAAGATGTCATTTTATGCACAGTGGTGTGTTGTGTATAATAACTTTTTGCTGTACTTGCAAGCAGCAGGTAGACAGACTGATACAGATCCTATGACACCATACCATTAGCAAGTCAGAAAATATCTTGAAGTGCAAGATCTATTACCTCAATTTCTGTCAAAACCACTGAAGTAACAAGATGCTCGGTGAAATTACTCCCAAAGACCTCTAAGGATTTGGGAACATGCCAGTAATTTCAGTCAATTCCATTTCTGTTTTGCTCTGGCAATACATTCATCTCTCCCTTTGCCAAAGGCAGTTTGCCCTGACTGCATGTTAAGAGGCAAAGACACCTAAGAGTTAACCCTGTACAGGGGAAGGTTTGGTTAGTTCCTATGCAAAGCCAAGGAAATGGCTGTGCTGATAAACCCTAACAGAGGTGAATGACCACAGATTTCAGTACCTTTACACTGTATTGAGCACATGCTGTAATGCTCATATTCTCAGATTTTCAGTTACCTTTCCCCTTCCTCTGGCCTCATAACAGAATTGCTGCTATAGTCATTTGGGTGCATCAGACAAGACCTCAGGAAAGAAAGCCCTCACTCATGCACAAAGTTGGACTTTTGCTTAAGATAAGGAAATGCATCTGATCAGGCAAGTAAAACCCAGCAAAGATGGCACAAGATGCCAGGCCATACAACAAACACAGGGAAACCATCAATTTATTTGTCTGTTATAAAGTGCAAAGCCAGAGGTAATAACATCAGCCAGCAAGAGATCTGTGTTCAATTCAAGCATGGCACTTGAGTTTTACCAGCAAGGCCATTAGATTTGATGGGAAGAAAAGCTAAACTTCACACTAATTGCACAGTGCCCTGTATGCAGATTCTCCAGTGAGAGGGGAGCAAGCTTCATCTTTGCTTCCCAGTCTTAATAGGACAGCAACAAAAATCTAAACACTTTAACAACAAAAGAGACCAATGTTATACAAACCTCTCCAAAGTCCAGTCTGACTCACCTGACTTCCTGGCTTTCAAGGCAATGACAGCAGCCAGCTCTCTCTGAACCTAAAACACCGGGAAAGGAAGTAATGGTTATTGTTACTGATATGCAGTAAAACAGACAAACAAAAGCAACCTTGGTAGGATACAGAGTATCAGAATTTTGGAGCAGTAACTGCAGGCAGCCTTACATAGAAAGTCTCGAAACTGCAGTCACTTTTCTAGGAAATCCATTTCTTGTTTCCAGCTGGGAATCGTGCAACAATGATTTTGTTTCAACCTTAATTTAATGTAAATATTGCACCTTCCTTAGGGAATGGCTAATTCAGTAGCTCGACATGCAATTTATTTGTGCAGCATATCTCCTTCACAAGCACACACTTAAGGCTTCTTCCTTTCCTTGTTAAATGTTTATTTTATCTCTACTGAGCACCCTTGTAGCCTTGGACTTATGCGTGACTGCAGCACAGGCACACTGCCCATGCTGGGGTTTGGCTAATGTTTGTAGATATAACCGACATTCACTTTTGCAGCCTCGAGGAGGGAACAACCTCTTCTAAATGCACGACTGACAATTTCAGAACCAAAATTTAGCTCCAGGTGAACGTGCAGAAATAGGAGCTATCTGGTTTCCACATTTCCAGGCTACCTTACTGGGATGTGATGAAATGTCTGCCATGCTAGACAACTCCCTCTCTCAGCCTCTTGTCTCTGCTTTTCTGCATTCCCTCTATTTTCCATGTAATCTCTGTGCTACCAGACACATTTTCTATAGCCAACTCACCCCTATAATATTTTCCCCTCATAGATGTTTTCCTTTAAAAAAATAATAAAATATAGTAAATTTCTACATTATGCATATTTCATTTATGCTCTGTTATGTTGCTCTGAGCAGAAAGACAGACTGCAGTGGTCACCAGAAGACAAAACTGCATGGGACATCACAGGACAACAGTAACCCTGCATCCGCTGATCACACAGCTGCCACCCAGCAGCCTGCTCCATGCAGGGCAGAAAGCAGTCAAACCAGAGGCCACATCCTTCCTCCACTTGCATCCTTCCTTCCCTTATAGCAAGGGAATGGACAGGTTTTTTGTTGTCTCTGCAAGGTACAAGGATCTTTTCTATTCTTTAATGCTGCCTTATGGAAACGGACCTACTTTTCTACCTCTCCAAGCAGGAAAGTATGAAGGCAGTGCCACAGATCTCTTAAATGCTGTCCCGTTTCCAGCACAATTGTGCAAGCTGGCAATATCACCTTCCCTTCCTTCCTTCCTGTATACTCATTCCCATGTCTGGAGAACTGTTAATCATGTTTAATATAAGCACAAACTGTAAGCATGATAGGAAAGAACTTTTGTTGATTTTTGTTTTATTTTTGTTGGGTAAAACTTGCATGCTTACTCACAACATTTAATATACACAAGTAGTAACATACACAGGCCATCCAGAGAGCTTTTCCATAAAAGCCCAAGCTGTGTCTGAATAACCCCACCAACACTTCTCTTGGATAAACCGCTCAGAACTTGCGCTCTTCATTAACCTCACCAGAAGGCACCAATGTCAGCGCCCCAGACCGGGTCTATTCTCCCAGGTGCAGACAATATGAAACAGTGCCCCGATGACTCATCTTTATCTTTTAGTGTTTAAAAAACACATTATCTCAAGATTAGCCTTAGGAGACATAACAGTCTTCAACAGTTGTAAACATACCAATTAATCCAATCAAACAGAATTGGAAAAATGCAAATCTCTCCGTAAGCATAAAAAAAAACCCAAACACCACCTTCCCAGAAACAGGAGAAAAAAACAGCTTTGAGGCATCCTGCTATTCTACGTACAGTCTTGCTTTCTCTTACAAGGCAGAACTTTCTAAGTTTGAGCAACATTGTTACCATCACAGGCAGTAACAGAACTACTTTTCTGTATTTTCTCTATATTAAGTAAAAAATCTTGTTGGTTGTTGTGTGCCAAGAATGTAGCTGGCATTGAACTTAATCTGACCATTAAGCTAAAATAGAGGGGGGGGGGGGGGGATGTCCCTCTAGTCTTAATATTAAGCAAACGTTCCTTCCTCAAAGGGTTTCATCTGGTCTGTCTGAGCTCCCTCTCATAGGATTCATTTCAGTCACTAAGAATTGGTACTGCTAAGTATCCTTCTGGATTTGCCTGGTGTCCCTAGATTTCATAGTCTATATGCTTTTGTCTATTTTAGCGTAAATGCACTTGACATCTCTGCTGGACGTGCAATTCCTATGCATCATTACACCAATGGAAATCAGTGTACAACATTCATTCCTCACTGCACACATGCCACACATTATCATACCTCTTCCTAATAGGATTTCAGTTACTGCCTGTTTGACAAAATCGATAGTCGCACATCACACTGCAGATAATAATCTAGACTCAAAGTAAAATATCTATTCAAACAAGAGCTATACCTACCGTAATAAATGGAGATATTTATATATATATTGTTTATACATGTAGCTTGTCACCACATAGTGAGCACTATCCAAATTGTATCCCACTTTGAGTAGCAATGCAGATGTTGAGACTGATTCAGCTTTAAGACCAGCTCCCCACATTGTATTCACAGAAATATTATTGTTATGGTCAAAAGGGAATGTCTTGTGCGTGCACCTTGACACAACTTATTCAGGTTTGTTTTTTTGTTGGTTTTTTTTTTTTTCAATAAGAAAAAGCAAGAGTATTCATATGGATTTGTACCCACTTGTATGTCTGCTTCATCAAATACAAGCAGTATATTTATATGTTTAATCTTTCCATGTAAAGAGTTCAGTTCACATTTTTGTACCTCAGATAATGACAGTATGACAGACCGCAAATAAATGTAGCACCTGGATGACTTCTTAAGATACCAGGAAACTGTATTTCCCAGATGCACTTCATTAACACCTTAATATGCTCTTCTACCTTATCACAAGGTGATGTAACAGAAACACTCAGAGACAACTCAAATTGCTCTGGTTTTAACAGTGCTACAAGACCTTCTAAATGCAGCTCCTTTTTTGGGACATCACATAGAATTCATGGCAGCCCCAAAATGCTTCTGTAAACCCAGGAGTGATCTTTACACTTTTCTTAAATTCCCATTGCAATGGAGAATATAATGAGAGCATGAATCTCAACAGGTTCCATTCAGTTACCTTCACTGATTCTGCTTATTCCACTGTCGAGTAAATCGTAAAAAGAAACCAACACATGACCAAGTTAGTTTCTTGTATTTTGTACCTGACCTGCTTTTAAAAGAGGTGTATTACATGGATTACGTACACATTAAGATGAGAAAAAAACCTCTGCAGTTTTCTCCAATTGCCCTTCTGATTTGGTATCATTCACAACAGCCATCACTCATCTTCTATGATCTCCATTATCATTGTTTAAAATTAAGAGTGCATTTCCTTGTCTAATCATGTCAGCTGGCTGAAGAAATAGACAACAGTAGCATGTGCAAGCTGTTTTCCTCTATTGCCTGATAGGATTTGAACTTCTGTACCTAGAAATGCATGAAAAAGTAAAATCTAATCTCCAGCTGCTTTAGTGCTAGTTTCTTAAGGCCATGAAGCCTTAAGAAAATTTTAGATCCCAAACTACTGGATGGAAGAAATGAAGTAAAGCAATATTCCAGATTATATTTCAGCTTCCCCTAGAGAGAGAAATTAATAAATGTAAATGTTAACATTTGAGGTATTCTGCTCAGTTCTCAGGCTTTTTATCCAGAATTTGAATTTAGAATTTAGAAAACTGATACAGAGAACCTGTACAGTTTTCTGAGAAAACAAACAAAAAAAGCAGGAAAAAAAGAAAAAAAAAATCAGTAGTTTTTGACACCATGGCAATGAATGGGCCTCAGGCCATCTGGAAATGCAATTGCCTAATTTTTCTTCAGTTAGTTAGCTGCAGTGGTAAAACAGCTCATTAAAAATAAAACAGAATTGAACACGTGCCCTACTGCTGGAATCACCAAGGATGTCGTTCAAATGTTTGACCTTGCAAGACAGATGAGAAGCACTCTGAACTCAGTGTCAATTACTCACATGTTTAGAGATGTGCATTCTCCTCCAATGTATCCATCAACAGTTTGAGCCAGTGCTCTCAACATGTTTTGTTGAGGGAAAACATATTCTTTTAGTTTTGTGAGAGGAAGCTTGTGATGGGTCCTGGCAACGTTCTATAGAGAAAGTGGTTTTGTGGGTTTTGTTTGCTTGGTTGTTGTGTTGCTGCTTTTTTTTTTTTTTTTTTTTTTTGTATTTTTGTTTTGTTTTTTAAAAAGATGACTTTGCAGTAAGTATGTCTTTCTATTTTTTACTCCAATAAAAAGTAAAAATGGAGGAAATCTCATTTCTGAGTTTCCCACTCTTTCATTTTTAGTGTCAGGGGGGAAAAGGAAGGAAAAAAAAAAGGAGAAAAAAAGATAGAAAACAAACAAGGAATTTGAATATAGGGAAAATAAAAAATAAAGAACAATTTACAAACAGGATTTTCTAACCTCATAATTTTACGCAAGGTGTTGAGCAAAGAGAATTGCTGTCTTTCTACATTTTTGTACATGTCTTTTGTAAAGCCATTTGTCTTATAAAGCTTTGCACTAAATCTCCTTCCTTTCAGTTTTTCAGAGTTTTCAACATCCCACTTGATTCATTTTTCTCTTCCTTGTTTCCCCCCATCCTGCATTCCACTTGACCAAGAGGATCTGATATAAAAATCAGCATGATTCTCCAAATTGACATTTCCTGGGACATAAATAGTGTGGATTATAAGAGAGCAAACTGCAGTCCTTCCTTGGACTGATTTTAATAGCTGTGTAATTACACACTAAGACTCTAATAGAGCTTCCTCCATTCAGGGACCAAAAAAACCAGTAGTTTGCATTACAAACAACTCCTCACTAAGACTTGGTTCTTTAATTTGAAAAGATCCAAAACATGACAGTATTTCAAACATGATCAGTACAAACTTTGATGCAGTGACCTTACCGCAGAAGTGAGACGAGCAAGAATTTCAGCATTGGTTTCTGCTGTATCTTCTATTTTTTGATCAGGCCTTAAAAACAAAAATAAGATTATATTATTTCTTTCATTCTGTTTCAATATCTTTTGATTCCTGAAAAGCACAGAGCTATGTGGCCAGAGGCTCTAATGTAAAAGGGCTTTTGAGATTCCACATCAAAAAGATGACTGCAACGTGACAATAATTAATTGTGTCAGTAACTACAGAGCACACCCTTTGTACCTTGCTGTCAAGAACTTTTGTGATTGGATTGACATAAATCAATGAGAGAATTCAACTATAAAGACATGATGAAAAACTGAAGAACACGGGATATACAAGATATTCTTAACTCAAAGTTGTTTATGTGATTGCATATTTTGCTGTGCTAAAAACATATGGGATCAACAGAGCAAAGTCTTCCATCTGCCCACCAACCAGCTTTCCTCAAGAGTGGAGAAACAACTTTAATGGTACACACACTTGTACAGATAAAAGCAGGCAGCATCAAAATTACTATGGGCAGCTGTAGTTTGATATTTATGAAAAAGTAAAAATGAAAAGAATAAAGATAAAAAGCCATAAATTAGCAAACTAAAGTAAGAGCTGAGAACACTGTTAGGCTGCAATGACAGTAATTCACAAAACAGAAAGACTTGATGCATCTTTAGAAAAATGGGGCAGTGTATGTCAAACTCTTTTGAAGGCTGTCATAGAACCTGCCCATGTGGATGAAGCCATATTAACACTGATGTAGGATAGAAGTATTTTGTCCTTGAAACAGCCTAATTCTTACCAATAAACTACCCGTGAGACTTTCATAAGTCTTACAGACAATCAGAAGATCATTCAGCAAAGATACTAATATGATGGGATTATAACTATGGAAAGAAGAAAAGGACATGTTTTACTCTTGACAGTTTTCAAGAGGCATAGCATGTCAGCAAGATATGCAAAATTGCAGCTGCTCTACTAAACAGAAATCACAGGTATTAGCAGTTCCTTCTGTCTTTGGCTAAATTATTTAATTGCTCATTTGCCTTGATGTGCTGTGCTTAGAGAGATTACTGACATGATGCCTGGAATAAGCAGCTGGAGAATTTGTGGTTCTTACAACCCATGTCCAAAAATTTCTTTCCCTAATCATGGAATCATAGAATTACCCAGGTTGGAAAAGACCTTGAAGATCATCAAGTCCAACCGCAGCCTAAGCATAGTACCCTAACAACCCTCTGCTAAATCATATCCCTGAGCACCACATCCAAACAGCTCTTAAACACATCCAGGGATGGTGATTCAACCACCTCCCTGGGGAGCCTATTCCAGTACTTAACTACCCTTTCTGTAAAGAAGTTCTTCCTAATATCCAACCTAAACTTACCCTGGCGCAACTTGAGGCCATTTCCCCTCGTCCTGTCACATGTCACCAGTGAGAAGAGACTTGCCCCACTCACTGTAAGCACCTTTCAGGTACTGGAAGAGGGCGATAATTAAAAAGCTAAGGACAGAAAGCACTGGATGACACATGCATCCATTCTCTGACAAGCATATTTAACAAAACAATAATTTGGATTAGAAAGCACACCACTATCAAACCAGCCTTTCCCATTCAAAGAAAAAATGTGATTTAATGTTTTAAGTGTCAGCCCAAAATAAATTTTAAAAGTTTGCATGTACTGATTTATTCAGTCTCTCTCTTCCTAATTTGGGATGAGATGAAAACATCTGACCACTGTCTATGCCTACATTTCCCTGCACATCCAACCTTTTCTGATCCTCCCAGAACCAGGATGGAATGAGGTTCTTCTAAATGGGAGGCAAAAGACAGCAGCTCTATACACAGCCACAGATACAGTTCATCAGAAAAGCACATACCACAGCTATTTCCATCTTGGGTTTTTATCTCTTCATCTTCTATTTTAAAATGCTCTCCATATTCATCTGCGTATGAGCTTCAAATTCTTATGAAAACATTAATGTACTAAAGCCAGCTTCCCAGGATTTGAGAGGAACATTGTATTTTTATACCCAAGCTAATGATAAAAAAACAAAAAACAGTAGGGCTGGTACTGAACAGAGACCACAAAGCTTATGTAAACAAGTCTAATGACTATGCTGACCAGCCTTCACATACTTGAACAGAGCAAAACACAGGGATGCTTGCCCCAGATCTGCAAACAGGCAGGCCAGATTTGCACAACCACTACTGTGCGCCACCTGGAAGCAAATGCATTGCTTCCCAAGCTGCTCACAGAGGAAGCAATACAGCCATGCCCATGATCCCATGCCTGGACAGTACCTCAAATATCTAATGTAGAGCCACAACTTCTGCTGTACGCTGGCTGTACAGTCCACCTACGATGCAAATAAAGGACCCAGGGATGCCTGAGAGCTGTCTCCATTCAGCAAATGCTTTCCCGGAACCCCTAAAGGCACTGCATAAACGGATATCCCATCCTGGGTATCTGCATTAAAATCAGTTTACCCACAAATAGGGCTGCTTTTCCAAAGTTAAGAAAATGTATATTACTTTTGGACAGAAGATACAGAATGTAGTATAAATAAAATAAAAATAAAATAAAAAAACAATATAACGGGGAAAAATCCCATTTCTAATTATTTCTTCAAATAATTACAAAAGTATTGTTCATTCTAAAAGTTCAAGGCATCCATTGTGTTCTAGAAATGTCCCAGTGGCACTAGGAATTAGGTGTCGTTATAAACATCTCCATTTGCAAAGAAGGAAGTAGAAGCACATAAAGATTAAATGTCTGATACAATGCCACCTCAGTCACTGGGAAAGAATTCAGGAGGCATTGAATGAGAGCCTAAGTGACTGCTCAAGGCTGCAATTAAGTCCATGGCAGAGTTCTGAATACAAATTTTTTGTTCCCAGGTTAAGCCAATATTCACTTATTTTCCATTCAAGTAGAACTTGGCCATGATTAACATCGTGTGTTTAATGACACCAAGAGGCTTCTACATCAGTTCCACCTCATCTGGCAATATCTACAGTAGCTCAATACTGAGAATACATGCAACAGCATGTTCCTGGGTGAGCAGCTCCTAGGTGCTCCTGGGATCCAAGGATCCTGGGATCCACAGTAAGAACAGCTCTCTCCCTGTTAACAATAGGGAAAGCCGACAATACAGACTACCAGAAAAAAAATAAGAAGAAAATGAATACAAAAAATTAAGGTACAAAAAGACAATGTTAATGGTATCAAAAACAACTAAATGTGTATTTAGTCAGATAAACACTCACTGTAAGAAAAGATTTTTAGAATTGCCTTTCTTCATTAAAAGAAACACATCAGTTTATTTAACTTGAAGGAATGACTTTAACACAGACCTCATCACATCTATTCACTTTCAGATTGTTTTTTAGCATTTTATTATGTGCGTCAGGCACGGAGAATTTTGAAACTGGAAAACCCACCTTTCCCTTTAAGTATCACCTTCCCTAGAGACTGTAACACTACTTAACATTCATCTCCTTCAATATGTACTTTAAAAAAAGCACCTCTTCAATCTGACAGGTAAAATCTCCAGAAAATAACTCTTCAGTGACAACATCCCCAAAAGGAATCCAGCTTTGACTAAAATTTGAATAATGTGAGCAGGAAGGAGCTGGAAAGGTACATTAAAGAATAATTGTTCAATTTCTGTGACAGGGAGCATCCTCCACAAGAAATGCCAGTTACAATGAAACGATGAAAGAGCAAAGCTGGCAGTAAAACAGAGGAAATCTGGCCAAGGTCAGCATGTCTGGCACATTTTTAACTTGAACCTGAAAAGTCTTGAACCCATTCTTTTATCCAGCATCCTTTGTGTAACATGTCAGTACAAACTATTTGGTTTGCCTTTTTCAGTGAAAGCCTTTCTACAAGTAGTCCTGAACCATGACAAGTGGCCTCGTTTGCAGTGATAATGAGGAAAACCACAATTCCCACTGAAATCAAGATGAAATAGCCCCGATTGCTTAAGAAACAGCAAAATTGTTTACTACTCAAGTAGACCAGATGACAAGAATTTCTGCTTCCAAAACTATTCAAAGGTTTTGTTCCACATGAGTCATCTGCTTAGAAGATCACACTCAACCCCTACTTTAGACAATTTATGGGCTTCATCCCTTGTCAGCACTCACTCGAGTTGACCAAATAAATGCATTTTCAGAGAAAGCTTCACCCTAGAACTGCCAGTTTCTGGTCATGAGGGCAGTCAGCAACAGGAGCAGTGATCAAGATTCTGCCTTGAGGAAAGCACAGAAGTTATTGAGTTCTTTTGCAATCAGCTCACCACATTTAAGACACAGACTGAATGCCTCAATTTAAGAAACTGAGCTTGAGACATTTCCAGGCACTTTGCACTTTATGCTCTTTTTGATTATTTCTGTAATATATTTGAGTGTGTTTTTAATGTCTGCCACATAGAGAAGGAACATTTTGTTACAAATAAATAAATAAATAAAATTGTATCTGGCATTAAAGAGAAGAGAAAATCATTCTGCTGCCAAAGTAAGAATTCTCCACAGCTTAAGTATCATGTTTGAGGCTTCATCACACTAGGGACAATGAAAGAATTTAACCCAGCTCATCTACTCTGGCCAGTTCCTGCAGCTCTGCCAAGGCATGAGGGGTCATGAGCCTCCAGACCTTTCACTGACGCCTTTTTCTGTATTTTGGCCTCTTGCTGGGACACAAACAAGTACGGCTCTTTCTAGCTGCTGTAAATAGACAACATTTAGCATGCAGCTGTTTTAGCACAGAAGGTATATTAACACCCCATGGTGAATTCAAGGGTTGCTGAAAACTCCCACTACCCCTCCTCAAAATTAGAGAGGGAGAAAATAAGGAGGAAAAGGGCTTGAGGATTGATATACAGACTGGGAGATCACTCATCAGTTACCATCAAAGGCAAAACAGACTCAGCAGAAGGAGATTCATAAAATTTATTGCCTACTAATAACAGGCTAGAGCAGTGAGAATTAAAAGCAAACCAAAACCACCCTCCCCTCAACCACTCCCTTCTACTTCCTCACCCTGGCAGCACAGAAGAATGGGGACTGGAGGCTGCAGTCAGTCAATAACACTTCGTTTCTGCCGCTCCGGTGGGGGTACACAAGGGCTGAAGCTCCTTCAGCCATATCCACTGTCAAACTGGATAGAGGAGGTTTCTCCTCGGGCTGCAGAGAACCTCTGCTCTGTACCTGGGGCATCTCCTGCCCTCCTTCTGTACCAACACTGGTGGCTGCAGGACTATTTCTCTCACATTTCTCACTCCATTCCTACAGGTGCAGTGCAGCATTCACTCTTTCTTAAATAGGTGCAACCAGCATTGCTCATGGCTCAGACCTAGCTAGCAGCAGGTCCTTTTTTTGGAACAACCAGAACTGGCTCTGAGCTGACATGGGGAATTTCTGAATCATGCTCGAAGGCCATCCCTTGTCCCACTACCAAATCCCCGCCACGTAAATCCCATACACATCCATGAGTTAGGTGGAAGAGGAGACAAAGGAAGGGAAACTCTTAAATGGAATATATGAGAGATAAAAACATGAGACAACAGAGCTCTGACAAACATGCAATAGCAAACTAAAAGCAGATGAGTGGAGCTATTACATTCTTAATCATCCACTCTATCCACCTGATAGCTGAAGCTGACCAAGGACAAGGTCATCTAAGCTGCTAGTCAAACAGCTCCACAGCATGCTTACTGTCAAATTAGTGCCAAACATCCAAATGCAGGAGGAGACACCTCCAAAAAATAGAGCAGCTTGGGTAGGTAGTATAGCAAGCAACAGTCACAAGGTAATAAAAAAGAACCACAGTATCTAAACAACATCAAGAGGAGTGCTGCCATTTAGCTAGCACCAACGATTTTCTCAGATGCTAATCACGGTGCAAGTAATTGAGAGACCCGTTTCTACAAAGCTTCTCAACCCTGAGTAGTAGAAAGCTGGCTCATTTGCACAGTGGTTTGGTGGTAAATAGTGCCATTGACAATTCAGCTGTATACAAAAACAATCCTAACTTTAAAACATATGTAGATGTCTACTTACAGGTTGCACATGTCGATCCTGGGAGGAGACAATGGCAGTAGTTGAAGTAGGAGCTTTACAGCATTCTTCCAACCTCCCTCCTTCTCAAATTCACAGAAAAGGTAGGTACATTCATCCGCTGAGAACTGGTAGAAAGCATAAGTGTCTCGAAAATAGAGTTCTCGGTCCACTGTTAGTAAAAAATAACATTAGATTAAACTTTTACCACATAAGGGTTCTGTGTTCCCAACTTATACTGTATTGCACCTGGATTTAATCTTGAGTTGCACCACCACACAGGTCCAAAAGGATCACAAACAGTATAGAAACAATCCTGCCTTCTAGCATTAATTTAGTGCCTCCAAACTGAACAATTCCAAATTCTCAGCATGTAGATATTCAGGCTCCTGATATTGAAACTTTAACGTAGCTGACTGAACAGTTTTGGAAACAGTTTGGAATGAGGAGATATGGCTAGAAGAGAAAAAAAGAGTTGAAATGATTTCATGATGAACATCTTCACAGCACGTTCATAAACTCACTGCTTTTAATGGCAATAATCTAATGCTTGGCCCATCATCATCCCAGCCCCTGTTACAACTCAAGGGTACTGGTTCTGTAGAACAGTCTTGAGTAGGATAATGTAGCAATACAAACAGCTGTCATCTTCTCTGGCATATCTGCAATTAAACTGGGATCAAATGACAGGTTCCACAGCCAAAAGAGGGAGTTCCTGCTGAGGGTGTCACTCAACTCTTGCCAAGGCTGCATTATCAGACATACTGTCAGTGTAACTGGATTAGGATAAAGCTTTTACACATACACTGAGTGTCAGCTTACATACAGAGAAGTCTTCTGCAACACCTCATCCTCTTGCAAGGAGGAAAAGGAAGCATCTAGCACAAATCCCAGTGCTGAGAATACACCATGCTACCCAAGTGGTGCCACCAGGAGTGGAGTCTGTCAGGTTTCCAGAGGCTGGTTACCAGTTCTGTTGTCACAAACCACAGAATCTGGACCAGACCCTTAAATTTGGAGGAGAAGGAGAGGCAAGTGAGTAGAACCTGGCACCACAGTTTTCTCCAGGAGCTGAATCTTCTCTCAATCTGTTGTACTCTGATCTATGAAAAACAGTGGCAGGGGAAATCACTAACTGCCAGACAAGTCATCTAGTGAACTGGTGATTTGCAGAGACTGAACAGCCAGTATCTTATGAAAAATCAAAAAGGATGAGGAGAAAAACAAAATAGGCCAGAGGAGACATGCACACTGACTGCAACTTGGCAATAGGCAATTATGTTTACAAAAGGATAAGTAAGGAACTTGCCTGAAAAGAGAGATTCATCTTTGGTATTTATGAAATGAAAGGTCACAAAGGCAGGCCTACCAAGGAAGTAGCAAAATAAGCAACTCTAGTCACTAAGAATTGACCTATATGCTTTTTTTCTCCCTTTTACCTTTTCCATCAAAAATGTGATTACTCTATGCAGAAAAAAGCTCAGTGATATTCCTTACTTACAAATACTATCATACTCACCAGATAATATAATGCCCATATCCAGAAGCAGCTGCCATACTCCAACTGCAGTAGATCTGCACTTAACAAAAGGGCAGTGCTCCAATAGCCAGTCTACCAGTTCTGATCCAACACAGCTTCTCCTGAAAGAAAACAGGCAAAGCATTACTGCAGTATAAGAGGTAATGTTAAAATGCTGTTCTATAATACAGTGGTTTCTTTAAGTTTTATAGAGGTAATCCTCTTGCTCAGCAGAACAAGCCCTTTGTCTCAGTTACTTCTTTTTGTAACCCTAGTCACTTCAAGGAAAGAAATTATTCTGGCAAGAATGCCCCCAGTTACAATGAGGAAACTCGTATTAGATTAGTAAGTTCCCTTACATACATAAATCATGTGGCAATTGTCCCAGTATAGAATATTTCTTTTTTTATCTATTTGTGCTACATACAGACAGTCATCTGCAAATGTGCAAGAGCTACATAAAATCCCGAGGCTAAAAGCTGGATCTCATTTTATTTCAGAGCATAGTCACAAGCAATACAACCACACAATATCTGTGTAAGACCTTGAGTGTTGCTCTAGGATGTACTTCATCTTCCATATTATTGGTAAAATTCTTTTTAATTCATTAAAAAAAAATTATGGCTTTTCTTAAATATATATGAATGGTGTTACAATAGCAACACATATTTTAGTGTAATTGAAAATAGGAGGAAGCAATTATTCTGTAGTGTAACACAAACTGAAAATTACTTTGTTACAGAAATATTCCATAAATTACATGCAAAAATCACTGTGCACATAAATCCTAGGAATCCAATTAACCTCTTCCATAACATCAGATCACAGCTGAATCTAGCGTTCTTTTCAGCAAGCAACAAAAAGAACTGTATACGAATCTACAAGCAATTAAATTAATGGACAAGTCGGGCCGCTGCTGCTTTCTCACAAGTGAAAAAGTAACACGAGAAAAAATGCTAAAATACATTTTTAAATGATTAAAAATACATGTATATTTGACTTCTTGGTAAAACACACAAGATCTCACACTCAGAATTTGGTTTCTTATCAAATCAAGACATATCAAATGTAAATAATACCCCATCCAGTTGTTTAAAATGAATGACCTCAGGTTACCTGCAAATTCCAGTAAGGTACACCCTGTCTTTAATCAGATCAGAAGCTTGCAGTGTAAAAATATTCCTGAGAGCTCTCCCAGCACAGGAGGAACTTTCTCCATAAATCTGAATGAAAAAAGAAATTGAAAAGTGTGACAAACAGGGACTTATTCCCATTGTAGCGTATTGCTTTTGCCAGTCTCTGCTCCCTCCTCCTGAGCAATACCTTCTCCCCGGATAAACAACAAATAAACAATCAAAGCCTCACAGAAAACACACCCTAACTTCTACCATGCCCAGTCTTATCACTAGCTGTGAACACCCCCATGAGCTGAAGATATGTTCAGATTAAAACATTACTCTAAGAAGTCAGAAAGACTATCAACATTTGAAAAATCACAAACACAATTACAGTTATTCCAGATGTTTTTGTGTTAAACAATTTAATACATGTCAAAATGCCATTTCATTGTTGTTGTTTTTTTCTTTTTGTATAGAAACTTTCAAGGTACAGTGTGACAGCTACAGGTCAGTTCCTCTGTACCTTGACGCAAGAATAGATGAATGTTTGGGTTCTCCCATGCCTGATTTTCACTTTACACCTTAAGGCTGCAGATGGGTCGATCAAAACAGGACCTAATTCCATCTTCCATAAAAGCACGTTTTACTAAGATTCCACTTACTACTCCTTATTGACAAATTTAACTTAGTCATATGCGGCCACATTTCTTCCCAGTCCCAACAAACCATAGCAGTAATACAAATAACTAACTTGAAAGAAAATCAATATCATGGTTTCACTTCTTTCGGTTCATATGTCCTTGGATCTTTCAAAGAACATAAAACAATCATTTGGCATTAAAGTACAGTGAGATGTAAAAATACAGAGTTCTCACTCCAAAACAGTACAGAACTAAGTTAAGTCATGGGAGTAGCTTAGGTGGCTAGGAAGCAAGTGCATACCAGACTTCACAGCTTTGCTGGAAAACTCAGTAATAGAAATGAACCATTTCTAAGACATCCAGATTATAACTCATTAACGGGATTTAATGGCAGGCTACATCCACAAGGGTCTTCAAAGCTACAATGAAGGGGTTGAAACAAAGCAAAGATATTCCTAATACAGTGTTTTACAAAGTGGAATAAAAATGAAGCTTAACAAATACCTTGTTTGAAGGAGTTTCCAGGTATGGATTTGAAATTCTTCTGGACAGTGTCTGTAAGACAGTTTGGTAGAACTTTAGTTTTTTGTTTTTGTTTTGTTTAATAAAGGTATTTTAGCTGTTGAAATCTAAATAAGAATTTATCAAGTTATTTGAGTAGTCAAACAGAAGTTTCAAACTAAGACATTTAATATTAGGGAAATGGGTAGGTAAAGTCACTTCTGTATTTTTAGCTATGTTTATTCTGGATCTGGAAAAGAAAATGAGCAATAACAAATTCCATAAAGAGCCCCTATTATTTAGGTCAGAAATGGCCAGAAATGACAAGGAAGAGTTTCAAGATAAACCTAAAAAACTCTAGGTGAAAAGACCATCATGAAAGCAGTATGTACCAGAAGGGGGAAAATGTAATTACGTTTGCCCTAACATCTCTTCAAACAAACTTTATCAATTCAGTAACAACACCTCAGGGTCACAGAACCTCTCAAAGAATATCACTCTTCTTAAATTAAACTCTTAATTACATGAAAACACTGCCTTGTATAAGGATAAACGAGGAATCAAATGGTGACTAACAGGGAAGTAGCACTGCTATAACACACACCAGCATTATCTCTGTTGTGCCACATACTGCACTGGTAATAGTACCTCAGAAACAGATGCTCCAAAGTAAGATGGGATTCAAACAATGATATTAGTAGAAATAATGAAGGACTTGGATACATTATAAGATGAGATGAAAAAGAAAAGACTATGACCTAGAAGAGATTAGGAGAGATACCATTACACAAAATGATGAAACAGCACAGAGAAAAGATAGAATTTCTGTTCTCTATACAATGTGATACATATAATGTGAGAACTCAAACTGTGAAATTAGAAAAGTTTCATATTTGAAAATATAGAAAGGAAATAGACAAGTAACTCTTTAAGGAAACGCAATTGCCAAAAACTTGCTGCTGTTCAAGGACTGTGGACTGAAAGTTATGAAATCAAGAGTATATTTCTGGAAGGCAAATAGGGATAAACATCTATACTAGAGTCAGGTTATCTCATCCATAGTTGTCATGTTACTTCCACATCCTGCCAGTGTTAAAAGACAAGATATTGCCTACTCTGCTGTTCACTGGCAACTTATATGTCACTACAAGCTACACAACATATGAGGAAACGCTGCCTAGAAGAAGCCTGGAACTGGAACAAAAGACATTGTGCAGGTGCACTGGCAGAACAATAGGAGGACCATGCAGTGCTTGCTTGCATTATTCCAACTTGCAGACCAGGTAATCAATTCTTCACTTTGAGAAGGATCCAATTCACATGTGGCACACTGTAATCACAAGAAAATCATCCTTCTCACACTGTAAGAATTACAGAATCCATATTTCAGTACTACCACCTGCTTTCTCACCTCATATTACTGGAAATGTATTCTTATAAAGTGAAGGGAAGCAGCAAGGATTGACAGAAGTATCTGTTTACAATTCCATGCCCATCACAAATGTTAGTGTAGTTCCATGCATAACAGCAGCTCCATAAAGAAATACTACAACATAAAAGCTTCATTCCTCACACCCATACACAACAAATATGTTGTAAGACCACAACATTGCCTCCAGAACCACTTAGTCTTTCTAGCAGGCATGTCATTAACACCTCGATGCTGCAACAGCCTTACATACCAACACTTCAACTGACTTGTGTCCAAGCATTTCATTCAACAAACCACCCTTACTACAGCACAGCCCAAGTTTAGATACCTCTGTGCCCCTTCTCACTCAGTCCCCAGGCTGGCATTAATGCCGGTATCGTTAGAAAGCCAATTCCATTTAGCATCTCAAAACAGACACAGAGAAGGAATTAGACATAAATTTGCCCACCTTCCAGGGTTTGCTGCCTCAGCCACCATGGTCTTGCTAAGGCAGTGCACCTGAGGGGACACTAAATTGCTGTGAAGTGAGAAAGCATGAGGCTGCAAAACTGACTTTCAGCTTGCAGTGAAACATTCTGTTGGGCTGCACTTAACTAAGCCCCCACACATAACTGCACACACACAAAGCAATAAAAAAGAGGTAGGTATAATGGCAGCATCTCTTTTTCTCCAGACTACAGAGAACTAGGACATAAGGAGAATTGAAACAGTGCCCACTTTGGCACATACTCAGCTGTTAGATGATGGCTGGAGTTATGAATTACTTCCAAGGAGTTTGTAAAAAGCCACTCAGCCTGAAAGCAAGTAGTGCAAAAAATGTTTCTAGTTTATCCTTCAAATCACACAGAGCTCTGGTGCCCAGCAGAAAGGATTCACAATTCTGAGGGATGGGAGAGCAGGACAGCATAACTGCTTCTTTTGGTGGTAGCCTGAACTCAGACAAGCTCAGAGTAAGCATAAATTATAGCCTAAGAGAACATGCTTAGGTGGGTATCTGTCTACAGGACATTTCTGCAAATACAAAAAAATGGAAATTGTATAGGAGAGCCACAAGTCCCCCCCAAAACCTGGAAGTGGTATTCTGGAATAGGACAGGGAAAAAAAAGATCTTTCTTGTCAATGCTGAGGGGATGTGCCACTCCTCTCTGAAGGTATTTGGTAAATAAAAGCTGTTCCTCCACAGTGATCACCCACTTCTACCGCAAACATAAATTCAAAATATGTTTGTAAATAACTCCTGGAATGAGCCATAACATGCTTTTAAAGCAAATGCATGTCAATAAGCAAACAACTCATCCGTACTGAAAACCACTTTGAAACAGCCACCGCAGCCCACGCCACGGGCCACATTCCAGGCCTGGCTTCTCCCATAGTTGGCTTCTCTCATACCTCTGCACCAGTCTGAGGAGGGGCTGTGCCAGGCCTAGAGGTGGGCATGGAGTGGTCATTCCCATTCAGCCTCAGGATGGTATAAGAGCTGCCCCAGCACACTGGGAGGGCTCTCCTATGACACTCAAGTGGGGGATATGCCAGCATAGGAACATTACCAGCATGAGACTGAAGAGGACAGCAGGGACAGGGCCCAGGAGCAGGTATTGGAACAGCACTGCTAGGATTCAAATATGTGTATACCACCAATAACACATTCTGAAATTGGGAAGAGTTATAAAGGATTTTACAGCAATATTTAAAACCTCTAGAAACACAGGGAGTAGAGTAGTATTAACAGAACAAGAGGATTCAAATAAAGTGACTAGAGATTAATTTGAGAAAAACAAACAGAACACCCTCCTTTCCAACTCAAGTGATCAGCTCAAGCACTCCAAGCATGCCTTTTAAAAGCAGCCACTAATTTAATGACTACTACTTCAGAGCAAGGTCAGTACCTGGGTTTAAATTAGTACTGCATCAACTGGAGAATTATTTTTAAAGATCTTGAGAATCTCTCCCATTACTTAAAGATTAGCAAAGCTACTGATGATAATATTTAAATACGAAAGCACAGTCTGACTTCTGAAAGGCTCAGAAACAAGTTTACCCACAGCATGCTAGACAAAATGCAAGGTATACTAACGAGGGCACTTTGGTCTTCGTTTGGAAGACCAAGCATTACATCAGTGCAAGATGCTGAGTTAGTTTTTCACTTAGCAGTGCATCAAATTGGCTTTACTAATGCAATTCAATCTGTATTTACTAGAAAGTGGTTAATATTCTAACCGAGGGATAAGTTTACTGCAGAGGGTGTTCTCAGACACCCTTTCTGGAGATGCATTTATATTTTCTCCTAGTTTTCAGATCTTGGATTCTGATTTGGCTTCATCCCTGCTTCAGATATGTTGCCTCCAGGTTTCCTGTGCTCTCCCTGCCCAAGCTGTTCCAACAACTGCTGATGTTTCTGCCAATGCCAGCAGTGCAGTCACAGTAGCATCAGTGATGCTCCATACATCTGCTAGCAATTTAATCTCCATCATGCTCAGAAAGACACAGAGCAACAGTGCTTGGAGCTCAAATTTAAGTGCTTTCCTCCATGGGGATTTAGTACAGTGGCAGCAGCCAGCAACCTGTCTGCACTAGAAGCCAAACTGTAACACCACAGAAGAGGCCTTAGAAATAATAGGGAAACAGTAACTTCAGATATAATATACAAGTGTTTTGTCTTTCTTCTAAGAGCTTCAAGTATCCCTGTGCAGCTAGCAAGAAAAGAAAGCTTGGGCAAAAAATAGGGAAGAATTATTTAGTTGGGTTTTGTTTTGTTTTTTATACTAAGATTGTAAAATATTTTAACGAAGGAAAAAAGGGATTTACTTTAAATCTCAAAGTAACAAGAGCAGACAGAATCAGAGATCTCCCCCTCCAGCAAAGTGCTTAAGCTTCCATTCCAAGTTTTTCAAATAATTAGTTTCTTAACTGGCTGTGTTACCAATACTGTGCATAATACTGTCAAGAGCTTGCAACGTACAACCAAACTTCACCTGTTACAACACATTTGTATATATACGTCTATTTGATCAGAGCTTAATTTGCATACACACACCCATGATCACTTTCACACTGATAAGTAGCTCTCAGTACATTTTTATGCATAAATATAAGAAAAAATGTGCTTATGGTTTCAGGGCACTACCACTATGTCCCTAAAGAATGTCGTATAGTACTTCATGCATTCCAAATTGGATTACTTGGTATGCTTAAAATTAAATAAATGTTTCAGCACTGCGCTCTATCAGGGCTTATTTCCCCAAATATAAATAGCCTGCAAGAAAATCATCACATTTTGAAACGCACGTGGTGCAGCACAGGCTACCTAGTAATGAGACCATCACAATTCCCTGACTGGGGGATTTCTGCAACTGCTCAGCACCTGAATCCTAAATTGCCTAATGTGACCACAAGGGAAATCACGCATTCTGAAGGATTCCCAAAAAGCATTTAAGCATCCAAGCTTAAGATACACTTACACAAGTATTCATGCTGGAAAGTTCTCACCTTCCAACCACCAGAGGAACTGTACACAAAAGGATCAGAAGCAAAGCTGAGTTCACATTCACATTCAAATGCAGTAAGATGTTTGTGTTTTTCTCCCTCCACTATAATTCAAATCTAACAACGCAATTGCTCAGAAAAAAATAATTAATAAAAAAAGAAAATCCACCAGGGGTATTTATTTAATTTCCCTCAGGCTTCTCTCCCACTCCACACAAATGAAAAAGTAATTATTTTTTTCCTAGACAGATTTCTTTCTCTCATTATGAACCCTGAAAATGATAATGTCCTAATAACGATAGAATTGACTGAAAATGTTACAACTGATGAAAGGCAGTGAGTTTTTGTCTTAGATAAAAATGTGCTTGATTTGCTACAAGCAAACAGCTAAAACAATCAGCAAGTTCCCACTTTCAGTCCTGATCTGAAAACGAATTCTGGCACAAGGCAGGACTGCACCTTCCTGACACACTCTGCCCAGTGTGCAAGGTAAGAAAGCAACAACCTCTGCACGAGTAAATGCTCATATATTCCAAGTTCTTTGTCATGCCGGGCAAGGACTGGAGGAAGGGAAAGAAAATGTGTGCCCAGTTTGGGTTACTGCTTGGCCACCTTCAAATGTTTTGCATTTGACACTGGACACTTCTATAGGATTCTTATGCAGAAATAAGATATAAGTGCTGTGTTTAACAGATGAGTTGCTACTGCTGCTTGGCAGTAGCTGCATTTAGGGAGTATCGTCACGAATCCCAATCTGTTTCCATGTGGCAGCAGATTTTTGCTCATGGTTGCTAAGGCACAGCGAGCAGAGTTGGTTCTGCAGCCAGCTGACTTTCAGCAGATAGTGTTCATATGAAATGTAGAATACATCTGACTTTCTGCCAGATAACATTCATAGCAAGCAACCTTCCCCCACTGCTCCTCTGAAAAACCATCAAAATCCATATGGATAATAAAGAATAATCAACAGCACAGCTCCCCACATTAATATTTATTTTAGATTCAATATAAAACTTCTATAAAGAAAATCACTTTGATCTTACATTTCATATACTGGGGTATAGCCGAAGAATGTCAGAAAGCTATGGCATGAGAAATCTGTACTCATCAGAGCTTGGAATTTAGGGTTCCCAGTAAAGACCAAAGAGCTGTTTAGAGACACCCCAAAAGGCCATTAGGAAAGAAAACCGAGGAGTTTGCTCTCACCTTTTCTGTATAAAATGAACTTGCAATGAAGCTGAATGAGTTATTTCATGAAAGGGATGCCTACTAAGCACAGCTCGTCCTTGCCTCCCCAAAAACAGAAAGGCAATTGAGAAAATGGCTGATGTTTGTAAAGGCTGGCAGTGCTATTCAGGTTTACACTTATTTCTGAAACAACAGTCACCAAAGCAATGTGTTTAGAAGCATCTTTATATTTCCCAATACACACCAAACTAAACACAGCTGAATGTCTTCATGCTTCAAACAAAACTTTTCTAGTTAATATTTCATAAGACCCTTTAAAACTTTCAAAGCTTCTCTATTCTAGCAAGGAGAGTAATTCAGTGCATTAAAGGCAGTTTTGTCTGCAATGCCTTTTTCTCTGCCCCAAACGATTTAAGAATAAGGGAGGAAGGGAAAAGAGTGATAGAAGACAGTACAGACGGATGGGTCAGCCGTTCTCTTCCCTTTTGCCCAGTCAGAGCATGGGAGAAAAACCAGCTTCAGAAAGAATCTACACATCCAGGCCTCTCTGTATGACTCCACTGAATGCCCCCAATGCACTGCAGGATGCTGACTTTGAAACCAGATCAATTCAAGAGAAAGAGAGGAGCACTGAACTGCTGGAAGGGAGCAGCTGGATTGGAAGAGCTTTATAATCCTTAAAAAAAGGAGATGACCGCTCTTCTGCTAATGATGCATTTCCACAACCAGACTAAGGCACAACTGAACAAGACTGCTGACAAGCAGGTCATGCTTCTCCTACACCTCCAACTGCTCCTTCCCACCCCTGCCACTCCTCTGCCTTAGGCCACATCTCGTGTTAATGAAACCACATGCTCAACTAAACCAAAACACTAATAGCTTAAAACTGGCTTAATGAGAAATGATTGACTTTAACCTAGATTATTCCTCACTGCTGATGCTAGCAAGATGGGTGAGAGGTGCACAGTCTGAAGCAGTGGGATGATGAGGGAGGCAGGAAGGGACAGCTGAGCTCAGAGGAAGAACTTGTTTATGCCACATTAAACTGTTCAAGGAACTATGTCTAATAAATCCTTAGTGTCTTTGCTCTGCTAACGCAAAAAGGAAGTTAACTATACCAACAAAAAAACAAGACAAAATTCACAGGTGTTGGAGTACAAGTAATGGGGAATGTTACCTCCCACCCACAAATTCACGTGAGTGTGTAAGCTTAACAAAAAGAGAAATCCCACCTCATTTAGCCAACTGTAAACTGATCAGGCTAGAAGCATAGCTTAAAGGATAGAAAAAGAGCCAAAACATGCTTGCTGTTCTTTCTTATAACAGCATTATGGATATTTTAAATTCATATGCTAATACTTACAATTAAAATGGATTTAAAATATGAAAGCAGAAATAATCAGAATTTTACTGCTTTTATCATAGTTTATATAATGTGAAAATATACAGAGCATTTTTAATTGACTATTTGCATTCCTCCATTAAGCTAACTAGCTTGCAGTTTCAGTCACACATTCCCTGAAGTTACCAAAAATCCTCTCAATGCATTTCACTCTTCCTTGCTGCCAGTATTTCACAGCCAAGCAGCATATTCCCTTTTTTCAGTACAAAACAGGCACCGTACAGTAAAAAACTTGCAATGCTGCTGTATTTATTTTTCTTTAAGCCTAAGCACTTAAGTTCAGTAGATGTCCTTTTTAATCTACCACCATGTTTCTGACCATCAGCATCTGGTTTGGCTTTGATTTGGAGGGTACCACAAAAGAGCAGGTGGGTATTTTCTCATGATTATTAAAATACATCTTTAGAAATATTAATTGTTGCATAATGTGATATTATTTGATAATAGATTATTGGGAACTTCCAAAAGAACACACACAATAAATAAACCACATTCCGAGTGACAGGTTACAACTTCTTGTCACATAAATCCAAATGAAGATGTCAACATCTTGAAGAGAGATGAGGAGTGGGAAAACGTGGATTGTCTGCATATGCAAAGCTTTTCAAAATCTCTCTGCTGGCACATCTCTTGGGCTGCCAGCCAAATACTTTCTCATGACATTTCCAAATTTAAGAAAGAAAGAAAAAAAAAAGAAAAAAAAAAAAAAAAAAGAAAGCAAGCAGGATGGCACATTGACTTAGTAAAGAAATACTGTGAGGCAGGCAGCCTGACTCACAACCTCGTATCAGTAAAAATAAATTTAGGAAATGCAAGGTGAAGGATGTCATCATTAGAATGGCAAAGTGACATTATGGAAGAAAAACACCATGTAAAGCTTGTGAGGAAAAGTGAGGAAAACCCTATGAGCCCCTATCAGATGTCACTCCTCTAACAGGGTCCCACTGTCAAATACATCTATTTCTCCAATATCTATTTTTCTAATATCTTCATATTTAATTAATACCACTTCTTTAAAGGTATTAAAGAAGATTGCATGAGCAACTGCTCATCACAATTCCCAGTGAATGTAGAGCTAAAGTCAAAGTTAGCATGTTAAATCATTACTATCATCACATTGGCAGTAGTCAGACTATTGCTACAGATGTCAGCAGCTGCATCATAGCACAGGGGTTCCTGCAAATACATTTTCAGGCTCATTATATAAATGTTATGGAAAGAGGGAAGAAATAGAAAAAACCTTAATAATCTCCATGCCGCCTTCTCCATGGAATTGGATTTCTGGTTCAGAGAGGGATAACCTTTCATGCAGTCATCATGACTGCTATGCAGAGCTTCCTCAATCGTCAGCCCAACCCATCAAACCAAGTAAACCAATTATGATTTCTACTAGTTCTTGGAACAAGCTAAGAAGATGCTGGCTCTGAGGCTGGCAGAGGCTGGTTGTGCAGAGCCAGAATCTACAGGAAGATCAGCAGCTGCCCAAGCTCCTTCCTGGAGCTTTCATTATTTGTCTGGATGAGATCCTGCACAACCACTCTAGCTTTCAAGTTTCTACTCAGAACAGGGGCTGAACAAGAATGCCTTCAGTAGGTCTCTTCCAACTCAAAGAATTTTATAATCTCCTATCCCATCACTCCCTGATTCAGCTGGTCAGCCTAATGTTCCTCCTTGAATCAGCTTCATCAAGCACAGGAGAAAGTTCATAGAGCTGCAGAGCAACTGCAGATGCTTCTGTAGACACAGCCATGGCACTGAAGATCGCCTTTCACCAAAGCTTCTCCCAACAAAGAATCATAGAATCAGTAAGGTTGGAAAAGACCTCCAAGATCATCCAGTCCAACTGTCTACCTACCACCAATATTTCCCCACTAAACCATGTCCTTTAGTACAACATCTAGCTGAAACTTGGTCTTGTGGTACTTCACCCTATTAGCCTCAGAACAGGGATCCAGACTGTCCAGATCCCTCTTGTAAGGCCTTCCTACCCACAGGTAGATTAACACTCCTGCCCAGCTTGGTGTCATCTGTGAATTTACTGAGGGCACATTCAATCCCCTCATCCAGGTCACCAATAAAAATATTGAACAGGACAGACCCCAAGACTGACCCATGGGGAACACCACTCACAACCAGAACATATCACCCAAAGTGCCAGATCTCAGCCACTGAGTGACTATAATATCATAGAATCATAGAATTGCTCAGGTTGGAAAGGATCTAAAGATCATCAAGTCCAACTGCAACTTAACCAAACTACTCTAACAACCCTGTGCTAAATCCCTAACCCTGTCCCTGAGCAAAAAAAAAGGACCTACTTCTACCATCAATGTTACTGAAGGTAATACTGATGCCAGAACTTGGCCTTCAGTAACCCTCATTTATTAGAGATTAAATATAAGTGAACTTTTAGAGCAGATAATCAACTAACCAGATGATTCATCTCACCCATTACTAACAGCCACTCATCACACAGACAGAAATTCTACCACTCCCCCTGCTATGTGAGGCTCTCCAGCAGGCAAACTAGCTTTCCTTCGTACAGACCTATGGGCATTCCCACGAATTGCCCTGATGACCTTGCTGCAGGGAGACTCACCTCTGCTGCATGAGATGTGACAAGCAGCCGAAAGGCAAAAATATCTAAAACCACTGCCACTATTACAGAAAAAAAACCTATCCACAGACAGAGGAGTAAGTGTTCAAATACTGGCAAATACTCAGCAAATAAATGTGAACAAACCTGACAGAATAAATAGCTTAAAATGTCAATACAAAGTACATATTATTGAATAAGAAAATCCACTAAAATCTTAATTTATTCAAAAGCAATTTACAAATAAATAAACAGTTTTATAGATTTCAATAACAGGAGCATATTTAATTCATCACGTACAAAAAGACAGTTAAAATTCAGTGCTTTCATTATGATTTATGAAAATATCTTTGAGTAAATTGCATCAGTTTAGCTTACTTGAAAAATGGCTATATTTGAGATTTATTTTTTCTGCATGAGTTGCACGTTGATGTTACATGAATTACTTTACAAGTGTAGAAAGGTATGTTTTAATGTTATTTACTATTTCAGGGAGTTAGTTCCACTTTCACCACTGCCTGCATACATCGATCATACAGTAATTTCCCAAGCCCTATTTTTTAAGAGTGCAATTATTCCTTTCAGGTACACAACACAAACTTTGCTTTTGACGAGATACCTGAACAAAGTGTTTAAGGTCTTTGTTCCTAAGAACTGACTATCTGATTTTGCAGTGTCCATCCTAGAGGATTTGGTGCTCCAGGGACATCTCTGCTTCATTGCTGCATCTCTCACTGGCTTGGTACCTATCTTCTGCACAGGAAGGCAAACAACTTGCTGTGGGAAGGACAATGCACTGTTCTGTCTTTTTGTCACTTTGAGACCTGATCATAGAACATCTTGGGTAGGAAGGGACCTCAAAGATCATCCAGTTCCAACTCCCCTGCCACAGGCAGGGTTGCCAGCTACTAGACCAGGTAACTAGCTCAGGTTGCCCAGGTCCCCACCCAACCTGGCCTTGGACATCTCAAGGGATGACTGTCAAGACTGCCTGTGCTGATGGTTTGAATTAAACTATTAACTTCTGCTTTTCTTACTTTTTAGATTTTCAAGGAGTGGGAGCAGCCTCCAAGCCGTATGAACAAGCTACAATGAAATAAGCTCACGCTGCAGTCTTAACAGTTTGAGAATCTGCAGTCATGTTATTTGTATTGGCAGCACTCCACCACATGACCTCGTGGGAACAATATTAATTTCACTGACAGTAGCTCTTGGCACAAGCCTGTGCCAACCAGCTATGGACTGAATAGTGGGAGTTCTTAACCACTTCCAGAAGAACAGCTGTAATTTACTTGTCTGTAGGAAAACTACTGAAATTTAACTATTTTAGTGTCATGAGGCAGTCAAGGCTTCACTGTGCAAGAAGCTTAAGAAGCTCTCAATTCTCAAGAAAAAATAAATAAATCAAGAATTGTTGTCACCCATACAACTTCTAGGCAAACTAGCTCCAAGAATTCCCCACCTGCCCTCAGCAGGTGCAACTCCATTGCAGCTTTGCACAACACTTTCAAACGCCCTGCAGAACCTAACCTTGATAACATCTTCTTGTGCTTGGAAACCTTTGGTCTGGGTGTTGAAGCAGGAACAAAAAACTCAAGAGCATTCCATCTCCAAAAGGAGACTTGTTACCACTAAGACACAGAGAGTCTCAAAAAATAAAGACAGTTCACTCAGTATTTAATCTTGAATATTTAGCATCTAGAGTAACATGGAAAGAAGAGTGCAACAACCACTAGATATAGGATTAGAATTTGAATAGGAGTTTAACATACATGAACATATACTAAAAGAAGTTTAAGTAAATGTAGCTTTCAATATACTGAGATGTTGAAAATCATAAAACTGTATAGATGCAAGACACGGATAAGCCTTGTAAATTTTTATGCATGGAAAAATAGCTCGAGCGCCAAGTACTTAGTAGACACAAGTTTTACTTGAGTATAATAAAATTGTATCCAAATAACACAAATAACATATCTTGCGCAGATTAAGATATTAATAAATAAACAGATGTTCTCAGCACCTCATTAGGTTATACAAGCATTTCAGGAATTTTTAGATGGGGATCTCCTTCATGAATACAAATCTAAGGATAGAAAAACACTCTGTCTCAATTTATGCAAGATTTCTGTCCCAGAGAGGCAGATTTCCCTGCTGGTACCCTTTATTCTTAATTTTAATTATCTGCCTTTCTTCTGACTTACATCTTTATGTTCATTCTTCATATAACATTTGCTTCCACACAACTGATATTACTGAAGCACTGACGTATGTCATATTATACAAGTACTGCTCCAAAAGTAATGCCTCCTAGTTCATTATGTTGGCCCACAACATCAGAGGAGGATATTGGTGTTTTGGCAGTAAAGGCTGAACATTCCCCCTAATATTTGGTTACATTTTGTTGCCATACAACAGATGGTAGCAGAGAAGCAGTCTGATAAAATTCTTGTCTAACGTGGAAACAGATAAGACACAACAGCAAAGAACTGAACTCTACCACAGAGAAAAAAGCACCTATTGACATTCATAGATGCTCACTGAACATTTATTGTGACCAATTAGTGGGTGTGAGCAGAGCGAGGTGATAGGTGGTGCATTTCAGCAGTGGTGATAGCAATATGAAAGGCAACCCATATTCCAGAAAGCCATGCACAGCTGACAGACCACGAAAAGACAAGCATCTCAATAAGCTCATCCACACAAGTTGGTAGATTAAGACCAGCATGTAAGAAGCCAAATATCAGCTCCAATGTATTGGAAACAACTGTGTCAACTCAGGAATAGTGCAGTTTGCTCCAGGTGAGTCTCCCACAGGAGCAGAAAGAACACTGTCTGCAAGACTGTCAGGACATACTGAACCAAGATGAGGCAGAAGGTGATGGTTTCTTGGGTCAGATTATTACTGGTGATGAGACAGGTTGTCACCACTATGAGCTAAAGTCAGAACATCAGTCTACAGAGTGGCAACATGCAAATTCCCATCAATGAAGAAGTTCAGGTAAAGTGATGTGCACCATCTTCTGCAATAGGAAAGGAGCAATGCTTCTGGATTTCCCGGAACCTGGACAAACCATCAACTCTGACTGCTGCCTCGTGATGCTGACAGAGATGAAGGCTCAAACTGCTGGAGAAGAAGAGAACCTTTCTCTTACATCACCATGGCACCAGGCCACCTACCAGTTTGAAGATCAAGGAGCATACTGAAAATCTTGGCTGGACTTCCCACCACACCCACTGTATATTTCAGATTTGGTGCTTTCTGATTTCCATCTGTTCAGTACAATGAAAGATGTACTGTATGGGCAACATTTTCCTTGCAAGAATGCCATTTCAGCAGCTGTGGAATAGTGGGTCATGTCCACTCGTGCACATTTTTCTTTTTTTTTTTTTTTTTTTTATTTTTTAAACAAGAGCAGCATGGAGGCTTTCTTGGTCATCACTGGTGAAAATGCAGAGCTAATGGTGATGACTGTTGAAAAAAAATACTGTTTTGTAGCTGGGAATTTGTTGTACCAAACGGGGTTACCATGCTCTTTGTATCTGTTGTAGTTTCCATGGAAATAAATAGGAGGCACTACTTTCAGAGCAACCTACTTATTTGCTTCATTATTCTGAATTTATTCACTGTAGTGCCCAACTAAATCTCAAAACAAAAGTCCTGCTGTGGAAGTCAGCCCACTCTGTATGAGGGCTAGTAGTTTCTTTATCATCTGACATTTTCCAGCTGGTAACAGGGAGTCAACACCATGAAGATTTTCCCTTTCAGTGCACACTTTTGAAGGGCAAGACCTCACTCCAAAAGACATTTGAAAATATGAGGGTTACATACCTTATAAGGCTTTTTCAGGGATGCATTGTAAAAGCTCACTTCATTGACTGTTTACTTCCTACACATCATGGGCAAGATCAGACAAGGCTTGTACAGGTGCTCCCGCACCTCATATTCGGTTTATAGAACACAGGTGTTCAACCAAGCTAAAAAAGTCACAGAATTCAATAAGCTACTCTTTTGAAATTAATGCCTTTTGTAGTGAAGTCCCACTCAAAGAAAAGGAAGTATTCAACTGTATTGCACTAGATCCATTCAGGAGACAATATATACTTCACAAAGCCTAACTCCAAAATAAACAAATAATGTAGATCTTCCTTCAACTGGTCCCACAGCAGTCTCTTTTTCCACATTAGGTTATTAAACCTGATGATTTCCCAGCTCCTACAACATCTCTGGCAAAACAAGACCTGTTATGAGCAGAGTTTCTCTCTCTCTGGTTCGTTTCTTATATATACATATATACATATATGTATTCTTATGTATACATTCTTATATACATATATATACATACACACACACACATATATATATATAAGGAATCCTTTAAACATATATAAAGGCACCTTAGTTTTCCCCTTACAAGAAAGATTCTGATTCTTAATGAGGAAAGAAACCGTTTGAAAGTCAGTGGATTATAAGATGTTTCTATCTTTAAATCTGATTAAATGATCTGAATTAATTAACCTTTAACTGCATTTGCAACTATTATCTAGTTCTGCATCCCAACAGAAGTTCCACCATATGACATGTATGTCCCAGTCAATCTTATTCCCATATTCCAATGCATATGGGAAAAAGTAAAAAAAAAACCTACTACACTCTAAATTAGCATTAAAAAACACGTAGGTAGTGTTCCTATCAGAGGAAAGAATGCACATATCAGTGCTTTTCTACAGGGTCACATTTCCACAACCTGAGGACAGACAGCCCTGGCAGACAGTGCAAGGAAAGGCATATCCGAACAGCTTCTGACCACCAGACTAAGCAGCAGCTCAATCATTCCCTGTGCTACTTAGTCCCACAACCTCCATGCTCTACCACACTCATCACAGTTGCTTTCAGGATCCCCCTGTGCACATGCACATGAAGTGGCAACTCCAAACTGAGCCACCTTCTTCAGCTTCACCAGACACAGTCAGAGAATTATGGTATCATCTACACTGGAAATGAACCTTAAGATAGTCAAGTCCAGCCATCAACCTGACCTTCTAAGTCTCACCACTAAACCATTTTCCTGTGCCATATCCACCTGTCTCTTAATTACTTTCGAGCATGAAGACTCCACCACTTCCCTGAACAGCCCATTCCAGTGCATGACTACTCTCCCTAAGAACAAATTCTTCCTGATACCTAATCTAAACCTCTCTATCAAAACTTAAGACCATTTCCTCACACCTTATCACTTGCCATCGGAGAGAAGAGACTGATGCCTTCCTCACTTCAATCCCCTTACAGATAGTTGTACAGAGAAACAAATCAGAATCTTAAAACTGTAAGATCCCTAAAAAGATGCACCGTCCACTGGAAATTAAAGTCTGAGCTAAAGACTGACCACGTTTTGTAGGTGTTGAGGTAACAAGAATTAACCTTCCCCATGTTTAGTAATCTGCATCATAGCCAACACTTTCAACTCTGATCACTTCAGTATGCTGTTATCCTCCCTCCGGTTGCCCACTGTATCCTGGTTACCAGCCCACCCACACTGAGAAGTTAAAGAAAAGTCAAGAAGAGAAGTTAAAGACAAGTTAAAAAAGAAACTACAATCATTTCAAGACAGAAAGTATCAAAAACATGGTCTTCACCAGATTGATGCATGCCAACAGTGTATCTTTTTAGTCACCATTCAATTATTAAATGAAACTAGCGAAACAGTTTAAGCACCTTCTTGATACTTGAGCAGACACAGAGACAATTCTGATGTGGAGACGTAGAAAGAATGAAAAGAACAGGGATGAAAAATAGTTATATCTGGGAAGCGTATGTTAACCCTACAGAGCAGATGTTACCATCATCCTCACGCAAGGAGCACCTCATCAGGACATTCTCCCTTTCACCCTATTCTTAAAAGACAAGACTAATACCTGTCTGGTGTGACTTGGGTTTGAATCTGCTTTGCTAAATCTAGTATGTTTTGTCAGCTTTTTCAAAGCACCAGAGAAGGCAGCTGCAGAGGATCTCAGACACCAAGCAAACTTTTGCTTTGAATTCACATCCTTGCTCCATCAAACAAGATACAATCAAAAGATCAGGTGGGTTCATCAGCAGCAAAGTAACAGGAGGGCTCTGGGGTTTGGAAGATTACATGGGAGGCCCAATTGCATGTTTTTCACATGCCTTATCCTTGTTGATGTTTTGAACTGCTACGCTTGTGCCAAGTGATAACAGTGACTAACTTGGGAGGGAAAAAGTCACGTTACATAGAAAGAAGTGTACACATACTGAAGCTGGAGTTAGTTGGCACAGGCTGAAGAGAAAATGACTCACAAGCCCTCAGTATTTAGCTTTGTTCCTGAAAGTCAGATAACACCAGAAACTGCTACAGCAATGGACAAAGAGCCAGTCTGTTTTTTATCCTTAATTCAAGATAAATAATTAGAAAATAACAATAAATCTCTAGTTTTGGAAGTCTCATAAACCTTACCCTTAGCTCTTCAGAGCCATGAGGTGGTTTTTGCCTCAGGTTTATGAAGAGTAATCATTACTGCCTCTGGGCAGCTTCTCCAAAATTAATTTTATTTACAGAATGGAAGAATGTTTCTTCATCCACACCCAACCTCTCGCCTTAAACTTTCCCGTAACACATTTTGCTGCTAATTAGCAACATTTTCTACAATCACAATAAATGGGTTTTTAAAGAGCATAATTTTACTAAGGGCAGGGCTTTTATTTGATAGCAGTATAGCTCTATTAGCTCTGCTTCGTGTTTAAATGCAACAGTCCACTAATGAAAGACTTCAAACCTACAATCTTAATAAAGAATTTTACAAGTTTAGAGAACAGTCTGTAACACAGTGTTCTTCAGAAGTCTTTGTCACTGATTTCAGTTACATAGCTTTGCTCAAAACAAGTTTTGCCTCAGAGTTGTCAAAGAAGATGAAAAACAAAGAACAAAACACTTTTCTTCCTCTTCTCCCCATTCATTCTTTATTTATTAGATGGGCAGCTACTTCTTAATAAGCATACTCTCTACTCCATCACTGCAGCTCTTAAAGAAAATACTGATGTTAGCAGAGCCAAAACATTTACTTGTAGGATATCGCTCAATGATTATTTGACAAAGTTGCTGGTCTTTCACAGTGCCTTCCAAACAGTTGCACACATTTCATAGGAGTTTCACTACCCATGACCACTCTTAATGGGGGGTGGAAGGAATGGGCTGAGTAGGGGGTTGTTTTCTGTTTTTTGCTTACAAGAAGAACAGAATCTTTGACACAGTATATTGGTAAAGACTGGCATGAAATTAGCTGGCTTTCTTGCATGTTCAGAGATCATCTATACTGCAATCCTTCATCACTATATAGAGATAGTAGGTTCATCTTAGCGTGTAACATTCCCTTGAAGAAACAACAGCAGGCTTTTCTGGTGAGACAAAATATTGTAATTGGTCAAGCAATAGCAAACTAATGAAGGATAAGAACAAGATTAAGCAGTCTGTTTTCCTTCTGAATAAAAAAATACAAAGATGCCCCAGTGTTACACCCTCAGCTGAATGCTGTTTAATAAAACACAGTAGCATGATAAGTGAGTTTTGCTTATATTATTTTGGTCAGTCATAATCAGAAGTCTATAAGTAAGTTCAGATGGATCTAGTCAAGGTGTGCGTGGATAGCTCCATGTTAAATAATCTTCAGTTTGAAATACAAAGCAATAACCAGCAGAAGGAGCTGAATGCTGACATCACATCTGGTTTAAAAACAACTCTTCTAACATAAAGAAAGCAATGTGAACACCTGTGAAAACGTAAGGATCTGCAAGGACTAACCTATGCCACCAAAAGCTCTAAAAAGATAGCAAACAGTTTAGTTGAAAAGCATACAGTGGAGAGAGGAAGGAAAGTGCACGATGTGTATAACTCAATAGTGTAGTTCCACTTAGCATTCAGCACAAGCCATTACAAGCTCAAATGGACACTGACACAGCAGACAAAGTTCAAAACTAGGTGTAACACAATGGAAAGTGCCAACAGTGACAGCAGAGCAGCAAGACTCCAGGCCACAGCAAGCAAGGAACTGCTCAAACACAACAGCAATGGGCATGGAAATAAAGAAGCTGTTTACCTTCAGAAGGCCTGTAAGGTCCTCAGGTTGGTGAGGGCGTCCAGATGAGATACCCTCACCTCCACTGCCAACCCTTAAATGGGGTCTGGGAAGGGGTGGATCCTGGCTCCAGATTTTCCAGTCACTCAGGTGCACGGCATGCACTGAGCTTCCCTGGATTGGCCCTGCCTTCCTACAAGGTGCTCAGTACTGGTTCAAGCTGTCACTCAGCGTTTCCAATACGCTAGGTAACAAAAACTACCCTGAAAAAGGGGCTTTCTTCAGATGGAGAGAGCCATGTAGAAAGAATGGGACTTACTGCTTTAAAGACTCCTTAAAAAAGAATACCTAACAACAGATTGTACAGAAGACAGGAGTTTCCCAAGCTAAATGAACAAAACGGTCACTGAAATGAAAGGTGGAATATTTGAAACTAATCAAAAATAAACGTTTGCATAAACACAGGAAAAGAAAACCCTGTTCCTTCCACTGTAATGTCACTATCATCAAACATCATACAAGCTCCATAACTGCGAGTTTTGACATGAGCCTGAAGCCAAAATACCAGACAGGTTCATTTAAAGGCCGGATTTCTGTATGAATAGCATGAATTGCTGGAACTACCTGTAAGCATCAGAGAATATAAGGTACGTCCAGCAATTAAATCTAGAAAAAGACCATGTATAAGGCAGACTATATAGCATTTGCCCAGTGCTATCAGTTATTCTTGGAAGAGTAGGAAACTTTTATTTGCAGTTATCTTTACCTGTTAAATTAACCTTAAAATTTATGGACGTACAACTAGATGAACTAACATGTTGATCCACTACAACGTTTTCTACCTGCACTAGCTTCCTTTGAAAAAAACTATTATTTTTTAGTTTTTTTGTTTTTTTACATAAAGCTTCTATCAGTATAATGCAAATGTCCACTGCCACATTGAATTACAAATGCAAATCCCAACTCATTGGGACTTTTTGAGCAGGATTTCAGATAAATCCTCAGTTTATTCACACGTTGTATTAACTGAAAACAGATATATCAATGAAAAGAAAAAAACCAAGAGCATCACACTGCTGCTATTGAGTTTGGAGGCTCACCAGTCCTAATGCATGTCCTGGCAACCTAAGAGACCTATTGATTTGCAACCATTCATTCAAGGGCAGTAAAAGCCATAATTAGATAAATAGCTTTGGTAAAACAAATCTGAAACTCATTTGTTTGGGCACTGTCTGTTTAACGAGATAAAACGAGAAATTAAATATCTGCTGAATGTTTTTCTTCATATCCTTGAATGCAATAACAAAAATATAAATAGATGTACTCATTTAACTGCCACTATTATTTATGCATTTTATGTGCTTTGTTCCAGTAATTGCTGCTGAAGATAACGTTTACAAATGGCTATGTTCTAACAGGCTGACCAGTTCTACCCACTCAGTGGATACCGAGTTAGAAAGAGAGCAGGTCTTTTCATCACCTGCAAACAGTCTTTGAGATGAAAGAAACATCTTTACAAAGGCATCTATGCTGTAAGTTTTTCAAAGTATCCGAGTTCCATTTCTGGAGCTGATTATTTCATTCTCTGTGAAAAGAAGTCAAACTCTGCTTACATTTCCTAAGTTCTTCTAATACATCTAGCAGGATAGAGCTGAAACATACTGGGAAGCATGGGGTATGCTATGCCCACACCTTCATACTTTGGCAGCTAACTGCTGGATTCTGCTTTTGTTCACTTTGGACTGGCATCTCCCATGCACTTGGCCTTCCTTCACAAACACTGTGAATCTTGGTTCATCCCAGAGGACAGATTCAACAACAGACTGGCAATCCGCACTGCCCAGATTTGCTGTCACTGACAAGGGCTTCGGGTGATGCAGAAATGACTTACTGCAACCAAACACTGGGCTGTGCACAAACAGGGATCCAGATCAGATCTAACAGATTTCTCTTGCTCATTCCTTCAGTGAGCCAGTACACAAACAACAGCTCTGCATGTTGCATAGCCAGCCATGCATACACGTTGTTTTTCTCCCCCACTTTCTGTATTTAAAAAAATCAATTTATGCATCAGTGAAGTGCATTCACCTATGAGACGAAATGGAGCATCTGCTTAACAGCATACAGTAGTATTCCATGACAGTAAGTGATTATCACATCCAACTGAAATCACAAAGTGTTTTAGAATCATTTAGTAACTATCTATGCCAGAACTTGGCCAGAAAACCACAATTAAATGCTTATCATCTTCAAAAAAATAAACAAGTAAAACTCAACCACCTGCTCTCTTTCCCTATCCTCCCACAGAGATACATAATAAATTATTGAGGCTCACAAGTGGTCTGGACCTCAATTTTCTGTTGTTTGTTTTTAATTCAAAAAATGCAGTACTTCCACTGTTTGACTGCTCCTCAGGACCAATCTGCAGACTATAATCCACCCTCTGCAAGGGCCTGATTTGCCATGTACATCTTTGGACAGTGGCATCTTTGCAGGAAACCACCACCTTTGTCCTTGGTGCTGCTTGTTCCGTGGTCTCAGTAATGATACTGACAAGCAACCCGCAAAGATGCTTACAAGGACCAGCAGCAAGAAGAGCTACCAGCAAATGAAGAGCACACGTTGACAGAACTGATTCTATAATGAAGCAACAAGACCACTGGCCTCTGAAATATTTGTTTTCTGACTTCTCCAGCCCATGTCTCTCAGTGAAGTGTGGGCTTTGCTATGAGCAAGGACAGAAAGGCAGCTCCCTTTGATCAAAGGAAGTCAAAGAGCACTCTCAAAACAGGACTGCCTCTCCTCTAGAGCTGTGAATACAGCTCAGCTGGGACGTATTTATATACACTGAAGGTTTTCTCATAAGTTAGCAGGATATTTTCACACTGCAGAAACTACACTGACTTTTTCAGCCGTCTTCTCTCCAGGACAACATTCTGTGAAGAGGAATTCATCAAATCAGAAATTATACAGTAGAATTTTAACATTAATCATTGGCCCTAGCTTAATACAATAGCCATAAATAGGTCATTTTGAAGGTCAGACTAACCCAAGTCAAACCACAAGTTAACCGAGATAAAAGATACTGTGACAATTATGAATAAGCATTGCCCTTTTCACTGGGAGCTTAAAGAGGAAAATATTCAGAACCTGCCCCCACGGCTTTCAATTTGAGACCCTTAGTGACTTCATTTTTATCCTTAAGCTCTTGTGAAAAACATAGCTGCAATGGAAAAGTTTAAATCAAAAGGCGTCACATATATATTACCTATGCAGCCAATACTAAAAACATGAAACACTCCACTGAAATTGATCCATACGCATGGACCCCAAAAGATGTGCAAGAATGAGGGAAAGAGAGATTTCTGAATTTGTGCACAAAGAATTGCAGCCAGTCACCTTCAGCAGAGCAGTTGTGTGTATGACCTACTATGGGGGCTACAGAGCAGGGCACTCACACTGACCGAGGTTAGAAGGCATCCTGTTTTCTGTGGTGTGCTGCAGCTCCAAACTGAGCCTTGACCAGTGCTAAGGCTCATTATCCAAACATGAATGCAAACCCCTATGATGTAAGAGCCCCTCTTCATACATCTGGCCCTCCAGACCCTTCACCATCTCCATAGCCCCCTTTAGACCCTCAAATAGCTTTATGTCCTTCCTACATCGTGGCACCCTAACTGCACCCATTGCTGGACATGAGGCCGCACAGCAAAGAGTAGAGTGGGACAACCCCTCCCCTCACCAGGTGGCAGTGCTGGGCCTGGTGCCCCCCACTTACAGTTGGCCCTTTGGGCTGCCAGGGCACACTGCTGGCTCATGTTCCACTTCCCATCAGGCAGAATGCCCAGATCTCTTTCTATGGGGCTGCTATCCTGTCTCTCATCCCCCAGTCTGTATGCATAAGCAGGGTTGCCTGTCCCAGGTGCAGAATTCAGCACTTACTCTTGTTAAACTTCATGTGGTTAGTGATTGCCCAGCCCCCTAATCTGTCAGGATCAAGATGTCTCACATCACCAGGAGACCGCCACGTGAACAGACCCACAGAGTCTGTTGTCTCTGGTACCCAATGCATAGATATGGAGAGACATCTCTAGGATCTTAAGGCATTCAGCTGAGCCAGTGAACCCACTGTCTCATACATGGCTGCCACACCACCTGAGGCTGTGTCAGAAGCCATGGATAGACTTGAGCATTTCAGATACAGCCCCATAGGCAATGTCTGTTTATTGGGCTGCCAGGTGCAATAACTCTGCAGAGGTAAATATTCCACCTTTTAGTGGCCGGGTTTAAACCTAGTTCTCCCAGAGAAACATGTAATGAACACAAAAGCAAAACATAAACCATTTTAAAGATACGTAATCTTAAGTCTAAGGACCACAGTTTCCATAAATAACAAGCAACTTCTTTTCCAGTATGTGAAATATTACTTTAATTATATATTAAAGATAAAACGTCTGTCCTATTGCAATGGCTTTCCATGAGTTATGTTAAAGAGGTGCCATATTCTGCTTTCCTATCTTTGTTCCTTTTAAAAATCTATCACCTCTTATTTTCAGCATTTTCATTAGCATAAAAATGGACAGCTTGTTTTGTTATTTCCTCTCAGTACAGAAAGGCATTCAAACCACTGGGGCTATACGAGTAACAGCAGTTGAATACAAACCTTAACAAGGTTTGTCATAATTGTACAGCGCAGTGCCTGTTCATTCATCTCAGCATCTGGGAAATCTAGTGTGAATTAACCAATAATGCAGGTTTGCAACGGAGGAAATTAAAGAATACCACTGTGCAAAGTGAATTGTTTAGTTCTGACTAAGGAAACGCCATCAGCTCACAAGTAAATCAAGCCTTCTCCTCAAGGTGCATACGTTTGCAAGTATTTAAATACATTCCTTTTAACTTCAGTGGAGCTGATCTTATTTGATACATAGATTTCCTTGATGGATTTCTAAGCCACACACCACAGCACCCACCCAATGCCATGTCCTACAGGAACAGGAGCAGAACCAAAAGTGAAAGTAGGAATAGCCTCGTTAAGCCAGAAATACAAAAACATGCAGGATTTTAACATTTTAAACAGTTTCTAACTGATGATTCTATTCTTAACACAGAAATACACAAAAAGCAACACTTAAAGCACTTTTAAAATGGGTAAAATCTACTCAAGGTGTTTTCAGCTTGAGCTGAATTTGCAGCAAGGCACAGGGGTTAAAGGTAAGGCCATGTTTTCTAGCAGTTGATTATGGGTGAGGGAGAGATTTATCAGGATATGTTCCAGCCAAAACAAAACAGAAAAGGAAATTCAGAACCTACCCCATAGCCTGGAGCACGAGCATGCATTTTCTGCAACAAGAAGAAATGTTGCACATCTCCCATGAATGGAAGCCACACGATGGCACCTATTCCCTGTGCACAGACAACAGCACCTGCACCTACGCAGGGGCACCAGAAAGCAGTGGAGATGCCAGCCCAGGCACTACCAGCTGCTCCTACAGTACTAGAGTAGCTATAGGCAGCAAGCTCCATTTGGCAAGCAGGCTAACCCCAGCCTTGAGCACAACAACAACTGAGGGTTCTGCATTGCTTCCTGAGTCACTTGGAGGGGCAGAGGGGTGGGTTTGCCTTAGGTCTCATTCAGCTGTAGTTAATCAAACGCAGGCATAATTCCTCAGATGTCATAACACATGGGCTAATTAAGAAGTATTCTCAACTTAGTAATTCACTGAACACTGACTATGAAACAAATTATTATGCAAAAAAACACAAGAGACACTGCAATTCCCCGTCAGCTACCGTGGTCACTGTCGCTAAGCTATTTTACTCATTACTCAACTTTTCATGTGTCACCAGTCACAGCCCTGACAAGCTAAAGGATACTGTTAAAGACAATTATCTTAATCAGATACATTTAGCAGGAATACATAATAAGCCTGATTACAATAGGAAAAATTCAGGACTACTTACCAAGTCTATTTTTAGTCCCATAATAACTGCCAAAATGATCAGGGTATTAACTTACTAAGTAGAACCCCAATGGCAGGCTTTAAAGTAAAATGCCACCAATATCAATCAGCTCACTTTGATAACAGCTGTGACAAGTAAAACTTTCAATTCACTGAGCCAATCCAGCCTTCCTGTGCCCTGATTTCAATCCATATAGTGCACACGCATGACAACACCACATCCTTTTAATACAGGAAAAACTCCAAAGGTAAATCCTCTATAGCATAGACAAATATAGGTACCAGAGTAATTGTTCTCCTCATTTTTTTTTTCAACTCTCTCATTAACACCCATCAAACAAGAATAAATGTGCTAGTGAAATGTGTTGACAATGCGAAACATGAGATGTTGCTGAAATAAATGAAAACAAAATGGCAGACTGGAAGATGAGGTGACTCTGAGGACTGGAATAGAAGGAGACTCTGAAGACTGGAATATAAGGAGAAGGATGTAAAGCAGCAGCCTGCGATACAAGGTCACTCCAGCAATAACAAGTTGAGGAGCTTCAATGAAGAAGAATATGGACTGCTATAAATGTCAGTTGTGGGTGGAATATTAACTGAGTATGAGGCAGACCTATATGCTTGGCTCAATCAAAACGTATCTATGAACCACCAACATATCGTAACCATGAAAAGAAGTATGGGACATTCTGACTATTTCCAGCAGGGAATTTCTAATGTCCTGGAGAAACCTCATTTACAACACTATGGCTTCTCCAATCCTGGCATGAACTGACTCGAGGAAAGTAACTTGAATGAGGTAAGCAACTGAAAGCTTCTTATGAGAGATGGATAAAAATTTACCCAAATGTAGGCTAAGAGGGGTTAGGATGCTTCATTTAATTAAAACAGATTGCATATAATTTGACTTTTCTCCCTGCCAAAGAGGAGTTCTCTGCAATAGCACAACAGCTGCCAGTGCCAGAATATATGACAGATCTCTCTAATACCCTCCAACCCTCCAATTATTTTCAGCTCGGGAACTTTCCAAGCCTGATGAGGATTATCTATGTTCAATAAATTTCCCCTTTATGAATTTCCCCAGTCTCCTCTGAACTCATGTAAACTCCCAACCTCCATATCCTAACTCCTTGATCTATTTTCAACCTGTAACCTTTCCGTCTGTTAACATGCTGATTTACACGCAGGACCCAAACTGAGACAGGTTTTCTTGGTGTAAGAGCACCTGAAAATATTTACCCAGCAGAAGACCACTGGGAACCTCACAAAAGTCACTACAGGATCTCAGAAGAGAAGACAGTCATGGTATCTCATCAGCCAAGCAAGGCAAAAGGCCTGGCCAATGGTGAAGATTTGTACATGTCAGTAATATAAGAGAGACAGAGTATCCAAGCAGCTCTGTGATATGTAAAACATTTTCCAACTGCACTATTGTGACAAAGAGCAACAACTATACTCGCTTAACACTGTATCCAGAGAGGACAGCAAAACCAGTTAGTAGCTTAAATACTCCTGCCTGCTGACTATACCTAACGCAAGATTCAAGGAGGTAAACTGGAAAAACAGAAGGCTCCTACTCTGCAAAGGTTGTGAGAAAGCATGTATAAGGGGAACAGCTGCACAAGGCACACTGAGCCAACAAAATGCATCCCCTCCTTTGCTCCTGCATGAGCCCTAGTGGGCTGCGACATGCTTAAGTGTCCCACCGAGGAACCAAGCTAAATCCACCCACCCTCCTAAAGGCAAAAATAAAAATAACATAAAATAAAACCAGCACAGCAAAAGACTGGGTCATTTTCTGCTGTTTTATCTGGCAGGAACAAAGCACCAAGCAGAGGAAGAGGAATAGAGCCCATCCCTCGCTCAGCTCACTGCAGCCAAACCTCCACAGCCACCGCAGACATCTGTGCTAGACCTGCCCTTAGACCAAACAGAAGGAAATCCACTGTCAGGGACAACGCCAACATCCAGTTCAAAGTTCAGGAGCTCTAAAAAAGCTTTGGGCCTCCCAGCAGAGGAATTAGTTTTATCTAAATGATGGGAGTAGTGCAGGGTATTGCTATTTACCCAGGCCCACCAAACAGGAAAGTGCAAACAGGGTGGCTGCTGTAACCCTCCTACAAGGTGCTTTTGCACCTCTGTGTTCTTCACGTGTATTAAAATCAGCTGTATCCTTACACAGAAAGCCAAAATGCCCACTGGTATCCTGGTATTTGGGCTCACTGAACAGAGAGAAAGGGGCTGTTGTCAAACAGCCTGATGTCAAGGGTCAAGGCCCAAGCTGGATTTAAAAAATGCATTCCACCCCATGCTGGTTTGCTGAATTTATTCCATTTTTCGTATACTACTCAATGCTTTCCTACCCCCAGCACCACAGGAAGTATTCAAACAGCACGCAGTGAAGTGCATCCTTAAAATAATTATAGCACCCTTAACACTTCCATTATATTTTATTATCCGTACCCTCCAAACACGCATGCATACAGATTATCCTTGTTTTATAGATGAGGAAGCAAACTGCACCGCAGGCGGTACCTCAGCAAGTCAGCACCAGAGGCTGCCCCCCCTGCTCAGAGGTCATCATATTTTTGCTAGGAAATTAAACAAACTGGAATTTCAGCTGGTCAGCACTTACTTGAAAACAGCACACCTCCGTGAGCGACATTCCTGGTGAAAGCAGCTGGGCAAATAAAGCTCCCAGCTCAGTGTTTGAACAAGCAAAAAAGCACAAAGGAAAAGTCAGTGGAGACTAAGTTCAGGCTGCACTTTTGAAGGAGGGGGAAATGGTGATTTCCTAAGCAAATGGCAGCAAACATTGAATTTGCATTCACCTGAAATGCATCGTTGAGCTGAAACTGAGAGATCTTTATTTCACGTTTGTTTTAACCAACCTTTCCCCAGCCTTATTTTAAAGCATTTTCAATGTGATAGTCAGGTTTAAAAGTATATCCTAGGACACCTCAGCAGACACCTGCAGGAATTCTAACTGTATCCTGGGGAAAGGCAGAGCCCTGTAGACCAGGAGGTGGCAGGGCAGGCAGTCCCCTCCTCATGTAGCACTAAGTCACTGCCAGGAAGTCCTGCATGGCATCTCCACACAGCATTGCCCATTGGCCCTAGAGCTGCTGGCTTGGCTCCCACCTGGCTCATAGCCCCACTGTCCTCCCTTTGGCCATCTCCCTCCCTGGATGGACAGGTTAAGAATAACTCTGCAAGACAAACCACAGGGGACCACCATGAGGCAGGACCACAGATGACAAAAGCACTAAATCTTATTCTCTGCCTCTGCAAAACACAGCACATCTGTTCATATGGGCTTCAGCTGTCAAGAAACAAGAAATAAGACCAAGGCTTCAGCAAGGACGATCAAGGAACTGTGTGACCCAGGAACCACCCTGCCTTCTCACCAGGGCGTAAACTCGCCTACTCCAAGTATTTACAGAGTAAGTGCTCATAGTAGCATCGTAGAATTATTAGGGTTGGAAAAGATCTCTGGAATCACCACCAAGCCCATGGAGCCAAGTCCCCAGGTGCCACATCCACCCTTTTTACACTTTTTAAGTGCTTTTGGTTGCAATGAAGAGCAACCACAATGATGGACCTGAGCCTGCTTTGCACAGCATGTCTCTGAAGTGCCAACAATCATCTATACCAAAGCTGTGTTTAGACATACTCCAAACGAGCCAGACTGCTGCCCTGAGATACTCCTTGCCTCCTCGTGGGCAGCTCAGCCCACTGCTCCTGCAGTGCACTTTAGAGGTGGAATAAATCAAACTCATTTCAGAATACAGAAAATATCTCATCTTCACTAGAAGATGGATACCTGTCGTAAACACCCTGCTATGGCAGAGGAGGCTCGGCCATTGAAAACTGATTAAATCCTCTTAGCCCTGCCTTGGATGGGCAGTTGCCAGGTGGATTACAATTTAACTTGAGCAATAAAAATCATAACCTCCTCAGCGACCAGCCTTTATTCTGTGTGTTAGACTCACTTCAGAAAGAACCTTACTCTCTAAGAGGGCTATGAATCAAAACATTACTCACAAATAACCATTCTGCCATGATTGTCTGCTATCTTAGCCCTGTTTATCTTCCTCGCGTGTATATCTTCCAACAACAAAGCAGAAAGTTTCACTTGAAATTCACTCTGCTATCTTTCACACCACCACCCTTGTGTGTGTGTTCACGAGGGTAGAGCACCACAACACCAATGTGGGCACAGCCACACACTGAGCACAGAGGTGTGGGTCAGCACATCGCAGCCACACGGCATCCATTCACCCCATTCCCTGCACAGATGAAGCCAGCCCCCTCATTTTGGCTGTGGGATGGAGGGGCTGAGGTTTGGCCTGTCAGTGAATCTTCTGAGACTTGACAGCAATGCCCCCCCCGTACAGCTCCAAGCAGGAGCGAGAGGTTCTCGTGGTGGAGGCCACGCCGTTCATCGTAAGGGCGCTGCACCCACCGAGCCGGTGTGCTGAGGCGGTGCCGTGAGCCATCCCTAAGCCCGGAGCGTCAAACCAGGGCTCCCTGCGGCGTTCCCCGCCCCACAGCCTCACTCTCCGTCAGAGACGCGGACAGCACCGCGAAGCCTCTCGCTCCGGCTTCAAGAGCTCGAGGCCGCGCTCAACTTCACGGCTCCGGCCCACGTCCCCACGCGTGCCCGCGGAGAGGACGAGGAGGGTCGAGCACGGATCCCGGGGCACGGCCGGTCCTTGTCACAGCGCTGCTGGATGCTCCCGAGGGTCGCCCCGCGGGCACCTCCCCCCGGGTGCCGCCCGCCTCCCCCGCTGCCCCGCTCCGGGCGCCGCCCCGCCCGCCCGATCCCCGCCGCGTTGGCCGCTGCCCGCGGGCTGCCCGCGCACTCACCCGCTGCCCGGCGGCGGCCGCGCTCTTTCTCCGCAGCGTCAGCCCGCTCCGCAGCAGCGCCGGCAGCTCCCGCAGCTTCTGCCGCAGCTGCACCGGCTGCGGTTCGTGGGCTCCTCCGCCGGGGCTCCAGCTGCGGGCCAGCTCCGCGCCCTCACACGGCGGCGGCATCTTCACGGAGCCCACAGCCATGCCGCATCCCGGCCGCGCTCCGTCGCTCACGCCCGCCCTCCCGCCCGCTCTGCCCGCCTTCCCCCGGCGGCGCCCCGGCCCCGCGCCCACCCACGGCCCCCTCGCACCGCGGCCCCGCCGGGCGGGCGGCCCCGGCAGGCGCAGGAAGCCCCGCCGCCCGCCACCTTGCCCGCCCGCCGCCGAGCTGCCCCCGCCCCGCGCCGCCTCTCCGGCAGCGGCCGTGAGCAGGTAATGGCAGGGCGGAGGAGGCGCGGGAGGGAAGCGGCAGAAAGTCCGGTTAACTCCTTTGAGCTCGGGGTCGGCTGCGGCTGGAGGCTGCCCGGGGTCGGACGGAGGGCTGCAAGAGGTGAGGCTCTACATCTCCGTGTCCCGGGCTCGGAGCGATGCCGGAGGAGCCGGGTGGCTCGTCCCGGGTGGGCGGCCGGTTCCCAGGCATCCCGGTACTTCCTAGAGGAGCTGAGCAGGGAGCCCTCGCTGCCAGAAACCGATTGATTTACTGCTTGTATAGACAGAAAAGAAGCATTCTTCTGCCTAAGGTACTTATCTAGAACGTGGTACCTTGCATTCCTGGGGCTTTCACCTCTGGAGTCTGCATCGACCACCTCAGTGGCATAGATTTCCTTCCTTTCTGCTGGGTTCCAGTCTTACCCGTGCAGTTCAGAGACACTAATGTAAGATGGGGTTCTCCTTACGTACATCATCTGCCACAGCCACAAATAAGGCTGACCTGTTCCTCCAGGTTAAATTCACCAGGTCATAAATGACTCAATAAGTGACATTATAGTCAAGGCAGTCACACAGAAAGATTGTGGGAAGCTGTCCCCCTGACCCAACCATGAGGTCCAAGCCTCAGGGACCAGCTCCACCAGTCAACCAGCCCCACAAGGAGCTGGATTCTCCAGCAAAAAAAAAAGGAATGGGATGGGGTGAGATAGAACAGAATTGAATTGAATTGAATATTTTTCTTCTCTAGTTCTTCCTAAACCAACTTAGCTGGGATTTCAGAGGTACCCATACTGGAAGGGAGGTGGCAGATGTATCTGGGCACAGAGATACAGAATATGGTAATCAGTGTGGCTTGTTTGCTGCATGGATACAGCAGCAGCAGTCTGGACTTCCTTAGAAATATAGAACGATAGAATCATCAAGGTTCAAAAAGATCTCTAAGATTATCCAGTCCAACCATGCAACTCATCTCCACCGTGGTTCTTGATCACCTCTGGGAATGATGAACCCACCACTTCCATGGGCAGCCTGTGCCACTGCACCACCACCAGCGCATCACCACTCTTTCAGGGGAAAAATAACAATTCCTAATATCCAACCTGAACCTCCCCTGGTACAACCTGAGGCCATTGCCTCTCATCTAATCGATCAATCAATGGCATCCCTCCTTTTCACCTTCACAGATCCGACAGTTGGCTGCTGCAAAAAGATGATCCTGCCTGCAACCTGTGAGCATGTGCTCTGCTGGACCTGGTGCCCATCTGACTGCAGCTAGCTGGTCAATCTGCTGGAAAAATTACACTTCAGAAAATAATGAGTTTTCCATTGGCCAGAGTTGAATTGATCCAACTTGTGACAACACAGCTGCAGGATGGAGGCAAGCAGCAACCTGCAAGTGATGGAAAGCAGAAGTGCTCCTTTCAGTAGCCATCTGTCATTAAAGAGCTCTGTTGCATCCTGTGTGTGTGACTTTGTGAGCAGTGCAAAGTGCTGAGCCAGGTCCTGCTGAAAGGGCAGGGTCTGTGCAGCCACATGCTGCTGCCACCTCCTTCCTGCTAGTACCAACAGGCACTGGCCATAGCATGAGCCAAAGCAGGGAGAGCAGGGAGCTAATCCATCTGACAGGTAACTGTAAAACATTTTCAGCCATTTTACTTGCTTGCTATGGCCCATTACATGAGACCTATTGCTGATATAAAAGACAGAAACAGGGCAGAAATGTACTCTTCGGTGTCAGACCTAACTTGGAGGATGTGTTCCTTAGACACCACAAGCCTCGTGGGATTATGCCATAAACATGTTTGAGCTGAGGCAGTGCTGCACAATCAGATATGAGGAACACGAAGAGCTGTTCTGTGCAATGCCTCGTGTCCCAAACATTTCTATTATTTCCTTCGACTTGTGCTCTCCAGCTGCCCTGCAATGTGTTTTTGACAGCTCTGTTGCCTGGCAGCCACTTTGTCACAGCTCATGATGCAATTACAGAGAGAGATGTATCTGCACCCAAAAGAATAATGGATCCTTCGTGTGTAGGATTTACGAAAGGCGCACGGTCTTTGACTGAGTCTATAGACACCGCTATGTCACAAATAACAATAAGGTAACTCAGTAAAGCATGTCTTAATGCGACAGACTGGGGTATAAGCAGAAGTAATTTGATTATGTTCACAAAGGATAAAATCGTGCCAATGCTCAGAATATGTTTCATTTATTTTAAGCCAAGCAAGGTAAGCGCACCTTGAGAGCAGTATCTAAAGAGAAGTAAATATGCTCTGCAGGACATTTTAAATAATCAGCTGCTTGATAATATCATTTGGACAAATAGTGATCACAAGAGTGGAGTAGGTAGCAGTTCAGTCTTTCTAGTTTGGATCATCTAAGTTCTTTGGAATATCACGATAGCAATTGTCTAGAATTCAACAGAGTTTTGTTCTCCCACTTTCAAAAGACTTTCTATAAATATAGGGACATGTATGTTTAAATCAATACAGGATGGACTCCGGAGAGCTAAGCAAGTCTACTGAAGCTTAACAGATGTGGGGCCTGAGAGTGTCTGATTTTTTGTTTGGATGTTTGCTTCTCTTTCAGATAACACAATCAAAAGAAATCCTGTGAAAACAATACAAGCCATTTCATGCCTGTATGTGCTTAATATCAGTTCTTCAGTGGGTGATTACAAAAAGAATTACACGGAATCAGAGAGTTTGTTGCAAAACATAGTAAACACTTATTTTGGACTGTAAATATTGAGAGTTCCTGACTCAGTCCCAACTAACAGTAGGTATCACTTTGTTTTTCTCCTGCACTAAGTGCAGATAGATGGTGCAGGAGAAGAACTGGGATGCATAGGGGTGAAGGGGCCAGATGACAAACTGTGATTCTGAGCCAGCTGCTTGCAGCAGGCCTTTGGAATACCTGTTCTGACCTGGCAGGAGAAATCAATAAGAAAGCAAACTTTTCCAAAGCAGCAGCACCCATCGTATTACAACACCCATCATACAACCAGCCATACATCGCTCTTCCCCAGATGGTCGATCCTGCTGGAGAAGGAAGCAATCGTTTCCTACCTGTTCAGACAGTGTACTTCTTCCCATCCCTCCAGAAAGCAAGCATGGCTGTTCCCCTTAACACCCCCTCACCCCTCACACAAGGGCACCATGGCTGCAGGCACACACAGCAGGATGCTGGCGCCTCTCCCTGCAACCTGCTCTGTTTTGGAAAGTCTTACTCCAACTTGAAAACCAAGCTGTTCATCTCTCTGAGAGTTGCTAGGAGTCCCATTTTGGCTGAATAACTTACTGCAGACTTCTGAGTTTTCCCTTTCACCTCATCAGTGGGATCCTAATTATGTTTTAATTATTACTAACTTACAGTGGGTATGTCATATACTTCAAGGAGCTGGCCAAGCTGTAGATGGCTCTTTGTTGCAGGGGAGTTGGACTAGATGACCTTTGAGGATCCCTTCCAACTCAAACAATTCTGTGATGCTGGTCATCTCTACATTTTGTGTATAAGTCTTTGATTTTGTTTCTCAAGTTTTGGTTTGTTTGTTTGTGAGCGTTTTTAAGCATCATTTTGAATTGGTTTAGCACCATGTCATTGCCTAGATCAAATAGATGATGAATTCAGCTCAAAAGCACTGCTTGCAGCATTTCAGAGATGTGAAAGGCCTGCAAATCATAACATAAGCTCAGCTACAGAGAGATCCTAACCTGGAGGAAACAGGGTGTGACTTGAAAGACAACTGAACTGGAGAATAACTGCAAAAAAGAGGGAAGAGGTGAAAGATAAGGAGATAAATGAGTAGTTTAATGATTCGTGTGACTCAGAGCTGGAAGGGCTGAGGCTGCTGGTATTTACACAACCTCCAGCTTTCTCCTGACAGCCCTTTAATTCTCTCAGTGCAGCATCCAGCCTGCTCTGCAGCACCCTACAGGCCTATATCACTGTAGGGTGCTGTTTTAGGCTTCAGGCTTCAGAGCCTGATGCATCTTCTTAGGACAGCTTATCCCGTGCCATGCCAGTCACTCATGCAGAGAATTAGGCCTCACTCCCCACTTGTGGCCCTTTGATGCTCAGAAATGAGGGAGCTCCTGAGCACCCTGAGCCTCAGAGCCTGTCACAGCTGCAGCTGAACCCCTTGTCAGTGGCCATGGGGCTGGCAGCTGGGGTGGGGGTTTTAGTCATCCTGAAGAGATATCTTCTTGCATTTCCTTTTGTTGTTGGGTCCTTTTCAAGGATCATGTGGCCCCGGTGACAGGGGGGTAGGCTAATATAAATACAGCCCAAAGTATTGTTTGATACATAGCAAAACTTTTGGCTCAGTACAAAGAAAAGGAGCAACATGTTTGCTTTGGTAATTGTGATTGCCAGAGCTAATGAACCTGACTTCAGTTTGATTTGTCTTTTTAACATACTTGGAAACAGGGGACCTTATGACCCCTTCGGGAAATTAAAACCCTTAAAGCTCTCACGTTGGCCTTTTCTGTCAAAGCAATGTCATTGAGCTATTGCTTTTATTGGCTAAAATTAAACTCCAAAGCCAGTAAGATTCTCAGTGGAATTATTCAGTATTTCTTTTGTTTGTTTATCTAAACACAAATCTCAAAAAAAAAAAAAAAAAAAAAAAAGACACAAATCAGTATCTTTTAATTAAAATATTAAAAAAGAAAGAGAGGAACAGATGAACCCATGAAATCTGGATTTTTTTCTGCAAGATGCCACCAAAAGCCAGGTTTGTTTACTCCCGGGCACCACAGCATATGCATGAGATTTTCAAATGATGTCATTTGTGAGAAGTTTTATGTACTTTCACAGCAGAGATTGTGTGATTTTGAAAGACACAGCTTGCAATTAGGTGTGAAATTCTCATTGCAAGTTAGTGGAAGACCTCCCCTGAATGACTGATTTTTAATCTGCATATTTATCTTTTCTTCCTTAGCCATTATATTCCACATTCACATTTAAAATCATGTTTTCTGCTTTAATTCATGTTTGTTTTTCCTTTCCATAGTTATAAATGTGAGGATGCAGATCTTGATTTTACAGAAATTGAGTTTAGGACACCGTGCTGTCTCTTTGTACATCTGAGACCTCTATATGAATCTTCAAATGCTTAGGCCTATATCAAACGCATTTGGCAAAGGTATAAAAATCCAGCCCTCTTACATCCTTAAAAGTATTCTGAAACCAGGCAGTCAGCTAGGAGCAATTGTTAGTGCCTCTCTGAGGTAAAAAGTGCAGCATCTCATATGACACAGTGGAAAATCTGGATAGGATCATAACATCAGGGCACAAATCCATAGAAAATCAAGCTCCATTGATTCTCCCAGTCACAAAACCACTACAGAACTGTGATGTACACATCCTTGTTTCTACAGTATATACATCCCCACAATATCCACACAGCTTTCCCGTTAGCCAGCTACCTTAATGTGACAGTAATGACTTTTTCATGATTATATTTTCATCTGCAAAAGGATATTTGCATATAAGCACATGTATTTAGAAAAGGGCCCCTCTTGTTTTGCTAAGTACGCTGCCAGTATCTCTCACTGCTTTCATGTGAACAGACCTTCACCCCACATAATCTCTTTGACGAAGGAAAAATACAAAAGCACGTGCCAAATATTTTGAGTTTGCAGCGTTAACCTGGGTCAGTGTTGACAAACTGTTCCCAAGGATGGTAACATCAGTAAAATATTTTCATTCCAGTTTCTTGAGAGGTTGGAAAAATCAACAAGAAGATATCAAGAGACTGGTTGCCAGAAATAATATTACGGTTTGAAACACATGACCATCTCCCGTCTTGTGAGTAATGAAATGCTTTAAAACATTTTCTTTCATTTGGTTTGTTTGCATCGTGTTCTGTTTTTTGTTTTCTTTTCAACATCTTTGCTTTTTCCTGCTAAATAAGAGCAGCACAGCTGTCGAACAGAGAGAGTGAGGCAGATGACTGGACCAGGAATTCTGATGGGGCTTCAGAAGAATCTCTGCCTGTACAAGGGATACTGTAGGTTTGCTCAGTGGCTTGATAAGCTCCTCTGGTTTTATTAAAGATAACATTTCCTCCTGTTAGAGGTGGTTAACTACAGCCAAGGTAGCTCCATCAGAGTTAACAGGGCCACGGACAAGTCCAGATGGCTTTTTCATTTGCCATTTGGAGGCTTTGCTCCAGTGAGTCTGCAGGTCCACAATGTGTGCAGTAGCTTTAAGGTCACATGTGTGATGTCCAGGAGTCAGAGCCAAGGTAGGAACAGTCCCGGTTTTGCATCTGTCCACAGCAAAAGGTCAGGAACAGATTGTGTCCCCTGCATCTGGCAGTGCTGCTGCACAGCAGCTAGTAGCAAACATTCACAGGCAGTGTGACCTCCAGGAGACCAAGTGCTCACAAGGTGAATATGTGCCTGCAGTTTAAGTGGCTTTTCAATGGACCCACACAAGGGCACTTTGTGTCCAGCATTCTGCTCTGATGAGCCCTCAAATCTCTATCCAGTAGTCCTCCTAGGATTCCCCCATAAGCTCTGACTGTTCAGCTGCCCTTAAGGGATAATATTTCCTCATTAGAAAACATATTCAAAGGAAACCTTCAATTATTTTTGCGATGATCTGATCAAGGAAGTAGTAGACAGCAGGGATGGAGAAAGATGGGTGAGTGACAAGAACATCTCTCTCATTGCTGAGATATCCAGAGTACCCGGAGAAAGGTAGAATTGGGCTTTGTCCTCCCTACCTTTTCAGCCTCTTCAGTTTTACAACACCCTGGATACATCTGAAAGACAGTATGAGTCAAAGAAAGGCAAACCAGTGTGCTTGGCCCAGTGGAGAGGGACCATCCATGAGGGTTATGGATGTTTACTTGTACAGGGGAGTGGGTGTCACTGAGAGCGTCAGCTGCAGAGGCTGAAGATATTATGCTTTTTGATCTTGTCAGGTGTGCTTCTATGCCAGAACAGTACTAGCTCTGGGGCGTGCATGTATTTAGCTGCCTGGAATGTGCAAAGGTCAACTGGGAGCACCCAGAACCATATGACAGGACACCTACAGGCCAGGTCCCTGACAAACCACATCAGCAGCCATGCAAAAACCAGCCAGAGCAGTAAATGCATAGCATTCTTCTGGACCTGTGCACAAGAAAAACGTAAGATAAATTTTCTTTGCCCATGAGAAAATACTGATCTTTCTCACTGAAGCCCTGGAAAAAAAGACCTTTTTTGTACTCTGACTGTGAAACATTTGCAGTGTTTTCTGAGCCTTGGATACACTACGATTGTAAACAATGTTATATCTGTAACTGTAATGAAATAAAATTATGAAGTCATATAAAGGTTAAGCTATTTCTAACAATGCACTAAACCAAATTAGCCTAATTGACTAAGTTGATGTTAAACTTATTAACTTATGGACAAGCAATTCCTGGGCTATCTAATGATGTATTTAGCTAACCACACAAACAACAGCATGTATCAAAGCAAAATTAAGACAGACATTCTGCCAACAGGAGGACTTGGCTAAACCAATACATTTGTAGCTGAGTCTAATTTTTGAATTAGAGCTTCAATAACCTTATGGCAGTCTGCCTAGACTGTTGTGGTTAGACAATAGTAATTCTTCCCTTTTCTTCTAACATTTTTACTCATTTGCAACACAATTTGTGAAGAATATAACTTGAAAGCTAGCCCAGCAAGACACATCACAATTAACACTCAAACCTTTAAGATAATAATTAAGAGAAATAAACATATATGTGGCCTCATCGACACAGGCAGATGTTTACAACCAAATGCTTATCTCTAAACACTGTCCTCGGCAGTACTCCTAAAGAACCCTAACAGGCATGAAGAAAAAAATAAGCAAACAGAAAAATATTTCAGTAGATATTAGAGTTTCTGCTTCCCAAATCGTGCAAACCTGTGTCTGTTTCAGGAAGACTGGCTTGATGTTTTGTTAATGTATAAGTAGCTTGCTGGTAATGACAGAGCAGTAAATTACTCTTACTGGCTTGCAGTGGTTCCATTTCTAGCATTGTTTGGTTCTTCCAACCTCTTAGAAATGGAGAGAATAAATAAGTGGTTGGTGTGCCTTCCCATGGTGTTTCAACAAGCTGGTACAAGGCACCTTTTGCAGGAAAACTTCTTAAAAGAGAAAAAAAGAAGAGCGTATGTGGTTAGTGAAAGCTGATAAAAATAGGATGAAATACAGTGAGTCCTTCTATGATTATATTGGGCCTGTACTGCAAACCAAGAAAATCTTCCTAGTGGCTTTTATTGGTGCTTGCAGTAAGTACTGATTACTCATTAAGTAATTCATGGAAAATTCTATTTTGGCAAGCTAGAACGCTGTCTGAGTGTGAAATTACTACAACTACGTGGAACATGCAAAATCATACGACTTGGCCTGTGAGCTCCACAGACAAAGCTGAGCCAACTTTGAGAATGTCTGAGAACTTCTCACTTTAGCTGAGAGCTCCTAAGCACCTCAGATCTCATTAAAGAAAACAAACAAACAAATTCATTTCAGAAGTGACAGAAAATGAAACAGAACCACTTGTCGTCAGATTGCTCCTATTTACACCTAATGGATTAAATCTTTCAGAGGTTAATTTCCTGGTGGAAGACATCTACTGCTGCTTACTATAAAAACATTTGGTGCTTTCTTTCTTTTGCTCATCCCACCCGGTGACTCAATGCTGACTTTAAGCTGACTCTAAACATTTTACAAAACTATTTTTTCTGTGGGAAGATCTGGTGGTTGAAGTGAAATCAGTGTTTGTGGTCAATGTTACAGCCACAGCAGCCTGGTACAGACATGTCTGTATAGAGGCTAAAGTATTTGGTGGTGGCGGCTATCACTCTTTACCTTATGTGAGGCTTTTGTGGTTGCATTGGACATATCTTTTTCTTCACTTTCTAAGTCAGTGTAAGAGGTTATGCTTCTATCCATTTATACCCAATTCCATAAGACACAGCTCAGTGTGTCATACAGTCAGCAATAGCCTCCCTCACCATTTTTCATTTTTATTTGTTTCAAATTGTGGATTATTTCTACCCTGGATCAGTTCAGTTAAGTATGGCACAAGTGTAGCACGAAGCACCAGGGATGCAATCATTCAGAGCTACTTCATCATCCAGAGCATCCAGAGATGTAAGCACCAGGGGCTTAAATCTTGAGCAGGAAATCATTAATCCAACTCCGGAGATAAACATTACAGGTGAGGGTCTCAAGGGAAACCTTCCTATCAGCACTACTGGAAGAAGGAAAAAGGAAAAGAATGGTTTTTAAAGTGGGGTATGGTATCTTCATGACATGATGTGGTCATGTAACCACAGACAGCTCCTTTGATCCACAATGGGCACCTGCAGTCCAATACCTGATTTTCAGAGATCTCCCACTTTCGTCATATTGATTTTTCACCTTAAGGTTTTGTTTATCTATAGTGTATCTGCATGTGAAGTGACTAGCCAGGCTCCCTTTACTGTCAATGAAGAGACCGGTGTTTGTAGTTTGGATGAAGTATATCTTACAAATAACTTGTTCTCCACCCACTATAAAGCAGACCAAGGCAAGCAGCTTAAACCTAGACAGCTGTCCTTCAGACAATCTGTGTTTTCATTCACACATCTGCAAATGGGCATAAAAAGTAACTAAGGTAGGCAGGAATACTTGCATCACCCATGGCAAGGCAGATTGATCATGTGCAGCGCAAGGAAATCGACAAATAGGCATTGAGGGCTGTTCCACAGTCATTCTGTTCCTACCTGAAGCTGCACAATGTGTAAAGACCAGAACCCAATTGTATTGCTGTTTCATGTTATTGTTTCTTTCCTTTATCAAGTCCCAAATTTCCTGCCACTGAATGTTCCATGATACAAATCCATAGGCAAATACATCTGTGATTTCTAATAAGGATCGTATTGATTTCATATAAATTGCACCCAAACTGTGACTGGTAGTTATCAGCATATCAATTGTTTATGCAAAATATAGCGTTTGAAAAGCCAAAGTAAACAAACCTCTCAGGTTAACATAAGTTATGCACACCTACCTGTTCATCATCTTGAATAACAATTGCATGCCTTAATTAAATAAACAGGCTTTATCTTTTATTACATCACAAGAAAATGATACACATCTGCCTGTAAAACTATTCTGTGGGACCCACATGACAGGCTCAGACCTGAACACCTTTGTCCTAGCTAAGTTACAGGAAAACAGTAATTTTCAGGAAAGCCATATATAAGTGGGTGGTGTGTTGTTTAACCCATTCCCTGGTGGCTGTATTGTTGTGGATGAGCAAACAGCCCACAGTCTGAGGATGCTGCCCTGACTTGCTGCATTGGCCACACAGCAGGGAGCCGAGGAAGGGGGGGATAAGTCACACATTTGCATGCTGAGTCCAGAGTGTTTGAAAGAAGTCGGCAAGCAAATTCACAGTGAAATAATTCAGACATTTCATCCAGTTTAGACAACACTGTGGTGAGACTGTTGAAGTAAAGCCACCAAGTGCTTCCCTCTTTCTTCTTTAGGACTGTTACAGATCATCTGTGGCCTTGTCAGATCCTACTTGCCAGCTCAGCTATCAACATTACAGATATCACAATCACAATACCTACAGACCATCATTTCATTAGGGCATTCAGCAGAAGTCCAGAGCTTCTGTCTTTACCACCAAGACCTCGACAGAGGCACCAAGGTTTGCTAAAATGCATGTCTTTCCCAGACTCAGTGGGACGTTACCAGGAACACCACTGGCTATCATAAGGTTCTGTCTTCCTACCAGCTACATACGCCTCCATAGCCTTCTGGCACTGCACGTGTTCCCCTGTCAGAGGTATGCAATGTGAGTGCCAAATGGCTGAAAATAAAAGCTGAAGCTGTCCCACCCTCCCACGAAACCTTTCTGCCCACCTCTCACTACTGATGCTGCCAAATCTCTCCCCAAGCCTCCCTGTGATTCACAGATGGTTTAATCAGTTCTGAACAGTTAGATCTTGTGATTGAATGAGCGCTTGAAATGCAAGGCACTGCTACAAAGGGTACCAAGCATTCCCAGTGGTCTAGCAAGACTCCGAGGGCCTGGTACTTTCAACCAGCATCAAGTTTTACACACTCAGGAGAGGGCATGAGCCAAAAACAGTGAATACAACAGCTGCTTTTTCCCTACCATGATAAGCAGGTGTCACTTGACCAAAACAGCTGAGCTAGAAATCATATGAAAAAAAACTCTTCTTCAAAGGCCTTATTTGGCATGCAAAATATCCCAGGTGCATGGGTAATGGCCTGCTATCGGCTGTGGTCAACCCATCTCTGCTCTGTTTCTGAGCTCAGAGAGAAAACAATGTATGATCAAGTATAGCCTTTCATAACTGAAGTTTTCTGTCTGTATTTAGAGCCAGAACACTGATGTGAAACCATTTCAGTTGATGTGAAATGTCCACTACTCAGTAGATACTTTCTCACACTCCTGGTACTGCATTTGATGCCACAGTTACTCAGCCCCTTTCACTGAGAGACAAAGACCTGGCCCAGGGTGATGGTCTGAAATGCTCTAATCTCCCTCAGGAGCAACGCTTTCAAGATCAATGATAGAAATTTGCAGCTTTATCACAAACAACGCCACCAATATTTGTGTGAGATCAGTTCACAAATGAATGACTCATGAAAACTACATGCAGCAAGGCAGAGATGACAGGGGAATGCATTCAGAGAGACTGCAGCCACAACTCAGTGTTTCTAGCTGGAGGTGCATGTACACTTGGTCAGGGCAAACTTGCTGCTTGGGAAGTCTCTTTTGTTACCTTGCTGAAACCAAGGCCTCACATAACATCATTTAACAGTCATCCTGACTGGCTAGGGAACTCATCCCTGGTAGACAATAATTGATTTTAATAAGTCATGCCTTGATCATTTGTTGTCTGATTATAGCATGCAGCATGTCTTGGCAGGAAACTGCAATTATTACAGCATACTGCTGGTTATCTTCTCAGAAACACAGACGTGCTAAACCTTTCTACCACAAGCTGCTCTGCTGTACACAGCTCTCCCCTCTGGAAGAACACACACTGAAAGCACAACATAGACCTGTTTTTCTCAACACTTTACAAGAAACTGCAGTGCAGTTGCCCCATCAGAGTCCCGTGTAGGTGGGGAGCCATATGTATTTGTGAACATCCACACTCAGCTGAAAGACTGCAAGTGATGACAAATCGAAATTACTTTTGAAATCGATTCAAACAGTTAATTATGCTCACAGTTAAAACTTTGCTCTTTAGAATGATATTTATAACAAGTGTCTTAGTCATCCAATTAAACTGTGATTCAGAATACACAAGCTTGGGAGCCCGAGTTCCCTGCATGTCCAAAGGGAAAGGTACAAATACAAGCATATGGCTCAGAGAACCTGAGTAGATGCATAAAATCAGACAGCACAAATGTCTGTCTTGCCCTTTATTAGGTTAAAAGAACCTAAAGCCATGTTCTACTTCAGATTTATCGCATTCACATAGTTACTTTTGATACAGCAGAGAAATATTCAGGCAGAGCAAATCTGCTTGTGAATGTATTGAGAATCACAATGCTGCAACGTGCAAGCAGTAGCACGGCTGGAAATTCAGCCCACGCTTCTGCACTTTACTGGCTTGAGATAGGCTTAAGTACGCACTTACGTCCTGCACAACTGGGCCTGTAGGAACAGATCTCAGCTGTTATAACAATGGTTTTGACTCTGGCACACATCCCTGTGAGGAATTCCAGCTTCTCAGATTTCCTCAGAATATTCCTCATTTCCTGGAACATTTGGAAGGGTCACAAAATATTTTCCATTTCTTTGCCAACCTGTCTTACAGGGCAAAGAGTTCAGGTGGCTTTGTTTGATTCACTTTTTCCAGCATTTCTCTCAGTCAGGCATATGGGATTAAAAACCAGCCGACCAACCGACCAACCAGCCCAATCAACCAAAAAAACCCTCTATCATTTATTTTCTGCCTGATGACAAAAGTTAATGCTACAAAATATCTGCTTCATGTTCACTCTTTACTGTTTTCAGTAGCTACTCTTCCAGCCATAAAACTTGTAGCTGTTTTCCATCATATCCAATGCGGTACAACTTTGGGGCACCCCTATAGGCTGTTCTCCAGAGGCACAATGCTGCTGTCTTCTAGCAGCACAGCACTGGTTTGCACTAGTGTGAACAGGCAGACCAGGAGGCATCCGAAAGCTGCTGAGATTCCTACTTTATTCCTGCTGCAATGGCTGTGTCCTCCCTTCTCCTACCCTTGTAATTCTCCTGTTTTATTCCAGCACAAGCTTCAGCTTTCTGAAGAATTTAATTCTACATCCTGTTTTTTTCCAAAGAGAAGTTCATATTGTTTTGCACTTACCTGCTCCACTGATTATAGCATCAGTAGGAAACACCAGACCAGGAGTCAGCACAGTGCACCTGCTGCAGTTTCACACTCATCCAAGCAAAAGCCTTTGGCTGACACAGGAAAGTTTTCTAACCCCTTCACATACACTCAGGCTGTGGTTGTTGGTTTGTTTGTTTTTTCCCCTCACCTGAAGCTTTGTAAGTGAATTGCCAAAAACCATCTGACTTCCCTCATGCATCTTTTAAGCAGCTGAGCCAGAAAATACTTTGTATCCGAGTCTTGATGAGCAAAAGAGTTAAAACACATTGATAATGCACGGATGCACTCACAGAACTTATGTACATGGAAGTGTGTTAAATTTTATTCACTCTTACTTGGCTCTTCTTGACATGTTTGTTTATGTGAGCTCACTCTGTGCAACTCTATATATGTTTGCAATGCCATTACAAATCTTTCTCAGTGGTGTCTCTAAATGATTCAGCAGGCTACCCATTACTACCCTTATGAAGTGTCCACAGAATATATAATGACATTACCTTTTATACACGCATTAAGCCAGATTATGTCACTGGGTCCAATTAATCTTCTGTCATAAACAACTTTTTTAAAAGACCGTATTTCAAAGCTTTATAGAAAATGGTAAGAAGAGAGGTACTTAGTTTAAAACAGCTGAGCTCCCATGGCACAGGCAGTCCATCAGCTGAATCACAATAATTGACCATGAGCATGTTCTTAGCATGCCCCAGTTGCAGAGTAAAATGTGTTAGTCTAAACCACCATGAAGGTGCCCGCACTCTCCAATAGTCAATAGGCTGCAATGTGGCTATTGCAGTACTTACCACATCTTAGGGCAGGCTTAATTGTCCCACTGGTGTAACTTAGAATCTTCAGTTGGTACATGCCAGGCCATAAAGAGACACCATTCATTTTTATGAGATGAAGCTAAAGAGAAAGAGCAGGAATCAAGAACAGTCCTTCAATGTTGCTTCAAGCAATAAGGCATAATATATCTCCATCACCACACCGTGCTGGTCCAGATGGTGAAATCTCACCCTGTCATGGAATGTGAGTCTTAGGAGCATGTAGTCCACCTCAGATCTCAGCAGATTCCTAGAATTTTAATGCTGCCTGAAACAGAAAATTAACATTTCAGAAGACCTCAGTGAAATGCTATTTTTCACTTCTTGTTTTTACAGCATAAAATTATTTCATTTTGGCTACAGATACTGTTTATCAAGGTTAGGATTTTATATTACAGTAATGCTGCTACTACTGTTTTTCCTAACATTCGTTAATACAAACCTAAACGATACTTATTTATTCATCTAGTGAATCAATTTATTTGACACTAATGAGAAAAGCTGCCCAATTTTGATGAAACAAGCAGTCAGGTGATTTTTTCATCCTGATCAAAAGCTACAGCAAAATCAAAAGGATTCTATGGAAAAAAAAAAAAAAGAAAAAGAAAAAAAAAAATGATTTGAAAAAAGGATGTACTGCAGCAGGGGAAATGCCTCCTTCCTTAGCCAAACAGTGAAGCTATATATAGTGAGTAGTAACAGTGTTTATAGCAGTTAATAGCTATAAATACACGTACAACAATGCAGGTCTTATCCCTGTAGGAATCCACAGTGGTGTACTTTTACTGGTCTTGGCTTCAGTTCTTTCTCTTCAGGTTTTAGTCTTTCTCACACTCCGTTTCCTCAAAGTTGTCTCACAACCCAAAGGAGATTTAAGCAACAAAAATAAACTTGCATTACTCTTTATAAAAAAGAACTATGTTCCAAGGAGTCTCAAAGGTGAAACCAGTCTGAATAATCAGAATTTGATCATTACTCAGAGAGCTGGTTACCATATGAAAGTCCTGAATATCTTCCTCCAAGTTATCTCCATCACAGAGGAAAAGAGCAGCAGTAGAATTTACTCATAGTTCTGAATTAGCAGAAATGAAAGAGAAATCTCACCTCTGACAATGACGAAAACATCAGACCATGCTGACTGAAAAAAAACAAACAAGTAAAACGGATGTTTGGACATTCTGCGCATACATGGATGTTGTTCAAATTGAGTTTTGACGTGGATTCCCACAGTATCCTTGTATCCAAACTGAGAAGTTACAGGCTGGTGAGTTAGAATACAAATGGCGGATGTGAAGCTGGATCATTGGGTTCAAAAGACAACACTCAACAGCCAGTCTAAGTGGCATCTGGTTATGAATAGGAATATGAATGCTGAAGGGATAAGAGCAACAGGCGCAAGCATTGACAAGGGAAATTTTGACTGAATGAATGAAAAACAACTTCACTATAATGATGGTTAAGCAATGGATAAGGTTGTACAGGAAAAATAAAAAGCTATCTCCATAGAGATGTTCAAAATTAATTAGAGAAAGCTGTAAACAACCTGATGTAACATTGAAGCTAGCCCCACTCTGAACAGATCAGATCAGGAAACTTTCAGAAGTCCCTTTCAACATCTCTGTGACTATTTATGTAGTAAAATTAATTTCTACTCTGATATACTTCACATAAGTGTATAAAGAAAGGAAAATGAAAGCCTTAGGTCATAACCTTTTAAATCATACAATCAAGTAAAATGAAATCATTTATGATTTAATGTAGAACTACTACACAATTCTTTAATCATGCAAATGTCATCTGTGTTCCCCTTCTATACAGGTTATGAGCTATGCTTATCAACATGGTATCTGATCAGCTCCTTGTACTGCTGCTCTAAGCAGCATAACATCTGGCGCATAGCTTGTTTCATGGTTACTGGCATTCTCTTCTATCTGCTTAGATCTTGACTCTTTTTGTTAGGGACATTCACATAAACAGGATGTTTCTCTTTCTGCCTGTACTGATATCACATTGATGTGAGTTCTCCTGCAATAGCCATTTTTAGCAAGGTAACATTAAAGGCTGTGAATCAAACCTGCATTCAAAATGACAAAATAAAATGGAATCTTGTCCAGCTCTCGTTAAAGAAACTGCTCTCTGCCTCCACTTGGTCTGATAGCAGCAAATGTAATTTGCACAGCTGTTCTTCAGGGACTTATACAAAGGCTTCAGGCTCTGGGAAGACCTAACCTTTGTTTCTTCTTAGGTTGATTCTATCTCATTTTTATAAGGTCATAAATCAAGGGTAGAGAGAGAGAAAATATATTTGGGCTTTTGAATGCAAAATGAGTAAGAAAAAAAGCTGTCATTTAAAGCAAATTCCTTCTCTCCCCCTCTCCTTTTTCCTCCCAAGTGCAAGCTCCCTGCTGTACAAATCAAAAGTATGCACTGAGATGGTTCCTAAATCTTTTATGAAATGGGCCCTTCACTTGCACTTCAGTGAAGCTTGCTGTGCATTAAAATTTCTTTTAATGGCAGAAGGAAATAATTCTATGGTTACAGTTCTGTGCTTCCCACCACACCTGATATTTGGGCTGAATGTGGGACAGATGAATTATGGAAATTACAGAAGGGCAAGAGAAATTGTTTTAGTGCCCTCTCTGCTATATTTGTGTGAACTACAAAACCTGGAGGTCTCCAGCTATGGTGGGAAGTAAGCCAGCAAGGGTGGCCAAGGTCAGCATCCCAATGGAACTCATGACCATCCTCCTTGGATAAGCACCTCGTAGAGTGCCCTCAACTCACTGGTGTGCTGTCATGGCTCGAGGACACACAGGGAATTTGACATGAGACACGCTATGGACATGTATCAATTTTCCCAGCCATGGACAAGCGGACTCTCAGACATCAGGAATGTTCCTTCCTGTTACTCAGCCCTCTTGCCATTTGTCACCTGCACAAAAGCTCCCCCCTAACCACAAGGCAGAGAATATACAAGTACTACTCTGTTGCCGCAAATCCTCCCTCTTGCACAGTATCTTCTATCCCATAGGAGGCACCCCTGCAGTTCCCTGCCCTTGTGCATACAACTGAGGGCCAAAAGAATTGATTCATTCTTTTCTTAAGTTGTTGACATTCATACAGACCAGGCAAGACTAACTCAGATCAATGCAGCTCACAAGGGTACGTGCTGGAAAACGTATTCAGCACCAGTCTTCAAAGCAACCCCTCAAGCCCAAAAACAACAAAAAGAAGGCTTCAAAGGAGCTGTCTACCCCCTCTACAACATAATGTCCCATGCTCACTGCAAACAATGGTAACAGAAAAATCTGCCCTAACAAGGTTCAAGGAAGACCTTGAGGTAAACTCAGCTGGATTCCCTGGGAAGAGCAGATTCTTTTACCATGGAAGAGGGATTTTATTTTTTTTTTTCTTAATAGTAGGCATGTTTAATAATACACAAGCTGCAGTACCATCATCCAAATATTTGTTTTTATCCATGTGCAGGCAAGTCTGACTCTGTTCAACCGACAGCTCTTGCTTTACTGTACACTTCCTTAGAGTTTCTTCCTTCCTTAGAGTTTTTTCAGTTTTATAAACACATATACTACCTCATATACACCCTTCTACTTACTTTTCAGGTACAAACTCCAATTACAGACTTGTGGGCCGGGTAGAGAGAAACCCTCATTTCCTTATATTCTAACCCAGTATAGTTTAGCGTCAGAGTTATTGCTTTCTTTGTTTTTACTTGGCATCAGATATGAGATATAAGTTGAGCTTATAATAATTCTTCATCATTGTCTTTTGCATCTGTCTGCCAGTGAGTTTATTACAACCTGAAAAATTAATACCACCTTTCTTTTCATGTATGTTGTTTTCCCTTTGCAGTGCCTTCAGTCTGAATCAGAAGTCATCGTATTTAATCAGTTTTCTAACTACAAGTGTAAGGAAGGAGAACTAGATGTACAAACAGTGATAAAAGTATTTTCAATATCATGTTAAGTTTGCTACATTTCTTCCCGTGCTGCACAGGTACATTCTGTATCCTATTCTATTTCAGCCTGTTACCCTGAGTTCAGAAGCAATTGGTGCAGTGTATCAGGACTAGATGTTCTTGTGAAGACTTGCACATAAGTACACAGCTAAGAACAAAGTTCACTCATGCTTTCTAGGTGCTCCTGAAGTGAAGTATTATATTTGCTACTGATAGTATCAAGAGTTTTGTAATGCCAGGAAAGATGTTTTCATTCTCAGTCCATATTGTTTGGAATACTATAACAAGAGAAAAGCTTTTGGGAATGGCATTGAGTATCTTGAATTACAATTGTATTATTCTTGTTGCCTACTCACTGCCAAATCACTGAATCTCGCTTCCTCCTCTGAAAAATAACCAAGAACCTCCACACCATTTTTGGAGGCTTCATGCCACAATCATTCTCATTTTCTCATGCTGATTTACCCCAAACTCTGTCTGCACAGCCAAGTAGCGACTGCTGTACATACTAACTGATAGATGAGTAGCTCTGCCACGTGTCTTTTTATTTCCTTATCTATCAGATTATGAGCTCACTACCTGGAATGTCTTTTCCTATAACCTTGTTCACTAAAACACTTTTCTGTTCTAACATCAGAAAACAACAAAATGTATCTCCTAATCTGCAGTGCCTGGCAGATGGCCATTACCAAGTACCTACCACTCCCTGAGAGATGTATTTCAAAGCTTCATTGATGCCATTCTCTTTTTAATGTTAGAAGACTCAGGCCTGCTGAGCGGGGTTTCTTAGTCAGAAATCAAAGTCTGTCATCTCTGCAGTCATTGTTCATTCTCATCTTCACATAATTGCTGCTTTATCAAGTAAAGTATTTAGAAAATTCCTCCCAAAACCTTTACACCAACTGCTCTTCAAAAATCAAATGCTAACAAGTTCTCCCCCATCACCAGAGGAATATCAACTAGAAGGGCTGTTTCTCTACTTCACATTTTTTTAATCTTCTCCCTGCAAAATTGCATCTGACAGTTAGACACTGTAGTGATGTGGGTGATATAAGAGCTAAAGAATTAGAATAGCACAACATGAAATAGCACATTGCTCATCTTAGTGAGGGTAGGCAAGAGACACATGAAAGAGGAAAAGGAAGAAAGGAAGAGAATTTGGGGGGTTTATTCCTTACCTAGTCTTGCAGATTCCTGCTGCTGGGGCCATACTCTTCAGATCAGAGCCCATAGCTTCATATGGAACAGAATCACATTAGGAGACAACAGAAAAGCCAAACCAATACTGATGCCATGTCAAGCAAACCACAGGAGAAGATTCACATATTCAAAACTATTGTTTTACCTCACATAGGGAAATGAATACTGCAGTGCTGGCATTCATAGACTTACGTTGACGTTCTGCTTGCTCAGTTTTAATTACAGGCAGACAAGTCAGGAGCATGCACAAAAAATCTTTATTGCAGAGGTTGGAGTGCAGCTGTTCCAGCAGCAGTCACTAACAAGAGACACCATTGCTGAAAAGACAGCACCTTTCCAAAGATGCGGGAGCCAAGAACCCAGTAGAATATCTTGCAGTGAGAACACGGACACAGAGGAACTTGGACATTTCTTCCACCCAACTCAGGACAAAACACCACTCCAGAAAGGTGTTTGAGAAAGAGGTGACATAGTTCAAATCCAGTGGTCCACAGAACCAAGCCACATAGTTTGCTGATGAGGACTGACATGTGTTGCCATGTTTTTACTCACACAACAGCCCTATCATTGTGCATGCACTGCTTTGCTATCTCACTCTGTTCAGTATGTACTACAGCTTTTGGCTAATGAAATCCTGGCAAACACAGATGTAATTCTTCTGAAACACAGAACTCTATCCATTGAGAAAATTTCTCTTGATATCTCCACTACACCTTGCAATCTTTGCTGGAGAGGGTGGGCAGAGGAAAAGACACAGCTTAAAGGAACATGATTAAAATGATAAAAATATATCTTACAGGTGTATTACAATGTGCACTTAATAAAGAACATGGTGAGATTTCTTTGACAGAAGAGCTGCATTACCATCAAAGGAAAATTTCCTTCCAACAAGCCGTGGATGTTGAAAATAAATAACCCTTCTCACTTCAAGCATTTGACATACTGCCAATCTTGAAGACGTATTGTTATCCCCAGCACTGTGTTTTTTAAGGATTTTTTCAAAATTCCATTACCATCATACTGTCAGCGTTCACAGTTCATAGAATCACAGAACTACAGAGGTTGGAATGGACTTCAGGAGGTACCTAGACAACCTCCTGCTGAGATTTCTCATAGTTTTGCCTCATCGGATCCTGAAAACTTTCAAAGGCAGAGATTCCACTGCTTTTCTGGGCAATATCTTCAGCTATAAATGTTTTCACTTTCCTCTTAAAATAAATAAATAAATACATAAATTACTCAAAATCTGTCACATTCTAGGCAGCACAAAAATTTTTTCTCCTGATTTACTGACATGGTTTCAGTAGATCTGACAAGTGATGACCAGCCAGAAGGAAATTCCAGCAGCAGTTATATAAACGTCTGAAAACGGGCATATTTAGAGAGGGAAAGTTGATGCTGTGACATGGTTGTGTTGCTACAGGCATTGCTAGGCATCAGCTAGACAGCACAACAGTAGTAGATCTCCTCTGAACAGCTCCAGATCAGTTCTAGTTGGATGACACATACGTTTAAATATCTTCATGCCAAAGAAAAGGGAGAATTAATTACACCTAAAACCACCATTTTTAATTTTAAGCCAAATTATACATTGTAGTTTTCCCTATTCAAAATATCATCTCCAAAAAGCTTAGTATCAAATATATTTTTCATACCAGGCAGAGCAATCCCTTCCTCCTTCTGTTGTGAAGGAACAGATCGTTCAAGACGGGAGGCAGGGCTGTGCTAAAGACAACTAAAATTACAGCCAGTTCCCAAAATAGCTGTCAAAAACTCAGCAGGCTCCTCTTCCCTCCATGGCTACCCACACTGTGGGAACTGTTCCACCGGCTCATTACACAGCACTTCTCCCACCTCCCCAGGCCCAAAGAGAAGATCTTGCCTTCTGCCCCCACATTCCTTGGTTTAACATCAGAATTTAGCCTTGGAGAGCATCTGCAAAATCAGGTAGTTAATTTGCATAGAAGTAAGAAATACCATTGGCTGCTTTTTTATTTCCAGGTCACTGCATGCTGAGGAGAAACTCAGGTCCACATAGGGAAGCAGATTTTGAACCACTGGGGTGTGAGCAAGAAGGTAACGGAATTGAGATTTCTACCTTCAGCAGATGGCAGCTGAAAAGCTCCTGTATTCATCCAGGCTGGCAACAAACAGAGGCTCTCCTCATCCTTCAGTGGGCACAATTCGTGTTGACACAATCCTCCACAAACCTACTCCCTCTCTCTACTTGCAGTAGCTCAGCAGGGTTGAAATCATGCCCCATGTACATAGAATCAGAGTCATCTAGGCCAGAAAAGACATTCAGAATGGTCAAATCCAGCCATCCACCTAACCTACCTGTCACTAAACCACATCCCTTATTTCCACATCCACTTCTCAAACACCTCCAGGAATGAAGACTCTACCACTTCCTTGGACAGCCCAGTCCAGTGCTTCACTACCCTCTTAGTGAAGACATTCTTCCTAATGTCCAATCTAAACCTTATCTGGCACAACCTGAAACTCTTTCTTCACACTTTAGTATTTGCCATCTGATAAAAAACACCAGTGTTCTCCTCTTCCTAGGTAACTGAGGCCCAGTGGCTTCTGTAAATATTTCTCAGTAATACTAAATAACTTCAGGTTGAAACACCACACAGACTACTGCAGTTGGGCTTTCAACTGTGGTCCCAAGTTATAGTTTTATGCCTGCACTGAGGCAGTCACCGAGCTGGCAAAAATAGGTATACATGCAATCAGCCAGATAGCAGATCTTGTGAAGGAGCTTTCTCCTTTGCACCCCCTCCAAGCCTTTTGCCAGCACCATGGCTTGCTCCAAGGAGAGAGCTGAGAGCACATGCTGGCCTCTCAGGCTGAAGAAAGAATGTCCTACAGGTGCTAAAGCCCAGAAAACCCATCTGCACCAACAGCTTATTGCCAGGGTATGTACCCACTTCCAACTGCACTGAAAGTCCCTCTCTCTCCTTTATCCATTCCAGGATGTTTTTAAGAGCATCAACCCTGAGGCCACCTACACCCAGGCTTTCTCCCCCAGCTTTCTCCAAAACCACAGTAATGAAGCAAACAGGACAGTTCAGCAATCAGCACCTTGTTATAATCTTTTCTTTTTGATAGTTAGTGGGGAATAAATCACTGACTGGAGCTTACTACAGATATGCTACATAAGCACAGATAATATCTCTAAAGAAAGAGATGGAAAGTACAGAATAATCAGGGATTCTGCAGCTAGCAGATGAAGGCATTTTCTCTGCCATAGAAAATGCCATATTTTCCTGAGTATTTCCCATGCAATTTTACCTTCATTCAAATGTAAATATAGAGTCCAGAACACAGGAGTTCTCTAGAGGTTCTGTGAATTTTCAACACAACTAAACAGAGACTTAAACAAAATTGGAAGCAAAATATAGGGTTTCTGGTGCCCAGTGTATACAACCTTACTTGTAAGTCAGACAAGATGACGGAGAGAGTAATGTGACCAGGAGAAAGGCGATATAAAATTCCATCTTTTAACACAATCTAAGTGGAAAATCTGGTATAGAGATTAAAATAGAAAAAAAGAGCAGCCTCAAAGCCCTTATTGATAGAAATAGGTTTAACTTAGAAAAAGATTCTTATGCTCCAAATATTTTTGCTGATGAATGAATGCCTTCGAGCATTTGTTTTGACTTTCTCCATCACTACTTAGGAGAAGCCTCAATAGACACTGGATCAAACCACGGAGGATCTGCATCAGTGTTTAGGAAAATACTGAATATTCTTTATTATGTTTGAAGACAAGCATTAACAATTCCTTTACAGCTGTTACCAGCACCTATTGGAGCCTGACACGGACATGTTCACATTTAAATTCCAATTCAGTAGGGTTAGAAATCTATCAGAAGAGCTCTCAGTCCAAAATACGTGACCTATTGCTGCTCATTTCTGGAGCATGCATTGATTTTAAAAAACTAATAAATGTATTCTCGCTTCAATTTTTAACTGCTTCACTCTGCAATTTATTTCATCACTCCCCTAAAAGAGCTGATGAGAGTGACAGCTCATTATTATTTTTTATCATCCTTTTAGTGATAATAGCATTAGAATTCATCACCTTGAGAAGACACAGGGCTATTCAAGTTATAGGAACTTATGTTTAAGGTTATAATTTTTCTTTGAAGCCCCGTGTCCAGAGACTTCAAACAGAATTTTCCTCTGCAGCAAGGAAGGGTTCGGATAGAGGAAGAAAAAAGGCAGCTCTAGTGTTGCAAGTTAAGGTATCCGGTCTCATAGTATAAAAATTGCTTGGAATCTGTGCTTAAATTTATCTAAGTATTTACAGAAGCCAGACCCTCTACTCCCAGAAATTTAGTAACTGCAATTTGTAAATGACTACAAATGATTCTTTGATTACCAACCATATTTATTCATACTTACTGTCATTGTACTTTGTTGCACACTGCTAGAGACAGGCCAATTGAGATGTTACAAAAGAATTTGATAAGACTTTCTGCTCCCTGGGCTCTCTGCTCTTATTCCCATCAGCTGACTAATGAATAAGCAGGACAACCTCAAATCAGCCTCCAATTATCCTAGTTAATTAGTTCCGGTAAAATAAAACCCAAACCTGCTCACTACTGTAGAGAAAAAGAAAAAAAGGTAATTTTGTTTCCCTCTCCTTGTCCCCCCAGTTAAAACCAAGCTCATCTCTTGTGTTTGCACACCTTATAGCCCGCCAACATTCACACCCCTAGGGAAGTTTAACAGAATCAAGGAAACTGGGAGATCCATAGCCATGCAATAGGCAGCAAGTATCCAAAAGGATGATTCTCCTTTACATCTAAAGCATATACATGTGCCTGTAGCTCACCCATTAGCCATTTGATTCTAATTCCCTTGGATGTAGAGCCTATTGTTCTGATAACATCTATACCAAAACCAAACCTTTCTTTTTTTTCTACATTAAAAGCAGATTGAAAGTTCTTTAAAAAAATTGAATGTTTTAAGTCTAGCATTCATTTCTTAGTAGTCAAGGTAGGTAGACCTGTGACTACCCCAAGATTTAGTCATATCCCAAACTGCTCCCAAAGACCCTGAGTGGCACCTGACCACCAGCAGTCACAGCAAAGGCTGTGCATGCAGAGGAGGCAGCAAAGGCAGCTGGTACTAGTCCATGGAAGTCTCACGGGTGGGTAAGTGGATGCAGACAAGAGTGTCAGGCAGGAGGTTGCCTGGTTGGTTGCAGATAGTGACGATGCCTTCAGAAATGCTGGGGAAGTTCCCAGAGCATGAACTCGTTCCCAACTGTTCCCGTATCCTTTGTGCTCTATGCCGTGGCCCAGTGAGGTCATTCCCCCTTCCTCCTTCCTCTCTCCTTTTGTGGTGAAGTGACATCTTTGGCTCCAAACCGGATGAGGGCAGAGCAGGCGGGAATTTGCTTCCTTCCCAAGGCAGGTCACGGAGTACAAGACTGGGGCTGCCTTAAAACTTCTCAAGGCCTTTGGCACAGAGATGAGGAAGGACCCACAGCTCTCACAAAGGTTTAAACTATGTTTATGCTAAGCAGTTTAGGCAGTTCTCATGTCCAACACACAACCCTGCAAAAAAGGTGTGCTCATCAGGGAAACACTGCCCTCTGGTTGGTGGTGACTGTGGTTTGAAGGGGCAGGAGGCACAGCTCTCCATACATGCAAATGAAGCAGTGTCTTTCAAAGTTCGCCTGCTTTCAAATATTCATGTAGAAATCTTATTCCTAACACACCTTGAGCAATTATGGCAAAATAAATGGTAGCCAGTAGGGCTAGGAGGTATGAAGGTTAGGCTAGCAGAAATGGGTATGTGACTTTGGGCACGTCCAACCTGCACCTCACAGGCTGCACGTGGCCTGGCACACCGAGGAATGCCCCCTGCCCTGCACTATCACGGCAGCAGCTCTTCCCCCCCTTCTTCTTCTGGTGCATGTGACTGTGAACTGACATTTAGTCAGCAAAAATTCATCGTCAAACAAGCAAAAAGAAGTAGGGATTAGGGAGAGAAATTAAGACCTGTTGCATCCTGTAAACTTGGGCGCTAAGTCACCGAGGGCAAATGCTAAAACCATAAAATAAAAACACAACTGTTCAAGTCAAAACAAGACCTGACAACACATTTTGTGTATCTGAGAATTTCTCTAGAGATTTCACTACATGAGAGGCCAGAGGAAATAAGCAAAATATGTAATCAGTAATCAGCTAATATAGTTTCAGAAGATGTGATGCTGCTTACATCCAGAAACATTTCTAATCAATCTCTCCCATATTACACATTTATAAAGCCTCTAAAAGGCTTAGCAGTTCCATGACGGAAAAGAAAAAAACACTTTTATAACTATTAATCATGAGGTGTGTCAGTGGCACTTCAACCTCATAAACCAACCCTCAACTGCCAAATGAACAGGATCCCAGCTGATCTGATGTGCCATTTAACTTGTCTGGTGAAAAGTTGCCATCCATCTTGCTCTCGAGTACCTTGGAGGAGACTGCTGAAGTCTGAAGCTACATACAGAAAAAAGCTCTCTTCTAAGCAGGAAGGCATGGATGGGGATTTTCAGAGCTGAGAAGATTTGTGTGCAGGAAAGAGCAAACACTTCAAGCCTGGGCAGCACCAAACAGGGACAAAAACCCAGCCTGGAACAAAAGCTAGGCTAAATCAAGCCAAATTTCAAGCATACAAGATGCCAAGCTGGCATACCTGACGTAGTGCAACAAACTGATCCGACCTGAGACACCATAACTTTTTACAGGACTGATGTTTTTCTTAGTGGCATCCTTTTTTTTTTTTTTCCCCCCCTCATTTCTGTAAGGATTCACAGAATTTTCAACTCCATTTAAATGTAAAGTTCCCCTACTAGCATATTGTATTTTGCCACTTAACACTGTACAGCACAAAGCTGGTTTTCCAGCATGTTGTTACACGCAAACCCTACGGCACTGTAGGAGAAAAGCAGTAATCAATAAAGCATTACTATATGTGGTGCTCCAAACAAAATGCAGTATTCTTCTGAGGGCAGCTTTGAGAACAGACATCTTCTGTGAGCTTGCTGGTACTCAGACCTCATTAAGTAAAAGCACTACTGGATTAATTAGTTAATGTTTGCTAAGCCCTCTGAAGTGATATGGTACTCTATGTATCAGTGCCAGCTGTTATTTATTTCAGAGGTAGGGGGGTATATTCTGTATTTGTTCCATTACAATCCCTTTGGCTTGAACCATGAGATCTGAATAAAGGAGAGGTCCAAGGTCAAAACAGAATTTGATCCCTAAACTTTAAAAACATCGCTTTTTCCATCTGCCTCAGACTTCAAATTCTACCCCTTGTCAGACGAAATCAAATTTTCTGATACAAATAAGAGGCGTATTACACCCACAGAAAGCAGTTCTCCCCTGTTTACTATCTTCTCACAAACTATAAAACTATACATTATACTCAGAAAGAAGAAAGCTTAGCAGCTCCGAGAAGCATGGAACATGAAAATGCCAGAATTGCTACATAGTAGAGGTATGGACAACAGGGGAGCTATTACTCTATGAAGAAAGCATAACCAACTATATCAGCTCTAAACAGTTCTTCACAAAACTCAGAGTTAGTCACATGTGTGACAGTGTCAAAAATAAGAAGGATAAACACCCTAAAATGCAACCCATACAGTCTCATAAGTGTACTTGAGAGGATTTTATAGAGAAGAATATAGACAGAATAATACTGTCTAGAAAGCCATCAATAAATCCTCCTTGAAAGATAATGTTACATATCACCTCTAATCCTCCTTAGTATTTATGCCCTCCTTCAAGTTTGCTTTCACATGTTTCCTAGCCAAAAAATTGCATGAAGCTGTCCATACAGTAGGATGTCTGAAGCCCAAAATAAGCAAGACATCCGTAGAGGGATGATGAGCTTGGTTTTGTCCCCCAGAGAGGTGCTGTGACAGTGCAAACAGATTCCTCCTGCCTGTAAACACAGCATCCCCATCAGCAGACTCTGCTCATACAATTGTGACTCTATGCTGCAGAAACCAGCTGTGCAATTCACCTGAGGACACCTCCTCAGGCATCCACTTTGCTTATGCAGACAGACAGTGATCTGAAAGCTCAGCTCCCTGACAGTTCTGCACTGTATGCAACTGTGAATGAAGTCAGTACAGATCTCAGTTCTTCTGAGGTGGCAAAAACACCGTAATTATGAGCACTACCTTTATATATTGCAGGTTACTTCAACCATTAACCACTTACAACTTGCCTATATTTACAATACATACACATAAATTAAGAAAATTAATAAGTTGCAAATTTTAAGTTCTGTTATTCAGTAGCACCAAGAAAGGACAGCCTAATATTGGACAATGAGGAAGTTAAGATAAACCATTATGCTGACTCATGAATAAATGACTGGCCCCATACAGAGCTATATCTGAGTATGCCTGGATTCATAATCCTGAGGATGCTATGTGCACAGAAATACACCTCGCTGTTCATCCATCTGTGTAATCACTCTGCAAAAACCTCAAAGAAAGCAAAAACCACTATTTGCTTTTAAATGCAAAGAGTTAAACCAATCAGACAACTCAAAAAGGCCGAACTATGAAAAATGGATTTCATTACTGAACCAAAATGTAGCACCATTCAGGAAACTGGAAGCACAGGTTATTACCTCGAAACACTCAGAGTCTCCTTTACTATCCTAGCTCTTCCCATCCATTATTCATCACACATGCCAAACTAGCCAGGGGACATCATGGCTGGCACAGCTCTGGTTTGTGCTGGAGACAAGGGGCTGTGTCTTTCTCAAACCAGTACAGCTATGCCAGGTCTGCAAGGTCTCAGTCACACAGATCCAGTACTTGTCTACCATTGCAAATAGCAACTCAGCTAAGGCACCAGCCTTAGAAATGAGCTGAATGGGACACATGGAAGCAAGCTTGTCTCTTTGTCATGGGTATTTCAGAACCATCATTCCCCAGATAATTCTACTTTGCTTCACGAGTCGATCCCAAGAGCAGAGGGAAATTCTGCTTTTTCTCTTAACGCCGTTACACAACATTGTATTGAGATACATACATGCAGGCAGAAGGAAAACCAGTCTTAGCAAGCACTTCTTGGCAATCAGTTTTTTAACAGATGTTCAGCTGTCGCAAACTGTATTGTAGCAGTGGGCTGGGCCCGAGCACAATGCGCAGCCAAGGATGTAGCGACAATTGCACAGGATTAATTAAACTTCCTGAATGACCTCATTTAAAGGCCCTGCAGAGACCAGATAAGAATCACATAGCTTGGCCAAGAGCCTTAAAAGGGAAAGGAAAGGGAGGGAAGAAGACTTTCCGTAAATGCATAATTCTTTCTCCAGTCAAGGTTTTGGAGCAGCACCTGCATGGCCTGGCAGAGAGCAGGGCACGGCTGCTACTCATGCTCACTTTGAACAAAGGGAGCCAAACAGGTCAGGCAAGAGAGCAGATGGCCATGGGCAGCCCCATGACCTTATGGCTGTGCAGGCACTCCCACTTCCCAAGTGATCCTGTTTCCTTGCCCTTACAAAGCTCTGTCCACTCCCCAGAGAACCCCAAAGCACCCAGGGCCCAGAGAACCTGTGCTAAAAGTAATTTGGGTTTCTGGCTTGCTCCCACAGTCCCTCCAATCACCACATAAATGCATTAAAATCTGTCTCAGTCCAGCTGACAATCATCCCATACTCTGCTCCCTACTGAAAGGATAAGAGAGACTATCAGTAGTTCGGCTCCTTCCAACTATTCCGATCTTTCAACACTACCTTAACTGACTTTACAATCTGAAGACACCCAGATGAAGCCTTCTTGTAATGTAGCCTAGTGTCATGCTGGGAAAATATCTAAAATCATAAAATATCCAGGATTGGAAGGGACCCACAAGGATTACTGAGTCGAACCCCTGGCTCCAAACAGGACCACCCAAAATTTAGACCACATTTCTGAGGGCATTGTCCAAATGCTTCTTGAACTCTGGTTTTAGGCTGTGACCACTGCCCTGAGCAGCTTGTTTCAGCACCCAGTCACCCTCTGGTGAAAAACCTTTCCCTAAATCCCAGCCTGACCCATCCCAACACAGCTCCATGCCATTCTCTTGGGTCCTGTTGCTGTCACACAGAGAGCAGAGCTCAGTGCTGCTCCTCCACTCCCTGTGAGAGCTGCAGCCACCATGAGGCCTCCCCTCAGCTCCTCTGCTCTGGGCTGAGCACACCAAGGCACATCAGCTGCTCTTCATACACCTTGCCCTCCAGACTCTTCACCGCCTTCATAGCCCTCCTTTGGGCACTCCCTAATAGTTTTATGTCCTTCCTATATTGTGGCACCCAAACCACATGCAGTGCTTGACGTAAGGATGCACAGCACAGAGCAGAGCAGGACAACCCCCCATTGCTGGGTGGCAGCGCTGGGCCTGGAGCACCCCAGGGTACAGCTGGCCCTTTGAGCTGACAGGGCACACATTGCTGGCTCATGTTTAACTTGCTGTCAGACAGAACTCCAAGATCTCTTTCCCTGGTGTTACTCTCCAGCCTTTTGCCCTCCTGTCTGTACATATATCCAGAGTTGTCTCATTCCAGGTGCAGAATCTGGCAGGCTGTGACCCAGTGCTCACTCAGGCAACTGCAAAGTTTATGCAAAATAATAGCGGTATCTTGGTTCATAAAGAAAACACACACACTAGCATGCTAACCGATGCCAGGACACCAATTTGAGCACTCCCTTGACTGCTGAATTTCCAACAGGCTGCCTGACCTGATTTTACCTCTCAGGCAATGAAGCACTTGAGGCAACACCATGAGCTAGCAATTGTTCTTAAGAGAGCATGGTCAAGACTATCTTGTTCTAGAGAGAAAAAGAGCTTATCCATAGATACCAGCTGTACAGCACTGGAGAAAACTTGCTGCTATAGAACTTCATCTGCATACTTTCTCCATCAGCATCCTGCCTTCATGTGCAGCAAGTATCAAACAAAACCCTTCAGCTCTGTTCACAGAGTCCTGCCAGTGATCTCAAAAGCAGTTTTGCTCAAAGGATAGACAGAGAGAGATCAGAAAGCTACCCATGGAAGGGAAAATATTCTCTGCACAGATTTTATTTCTCAATACAGGAAATACCTTTGAATTTTCCTACTCTTGGTCTTGTTACAGGGAATCAGTGATTACAAAGAATAATCACAGAGGGATGTTTGGTCATCTTTGCGTTTTAAGTACTACATGTTAGAGATAAATTAGAGATTTATGTCTTGCTGTATTATAAATAATACGAAGGGTTGTAAAACGCTGCTGCAGAAAGTAAAAGCCCAGAACAGTTAAATAACTTTCTGAGGTCCCAGAGCAAGTTGTTGATAAGAATCAAGAACAAAATCCATGTGAAACAGCAAAACAGCATAGAATCCAACATGGCTGTCAAGATGCCTATCAGTTTCAAGTGGACCATGATTTAGTCCCCAGAGTCTTGACTTCTAACCTGCCATTCCTGTGGCACAGTAGATCACCAGCTGAGAAACTCCTCCATTTCAGGCTTATCACCACGATGAAGCATGTGAAATGCATCTTGATAAGCAAGTGATGATAAATGTATTTCTAAAATATGGTTTAAAAAAATAAGCCTAGTGACAGGGAAAATGTTTTCCTAGATTTATGTGCTCTATCAGATCCTGAAACCATGTCACTGCTATTCTTACGCAGTCCAGAAGATTATCACTAGCTTCAACAAAACTGAATGGGTTTGCTTCCCAAATGAGAAGTTAATCATAAAAAATTCAGGGTACTGCATCAAAACAGGGTTAAACAGCTTCATTTAACATTCAGCATAGGTTTAATTACTGTACAGCTTGATCTCCTGGAGTTTTTGTTTCCTTCTCAGACACTGCCAGAGATAATCAGGAATAGGAAGAAAGAAATAACAGTTGATGTCACCATACACTTTAGAAGATACATCTCTTCAATTAATTAATAAAGAAAATGGTCAAAACATTGCAATGCTCCCATGACATCAGACGAGGAGAGCCAGCTGTAGGCAGCAACACATATCTTATACAAAGAAGGCTAGAATGGCTTCCAAAATCCCAGCCCATGAGAACCTCTGCACTGAAAAATCCAAACGTTTTCTCACAGACTGACGTACCCTATGGTAACAGGCAGAGACAAAGCTGCCCTTATCAGCTGCAGGGCTTTCTATGTAAAGAGACCCAGCCAGAGGAAGAACCTGAGCTCCCTGTACCGGGCAGAGGTGGTTGAGGGACACCAAGAATAGCAGCAAACAATGGGGCTGCACCAGAGGGCCTGATATGCAGCAGTCATTGTTTGCTTTGCACAATGAGAAAATAGCAGTGTCACATCCTCCCTGCAGAGCAACGTAGCTACTTCTGTAGCTTTTGTTGTCTGCTGTTCAGAAGATCTTGTTCTTGGAAAAGCGTGCTGAATTATACACATTCTCAACTTTGCTTTCCTCTTACGGGGCTCAGTTCAGCTTTAATTCCTCTAAAGGCACACTCAAAGACCTCATGACCTTGCTTATATTCCTCCTGAATGCTTCTGCACAACACCCGGGCTTTGCTGATAAAAGTGCATCCAAACTGGAAAAGTAACAGTAGGAAACAAAAAATATTATTAGTTCAATCACAAGCAGGTTGTTAAACCAAGTACATTAATCTGCTTACAGTGGAGGAACAGAGCACTCCCTTTCCCACAGGCAGATGTGCTGATGAGGAGCACAGCTCCTCCAGCAGTGCCAATGCAGCGACAAAGTAATCCCTCCTAAGCATGATGCTGACAGGTGAATCCATGTCCTGTGATAGAACACTGCTTACAGAAGCCTTTCCCAGGGCAGAGTGGAAGCAGTCCTCAGGTCTGGAGATCTCTAAACACCAAGTCAGGCCTGCAATTAAGAAAAAAGAAAGCAAGATCTTAATCTTATAACAAAAAGCATCCACACTACAAACTGCTGTTTGATCCAAAGTGCTTACAGCATACAAACAGGATCCTTTAGGACTTACTCCACCTAGATTAAGTTCTCACAACTTCAGATGTTTACCAAGTGATCAAAGCAATTATTTTCCTTCAGCGTGGTTTTAAGAAGTACATCTATAATGAAAGAAGCAGCAATAAAACACACAGAAAACTCGTGGGGAATTTAGAAAAAAAAACAGCCTCACCATCTGTGCTCAAATTGTTTGGATAAGATTAGCCTTAGAAATGATAAAAATTGCCCAGAACTAAAAGAGATGGATTGGTGGGGGAAGAGTATGGTTTATTTCTTTCCACTAAAGTTTGTTGCTGTTGTATTGGCTTTCTTGGTTTTGTTGTTGTTGTTTTAATTCTGTGAGCTTTGGCTCTTTAAAAAAAGATGAATTTGTTTAAGAAAAAAATAGCTTCACTAAGACTTTCATCCCAAATTTGGCAAAGCAAATCAGATATTCCAGACAAGCTCCTGCGCAGAATACTTATCAGCCCCCAGCCTTAGTCTTTCCCATCAGTCCTCTTGCACCCTGATGTCTATGTCCCAACACAAGCACTCACTTTCATTTAGATCAAGCCCTCTCCATGCTGTAAAGTGCCAGTATTGCCCCAAACCAACACTCATCTGCTGAATGGCAGCTTCTCTGGGGACACCAGTAGGTTTAGTCCATCCTTAGGCAGGAGGACCCACTCCTGGCAGGAAGAAATCATTAAATCCACATCATCAGTGTAAGATAAATGAAACATTCTGATATTTTCTTGTTGCTTAAGGAGCTAGCATTCTGTTATGCCAAAGTCTTGCTTTTGTAACTCAGAAAGCAAGTATTTAGTATTACTATTTAACGCAACATTATATTATCTTTATGGTAGAAAGCAAACTTATATGAAAAAGTAAAAGATACTGACAGAGCAGGTGCTCTCTGCAGGCAGAAGAATGCACTACTCAGAGCAGTTATATCCTTACCTCCAACCAATCAGTTGTTTCAACTGCTCTGACACCTCAGAGGAGATAATCCCACTAACAAGCGCCTGATTATGCTCAGTGCTCCTCTGGGCGAGGGGGAGCAGCACAGCAATCTGATTTCAAGCTGCAACCCTCCCAGTCTCATCTCCAGCTGCTACCCCCAGCAAATACCATCTTGGCTTTTATCCAGTAATGTGAAGAGATGACCAGTGATGACTTTCTCCTCCTCATAGCCCAGCTAGGACTAGAGCACATGAAACCTGCTGTTTTTCAGCCCCCCTGCAGCCTATTTGTAACCTTTGTGCAACAGCCCACATTTATTAGCTTCTCCATGTCCTACAGCACACCTGGCTCTCCTGCCACACTCCTTAAAGATGCTGGCAGGATACAAACCCTCTTCTGAGGAATAGGAAAGCCCTCTCACAGCTGCCAACAAAAGCTGTGAAATGAGTATCTTACCTTTTAAATTGACATTGCAAGAAAAAACACAAAACATTTTCAGTGTATTTAAGTTAAAGACAGGAGGGGAATACATCCATATTTTAGACCCATTTCTCAGAAAGAGGATAAAGCATGTGTATTCCTTAAATCTAGCAACATGTTCTGCCCTTCAGGACTTTGGTTACCACCTCAGGAAACAGGGTGCAGTACAATGAAATCATGAAACACTGATAGAGCACAGGAAATGAGGGGCAAAAGAGATAGGGACCAACTAGATCTTAATTCTATACATATTGCTTCTGCCAAGTAGCACAAATTTTAAGGGAAAACAAACCAGTTTGTCAGAGGAAAACACCTGCAGCTCTATGAGAATTCAACAGTTTTGAATTTGAACTTTTGTTTCACTGGTTTAAATTAAGCAGTTGGTAATGTGCTGCCAAGTTTTCCTTATTGTGCCTCCAAACAACTATTACCCGTGAGCCTCTGAGGAAACCATGGCACAAAGTGGTCACAAGGGAAGCTCTACAGGAGAACTCTGAAGTTTATTGTCACAAATGAGGCATAAAGTGCCTTTGCTCTTTTCTCAGGAGTGTGGAAAAGCAGAGTATCTGAATCAGATTAGCCTGCTGGGTACCTAAGAAAAACAAGAGCAAGTATTCAGAGCATACTGACCACCTACTGCTTATGCATGGGGCTGATAGGGAACATATGTGAAGACACTGTGGTGCTAGGAGGATCTGAAGACCCCCTCCCTACCACAAGCAAGCTTTCTTTTGACTGCACAGTTTGAGCCTAGATCACTCCCAATTCTCCTGTGATCTCCACCGCAGTGACTGTGCAACTGGTAGGAGTTTTCCCTTGTGCAAGCAGAAAGTTTTACATAGCTTTTTTCCCCTGGAAACATTCATCTCAGCAGTCCTCCTCCACCCACCTGCATCTTCTCTAAATCCTGCTGCTCCCTCTGCATTCATTAATTCCCCAGATAGTTTTGAGCTGACTGAACTGATAGCTGGGAATAGGAAGTTTTCCCCAGTGGGGACAAGGGCAAGAAAAAAAAAAAAGGAAAAAAAGCTTATTTTCAGACGTGCTCTTAATATCTGGGTGACAGGATCCACTGAGACAGCATCAAACTGTTTCTTGTGCAGTAGCTTGTACCAAAGCCTCAGCTCTATCCTCCTTGGACCAGGGAGCTTTGTGGAACAGAAGACTTTTCCCATGAGACCCCACTTCCTGGGAAGGTTTATTTCCTTACAGCCTGAGATCTGAGAACACGTCTGGAAGCCCAGGAAGGCGCCTTCCTCCACCTCATCCCTCAGGACGATGCAGATCATCAACCTGCCAGCCCACTGTGTTAACCCAGCTGCACTTCCCAGGATGCTGAAGAGGCTGTGGGAGCACTCTGTGAATCAGAAGGGCATGTGCTGTGCTGCTCTACTGATGGATTTAAAAACCCCCAGTGCATCACTTTAAGCAGGCACTGCAATGGGCTTGTGGCACGCACAGTACATTGCCACAGTACAAATTCCACAGGGCACACATCAGCAAAATCAGGCCCACTGACTGAAATCTACATCCATTGGTGTCTGTGCAGAGGTCATTCAATCTTCATCCTGCTTTTAATCCATTTTAATGCTGTCTTTTCATTAACGTGACACAGCTGCAAATTCAAAACCTTAAGCTTCTGTGCTGAGGATTTAAGAAGGGCAAAAAAACAAATGCTGGGAGACAAATATAACTGGAGTGGCAACTAACAGAGAGGAATTTTGAGACCACAGGTAAGGGTATTTTTCAGACTCATTTTTTGAAAGCCGTTAAGGAACAAAGATCAAGTTGGCCCCACACACAACTACAGAAACAAAAGCCATCAAATCCAAGTCAGAGGAATGGAAAGTTGTGTCTCTGCATGCTAGTTTTGCCTGATCTCTGCCCCAGGACAAAGGAACCACTGCTGCCTCTGCATTTGCCCTTGGGCAGGAGACAGGCAAGTGCAAACAGTCAGGCCCAAGCAGTGCCCAGAGGCAGGGCCAGGCACTGTCTTCCTCCATTTGATGTTGCTTCATGAGCCTGCCTTTGGGTTTGCACGCCAAGCACACCTGCAGGCCTGGCAGGTTGGGCTGAACTGTTCCGGAGGGACAAACTGCATTACATCTCCAGGCCCCAGGCCAGGGATGATTAGCCAGGGGAAACAGAAGATTTTTCCAGAGGAAAGCCCTTGGAAACAGCTTTTGAGGAAGGAAGACAGACTCAGATTTGTATCTATTGTCTTAAGAACAAAGGGAAACTCCAGGCAGTTTAAGAGTGACACTGGCTGAGCCAACATGCATCACCTCACACTTTATACCCTCCAAGGGCCCCTGCCCTATGCAGTTCTCAGCCCACCACCAAAGGACTTTGGTTCTCCTTCATCACTTTCTGCTGACATCTGCCAGATGTCTGATTCAGGAGGCACCATTTCTGAAGCGTCAGGACCACGATTCCTTCAAGAACTCTCTCACAACAATACTGGGACATCTGTCCAGCTTGTACAACCCAGGGGCTGAGCACTTCCCTGACCAGTGTGCACAGAACAAGGTCGTATTTGACATCCATCTACAGGACAAACACTGCCTCCTTTAGATGGAGAGCAAGACTCCCGCACACAAAGTGCTACTGTCTGTAATGGAGATGATGAATTGTCAACCTGCAAATGGTCCAGAGTAGATCCCCTGCTCTTCCTCTATGCTACAGATGTCAAGGGGCTTAATCACTGGTAAGCTTGCCTTTTTCTCTCCTCAGCTAAACTCTGGATATTGCCTGCTATTAGAAAAATGGCTTCTTCTACAGCTCTTACCATATGGCTACGTTAGTATTATTGCTCAGATTAAGGACTTCCAGCCATCTGCTGGGCTATCTGCACCTGTTCCCTGCCTGTCCCTACCACAGCCCAGTCACTGCAGACTGGAACAGGGCACACCCCTGGTTGCAAAGGGATTTTTCCACCTCACACCTCAGGGCTGTGAGCAAGGTGAGCAAGCAGTGCAGCCATTTATTTGTTCAGGATTGGTCAAGATCTCAAGGAGGCTTAGAAACCTCCTCTCACTGCACGTGGGCCAAAGTCAACGCTGGAGAATGCTAAAAAATCTGGCCTTTTTAGCATAAATCCCATTGTTCTTCAGGTCAATCTTGCATAAAAAACTGTTCCTCTCTCACTCCATTAGTGCCCCTGTTCCCAAATCTTAATCTGATTACAAAATCAGATTTGGAATTTCTTTTGGAATGAACAAAATCAGCAACACACTTTATAAGCTACTGGAAAGGTGAACCTTTGGCAAGGGGACAAATCAAGACATACAAAGATTTTATGGCTATTTTTATAAAGTTCCAGAATAGAACAGATCCGGTTGGAAATAAAGTCCAACCAACTGGCCGCTTGAGGCTAACCAAAAGTAAAACACATCATTAGAAGCATTCTCTAAAAAGCTTTTAAATATTGACAGTTTCAGGGCATCAATCACCTTGTTAGGCAGCCTAGATTGCAATGATTTGCAGTGAAGGGTATTCCAGTTTGCACGTGCAGCTTAGCCTGTTGACAGGAGCCATTATTAAATAGTATACAATGCAGCCTGAATACAGTCCAGTCAGCATTAAGGAACAAAAATGCTAATGAGGCAAAACAGAGGTAGTTCAGCCTAGCAACATGGAGATCCATGACTAATGAAGCATCAACATTGCATCTCGGGTGATCAATCTTGTAACTTTTCAAACTCTTTATTCTACATTTAAATATTTTAATATTAATTTATTCTAATGCCGTCTCAAATGAATTGTGAATTATATCAAAATTGTGGGTTTAAAATAAATTCAGCAACAACAAAAAAGAAATAAAACAGACTGTTGTTGATCAGCCTGACGTGATCATTAAAATACAGAGTGCCAACCTCTGAATAGGAAATTCATAAAATAGTTAACAGTGCTTACCATGGCCTATTTCAATTACTTTCCAAACTTACCGTTCTGCTGCTGCAATTAGGTACAGGGTCAATATATACTGTTAGATACTTCAATAAGTCGGCATGGTGTATGCAATGTATGCAATGTGTGGTTAACTTGTTTATGACCATCAGAGGGTTACACCCTTGCAGGCTCACAACTCTTTATGCCAATTTAAGTTTTTTCTCCACATAAAGAAAGTCAGACTCTCCTGCACCTGGGCACAAGGCTTTGTCCACACCATCACTTCTCTGCTGGCTTTTCAGCCTGATTCAACTGAAAGCCAACTAAAGCGGTCAGCTCAGAAACCAGCTCCCCCTTCCAGCATGGCCTTTTGCTCACATCAGGCTGGAGCATGGGGAGTGAATGAGGATGAAATCACCACCCGTGCTAGCAGTGCCACATTACTTTCATTTAAAATAACCATGCATGCAGAGCAGTTTGCTCAATATGCTTTTCAGGGTATTGTACCAAATTAACAACATGACATGTAAAATGCAAATACTGAAATAGTTTTGGCCAGTGATATTTAAAACAGTGGGACAACACAGCTAGACACAGCTGGATGTTTCATTGAGCAGCTCTGCAGGGGCATGGCCAGACTTGCTCCCTGGCTCCATTTGGGAACCAGCTGTGCATCCATGTTCCCCAGCAGAACCAAAAGAGTTGCCTATGACAAAAGAACCCAGGCTAGGCAGATACCAGTCAGAAGCAGGGCAGGAAGCATCCGTAAGATGCTCCTAATTCCATAAAACATGACAGCAACTGAATATCACTTCATTCTGGCTTTTTGCTTTTAGAGCATCTCATCCCATTCCAGACACTGAAGAGGGCAGTGGCTCTATCCACTGTAGGCTTCAATTTCACTGTTGCCACTCTCATCTCTCCTTCCTCTGAAGGACATTGATGATTCCTGTTCAGACAATAGTTCCTTTGTATATATTACTAATGTTCCTGTCAGTCATCTCAATTTATTTCCTGGAATAGAGGGATCTAATTAAAAAAAATAAAGAAGATTAAAAAAAATCTAAGCTATGCCTCCAGTCTTCACTGTAGTATATAGCCTTGATCCTATTTCAGCATCTTTTGAGTTACCTGGATTCTAAGAAACCTCCTTCATTTATCAGGACATGTTCTGTTTGTTTGTTTTAACCCCTCTCCACCACAGCTGAGATGAATGTGCAGCCCTACATCAGTCTGCCTTCATATGTGTTAAACCACACATTCTGAATGAGGCTATAGGAACTGCTGGATTGCGTTGTGGCTTTTGCTGCTGCCTAATGTAAGACTGACAGGTTTCTGCACAGCAGCAGCTTAGCAACTAAATAATAAAGACAGATATCAAATGCAAGTCATTCAGCCAAAGCATTTCTCTTCCAAAGGTGAGGAGAGGAAATCAAGGAAATTGAAACAAATACAAAAAAATAAAATAAAAATAAATTAAAAAAAATGCTATTTGTCTCTCTCTATACACAGCTGAAGTGTCAGTATACCTAAGAAATCAGTATTAAGCAGTCCAACATTACTATCCAACAGCATAGAATATCATAAATATCCAGCACCTAAATGCCTTTACTACTGCAGGAATCAAAGCACTCTGAAATGGATCAAATGGATAACAGTGCTGAGGTACAGGCCATGCAGATGCTTAGCAAGGCAAAGAATAAAGGAACTTTGCAGGAGTGTTGTTAATCAGTGCTACTAGTAGTTGAACTCCTCATTTCTACAGACTAGTGAGTATTGAGTTACTCTTCTTCTTGGACCCTGCATAAAGATGGGCAACAACAAAAAGCAAATGATGAGTAATCCAATCTGAAAAGGTCAAGATGCACCAGTTTGGACACCTGAAATATGTAAATACACTGTATGTATTCTGTCCACCTCTAAAATACATTTGAAAATATCATACACGGCAACTATCTGTTATGCTTCAGTGACCAACAGTAACATTGCTGATGTTAATCCTTATCTACTTGGTATTGTTTATCTCAACATCAAAATAAGCTTTAGCACAATCATCCCTCATTGGAACTTCTGGCTTTTAAGACTTACCTGAAAGACAACACAAACTGTAGATAAAGCAGAAACATCTGCTTTCCCAACAGAAACAATTTCCTATTTATTTATTTATTGGAGTTGGGGAGCTCCCAACTTATATAAGGAATAAAAACTGAACACTTTCAGCTCTGCATGCAACCCTAGGATCACTTATGAATGTCAATGACAATGTCATTGACAAACACCTTTATTTAATAAGGACTATAATAATGACTTCACCCTCATCACCAACCACAGAGGAAAAATTTTTGGTGGCTACAGCCTTTCACTTACAGTTTCTTCACATATTTGAGAACCCAGCAGGGGACTGCAGATGGGTAACTGCACTGACAGAGAGCAGAGAACCTGGGACAGAAGTAATAGACGTTTTAAAGACTTGGCCAACACTACTGAAGTCTAGAACATCTGCCCACATTTGTGTTCCACTGAAGGCACACACTACATTTTCTAGCACATTAGACTTTAAATTTCCCTGTGTACGCAATGATTTATGCGGCATTTTCTATTAAACAATTTTACTAATAAGCCATCTTAAATTTAAAGATATTTTTATATGTGAGGCGTACATTAGAAGTGAGTCATGCATCTGAAATGCCTGGAGCAAAGCGTACCTCCCTTACTGGGAGCACACAGCCAAGAGTTTACCAGCTCTGCATAAGAACAGAGACATAGAAACAAAATGCCTCTGGTTCCTCTGCCATTTCGGCCAGTCTACAGCCAGCCTTGCAGCTGGAGCTCAGAACTGTAAATATGAGATATGTGAGGCTCATCAATGCAAGTAACGAGAAGCACTAGCTGGCAGCCACAGCAGCAGGTCATTCTGTGATGTATTATCTACTGCTGAATGGTGCCACAGATAGAAGCTGATGAAAAACAAATGAGAATTCTATGATGGTGAAGAGACAAGCAATTATTTTTTTGATTTTGGTCCCAGTAAATGTGGATCGTCCAAGTACTCCCAGAAGCCCATTGGAAAGGAAAACCAGATTTGTTGCTCCATGCGCTTTAGAATCTGAATAGCTTGTATATTAATGTATGGAATATTATAATTTGCTGCAATTATAGAATTACAGCCATATTACGTATTATACTGCATCAAATTGGAATCAATGTTGCATAATTATCATATGAATAGTATACAAATTAGTTTGTGTATTATATGTAACACTATGTTATAATGTATTCTGGCATTTCCCATGCTCCAAATGCAAGTTGCCAGTTAAAGCATTTGCTTAAATCCCAATCTACAGCTCACTTCAGATTGCCAACCTACCTTAATTTCATTTCTTCACATCTTACACAGTCTTCATCACTGCCTTGGGCTCCACCACAATATTTTTGCCTCGGCACATGTAATTATTCAGATCTTGGCCTGACAGATTTTAAACCATTCCACATTAATGCAGAATTGTTGTAGAACAATCACAGAACTACAGAAAAATACAGGAGAGGGGGGAAAAAAGCCAAATATTCAGTAGCGGAGAAGCTAACTAGAAAATAAAACTTGCTTGAAACTGTGTGGAATGTAGAAACATTCCTTAGTCTGAGTGGTTTATTGCAAATCAGCATGTCTAGCTACTAATTGTTGAGTGTATCTGGAACCAATGGATCAGCTACAGTCTGTAACAGTCTCCTTATCACTCTATTAGCTGTGATGGGTTGTCGACGCATCCACAGCCTCTGTTCCAGCCTTACTGTCTGCACTGTGCACCCCTGGCCCAGTAAGCAAATCCCAGAGATACACATAAATTGTTCCAACTTTCCTGCAACATCAAGTAGCACTTGTAGCTTGGATGGCTGAAAGCCCTCTGAATTAGAAGTTGCCACAGGACTGCTCTTGCTGTCAGGCACAGCCAGTGTGTGCCTGAGCCAGACGAGATGTGTGGTACCACCCTCAGCCACTCAAGGAACAAGCCAGATGCATTTCAGTATATTTGAAGTTTTCCATTTTAACACAGAAATATCATTTCATACAGATTTCTAATGGTCTTCTATCTGAAAGCCTTTTCTTCATAGAATCATAGAATGGCCTGGGTTGTAAAGGACCACAATGATCGTACAGTTTCAACCCCCTGATATGTGCAGGGTCACCATCACCAGACCAGGCTGCCCAGAGCCACATCCAGCCTGGCCTTGAATGCCTCCAGGGATGGGGCATCCACAACCTCCTTGGGCAACCTGTTCCAGTGCGTCACCACCCTCTGTGTGAAAAACTTCCCCCAAGTATCTCACCTAAACCTCCCATGTCAATTTAAAACCATTTCTCCTTGTCGTATCACTATCCACCCTCGTAAACCACTGTTCCCTCTCCTGTTTATACCCTCCCTTCAAGTACTGGAAGGCCGCAATGAGGTCTCCATGGAGCCTTCTCTTCTCCAAGCTAAACAAGCCTAGTTCTCTCAACCTTTCTTCACAGGAGAGGTGTGACCTCTCCTGTCCTGCGGACCTGCTCCAAGAGCTCCATGTCTTTCTTCACCTTAGCACTTCCAGTAACTTCTCCTGAAGGCGAAGCAAGGAGCCCAGCACCCCGGAGCGCTCCACATGGTAAGGCACAGGTTCTAATCAGAAATGATTCAGCGTTTGACAAAAGGGTGTGACTAAAAACGTAGCTTCGCATTTCTCTCTGCTCTATTTAATTTCCTTTCAATGTTTCTCTACTGGTCTCTACCTATACAGTCTATTTTGCTTTTTTTGCAAGACCATTTTCGAATTTTCCCCATTGCTAATACCCCATTCATTGGAACAGATAAGGACAAAAAAAGAAGGGAAAAGGGAAAGAAGAGCCCTCTCGCTAAGGGAGCAAGGTCCCGCAGCACCGCGGGCAGCTGGCACCACCTAGTGCCCGCCGCAGACCGAGCATCCTCCGCTCGGAGCGGAGCGGAGCCGGGCAGAGCTCCGGGTAAGGTGCAGCTGGAAGCCAGTGAGGGGAGCTGCTCGGCTCAGAGGCCGCCCGCTGAACCTGCACATCTGAAGCTACGAAGCGCAAAACCCGCTCTCCTCTCTCCCCCGAAGCGCACCGTGCTGACTGCCGCACTACGGGGAAGCTCTGCAGCTCCGCTTGGGGATTTTGTTTTCCCAGCCGTAATTACACGCGGCTGTATTTTTAGCCTCTCCTTTAAGTACATATTAGCACTGCGGATCCCCTGAGAATTGTATGGATTTTAAAATAGAGTTTAAGGGGGTTTCTTTAATCCTTTTTTTTTTTTCTTCCTCCAATTAGCTGTTATCCACACAGATCTCCATAATATCCAATGAAAGAAAACACACTTCTTTATGGAATTCACCTCAAGCAAACTGCAGCATCTTTTTTGCTACGACTCCTGTGGAATTAGGGCTATTTTGTCCTTATTCCCAGCTGCCTGATCAATGATCTTCTGTGTGCAGGTTTTACTCAGTACAGCCTCTTTGCATTCCCAGCTCAACACAATTGACGCTTGAGATGTGACCAGCAAACCATGGCTCACAGAAGCACAACAGAAAGTGGCAAAGATGCTGATATGTTCAAGCAGGAACAGCCATTAAGGGCCCTTTGGTTTTGCATTAGAGAGGATGAGCAAACTAAAACTAAGAAAACCTGTAATATTTCCTGCATAGTAAAACAAACCACAGCTCTGCTTTCAGACCAGCTCCAGCAGAATCACAGAATTATCAAGGTTGGAAAAGACCCAGAAGATCATCTAGTCCAACCATTACCAATACTTCCCAGCTAAATCATATTCCTCAACACAACATCCAAACGTTTCTTGAACACTCCCATGGTCGGTGACTCCACCACCTCCCTGGGCAGTGCATTCCAATGCCTGACTACCCTTTCCGAGAAGTAATACTTCCTAATGTCCAGCCTGAATCTCCCCTGGCGCAGCTTAAATCCATTCCCTCTAGTTCTATCACCGGCAGCCAGGCTTCCTGGGGACTTAGCAGCCAGGAGGCAACCCACAACTACGTGTGGACTTCTGGTCACCTTGGCAGTGAGAGCCATCAGAGCACAGGTGTGAAAGGGCTCAGATCCTCACTCAGGACAGTGCAGCAGTGGTGCTGATGTACCACTGGGGGCAACCTCTGCCATCTGCAGAGCAGTACCTGGCACCCAGCACAGAGAGCTCAGCTTGGGAAGAACTGCTACAAGGAGATGTGTAATGTTGGGGAAAACAAATATCACAGCCATCCCTCAAGAACAGTAATAAGAACAACCTGGGGAAATGAAGACCAGCAAACTGCTTCTCAGACTCAGGGAAGTAACGGAGCAAATCCTCCTGGAAGTCATTTCAGCCACATTAATGTCAACAAGGGGACAACAATATCTTTATAGGTTGGTTAAAGGCTGGTCATGGCTGACTAAACTGATAGCCTCCTCTGATGAGATTGCATGGATCTGGTGGGTAAGGGAGAGGCAAGTTCCTGAGATTTATGTCTCAAGAACTTTCTTCAAGTGACCATGTTTCATTTACATGACAATGACACGTTTTAAGTTTCCATGTGCTATCCCAAACAGTTGTACTAAATATGTTCCCATAAGCTTGTCCAGGTCGACTACTGAGCAAGGGAGGCTCACTGAATCATGGGTGCGAGCCCAACTGGAATCCCAAGACCAGAGCTCTCCTTTGTCATGCATTCATTAAATAAAATACAACTTCACTATGTTAATGGAATAACTACACTGAGAAAAGAAATTACACTGTGCCTAAGCACTGTTTTTCTTATTCTCATACTGACCTTCCTCAACTCCTTCAGTGTGACAAAATCTTTTCTTTCACAAACCACAATGCTTTTCAAAATATAAAGACTACAGCTTCTTCTGTAATGGCTTCAACATCCTCTAAAACAGAGAAAAGATTAGTTCCTGTGATTAATATTTCAAAACATGACTTTTCTTTTGCATTCAGGTCATAAACGTAAGAGACGAAATACATCAAAATGGCAAATAATTTACATGACAAAAGAAATTGCAATGGATTGGGAAGAGTTGTGATTAATTTTGTAAATAAGGAATTTATCAAAGAAAACTGTTTCCTGCATACTGTGCTTTCTAGAACAAAAGTAATCAGACTGTATCCAAACCTGAAGACATGCTTATCATTCCCTGCAAAGTGTCAGCACGATTCAGGTGAGACTGAGTGATAAGCAGTGTTAGCATCCAAATGTTCTGTCTCAATGTTTGTGACCTTACATCTTCCTGAGTTGTACACGTACTTAGTATTATGGAACTACTGCATATTGTGGCTGCCATTGGTTCCTGCTGCATTATAGGGACGGGTTCTGGGCTGGCTTCATCTTCAGCAAAAAAACAGAGGTCTCTGTGGTCTGACTGACTGGCCACACTCCTCCTTGTAGCAGGAAGGAGCACACATGGCATAGTCCACCTGTGCCCCTCACCTATGCCAAAACATGCATTGCATGCAAGACCATTTCTTGCCATTGTCTGTGGGTGATCACCTGCTTTGATGTCATGAATGTATTAGAGCAGTTTGACTTAAAAACTTTGACTTAAAAACCCTTTGTGTTTTTTTCTTTTGATGACTCGTGGAAAGAAGGAAATTGTGATGATGGAAATGCCATTGGAGTCATTCTTGTTGCATGGTACTATTCCTTCCTCTACAACTGTATGCAAATTATTCCATGCGTTTCACTAGGAGCTGATGCTTCCTAGGGAAATCCCCAAATGAAAAAGATTACAGTACTAATTCCATGAAAAGATTCATAAAACAGCCATTCATGCCATTCTCTAAAATCATTCTTGCAAATGCATGATAGCGTGGTTACAGTAGGAAAGGGGAAATGTCTCAATATATACATACTTATACAAACGTGAAATTATTACATCATCTATTTTACAGTAGTAATATAATAATACAGCATATATTATGTTATATATTTTGTAAATATAATTAAACAAAAATGTGTACCATTTAGTGTGCACATGTGTACTGTCTTGTGTATATGTATCTATGGTACAGTTCATCACTGTTCCTTTGAAGCCACAGTTCTTGGAGCAATATTAGATTAAAGCATTGCATTCACATTCTGGAGAAACTGGTAGGGAAAAAAAAAAGGCAGTCAAATAAATGGGTGAAAACAAATGCAGATGCTATGCCAAAAAAAGACACAGCAAAGGTTTTCCAAATGGAAAGTTATGCTTCACAAATCTACTGGAGTTCCCTGAAGAAGTCTATGAGCATGTAGACTAATGGAGCAAATCCAGGTGATACAGCTCACGTAGATTTCCAGAGGATATTTGACATGGTCTTTTAAAGGAATAAAGCTTTGATGAGATAAAAGGAATTTTCATTTAAATTTAGAGTATCTGCATTCTCAGTGCTTTTATAACCCTCCATCCTTAAAAAGACATGAAATAACTGCAAAGATTAATGAGGGCAATCGAAATATGGAACAGCTTTTAAATAAGAAATGTTCCAAAAGGCTAGGACACTTCATCCCAGGAAAGGAATGGTTGAAAAGGGATATTTCAAAGGTCTATAAATCCATATAATAGTGCAGAAAGGTGAAACACTGAGTACAAATTCAGAAGGAAGGAGGTTTTAAAAGGAAAATAGCAAGAAGAAAGTTCAAAATAAACAATAAATACCGAGGCAGTGATTCTTCTTTCCACAGGATGCTGTGGCAGATAAAAGCTGAGATGGACTCAAAAATTAATTGAATGGCTTTTTTCATTAATTTGATCATCAAGGGCTATCTGTTACAGTCATAAAAATAGAGGTTCCTTAAGACCCTGAGCCAAAGGATCATTGGAATCGGAGACTGTATCAGAGAATCGTGGTTGTAGATTTGATCTGTTCTTACATGCCATTTGAACATCTTTCCTTCTGATTCATGCCAGAAGGATTTAGTGCAAACCCACTTAGACACATGGGACTCATTGGATGCTAAAGGTTTTCTGCAGAACCTCACACACATCAGCATCACTTCACAGAGCACACCAAGGGAAGGCTGCAGTGACCATAAATGTGGTCCCTACCTCTTTGCAGGGCTGTATTCCCCTTTGATCTGCACCAGGTAACCTCTGCAACTCTGCTGGTGCCGTGCTCCTATAACAGCAAAGTTTTTATTTCAAGGGATCACGTCCTTGTCCAAAATAGAAGAAAAGACTTTAAAACAATGTTTTGTAGTGAAGGTTTCCAAAGAGCATAAGCAATAGGACAACAAAAGTACTGGGTAAAAAAACAGTTTTGTCTAGAAGCATCTTAGAAGCAGCCTGCATGCGCTATCAGCTGAGTTTAAGTACTGAGCAGACACCAGGTTTATGACAAGATACTATGCATTAAAAAAACCAAACAAATAAACTTTTAGAAGAGGGCATCTTAAAAACAGAACACCACGCAGAGCATTTCTTTAGGCAGACATGGTTTTAATTCACTATTGCTTTCTTGAACTAATTCCTGGATTAATTACCTCATAGCTTGCTTTCATTTTCTTACATGAGCAAGCTTTTTCCTGACCCAAGTAAAACAGAGTATCCATCTTTCAGAATTTCTGTCCTACCTTTTGCAATACCATTCATTTGTATGTTGTAAAATCACAAGCATTCAGCAAATTACACTGTGGTCAAAGGAAGTTTGCAGCTTTCATACTGCAAGAGGATAAAGGTTTTGTTGAGCTACAAGATTGACTAATGTGGGACATTTCCTTCTTCCCCTTACTTTGATGTCATATACTGCTGTTTAAAGGAAGGGCTGCAGAAATAATAACTATTTCACTGTTGATTGTACCTCAGTTTGCCATGACACGCAGATTTAATGACAGCCAGTTTAACAAGCTTGTAAATGTGCTGTAGGTACCCCTACTCTCGTGCCATGGGGCAGATTACTCCAGTATCATCCATGCAAAGGGTATGAAATCTGCCTTTACTTCATTAATGACATATAGTGATTCTATTTTCTTAAGAAAATGCTGACAGTTCAGTGCTTATGATGGGTTGGCATTGGTAACAAAAATGGGTAAAAAAATAACAATTGAGAGAGTCTGAAAAATAATCTATTTTTTCCTTGAGAGATGTTTCAGGCTTACAATGACAAAATTGGTAAAATAGTATCTTAACAATTTTCTATCCAATATTTTAGTTTTATTTTGGAAGGAAGGGAGTGCTCAGAGTAGCATTTTAGAATCAGTTTGCTCTGGAAAAAAATCCACTATGATAAGAACTAAAATAGGGAACTAAATTCTGATGCCGAAAAGTGAAAGTTGAGCAACTAAGACTTTAAGCTATTTTGTTCCTCTTTTTATAATTTTCACTTTACCAGCTTCACAAGACAGTCAGACTTCGGGCTGGAATAAAACAGAAAGACCTTGGCTAGTGAGTCTGCATCTCTGTCCATTCAGCTGAGGCACGAGAGTTTGCTAAGCCAGCTTTCAGAGGTATCCCACACCAAGCAGGGAAAACGCTAGCTAACCTACTCTATATAGTTAAGGTAAGAAATTAGATAAAAATGGAAGTATTTTTAGATCTGCCATTTTTTATATATTCATTAAAAAAAGAGATGGAAACTGATATGGAAAGAAAGGATGAGGGAGGGAAGAACAGAGAGGTGGAAAAAAGGAAAGGAGGAAAGAAGGAAAGGAGGAAGCTTCCAGCTGTTTATAAAGCACTTCCTTTTCTTGAAAAGGGACTTTGATTCTTCAAGTGAAATTACATGCATATATGCCCTTTAGAAAGTGCTTTACAGAGATGCTGTAAAAGTCTATCCACTCTAAGTCCATGGCTATTCTCCCTGATTAATATTACCTACCACTTAAAGATATGTGGGTAAGGAGGAAATTGCGTACTTAAAGGCAAATTAGTAAGCCCAGGTCACGCTAATTGCTCCAGGGTACAGATACTGTAAGATAGTAAGACTTCAGGAACGTGACCTGTTTTCTCCAAGGGATTCTCACGTCTTAGGGTGTTTAGGCTGTGTTGCTCAGGGCAGGAGACAGCTACTCAGCGCTTTCAGTCTTTGCTGGATTGAATGCTAGAATGGCTTTTTGGTATCTGGAAAATGAACATCACTTTTGTTTTGGCCTTCAGGCACTTCAAATGGCAATCAAGGAATTGTCAGTTGTTTGCCCTCTGTAGCATGCCAAGCAACAGAAGGATCAAGCCTGAATCCTTCCCTACTGGTGGTGACTTCCATTGCCAAGGAAAAAAAGTGTTTGAGTAATTTCAGGAATTAATGTCTCTACAAGTTCTTCAAGCTATATTATTTTATTTATTTTTCACTTTTAACTAAACCTCTCAAATTAAAGCTTGATTGGAAGGAGGTCCTTCTGAATACCCTCCTTTTATGTCCTATATCTGCTACACCCTTAACATGCAATAAATAATTAGTACAAAGAAACAATCATAGAATGGCTCGAGTTGGATGGGACCTTAAAGAGACCTTAAAGATCATCTAGTTCCAATCCCCTGCCATGGAAAGGGTTGCTACCCACTAGGTCAGACTGCCCAGGGCCACACCCAATCTGGCCTTGAACACTTCCAGGGATGGGGCATTCACAGCTTATCTGGGCAGCCCGTGCCAGGGCCTCACTATCTACTGAGTAAACAATTTCTTCCTAACATCTAAACTAAACCTCCTTTTAGTTTTAAGCCATTCACCCTTGTCCCTTTACTACCAGAACATGTAAGAAGCCAGTCTCCCCCCTGTTCCCTTAAAGTACTGAAAGACCACAAAGGTCTCTGCAGAGCCTTCTGTCTTCAGACTGAACAAGTCCAACTGCCTCAGTCTTTCTTCATAGAAGAGGTGCTCCAGCCCTTTAACCATCTTCATGGCCCTCCTCTAGATCCTCTGTAACAGCTCCACATCCGTCTTCTGCTGGGGGCCCCAGGCGTAGATGCAATACTGCAGGTGGGGCTTTATGAGGGCAGAACAGAGGGGGACAATCACCTCCCTAGCCCTGCTGGCCATCCCTCTTTTGATACATGCCAGGATATTCTTGTTGTTCTGAATTGCCGGTACACTCTGCTGGCGCTGGTCAAGTTTCTCATCCACCAGAACCCCTAAGTCCTTCTCTGCAGGGCCACTCTCGTTGAGTTCTTCTGCCAATCTGAACACAGATTGCCCTGCTCCTAGCTCAAAACCTTGCACTTGGCCTTGTTAAACCCCATTAGCATCTTGTGGGCTCACTTTTCAAGCCTGTCCAGGTCCCTCTGGATGGCATCCCTTCCTTTTATTACATCAGTCACACCACTCAGCTTAGCGTCATCAACAAACTTGCTGAATCCCACTATGTCATTAATAAAGATGTTGAAGAGCACTGGTCCCAAGACAGACCCCTGGGGGTCACCACTCATGACTAGCCTCCAGCTGGACATCGAGTCATATTTTGTGTAAATATTATAAAATACTTCAGGGAAGGTGAAGTTTTAAACCCAAAACAAGTTAAAAAAGAGAAAGTTTCCAACATTGTATCATTGTTTTGAGAAGGACTAAGACCACAAGAGCAAATCAGCCACTAGGGAATTCTCTTACAGTAAAGGTGGTTACAGTACAAGCTGCACTTTTAATCAACATCCTTTCAGACCTCATTCCTAATCTTCTTCATCCGTTTTACGTTTCATTTCCATCACTGAATAAAGCCCTGAGGAGAAATAACCCTAATTATTAGTATGCGGCCTCAACAGCCTCCTATTTGACTACGTCAAGCCATAGTCATTCCTCTGACACACCTCCCAGCAGCCCACTGTACAGCGTGGCAGTGGCTCTCCTTCCCTCGTGTAGCATTCCTTTTCCACTTGGCTGAGGCCTGCATGTGGGATTGCTCAGGGTTTCCTGCCAACTTTGAAATGAGAGATGTGTCCAGCTACTATTGGTTGATCTCAGTTTGCGAGGGCTAAAATAACATTATTTGAAGCTTCAGATAAATACCAGAAAGGAAAAAAAAAAAAAACTTTGCTGTTAATTTACCGGAACACATTATCACCAAGACTTAAAGGGAAAGAACTTGAAGAACAAATTGCATGGATTGTGCAAGCTATTTATTTTCCAAGCTGATGAACAAGCTGAATAACACATACCCTAGAGTAAGAACATAGGTAAGAAGTGCTCAATTCACCATCGTCATGTCTATCTTAAACTGGCCTCTTCATAAATTCCCAGACTATCCAGCTACTACACTGGCTCAAATAATGGTGGAATTTTCTTTCTTCTCACCTCCAACCCATTTTAAACCTCTAAACAACAAAATAAAAGGCTTCAGTTATCCTCAAGGCACTGTGCACAGCCAGCTGGCTTGCAGCAATATTTGCTTAAATTAAAGTTAGGAAGCAGCAGTCAGATTCTTCTTAAATCATATTCTTTTTCAGCCAAGACACAGATAGTAAGATTTTAGAAATTAAACCCAAGATCATTCTGTTGAAACCAGCTTTTAAGAGACTATTACACAAGCCTTAAGAAGGACACAAACTCTTTCCAAAAATGTATGCTGGAGGATGCTATATATAATGTCCCACATCTTATGGTACATCAGCCAGGGCTTCTTATTCAAGATATATCATAGTATTTTTGTGTGTGTTACAGCAAAAGGAGTAATAACACTTTTATTAAACATGGAACCTGCTGCCAAACCACAAAACATGAATATATATACAGAACTTTGCGTGAAGAGTGATCGAGACGTATGAATCCTAGAGATACCAGAAAATTCACAGGATTTTTAAAACACATTTGCAGGAGAGTCATTCTTAAATAATAATAATAATGGCTAAATACGTTTTGTAACAATATTACACGAGGTAAAACAGTAAAAATAGCTCACAAATATCTTAAGGTAAGAAAAATCATTGGACTGTTTTGGCCAACAAAGAGTTCTACTATCCAAACGATGCTCAGGACATTTCCTCATTCTTAGGATTCCCTTGGCATTTATCACTGCAGCAATTAGAGAGGGTCTTGTGTAAGTTAGACAGGAATTTACCCTGACATAAAACCTAGTGATTATCTGTTAGAAAGGTACTAGAAGTTCATGTATCTATTTTTAAAATTCTACTCCATTGATCCAAAAAAACCCACGCAGTTTCTAAGAAATGAAAAATATTCTGAGAGCCTGCTTTTTTGGGGAAAATAAAAATCCAACAAGCAGTTTTCCACTCCCAAAAAAAAAAAAAAAAAAAAAAAAAAAAAAGAAAGCTAGCAATTTTTCAATCCAAGCAACTCCTTTGGGGATAGTTGTTTTTGCAGCGTATCAGAGATTATTTCATACTCCTTGTACTCCAGATGGTCCTAAGAAGATATGCAGTGCCTGTAGGTACAGATCTGGTACAGCTAACAAACCAATCACCACACAGACATTTCGTTGTTACCCCAAACTAAAGCTCTAATCCCATACCTGTTTTTTGCAGCCCTCCCACGCCTATACCCAGTTTCCACTATTCATCACAGATTCCCATGCCCTTCTGTTGGGACAGAGCTCGGTACTTCAGAATTGAGATGCTAGGGCTGTTCTCCAGTGAGATCACTGCCTTATCAAGAGATGCACATTCTGCACAAGAGCCACACATTCTGGAGGATGTACGGGTGTTCGGTGGAGAAATTGAAACTATAACTGTATCAAGCTACACACAAGATTAAACCAGTCATGGTAATGCTGCATTTAGGATGAACACTCAGTTAAATCCTCAGCTTCCTGGAAAAGTTTTGGTCTCTATGCCAAACCACCTGCTACCAAGAATATGCTGCCAGAAGATGCTCGGGGTAGCTACTTAACATGTAATTACCGCACTCACTTTGTTTGTTTCAAAAATCACCAGTATGGGGTCCTACTGGAATTCTTTAGTTGCTGCCTTCAGTTTACATTAAACTCACATCCTCAATCCCTTGAAGGCAAGGAACTTTTAATACATTTAAGCTTTTAACGCATGGAATGTAGAAGTCAAACAGTCAATTTGGTGCTGACCTGGGATAGTCATGAATTAAGGGTGCACACTTGCAGCCTTCCCAGCCTCCGTGTTCCCCACAAAACTGCTGAACCACTCTTTCAGAACAGGTGTGCATCCTTTTAGAAGACTAATCCTGCATTCTTTGCTGCAAATGTGCTTTATGCTACTGTTACTATTGTTCCACAGTCAGCCCAAGAGTGATCCTTTTCCTATTATATCTTACAGTAACAGAATAACGTGGCAAAAATATCACTCACCAGCAATCAGTAGTTTTGCTTTTTTTTCTTCTGAAGATGCTTTTCTGGTGTCTGTTTTCTAAAAGCCACGGAGGTTTTGGGTTTTTTTGCCAAGGAAAAGAATGAGTCATACTCTTATGTATGAGCCATACATAAGAGATAGTACATGCAGATCCTTTAGGAGCATGTTAAGCCATTCCCTGCAAATGGCTCACATCTGACTTTACAGCCTGACACAGCCCAGGACAACCAGAACACCCGTTAGCACATGAATCATGGAGGAACATCAGGTAGGCGAGCGCACTGTTATGTCACAGTTACGTCAGCCTACACAGCAATAGAAACGAAAAAGAAATCAATCAGAATACCACTGTATCGTTCAGTCTGGTTAGAAGCCAAAATTCTGTGATGAGGCAGCAAAAAAGCACAAGAATACTCACACACACGTTGCCCCTGCTGCCCGTACTGTCCAGCAAGTCAGAGAAAAGTAATAGCATCCACTGCTCCTGTAAGCATTTGGCTGTCAAAGAGAGTTCTTGCTCCAGATTGATTCTGGTACAAAGGAAGGAAAAAGATTGGAATGAGGACAATGCACATTAGAAGGCAGTAAGGTATCTATTAAATGTTATTAGAGAGCATTGTCTTGTTCATATAGCTAAGACTTGCTTTACTCTTTATGTGGGAGAAGGACACTGTGAATGCTTGCAGACCTGCCAGTCTTCATGCTGACTTGGTGTGAAGTTTGTTCCACCATGTCTGATGGAGCAACATGCTTCCTATCAGCATATAGGCATACCACCTGCTTTCTCTGTGCTGAAACCAGCCAGGTGCCATAATGTCTGCTGCACCAAGCAGAAATAGATGAGTAGAATTTAATCTAGAGAAACTCCAGAACACACTGAGGAGTGAAAAGACTAACTTGCTAGAGGAAGTCCAGAGATCCAGTGAAATCTGCTTCTGCTAGTTCACCATTTCCAGAAGAGTTTTGGAAGATGCCAGTTCCAGAAGAGGAGAACGAATAAGTCATCCTTAAGACAGTGAGTCCTGAACAATTCAAGTTGCTATTGCAAACATAATTTCTGTGGTGTGATATTTACTGGAAGAGGCACTGTGAGGTTTTCAAAACTGGAGCCCAGATTCCCAGAGTTATGTGCTCTGACATAATCTAACAAAAAAAAACCAAAAAAAACCTAGATCCCAGGGGACAGTCAACATTCCTTGTGCACTGAACTCTGCACAATCATTTCAGAATCAGAAGTAGAAGATAAAAAATGTGACCAATACCTGAGATATGTGTACAGGATAGTCTAAGCACACCAAGACACAATTGCCATTATTACCCAAAAACCTAACGCAGAGGTCTAACAGGGAGCAATTACAAGCACATTCAGCTTCTGGAATACTGAAGAAAAAGATCATCCTATTTCAGAGAGGTTCATCACGGACAGAATTTGTTTTTAATTTCAACTGATTTTAAGCCAAACATTATAAAAGACTGAGCGGCCAGGTCCTTTCCTCCAGCACACTGCTGGGAAGCTGCAGTGCTTAGACGACGTAATCTCACTGACTGAAAGGAAATTCAGCAACAGCTTCCGTGGCCAAAGAGGTGGCAGCAAGCCAGGTCAGTCTAACCCAGAAATTTTTGCTGCTGGTACATGCAGAGCTGTCACAGCCCTATCTCAATGTGGCCAAGCTGACATGAGAACTGGAGAAGGTTTTCACCATCCCAGAGTGCCAAATCATGCTAGAGCATGATCCCATCCTTCTCACTCCAGAATTTGCTTTTCCAAATTTATTTTTCAGTTAATTCCTGCTGTTAGCCATGAAAGTGAAGCCAGATTTTTCTCAGTGAGAGTTTTCCAGTCAGACAGAAACGTTAAGAAGTCAGCAGTATGACTTGAGGTAACCAATGTTAACACAAGGGACTCCTGGCTGCAAGGAGAAACATCAAGAAACAGGATAGTTTTCTTCACTGAAAGGACCAAAAACCAGTCTGAAAAGATGTGGTCACATGGTGTGGTACAGAGGCAGGAAGAAATGACACAGAGAGAAAGAGAACATCCATGCTCATAGGAAATAGCATGCCTGATTCCCACCAAACCCCAAAATGTTTAAGGGTCCTGTCGAGTTTTATCTCACATCTTTGACCCTGTTAAGTTGCTGCAAAATAATACTTATCTATTTCTTTTAAAGGAAAAACTATTGCTGCACTGACAGGCTTCTGAAAACTCACAGAATCACAGAATTATCAAGGTTGGAAAAGACCTAGAAGATCAACCTAGTCCAACCATTACCAATACTTCCTGGCTAAATCATATTCCTCAACACCACATCCAAGCATTTCTTGAACACTCCCATGGTCAGTGACTCCACCACCTCCCTGGGCAGTGCATTCCAACGCCTGACTACTCTTTCCAAAAAGTAATACTTCCTAATGTCCAGCCTAATGTCCTCAGCTGTGAGGAGGTGTAAATGGTGCCCGCATGCTGCAGTACGGCTTAAATATCTTCCTGTTGTAAGTCTTAGAACATCCCTCAGAAGCAGCCATCTCTACTTCTGCTCTCGCCCATGAGACCTGGAAATAATAAATATCAGAACTCTATTTGGTAGTGATAGAGTCCATGCAGCAAACCCTAGAGCTGGGAAAACACAGCATAACATTTAATTCTATGACAAACAGCTTAGTACAGTACTAATGAATTTGTGTTTAAACTCCAAACACCTGTGAGTCAATTCTAATAGACTGAATAGCAATAAGGTCATTTTTGTAACAGGTCCAGCTGTAATGAATCTGGCTTTGGGTGATGCTCAGGGGACAGTCAGGTTGGATAACAAGAAAAGGTTCTTCACCAGAACCACAAGGTTCTTCCTCATGCTGATGGAACTTGCTTCCCAGGATAGTTCCAAGCTGCTGGCATTCAAGATTTTTGGGTGGTGCTGTGTGGAGCCGCGAGTTAGACTCAATGATCCTTGTGAGTCCCCTCCAACTTGGGATATTCTATGATGCTAAGAAAAAAATATTTGCTATCTAATTGCAGTATGTTCTGCTTCTCTTCTGATTAGAAGAGGTGAAGAACCTTTTCCTGACCCATCCCAACCAGCAGACGTGCTGGTTAGCGCCTGTTTAGTGAATCCCCATGAAGTTGCCACAACTGGGGATTGCTGCTGCTTCATGCCCCAGGATGCAGCACAGCGCAGCAGTTTCTTTCACAGAAAAGGGAAGAAGGAGACAACCCTGCACAATCTTGGAAAGCTTCATCAACAGCCCCAATCCCAGCTCTCGCTCTCGAGAAATCACCACCATTTCCCCTTTCATTTCTCCTTCACTTCAGTGCTCCGCTGACTGGCCAGGCCATAGTTCTGAGAGTCACAGAACACCTTCAGGCCAACCTTCAGACAGGTGAGTCATCCTGAGCCTGTGAAATATCAGATAATAGGGCTTAGCAAATTGGGAAGAGAGATAAGGGGGATAACATTCCCTTTTTTCTCCTCATGGAAATACAGTAAATGTGTTTCAGCCAGCTGCAAGGCTGTGTGGGTCTTCACTTCCCCCTCAGCAGGTACAGCTGCTCTCTGCTGCAGGGACGGCACTTGTTCTTCCTTTTCTCCTCCAAAATGAAACAAACCACGGGCATCTGATGAATAACCAGAACAAAAACTGCTCCATTCACTTTCAGGGAGACTGTGAGAGGGTTTAAGAAACATAACAGGATGTGAAAGCAGCAGCACTGCGTGCTGGGCTCCTGTTGCAGTGTGGTTGCAATGCCACGATTCCTGGGAATTTCTGCTCCTCGGCACGCCTCTCCCAGTGACATTGGTCATTCTCTCATAGCTTTGAAATCGTTGCCTTTGACGTCCGGTGTTTGGCAAGGGAGGGCTGGTTGGAAAATAACATTCTAAGAATCAAGTCCATTTCTTCTTCTATCCACGTTTAGGGCATTTGGAAATTACACAACAACAGTGTCCAAATTTCACTCACATATTCCCCCCCCCACCTTCCCAAGCAGCAAGCTTTCCTCCTGGCGTCAAATACAGTAGGTCTGGCCTGCATCCAGATATCCCTTCATCCTAATGCTCTGTTTGCACAAATGTTGTGACAGCTGCAGCTATGTCAGGGCTGGCTGAGCAGGGGATGAAGGAGGGGTGGCATAAGGCAGTCGTGACATCAACCTCATACAGAGGAAATTAGGGATTGTGTTTCAAGTACAGCTAAACTGTAAGAGCTCTCCAGCAGGCATACGAACTCCTGATTTTCAGTAGCAGTTTGATTTTGAACTCATACTACTTATTTTTTTTAAACTTCTGATCAAACCGTTTCCACATCTACAACTTTTCCTCCCTCTTCCAACATAAGAAGTGACAGCTTTCACAAACACAGGGTTCTGGACTGAAACACTTGGCTAAGCTATGGCACCTCCTGGGACTTACAGATGCGTGCTGTGGCATTATTACACCATTTCATTGTGTGGGACCTTACAGGCTCAGCCATATAGGATTTCCATAAAAATTTAAATGGAAAACAACTCCTCTCCTTAAAATACATAATAAATGAACTAAAAAAAAAAAAGAGAGTCACTTCCAGCTGTCAGCACCTGGATTGTTAAATGTGGTGTTTGAGCCTCAGGGTTTGTTTCTGACCCCCAAACTATCTCATACTTCTTTCTGGTGCTGAAAACATGTGCTATGCAGAAAGGTGCAGCCCTCAGGAGGCCACAACATGCAGACAAAGTACAGCCAGCACAGAGATGCTACACTCCCAAAGTACTTCGTAACACCAGAGCAAGAAAACCCAGCTCAGGACCTAAATTCCTGGCCTTGGGCTCTGTGGAAAGCTTATCCACTGATGTCAAGAGGTATTTAGCACGTGACCTTTTGTGTGGAAACAAACTGCGAGCTGCTGCAACATACAGTAAGAGCAGCAAAAGCCGCAGGAGCATTAAGAGCACCTTGCTACCACAGCACTTTGTGCTGAAGAAAATCCCTTCGAGGCACTAACAGCTGTTCTCCAGCTAACAGAGTAGAGAGCAAGTGAGATAGCCGGATGTTCCCCAGGGCAGCTATGTAGGTCCCCATATCCAAGAGAATATGCTGGCTACAAGCAGATATTAAAGAGAAGGCGATATAAAATGGAGCAGAATCCACATTTTCCATGACTCGGGCACTCTCTCCAGGGTAGGAGAAAACAGAAATCAGGAGGAGGTTTACTTTTCTTCTCTGGGATTTAAGAAAGAAGTAAGTGGAGGGTGAGAATTAATCACGAGGTGACAACTCTTTGTAACACCGTGACTCAGCAGAAAAAGTTACTCGCTTGGAAGCCCCTGGAGAATGTGGCTTGGACACAGGCATGAGTCAGGGAAACCTGGAACAGCGCTGTTGCCCTCACCCGACCCTTTGCTTTTCCTTTAACTCTGAGTGCCCTGAGAACAGGGCAGCTGCTTACAGAGGTGCAGTGATAACTAATGTTGTTGTGTACAGGTAGTTCAGATGTATGAGTTTAGTTGCATGATAGAAATGGAAGACATTATTCTTTTTTCTGTATAGTCCTGTTTGGCACCAATCTCTACAGAATCTCCCATAGTGAGTTCCTAGCAAAACAGGATGATTAACTACAGAGGAGCCCTCAGCATATGCATTAGCATGATCCATGATAACATGGACCTGGATCCCTTGTTCTTCCACAGGAAAAAGAAACATGAAGAAGAGAACTTCATCTCATAGAGCAGCCTGGATTGGAAGGGACTTCAAATATCACCTAGTTCCAGCCCGCCTGCCATGAGCAGGATTGCCAGCCTCTAAATCAGACTGTCCAGAGCCTGATCCAACCTGGCCTTGAGCGCCTTCAGAGATGGGGCATCCACAGCTTCTCCAGGCAGCCTGTGCCAGCCACTCACCACCCTCTGAGTAAATCATTTCTTCCTAAGATCTAACTTATATCTTCCTTCTTTTAGTTTAAAGACATTCTCCTTTGTCCTATCACTAGCAGACAGTGTAAAAAGTCAATCCTCCTGATTGTAAGTTCCCTCCAAGTACTGAAAGGCTGCAATGACGTTTCCTCAGAGCCCTCTTTTCTCCAGGCTGAACATGCCCATTTCCTTCAACCTTTCTTTATAGGACAGGGACATACAACACAGCTCTTCAACTCATGGTGTTCTCAGGAGAAGATACTCCTGAAAGGGGGTTATAGTTCCCAGTAAATCACATGTTAGCTTTTTGAGAGCCATCATGAGTGCACTGAAGGATGTTTCCACGATGATCACACAGCTTCACCTTTCATTGCATGGAGTCAAAAGCACATAGGAGTACATCTCATTCCCAAGAAAGACATTGCTAAGATGGGATCCAGTCTAATTGCTCTCTTGTTTACTGCAAACTCGCATATGGTCCTTCTTAAAACAGCTTTGTTAATAGTACTTAATCAGCTTACTTAGGGTTACTCACACAAGTTTAACTCAGAACATCAGTTATAGCCACTTTGTAAAACATTGCTACATCTCTGCATAAGTTTCTGCGGAATCCCTGCTTCATTCCATAAAGGCACAGTCTCTACACACAGGAGACTCATTTGCTCTCCAGGCCCTCGCTCTGACCTAGTCTATGGTACTGTCTGAGCAGATAAAGGAGATTCTTGAACTGCTAAGCTGTCCTGCTCCCATTTAAGGAAATGTTAATATTCACTGTATAGAACTTTCACTGCTCATGTTAAAGCACTTCTGACCTGGAGACCCCAGCCAGAGACAAATCCCATGGTAAATAGTTTATAACTCACACGGAACTTGACTTTAGCCCACAGATGTTATAATCCAAGATACAGTAAAAAAGCAGAAAGCAAATACAGAGTCAAGGGGAAGGTGACATATTGCAGCAGTGAAGACAAGCATGATTCTGCGATCCACAGAGACCTGGGTAACTACAAGCTGTTTCTGGATGGTTTGTGTGATAGGCAGCAGGCAAAGTGGAGCTTGGTAAAGACAGTGCTTTCATGAGTTTTGAAATGGTGCAATATGCAAAACAACAAAGCTAAGGACTTACTACTAACCCACGAAACTCAGGAGGGAATCTGCAAGTTATATACATCATCTTCCCTTATTGCTTTTCTAACTCTTTTAAGTCCCATTGCTCAGCACTCTGACATCTTCTGAAAGATCAACATGAGAAATACTAGTGGTTTTTTTAGCCTGAGTTTCTGCTGACAAACCCTGGCGACGTGTTAGAACACACTGTTGGTTATGGGCCACTGCCAGAGAATCAGCCAAGAAATAGGCTGTGGGAAGAAAACGTCAGGAGCAGGGACTTCTCACCACTGGAATTACAGGAGTGAGTGAAATTCATGTTTGCAGTGATTCCAGTCCAGACTGCTGGAGGTCATCCAAGGACCACTATGGAGTTTGCTGCTATCTCTCCAGGGGGCCGCTGGCTCAAAGTTGCCTGGGTTCTCTCCTCTCTGAGAAGCAGTCATAACTCGAGCACTACCCAGAACAGACTGCAGTTTACCAAGCATTTTGGAAGGTCTACACCAAAACAAAAGGATAGTGGGGCTGGAGAGATTACAATTCTTAACCCCATCCCTGTTCATCTTGTTCCCCTCTTTTGTACCCCCTTCCCATCAGTGGTACAAACATGAACCAGCGCTGAAAGCATTGTCACTTTAAATCCAGATCTCCCCAAGTTTGTCAGGGCTCCTTTCCGCCAGGTTAAATGCACATCAAAGGTCAGTCTGGACTTACACAGCTATGCATATGCTTGCTTGCTCAGTCACATCACCATTTCTTGGCTTTGGTCCTATAGTAAAACACTGCTCCCCAAAACCCAAGAAAAAAAATATATAAGAAAACATCAAGGAGACACTGAAAAAGTAAGCACTTTTACAGAGAGCTTTGTTAGCTAGGTAAACTCGTTTGCTCTCCAGAGCATCTATCCAGAGCTCTGAATAGCTCCTCTGTCACCAAAGGTAGCATATCACCATGAGTTCACTGGTGCAAGTGGCCGTTCATTCCCCTTCTCCCTAGACATAACAAAGAACTGTTAGAAGGAACATGTATAAACTGCCACCAGAAGGAAACAAAGAATATCACATCAGTGGGTTAATAGTTCCTAATACAATAACCAACCCCTCTCTCCCTTCTAGTTCACTAATACCTGAACACAGCGATAACTTCACCAGGTGGGGAATCCCAGATTCTCACACAACAGAAAACCGAATGCAGCCAAGAAACAATACTTTCCTTGAGGTACTTTCAGTTCTCAAAAATTACATAACTCTGATTAATCCTTGCTAAGTATTAGTATTGTGAGTGACAGAAAGAGAACAAATGCTTTTATGAAGCAAAAGTAACGCTATACTAGACTAATGCTGGCAAAAATGTTTCTTCCACTGAAGGGTGGCCTGAAGTCCTTGTGCTTGCTTGAGTCACTATCAGCCTTCCCTATGCCAGTAATTTCCCTTGCAAATCTTATACCAGAATAATTTATTAACCTCTATTTTCCAGCTTAGGTAGTTCATCTCTGGGAAGAATGACTACACACGTGCTGCGGACAAACATTTCTTTACAGTCTCACTCCCTGTAAAGCCTTGTGACCTTCCAGTATTTTATTTAGAGTTCCAGTATTACTGATGCTGTTATTAGGGCCATAACATCCTCAGAGAGCTTAGGCTGATCTTTTGATGATGATAAAAACAATAATAACAAATAAACACTTTTGATGACAGGTAGGTGTTTGAAAAACATCTCAATGCTAATCAGAGTTTCTTCATTAAATCAAACATAGTAATAAGTAAATACTAAATATGTTTTTAACTTCTTCCTCTCTGGGATGCCTATTTAACAAATGGTCTGCATAGCTGACAGTACCAGTACTGAAACGTCTCAAGAAGAGTCACACTGCAAAACCATCCACTGCAAAGAATGAAATGAGATTAGCTGACTGAGTTCACTTCTTTCATGGGCCAGCAGACATCAGAGAAAGGTGATGAGGTTTGTCTGAGGGGGCCTAAACAGTACTGGGTCAATCAGAGGTGAGGGCTGCTCTTCCCACTTGTGGGCATCACCCAAGCTGTTCCAGCAGCTTGGACTTTCATGGCCTTCATATCATAAGGGATTTGGAGGGTATATTTATTTCTATTTTTGAGTAGCAGTGAAGAAAACATTCCTCTGGCTGGGTTGCACTCAAATTCTGTATCGAGTCCAAAAGAGAACACAACACAACTTTTTGTCATAGAAATATCCTTTCAGTTCAGAACACAAAGCAGGTCACTTCTGCAGAGTGAGAGGGGGAGGAAAGTGCTTTAGCACAAAGTTCAGGAAATAGTTTACGTAAACTCATCTGAAATCAAGGCCAAAATGGAAGGATGAGAACTTCTAAAAATGGGGAAACTTTCTCTTCTTCACATACTAAGTTTTTTTTCCTAGAACTATGCAAGCAGCCAGGCCAAAACAAGCATAGGGGTTGATTGAATTGTTTGGAACATTTTTATTTCTTACTTTTTCTTTCATATTTAAAGTATGCATCAAACCACACATAAATAAAATGTGAGTAATAATAGATACAACTTTCTCTGAAAGATATGTAAAAAATTGTTCATTTTTGTGTTTGTTTTTTGTTTTTCTGAAAGTAGGGCCTGAAATTGTGTTTTCTTTTCTCAGAAGGCTTAGAAAGTAATTCATATTTCAAAAGGAGTTACCAGTTGCAGCTTATCCTGATTGCTTTCCAAGATGATATGACAAAAGATATTTCCTTTATATGGGAGATGCAACTTACCAGAGCTAACCATTTAACTGCCAAACAAAAGCCATAGGTTAATAACACTATTGCAAAGTCTGCTAAAAGGACAGGCTGAAAAGTGAAATATTAAGTCATTCATTTAGCTTGCAGCTGTTCTACATCCGTATCAAGTGGAATTCTATGTGAAAGTGTGACAATTTATTTTGCTGATCGCTCTATTTAGATCACTTTGACGTAAACCATTTCTTTTACAACAATGCAGACCAGCTGGAGGGGAAATATCTCTCAATTTTTATTTATTTATTTTTTTATCTGTTGTTTCTTCACAATCTGTAGTGGAGGCATAAAGTCAAACTATATACTTTGTTTTTTGGGATTCATAATCACTACTATGATGTTAGAGGCACATAAGTGTAAAATCTGTCACTAAATTATAGGGCCATAATTCTAGCTCAGTCTGAAGAGAATGACTGCTACACAACAGAAAGAACAGAAAGGACAGCAGAGCAGAAAAGCCCCAGAGTACAGAAATTAGGAGCCCCTCAAACACAACAGCAGTGTGGACATAGATAAAGGAAAGATACTACTTAACTTTGGAAGCACTCAGAAACACAAGAATCTGCAGACAGTTACCCCCACCTCCCCTGTAGACCCTTACAAGTGGCCTAGGAAGGGGTGGATCCTAACTCCAACCCTTCTGGTCACTCAGGTGAATTGCTTTCACCTGAGCTCCCCTGGGTTGGCCCTGCCTTCCTACCAGGTGCTTCGTCATCATTCAAGCCATGACTTAGCATATCTACTACAATGCCCTTGTAAAATAATAAATGAAATTACTACTGGACTAAACAGGATCAAGAAAAAGTGAAGTGATTCAATTCTAATGGATCATAGATATACAGTTTAACTTCTTTGTGCTTGTAATTGTTGTCTTAAATGGAGACTAAGTGAAGCATGGGCTTCTCTGACCTTTAGTTTATGTAGTCTATGCTTCCCAAAGCTTATGCTTACAACATAGGTCATTGTGCTGAAGATCCTAGTGCTTGTGTTATAACATCTGTCATCCAGAAACCATCACAGCAAAATCAGACTCAGAGGCTGCAGCACTTAATGGAACTTCCACACCTGTCAGTGAACCCCAAACTGGCCACCAGATTCCCTCTTACCAGCAAGGTTTTAGTGAAGACCTCACTTGCTATGTGTTCCCTCAGACCAGACCCTCATTGAAAGGACCCCATGCAACCATGCGCCCCCCAGCATTTTAAGATCTCCTTCATCCTGTGCCTATGATTACTGCCAGATCTTCTGAGAACCAGTCAAAGTGGGAAGAAAGAACCATCCTACCACAGACTGCTGATGTTTCCCATCAACACTGAGGGTAATTTTGATTTCTCCAGTGAAAACATGGGACACACAACACAAGATGGATCTGGCACATTACAACATGACTTGGCCTCTGCTGGGTCTTACAAGATAGGTCCCAGCATGGGGTTGCAGACATGCAAGGCTCTGCCTTCCACTGGTGTGCCTAGGCTGTGAGACTTTCCTGCTAAGGAGCATAGAAAGGCTAGCTATGTCTCACTGCTGAAGACTGTCTCAATTACTTCATGTCCAGTCTTTCTCATTTCATAGAGAGTCTGGCCATTACTTGTTTTCTGTACGTGCCAAGAACCAAACATCCAATGCTATATCCCTGCTATCAAATTACACATGGCTAAAATCATTTGCAGGCAGTGAAGCCCAAATTCATATTATCAAGCCATCTCACATTCCAAAACAGGACTGGTGCTCACAGAATACCTATTAGGAGGAAATATCAATTACCCATAGACTGTGCCTGAAAACTGTTTTGGAGAGAGATATTTGCTCTAGCTTGAAGTGAGGCTAAGGGTCTTGGTCTCCTTGTTTGACAGCACCTCCTGGAAGCTCTGGTATCATCTTAAGTGGAGTCACAGCCTGCCCCTGATTCAAGTACCCTTCTCACTCTCTCACTGTTCATACCAGCCACATCAGTAGGCAACTACCTCCAGACAATGTAGGGTCTCTTACATCATCTACCCTGACAACTTTGACAATTTCTATACACCCAAGTACTTCCTGATGTAACTGCTAAACATACGCGTCCTCATGCCTCATTTCATATATGGACATAAACAAATAATTTCTAAACATCCTGTCCTCACTGTCAAACCCATCGGTTTAAGATGCATTCATCTCATGTATCTACTTGGGCTGGCTGGAACTTGGCTTGTTCCTGGGCCTGTCTCAGATCTTTACAATCAATATTAAACGGTGATCTCACACATTAGCACTATCTCACAAGTGATCATCTATTTCACTGCTTCCTGTGAAGTGCAACGAGACAAGATTAAAAAAAATATAGTCATCAGCTACTTTCAATTTGTGGGCAAACTATCATCTGATACTAACCCTAAGCAGTTGTAAACACTCCACAAGTACACCTAGAAATTAGTTTCCCAAAGGAAACAGGGACACGTGCACAAACCACTGTTCTTACCAGAGAATATGTGTATAGGCAGCACCAACCTGAATATCTGGCAAATCTCTCCTTCCCCTGAGGCACTGTTGGCATCTCCCAACATCAGGAACACAGTTACCACCTGTAGGAATTAGCATAGCTTGGTAAAGGTGCCTAAGGTCCCCAATGACCGATTCCTAATGTAGCCATCCCCCTCCTTGGGGGCTCACTTCCAGCCCGATCCCCACACCGCCCACCCATTTGCTGTCACCAGACACCAAATTCAAGTTGAACTGCTCTATTCCTGTCCAAAGATGTCAGTGCAACAGCCGTTATCCTTCTGAGGTGGCACAGTACTTTGCAGAGCAGTGGTAGAGACAAGCACTGGGTTCAAGCCCTCGCTGAGAAGTCCTTGGCATTCTGGAGTTGACAAAGGTTTGCTTTCACTGCCTTTTGGGTGTAGCCTTTCTGAAATCTGTTGATTTCAATATCCAGAGGGCTGGATGTGAAGGACAGACAGAATACCTGGGAAAGGGGATCAGGCAGGTGGGGAGAGCTTTGGGACCCAAAACAAGAGACAGACCAAAGAAAGAAATCCTGAGAGCACTGAGAACTTTGCAAACTGGAAGAAGGTACTGGAAGGGGAAGCAGCTAGAACATATTCAAGAGAATACGTTCAGAAGAGGCTGCAAAGCAATTTTGAAGTTATTCAGAGGAGTATCAAGCCCTTTAAGTGCGGAAAGAAAGACATGTCCTGACAGGAAATGTGAATGATGTAAAGACACTATCAGAGGCAAACATCTGCAATTGCTTGAGGCTATTTCTCATGAGACAACTACTCTCTGGTGACCAGAGTAGAAGTGGGAAACAAATATGTGAGGGTAGGGGTAAGAAAGCATCAGGGAGTTGCTCTGTCTGTACCAGTACCTACACCTTTCAGTTTCATTTGGCCACTCTTGCTGTGTCCAGATGCCCAGCCAGCGTAATTCCCAGCAACTACGTCAGGCAACCTGACCTAAAGTGCCCTACGCCTTCCCCAGAGGGATGTGCTTCAGCACATGGGGCCTGGAACCTGCCACCTCAGCACATCCCCTTCACCTGGGGAGGTGCAGAGCCCGCAGCACAGGCCAACAGCAGTGGGACTGCTGGGTGCTGTGAGAGGCCTTAGCTACTTGAGGTCACCTGTGCCATGGAGGTCACCTGGGAGGTAGCAAACTGCAGGACATCAGAATATCTGTGCCCTTACAGCCTCTTAGGGTATATATCCAACCAGCCACAGTAGGAGAATTACATTGTGGCTAGGTGAAGGTTTGTTCTTATCTTTTGGGGCACATTGCTTAGGGCAAGATGAGCTTTAGTCACTGGAAGCCATGCAATTGATGTATTGCCTTTTTAGCATTAAAATAATAATAATAATAATAATAAATAAAAATCAGATTAAACTACAGACATTGCCAGCATATGAAAACTAGTTTCAGATACAAATAAAAGCAAGGAAGAAGAAATCCTGAGTTACAAACAAGGGATCTTTCCTGCTAATCATGGGGATGGATGGACCTGATGCACTGCCTCTTCTTCTTAAGAATGTTCCAGCTGAAGTGCAGCTCACTGGGTTACAGGATTTGGGGCAAGAGGGCTGAGTCATACTGTTCTTGCTGCCTCTGCCCACACAAGCACCCTTTCTTTTGTCAGTTCTGTAATACCATGATTCAAAAGTGAAAGCAAGGTCAGCTTTATTTCCACATTTCATTTTGCTTTTTAAATGATTAAGAGAGTGTGCCACCAGAACTGCCAAAGAAATAGGAATTTGTGAAAGTTTCTAGTAAACCGTACTTTCCCTAACCTCTTTTTTTTTCATCTTCTCTCAAAGCCTCTTCCAGTTTTTTCCTCCCTCCCCAGCTATTTTCTCTATCTCCATTCTACCTCATCTGTACTCCTCACTGAAAAATAATGTTTTTCCCAACCATCAGCACAGCTTTTTGTTCACTGATGTGGTCATTCTCAGCTCTCCTGAAAACAACTCTGAATCTTGTGGAAACTAAATTGAGGAAATGAGGAATAAAGAGAAAGGAAACCAGTAAGTGATTTGCTAGGTTTCTCTGTTTCAGAAACACGGGAAAGGCATCATTTTTGCTGCTAAGCTGTGAAACAGATACTAAAAGAGATGGCAAGATGTATTCTGCTTTGTTCCCATCTGTCTTCCCAGTATGGCACAAAAGCTGAACGAAGCAGTCTAGTCCTCTGGAGGTCACCCAGGCCATCCCCTGCATACCCAGCCAGCTCAGAGCTGGACCATGTGCTCAGTGTCCCATCCAGGGCTGGTGATTTGACAGCAGCACCCAGGTCATTAACTCCTTCCTCTCCACATATTCATTAACACTCCACAATGCTTTCTGCCTTTTAGCCAGCTCTGCTCCCACTTACTCAGGAAGAAAATGAAAAATCCTTGGTCCCAGGGTTGTGCTTCCATATATCAGTCCCAACAGAACTCATAAGCATACGGTGCCCCATAATAACCAGGAGTTCTCTAGAAAAAAAGTCAGTTTTGCTCTATTTTAAACTCAAAAAAGTAGGGTCAGAAAAGTGATGGCACACCTGTGATCCCCAATGACCTGCATATATGGTCATCCTAAAAATGTGCTAAAAGAGCCTATCTGAGCCACAGCCAGCAGCATACTCACAACTAACTTCCTCTGACATCCTCTCTGCCAACTGCAGTTTGCAAGGAGGATGAGAAACTGAGAAGAAAGCTGTCTGGATGCTATCAGTACAAAAGCTCTCTGAAAGCAGGTGGCTGTGGGGTTGTCAGCAAATGAATGTCATTCTCTGTGTGCCAGAGCCTGCAGCTCCTGCTCCATCACATAGCAGCACTGCCAGAAGCTGGCACAAGCCCACACACCCTCCCAGCAAGTTTCAGCCTGGCCCAGGGTCACCAAATAACTCCACCGCCACTCTATGTTTGTCTCTTGCTGTTGGGAATAGCTCTGGAATTGCTGGCTGGGAAAACAGCAAGGAGGGAAGGTGAAATTGTGGACGAGGAGTTAACTACGAATAGGCAAGGTCTCAGTTCCTTTCCAAACCTCGTGGTTGAGAGATTTCTGTTTCTACCAGCTTCTTTATCCTTTTCAATCATCATTCCCAGCAAAACGGTTACCAGCACTGCTATTAGAGTACCCGTAGCTTTAGCAGTTTCGCAATGTGGGGAAAATCAACAGGATGGATTTTGTTGGCATCTTCTCAATCTTCCTGAACATGGTGGCAAAAATCCCTTGGTACAGGAGTTGCTGGTGTCTTGCATCTGCTCTATCCTTTACAAAATCTTTACAAAAAAAAAAATAATTAAAAAGTCACAAGAAAAGCACTGCCAACAAAAGTAATCATAGCGTTCTGTTGCAGATCAAAGGTAAGACCACCAAGCTTAAAACTCAAGTGGTGCAGACAGTGCTATTTACTAAAGAGAAACAGTACCTACATGGTATGAAAAAAAAAGAGATTTCTTAGCACTGTAAACCCACCAACTGGAATTAATACAGTGCAAAAGACTGGAAATTTAGAAATTAGCAGAGAGAAATGAGAAACCATGAGAATGTGAATGGTTATTTGTAATAGGATAAGGTTAGTTTATTTACGTAAAACCAACTGTTTTCTATGCCTGAGCATGTTGTCTTGTGTCAGAGCTTTTTGCCTGGTGCTTTCTTGCACAGTCTCTTGGAAAGATTTCATGTGTTTCCAGGAAACATCTAATGTATTCCTGCCACGTTGCATAAAGTTCTACCCAAGAAAGAGGTATCTACATCTGCCAGTTCAGTGTATGCTGAGAAATGTACATTGAACCTGAAGATTTTAGACAATATACCCTAGAAAAGCCCCAAACCTTTACTGTAGCAGAACCAGGTCCAGTGGACATCCTAATATTCTTCAGAGCTGTGTGGGAGTATTGATATCACCTGTGTAACAGCTCTCCCCAGAAACACGGGTCAAGCACCTACCTGCAGATCTTCCACGTCTAAGAAAATACTGTGAAAGAAGCTGGAGAAACAGAAATGAGTGTCACAAGTTAGCATTCAAAATGTGACCCTCTGGTGAATATTTAAGAACAATTCCAGGCTACGTGAAAGTGCCTGAGGCCATTGCAGTGCTCCTTTTAGAGCCAGGACTGAAATTTCCATTAGAGATGCCTCCCCGTACAGAGTTTCTCCACTACAAAGCAGAGTGTGATTATAGTAACAGCAGGGACAGGAGCAAACAGATTTCTCCTTGCTCTGAGTCTGTAAAAAAAAAGTGATGAGTTGTTGGCACCTTTGCTGTGAATCATCTTGATGGAGCTTGAAACCCAGAGCAGTGGGAGTGCCCCAGGATGGCCAACCAGCTCTGCCTCCCCCCACACTTCCCAGGGAAAGCTCCTATCACTGTCAGTTAAACTGACACACATTATAGGTGGTAGCATTCTGTACAATATATGTGGTGTCTATGGTATAGATACAGATAGCACAGCTGGAGAAATTTGCCTTCTGCATCAGGCAGAGGAGGGTGATGTCACTGAGGGCAGCATTCAAGATGACAAAGCTGTGGTTCAGAAAGGCGGTCATTGTGGCTTGTTAATTACCTACTTTGTGGATGCACTTGGTGATGACTGGGCCTTGATGCCGGCAGGGTCTTGCCCCAGGGTGCTTCTTCCTGAGGTGTAACACAATGTTGCTACCACACTTCAGAGAAGGGATGTCAGGACCGAGTTTCCCTTTTGGGATTTGTTACCTTTCACCTGATACACTCAGCAAGCTAAGAAACCTGGGCAGCCAGGCAGCCTGCAACTTAGAAACACCGGGAGCTATCCCTGTTCTTTAGAATATTTACACGTAAAACATCATATTTTCTATGTCATGTAAATCACTCCTGATTTTCTAAACCATTCCAGTTCGTTAAAGGGAAGAAAATAAGGGTGATGCAAGGCTGCATGGTAGCCTTTCTTTACTGTAGTGTAGAATAAGGATGCTTTCCATGCGACCTTTTTCTTCCTTACTTGAGAATGGCTACTGAGAAGTAAAGCAAGAAGCATAAGAGGAAAAGAAAATATAAAAGAGCAGAGATAGAATAATTACCCACACAGGCAGCTCTGAAGGTCTCTGTCAATATATTCCCAGGGGAAAAAATAAAGAAAAGAACATGTATATTCTCTGATGCTGATCAAATGTCATCCCATGGCCTTTTCTGTCTATTCAAGGTTAATGCTACCTGAAATAGTCCACAGTGAATTGTTGTCTGAAGGAAAGCCTACCTCAGGGGCACAGAGGAAAATCACAGGCTGCATAAAAAGAACTGAAGCTCAGGGGAGTTTTGAGGACACAAAAAGTATACTCATCAGTAGGGAATTAACAACAAACTTTGGGATTATCAAGAGACATTGTACAATGGAATTAGGGATCTCTACAGAAGCGAGGATCTATCCAGGATGAGGTCCTTGCTGAACAAATTAGAGATGCTTCAAAAACTTCCTTTTTAAAAACAATATACTGGGGGGAAAAATGTATCCTTTCTGTTTAATCCCCAGAGATATTTATTACAAAGGTTGTCACTCAAAAAAAAAAAGCTGGGGCTTCATTTCAGAATTATAAAACTTCACGCTCAAATTGTAGTACGTGACCTTTTGTGATTACACTCCTCTTGTTGCTCCAGGCTGTGTCAAGATTATTAGTGTTTACAGGGCTAGTTCAGAGGAAGAACTGGCAGAACAGGCAATGTGACTCTGTACCCTGGCAATGAAGTGTCCCATGTCAATGGCAAGCAAAGGATTCCAAGTAGATGGCATCTGCAAGACAGTGTCAGGTTCACAATGTAATCAATAGAAATGTTGCCATTGAGCTCTGTGTAAACAAATTCTGTCCTTTTACAGTAATGTTATCATAGAGAAAATATAAAAAGCTTTCCCCCAGAGTGACACTGATCTTTCACTCATGATAAGCAGATATTTTCTTTACCCCTGTGTCTGTTTCTCTAAAACAATGCACAATATTTGCTCAATATACACATTATAAGAAAACTAAGAAATATGAAACAAAAAGTAAAGGAATTCCAAGAAAGCTAAAGGAGCCTCCCACACACCAGAAAATGTCAGCTTTGTTTTGCTGACTTTTGGCAGGCCTTTCACTCTGCAGAGGATCTTGGTAGACCAAAATCAGTGGAGGTTGCAGCTACGTTACCTGCCCACCCACCAAAGACTAGTTTGATAGCTCTGATTTCTAGAGGTTGGGATCTCATGAAACTCATAGTCCATAGACCCTTGGGAATACATTTCTAGCCTATTTGCAACTCATTTGCTACCTCTTCAAATCTCAGAATCATAGAATGGTTTGGGTTGGAAGGGACATTTAATATTAGCTAGTTCTAACCCCCTACTACAGGCAGGGACACCTCCCTCTAGATCACACTGCTCAAAGCCTCATCCAGCCTGACCTTGAATGCCTCCAGGAAGGGAGCATCCACAGCCTCACTGGGCAACCTGTTCCAGTGTCTCACCACCCTCACAGTAAAGAATTTCTCCCTGATATCTAGTCTAAATCTACCTTCTTCCAGTTTAAAACCATTTCCACTTGTACTCTCGCTACATGCCCTTATAAAATGTCCCTCCCCAGCTTTCTTGTAGGCCCCCTTCAGGTCCTGGAAGGCCATAATAAGGTCTCCTCAGAGCCTTCTCTTTTCCAGGCTGAAAAGTGACAGCTTTCTCAGCTTGTCCTTGTAGAGGAGGTGCTGCAGCCCTCTGATCATCTTTGTGGCCCTCCTCTGGACCCATTCCAACAGCTCCGTTTCTTTCTCCTACTGGGGGCCTCAGACCTGGACGTAGTACTCCAGCTGGGGTCTCAGAGCAGAGCAGAGGGGCAGATTCACCTCAATGACTGGCTGGTCATGGTTCTCTTGATGCAATCCAGGGTACGGTCGGCCTTCTGGGCTGCAAACACACACTGACAGCTCATGTTTAGTCTTTCACAAACTGAAGCCTCCAGATCCTTCTCCTCAGGGCTGCTCTCAAGCCATTCTCTGCCTAACATGTATCTGTGCTTGGGATTGCCCCGACCCAGATGCAGGACCTTGCATTTGGCCTTGTTGAACTTCATGAGGTTGGTGTGGGTCCACTTTTCAATAGCTTGGTATAAAAAAACCATCAGCTGTGGGCTTACCTATACAGATGGCAAAACATGCACTGAAGACTGTCTAAGGCAGTGAAAGTCTTCAGCTTGACTTCCTTTTCTCTTTCACAGGCATAAGGAGTCCTGCCATTATCAATGGAGTTACAATAGAATAAGAAATGTGCAATTTCTTTCTGAGATCAAGTAAGACTGGCTAAAAAGACTATTTAAGGAACAGCAAAAATGTCTAAAATATAATCTGAAGCTGAAAGCAGGTGAGTAGTCACAATACCTTAGGTATTCAAATTGAATTTAGCTACTAAATATGTCTGTCATGTTAAGGTGATGAACACTTTGGTTTCTTAATACTTTCCTCTTTTAAAATCTGTTTTTAAGAGTATCTGCTACTTTGGAGAAGTGAGAACTGAATGTCGTTTTGGGATGAGGTAAAATATTTTTTTGTTTGACTTGAAGACATGTCTCTTGTTATTTGTACTTTATACACTCCTAGAAGGTACTAGGATGGAGTACTGTACCTGTCTCCATCGCACTGAAACAAGCATTTGGTCAGAGTTAGATCATACAACTGATAACACTGAAACCTGTTTTTATTCAATTTCTTTGTTGGGTTGGTTTCCAACCAGATGCTGCCTTCAGCTGCTCAAATTCCAACACCAACACGTGGGGAATGGTGAGAAAAACTGACCCATGGCACAGGTCAGGTTACTGCATGGCAATGCCATTCTTTTTGGTAGTGGTTTTCCCACACCAGTATCAGCTCACAACAGTTGTGGAACCACAGGTGAAGCACAAGGCAGAAAGACACATATTTCACTACATGGCATCTGGGCTGAATGGGAAACACAAATAGCATTTAACTGAAAAGCACAGAACTCTCCAAGAAATATAGAATCTCCAGGGAAGCTGAAAATTAAGTTTTAGAATGTGGCAATTTTATAATATGCAGATAAATACAAAACTTTGGACCAGAAATTTTGCATAGACAAACAGATAACAAAAATATTATTAAATGAAACAATATACTCCTTCTTATAAACATCTGTAATGCTGAACAAAATCCTTCCTCTCTGTTCATGTCTGCCAACTTTTGTTGAATTTACTGGAATAAAGAGAATACATTTTGCTGTCAGACCTTTCAAAAGTGCAGGCAGTCCATCCTGACATGCCCAGACATGCAGCATCAGAAGATAGCCTGCAGAAATCCCAAGATCTGGGCATTTACACATAGCAACAAAGATCAGAGAACAAGCAGCAGGGAGTGACGTTTGATGCTGAAGATCTAAGGTACAAAGATAACTAGGGAGATACCCAACATGTTCCCTCTCCACACCAAATCTGTCACCGTCACATGCCACTTCAGGCACAGGGGAGAGATGGGGTTTTTCAGATTCCAGTCGTTCATCTAAAGTGCTTCTGTTTTTTGTGTGGTTTTCTTTTGGTTTCACATGTATTTTTGAAACCAGCAGGGAAATCGTTGTGTTCAAGACGAGCGATGCCCTGGGACTTTACGCTAAGCAGCATCTAAATGGAGCAGGAAGAGCTGTGTTGTTCCCATGAGAGAAGCTAAGTGAGAAACTGTTCAACAAACCACGAGGAACTCTTGTACCAGCCAGAAAGAAACTCCAAGGAAAGAAGTGTTTCCCCCTTAGAAAGCAGGCACCTCTCCCAGGTAGCCAAGATCCTGCTCCAGCACCCAGCCTCCCCTGGGTTTGTGAGTATAGACCAGCTCTTCCCAAAACACAGACTATGGAGGAAGCAAGGACAATACTACGGGCCTACACCTCTGCCTAGGCAAGAACTCTGAGGTCACAGCACCTCTTGGGATTCACTTTCTATTATTTGTTGGGGCAATCATTGCCTGGAACCCAGGCCAACCCACCAAGGCAGCACAACTCCTGACCTTTTCCATTTTAAGAAAAATTGTTCACTTGAAGAAGAGAGAATGGAAAATGTCTTGGCCAAGATTATCTTTTAGAGTTGGAGAACTTTCCTGTGAAGTAGTAAATCTGGGTTTGCAGACCCTTTACATACGGAATGGATATGATTCAGCATCTCCCACACATCCTGATTGAGCAATTTAAACAAAATACATCAGGCTATCTAATGAGCTGACAGAAATATCTGCTTGGGCCTAGACTACTTGAACCTGCTGGAGATTGGACCAAAGCCCTTAGAACCAGTCTGGCCCCTCAAGATGCTTCTGCTTCAATACTAGCAGTGTGGGAAAAGTGAAGGTTACAGATTTAGCAAAACCTCTTAATCCTTGTTGTTTTTTTCCAACAAACATAAACTGTCATTGAAACATTATCTCCAAACCGAATGCCTTGCATGATTCTGGCAACGGAATTATGATACTTTTGTCAGTGGCCCTGTAAAGCTTACCATCTTGTATCACAGGTAATGCTCCAAGTAGATAGTAGGTGTGTCTCATTACGCTCAAATGGGATAAAAATTACATCAGTGTCCACTTCAGCCATCTTTCCATTCTTCTTGGACTGGACAAGATTTGGTACGCATTCAGATTGCTATTACTTCCTGGACAAACACTGATACTGCTTTGTTTTCCTTTGCTGTTCAGCAAGTTCCATGGAGGGAGACCTTACTTTTGGAAGATGTTGTAAAATGCAATCTAAATCTGAGGTGCTACGTTAAAACATGACATTCATACCTCCCATATGCTGACTGCTGTGTTCTCTTTCCAGCTTCGTCATCTTCCCCGATGACTGAAAGACCTCCCTCTTCTCCTTTGTTATACAACTTCATCGAACTTCATCTTTCATGCTTAAAAGAAAGAGCTCAAAGGGAACAAGGAAGTTCCTTAAACGCAAGCGGAACTTTCAGCCATTTTATTTTTAAAAGGAGACAGAGACTTTCTATTTTCGTGCTGCATGACAATAGAGGCAAAGTAACATCTGCTATCCACCCATGAGGAAGGGCTGCAGAATTACATCCTGGTGGCATTTATTGGCACACCTGTAGCAGTTAATGGCTCCTGGTGCAAGTCTACTTTCCCTGATGAGTGCTACTTTAATCCCATTAAGGTGTACAAACAGATACTTGCCTGCAGCATTTTTGAATTGACAGGAAGGTGTCTACTTGGAGTGACAGGTGGCATTCGGATAGTCCCCAAGAACAGTTCTCTCCATCACTTGGTGTACCAGCCATCACAGTGGTTGACTAGAGAGGACCATGGCATGATCTCGCTTCTCAAGACTAACCAGATAAGGCTGAAAATTAGAACATAAATTAAAACAAACTATGATTTTTTCCTCTAAACCTCTACTTTAGCCTAAGGCATGGAAATTCACAGTATTTGCATACGATATGCTCGAGAAGAAAATTTAAGCCTATTACTACATATCCTAATCTTGTTTAAAAATGATGCAAGCCTGCCTGTAGGGAAGAAAAATGAGCAATCCCCAGAGTTTTTCACCAAAAAAAAATCCCCAGATATCTGTGTGGTTCCTTGCTGGCTAACAACCAACAGAGAACCAAAGAACTTGCAACACAGCAATAGCAAAGGGCTGATTGTTCAGGGTGCCAGCACTCCTGAGTGTTATGTATAGGTCCTCAAAGCAGTGTCTGGTTATGAGAAACATGAATATGGTATCTTAGCATCCTGCCCAATACGTTCATTTCAAGAGCAGTGCAGGGACGTTTGGTTTCACTCTCACCTATTGCTGGAGCTGGTAGTGTCCTCCTACTTGGAACATCTGGGGCAAAAACATTTGTTTTCTGAAGCCTGGCATTTTTTTACGCAGGCTGTTGAAGACAGTATTACTGATATGAATGAGAGACACATAGGCACTTAGAAATACTGTAATTTCAGTGAATGCTGAATACAATGACCCTCAAAAAGGAAGGAGCTGTAAAATGGGTGATGTGTTTGCATCTTGGTGGACAACAGAAATCCCATCTTGTACAGAGCTATAGGAACTTAAGATCTTCCTTAAAAGTGTAATCATCTTCCTTCATTCAAAATCTTAGTTTTTTCTATGCAGGAAGGCCACATATATGCAGCTAGCTGGTGCTAGTGCTAGTGCACTAAGCAGCACTGGGCCTTACCTCAGCCCATGTTGGGGCTCCTCACAGGCCCTTGTCTGATGGCCAACAGAAGACGGGTGATGTGCTTTGACCAAAACAGCTCTGCAGTCTGTTAAACTCTTCAGTGGTAGGAGCATTTAATCTGATGGTCTCACCTGAAAACAGCCTCCTGCTTGCAAATCTCCCCGGTTATCAGGAGCAAAAGTGGCATGGGCTTGCTTGCACCCAGAGTGATTCTTAGAGTCTAGGAGTTAGAGTCTAGGAGTTACCATACTGATGCTGGAAACTGGGCATTCAACAGGTGCCATTATCCAGGACTGGCTCTCTGGGTACACCTTTGTACCTGACTGTAGCTAGGAGTAGTTTTCATATGCAGAGAATCTGAGGAGCAGAAATGTGAATTCAGGTTCCTCCTTCTCTTGAATGCTACGTAAGGCATTCATGAGCATCTGCCGTGGGAGCGTGCAAGGATACTCAGCACTTCTGGAGTCACGCACACACACAGACAGAAAGAGCAAACAAACCAAAAGTAAAGTAAGGGACAGCAATGGCAGAAGGTTTTGGAGCCTTAACATGGGAAATGGCAATTGAAATTTTATTTTATTTCACTCTGAAGGTTTAACCAAACACATTGGCAAGAGTGGAGAAACCGGGCTGTGTGCAGGAAGCAGAACACGAGCTATACTGAACTGGAAAGGAGGAGCTCTCTGTGTGCTATCACACACAGAAAGTGGGAGGCAGGAGCTTCCCTCCTGCTGCGTTTGCCCTTGGTGGTATCAGGAGGCAAAACCTGGGCTCACCTCATTGGGCTGTTCCTGCCCTTTGGCACCTTGCAGCTGGACCCATTGATTTGGTGATGGCCAAACATGCTGCTGGCCGTGTGCTTTATTCTTGTGGTTTGTACCACACCAGGGGAGAACAAAACAGAATATAGATGCTATGGCTCAGGAAGCCGGGCACACGCTGATGGCAGCTACTGAAAGTCACTGTGTTGCTTGCAACTCAGTGCTAATATCTCCCAAGTGGGCAAAATTACTGCAGCTGCCTTTGCACTGCAGGCAGAATGGGACATTACTTAAACTGGTATTCTGCCTCTTTCCCTAGGCTCTCTGGATCAGTCTGGATAGAGATTCAGACTGTTCTGGAGCTGCCAACATCTGGCTTCTTTACAAAGCAGAGTCTGAGCGAGGACATCTTACCTCAGTCGTTATGTCAGCATCTCCCTGTGCCCCATGTCATGCCCTCCCCATTCCAGAACCAGGATCAGCTCTTCCTCTGTTCTTCTCTATTTGGCAAAATCACACGGTGACACTCCAAAAGCCAACCAGCAGCACAGCCCGAGCAGCTCCCCCCAGCCCATGGTAGCCCATGGCTGAGCTGAATGGACACACTCGTCCTGGGCAAATAATCCCTCAGCGGAACGCCAAAATTCCCAGCACCCCTCCCTGTGTGGTGAAGGAGATAAGGCTGCAGATAGCGGGTAAATAACAGCGTGGCATTTCCTGCGCCTGCTGCCCCAGGGAGCCCTGGGTGCTGACCTTATTCCACCGCTGTGTGATGGAAACGCCAGAGCGATGGGGACGTGTCCAGGTGTGGCTCACAGAGAGGTGTGTGTGTGTGACAACGTATAAGGTGGACATGTTGTAGCGGCTGAAACCAGGGCATCCAATTTCATGGTTATGTGTAATAAAAACGGAACGAATGAAAATAGAAAACAAGTAGAAAGAATTTTTAAAATCCTTAAAAAAAATAAAAATAAAATAAAAACGAGAATAAAGGTGTATAATAAAAGCAGTGAAAATGTATCAATGGATAAGATGTATAAAACGCAATAAAACATAAGACACACGCCACACCTGCGTGCAGGTACGGGACCCCGCAGGAGGCTGCCAGACCCACCCCCCGCCCCGACCCCCGGCCGGGGCCAGGTGAGCGGCGTTGCGGCCCGCAAGGAGTTACGGGGAGGAAAAATGACTTCATGCTTCTGCCTGGCCCGGCTCGCCTCCCCCCCCGGCCCCGTTTCACAATCCCAATGCTCTCGGACGGGGCGAGTGAGTGCTGTGTCAAGCCCAGCGCAAGCACAGGGCACACACCCCCGTGTTCTCATGCCGGATTTTCCCGGACCATGAATAATCTCGAAGCCCCCTCGATAAATACACGTTCAGGGATGCCCGGAGCTCATTCGACCCGCCAGCCTCCCCGACGAGCAGCGAAGCCGCACCATGAACTTCACCGAGGGATGCGAGGCGACGGGACGGCGGCCGGGGAGCCGCATCCGGAGAGCGCCCCGTCCCGGCCCCGCCGCGCTGCTGCTGCTGCTGCTGCCGCTGCTGCCGCCGCCCGCCGCCGCCGCCCCGCTGCCCGACTCGTCCGGGGAGGCCGGGCTGGAGGAAGAGGCGGGGGCCCTGCCCGACTGCGAGTCGCTGGCCTGGCTGCTGCACAACCGCGCCGCCCGGCTGCAGGACGAGGTGGGTACGGGGCGCTGCGGGGACCCGCGGGCCGCCCTCGGGGCTCGGACGCGACGGCAGCTGTCGGTGTCTCTCCGCAGATGTGCGAGAAGTTCACCGTCTGCGAGAACAGCATGGAGATGCTCGTCCGGAACAACCTCAACCTGCCCAAGGTGACGGAGGAGGACGGCTGCCTGCTCGCCGGCTTCGACGAGGCAAGGAACCTCTCCGCTCCTTCCTCGGGCGGCCTTCGGCCAGACCCGGGCGCTTCTGAAGGGCGCCGTGCCGGGCATCCCGAACTGCTGCTGATGTTCTCGCTTCTCTCTCCGCAGGAGAAATGCCTGAGGAAGCTCTCCAGCGGCCTGTTCGCCTTTCAGACCTACCTGGAATTCATTCAAGAAACTTTTGCTAGCGAAAAGCAGAACGTCGAGTCGCTGTGCTATGGCACAAAGCACCTGGCGACCACGATCCGGCAGATGGTGAGTGGCGTGCAGGGCAGCTGGGGCGTGCGCTGCTGTGCAGTCAGGAATAGGTGCTGCCCGAGGCTGAGCATTTCCCACTGTCACTTATCCCATCAGCAGCAGGTGCTGACTGCCTGCGCCGCTTTCCCTCATGACTAACCTTCAAGTTTTACGAGCCCGTGTTTCATACTCTTCTCCCAACTGTCTGTTTCTATTCCTGACTACCAAACAACAACCAAACACATCAGGCTGCTTTAAAACCAACGTGCTCAGGCACTTGGCTCAGAGCTGCAATTCGGTCTCATTCCCCCCCAGTGCTGCTCAGCCCTGTGAAGTACAGTAACTTTGTACAGTCAGAAATGACTGCAAATACAAAGAGCTGGTTTTCTTTCAGTTGGGTGAAGGGGATGATACCCATTTCTGACTGCTCTTTTCTGTGTTTCGGGGAGCTTTAAAAGATCACGCTTCAAAACTGGCTTCATTCCTGCAGCACTTACTCATGCCCATAACCCTTCCCTTCCTATAACCCTTCCTACTTTGCCAGCAGTGAAACTATGGGTGAGTGAGGGCTGCCCAGGTGAGGGGGAGCCAAGAACTACAGAACTTTCTGGCCACGATTCCCTGCCAGGTGTTTTCAGCACCCGAGAAGGGCATTGTGTGCACTTAATGCCTTTTCTACCACACTTATTTATGTTCCTCATTCTTTAAGTGAAAGGAAGCTGAACTGCTTTTTCTTCACACTGTATTTGCTAAGAATAATAGCCCTGGATTAAGACAGCTACCAGCTTCAAACTTGATATATTGTTTGTAGAAAGTTTGTTCTAGGGCTGGGTGAGACCGGCCTGCTGTGGGATTATAGGGCTGAGGCAGTCAGAGCGGGTGGCACGGAACGGAGAGGGCACACAGAGCCCTGTGCTTGTAGGGACTGTGGAGATATGGAGAAAATCAGGAGCTTTGGCTTGCAAGGTGGACATTTCTTTATGAGAGCAGTCCATGTCAGGCTGTTTGAGGTGAGGATGGCAGGTGGAGACAATCTACTTGTGTTCCAGTCCATGCATTAGCAAGCTCCCTGCCTGGATATCTAACACACTTGTGAGCAAGGATGGAGAAGCCAGTATGGTTTAGGCCAAAACACATCCCATGTCCCCAGGCAGCACATCGGAGTGTGAGGCACTTTGGGCCAGGCCACCCCAATCCCAACAAGCATTAGTTGGTCTTGTGGAGGGGCAGGGATAGGTGTGCCTCAAAACCTACCACAGAGGTGGGGCTGCTGGCCCCTGTACGGAGATGAAGGGTAGGAAGCTGGGACACATTCTTACCTACAGTCTGACCCAACGTTCTGTTTCCCACAGGTGATAAATCCCGATGAAGTGGTCATCCCAGACTCAGCCTCCCAGAAATCCCTCCTCTCCAAGCTGAAGTCAGACAAGGCCTGGATAGAGAAAATCACCACGCACCTCATCCTCCGAGACTTTACTTCATTTATGGAGAAGACCGTGAGGGCCGTTCGCTATTTGAAAAACACCAGGAGTTTCAGTGCCTGAATGTTTTAGTTCGGGCACAGTCCTCTGTTACCGATCTGTCACGTGGCAGATGGCAGTGTTGTTCCATTTCAGGAACCAGATAGTAACAATGGGTTGCATTCGTAGACGTTCCCATTTCCTTCTAGGAACCTATTTATTGTATTTAAAATATTTATTCTTTTCTAATGTTTTTCTATTTATATTTAATATTTTCAATATTTCGAAATAATAACTTAAGCAAAACACCTGTTTCATTTCTTACGGTACTATTCAGAATATCTACTTATTTATTACGTATTCAGCGCCAAAGAAAATGCCCTAAATCCAGACTGTTGTGTAACTTATGCTTTTAAAATATTTGAGAGATTGTATTTTTTATCTATTTATATTTTTTAAACAAATAAAAGCTCAATGGAAAAACAACCTGTTGAACCTGTGTTAACTTTAAACAAGACTGAAGAATTCCATTGTATCCAGTTTTTAGCGCCTGGAATTATCAAAATAACCCTTTTAAATAACGTAATCCGTATAATTAAATCAGCTATCTCTGAAGGCTGCTCCGAAAGTAATGCCTCCTATTTTATTATGTCAGTCCACTACATCAGAGGCAGATGTTGGTCATGTGGCAGCAGAGGTTGAACCTTCCCACCAATATCCCATTATGTGTCACTGATGTGTGACAGATGGCAGCAGGGAGGCAGGCTGACAGAGTGGCGGCTGACATGGAAGTGCAGATGAAGCAAAGGTGAATCCCTCCATGCAGAAAGAATGGCACCCATTGACATTCATCAACACTTGCTGAATGCTTGAGGAGACCAAACAGTGGATGTGAGCTCAGTGAGGCAGTGGGTGACGTCTTTCAGCAGTGGCAACAAGAATGTGAAAGACAAGCCATGTTTTGGACAGCCATGCACAGCTGTTATGTTACAAAATGAAGAGCATCTTGATCAACTCATCCACAAGTATCAGATAATAACGGTGGTGATTATGTTGAAATATAATGTTTTGTAGCTGAGAATTTGCTCTATGACATAGTGTTGTTATGCTCTTTGTTGCAGTTTCCATGGAAAGAAAGGGAAGACATTACTTTCAGAGTGACCTACACAGGGCATCTATACATACATACACAGATAGCACAGTCAACATACAGTTCTTACCAAATTAACTAAATTAAGTTTGATTTTATCACCTGATTAGACACTGCTGTCTTCCAAGGGAATTCTCCAAATTGGATTAAACATCTGAGACAGGGGTTCAGGCTAGAAATTAGGGGGAAGTTTTTCACTCAGAGGGTGGTGACGCACTGGAACAGGTTGCCAAGGAAGTTGTGGATGCCCCACACCCTGGAGACACTCAAGACCAGGCTGGATGTGGCTCTGGGCTGCCTGGTCTAGCGATGTCAGTGATACAGAGGTAAAAATTAGTCCTTAGACTGAGTGCCAAACCACTGAAATATTCTTTAGCTCTATCACCTCTTTTGCTGTGGCTGTGAACGTACTCATATAACTAAACTTATAGGAATTTTAGCTCAAAGCGCACATAAAAGACGGGCTCCCTTGAGCCTTGTTAGTCTGATGTGAACAGTGGAACATTAATTACTCTCTCTGGAGCAACACAATGAGATGAAAGGTATGCTCTGGAATGTGGATAAGGATGTCAGTAAACTCTTCTCTTCCTCTGAGCGATCTCCTGATCATCCACACAGACATTCCACTGCTGGAGATGCCAAAAGAGTGAGCAGTCAGCTCACAGCCCGCATCTCAGAGGCTCAAAACAAAGCAAAGTGCAATTGCTTTTCCCAATATGGTAAAACCATAGGCTCAAATTGTGCAACACCTCAGGAAAGAATGAAGGGACCTCAAAGTAGTCGTTTTCAAGATGTCTCTCGCGAGAGGGATTTTCTTGCAAGACAGAAGATAGCACTTTTGTTGTCCTGCATGTGGTCTAACAGACATAGAATCATAGAACTAACATACAAAAATCTAGTTGGCCTTTTTGCAGAGGTTTTCTTAGTGACTACTTGGTGAGAGAGCATTCTGGCACCTACTGTGTCTGTGACAGCTACAGGAAAGCCATGAGAATGACTAAGTCATTTTGCTCTTTGTAAGTAATATGCAACAATCTGTCTTGAAGCTACTGGGCTGCAGTCTTGTATGCAAGTGACTTTGAGAACGAAATAAGGTATTTGAATCTATTAGTCTTGATGAAATTGTAGAGTATCTTCAATAAGAATTCAGTAAGTGTCTTTTGAGGTAATGTATGAGGGGTTTACCACCAAGGATCTCAATCTTGCTCCCCCTTTGCTAAAGATATGGGCTTAGATAGCAGCTATGAAAAGCACAGTCTATTCACAAGTACAGTATGAATCACCCTGCCTCTGATTAACAAAGCAGAGCTCAATGTGGATCTCCAGTTTTCCTTTTTAAGCACTGTATTACTGTGACAGTAGCAGGGAACAAAATAAACAAAAACCAGAAACATTTTCTCTCTCCTCTACCAGCAGAAGGTGATCGACTGCCTAAGATCATTCTTAGTTATTGCGTACACTTCAGCTAAACAAACTCACTCTTTGGATTGAACTCCTTGAATTCCAGGAGGCATCTAAACTGCAGAACGGTGACATTTCATGTAACAGACTGAGGAAGACGCACATTCCCCAAAGGCACCCTTCAGCTGGTGGCTGCTGAGGCTGTCCAGCATTCCAGTAAAGGTGTAAATGTTACTACATCTTGGGATGTAAGAGACAGCAAAGATTGCTTGCTGGGAGGGAAGGTCAACCTCGAGTTCTTCCTGGAGAGGAGGATCAGTGGATGCTGCTGATGCAGTTGCTGAGTTGCCACTATTTTATCTGCAGCTCCTCCACAGACATCTCCATAGAATCATGGAATCACGTAGGTTGGAAAAGACCCTTAAGTCCAGCCATCAACCTGGGCTACCGAGTCCCACCACTAACCACATTCCTCAGGGCTACATCCACACATCTCTTAAAACACCTCCAAGGATGGGGACACCACCACTTCCCATGTCAGCCTATTCCAGTGCCTGATCAACCTCTTCATGAAGAGATTCTTCCTAATGTTCAATTTAAGCCTCATTTTAAGCAGAAAGTACAACAGATTGTTGAAAAAGTCTGTATCCATTTCTGACACCTTTGCTGCCATTAATAAGGGGTGATGGCTGAGAGGTTAGAAAGACAAAGCTGGCGCTACAGAGGTGTAGAAGCTACAGTACCAATGGATCTGATGAATAATGAGCCACTGGATGAGCTCAGCCAACTTAATAAACTTCAATTGGCTTCTGCCACTGTTACTTGTAACTAATAATTTTTCAGAATTCAGTTTACACAATGAAATGGCAGAAAGGTGAATACACAGCAGTACACATCAAAGTCACATCCCAAAGTTCCAGAAATGCTGCTGAGTTTACGTGCTATTACAAACCTTGGGTATTTGATGGGAAACTTTCTTTAAACTCTTGCTTTTCAACCACTTCCTCCACAAAGTCTTCACCAAATAAACAAACTTCTGCAATTTCAACACATTTACCCAAACCTTCGTATACTTTCAAGGCCGACTTTGGGGACTATAAAGTAACACAGTAGAGAAATATTAGTAGTTCAAAGATGTTCCTCAAATTCCAAGTCTCATATCCCTCTTGATCACATGGCTCAAAGGCCCAGGACTGGGTTACATGAGCGTACAGAATTTGAGAGAAGGGAGACCGTTAAGGATGAAGGTACAGAGGATCTTCCAGTGCTGCTGAAAAAGACCTGTATTCCAGTTGCTGGGCCACGAATTGCACCATTTGGGAAGTTTCTATGAGAATAAAGTGGATCCTGAGAAATCACATGAGGATGTAATTGCGAATCCATGTTTACCTAATTTCCCAGGTCAGTAACTGCTCACTGCTTTGCACTTTATCTAATTTTTAATAGAAATTTGATTTCTTAATTGCAAGAAAATATGAGTAAATCCTCTTTTCCACTTAGCAGATTTGCATATCCCTCCGCCTTACCCATTCCCCAATCCTGAATTAATATAAACATAATCAAGAAACAATGCACGTAAGCCACAAACAATTACTGCATCACATACCATCATGGAAAACTATTTAGAAATTGCAATTAAATAGCTTGTTTTGAAAAGTAAATTAGTCATACGACATTAAAGCAGGATGTGGTTTCTACTCCTGTGGTGAGAACAGATGTAATGAGCTTTTATTTCCAAAAGTCATCGTCGCTATCATCATAACTTAAATTCCAACTCCATAATGAGGTGCTTCCAAAAATATCCCGATTGTTTTAGCAAATTTTCCTGTTAAAAATGGGTTAGATCCCTGTTTCATTAATATGATGCAATAAGAGCATAAAAAGCACTGTCATCTACAGCCATCTCACTGCATAGACAAGCACTGGTTTTAGACATAGCCAACACGTGGGCCCACTGTCACAAATCATGAAAGTTGCTTTGCTTTGCAGTGTTTACATGTTTAAAAGCCATATGGTAAAAACTCTGAGTTCTACTGATGACTTAATTAGAACAAAAGTACCACACACCAACACCAAAACAGGCCCCAAACTCACAATCTCTTCCAGCATGACACACCAAGCACTGCAGGAGAAACAGCCATTCTTCATTCCTGGCTTCCTCATAGCTGCTCTCCTCAGACACCAACCTGAGGTGACACCATTACCCCATGTCACTCCTGCAGCCCCTGTGGCCAGCACCTTCTGGCATGGAAAAATGTTATTTTCCTCATATGTGAGTAGATGAGGCACAGCGAAGGCTTCTCACACTGATAGCCCCGTGTTGCCTTCATATTTGGTAGGCAGCATAGTGAGCTACAGCAACTTCTGATCTTCCTACAGCTGGTCCAGGCAAAAACATTCCCAAGCGTAAACTTGAGTTCAGCTGTGGAATTCAGAGCATAATTCCCAGTAAACTACCATCATTGACTTCATTCCACATTAGAGCTCACAGTGGTCTCAAGGGAGTGCTCCACAGGCCTCACGACTGAAAAGAATCCCTGCTTGGCTACAGAAGCCACTGATTCACTCAACTGAGATTTACTGATCAATGGAGTGAAGCAGGAATTTGAACAGTGAAAGGTTCTGTCTAAATGAATTCCCAGAACCACATTGACTTTTTAAAAAGAACAATAATTGCAGACATTTAGCAATACAGCATGATCAAAAGTTTGCCACCTGGTGTAAAGTGAAATTCTAAATGTAAGGATTGCAGTATTTATTCAATAATTCCAGATCTTAAAATAAGCTGAACAGCAACTACTTACACAGGAAAATTGCAGCACTGAATCCAGTCTGTGCTCAGTATATCCATGCTTACATAGATCCTTTTAAGAAAAGAGACAAGAACAGTTCCCAGTTCTCTGCCTATTGCCAAATAATACAATTCTTGGCAAGCACAGAGCAACCATGTGGTGGTTAAGACCCACAAACCACATCCGCAAATGTCTGACACTGAGCAGAACATGAGAAATAGACTTCTGCAGGTGTTTTGGTGCACACAGAGTTGCATTCTGAGCACTGCACAGCCTTGTGGAATGCCAAAGTTTTTTATAATAATAAAAGTATATATCTCAATTCAAAGATACCCAGAGATGAACAAATTTAGAAGAAAACAAAGGCCAGGTCTGCACAGAGCAACCAGCAGCACAGGCTTACTTACATTCAGGCAGAAATCTTTCAAGAACATTGAAATGTTTAAAGCATCAACACCAAGCTGAGTGGTGCAGTTGACAATCATAGAGGGAAGTGATGCCATCCAGAGCGACCTGTATAGACATGACAAGTGGGCCCATGCGAACCTCATGAAGTTCAACAGGGCCAAGTGCAAGGTCCTTCATGTAGGCCAGTGCAATCCCAAACACAGATACAGGTTAGGTGGAGAATGGCTTGAGAGCAGCCCTGAGGAGAAGGATTTGGAGGCTTCAGTTTGTGAAAGACTAAACATGAGCTGTCAGTGTGTGCTTGCAGCCCAGAAGGCCGACCGTATTCTGGATTGCATCAAGAGAACCCTGACCAGCCAGTCAAGGGAGGTGAATCTGCCCCTCTGCTCTGCTCTCTGAGACCCCACCTGGAGTACTGCGTCCAGGTCAGGGGCTCCCAACAGGAGAAAGAAACGGAGCTGTTGGAATGGGTCCAGAGGAGGGCCACAAAGATGATCAGAGTGCTGCAGCACCTCCTCTACAAGGACAAGCTGAGAAAGCTGTCACTTTTCAGCCTGGAAAAGAGAAGGCTCTGAGGAGACCTTATTATGGCCTTCCAGGACCTGAAGGGGGCCTACAAGAAAGCTGGGGAGGGACATTTTATAAAGGCATGTAGCGAGAGGACAAGTGGAAATGGTTTTAAACTGGAAGAGGGTAGATTTAGACTAGACATCAGGGAGAAATTCTTTACTGTGAGGGTAGTGAGACACTGGAACAGGTTGCCTAGCGAGGCTGTGGATGCTCCCTTCCTGGAGGCATTCAAGGTCAGGCTGGATGGGGTTGTGAGTGACCTGCTCTAGAGGGAGGTGTCCCTGCCTGTAGTAGGGGGTTGGAAGTAGGTGATCTTAAAAGCCCATTCCAAGCTATACAATCCTATGATTCTGATTCTAGTTATTATGAAGAAAAATCTCTACCCAAAATTCATACCTGTTACATTGATCCAAGGGGGTTGAATGTCACCAAATATACCAAAACAAATGGTTATTTATATTCATGATTGTATATCATTATATCTATATTCCAATCGTTAAATATATTCATGGTTAAATGAATTGCCATTTTATGTTATAAAGACTTGGAAACAACACACATCCATTTCAAACTGGATTTAATTCCACCACAATCCAAATAAGTTACGTCCATATAAACTCCATTTTATTGTATGTACAACCTATGTCATTAGCAAGCTGACAGAGTCAGCTGGTGTGTTTGCCTCATCCTCTGGAAGGTACGAATCTTCAAACACATTCTCTGTCCACCGGCTGGTTCTAGAGCAGGACAGCCACATCTTTCATCCCCAGAGCAGACTGAAAGGGGAGGGGGGAGGAAATTCAAGTCAGATTTGCAGTACATACTCGTTTTTAAATAGGCTTCTCTAAAAAGCAAGTCAGAACAAAAAGCCCTATGAAAGTATAGAATAAACACTATACAAAAAAAAACCAACGAACCACTCAAAACACATTGCAATGAAGCTGTATGCCCAGAAAAAGGAGAACTTATAAGCCTCTGAGTAGACCCAAATACCTGCACATGTACTCTGGTATCACATGCATACTTTATGCTCTGCAGACACTCACTGCAAGAAAAAAGCCTCAAGCTGCCAGTGAAACTGAGCACAGGAACACTGCCAGCAAACAAACAACCTGAGCAAATGGCACCACAAAAGACTTTGCTGCAACTGTAATGTGACCTTGACGTGTTTTTCCCATGCTTCCTATAGTTAGAAGTAGCTCCTTCATATGGCACGAGGCAAAAATAATTAATCTATTACTTTGCAAACAATGCAGTCCATCAATTATTTCTCTTAGCAGTACCTGGCTCTGGACTGTTGTCAGATTTCAAGATCATTAAAAGAGCCACATTTCCTTCAAAACCTTCATTTCAGAAATTTTATCGGTGGAAATACTCCAATAGAATTCAAACACCACAAGGATTCAAGTGTTACTAATGCCAGGACATTGCAGCAGTGTCAAACTGTCCCCTAACCAAGAGGTAAGATGAGCAAATGCTTTTTGATTCATTGCAATGACAAATATTGAAGGCTGTATCTCTGTATTTAATGCAACTTTACTACCATATTTACAAAGAGGGAAGGAGAATGGATGAAATGGCTCTTGCTGCTTCATGTGAACGACCAGAGGTAACACCTAAAACTGCCTATAACAGCTCTGCTTCTGCATGTACATTTGGATGTAACACGTACCTCCAGATTGTTGGCTCAGGCATTCCTGGATCTGCCCCCCTCCTAAAACCTGAACAGAAATATACATTAGATAAACACACACGTGTACATGTAGTTTTAGATGTTGTTGAGAATGCAACTGAATGAGACAGCATCAGCAGTGACACCTATGACTGGCATAAGGAACCACCGTGAGCCTTAACAGGCAATGTTCTGTAATGAACTTATAGTGCTATCTCAGTAATGGCTTATTTAATCCAGGGTGAAAGGATTCTAAGTGTTGGATTGATTAAACTCGGGACCTTTTGTTCTAACTGCCTTGCAGGGCGAGTTAATTACAAAGAGCTCATCTCCAGCTATTGACTTAAATCCTGATTCACTAAGGCAAGCATATGCTAGGTAAGCAATCCAAGGTTCAGTTTATCAACCAGCTTTCTTGCTGGGCTGTAAATTAAGTCCTGAAGCACAATTATACACAACGATCCTGTTTCACAGAGCTGTAAAGGCCTCATTTACCTACTTAACACAGGAGCTGACACTTCAAGCATAAAAACACCTACAGCAGGCAAAGGTGCCACCTGCATTGGTGTCCTTCCATTAAGGCAAAGCCTGCACTGCCTGGTTCCTTGCAGTTACATAACAGAAGCACACTGAGCACCCAGGGAAAGGTACAGCAGCCGACACAGCACATACAGCTCCTCCGGTGCCCATAGAGCAGCTCTCAGGTACCGCCCTAAAGGCGGAGCCTTCACAAAACCCCACGAGAGCGAAGTAGGTCGCGGGAATGGCCGCCCCCGGAACCATAAAATAACCGATAAAATAAGGATGGGAACGTAATAACCTAATGCTACGTAATGCGGCAGAGCTCAAAGCGACCTCCCCTTCTAGTTAAAGCCCGACGGGTCGCACACCAAACCCCGGCCGCTTCCACGTCGCACATGCTCAGGGCACAGCGTAGGGAGGGCTCGCCCCGTGCCCGCACGTGTCCCTCCGCACCCCCACGTGTCCCCCCGCACCCCCATGTGTCCCCCCGCACCCCATCCTCACCTTGGCCACCCGCCAGCCGCCCCCCCTCGCTCCCCACCCCGTTCCCGGGTCCATCCCGTCCGGTACCCGCAGGCACTGACCTAAATAGAGCACGACCGGGATGAAACCCCAGCGGATGGCGAACTGACCGCCCTTGAAGAGCTGCTGCAGCCGCTGCTTGGCCTCCTTGCTGAGCTTCGGCATCACGGCGGTAGGGACGGACAAGGAGGGGAGGAGCGGAGCGGACCGCCCCCCACGTCATGCGGCGGCGGTGGGAGGTGCTCGGAGGGGGGGATGGGGCCTTTCCGGGGCGGTGAGATGGGGGTCGGTGGGGGTAGAGGCTTGGAGTTGTTTTTTGCGCTCCGATGTGGCCCTGCGTCGAGGTTGGAAGTGGCTGCGGGTAAGTGAAGGGCAGAGCTGAGGCTTACTCCCAGGAGGGGAGTAAACTCTTCGAAAGGGCTGACAATAGCAGGACACGGGGAAATGGTTTTAAGTTAAAAGAGGGAAGATTTAGGTTGGATGTTAGGGGGAAGTTCTTCACTAGGAGAGTGGTTAGGCCCTGGAACAGGCTGCCCAGGGAGGTTGTGGATGCCCCGTCCTTGGAGGTGTTCAAGGCCAGGTTGGACGGGGCCCTGGGCAACCTGATCTAGTAAATGTGTATGTTTGGTGGCCCTGCCAGGCAGGGGGTTGGAACTACATGATCCTTGAGGTCCATTCCAACCCGGGTCATTCTGTGATTCTGTGAGTGGCTTCTTTGTCAGCTGAACAGCTTATCCCTGTTGGGGTTAGGCACTGGTGTCATAGTTCAGTAGGTGAACATCAGTATGAAGGGACTGTGAGTCTACGTGTTCATGTAAGGAGTTTGCCTTCATGCATTCTCAGCCTTCAAACATCCTCTAAATGATGCCAGCCATAGGATTTGTTATGTGGATTGGCTGTGTTAGTTATGCTTGATGAGGACTGCCATCAACCAGCTCTTTATGCTGCTCATGTAGGTAAGAAATTACTGGTAGTTCATCCTTCAAAGTGTTGAACAAACCGTTCCCAGTGTAATGTTGCTGTCGGAGCTTTATCCAGTTGTTAAGTGAACAGTTTTGTTATTGTGAGCAGATTAATGAAGCACTTTCAGTAACAAATCCAGAATTTATGGAACATGTTAATGAAAATCTTCCTGTGGCAATCTCAGGCAGCTGACATCACAGGTGCATCACCCATAGAAGACAGAACTGCTTCTGAAATGCTCTATCAGTTGTCTTTTCTAGTTAGTATTAAAGGTGATTTTGTACTTACGAGGTGGTCACACATTCCTGCTTTGTCACTAGTTACATCAGTGTGTGCTCAGAGATATGATTTAGCAGTGGGTTGTTAGAGTCAGGGTACTATGGTTAGGCCGCGGTTGGACTTGATCTTTGAGGTCTTTTCCAACCAGAGTTATTCTATGATTCTGTGGTTTTACTTTATTATGATGATTAAACCATCTATTGTGCCCGTGTAAGGATGGTCCTTCCATTCGATTTTAATATTCCCATTCATTTCATACATCCCAGCTACTCTGCAGTACTGCCGCTCTGGGAAATGCACCTTTTCAGTTTGCAGAGGCCACATTTCACAGGATAAATAGAAATAGAAAGCACTACTGCAGCCAGAAAAGACTTAGGCTACGTGATTGTACTACTTGGGAAACAGCACAATTCTAGGACATCTCATTCACTCTCAATAGTTGTAAAAGGAATATCAGTTGGGGTTAAATACAATCTCAACAAATTAAAAGGCTGGCAATAATCAACCACATGAAGTTCAACAAGAGCAAGTGTTATATTCTGTACCTGGGCTTGGGCAGTCCTGGCTGTACATGCAGACTGGCGGACGAGAGAATTGAGGTTTAACATGGAACTGAGAGCAAACACAGTAATGACATTATTTTTCATTTTAGCTCCTGAAGCCAGCAGAGGAGAAACAGCAGCCTGAGGTGAAACAACATTCAACAGAACCTCATCAGGTGCTTTCAGAGGACTCTGAAAAAAGTATTGTTGTGCTTAAAAATGGAATATTAGCCGCTACTCAGCTTTATTTGCTTTCAAAACCTGACCGTCTCACTCACTCCATTGTAATTTAAGAATGAAAATGACATATTGCAATAAAGATACCGTTACCTTTCCATACGTAGTTACTCTAAAAATATAACAGTTCTTAAATGCACATTGCTATGATTGCAGTATTTGGCCAGGGATGAAAACAACCATCTGATTACTTGCATACTCACAGTGATATGCAGAAGTCTGATGGATTAAAGGATTTTCTGAGGCCAGAACTAATATCCGTATTCTCTCGCTCTTTGATTTTAAAGCCAGTTTTGTTTTTTAAAGCATCCGAGGAGTGAAACTGTCAGTGGCTTTAGAAAGACTTTCCTCAAAAGACATTTGACTGCATACTTTTTAATTGTCAGCCAGTCTCATATAGAGATTAAACCTGTAAAGATTGTATAGGATTTAGAAGGTCTGCCTGTTTTAGGCAGATTCCTATATTATGATTGAAACAAATGAGGAACAGAGTGGTGATATTCCCATTTCTAAAACAGACTTTGCCCATCCTGTATTTGTTGTCTGTACCAATTTGGTACACTGAATTAAGGTTAGGCAACATTAAAATGGAGAACGTGAGGTCTTTGTCATCAGTTTACACAAAAGCATCTATGAAAGTGAAGTGTTTCTCTTTGGTACAGGGTATGGAAGCAGAGCATCTGAAAAATAAGAATTGTCATTACAATTCATACTCATCTTCCTATTTTCAAGGTATCTCCTCCCAGCACTGATGTACTGACAGCCTAAAATACCTCTCTGTAATGTTCTTTTAGACTCTTTCCAGTAATGCGTAGAGCACTGTCACCATTTGGGACAATACTCACCGGTGTTGCAGTGTGGCGTTGCTGCTGCTTTCCAGTTGGGATTATTAGAAAGCTCCTACAGCTGATCCACAAGGGCAAAATCAAGACATTCTGGATACTGAGGTTGTTTTTTCAATCCAGATGATTTGTAGCAACAGCACATATGGCACTAATTAATGAGATATGAGTAGACTTTGGCATAGCTTCCTGCTTAAAGAAGAAGATAAACAGTAACAACAGATTTGCTGTGTGCCTTTCACTGCTTCCTATGAAGTGTTATATGTACTCCTGAAGTTTTTATTGTGAATCATAGTCATTTCTGCAATGATTTTATCAGATGGATAGGATATTCAAGCAACTTTTGAGAGATCCTTATGTTCTGCATTAAAGTCCATTAGCCATACTTGCCACAGACTACAAATTTGACCCTAAATTTCAAGCTTTCAAAGGGCTGAAATAAAGTTATTGTTCTGTAATACTTCTTTTTCTTTGCATTTATTCAAGTGAGCGTTCACTATAGGTCCAATAAAATTGCATCTTACTCCTTCATTTTAGGCTTAAGCAGCAGTCACAGGAGATTCAATGCAGTTAAGCATAACAAAGTGTGAAGATGAGATGAAAAATGAAGCAGAGGTGCCTTATCTCCCAGTTCATAGCAGCACAAGTTTTATATTCCAGACACAGTGTCTGGGTTGAAATCGTACTACGTAAATCTGTGTAAGTATTATTTTCCTATTACCTTCCTGCTTTAAATATAGGAAAGAAAATGAGTCTTACTGAGTTAAGGGATGTGTTAATTGCGTGTGGGATTTGTGATGGAAAGTTCTCTCTAAAATAAGCAGTAACTGAAGTTGGTCGTTACATATTAGGAGCAAAAGTTGCTTCTAGTGAGAGAATGCCAGACTGGGCTGACGCTGGTCTCTTCTATGACATTATTACTGGACTGACATGTAGAGCACAAAGTATTTATTAATTATAAAAAATGAAAAAAATAAAGATTATCTAAAGGTGTTGATTAATAAACTGTGTCAGCCTCTATGAATTTAGTTCCCCTTCTTCATTACATAAAGACAATATCGATTCAAAATGTATTAGCAGTGTTTCATTATTGCCAGTGGAGGGCAGACTTGAACTGGAAACTCTTTTTGCCGCTTTGATTTCTGGAACTTATAGTACAAGATAGTCCCTCAAGCTCAGAGCTGGTGGCAATCTCATCACTTCTCCACTATTCTAATTGCTCTTGCACTGGATAAAAGCTTCTTTACAATTGCTGTTTGACACAATGAGTGTTCTGCTACGTCACAGAAATGAAATAGAGAATGTTGGAATAAAAATGGTAATATGAAAGTGGATGAGTCCAGCAAGGATTTGTTCCGTGTTCAGAAGATCATGGAGTTGCTACCTGCCAGCACGTTCTGCTTCCACAGCTCTTACTCATCACAGCTCTTATCCCTGACATATGTCAGCATCCGACGCTTCTTTTACACCTTCTGGGATCCTGTGTTTAGGGATTTCTTCTTCTCCCCAATGGCTTTAAGCCAGAAACATCCCTTTACGTAGAAGATTCTTAGCTTTGTTCATGCTGCTTTTTTGGCATTTGTTTTCTTGGTAAGTTCCGCTTCAGTAGACCGTTGAGTACTAAGTGTATTATGAAGGTCTACGTGGTTTTCTACATTATAAATCACAGATACACTCTAGATTGGCAGGATTCTTCAATACCAGCTTGCAGCATCCCAGTTCCAGAGAGAGATGTGGACAGATCTTTGATCTTAAGGGCCAGAATTTGGTCACATTCACAAACACATTTGAGAGCTTGCAAAAGTGGCCAAGAGAGAGAGCAGGGGGTGTCACTGATGAGCTGCAGAGAAATGGCACCTCCTGGAGAACCATCTAATAGATCGGCTGCATCTGAGTTCTGCTCCTGCTCTGCATTAAGCAAACACGTTTAGCACTGCTGCAGTCACGACTGGAGTACACAGCACACCAGCATATGCTGAAATCCAGGATGCTCAGTTCAACAGGGAGGAGTGGGTCATATAAATGGCGTTAACTGAAATACACAACAAACATACACGTTCTTGTGTTCCTTTTCTTGCAGAAGCCCCAGCTGGTAGTTAAGCAGTTCACAGCACAGATGTCTATGGAAGAGACGCTCCTGCAGCCAGCCAGCCCTGTACTGACAGCAAGCAGTTCTCACTGCAGCACTGTGGTTAGCTGTGTCACGCAACATATAAATCATAAAGACAAAGGCAGCTTTCCCTGGCCAGGTCAGTAAGAAGAAACCACAGTTACCAAATCAGTGTCTTGGCACTGCAACTGCACAGCACCTCAGTGGAGCAGGTTAATGGGGTCGGGTCCCTTCCTCCAGAGGTTTGGCCTCACTCACCTTCAGGCAGCTGAGTTTCTGTTGACTCAAAGGGGAAGAAAGAAGCTTGAGGAATGCTGCTGAAAGGCCTCATGTTGTCTGATGTCCTGTGACAAGGAAAAATAAACTCCTTTGACAACAAGCTGTAACGACTCTGGCTTCTGTGTGAGCTTTCAGTGGCATCAGTACTTGTGCATCCTGCTTTTGGTTTTGCCCTGCTCACTTGCATTATACTGTGCATTGCACAAAGAGCTTTAGAGGCAGCTCTTGTGAGCCAGACTCTGGGAGCAGTTACAGCTGTTAGAACAGAAATAATAATACTGGGTCCAAAAGTCATCCTTGTTTTGTTGTCTGTCACTGCAGTTCCCATGTGCAGAGTAGCTACATGGGAGCTGCGACCTCCAACCAGCAGCAGCTCTCAGGAGGAGCACACATCCATGTGGCTCTGTGACAGTGCTGCAAAATACCACATTTGATTTCTGGGTAAAATGGAAAAGGCAGGATGGTGTTCTTTCACACCACAACTAAAGAGAGACAAGTGCAAGCAGCACGATGTACAAACGCTTACATTTTCATCACAAATACCAGCACTTCTGGGCCTGCAGCTCTGAAAAGCCTGGTGCTTTAGCAGATAGCAGCTCACAGATAGATCCCTGTGCTCTCAGAAATGCAAAGACTTTTGAGAAGTGCCTTTCAGCTCAGCCTGGTGGAGCACAGCACCCTGAGCAACTCCCAGCGGGCTCCTATTTCTCCCCTCTTGGCTTCGTGCATACCCATGTCCTCCAGGTACAGGGAGTTAATGTGGCAGTGATGCGTTTTCACCTCTAACTCAAGGCAGCGAGACACTTCCCCACCTTCTGACAACTAACTGTTATCAGGTCTCCTCTCCCCTGCTCAACAGAACGCCTCACACTGCTCACCAGTTTTTATTCAGGACAGCAGGGAATGAAGCTCATCACACACACTGCCTACAGCGTGCAGTCTGACACACTGCACTAATAACAGTTTTCCTGTCACCACAAAATATCACATTTATGGATGGCATCCAGCGTGGAGCCAACCAACATGAGCTACACAGCCACAGTGTAGTACTGAGCCGTGCACCGAGTTCAGCCCTTGGATGTGCATCGCTGCACTGAGCGACCACTGGGTGGCAATGACAATCTCCTGAACAACACTTCCCTGTATTTAGTGGTCTCGGTCCCCTTTTCCTGCTCCTCCCCTTCTTTTTGTTATTTTATTTTCTCCAGGGACATTTTGTTCAACAACTCCCATAAGCGATAAGGATCTGCAGTGATTGATACAATCTGTCTTCCATCAAGAAAACTCAAGGAAGTGACAAGAAAACCATCGATGTTCAAGCACACAGAGCAGAGCACAGCCAGGGCAATGCCCGCAGCCACCCCCACGTTGAGCTCTCCTCTTTGTGTCTCGTTTTGCTCAGCTTCTTCATTCATTCCAAGCTGCCTGCAGAGACAGATACAGAGGAAGCGTAGCAGACAGAGCAGCTCTTACAGCTCCTGTTTTGTTCTCCAGGCACCTCTTTCCTCACAGCTCAGCACAGTGTGTTCCTTATGCAGTCTTCTTTCTTTCAGGCATGAAACAAAACTGCCCCTCAGTGCTGAGCGGTACCGTGCTGCCTCTTCATAGAGCAGGAAGTAGTTACAGGGATTACGAGCGTGGTGCTGAATGTCAACATATATTAAAGCTGTTTAATATCTCAAAATAGAATATCCTTCCACCTAAAGTGCTGCCTTTCTGCCTAGAATTAAATTACGGCATCGGCTGCCTTGGATCTACCTAATAACTCATCTTTGTTGGCATATTTAACAAGTTATTCATCCCAGCATTACTAGAGTGCGTCAAAACTCTTTTGTGCTGGCAGGCAGCAACAGCAGCTTTACCCATTGCAGCTCTGAAAGCACAAAAACACTCTGTCACTCAGTGAGGGCAGAGGGCCTGGATCACTCTGCTGCCTGAATCCCATATGCCAAACCCTGTGGAGAAGATGGGCAATAGCGGGGGATCCTACACAACACCATCACCCAGTCCTTTCTTCAGGTCATTTATCCCTACACACCTTTGCTTTGGGGTGATGATACCGAGCAGTGGAGTAATCACTGAGAGGCCAAAGCAAGTTTGTTCAGGAGCACTGCTAGGGCTTAATGCTGGGTCCCATCCCAGACCTGAACCTACCCCTGCAGCCCACGTTGCTTTGGAGACAGGGAAGCAGTTCAGTGGGGCCCAGCAGAGCTGGGGGCTCCTCCAGGTTCACAAACTGTCCCATCCCAACACACAGGTAGCTGAGCAGAACCAGCAGGCCTGCACGCACAGACATGGGGCTCTCAGCCCTACTTACCTATGAAAAGGAAGCACATGAGATGGAAACAGGAGACCAAGGAGGACTACAGAGAGACATTATACCCATGTATATTTGCAGCACTGCAAGCCTCAAACACTGACAAAAGTTGTCAAATAATTCAGTTAGAAACGTCTAAAATCCTCATGGATCACAGACCTACTGAGAAGGGCGGCATACAGTTCCGTATTCATGTACTTATCAAATCAGTCGGCTATTCAAGACAATTCAGTGGCACTTCTCCCCCTTCAGAAAACTCATTGTGGTTCTAGGTCAAGTGGTTGGAGGCCATACAATTATTACACGAGTGCCATAGATTTGCTAAACAAAAACAGTTCTACTCAGCTTTGAAAATGTTGATGCTCAAAGCTGTCATTGGAAACAGTTTCCTCTGACTCAAAACAGGGAGGTCAGTTGTAAATGTCAGCATTCGGCAACTTCTGTCGTGATAATTTGAGATGATTCACTCTCCTACATAACGTTTTTCCCCTGCAGAAGGTTGCAGTTCTGCACGGCATTTGGAGTGCATTCATCAGAACTGCCTACTGCCGGGTAGACTACAATATGTAATGATAGAATACCCCGAGTTGGACTGTCAGAAAAGCTCTGCTTCTTTAGCATACTTTTCCTCCATCAGTCTAAAATGATCAGATAACGCTCAATAAAATCAAAGCCTCTCAACACTTCGGAAATTAATAGCTTTGTTTCTGGTCCCACCCTCCCCTCAATTCTGCACTGGAGGCAGTGCAACACATCTGGAACAGAGACATTCAGACAACAATTAATTCTGCCTTCCCTCCCCCACTGCATTTTTGCACACGACTGAAGAATGGAAAGAAGCACAACTGGAAGTTGCTCTATTTTCCATTGGTAAAGAAATCTTTGAGACCATCAGCATCAAGGAGTGCTGCCTGTTCACAAAGACATGCTCATTGGTTATGACACTCCAGAAACCTAAATATACACACTTACAAAGACACACACGTATGGAAGTGGCAGCTGCTGGTACCAAGACAATTTCCCTTCATTTTCTAAAGGAAGCATGAAGACTTGCATAATACTGGTTGCAGTAATGCGAGTTTGTGTTTCAGGTTCAAGTGAGAACACAGTTAGAATCATGATTTGTATAAAATGAAAGGATAGATTAACCTTATTGACTTTACAGCATCCCAATCGTGTTATGGATTCACACTTGATGGCATTTTAGATGCTTCAAGAACTGGCATGGCTTGCAGCTGATGTGGCTACATCCAGCCTGAAACACTATCTGCTCTGAAGGGAACTGAAACAGTCGTGAATTAAATGAATCCAAAACAAGAGAATTACACTAATCTTCTGGTTCCTCAGTGCTAACTAATCATTAGTGCCATCACATTTACCAACTGAAATGTTATCCACCTGTTCCAGTTCTGCCTTCAATTTTAGTTGCTGTAAACACGACCCCACAAGAGCAAATCAGGTGGCAGCTGTGAGTTCTGCAGGTTGTTTTTCATCATATCCAACCCAAACATCCAAGAAAGGAAGAACTGCACATTCAGTAGGTGTTGTGCAGTTCCCAGCTGCCTGAAAAACCCTTCTATTGCCTCTTGTTACACCTACATTAGTCCAAATATATTGGTCAGTCTGAAACAAATATATTAGTATTGGATGTGTATTTCAACAGTCTGAAAAAAAGAACAAATCAGTAACAACAATACAGGCAAATTTTTTGTCATATTAAATATTTGCAAAAGCATTTTAATTTCAAAAACTACCAGTTTATTTGACTGGCCAAAGTATTAAACACCAAACAAGACAAGTCTGTAGTTTGTACGATAGGAATGTAAATTGTCATGTACAATTCAGAAGACATTTCACTGTGAGAAGGTGAAATACAACATTGCTAAAACTAAACAGCGTCATCCAATGAGCTGAAAAATGTGAGAAAGTGTGGCACATTCATTTACACCCAGACTGAGCTGAGGACAAACACCCACAAACGGCTGCAGCTACTTCGCCCAGCTGAAGGAATATAATGCAATGTACACAACTAGTTTGCTGTCTTAGAAGTAGAACCATACAACTAAACCCCTATCAACTACGTCTTCTCATCTCTTTTCATTAACTAGTTAACTAGAAACCTGAATAACATTAGCTGCTTAAATGTTACTTGTGCTTCAGTTCAAGTTAAAAAGGGACACCGACATTCATCTCTAGGCAGATCAGAAATCTACCAAAATGTTCACGTTAGTGCTCGGGTCTGTTCTGAGGTCCTTCCACATCCTTGACAACAAAGGATCACCAGCTGCAGAAATGAGGACTGCTGGGAATGACCAGCCATTAGATCCTCTCCCCAGTTCCACATGCATAATGATTTGCTGCCCATCACATCAGCACTGCCCCTGACTTTTTGCTTCTCCAAATTTCTGCATAAACAGTTTTAATTTTTACTCTTAATTAAAGCCTGAAGCTTATAAAAATCAGTATCAAACAAGGTCACCATACGGGTCAGGTAACTTAGAACATGTTACATTTTGATAATTTCTAACTAGAAAAATACTAGATACAAAACTCTAGCAATTAGGTTGCTAGTTATATTTACATTGTCATTTCCCTTTGTGCTTGCAAGTTTCCAAAAGTTCACATCCTTTGGTACTATTAGTCTCAAGTAACAAGTTCACCTTGAATGCAGTTACACTCCTGAATTGTTTGATTCAGTGCAAAGGGTTCGTACCCTATTTTCTGCATGATACCTCTAGATAAGCACATCTCTTCCTCGTGAATAATACAAATACTGACGACAGCAACGTTTCCATGAGAAGTTTTGTGCTCAACATTTAAGAAACTGAAAGGAAGAGTCAGTCACACTTGTCTGAAAAGTGGCTATTGCAGTCGGTGATAAGAACTGCCATCCACAAGTGCTGCTACCATGTGACGTTTGGCCCAGTTTCAAAGACTTATATATAAAACAAAATGCATCTTTACCTCAGACACACGTAGGCGTACAGAACTGTGAACGCTGCAGTGTGTACTAACAGAAACCACCATAACATCAAACACTAACTGACCTTTCTGTTTTTAACCTTACATATAGGTATACCTTCCTCATAACTCACAGAAGAGCGCTCATATTCTTACAATGCCATTCCAAAACGTCATACTCATGCTGCAAGGCTCCTCTTAAAAGAGATACTTGCAGTTTTTTGTATGCCAAGCAGTAGTGAAAAGTAGAATCTGGGATAGAGGATCTCTCCTTTCCCATATAGTGCATTTGTAAAAAGCCAGACATCTTGGTCAGTAGCTAATCAAACAGTATTTGTTAATTTGGTAAAGATATAAACTCTGCATGAAGTAGAAACAACTGGAGGATAAATGCAGGAAGTCAAAGAGGAACTTTCCAACCTATTAGAAGCTGATGCAGAATAATTAGAACTCTATTTACCACTACTGTCAAATGTGAGCGGAATAAGAATTTACAGGTTTGAGATTTAAGGACATAACACAGGATGTATTAAGAGCTTAAGGTACAGTTCCAACATCTGCATAAAACTCCACGTTTCATTTTGCCAATGTAATGATATCAATCTGTTGACAAAGTTATGCTAATACTAGGAGGTCGCTGTTGATTAGGTTGTTTGCTTAATACTGGGAGGTCTGTTCTTTCTGTTCCATAGATAAGTTTTTCCTCCTGGAGACTGCAAGCTGAGAACCTGTTTGCCTCTGTACCAGATACACCTCCACGATTATTGGCAACTGTGACACCACTGACCTGTTCAAAGGATTTACTAAACACAGTCGTGGTAGTTCTGGCCAGACTATGGCTACCAGGTTTAGGTAGGGACTGGCTTGTTGTCAGTGTCAGTCTCTTCAAAGAGACAAGCTCCAGGTTCTCACTCAGGGCTCTCTGAGTTTGCTTTCGTGACAAGTGTTCTCTGCAGGTTTCTCCTTCTTTTTCTCTTCCTGCAGCTTTGCTTCCTCCAGATCTTCGTTGGCTCTTCCCTAGAAGGTTCTTACTGCTCGTGTTGCTGCTGTTAGATAAGGCGGACTGACTCGTGCTAGAAGCAGCCCTAGAGTAAAACCCTTCATCAGTTTCAGATACTTCTATCAGTTCTTCTTCAATTCCTAAATCTGTATTTCCTGTGTGGTAGAAAAAAGAAAAAAAATTAATCAACATTTGCCTTTCTCACATCTGTTGACTTCATGTATTACTAAACTTTGATATTCACAAGCTTGAAGCCATAAAGCAACAGCACAGAGAACAGAAGACCAGAACTTACCTATTACATTTTGTAATCAAGAATCATTAGGATATAAAATTCCAGCAAATAATGCTGCATTAAGGAGATCAAAAAGCATGCCTGCAATTTCATTCTGTAGTGATTTTGATTTAAACAAATAAATAAATGCAGTATTGTTAATTCATGCAGATTAGAAACCGATTAGAAGATGCCAAACAAAAGTGCAAATCTCATGTTGAGCAAGTGCTCCAATACAATTTTTTGCAAAGCTTGTTAATAATGAATGATCTGTGATTGATGTCCCAGAAAACCCAGCATGGCAGCTGTTCATTCAGCAACCCAAGAGTGCTTTAGTACTGAAAGGTCACCTTCTGCACTATAGATCTCATAGCATGAGTTGGAAACTCATGCACAGTGGAACATTAAGTCTCCAGTATACCATGAGAAGTGGAATTTGGAATATTTTAGGTATACAGGGAGACAATTTTCACTTCCATTTTGATTGACTCTTCATAATATTCATCACTGGATTTTGTAAATCCAAGGAATATGCTTAGGAAATTCAAGGAAATGTTGAGTCTCACGGCGTATGGTCTGCAGATTAAATATATCTGCTTGTAAATACGCTGTCATCGTCCACGGCACAGACAGAGCTGTGTGCAGTACATGCATTTGTGTTATTACACATGCAATATATTAACTGCATACTTCAATTCTTCAAACATGCAGCAGTGACCCTTTCAATCAGCGGTACCTTAGAGTGCAGCTACAAGTGGTCTGCTAAAACTGCACTCTGCCAGATGAGTTTATTCCATCCTCCATCATTTTTCTTACAGATTTTTGCCTCCTGATTTCTGGCATGCATTTGCTGTCAGTTCTAGGATCTGTAGCTGTTTCCTGTACTCCCTGTATATGCTGAACATCATTCTCTGCTAGTGCTCTGCTTTTTTCCCCATTCCCGGGTTTCTCTCCAGACACATTTGTGACACTAATCTCAGGTATGATAAAGTTGCCCATTTCAGTAGCATCATTACCATTCTCTGCTTGTTCTAGAATTAAAGATGGATAAGGAAAAAAAAAGACAAAAATGATGTCTGAAACAAAACACGGAACAAAAAACAATAGAAACAGATGATTAAAGCATTATGAATTAAAGCAGATGTTCACACATTCACCTCTTGTTAATCAGCTATATTAGTGAGTATGAAATTCTCCTCTTAAATTGTGAGAGTCCATCTTCCAATGATCATCCTTCACCCACCCACATACTGAGAAGTCCCCAGCTCAAACATTCCAGTTTTGAAATACTATTTTATCTGGAGGAGATCCCCCCAGCCCCTACCCTGAGGATCCCTGTGCAGGCACAGTGCACACCCAGGCAGCACGCTGCAGCCCTTGGCTCTCTGCTACCACCACTGCTGTCTGCACTCATCACAGAGGAGAAGTCAGTCCCAGACAGAGAAAGATATTCTGGCAGGGACAGACATCACCACCCACAATGGAGAAGCTATCCCTCCTTTTACCCGTCAACATTTGTTAACATCATTCTTTAGAACTGACCAGTCAGCTACTTATGAAAGCGTCCATTTAACAAGTTGCACAAGCCAATGGAAATGGAACTAATAGCTGCTGCCGTTAGCCACTAGTTTCCTAATATTTGTCAAGAAACAAATTAAAAGCTGCAATCATTCTCCCTTCTAAGCGGTCATCCCTTCCACAGAGTTCTTTTATCATCAGTAACACAGTAACAGTTGCAACTGAGCTCCGTGAACTACGGCTGTGTTAGAATATTTATATACAGCCCTTTTTCTAGAAATATAGGAGCAGAAAGTTAGTGAGAAGACCACAATTCATTGGCTTCAATGGCCTCATTACACAGGGAGAGGCACAGCTACCCCACCCCTCAGCAAATCTCCAAACCTGTTCCTCCTCCCATCAGCGCCCTTGGAGGCACCTTACTTCAGCAGAGCTACTTCCCAGAACCTCCTCATGCACAAGTTTATTCTAGAAACTTCATTTACAGCTGGAAAACCAGGGTGAGGAGAGGGAAGAACAGAGCTTGCAGATAGTCCCTTCTCCACTAAGTGCATTAATAAACAGCTGCTCTGGAGAAAGGAGATTCAGAACGTACCAAATCCACAGCACAGCAGAGACTGGAGGAAAAGAGGAAGAACTTCCTACATCACACATTTGGGGATAATAGCAATAAATTAATTATTGTGGTTTAGTGACGTGCATTTCTAAATGTAATATCCTACCGTGTGTTAACACTTTACTGCTGCATTCCCACAGCTGTGTAACCACTACAGTAACAAACAGAAGGAAATAGCTCTTAGCATAATCGTGTTTAATCTTTTAGTTAAGTTCTCTTTACTTTCTGATAAAGGGGAATATACCTTTCTGAGTTTGAACTACAGGAGGAAGCTAATGACAAATAGGCTATTAACACTATAGTACCTACTGTCCTGTGGCAGCAATAAGGCTACACAATCCATGTCCCCTACAGCAGCACTCTGTCCTTCTACCTTAATTATTTATACATGTATATATATTTAAGAACACCCAAAACAAACCTTCAGCTTCATAGTATTTGGCTTTTGAAGACAATACTGCTTCAAGCTGGACAACGCTGAAGGTCTATCCTTTGAAACAGAGATATCGATATCCCGTGCACAAGGCAATGTGGGAGAAGAGAAACAAAGTGCTAAACTGACAAAACTGGTTGTATAGACAAAACTGAAGAGTTACACTGCTTTGCTGCTACTTGTGAATAGAAACATGGATGTCACTCAAGCTATTTTTTTAAAAACACTAACACTAAGGCATGAAAAACTAACACTAGATCAAATCCCCTTTAAGCTGTATGATTCAAGTCAAGCCAACCCGATTCAGTAGCTCTAAGTAATCTGTTGATAAGTGGTAGCTAATATCAATTAACTCTGAATTCTATTTATAGGTGAGTAATGGGTCCATTTTGCAAATGACTTTTGCACATAGTACCACAGTCAGAAGCCCAAATCCAGGTTATCAACTTGATTTAAAGAAAAAAAAAAGTCCTTCTGAGTAAAAAGAATTACAATCTTGTAAAGTAACACAATAAATTTAAAAATTAAGTTGATTTTTTCCCAAAAGAGACTTCAATCTAACATTCTAACAGAAGCTTGCATGACTCAGGGTCCCCAGACTTCAGAAATAAACTGCTATTTCTAATAAAATAACAATAAAAACAACCCATATGCTTCTCAATCGGAAATGGGATCAGCTGAGATTCTTTTGCTTTTCATTCTATACAAATAGACAGATCTAAAACGGCTGCCATTGCAGCCCAAGGGGTATTTTGCTGTGGTCCACATAATGCATAAGAAACCACCTCTCAGCTGCCTCCTCCAGCTTCCTAATCTATCTGTGTAACTCATTTTATATTGAAACACAACGATAAAATCTCTGAATTGATTCTTTCCTTCTCCCTGTGGCAGAGAGCAGTGGGTCACGAGGTACAAGATTTGTTGGCCTACTTCTACCAGCTCCAGTATTCATTTTAATTCAAACAAGCATCTGTAAGCACAAGCCTCATTATTCTTTCTATACACCTACCCTGGAGATCTATTCCACACCTTTCACTGGGGACTTATACTCTTACTACTGAACCACTCTCATATCAAAGACACTAATGTTCTGCTCCTCATCTTTGCCTAGCAGCTTTAAAAGTTAATAAATCAAGCGTTCTAATTTAAATGAAAAGAACTATTTTAACTTCCTTTGCCCTTCCTCACATTCAGAAGCTTACTGTTGGAACTCACACCAGCATGTAACATTACTGTTCAGAAATCTTCATTGTTACTTTTAAGTCCTCTTTTACCAGAATATTTATAATCTCCAATAGTTACCTGAAATATCCCTGTGTGGTGAGTTGTGGTTTTTGGTGTGTTTTTCTTTTAATAACACAGATCTTTGCAATAATTTTTTGAACTGAACTGCCCATATGCTACAAAATAAGTTCATATAGCACACATCATATAAAACAGTGTCATAATGATTTCTAAAGTCTTTATTTAGCCTATTCAAAGAGCACTTATCTACACTCCTCCCTTTCATCAGAATTACAACCACAGCACAGCAAGCCACTGGAAGTTTTGATCTCCTGTTCAGCAGCTCTTCCCCCACCTAAATCTGGTAGAGAAAGTGGAATACATTGATTGTCCTTCTGCAGTACATTCAGCGCTACTTTTTTCTACTCCTCAGCACTGACCTGTTTCACTTGGTTGAAGCCCTCATACTAGTTTGCCCCAAAAGGCATAATTTACCCCTCTAGCCTTAAATATTGTTTTTATTTAGATAACTTAAAACAAATGAGGCTCTGTGGTATATTTATTAAATATTTGCTTTGCTTCATGTATCATACACCACTTTTCAAAAGAGAATGTAAAAGAGAACATAAGTCTCCTTAAAGAACCTAAAACATTGTACAGCAGCCTTTAACAAAAAGGTATTTCGTTAAAAGAAAAAAATAAAACAGGATTGAAGAAATAGAGAATATATTTTCTGATCCACTAATATTCTCATTTACCAGTTATAAAAAGCTCCAAACTACCAGCCACTTGCTTATCAGTAGCAACAGAATGGCACCAATGTCCAACTGTGACATGTTTCATCTAGTATGTAGCATCTTCACGCTGTTCCAGACCCACGTTAATAACATATGTTTAAGAGAAATCATATAATTTTAAGAATAAATGCATAATGTCAGTTCACTAAAGGCATTTTCATTAACAGTGACAATGCACAAAGACAAAACCCTCAATATTACTTTGAACAGGTGTAAGAAGCTAAGAAATCATTGTAAATTGTGTCTCTTACCGTGTCTTTTCCATCTGTGCCCTCGGATAGACATGCTAGTTACAGCATTTCTTGATATCCTGGATGAAGTAGGTGTAATTTCAACCTGAATGCATTTTGTACCTTCTTTACTGGACTTCATGGCACCCTGAGGCAGCGAAGCTTTTATTGCATTAGCAACCTAGAGCAGGGAAAAATGCAGTTAAGTTCTTAATATGAAGGTTGAAGTTTTCAAAAATAATTCTATCAGGATCCTTAGTAGTCCATGAAGTTTACTGCATACAACTCCAATTTAAGGTCAAATAAACACAGTAGCATTTGGCACAAGTTATAACGAGTGTAGGGTGCTACACTTGCTACTAGCTTTAAAAGCTAATTTGTACTTAAGACCTTTATTTAAAACAGAGTCTCCAGCTTAATGACATGGCTGTCACTTAACATGAACTTCAGAATGCTTCTGCACCATCATTACACTTTCAAGTCTTTGAAGTGTTCTACCGGTAATCATTTTATCATCTTTCCAAGTGAATAAGTAACTAAGAATACTGAAAACATGTGTACATATCCTTACAGATCTAGCTACTCACACCAGCACAGACACACTGAGCTCATAAGGTTTAGGTTCCTGGTGTGAAGTTCATAAGAAGTATTTAATGAAATAAAGACTATTTAAAAAATGTTGGACTACATGACCTACCAGCAGAGGTTCTGGATACAGTTCTAGCTGCGCTCTATATAAAACGTCGTCCATAGCTTTACGAGCCAGATCCCATTCTCCATTATAACTGCAAAGTTAAATATATAAATAATAGTATATATATATATATATATATAGATATAAATAATCACCTGTATCAATGGATGAATGCTCTTGGTCATGACTTTCATGAATTCAGTATTCCTTGAGAGCTCAAGTGAGAGTTAAACTACTTGTGCTCGTTATCAGTAAGCACGCTACTTAAAATTTTTGTTCTGAATTAGTGCATGTGGAGGCACTAGTTTTATTTTCACTGATCACTCCAAGCAGTTTGAAAGCGATATTGTAGTTATTGATCAGCTAGTAATGAAATATTCTGAAATTCCAACAGGATGGTTTTAATATTAAAGCACCTTTTGAGTACTCCCATGTTACCAGCCTCATATTATTTCAGTTAATGAAAGAGCTTTACACGTCAACGTGACTGTCAAAGGGGTGGATGATGTTCAACATTTTTGAGAGAGAACACTAAGACCTTTTTCCTTAACTAGATTGATGTCAAAAACATAGACCAGACAACAGTTGGAAAAGGATTTTCAGGTATTTTTTCTACATCACCAGTTATGACTATTAAGTGTTATTCCAACCTTCATTCCCCAGTATCACACAGGTAATGTAATCTAACAAGTTAGCAAACTGTGTTCTAATCCTGAAATCTTCGTTGCTACACACAGCATCTGTCCATTAGAAAACAAAGCAATTCAGAGGTAGCATGCCTAAATGAACATACTAAATTAAGCAAGTGCTCCATTATTTTGTGTGAATGTTTAGAAAAAAACAAAACAAAAACCATAAAACACTCTCACTTACAAGGCATAATAAATCCCCGTCAGCATTTGTACCATGAATTCAGATGAAACTGGAATCCTGCTGTTTACTCCCTTATACTTTCTCACTTGTTGGCGAGGATATCCGCAGACACAAATTCTAAAGAAACAAAGTATTTGTCACTAGTAAATAACGAAGAACCACCTCTGTATAGAACACCACTACAGGAGATGTTTCGTGTGTGTTTTAACTGCAGTAGACCCAAGGAAAGCATTCATCTACAACTGAGCGCTAAAGCAGATCATTTCTCATTACAGAAGAAGGGTATGCCCTCTACTGGCAGAGTTCAAATCCTTCAAAATAGAGATATCCTAGATGACAAAGTTACATCAGTGTCACAGTTGAACATTGAAAACTGCCATTAAAGTCATTCTCAATTAAAAGCATTTACTGCAGAGTAGACAAAAATATTAATGGTATTTAAGGAAATTTAACAGGAAAAAAAAATTATAAATTTCATTTATGGCCCCCAGCAAAAAACAGACTAAGGTGGTATTGCCTCTTAATGTTCAAATTACAGTTGTAACAGAGCTTTCGGGATCCCCCCTTTTTTTTCTTTTCTTTTTAAAGAATAACAACTTTGCCACTAAATTACGATGCTTTTTTTCCCCCCTCCTTCTCTATTCTGCAATGCATCTTCTACTAAGACTAATTCAAAACAACAAAACAAGAAAAAACAAGCACCCATTACTCATTTGTTTTTGTGGATGTTTCTGTTTGTTTACTTGTATGAGGAATCTAGAACCTCAGAGCTACTACTGGCAAAAAGCTGCTCTCGGTTGGTTTCTGGGTCCCTCTCCTCCATTGCCTGGGTTAACAAGAATGTTCTAATTTCCCCGATTTAATGTCAACTTCTAAAATTCTGGAGAGACAAGTTCACTACCAGTCCTTCTTATAAGAAAAAAGAGAGAAAAAAAAAAATACCTCAGCTTTGCCTTTCTAGTTACTGTTATACCAGATTTAGGGAATATCCAAAACATCTGTAGGAATGAGCATATCTCTAGTTTTAGTATCCACTATATTTTCAACTTGTACAGCATCCAAATGTTTAGTAAGCATGCAATGCAAAGTTAACCAAGATTTTAGAAAGCACTTCTGATTTACTTGGATAAAACACCAAGAACTATTTCAATAGAAACATAATTTCTTGGATTTGATTTCTTTCTCCAGTTTACAGCACTGCTTATAAACCATGTCATTGCTTCTCCAATTTTGGGATCTCAGTCCACAGCTGATTAAGAGATACTTTAAGATAAGTAATGCAGCTATACTTATTTTTTTAAGAAAAATCAAGTTTGCAAGCAACTTGTGGGAATAAAAGGATTTTTTTGTTATTGTTTGCTAAGTTCAAACAAACTGCATTTAAGCGACTTGATACCATTTAAAGTATAATCAGCCTACAGAAGTTACCTTGAGCAAATCTGACACAGTGACTGAAGAGAAACTGCGGGCATGTAGCTTAAGGCAGCGTTGTAGCAGAGCAGAAGGAAAGTCAACACTTCGAACCTGGAGTTTATAGAAAACATCAATCAGATTATATTATAAATTTCACATTTATTTTTTTTAACAAGTAAAACTGTTATATAGAGAAATCTGCAAGGGTTATTTGAACAAACTTGGTTTAATTCAATAAAATTATCGATCCATGACTTGGGACTGCAATCCTTTCCTTTTCCTATGCATCCTGCATGTAAACTCACATAGAAAAAACAAATGAAGGACACACTCATACAGCTTCTGTCTGTAATTATTAAACATTCTTAGAAGATTCTTTAAGGATTATCAAGATAAACCTTATTGTACAATTTCACCTGTTCTGTGCTGTCAACATCTCCCTCTGAGGATGAGGTCCACTATACACAACCTTGGACAAACCATGCTGGGATAAAGCTCCTTCAGTAAGAGCCATGGAGCCAATACTGGAAGGCTACAGGGGAAAAAAAATATGCATTTAAAACACATCCAACCTGAAGTCTTGCTAAAATGCAAGTAAAAATAGGCAAGAGATCAACATCATCATATTTCTACATCAATTTTATCTGAATGCCTGGATACCTTAGACTTAAGAAATCACTTTACAGCAAGTAAAATACGAGGTTTCAGAACAGGAAAAAGAATACATTTGGTAGACGCATATCACCCAGTTATGACAACTGAGTCTTCTAATGGCCTCAAAGACCAGTTAGCAGTAATGAGTAGACTGAGAAATGTGTTACTAGGTCATGCAAAATGCAAAGACTAATTTTCACTTTCATTCTTCACTCACAGGTCCCAGTATCACACTGCCTTTCACAGTCAGTGACAACTTTATGCTGTAAGTGTCACTTACTTCATGATACACTGAAGGTTTGGACAAAGATGGAATTGTGAAGCTCAGCACTTTGCTGTGTCCCTCCTTGTCAACTATCTCCTGAAAAAGGCAGAAAACAACAAAACACCAAAAGGGTTATACTGTTCTACAGAAACCAGACAGAGGATACCTGCCTGCAGTATATCACTAGAGTGGTACATTAGCAGGCCTCTCACATCTTTAAGTGAGCAGAAAACTAATGAGTTAGACAAATAAACAACAAAAAAGGGACTACATTTCACAGGAGAGCACTGAAATACTCTGGATCAATATCTTCAGCAACAACTTCTGAAGCAGACCTCACAAAAAACACACAGCCTTTAATTTTAAATTTCAGCAGCAGATTTCACTTATCCAAAGGCAGAGATTAGAAAGGAGTTTCAGTAAAGCATCTCCTAGCACCGACTAATTGCATTTTGCCTGTAACAGCTAAAATATGATGCTCTTCAAGGTTCCCTCAGAATTCTGCTTTTCAAAGGATTAATTTAACAGTAAACAGTACATTTTCATGCAAAATATACAAAAAAGTCAAGGTTATTACAAAACAGAAGACTTTTATTTTCTGAAGAGCGAGCAATCTGTTCAACCATCAAGTACTAAGAATTTGTTGAAAGTGCCTTTATGTGTGATCTCTAGTCAAGATGGTCAGAATACCACAGAAAGCACAGGCAGCAACTTCAAATGTAGCACCTATAAAGGCTCCCCAGCAAAATGCAGATTTAATTGCCATACCAGGAATTAATGAAAGCAAGAACTGAAGAGGAATCCTTTTAAAGTTCACAATACATATTTCCAACTTGAACATAAATTTAAAGAGAGAAAAGTACGACACTCAATCACTTGCTTTCAGTTCTGAAATAAAAGAGTTTAACTTTCCCCATAAACACTTTCCAGTATCCCCTCAAAAGGATACTAATATTTTTAGGCCTGAATAATTAGGTGTAAATACAAACCAAGTTATACACTCCTAGAAGAAGGGCTTCAATACATCCACTGCTCTGCAAATCTCTGCTGGCTGAGACAGCAAGGTAGCACCACATCAGTTCGGGCAGAAACTGCAGTGTGAATCGTAGTAATTGCTCCTCACCACTGCGATAGAACTCAAAGAGCTGATGGCAGACTGGCTCCAGAAGCTGAAATTACAATGAGGTTACAATTGTTAATGAGTAAAAACCTTTCAAGAAACCGCAACTTTGTGTAGAAATATAATCACACAGTAGGGGAAAAGCTGATAGATGTTACACTGTAGCTAGCAGGGAATGATCAGCCTGCTAACTACACCAAGTCACCTCGAACAATTTCAGTCTTCTACACTTTGGGTGATAGAGAGTAAAGCCTTCTATCACAACAGAAATACTGTTCCAACAGTTCCACCCCCTCCTTTTTTAGCTCACTTCCTCTAGCCTCCAAGGCTTAAATAAGAAGAGGATGCTTACTATCGCTGTGTCTCATACCATGACCCCAATACATCATCTATGTTAAAAAAAGAAATAAATAACAGTCCAAAAGGCCTTGTTATTCTAGAGCTCCAACAGCAAACACATAAAAGTAAAGCTTTTACACTGTAACTGAGAAAAGCTACAGGACACTTGTATTCAAAGTACTACAATAAGTTTGTGTACAGCAGATAAACTAAATCCTTCCACTCCTCGTAGGCTACAGTGTATTCATAGGGTGTTAAGACAAAAAGGAAGCCTCTGCTAAAGGTCAGTATGCAGTGTTAACCACGTGTCACTACATGGAGGTAAGGATTGTGCACAACAGCAGACGCTTTCAAATTGAGCAGCGCTGGACACTGAAGCCTCAGTCAATATAAAAATCAAAAAGTCCAAAATGCTTTTTGGCAGCAAACATGGCAAACTGCCCATAAGAATTTGCAGCTGTTAGGGGATTTGTTCTTTGTTTTCCTCAAAATGTCCCTAAAAAAAGTAAAATCAGGTTTAAAAAAAAAAAAAAAAAAAAAAAAAAAAAGGTGTTTAACTAAACACTCTAAATCAAGTGTCTTTAAGCAGTAACAATTAGGAGAACACTCGACTGAGAAACTGCTCCTTTAAAAGTATCTAGAGAGTAGATGCCCTCAGACTTGAAAACTTTAGAAACTGAAATCTGAGATTCCAGCATTTTAGAATTCAGTTCCTCAGCCTCAGCTACTGTATTAAAAATCATTACACAAAACATGACATTCTCCAACTGCAAATCTCAATGACTGGATTGAAATGCAACACATCTGAAGGATTAGTTTTGCTGCTTTGTTTCTTACCTCGGAGGCTTAACATCTCTTAATGGTTCATTTATATGACTCACAGAAACAGACTCTAAATTAATTTAAATACCAGGAACGTTAAGGTTAGTAATAGATTGAAATGTGTTTCTACACAAAATCCCCAGTAGTTTCAACCTGAAAGTGACAGAATGAAAATCAAACAGATATGCGTTTTAAAGACTACCCTAAGACTGTAAGCATGAAAACTGCTACTGCACATCAGAAAGGAAGGTATTAACCAGCACCTTCCTGAAAATTCTTAAAGACTGGGATACAGATATGTACTTTATTGCCAGTAATGCGCAGACGTTTTCTGTTCATTTTAGCTCAAAAAATTGTGAAAACCTAAGGCAAAACAAAAGCATACTGAGCTCAACTGGTCTCTTCCCAAAGCAGATCAAAGATCCTTCTAGAAGACTTTACCAGCACAAGTGCTTTCCATCTTCAGCTTACATATTTCACAAGATTTGCATGCTTCCTTTAATAAAGTATCAGTTCAGAATGATGTGCTTGAACTTTAGAAGGCACAGAAATAGCTATGACAGGTATCCATGTTCACATCGTTATCTCAGTTAAGACAGCTTTGTATCAGCACGTTTCAATGCGTAATCAGTACAAAAACAGATTTTCTTCCTTGAAATGCCACCACATGCTAAAACCTAATATCAAAACCCAGAAGTTGTTGCTGTTCCAAGATAATGTTTTCACACTAAAACAGTTCCAAAAAGTATAAAAACTTTTAATGCTGGAACAGAAGAACACTGAAGTAATTTCATCCCTCCTCCTTTTAAGTTGTACCCAGACACACTGGACTTTTCAATTCACGAATTGTATTTCCTAATGCAAATACCTGAATGGCTGCTATCTGAAAGGACAGCAGTAGAGCTCAAGGTACACAATTAAACAATCTTAAATTTGTGAAGAAACAAAATCTTTCAGAAATAAAAAGCTTGTCACTGAATTTAACTGAGCAGACACTCGAGAAAAATCCTTTAAATGTTCACATATACTGAAGACTCTTCTACTAAATTTCATTTTCCACACCAGTGGGCCAGTAACCTTGAAGTAACAGATAAAGCCTTTGCTAACAAAGCTACTATGAAATTGCTATGTCTTGGAATAGCAAACACAAGTAGTTCATTTCGCTCACTATATGCTACATTTTCAGAAATGCAAACAAAGTATATGGAAAACAAATATACAATGCAGGTAATGAATCCCAAAAGCCAGGAAGAATTACTAGTTTAGAAGTATTTCCTTTGTGTGGAAAGCTCCAAGTAACCCATTCTACAAAGATCTGGGCAGTAAGCAGAGCACAAATGAAAATGTTAGGAGCACTGTCAGCACTGGCACTTCAATCTCCAGATTCAGTTAACAGGGGAATCTTCAATACTTAGCCCCCCCCAAATTATCTCTTTGAGCAGGAATTTCATGGCTTAGCAACAATCTTGCATCAGTCTGTGACAAAATTAGTGATAGCCATTAGTAGTAATAAATTACAGAACATGAAAGTATCGGTTTGGCTATCAACAGGGAGACTCATCGCATTAATTTACACATTGATATGCATTCTGAAGACCAGGCAAGCTTGACTCAGTATTTGAAATGACTCAGAATGCCTTCCTGAGCAGCACAGAAAAGTAAAATGACATTTCTTCTCTGCTGCACAACCTGTATTTCTGTACCAGCATCCTCTCTAAAAATGTACGAACACTGGAAGCATTTTACCCTCTGCCCACTATTGGCATTATCTCAGCTTTGGAGAGGTTCCTTATGCTGCTTCTTTCCCAGAAGAGGCATGAGGACTCCATGTAGTTTCAAAAACAATAACACACAAAGGTTTTTTGGATGGTAGAAAGCGTGACCAGGATACAACCAACATCAATTAGGCATGCTCTGTTCTCATCTAGAACATGTCAAGAGAAGCACAGTCCTGGTACACGAACAATTCTTTATGTGGGTACAATGCAAACCTGCCCCATTCCACCTCAAAATTTCTAAGCAAGTCAGAGTTCAGTGCTGTAATGATGGCAAAAAGGCAGAAAGCCCTAAATTCAAAGCAATAATGTAAAAGGAATGCAGAACTACCTAACATTTATCTCTTGTCATATAAACAGACAAGCTCCCGGTAGCTACAGATTCACATTCAAGTTACGGTGAATCACAAAAATAATTCAGTCAAACATCTTTTCAATTCCTTAACATATTTCTCATTTCCATACACAGATCCTGACTATGATCTACAAGATCAGTTACAATCAGCAAGTAAGAAACAGATCTACAAATCGTTTTCATAATACTATATTCTTGCTAAGAACACATTCCAATCTAATTAAAAGGAAAACACTGTGATGAAGACTCTCCATGTAGTTAGAACAGAATTAACTATTTCACATAGAACATAGTTAATTAGTGTGCAAGGTCTTATCCTATTCTGCTGGTGTTACATCAGACATTATGAGAGATACAACACACTCACTTCACTTTGTGGCTCCTGAATTACTTTGTAAAGAGATGAAATCAGAGCACTCTTGTCTTTCAGGTTTGTGGCATAGCTGGATATAGATGCTTCTGGCAGTGTCTGAAAAATATACAGATACCTGTTTTAGTTCCTAGAAAAAATAAGGTTTGAACATTAAAATGTAGCAGCTATTTCAACAACTATTTTCCATTAGCAGTTACTATTTATCAGAGTTTACAATGAACTGAAACTTGTTTCATAAGGAAATCCTTACTATAGAAATCATCATTTTTCACAGCAGCAAAGTTGCCAGAAGACACACTGCACTATTATTTAGCAGGGAGCTTCTCTGAGAGATTAATGACATTCAATGCAATATCATTAAAAAATAAAAAAATAAAATAAAGGAGTTTCAGAAGTGCAGTGCCACTGAAAATACATAATGTTCTGAAACCAGAAAAAAAATTGCAATGCACTTCCCACTCTTTGCTGGTGTCAGTGACAACACATGCCCACTGTGAAATTCATATACCGTGAAACCTCACTGTTTGCAGACCTGCGCTTTGCTGTCAAGACTGACAGTAGACAGACTGTAAATATAAAAGAGGATACGCTGTTACCTGAAAGAACATAAATTAAGGTTGACATGAACAGCTATCCTCTAATAGAAATGGGTTTTCTTACAGTACTTAGGAGGCTAAAAAGCTAATCTCTTTGACAACCCTTTGGAAGCTGTACATTTAAACTTATTATTCATAGCTCTTATAGTACTACTTTTCTGCATTCCTTCAAAGGAAACCGTAGTCCATTACAAAGACAGGAAAACAGAGTGTATCCAGCTAGACCAGGACAGAAATCTGTATTCAAATAAGCCCCAGCCCACACTCAGACCAGCAAGACTGCACAACGTTGCCAATATCAGGAGGAGAAACAAAGAACAGAATGAAAAGCCAAAGCTTGAAAAGAAATCCAGCAGAATTTCCCAAATGCCAGCTAGCAGTTTCTGGGGTTTAGCCTGCGTGTGTGCACCCAACTTTCAGTTTCTGTTCTAACAAGTTTCCAGTTATTCAGTAGCAGAATTACTGAACACCATGCTGAGGACTCGCAGGACATTTCAACAATAGCTTGAGCCATCCAAGGAGTTACTCAAGACAAAGTCTAACACAAAGAAATAAGGCTGGTCTAGAATCTACTAGGGTCCAAAATAGAGATCTGCTGCGTCTTCTTCTAGACGCACAATATACTTAGTGTCTTCAGTATCAGTATCTTACTGATAACACACACAGCACTTGAATCTTCCAGTCAGGGTGTTTCAAGAACGCAGTTTGACCATGATTACAAGGTATAGTTTAGTAAACTAGGGCTACAATCCTAAGCTTTTCTTTCCAGTGATTAAGCTTACAAAAGTATCGTGCTTTGTTACAAAGCATATGTTACAAAGACACGTTACACTTTGTGGTTGTTAGCAGACCAAAGAGTGCAACTCAATCAAAGGGAGCTGTATGATTCATCCCTCTCTGAAAGTAGGGTCCATTAGCCGTGCTACAAAATTTCTATCAAGTTTCTAAACAGAAAACACTGAATCAGAACATTATAAGAAGGATGCTACTTCCACTTTGCAACGTTCTTTCAAGTTACATAAACAACATTTGCACGCTGATGAAGCGCTGGGCAAGCTTGACAAACTTGTTCTGAAGTAACAGAAAATCTTGGCTTCATAACAGAAAACGCAGATAAGCTAGTTTTAAGGAAGCCAGTGTTCCTATCTGCTGTTGTGTTTGCCAGATAAAGGCCTGAGGAAACAGAAAACTGACAATTCTTTACTTCAAAGTTGTGTTCACTGCTGGTAGAATGAACACTCTGGAAATAATTAACGCTGAAGGGAAAAATATATATATATATGTGGCTTTACTTGTTAAACCCAAATGTTTTTTTTTCCTGAGGTAAAGATGGACAGAGATAATGCACAATATCTTTCTGCTTTGAGATCTTCCCTTTATAGCATTTGCCCATCTCAGAGTCAGACCTGACCTCACGTACTGACAGCACAACGGCTGATGAATGCCATCTGCAAGGTACAGACCTGGGTATCTGACTATATAAGCGATCAAAACTACAGCACGTGATGGAAGTTCAGCACATTCAACAAGTAAAGTGATCAGCAGCTATCACAGAACTATCACACAGCACTGAATTTCTAATAATAAAACTTAAAGAAGGCACACTAGAAAGAATAAGCATGAATAACTCACTCATATAGTCCATAAAAAGGGAGAGGGAAAAATGGAAAGCCTGATGTTTGGGCACAACACTATAGCCTGCAGCACATGCTTTGCCATAGACCACTGAAGATCACTTTCTGGATCAGGAAGCAGGCAGTCCCAAAGAGGACAATGAAAAAAGAACATCTTTCAAGTTGGTAGCTGTATACATCACATTACCTTAAAATTCAAGGTTGCTAATCTTCATTTTCTACAGTAATCGCGCATTCTTGCATACCATTCCAGCAGCAATTCAGATACCACTGGTTAAGTATCTGATAGTGCATTGTTATTACCTTGAACTCCGATAACCACTCCTCCACAAGCCCAGTATCCAGAGCTAACATCTTCCAACATCCGTTCCAAAACCTTCAGCCTGAAAGAATATGCAAACAGTTGGTAAGAACTATGCAATCACTGCAAGAAACATACAATGAAGATTAAGTTCCTGCGAATATTTAAAGAATCTTATCATGCTTTTACTCATTAACATTTCATATGCTGACATACTTTGAACTTTTATTCTACTTCACTTATGCGAGCTGCTGGAAGCACTAAGCCTGAGAATCGTCATAGACAGCAGTTTAATAAATCCCAAATGCATACAGCGTGGGAAGCTTAACAAGTCAAAGATTTGCAGAAGGGGCATTTTGGAAACAGAAAATATTACCTTCTCAATTTCTATTTATTTTTCAGCTTACAGAAAGAGAGAAAAATGTACAAACTCACTGAATAGAAAAAACTGCCCAAGTTTTTTTTTCTAGTCAACTGTTTTCTCAACTTGGAGGACACTGAAAGAATGATGAAAACCTTTCAATCCACCTCTACAACCCCAGCTGAAAGACAAGACAACAAGCCTGCAGCTTCAGCATGAAGCCCAAGGTGGAATTCCTTGCCTAATTCCTCAGTCAGAGCAAGACCATCAGTATTTAGATGAATACAAAAGCACAGAGTGGCTTTTAAAACTCATCCATTATCTCCCTTAATTTATTTTAAAAACTCCTTCCAACCATTGTTCTTTGGAATAGTTTATTCTGAAGCTAAGGACGACATACAATTAAGATAAAAAATACTAAAAGGTAGAAGAATGCTATGGAAGATGCCCTGGGCATATGTAAATTATTCTACATTAACTTACCAAATAGATCATGTATTTTAAACAATGACAAATACTCATCTCAGGAGAAAATTAACAGTTACTTGAAGAAACGTTCAGTCATGAGATATCTTATCAGCCCCTTCCAGTTTAAAATTAATTATCAAGTTCTGATATCTGAGTAACGGCATATATGAGAAGTTACAAACAAGGAAAGAGGGGGAGAATTGTCTCATAACATAAATATTTTGAGAATTTCAAGAAGCCTTAATAAGGGAAAAGGACCAGGCATGATAATGGTGAGAGCTCACTGTAAGGCCTCCAGAAAAAGGAGAAAAAAGTTATTTAAGGTAGGTTTTGCTTAAAAAGAGAAGTACAGAAATCTGTTAAGGTTTGTAAGGGAATAACTATCCAACATGTACCCTAAGAGCAGTGAGACTGGAGAGGCTATCTAGAAACTTCTTGCACTATATTCATATGAAACAACGGCAAAGCACAGATTATGCCAAAGGAAAGAGAGAAGGCAAGGAGGTGAACAGATGATCAGCTTAATCATTAGTTGAAGTCATGAGTTCTTAACGATCTAAAATTCAATAAAGAGGCACACTGAAAATGAGATCCATTTTAATTGACAGTGAGGTGCAAAACAGCTATGATCTTTATGAACCCGCATTAGAAAGACCAATGCATAACACAAAACCCAGTAGGAACATAGTTCCTTCTTTCTCTCATTCCAAGAAGAAACTCATCTGGACAAAAACATAAGAAAGGTTTGTTTCTGGTTTTGAAACTAGCCAGGTTTGGGTTTTGCTTTCTCTTTTAAGTGACGACTAAAAAAAGTTCACTGTAGTTAGAATACTAACATAGCACAAGCCAAAAAATAAGAACTCACAGCATTACTGGGAAAGAAAGAATTTAACCTACTAGATAAAGAGTCTGGTCGGGGACAGAAACCTAAACTCTTTGGGAAAACTGCTAGTGCAGCTAGATGCTTTAGAAAGACAGGAGAGGAAATCACAAAGGAAACTAAATGCCAGTTCTTTCTGACCAGCTCTGATGATCTCTAAAGATCTCATGAAGATATGGAATAGCAGTCTCTGAACTGAATCAGGTTTCTGTGCCAAACACTGATGCAGAAGTGTAGCTTTCATGATAACAACACTGTGTGCTAACAAACATGAGGGCTAGACCAGCTGCAATTACTGAACCAACAGCCTCATCATTTCCTGCAGAATCACATCTGCCAGCCCTACTTTCATTCCTGTGAAGGCAAAGACTTCTGCAATGCCTTATGTTTCAGCAGGGCTGGTAATAGTAACCATTCTTCGCTGAACCTCATCTATAGCAGAAACACTTGCACTAATATTGACTTCTACATCCAGGAGTACTGGATCTTCTTAGCTGACACCAAGTTTATGGTTTATTACACATGCAATATACAATTCTTTCTTTTTTTTACCTATTTACATTGATCTGTCAACTGTTATTTTCAAACTAAAGACTTCTAGAGAACACAGAAGCTATTTGACCAGTGAAAATAAGAAGAGCATCTTTGCCTGGCACATTGGGCTCAGAATGACACTTCAAGACTTAATGACTGTGTATTTGAAGGTAAGTCTTCTTGTTGGTATGTCAGGCACAAGCATAGGCGATAGAAAGCTGAACTAGAAGAAAAAGGAATCAATTTTTGCTGACTGGGTCACAGAAAATGCAGACTGTATTTATTTTATCTTGATGCATTAAAAAAAAAAAAGTCCAACACCTTTCTGAATTAAACATTTTAAACTTAAGTACGCACACATCTACAGCAAGACACAAGTGTCACAAATAAAACCTAATTGTGTACTTCTTTTCCTTGAATGCAAACACTACAATTACTTATTAGACTGCTTGATATGTTCCCAAGCAATAAGCTGAGTGAGAGCTGCAAGTTGATCCTGTTCTGTTCTAATACTTTAAGAAAACTCTCCTTAGGTAGGAGATGGCAATTTTTGCTTTGTTTCAGGATAAATGGTGCATCTAGAATAAAATATAAAGCAAGTTTACCTGAGAAAAGCCAAGTCTTGTTTGAAGAGATCTCTACAAAGTGTCTATGAAGACAATTGTGTTTTTCCCCCCCACACTCATTATAGCACAAATACATCAGGAACTTACAGCTTCAGTAACAGTGGCAGAGAGAAGATGCTATGCAGCAAGCTGGTTGAGGGCAAGCCAAGATCAATGAAGATATATTCTCTGGCAAACCTACTAATGGATTCATCTACTCAGATGGCTTCAATTTTCTGTATCTGTCACTCAAGAGTCTTTTTTCATGCAGTAATATCAAATGATGGCCTTGAAGGAAATCGCAGACAACAGACACTCAGGCTGTTCTTAACAAATAAAAAAGAAAATCTCACAATAGGTGGCTTTCCTATTCTTTAAAGCTACCCATCCTTTGGAGAATTTACCCACAGGATGTGTGTGTGTGTGAATGAACTCTGGATGAAGTACAAGGAGGCTGGACTTGGATGAAGAATGACCACTTGAGTTCAGAAGAAGTGACCTTCTGGAATCACAGTGTGAGGCATTTGATAGAGGGAAAAAAACAAAACCAGGAGCCAAAAACTGCTCATGTCCCATCCTTTGGGAACTGCTGCAAGAGGAGGAAAAGCATATATTGTACCCTTACCTAATCTGAAAAACATCTACTTGGAAGTTTGTACTAAGAAACAGGGTTTTTATCAGTATTCAGTCAAACCGAACTGCAGCAAATACGTTACAAAACATTATGATTTTTATCAACTACCAGCCAAATTTGAGAATTCAACTCAGAAAAATAACAAAATTCTGAGCATTCTATTGCAATGCACCAGTCCCATAAGAAACCAAGTCCTGGAACAAGTTATTTTACGTAGTCCATTACAGAAGTAGGGAACAGCCCATTAGGACTCAACTTTTTTGGGTGGGGAGAAATTTTTGGTCAGCTCTGTATATTATGTCAAGTTCACTTAAGGATTATAGTCTATATTTGCAGTCCATGTTATTAAGTCCTTTTCTCTCCCAGCTCATTTCAAAGAAAAAGACAAAACCCTGGTAGGCCTCAGAAGAGGACACGGCACTCAAGAAAGTATATTCTTAACTAAATCACCGATGAAGCAAACATATTTTCCCCTAGTATTAATGCATGACTAATGCATATTCTAGTGATAGAGTGATTTATTCCTTAATTGTGAAATTTCAAATACGGTCCAACTATCCTCCTAAAACAGATTCTTGCAGTTGCAGTAGTGGGTAGGAAATTACTCAAAGTCTGTCAAGAAACCAATGCTGCTCTGGGCTTTGAAAACCACTTTGGAACAGTCTAAAAACCACAAAGGCCAGGTCTGACTTCTTGACATTCTTCATACTTGCACAAAGAGGAAGAAACAAAAAACCCATTGTGCTGAGCCTGAAGCAGTCACATGCTCTGTCCAAATACACAATGCAAGCAACGCTCATAGACTCAGCATCAAATATTCTCTTGTAATTGCTGCCTTCGTTATAAAAGCAAGCACTGTCAACAAGATAGCTAAAGGTGCTCCAAACGTCACTAGCACAGGCTCAAATTCCTAAAATGATGAGAGACAGTCATTTAGCAGCTTCTAACACAAGAACTAACAAGTGCTAAGGCTCAAAACAGGAGGAGTTACTAAAAACAATGCCAAGGAAGCATGTAATGATTCCCAAGTCAAAATACATTAAGTTTACATAAGTGCATAGAAAAAGCCTGGATGCATCCAGGGAAGAAGCCACTAAATGTAAGAGCACGTCCTCTAGTTCAGAAAGTCCATGTCAGAAGCTAATTTCCAAGAAGCTGACTTCTCTAGCTTTCCCTATCGCTGCATGCCTGGCTTTCCTGTCTAGGAGCCTATTAACTGACACTGTTAGACAAACAAGTTTCAGAAACTCTAGTTTGACTCAGTACGGTCAATACCCCAGTTATCTTCACAGCTGCAGCACTGAACTCATACAGCAACGCTCAGCTTGTTTCCAGCATGCTTGGTTTTCATTATTGTTTTCTTAAAGAACATAAGAGCTGAAAATGCAATGAATTTGAATTTCATCAACTGTTTTCCAGTTTTGTGCCTTTTTTCTCCTCTGGCACCCAGTCCATCAGCACTAGGAGCAAATGCCTTACTTGTAGCTAACACTGAACAGCCTTGAAAAGTCAGTGGTATTGCCCATAACAGACTTAGATATAATTACCTGATCTTATGCCTGTATGCTTCTTGAATGGCTCCCTGTTGAAGTATGATGTTTGGCACTCATACATAATGAAAAATAATTACAATGAAGTACAGTAGACTGCCCAGAAGCAACAGAAAGCTGCCTCAAATGCAGTTGTTTCTTGTGTTAAGGACACAGCACCGTAGAATGCTGACACTGTGCTGCCCAAAAACCCACACACAAGTAGTGGGTGTATCAAACTACAATTCACCCTTCTACAACCCTCAGAATCTGTAAACACAGCTGGGGGGAGGCAACAATTGAGGTCACAATGCCATTCCTCAGGCTGGCCAGTTCTGAAGGAAGCTTTCTATAGTCTCGAGCAGTGGAAGGGTCCTTAAGCACACGCTGTAGAAGATTTTTATTCTGATCTTTGACTCCTGGCAGTTACATTTGCTCGATTTCAGATTAGAGAGCAACAATTATAAACCACCTTTGTACACAACCAGCTTTGTACTTGCCCTTTACCAGGCAGAAGATAACTCTTCAAACACAACCAAATGACTCATTCCAGCTAAATAAATCACGATACAGAAGTAAGATTTAATATTGACATAGTCCCTTGAATTAATACAAGCAGCAATAAGTCAGATTTAAATTGTTAAAGCTGTACAAAAGCGACCCTAATAGTACAGTACCAAACTGGAGTAAAATTAAATAGCTTCTATAGCTTGATTATTTTCTTGTAGTTCTACTTCAATCAAAATGAGTTTGCAAATCCATTGTCCTCGTAACCACAGCACCAGCCCAAACCAGTTGCAGTAAGCCAATTTACCCTTGTTACCCTTTGCCATTCTCCAGCTTGCAGATGCCTTACTCTGTTTCAAGCTATTTGCAGTATATCCTCAAGTAGAAGTTTTTCTGTGAACTGTAATAAACCAATACATCCATGCATTATAAAGAAATAAAGTAAGAGCTATCACTTCCAAAGCAGTTGTTCTTAGCAACTGAAATATACTTACTTCTCCTCTGTTCTGTTCCACGCACTGTTCTTCCAATCTCTTTTTAAAAAGCACATATAAACAACCTAACCTCAGACAAAGTAAGAAAACTGATTGAAAAATCCTGTCTTGAATTATGCCTGCAGTTATTTTGGCTTAATAGAGTTATCAGTTTCACATATACAAAGAAAAATCAAAGTAATAACTACATGGATCACAAGGAAAGAGTTGAAACTAAGACGGTATTAAAGGGAGTACAATCAAAAGCTCAACCAAACATCTGAAATAACAAAGAGAATTATGTGAAAGGGAACAGTGTGCTAATACCACTGAAGTCACCTAATCCACACAGGTTTTCCAGGTTTTGTTCTAGCCAGAAAATTTCACAATACTAAAATAAAGGTATTATCTTCACTCTCTGAAAGAACTGAAAAGCTTTAGAAAAAGTTTTTTCTTATGTGTCAGCACTGCTGTACCTTATGACAAGAGAAAGTAATAGCACAGTACATACAACCCAGGGCTCTCACCTCCTCTGTAATGGAACCCGGTGCTGCAGAAGTTATCCACTTCCAAGCATTCTCTACCCAACTCAAAACAAAGCAAAGCTACTGTTCTCTCAGGACCTCATTCCCCTAAGCCCAAAGAACACAACACCATGATGAAGTCATGAAATACCCCTGAAACCCTAAAACAAATTCAAAATGGTGAAAGAGAATCAACTACGCAGAGAGATAATCACGTGCAGCTGTTGCTTCAGTGCCACGTGCAAGCTTGGAACCACCAACCAAAAGCATTAACAAGAACACTAATCATTATTTTGCTGGCAATGCCATGACCTCCAGTTACCTCCTTTGCATCATCAAACTTCAGTGCTATTGTAGTTTGCCTTTACTAACAGTTGCTCATTTCATCTCGCTGTTTGTAAAGTCTGATTGCTGCTAATTATAAAAACAAGTGTTACCTCCTGTGAAAACTGCAAGTCACCTCCAATTAGTTCATTTGAAAGAGATCAAAAAGAAAGGTGTCAGATAATTCAGCAGTCATGAAAAGACTGTTGATGTAATGAGTGCACAAGCAGAGGCTGCACAACAGCTCAAGTATGACCTAAAAAGTACGTAGAGCACTGAGCAGAGGCTGTACTCAGCATCAACTGTTAAAGGCACAATTCCAACACCTTCTAGGGTAACAGAATACTTATGATAGAAGAAAATCAGAGAAAGCAGAAGAGTGTATCTAGCAAAGAGTTAAGCAGCAGCTCTTACCAACAGAAAGACTCAGCTCACAAAGAGGCAGGAGTCAGAGCAAGCTTTCCACCTTCCACTTTTCAGTAGCAACCTTAAAAATGCAACACTTGGCCAAAACCTCTTGGCTCTCCTTTCTCAGAGCAAGAATTCAGCAGATCCTGCCCATTTCCAACTCCAGTTTAAGTAGCAACTCCTCACCTAGTTTGAAAGGCAGAGATGCCTGCCCACGGACCAACAGAAACCATTCACAAGCTAAAGGAAGCTGCAAGCTGTTAAGTCAAAGTACTCAGATGAACCATCAATAAATGTACAAAACACTACGTTAAATAGGAAAAAGTACCCTCTATTTCCCCCATGACAGTTCTCTCATTCTTCCTCCTAACCTCTTCCCTGCTATACTCCCAAAACTGTACACATTCATTTGAACGAGATTTCCCAGCATCTAAAAATAACTTTGCCTATTTTACATAGTTCCTAAACATCAGGACAGCGTAACTCCTTGCTTTAACTGATGGCTTTTTAATGTGGCAGCAGTACCCACACTTCTGCCTCACTCAGAACTTGATACATCTTAACACACAAAACACTGTTACCACACCTAAGTTCAGTGTTATATTACAGCATATGAGCAACCTGAGGTCTCTGACCATTTACTGTTCTGTATTTCTTGCTTTCTATTGTGACTTCCAGAAAAGAAAAAAAATCCCCAAACTGTATTATTAACAAAGCAGGAAAAAAAGTATCATTTGTTATATAGGTAAGGAATTATTCTGGAGAGACACTTGAACTCCTGCATGAATTTCCAGGGTAAACCACATCCTCAAGCGTTCTGCCATGGTTCCAATGACCAAAAAAATGAGAAGTTTATAGATAATTTATATTAATACCACTCAGGAAGTAGTTTGAGATTAAAAAAATATATAACAGCACATTCAATTTTTCTTTTTCTGATTCCTTTATTTCAATGCACATTACATTTCAGATGTCTTCTGCTCAAGAGAGCTCTGGTTTTCTATGTGCAGTCTTTGAGACTTACATACCTGGTGTTTCTACAAGTAGTGACCAGTACATTAATGCTTGGTTACAAATTCAGAGCCCTATTCTGGAGCACAGGCTTTGGGACATGGTCTAACAAATGCCTGCGGCCTGAAAACAAAGCTGTCAAAATTTGTTTCTATAATCATCTCAAGTCTATGGACTTCAACTTGTAAACAGAATGCATTCAATCAAGTTCCAAGAGGCAAGTGAAAAATCATTTGAACTGCAGATGTGATTATGACAATGCATGGAAATTGGTCATTGACTGCACACAGATTTGGAACACAGTGGACTCGCATGAACCAGAGCTGAACAACATCAGGACAGCTGAATAGCCCTAGGAAGCAAAACATTATGTTCATGAACACTGTCAAACCCATAGCAAAAAGGAGTTGCAGTGAAGCAAAAGCAAAGCAAGCCATCACATGAGGGGAAATGATAACAGAATGAAAATAAATCAGTGACCGGTCACTTTCCAAACTATGACATTGTTTTCAAAGAGAGAGAGAGGTATAACTGCTCAGTGCAGGAGGACTTTACTCCCATCATCAAAAATGAGCAGCAACATTTGAGGAACCTCTTAAAGGGCAAATATGGTATCATCTGGTTCCTGTTGGTTTCATCATCCAGTTAACTTCCTATTCACATTTTTCAAGTCCTCAGGTTACTGTGCAAGCAGGGATTTCATGTAAGGGTTTCTCCTCCCTATGACGTCAAGCATACTCACACCCCACAAAGTTACTAAATTTATACGGGTCTTGTATTTCACCACACTAAAATGCAGTTATAAATGGTTAAGTGATTTAGTTCCTGTCGTGTTATTTCATGGGAACATAGCTGAACTATCATCTATTGCTTTACCAAAGTAGGACAAGGCATCTAGGACATTTCTAAATACCACTGAAACAGAAATAAAACAAAGAGTTTGATTAATTCCTGAAGGGATAAATGTGTATGTATATGGAGCTACAGCTACATTACTGGTGAAAAATCCTTACGAGGTTTTCCCAATACATCTGCAACTTGCCAGTACCAGATACCACCAGCCAAAATAACCATTACAGCCAAATAAGCCCTTCAGGTAATTACTGCTAATGCATCTTCCCATTGGGAATGGTTTTAAGCTGCGCCAGGGAAGATTCAGGCTGGACATTAGGAAGTATTACTTCTCGGAAAGGGTAGTCAGGCATTGGAATGCACTGCCCAGGGAGGTGGTGGAGTCACCGACCATGGGAGTGTTCAATAAATGTTTGGATGTTGTGTTGATGAATATGATTTAGCTGGGAAGTATTGGCAATGGTTGGACTAGATGATCTTCTAGGTCTTTTCCAACCTTGATAATTCTGTGATTCTCTGTGATCTGCTTTGGAGACTCATCATTTTGATGCAAGACAAAAAGAGTCATGTTGAAAATGCACACACACAAAAAGGCAGCAAAGAAGTTCGCGGAGATTTCATCATGTTAGAGATTGGCTGAGTAGATTACCAAGTGCTGCAGGAGCAGCTCTGCTATATTTGCACAAACAACTGCAAAAACCATTTGAAATCAAGTCTATGAAGTATCTTGGCCGAGTTCAACCAATATCAAGCTAAAAACAGAATCCAGATACTTCAAGCAGCATCATTAATTACTCCGCAAAACAGATGTTTCCTTTGATTGTGTTTCACTACGTGAGGTGACAAAAGTGATTGTCTGAAATGCGGTGCTTCATGACAGCACAACAACAGTGCGGTGAGAATACCTGCCATTTACAGGAATTAAGCAAAATGCTGCTGAGATAATAGGGGGAGTGAGAGAGAGAGACAGCTTGACTTTTTATTTCTTCTATAAACTTCACAATTAAATGTACAACATTTTCTTCAGCAAGAGAGAAATTGGTAAATACCATAGCAATGCTCACAAAGTTCTGTGAGCAGATGTACAGAATCACTTCTCAAAAAGCTATCACATGCTCCTCTGGCTGCTGCAATGGGAGTACAGCTCAAAGGAGGAAAGAAGAGCAGGAGCCTCTCACTCTTTCTCAGTCTGATATAAAGAGTCAGTATAACTGGGGGCGTGAGAGATGCACGAGGAAAGACTACAGCCTAAAAGCATGGCATGAAACAGCTAAATATTGTAGCACAATGTAGAAAGAGACAATAAGAAAGGTATTATCTTAACCAAGTTAGGAGCAAGTGGCTCAGCCAGGTGTGCTACTAACCACAAACTGGACAACAGTCAGAACATCACTGCCAAAATCCAGTGTAAAGTTACTGTAAGGGATGTTAAATTGTTGCTCTAGTACTGAGCACCAAGAACTACGGAAGTCCCTTCTAACACAAAGTACATGAAACGCAGTCTGACTTCACAACCTATTTCACCTCTAGAAAAGCACTACAGAAATTCCTTCAGCCAACAGGCACAGAGAAAAGAAACACTTCTATGGAACAAAGTTTCCAGTTCTGTACCTGAACATCCTATAAAGACATAGAGATAATGTTAATATATCATATCCAGCATTCCTTAAAGAACAGACTGTTTGAAGATACGCAATTACCCTAAGATTGAGAGAAGACGTATGGCAATAAAAACTATTAGAGATCTTTACTATTTATTAGGTCAACTTCAGGCTTTTTCATACTTGAGTCATTTCCTTCAATAAAGAAAATACATCAGGATTAAAAAGAATCCAAATTACAAAACAATCATATTTAGGTTTGAGAACAGGATTCAGGTACTTGAAAACAAACCGCAGTGATATAGTACAGCCCTGTCCAATAACCAGGCATACATGAAGACCTTCCATTATCCAACACAAGCCAGCATACAACGCTCAGAGTGCTAGACAGCTTAATTAGTAAGTATTAGACTTCATTCTCTAACACCAATCACAAATCTTCCCACAAGAATCTATTCAGTTATGCACAAAGTAAACATTCAAAGTGCAGTGGGCTGCTTCTCCACTTTTCCAAAAGAAAAAAAAAAAAAAAAAAAAGAGGAGAAAAAATAAAGGATTGCAATAAAATAAAGCACTAGTACCAAACTGTGGTGTTTGCTAACAGAAATATTAAGGTTGTATGCACTGTTGGGCAGGTTGAATGGACACCTTGCTGAAGCATAAATATTTATCCAGTGCAAACAGCAGGAAACTTTAGGAGACAGCAGGGCTTGAAGCACTCACGTGAGTTAATTAGTATCCAGTGCAGCTTCAGAGCATGCTATGCTACTTTAATTAAAGGTTAGCTTCCAAATAGAAAAAAAGGTAACAAAGAGCAAAGGATATCTTATCTCATACTTCAGAGAGCCGTCTTTAACAGCCAGCAGAAGAACTCGAAACATACAAAGCTTCTGTCACTAAATTTAGAATAAGATTGGAATAAGCTCTCACGATGGAAAGCAGATCCTCTGACCATGGGTGTGTTCAGCTCGTATTGCTTTTACCTACACGTCTTTGCTATGCTTTGTTTGCTGCGCAGCATTTCTTATCACCCACAGTTAGAGACAGAAGAACGTAAACACACATCTGCTTTGGAGAGATAACCCATTTCCAATCTCCCTCCCAACAACCAGGTGATATGCAACCGCTTCTTCCACAGCATCAGTAATTGAAAATAGGTTAAAAAACTGTTTTCATGCATCACCTCATTTTTCATGGCATTCTCCATAGACAAGAGTGATGATTACTGAGTGTGTATCTACATTCCACACGCTTTATTGATTCCAGTTCTAATAAATAACACACTTGGTAACAACTGCTCATTGAGCACACATTACATTTGCGCACCATTTAGAAATTACACTGAGGCCTTATAAACAGAGTCCTTCATCACTCTGTATCAAGCGCAGCCCCATTCTCCTGTTCCTGCCACTGCAGTGAGATCAGGCCGCATTCAGGCTATTTCAGCCCTCACCCAGGCCGTCAGTCACGTTACTTTCATTCTCAGCTCTCCAGTTGTTACCAAAGCATGCAGGTTCACATGGGGATGCAGCTAAAGAAATCACTGCACCAAGTCGCCTTACCAGCCTAAGCCAACACGCTATTTTTACTCCGCCGCTCTTGAGCCTAGGCCTAATTAGGAAAAAAGCTTCACAAAAGTTTTGCCAGACGCACAAGAAAACACCACATATCCCACATTCTCTTACATGCTCAAGTTCAGAGCTACTATTGTTGGAGGCTCTTTCAGATGCTTTTTTCATCTGAACCAGATGTATTTGAGTATTGAAGCCAGCAAAGTTTCAATGCTAATTTTGGTGGAACCCTCACCATGTACAGCAAGAACTGATGCAGAAACAAAACCGGCAGCCTCAGGGCAAACCTTTTCTTGAGCTTCACCAATGTTTCCAAATGACGTCACGTATTTAAGTGTCAGTCACTTCTAAAGATAAACCTGAGGGTGTACAGAAACACTGCATCATAAAAGCATGTGAGCACACTTAACATAACTTGTACCTTGTAAAAATAGGGGAGATCGTGGTCAAGGCAGGAGCTAAGAACAGCATGCAGTTTTGTGTTGAGGAATATGATTTAGCTGGGAAGTATTGGTAATGGTTGGACTAGATGATCTTCTAGGTCTTTTCCAACCTTGATAATTCTGTGATTCTGCAGAGCTCGAGTGCCCTAGAAGCTTCCAACAAAAAAAGCCCTGCAGCCCTGGCACACAATAAAATCATTTTGCTATACCTGAGTACTTTCCCTTCAGCCACACTGACCCGACACAGATTTCAGTCCTCATCCTGACAGGACTCTGTCATTACCTTCCAAGATTATCTCACAAAGCATTTCAAATACACTAACCCAATTTAAGTTCCTAATTAACTTATGCTGATAAAACGGTGCTTTAATTCAAACACGTTCTCTGCTCTCAAGTGTGCATTTAATACCTCACCATTTCATTGCTGGTGATTGAGGTCAGTTAATGTCCAAAAGCCCCTTTTTAAAATAATAATTATTATTATTATAATTAGGGATTTAAAGAAAAAATAGCATACCTACAACTTTATGTAGGGTCTGAGTGCTGGGGGCTGGGGGGGTTCAGATACTCCCATAATGAAACAGAACAGCATTACCAACCCAAAAGCTAGAACCCTGTCAGGCAAAACATGAGATTACAGAATACGAACCTTCATATATGTCCTGTCATAGCCAAACCAATACAAGAAGTACTGCATACAAAATGCAAGCTTTAAGCATATTCTAGTTTCATAATACCACACAAGTCTTGGAGTTTACACACAAGCCACTCTTGTGATCAAGCTATTATGCATAAGACCACCAATACACATTTGCATGGCCTTCAGTTTGGTTTTGGTTGGTTGGTTTAACAAAACAAAATGTTTGCTTTAAGTTTTTTAAGCATAAGAGTTTTGGACTCATTATCTCTTAACCTCAGAGATGACAGCATACACATAATAAAGGTCACATCACCAAGCTTCTCATTTCCTGTACAGTAGGACAGGATCTCCTGCTTAAACCTCATGACTATTACCTCTGAAAGACTGACTACTTTATACCAGTACTATTGTACATAACACGTGTGTAATCCCCACCTATGATAACAAAGCTACCTGCGCGAACCCCACAGCAGACTTAAGTATAAGCTCTGTACCCAATCTCCCATTTGATAGATAGGAGGCATGCCAGTTCACGCTGAGAGGGCACTTGCCTAAATGAAGGCTTGGGAATGAAACCTGGTGATCCAGCTAACGGATTTAAAGTCTAAGCTGTCCCTGATAGAGGCTTTGTGCGTTCGCAGAGCACACAGGTGATCTCTGTAAGTATTTAAGACCTACTGCATTTTAATATTATCAACATTTAAGCTTCATTCAGCTTCCATTTGGAAGCCTCAGATTCACAGAGCACTCTGCGGGCTGTTAGTGTCAAAGGAAAGCCTGGAAACTGTGGCTTTCCTCTTACAAATCATGCAGTCCCTGCAAAATAAACAACAGCATCAAGTTGGGTCACAAAATGTGTATTTATTTCCTAAGTAAATTAGTCAACATTTGAAAACTAATAGCAACGAGGTAAATCCCCAGAAGGAACGAGGTCGTTTTCACTTTGCACACATTAGTCATAGGTTAGAGGGAATCTAATGCTTACCATAAAGTAAGTGTTAATGAAAAAGCATTTGTTGACATGAACATAAAGGGAAAGTTCAAGGTAGTTGCAGGGCTTTTTTTTTTTTGGCATTCAAAATCGCACATTAGAACACACTATGAAACAGGCCAACTCCGTGGCTCACTATTAGGCCTGATACAGCCAGAACATTTGCGTCAGTAGGAGGGCTCACAGCTTAGTGCCAGCCCCATTGTGTTAAGTAAAATACAGACGACACATAGCATTTACAGGGCCTAGCCTGGCAATACGGTACGCACGTGCTTGTTTGCAATACAAGTCTTTACAAATTAGGATTCAAGTGACTTAACTCTCCTGCTATGTCTGTGAACATGTCTGCCATGGACTCGCTCGAGTGAAAGAGAACCCTCCCATTCATAAGCCTATGGCAGAAGTTTGGCATGATTCTTCTCATGAAAGCCTTCTTCCCTGTGAGAAGTATTCTGAATAGGCAGTACCTTAAAACAGCTCGATGCTGTAAGGAAGTAAAATTAATAGATCATTCTAAGCAATACTGCAGTTCCTCAAAAGCAGCACCTTTCTGCCCATCAAAAAGAGCATCACAGATGAAAAGCTGAGCTTTGCATTTCAAAAGTAGTATCTTCACGTTGTCACCTTAGTCAGAAAATACATCCAAGAACAAAGCCAGATGGATTCAACTTAGAAGTACATCACTATTACCTAAAGTATCTCGCTGATGAAAAGTAAAATCGATCGTTAACTTGCCTGAGCTTCACAACACCGCCTGCTTTCCACACGGAAAATTACTCGTTGGAAGATGAAGACAATAAAAGCAGGGCACCGGCAGAAAGACACTGTGTGAGAAGCACAAAAAAAAAGATGCTTTGTAGCATCTAAATGCATTCTTGGAGGCAGCAACTGCAGAAAACTCTTTCAGATGCAGCGGAAGCCTATCACTGATGTTGCTCTAGAGTTTGCTACGTAAAACTGTCCAGCAGTATCATCTATTCTAGTCGCTTTTAAAAGAAACCCTAATAGCTAGATTCGAATTTGCAGCTGACAAGACTTAGCAGCAATCGCTTAATAGAAAGGTAGGTCAGTGTTATTGTGATCTTCTAGCAGCTTACACTAAACCCGATCGGAGAGCAGAGCTGACGAGCCACAAACTCCTCGAGCGCCCCGATCTCATCATGGGAGGATCCCGAGCCGCTCCTCCAGGACGCAGTTAGAAGCAGAGAGGCAGAGCACAGCACACACGCCGCCTTTCGGGATAACGGGGATCGCTGTGAGCAGCCCGTTACAGCGCACACGGTGCCGGACGAGCTCCAAGTTCAGCCCGCAACAGCGCCTTGTCCTGCAGGCACCGGCACTTCTACTCACCGACCGCAACCGCAAGCTCCCCGCGATGAGAGCTGCCAACGCCGCCCCTCACATCCCCGGACGCAGCGATAGAGACCGCTAACAACGATACACAAGAGGCGCGTGAGAAGCGCAGGGCAGCGCCTTTGTCTCCCCGCACGGCGCCTCCTCAGAGCGGGGCGAGCCCGCACGGTGCCCGCGCTCGGCACGGCACAGCACAGCACAGCACAGCACAGCACAGCACAGCACAGCACAGCTCAGCACAGCCCCGCCCGGCCGCTAACGAAAAGCAGAAGGAAGAGGAGAGCGCCAGCGGACCGCCGGGCTCCCCTCAGCCTCAGCCGCCGTTAGTTGCCCAACGGCCGCCCCGCTGGGCAGCCAAAAGTTGTCCCTCCGGCAGCGGGCGGATACTCACTCACGCTCCTCACGCTCAACCCGCCCCGCGGCGCCTCCTCCGCCGCTCACGGAGCCCCTTCGCCCGCGGGGAGCCACGGCGCTAAGGGCGGGAGGCGGCGGGCAGGCACCGCCCGAGCGGCAGCTGCCTGGCGGCCAGTGAGCGGGCGGAGCGAGGTGACGCCAGCCGGTAGGAAGGCAGAGCGGAGCGGACGGGAGCCCGCGCCCTCCTGGCTCCCAATGCGAGGCGCCGCCCCGCGAGGAGGGCGGGTCGGGTCGGATCATATACATACACACATATATATGTTTTTGGGTTTTTTTTTCATGTCACAGAGTTTGTTTGCAGGCACGCTCTGAGGATTAAGTTCCAATAATCCTCAGGAGCACATGCTTGTGATAAGCCCCGGAGTTAACAAAGATTAAATTAATCAGTAATCTAATTGCACTGTGCTGAGACTGCGGCGGCTGGTCAGTGTCAAACACCGCGCACTGACAGCCTGCACAGCACTCTGTGCCACAGGGCATCCTTCTGTATCATCTTAATGCATCGGCAATGAGATATATGGATATATGATATATATCCAAGGATCTTTTATGACACAAAGACATGAAGACTGCTTTCAGAACGTAAATGCCTTTAACTCATTTCTCTTCGTGTTACTCCTACTGCTCTTATGGTCTAAATTCATCCTGGCACCAGTTTCTACAGGAGCAGATAGGAAGGTCTAAAAAGAAAGATGGTATTGGTTCCAACAGAGACCTGACCCTGTTATTTGCAGGAGATGTGGTGAGATCACGCTGTCATTAGTTATTAATGACACTGATGCGTTACAGCTCTAACAAATAGTAAAACTAATGAATCACACACAATTAAAAGGCAAACAATTCACACGCAGCATACAAGATGCACTGACAGCTCTGCAACTTCAAGTCACGTTATCTAAAGAAAACAATTCAGCTGGAATTCATTCAGCATATTTTAATACTTCTACTTAAATCACTGTAGTACTTCAAGCATTCTCATGACACAAGCCTTAAATACTCTAAATGCTCCAAATTGCAGCATATCTTCCCTTCAGTAGCTGTTGATAATTCAGTGCACAAACACACATGCCATTCCACTCCCTTTTAGCCTTATGTTTGTGGCAGCTTTTTTCTCCCATTAAAAATCTATTTCAAATTGTCCTCCAGTGGGAGGTCGGTCTACAAAGCATCCAAACTTCTGTTCCTCTTGCCCAGCTGTTGGGGCAGCTCAGTGTTGTTTCAGAGGGAGTTTTTCCAGGAAGCAGTTTCCTTTAGATTTCATAAAATACTCTCATTGCTCAGGAAAATAGTTTGGAACCTGAAGGCTCAGCCCATCTTGGCTATTTTTGATACGTGTTTTTCTCTGCAACTTCTTATATTTAGATTGCAAGCTATAATGGAGTTGTTTACCTCTTCAAAAATAGAAATCCTTGATAAGTGAATACTTAACAGCTGTAATCTCTGTCATATGACCCATGTTTTTAAAGCACAATTCAATGTTTAAAAAAAACAGCACATCTGGACATGGGAAAAAAACAGCAGATATTTCCAGTCATCTGAGCTGGTACCAAATCTGTAGCTGTAAGACACTGAGAAGGGCACTGTTTAGGGACACACAGAACTGCAGGAGCAACATTTGACCAGCCCTACATCCCAGCCTCGCTGTGGCTGCCCACTGGTAGCACCTTTGCAAAGCAATCCAGTTTCAATCATGGTGGGACAACGCTCACTTCATAATGAAAAGCATCTTAGTCTTGATTAGAACAGCAGCTAACTTTGTCAGTGACATCCAGAACCTGCCCTGATAAAGAATCTTTAACTGGGACCGTGAGCAAGCACCAAGTCATCCTTCAAATCAGTACAGTTGCAGAAGCTTGGTAATGAACACTGAGCGCTCTGGAGGCTCCTGGTGTGACATCCTCCTTAGAAGCAGTTCCACTGACCACAAAATGCTAAAAGCCTGAAAAATACCTATTTAGTAGTTATGTTGCAGGCCTAGGAAGAAAAAGCAGAGATCCCAAAATCCCCTTTCGAAAGGAAATAAAAGAAAAACCAACAACACTTTCTGCAGAACACAAATTCTGCGACTTTTATTTTGGGAAACAACTGACTGACAGATTATTTTGACAGTGTCAGACGTTCAAGCTTTGACTTACAGTTTTCTTCTCAATATTTGAGTTTTAACCACAAATAAAATATTTGGATCGCTTTTTCCTGCAAACAGAAATGAAACAGAAATGAAATCCATGTTTTGACAGCAAACTGCTGTGACAAAGCTCTACACCAGATCTTCTGGGAAAGAGGAAAACTCATTAACATCTGTTTGATTCAAACACTGAAGATCTCAGTCCCCAACTTCTCATACTATAGCAAAACCTTCCAAAGAAAAATACTCAAGAAAGTCCTCTATAAACATTGCACTGATCATTGAATACAATCATTTTCAGTGCTCTCAACCATATGGTCTGGTCTTGGGGTGGTTCTGTGATGGACCAGGAGATGGACTTGATGATCCTTATGGACCCTTTCCAACCTTTAGGCTGTTCTGATCCTATGATTTTTTAATACACAACATCCCCTGATAAGCTTTAAGAAGCTGCTACCACCATTCAGTAACTAAAACGATTGCCATTGCAGCAAGGCAAAGTTCAACAGAAATACAGGAACCAAATTCTAGTGAAGATAAATAATGAATGAGCTATTCTTACTGCAGAAGAACAAGGAAGCCCATTACTTCCTCCTCACACTTTTCTGAGAACACATTGCATCAGGCTTGCCACGAGCACCAGGCAGAGACTGAAATTACGTACATAGGTTTGTAACTACAATCACTGTGAAGATTAATTGCCCGAGGGGACTGGCATAGATCTTGCACCAGGGCCCATCCATACTGGAGCTGTAGAAACCAGCTCACAAGATAAGGGAAAGGAAGAGAAAAAAATGCATGGAGTTACTCTCCAAGAACATATAAGCAGCTCTACAACACTACAGTGGAGCCAGAAAGGGCTGTATTTGAGAGGGAAAGCTGAAAGAAAGGGGGCAGACACCCAGTGCACACATACATGCCCCATAACCCTACCTATAAGCAGGGCTGCCAGCCACCAGGCTTTTATGCAACATCCCTGCACTGGTATTAGCAGCTCAATTAAAGTATCACAGCTATTCTAATTATCACAGCTGAGCTAGATTTCCTCTTCCCAACCACAACTGTTTGTGGTGCCTGTGTGGGGTTCATTCTCGCTGTGTAAATAAGGAGCAGGGAGAACTGGTGGAGGTGCTGTGAAAGGAAAGGGAGAAAGATAAGGGGGAAAAAATTATCCAAGGTAGTTTAAGGATTCTTGTGCTTTTGTGGTTGTTCAGATATTTGCTAACTGATACTTGTACAGAAAATTCCCCTCTCAAACCATGCATGCCTGAGCATGTTGACAGTATAGTGAACGTGCACACGCATTGCCTTGCTGCCTGCCTATAGGAAGAAGAACAGCTGGATTCCTGAGGGCTGTCAGCTGTGTTCTCTTCTTGGGAGATGCTGATGGTCAGATATGAGTCACAAGCCACTGCTCCTAGGGAGTGAGCCCAGCCATGTTCTACCACCTGTCTGCCCCTGGGACCAGGCTAGAATAGGGCTGCCCTGATGGTGCTCAGTGTACATGAGGGTTAAGTTCACTGCTGCCTTCTCAGCATACTGATTGGTAACATATCACAGGGCTAAACTGCAGCAAAGGAGGCAGAAGGTAGCTGTGGGGAAGTCCTGCCCCAGCTCTGCAGACAGCACTGCAGCTGGAGCAGACTGTGGGAAGAAAACGTGGAATTACCATCAGCTTTCAAGAACAGTTCAGGTGTAGCTGATCCTGCTTTAAGGCAGGTGCAGAGAGCTGAATGATGGCTCTTTGTGATCTTTGGGGCTTTTATCAGCAACGCTTCTCTCTGAGTAACGGGTTACAGACTGAATATTTAAAGACTTGAGTTAGACTCCAAGTGCCAAATTACAGTGCTGTGGAATGCCTTTAGACTGGGATCGCTGCTAAAGGGAATGTACATATTCTTAAATAGGAGTGTGCCTGTAACAAAGAAGTCACGTACATGAAACAAAATGCAAACCAGACATGAGGTAATGACTTCTGTTATGTTTTCTGACTTCTGCTTTTAAAGTTAATGCCTACATCATCCCGGTCCTTACAATGTTACTGTGCTAGCTTAGGGATTTTTTAATTATTTTATTTTTACTGTTTTATTAATTCTGGTAATAAAAAACCCAAAGTTTCATGAGGACAAGGACCTGCTTTTTTTTTTTTTTTTGCCAGTTCCATACTACGTTGTCAGTGCCCAAACTGCGTTGTTTTCCCTCCATTTATCTTTATGGAAACTTTTGGGGCTTTTCTACCATTTTAAGAGGTGGTTTCACTTACTCAAACAGTTAGACCAGGTTTCTGTTCTTGCTTGGACAAGAGTATCAGCTGTTTATTTTGACTAAATACTTCATTTTCCTCACAGCAGAGAGCCTTTCTACTTAGTCAAGGAGAAAATTTCTACCACTTCTTATCTTTTTTTTAAGAAAGTGAAGAATAAAAAATCTTTCCAATGAGGCTTTCTTTCCACTTAGTGTGGGAGGGCACAAATTTGGTCTAATCATTTAGCCATTTTTCCCAGAACAAATAATGCTGATCACAGAGGAGGAGAAGCATAATCTCCAGTTAATCAGGCCATTAATGCCCTGCTTTCTTGCTATGTACTTCCTCAAAGCCTGACATCTTAAATAAGAAAAAAAAAAACTTATTATTTGTAGGGCTATTATCTAGAGAAAAAAGAACATCCAAATTATGGCTTAGTATTTGATATAGCTGCACCCTGTTGATTTTTAGAAGGTTGCATTTCAGCCCAGCAGCCTTCTTGCTTCACGTGGCTCAGCCTGTGTCCTATTTTATCTGAAGGCATCTTACCATAATATCACTCTGTCACAAAGAACATGAGTGTAGCACTGTCTGAATTTAGAAAGGGATCCCACACATTAGATATGTATCATACACAACCAAACTGTTGGGGCTTCCAAGAGGGAAAAAGGTGCCCTTTTTCTATGCCAGGACATCCTGATCTTAGGTGCTATTGCCTGAGAAAATCAGTCCAGCATTTGACAATAGCTAAACATGTTTTCAATATGTTTTTCTAATTCTTTTCTCTATGCATGTGTCCTAGCCCTACAGCCCTTGTGCATGTCACCTGCCTCTTGCCTTTCCAGGGGACTTGCTCTCTGTTTGACAGATTAAAATTATAGCCAGTTATACTGTAAGGTTGTGGATTTACTCACCACTAAATAACCATAGTAGGACACATCACTCACTCAAGAAGCAGTGAATCTTAGAATGAATGGGATGTCCTGCAGGTCAGGGGCTGACAGGTGTGAAGATTCACTGGTGGTAGAAATGAAGTAGGAGGATTTTGGTTTTCCTCTGGGGTAATCACTTTCAAGGAGGATGTAGGGGAAAAAAAAAAAGAAAAGAAAAAAAAGAAATATATATATATAAAAGAGTAAGTGTGTGATGGCTTTGAGGAAGAGATGCCAAAAGAAAGAAGTCATATAACTGCTGCAAAAAAAACCCACACCCAAGCAGCTGACAAACTGAGTACTGCGCAAGCACTTCTGCACATATACTTCTGTATTTGTGACCTTCCAAGTGTATAACACCACTGCCACACACCACAGCCCTGTGACCTGGCTGATGACTGTGTTTAGATGGTCGCCATGCATTATAAAAGTGAAATGCTCTCTCTAAATGTGAACTACTTAGAGAACTATCATCTTAACAGAAACAAAGTCTACTGAAGCAAAGCTTTTCTCCTCCCCTGTCACAGGATATCTCATCACCAGCATCTCCAGTAATATTTTCCATTGTCATGATGACATCTACTGGAGGGATGAGGCTGAACACAGATTTGTCTGTCCGGGAGGGAAAACAACATGAGAATGTCATTGTTCTGGCTACCCTAAATTGTACCTCAAGAAAAACATGATTAAAAAACAAAACAAAAACAATGAGAGGAAATGATTCAAACCTTGTCTGTGATTTGTGAATAAAACTGACTCAGCCAGATATTTTAAATGCTCAGATGAAAAGGAAATAAACTTGTTAAATACCACCTGAAAGATAAAAACAAACACTAATCGTAGAAGGATATGTCAGTGTGGCACTCTGAAACACAGGTTTGTCAAAACAGATGAGATATTAGCGATTTGTTATGTAAGACAGTGTTTAAATGAAGTGTTTAATTTTCTCCACAATAAAACTACTGTACATTTACATTAAAGAAAATTGTATTCTTGCTACAGCTTCACTTCATATTTGCAAATGCAAATGTATAGTTACAATGCTTGAAAATAAGAATTAAGACTGAATGCTTTCTAAAGTCCCACATGCAACTTCTTTGGTTGGTAGGGAGCTTCTGCAATTTGTTCAAATGGAAGTGGAGAAGCCAAGTGTGCAAGATGCTTTCTAAAAAAAAAATAAAATTCTCAATGGGAGGACATTCGCTTTCCTTTAAAGCTGTTCATTGGTGTGAGACCACAGCCTCACTTTGGTATCTTATCCCAGTACCTACAAGGGGCAGGGCACATGCTGTGTCAATCTATTGTCCTTTTCTTCACACTGCTCAGCCCTTGTTTATGGAGAAGAGTGGAGGATGACGTTGTAGTGCCTGAGATAGAGAGGCAGCATTTGGCTGCTACTGAGTTTGTTTCTGGAAGGATTTCCTGGGAAATAAGTGAACATGCTGGGCTAGATTATGCCAGGAAACCTAACAATATAAACTTTCAGCTCAACATTGCACAAACCCAGACTTACCAGAAAACCCAAAAAGAGGCTTTAATTCAACAAAATGAGGTTGTTTGACTCCGGAACCTCCCTTTCCTTCTAGCGTAGAAATAGCAACTATAACAGAGTCACGCAGACGAGTAGGTGTCCAGGAACTTATGAATTCTTCAGAAAATCCACACAAAGTCAGGACATTTTCCCATAAGAAGGAAATTCACTGGAATAATAAAGAGAGATGAGGACAGAAGAACATGAAGGAATCATTGCAACTGGTATCCATGATGAAAGGAATGAGAGCACTGGGGCAGTCCAGAATGGGGATTGCTGGGAGCTCAGAGGGTGAAGCCCCGTGACTCAGGCTCAGCAACAGGCAAAGGTACACTCAGGGACCCAAACTGCAAAATAAGGCTCTGGTGACTTACCGGCAGCGAAGAAGCAGTGCCTATGGCTGTTAGTGCAGAGAGGAAGAGCACTGCATGTTGCATGTGCTGAGCTGTTGAACCGTCTGTGAACTGGCAAGCCTGACATGCCCTCTGCCAAACCTCTTGAGCACGCCTGTCCTGGATTTCAAGCTGCCTAGAAATAAAAAAGGACTGGCAAAGTAATTTGGCAGCAGATGGCTGCTGCTAAAAGAAGCCATCTACAATGGTATTAGGGTTGGCACGCCAGAAACGTGCTGTTAGCACTTGGCAGCCTGGAGTGTGCTGAAAGGTAGGAGCCACACAACTGAAAGGGAGCACCACTCCCACAGTGATGATGTACCTCTGTTCAAAAGTAATGTTCAAAAGGATCTTACAAAAGACTTCTTCAAACAACTTCATTCCAGCAACAATTAAGTTAAATTACAATTTTAGGAAACATGAATGCCTTTACAGGACATTTCCCAACTCGCTGGAGTACAAGAGCTATCAGTGCACATCTCACTGCATAAAACACTACCCTTAGGAAGATTAAATGTGTCATAAAGACAGAGAAAGCTAAAGTCACAGGTAAGGAGCAGGAAAGAGAGTAGAAAGGAAAGAAAAAACTCCACATTTATTTTGAAAGAAAATGCAGCTTCTTAGCATTGCTATACCTGAAGAATGCCTCTCACCAGCCTCAGTAGGTTTCTTCCCACATCCAAAGCCTCTAGCTGAATTTTGTTTGTCTGTGTGCTGAAACATGATTCTTCTGCTTTCAGTCTGGGCCCTGTCTCCACTTTCCAGACTATTAATTATGACTTCCCCAGTCTTTCATACACAGCTATCTCTGTTTTCTCCAGTGTCAATGACAGTGTCAAGGAATGGCCAATTTAAACGTTAACATTTACTTGCATATGAAATCCTTCAGATAAACCGTATCTCTAAAACACTGAAACTGTCCAAACATACAGTAGTTGGGCTTGCCATCCTCCTGATCTAGGAGGATTGGATTTATTTTAATCCCTTCTGCAACCTCCCTCTTCTTGCCTCTATCAGTTTGTCCCCACAGCTCATGATAAGCAATCTTCCCCTTGCACCTCTTCTCAAAGGTTTTATAAGTGTTTTGACTCCTTTTGATGATCAAGTTCTGAAGGTTGTTTCTCCTTGGAGACTGCTTGTAAGGTCCCTGAGCCTGCTGCCTTTGTGCATTATCTCTCACTTGAGCCTGGCTGACCTTGTGTGGGAACCAACTGTGTGCTCATTGTCTGCCCTTCCCACAGACCCAGTACAAGCCAGAGACATCCAGAATTCAGCCTGCACACAACTTATTTTCTCTCCATGATTCAGATATTTACCTTTCATCAAACTGTTGCATCCCAGTGCTAAGCGTATTATTACACCTCTTCATTTTCATCAGTTACCCACTATGACCATCCCAAACCAGTCATCATTGACACTTCTCAGGTCACAGAACAGCCTAAATGCCATGGTGGCTGTGGAAAAATCAATTCTGCTTTGCACATGTCAGCCTCAGTCTACCTTAGTCATGCATTAATACTTCATCTTATAACTTAAAGGAAGACTAAGACTGAATATTCTTATGCTATCTGAATTTCTTACTTATACAAATGCCAGTACAACCACATCAACAGCAGACAAAACCCTTTAGAAGTAATTTCTTGTGCCAAAACTCAGACAACTTGCCCATTGTAATTCAGGTACAGCAGCTGGTACAAAAACTGTTAGAGATATTTGCCTTCCTTCAAGCCCTACAGGAATGGAGATTTCCATTTAGTTTCCTTTCTTAACAGAACATTAAAAAAAAAAATAAATCCCTTGTGATCTTCAGTGTCTGTTCTTAAGCTTGACCTTCTGCAGGGCTGGCTCTCCACTTCACATGGATCCCTGTAACTCAAGGTCTATGTCAATGAGACTGATGTTTTTAGAAACTCTGCAAGACCAAGCCAGAGGAGATCCATCCCGCAGGATTAAGGTAGTTAGAACAGTCCCTTTGAACATCACAACCATGCCTTTTGCTGGCCATGTAGGTCCTGAGCCTCCCTGTTATGCTTCACAGTTCCTTCATAGTGAGATGTCATGTTTCTCAGGCCCTTGAGTTCCAAAGCCTCATTTCACCTGTAAAGAGTTTCATTTCCAGGATGTAGTAGGCTTACCTGCTTAACAATGTAGAGAGCTGTAAGCATCACTTGCACAGCACTGCAGTACCATAGCCACTTGACAGCATGAGCCAGGGCTGCACAGAACATGGAAAATCCACCCAGCTTGAGAAAACTTCGGGAGAATGTCAGATGGATTGAGCACAATTGTTCCTCTGAAATTCATCCAAAATACCACCCTGGGCTGGACTTGCTGTTCTACTGAGTGGTTACATCTCTGCTGACGTCAGTGGACTTGCAGCTGTTCACAACAACATGAATTTGGCCTTGGATCTGACAATCATATGGTTTGTGGGCAGGAGGGGGGTGGCAAGAATTATTTCAGTAGTTCAGATAAAAGTGGTTTGGAGACTGTCACAGCCCCCCTGCTGCCTGACGGAAAGCAGGGACTGCCCCATTATATCTATGCAGCTGTATCTGCTAACTAGGGAAATACCAATGCATTGCCACGACTGACAAAGTAAGACACCAAAGTGTGTCTGACCTTCAGGTATTCATAAATTCATTATTAATTTGATTGGATTATTTCCTGAAGTGGCAATAACACATGCTGTAGAAAGCAGCAGTACTGTTCCCAGTATCCTTGCAACATGCACTCGCTTAACATTACCCAGGCTTGTGTCCAGATGGATCAGTGTATCTCATGCGCCCCGCAGCCTGCTCTCTGTCACCTCCTCTGCCACCTCTTCAGTTAGCATCGATTTTACTGTCTGTATGCCAAGGTCTACCTCTGATACAGCCCAGCTGCACAATCTTGGCTCACACTTTGAAAGGATCACAAGGTTGTAGCCAAAAGCTGAGAAGGTCCAGTCAAAGTAAGGGAAAGTAAAATTACTGAGGTGTTGCAGGGATTGGATGGGTTGAATGGAGGTAGCTGAGAGCCCCAAGAGGGGTTAAGAGGAAAAAAAGGCATAAAATATTAAAGACTGAGAACAGGGAGTCACTGCTGTTACTGCAAGGCTCAGTAGAAGACAGCAGCTCCATGATCTTGGTGATCAGAAAGCACAGAAAGCAGCAGAGGCCATCCCAGCCTTCCTGCCTGGTGCTGCACGGACCCTTTGGTGCCTTCTGAAGGATGTAAGCATGCGAACTCTGGTAGCTTGTTAGATCCTGGCTATTGTGTGCGTGTATTAGCCGACAAATTGTTGCTTTATTTTTTTTAATCTGTGTTTGTCCTGACAGCAGCAGACTCTTTAGATATGGTTAAATGCACTGAAACCCAAAAGGGTCAGTCTTTCTCAGACAGTATATTTTACGTTCAGACATTTAAGCATGAGGTGTTTAATAAGGCATAAAAGTTATACAAGTTTTAAATGATCACAGGCTCGTGCTTCTTTTCTTAACATAATCCAGAACAAACTATCATTGAAATGGCATTTTAATCTTTATGTAATGTTATTCTAACTTTTAACAACAACAAGTCAACACTAATTCTTACTGTCATTAAAGAAACAGATTGCTTCTAAGGCCATTGAGCAATTATGTAAGTAACATAATAGTGTTTATAATTGGATATTTTAGCTGAATGTACATGACTTTGTTTCAAAGGAGGTGCCTCAACTGCACATCTCTTGAGGATGACTCATATATTGTTTCCTTGAAGGCATCCCATTCCAGGCAGCATTTGGATTGGAAATATGTGACTTGTTTAAAAATGTATATATAGAACTATAAGCACGTGGACTGCTGGGGTGCAGAGGCTATAAGTTCCCTTAACTGACGGGAGAACACAACATCACCATGAAGGCAGTTCTGCTATTTCTGAGTGTGCTGCCACAAGAAAAAAAAGCCCAAACATTGAAATTGTTGCCCTATGAGGGGTTTTACCACAGATGGCTGAGCCAATCTTTCTTGTCTGTTTTGTTTCGTTGTTGAACAAGAACTAAACTCTTATTGTCAGTTACATTATCTAGCAAACTTTCAAAATGCTTTCCAAATTATAGTGTTTCTGATTCATTTTTAACTTAGTCCTTGCTGGACACTGAAAAATACACATATCTCAATCTTCATTTATCCCAGACCTGTTCATTTTTGCGATATAGCTGTGAGTTACAATCTTTATCATGTTATGGCAGAAGAGAAGCCAGGACAAGCCACAGCACTGACACTCACAAGAGGCACAAACTTGAAGCACAAGACGAGCTTATCACCACATCAGCTTTGACACCTTACTGAAAGCATTAAGGAGATCAAATAATACTTGTTTCCTTGCACTCAGGCACAGGGCCATCGCCAACAGGAGATACCAGGGTAATCCTTCTTCTCTTCCAGGTTTCTACCAGGAGATCTGTTCTAAGGAGAAGATTGCATCTGAGGGCTCCAGTTGCAGACAGCAACGCCAGCTCCTAAATCCTGCTGCTGCAAACACAGCCCTGCTGTGCTCCGCTGCCCTACTGACATACTATTACAGCCTGCACTAGGATAGTTACTGAACTGGCTCAAATACACATACAAATGTGATTCTATGATTTTTTTTTCCCTGGGAAATGGGCAGGAATTGTAGGCAGTCTAAATATTTATTATTCTTCAGAGTGGAAAAGCTAAATTGAAGGCCTGGAATTAGTTCCAAACATTAACAAAAGACAAGAGATGTATTCAGTGTAGGACAGATGTTAATGACCAAATAAATTACTTTCTGCAATGTGTCCTGTAGCAGAAATAACCTCATCTCACCCACGGGATGGGGGCGGGATGAGCCAGACAGGGATCTGGAGTTCTCTGCTTTTCTTCTTCTAGTGTTTGTTTTGCCCATTCCAAAAGGAGATTATTTTCAGAATATTTACAACCATTTGTCATAATCACCTCCTTCGGCTGGCTCTGACAATAAGCTATTCCACGATGAGTTAGAATGGAAGTGCTGACGAAGGAACGATGACAAACTGACTAAAGGTACTTCCAACCCGTGCTGCCAGGGCAAAGCTGCGTTTGGTCATTAACCCATCTTGTCCCAAACCTCACTGCTAGGATACTGATGAGTTGTGCTACAACAGAGCAAACAAACAGCATGAAATTCAGTGAGGGAGTGCATTGCTTGGTAAGTGTCCTTGCCTGGGTTATCATGCAACAAAAATTAAACAGTAAACACAGCTGTTACACGGAGGAAAAAAATCATTTGATGAGGCTTCACTTGTTAATTATTTTGTGGTCCAGGGTGTTCCGACTTTAATCTTTGATGAAAAAGGAAGCAAACTCACATCATGAACCAGCAAATAACGAATAAACCAATTTTAGACTCTTTTATCCTTGCCTTGAACTCTCTAATTCAACTGACATCTACCAGAAGAGAAAATCTGGAATAGCAGGGGGCATTGTAAGCCACAGTTCATAGAGCTGTAAGCCTGCCCTCCATTAACACCGAAGGCACAAGTCTTAATCATGATGGGGGAAAAACAGGGAAAATGTTGTTAAGAAAAAGGAAATAAAGCCATGTGAAAGGGGCACTTGGACTTGAGAAAACAGCACTGAGAAAGCCTTGATCCAGCACAGTAAAACAACTCTCCAAGCCAAGAAAGCAGAAGGACCTCTAATAAATTGTTCAGGAAGGGGCACCCTGGAAATACTTCAAACCCAAGGAAATCATTCAGACAGAGTTCAGACCACACTTTGGCACAGCTCAGAAGGGCTCACAAAGGGGGGACAAGGAGGCTTTACACAGAACAGACCACTGGCAGCCAGCAGGAGAATTCTCCAATGGAGACCAGTAACACTTAAAAATGTACCAGTTCAAAGCCAAAGTGCTGACTTCAGCAAGTCTAAGTTGTCCCAGTATTCCTGACAATACAAGGAAACAAGCATTATTTGATCTCCTTAATGCTTTCAGTGAGGTGTCCCAGCTAATGTGATGATAAACTCATCTTGTGCTTAAAGTTTGTGTCCCTTGGGAGTGTCAGTGCTGCGGCTTGTTCTGGCTTCTCTTCTGCCATAACACAGTTAAGATTTTTACATGTAGGTATATTGCAAAAATGAACAGGTCTGGAATAAATGAAGAACAGCCTTGAGGTATGTGTATTTTTCAATGTCCAGCATGGACTAAGTTAAAAATGAATCAGAAACACTGTAATTTGGAAAGCATTTTGCCACTTTGCTAGATAATGTAACTGAGACTCATACACAGTCCTTTGCAAAGAGGCAAACCTGCTGATAATCCCTATTTTAACACCAATCCCAGCCAAGCATCTATTTTCATCTTTGATGTCATACTCTCAGTCATCCAGTTGTGTCTGATGGGAGTGCTTGTCATCGATCTTTTTGTTCTCTGCTGAGACATGTTGGCTCGTATTTCTCTAATCCACAGAATTTGAACTGATCACAAACTCAAGAGGAGAACTGGCTTAAAAGCACTGACTGTTAAATATGTAATCAGAGCCTCACATGGGCAATCTTTCTTTCTTTCCAAATGTGCCAGCTCTGCTTCAGTCCAAATATGCTGAACTAAGCCTGTTGCCATTCCCTAGAGCCATGATTTTCTGTTTGACCTCAGTGCTGCATTGGAACTGTCAGCGCTACGCACAGCAGCACCAAACACATCCATCAGTCATTCACGCCAGCACAAGCAGAGGGCACACAACCTGCCACAAAAGCCAACCCAGGGCATTTGAATCTTTCACTACAGGGCTGCCAAGAACAGTACTGTAAAACTGCTAAGCACTGCTGTAGCATCAAATCTTTTGGAGAGGATCACTCTGCTTTCGAAGGAAAATGGCCTGGCACAGGAAGGACTTCTCTCCCTGCATTCCAGCCTCAGTGAGATGAGAGCTCCGTCATGAGCCTCTATTTCATGGCAAAATCTGGACTGTACCAGAGACATTACCAAAGTTCAGCACAACCCCCTCCTGCCCTCTTATTTTGCCCCAAGGACCCACAGCTCTCCTAACCTTCTTCTTCCTCCCAAACATGCACCTTGCCTACAAGAGGCAGAAGCTCTGCAGATAGACAATGAGGAAGCTGCAAAAGTGTGGTCTCATCTGAACATGGGAGTGACTTGAGGAGAAGGGTGAGCAGAGCCAGGCTCCAGAAATCAAGACACAAAGCTAGAATGACAGGTCTATCAATAGCATGGCAGTAGTTCCCATAATGGGTGCATGTCATGGTGATGTCACAGAATCACAGAATGACCCAGGTTGGAAGGGACCTCAAGGATCATGTAGTCCCAAACCCCCTGCCTGGCAGGGCCACCAAACATACACCTTTACTAGATCAGGTTGCCCAGGGCCCTGTCCAACCTGGTCTTGAACACCTCCAAGGACGGGGCATCCACAACCTCCCTGGGCAGCCTGTTCCAGGGCCTAACCACTCTCCTAGTGAAGAACTTCCCCCTAACATGCAGCCTAAATCTTCCCACTTTTAACTTAAAACCATTTCCCCTTGTCCTGCTATTGTCAGCCCTTTCGAAGAGTTTACTCCCCTCCTGGGTGTAGGTTCCCTTCAGGTATTGAAAGGCTGCAATGAGGTCACCCCGCAGCCTTCTCTTCTCCAGGCTGAACAAACCCAACTCCCTCAGCCTGTCCTCATAGGGGAGGTGCTCCAGTCCCCTGATCATCTTCGTGGCCCTCCTCTGGACCCTTAACAAAATCTCCATGTCTTTCTTGTACTGAGGGCTCCACACCTGGACACAGTACTCCAGATGGGGCCTCACAAGAGCAGAGTAGAGAGGGACAATCACCTCCCTATCCCTGCTGACCACCCCTCTCCTGATGGAGCCCAGGATCCCATTTGCTTTCCAGGCTGCCAGAGCACACTGCTGGCTCATGTTGAGTCTTTGGTCCATCAGGACCCTCAGGTCCTTCTCTGCCGAGCTGCAATGTCACGAGCATTTAGATTCAGAACTTTTATTCCAGTCTTGCTTTGTGAATCGCAAAAGACAAGGGACAACATATACCATTTACTGACCTGTGTAAGAAGTTATTAACATTAGCGTGACAAAAGGGGAATTAATCTGACCACAGTGCCAACAGCAGAACAGAGCTCTGCAGCAAATACCCTGAGATTTGGCCTCATCACGGCCAAGAGCCGGACATGATTGGTACACAGTGTCCTCCTGAGACCACACTGCAGAGGCAGGCCTGGCTAACCTTTTGAATTACATGATACAGTTACTTCTTTCCTGATGGAAACATTTCTCCCACACTATGGATTAGAGATTATTGGATTAAGCAAGCAGGGTTCACTAAAACATTTCAGGGACCGGCTGTGCTGCACTAACCTGGTTAGCAGCATTAGTTTATCACTCAAATGTAATTGGATACACTTTAAAAGCCACGATAAATATGATACTGTTCATGCCAGGCCAATTGCTCCCCTATCAAACTCACCAGTAAGATGCAATTTAGAAAAATAAGTATAACCCTTTTCCATTTTTAATTTTAACCTCTGTTTATAAAACAGAGGTTAAAACGTCATTCAGTTGTTAATGTTTATTGAGTCCTTCGAGAACAATAATGAACTTTGATGAGACACAACACATCATGATGGTTTCATTGGTATTAAACTCCCAATTTATGTTGCAGACTGCCCATTTCATTCAAATGATTTGAATGTAATGTCTCAGATTTCAAGAGGAGCCAACTTCTAGTAAGATATAGAAAGCTAAGCGTGTCAGCACAGTTATTTCAATGAAATAAAGGATAAGGCACTGCAATCCCCTACTCAGCCCATACAGGCCGGAGCCTCACTGTCACTTTGTTAGAGGGGGACCAAGACCAGGGCTTTCAGGCAAGGACTGGCATAGTTTCCACAGGTGGGCGGCAGCCATTCACTCATTGCTCACACACCTGCAACCCAATTCCCCTTGGATAACAAAGCTTCAGGCCCCCTGTGGAGAGGAAATGAGCTCAAAGAGGTGCCAGTGCCTCACCAACCTGAGTACGGAATTTCTTCGTTATACCCAAACTAAGTTTCTCTGGTTTTAAAGCATCATTCCTCATCTGACCACTACAAGCTTTGCTGGAATCTCCCTCCATCTTTCTCCACCTTTTGCATATGGAAAGGCTACAATAAGGTCTCTCTGGAACCTTCCCATCTCCAGACTGAACAAGCCCAGTTCCCTCAGCTTGTCCTCACCACAGAGGTGCTCCAGCCCTCTAATTATTTCAGCAGCCCCTTCTCTGGACCCTCTCTAGCAGGTCCACGTCTCCCCTGAGCCGGCTGCAGCATTTCAGGTAGGATCTGGCAGTACTGCTGGCTTTCCGGACTGCAAACACACAGACCGCAGCCCCCACTTCCATCACTCCTACAGCTCCAATCCCACCCCCTCCATCACGGCTCTTTATTTACCTCACGCGGGGGCAGCGCGAAGCTCCGCGCCTCCCGCACATGCGTAGCACCGCCCCATCCTGCCCACCAGCCCTGCTCCGCTTCCGCCGCGGAGAGCTTCGGTGCGGCTGGTCGGCGGCTTTGTCCGTTCAGTCCTGTCTGTCTGTCCGTTCAGTCTGTCTGTCCGTCCCGTTGTCTGTCTGCCCGTTCACTCCCGAGGTGGCCGCTCGTCGCATGCCCCCCGTGTGTGGAGGTGGCGGTCCCGCGGTGCCGGCGGTGAGGGGCCATGGCCGCCCCCGGCTCGGAGAAGAGCAGCAAGAAGAAGACGGAGAAGAAGCTCGCGGCCCGAGAGGAGGCCAAGCTGCTGGCCGGCTTCATGGGCGTCATGAACAGCATGCGCAAACAGGTACGGCCCGGGGGAGCTCGGCGATGGGGCTGGATCTCGTTCGGAAACGACGATGCGGAGCCGGGTTGCCTCGGTCCTCCCTTCGGCCCCGTCTGACGTGCTGTCGCTTACACTCGTGTACTTGTAGCGCTTCGTGCAGCTAAGCGGTGTGTGAAGAATGCAAAGGTCTCCCTGAAAACTTTGTGGTGATTGCAGGGAATGAAATGCTGAGAGTTACACGGAGATTGAAAGCAGTTAGGGCAGCTTTGTTAAGGACTGGGGGACGGCAGGGAGAAGGAGGTGACTGTCCCCTTTGCTCTGCCTTCATGAGGCCCCGTCTGGAGTACTGCATCCAGGGGAGCCCCGGTACAGGAGGGATGTGGAGCTGTTGGAGCGGGTCTGGAGAAGGGCCACGATGATGGGAGGGTTGGAGTGCCTCTCCTATGAAGGCAGGTTGAGGAGAGCTGTGCTGCTTCTGTTTGGGAAAGGCTCTGGGGAGATCTCACTCTGACCTTCCAGTACTTAAAGGGAGTTTATATGCAGGAAGACCAATTTTTTATGCGTTCTAATAGTGACAGGACAAGGGAATGTGGGTTTAAGCTAAAAGAGAGGAAATTTAGGTTAGATGTTGGGCAGAAGCTCTTTATGCAGAGAGTAGTGAGGCACTGGCACAGGCTGCCCAGAGAAGCTGTGAGTGCCCCATCCCTGGAGGCATTCAAGGCCAGGACGGACGGGGCCCTGGGCAGCCTGACCTACTGTGTGGCAGCCCTGCACACTGCATGGCAAGTTAATTAGATGATGCTCGAGGTCCCTTTCCAACCTAAGCTATTCTGTGATCTGCTGATTGATGTAGGATTTGTTTCTGTTTTGGTGGGTTGTAGCTGAGCTTATAGCTCAGCTCGAAATTGTCGAGCTCCTACTTCTGTCCTTGTTGAGAAGGGGATGCCAGGTGCTGTGCTGTGGAGCCATGTTGTCAATTAAGTCTCCTGAAACATTTTTGGAAAGAAGTTTTTATGGAAGAGACAATTATTCTACATGGGCTGCAAGGTGTGAAATGCCCAAAAATCAAGTACACAAAGTCTTTACACCAACTTCTATTTATAGTCCAAAATGTTTTCACTGTACACCTACCTAATACATAAGTCACGCCTACCTATGACATATTCATAGGGTTATGTAAGCTTACATAACATTTCAATCTTCCGCGATTGCGTGGGGTTCTTTGGTGGTCTTCAGTGATTGGGGAGCTGTCCCACTCCTCACTTTGTCTGTGTTTGAGCACAATACTTAGTCTCTTCTGTTTGGTTTCTGTTTTGGACTCGTAGCTCATCTCAAAGATGTCTTTTCTTGCTTCTTATGGCCATCTTGGATCTCTGAAGAGAAACAGCTCGTCTTGGGAAGCTTAATTATCCTAAATAAGCAGGACATCTGGAACTTAAAGCAGAGCTTCAACCCGGAGCAGAATCCCTCTGCCACACAAAAATGTCAAATAATCAGCTTTTGAGACGTCAGGCAGGCAGATACAGCCCCCAGTGTGAGAGGATCAAACCAAAGTGTTGTGCCACTTCTGCTTGTCTTCAGATTAACTGTGCCTGGGGGGTTGGGGATGCAACTCCAAATTCTGCCTGCTACCTTTTATTTTACTTTTAGTCAGACATTAAATGGTGGCTTTTATGTCCACTCACCCCCATCAGCTCTGGAAACTTTTGTGTAGTTTGAGACATTCCTGCTTCTGTTACCTATGTGCAGGAGGAGCAGCAGCCATAGGAAAGTGTTCTAGATCAGCTTGCTCCTTGTGGTTATAAAACCTCAACACGCTGAGTTAAAACTTCCTTGTGATGGAAACAGCAGCCTGTGTGCAGAGCAGTACCTGTTCATATGCATTTGGTTAATAATGTAGGAAAATGGGACAGGTGTAAAGCACAGCTGATGTTGAAGAGGCTGCTCTTTTTATTGTGAACTGTGATCTAGAGTCAGCTGCCATGTGTGGGATTTTGGAGTAGACTGTGGGTATGTCAGCTCTTGGCTCTGGTGAGATACTGGGAGTATGTTCATTGTATGGAGGACTTCTTGCTGACCTCAAAAACAAAGTGGCTGTATCTCCATGGATGTAATGAGCTTTTTGACAGCCTGTGCTTACATCCTCTGTTGCCACTTTGTAGCTGAGTGGAGATGGGCCAACAGGGAAGTAGCTGAGATGGAGTTGCAAGGTGTCATCAAGTTAATGAAGTTTGGAATTGCAGGCTGACGCTTGGGTGTGTGCTTTGGTCATTGAATCACTAGTGATGGGTTGCGTCATGTGTTGGAAATAGGTCCTTTTGGAAAGTTTCTTCTGTACAGTGGTTGAAACAGAGCAGTTACACCCAGAAATGTCACAGGGAACGAAGGGAGAATGATCATCTGGCTTGTTGACAGACATTTCTTCGCACACCCAGACAGGCTTTAGGGTATCTGAGATGCTTCAAATACTGAGATGAGGTATCAAACATGCCTTAGAAACACAGCACGTAGTTAAAGCAGCAGCTGAGTGTCGTAGCAAAGCTCAGCCACAGAATTCTATGATGTCTTGTACCGCTAATGTACAGCACCTGTTTGGAGCCAGATGTGCTCGGAATTCCAGCTTTAAAAGATTTCCTTTGAAACTTTGCTCACGTGGCCTTTTTTGTTATTGTTCAGTCTTAAGTGTTTTAAAGTCATGGATGTACGAAGGACATTGAGTGACACATACGCTCCCCAAACCTATACTTATAGCTCAAACTCTTTTTAATGCATTACTTATTTTATTCAATGAGTGCTTTCTGGTGAGTATCCCATAAGCAGCTTAAAAAGTAGATTGGCAGTTGAGTAGATAAGGATGAAAAGGATAGAATGTCAGTGTAGCCCCTGCTCAATGCTGCGGAGCTTTTAGTAGAGGAGGTTGATGTAAATGCCGCAGGAAAAGCTTTAATCACAGCTCGTGCTATCAGTGACCAGCCTTAAGGTGCAAGGTCATGGGAAAGCTGGGCTTCTTTAGTTCTTCAGCTTGTTGAGCTTTGTTGACTTTCAGAAAATCTTACTGCGTGATATTGTTCTGGTTTATGCAGATAAAGGAGACGAGTGAATTTTCACAAGCAGTTTTTAGACAAATATAATTGAAGGTGTTTCAGCAATGCTGATCTTCTGTTCTTCCATTTGTTTTTCTTCCAATTTAGAGAACGCTGTGTGATGTCATTCTTATGGTTCAGGAAAGGAGGATCCCAGCTCACCGTGTAGTGCTCGCCTCAGCAAGCCACTTTTTTAACTTGATGTTTACTAGTAAGTATTTTTAAAATTGCTTCATTTTATGTTTTCACGTCTTGATAAACAGCTCATCAGCCACAGGTTCTTTTTCATGAAGTGATTAATTTCAGGGATGGATGTAAGTGGAGATTTCCTCAGTTCTTATGTATCTCCCATTCATTACAGTTCACCATTCCTCTTATTTTTGATTAAAAAATGTAAGCATTATTGCACTTGTACTGCCTTTACACATTCAGCTGCATAGTATCTGTTTTGCAAGTCATAGGTAAGGCATGCAGAAGTAAAGTTGCTGTGCTATAAATCACATGTTAAATTCAAGAAGAAGTAAAATGTCTGTGCCTTCTGGTGGTTGGCTTGTATCCATCTGTGGGTAGATTTGCGGTGCTGTGACAGCGTGGGAGCTCTGAGCTGGCTCTGCTGTTATCAGCTTGAATATGGAAATAGCCTTTGGTGCAGAGCATGCTTCCTATCTTTGGTCATGCTGGCTTGGCAATCTGCGCTGCAGTCCAACAGCATTTTTGACTGTTCCTGTTTATTGCACTTTTCAGCAAAATTGACATAATGCAAACATGTGCACGCACCACTTATTTTGGCCATCACACCGTCTCCTTTCTTTCTTGACTTGCATTAGTAAGGGAAAAGCAGCAATCATCTGTGCAGTTTTTAGCAGTTTCCCAGTTTGTGTAATGACTTTATTTTCTAGTTTTTAAAATGGAGAATAACTGGAGTGGCTTATTGATGTAGTTCGTCTTTTAACCTTTTTGCAGCAAATATGCTTGAATCAAAGTCCTTTGAGGTGGAGCTGAAAGATGCAGAACCTGACATTATTGAACAGCTTGTGGAGTTTGCTTATACTGCAAGGTAGTTTTGTTATTTAAAACTGACGCTTCTGCTGGAAAGCCTGCCAACTCGAAATGATGAAATCTTAAAACAATGCTTTTATGATTCATCGGTTTTATTATTATTTCAATTCTTTACTTGTTTTAAGTCTGTTGTGACTAGACTTATATCCTCCTTCCCTTTCCTATTTATTTCATCAGTAGGAAGCCCTACGGACTAAAGAGAGTAGTAATTGTCTTCAGAACGCAGTTCAGAATGCTTTTGGCTTCAGTGTTGGAGTTGAATTATATTTCCCATTGTTCAGAAATGCAGACCCTTCTTGTTATCAGCGGGGGCTTCTCCTTATGACCCGAGCAGCTATCACAAATAGCTATTTTGGGGACTTACACCTTCACTCTGGACAGTCTGAGTGGAAAGCTGCTTCACAAACTGCATTTCTCTTCTATCTCAGGCTCCCACGTGTTTGTTTTTAAATAGCACTGCGGGCACTGTAATGTTTAAACAGAGCTTGTTCAAAAGGCTGGGATTCAGAACAGTACTTTGCAACAAGCTCTTATGGTGGATGGCAGGCCCCTCCTCTTTGTAGTGATGGGATGAAGGCTTTTTCTCAGATTCCTTGCAGCCGGAATGGTTGTTCTGCTTGTGCATTCTAGGCAAATAAATTATAGCAGTTTTGATGATGAGTTTAGACAGATTTCACTGATGCGCGTTTGGGAGTGGGAGGCTGTCAGGAGAAGGCCCTTTTCCTTTTCTGTTCTCATGAAAATGGCTAACCACACAAGTCAGAGCAATAGCGTGGTGTTCCAGGTGGCCCATGTTAAAGGCTAATTCTTTAGAATCCTGCACTGTTTGCTCTCTGTCCTTCCTCAGTAATATACTGCAAATTAAAGCAATTTGAGAAGATTATGAAGGGAAGTTGTGTCTCAACTGTTTGTGAGTTAAAGAAGCTTGGGGAGATGATAGGAGAATAATTTTGCCGCTTACGGGTTGGTGTTTGGCTACAACTAAGAAAGTGGTTTTAGTGATGCTAATGTTGTGTCTTCTGTTTTACAGAATTTCTGTTAACAGCAATAATGTCCAGTCTTTACTAGATGCAGCAAACCAATATCAAATTGAACCTGTGAAAAAAATGTGTGTGGACTTTTTGAAAGAACAAGTTGATGCTTCGAATTGTCTTGGTAAGAGAAATACAGTCTAGTCAACTCTTTGAACTTTTCTATTCTTATAAATAGATAGTATAATAGTATAAAAGACAGTAATCACAGAATCACACAGAATGACCCGGCTTGGAAGGGACCTCAAGGATCATATAATTCCAACCCCCCTGCCTAGCAGGGCCACCAAACATACACATTTACTAGATCAGGCTTGGTAACTAGAGGGAAGGTTGGAAACAGTACTTCTCAACAGCAATTGCTGTTTATAGCTTTCTGCCAAGCTTCTGCTCTTGCTGCAGTATTAGCTCGACTTTTTTTTTATATTGGCCTGCAGCAGTCTTTGCTACATGCACTGAAGAGTCCAGCTCACTGTGGCTCTTAGTTATGCTTGGTTGATGGTGTTTGCTGCATGAGCAGGTTAGGGCAGGTCATGAAACCTGGAAACATTGAACTGTTTTGGTTAGTCTTTGGTGTTACATGGGTTAGGCCTAGTTGATGTACTGTTGTATTTTCTATAGTGAGGAAATGCTGCTGAAGAAATATTACAAGAAGTGCTGCAGGCCTGACTCTCCAATTTGTCCTGTAGAGCTAAGGATCACAAGTTTGTGCTTATCTTAGTTTGCCTTGAGTTGCAGATGAATTATGATAGTACTAATTGATATGCTTAAAGAAAAGGATACTAAACCTGCATTCTAAATATCACTGAAATTATGGTGTTACTATTTGAGTCAAATATATTAAAGGTATTTGTAGTTCAGTTTGGAAAGGTGCTTTCTTAATTTTTCTTTCACAGGTATAAGTGTGTTGGCAGAATGCTTAGACTGTCCAGAGCTGAAAGCCACCGCAGATGACTTTATCCATCAGCATTTCACTGAAGTTTACAAGACAGATGAATTTCTTCAGCTTGATGTTAAGCGTGTGACACACCTCTTAAACCAAGACACGCTGACTGTGAGGGCAGAAGACCAGGTGAGATCTGTTTCATTGTAAAACGAGCTCTTCTATCAGCTAAGAAGATTGAACTTCACTATCTTTTTTTCTAATTGAGAGAAAGCTTCAAGTGTCTCACGTCAGGTGTTCCTGCACAGTGCTTGAGCTGAGGCCACACCAGTGCAGAGCAAAGCAGGACAATCCCTTCCCTCAACCAGCCAGCAGGTGTATCCCTGCTAGGTCAAAGCCAAATGAATATCCACACTTCAAATGTGGATATAATATATGTAATATCAACAAACTGGAAAGAAAAGTCATAAATGATCTGTGCCTTTACTGACTATGAGATTAAGTATTCACAGAATTAATGCATTTTCTTCAATATATCTGTTCCCTGAAAATAGTAATTGAAGTGATGGGAGTATAATATCAGTTGACAAGTTCAACATTCTTACCATGGACTAGAATGAGTTTGGGCTCCAGGTAACTTTCCCAAAGTTAGGAGTGTTTTATGCTTTGTTATCTCTCAGTGGAATTTATACTTTAGAATTTATATTCCTGAAGTTCAGTTGATAAAACAACATGGCATGCTTCAACTTGGCAGCAGCAATAGAAATTTCAGGTAGGAGCATGGCATGATTAAACCCTTCTTACAAATGGGCAGCATACCAAAGCAATCTTATTTCTCAGGAATAGCAGTAGAGGTTGGTGTACTTGTATTTTTATATTGGTATAAAGCCTATTTCCACTTGGTGGAAGCAGGAAGAGTAGCTTTCATTACTCGCTGGCCTCTTTTTTCCTGTATGCTAATAGCATTTCTAAGTTTGCTATGTCTGCAGGCAGCACTGAAATGTGTTACTGTGTTGGTAATGTTGGACTTCCTTTCCTTTTCTTCCTGACTCAAAGGACAATCAGAAATAGAACAAGTTTCTTGGTTACCTTCCCTGTCCTGTCTGCCCTGCCCTGCCAAGAAAACCCATTATCTTTTCCTGTAAGGAGAAGATACAAAAGCAAGTTTCAAAATAGTATCCTTAAACCAGCCTGTAGCTTGAAAAAATGGTTTCATGTTTGTTTGTTTTTTTAATGGTCTGCTAAGACACAATTTGGAACTTCTTAAGAATGACTTAATGACACAGACAGTTTGCCAGCTTAGGACACTGTGTGAACTACAAGCTATTTCAATGTTCCAGATGAGGCATTAGCAGTGTTGTGACACTGAACTCAAAGCATATTTGTCTTGTATGTAGTGCAGGGGTTACGTGCATAGATGGGAATTACAGATTCACACTTCCCATTTGGAAAAAGGTTAAACAGTAGTAGAAATTATTGGTTTAAAAAACATAGAGGGGTTTTATTTTGTCTGTCCATTTGTTTTAATTTGTGCCCGAGCGTTGTCTTGCCTTTTTTGGAATAGTTTTACTGAAATCTCCCCAAACTGCAGTTTTATTATTAGTTACCCTTCAATGAGTAGAATCTAATCAGAGCACTGATGTTTAGTTTTTGCCTGAGTCTGTGGTGATGTACATTACCTTACTCTTTCATTTGCTTCTGTTTAAGGTTTATGATGCAGCAGTCAGGTGGCTGAAGTATGATGAACCAAATCGCCAGCCGTACATGGTTGACATTCTTGCTAAAGTCCGATTTCCTCTTATATCAAAGAACTTCCTAAGTAAAACAGTTCAGGCTGAACCACTTATTCAGGATAACCCGGAATGCCTTAAGATGGTGATCAGTAAGTTGACCTTTACTTGAAATCTTGGATGTTCTGTATATTTTAAAAATGACACGGAATGTACATTTTTATAAATTATTGAAAATGCTCTGATGATGCTTTCGCATTAGAAACATTTCTGTTCCTTCTAGGATGTTGTGTTTAGTTGAAGTTGCATTAGCAGGTTGTCATGAACACAACAGCCATTCTTGTAAGAGAAGTGAGAATCACTAGCAAATGATATTAACTTCATGATGTGTAATGGAATTAATTTTCTGCCGTTGAGTTGGTGTAACTGGAAATGTGCCTTTGGGACAGGGTAGTACCTCAGTGTCTGTTACTGTTCAGAGGTGAACTATTAAAAACTAGTTTAAAGGTTTGAACGTTATAAAGCTTCCCTAAGCAAATGAGAATGTTAAGCCTGAGTTGCATTGTTTTCATCTTTCACACTTGACATTTGAAGCTGTAGACACTTGTTTTCCCTTCTCATCTGTACAATAAAAACATATAAGCCTCCTTTTTCTTCTTTTAAGGTATCAAATTTGAAGTTTTCTCATTTTATCGTGTATGAAAATAAAGCTTGCATGTTGAGAAGTGTTCTGGAAGAATATATTTTTTTAATTTCAGTAGCAATTAGTCAGTCAGCTTCCTTTTAGTGTAGATCTAAAAATGGTATGCAGCTCTTTTCCATCAGTCAGTGAGTAAGATTCACATTAACCTGTATGCTGGTAAGTATTTACTGACCGTCAACATCTCAGTTGCACTTCTGCATGACATGGAATTAGGTACACTGCTGCAAAAATAAGGGTTTTTGTTTTAATGGCCTGTAAAATCAGTAATATTTTTGCATCTCTTGGAGTATTTCTTAGAGGAAAAATAAAATGCTTATTTTCTTAAAGCAATTTTAGCTCGTATTTTACATTGTCAAGTTATGAACAACAGTGGGACTTTTTTCCTAAGGTGCAGGATGCTAGAGATGCTTTCCTTTAGGACTCTCAGTTTTGCCATATTATTTTTCATAGAATCGTAGAATCACCAAGGTTGGAAAGGGCCTAAAAGATCATCCAGTCCAACCGTTGACCTATTACCAATAGCTCCCACTAAACCATGTCCCTCAATACAGCATCCAGTCGTTCCTTGAACACCCCCATGGTCGGTGACTCCACCACCTCCCTGGGCAGTGCATTCCAATGCCTGACCACCCTTTCTGAGAAGTAATACTTCCTAATGTCCAGCTTGAATCTCCCCTGCCGTAGCTTGAAACCATTCCCTCTGTTCCTAAAACTTATGAAAAATAAGTCATGCTTCCTTTTGCCAGTTTCAGTATGGCAAACATGGTTGTTTGGTATTATTGGCTAAATTTGCTGGTTGATAAATTGGAATCTAACACGAGTCCATATCCATGTCCTGTTTTCACACAGAGTGGGAAATTTGAAATGAGATGGTCTGGATGTATTCTGCCACACTCACATGCGCATTATTTCATTTGAGAATGAAAACAGAGCTGTATAGATATATTGTAGAAATTTGAGTCCCTGTATTTTTCCCTTCCCTAGCTCTGAAACATTCCCTTCTTTGTGAGCTAGGCTGGGTCTGCAACAGTTGTCTTCCTTCCAGGTGGGATGCGATACCATCTCCTTTCCCCAGAAGACAGAGAAGAGCTAGTGGAAGGTACGCGACCAAGAAGGAAGAAACACGATTATCGCATTGCTTTGTTTGGAGGCTCACAGCCCCAGTCCTGCAGATATTTTAATCCAAAGGTAATCGTTACCTCAGAATGCATTAAGATTCACTGTTTGTAAGCTTACGTGTTTTACATTTGCTGGTGATATTAACTAAAGCAGAATGGTCTGCAGAATGGAATGGAAAGGATGGATCATTCTCTGTCTCTTGGGTGTACAGCTGGAAGGTGTAGCTAATTAGGTGCTTTTAAATCTGTGTTCCTAGATGTAATACTTGATTTTGAATAGAATGATTGTTCTTGTCTGTTGCCCGTGTTAGATATAGAGTTCTAAAAAGCTTTTGAGTCAGAATTTATTGGTATGTTTGTCCCATACCTGGAAATAAATAAAAAGTTACAGAAATACCAAGCAGTCAGTTTGGAACATATAAATCAATATGCATGTGCGTGCACTTACTGCTTTGAGTTGGTCTCTGAGCACGTTCCTACTTAGCATGATTTAAAAGATTGACTTTCGCAGTAGTGTAGAACCTGTTATAGAGTACAAGGGGGGTTTGATACTTTTATTAAAAATGTAAACATTTCTAAATCCAATGGTTCACAATTCTATTAGTTAAGAATATGTAAGAAGGAGAATTGGGAGCCAAGGAGCCCAGGAGTGGGGAAAAAGTGAATTTCTACTAAAACCTTAGAGGTGACCAATTTATTTCAGTCAAGCTTTGCCTGGAATTTTTTTCCATGTTTTCTGGAAGAAATCAGGCCACAGGAATTGTGTTTATTTCAGCTATGCAGACTAGGTGGTCTAGAAGCAGCAGCTACTTGCAGAAGGATTAATCTATATGCTGTTTTACGAGACAGAGTTTGCAATAATATGGCAATAAGCTTCTACTCAGGTATCAGCGCTGCTCTGATAAGTTCTGAAATGATGTACATGATATATTTTGTTACAGAAGTTGTTTTTTCCAACTCAGCCCGTTGCAGTTTCAAACAGTTTGGAGGTTTAGTGTGCTATCTGTGTGAACTGCATTGTCAGTGTGAGCTCTGTCAGATCTAATTCAGGACTAATGAGCCCTTGGGATGTTTTTTTGAACTCATCTGATACAAATTTATATTCCCGTATGTAAAACAGGATCGAAGCCACCTTTTTTAAGCTCTGATCAAGTGTGGAAAAAAGTTGCCAGATTTGCTGACTTAGTTTGAGACATTTAATTTGTATTTTAATTGAGAATCCCAAGTTCCTGAGTGTTGTCCATCTTCCTCCTCCATGTTTAAGTAAGAAAAATAAACAGTGCCCCAACACAGGGTGGGAGGAACTCAGAAGATGTATATGTTTTGTGGTGAGGCAGTAAATTCTTTCCAACATCTAAACTGGGGAAGTCTTTGATCAGGGCATTCATCATCTTCAAATGGTTATTTGGTTTTGGTATTTTAACAGGTTGTAATCCACCCTACGGGCTCTGACCTTTCTCCTACTAGAAGAAAATTAGATTGATGTTTCTTCCTCTTGATCTACAGTAACTTATGTTGGAACAAAGCTATTTTAAGGCAGGGTGGAAACTAGCTTCGAGGCTTTCTGTTCTAGTTATTAGCTGGCAAAGGTATTATCAGCATAGATAATACTGGTCTCTGCCAACCTAACTGGTACGTTAAATTCCATAAGTGCCCAATGTCAGCTGTGGTCAGAACTCAAGAGGTGGGAGTAGTGGCTTAGTGGCTTCATCACTCTTTGTGTATTAATGTAAAATCTTCTAGTCACTTGACATAATTGGTTTTTTCCTTTTTTTTTAACTTGATGTTGTTGGAAAACTAATTATTTCAAGGCATGCTGTGTGGGAGCAGGAGGCAAAGGCAGCTGAAGGGAAAATTATAGGTAGTTATGGGATATTCAGTCATCAGAACTATAATATTACAGAAATCTGGTTTGTGGACTGACAGTCACACCTTTATAAGGCTGCTAAAAGCATAGGATTAAAATCCTTTTTTTTTTTTTTTTTCCTTAAGACTATTTGCTCAGGCCAATAAAATAAAAATAAAAATCCCTTCAAATTAAAAATTGGATTTGAAGGGAATTTTTCAGAACTTTTGCTTGATGGAACTTTATGGCCTTACGTGTGGATTAAGTAGGGACCTGGGGGTGGGCAGAGGAAGAGGAGGAAATAAGTGAATAACTGATTCTAATAAGCATTGTGTCCATTGAATGCTATTTCTAGTGCTTATATGCTTCCTTGAGTGTTCTTAGCTAGTCTGTCATGTCTTCAGTCACTCTTACTTATTTTATTCACAGCTTTTAAGTTATTTAAACATTGTTTTTCTGGATATTTGAGCATTTCAGTTTGATCTTCAACTATGATGGTAGCTTTAATGCCACAAATCAAAGATTCAGAACCTCTGCTGGATTAATGTCATGTGCATGTAAAATAAGAAGTGTGGGTTGTAAGGCTCTACATCACAAGTTTGGCTTGCTTTAATTAGTCTCATCAAAAGCTAATGGGACTGTCACAGTGCCAGATATCAAGGTTATATATGTACTTCTGCAATGTTAGGACCTTAGGAAGGAGTTGAATTTTTTTTTGTCTGCTGAGCTGACTGAATGGTGACCTAATCCTTTATTTTTGATTTTAATTAAATTCAGTAATCTCTCATATCAGGTGAAGTGGTGGTTTGAGACAGACTGTTTCTCTTGAAAATATTGACTCGAGTGATACAACTTTCAGTAGTTCTCATGTTGCAAGACTAGTGCAAGAATTACTTTCAGTAAGATTGCTTTGCACACAAAATCAATCTCTGACGTTGGTCTTCATTTCCTTCTTTGTCAAAATGGGTTTTTTAAATAAGAATGGATTGAATAGACTGTGTTATTTGTCAGTGTTTAACAACATTACTTTGTCTATATTTGTTGTCGTTGTGCTGTATCTGATACTTCTGTTAATGCATTTACCTCAAGAGAGCAAAGTGATGGAACAGATGCAGTCTGGGGCATAAAACTCCTATGCCACAATCTGGCACTATTTCAAGTAGAGGTGTTTTGCCTTAGAACTATAAAGTCTGAGATGACCTTTTTGTGGTGTTGGGAAGCGTTTTCATGTTGAATTTTCCCCAGAACATTACAAACAAAAAAGGTTGTATGTTGTGGGTTTTTTTTTCCCACAAATTGGAAATAAAATGTATACTTTTTGAATTCTTATTAGAAATGTATACATGGCTTTTTGGGACTTTGAGGCAGGAATATAATTTTTGAGAAGTAGCCGGTAGCGCTTTTGTACTTTTTAACAGTACAAAATCCATCAGTGGAAATGTAACAGGTGCCTGGCATTGCTATTTCTTGACAACTAGGAGAACCAACACGCCTCTTGGAAGGAGGTAAGGAGCAGTCAATGCTCAGCTATTAATAGCAAGGTTGTCCGTAGTAGATGTGTCTGCTGTTCTTCAGAGTATCAATGACACTGAGGAAAACATTTTAATCAGACTGAGCTACTCTTCCACGTTGCCTGTAACTACCTAAGGAGTTACCATCACAGGGTCTTGGAGCTGACAACAGTTCTGATCATTGCAAGTTAAATTCATGAAAAGTTGTCTTTTTGTTTGATTTTGTCTTTAAATATATATTTTTAGCCTTTCAAAAACTATTTAATGCAGCTTTTGCCTCTGGTGTCCTTGAATGAGCAATTGTAGAGAGCCAAGGTCAGCAGGCAAAGCGTTACCATATATCTTGTTCTTTCCTTCCTCCCAATGGCCCTCTTCCCAAAACGAGGCTTGCCACTGCCTAGAGTTGTGTGGATCTTGACTGTGGCAGAAGGCAACTGTCCTTAAAAGCATAAGCCACGATGAAATGAATTCTGTGTGGTGCAGGCCAACACTGAAGTGTGTTCCAAGAGAAGGGCCTGAAGTGCCTCGTGCTGGATGAGGCGGGTTCTGCTGAGTGTGCAGTTCATTGATAAAGGTGTGGATGAAAGGGTAGTTACAAACTGAAGCCACAGAAGTGGGTCAGATTGCAGCCCTTACGACAGTAAGGGAAAACAACAGGTTTTTGGTTGTTGTTTTTTTGTTTGGGTTTTGTTTTTGTTTTGTTTTTTTTATAAAAATGCTGGAAATTTAAGCCAGAAAATATGATGATCTTGCACAAAGCACTGAGACGTTTTTCTTAAGATTTATGCAGCTATTTATTTTGCCATGCTGTAGTATGGCTTTCCTTTCTAGGATGTCCCAGGACGCGTTTCTCATCATAAAGGGCCACATGCACCTGCCAGCTCTTCTTGCTAAGGGGGAAGCTACAGGAAAAGATTGTAAGATGTTTTGGACTATAACATGCTCTGCCTCTTTCTTTGAACCCCCATGTAGAAGTCGCTGTTCTTCCTCATTGACCAAGGTGTTTGAAGTATGTCCTTGCCAAGAAAATGTAATCTTGTAATGTCTTGTGTGATTCATTACAATGAAGGTCATGCAGCTGGTTTAGCTAGACTGTCTTGAGGTGACAGACAACAGTTAAGGTCCCAAACTTTCCTGTTCAGCATAAGATAAAAGCTGTGCTTATGATGGCATGGAATATGTGAGATGCAATTATTCAAGAAGTGTTTCTTGTGCTGTATGCTATCCTGGTCTGCCATCAGTTGCTGAGTTTGGTGTTTTAAGGCTTTGGGTAGCATTAATGCCTATATTTGATACTTGCTGGTTTTGCCAACCCATGCAAAAGCAGTTTCTAGGCAACGTAACTGCCAGTATTTGTGATAAAGCATTACACCGTTTCTCATGCTATCAGCTGTGGATAGCTACAGATCACTTGTGTTTTGCAAATTCTGTAAATAAGCTTCTAGTTGTCATGGTAATAAAGTATGTACTGGAGCTTTTCAACTGAGTTGCTTGTCAATTGGGATATCATCTTCTTTTTCCATCGCCTTTGATTGGTTTTACTTTCTGTACTTGTTTTCCTTAGAGAGAAAGAATTTCTTAGTGCATGTAAGATGTTTTTTTTTTCTGTTTCTATAAAAGAAAAAGCAATTCTGCTCTATTGATTATGTGCTTTGTTTCTGACTCGGTAGCAGCAGGGCATCAATTCTGTTGAGGTGGGGGGGAAAAAAAACTTCCAGGGAAGCTGTACTGGGTGTACAGAGGGAACGAGGAAATAGAAATTGATTATGTCATGGTTTGTTGCAGCTAACTATGTTTGTGTCTAAGTGAATTTTTCAAGAGTACGCCTGAGGAGTATTCTTCAATAAACAGTGTTCATTTTTGTTTTGAAAAGGAAATTTAAAACTGACCGTATCTAGATCTCTATGAAAAGCTCTGTTTGAAAAACGCTGGCTGTGCAGGTAAGTGTTACAATCTATTAGACATTACCTGTTCTTTGTAATGCAGGATTACAGCTGGACAGACATCCGATGTCCCTTTGAAAAGCGCAGGGATGCAGCTTGTGTCTTCTGGGACAACGTAGTTTATATTTTGGGTGGTTCCCAGCTCTTCCCTATAAAGCGAATGGACTGCTACAATGTGGTGAAGGATAGCTGGTATTCCAAGCTAGGACCTCCAACACCTCGAGATAGCCTTGCAGCCTGTGCTGCTGAGGGCAAAATTTATACATCTGGTGGTTCAGAAGTGGGTAAGACACTAAAAATCTTTCAAAACAAACCCCCAAAAAGCACAAACAAAAGATACCTGGAAAATGTTCCTTTTTTGTTTTGCATGACTCTATTGAAAAGAAACTGCACGTTGCCATGTTAGCCATGTGAGTTAATTTTCCCATATTCAGGATTTTCTTCTCCCTGAAATCCAACAACCTATTTCTGTTGTGTTCTGTTTCTGATTGAAATTGTGTTACTCGCATTAGGAGTTAAATAGAGACAAGCAAATATAGTTTGAAAGTCTCGCTGTGCTATTACTTTACTTAACACAAATTTGCAGATCTCAGTGTGGTTTGAAATTTCATGACATGTGGCCAGAATAGCTGCATTACGGTATTCATTTTATATGGTGAGCCTGATGAGTTTATTTATTTTCAACAAAAGAAAAAAGGAATGATGAAAAGCTTTGAAATTGACTGGTTTGGGTGGTGAAATGTACCTGTCCCTGTCAACTGACTCGTTTCTGTCAAGTGACAGAAATTATCTTCTGTTCATCATGCTGCTGGTTTGCTTCAGTAAGAATTTAGATGGCATTTATTCTTTGTGGTTGAAGAAAGACCATTGAGTTCCTCCTGCCCCAGAACATCTCCAATGAAACACATTACTACAGTAGAGCTTTTGTTAATTTTTGTCTAAGTTACATATCTTGAGCAAACCAAAAGTAGAAATGCAGGTATGCCATGTCCATAGAAACACAGCTTAAAGGAAAAAGAAAAACCAAGTTCCACTGCCTCCAAAAAGCCCACAACTAAACAACAGCAAAAACACTATGCCCAGAGAGAATTTTTTTAGTAGATCTTCTTGAGTTCTGTCTCACTGCAGAGGGAAGTGAAGAGGAAAAAAAGGGGTCACAATCAAAGCCTTAAATTGATGTCACTTAATAAAAAGCGGTGACATTTAGTTTCTGTTATCTTCTAATATTTCTTAAGAGGACTGATGGAGCAGCAGATTGTAGCTGCCACCTAGTGTGGTAAATGTAACAAAACACTTCTCCCATGATTTGCAACAGGTTAAGGCTTGGAATGCTACAAAACTACCAAATCTTTTAGATCTTTCCAGGTTCCCCACGTGCCGAATCATGAGAAATTGTGATCCAGACTTTCACTGGATAGTTTATTTTCTAATACGTTTTAATTAGTTACAGTTCCATTACAGTGTTGTTAACTTCGGAGTTGTTTCTGGTCTCCACTTCCACCATTCCACTTTCACCGTTTTACTTTGTTTTCCATAAATATTAAGACAGAATAGTAAAACCTAAAAATTAATAACAGATTATTTTGCAAGTGCATTTTTTCTTTGGAATCCAATGAATACTGCTTGTCTAAAAAGGTCCGTCTATACTGATTCTTGCATTTTTCTCAATTGGAGCAAACAATTACATGAAACTATTAATTTTAAAGTGCTGTAATTCATAGAATCACAGAATGGCCTGGGTTGAAAAGGACCACAATGATCATCAATTTTCAACCCCCTGCTATGTGCAGGGTCACCAACCACCAGACCAGGCTGCCCAGAGCCACATCCAGCCTGGCCTTGAATGTCTGCAGGGATGGGGCATCCACAACCTCCTTGTGCAGCCTGTGCCAGTGTGTCACCACCCTCTGTGTGAAAAACTTCCTCCTAAATTTGTTTAGTTGTAGAGAAGTCTAAAGGTACCATATTTATTGCATTTATCGAAGGGACTGGAAAACTACTGTGCCAATCCACTAAGTCAACAGGATTGGTTTCCTGTTCTAGAGTTGATGGGAGTACTGGTTTATTTGCAGTAGTTAACAGAAATTGAGTGCCAAGCATACTAAATTCTTCCAGTACAATCAGGTGCAGGACAAATATTTAATGAGCTTTCCACTTCTCAAAAGACATTAAAGGCAGCACTACTATATTTCCTCTGTATAAGAATTTGTACAGCTTCCAAGCAATAAGGATGTGTATGTATATCATATGGCTCACTCCACAGTTCTTACTGATACTGAGAACTGTGGTAGCAGTAAGCAAACATGGCTCACAGAAATCTACTCCTGTATTTTTGAACCTGGAAAAGTAGAGCTATTGTGTGTGATTCGTCAGCTCAGTTCCCCAGCTGGCAGTGAGTGCAGCTACATTAACACACCTGAGAAAGCTGTGTCCAGCCTACTCTGCTTTAAGTGTGGCTGGTTATTTAAGGACGAGTCTTGACACTCTCACTGATCTTCATTGGAAAAGTTGCTTTTGGTTTCAGGAATAGTTTGTTGGTCCATGAGAGGGGAGAACACAGACCTCACACTTTGAGAAAATACAAAGTACGTGCCAGTAGCCAGGAAGAAAGTAAAATGGTGAAGGTTAGCTGTTCTATGGTTGCTAATAATTCAGGAATATGTTGCAACATACTTTAGCTAACTGACCCCAAGAGCACCCAATGTTCTGGGAGTAGCATGAGTCACTTTGCTTAGAGAGAGACTCAGGTGAGTCTGTTAGGTTTACAAAACAGGTGCCATGTTCTGTACATTTCTAAGTACTGAGTAACATGAGATGATGGAAATTTCATCTGTAATTAATACATAACTCTGCTCAGTTTTTCTACCCCCAGCCCCCCGCTGCCCCTCCCAAAACAAATCTATATCAATCTACATCATTTGTACTTGTTTTCAAACACAAACAGCGATTCTATAAACTCACATCGTTTGGAACAAAAGAGTCAAGAAAAGAATTACAAGTGTGTGCTTTTTGAGTAGCCCCAAATTTCAAGTTGGTTAGCTCTGTTGTTAGAGGTGGGAAAGCAGCTTTCCCTTTCCGACTAACAAAGCACCAATTTGATAATCACTGTTAGTCTCTTCTCTTGGAGGACAACCGTAAATATTAATGCCACTTTGGTGGGTTTCTTATTTCTTTAAGGAAATTCCGCACTGTATTTGTTTGAATGCTACGATACGAGAACAGAAAGCTGGCATACAAAGCCCAGCATGCTGACCCAACGCTGCAGTCACGGAATGGTAGAGGCGAATGGTCTCATTTATGTGTGTGGAGGGAGCTTGGGAAACAATGTTTCTGGAAGAGTACTGAATTCCTGTGAAGTTTATGATCCGGCCACAGAAACGTAAGTGTTGTGTCAACTCTGAATATTTTTGGTCACTTTTGCTTACCCTGCAAATACATGAAACATAGATGAGTAGGAAGAATTGGGCCCCCTCAATGCAAGAAAGACATCGAGGCCTGGGAATGTGTCTAGAAAAGGGCAGTGGAGTTGGTGAAGGGGTCTGAAGCCCCTACCTGAAGGGAGGTTATGGTGAGGTGGGGGTTGGCCTCTTCTCTGGGGTATCTCATGATGGTCCCATAAAAGGTAATGGCCTCAAGTAGCACCAGGGCAGGTTCAGGCTGGACATGAGGAAAAATATCTTCTCAGAAAGAGTGGTGCTGCATTGGCACAGGCTGCCCGGGGGGAAGGTAGAGTAGAGTCACCATCCCCGTGGGTGTTTGAGAACCGTGTGGGTGGGGACATGGTCAGTGGGGATGGGTTGGGGTTGGACTGGGTGTCTTGGTGGTCTTTTCCCCTTGATGACTGAATGGTTCTATGAATTGTATGTGATTAATATATTTTCCTGAATTAAGCAGTGATACATCAGCTATTTGTACTTCTACTTAATTTTATCCTGCAGCTTTCTTTATATTTCTTTTTCCCAATTTGTTTAATGTGTATTGATTTTTTTAGAAATCAGATAGTGAATTTTCCTGTGATTTTGGTTTGTTTGTTTCTTTCTTCAGATGGACTGAGCTGTGTCCAATGATTGAAGCCAGGAAAAATCATGGACTGGTGTTTGTAAAGGACAAAATATTTGCTGTGGGTGGACAGAATGGCTTAGGTACTCCAGTTCTTTTAATTCTCTAGCTGGACTTGCATAGTTTTATTGGGGCCTTTTTTTCTTTTTTTTTTTTCTTTTTCCTTTACCAAGACTTAGTTCTACTTCATTCAGTTGGAAAAACATTAGTCAGTACTATAAAACATGTTCCGTTGCTGATGCTTTGTTCCTTTGTTCATCTCCATACTTCATTATAGCTTGTTTTCAGGTCTTTTAGTACTGTAAAATTCAGAAATGTATCCATACTAATACAGCCAAGTCAAATATCTTAACAAAATCCATCCTTTAGCTTGTTTATTTGCTCTAAGCCTTTCACTGTGTATTTGACGAGACTTTGTCATTCCTCTAAACAAAGCAGGTAAAAGTATAGTCACTGTTTTGAGAACTTCTGTGCCTTGTAGTCATTTATTTTTAAAGAAGAATAATAAGATGTTTGTAGATGCTGTGAAGCCTGACTGCCAGCCTCTTTCTTAAAGATGGAAATCTTACATACTTTACATAACATAGTTTCCTTAATCTTTTCAAACTGTTGGCCCTTGAAAGGTGACTTTTCAGTTTTTATGATATAAACATATTTAAAGTTTAATTGGGAGAAATCATCAGTAAGTGACCTACTTAGGTAAAGGTATGAATGAAATGGCCCCACTGGAGGTAATTTTCAGGCGGATTCCTAACTTTTGGTTACTACCCACAAAGCCATGAGAAATGAGGTGTTGCATTTGTAGAGCAACTCATTAGAACCTTTCTAATGTGAAACTTGTAGCAGTGCGTCTCATTTTCAATCTTTCTTGCCTTCTGTTTCTGTATTTAAAGAAGAGTAACTGCGAGTTTATAAATTGTGGCCTTTCCTTTGAAAGACTGTCTGTTACATATTTTAATGTAAACTCTGAAAATGACAAGTTTTATGTAGCGTTCTGTACTCGAGTTCATCCTAGGCAGTATGTTGTAGTAAGCAGTTCTCTATTTTGTTGCTTTTTAGGTGGCCTTGATAATGTAGAATATTATGATATCAAGATGAACGAATGGAAGATGGTGTCTCCAATGCCATGGAAAGGTGTAACAGTGAAGTGTGCTGCTGTGGGATCCATAGTTTATGTCCTGGCTGGTTTTCAGGGTGTTGGTCGATTAGGGCACATTCTTGAGTATAACACTGAAACAGACAAGTGGATAGCCAACTCCAAAGTCCGTGCTTTCCCAGTGACAAGCTGTTTAATCTGTGTTGTAGACACTTGTGGTGCAAATGAAGAAACTTTAGAGACCTGAAGACGTGTAGAACACGCAGAGAAATTCTTCAAGGACTTGGAAGATGGCCATTGGTACTTTGCTTCCACGTTTTACCGAATCTTGTTATACCGAGTAATAGGAAAAACTGAAATGCAGTCTTATTGTATAACATGGATTTTTGTGATGCCCATTCTACTGTCTGTTTTGAGATGGGGATGTGCTTTGAGAATTCACGTACCTACCTGAACACGTCACATCCTCCTTCACAAGGACTGTGTGTGCAGCCTTGTCAAAGAAATGAGACCCAACCCACTTATTTAGAACTCAAACATAAAGATCATATTTGTGGTTAAATGATACCCGGACATATCTGTTCATTTGATAAAAGTGAGTAAATAGAGCTTGCATCATTAGGAACACAAAGTTCTCTCATTTATACATACCTGCAAAAATCTGATTTGGAGGCCATGAAGATTTTGCTCAGGAAAGACCAAGGACAGCTGTTTGACTCCTATAGTATAGAGTATACCGCACTCTAGGCTATTTTCATCTGTCATTGGGGTGACTGCATACTGAATTCCAAGTCAGACCATATATACACACACATACATATATGGATGTGAGGAATACTTGGCTTAGTGTCATCATTGTCATTGTGGGAAGCTTTCACAAAAAGACTTTTACTTAGAAGATGGATGCGGGTGGGGAAGGACTGCAGTAATTATAGGCTGTATAATGAAGTCAGGAACTCGGGGTTACTTGTCAGTACAGCCTCCCAGGCTGGATGTGCTGTGGATGCCAAAGGTGGGAATAAGAATAGGAAAGCAAAGCCAGTACCAGAAAACATACAGATTTTTTTTTTCTCCTTGCAAATGACTGTTTTTAAAATGGCATGAACCGAGTCATTAAAGTTATTTTATAGAAGCCTTCTGAGGTCGCACATGATCATTGCTCTGACTTAGAAGTAGTTACAAGTGTCGGTGCTGTTAGGCGCTGCCATGGCGCTGAGGGGCGGGCTATGGGGCGGGTTGTGGGGCGGGCCCTGTGCCTTAGTTCGGCGCTGCTCTCTGACGTCAGGGCGCGGCGGTTACAGCGGCTGGAGGCGGCGGTCGGTCATGACGATCTGTCAGTTCTTCCTGCAGGGACGGTGCCGCTTCGGGGACAGGTGCTGGAACGAGCATCCCCGCGGCGGGAGGCAGCACGCAGGTAACGGGGGAGGGACGGGAGAAGAGACAGAGCTCCCGTGTTGGGGCTGCGTGTGGTGAGGCGAGGTGAGGCGGTCGTTCGCCAAGTGCCGCTTCTGGGAGCGCGTGTGTCCGTCAGGTCCCGCCAGAGGAGGAGGAGGAGGAGGAGGAGGAGGATGGGGAGCCGGCAGCCAGAGATACGCGAACGTTATCCAGCCCCCTGTGTTCAAGCACAGCGCGTGGGGGGGCGGCAGCGATGGAGGAGGGTTCTCCGGTGCAGCCGGTTTCGGGTCACCAGGCAACAAGAGCGGCGTGTTCACCCACAACAGATTCTCGGCTCTGAGCGGCGGCGGCTCCGGGGATGGATTCAGCGAGGAGGAACAGAGGCTTTTGTAAGTGATCGCCCCGCCCCTTGGGCTGCACTTGGATGGGCTGTTCACTGCTCACTGTTATTTCCAATGGTTATATTAGGAGAATGTTTAACAGCTTATTGGTCTGAAGTGTAAATGTCTGTTGTGTCACAAACATCCGAAGTACTTGCAATTAATGTTTAGTGATCTGCAGTTTAACCTGCTTCAGCCACTTGGATTTCGTTCTTTTGTGCTTTTACCAAGTCTGGGTTTCAGTGATGCTGATTGTTCAGCAAAACCAAAGAAAGAAATATAGAACTCTTCTCATCCCTCTTTACTGAGTTCTGCTTTTAATACCACGCTGTCTTTGCTCATATTGCAAAATGAGCTGGTAACGAGAAGGTTTTCGATGTTATTGTGATCTAACAGCTTCAGGGAAAAACGTGTGGTACTGTTTGCCACCCAGGGATTAAAAAAGCCTTGTGTGGTTTTGTTCCTCTTAACGACCTGTTGTGGTTCACTTGCCGTTTGATGATACAGCAGAATGCTTTGCAGGGATATCTGCGTGTCCAGCAGAGGGACTGTTATTTCTTTCACAGACAGCTGAATGCTTCAGCTGTTCCCCCTGTGCAGTGTCCTTTGGAATGAATTTGAATGGCTTTGGCTATTTGAGTTTGACTTTGCTTTCTGCATTTTTGCTTCTGACCACGTAATTTCTTCTTTTGTTGTTGTGTTCTGTTTTCTAGTGACTGTATAGAGAAAGACATGGCAACCTGGGAATCCTCTGGACAGTGGATGTTTTCGTGTTACTCACCTATGAAAGAGAAGCCCAATGTCTCAGGTAGGTCACGTTTTTAGTGCTGCTGTTGTTTAGAATGTATTTCTCTACTTGTCCACACTGCTGTGCCTCAGTGGGGCTGTTTGCCAGGTGGTGCCTTGTGATGCAACAAGTAGGGGTGGCGGATGATGGTATTTATTTTGTGTCCACACCTCCGAAGTTCTGCCAGGAACCCTTCTTATGTCTCCAACTAGAAGTGGCTCATACAGGTGGTGCAGCAAAGGCAGTTTCTTTTGTAACTCCAGAAGGCGGTTTTGTATGTTGTATTTCCTTTGGAGCCTGTTGATTGTTTGCTTCCCTGCAGGTTTTCAAGAGTTCTCACCTGAGGAGGTGCGTCTGGAGTATTACAACTGCGTCGCAAACAATAACACTGAGAACTATGTAAGTACTGAAATCTGACCTTCTATGTGGGTGCAGTCAAGGTAGGTAGAACTGCTGGCCTGAATGTTTTGCCATAATTGAGCAACCTGATATGGCTGTAGGTGTCCCTGTTCATTGCAGGGGAGTTGGGTCAGCTGGCTTTAAAGGTCCTTTCCAACTCAGACAGGTCTATGATTCTACCTTCTTCTTTCTGATAACTGCATGACACAGGGCTCACAAATCATGCAGGTACAAAATGCAAAACCCAAAGCACGAGATTCTGTTCACGAAGTTGGGCAAAGCCTGAATTTTCCAGTCTGTTCTATAAGAGCTGATAGCAAACGATGTGATCTCTTAGCATGTGACTTGACACAAATTATTTATTGATGCTCGTGGTGCAAGATTCTCTTGGAAAAATGAAGAAATCATGTAATACAAATACTCAGCACCTCGCTGTTACAGGCATTTGGAATATGGATTGATTTTGTTACTACTAAATCTTAGTGTGGGACATTCAGGTTTGGGTATCTGAAAATATTAATCGCTTCTCTGATGTAGCACTTCAGTCACAGTTACCAAGGCACAGTTACTGTTTATTGCTGTGTAGGTTTTGTGCAGCAGTCTGTTGGTTTGCGTTAAAGGGACTGATGTAAATTAAGCAAGTTCATTTCTGCAAAGCTAAAGATTTTAGGGTGATGCTGCTGAAATATTCAGAGGTGTTCAGCTCTGAAAATGGCCGTTGTCTCTCTGAAAAGGCACTAGAAGCTGAGGCATGAGCTTAAGGGTTGAGTGCGTAAGTGGATGGACTCAAAATAAAACAGGAGCAGAAAAGCTTAGTCTTTGACATGTAAGACTTGTGTATTTTATATTCTTTTGCCAGCACCCTGGCAAATAGTGATAGAGTCTCAATTTAGAAAGCTCTTGGAAATGTTTAAAATCTTACCAGTTCTTTTTATCTTACTTTATTTTTTTTTAATGCTTAATAAAAGCATGTTTGTGTTTTCCATGTTTAGATAAACTCAATCCGTCAGTTAGTGCAGCAATGGAAAAGCAGGCTGCAGGAGCTGAAGGCTTTAAACACCTCAGGAAAAGCGTCATTGGTAAGTGTTAAGGAGAGGTAAAATATTTCTGTTCCTGATTTGCTTTTCTCTTAATTCTTGAGTGAAGGTTTTTCTTACAACTCTCAGTTTCTTAGACAGAGCCCTTTAATCTGTCTTGCTGTCACCAACGTTGGTTTCTGTTTGAAAGGCTGCTAATGAAACCATTTCTAAGGTGTGATAGTTGTAATATGCGACCTTGCTTTTAGTAAAGGCATCTTGCAAATTTCCCATAGATACTGCTGCTGTTATCAAAGGATTTTACTGCACTCTTACTACTGAAGTAGGTGATAGGTATTGCTTTGAACATCTTAGGATGCAGATTTACTATGAAATATAGGTGATTGTGCATCACTGTTTGTGCCTTAATACCCGAGGCTTGAGAATGTTTAATTCCTACATTCAGTGACAGTTCTAATGGTAGATACATGAACCGTTCTGAGAATCTCAACCATGATGTGTTTTGTTCTGGCACTGCAGCCACAAGAAAACATCTGGCATGAAAGGGTCTGGCTGACCGGCAGCATGAAGATCTTGAGAGTAGTCTTAGGGTGCTCCTGGGAGCGTTAAACAAACTGGAAGGGCTGGAAGGAGGAACATATATAAGGGAGTAATTGCAGTTTGAAATCTGCACTGTCTCTGCTTCTGTGTGTTTTTTATAGGTGATAGAAGAGTTTGAATATTTGAGCACTTTGCAAGTCAGATGAACACGGCTTAGGTTCTTCAATCTACCTTTCTCTATTCACAAAATCAATGAGTTCTTTGCAAGTTGTATTATAAATGAACCTCATTAGTTAACTAAGGAAGGGAGTGAGTTAGGTTGATTCCATGATAACAACGCAGTAGCTGGATCTCAGTTTTGGAAAACTATCACTGTAAGCCACATGGAAATACCTGTGCTTTCAGGTTGTGTCTTGGTCATATAACACTTGTGAATCAGGAGCGTCAGAAGAGGGCACTCAGCAGAACAACTCAAGCCAATATTAAGTGATCAGGGAGATGGCTTAAGTCGATTTAGGTGGCATCTGCATGAAGTGCATTGAAGTTTCAGTGATGTGATTGGCTGCCTTGCTCTGTTCAGTTCTGAAGGTGAAAAGGAGGGATTCAGACTTCTGCACAGATGATGATTTTTCTGCATTCAGAGAGCAGACTGAGCCACATCAGTGATACGGATCTCATGAAACAGATTAGAAAAGATGAGATGAGAATGAGAGCTCCAAGAGCTTTTGTCCTTACAATTACTTTTTACCATCAGTCTACAGATTTATGCTTCTAGGGTGTTTGACTGAGAATAGCCTGAGAACGTTTTCCTTACAGCTGCAATTGCTTGTGATCAGTCTAATTAACTTTGTGTGAGTTATGTTAAATTGGATGGCACACATATGTTTTCACGTTAAGCATTGCTTGAAAGATACTTGCCTGTGTTGGAATGTAGTTTTCATTTATGTATTTGGAATTTTTTAAGCTATCTCAGTTAAAGAATGCGGTCACTCAGCCATTACCTTCTCTTGGATTTGGAGGACAGCAGGCCTCAAGCTTTGGGTTTCCAAGTAAGTTTTTCTGCATAAAGATCCAGCACATAAATGGATGTTTTTAAATGTTCTTCTGCGTTAATGAAATGCAGCGGTGTTTCAGTATCGTGGCTGTGCCCATTCTAAATGTATTTTCTTCTGCAGCATTGAAATGCAGCAGTGTTTCAGTATCACAGGTGCACCCATTCTGACCATTCTTATACGTTTCATAATTGCAGGCTTTCCTGTGAACAGCAGCAGCGACGCTTCCACTTTCTCCTTCAAAACAAATTCCGGTGTCCCATCTGGAAACACTTCACCTTTGGGGAGCTCTGCTGCTGTCTCCAGTCCTCCTGCCTTTGGTGTGACGTCCTCCCCCAGTGTTCCCCATCCTGTTGGGTTTGGCAATAATTCAGCTCCATCTGCGGCCTCCTTCTCTTTTAAAACTTCTGGAACAACCAGCGGTGGTGGAACTTCTGGGTTTTCAGGCTTTGGAAGTTCTGCTTCTGCTGCAGCAGCACCACCTTCAAGCTCTTCAAGCACCGCTCCACTTACCGGAACTGCTAATGCAGTAACAGGAACTTTCCACTCAGGTGCAAGCAGTACTTCAGCTGCACAGACTGCTGGTGGTGCCTCTGGACATAACGTAACATCTGTGCCTTCTGCGGTCCCCAACATTATTACATCAGACAAGTTACATACACCGAGGAGTGAATTAACACCTGAAGAGTTGGAACAGTTTGAAGCCAAAAGGTTCACAATAGGAAAGATACCTCTTAGACCACCACCCATAGACCTTTTATTTCTTTAGACCTCAAGTTGATTCTGAACTTTCATATCTTAGTTGTTCTGTGACACCTCCAATAAATAAGGTTGTGATGGAGTAATGAATTAGAACGCTTTCCTCTGGCTTAAACTTTCATTTAGTCTCTTAACCCTTTGCAGTAATGTGCCTTGTACACACTACACATCCCCATCTTTCTCCATCATCCACCAAGTGCACCCAGGTCCCAAGGCAAAAACAGTTCCATGGAAATGTTTGTCCTTTCCTGAAGCTGGAAAGACCAAAATCACTGTTCACAACATCCTCTTTACATGTACTACGTGGACCTTATCATCTTAGTGTCCCTCCTCTGGACCTGCTCCAAGAGCTTCATGTCCTTCCTGTACTGTGAGCCCCAGGCCTGGACGCAACACTACAGATGGAGCCTCACAAGAGCTGAGTAGAGCAGGATGATCACATCCCTCTCCCTGCTGGCCACCCCATTTTTAATGCAGCCCGGATCACAGTTGGCTTTCTGGGCTGTAAGTGCACACTGCTGGCTCATGTCCAGCTTCTCGTCCAGCAGGACCCTTAAGTCACTCTCCTCAGGGCTGCTGTCTAGGAGTTCTTCCCCCAGTCTTTATAAATACCTGTGGTTACCCCAACCCCAGTGCAGCACCCTGCACTTGGCCTTGTTGAACCTCATAAAGTTTCCATGGGCCCACTTCTCCAGCCTGTCCTGGTCCCTCTGGATGGCTTCCCTTCCCTCCAATGTATTGACGGCACCACTTAGCTTGGTGTCATCCGCAGACTTGCTGAGGGTGCACTCGATGCCATCGTCTGTGTCAATGATGAAGATGTTGAAGAGCACCGGACCCAGGACCAACCTGTGAGGGATGGCACTTGTGACCGGCCTCCACCCTGACATAAAACCTGTCGAGTGGCTGCGTGACAGAGAAGCTCCCTCTGCTGCACGAGCAGGGTAAGCGACTCCAGATGTAGCAGCTGACATTGGTTCTGCCCTCGTTCCTCCCTGTGATGCCGGCAGCAGTGGGAGGTCTCAAAGTGAGCAATTAACACGGAGATAAACGGGAGCCTCAGAAAACACCGCAATTTTGTCTTCTAAGTTAGCATTGCAGTAGCCAGGTGTGCTGCAGTTTTGCTGTATGCAGTTGGAAGAAGTGAGATAGCCCGAGTGCGGCAGAAGAGGTGCTGCAATTAATGAGCTGAGCAGAGGTAAACCTCAGACTGTAAAGCTCAGGGTATCAACACGAATGAACGAGCAAAAGCCAGAGAGGTGAGCAATGGAGCTTTCACAGACGTCTACAGAGAGACAGGAAAACGCAGAGTTGTAGGGCACTGTCAGTGGAACTTACTTGCAGTTGCTTAGATCAGGAAAACGTAGATTGAGGCTCAGGAATCCCATTCACTGAGCCATTCAGGACTGTTGCATTTCAGTCTGTTGCTGTAGAGCAGGTTGGCAACTAGAAACTGAGAGAGCAGGCAAAGTGATGGACAACGGGAAGCAAAGCTTTCCTGGAAGCAGAAGAGCAGAGAAATGAGCTGTGAAAGCAAAGTCTGTGTGATGGGATGGCTGTTCTATCAGTCACATGCTCTCAGAAGAGGGGAAATGGGATTTTTAAAGCGCTTGGACTAGTAAACCTGAATATAGAAGTCCTTCCTCAGAGATGTCCTAGGCAGCACATAGGGAAGTCCTATTAATCTTATGTTAAGGTCTGGCCAGTCCAAAAGTAAAACATGGGCAACAAACTGCCCCCTGTAGGGCTGAGCAGGGCACTGAAAGCTCTGCTGGCAAAGACTGAGGGCTCCAGCTGTGAACAGGAAACCTCCCCATTCACTTAAAAGAGGCAGATGAGCTGTCTAACACTGCAAGCAAATACACTCCCCAGTTCTGAAGCTCTCACACACAATTGCTTGGTTTCCCTGGTAAGAATGGCCAAGTAGAAGAACAAAGTGCAGTTATCAACAGCTCAGCCCAAGGCTGTGATCTTACAGCAGCACCCACAGTGCTGGTGCAATGCTCAGTCTGTTCTGCACAGTCAGGCTGGGCGCTCCTACCACACGCTGTCATGCGACAGGCTGTCTGCTGGGGCTTCCCCTCCCGCAAGATGATAAGAACAGCTCTTATGACAGGGGGAGAAGAGCAAGAACAGCAAGATTTAAACACCAACAGGCCAGTCAACATTTCTCCCCTGTGTTACACAGATTGCTTTGTCTTCTGTGCTTCCCTGCACAGGCAGGGAGTGGGATTTGCTCCTACCGGGTCACATGAGAGATGTGAGAAACAAGTTTTGCATCTTCCAGCAGGAGGATCTGTTGCTAAACGCAGAGCACTCAGCTGAAAAGTGAACTGCTGGATTTAAAGCACCTGGAACAATGTGTAAAACCACACTGCATCCCTTTGAGGGGAGACTGGCGAGGTGCAGGTTTGATCCCAGATACTTCAGCCTTTCTGTCCAACCAGTACTGTTGCATTTTTCTCAGCCTAAGCAGCATTAGCAGCATTTCTGGCCTCTGATGCATTTCTGCACTAAGGCACCCCTTGTCTGCCATCACATGAGATGCTGGTGTCGTAGCAATGCTGTACAGAGAATAAGAAAGGGGGAAAATGGCACCAAGTATTCAGCAACTTTGCTGGTGGCAGACTGGAAATCTCCGATGTTACTATGGGAAAAGGCTGGACATCCTAAATGTCAGCTACATGAGGGAAGCACAAAACCACTTTCTTTTCACTGTAAAAATGCGGAACAATATTCACCAAAGAGCACACGCTGTACAAGAACCAAAAGCAGCACATGTTGATCCTTGAGTCAGGAAACGCATGTGGTTGCCAATAATAGGTCTGCACTGAGATAACAAAGTCACATCGGGCACCTGACAATATACAAGGCACTCTGAGTTTTTGTTCTCTATTTATCCCTTTCCGTTTGGAAAAATATTGAGTTCCATCAAAAATATCAACGGGATATTTCACTATTAAATACAGTCCTGGAGAACAAACAACTAAATGTTTCACTTCTTGAGCACAGCTGCCATAAACGGGTTCTGCGGCAGAGATTTTGTCCTACTTAAGGGATTATTGGACACTTTCTATCCTTATGATGGTCTACTATGAGGAGGTTTAAGCTTCCAACAGTAACTTAGAAGAAACAGTCACAAACTGAGTTACTAAAGTAACTAAAAAGCACATGAGAACAGAGTGAATGTGCTCAAACTCATTTATAGGTGTGGGGCTGCAATTTACAGCTATGCATCCTAGATCATTCCCTTCCAAGCCTGCATGTATTGCAGTATTTGGGGTAGAGGAAGAGGAAATAAGTTGCATTTTATGGCATTCCCGCCTCATACGCCAGGCCACGTCCAGAAAGGATTCCTTAGAGCTGTAATGCTGCCTGTTGGCCATCTAACAATGCCTCTGTGGAAGCAGCACTCCCAAACGGCAATTTAACTATCTGACATTGTGCACAAGAGCCAGCAGACTGCTGAGTCCAATTCATGATGTTTTCTGTTTTATAGTCAAATTACTCCATCACTTTAGCAGGTTTCCTAAGAGAATAGCATGGTTTTGGTTAGGCTGTCTGATCAGCTGTCTGTCATTCCTTCTGCAGTCCCCTTTTTAAGCCCCTGGGGCCAATTTCCTAGTGCTCCAGTCTCAAAGATGATTCTGTTCCAATAGCTGCAAGAAGAACTGGCAGCTGGACGAGGAGACCAAAATTAGTTTTGCAGCAGAAATGAAAACAAGCAAAACTCAGCTGCAATCAACTCTTCTGGCAGCTCCTGGCTGACCAGCACCCACATCAGTAGTTTGACAGGCTCCTGCCCTACTGAAGTGTTGCAAAGAATCCAATCTATAGCAAACTGAATGTCATAAACATGCTCTGTGGGTCAAAGCCAACTTGTTTTAAATAGGAGAGCAAAGTTCTGTCACTTCCAAAAGTGAAGTTAACCCAAGACTGAGGAGTAATACCAAAACACTATGTTTGGAAGTTCAGACGAAACAAAGAACTGCAGCTCCCAGCTCCACGCTGGTTTGCTGACTTGCTGCTGATTTCATACTTAGATGATACCGGTTATATTACCCTTTTAATCCATCAGCTGTACCGATGGATCCCAAGCCCTGCCCCTTATAGAACCCTGTCAGCATGGGACTTTCTTGCCCCTCAGAGCTGATGGGAGAACAGGGTGCTGGCAAATGAGCTTCTGCAATGCAACTACCATCCTGTGAAGGGTATCTCACTTAAATGGAACTGGAAACTGGAAGTTACTGTCTGACTAAAATAACACCATCATGATCTTTTTTTCCCCCTACTGGCCACAGTTGTCACTAACACTTTATCACATGATACGACATGGAATATAACTTTTCTTGCTCTTTCTTGTGGCAGAGGATACCATGTTTGCCAACACACACATGGAGATTTTCAGGACATTTCACAAACATTCAGGTTGTTCTGAAGAAGGTGCTGTCCATGCATAGCACCTGGCAGCCAAAATCAGGAGGAAAACTCTCTAATGTGGTGTTAGTATGGGTGATGTGACAAATCCAGTGCACCCTCCCAAAGTTCTACATTTAAACAGTTAAGACATACATATGCAATACATTGGATACGTATTCACCCCTTCCCAAAAACTCATTCATATATTATAATATCCTTCTGAGAGTGCATGGTAGTGGCCTCTGGTGGTCTTAAATTGCTTGCTTACTAGGCCTGTACAGACTTCCTGAGCCAGTCAAACAGGACTGACATGGCTTAAGTGTAAGATAATGAAGTAGAGAGCAGAAAGGCCCCAGATGAGACCTCCAGCCCCCTGCATGGCTCCCAGCAGCTGTGCTGTGAGGCACAACCTGCCTCCTGCTGGCTTCAACTACAGCCCACTGTGGCCTGCATGCCAGATGCTGGGGGCAAGGGAGGCCTTTACAATAATACTAATAAAGACCATGGAAGATTGTGCCAATCCCTTGCAGAGAACTGCACCTCTGTGCACCTTCCCCTCTCTGCAGGCACATAGGTTCCATAGAGGTTTGTGTCCTGGCTCATCAAACCCCAGGATGCAGTGAGATGGCAATGCTCGCCCTCATTGCCTCCCGCCACACTCCCCAACTTTCTCCCATGTGAGGCTGCCTGCGTTGTCCAAGCTGGAAGCCACCAGACATTGCCTGCCGATCTACCACAGTGTTGACAGAAGAACAACCTCTGCTTGCAATCAGTAAATGCTGCAGGTAACAGGGAGGCTGCCCACCTGCAGGCTGCCAAAGCTCACATGGCACAAACTGAGGCCACACTGCAGCAGCTGCACAGGACAAAACTCCTGCCATTCTGCACCTGGCTCCCTGGATAACAATATATGCTCAGGAAGCTCTTAGCACAAAGCAGTGAGAGTGGATTTTGCCCACTAAATACTACCGTGGCCCCAACGCTAAGTGGTTCCATTACCAAGTTCATTTTCCTGGTTCTTAATTACAGAGAAAGCTGGAAAGACACGCACATCAAAGCAATCCTTTCCCTTAGCCAGATAATCTGCTCTTAATTCCTGCAGTATTTTCCAATTCCACCCCCTGTTCAGTTTGAAAACCTGCTTTAAGGTGTTGGGATTTAAATCACTACACACTTATCTGGAGATTTCAAAAATACATGAGAGGTTACCTGGACTGGTACAGAATTTCTTCCACGTCATATTTTTCAGGTACATAAGAAATGGAATGAAACACCCTCCTGTTCTCCCAGGCAGGTTGTAAGAGCCTTTAGGAAAAACAGCTTTTCAGCAATAATTTGGCTGCTCTGTCCTGAGCTGATGGACCCAGGATCTTCCTCTTACAGTCCCCATGAACAGCAGAGAGATCTGAATGGATTTCATTATAACACAGTGTGAAACATGGGTATCACAGACATAATCATGCACTTTCACAGCAATTATCTGCCTCACAACTGGCAGAGGATTGCACCTTGATGAGACATGAAGTATAAACCATGTAACTAACAGTTCATTAAACCAGTATGAGAAAAGTAGTACAGTAAAAGCAATGTCCATACCATAACAAACAGTGACAGCTCTACAGCTCCACACAAGGCTCAGCTGAGGTGCACATCAGGCAAGCAACAGATCACAGGGGGCCTTGAGGACATCAGCTAGAGACTGGAACCAGGATTACCAGATAACAGCAATTCCTCCTTGCATTAGCACCTTCCTTTAAAAACCTGCCTACAGACACTGAATGAGGCTCACCTGCTTCATTTATGCACCTTAAGAAGAAAGGATGTGATATCTAAAGGGACAGCAATTGTTACTGTGCTTCAACTGCAGCTGCTGGTCATTCACAGGAATTAGCTCCCATCAGCATGAAGCCACATCCACATGCAGGGATCCTTGAGGTCCCTTCCAACTTGGGCCATTCTGTGATGGCACAATAAACTGATTAAAACTGATTAAGAGCTTTTGTAGGGCTCTTTTTTCCTCTCTTTTCAGTTTTATTTCCCTAAAACAAGAAGGACTGCAGACTGCCAACAGAGTTTTATTTCCATGCTCAGTTTTCTCGGCTGATGGGCCACTGTCCCTTGAGACATAGATGATTTCCTCCCAGAAAGGGAACTTGCATAGTCTTACACAGAATTCCCTCAAGAGGCTCCAGGGAACAGCAGACGGTTTATACCTGCACATACCTGGTTAACTAAAACCAGATCATCCCATTTTTGTGTGCTGGCTTGGCCAAAGATCAAGGTCATTCTTCAAATCATTCCCATCCCCCCCCCCCTTTTTTTTTTTCTTTAAGTTCCTGTGAGAAGTGTTTAACAATTCTTGTACTTGTGTTGAGATGGAAGTGTGATAGCATGAGAACATGCCAGCTCTGTCACAATCTAGACATGTAGGTACACATGATTTGATCACACCCTGTCATCTGACAAGCCTTCAGGTAACAGAGATCTGTATCTCTTGGACAGGTTTTAATAACTGAGGAACTAAAGCTGTGAAATACCCACCCACTTCTTTGTAAGATTAAGCCCCAAACCTCTCTAAATGTGTTTCTTTGCTGGAAGAATCCTTATGATATATTTAAAATATTTCCGCTTTTACAGATACACAATTCAGTTCAGCTATTTTAAATGTGAAGCTGCTTCTCAAGAGACCAAGAATAATAATGTAAATTCTATGAAGTTACTTTGAGATCCAGTGATGATCAACCTGCTTCAAGCAAGTCTTCAGTATTTCGGAGGAACTCCAAATGTAAATGGTGAAGTCAGCTGAGGCTGTGACACTGTCATTCCTAGTTCTTTCTTATATGGCTTCCTCCTCTTCTCTTTTCTTGCTAATGATTTGGCTACAGCCACAGCATAAATGGATCCAAAAGTTTTCAGTGTCAGCCCTTCAGGAATGTTTAGTCTAAGGTCCAAAAGCTGAGGAAGGAGAATGTGAAGGACCAGATCCTCATGGCACAGCCACCATTTAGCGATGAACCACCAGCCCTGGTGGTTTTGGATTCCTCTAACCACACACCCGATCCTCAGTGCCCCCGAAGCCTATTTACAACGTGTTCAGTAATTTTCACCAGCTGGCTCCTATTGAGAGTGTCACAATATTTATGTAACATTTTCATGTATCAAATAACATGGCAAAAAATCTCTGTCTTAGCCAACTTTATTATTTTTAGGCTGATAAATTTTTGGTTTTAATTACTAGGCATTTGTTGTCAGCAGTTTTTCCCCCGAGGGTTCTCAAAAACCCCATTGAGAAGCAGCACTCAAACCTCCTTTCTCTCCATCAGGCTTTGGATCAGGCCATCCATGCTAAAGCACGGTCTTTGAAGGTCACATTTCACTTCAAGAATCAACAACCTGGAAACAAAGGAGTGCAATTAAAGCTAATGTTCCACATGGTTTACAAAAATAATCATGAGTGGCTTCAAACCCTAACATTTCAACTGGGAATAGAGTTGATTTAGTAACAACAAGAAAGCAACAATCACATGAGGACGCTACCATCATATGATTTTTTTTGCATAGTCAGACACAGCTCTAACTTTGATTTATTCCTCTCTCCTTTCTGCCAGATAATGAGGGCTTAGTCCCAACAGGCCTTGCATCCCTCAGGCTATTGCCTTCACCCCTTTCCCTGGCAGACAGGAGGCTGCTGAAGCATGGAACCTGCAAATGCAAGATGCACTTTGCTGTTCACACAACCTGGGATCCTTCTCTTGGTGCTATTGGGAAGGCAAGAAAAAAGAAGGGCATCCAGCTCTCCTCTCCCTGTGTTCTGCTTCGCACACAAATGCCACATCTTACTGCTTCTGTAAGCCCCCTGAACATGGTGAGGTAGAGGGCTGAGGGGTGCAGAGAAAACATGAGAAAAAATGAAAGATACCAAGAGCAAATTAAAAATAATAAACTATCATAGCTGTAAATTTCCCTCTTCATTCTGTTTACAGTGCCTTGGCTTACAGACTTCCACCTGCCCTACCCAAATAAAAAGTAGTTTACTGTTGCTCAACTTGTTGATTTCTAGTTAACCAGTGTCTCCCCTGACAGTGCTCTACCTTGGGATCGCTGAGACCACTCTTAAGGTCCGTATGTTTCATTACGAGACTGGGCAGTAAAATCTATTTGTGTTTCATCTCTATACACCACACAATACACTGTAGTGCTTGTTATTGTGTAGATCAACTCGTGACCCAGATATTGACTGGCTATCACAACCCAGTCAGTGATCATACCTCTAGGTGTCGTATCACACAACTGTGATAGTAAGGTACGTGCATGTACCCACTAAATGAATATTTAAATAATGTTTGCCTTCAGGATCAACTCTGATCAAGAGCCAAGTCCGGGGAAGTGCTAGAATCAGCCAGTTTTCATTTCATTTATGGTTGTTGCTCAGCATGTGGGAAGAGAAACATGTTAAAAGTAGAGACTGGTTCATCAAATGCAATGAGCTATTGCAGTAACACTAGCAAATCAGGCTTGGGCGAGAGTTAATTTGGATTTCTGGAAGTAAATGGTCCTAATTTAAAAACAAATTAGGTATAAAAATTGATCAGAGCGCAGAACCAATATAAAAATGCCTGCAAGGTAAATGGTGTGGCTCTAAACAGGTCTCACAGAGATCCCAGGGAATGCTGAAAGCAAAGGGAGTGAGTCATAAGCACATGAGCTGAAAGGAGCTGAAGACAAAATCATGCATCCCTGCTTAATTCCATCACATGATGAGTCCTGGGGCCCTTCATTTAATCGGAGAGCCGAGCAGTGGAGAAACTTCACTCTCACTTCTCAGTGGAGGCTGAAGGAGTTGCTGCCCCGCCGTGCACAGCGCCCATCGCACAGCCTGGCACCATGAGCGGGGCTCACCGCCACCTCGCGCTCCTGCTCCTGGCTGAAGCCGTCCTGTGTGCTGCTGCCATGCGTGAGTGCCTCCCTCACCCCTTTCCTCCCTTCTGTCCTGAGATGGGGCTGTAAAACCTATTTGATCCCTGATGTGTAGTGGTAGTACCGAGCTGCAGAAAAATGCCAAGAGATGTTTGCTGTGCTCCGCAGATACAGAACTAAGCCTTGGTTCCTCCTTTCAGATTTCTAACCATATTTCTCTGGCTCAAGTATAGCCAGAAAGGAGGAGGCAGGATGGATTTCTTGTAGACTGCTTGGCTGGGAGAGGCTCCCAGAGCTTCAGGATGTGAGGAGTCCAGGAATTAGACCCTCTGGCCGTGGTGGTCAGGCTTGGTCTCTGGCTTCTTCCCAGATTCCCAGCTTGACTTCCAGTATTACTGACTCACTGAGCTCAGCACTAACAACCCAAAATGGGAATTGGGGGTCAAGTTCCAGAATCTGCAAGAGGGAAACCGAAGGCCTTAGTAACTGAGGTCAGGCTGAGCATACCTCTAGCCTTGTACCTGTCTTTACCGTGGGTACTTTCCCAGACTCTGATGATGTACAGCATCAGAACTTCCTCAGTCAGACGTAGAACCATTGTTCTTAACAGGACTTCTCCTCCATCACTTTGTGCACTCCAGTTTTGGTAGTAACCTACGTAAATTCTGACTGAGCAAGAAATGTCACAGCTTAACTGTGCCTAACATGAAGAAATAACTGTATTTTGTGCTTAGAACCTATCAGCTGCTGGTTTCATTTATTCAGCTTAACTCTGAACTTTCAGAAACAGTGAAAAAATGCTTCTTCCTCTGTGCTGCTCATGATTCTGTTTTTCTATTCTCCTGTCACACACTCTCTGGGCTATTTGGTTGTTCCTCATCTGGAAACAATTCCATCCCTTTGGCACCTTTCTCTGTATTTTTCAGTTCTCCGATACCCTGCTTGTGCTGCAGAGAACAGAGCAGCATGCAGTATTCAAGACATGAGCACGTGGGGAATTATACAATGCTGTAACAATGTTTTCATCTTTACTCTTTAACCTTCTCCTATTTTTTTTTTTCCAACTATTCGAGGGCACCACATTCAAAACCGTAAAGATATAAGATCTCATTTTCGAGCTGCAATAGTAGATTAGAGGCTCTTGTTCTGCACAAGCAGTTCTGTAACAACCCAGTAAGCCTTGTTCACCTGCTCTCCAGCTCCCTTGGCACAACTTGAATGTATCTGTGAGGAATGCGCTCCTTTACGGCACATCATATTAATCCACTGTTTCTGACAACTCTGTTCTCCGCTGCTGTTTCTACCAGCTTGTCCAATTTGAGCATCACGCCTTTTATAATCCTCTAAATCTTCCCTGGAAATGTTTTAAAAACTGTCAGCACAGTTGCCAACTTTTGTTTCACGGCCACTGAAGCAGCTTTGAGCAAGATGTTATACGCTACGGTTAACAGCTCATTTATTTCACCCTTGAACAGCTTCCACACCTTTTGAGCCACCTGATCCAGCCAGCTTTTTTATTTGTTGATTTGCTCTATTTTTTTCTTCACTTTGAGAGAGATTCTCCATCATCGTGAAGTTTGTAGCACAGAAGACTCTTAGGCTCTTCTGTTCTGCATGAAAAGCCAACAAATATTTCGTGCCATCACTTCATCTCCCCTAAATGCTGCTTTTGTACCTATACCATCCATTCACCCTTCAGACTCTCCTTAGCTTGGCCATAACATCAGCCTTCTTATATTCTGCTCTTTACTTACACCATCCTTTTATTGCTGTTCTAAAGCTGATTTTCTCTCTTCCATGGCTAGCACACTAGCACAGGAAATGCTGAAGTTGCCTTTTCTGTATCTTTCACCAAAATGAGAACCAGAATGAGAAAGAACATCCATCAGAGTGTGATCTTTTTCCTTATGACAACCTCACCAAAACCATTGCAGCAATCACTTCCTCAGATCGTGTTATTATCCCATCTATTTTGAACTAAACTGCTCTAATTCCATGTTACGACCAACATCTGCGCTTGAGTGTTTTTCATTGTTACAGAAGAAATACATTAAAGCTTTCCATTCCTTTAGGTTCAGCAATGGAAAATCTTCAGTTCCATGAGTTAGCTGCACTAGTGCTGAAGTATTTTCTCATCTTAAGAATGTCTTTGTCTTGTCCTGAAGCTTGTGAAATGTTTCATATTTGATTGAAATAAACAAAGCACAACGGGGAGGCACAGAAATGCCTCAGGAGCTCGTGATTTAGAAGCAGTGACCACAGTTATTACTAAAGCTGGACAGGAAAATGACTTCTGAATTCAAAAATGGCTATTCAAAATTAAAAGCATTTACTAAATTAGAACTGTTCCAGCTCATTTTGATGAACTGAATGTTTGGGAAAGAAATGACTGAAATGTTTTGATTGGACAAAATCAAAACATTTTTATTCATCATATAATTTTTAGATAAAATCAAAGAGAATGGGGGGAAGTGGGGGGAAAAAATCATAATCACTCACTGTCAAATAAGATGACATTAATTTCTTGACATAACATGTGATTAAGCACAAAAAGCTTTTGTTTAATTTTTATGGCTTTTATAGTTTCTAATCTGCTCTTGTTTTCCTGAAGGACAATATTGCCCAACTCTGACAAAGACTGAACATAGTAGAGCATGTGATACAAGCCACGAGGAAACACAGGTCATGATGTTCTGCTTTGCTCACATCTAAATATCTGGAATCTTCAGGGATGTCTTGATTCAAGATATTTAAGTAAGATTGCAAGGAGTTCCTGTAGGGCAAAAATGTATAGGAGAATATGTCTCATAACATCTGTAGACTCTGCTCTTTTCCTTGGACTTTCAGTTCTTAAGCCTCAAGAGACCAAGGAGAGAGCTGTTTGCTTTGGGGTGACCACTGAGATGGGACTGGCCAAGGGATGCCCTCCCAGCCCAGCAGCCATCTCATGGGGTGATAAAACACCAAGAGAGAGGCAGCTCCTGCCTATTCTGTGGCGCTGTCCCTCTGACTCTTCCATGCAGTAGAATGAGGAGTCACAAGACCAGGCTTAGAGTGGCTACACCTGCTCTGCAACTTCTCCAAAACCAGGACAAACTCCAACACAATTGATTTTGATACAGCATGCAGACATTCCTGCCCTTCTTATAGGTTCCTGCATCTTCCCTGAAATCATCCAGCCTTTTCTTGCACCTGTGTATAAATCTCACAAGCATCCAGTATCTGCTAACTTTAAAATAAGGCCATGAAAAGCAGAAGAAATTCTGACTCCCTTGATGTTGGGGCAGAATGGCACACCCAGCAGTTACCTGATTAAGATGACAGAGTTGTTCAGAGCCTCCAGGCTTTCATGGAACTCTGCAGATGAATCTACTTATGAACATATTTTTATGGTATCCTACAGTGTTTGACATGTTCCTACATGTTACTTGGATATTTACTTTGCTTTGCATTATGCGAGTACTTCATAACAGAGAGGGATCCTTGAAGGCCTGGGAAAAGTCTGAGTCCCTCATTTATAGTAATATGAGAAGAAAGAGGTTATTAACATTACTTAATATGAGTCATTTAAAAGTAATAGGCATGAAGCTAATGTGTTTTTGCTGTTACACTGTAAACACACTGAATTTACTATTCAGCTCTTCTTTTCCTCTCCTGCAAACACCAGCTTCTGTTATACTTGGCTCCAGCCCTCCCACCCAAACTAGCAGCCGTCTCTCCGAAGAAGAATCACCAAGTCAAAATTCCTTTTGATTTAAGTGTCTAGAGCTGCAACGATAAAGTTGTATAACTTTCCACTGGTGAAGAGGATCAGAATACAGTCATAACAGGAAGGCTGTTCAGCACAGGAGTGGTGCCTCTATAGGGTGGGAGGGGGACACCAGCCCACTGCGTGTTTCCTTTTCTATCCAGGGTTTCAAGATGTGCTGAGCAATGGAAGAACTGCTCCTGTCACGAACCACAAGAAGATACAGGGCTGGTCTAGTGATCAAAACAAATGGAATGAAAAGCTTTATCCCTTCTGGGAAGACAACGACCCTCGGTGGAAGGACTGCTGGAAAGGTAATCGTACACACACAGCTCCAGGACACAGAGGGAACTGGACAGAAAACCCACCTCACTGGTGTGTGCAGGTGCTGCAGTGCTTTTTCATAGATGTAACACAGAACAGCTGCTGCAAACACTGCAAAGTAGGGATGGTCTGCCATGGTACCATTACCAGCACCTCATCTGAAGAAGCAGAATAGTGAGCAGTTTCAGTTACTGCTTTCACATACCTCACAGCCTCAGACATGAATACTCACCATGATGTAGTGATGGCCAAGGCTCTGGGATAATGCTTTATTTGAAACTTGCCCTACAGGACACGTAGCTTCAATTTCTACCTCAGTAGGGAGCTGTGGCCTTCAGTTTAACAACTTCTGTGAAGAGCTTGTTTATTGTCTCCTAGGCTGAGTCATGTTGTAAATACGGGGGAGAAATACAAATATTCTCTTTTGGAATATATCAACCTCATAGGTAAAAAATCCCTTTTAGCTCTAGGAAGGAAATGAATGACAGATCAGTAAGGTATGTTGGGGGGAATCCCTATTGTTCTAAACTGGGGCATTGAATGATTTAGGAGTACAAATCCCCTTGGATATAAAGGAGCAACCAAGGAAGTGCTTACAATGTAAATAGTGCACAGTTGAAGGTTGCTGCTGCTCTGATAAATGCAGTGAAGACCATTTTCGGTTTTTACAGGAGGAAAGGTGACAACCAAACTGGTGACTGACAGCCCAGCACTGGTGGGATCCAATGTGACCTTTGTCGTGACACTCCAGTTTCCCAAATGCCAGAAAGAAGATGACGATGGCAACATTATATACCAGAGAAACTGCACCCCGGGTAAGCCATGGCAATCTCCCTGCTGGTGTGAAAGTGCAGATTGTAGAAATCATTAGAAGAACACCCTATGAACAATGGCCATGTTGCTCTTAACTGATAACTACACTACAGTCTAATCTGTCACACCATTTTCTTTCCTCACTTGCTGCATTACTTTTAGCATTCTGCATCTGCTACATATAATGGCCAGTTGATTTAAGGAGACTTGTCTTCGCTATAGAATTGGCTTCCCCAAATACTTGCAATTGGCTTTAATTTGGCTTCCTAACAAAACTGTTGCTGCTTTTCAGCTCAGTCACGATGTTGCAGACCCTGGCTGAGTGCAGGTTCAGATGATCACACAGTCACACTGTTCTCCTCAAAACTGATAGAGCTGTTGGTTAATAAAACTGACTTGTTTTTCCAGTTAGGGATTCTATAACTCCCTAACAAACTAACTCCCAAGAAAGAATAAACCTCACATTCCCACACTATAAGTATTAAAAATACGTATATATAAAGTAGAAAAACAAGTAATTTAAAATCAATCAGTCACTTCATGGGTGCTGTAGAGAACTTTTCTGACAAAACAAAGTTATTTCTTCACAGTGTTTCCATGGCTGAAGCTTCCACTTAAAATCTTAAATTCTGCTTGCCAAATGCTGGGGAAGCTTCACTGGCTCCAGCAAAACACTACAATGCCATGTAGCTGTCAGCAGCTTTTGGAGAAGCAACTTTAAATCGTGTCTGCCTCATGACACAGTACATTTTTTAAGCCAGAAAAATTTGGTGCCTGTATTAAAAACAAACAAACAACAACAACAAAGCCCCACACACATGGAAAAACTGAATGTCAGCCCAAAAATAACCCAACGTGCCCCGTTGTTTAAGGCCAATGACTTTGTCACAACCTGAGGTGTCTGCCTCCTGTTTCCTCACTTGCTGTGTGATTCTCACTTGACCAGGAATGTGTCCTGTTTCTACACTTAGATTCTCCAGCTGCCCAGGATCAGTATGTCTACAACTGGACTGAATGGATTGACAACTGCAGCTGGGAAAACTGTACAAGCAACCACAGCCATAATGTATTCCCAGATGGAAAACCTTTCCCTCATTATCCTGGCTGGAGGAGAAGGAACTTTGTCTATCTGTTTCATACAGTTGGTTAGTACTGCAATGTACCTCAATTTGGTTGCTGCTGCAAAGCTTACGTTCACTGATTGTTTCTAGTATCTCTTGAATGTGGACCCATAATTCATTGCCCACTTTTCAAAGAGGCCATCAGTTGCTCTATTAATCTTCTGCTAGGTTTGGAAATCGTGTATTACCGGGAGATCTCCTTTAAGTCTGCTTTTACAGAACTATCACTGAAGAAAATTAATTTCCTCTCAGTGGTATTCAATAGAACTTTCTAGGAAAACACAGGGTCTGAGGTCAGTCAGATGATTTGCTGGCCAGCCACTGCCACTGCAGATTCTCAGACTCTATAGAGAGCACAGAGGTGCCTATGTTCACATCAGTTTGATGGTACAGCAATTCTTAACTGTGGGGAAAAGACGAAAACTGTCATTGACTATGTAGTAGTGTTCCATTCATAGCTGCTGATCTTCAGCATTTCCAGCTGTTGAGTATGCAATGCTTGGGCTATTTCTGTCACTGCCTACATGCTACATCTTAGAATCCTAATTTAGCTTGAGAAAATCAGTATTATCATCAACTTCAGCATGAATAACATTGTCCCTAATTTTACATAAAGGTGATATTATTTACCTACCTCAATGGAAGACAAACAAACAAATGTATATGAAGGGCTATGGGGTATGAAGCATTATATCTTCTTTGCTACACTGAAGATAAACTTAAAATGCCTAAGAGGTAACACTATCCACTACATAATCCTAATAGCTCCACAGCATGTAGTTTCTTTGCAAAGATGTAAATGCCTTGGCAAATGCTCTTAAAAGTCAGTGAAATTTGGGACATCTTTCTGACAACTTTGAAAAAAATAATAATAATAAAGGGAGTAAATGCATTGTAAAAGTGCTCCCCAAACACCTGCCAGGTAACTGAAGGACAATTCCGAACTATACGTTTTGATCTAGGCAGTCCAAGAGTCACAGAGATATAGGTTCTGTAAAACAATTCCTTGTTGTTAGACTCAAAAAAATAGATATTTCAAGGCCATGTTCTGTTTCAGGTCAGTACTATCAAACAATCGGACGATCTTCAGCAAATTTTTCAGTCAACACTGCAAATATCACTCTCGGCAAACACATAATGGCAGTATCCATTTACAGGAGAGGGCACTCAACGTACGTTCCCATTGCAAGAGCAAGTACCACTTATGTTGTAACAGGTGAGTGTGCTGAAATAAACTGCAGTGAAATACTGGGAGCACTTGTTTCAGTTATAAGAAAGAATTCACCACAAACATAATCTGGTGTGAAAAGAACGCACCAGCCTGAGAAAGGTTTTTAATATAAATGTGAAATCTCTAGCAAATTCCCTAGAATAATGCAATTAGTGTCTGTACCTGTCTCAGTTGTGACACCTCTGCTTGATGTGATGAAGAAGGATTTACTGAAGGAATTGCAATTTTCCACTGATGTCTGTGATTCCTTACTTGTTCCCATACCTCTCTGGGTAACCGTTTGCCACTGTCATTGACTTGGAAGATCAGTAAACTGAATTTAACTAGAAATCCATGTTAAAGATAATATTTCACATTCAGGGTCTTGTTGTTCAGAAGCTTTGGAGCTCTTTGTTGTTTGGAGCCACTCATGTGCACTTCACTTTCTTTCTTTCTTTCTTTCTTTTTTTTCCTGGCAGACAAAATTCCAATACTTGTGAGCATGTCCCAGAAACATGACCGCAACATCTCAGACTCCATTTTTATCAAAGACTCACCAATCACATTTGATGTGAAAATCCATGACCCCAGTTACTACCTTAATGATTCCGCCATCTCCTACAAGTGGAACTTTGGAGATGGAAGTGGCTTATTTGTAGAAAGCGGCGCCACTACATCTCACACCTTCGCTCTGCAAGGAAACTTCACCCTGAATTTAACTGTTCAAGCTATTATACCTGTGCCTTGCAAGCCAGTAACACCCACTCCATCACTGCCCACCCCAGCAGGTAAGAGTTTATCTATCAGCAGTGAGGATCTACTCTAAAACTCTAAATTATTAAGTACATACATTTAGAGCTTCTGGTATCATCAAAGAAGTTCTGTGAAGCTATGCAAGTCATCTACAAATTGGTTTAGAAACAGAATCAATATACACATAGACATCATTTACACATATTTAAAAAACCATTTATCACCACAACAGCAGCTTAAAGGGGTCTTCAGGTAGACACAAGCATATATACATCTATTTTTATATCCTCTACGACACCAGATGATGTGATTGTAGTCTTGCCTACTCAAGAGACATCTTCTGAGGTAAGATATAAAGTGAGGAAGAAGTATAAGTGAGGAAGAAGATGTAAGTGAGGAAGAAGTATTTCAGAGATAGTTCCTTTCTGGTCTACATTAATATCCGACCAAAATTAAATGAGATTGGATTGAACTAGAAAAATAATTTACTCATATTTCAAAATGTGAGATTTCCACATTTCATTGAGCCAAGAACAGCTTTTCCACTATAAATTTATGCACAACCATATTTCAGAATAATCGTCATTATGGTCAGCATTTTTATCATATCAAAGGACTTAAAAGTTTGCAAAAGTCCTGCAGTTTCAGCCTGGGTAATTACATAACACCACCCGTGTTATATTGTGAAACTGGCTGTATTTTTCAAATTTCATAATTTTAATGTGGTTTTAATGAAATATGAAGTGAGAATTAAAAAGCAAAGAAAACAGAGAATTTTCACTACTTCCCTACTAGCTCTAATGTAGAACAATGGAAAAATACTTGCTTTTAAAGAGAGCATTTTAAAGCTTTTATTGGCATTTGGAAATATTCTATAATTGATGTGGGGATTTTAAAGCTCTATTATACAGACAGGGGACTGGCAAAATCTATTCAGGCCACTTTAGGGTTCTACAGAGCAGCTTACCACATGTGTTTTCTTTCAGAATGATCCCACACAGATAAATGCATTACTGCATAGCTGTAAAGCAAAATAATCAATGACATATGTAATGAATATTATCGAGATAGTTATGCTCAGAATACTTCTACACAGAACTCATTCTAAAACTGTGTATCTACTTTTCTTTCCTCGACCCAACAGTAACGACTGATGCATCTTCTAATTCAGACCCTTCTGCTCCCAATGAGATGGCAGAAGACAATCCTGATGGAGGCTGCCATATTTACAGATATGGATACTACACAGCTGGTATCACCATTGTAGGTAAGGATGTGAGTCAATACCTGGAGCAGAATGAGGCTAATAGTGGACTACACATTTGGCAAAGATTATGTTTATTTAGCCAAAGTTTCATCAGATACGTGAGTCCCACAGTCAAGATCCTCCTCTTGGACACAGCTTAAAAAAGATTAATGCACACATAGTTAACTGGCAAACTTTGGTCTCTTTAGATGCCCTGACGGGTCAGGTCTGTTGTGAAGTTTATGGTAACTTGGTTTGAGTCAAGCCCTGATCTTTTGTCTGGACACCCGCTGATGGTTGTCCCCATGCTATACATGGGTTTCCAGGCACTTGGGCTCTGAAACAGCTGGTGGGGACACAAGCTCTATCATTCTTTTCTGTTCTGAAACACACTGGCTGGAGGGGTCACATAAGGTTGAGCTAGCCTTGGCATGTACAGAAGTTGTGGCTAATGGGAGGTGGAAGTGATTTTGTGAAAGAAATAACTAACTATAAAAGAAAAATAAAGAGAAGCAGAAAGGCACATTCTCATAGGGAAAGTACTGGAACATTGCTCAGCTTTCAAACCCTTCAAAAGGAGCACTAAGGGAGGGAGAAGGTTATGGCAAACAAGACCTGACCTGAGCATCAGCCAAACACTTGAGGTTCTGTACACACAAGCTCATCATGTCCTACCGTTGACATCTGTTTCGTCTTCCAGAGGGAATCCTTGAGGTAAATATTATCCAGATGACAAGCATCCAGATGACAGAAAGCCAAGCTGAAAATCCACTGGTCGACTTTGTTGTTACCTGCCAAGGGAGGTAAGTACACAAATGAAATTGTCAATCACCTTCCCTCTTTAAAAATAATTAGGTGCTGGAACACCGTCTGCACTTAGACACAGCTGAATGAACAAAAGCTGGGAACACCGCAGTGTTTCTATTTCTTGACTGGAACTAAAGATAATGCAAGTCTCATTTGTAAATTATGTCAACAGAAGCTACTGCCAGGCTTGTAGGATACAGAACAAATGGCAAGCTGAACTAAAAGTAAGAGAACTAGATACTGTGGAGAAGCAATTCTATATTTTCCTGGCAAAGACAAGATTTCAGCACTCATTGTGAAATTGGAAGCAGCCTACTGAAGTTGGAAGGAAACCCTCTCTTTTCAGCCATGATTTTTTGACACTTAGAGTAAATGGGAGTGTCCAAGCAACTTCTTGGAGAGAAAAATGTTGCACTAATATTCCTAGCTCCTGGAAGGGGATTTGAGTTGAGAGGCATGAGAACTACAAAAATTGTCTTGGCAGCACAACTGGAAAACAATTTACCTCTCTTAAGTTAGTGTTTTTCAGCACATGATACTACACATAAGAGTCTGTATTCTTTTCATAATTATATATATTAAAGGCAACAGACTTCATGAGCTGATTTGTGGCAGGTTTTTCCTATGATGACCATGAAATGTTTAATGCATAAAATATAGGTTATATAAACAAACCATCTTAATAATCACTATTAGCATCATTGATCAGGAAACAAGCATCAGTATAAATCTGGGCATCAGCACAAGGTGTCTGTAAGTGGGGCTAACAAGACTCAACAACGCAATGGATTCTCTCTTCCCACCCCAGTTTCCCTACAGATGTCTGTACAGCAGTTTCTGACCCCACGTGCCAGGTGTCTCAGGGCATGGTATGTGATCCCGTGGTCATCACTGATGAATGCGTACTCACCATAAGGAGAGCTTTTGATGAACCTGGAACGTACTGTATAAATATCACCTTGGGGGATGACACCAGCCAAGCCCTTGCCAGCGCACTTATTTCTGTAAATGGAGGTGAGTCTGTGAGCAGTTTCTCCCTGTGGTCACATATCTGCTGAGGAGGGAACACAAAAAGGTACATGGGAGTTTTAGCATGACTGGAGGCCTCAGCTGAGATTGTTCCATCTTGTGTGAGAGGTCATAGAAAGATAAAAAACATTTGCTTCCCTGTGGGAATTTTAAATGTTAGAACTTGGTTCGATTTATGTGCACAATCTACAGAGTACAGCAATTACACAAACCCTTCGGTAACAAAATATGAAATGTTCTTTAGCTGTAGGTTATTTTTGCTACTTTGTTGGGCAGAAAAGTAAGTAAGGGACATGCCATCCATCCTACTGCACACATGGATACAAAGCAGGTGGTAAGGAAGGATGTGGCTCATTTGAGAGAGAACCAAAGCCTACAGCTGAGCAGGCCACCCTGTGCCCTTTTTGTAGCTCATTGATCTTAACTGAGTTTCTATTTCTACACAAGATGAACCAGGTTCTGGAAAGGCCTGAGTCATTCGCCGATGACAAAGTGTGCCCCAGGTGGCTGTTATCAGAATGGGTTTACCTTGGTCAGATGAGTATCGCTGTGTCTCACTCACAATTATTCAAGCAGCCTTTGACAGAAACAGGTATTAACTTGGCCTCACTAAGGACCCTAACCAATAAAGCTGTCTCTCTGCTCTCAACCCATTCCCCTCCCGACCTCTCACTAGATGTCCTAGTGACTCTTCTGATGTATTTAATTAGCATCAGCCAAGAAGCTGACCCTTTGAAGTCACTTGCCACACACAGTATTCTGGCTGCTTTTATTCTATCTAGGTGTAAAATTAGCTGTGCCTAAATCAGTTCGTGGTGACTAAGACACAGTGCCTGACCTAAATGTATTTCAGCTCCAACAGGAAAAAAATGAAGCAGGATTTTACAAAAGTGTATTCACAGCAGCTAAATTTAGCCTGACAAGACTGTCTCCCCAGGTTTCCTCCAGAAGGAAAAGCTCATTTGTATTCTTGGCCTTTACACAATAATCATTGCAGAAATAGGATGTAGGAGAGGTTGCTGCTATGAATCACCCTCTGTAGGAGCTCATCTAAGGTTTGCAAACATTTTCAGTGTGCCATGATTTTGCACAAATTTCAGGGGGAAATCCCATCATTTGGTACTTGAGCATACCTAAACATTTGGCCTCTGAAGTTTGGCAGGACTGTATCTAGGTCTGCAGGAACTGCATGCAACACCAGTTCTTAACCTGCTCAAACTGCTGCTGAATGAACTGCAGTCCTATGATTTAGACCTGCCCTATCAGTATGCTTTGCAAACCAGTCCAACAATCAACCTTAGTAATAAAATAACGTAAATCCCTACACTCTCAGAAAAGGGAACTAGGCTGGGTTCATCAGTCTCTCAGCCAAGCTTTGCCATCTTCACATGTGGAGCTGAAACAAGCAACATTTAAGAAAGTCTATTTTTATTCCCTTTTCCTTCCCTTGTGGCTATCACCCCTCGAACCACAGTTGATTCCTGCAGCACAGCTTACAAAGAGACATCTCATATTTCAGTGTAAATAGTCCCCTACCTTTGCAATTGGCAGGGAGCAAATCAGCTCCGACTTGTGGGATGCCAGCAAGGGCCCCTCAATGGCTGGAGGAGCCACAGCGTGTCTCTGGAGCATTGCACATGCAAAGCCAGCAGAGCCAGCCCACTGCCTGGTGGCACTCAGAACTAAGCTGATCAGGCTCTGAAAGCACAACCTCCTGCCTAAGTCACTGACTTCCAATGCTTAGACTTCATTCCAGTATTTGAAGTGCACTGCAGCCATTAGAAGAGTCAGATTAAAATGGTATTTTCTTGAGAAAGCCAATCTCACTGTTAAAACAAGACTAACTTCTAATCAAGCTTCTTTCTGAACTCTAGGATCATCCTCAGGGACAACAAAAGGTGTCTTCATCTTTCTTGGATTGCTGGCAGTGTTTGGTGCCATTGGGGCTTTTGTCCTTTACAAGTAAGTTGCTAAGATTAAAAACAGCTCAAGGAACTGGCAAAAATATTCGTTAAACTCACACAACCTACAGCTTTAATTTGTGTCCGCTATATTTTTGTTTCTTCTTTACTGTTATTCACAAACATTCTAGCAGACATTCAAGAAAATGAGATTACTGGCTTAAACCATAAAGCCATCAGAAAATGTGTGAATATTTGAATTTAATAGAAAACTCCATTTGATGCTCATACTCATAAACAGTAATAAAAGAATATCTGGGAACAGCACATAAGGAAACTCAAACTGCAAGATGTGATTTAGATGTTCAGTAAAACCTACCAAATAGAAATTTAATTTAGCTTTACATCTACAAGTAGTGATCGAGAATGAATCATCAACATACATTTAATAACTGACAGATTCTTTGGGAGAAGGCTACTGGGCATGCAGAAAGTGCTTAAAAGAAACACAGATTTGTGGATGTTTCTCATGAAACTTTAAGACTGCACCGAGACTCCTGAGTTAAGAGTATGCTCAGCCTTTGCAGGCAGTGGTGAGGAGGAAGCACAGAGCACTCTAAGCAACAGAACCTTCTCACTAATCAGGCCTTAGCCACTACGAATTAACTATGGCAGTCAATTGTTGCTTTTAATAGAAGGGGGAAGGAGTGATGTTATGAATATATGATTCTCTTTTGTATTGACCACATGCTAAATGTGGACCTTTGTGTTCAAATGTCTTTCTGCACCTAACTGTATGTGTTCTTTGCAGGAGATACAAACAATACAAACCTATTGAGAGAAGTGCAGGACAAGCAGAGAACCAGGAGGGACTGAGTGCCTATGTCAGCAACTTCAAAGCCTTTTTCTTCCCTAAGAGCACTGAGAGAAATCCTCTGTTGAAAAGCAAACCAGGCATCGTTTAAACCTTCAGCTTAACATTGACTTAGATTATATACAAGACTTTCTTGTGATGGTTGTTTGTTGCTGTTATAAAAACAAAGGAGTAAGGTAAAAACACATCTAGATTGGTTGGTAGCTCTGGGAGGCTTGGTGCAATTAGAAATACCAAAATAGTCCTTCTTAGGAAACAAAGGTAGTTTTGAGCACTTGCTGTTCTTGCTTGTGATCTAGGATATGCTTTTCTAAATAACTAACCCTCATGCCTTGTGTTTTCTTACTTTTGGGTTAAGTAGTTATGAGGCCTGTCACCAGCCTGAAGCTGACTTGTTGCCCCGGCTTAGGGCAGGACAGGGCTCCCACCAACACCTCACCATGAGGCAGGGAGAGATGAGCTCCACCACAGTCACAAGGCACAGAGTCGGGGTAATGCAGGCTGCCAGTGACACAAGCTACATGCAGAAAGCACCTTGTTTGGAGCACATTTTAGGAGCTGTGAGACTTCTTAAGCTTTCATACCCAAACCAGTTTTCAGGCACACTTCAATAACTATTTTCTTTATCTTTCACCCAAGAGTACAGCATGGCGCACACTATCCTTTTTTATATATTATGTCACTTTAGTTTTATTACTTGATTTTGCCTTTTCAACTGCAACTTCCATTTTGTACACCTTTAGTTTTATACTACGGGAATCCAACTGCTGTATTGACAAATAAACCATCCAATGATTGTCAAGAGCGCTCTCGTTTGTCTTGCAAATAGTCAAATAGGCAGCTTGGCGAGTTGTCTGAGCACTGACCAAAACAGTGTCTACCCACAAGAAACCCTCGATGACAGAACTAGAGGGAATGGTTTTAAGCTGCGCCAGGGGAGATTCAGGCTGGACATTAGGAAGTATTACATCTCGGAAAGGGTGGTCAGGCATTGGAATGCACTGCCCAGGGAGGTGGTGGAGTCACCGACCATGGGAGTGTTCAAGAAACGTCTGGATGTGGTGTTGATGAATATGATTTAGCTGGGAAGTATTGGTGATGGTTGGACTAGATGATCTTCTAGGTCTTTTCCAACCTTGATAATTCTTTGTAATTCTGTGTAAAAACACACCTGGTGTAGTTTTGCTGTGCATTTATGCCCGCAGGAGGCTCAGCCCAGCTCCCCTCACAGCGGGGCGGATCCATCCCGCCGCCATTACACCACAGCCTCCACACACAGCCGCGCACGCTCCGCCTCGCTCCCGGTGTGAGCGCAGACCGACAGCAGGATAAGCCAATAGTGCGAAGGGTGCCGGACAATCGCTGTACGGCAGCCGGGCCGGGGGCGGGCCGTAGGACGGTCGGCATGTGGCGGGCGCTGCTGGGGGGTTGCCGCGTTGTGCGGGCTCGCTCCGCGCTGCCCGTGGTCGGGGCGGCGGCCGTGAGGGGTACGGGAGGCGGCGGGATGGCGGCCACGGCGGCGGAGTGGCGGCAGGAGACAGGTAGGAGACAGGCAGGGCCCGCGGAAGGGCGAGCGGGCGCTGCTGCCGCTTATGGGCCGTTCTCGCGGCCACCTCCGTGTTGTGGGAGACGAGAGCCGGGTGGTGCCCACGTCCCTCAGCTCAGAGGCCTTCGGTTATGGGCGTGGAGCCGGCTTTGTAACTCCATCCGTGCCAATACTTGCGTGTAGATACTGTTGTTCTGTTTGGTTGTGTCTTTATATTGGTAAATACACAGCGTGGCTGTGTTATTGCTTGGTGTGTGCTACCACAGCGCGGTGCTGGCAGGCTGCAATAGGAAGACGGCTGGTATCTGCCTCGTTAGGGCAAGTTAGAGATGAACTGACTCGGTGGTGAGAGCAGAAGGTAACGACATCTGGGCTCCAAACTCATTCACTAAGAGGCATTTAAAGGCGGTCCCTCGAGCTTTAAATACGGTGTGATAACAAACCTGCAGCTCCCTGAAAGGAGGTTGAGGTGAGATGAGAGTTGGTGGAGTCTCCTTCTCTGGAGATATTCAAGACCCGCCTGGACGCCCACCTGTGCGATGTGGTGTAGGGAGCCTGCTTTGGCAGGGGGGTTGGACTCGATGATCTCTAGAGGCCCCTTCCAACCCCTACGATTCTGTGATTCTGTATTGGTACTCAACTTGGATGCTCTTAAAATGTACCTTTTTAAAATCAGCAGTTCATGTTGGATTGCTGGTACCAAACCAAATTCACTTTGAGTGGCTTTAATTGAGTTCGTTGCTATTTTGCATCTTTGATAACTTGGTAGTGGCTGACTTTTGTTAGAAAGAAGTTATCATTTACTACTGTGATTTTTGTCAGTTCCAGACACATCTCTTCCAAAGTTCAACATTGACTTTGTTGTAAAGCTGCTGAGGCAAGAGAACGCGAAGGACATCTGTGTCATCCGAGTCCCCCCAGAAATCAAATACTGTCATTACTTTATAGTTGTCAGCGGATCTTCAACACGGCATCTCCATGCAATGGCACATTACATGCTGAAAATGGTAAGACAGCCCCAATGTACTCTTTCAGTTAGTGGGAGTGGTTTCAGCGTGCTTCATAGCTATTCACGCTCCCTCAAAATAGCCTGAAATCCAACTGTTCTCAAACCATAGTCCATCAAATCTTCATGTTTTCAGATACACTGTAAGACCAGAAGAAAGTCTGCGTACTGAGGCGAAGGATCCTCTCCTGGTCTTACTAAGGCAAACTGCTGTTAAACACTGACTGTGCTGTGTGTGCAGAAGGGAAGGAGAAGCAGCAGCCATCCCTCTTGCGCAGTTTGTCTTTGGCAGAGTGTGCTTTTCAGTGCAGGAGCAGAGGTCAGACTAAGAATGCAGGTAGAGCTTAGTGATGAAGGCCCAAATCTGGGAGGGCAAATCTTTGAGGCCAAAATAGAGTTGTCCTGACTGTTAAAAGCACGTTGTGAAGACTGCAGTTTGCCCCCATCTTGTTCACTCTACTCCTAACCTGCAGCTTGCTTTTCCCCATACATATTCTCTCACTTCCTGACCCTGTATTTCTCCTATAGCTCTTCATTTATTTGTCTTCTAGTCCTGTTGGTTTCAGCTCTGAAACTTGGAGGGAGAAGGGGGAGATGGTTTTATTTTTCAGTACTCAGAGTGGCAGAGCATACCTGGCATTGGAAGCTTTGTAGGCAAAAAGGAAGCTTAAGCCTAAGGTGCTAAGCATAGCAGGTGCTGGGGCAGCTGGCTGGCTTTACTACTACCATACTTGCAGTGTTATCTGTTCTTTGCAAGTTGGGACCATTGTCCAGCAGGTAGCTTCAGACTGGAGCCCCTCCAGCCCATGTCTGCAAAAGCTGATGTGTTGCACAGGAAACTCCCTGCCTTGCCCCCGTAGCTTCTGCTGTCCTGCATTGAGCTGCCCTCTCCTCACTGTCACAGTAGTTCATAAAACAACTCTACACAGTCTGACAAAGTCAAGTTTAGCTGCCAACTCTGAGCACATAGAAATGAACGCGAAGCATTTTATTTTCTGCTGTTGCTTCTCTCTCAGTACAAGCATCAGAAAGAAGAAAGTGATCCTCACACTCGGATTGAAGGGAAAGAGACAGATGACTGGCTGTGCATTGATTTTGGTAAGTACTTGAGTGTGACCCACATGGCGTTCTGCACAAGCTCTTTAAGGAAGAAAACACCACAGTGAGCCCTGATTGCCATGAAGAGTTGTCAGTACTCGTGTTTTACAATTCCAGTTGTTGATGTAAAAGTGTGAGGCTGTGTCAGAGTTTGAGCTCAGCTGTTTCATGTTAAAAAATACGAACAAAGCTAAGAAGTGTGGGGAACACTTAAGAAAACTAATTGGTTGTAGCTGATGTTGTTGATAATAAAGGGAAGCTGAAAGTTCAGCTGTAGCTTTGGGGCAGGAGTTCATTTAAGTAAAAGTTCTGACTTAGGATTTTTTGGGGACAGAACGAAGACAACAACTTTGATCTGGACTTCTGTGATACTGTTTTAAATGAGAACATTGTCCTCCTTCTGCTGGCTGTATTCTTGCATTCTGCATAAGGAATGACCAGTTCCTTGCTGTTCAAGAGCTGGAATCACTGACTGAAGAAGAGACCTCTGTCCCCCATCAGCTGACCTGTTATATCTAGAAGAAGGGGGACGGAGCACTCAATATCTTTGTGAAGCTGGAACTGTGGTAGTGCTTTACAGCTCACTGACAAAAAGGGCTACTCTGTTTCACTAGATCACTAAAACAAGCATTCTTACCCCCCCTATTGTGGTAAAATCTGTATTTGAGCTTTTTCAAACTTAATCTGATTCATTGCCCTGAACTATGCTGCAGAGGACTCTCACTGCTTATTTATTGCACTTTTTTCTTCTGTGCAGGAAGCATAGTGGTACACTTCATGCTGCCAGAAACACGAGAGACTTATGAACTGGAGAAGCTGTGGACTCTAGGTCCTTATGATGACCAGTTAGCACAGATGACTCCACAGTCGCTGCCAGAAGACTTCATACTGGGACTGACTTCCGAACAGCAGTGATCAGCTCGTGACAAGAACTTAATGTCGCTGCTGAGGTGCCTGACTAGAAAGAGACACGAGTGTGCCACAGGAGGCACAACAATATAACCATCGCCACAGGCCATCAGCATAAACCAGCGTATCAAACAAGCTACCAGATTGTCATAAAAGGACACTGTCATTGGGGTCCTTCCTGGGAGAAGGTGGCTCGATGGAGTTTGCAGTGAGAAGAGCAGGAAGAGACGCCTATTTAAGCTACTTACCCCAAAGCTCAGGCATGGGCTCTGCAGTGACTGTTTTTCAGTCTATGAAAGGCCTGCCTGTGGTCATAGTGCACACTGAAGTACCTTTCCTGCAAAATGGCTTGAGTGCTATAAGATGAAGCTTCATTAAGTAGTAAAGCTTAAACGAGGCTTCTTGTATGAAGTCGGTTGCTTTTGGTTGAGGCGAAGCAAATTGTGTACTGGGTTGAAGGAAGAGAGAAAACAGAATGGTGTTGTTGAGCACATTAAAGCCAAGAGTAGCAGTGACAAATGTGTCTTGAATTAACAGAATAGTAAGTCAGTTCTTCAACCAAGGCCAACCTGTTTTCAATGATAATAATAAAAGCACAACTGAGGAACTTCAACTCCTTGCCTTCCTATTAAAACATTCAGCTCATTGTAAGTGCACAATAAGCCTCTCTCAGAAGTTTTCCTCTCACTTGGTTCCTGACACTGAGGCAGCACCAGGGCAGTGTAAACCTTCAGAACCTTCTGGGGTGGGTGAAGATGATAGCCCTAGAGAATGCCCTTTATTACTCAGCATAACTTGCTGTTGGCCAAATAGTTCAGCGCTTTCAGATGTCATTGCACACTATTCTTGGTCAGCAGCTGCTAAAATCCAGTTAGTAGAGCCTCGGGATGGTAACAACTCATTTTCTCATTATGGAACAAGGTCTTCATTGCTAGATTAGGATCTCTTCTTTCTGGAGAAGCTTGCTTTGCATCTGGGTAAGTAGATGTTGAGGTTAAGCATATTTTTGTCCATAGCCTACTTCAAGCCCAGGCAGCATCTCCTCCCTATACAATAGCTGCTGTTTGCAGTGCCTTTCCTCTGCTGAAGATGCGTACAGCTGGCTGAGTAGAGGCAGGCTCAGCCCACGTTACCCTGTTACATGCACTCCCCATACTTTTAACACTGAGTAATGAAGGAGCACTAATGAGAGCTTAGAAAAGGACAGTAAGTGATAGGGGACAGCTGTCATGTGAAGTCTAGGACTCTTACCATTGGAAATGAATGAGGGTAAGAAAAGTATGAGACAAAAACTAAGATGCATGAGAAGAAATGGAAAAAACCAATTTGCCATCAAGGCACATTGTGACAAGAAGTTGGCTGAGAAGTCCACTGATTGCTATTAATCAGAAATTCCAGCTCAGGAAGAACACTTCTTCACCTCACGTTTAACACGCAGTCATAATCTGTACCACCCTGCGTGACTCGCTGAGCCTTTGTCCTGACTCTTGAGTCCTCGGAATTAACAAATTCTGGCTGGTCACTGCTGTGCAGCACTAAGGCCCTTTGAGAAGAACACGTGGGGATGTTTCAGCTCCGTGGATGTTGTGAGACCCTTGTGTAAAATGAAAATGCCCCATGTAGTTTGTCCTGTGAGACAGATGTACCATTCAGTCCTCCAAAGGGGTGTGTGCAGGCTTGGCTCTGTGTGGGGTCCCATGACAACAGGATGGACAACAACATGAAACTGTGGTCACCACATAACAAAATTCCCTGCGCTGCATTTGAGCAACTTAGTTATCAGGCAGTGTCTGCATCCATGAATTGAACTAACAGCTGTTACAGCCCAGCTTACCCAGCTTGAGTGCTTTACTCCATTGACTTCTCACGTTCATTATAGAACCCCATGCTCACGTGCCATGTTGCAATTCTGCTTGTCCTGTACAGCATACATGCTTCATTTGATGGAAACTAACATGAGAGCGCATGCCTTTGAAACTGCAGCTGAAGAATAAAAGCTTCAGAAGGTTAGAAGCAAATAAAAGCATCATGATGAAGCAAATGATTAAAAAGTCAGAGGTTTAACGATGACCGATGCACCAGCATTACAGAGGGAGGCTTAATTTATGTTGCTCAAAGGGCAGGGATGCCAGGTCTGAGAAGTGAGCTCACAGGAAGGGTGAGCTTAAGTTCCCCATAAAATGCAGTACCATACACAGTGTTTCTTCAGTTCTCTTTCTGCTGGTTGGTCTCAGTAAATGAGCTGAGAAGGCATGTGGGAAGATGCAAGAGTTTGGAAAAGAAGCCTAGTTTTCCACTCCACTTTAAAAGGTAAGAGTTGTTGGGGAATGAGGAAGAGTGTTGATGAACAACACCTCCCTCACACCTTGGGAGCATTCACAATGAAATATTCCAAATAACATTAAAAGGGATCTAAATCAAGAGGAGGAATCACCTTGCTGGGGATCTAACTGGGGACACCACCTTGCTGGCAATGTGTGTGTCTGGGACAGAGGAGGTGGAACAAAGTGAGATACATGGTGCCGTATTTTCTCTCTAATGAGCGATTCAGGCTTCTGGGCCGTGCTGCTCATGGTCCTGCTGCATCACACACAGTGTCAAAGTAAAGACTGGGTAAAAATCAGCTGGAAAAAAAAAATATTTATACCACAATTCAGATCTCACTTGAAACTTGTTAAAAGCTCCCTTTGGGTTTGCATTGGGTCACAGCTATTGTGCGCATGTTCCTTCCAGAGCAAACCAGAGTAAGTTATCTGCATGAGACCAGCTGTGAACCAAAGGTTGTACTACAAACCATAGTGGTGCTGTATGGAAGGGAAAAGGCGGAGCAGAAGTCACAGAAGTCACCTACTTGTACTGGAAAGTGTGAACATCATAACTCGGCTGCTGGGTGCCCTCACAGTTATGGAATGCCTGCGGGTGACTGCTCTACCTTACTCAGTTATTACTACAGACAGAAAAACAACTTGATGGAAGCGCAGTAAATACTTAGAACAGTCAGTCGTTACGCCTCATTAGTTTAAAAAAACAACACACAACTGTATCCGATGATAGGAGTTAAACTCTTTATTCCATTCAGAGGCATCTGGCAAGTGGAGCTGCATTGGGGGGCACATTACAGATGAAAAATGATCCATACTTTGTGGATTTTGAAATCATTTACAGTATTTACTTTCTAGCTATTCCCAAATACTCCAAATTACCAAGTCTCAATTGAAAATAAAACATGATTTCTCATACTAAGTCTAGAAATTTAAGAGAGATGACAGTAATTAAATCAGTAGATGTAAATGCAGCGCCTATTTGTAAATCATCCTTATGGAAAATAATGAAGTCAAATCCTTCTCAAACGTTAAGAAAGAAACATCAGACTGACTTAAGCCTCGACAAAAATTAAAATGCTATGACTTCTCATACTTCAGTAACTTTAAATTCATCGTAAGAAAAAAGAATTATCCTAAAGGCTAGAATGAAGGTCACTGTCAAAAAAAAGGTAAAGAAACTCATTTTTCTTTGCTAAAACTACAACATAAGTTTGTGGTTTTTAAACCGATTAGTAAAGAAGAGATGCAGGAAAAAAACACTTCAGACCATTTTCAAAATTATCTAATCTGTACAACAATGATCTTTGGGAAAATTATCTAGTCTATGTAGTAATGCCTCTATTTCAACATGAACCTAGGAGGTAGATAACAAAATGATGAAACAAATGGTTTTGCTCGTTGTGCCCCTCAAATCAGTGCAGCATGGTGATTCTGATCATCTCATGCACAAAAAACATCACAAAAAAAGGTTCAGAGGTAATAGCATGGCTCTGTCGACCACACGCATACAGGCGCGCACGCGCACACACACACACACAGCAGTCTTTATGCACCATGTGTTGCCACATTTTTTTTCTTTTTCTTAAACTGAGGTAGACTGAAGTTTATTGTAGAACCTTGAACGTGTCACTATTACCACAATCAGCATTCAAATTACATTCTGAAATGAAAAAAAATTTGGTAACTTTCCTGTTATCCCTGCCTTTTGACGTTTGTTTTGTTGTTTTTTGTTTTTTCCTCTAATGGTTGGTTGCAGAACGTGCATAAATCCTGCTGCATCTATTATAAGCCAGGCTAGAGAGGTTGTTGGTTTGTTTTGTTTTTTTTTTTTCTTGTAATAAGTTTTCAAAACCTTCAAAGTGGCTTAGTGTGGCCCATAACAGCGGCTGGATATGTAAACTTAGCCTTCGTTATCTTTCAACGTGGTCAAACACTGTTTGACCTTCCCCCATCGTGGTAACTGAAAGCAGTATGATACGATCCGCAGATGGCAGAGACCCTCGCGGCCTCCAATAGGCCCTAGCGGATCAAGCGTTCTATTAAACTGAAGATGAAGCTTGCTCTTTGAACAAAATGGCAAAGTCCAAATGGGCTGCAAATGGTTAAATGTAGCATCATTAGGTAGTGATGGTCAAAGGCACAAAGGGTTCATGCATTCAATCAAGTAGCACAACAACAACAAAAAAAATCCAGCCTCTTGCAGCCTTCTAATTGTTTTTTTTTCCCCCAACCCCAGCCTCTTGCCATCACTTCCTTGTCCTGTTCCCAAAAAAGTACCGTCACAAACTTTTTCATCCCATCTTAAAAGAAAACTAAACGGCATTGCTGCTCTCAGGATGTTGGCATCATCCGCTACCTTTTGAACATTCACTGCATTTATTTTGTTTTTTTTTTTTTAATTTTTTTAAATTTTTTTTTTAAACAAATGATGGTGTTGAAGCCCTCAGAAAACCTGAGGCCGTGGTTTGTTTTTTTTTTTTTACCCACCTTACTCCCATCAGCCAGCAGCTAGAAGTGCTCTGCTATATTTTTCCCCGCTCAGCCTGTCGTACTCCTGGCTGGTGGCTGATCCAATTTTAATTCTTTTTTAAAAAAATAAAATGCTCAAGAACTATTAGCTTTATAAAGTATACAAAATACCAAAAAAAAAAAAAAAAGAAAGAAAAGAAAAAAAGAAAAAAAAGAAAAAGAAAAAAAAAAAAAAAAGAAAAAAAAAGCGAAAAAGGAACAATTTCTCATTGAGGTACTAAATGCCTGAGGTAGTTTAGTAAAATGCATATTTATCTTTTGATGCCCTGGCCAACACCATTCAACACTTCCCTTAGGTTATTCATGGCAGTGTTATGTAACAAAAAAAATGCAACCAAATTCTTTTTTAAAAAAATGCCACTTGTTTTGACATCGGGGCTAACACTGAAACTCTTGGCGACACCCCTGCTCTAACCCCAGCCCACCCACCACCCCACCCTCCCAATGTGTTTCTTCTTTTACAGCTGGACCTATAAGAGCAATGCCTTTTCTTTTTGTTTTTTTTTTCCTTTTTTCTTTTTTTTTTTGTTTTGTTTTTTTTGTTGTTTTTTTTTTGTTTGTTTGTTTTTAAACCAGTGAACTCAGAAGAGAAAGCTTCATTAAACCAAGTTCTAAAATTGCTGGGGAATAATAAGAACAATAAAAAAGACTAACGAGTTTATGTTAAATTGTGAGAATAGAACAAAAGGGAAGTGAAGGGGTCCTTATTTTAAAGCTGGGTTTCAAAAGTTTGAGAGAGCCTAAAGAATACATTCTCAGAGACAGCGTTCAGCGGTTGCCTGGTCCTCGAACAGGTGATTGGCTTGGTGGATCTTCTGCATATAACTTCAACGGGTGCTCACCACCCGTCTCTCTGTTGCACAGTCTGTCTTTGGTCTGGCATCTGTCTCTGATGGGCCATTTCCTAAACCTTTATTTCCGTCTCGGCTGAGGCTGTCCACTTTGCAATGTTTTTTGCTGTTGCTGCTGCCTTCTTACCTGAGCCAGTATTTCCTGAATTTTTCTCTGAGCAAGCTGAAGGAAATAAAGAAGAGACAACCCATGATGATGGCACGCAGCGACCACAGTTTGGAACAGACCCCAAGAGGTTGGACTAACCAAGTTCCTAGAACTGAGGACTCATTACAATTACTCGTTATATGATCTTTTTTTAGTTAATGCTGCACAGTTTTTAAGCATGTTTACTTTTTCCATCTACCCACGTGGTCAGGTTTTCCATGTGTAATACAGAAAGCACAGGAAGACGACTACTAGCAAGACTAAGTTCCAGGCTAACTTCATTTCATTCCCCCTGGAGGTACTTTCTATAAGAACAACTGCTTCACTAGATAGCGGACTCTATTTTTGAGTGTGAGCGATCTCAGGAGGTTACATCTCACATTCATATAACCCTCCCACCTCTCATTTCTGAGCTATGAATCACCAGCAGCAATGTAACAAAGGAATCAATGAGAAAAGGGAAGGAGTCTTGTGATCCCTTTCTAGATGACTTTAAATTAACAGACTGGGAGACGTGGACAAATTGCATTCCTTGCAAGTTATCATGAGAAAGCTTACATCCCTCTTTCACTGACATTCCAATTCCAATCCAATTACAACTTGGGTTTTCTTTTGCTTTGAAAGTTGTAGCGGCCCTGTGCCTAAACACTGCAATGGAGGCTTGCAAGAAGATTGTTTTACATATGTCTGAATGCAACATTGCTATAAATCTCTCTTACTACAGCGAGACAATTAGACAAGCCTGGCAAGCAGTGCTTCCTGTAAGCTGAATGTCTTCTGTCCCTTCACTGTACACGTAGATGGAAAAGACAGCCCATGGAAACATCAAGGCAGTATAGAACTTCACTGCAGTCCCCATACCTGGCATGCATAGAAGTGACCAGTTATTTTCACAACCACCTGGTCATTTTCATCAGGTGTCTGGTCACGAGGGACTACAACTTCTGCACTTGTCAAGTTTTGAAGCTCATTTACCTGTAAATAAAGAGCTGTTAGAAAATCTCAGACAAACAAATACTCCACAACACCCAAGCCTCAAAGACGCTGCTGACCTCAGAAACATCCCCTGTCCAAAAAAAGAAACCCACAGAATAACATGTTTTAAAAAGTCTGTGAGGTTGGTTTGTCTTGAGAAAATAGAAAGTTTAACAAGTCTGGTTAAGAAAACAGCATTAGCTTAAATGAAACTTCAAAGGATTAGCTATTAATCAGTTAGCTAAGTGTTTAAACCTTATAACATACGCTGAATTACAAAACACAACAAAATAACGTTGGTTGTGTATCGGCTACTTACTGTTTTGCCTCCTTTACCAATAACTCTACCAGCAGCATAGGATGGCACTTTTATATGAGCCTCAAGTTTCACTTCTTCTTTAGGTCCAAAGAAATTTTCTTCTTTAAGTTTTCCATAGATTCTCCCTTGAGCCTACAAAAATGTCTCCAGTTAAAGAACATGCTTATTGAGATGGAGTTAACTTCAACAAGCTCCTCTGAAAGGAGAATTTTCAATACCCAACTTCAGCAAAGCATTTTCCCAATCAGCGCAATATCTCCTTTCCTAAAGTCTTTGTACCAAACTAGAGAGCGCTGCTGTCTAACTTTAAAAACTATGCGACAGACCAGCTAATCAAGGAACAGTTCAACATATTATTATTCTACATACTGGTAGAAACATTGCTTTTAAAAGAAGCTATTGCACCTCCATAGTGAGTAGAGAAGTAGAGAGAACCACCTGGATGAAGTTGGTTGTTTTTTAAATTGCACCCAGAAGCACAGAAAGCCATTAATTGGCTGAGAAATTTGTTCTTTTAAGTGCGCTAAACTTAAAGTCACAGGACAAAGACTTCACTTACAATACACAGCTTAGTTTTTACACCCAATTACAACATATTGTTTTTAAAAAAATAAATAATTTGGAGCTTGCTCAATTTCCTGAAGTAGAAAATTGGATCTGTCTGGATCTAAATGGCACCATGGGAACAGCATCTCTTCAGTTAACACACAGTTGCCTTTTCTGGGGCATATGCAAGCGCCAGGCAGCAAGAGGAAAGTCCATTGAGACTAAGCTGCTGAATCTTACTGATGTTCAAAGATGTTTCTTCATCCCCTGCCATGTGTCAGTGAATTCTTGAGAAGGAGTAACTAGATTTTCTCCTCTGCCTATCCTAGGGGCATCAGAAGATAAATTCTATTGAGAGACTGAAGAGAGATGCTTTGGGAAGAAACCTCTGGCCACAAAGCCTTTCCAGTTCAAATCCTTTATCTCTGTAGTGCATTGCTTTGGCCTATGTGGGACATCCCGTCACAGAGGACACAAAGTCAGCATTCCAGTGGGGCAAGAGTCTATACGAAGAAAGCCATTAAAACAGCACACACTCAGCAAGAGATCTCATTCTGGCACCATTTGACAACCTGAGAAGCAGGGATTCCTGCTGCAGGAAAACTTCAAGCAAGTTGGTCAGGAGCAGCTAAGGTCCTGCTCCAAGTCTTGAGCTGGAGATTGTGAAATGATTTCCAAATCTGTCACATGACAAACAGTGGAACGGCCCATTTTATTTCAACAGTTTTTCAAATGGAAAACACCTTGACAACCTGCACAGACTGCTGGATGGTGTCCCAGACTGGAGGCAACATGATCCCCTCTGAGGAGCGGCATCACAACTATGCCTAAACTCTGGGGTGCACTGCAGCACTGAGTGTGAACAGTGGCATGTCCTCACCCTTCTTCCAGCTCCCTTGCTAATAGATAGCCTTGCTAATTGCAACATCCTCAGGCTGCCACAGCTGAGGAAGAAAGGGTGCAGCCACTGCAGCTACCACTGACATGAATCACAGGGAGCAGAACACAATGTAATAGGGTAAGGATGCCAAACTCGTAGGGCTCTGTGCAGACAAGGCCTCTCCAAGAGCTGGTTACTCATCCAAGCAGCGACTATTCCCTCTTCAAACTGCTGCACATCCAGACTACATTCCTGTTGTGCAGCAAGCAAGAATCTGTGCTCAGAGATTAAAAAGACACCTGAACAGAGCTAAAGGACAGAATTACTGAAGCTTGGGTTTGATTTGCCTTGCTTCAGGTTAAGAGTGATAATAAAGACCTGAGCTCTGCCCCTCCTTAGCAAGAGGATGCTGCTCAAAGACAGTAACAGGCTGTGGGGGCTGGAGCTGATGGAAGACCTGAGGGACTCTCCTGTCCTTCTCAAGGCCAGCATTCTCAGGAGCAATAACTAATAAATCAGTCCCTCATAGCAAACAGAAGCTTAAGTGCAGAGGAGTAACTGATCATTGGGGTTTTGGCCAATGCAGGGGGTTCTGGACATGGAAACTTTCCTCCTTGCATGGTCTCGGTTGGGGAGCAGAGCTGGCAGCAGAGCTCTGTGGGACTCCAGTTCTACCTGAGAAGGGAAGCTTGAGGACAAGCCTTTGCCTACATGAAAACCAGGATAAGGGGCACCCAATCTTCTGCTTGAGAGTAAATTCACCGATATCTAATGGAAAGAGAAGGTAGCCGCAAATTAAACTGGCACTGATCTCAGGTGAGAGTACCCTAGATGTGGTTTGTGAGTAAGCCCCTACAAGCACAGAAAACATTTAGAGGAGGCAAAGCTTCTAAATTGTGCTTTACATTTGGTAGCTTCTCAAATCCATATGGTAAGAACAAACTGAACAATAATCTCAAATGCACCCAGATCACTATTACCACTGTGAAATACCTGCCCTGATATTTCTCCAAAACTCCTGAAGGCATTAATGAAACTGATTCTAGATATGCCTGAAGTTTGTGCTCCTCCTTATTGCAAGATGCCCTGAGGCGATAATGCAAAGACAAAAAAAAACAACCGCCAAGAATAAGCAAGAGAACAATGCCAGGACACGATCTACCAAGTGGCTTCCCACCTGCTCAGGGCCTCACCTGTGATGAAACAGAGCTGCTGTACTGAGCCATCCGCACTCCTAACACAGTCACCTCCTTTCAGGGGTAACTAGACTTAGCGTTCAACATTCAAGGCAGAAGGCCACTCCATAACTCAATTTGAACACAAATGGGATAATCACACTGGAGTGTCTCCATGCAGTTATAGTGTAAATACAGTTAGAAGGCTCATCCTTATCTGCAGAGCCATCCAAAAAGCATTTTCCAGTCAGCATGCTATTCAGAAACCTGAAAAGGCTCAGTGTCCCATCTTGTCAGCTTTGTTATTTCCATTAAATATGCTGCACTATTGCATGTATTAAGATGAGTTAGAAAGACTGAACTGCTTTGACCATTGCTAACAGAGAAATATAGATAAGTGACATGGTCATATTTTCATGTTAGACTTGATTTCATCTTACATGAAGTTCCTACCAATGTTCAGATAACCAGAACATTGCCTCTGATAGTACTGTATTACTCATATATCCACGTGACATAATTTTCAGTAAATGGGAAGCAAAAAAATCTATTATTTACTAGACTTCTGAGTGAAATGGTAGTTAGAACCAAGTGTTTTGTTTTCAGTATTGGCCCTTGCAGCCCAAAGGCCCCTTGCAGATCAACAAGTTTTTGTATAGTGTACCTTAAACTGAGCTTCTGGAGGTCCAGTGATGATAACCATCCTCAGCTTGGCATCTGGTCCTTCAGCAGGGGCAATCTGGAATGCATAAACATAGCTGTTGGTAGCTATCTTTTGAAGGCACCATTTAAAGCCACCTCCTCCCCATTTCAGTCTCACATTCTGCTCAAGAGTGAAAAATCATTCATTACTGCAGTAGCATTACACCTCAAGTCATGACAGCTTGTTCTCTTTAAAGTACTTTAATTACCTGAAATGGAATGTGGAGAAATTGGCTAAACCATGAGCAAGTTTACTTCTGAAAAATAAAGGTATGGCTATGCAGCTGCACGTGGCAAAACCCCACAAGCACTTCTCACGTGACTACAAGGGACGCAAGATACACAGCCTTCAAAAGGAAAAGTATGGTAAAGAGGCTGAAATTCTTATCCTTGCCTACTCACTTAAACAGCCTTTCTGACAAGTTTTGCCCATTAGCAAGAGTTTGCAATTGTCCCCCCTTAGAGCAGACGATCTCTTCACCGTTGTGACTAATCAGGTCCAAAACATTCCTCTATACTGGACAAAGAATTCTGTCTCCAAGGGCTTTGTATCTGCAGACACGTGTGTGACCCTAATAAAAATTAATCTCCACCAGAGCTGAGACAGACTCTGTAGGGTCTTCAGCAGTTCATGTCACCGCAGAAGTAGGATTTCTGTGGGTGCTGTTCTCAGACTCCAATGGTATTAAATAATTCAAAGTAGCCTCTGACATTCTGGATGAATCTTTTGTTTATCACAACTGACATTCCCATTGTTGCATCTAGTATTACATAGCTGCTGTTGAATGGGCAATATTTTAAACATTACAGGATTTCATCTTAGCTGTTGGCAGAGGGATGTTATTCATATTTAACAGCTGTAGTTTATTTCAGACAAATTACCAGCTACCATGCATCATTTTCGCTAAGGAATTTTGCTAACCAAAGTTTATATAATTATTCATATTGTACCCTAAGATGGAGAATACATTACATGCTAGTTATCTGGTTTGCGTATTTAGTTTGCATACTATTTCTGCATTCTGACTGGCTCTATCTAAAAGTACCCATTCACTTTAGAGAGGTACAGTTTCATTAGATCCACCAAGTTCAACATGATCACAAAGACCAGACGCGTGGATGTTAAATGCTTTCATATGAAACTATCTACAGTACAACTCAAAATAAGCCCAGTGCATCATGTGTAAAGGCTGACTTCCTCCATACACCACGGTTACCAGTTTGGAAAGTTGATAGTTACTCTATCCAGCAGTCTTGTTAACTTTTAACTGAATTTCAATTAATACAGATACCTTGGGTAGAGAGAGGTGCCAGCCTGCAGAAGCAGCCTGAGGCTACTGTTAGCCAGATGCATGAATAACACAAGGAAACTCCCTTTCCACTGAACTGCCTTCCAAGGACCAGCAAATGGGCTGGTTCGGACTGGTTCTGGGAAGTCCAGGCTATTTCACATTTCTCTCCACCCAGCAGTGCCTTCTACATATCATTTAATCAATAGGTGGAAAACAGAGAGAGTAGGAAACATGTTGTGGTACATTGTATCGCCTGCAAGACAGATTGAATGAAAAATACCTTGCACTTCCTTCTATTCCATCAATCCACTGAAAATATGGCTATTAATCTGTACTAATGAAAACTGCCTAGATAGTACGAGAGGTATTTAATAGTGCCTTAATGTATAGAAACAGGCAGCACACCAGCTGGCTGCTTGGCATTCAGCAAATCACACACTGAGCCCCCCACGAGGGTTTCCCAGTTCCTGCACACCCAAGTGAACAGGAGAAGCCAAAATGTCAATCTGGCAGCACATGAAGTGAAGTTACAAACTGCACATGGAACGCTACATAATTAAGGCCAAGGCTTCATCTTTGCAGCTCAGAATAGCAGAACTGACCATTTATGAGAAAGAAGCTCCAACATCTACAAAAGATACTCATGGTTACAATGACCCAGGAGGAGCTCAGGATACACCAGACTAAAACACAAGAGTTTCATTCAGGGTACAACCAGAGTCTGACTGCACCACCTGGTCCTCCCAAAGCAGAGCAAGAGCAGTCACAGCAGCAGCAGGCTTCACCTGTGCTCTTGGTTTCAGAAAGGAAATTTATCTCACCAAACTTCGCTTTACCGTAAGCAAGGAGAAAGCCTTCAAGCACCGCATTATTAAGACTCAAGTCTGTTTCTAAGAAATCGAGACCACCAAAGTAGCTTTCTTTGCAGCTTATATTTCACACCTCAGGAGACGTTTGAAAACATGCTTCTAATTATCTTGTCTCGAGGAAGATTAAAAGATGATTTATAAACAAATGTACCATTTATCACATCACATTCTAAGCACGGAGTGGGGGAGGACACGCACGAAAACACAGCTTGTGCAAACTTGCTGGAAGTGTCATGGAGAAGAGACAAAGTTAGTCAGTGTAATAATACCTTAATAGATGCGCCTGCAAAGCGAGAAAGTTGTTTGATGTGCTGTCCCTGCTTGCCAATAATAGCTCCAACTGCCAAGGCCGGGATGAACAGATGAACAGTCTCAGACTCGGGCTGTTGCTGTGGGGAAGAAGGAAATATGCAATGAGTGTTTTTGAACATTATGAATCAGACTGACAGGAAAACTGGTATGGAACAAGCATGCATAGAAACGAGGGGGAAATCTTCAGTGCCCTCTGAAGTCTGGCTTTTTTTCTGGAAGTCATGGAATTCACAGAACATGAAAGAACGGTTTGAGCCAAAAGAGGATTCTTTTATCTTTTGCAAAATAGTTCCAATTCTAATGCTTTGGAGCCCTGAAAACCACCGAGCTGTTGCTCCTTCCCGAGGCATTTGTCCTTACCTGTGACTGCCTTGGTGCTTTTCCACACGCAGACTTGGCACGAGAAGGCTGCTGTGAGTGAGTAGTCTGCAGCGCAGCAGCCAAACGCTTTCTAGTTTTCCTAGTGATTTTGGTTAGATTGTGCTGAGGGCTGCACAAAAAAGCCTCAGTGTTGCATCTATGCTACAATTTCCTTTGTGTGGGAGTGCTCTGGAATGGTAGCCAGCGTGAAGACTGTCAGTGGTTCCTCCTGTGTAACATTATGCAACAGCCGGGGTGCTGGCTGCAGGCCCGAAGCCGGCTGTGAATCCAACAAGATGAGGCGTTCCCCAAGGCTGCAGGGCCAGGCGCTGTGCCTGCAGGACCCCAGCACACCACAACTGTCGCTGCTCCCAGCCACCATACAGCGCAGCACTTGTGTTTTTCTGTACTGACTGCACAGAAGTGAGCCAACCATAGGGCTCTACATGCTGCACCAAACCATCATTGCTTTACCATTATTGCTTGCTGCTTCTGGAGAGCTCCTCACAGGCTGATGGAGCAGCTCCGAGTGCCCACTACACTGCGGTGCCATTAACCCAGTCACTTATGCTGGAATTACTTCTCAAAAGCACTCCACTGTGAGACCTTTTAGGAGGTAAGAAGTACTTAGAACCTCCATTCACAACATTTCCTCCTCAGTCCAACCCTTTTACACTCTTTCAGAATTTGGTCCCTTTGTTCTCGGCAACAGAGAACAAAAAAATCCCCTTTCCCTGCAGTTGTACTTGCAGATTCATTAGCATCACTTGGTGCCACCACACAGAGCACAAGGGACCATCCACGCTCCCATAGCTCTGCAGCTCCTGGTAGGGGTGCAGGCCCACATGCAGAAGCACCAAAGCAGCTTTTCCTGTGATACTTTAAGAAATAAAGACACGCTGTATGCAACAAAGAGCAAAAAGCAGCTGCAATCCTAAAAATAAACCAAAGAAGCAAAGCCGTCTCAACTTATTTTTAAGTACCCCAGTCCTTCTTTCAAGGGGAAGTCCTGTTCCACTGCACTGACAGTAAACAAATCAGAACAAAATGCTTGTTTCCAAGTTCTACCGCTTCATTTTGGTAAACACGAGTCAACTGTAACCTCAGGGGAGAAAATTCCAGGCACAGCTCCACGCACCAGGTGAAGAAACCCCAAAATAGGATATTTAGACTAGAAACACATTCTGCCAGTTGCTCTAGATGATTGCAACCGTTACACAACTGACCCCATTCTCCATGTGTACAAGGACCTGCAGGCAGTTTGCATTGCTCTAAGGCCATGTTTTCCCAGTTCCAGCCCTCTGGACCCATCGCCCCATGGGCCAGTAGGGCTGCAGCTGGTTTGTGACAGCAGCCAAGGATCCTTGACCTGGATAATCACAGAGCCACACAGTGGCAGGCCCAGAACAAGGCAGGAAGCAAGTGCAATTAGAACAAGGCATAGAAAAGAGTAGGGACAGTCCTTTCAGTCTGCTTCAATATTGGTCTGAAACAGTCTTGCGAACTACACCCTGAAATTTCATTCATATCTGTATGAAAGATACCAGTCACTACAGTATGTACGTTAAACCTCTTTTCCAGGAGATTACTCATTTTCTCCTCTTATTATTATAAACATCCTGTGAGCATACTCACAGTAAGTCCCTGTTATGTGTTCATCATGAATCCTGCAGGATTTCTAGTAATTCGGAAATGCCACTGTAGATGCTTGGTTGATGTCATTGCGTTGAAAAACTGCCCCTACATGGATAGAAATTAGCGAGACGTTTGCTCCCCTGGTTGTGTTGCCAAGACCCACAGTAGCTGCATTGGGTGCAGAGACTCTTTCCAACCAAGACACAGAAAGCATTGCTGCTCATTGCAGTGGCTGCTGCCTTCAACCACCTACACATCAGCTCCTGCAGAAGTCCACCACCAAACTTTTGTCCCCACATGCAACTCCAGCCACTATCTTGTAGCCAGACTTGAACTAATTCATATAACACTGCTTACAGTAGCTTGACTGGGCATCAAGAACCTGCCTCAGTTCAACTCCAGACACATTTCTCTACCACACAAAAAGCAGGTCAAACTCCTCTACTTTTGTTTGCAGATAATTCCTACCTTCCCTCTGTTGCCCATCGGCCTGCAGCAGTTTTCCTCTCTTCTTCCCAATGCTTGATTTTGAGCCACTCTCTTGGCAAGATTCAATTCACCACCAAAATTCCTTTCTGCTGCCTCACCCTTCACCATGAAACATGGGCAAAGTCAGGCAGGAGACTTGCATGTTCTGTTCCAACTCTACAGCAGCTCACTATAGCTCTCGCCTCCTGTCCATCCTTACGATTGTGACTTCTTGATATTTGTTTATTCTGAGTGACATTCCTTAACATTAAAATCCCATTTTGATGTGTTGCAATATATTTCTATTAGGGAACAGGGGATGAATTGTCTTTACTGAATTGATTATACTTCATCATTTTCCACATTCTTTTTTTGCACAATACATATGTATAACCAAATTCATCTCCGGTACAACAATGTAGGAATTTGGGAAATTACGTCTGCTTCTCCACCCACGTTGACTTTTAACCAGTCAAACAGAATCGTTTGGTATATTTCAAAGCACAAGCATCAAAACCAGCAGCTCCTTCTTTTTCTCCTGGCAGAAACCAAGTATAGCAAAAACTTTAAAGTGAATATCGTAACACCAAGTTCTATTTATTATCTGTCCACCTCCTTACCCACAACATTTTAAAAACCCTTTTATATATACTGGAAGACTATCTTCCAAAATAAACACATCAAAACGTAATGCAATGACTATACCACCCATCAATCTCGCAGATGCTTTGGGGAATCTTGGGAGGGAAGCAAATCAACTATAATTTAATCTTCTCCATGCCACACCACATCAGTCATGTAGCTTTCCAGGAACTTCTAGCATGAGTTATATCTGAAATACGTTCCTAGATCTTAAACATATGTTAGAAGCACTAAATTTAGAGAGCTCAATTCTCATCATGGGAAATCTAAGCTTCAACATTCACTCTCAGAACAAGGCCAAAGGAACCTTACTTAAATGTATAGTTAGAATTTAAGAAATAAGTAAGTATATGTATATAGAGAGAATAATGTCCATCTGGACTTGAGAGATCATCCCACGCTTCGTTTTTACTTACAATTGTTTCTCTGCAATATAAGTGCTGTTAAAGAGATGATTTCAAGGCTGCTGGGGCAGGGGGAAAAGATGCCTTTTCAGGTCATGCTTGTTGTGCTTTAACAGCAGTGGAAGCACTGTTAAGATGGGGTCGCTAATATTTACAGCAAAATTACAGCTTCTTACAGTTTTCATAGGCTCCTTAGAGAGAGATGAATCGGCTTTAGTTTTAAAAATACATTATTCTACTCAAAGATAGTTAACTGGCAGTAGGTTGTCCTCATTACATTTAATTTTGAGAGCTTAGTTTCTTAGAATAAAACGAAGAACACCTCCAGAAACTGAGATGTCACAAGAAAAAGTCATACACACACAAAAAAAACCTACCCAGAAAATAGAGAAAACATTTACTACACCAAACAGTAAACTAGGTATTTGTTTAAGAAGTCTATGTATTCACTATGTAAGTGAAGAGTAGTTGTAGTGTTACAGACCTTTAGAAAGGTAACACAATTCAGATGTAAAATGAGATGTTGACAAATCACATTTCTTGCTCACTCATTTAAATCATGACTGAAAACAGTGATCTATCACACAGATGTGAATTAGTCCACACCTCCGGATGAAGCTGAAGCAGGTTTCAAGCCACCAGAATTGCAAGACTAAGCATTATATGTGGAGGAATAGTCTTAGTTTTTTGTCATTGTTAGTTGTTTCTTTATAAATTGAGTTTCACCCCCCCCCCATTCTTCCTCATGATATAATAATGTCCCTGCACACACGCTTGCTTTCAGCTTTTCTGCTGCTATGTTGGGCCACCACCTCAATCAGTACTCATATCTCCCTGCGTATTGCAGGGCTAGTAAGGGAAATGGCTTTTATATATGTCCCTCATGTTAACTTGGGTATTAATCTTAGTCATTTTCTATAAGCCTGCCAACAGTTTGAATTTTTTCCCAGTCATGTTTTTCAGCCTCTCCACAGACTTTTTGCTCCATCCAATGTATGTGGTTGGTAAAGTCATTGTAACATTTGGGATAAGGCTGTAAATCTTTAAAATATTTTACCCACTGAAATAAATAGGACTTTGTGCCAGACATCAGTGGTAGAAGAATCAAATCATAGCTGTGTTCTAAGTCTGTTATGAATCTCCAGTATATGTTTTTATTTACTGTAAATGTGCTGCAAATGAATTACCTTAGGATGATGCATTTATTTTATGTCAAAGTCATGTTATTAATTTCTAGCCAGCATCAGTTTTTAGCTGTAAGGGAAATGATTAGGAACGGTTCTAAGGCTGAATGAAACAGTCTCAGCCAATGTTTGTCTACCATCTAGCATAGTGGGTTATTGCTTTTGTTGGTCTTTGTTGTAGTTTGTTTTAAATAATAAACACATCCCCTTTGTAAAGTAAAAGAAAACAACAACCACTTGTAGATGACTGCCTTAAGAAGCTCTGTTTTCATTTGCCATCCTCTCCATCCCAGCTGTCACAATCATCATCAACAAGGTAAGGCAGCTTTATCAATGGCTTATTTAGTTTTCAGAATGCTCTGTCTTGCCATTTTAATGTGCCATTCTAAACAGCCTCCCTAACAGTTTAAACCATGTTTTTGCAATAGACAAGGAATTAATCTGGCCTACAGCTACTGTAAACACTCCTATTAATAAAAAATCATAGAAATGGGAAACCGACATAAAGCTAAGTATCCTTGAAGACATTCCAGTAAGAATTGATGTATTAATATAAAATTAGCTTTTGACAGTGATGAAAGAAATCTTTCTGTATTCGTTTTCCAGTGCCAACACTAAGACTTTAAGCCTTCATTAGAAACAAAAGGCCTGTTAAGAAAAGCTTAAAGTCTAACATGATCCAAAACTTTACAGCATCCCTGCAAATACCTTCTGGATCACCATCTTGTACATCAGCTTTTGTGGTGCTACAGGTGTGGTTAAAAAACTGGAGCCCCAGCTCTCACATTCTCCAAGGTTTTGTAGTTGTTTTTTTTTAGTTTTTAAGAACACATTTGAACATGTTCTGTGACTCTATGGGCTTCTGCCATATTCCCTACTTGAAGAGCCCTAAGTTAAAAACTTCAGCAATAACCCCTTTTTGCATTTCCAGTTTTGGGACTACCACAAATCAACATCTAAAACTTAGACCTCTCTGGTTATTGTACAACAACCAGTACCCTAAAGTGAGACAATCGCAGTAGCCTCTTACTACTACTCATCCCACTTTTTGGCTCTGAAGTTTGACGCTTCTTATCACTACTGTCTTCTACCTGGCAAGCCAAGGGGATACACCCTCATACTACTAAAGGTCACTGATGTCACCTATCAGAAGTCTTCCCAACACAAAAACCTAGCTTGAAATGAGGAGGATAGAGATCACAGAAGCAGAGAGGGAACATTTTCTGGCAAGCTGGTTATAAGCCATTTCACAAGCAGGAACAGGTCTGACATTTCTGAACATGGCATGAAATTTGTTTTTGCAAAATATGGTTGCCCAGTAAGACAAAAAAAAAAAAGTAATCTGCCTCCTTTTATTCTGAATAGTCAACCAAAAGCAGAAAGCAACACAGGGGACAGATAGTGAAAATACATAAATAAAAACTTTGCTGGTCATTCATATGTAGCAAACACAGGTATCTGGTTTTAGAGCACTTCACAACCACCAAACCTACATGAAAATTAAGAAAAAGAAAACCAAACAAACCCTTGCACTGCAACAAAACTGGCCACGGCATACAAGTCACATGGATACTCCAGAGTCCTCAAAGTTACTCATGAAACACGTGGCTTCAGAAGATGAAGGTACCCATAAATTCCTGTCTATGACACTGCTCTCAGAATCCTCAGATGCTGCAGGAAAAACAGGTTGCGAAAAAATTGAGAAGGTCACTTATTTTTTCACCATGTTAAGAAAACAAACGGGAGATGGAGCCAGCCACCAGAATGAAATCTTAACCTACTTCTGTTTTTGGCCTGAAGGTACTCCGCATACCATAGTAACAAACTGTTGTTTGGTTCCTTAAGGAATTAAATTTCTCATTTAGCTTAACATTCGGAAGATGCTGAGCCTGTTAATTAGAGTTTGGGAGTCTGATGTTCAAGGAAGTGTCAATGAAATCTTCCCACCACAAGAATATAGGAGCAGGGGGCCAGCAAAAATTCCCCTTGCCTCAGGAAACTACAAGGAACAATACAAGTATCCAAAAGTGCAGTGAGGTGCCATTTTTATTTGTTTGAAGTGTGCATTACTGGTCATCCAGTGACCTCAGAACTGTACAAAGAGCTATTAATGCTAGTCGGAAGCTTCAACACCTCAGAAAACATGCTAGCTGTCAACCTGCCAGATCTTTGTACATTGCGTGGTGCCGGATGCTGTTTTACTCCCCACTGCTCTCCTCAATGTAGGTCAGTCCATCTCCAGAGGCAGTATGGTTTCTAATTACTCCTGACATAGGCCCCTGCCAACACAGCACAGCAGGAATGGGAGACTTTGAGACAGTGGGAAGACCAAATATTTCCACCATGGGGCAGAACAAGCCTACAGTTTTATGCAACCTAGAACAAACTTCTTTTAGGTGTCACACACACTTTGTTAATAAGCATACAAAACTAAGCGAGGAACGTTTATGCAAGGCACTGAGGTTGCAATCTTAAAAGGAATTTAAATGTGCTGATAGCAGTCAGAGAAAGCACTGTTGTCCTATAATGTCCTCCTCAATACTGTGTGTGCTACAAATGTACGACTTTCAATTCACTGATAATAAACCATTTTGTGAAAACGCTGCCAAATCCTCTTTCATCCCCCCAAAACCACATCCTCTTTTGGCTGCAGGACAGCTCCTTACAAAATTATCCACTGCTTAACAAACTAGCCAAATTATGGCAAAGCCACTTAGACTACACAGATTATAGATGTACATACATTACTACTCCTGGGTAGTTGAGACATAACAGTTGCACAAGCAAATCCTATCAAATCCAAAGGAGCCCAACTCCACCAAGAAAGAGTCAAAGTACCTGGAAACATAGGACAGATTTTCCTCTTCCTTGTCTCTTTCATATATGCCCAGGGCATCAAATGAAGGCCCTCAATGAAGCAATTTTTCATTTTAAATTACTTTTCTTTCCTGCCAAAAGCACAATACAGTTATTCTCTCACATCTATGAGACACAGAAGATCTTTTCTTTATCATTTCTGAAAATTACTGGAGAATAAAGAAGGAAACTGTCTTGAACACAACATCTTCTAAGGAGAAAGTTTTCCATTGGAATGTTCCTCACCTGCAACAAAAAGCCTTAAAAGACAGTGAAAAAGGAAAGCAAACTGTCAAGCCTAGCTATGCAGGGTGATTCTTCATTAGAGATGTGATTTGATTTCTTGTTTTTGTTTATCATTGGACACAACCTCTCTCTCGTTTCCCATCACCCCTCAAAGTCTCTACATATATCACTGTAACCTGAAAATTAACTGTGAGGCTAAAAAATAGTTAGAAAAAGTACATTTTGAAGGTGAAGCTCCAACAAGCTACAGTCACTGTGTAAGACCAATATAGAAAGCAACCTCAGTGCAAGCAGAGGAACAGCTTGTCACCTAGCTAACTTCCACAGAGTAGAAGTTCAGCCTATTCTTACAGATGGAGGAAACCAGCTGGATGACTTCCTCTCATGAAGGAAAGTTGCCTCCTTCTCACTTTCCAGCCTGTCTACCATGTGATAGAAATCCTTTACCGGGAGCATTAATTAACTCTGCTTCAGGACATTCAAGGACAGGATGAACTCTCAACAGGTTAACCCTCCCTTCTTCATTCCTTGGGATGCCAACTTTCAGACCCAAAGGCTATAAAAGAAATGTAGTCAGATGTACACTCAAACATGCAAAATTCCAATTATAAAAGGAAGGGTGCAACCCACTTAACCCCACTAGATGGGCCAAGTGTATTTAATTGAATGATTGTACATAGTTGAACTCCAAGACAAGGATTTCTTGTTTGGTTGGTGCTTTAAACTCTTCAGCTTTGCACAAGAACAAACTTTTATTCTTGAGAGGCAAGTACGTGCATATTCTCCTCAAAGTTCAGAAGGCAGAAGCAAGTTCATCAGAACTACTTTGAGCACTGCAACATCTGAAGCAGTTTGCCTGGGATGCTACTAGAAACATTGTTTGTAGTAATTACTTCTAGAAAATTTAAACACGGGCATATTCATTTTTGCAATGTCTTCGCTTTCCTCCTCGTGCCTATCCCAATTCTTTGTGTAGATGTTCAGCTCACAATGTCTACAAGCAACAGCAGGCAGACTAACAAAACTCTTGGCAACTGTACACACATAAGCATTTAAGTGCAGAGCTAAGGAGAAAGGTTTGAAGTAGTAATTCGCCAGACGAAAAACAGCTGGACAAGACATCAACTACAAACAGGCACAGAAAGGCCTTAGTAAGTCCTTAGTATGGCCACAGAAAGATCCATCAAAAAAAACACTCATATAAATCATAAAGTCAGAATTGTAAGAGTAAAGTCACACCAATTTGACAGCATCAAGAGTTTTTAAACTCAATATTCTTAACCAGCACTTTCTCAACTGCCACATTTTCTTCAAACCTTCAAATGTTTCAACAATTCTCACATGTTGATTTACGCGCTTTTTGGCATACAGAGAAAGAATGCAGACCTTGAATTTTTTGCAAGAAGTGACCAAAATATTTCCATTGCCAGTGCATCGCATTTAAATGACTACAACAATGACGCAAACAGATTCTGGACTTTGCAAACAGATTAAATTGAGTTGCAACATGAAGAATTGTTGCTAGTGATAGGGAAATATCAAATAATGGTTATCTGGCACTAGACATAGTGCTCAGACACCATTAGCCACATACAGCAGACATGCATGCGCAGGTGTTGATATCTAAACAGACAGATACCAAAGACCTTCCTGTATGCAATCTAGCACCAGGACCAAGTGAAAAGCAACAACCCGCTTCCTAGTGAGATAAACTGCATCTCCCACCCAAAATTAGATGAGTTTGTGCATCGTAAGGCTTTGATGCTACCCACTAGAATGAATAGTTGTGGAAATGGGACCAAGAAAGAATAAGGTATCTCAATCAAATGGAAATGGCTCCCATGATTATAGCTCAAGCCAAAGATCAAACGCTGCTTTGCATTTACCTAATACCACCATCTGTGAGTCTGTGACAATGGGCTGTCTCTGTTTATGCTCTTGAGAACCAAGTTTCTTTGAGAACCAAATCCCACACAAGTAAACAGCAACACCTTGTACCAAGAAAATAAAACATCTAGAAGATGAACTACATATGGAAACTCTTCAAAGCCCATTCAGCTCCCTCTTTCTACCCAAGGGAGAGTCACTTGTAAGTCCATCTCCACAGCCAAGTGAAGAAGGTCCCATGCATTTGAAGAGATTCAAAAAGCTTTACATAACACTCAGGAGGCCCTGGGTTATGACAGAATCTCCTGTGCAAGTTTACACTGAAGAAAATTAGACAGAAGTGGGATACACTAAGTATACCCTAATGCCAGCAGTGCTTTCAGAATAGATTTTCAGCTGCCTGAAAATGGATTCTCACAATGCCAGTTTACCAGCATTCCCACATGTATGAGGGCATCACAAAAAGGAAGCTAAAGAATCTTTGGGTGACCAAATATCTTTGCCAAAAGAAAGAAGCTGCTAATGAATAGCCAAACAGACAAAGTCTCCCTATGATTACTTCATTAAAGCCTTTGCTTCTGAGAAGTTTTGCTTCTCAGCAAAACTGAGAAATTGACAGAAACTAACTTTATACACAAGCAAGATTTAAAAGTCTGTGTCCAAATTGATCAAGCTAAAAAAAAATAATTGAAGCTTTGTTTCCCAAAAACATCCATTAAAAAAAAAAAAAAAAAACACCTCATTTTTCTTGTTTTCCACTCCCCACATTGAAGAGGTACTCCATGCAATCAGAGGGACTGACTTGCCTGAAGCCCATGGAACCATTTCCTCATTTCCAGATGAAGTCATATACACATAAAGGAAGTTGTGATATTTTCAAGTGTTCATGTATTTGTTTCAGAAACTCTTAGCTTCAGTTTCAGGAGCTGTCTTGGTACCATTCCCCAGCATCCTCAAAACCAGAGCTCATTCCTGGTATTTTTGAGTTTATCCCTTGCTAGTTTATCATAAGTTCAGACTACCTGAAACAAGGATTGAGCAAACAGCAGAAATAGGAACAACGGAAACCTCAGACAGCGTGATCCTTCCAGCTACAGAGTTTCTGCACTTCCTACAGAATGACACTTGTTTGTGGGGATTTATCCCATATGTCGCTGCTACCTTACTTCAAAACACACACAAACTGTCAGAGATCCCATAAGACCAAAAAAGGTGCATCTGTGGAGGAAAGCAGCCCCCTAACAAAGAGGCAGACATGCATAAGACTGAAATTGCCAAATTCAACACTGTTTAGATGAGTTTTAAAGCAAAAGCAAGAAAAAAAAATACGAGGGAAAAAATGGGAACAAACAAAACAAGTGAGGAACAAAAGAACAGTTTTACAGGATGAATCTCTCAAGAATAGTAAAGTAGCGTGCAAATTTGAAGAAAAAGGCTACGCTTTTCATAATCACCAAAGCAAAGGAGGTTATATACTATTAACAAATCATCTCTAGTTTGTCTTTCAAAAGAATAAATAAGTTGAGACATTCCATTACAGCAACAGATGGCATTTTACACAATGCAATAAGGGAAAAACCAGTTTCTTGTTAGTTTAGTCTACCACTAATTAGAGGGGAAGGAATATTTTTTGTCACAGAGGCATTGCTCTTAGCAGCAAGATAACTGGGCATAAACACGTTTCTGTTGTGGTTCTCATTGGAGCCTTTTTTTCTGATAAAGCCACTATTATACCAAATATAGATTATAATACATTCACATCACCCAAGTTGTTCATTCCCACAAACAATGTTATGAGTGTGGAATTTTTCCTGTTATTTTCAGTGACATTTTCTTGGCTTCTTCCTCTGGGAAAAATACTTAGGCAGTAGCTTCCCTTTAGTGCAATTTGTGTAGGCCTGCTTGAGTCACTTGGTGAAGTTCAGTATGCAGTGCTGCATTTTCACTGTTCTAATTCATGGAAAGTTTCAGACCTATCTCTCTAGATGTTACTGTTAAACAAAGAGGAGGGGGAAGTCATCCACAGCAAATACAAAGCTCCATTATCCACTTGTTAAGCATCCATTTCAAAAATTAATCTTGCACTGAGTTGCTAACAACAACCACCATAACCAGAAGCAGGGAAGAGATCATTAATCCACTACTCTATGCAACAAGGTTGTCTTTCTTGAATAGCAGGGCACCTTCTTCTAGAAAAGCTCTGGAACTTGCTAACACAGCAATTTTCTGCGGCAGCAAAAAAGTCAAACAACTACTAAGCAGCAGTGGATTCCACTGGCCTTTCCACGTATTTCTTTGAGAGTAATGTACCACAAATCCAAGTAATTTAAATTCCATGTATTAGCAACACTTATTTTATAAATGCACAAGCTCTTTCAAAAGCTACTACAACCAGACACTGGCTACAGACAGATCTCTGCTTCACAACTACAGATCTTTTTATTTTTCCCCTTCCATATCAGCAGAAATACTACTACAGATAGTAATACAGTGTATTTTGTTACCTGCAAACGTGCAGCAACTTTTAATTCCATTTCATATCTCTTTTGTCTGTGTAATAATTCAAGCTCTCTAGAAAATAAGATCTAGTACTCTTCCAGGAAACGCTGTCCTGATTTCACTGAGTGTTTCACTAAATGACCAACGAACATCTGTTCTCAACATGAAATATTTTCAGTGTGTAAAGCAAGGAGATGAACAACGTTTGGAAAACTGAAGGACCAAGCTGTTCTCAGGTCTTTGAGGTAATTTGACAAAAACCAGCAATTTCATTTGCTTTGAACATTAGCATTGTATAGATTAGCATTACCATCCACTAATCACCCAAAACTGGAGACTAGTCTTACCCCAAATGGTGGATATGAAGCAGCAGCAGCAGCGGAGGCAACACTCACTGCAGGGGGTGGTATTCCTGAAGAAGAAGGTGGGAACAAACCCAAGGCATTCAGATTTAATCCAGGAATTAAATGTGCTTGAAGCTGCAATGGCAGAAGAGTAATGTTAGATTTATGGTTCTGATCGAGTTTAATCAGAATCCTAGCTGGCTATATAATAAGATATTAAACTTTTGAAAAGATGTCAGTATGCTCCTTAATACCCACCGCACCCCCCCAACTCTCCTCATCTCCATTACCCCAAGGACTCAGTTTCAAACTTATTTCCCTAATACACATACAGACCAATAATAATGGCAAAAAGATGATTTTCATTAGATGAGGCAGCTAGGAATTCCTTAAGTGAGGTGTATCACAGACTGCATAGCAAGAGATTCAGGGAATAGCACCATTTACTTCCAGAGTAAATGAACTACCAGGGACAATTATTCTGGCTTTATACTAAAGAAAACAGCACTGTACAATCAGAGAAACCCCACAGACAAGTCCTGCTTTATCATGCACACTACAAACCTTATCCTCCTTCCCGTGCCTGCAAAAGATAAACTAAGATCCCCGCCTTGCTGGAGAAGCATCAGCTACACAGTTGCACATCCCTCAGTTGACCATACAACACAAATGGTAGCACAAGTACTAGGAAGCATGTTCTCTGCAACAAAACGTTTCAGCACCATCTCTATTAATACAGCTTCTCTTTAGAAATGTTTCAGATAGACACTGACACCATCTCAGGCCATCAAGGTAATCCAATTGCAAGACACAAAACATGCCAAAAACTTTACCATCTACCCTATAATCACAAATAGTTAAGCTTGAAATCAACCCAGTACTTACTACTAGAGATAGTTTTCTGCTTGCCACATCTTTGCCAAACAGCAGAACAGAGCACACTATGAGGCAAAGATGTACCACAAAAAAATACATTGTGTAGCTTATGTCCTGCACACAGAACAGCATGGGAGGGAGGGGGAAAACAGAGTTTTCTCTCTAACCAGTAGAGAAACCATAATGAATAGCCAGTCCTAGAAAATCAGAGACTACTGTAAAGTTGAAAATATCTCCAGTCTGATCCTAGACCATAAGATCTGGTTATATGGACACACAAGAAGCTTTTCGTGGCTTATCAGCAATCTCAGTTTTTTCCCCCAATATGCATTAGTAATACTGTTGGCAAACTAGTGAGCTGTGTTGTTTTTATTATATAATCACCAATCATCAAATAATTGAATGTCTTTATCATCTATATCAAGAAAAACTTTAATATAGCCTTCTTAAATTAAATAACTGAAAGCAGGAGGTATGTTACTCTTTTAACACCAGGAGACTAGGGATCATGGCTAAGAAACTTATACAATATGGCACATAAACCACAACAGCACAAACACGCTCCTTTCAGGCTTCTGCGACAGCAACAAAGTAAAATCATCATCCATTTAAGATAAATTGATTTAGATTGAGGAAAACAATCTATCAGAGGAGACCCTCATTAAAATAACAAATGATTAAAACAAAAACTCACCCAAGCCTCATAAATAAACACAAGTGGCAACAAATAAGAGGTATCAAGAAGGAGATTCTGTTTACTAGAATTTCTCCCCATTGACTGACAGTTCCATCCACGGAAAAGTCCCAAAAGGAACAAAGTATTGCACAACCCCATTTAGGTTTGAACAAGGTCACTGTTTGGCCAGATGACCTCCACCAGTCCCTCACATCCAATCCACGTGGTTTTAGTTTCAAAAGAGGTTCATGCCATAAGACAACTCACATTCATAGCAGCAATATCATTTTCATAGGATTCCCTGATTTTCTTCATAATTTCTTCCTCGGCCTTGGCACAAGTTTCAATACTGCCTTTAACTGTAATGGTCCTTTCCGGATTATAGAGTGTCAAGTCCTGCAATCTACGGATGAAACAGAAGCACAATTAATTAGCAAAAAGCAGAGGGTCATCAAGGTTTGTTAGCTGATTGCAATGACATCTAATTGTGTCCAGTTCCCCCTCTAAAGAGTGTAGCAGCAATTTGGAACATGGCTCAGACCATTCTAAGATAATCTGGAGAAACTCTGCCCTCACAGCAAATACAAAAGGAATTGCACCACAGTGAGGTTTGGCATCACATGGGTACTGTGTGCTCAGGTGCAACATGAAATGGAAAATACTAGACACAGGGAGAATATGAGCGGTGCTCAGCCCCACCAGAGAGCTTCAGATATTTTAGATGTACCAGAAACACAGTCTGCAAGGAATTTTCTTTCCTTATGAACTAGTGGATTTCCAAACAAAGCAGGGAGAAAAGCCCAAACTCAGTCAAACTATAGTCTCCAAATTGTCATAACAGGACAGCCAAATGCTTCAAGTAATTTGCTGTAAAATAGTAACTGAACACAGAAAATGGAAGAGTTACTGCATTAAACTCCAGTACTCTTCTTTTTGACTACAATCATTCATCTCCTAGCTTCCACCTGAGCTATTTTCTACAGCACACTCTTTAATTCCTCCCACATCCCTGCATTTCTTCTCATCTGCTCATATGTGTTCATGCATCTTCCAGTCTTGCTCCTTCTCATGCAACCTATCAGCCCTCTTCTTCCTCTTCTTCCTTTCCCAGCTAAAGTTTAAGTCTAGAGTGCTCTCAAATGCCCGGAAGTTCACACCAGAACATTCATTATTCAGAATAGGAGGATCCCTGAAGATATTTCCCCAGGGTAAAAGTACTATTAGCAGCCAAACTTCTACAGAGATATTTCATCAGTGATTTTCCCCTTCGCCTCATTGATTTTTCCCTTTACAGTGAAAATTCCTCTCTGATCTCAGATGAATTTTAATAGGCCTTGGTTACCTTCACAAACTCAGAGGCCAAAATCTATTACTTGGCTGCAGATGTATCCTAGTTCAGCTCCTTGTGATCAGAGAGGGACAGAACTACCACTAAAAATACTCTTGTCAGTATTCACTTGATTTCTTTCTCTCTTGTCAAAAAAAAAAAATCTACATCAGAAGCCAGAACTGACTGAATTTACAATGAAGAATTGCTGTTTACACACACGATGACTGGTAACAGTCAAACCCAAGTAATGAATGTGGTTCCAAAAGGGTGCCATCTCATTCTTCAAAACACGTAACATTTATAAGAGTTTTGTACCCGAACATACATACCACAGCAGCACTGAACATCTCACTCAAATATTATACGACCAAAAACTTACGGAGATATCGTGATTTTAGTATCTGTGTCCTGCTCAATTTTCTTCAGGTTTCTTCCTTCTTTGCCAATAAGTCGACCAACAAAGTTGTTGTGTGCCAGTATCTTCAGGGGAATTTCTTCCGTACTGTAATGGAGGTTACACCCAATGAGACTTGAAGACCAGCGAACAAACTTCCATGCATGCTATGGATAAACTGTATTTTCACAGAAGTGTCTACCACTCCCATTCATCCCCACACACTTATTATAAGAGATGCAGAATGAATTCAAGTGCAATGCTATTCCAGCACTATGGTTTAAAGATTTATTGTAACGCATCTGCAAACACAGGTCCTACTGACATAGCAAGAGCTGTTGGGAAGGAAGCAAGATATAGAAGCTTTTAGTAATAGTTCACTAAAGGTGCCTCAAAAACCATCAATATTTGCTCCATTTCACCTCAAAATCACAGGCACCGAGTAGCTAGAAATGTAGACAGGTACCAGAGATTATTAAACAATTAAACCATCCCTAGAAGGTAAAAAAAAAGGAAGTCTTCCCTAGTTGAGTATGAATAATATCAACAGAAGAAAGATTCACTACTTAATAGATTTTAAGAATTTGAAATAAGGTCAACAAGAATTCAGAATTTTTAAGGCCTTCACACAATGAAATGCCTTTTACTCACAATTTAGTATCTTGAGCTTCTTTTTGCATGATCTCCATGATAATTTTACAAGCTGTTGAGCAGCCTTCAGGAGTTGAGTGAATGGTAATTGGTTTCTCAGCAGCACCTGCATTCTCTTTACGATGAATATCAATTCTTAAAAGAAAGAAAAACACCAACTGTAACCACGTACTGTAAAGTATGTTCTGCATACTTACAACTCTCATAGAACTAATTAACTCTAGCTAACAACAACTACATTTCAGCAGTTTCATTTCAAGAGGATACAATTATTTAAACATTCCCTATATAGAAAGGCTGCTCCGAAAATAATGCCTCTTACTATGTTGGTCCACAATATCAGAGTGAGATGTTGGTGGTACAGCAGTAAAGGATGAACCTTCCTGACAATAAGCCGTAACATTTTGTTGTCATAAAACAGATGGCAGCAGAGGGCAGTCTGACAAAATGGCGTCTGACATGGAAGTGTGTATGAAGCAAAGGCGTAACACTGGATTACTCCAGGAAGAAGAAACTGCACCCATTGACACCTGTCAGTGTCAGCTTTCTGAGCAGTAATGGAGACCAGCCGGTGGGTGTTAGCACAGTGAAGGTTGGACCACATGAACAACATTTTCCTAGAAATAACGCCATCCGAGCAGCTGTGAAACAGTGAATCACCTCTGCTGCTTCATAGCTAATGGTGGTGACCATTGGAAAATAGTGTTTTATAGCTTAGAATTTGCTCTATTCAATAGTGTTACTTTGCTCTTTGCCTCTGTTGTACTTTGCACAGAAGTGGGTAGGAGGCATCACTTTTGGAGCAACCTATGTAGTATTTGGATGCTAGGTTCTTCTTTCTTCAAACTGCGTTCAGAGGAGACATTAGGTAGACAATCTGTGATGACCCACTGAAGAGAACATTTCATCAAGGTTTCCCAAAGCTCTGGATGTTTGTCAGCAGCCCCATCACTCATCACTCCACTAATAATGACTGTGCAACTGCAGGTACAGCGAGACTTTGTCCCTCCTTGGTGTTCTCATGACCTCAGCAACAGGGCTTTCCTAGCACTCTTCAACTAACAAGTGGAAAGCAGTGTTTGCATTTACCCTAGATCACTTGTTCTAAACCTAAAATTTGTCCTGCCGTCACCTTTCCTCCAGCTCCACTCTCTGCCATTCTAAAACTTGCAGCTTGAATCTACATTACATTTTAGGTAGCTGTGGAACTTACAATTAATCGCCATCTACAACAAGACTTGGATATTTTTTGTACCCTGCCAATACCTGTGGATTATTTCTATTTCCATCCCTTCTTTCTGCTTCCTCCCTCCGTCTTTGCCCCAGATCATAGATGTTTCTGAATTTAACAACCAATCACTCTACTCTTCTCTCAACCACTGTATTTTTTTCTAGTTCTGATACTGAAAAGTCATTTTGTTTCATGATGCAGCATTTTGAGAAGCCCTTGGCAGTCCTCAGTGCAACTGGAAGCAGACTTTTCTTTTTACAGTCCCCCAAACAGGAAAAACATCACTCCTGAATTAGTGTATCCTTAAAGCTAGCAACCTAAAATAGCTTCTACTCTGTTCAGCCTTCCTTTAAGGGCTAAGAACTTTTCTCGTGCTGAATTCTAATTCAGGTACTATAAGAAAGAAGCCTGGAAGTTTTAGATATCACCTGAGAACTGGCTGCCCATAGGCAAACTACAACAAAGCCTTGTTAGGACACCACAAATCTCTTAAATCTTTGTTGTTAAACACTAAGAATAGTCTCCTGGGTTACAGCATGCTAATGAGAAATTGAAATTAGCATCAAGATAATCCTGGGTATGGTGGGCAAGGGGGCCTTTGTTTTGTTGTATTACTCAAGGCAGCATCTTTCACCTTGTGCTCTCTAGAGAATCCTAAAAGAATTCTTTGATTGTGATCCCCACCTTCCCCTGCATCTGTGCTTACACCTTTCTTGTAGGTAGGGATTTAACACACTCTGAAAACAATCTCCTTCCATGTCCCTGGACCCTAATGCTCTAAGCTTCTTGGGTCAATTAGTAGTTTGCTTTTTGCCTTCTGTGTAGTGCCTTAATCTGTGCTTTGGCGTGGTCTGCAATTTGACAGCAAAGAATTTATTCACATTAAATACATCAGAATGAGGTGCAAGGGAGAGAGAGATGAAGGTTCTTTTCTCTGCTCCCAGCTCCCCACCCGTAACTGAATTAGACTAAAGCTACAATTAGCACTTAAAGGCTTGGATATGTCACCACACCACCTACACACTTTGCAGACCAATATATTTCAGTTTTCAGTTTCCCTTTTTGTTCCCAGAGTCTTATTATTACATCTGCTAAGTAAGTCTGGCATCAGCATCATCCTACAGCACTGCCTAATTTCATTCAAAGTGAATTGGAAACAAAAAAAGCAAGTATTTGAACACGCGTCAAGGGCAGAATCAAGTTCTTCAATCTTGCCAAAAATTTCCTATTTGCACTTATTTTCATTTGTTGTGAAATTGTACATGCTTTACATGTTCCTAAAGTGACTACTTGCCATCCCAGAACAGAAAGCAACACTGATTACACAACCTGGAACAAAAATGTTTGGTCTCCAAAGACGATACTGCTGAGGAAACAGCAGCCTTCCAAAGGATATAACAGCATTATGGGGGAAGTGGGAGACAATCCCTTCCTGTAACCAAGAACATTTCAGTAACACAAATATTCCAGATTTAAAGAAGAAGAAAAAAAGGAAAAGAATCCCTTCTTCTATCCGTAAGGTTGAGCTTCCTTCAGAAACACAAACTAAGGCACAGCACGCACAGAACACAGAAGATGACACATTTATAACCTACTTGGACTGAGTCTGCTTTGTAATATTTCTGATGGTTGCTCCTTCTTTCCCAATAATGGCACCAACAAACTGCGTGGGAACCAACATCCGTAGAGGAACGTCCGACTGTGGTTTCTGCCGCGTGGCTGCGCTGGGTGAGCCCTGCCTTGGAGGGCCCCTCTGTCCAAATCCACGTCGTCCCTGGGGATGTTGCTGTGGAGGTTGCTGTGCTGCCATTTCATCGGGGATATAAGCGACTTTCAAGGAATAGTTTTCAAGCTGAAACCCGTTCAGTTTTTCTATTGCTCTGTTTGTTTGCAAAGGGGAGAAGAGGAGGGTGTTGGGGAAAAGAAAAAAATAGAAGTCACGGTGAGACCTTTTAAGAATGAGAATTCATTCAAGTGCAGCCTTCTGCACGTCCCAAATCAAATAATAAAAGCCAAAAGTCTGGTTCCTGGGTAAAAGCTTATTTTCAAATATTTATATATATATTTTAAATCTAAATCTTGACTGAATAAAGTAAAAGTTACCGTATTAAGAACAAGTTAGCTCTTGCTTGCTCTGGGCTTCCACACACTTTAAAGGTTTTGCTGGTACAACCCTATCAGCAAAACCTCACAGGAGACAGGGCTTATATACTCAAAAGCATTCTTTTGCCTGCTGTAATTTAAATCAGTTTCCCAAATAGAATTAAAGCTGCACCAGAGGGAAAACTTTAGCTGATATCACAGCACCTTCATTAGAGTTTCTGCCAGCACAGCTATTTGGCTGGAGGTTTTTTGCACTAACTGACATGGCTACGACAGAAGTAGATAGGAAAAACAGCTTGTGCTTCGTTCTCGGCAGGAGAAAAAGTACTCAAAGCCAGTCAACGGCACTTGAAACATCAGCTTACCAACATGTTATGGATTAAAAGTTAACCAGCAAATTAAAACTAAAACATCATTAATGCCCTGGATCAATGCAAAGGTGTTTTGAAGGCATTTATATGGTGTTTCAGGCTCTATTCTGCCCTTGGGACCATACCATCCCACTACACTGAGTAAAGCAGGTCTACTGTATAGCACAAAACACTTGAAGGCCACTCGGACAATGGCTACATTTAAAAGAGGCCTCCAGCTACAGGAAGCTCTAAATCTAAATTTCTTTATGGATCAGTTGGCAAATCATTGCTAGTTTCCACTAGAAGGAATACCAAAGGTCAGGCACACTGCAGCAGGTGATTTTACCTAACACAAAAATACCCTGGTCACATACGTTCTAAGCAGCACCCACAAATAAGGTAGCTTCTTGCCCCTTTGTAATGTGGAGGACATTATGATATTACTGACAGGAGGGAGAAGCATCTGAACACAGGCATTTCAACTGAGCAAGGAGGCTCCACATGCACAGATCAACCTGACCCAGCCACTTCTCTACAACTCCTGGGCCAAAAGCAACAGATTTTGGAAGGTAGAAGACTTCGCATTTGCAAGCAGAAGAGGAAGTGCCAATAAAATAGAAGATGCAGGAAGCAGGAAGAGTAGAGCTGGTAACATGTTAGTTTGAGCTTCATGCAGCTATTTGAAAAAGTTTGAGTTTCACCACAGAAGGCATGTTACTGACATTATCAGCAATGTGATATACTGATATCACTGGAACACACATTGATTTGGGGGTAGTTTATGAATGCTGGGCACAAACTAGGACAAAAAAAATTGTAGAGATTTTGTTTAAAGGTTAAATTAAAAACACTAGTGAGAGGGAGGGAGCTTTGTATCGCATATTAAGGAATCCACTAACATTTTCTTTTAAAAAGCTCATAGTAACCATGCACTTTGTAGCAAGGTCTTGGAGATACAGAAACTGAATCTCGTTTGCCCCCCATGACAGCTTTACCCCTTAGTGTGCCACAGAGATACAAGGCCAACCATTTCCAAGGGCAGCTAGAGAAGCACTGCTCACCACCAAGGTGTCCCACTTGACCATCAGGCCCCTGGCCTCAAACCACTGCTGGAAGAGAGCAGCAGCCACGTCCATAAGTTGTACTGGGACAACGACCCTCAGATTCAATAAGGAGGATAACACACACCGTCACATCTCAGGGAGTAAACCAGCGTCTGTGAAACACTCCAGTACGACAGTAAAGAGCTGACAAAATTAATTCTTGTCTTTGGAGCAGCATTTAATAAGGGTTGATAATAAATAAGGCCTAAGGCAACCCCACTGAACAACAAGAAAAGCAAAATATTGAATAACTGATCACTGCTCATTAAATACTTCTGTTCACCAAATGAGACAGAGGTCCTCTGGGAATGGAATGGAAGTGTAATTGCTCCCATAATGGGAGAATCTCCTACAGCATATGGCAGAAGAGAGCTGGATTAAAATTTGCCGAGGCCATTACAAAGCTGACATTTCTGATCTTCTATTCCACAGACTTCAGAGAGTGTTTTATTACACAAAACGCTGTGTTTACAAGAACAGAAAAGACTAAGCAGTACAACTAATGAGAGACAAACACAGAGGACAGCAAGTTTCAAGTCTGAGCTTCAGCACGGAGTAGCAACAATGAAAAGGCATTTCACCAAAGTCTCTTTTGGTGGAGATATTATTTGGGGAAGGGGTATGAAGACTTATGTAAGCTGAAAGAGAGCTCTCACTGACTGCAAATACCTGCAACCTCTATTTATGGTTTGAGTTCTTCTGAAATCAGCCAAGAAGCAGAAGAGCTGTGGGGAAGGGGAATGGCACCATCAGCCAGTGCAGTTGCCCAGGCCTTGTTTCTTTTGGAATCAAACCTCAAGGTGTTGAAGAGATGAGCACCAACCATTTTGCCAACATGCTGGTAGGCAGCAGATTGACATTCATACCAGCTCGTTCCCTTCCATGCATTCATTTGACAAGTTCAGACACTGCTTCTTTCCTAAAACGCTTCCAGCTCCTCTGGCTTTAAAAGATCCTAGACCAGAACCCCAGCACTCACAAAATCCTACATGAAATCAGTGCAAGCAGCATCCCACTCTTCTCAGAAGTAACAGGGGAGGAAAAGACTAGGCTTTTGTTTGCAGCCAACCTACAGACATATCATGTTGTCACAACAGATATTATACAGTAACAATTGACACATACCGCACTTCCTCTGGAAAGAATATGAGTTCTTCTGCTTAAAAGCAATTTAGAAGCAAGCATTTCTATGAGATACTCTACATGACTTTAGTCAAGGCTACAGAAGAGCCCCACCATGCCACCCCATTGCCATTTTTGCACCAAAAGACACATTAAATCCACTCCCTTCTGCCAAGTACATCCTCTCATACAACAACCACCTCAGAACCTCAAACTACAGCAACACCACTTCTGCCTTTCAGCAAGTGCCTCTTCTTCCCCAAACAGAGCTAAGGATACATATATACATATATATTTTTAATTAAATTAAATTTTGCAACAACCACAGCCTATGCTCTGTTAGACTATACTGGAGCCTGGCTAGACCCACTCAAAAGAGGATCGCTTTGTGAGGATGAAGACACTAAATAAACATTTTGTTACGCAGTCAGTTCAGTTTTTCCCCCCCATCAAAATTACATCTCACTGCTGTTCTTTGAGCTTCCTATGAGAAGACATTTGACCAGCCTTCTACCTTCTGATACTAGTGGAAGTTAAACATCCTAAATTAATGAAAACAGAAGCAGCATCAAATCTTGTGCAGGAAGGAAATCACTCATCCACCGATAGCATGATGATGCTAAGCACTAGATGGAGAACACATTTCACTCCCACATGCATCTTGTATGTACACTGCCTTTCATTTTTCCTCCCCAAGCAGATACATTTGCATACCGAGAAGACAGATTTACACGGTAATCTTTCTTGGGCTGAAGATTTTTTTTCCCACATAAAGTAAAAATACGGCTTTCATTAGTATTTCTGAAAATAAAAAACAAAGCAAAAGACAAATCTAAGCTTATAATAATATACCATTTAGAATTTTCAGTCTTATCGTTCCTATGGCAACGTTAGTCGTGCTCTGTGACGGCATCTGAAAGTATTAGTTATATGAACTCTTACTCATTTGTCAAAGATAGTTCCTTGTATGCACACACAGCTCTGTGCTTCACTGAAAGGAGGAACAACATTTGTTTTATATATATTCTCATTAAAAGGCTATCACCAGCATCTTAAATATATTTGCTTGTATCTCGTCCTAAGACACAGACCCTGAGCTTCTCACGTCACAGCCAGTAGTTAAAACACACCATCAGTTGTAACAATGAGACACGATCAGCAGCCATAGCTCATTGCTGAGCTAAAAAGTATGACTTAAAAATGGTCACCCAGTCCCATCCTGAAATAACAGGCATCTGCTCCACAGACAGGAGACCGGCTTTATACAGAAATCCCTTCCAAAATCCTGTAGCACTCACTTGATGCCTACACACTGGAACATTCTGGGTTGAGAAAGAGGAGGCAGCGTGACTGCAACGATGACAGCTACAGAGGTGGTCACAGGGATGCAGTCAGCCCATCAGCAAGGGGAGAAGAGGAGGGCCCTTCAGCCAACAGGTCACCTCACAGCACACAAGTTTCAGGCTGAACACTCAGCTGGCATGTCATGATCTGGGCTCTGGCACTTACCCTCTCTCTTTTTCTCTCTCCCAGATATTCCAGAATCCTTCACAACTGCATGTTTAAGAGCAGTGCATGTGTGCTTTCTAAGACTCTCTCTAATTTCAGTCACTTGCAGGAGGAGTAGTTTGAGGTCACAGAGATCCCCAGCCTGTTCTACCTTCTCCTTGCTATTCTGGGAGCAGAGATATCTTACTGCTTGCCCTATGCCTCTCTACAAACCTCTTTGCCTCACTGGTCTGACTTTCCTAAAAAGTACATAGCCATTCATGACAGCGTTCTAGTCACATGGGCTGTCTCACAGTGTTGCTGCGATTATGGGACCACAGCTCTGTGACCGCACACAGATCTCTAATTCTTCCTGCTTATTCCCCATGCTGTGTACACTGGTTTATGTGCACTTAAGAGAAGTAAAGGGAGCAGAGGACACAGGTCTCCCTAGAGGTGTGCAGGCTATACACACACTTGAGGTGGCTGACATCCTGACTCATGATGCTGTGGTCATGGGAGATAACTAAAGAACGTTTGTCACTATTCTGGCTGGCATGGCTTATTCTCCTGTTTGTTGCAATGGCGAAGCATTGCCACTTTGGACCCAGCCTCTCAACTCCTTCAGTTTAAAGCCACAACCACAACACCAGCCTGGAAAACGAGGGAGAAGAAAAGCTCTGCCACAGCCATTAAGCTTGCATGACAGAAGAAAGCTCAATTTTGCAACTGTATAGGACTAAGAGTTATATGCAAACAATACACACCACACGTTTAAACTGCATATCAGAAGTTTAAATCAGAACCAGGCTGTGGTGCAGCACCATCACTGCACAGTCCCATCAATACACAGTCAGGCAGGCATAGCTATGCTCTACTCTCCACCAATGTCTACGATGGACACTAATTCACCTGCTTCAAACGCAAGGTACCTTCAATTATTTTTCATGCAATTTCTCATGCAAAACTGAAGTATTTGTTTCTAATCTCAATCACTTCCTCATAGGCTCAACTTATTGTGACATTTCCTCATTTTCCTCATCGTGACATTCACAAAATTTAACAAATGCAGCCTAAGGGGGAAGAAATTGCACTTTGTTGTTCTCAGCTCCTGAATGTAGTGCACAAATCCAGGAAACCACATTGCAGATGACAGATCAAATTTAGGCATCACGCTTCTTTCCATTATATTTTTGGTTCTTCCTTATTACAGTTTCAAAGAGGTAACCAATTTCTAACACTGCACCACTGGACTCATGCAGAGCAAGAAGTTCAGCTCCCTTTTTAACTATTGTGCAGCAGAATTAAAAGCTACAGAAGAACACAGAGAGGAAGGTGCTAATTCAGGTTTTAAGGATGTAAGTTCCGTAGTGATTCGAAGAAAAGTGCTTTTTCCTTCAGTTCCAGTATATACTAGATAAACTGCTGACAACTTTCCCATCACATCTATTTGGAATATACTAACAAGTAACCTAACATTTGGGAAGATTACTTCTGTTACATTCAAGTTGCATGGAACTCAGAAATGCTGAAGTGTACAGATTTATTTCCTTTGTAGTTTTGTATTAACGCATACCATCAGCACGTAGTACATCTTCAGTGCTGATTCTAGTTAGCCACAAGGTGGCAGAAATTTCCAAGTTAAAAAAAGAAATTCATTGCAGGCTATTCCCTTAGGTAATGTTTTGTTTAACCTGCTACGGTTAAAAAGGAGGGGTTGGGGGGATTGGGAGGCGGGGGGGAAAGAATGTTTGAGTCTCCAAATTAGAAATTAAGAAAAGGACTTGAGCTCTGAGCTGCAATGGAAAAGCAAATTTAGACCTATAGAATAATATACAGTATTAATGTTTAAAGGAAAGGACACAAATGTTGGTTAAGAAAACATTTTGGTTTTGAATTTTAAGATCTATTTAAAAATAATCATTGATTACTGAATGCACAAGCAAACAAAATAAGCAAAGAAGCAAATCGGCTATAGAGTGACAGCTTGTGCTGGGACACCAACCGTTGTGAGAGGGTCATAAGCTTGGCAATAGCCACAGTGACAAGCACAGGGAGAGAAGGATCCTTCCATCCCCTGCCTCTGGCTGATTGGTGGACTTCCTACACAAATAATTTTACCCAGATTTTCAATTTTATCTCACACACACACAATCTGTAGGAAAAGTTGATGACAAAGTAGCAGACACTAAGGTAAAGCACACAAGACTTGGCAAAGGGGAGGATGATAGGCTTTCTTAAAGTGTTATTGCTCAGGTGATCATTTTACTGGTAGATTAATCAAAAGAAAAAATGTACATAAAACCTGAAAGAACATGAACTCCAACATACAAGCCAGCCTACAGCAACAAATACCAAGATACTTACTGTCTAGCCTGGTCCTTATTGCCATATGTTACATTTACAACTGCAGTCTCTGTGTCAGTGTTCACTAGAGAGGAAAACAAAAGGAAAGAAGGTAAATTTAGCCTGCATTCAGTTCTTACTAATAATTTAAAAGCAATTTGAGATTGGTGTGCGTACCTTGCTCGCAGTTCTCCACTGTTCCATACTGAGCTAACAAACTGTCCAATACCTATAGGGCGGAGAAAGAAATAAAAGGTTTCAATTTCAAAATCATTAACAAAAAAAATAAGCCTGTAATTCCACCAAAATTTACAGTGATTTTCTCAGAACGTGAGCACTCAAGACAACTGCTCCAATAATTGATGAATCATCAACAGCTTGGGAAGAGTGAGCATGCATTGCTTACATTTGGTCTGCATTCAGAAAATCCACACTCAAAACTCGGCCAATATGAACATGAAGAACACAGCTGAAGAAATGTAATATCTGAGTCCCAACCTTCTGAAAATAAACCTTGAAACCACCTGTTAGCAGCGCAGGGCAGAACAGAGGCAGGAATAATTACTCTTTGGTTTCATTGAGAAGTGTTATTCCCTGTTCTCAAGGAATCAAGCAAGAGCATGCTCACAGTTACCAAGGATCACAGTTCATTTGTCCATTGGTAGAGTCAGGAAGAAAACAAGTGGGGGAAAAAGACACAAGAAGAGGCAAAGTCTGAACAAAGTAGTTTTATCTGGCATAATTCATTTTAGTCCAGTCAATTGGAAAATGAAGGGGCAAGAAACAATTGTACCTTTAGGTATAATCAAGGTGGAAAATCAAGGTGACAGACCATTCGAATAAAGACATCAAAATACCCACCGTCACAGCCCCTGTAAAACCCAGATGGTATAAGCTTGACTTTACTCCCGCTGAGAAATGCTGCTCCATCAAACAGAAGCTACACCAGTAGCTAACGCAGAACACAAGTATACCACTGTGCTCTGTTGTGTTCTGTACTGAGAATTAAAATGATGCTGCAGAAGCATCCAATTTATAGCGAGAAGTGAAAAAAGTCTTTGTGATCCCTTAAGATCACATTTCCTGCTACTCCTCAGATTCTAGAGTTTGAAACTACTTAAGAACGCGTTTATTCTGAAATTCACTGAATACTTCTGAAATATTTCCGGAGCATCAGAAAAAAAAAAAAGAGAAGTCTGGAGAAAAGCCTTTTGAGACCACTTAAGCATTCACTAAGACAAGAGGGAGCTGGGAGATCTTGCAGCTCAGGGCTGCACATCAGCACAAGCCTGGAGAGTCAATGCATGTGACTAGTGAGAAGCTTTCTGCTAGAGATGGCCCAGATGATAACTTTTCCTCAGTTGAAAGCAACAGACGAGCGGGAATGAGTGCTTCAAAACAAGCAAAAGCAAGCCAAGTCCCTGGCTCAGAGACCCACTTTGAGATGTTTACTGGAAACAGGATACTGAAGAGTTCATTAGTCAGAAAAAAACAGTTTTTGTCCCTACAGTATGTCAACACCAGTGCTGTATTACACAGAAGACTGTATTACAAGTGTGAGCTAATGTTGTAGTGATTCATGACAAATTTGGGTTGCATTTGAACTCCACAGCCCACCCTGGCCAAAAGCTGCATTGACTTTAAAAATCACTGAGTTTCATTTTTGTCCTTTGCCACACGGGAGAAGAGAAATGCTGGAATAAAAATTAAACCACTTTTTGCAATTTATTTCCATGCTAAACGTATGCTCTGACTTAAGAACAGCTTTTAATGAAGAAGCAGATTTTAAAGTCACCACCTTCACCAGGAAAAGGAATGTTTTCAAGCTGAAACTAAGCAAGATTTCAAAAGGTATTACAGGCACTCCCAGAACTACTGCTTTCAGTACAGTACCAAAACCCACTCAATATGCTCTACCTGCATCTACTCCAAAAACCCTATGAAACAAAAGGCTCTTTTGCCACCACTAAGGAATTGCTCAGCATTCAGCATCCCACTCCTCTTCATCTGAAGTTCTCCAGTTATACTGCTCCTTAATCCTCCTCTGAGCTACCTCAGAGAGAAAGAGCAGAGCGTGAATCTCAGAGCATTAATCCAAGTGATTGGAGTTCCCCATTTTCATTTCAATGGAGTTGACCCAAATCGAGCAGATTTGTGATAAGCTTCCTGGGACAACTGGAACTTTAACAAAATATACGATCCCTGTTGAGTCAAGTAGAGATGCTCTTAGCAGCACAGTCCACATCACACACTCTTATTTTCATCTTGCTCATATAAGAAGATGGTGTGAGTAACATCATCCAGGCAGTCTGTTAACCAGACTATTTAAAATGTACTAGTAAAAAGTTTCAGAGCAGTGGTTGGGGGAGATGCGAGTGCATGCATCTTTTCTCCAAGGATCAGCAAGCTTTGCTGTGGACACTGTAAGAACCAGCCGATCCAGTTGATAAAAGCCACTGTAACTACTCAAAACCAGACCTCTCCATTGTAACTCACTGGCAAAACACAGAAATCCACTCCTGCATGTTTCTTGTTTCACATCTATTTACTGTAACAGCCAGCTTCTGTTCACATCCCTCATTTTCATATTTCTCCTCATCCAGCCTTTTTCCCTCTCCCCAGCTTTTTTTCCTCTAGTTCAAAGCCTCCTAATTCTGCTGCAAAACAAACATGTTTTGTTTAAGCTGCTCTTCCGTAATACTCTTGGTGTACAGACTTGTTGGACCATCAGAACAAAATTCAAAGCCAAGTTGGTGGTGCAGCAGCAATTCTGATGAGCAGCTGAAAGGAGAAGTTTATTTGTACAAACTTTTCATCTAAGCTAGGGGGAGAAAAAAGTCCTTGCTTCGCTTTTCTTGAGCTCTTGTTCTAGCAGTTGTCTAAATTGGGTCTCCTGCTCTTGTTATAGCACAGATGTCTCCCACACAAAAAAGCCGCAGTCTTATACTGTGGACTTTCATTCATCAGGCTTTAAAAGCCAGTTCTGACTTCATTATAAACAGCGTTACCCTACACCAAGCCCCACAGATTGCGGCTGCTCTACAACTGCTGCCTCACAAACAAATGTTACTCTTCAGCAGCGCTGAGAGCAGGAAGCTCACATCGAAATATTGCAGTTCTCATATAGATTTCATGGGTTTAGAAGGGGAACCTTTGAATATGCCAGAAGAGTCTGTTTCTGCTCTTTTAGGGCACACTATTTTCATGCATCCCTTCTTAATGGGACGGTAGGTTTTCTGTTCTGTACCATGAACAGATTAGTTTCAAGGCATTAGGTCCATAAGAACAGTTTTCCATACTGTTTCTCACACACACACACTCCATAGGAACTTTACAGTATTACTGCGGAACCTGCTCATGTAAAGCAAATGCATTATAGCACCATTCTAACTTCTACAACTCCGACCATGCTGAGGAGTTATAATTAGATAGCAACTGAAATCGCAGATAGCAGAGGCAGAAATAGAGACAAGAAGAGTAGGGTCATTCAGTAAAAGACCACGTGGATGTTTTTGGCTGCAAATGCTGAGTGTTCCAGGTGATTTAACAAAAAGAGAAAAAAAAAAAGGGGGGGAGGAAAGAAGTCTGGCAACAATATGAGGAAAGAAGATGCTGGTGATGCGGCTTCTGTTTTCAGAGAGGAGAGTCAAGGTGAAAGAAAGGGAAAGCGCTAGGTGAGGCAATCCTGGTATTGCTCCAGATTTCAAGCCGGCTTGAAACACCGATGCCATCTGTACACCTTAACTGTTCAGTGAGTATTTCTGTGTCCACAAAAAATGCAATTTTAAATTACATCAATGCAACACAAGAGTGTGACGTAATCCACACCTGGTCCTGGTGCACTTGCGACATCAGTATATGAAGCAATGCCTCAACAGAGCCACCAGCATTCACCCAGCCCCACAACTTACAGCAACAAGGAATTCAGAGCAGCTTCCTTCTGGCTTATGTACTCTTTTACTGCTGAAACTTGTGTCCCCAGTAGGGGGCCCGAACAGCATGGCTTACAGGGAAAGTTACACGTGAAGCTCCTCATCAATCCCTGAGGAAGCTGTTTCTGAGGGGTACAATTAGACAAGGCCACACCACTGGTGAGGGAACCCTGACAGACTGCTGAGCCGGTGCCAGGCTGGCCTGCCTGGTGCTACAAGACAGAGCACCAATGCAGCACCTTCACTTGTTTCTTAGATTTTAATTTTTAAACTAAAGAAGCAAGACCACACAGATCTCCTATAGAGGCAGAGCAGGATGGGCATGGAGTATCCAAACCAGCACGCAGTCTGCTGGGGCAAGGCTACTCCTTCAAAACATTACGAAGGCATTTGAATAGGCAAAGCCAGATTGCAGTGGCTCAACACATTGCAACATGTGGTGATGGTGTTTTTCATCTTGTAGGCCCTTCAATACCCAGTTTACTGTCTCGTGAAACCACGACCATAGTCTGGAAGAATCAGAAAAATAAGTCTGGAAGCTGCTGAAGTCATTGTTTGCACACACCAGAAAGGCAGTGCCTGAAAACAATAACTCTGGCTTATTTACCACATCCCATACAAACCCTGGAGTGAATTCTTCTCCTGGGAACTTACAGTTGTAACCAAATGTTCAAAACTATTAATAAGTTTACCCTATAATACAGTTCTGTTTAGGTGGCATTACCAGGGTTTTAAGAACGTAAAACTGAACCACAGGGAACAAACCCAAAATTGTCAGAAGGAACTACTAATTGAGTGACCAGTTTGGACACCAAGGGCTTCATTTTCCACAGAGCTCAGCACTTCTCTGCATTCAAAGTGCAGCTTCAAAGCTGCACAAAGCAGCAAGGAGAACCCTGCACTTCTGCAAGAGGGAGCTGAGGCTCTTGACAGAAGACCAACAACAGGACACACCACAAGTGACTTGCAGCAACTTCTGCCCAGCACCAGGTAACCGAGCCATGGTGTAGATTCCAGCTTTCCATGGCAGTCCTAACCAAAGGAGAGTGTTTTCCTGAAAGTCTTCAACTCACCACACACTTTCTTAATCTTATTTCTTCTTTTAATTGCCTAACCAAAGAGCCACCCTCCTACCCCAAGCCAAGGTCCCTCCCCTACAGCACTAGGTCCTACCCCTAAGGAGGAACAGCAGGCCCCTTCTACCCCTCACTCTGATTACTCAATATCTGAAGCATCTGATTAAAAGAAAAAAAGTGAAGAGATGATGTGAGCTATTTCAACTTCAGCATTTCAAATTAAGCAATAATAACAATAATAATAAATACTAACAACTGAAAATAGACCTCAGGTAGAGCATTGCAGGCAACCATGACTACAACCCCATGTAACCAATTCCAAGTATCACATGTTTATAACTAATTCCAGATAACACCGTTCAGCCACTTAAATTTTTATACACAGACACGTACATAAAATCAAAAGATGAGAGAGAGAACTAAATGCTTTAAAGCCATACCGGTATTCAACAACATTTAAAAAAACCTGCCTTAAATCTGCTAAGTCAAAAATAAATAAATAAATAAGAGAAAAAGAAATGACACAATATGGTTAGCATGATTTACAGATGGAACACGATCAGCTTCCAAAGGAAAATTTATGAGGAATCCAACAGATGTAAGCAATGGGATAAAACAATTAACGATGAAGATCAGCATCAGAAACACCCTTTTCCCCCTCCCCACCCTATTTTCGCATCCCAACTCGTTATCGAATTCTCTTGGTGTGTTTTTTCAAGGCAGCTCTGAAAACAGAAGAAATTACAAAATGAATTTTTGGGCCGTAACACTGGAGGTGGAAATTAGGCCAGGTACTCGATTTGGCAGCCTGAGCATTCGTGTGTGCTTTTGTGTTCCCATATCACACCCTGAGCTGGAAAGTCGCCTGATCGTGTGATAGGGAGGAAAGATTAGTGCGTGTTACACTAAGGAGTTAGGGGGATGCCAAAGAAATAAAAGTAAAAAGGAGGATCGTATTATCAATGCTGACAAATAGCATTAAATAGTGTCCAAGGTTAAAAAGAGTGCATGAGAAATGGTTAGAGAAAGGTAAAAACTTATTAGATGCATGGGTGGCCTCCTTCGTAAAGAGATTAAAGGGAGCAAAATAATTCAGTTTGGAAAGGAATGAGAGGGAATGTGATACAGGTATTATGAAATAACGAATCATGTAGAGATGGCCAAATTGGCAGCTTCTATTCACCCTTCATCTAAATTAAATGAAAACAAGTTTGAAAACAGTGAAAACTATTTAAGCAACGTTATCTGAATGCAATTAAGCACCACACAATATCTGCCGCAATATTAATCCCCCCTTCTCCTTCTATCGAAACCGCAGGAGCAGGGACAGATAACATCAGAGTTTATAAAACCACGCAAGCACTAACCCCAGCAGCCCGTGTTCCTGAGAGGTCAGGATGCACACAGAGGGCTCCCTGCAAGCAGCTGGGCATTGGGGTGCTACAAGAAGTAGCACAGCTGAGGATGATCCTCTGGCTCTCACACCAGCTCAAGCAAAAACACACCTCTGCCTCTACAAGCTCATTCAGAGTTTGCCAAAGATGGAGTGGTTGTGGGGGGAACAACAAACAACTCTAACTATGAAAGCATTACTATCCATTGAGTATCTGTTGCCCAACTTAGATGATATGATAGACTGCACAAAAGCACAGGAGACAGCAAATTTTGAAAGAATGTTTGGAAAACAGACTGGGATAAAGGCGAGTTTTCTGCTTTTTTCACAGTGCTGCTTGAATGCAACCAGTGCTCCTTTGACGGGTCCTACACCATGCCTTAAAGGCTCCCAGCACGGGGCTGTCACAGTGCCTGCTGTGCAGCCCTTCCATGGGGCAGGCTTTAGCATCCTGCTCTCTCATAAAAAGCCCGTGAGAAAATGGTTCAATTCTTCCTTCCCCCTTCCCAAACCTTTCACTCCCCCCAATTTTGTTGACTCAGTACCATAATGGGAAATGTGGTCTTTTTCCAATTAAAAAGTATTAGGGACAACTGCTTCTCCTACACACTTCACTCTTTTCTGCTGTGTGAACAAGATGAAAAGAGCATTTTTGGAAGCTATTTTCCAGTAGTTATTAAAAGTTCTTGATGCCATTTCCTTATCACTCTACAGGGCTGCTGTTAGTCTGATATGCTCAGATTCAACATAATCATTTAAAACAAAAATTAAACCTGCTTCTGCAAAGTGGGAAACCTGCAACTATGAAAGAAACCTGTCAGATTAAGAAAAAAATCAGTTTTTGAATCACCTTTTGGAACCCATCAAATACTGCAAGTTCCAAGGAATCTCTCAACAGTGACACAAGGATCATTTCACAGGGGCTGTGTGTATGAAAAGTGCTTCTCCTTCTACTCTCCTGCTACAGCTGTGTTGGTGCCTTTTAGAAACACAGCCAGGTTTGACACTAGGGGAAACACGTACCATATCCCAGCTGCAAGTGTTTCCTCTGGGATCTGCTTGTAACTATCTGAAAACGATAGAGCAAATCAAAGGAAAATCCTGTAAAGTGGATTTAGGTCTCAGATTAACACAGATAAAAATAAAGTATATTAGAACTCAGATGGTGCTCACATCCAAGACATTCTTTCTACTATGCACAAGATTCAGGATGAAAAGCTTCCAGGAAACATCCTCAACAACAACGATATGAACATCTCAGTTTTCCTTATAACATGGGGGAAAAAAAGCCCTATAAGATTGTCTGGAGCATTTTACTAGAGTTACAACTAGCACTGCTGTGGTCCAGATAGACATTTACCAGGAGATTTGGCCTCTGAGCAACTGGTATCCGAAATGTAAGGGACCACTACAGAGAAGTTATTTTCATTTTACATATATGGATTGCTGGATATTTTCACACAAAACTCCCTCATCTGGCTGACAGTGCATGAAAGGTTCTATAACCAACCTCACCTACATTGTTACTATCCTGGCACAGAGAACACCCATACCTTAATGCAGATTATCAGTCGCATAAGGTGCAGCTCAGTGGCTTCAGTAGTTCCAGGTTTCAAGGACTGGAATTACTTTGAGACACAGTCAGGTCAAAATATAACTTACTATAAACCTCAGGACAGTAGTAAAGTAGAGATGAGAGCTTTGCAAACAACAGCTATTAAGCACTATGAAAGCCTCCCAGCTGAGGAAACATGAACCTCAGAGCAAGTGAGGATCATGAGGCTTTTGAGTGTAAAAAATTTCTATGGTGAAAAACCAAACCACTGTCTAACAGATACACCGATTCAGACAGATTCATGCAGACAGTCATAAAAACAGAGGCATATATTTAAAATTTTTAAAAAGCTAATTACTAAAAAAAAAAAGTTATTCAGAAAACCACCACAAGTTAAAGGGACATTACCATGAAATTATGTAAACACACATTGGGCAAAATCCATGAGATTCAAGTCTGGCTTAAAGGACCCCAGCATTGTGGTCTATGCTGATACCATCTGACCTACACATCTCCAAACAAAACAATTCCGTCTGAATACTGATGCTAGCTAACAGCTGGCAGCCTATCAATTACTTTTAATTGTCAGTTGTGAATGAGCAATCAACTGACAAGCCAGATGCCTGGAACAACCCAAGGAGAAAAGCTAGTTGCCCACAACTTGTGTTACCGCAGTTTGGAAGGAATCTGTAGCCACCTCCTTGCATTCAGAGCCTACTATAAAAAAAATCGGAAGTTTTCCATTTGTGGCTCCACAAGGTATATTCAGTCAACAAATACCTCCCTAATTTTACTGGGCAGCCTCACTGTTAATTGGGAGAAATAAGACCAAGGCAATCATAAAGGAGGCAAGCTTACACTGTTTTGCTTTCTCTGCAAGTAATTATTAGTTGATGGTTGCGTGACCTGAGAATTGAAGTTCCTGGAAGTCATGGAGGAAAGAACAACAACAAACCAATATGTTATGTTGTGAGGTGCTTCAGTTTGTTTGTTTCCTAATTCAAAGGGGGACTGTTTACCTGCAAAATATTTAGATCCCTGCAGTTCCTCAGGCACATGTAGGAAGAAAGAGCACAAAACATCAAACACACCACGGCAGAGACCTGCTGTTATGGCTCCAGTGTCCCCACAGCAAAATTTACACACAGGACTGCCTTACATCTTGTAGTCAAGTTTTAAATGGATCCAAATAATCAGCTCTATCCCACACATCATGTTTTAGCAGCTAAAAGAGCCATTAGAACTGTCCTTTAAAAAAAAAAAAAGCCACTCTCGTACAAACGTCTAAGTAGTGTGGTAGAACTAGGTGCCCAACAAACATGCTTTGCTTTAAATAAGTCTTCTTCCCAGAAAGCTGGGCACTCATTTTCAGTGTGACTTCCCTTGTGCTCCAACACAGGCACCGCAAGCATTCAGCTAAAGAGCCCAGTCTTGTTTCACTGCTGCACCACCATGGGTAGCTCTGCAAGCCATCCTCTGCTCAAAGTGCTCCAACTCCCTACAGCAACGTTCCCTTGAATGAGAAACAAAAACATCCACAGTAACAAACGAAAAGTAAAGGTGAAAAATAATAAAAGGCACCAAGAAGTTGGATGCCATTTACCAGTTTCACATTCACTATGGAACGAATTATCCCCTCTTGTCAAAAGAGATTTTCTCTTTAAAAACAAACAAAAAACTTACAATTTAAAGTTTTTACATATAAGAAGTCAGCTTCTGTTTAAAATAAGGGAAGTGGGAGTGTAAATCCTCAGTTTATGCCTGTATGAATATACACTTCATTCTGATTTTTCTCTGATTCACATTGAAATCCTCAGCCCAGCAGAAGGGAAAAAGCGTACTTCAGTGCAATGAGAAGATAGAGAAGGCGGTGTAAGAACTAAGAAATCTTGGTCATTCACCCACTGAATATTTAGGGAGCTGCAGCTCTTCAATTCAGCTCCTGTTCCAGTTCAGTTGCTCCCATCCAGTGCTGGCTGCAGCTGTAGGTTGGCAGAAGTGAGAATAAGCCAACCCAAGCACTGAAGAAAGCCCAGCCCAGCTGGGAAGTGACAGCATCACAGCCACTGTCTGGACTTCTGGGGCTGGGGTTGCACAGGAAAAACTTCACTGAGAACTGGATCTTTGCTGAGTAGGAAGGGATAACGGTGGAGAGACTGCATGCTGTTGAAGTAAGTACTTCCAAAATGAGAAAGACAACGCACAAAAAAGCCCCCCAACAACACTGGAGCTACACCACAACCTGTCCGGAATAGATATGGAAATGGGATCCCACCTCAGCAGCTGGTCAGTGTATGTGCAAGAGTGGCTTCTAGGGTAAGCAAGGTAGGTTGGACGCAATGGAAGAAAGCAGGAACAGAGATCAACATGCATTCTCTCCTAATCTCATATTGCAACAACCTTCCTACACTCCAGTCCTCAGTTTCAGGGCAACAGAAATAGCTCAGCACACAGAAGCAACCACACACTAAAGCTTCAGTACTGAAAAGCACAAGACAAGGCACTGGTGACAAGGTTTTCATCATCCAGATGAAAACATCCAAAAGGAGCAACAAGGAAAAATGGAAGTGTGACAGTCGGGACCCTCTCACAAAGCATAGCAGAGCTGCACTCTGCAGAGATGCTCCAAGATGCTCTTCAGACAAGAGCTGACTGAATAAAGATGGGCCTGCTGAAAATGTTGTACTATGAAGACAGGTTCTTAAATTATGAATAACGGACACAACATACAAACAGTACAGCATCCCAGAGGAGATGCAAAATGCTTTAAATGCAAAGAAAACAAACAAGAAAATCCTACCCACCCTCTTCCCCCATGAAGCTAGCAGCAAATTTCACAACAAGAATCCAGAATTTGTCAGTAGCTCTAAATAAAACATGCATGCTGAACAGGAGTGTTTGTGCCAGCCCAGCTGATGGAAGCACCAGAAACAGCCCACTTAGCAGACTTTCTCCTCATTACTGTGTTAGAACGGTAACCGAGCACACCCTTCTTCCAGATGCTTTTTTATGTGACAAAGAGCCCCACTGCTTCTGGGACGTTTTAGGAGCACTTTTAAAGGCTGCTGACAGAAAATGGATTTAAAAGATTCTGACTAAGAGGCCACCACATTGTCCCCTCCAGGACATGGCACCTCACATGTTGCTACCTCTGCCTGGCAGCCCCAGAAGCCAGGTCAGAAACCTGAACGCCTTTTGCTATGGTTCAAGATAGACATGCTCCGTGCTGCCCCAAAAATACACACGTTTGGCCAGTCTTCCACAGACCAGTGGTGAAATGATTTTGCCCTCTGCCTACCCATGAGGACACAGCTTTCAAGGTAGCATAAATAGCAAGCTCAGCTACGGCAGAGGAACATCTTATGGGATGGGATAACACAGTACTGCGTAGAAAGCAATACCCCGGTGAGGTTTGGCAGCAGGTCACTGGAACTCACATGAGCTTCTATTCAGACACACAGCTTAATAAATTTGTTTTGGTAAGATTCAGCCTTCTAAAAACCTCTCTATGAGAAGCGATCTTTCCCATCTCCTTATTGCTTGAGCACACACCACGCAGCCATACTGTGTCGGCTTCCAATAAGACCAGCCCAGAGCAGGAGGAATGCCTCCCTTTCCAGCTCTTTAATTTTAGCATGTGCACAGCCCTGCTGCCAGGGCAGCCTGTGCCAGGCCAATATTTGATTTGTAAACAGACACTGCAACAAGCTCATCTCTGCTGCAGGCTCCAAGCAATCTGCTCTTGCTCCCAGCCAGCACGTGGGAAGACTACTGTACATAGCGTTATGTGAAACGGTGAGCTTTCGCAAGGAAGAAGCTGATAGTGAGATAGGCATACTTCTCACGTGTGTTCTTTATTTCCACCCCACCCCCCCTCTCTGTGACTATATTAGCTTTTCCTAGAAGTGGAGAAAAAATTCATTGCCGTGCCGCAGCCCAGGCTGGGCAAGGTTCAGGAACAAAACCCAGTTAAGACAGACACGCTTTGCCTGCACACACTACAACATGTGCAGGGTGTGTCTTTTTTATACTAAATAAAGGTAATGATGCTTTCCAGTTTGATAAAAGAAATTCCCCCGAGGTTAACGCTTCAAAAATACGAACAGACTGTGACAAAGAGACCTATGGGTTTTGTTCTGCGTCTCCCACCAACACAGCACAGGGCTTCTTTTAACCAGAATTAGCAGTGACCATTCTAACTTCTGAAGTTCACACCAGGCATTATCATCACTAAACGTCAGAGTTTGGCCCCCGTTTTTCTTTTTTCTTCTCTTTCTTTTCTTTTGGCAGCCAATTAGATATGCCATTTTGATATCAAATTTCAGTACATAGAGATCTTCTCAGGAAGATCTTTCTGAGATCATTTCTGGGCACTCAGAGACCAACGCTTCTTTCAACTTGTTTTACATTTACCCCTTTTTGGAAGAACTGGGGGGAGAACCAAGTAAACGTCCATCTATTTCCGTATGGGAAGACCAGCTTGTAGTTACTGATGCACCAGACTGCTTCAGCTCTGGCAATCACGCCCTAAACTCACCTCAGTGCTAGTTGTAGTGCTTTCTTCCCCTCCTCTCTTCATTTTCCTTTCTGCTGGTCTTGCCTAAAACTACTAAGGATAAACCTTTTCTTAATACATTCACAAGAACAAGAGGTAACGCTTGCAAAGGTCCAGCCTGGAATAAACAGTAACAGGCACTTAAAAGGTAGCAATGGGCTTTCCATTTTAAAAAAGGTATGACTTATTTATTGGTAAAAAAAGAAAGCAAGGCTCAGCTCAGAAAGTCAGCCTTTGACAACTGGCTAGAGAAGAAAGTTGCTGCTCACATGCTGTTGACAAAGAACTTGGGTCTTTGAACAATGGTGCTTTTACAATATCATGATCCTCTCTGTTTTAGCAGCATCAAAACTACCATTAAAAGCCTCAGTGCCCATGGTATTTTTATGCCTTCAGACAAGAAGTCAGGAAACAATAATTCAAGAGGATTTTGTCCAAATTCTGGAAAAAGGAAGCCTGATTTATCTGCACTTTGACTACAGCTGTAACAGTATGTTACACAAACAGCCGGTCCTTAATTTAAGATAGAAAGCCAAATGTGTACTACCACTTCCTTTCATCTGCTTCTTGTTAATGTACAGGTACCAATATCTCCAGCCGGATTTCCATCACTATAACTAAGAGAAACAAAGCGAGCTTTTAACCAGAACAATATGCAGATAGCAGCGTGCTCACCTCAATCCGCACCATGTGAGAATGGAAAACAGGAATACTTCACCAGTGCAAATATAGTTGTTGTATTAACCATATTAGTATGTTCTCCTGGAAACCACTCACAAACATTCAGGCTGGTCCTGGCAGATGACAGACATAAATCTTAGCAAGTTCGGGCTCAGGATGATTTTAGAAAACTGTTCACAAAGATGGCCCTGCCTCCCATTCTCTGCACTCTCCTGGACAGGTCTGCATCATGGAAGCTACAGATGTGGGTTCCAACTGCTAATGCTTGAATACATGCAGCTGACTGCTATTTTATGTTATTTTTAAATCAAGAGCTTAGCTACCCTTACTTGGTAAATATTTCTGAGTATATATGCGTATATATTCACACACAACACATACATATTCATTCAAGTTCCACCCACCTGCAGGACAGCAAGAATAGAGCATGGAAAAGCAATCTGGTATGAGAAGATGCATCTCGAGTAAAAACATTTGTTGTGGGATGCATGTGGAGCACACATCGTAAAGAATTAGTGTTAGAGTAAGATGAATAACTCATCTTACTTATGTGATTGGCTCATTTAAAAGGTGACATCTCAAAGTCTGGTAGCACATACGGAATATTGTTTACTCAATTCAGCCTCTCATCATACACTTAAGCTACTTGATAAATACAGCTCAAGCTGGTCTTTAAAATGGCAGCGATGCAGAATTAAAACACTCCTCAGCCAAAGTGGAAAAAACATGACCAGAACTTATACCAGCAAGTCAGCCAGGAGAAGTCTTACAACACAGCAGCTCCAAAGGTACAGTTTTAAAGCTAAGATTTCTTCATCCCCTCATTCTCAATGCCGTTAATAAATACTAGTCAGAAACACCAAAAGCAGTTCATTCACAAACAGCAGTGTGGTTATCGTATGTACCAGCGGGCTTCATGCCCACTTAATTGTGCCTCCTACAGAGACAGAAATCCAGTACTTAGGCACCACACACAGGTGTTCCCTTAGCCTAAAACTGAAATATTTGCAGTGGGTTTTTTTTTCCCTACTACTTTGAAAAGGAACATATCAACCAGGACAGGCTCCAACTCGTGCACAAATAGCAATGAATTAAAACAAGTGATTTAATGGCCTATGTCCACGCTTGCAAGATGAGGCCCAGAATAGAGTCCCTTAACAGCCTCAGCAGCCCAGCTCCAGAGGCAGGGTTGATCTGATGAACCAGAACCTTGACTGAAATTGGATTTGACTTCTAGTGTTTGCACCCCAAATTCTAGAGGCAAGTATGACCACCAACAATGCCATACAGAACCTCAACACATCCCTTAATCTAGCTGGAAATACCATCACCTGTACCTCAGTAATTTAAAGAAAAGCATACACATCTCTACCTCTGTAGATATTGTGACTACAAATAAATTGTAAACAGACTCATGATCAGAAATACCCTTACCTTATTGCTGCAAATTTAACTATCGAAGCCCTCTACAATTTCACTTTACAATAGATATTACAGGCACTTGACTGATATCAAGCAGTCCTCATGCTTTGTGTGACACAATTGCACTTAAGGAGCAAGCCCAGAGCTGCAGAGCTCAGGATAAAAATACTAAGGTGGTAGAACCAGCTGAAATGAGAACGTTTGTCTCAAAGGAAGTAGCAGTATGGAGAGAAGAAAATGACCCAGAGCCATTTCCCTCAGCTCTGAGAAATCTCATCTGCTAGAACTCTCATCTCCACAAATATCATTTGAGGTATCAGTAACTGGTTCAGCATAAGCCTATACCCATCAAATTCATGAATAAATTTCACCTTAAAATCACCAAGATACTTCAGAAAGCGGATGCTTAAACTAGCTCTGCACTCCATCATTGTCTATTGCTTTTGAAACAATACTAAAGCCCTTGTAAGCTCCTTAGTTCCATTCCCAGTTTGAGCCAAGTATAAAGTGCAAGTTACGCTGCATTAAAAGATAAACTGGAACGTAAAGCAAATACAATTTGTTAAAATAAATCTGTGTGCAAGCACATACACAACATGTTATCATCCATCTATTACACAGTTCACATACTGGGGGAGCAGGCTTACATGAATACAGACAGCTGTGTAAACACACTTGAAGTTTAAATACAAAACATGCAAGGAAAGAAAGTAACGCTGAAAAAGTAATACATTTTTCTTTCTTTAGCTTCGCAAATATTTTTCTAATGCATTTGTAAATAGATTTGTAAAGAGTCTTGGAAGCAGCATCGAGTAGGTATGCAATAGTTTGAGGAAAGTGAAAAAGCTCTAGTCCTGGGGAAAGCTACGTGGAGCTTATGGCGGCTGTAAGTTGTAAATGATTATGAAAGTTTGGGTTTGTTTCATTTTGGGGTTGGGGTTTTGAAGGGTATTTCTCCATTGATTTTTGAAATCTGTTAATACAGCAATAAAAATTACTAAAAAAAGTCTTCATTCTGGTAACATCGTAGAACAGCAAGTGATAGCAGGAGAACACTGTCACCGCTTGTGATAGGGCCAAACGCAACAGAAGACAACCTGTTTGTAACAGAGATGCACTGAGATAAACTAACAGAGACTACAGCTGTAAGAATGATTACAAACTACTTCACTACAAGATCAAAAAAGCAATGAATTTTCTAACTTGGATGTCAGAAGTTAAATTCCTTAACCCAGAACAAGTCAGCAGCAAAGCTTAGTGACTCGCCCCTTCAAGCAGAAAGGCCAAGTATCCCAGTTTTAAAGAGAGGTCTGATCTAATTGAAATAGCTACAGAAAACCAGAGCCCCTAGGTATATTAGATTCATTTCTACAACACAACAAGACTTGCATCTGTGTAGCATTTAAATTACACAGGCAACCACATGAACACTTCTTGCACACAGCCAGAGTCCAATAACAAGCACACAGCTAATCTGGTAACAGAGCTGACCACGTGAGGGCATGGCAGTCTGTATGACGACTGCCATGCACATTTCTGTTGTAGTGTGTCATGTTCCTCCCTCGTTAAAAGCACCAGCACAAAGCCATGTGTGTGGAGTACACGCCTGTTTACAACAAGAACTTCCCCAGAAAAGCTCAGCAGACCATAAAGCCAGCAACTTTATGTTGCTGTGGCCGTGGGCAGTGGCCATGAGCAGTGCCACAAAGAGCCCTGCTGCACCCTGCATCAACTTCACCATGTCCCACACAGGCTGTCCCAGCAGAGATGGTCGGTGTGAGCATAGCAGTGAGGTACTCCTGAGTCCTATCTTTCCTCTTTGCTTTGTCCCAGCCAAGTGCCACTCGTGCACCTACTGCAAAATGCCCGAAGGGGACATTTACAGTAGAGTTTTCAGAGTTAGTGATGATTTCAAAATGCACAGCTTAATTTGGGCAGTCTTGCATCCTCGTCTCTGCCTTTTAACGCTGTGTAATTTGCACTTTATGTTGGTTCAAGCTGGAAAGAAAACTAAGTACAGATTGCAGCCCTTGTACTTGTAAAGCAATAGAGAATGGTATGCATGCTCTAATCATCAGTTTTGCATATAGTGAAATTCCTTCTAGAATCTGAGGGATAGTGGTGTCTGAGAATCCCATGCAAAGTTTAAGGTTAGTTTAAGGTGGGATACAGTGCAAACAGTTGATTTGCTTGCAAGGGCAACCAGTTTGGAATAAGCCAAATTATGTTTGCAGAGACAAGACTTAGTTCTACCAGAACTTCCCTTGAGAGCTACACCTTTCCCCATCCAGGTCTCTCACTGCAGCCCTGCCTGCTGCCTCATGCCATCAGCTGGAAACGTTCAAACAGCCACAAAGGCAGCTGCAGCACAGCACAAAGAGCCCTCCTCAGCCTGCAAAACTTGGCCTTCCAGAAACAACTGAACGTCCTGTGACCACATCACCTACAGAAGAGAAGCCTGAAGAAAGCTGGTCTTTGGATGAACCTGAGGTGGCAGGGAGAGGCTTCCAAGGGCTGGGACAAGCAGTGGTAGATGCAGAGGGCAGCTCCTTGCATGCATTGGCCAAGCGCACTTCTCAAAGGGCCCTCAGCCTCCTACATCCAGCTCCCTGTATCCTGCTTCCCTGTCTGGAGCACAACAAGCCTAGTTCAGGCGCAAATGGGAGCTTTGTACTGAAATAAATCCTGGGTTGTGCTCCAAGGGATCCCTCCCTGCAGGATCAGGCAAAATGCCATTTGGCAACACTGCAAACTGCCTGGGTCAGAACTGCAAGTTTTGAGGAATGCATCCGAGAGACATATAGAAACCTTCACACGATATACACATCGTCACACAGTGGGAAATGTTTTCATTGGCTTCAATAGCTTGGCTTTCTTTTCTTTTCTTTTTAAAAAAAAAGGGACGATAAAAGCACAGTCAAAAATAGACAGCTTTAGCTAATACTGCTGATTATTTCTCCAACCACATCACAACATCTGAGTACTTTCAGTAACAGTGACAATAACCAGCGAGAAGGTAACAACAAATGTGACTTCACGAGCTGATCAGCGGTGTTAATAATCCTCACAAAAGCACCAGCATCACACAGATGTGTTAAAATGACTGAACATTCCACCCTCCCACCCCCCCCCCCCCCCAAAGGAGATTATAAAAAGTTACTGAGCATTATGAACAGATATGCCACGTACTGAACTTTGGTCACGTAGAGAAGAGATAAATTGGGAGCTCTATGTACTGGACTCATATACAGAAAACAAAGTGACATCCAAGTACTTTAGAATCTCTACTTGCTTTCAGGAAAAAAACGTGACCATTCATATGATTGCTTAAGTAGGAGAGCATCTTTTTAGACAAATAGGAAGCCTGAGAGCTTGTAGTGATTTCAAGCAGTCCTATTTTTAGAAGTGTGTGTCAAGGGCACATGCCTAGAAAGCGCTTTCACTGCTTCAGCAGTTTGCAGGAAAAACAAGGTAGACAAGCACATGCGTATTTACAGACAGATGAGCCCAAGTCTCATGTGTGAGCAATCACATGGGGTCGTCTCAGTTCTGCCAGGTGACTCATGGAGCAGCCTCCGCTCTCTTGCCACAGTGCCAGCCCAGTGCCACACAGTGATGTGGGTGGCATGGGCAGGGGGCAGATGGCGGTGAGCAGTCCCAGGGCACCAGAACAGTCAAAGCATGTAGGTTAAGCTACGTTCCTTCTAATGAAAATTAGATTATATGGGTAGGCAATAAAGGGTCTGCGAGCAAAAAGAGATAAAATAGCAAAACACCGTCAGAAACCTGGTATGCCCAGTTTCCTACTTCGTGCTCCACCTACAACGATTAGTTAAATAGTTCAGTACGTCTAGCATCAGCTGCAAAAAAAACCAAACACCCTTTCATCTGTGGATATAAGTCTGCACAGAGTCATCTAAAGGAGGCAAGAAGCCTGACCATCTCAGTCATTGTACCTAATACTGTTTTCAAGTACTGAGTTCAGTTTTGGGCCACTCACACTACAAAAAAGACACAGAGGCCTAAGAGCACATCCAGAGAACGGCAATGAAGCTGTGAAGGATCTGGGGCACAAGCCCTATGGGGAGCAGCTGATTGTTTAGTGTGGAGAAGAGTTGCTTCAGGGGAGACCTTAATGCTCTCTAGAACTGCCTGAAAGGTTGTGGTGAGGTGGGGGTCAGCTTCTTTTCCCAGGTAACAGTGGTAGGACAGCAGGTAATGGCTTCAAATTGCACAAGGGGAAGTTCAAGTTGAAAGAGTGGCAACCCCAGAGAGGTGGTGGTGTCACTGCCCTGGAAGTGGTCAAGAAACGTGGAGATACAGCACTGAAGGACATGGTGGGGATGGGTTGGGATTGGAACAGATAAACTGAGAGGTCTAACTTCTGCGTTTCTATGACTTAATGCTTCCCAAGTCAGACCACAGTTTATACTACAACATCACTCATTATCCAATGAATCTTATTTGTTAACACAGTTACCAAAGAACATTTACTTAATACTTATATGCTCAACCTTCTACATTCAAGAAATACCTGCACACCTGCAACTACCACCCACCACTGTTCCAGGAAAGGTCACTGTAATTTTTCCAAGTCTCCCTTACGAGAACTATCAATTGAATGGTTTAAAGTAAATTCCTTAATGTGTAGCACTAATAGACTTAGATTATCCTTAAATACACTTTAGCTAATGAACAGCATAGTGAACAAAGCAACAGAGACTAAATGATCCCAGAGCATCCCAGGTTGGAAGGATCTTCAACAGTCACCTGGCTTCAGCCACTCATGAAGAAGGCTAAAAGGCTGCTCCATTGAGGTTACCTTGCAGCCTGTCCAGTGCTGTCTTGAAGATGAACAGGACTGCTGTGAAAGCACAGAAGACAGGATACCCCTTCTGCCTCTGTTCTGCTGGTACAGTGGTGCCAGAATAACTGAGCTTAGGCCATTAGTGAGCAGTTTAACAAATGCTTTTGCCAGAGGCAAGGTCTGATAGCCAAAGGCTCATCAGTCAAATAAGAAATTTGGCAAGAAGGTGTGTTGTGTGTAAATGAAACAGAAGACTGTAAAGCACTGAGCCTGAAGCACGACAATAAATAGAGGTAAATACAAATTAAGAATTTAATAGGACAAAGGCGCAAACTAAAAAAAAAACTGAAGGTACCAAAGAACTGTATCCAAAAGCTGTCTGCTATTTCAAGTTACTTCAGTGCCTGGTGCACCAAGAAACCTTTTCACACCTCACAGCACATTTACAAGGAACACAACAGCAAGTAAGCATTAACAGCCCATACTGTACTCTTTTTCTCCTGAAACCGGAGACCAAGGTATATGTCATATGTCTGCAATGAAAGAAGCACGTTTGGCCACTATAGGGACTGAAGTCAGAGGACAGTTACAAAAAACCTGATCAGTTCACACACATGTAGAAACTGCTTTGTATGGCCTCACCTGGTCCTACCCTCCTGCCTGCTGTGCTGTTCCTAGGGCAGGAAACAAGGACAGTGCAGGAGCAAGTGTGAAACATTATTGTTGCCAGCAAAGCCAGCAAACAAGTACAAATAAGAAGGAAAGAAAGGTAGAGATATCCATATCTCCTCTTGGCTGCATTAGTAAATAAGCTGCTGAGCAATACAAATCCTACTGATTTTCCATAGGAACAGATGTTCACCACACAACATTTCACTTTTAGCATTTGCTTGTAGAAAAAGCATTACACAGAACACACTACTAGAAGAATGACAGAAAACAGAACAAAACAAGGACAAGTTCCAAGTTACAAGATATTTCTGTGCCTGTTTAAACGAGATGGGATCGAGACTTAATCCTTACACTAGTTTCTCTCCTGAGACATCTAGGTGTAACTGCACTCCCATACTATTACTCAGGCCATCCTACAAATTATAGGCTACACTTCAGCAAAACAGTCCAGCATAGCTGTTCTGTGAGCATCCACACAGCTTGCAGTTAACTCTAACTTTGGATGCACCTACTCTGAAAAACCACCCTGCAAAAACCTGAAGAACACAGGCAAAGAGCACAGGTAATTCACTCTCTAAGCCAGAGCACCTAGGAATTTGCTGTAGTACCATGATCTAAAACCTTAAACTCCAGTGCTGTTTCGATATCCTGGCCCTTCTGCCCCAGTCACACAGAGCATAAATTGTCCCACCCTGAGCCACCTGGACTCTGCTCCAGTATCATGGCCAACCCCGGCCCACAGCGAAGCCACACAGATGGGCACAGGGGAGGAAAGGAACTAGAGGGAATGGTTTTAAGCTGTGACAGGGGAGATTCAGGCTGGACATTAGGAAGTATTACTTCTCGGAAAGGGTAGTCAGGCATTGGAATGCACTGCCCAGGGAGGTGGTAGAGTCACCGACCATGGGAGTGTTCAAGAAACATTTGGATGTGGTGTTGATGAATATGATTTAGCTGGGAAGTATTGGCAATGGTTGGACTAGATGGTCTTCTAGGTCTTTTCCCACCTTGATAATTCTGTGATTCTGTGAAAGGCTCTTGGAAGAACAGGTGGGTGTCAGGCAGAGAAATCAGAGAATCAACAAGATTGGAAAAGACCTTCAAAAGTCCAACCATCACCAATATTTCCCCACAAAACCATGTTCCTTAGTGCCACATCTCCACATTTCTTGAATACCTCCAGGGGCAGCGACTCCATCACCTCCATGGGCAGCCTGTTCCAATATCTGATCACTCTTTTGGAGAAGAGATTTCTCCTAACATGTAACCTGAGCCTCCCCTGGCACAACTTGAGGCCATTTCCTCTCACTCTGTCTCTCGTTATGGGGGAGAAGCTGACACCCTCACCTCACCACAGCTTCCTTTCAGACAGTTGTAGAGAGCATTAAAGTCTCTCTGAGCCTCCTCTTTTCCCAGACTAAACAATCCCAATTCCATCAGCCACTCCCCATAAGACCAGCTCTCCAGACCCTTCACAGATTCATTGCCTTTCTTCTGAAGGCACTCCAGGGCTTTGACATGTTTATTGCAGCGAGAGGCCCAAAACTGAATACAGTACTTGAGGTGCATCTTCACCAGTGCTGAGTACAGTGCTGGGTGATCACTGCCTTGTTCTTCCTGGCAACACTATACCTGATACAAGCCAGGAGGCCATCGGCCTTCTTGGCCACCCAGGCACACTGCTTTCTCTTATTTCTCAGCCAAGCACCAATAAGCATCTCCAGGTCTGTTTCTTCCACAAAGTCTTCCAGCCACTCTGTCCCAAGCCTGTGACCATAACAACACCAGTCAGTGCTAAAGTGCAGTACCTGGCACTTGGTTTTGTTGAACTTAATCCCACTGGCCTCAGCCCAGCAATCAACCTGTCCAGGTCCCTCTGAGGGGCGTTCCTACCCTCCCAACCTGATGTGTCAATTGCAGACTCACTGAGGGCACACTCAATCACTTCATCCAGGTCATCAAAAAAACCATTAAACAGCATTGGTTCCAGTACCAACCCCTGGGAAACACCATTTGTGATCAGTCACTAACTGGATTTAACTCATTCATCACTGCGCTCCAGGCCAGGCCCTCCAGCTGGTCCTTTACCCAGCAAAGAGTGGACAAATCAACAGCAAAGGGGAAAAGCAGCAGCAAGGTGAAGCAACATCAGCATAAAGCTATATAAAACTGAAAGAATCAAAGCTGTGGCCAAGGCCGTAACTTTCCACCATCTCAAACTTAAGTCATTTAAAAAGTAGATTATTAATTCGGAACAAATTTGCCTGAAAAGCAAATACTTATTTTCAAGGACCACCTGCCTTTTATATAAAACATACTAGCATTCCAGTGGCATCTGCTAAAGTTGCATGGCAAACATTAAACTGAGTGTCTGAGAAATCAATAGTTTGCTTACAGTTCGTAGTCCGATGTTTATAAATGAACATTGGTAGAGTATGTCTTATTTTAAACTTCGACTTAATAATTTAAATCTATATTGAAAGCCTCCTGAAAGGATGTTGGTTTTGAGTGTGTGTGCTTGGGTCTTTGTTTGTTTGGAATACTTGGATGGGCAGTTTGTGACAGAACTTTCACACACAAATACATGTAACTTTAAAATAAACCAAAGTGAAATGAGTGCAGATTTCAAGCTGTGATTACACACGTACATAAAGGCCAAGCTGAGAAAAGCATCTTGGTTTCAAACCTCCCATAAGCCACTGAATTTGGAGTTCTCATTACTTTAAGACCAGCCTAAATACTCAATTCTAAATCTGTAGAATCAAGCTCTACCAATCAGAAGGTATAAGGGCAACAGTACTCATAGTACATTGCTTGAGTGCAGAACCCAGCCTCCATTGGTTGCTTTCCCTACAGTCCCATGAGAACACAACTTTGTAGCAGGGTCACACCTCTGAAGTGAGATGACATCAAAGTGTTAGTGCTGCTCAATTCCTATGAATGTAAATGAAAAATATTTTCTGGAAGACATTCATACTTTCAGTGCATCCAACGTTCTCATTAAAATAGCAAATGAAACAGTGATTCATATAGCATGCCAGAAGAAGCCTCACACTGAGTGAAAGATACTACAGCAAATATAAGATGTAGAGCTTCGACTCCATGCTTTTTCTCAAGCTTTGTGACAGTTGAACCTCCCTTTCCTTTTGCTAAGACAACCACCAGTGTTCAGCCAAGGAACCCTGAAACAAAGGGAGAGAAAGCTACACACATTGAATCAGCAAAGACAACCACCTCTCTCACTGGAATAACGTACAGTTTCGTAGTAAATCAAAGTTTAACTATGATTTCTGTAAAATCAGAAGAAATTATTTCATACAGCAACCAACCAAGAAGTTACCAGAACTTTAAGGCAAGCTTCATTCTGGCACTGCCTTTAAGCTGCACATCTGCCCACACTTTTTGCATGAAGAGCTTCACTGTCATGACACCAGCAACAAAACATGAGAGGTGGGCAGTCCTGGGTAAGGCAATGGTTAGAAGGAGCCCACTGAAAGCGAATCCCAAAATAACTCGGAAAAAAAACATTAAGGATATATTTCTCATACAGAGAATCAAGTTTCACTCTTACTATACTGCTTTTAAATCATTAATGAGTCATCTCTTAAATCACTATCTATTTTTATAAGGGATTATTCACACAGTAAACTAGATTTCAGAAAGTGTAATCGTACACATTTCCAATGCAAACTATTTTTTTCCTCCCTTAGCCTAATTATCACTGCTCAGGATTTTATTTATTTATTTATTTTAATTTGCTCACTAATGAACATTTACCATGGAGGCTTTTTCCCCACCTCACAGCAAGTCTTACTGTCTGTGCCAGATTTTTCTCTCTACCAGTGGAGCTTTCTACCAAAGCCAATGGCCAGCGATCAAGAGAGCGCGGTACAGCAGAAGAACATAAAAAGCAATTAGTGGTAAAGTTTTTGTAGGTTGTGTCATTTTGTGTTCCCTTCCATGCCTTCCCAGGGCAGCAAAGACTTCATTAGAACAAACTTCAGACAAAGACAGCCTCCTGCAGTCACTGCCCACTTGGATTATTCTTAATCTTAGTGGCAGCACAGCAATTTTTGCTGATTGCTTGTTTGAGGAACACCCAATTTCTGCCATGTTTATTTTGGGCCGTCACTGAGGGAGGGAGGAGCACAGCCAAGCGGGCAGCATCCCAACCCAGATCACACAGAAGGCGGTATCCGCACTCGAGGAATGGCACTCTGCTTACTCCCAGTGCCAGGGAGGGCTGTGTGCCTTCGGCCTCGCTGCAGGACTCCTGCCAGGGGAGGCAGCACACCCACACCCTGCCCAGCCACTGAGACCAGCACAGCCCCAACATGGCCCCTTCTGTCAGCTACAGAGCAGCGTGGGCAACCTTGGCAATGCAGGGCTACAGGCTAGGCCAGGAGGAGCACAGTCAGCCCAGTGCTGCTGAAGGGCTGTGAAGAACTGCAAAATGCCTCCTCCAAAACCAATAGGGGATGCTGTCACAAATCTCTGAACGAACACCACACTGCAGACTTCTAACTAGAAAGTATGTTCCTCACCCAAATCAAACTAGAACACCTCAGATGTCATATACCTTTCTTCACAGAGAACCCTGCACCCACACACAACAGATTCTACTGAAGTCAGCATAGAGCTGTGCTGGGGGGGGGGTCAGGCTAGGTGTTAGGAAAAGGTTCTTCAACAGAGAGCAGTGGGCATGGAACAGGTTGCCCAGGACAGCAGCCATGGCACCCAACTGATGGAGCTCAGGAAGTGTTTGGACAGCACTCTCAGACACAGGGTTTGAATTCTGGGTGGTGCTGTGTGAGGCCAGGAGCTGAACCTGATGATCCTCATCTGTCCCTTCCAATCTGGGACATTCTATGTGATTCTATGAAAAGTCACCAAAATATCCCATTTTCACAGGAAGCACATAAACAAGCAAAAACTCCAGTCATTTAAATGACTTTTGAACGATCCCAAAACAGCACTGTTGTGGATCATCACAGCACCTCAGTGCTAAACTGCAAACACAACAGCACCTGCAGCCCTGCTGGGTGTGAGCTGTAGAGATAGCATGTACTCACAGGGACTCAGTAAACACAAGAATAAAGTTACAATTCACGTACACCCCAACATTACTCCTCCATGCTGAGCCACCACACAGTGAGCTGCTTACCAGGCACACAGCACCAGAGGCCTCTACTGCAAGGGCACAAGGCAACCACAAGGCATGAAGATCCCTGTTGTACTAAGAATACCTCCTTTGACCAGAGCAATATAAGCTTCACAATTCTGGTCATACAGAATTTTTTAAAGTTTATTTAGCCCAATTAAAGTGTCTCAATTCCAACCTTTCTTAAACTGACACAGAAGCAGGAGTTTTACACTGCATTCAAACAAAGCGTCCACACGAGTTGCTCGTGAAGGAACAGTCTGAGTTTAAAGAGATATCTGCAGCACTATATACGTAAGAACTACATCAGGTCAGAAAACTGTAGTGTTTCTAGAACCACTTTAAGTCACATTTTTAAAAGAATGAGTAGGAAAAATAGATCAAAGGATCTGGAAAATGTATTTTTGTCCAATATAGACTGAACTGTATAGTTCTAGCAGTAACCCCCCATTCACCTAGAAAAATAATAGGTTTAAGACTTTTTCACTGTAGCACAGGTAAGAGTGCAGCATGTTTTCAAGCAGCAGCTGGTATGGTAGCAACATCTGCACCCCCCAGGTTTCTGCTATCTTATGGGGTTTGTAGACCCCTACACCCTTTGGCATCAGTACATCACAAAAGCTAAAAATCCACAAACCAAGCCAAGGCCCTTTAGTTCAGGCTCACAAACCATATTCCATACCCCAGTGGGACTACCCATTAGACCCTGGAGAAGAGGTGTCCTCTGCACCCACTCCTGCCCTGATCTTTGGTAGAAGCAGCCCAGGAGCTCTGCACATCCAGGACCTCTAGGGATCCAGAGGACTCATCACAGGGATGCCACCACAAAGCCACAGCTCCTAGAGGATTTAAAAACAACACAAACAAACAAAATCTTTCTCCTGTGTGTTGCAATGGGAACAGAATGGGCATTACAGAATGCTCTTGTGTCAACAGACAGGATCTTGGCTCATTGGCTGCAAAGAGTTTTATTTTGGAGGGAGACAAGCCTTTAAAAGTATGAAATCCCACCTATTATTTTAAGTGCCAGTTCGAAAGCCTAGAAGCTGTAGGTCACATTTCTTCCCAAGAACAAACTGAAGCGTAGAACAGGACTGTACATGTCACATTTGCTTTCCTCCTTGCATCAACTTCGGAAAGGCCAGAAAACAGATAAGCAAATGGAGACTTGACTTTACTTACATTTTGCTCAAAGAGAGACTTAATTAGCAAACGATAAATGCTTCACAAGGAGGAGGGCAGGAGTTTGGAATGAGGGAATAATTCATGGACAAAATGGTGTCTGATAACATTATGACAGTGCTTACTAATAAGTGCATATGAGTGTGTGAGGTGTGTTTTAGTGTTGGGTTTTTTCCCCTCTCCTCTAAGCATTCCTTCTCACAGAAGAAATGTTGGGATTCATCTCACAGTCAAGTTTTCTTTTGCTGGTATATGGAAATACCCTCGAACAGCTCATCTGCCATCAGACCAACAGGCTGGGAACATCTACTTAAAAGCGTTTTTTAAAAGTTTAAATAACTGCCGCTAGATGTTGGAACTCAACTAGAGACTTTGATTTTCCATCTTTCTATAATCTACAGTTTCCTTTTGCCAAGTTTAAGATGTCAAAAAGAAAAAGCAGAACTAATATACTATCTATAATTAACTTGTTAGTCACAATTTAAATTTGATGGTATCTCTGTCCTGAAACTCATTATTAAAATTATCCTTCACTTGATTATGAAGCTACTATTGACTGAATGAGAGTAAAATCATTATGAAGTAACTCGGTAACTTTATTTGTTGCAATTAAATTACAAAAGGTACTCTTGAGAAACATTTCCTTCTTAACACTTCCAAAGGCTTCAAGCACTTCATTTTACTGCTAACCTGCATTTGCTATGACCAGAAGGAGCAACGGGGAACAAAGTCAGCACCGAACAACAGTCAGTAGGGTTTCTGCTGCGTGTATTTCTGTTTTTAAGGGTATTTCTCATGCACACTTTCTGGCAGGAAAGTCAGTGGTGCCTGCCCATAGATTTTACTCACTAGCTGTATCACTCATTGCAAGTTTCCTACTGCGACTGAAGGCAAGCTTTTCCATTACTTGCAGACTAGAAGTTTTCCATCTCGTACCCAGCCACATGAATTTGGTTAGATATAAGGACAAAGATAGTGTTTTCTACCACATACATACAGAAAGTAATTGAGGTGCTGCTGGAGAAGCTATTGATTACTTCCAGCATTTATTTCCACCAAATTGAGACATTTTAAGAGACAAGATGCCATAAGCTACAAGGCTTGTCACCCATCACCTATGGTGCAGTCTACAGGGCTGCTCACTGCTCAAACAGACCTTCTTCAGTGTTCATGTCTGCACAGAGAACAGCATCTCTCTTTACTTCTCCCATCTTTTCACACAACCTGCATCATCTAATTCTCTAAAAGAGGGTAATTTTTTCTGAAAGTCATAAGTTCCATGCTTGTTTGCTCATACTATGCCTTTCACCCTTCTCCCAGCAGCTTTGCAAGAGCATCCTAGTGTTGTGTCACTGCTCCACAAACAGCATCTGTTGAGGATTCCCCCCCCCCCCCAAATCTCAGGGCTCTGCTGCCTTTGAGATGCTCCCACCAACTCAAAACAGCTCATCCTTTTGCACAAAAAATGTAAAATATAGCATCATAACTTGATCAAGCAGGATATGGATATCAAAAAACAAGCTATGTAAGGTAGCACTTCCCATCCCATAAGGCTGCTTCAGATGCTGCACATAATAATGGGAAGGAATACTGGAGGCTGTAGCTTTAAGATCCCTTGCACATTCCAGCTTTGATGACCACATGCTTGGCTCACTTCTAGGAAGCTGCATTAATGCTGTAATTTTCTGAATAGCAGAGAAATTAATAGAAGTTCTACAAGAGGAACAGGAACGATTGAACTGAGGTGTGGCCGCTAGGCAGGTTGGTTTTTGCAAGTTAATTGGAACTGTTGAGACTCCAGAACATAAATTCAGGTACATGTTATCTCAGAAAAAAATCAAGTGTTCCTCCTGTGAGAAGGAAATCCACTGTTCCTGTCTTTTCTTTTGCAGCAGACAACAACTTCACAAAGAAATAGAGGATCGCCTGCTGACTCTAAACAGTAAGGAATAGAAGACATTACAAGCACATCAGTGCCTCACAACAAGGGGAAGCTGTAAGACCACAGCTGACACAGCCTGCTTTGGTTTAGCAGCTTAACCTATTTGGTAAATGAAACCTCAGCCTCACACTGATGCAGGTAATATACCTAATTAGCCAGGTGGGGAAACCACTCTGAGAGGTCTACCTGCTTCAGGAAGACAGAATTAACTTTCCCAACATATAGCCACACAGAACAGCCACCAACTTGTGCATTTCTACAAAGTATGAAGGCGTCACTGGACATCAGCATAGAAATTAAAGTCACATGGCAAAGCAGTGAGACCTATGGACTCTTATCTCTGCCACCAACAATCACAACCAGATTTCTCCCTCTCAGCTACTACACTGAGAAAAGATGAGGTTCTCTCCTGGTAGTCCTTCCACTATCCTGATAGATCCCAGAGTGGATTTCACAGCCAGTGAGTTCTAGGCCTCAGATAATCTGAGAGCTGGATGCAGGGAGTGTGTGCAGCATAAAATAAGTTTGTATCTGCTTGACAGCCAACTGCACACATCCCTAAATGTGGTCATCACTCATAAAAATTCCCTGGAGCTCTCATGGTCAGCAGAGTCCCAACCACTGTTTTGGCATGAATTCCCACAACACGCTTGCACTGCAGTCCCAGACAAAGCTTCTTCCAAGTCTCAAGCATCCCCACTGCACCTTTCCTTCTGTGTGTTCAGAAAACACGATGTCACCATCACTAATGGGTGCCAGTACACACACATTAACGTGTATTAGGATGTAACTGTTACAAAGGGATAAACAGGAAATTTTCCTACAAATATGCAGACGTTTAAGTTCTCAAGAAGTCATCCTGGTTTGTGGTAATAATCTAAACCAGCAACCAGTTGGGTTGCAGAGTCCCATGAATCGTAAGGTTAGGGATAACAAGCCAATCTCACACTACCTGCAGGAGGGCTACAGGCCCATGCTCACAACACAACAAAGTTCTGCAGATGGGCTGTAACAAGCACCCCTTCTTTGTAAGCTCACATTTAGAGAAACTGTTCATTTCTAGACATCTGGATGGGGAAAGATTTACTAGAATACAACAGGCCACAGAGAGAAGATGTGCTGAGAAGGTATGTGGGAGTTTCCCATACCAAAATCATTGTACAAAGGCTAGCAGCATATATAAATGTCAACAGATGCACGGCTAAGACCACAACCTAAAAAGCCAATGGTTGCTGTACACAGATGGCAACTACAGATGTATACATCCGAAGTAACAAATAGCTAAGGAACACCTACCTAGAGGCCCCAAGCACATCATTATAAGCCTCCACTTTAGAGTAAATAGTTGAGACTGGCCTCCTGGTTGCTGCTCATACTGGAAAACTATGAGTTCAGTAAGTGAACTATGCAAGTGAATAAGTGAAAGTGTTGCACGAATAACTATCTGCTATTCACATAACAGCCTGATTCTATTAACTAAGAGCAACCAAAAGAAAACCAACACCTAATAAAAGGTGTCCCAAGAAATGTTGATTTGGATCTGTTTCTCACACATGCACTCAATCCCCTATTAGGAAAAAAGGAACTGAAGAACAAGAAGGCTATTTGCAAGGATAGTTTAAATACAACTTTCCATCCTTCCAAGTTAATGGTGAGCTATAGTTTTCAGTGTTTTCCTGTTTGCATTATATTCTAAAAATTCTGCTCATTTGCTCCGCAAAAAGGCATGTGCTTGGAAGTGGTTTTGATGGCTTTTAGTCACAACCCCCTCTTTGATTGCCACAACTTCTAAAGCATCTGAAAATAAGATAGCTATTTCAAGTTACATTCCCTTCCTTCCCTGCCCACATATACTTGGCTACCAATTTGAGACACAGGATCAGAGGGAGCTTCAGACTTCAGAATAAAACGAAAACTTAAAAAAGGAAATGCATTAACACAACTTGATCTCCCTTCCCCCTGCTCAGCATGCTTCAGCTCTGTTGGCATCCAGCTAGATATTAAAGATCTAGCTGAATCTAGATATTTTTCACATATTAGCTCTTCTTCATGGCCTTGCTACTGCTTTCCAAGGCCCCACCCTAGCAGCAAGGACCTAACCCACAGAAGCATCTGGACTCCTACCATCTGAGCTAGCTGCTCTATGAGATAGCACCATGCAGCAGCTGGAGCAGATGTGCCAGCATCTCTTGCCTTTCCATAAGCCTGTGCCATTTTCATTTGCTTGGCACAATGCCCTCATTGTTTGCCATGGTCGAGCATCTCCCTCTTTCTGTAGCTGAGCTCATACTGTTCTTTTTCCCCACATGCCCAGGTGATATCCCAGTAACACTAGATGAAGGCAAGAAAGAGATATAAGAAGAGACAAACGTGTGCTTTGGATGTCCAAGACTTCATCTGAAAGTCAATGTGAAGGAAGTAGAAGAGGAACACAGGCAGTGAAGAGTCTTGGAGGGGGCATGTAATGAAGCAGCAGGCTTGCAGAAAGAGCAGCAGCCTGATAGCCTTTGCAGGAGTGTCAGCAGGCTTACTCGTCCATGAACTAGCCCAAAAGCCACTTTCCAACTATCTTATTTAACAAGAAAAGAATAATCCACACCCCTGGTGCAAGAGTGATGAGAGAAGTGCTTGATTCTACGAGGTAATGGCAACAAGAGAACTGAAACTGGTTGGCCCCTTGGAAATAAGCACTTTTTTTTTCCTCTCCCTTTACACACGAGCCAGTTGCATAAAGTTTGGTCAACATGTGGTACGCATATGATTCAAATGTAACATTTCCTGGCAAACAGCAGCAAGCCCAGAGGAGGATCTGCACTAGTGATAATGATGACTTTCCCCATGGTTGTCATTAAAAAGTCATGTGATCTCCTGAGAGATCCATTCAACTGATCAGCTTTCCACCAGTTTCATTACAGTATTTTTTCCTTATTTGAGAAGAAAACCCAAGACATACAACACAGTACTGAGAGCAAATGTATTCACAAAGCAAAATAGCTTAAAACGAATGACATAACTCTGTGCAGATTCAGTTCCTCAACTCAAAACCACTTAGCAGGACTTCCATGAATGGGATGAAGATGGTCAAAAGACAGGAAACAGCTTCAACACAAAAACAAAAGGTATGGCACCTCTTAAGCCTGGAGAAGTAAGGGTAGAGGAATAAAGGTCCTTAAAACAATAAGAGAAGGAGGGAGGGAGAAGCACCTCATGGATCTAATGGCTGTGCTGTTCCCTCCAACACAGGAGCTGGGAGGCACTTGATACCAGCTGGTAGGCATTCAAAGCAAGCAGAGATGACTCTTCCTAAAAAGTACCTTCAAACCACGCAGCTCTTCCCTACAGAATATTGTGGATGTTAAAGTGTTTGCATTAGCTCAAGAAGACATTTGCAAAAGCTCTAGATTAATTTCTCAACCCTGAAGGCATAATTTCCTGGTCTGGTAAATTCCAGGGCTGTAAAACACAAAAAGCCACAAAAGTACTATAGGGAAGGATCACTACATTCTTGTCTTTATTCTTGTATTCTTCCCAGTGCTCAGCAGAGACAGGATGCAGGAATATACACATACCTTCTAACTCAGTGTACTTTTACATTCTTTATGCACATACTCCATAAATGGATTGGAAGAGAATCATTGAGGCCACTTGAAGTTAACAACATTTTTCTCTTTCATTGACTGTAACCAATCAGTCCTCGTAACATTTCTCCTACTACTACCTAAGAAACAACTCACTCACAGAGCTCCTTCAATTCTTCTTACACAACTTATAATTCTGAAGAGACAGTTCCTGCTACTTACATCTTCTGACAAAGCAGGAGGCTGAAATTACTGGAGAACTTCAACAGCAGAACAATAGAAACTAGTTTCTTAATCACACCAATTTAACTAAACTTTAAAGGGCATCTTTGTTTATAAAAGCATGTACATTTATCAACTGCTGCATATGTGCTTAAAAATAAATAAAGCAAATTTTAGATATAATTTTATATTATATTTTATATTATTTATAATTTTAGGCATTTTAGAGCTGCACTGCCAGCATCCAAATATCACTCCCCACAGAAGATCCAATATCACTAAGAAGTACCATTTCTTCATTTCACTTAGAGCAGTTAAGGAGAGCTAGACTTAACAGATTAGACACCATAAATAATTAGGAGAAACTAAGTTCACATGCCAAAGGCACAGAAAATTTCTATCAGTAGCTTTGATAGAGGTGAGAATACATTTTCTGTACCAAAAAAAGAAGCATATTCTTTCATAGGCCAAGAAACATAGCTTGGAACTTTCACTACAGCTTGCTAAACTGAAGATGCGGTTAAAATAGAAAGAGCCTTCAGAGGCTGCATTATTCTTTATCTTAGGTTTTTTTTTACCCTGAAGTCCCATTGCAGTTTTTCTATGCTGCTAAGATATGAATGAGAAACAAGATCACATGATTACACATAAAATGAAGGAAGGCAGCACCACCACACTGCAGCTATTTCACTTCTGGTCCGTCTTACCCAAGGCACTTGGAACAAAAGGTAATTTATCCACATGCCTGTTGAAATTTAGCTAAAAACAGCATGCAATTTAAGTTTTGTCTGAAGAGATGCAATACCACACACTCACATCTTCCTTCCTATGCATGCAGGTGGTAGACTTGCAGAATTTCCACATCCAAATTAGTTTCAAACAATAATACTATAACAGCAGCTGGACAGTCTGTCTCAGAAGACAGTACTCAACAGAGGTGTACTCTACCTGGAGGCCAACAACAGTAAACAAATACTGAATAACGAGGAACAATCTATCATATAGACCTGGTATTCAGTCTGGAGACCTTGAGTATAGGAAGATATTGATAACATGGAACAAGTTCAGCAGAGGGCCGCTAAAGTGGCTGGAGACTGGAGCACACGGCCAGCAAGAAGCTGAGAGCAAGGCTTGTTCAGCCCCAGCATGGCAGCTTTGGGAGAGACATAGCAGCTGGGCACAGAGATTACTGAGAAGACAGAGCCGGCCTTATCAGAGATGCATGGCAGGAAAGCAAGATAAAACACACAAGCTGACACAGGAAAGGTCTCCACTGAGTGAGAAAGGTAACTCTCACTAAGAACGATTAAGCCTTAGAAAAAGTCGCTCACAGAGGTTGCACAAATTCAATTTCTGGAGATTTCCAAAACTTAAAATCCTAAGCAATCTAGTTTGAGTTCATTTCTGATCTTTGCTTTGAGCAGAAAGTTGGACTACAAACCTCCTGAGGTTCCCTCCAACCTGAATGGTTTTGTAATTCTGCGAGAAGACATCGCAACATTGAATACAGATGCTGAGCTACAATCAAAATTACTCCCTAAGTGGAAAGCATAGCTAAGGGCAGCGAGGCTTTGGCAGCTGAGCCTGTGACAAAATAGCTTCCCATATATTTTTCTAGAATTTTAAATATCTGGTGGCTGGTTTCCCAAGAAATACGCTGAGTCAACCAAGATTTCTGCCTCTTTTTAGGCTTTTGGAGAGACTGCTGGATCCATATACTCAACATAACAGAATACAGGTCAAAAAATCACCCCATAGACACAAGTAATCATATTATTCTAGGACTGTGAGCAGTACATTATTCTAACATCACTGAGCAACCCCATGGTGATAGACAATGCCAGAATTCTTACACGCCAATTGTTTTAGTTAATGGAATAATTCTCAAAAGTTGAGGGATCACTGGTTGTGTCTTCCTGTGTCCTAGAAGATCAAACACTCACCATGAAAACAATTTTTCTTCAGACACAGAACAATGGAGTAAATCTGGAGCAGGAAAGAAAGGTTGGATCAAACATAGCACTGATCAAGCAGGTACACTGAAACAGTGATTTAACCCTTAGCTATTTCTCCAGCTGAACACTGGAAGAAAACATAGATAGACTGCATTTATGGGTCTACAAAGACAAAGCTTCTGACCGCCTTAGGTTAAACGGACACATTTCAAACGCACAGCTCACCAGTTTTCTGTACTTTGACATTTAAGCCCACCACTGACAAAGCCAGCTCATAGTTCAATGTGGAAATCTCAGCAGCTCGCTGAATCACAAAGCTACACAGCTCAGATGAGACAACAGATTACGTCTCAGACCCAAACAGTTGCTGCCCTCTTCTCCTTGCCCCCCTCCTTCCACCAAGTGTTAAGCAACAGCAAGTCACTGCAGCTTACTACTCACAGTAGTCAAATAAACCAGCAGTTACTCCAACTTGCTGTATGTTCTGAGCGAAAGAGCTGTGAAACTTCAGCACCTTCTTCATAAGTTACTCAGCCAAACATTCTACCTCTACCAGATGAGATCAGGCATCTACCTGACACCATACACCCAATAGCTCAAGCTCCAAAATCCTCCACTTGCTGTACCTTCAAGTTATCACCCAGGAGGAAGAACACATCTAAACCATATTCATCAAACCAGCTCTGAGCTGGTAGGGACTGCAAGTGCTTGGAAATGGAATATTGACAGTATTTCTAGCTCTCGTCATTGGAAGACAACCTTTACATTTTCCTGTGCCCTAAGCTCACTTGGAACTTCTCCATATCTTACTTGTGCATCTGAAATACAAGTGGGAAATAAAAATGTAACATTAATTAATATAGTGCTATTTTTCTAAGCCTAGAAGGAAAATATATATGTATACATATATGTCACACCATAGTATATCCGGGGGGAGGCATCAGGAATGTTAGCTCTAAAATGGAGGCAGATGTTCGACAGAAGCGTCAGCATAACTACTTTTAATAAATTCCTGATTTATTTATTTATTTACTTCAATAAAAAAAATAAGAGTTGAGTATTTTGAGCAGAAATTTAGAGTCCACCTTCCAACGATATTTTCCCCATTTTATCTTCGCCCTTGTTTACAACAACTGCAAACTGATTATCAGCTCCGCTCCAGCCAACACTTGTATGAATAAATCACTTCAGGTGAGAAATACACTTAAAAACATATCATATGTTTACCCAGGGACCTTCACTCCCACACCCTGCACTTTAAACACCTGCAAAAGGTGTTTATTACCTCACATATACCAGTAAATATCACCCCCTATAATTAAGCCAGGCAATTAAAATCCCCCAACATAAGCCGGTATGTTGTCTCAAGTGCAAAACTGGGTGGTCTGCCACAGAGGTGGTCACTTCCCTATATCAGGTTGCCTCACCTGCTGCTAAGACCAGCTGGAGGATGGGAAATCTGCACAAATAGTCTATGCAAAATATGGGGCCCTGCTCAGATCAGAAAGTAACAGAAGAGCAAATCCCCTGTGCTCTCCAAGTGTAGATGCAAGACCAGCCAGAGGTGCTCACATTCTCACAAAGAGACAGCAACAAGAAGTGGGTAAGAAGGTGGATAGCATGTTCCCATCATTTTAGATAATAGTGCAGTGCAAACTGGAAAAGTAATTAGGTGAGGACCAACATGACAGTCAACATTGTCTAATCAACAATTCTGTTATGTGAAATCAGCGTGCATGGGACATGCCACAGATCTTCCCACACAGCTGCCTCTCCACAATAGACTCATAAGTTAAATACTACAACTGGAGGTAAGATGTTAACTTTATAATCACACAATAGTCATCTTGAGCCATTATAAGACCATCAAAATAAAAAGTTCTATTTCATGAGGTTTTGTAAGGACATCTAATATTTTGTTGGGTTTACATTTATTACATTGAAGAATGTCACAAGGCTAAAATAGAATGCAGAGGTAACGAAACACAAGGCAAGAACTCAAAAGTGATCTTAAACTACAGAAACTAGTCTGGAGAAGCCTCATGAGGCATTTCCAGAAGAGTCATGAGAACACCTTGAAACACAAATGCTGAGGAGATGCTCAGAGAGCTTCAATTCTCTCCTTACCCCTTCATTGCACATTATAAATCACCAAATATATAAAACTGTTGCATAGAACAAAGTAACGCACTCTCCTCTCCATACACCTGCATGGTGGGGCTAGTGGCACCTGGCAAGAACCACACAACTTAGAGCCTGATGTCTTCTGTTTCCTCCTCAGCACAGTACAAAGATCCCTACACATAGGCAGCAACAGCGGATAGAAATAATTTGTGCATGCTTAGCATTCTACTAGCATTTTTATAGCTGTACATTATTTTTACGGCATAACATAAAGTTAGAATTCTTGGAGATGTCTTGAGGTGAAAGCTCATATTTCAATATGTTTTAAGAATCAAATGTACTGATATTTCTTTCTTCTAGAATTCTTTCTATTAAAGCACAGCTCGTTCCCACATCTTCCCTTTACAACTTGATTTGTAGAATCCTAATTCATTCTTCAATGCAATGTTTCCACATTTTTCTTAAAATACCAAAGTTTCCCTTCTCCATATCTTTGATATTGTAGAGTAAGTTGCATCATGAGCAGCTACCATTCAGCAAAAGCAGCTTTCACACTGCATTGCTATAGCAGAATAAAACCAATCCAAAACCTGATATGCCAAAAATACAATCAGACAAAAAGCCTCACATAGCTCAGCTGTTTTAATCCAAATAATAACAGAAGTTAGTAAGATCCTCTGGACAAGTTATTATGTGCAAGGTAAGGTTTACTAACTTTCACTTGCAATCATAATCTCACTTCATTTAAAGAAAATGAAAACTGTCTTACAATCCATGCAGATGGGTTTGAGCCATCTCCACTCTTCTTGCACTGACAGATCTCAATGCAGAAAGTGTAGTTACATTGCAACTCTGATCCAGAAATCCCAACATAGAGAATCTAAAGCATCAGGTCTCAGAGTAACTACGAGACTTCTTCATTCCCACAGAAAAGTGAGGGAAAGCAAAACTTGGTTAGTAACATCCCTCTGCCTTTGGAGGAACTAACTCGGACCCCCCACCGCACACATTTCTTTCCCCAGCAGCGACCCACAGGTCTCACAGCAAAGCTGGAAACTCATGTTCACAAGGTTTCTTTGCTTCTCTGCTCACTCAACAGGTTCACACTCCATGAGACGGGCTTTTACTCTACCTTTTTTATTACAGAGTTCATCAACACTGTATCTGTTTATCTGCTCCAAACAAACTGATAAGGGAATAAGCCTGCAGAAGTTAAGTGAGAACTCTTCAACAGCTACCTTCCCGCTGAGCCAGCAAGTGCTGTTTCTGGCACCATCTGTGTTCTGAAAAATCTGTTCTTTAGCTATTCACTAAACATGGAAAAAAATATTTGGAAAGCAAATTTCTTGAAGTATCTTATACATCAAAGAAGCTAGCTATAAAATGAGTTAAGATAGGGGGGGAAAAAATCACCTAACTGTTCCTTCTCAGGAAAAGAAACCTGTGTTTGGATTCTCATCATGTTTAATCAGGAAATGAGCCTGGATACTTCCTCTTTAAATCACAGAACAAATCACCACACCTAGACACCCTTCTGGAGGGCTTGTCATTTTATCCTGCAAATATACCACCAGCGCTGAATGCTTACAAGCTAAGAAAGAGCCTGAGGTTATTAAATTAGGAATCAAAACAGCATGTTACTGTGGAAGAGGCTGTAGTTCCAGAGCGGGTAATAAAGATCTCCACTTTTCTGCAGAGACCATGAAGCCAGGGAGCTGTTTCCTATGAGAAAGAAGCAAGATGGAAGAAGCAGCACGGCAAACCCACCTCTTGGCATGATTCTTAGCATCAAATCTGGACTTCATATTTGAAGAAGGAGAGAAGGGGGAAAAAATACACACGTACCCACCCACTGCCACTGAAAGGGGTGCACTAACTGTGGCTTCGCTCCTCCAAACAATCTTGATAACAAGCAGAAGTGCTTTATTTAAAAAATAAAATCTGTTGATGCACATGGTCTCCAAATTACGCGACTGGTAGAACCCCCTCTATATGCAATTCACATGCAAGCAGAGGAAGAGGCAGAAGACCCACTCCAAATAAGATCGTGCTTTTATAAACACATACATTCAGAGTTCTCAAACCCAAGCAAGAACCCAGCAGTTCAGCTCCCAATCTCGGTCTGTGGTCAGAACTACAAATTTCAGGCAGAGATGCTGCCCTCCTCTCCACCTCCAGTATCTCTCCCAGCTGGACATGGAGTGCAAGCAAACTCAATTCCCTGCAACCTGCAGGCCCTGCAAAAAATCCTCTTCTGAAGTTTAAATGAACGAACAGACAAGTTTTGTGCAAACTTAACCTTGAATGCCTTGAAGTAGGACAGAATATTATCTTTTATAGTTGCACTTTAAGAGCATGCTTTTCAGGGTGAAACCTTGTATCAGAATAGCAACTCAGCAGACTACAGCAGCTCGTTACCTGCCTTTCTTCATCTGCTTTGCCGTGAACATTGTCTAAAAGAGTTATTTTACCTGTTTTACTTACACCACAATGGTCTGATAAGTACACAGCAAACAGAGGAAACAAACAGAAATCCAACTGCTACGGCTGCCTGTCAAATCAGTATTTATTTCAGGAAATTGTTCTACCTATGTAAAGGAGGAAATGAGCAGGTCCATCTTTCTCTGAAAAGACATGTAGAAAAATGAAGAACAAAGGTATGAATTTGGGCACCTTTTTAATAAAGTCTTATTAATAAATGCTTGTTACCCTCTGACCGTTTGCACACACTATTTCCCAGTCCATTTGGAATAGTTTTATGGGTCAAACATACCACACCTTTCATAAGCCCTCAGAATAATCGCTTACTTCAAAAGCAAAGTCAAGGTTTTCTTAACGCTGACCTGCTCCTCTGACCTGAGCAAGCTGTGCTTCACAACAGTAGGGATTCTCTCCTTATCAGAGATTTGGTGGGCTATTTTTCACATACACCAAGCAGCCTGTCTGTGGAGCTGCAGACCTACATGGTGGCCCAGAGACGCTTATGTATAACATGGGCTACAAGGAGAGCTGTGAGTCATCAAGACATGCATACTGCTTGTTAGGGGCACAGTTGTAGGTTTCTGTAAAATACCTATCTGCTATAAAGAGCAAAAATTACAATTATTTCAGAGCTTAATGTCTTCTACACACCATTACAAGATAACCATAACAGCAATACTCTAGAAAAAAAAAATAAAAATAAAAATCTCAAGAATATTAAACTTTCCTCGTTCCTTTTCAGATCTCCCTGTCATAAGGAGAAAAAGAAAGGTGTCACAGCATAATAAGCGTTCTGTGTTTTGCTATTGAAAGGGGGCTACTAGTCTGAACTAACCCAGAAGTTTCCTTCATTGTTTTTTTCTGGTTTTATCTTAAGAACTTCACACCCATTAGAAGTCAGTCTTCATTCCAGCAATTAGCAAAAGAGCGATGAAGTAAGTCAATTGGCTCAGAGGGACTATAAGAAACAATTTAATAAGTAAAATTGCTCCGGCTGCTGCACACACTCTCAGAAAACATCGTGCAAGAACATTACTCCAACCTAACCTCCTCTCTGTACGTACTGTGCATACAGACTTACTCTCCCTACTAACTAACTGACTTCAAAAAAAGACTTGGTTTTAGCAGCCATCATCCAAAGCTTTCCTATTACGTTAAATGGAAGTTCTGTCAAAGTTCTTCAGAACCAGAGGACAACAGAGCCCAAGGAAAGCTTGATGTAACTGTTGAACTTGGGCATCAGTTGCCATATTTTGCCAGCAGCACTTCTTTGAGAACCTATGAACTTACCTGCTTAGTACAGAAGTGACAGAAATTCTGCTTTTACAAAGAAAAACTGGCAGGAAGTTTGTAGGAAAAAAAACATTTTGTGAGCAGCCGTGATATTGTGAAGGAGCACCAGAACACTGTACAAATTGCCACAGGACCTGATCCCTCAAAGTCTGTGTGCAGACACAGAGTCTGTACGAGCAGCTGCAGGACACCTAAGGGGTGTCCTTAGCAATCATTTTAAGTCTTGCTGTGTAACTTTAGGAAGACATGGTGTTTTGAAACTGTGGGGCCAAGGGACAACCCTTTTGGTAGCAATGGAGAAGGGAAGGGAAATAATTTGTAAATCAGGAAGCAGATGGAAACCAAGGTAGAAACCTGCTACCTACAAGCAGTAACAGCCACATGTGCATTAGAACTAACAAGAAGGTGAATGCCTTCTGATGTCTGTGCTTCACAGTGCTTACATGAATGTTTATTCCCAGCCTGATTCATATGCTCCTGCTCTGACACTCAGTCCTTTCAGTCAGCTTGTACTGACAGCACACACCAGTGAGAACTGGTGTTTTTCAGTTCCCCACAGGAACTCTGTGTCTAGCAGCCTGGACTGTGCAAGTCATGCCTCCGTCTTCCTCCTAAGCTAGGGAATGGTGCAAATGAAGTAGCAGCAGACAAAGCCAGGTGAGGCACACAGACCTTCTGAGAACAGACCAACACTGCTCTGAATAACACTACCAGCACTGCTCCTCTATCCCTCCTCCTAAATTCCCTCATGCAAAAGGATGACTTACCGCTATAAGAAGTGAAAACAAAGTTTTAAGCACCCACAGAGTGAGAAAAACAGCAAAGAAAATGGATCTGTTCTCATGCCAGTCCATCTATTTTAAAAGTTATACCACTGCTTGCAGAGTATTAACAGTAATATCATAATATAGTTGTGAGAGGCAATAACTATAATACTACGAGCAAACAATTTGCCATAAAGCCACACCCACTTGCAAAGGAGAAAAAGAAGGAAAGAATATTAAAGAAGAAAAGTGGTTTGTAGGAACGTTCTCCTTTTGTAAAGATTTGGCCAAGTATTTAAATCTGAAGGTGCACCAGGATTACCAAACACACACACCAACGAGGTCTGAAATGGACAAGCTTTCAGTCAAAGAGTGACTGCATCAGGAAGTCAGCATTCACCAAAGAATCCATTTCAACATTTTTTATGGTTAACTCGGAGCACAGAAATGAAGGCAGTTATCTGAATTGCTTAGAAGGCTCTATTGTTCCCTCTTCCAAAGGATTTCTCCCCAGAAAAGAATGGGTGGTGTGTGCACAGCAATGAAAGGTGGGGGAAGGGGAAGAGTCTTGGGGATGACGAGAGAAACAGAAGCAGTTTTAAAAATGGACGTCTTAATTTTAAAGTAATTTCCTACCTCCCATTGCAAGTGAGGTGGGATGTTTCTGATCTGAAGTTTCCGACTCCTGCAAATTAATTAAAGAACAGTTAAAAAAAAAAAAAAAAACAGAAATAAACACTGTTAGAAGGCAATCTACACACAGCAGCATTCACATTTGGCCATTTTCTATCAGGAGGAGCAAAAGCAAATATCAAACATCGGGTCAAAACCATTGTGTGTCCAAAGAACTCTTTGCACCACTTGTTATTCGCTGGGCAGCTGCTGGGTTTTAACAAAGTGTTCGGTTTTCTTGAAGACTATTTCTGTTTCAGCTTTAAGACCTTCAGTGTAAAAAACCCTCCATTACAAATGGGTGTGATACTGCTGTGTATTCAGAACAGGTTCCCCTTCACTTCAGATTTTATTTTAATACACCCAAACGATCCTTCAGTAAATTTCTTCCCCCTGAGACAAAGGCAATAAACTTGAATAAACGCTTCTGCTCCAATACCACACTCTTTGTTGGCCTAACGAGGGACTGGATTTTAACACTTCTGCCTGACATTCTTCATTTCTGCTTAGAGGGCGGGAAGTAAAAGAACGATTTAATTGTACTTCCAGCCCAAATTTATATCATTTCCACAGATCAGTTCAAGAGAAGCCGCACTTTGAAGTGCTCCCGCCGAGCCGGGCAGCAGCGTGCAGGCGGCCTTCACAGCCAACTCCTTTGTCTCCTCCCTTCCCCCAAAGCGAGAGAACAAACAAATGCCAGAGATGCCACCAGCCCCTGGGGACTCGCAGGAATGTGCGAGCGGCGGGGCTCAGGTAGGGCAGTGCCGTAGGGCGGTGCTGTAGGGCAGAGCTGTAGGGCAGAGCCGTAGGGCAGAGCTGTAGGGCGGTGCATCGGGGCAGCCCGTGGCCGCGGTCACGGCAGAGACTCAATGCCGGTCCCGTGCTCCGACACAAACTTGTCCCCGGCACTTTAACTTCTCGCTGCTGACCTCTCACTGAGAAACCCGGCGCGTCTTAGGGACCCTTTTAGGGCGGGAGTCGGTTAATCTCACGAAGTCTTGCGACAAAACAAGTTTCGGAGATGTCCCCGTCCGGCAATAAAACTCAGAGCCCGGGTTCTGCTCGGCACCGCCACCCACTCGCGGCCCCGCAACCAACGTGTTGTTTTTTCGCGTCGGGAAACGCTCCTCCCTCCAGGCTGCGCTCTGGGCGCAGCTCTCGCTCCCCGCACACGAAGCTGCTGGGCTCGGAGCGCTCCGGCAGCCCGCTTTTACCTCAAGAAACACAGCCGAGCATCGTGCTGCTGCACACTGGAGGCAGCACCTCGAGCTGCCGTCGGTCCCGCTCAGCAAAGAGCCCGCTGCTGTGTTTGATCACGATCACGTCTATCGGCAAAGAAACGGCTGAGCAAAAACCCGGCTCGCAAAACCCCTTTTAAGCTGTCGCTTCCAATAAAGCAGAGTCGGGCGCTGCGTTGCTGTAACAGAGGGGGAAAAGCTCCTCGGTGTCTGCAAAAACTTCTCTCAGCTGTAAGCTCAGCCAGAGAAACTGCTACAAAACGGCACTGGATTAGCAATGCTGCTCTGAAACATCACGGTAGTCTCACGCAGCAACTTGGAAACCCAACGCTCGCTCCTGAAGCGGAACAAAGAAGGGGACACTCATTCAATATTATAAATACTGGGAAATCGTAACGCTGAAAAATCCCAAACCACATCATTGGCAGTCAATACGCTATTCACTGCGTTTCCAATTGTGTCGTGCCATCAGTCTCTCGCCCTCGTAGACCCAAATTAAAATTCATGAGGGTTTCGCAGCCAGCGGTGCCACTCGCAGAGGGGCCTGGGAACACACGGCCCCAGCTGCGTGCAGGGAGAACCATGCCCCATAGCCTCCATATAGCCAACAGTGGGGAGAAGGGGAGCATCCCGGCCAGAAACACGCACACCAGTCCTCTACAGCTCACATTTCCCTTCACAAGCTGCACATCTGCTGGACCACCTGGCACCCAAACAGACCGAAAGCACGAGCAGCAGCTTCTACGCCCCCTTAACAAAAAGGACACAACACAAGTTGTTGGTGCTTGCTTTCTTCCCGCACAGCTCTGAAGGATGGAGGGGTATGGTGCAAGTTAGAACTTTGCCAGCCAACTCTCAGAGCACAGAAATAACTTCAGTATCCTGGAAGGGATGAGCGACACAGAAGAAACACACCTCTCAATTACACCTTCCTCCACCACATTCAAAAAGAGCTGAAGGGAATGGAGGGCTGCGTACAGAACAGGGACAGTCCCACTGTGCACCTCTATTTGTGGCAATAGTGAGACACCTATTGTACAGAACTGAAAGGTCACTTCAAAACATGAGAGCAGCCATACAAACCACGACGTCTGACGCTATTTACACCATCATCTGATGCCCGCCTGCACCACAAGCAATTGTAGCTCTGTACCCAATTCACGAGCTTTAAAGTTGCTGTTTGTTGATGCGTGTGAAAAGTTAAAAAGAGTTGGTTTTTTCCACATTGTTGCTGTACTGCAATGAGCAAAAGAGGAAGCAAACAAAGCCTTATGCAGACCATAGGGGAGTAACATGCAACAGCACCAGCTAAAAAGGCACGAGATTTCTCTCTCGTGAGATTTGAGGTTTCTCTCAGTTACTATCAGCCCCTACAGGGAAAAGAAAAAAATGCCACCTTTCCTAACACTTCTTAAAGATATTGCCAGCCTATTTCAACCAGGTGGCAAATCGTACACCTGGTGTGTGCTCCTTTTCTACTTTAAGTAGGCTTCTCAATTTATTCATCCATCCTAACTTGGCAACGCAAGTAGCCATCAACTGAAAAGCCTTGGCAAATTGTGCTTCTGCTCTGTAGCTTTCAAAGCCTCCACGTGCTATCCATAGTTTGCAACACACAAATTTGGCACACCAAATGTTTTACTGTTGATGAAAACAGACTTCTCTGAGTTGTCCATAACTATTATTCAGAAAAACCAAACCAATTGCAAATACTCTGATTCTCTTTTCCAGGGGCAACGTAGGTAAGTGGCTCGGTTAACCCAGCCCACTGCTGGTAACTGCAGACACACTAACACCTCTATTCTGTGAATGCTCAGGACAGAGTCTTTGCTTTGGGAGACACATGCACCTCAAACACTGAGAGCAACAAAACAAGGTGAAATTGCTCCTCCACAAGGAAAGGAACATTGGTGCTGTATGTGCATTCAGAGACTGAGATGCAAAGTAGCATCAGATGGATCACATACAAAAGATGCTGTTAATGCTCTTTGGAAGAGCAATTTCTTGTAAGAAAATTCAGAAAACAGGCCCATGGACATCTTGTCAATGTCCACAGCCCGTGAGAACTTTCCATATATCAGAAATAACGCTAAACATGTCTTAGGAAAAGTGGTGGAGGGGAACTCCATCATTTCAGCATTTGTTAATGTGTACTAACCTTCCTTCTCCCTCTGTTCCACTACACACACTTTTTTTCCCCCTTCCATCTACCAAAATCCAGCTGGGTTGATCCCTTAAGCTTCTTTGGGTACACAAAAGACCCCTTCCTCCCCTCAAGGATTTTTAATTCTTTTTTTAAAGTAAGAACAGAATAAATACATTTATAAGGCAAAATATATATGTGTGTGTGTTTTGCCTTTTATATATATATATACACCACACTTTTAATTGGAGTTTCTAACTCTTGGTGCTAGAGGGCATTTCACAGGGTCTCTCAAGTCTGACCAGCTTGGAGAGAAGCACACACACACACCCCTAAGTAACTGCATTTCTGCATTGTCATCTTGCCCACACTCATCACAGGCCCATCTCCACATCTGACCTCCCCAAAGATGCTGCCACCTTCTCCTTAATTCCCATTTCTCAGCAGTAACCCCACACAACGCTCAGTTTAAATTCAGCAGATGATGAACTACACACACTGTTAATGTTAAAAAAACAAAACACAGAACGGCTCTTTAGACATTTTGGTGGAGCAAGTTAAACATGTTTGAGAAGAGGCTGAGCGAACATCAGCAACACTAGTCCATTCTATTGTTTGAATTCAGTACCCATGGGATGGAAAGTAAATGGTCTACCTTCTCTGCTCCAAGGACTGGGCACCCAGCAAGTGCTCATCCATCTCATTCTCTAGATAGGCACCATTCTAGGACAAGTTACATGGGAAAAGCCTTGGCACATCACTCCACAGGCACAGCTGCAGTGTGCACTGCAATCCATCAGTACTGAGAGCCACAAAGACAAGAAGTATTTTGGTGTAAGAAGCCTCGATGTGATCCCCCTGCAGTTACAGGATTAGTGACTACTACACCCAAATGGAAATCGGCTGCTACTGAAATCAGTTCAAGGGGAAGGAAAGAAGGTACCTGGGTTACTCTGCAACCATCAGAACAAAAACAGGGAAAAAAAAACCTTAAGAAATGACACACACCGTTTATTAGCTTGCTCCCCCAGACTGTCTTCAAGCAGCTATTGCTGTACCACAACAGGGTGAATCCGTGCTCTGAATGTCTTTCTAGTGCTAAAGTACTAAACAAATGAGTCCTCTACTCTCAAATTCACATCAGTGTGGCTGAGGAATAGAAAAAAAAAAAACAAAAAAAAAAGCAGGGTTTTTTTAGTCACAACACGGAGGAGACGTGGGGAGATTCTCTTTATCACATCCTTCATGGGAAACATGGGCAGTGCAGCAGATCAAGGCACTACAACAACTCATTCTATAGGAAATGCTGCAGCTTTAGCCTGTTCCCTGGCTTTAGTGAAACTCAACTGGTTTCAGGCAGCCTTTTCCATCTCTTTAACTTGTTCGCATTTAATTCCTGAAAGCACCCATCATTAGTTATAAATCTGAGTAAAACTTCTAAGTCATCTTTACACATACCCTTAAAACATATGTAGTTTTAGATTTATGTTATATTACAATTGTGCATGTAACAAAAATACTCATGAAATTTTGTATATAAGCCCAGTTCATCCTAACAAGTATTTGGGGTACCTGCAAAAGCAAGGGGTCACACTCCTTGCTTAAAGAAAAAGGCACACTTAATTTCTGTTAAAAACACTCAGTAAAGTGACATATTGAGATTCTTATATCACTTCTACTAGAAGTAATTAAATTCTAGAGTATATTAGAAGGCATACTAGAGACACCACTGCCATATTTTATCAAAGCAAGCCATCAGCTTTTGAACCAGAAATTTCCTCTTGATGCCTTACCCGGATAAGAAAGGGGAATGGCTTCAGGTACCAACTTGTTACCAAAAGTCACCTCTCCTTATTTTAATGCTGAGATCTGGACAGTAGGGTATGTGAAATGTTTCTGCTCCTGTGACAGACCCAATTCAGTAGGTCAAGCAGGCAAAGCTTAGATAAGCCACAGGCAAACTGCAGCAATGCTTCCCTTTGTGTTGCCTTGCTATTTAATTCCACACCTGGATTTCAAAGCACTACACTTCCACTCAGAATAAGCATTTCCTATGAAATTCAGAAAAGCCAATTCTCAAGGTTCACACAGGACGTAACAGTTGGATCTCAGCTACTCTTGTCCCACCTCGTCTTACACACAACTCACCACAAGAGCAGTGCTGGTGTGGTGTATCATCTGAGCCCTCAACATGAAAATCTACCTTTTGGATTGCTTCACAGATTCTGCAGTACAGATGATCAGATTTCCTCCCAGTGCCTGTAAAACACTGCATTTACTTATTGCTCCCCTCCAGGAGCAACTGGAGCTGCCTGTGCAGCCTGTAGGCAACATGGCCTCACGCTCCGAGGCACCAGCCCAGCTCCAGACCCCACATGCACTGTATCTTTGGGGTAGCTCCACCTCAGTGCGTGGAAGAGACTGGCTATTAGTGGGAAGGACATAACCCATGAAGCACAACCAGAAGATCTATATTAGCACATCCAAGTTAAGTCATAGAGAACAGGTAAATCGACCACTATGAGCCTGATGATAGTTTTGACTCTTGCGCAGGCAAGTCAGGCAAGCAGCTTTCACCTATTAGCATTTATTTCAAGATTTCATTTTGACAACTCCTCACACCACTAATTAGACTAAAAACTTACATTAATTATTTGTAGATTCCCACAAGTGGTCCATAAAGACATTTTAAAAAGGGAATTCTAAGATTCTTCCATTATCATATTAATGCTGAATGTCTCACTTTAAAAATGTTGTTTTCCAGGTGTTGTTAATGACTGAAGGTTGTTAAGACATTTGTTCTTTTTAATTAAACAATTAAGCCCTGCTTCAATGGGAACTACCAGTATCCTGCAGTAGGAAAAGAACTTTCACCTCCCCTTCACTTGGTGGCTTCCAACATTTCAGTCCCCTCTCTCTTCTTCAAACTCTTTGCAGAAATGGCAGGCGTGTTTTTTGTTGTTATGCTTTGGATTTGTGTTTGTTGCTTTTTTGGGGGGGAGAACACAAAGAGTTGTTGATTAAATGACAGTTCCTATTTCCTTCTTAGAACACGAAGTCCATATTCCTCAAACAATGTTACTACTGAGTTGATTTTGTTGACCGGATATTTTAGGGCTATAGTCACTTGTCATTTATTCTCCCACCCCAACAGCTAAGTTGCAATTAGCTGGGATGTGGATAACACCAAAAATACTCAGAATGTATAAGGAGGACTAAAAATAATATGTTTAAATGCAGAAGTGCTTCTTAGACACATGAAAAATTGTCTAGAAACTGTCCTAACCCAACCAAGTTAATAATCCCTTAGTAATGGGGCATAATGGTTTTTTGTTTCATTCCCCACCCCACACCCCCCTTTTCTCATCTGTCCCATCCCTTCCCTTGGCCACCATAAGAGTCAGAAGCTCCTTCTATATCCCCTTATTTTCCTGGTGCCCACAAGGCTGCTAGATAAAGCAGCCAACATTCCTATTATGGACCAATTGCAGAGTTTTACACCGGCTGCAGAAGCAGATCTAGACCAAAGTTCATGCACAACATCCATGCAACACAAGATCATGCTCCAGACTTGGGATCTCTAAGAGGAATTATTTAGTTTTAAAAATCTTGATGAACTGAGCTCCTATTAAAAATGCAGAGAGGTAGAAAGAAATGAAGCAGGACACATCAGAACCATTTCTAAAGGGAAAGAGGGTCCAAAATCTTAGGAACTGAGAAGCCAACAAGACACTGTGCTCTGTGATGCAGTTGCTGGACAGACTCTACAGCACTTCCATCTGCTTGACTTCCCCCTTTACTTTCCCAGTTTGCTCACCCACGAGACTATATTTGCTGAGAATACTGGAAATGCCTTCCAGATTCCTTACATCGCAGTTACCAAGTAAACATAACACATTTTGGCCAACTTCAGGTCAGCTTCAATTGAAACAAAGGCTATTCATACTCAGGTTAAGGTGACTGTATGCTATGCATTAACCATTCCCACACACTTCTGCACTGGACGATGTTATAGAAGGCTCAAAATAAAATAGCAAGGGCTGCTCTAACTCTACCACACACAGCACATAACTTCTGTTGTGTAACATCAAAAAGAGGGAAACTATTTGCTACCTTTTTTGCTAGTAAATACCTGATTTAAGCCTCTCAGCCTGAGGGCACACTGAGTGCTCTAGAGCTTAACTGGAGAGAGGCTTTAGGTGTTTAGGGAACACAAGGATGCATCACAGCGCACACCCGTCTACAGCCGCACCATTTCACCCCACACATAGATTTATTATTATTACTATTATTTTAATGAAAAACCAACCTACCCAGTGCCTCTCTTTGGCTATTCTATGAAATAAAGATGACAAATTTACATTCAATTCCACAAATTCTCAGTAAATGAAGATCTTTCTAAGGGTCTGAGAGATGTAGATGGTACTTTCTGGAGCTCTCAGCATACAAGCTTCTTGAAGTGATGACTAGAATAAAAAAAAGTCAGAGCCAAAGGGCTATTGTAAGAGTACAAACTTCAGCTAGCAGACAGGCTCACTAGCATTTCCATGATACAGGAAGGATATTTAAGAAGTACTAACCACTTAGACAACTGCCAGCCTACTTACACGTAGATGGGTTTTTGCAGTTGGATTTATTTGTTGCTGGTGGTGGTTTAAGCTTTACTGCTCACCCTTCAGTCTCAAGACAAAGCAAGAAATAATTAAAAAACAATGGCAAAACAGCTGTCTTTTAAACCCCCCAAGACCGAGTTAAGAGGAATAGACTTGAATTTGTATCTCACCAGGCTTACAACAGTAGAAATGTCCAATTTGTCATACATTTCCAATGATTATTGCTTTAAATAAGATCTTCCATCTCAAAAGATTCAGCGTAACAAACCTCGCTGACAACCAAAGTTTTGTTTTTCTGGAAATCAGACTTTTAAAGTATGAACTGATGCACATAACTAAGACATAAACTCTCACATTGACGCTTTAGTAATTATTTTACTGGTCTATACACTGATCTATACAAACACCAACAAAAATTAGTAAAGGCAATTCCATGACACCTTAAAGAGGTTATAAATGACAGTCAATAATGTAACAAGCCTCACAGAAGCAGTACAGCCTGTGAGTTATGTACTTCCATCACCAAATCTTTTTTCTTTCCTTCCTTCTTGCCCTCCCACAACTCACTATCATAGAAACTGACCACTGTGCAGCATGGCTTCATCATCCTTTTGCTGACCGTCACCACGTGCAGGACAAGAAAGCTGAATAAATCAGTCCCATGGCTTTCAAACAGCACTGCCATTTTCTTCAATTAATATTTTCTGAAGAATTTAATTTTTCTCCACAATGGGGAAAAATCCCATTCAACCACAAGTAAAATACGCGGGGAAAACAGTACCACTCTATTTCACAGCTGCACTTTTAATCGCAAATATTACATGTTGTTGAAGATGATTGAACACTCTGCCCTCAAGAAGTTCAGTGTGTTGATCTAAAAACACTACTGGAAAACATGGCTTTATGATTTAAATGACTTATGAACCAAATTTGTAAAGTATTATCTACAGTAGTTTTTCCTGTGAACACAGGTCCTCACAGCTTCTCTTTTTTTCATTAATATACTGTTAATTCTACCTTCATTAAATGCTCTTTTTTATATTTATATATTTATATTTAAGAACTGCCAAAGCACCCTTCTGTGCTTTCACCACAGCAGCTCTATTTAGCATATACAAGGTTACTATGAAGGCAGTCCCTGAACTTTCACACCAGTCCTTCACCACGGCCTCCAAGTATCTACCCAAATGAAAAAGCCCAGTAACTAAAATGCAAGTAGTAACAGATCTTAAGGTATGAAAGAAATTGTCAAATGGTGAAATGTCTCCACAGTAAATTCATGCTTACAAACACTTGTACATAAGAGGAACGTTTTCTTCCGTAACCTTTACAGTTATTAAATAATTTTCCCCCACCTTTATAATATTATAAAGCCCCCCCTGATTTTGGGAAGCACTATGAAAGCGCTCGTAAGAGAGCCACCATCACCTCTTAAATAACCCCATTATTTTTCATTTCCTCCTTCCCAGAGTCCTGAAAACAGCCCATCGTGTGAGGGCAGCCAGCATCAACCTCTCCCACTCTCACTGTACATTCAAAATCAACTGTTATGACCAGAGAAAGTTCCTGCAGTCCTGAAGGCTGCACTGTACACACAGTGGAGCAGATAAACATTTAAACTATTTTAGTTCACTCTGCATTAAGCTGAGATTTGAATAAAGCAAAAAAACCCACCAAAACAACTCTACACCAGACTGTAGCTAAGTGACTCTTTCATAAATGTAAATTACGAGTTTATGCTCATTAGAAGCAAGATTATTTGCCTTTAATAACTTGTTTTCAAACACGATATTTTGAGATATTTAAGTCAAGAGAATGAGCAGAGTTTGTATGAGTGACAATGATAATTCCGACCAAGGTTACCACATTATTTAGCAGTTGATTGCTCCAGATTCAGACTGTACACAGATCTGCGAGCTTACTATCACACCAAGACAGTAATTACCACCTTCCTTGCAGTTCTGCAGTACAGATGACTGAGAAGGACGCTGACATCGGGTGGTCCCTGCCCCCAGCTCTGTGGCAAGTTGCCATTAGCAAGCACATGGCTTAGCACAGCTCCAACACCTCTCACAAAGCTCTGAAATTCAGCAGTTCCACATGTACCCACATGTGCCCAGCTAGTGAGGGCTGAAGAAAAGCATTTTAAAGAAGGAATAGAGAGCAGAAAAAAGCTAAAAACACCCATTACTAGAGGAAAGAGGGGGAAAAAAGAGTCAGCTTAAGACGACAATGATGCTATAAGATAAGGAAACCATTCTTCCTTGGGAATCACTGCTCCCTCCCCCCTAACTCCAGTGTCTGTGTGTACTCTTCCTTCTCTTCCCACCATCACCGCTCCAATTTCTGCTTATTTTGAATCCCTCTTGCACCACTTCCGTGTCATTACAGGACTATAGAGTGAGACAAAGAACCCAAGCAGCCTCACCTCCCCCCAGCCTCAAGGAGTGCTTTAAGGGCTCCTAAACCACGTGCACATCACACACAGGGTGCTGGGGCGTCCTGGGCTGGATGTCAGAGGAGCAACAGCAGCTCAGGGCATCCGACTTACAAACAGCATTTCCCGAGCCTTGCCTTATATCACTATTATCTCCCCCCTTCTTTAAATTGTCCTTTTTAAAGGGTACCACCCAAGGAGACCCGCTCAGCAGCACGAGGCGGAGCTCCCTCACGCTGCAGCTTTCCCGGAGCTCAGACCGGCCCCGTTCCCAGCAGCACGATGCTCAGCCGTTAGCACAGCTCGCCTTTCCATCCTAAAAGCCACGTTGTGGAGCCGCCGTGCCCCGCGGAGCAGCGCTCTGCAGCACGCTGCCACCAGCGCTGCATCCCCGCAGCCGGTCGGGCGCTCAGAAGCAGCGCTGCCGTGCCGCACTGCTGACCCCAAGCCAACGTGTGCACAGCCTGTGACAGTACAGAGAGTGAACTGTGCGGACAGGTGCTGCGAGAGCAAGGGTTGAGACGAAGAACAACACGCAGAAGCTTGTGATTTACTACAGAGACGGGCAAAATGAATGCAATTTTGTGATTTTACCGAAGCTACTCAAACACAAAGGGAAAGCAATCTTTAACTCAGCCCAAAAGTACTCTGCAAATTATAATGACAAATCTATCTTCTGCGTTTATCCTCTAAATCGTTCTCCAATATGACTTTCAGAGAACAACACAGCTTCGCCTTTATCCAGACAAAGCACATGCCGTGCACCTGAGAGGATAACTCCGCTCACAACTTGGGACTGACTGAGCAACCACCTTCAAATCTGCTGTACAAAGGGTGTGTGCTCTGCCACTTCAGCAGAGTTCACAGTTCTGTGTTTAACACAGGAGCTGGAACACACTCGCATGTGCACAGGCATTTCTTGTTTAAGACGGCAGCTGGGGCAAAAGGGATCGCAAACCACACTTATTTAAAAATACAAATAAATAAACCAACACTCTCAACTTCATAACAGGAAAATGAAGTCCTGTAAACAGAGATGCAGCACAGCTCAGGAAAACAAGGTGAGCAGCAACTCAAAGCGTGATGCCAGGCTCAAACAGGACCTGACCGTTTGGTATGAGGAGGCAGAGCACTGAGCACCAAACTTCACATTTAATGAATAAATAAAGCAAGAGCCAGTGGTCACCTACTGTCACCATCAGCATTTCATTTTTTTAAGGTCTTTTTAAAAAGTTCTTGTGCATCTCAGGATGAAGCCGTACTAATAGAGCGAAAGCAGTTTTACACCATTGCCACAAAGCACCGGCACTGAACCTGGGAGAAATTAAATGCTGAGTAGGCAGCACTGCAAAGAAAGAAGAAATCTGTGCTCAAGCTTTAAGAGCTGTCCATTGCCCCTTTATTTTGCACGGGTGATTAGTATCAGTTTAAATACCCATGCTGCACCATAGGATCCTGCTGTTCCTTTAGCACACGTTAGCAAATCTACAGAACACCTGTTTAACTACACGCTTAGCATCTCTTACTGTACTTGAAAATGAAAAATAATCCTAATTTCTGTACAGCTTTAAATACCTACAGCTCTGAAGAGGACGCGTTACTATAAAAGTAACCTATATGAAAATTCCACAGTTCATAATTCCTTACAAACAGTAAGGAATGAGCAACAGGGCAGTGCAGCTTTCCCACCAGGGCCTGAATCCCCACAGCCTTGTTGTACAGCAGCTCACACTGCAGCACCTGGACCCACAGAGACCAACACTGCTAAAGGTCGCAGAAGCTCTCACTCAACCCCAGAGAGCAGCTGCCTCCACACACCCCAGATCTGGTTTTGCAAAGGAAAATGGGATTCTTTCAGTCACTGTGGGGCCCCGATGGGAAGAACCACACAACCTTGATGGCACAGCAATACCCATCTGTAACCAACCAGTGCATAATACTCCTAGATGAACGATGTTTTCTCCTCACATCACGTGCCTACAGCTGCTGCAAGTCCTTCGCTGAAAAGCCATCTAAAGCACTTCTATCAGAACTCACAACAGGAAAAGGAAAACATGCCGTTTGCACATTATCTTGTCTCTTATCTTGGATTAAACTACTGCCTGAATTCCTCAAACGTCTACAGAATGTTTTCCAAGTACTGTCCTACGGACACATTGCTTTGAATTTTTTACTCTAAAAGTCAGAGGAAAACCTGAACTGTTCCTGTGTGATAACTGGAAAAGTTACCAGCATTTCAGGAGTCTCCCACACGTGTGTAAAACAAATAGTTCATTTGATGGCTGAAAACAAATTCCTGGGTGACCCATCCTGTAACAGTTGTACAAATAAAGCCCACCAAACAACCAGCAGTAGGAATGGGGGAGGGAAGGTTACACTTATTTACTTATTTTAAAGGGAGATCCTCCCCTTTAACAGATGATGTATGCACGTTCCTGGTACAGATGGGGCAAATTTCTGCACCATGACACTTCAGACTCCATTAAGGTGCAACAAGCTCCATTTTTAAGGCAGGACTGGCATTCAGTTTTTTAATCAATTTACCAAAACGAAGCTCTGCTACTTTCAGAGGGGAAAATGAAATGGACACTCAGTGCGGACCACGTATTTTAAAATTGCGTTCCTAAAGTTCAGCTGAGCATGAAAGTTAATCTTTCAAAAGTGAACATTCATCTCCGATTGTGTTCAAGTGTGCTAACACTAGCAAAAAGAAAAGAGCCACTGCCAACAACGCTGGCTGCTTTTATAGGTTCCTCAGATATTTTTAGTAGATTTTACAGTAGTGCGCTTGTATAATATAATGTTTCTTACATATTTTTACACACTCTATATATAGAGTATATATTACACACACATATATATACACACACACACACTTAGAAACATTTTTCTGCATTATTTCTGACCAAGCTATACTCATGATGGAATAGGGCCCATCCCACCTGAAGACCTCTCATTCCAAGACTGTTTCAGTACTTAGTCCCGTATCCAAGAAGCATCAGATCCTTCTTTGACTTATTTTGTTATCTGTGCTCCAACCCAAACCTGGTCCAGACTAACAGTACTGAATGCCTTGTGTTCTCTGTTAGAGTCAGGTTTCCATTCAGATGAGAACAAGGTGATGCTGGTGCACCATGAAGATGCAAGCGACAAGGAGACACTTTGGTGCTGTGGTTGCACAGCACAGGAGGTTTCTCCTATGCAAACTCCTGTAAGAACGCATTCCAGCAGAATAACAACATTATAATTGAATATAGTTTTCCGTATCAAATTTCTATACTCTTACGGATAAAGCACCTTTTTCCTACCTGCTTTCTCGCTGCTGCTTTACGTTCAGTGTGCTAACATTTACCCTAATATTGACCCTAGCAGCACATTTGATTTGCCAAGTGTAAAGATATTTAACTACAAACATGAAGATTTTCTTCTTGTCCAAACATATGTATCTGTCAGCACCAACTAATACTGCAGATTCTTATTCCCTTTTGTTTTCCCATCTTTCCAATCTTTTTTAGAAATTATTCTCAGTTTTAGATTACCTGAAACATGCCCAAACATACAGAAGCACGTGCTTCTATGCAGGAACTTCCCAAAGGCAGGTTGCTTACACTATAGGTGACAGGAAAGAACAACTGCCCCCAAAGTGCCTGCTCTGCTAAGTGAGCCTCAGGAGACTGAGGAGCACCTAATCTGCTTCTCCACAGCACACCCCATGGCAAGGGTCTCCCCACAGTTTTTCAGATCACACTGTCAGCAATGCAGTCTTTATTTGGACAACAGGTGTAAAATTGCAAAGTTGCAAGATGGAAATCCATAGAAATGTGCATTCTCTGCATGTCCAGGGAAATATAAATATGTAACATAAATATATGTGGATTAAACCCTCAGTACTTCTGGTGACAGCGTCACCTGACTAGACAAAATAAGGAGAAGTCTTTAATCCTAGCTAACACGAAACTTTGTACTCCGCTTCAGCCAAGAGAAAGAACACGCAGATAACCACGTTGCATGCTTTAGAAAAGAACTGCCCTGCAACACCCCGGATGCACATACTGCACCCAGGCACTGCTGAATGCTTCAGCTTTGCTCAGACATTTCCACCTATCCTTGTCCCTCCGAAAAGATGAAAAGTTACTCTCCTGACATTTTATAACGTTTATTTTTTGCCCCCATGCTCCATCCATTTTCTTGTTTTTTAAAGGAGCAAATTTCAATTAATTTCAATTTCAGATCAAAGCTGACTCAAACTACAAGAACAAAAACCTGATGCCTGTGCCACACCACACCTGCCTCACTGAGCACAGGACAAAGCCACCAGAAAAGAGCTGTACTGGTTCTCCACACTTCTCTCCACTGATTATCAGAAGACTGGGAGGAAAAAGCCTTCCAAGTTAAAATGTTTTTAGGGAGAAGAGCAAACTTAAGGAGGTAGGACTCATTTTGGGAGCCCTTAGCACGGCTGAGAAGGTGTATTTTATTTCTGCCCGTGTCCCTGCTCAAAAGCATTATGGAAGCTCCATGTTTTCTGTTAGGGAGATAAATGCCAAAATCTTCAAGAATTTTTCAGGTCAAAACTGAGCATTTGAAGTCCACCCAAAAGCCAGCCAGAAACCATAAAAGGACTCCAGCCCTGCAGAGTCCTATGCTCTGCACTTAAAAGAGCAACTGATATGAATATCCCCCGTTTTGGGGTTTTTGGTGTTTTTGTTTTTTTAAACAAAAATACCACCTTCAAGGGCTCAAAAAGGTACAGACGGGTTCTCATTACTCACAGAGTAAGGATAAAAAGAAAAATTGGGAATTTTTAAATGTTTCTCATTTATACTCCGCTACTCCCACATTATACTACAAAAACCGCTATTTTTCATTCCTCCCCTTCTGGATTTACCTCCCTACACACAACTTAATGTCTACTACAAGTATGCTCTCCCAACAAAACAAAAAGAGAATGAGACCGAGCTTCCAGGGCACAACTTGGAGGGGGGTGGGGGGTTCATATACTTCAGCTAATTAAATAAACTGCAGCAAAAAAGGATGTATTTTTTTTTTTAAACCATGAGATAGTATGAGTAGTAATAAAATTTAAGCTTTTGACAACTCAAGAGAACACGGTCAGCAGTAATTTCTTGTTCTTGCCATCACAACTTGCCCACATAGGAATCACAACAGCTATGCAGGTTCACATTTTCTACTACAACTGCAAGCTTTCAAACAATTTTTTATTTATTGAGAAGAGGGGAAAAAAATATCCCTGCCCACATCTGCAAACAGAAGTGTGAGAACAGAGAATAAAACTTCTGATTTTACATCACAAATCTTGACTTTCCGCTCTCCAAAACACTGATCTGCACCCAGGCACGGCCTCAGCCTCCCTCCATAGAAAAGGGCACGAATACGGTTAATGAGTGACATTTTCTATCACATCTCCTTACATACAGCGTGCTTAGCCCTGCTTCGTGTTTACAGAAGCAAAACTAAAAATGTCTGCCACTAAATTATTTTTAAATACCCACGACTGTGGTAGCTCCCCTGCATAGGTTGGCCCTGAAGCCTTTTCCCACTGCCCCGCGCACACACAACACACAAGCCCTAATTATACAAGAAATTAGCAACCCAATCCGACAGCACAGCACGAGGCTCCCACGGACGGGTTTTGTGAGGACTTTGGGGCCTGCTTCAGATCGGCCATTGCCCGCTTGGGCGTTACATGGGAGGAGGCCTCACCCACGTGGCACACCTTTGTCACCCTCCTCTCACAGAGAAACCCCCTCCAGCAGAGGGAAAGGGAATTTATTTTCTCAATAGAAACAAAGGGCCCCCAGAGATGTGGAGGAAAAAAAAAAAAAAAAAGAAAAATTAACCTTCCAATCAGAGAAAACACCTCGTTAATGCAGTTCAGGTGTCACCAGTGATTTAAGCACCTGGAAGGGATAGGCCCAGCCCCAGGTGCCCACATTTGGGGTGTGACAAAGGGGAAGGGGATAGCACAAAGTGACAACAGGGCCATCTCAGCAACCAGGCACAGCATGGGAGGCCTCGCAAGGTGCCAGCTGCTCCCACCACGCCACAAGGCAGCACCCAAAGTCACGCCATGTGCCGCACAGCACCGGCCCCTGTGAGGAGAGCTGGGCCACCATGAACCGTGCCCCACGTTCCTCTGCGGAGCATGACTTGCAGGCTGGATTATTGCAATGCCTCCACACAGATTTGAATAAAATGACCTAAACCTTTAAATATTGCAACAGCCTTCCCTCCATGCAGAGGGGTCCGAATGCAGAATTTCTGCATTCCTTTCGTGTTCCCTTGAGATTTCCATAGTAAGACAGAAATCTACGCCGAAGCTTATTAAAGACTTTGCACCTCCCCCAAAATAATTCCCCACCCTTCCATCAAGTAAACCTTGACCAGGCCCCTTATTTCAGCACAGCCCTTGTCTTTAAATACTTCCAGGGGGAGGGGAGGCAGAGCCACACACAGTCCTGCACAGCAGGTAGGGAGGTAATTTTGCAGGCCTGGGTGTGCCCACTCCCAACATGGGGATCCAGCTGAGGCTGGAATGCAGCCACCCCAGCCCTCAGCCCTGTTTCAGCCATCGGCATCGTGGCAGCCCTGGCCTATGGCACCCTGACCTCCCGTGCATGACAGGGAGATGGATGGCCAAGCACTCTGCCTCCCTTCCCATCCTCCTCTGGAAAGACACCCGCAAACCACCAGTGGGAGCAATAGTAGCCATACACTCTTTAAAAATAATAATAATGGAGGGATCTGTGAGGCAGTGAGCTGGAGCTCCCCACAAAGGAGCCTCACAGTGACCAGGGGGGCAATATAACACTCTAAATACTTCCAGTGCACCACAAACCAACTTTCGCTCTTAAGAAGCATCACTTGACCCGACTTAGTTGTACAGTCACAGAGAGGGACGGGTTTGGTGTATTCACTGATGTTGTGAATGGTGCCACTCCTCTGGCTGGTTCAGAGGCAGAGGAGCACACAAGGCCCCATGGAGGCCTGACCAGCACCCCCTACATCAGGAGATACGGGGGCTGCAGGAAGTTACTATGAAAACACGTTAACAACCAGCTTCACCAAAACAGCAGCTCGGGAAGGCCTTGCTCTTACACACACCTCACCACCCCACATACACACACCATCAGCAATGTCTGGAGACACGAAAAAAATCCCAACTTCTTGACAACCCCCCCCTCCTCCCTTCGCCACCCCCAAAGGGAAAAGTATCCCGCATCTATAAAAGGAGCAGGAAAGGCAATTTTACACACAGGGGCCACCGAACGAATTTTAAATGGGTTTCTATATTTGATTTTGGGAGAGGGGGAGTAGAAACAAAGGGGAAGGAAGTGCAGCCATGAGAAATGCAAGTTAATTTTCTCTTAAACGTGGGCATAACTCAGAGCTGTGTGTGCTTTAACTAGAGAGGTCTTCGGGAGAAACAAGGCGGATAGACTGATACAATTGTATCTGCCTCTTTTTTTTTTCCCCCAACCCCATTGCCATGCCCATATGTAGGCTGGAGAAGTGCTAAAGTCCAGGGCAGCCCTGTTCCCAACCCCACTGCAAGCAGATCCACACTGGTGATAGCTGGGAATTCACAAACACAGGAAGACACCAAGAAGGGACTTTTACACCTCGTGGATCACATCTGACGACTCAGAGAGCAGCAAAATACATTGAAGCGCATTAAACGGTGATACAAAAAGTTTGGGGGGAGGGGCACAGCAATGTTCAGTTTGCCTTCACCATCAGCAAAATTAATTTGTTTTCAACAACATAAGCAGAGTAATTTGTGCAAGATTAAGGTGAATAAAAACGATATGCCTAATTATTATGGAAATGGAGAGGAAGTGATCCTCGTGCGTCCCATGGACTCTTCCTCCTTAAATCTAAAAATACGTTCCCTCCACAGCAATTGCTTTTTATGTACAGAAGACCCAAAATACAGAGTGCTGCAAACCAAAGCCACGTATCTTGCATAACAAATGAAGGAGCGCACATAGTACATTAATTCCCAATTAAAAGAAGTACCAAATGCAACCACAACGATCAGCATAGTGTGAAATGGGCCAGAAAAGATTTGGGGTTTTTGTTTTTTTAAATGCTCCTTCACTAAACCCAAAATCCTCCGCGCCTTCCCCAAGCAAAGATTTCCTCCAACACCCAGCAGTGATTAAACTTCAATTCCCAAAGCACCCCCAATTACTACATCCAAATCCTCCTTTTCCAACCAGCTACTTTCAGAGCACCGTGCTTTTAAAATAAAGGCTGAAAGGGCAGAAGCCCCTCTCCTGAAATTCCGCGGCCAGACCTACTTTTCATGCTGAAGAATGGAGCTCAGAAACAAGCACGTGGAAAGTTTCGGCCCTTTTGCTGCTACTATCTGCAGCACGCCAGGTTCCCTGCAATCTAACGTTTGTGGCCGAATTGCTACAGGCAGCAGAACAAACACCGCCCTGCCGTATCGCGAGTATCGCCTCCGCACACGAGGCCCACTCAATTACTACCTTGAAAAAGAAAATTAAACATGCATCTTGAAATTAAGGGCTCGTTAATCCAGCCCTCCTTGGGAAGGAGTCACCCTCCTGCTGCTTCGCTACACCGGCTCGAAGGAGATAGAAACCCTCTCGCACACAGATAGTCAACCACAGCCCTGCACCGCGTGCCTATAAAACGCTCCGGACTCCAACATGGCAGGAGCAGAGAGATGTACACAGCAGCGTATTTACACGACGCGTTGTGCTGCTGGAGTTCATGTGCTCGCCGCTCCACAGCCCCTCACTGCAGCTCCTGCTCACACACCACATTTTAACTCCTCCACGGAACTTTAAAATACCAGCAGCCCTTCCCAGCCGCAATGCAATAAGCTGAGCATTCCACAGGAAGACCTCGCTCTTTTTCTTTCTTTTTCTTCTTTTTATTTGATTTTATTAAATCCATAGAAACACGGGGGGCCATTCTAGCACAGAGCACGCTGCTGCTGTAAGAAAGCTGCCCCTTTATCTATAAGGAAGAGAAAGCCAAGCCTATGCATTTTTCAAATCACTTCTCACTGGGGAAACACGGAGGGAAATAATAATAATAACAACGAGACAAAAAGAGAAATTACCTTTGTCTTTTAGGCACCGAATGCTCAACTTCTATGAGTTTTCCGTGCAGCTCCACTTTACCTGCGGAGAAGAACAGAAGGGAAAATATTGGAGAGGGGCCGTGCGGCTCTCGGCAGCGCAAGGCAGCAGAGCGGAGCGCAACACGTTAGAGCCCATTCATCGGCCGCGGGGCAGAGCGGGGCGGCAACAAAGCCGTGGCCGCGGGGCCGCTGCCCCCGAGGAAGAGCTGCAGGGAGGGCGAGACGGGCTGCGAGGGGCCGAGGGCCTCCGACCCGGCCCGGGAGCACGCGGGGAAAGCGGCCCGAGAGCGGCGGGGCCGCCGTTCGCGGAGGTTCCGCTAAGCGGCTTCACTCGCTGTTTTTATTATGATGGTCTTGATTAGGTTTTTTGGTGGTGGCGGTTTTTTTGGTGCTGTGTTTTTTGTTGCGTGGTTTTGGTGGGTTTTTTGTTTTTTGTTTTTTTTTTTTTAAATGCACAAAAACAGGATGTCGGGGCCGGGAACCGGCGCGCTGCTGGAGGCGGTGATGGGTGCGTGAGAGCGGCGAAAAGAAACCGAAATAAATACCGGGTGGAACGGGGAGAGGGGGGGCGGCAGGGCTCCCACCTCCCGGCTCGGGGCATTTCGGCGGGCAGCCCGCGGCCTGCGCCGGGCTCAGATGAGGTGCCGAGGGGAGGGAAGGGGGAGGAGGAGGGGGGGGGGTGAGCACCGAGGGCCGCCCGCCCCCGCGATGGGCCCCGGGGTGTGGAAAAAGCAGGGGGCCGCGGGCACGGCCCTCCTCCGCTTCCCCCCTCTCACCCCCCCCGGGGGCCGCCGCCGAGCCGGGGGAGTCTCACCTGGGCGCAGGGGGGCACCGGGGGCCGTCGGGGGTGGGAGCGGGGCCGCTCACCTGAAAGCGCCTCGATGGCCTTCATGGCCCAGCTCTCGTCGGGGCAGTCCACGAAGGCGTAGCCCGTCTTCACCAGGAACTGGCCCGAGAAGGGGATCTTGGAGTCCTTAAAGAGACTTTCCAGATCGAGCGGGCTGACGTTCTCGCCGAGGTTGCCGATGTAGAGCTTGTTCATCTTCCCGGCGGCGGCTGCAGCCCTCGGCTGGCGGGAGGAGGTGGGGAGAAAACAAAACGCGATGGAGGAAGGAGAGAGAGAGAGAGAGGACGGGGAGGATAATCGGCTCCGCGGCTCGCGGCCCTCCCTCCCTCTCTCGAGGGGTGAAAAATAAAATGAAAACGAAGGCGAACGGAGCCCTAAGTGCGTGCCGTGCCACCCGGGCGCATGGGGGGCCGCGGGAACAGCCGGCGCCGGGCCGCGATGGCGGGCTGAGAGAGGAAGAGGAGGAGGGGAGGGAGGGAAAAAAAGTACTTTTTGTCTTTGCCCCCGAGCCCCTCCGGCAGCAGCGGGCGGACTATGGAAATGTCACACTACGTGCGCTCAGGCACCGCCTCTCGCTGCAAAAAAACACACAGAGAGAGGAGGGGAGGGGGAGGGATGGAGGGAGGGAGGCAAAGAAGGGGAAGGAAAAAAAAAAAAAATTACTTGAATATTCCGGCTTTTTGAATGAGCCACGTGTTCAAACTACAAATCAACTTCTCACGTGAGGAATCCCGGCTCTTCAATTAGCGAGCGGCTGAGCCGGAGGGGGGGAGGGAGGGGGAGGAGAAGGAGGAGGAGGAGGAGGAGGGTCGGGGTGAAGGCCGGGGGGGAGCCGGGCGGGACGGGACAAGTTGAGAGCAGAGGGCGGGGGAAGGGGAACGCGGAGCCGGGTGGGCGCAAGCCCTGCCCCCGCCTCTACCCTTCCGCCGGGGGGGCCCCAGCCACCCGAAAAGGAGCGAGCGAGAGGGGTGGCGGCCCGAAGAGGGAGGGGAAAAGGCACCGCAGTGCCCGCCCCCCTCCCCGCTCCTCCCCGCCGGGCCGGGCCGGGGGATTGGGCAGCGGCGGCTCCGAGCCCGAGGAGCCGGGAGGGTCGGGGGGGAGGAAGAGAAGGAGGATGGGGATGAGGATGGGAACGGGGGGGTGGGGGGAGCGGCCGCGGCTGCGTGCTGGGGGGCTGCGATGGGGCGGGGGGCTGCGCAGCCCCTCCGGAGCCCCATCTGGTAATGGTTGTGCGATGCGGGCGTTACGGGAAGGAGGGGGGAAAGGGGGGGAAAATACACGAGAAGGGAAAAAAAAAAAGAAAGACAAAGGGGGCGGAGGGCAGTGGGGGAGGATGGGGACCAGAGCGGCGCGGCGGGACCTCGCTTGGGGCACCGGGGCCGGGCCGGGGGCACACAAAGGGCCGCGGCCCCATCCCCCCAAAGCCGTTTGCGACTCGGCCGGGCGGGCACGGCGGGGGGCTCGGGGGGGGGGAGGTGGGCTCGGGAATGCGCCCGACGCCGGGGAGCGGAGACGGAAACGACAGCCGGGCCGCGCTCCGTGCGGGCGGCCAGCGGGGCTCGCAGCGCCCGACGGAGGCGCGTCCCTCCCGCGGCGGCCCCGCACGACCGGAGCGCGGCGATCCGCCGTTCCCCCCGCGCCGTGCTCGTTCCCACGCGGGGCGCGACTCGGGCACCGCTCGACGGGGCGGCTCCTTTGTTCCCCTCGCTCCGTGCGGGGCTCCGGGGGCGTCGGGGTCGCTCCCTCCCGAATCCACCGTGCTGCCTTCCCGCGCCGAGCACAGCCGAGAGCGCGGAGCTCCCGTTGTGCGGCAGTGCCCGCGGATCCGCGAGGAACCGGGATGGGCGAGCGAGGCAGCTCGGGGCCGGCTGGAGGGGCCGGAGGGATTGTCGGCTTGACCGAGCGGGCTGGGCTGCGCTCATCGGAATTTAAGCACTACTTCCGTTTTGTTGGAAACGAGCAAATAATTCTCTTTACATCCCCCCCCCCATCCCCCGTTTCCCCCCCTCCCCCCCAGTTGTATTAACCTCCTCCTGGCTCTTTAACGCCGGCCGAGGCATTTCCCGAAATGAATTTGTGTTTCATCGTTTCAAACGTTCTGGTGTCGTTGATAGACACAATGATGTCAGCCCAGCGCAGCCCCCCGCCAAGCGCCCCGCGCTCGGCCGGAGCCGGGCAGCCACGGGCCGCCTTCCTCGAGGCTTCGTTTTGCTGTGCACGAATTCGATCCGCGCTGGGCATGTGCTCGTTCCGCCATGGTCGGGCAGTGGGTTTTCCTCCGGGCTGCGCCCATGCAGCGTCCTCTTTAGCTGGTGTGTTTGCTGGGAGATCTATTGTAAGGAATGAAGCTTCAAAGTCCGCAGCACGATCACAATCGGATGGCTGGAAAAAAAAAAAAGGGGAAAAAAAAAAAAAAAGGAAAAAAAATAGTAGAAATAACCCCCCGTTTATTAGCGGTCTCTTTCTTTTGCTCCTCTGGAAACATCTCGTTCATAAGGAGGAATATTTGTCTCTAGTGCTCAATAATACGGAGCTTTGTTTGCACGAAGTGTGGGCTGGGTAGCGGTTTCGTGAGTAAATCCAAAGGCTGAAATGCCAGAAAATAAAGGCTCGCCCGGTGCTGCGGGGGTCGATGCTCGGGGACCCGCCCTGTGCGCTGTATGCGGGCGGACCCCCGTGTACCGCCACCCCTGGGCCGACCCCCGCTCCGTTCCGGCCCCGTGCAGCCGTCGGGGTGGCGGTTCCACTCCCACCCGTGGGCGGCCATCGCCGCTCGTAGTAAAACGGCGCGGGGCGTGGCGCGCCGCCTCTTCCCATTGGCTAGCGGGCGGCGGAGCGCGCCTCTGCGCGGCTTCCTATTGGTTAACGAGCCGGCCCGCGTGGCGCGAAAGCGGGGGCGCCGGCGCGAGAGTAGGGGGCGCGGGAGCGGGGGGCGAGGGCGGGGAGAGCCGGGTGCAGCCCGGCCTTTGTCACGCGGTAAGTGCGGCCGGGACGGGAGCGAGGCGGACAAAGAGGCGGCGGCGGGACCGGGGCCGCCACGATGCGGGACAGCGGCCGCCCAGCCCCGGTGTGCGGGCCCGGCTTTGGCTCCGCACCGCGCGCCGCTCGAAGGCTGCGCGGAACCGGGTACCGGGTACTGGGCTGGCAGGGCGGGTGGAGAGCGGTGAAGCCGGAGATAGAGCGCTGCGGGCGGCACCGCGCCGGGTAGGGCGGTTTTTCTAATAAAACAGAGCTACAAAGTGATCGCCTCGGTGTGTGTGTGTGACTGCGCGGCCGGGAAGCCACGGGGACTCCTCGTTTTGTAATGCGGCGTTCACACCGTGCCGTACCGAAACGACGCAAACCTCATTTCTGAGCTGGCGTTCCGGTGTGCGGAGCGCGGTGCTTGCGGCTCAGCACGGATCTGCGTGCTCAGCTTGGAGAGCAAAGGTTTTATTTCTTCATTCTGTACGGGGATCTCAGGCTCCGGGTTCTGTCTCTCAGTTTTCAGCTTTAAAACGTTAGCAAACCGATCTTATAAAACCAAAAATCCGCTCACGTGCGTTTAAAGCCCAAATGTAATTTGCACTCACGTTGGCACGCACCGGCCATCAACTTTTTACCGGCGCTGACTCCGCTCGGTACGGTCTCGTTCCGAACGGGGTTTTCCGAACGGCCCCGCTGCGACGGGGCACCGCGGCGGCCGGGTGCACCGCGGTGGTGTCGGAGGGGGAAGGAGCAGGAGGGAACCCCGGCGGTACATCCGACCCGGCGGCGGGACCCCCTTCCTGCTCCCCCCCACGTGTCTCCTCCGCCCCGGGTCGCTCCGCGGGGCTCCCTCGGGAAGCGCGGGGCTGGAAACGCGGCTCAGTATCGATGGCGGGGCCGCATCCCCCCGTCGAACGGGATTTAACCCGTATCGGAACGGGCTTTTTTGTTCGCTTTTTTGTTTTCTTTCATTCGGTTGCGTTCGAGAGAAATCCGGGCTCCGCTTCCCGCTTCGCTCGAGGAGCCTTTTTAGCCGAGGGCAAAAAAATATCGACGGAGGGAAATGGGGCAGCAGCCCGAGCGTGAAATCCCCGCGGAGAGAACAATGGGCGCCCCCCGCCCCGCGGCCCCGCGCTGGGTTCCCGCCAGGGCCCGCGCCGGGGGCTCCGCCGGTCCCACCGCGCCGGGGGAGGGGGTCGGGGCTGGGAGCCCCGCGCCGGGCAGGGCGGGACGCCCCCGGCTCCTGCCCAGCAGCCATTAGGAGTTCGGAGGAGAAATGTTCGTTTCTTTCTGTCCAGATGTTGGTATCGCAGCGCCTCGGAGGAAGCTCTGAAATATTTTGTTATAGATATTTAAAAAAAAGAGAGGGAGGGGGGAAAAAGCGGCGTTATTTTGAGTTCCGATGGGTTATTTTGTTATTCTATGAGCACAAGCAGGGCTGTAAGCTGACGGAGTTTGACAGAGTTCACTTTTTGGTTGTTTTGTTTGAAATTGGTTTCGTATCTTAGCAGATATTTATTCCATAGCTGGAGGTTGATAAGAGCTCAGCCCCTCCCCGCTCCTCTGCTAGTTGGGGTTGATTTTGGTTTTGTCTTTTTCTAAACCCAACCATGTTTATACAGTTTAGAACATCCCAATAGTGAGGCAACACCCCAGAAACCAGCTTCAACTCAGCCATTAATTCACATACCCACTGAAGAACCAGCTCCCAAACGGTTGTGTTGAAAACGCCCTTTCCCTTCACCATATATATTTTCTCATTTGTTCCTTATATTTTCCTTCTTGGGCTCAGGAGTGACCCGGTGTTGAGCACATTGGGGTTTTCCTCCCATTCCTTGGGCGGCTGAGCCCACGAATTGCAGAGCCCGAGGTCTCCCCACCGCCCCTCCTGCACCCCAACCTCCTCCCTGCGTCCTTCTGTCTTTCTTCATCTGCCCTGCAATGAGCTCAGTGCTCCTCACAAAGCCATTCCCCACGGCTGCTCTCCTTGCCCTGCTCATTACCTTAGCACATGGCTCAGGGCTTTAGGCAGAAAAACGTGGGGAACTTTGATGAGGGGAGATGTGTTTGGATGGTATTGTCAGTGCAAAATGGCTGCACAGCCACGCCAGGGGAGGAAATGCCTTTTTTTCTTCTTCTTTTCTTTGTTGTTCTCCCCCCTCCCCCCAAGTTCTGGGTTTCTGACAATTAATTTGCTAATGAAGTTTGACCTTTATTTATTTTTTTTCCTACGACACTTTATTGTTACTGAAAAGAAAAAAAATAATAAATAATAATAATAATAATAATAAAATTAAATTTTAAAAAGAAAATGGGAGCAGCTCAAACTGGTACAACAAGAAGTAGTGAAGTAGGAGCAGAGAAACCAACGTAACCCAGCAGCTCTGTGCATCCCCAAAGCCTCAACCTGGGGAAACAAACGGCAGCCCCAGCGCAGCCGGCCCCGCTCCCTGCTCATTCATTCCCATTTCGAGGCTCCATTTGCATCTCAATGGGGCGATCCCTGATGCCACGGGGGCACAGAAATGTATCCCGCACCGAGAAGCGCTTTCTACCAACTTCAACCCTAAGTTTTTCCTACAGGAAATATTTCTGTGTTCCCTTTTGAATTATTTTTTAATGATTATTATTAATCTTTTTTTTTCTCTTTCCGGTAGCAGCAAAATGTTCTGCCGAGCTTTCAAACGTTTTTCAGCTCGTACTTAAAGCAAAGTTTGCAAATCCAACAGGGGAAGATGAAAGGAATGCCACGTTGAGGTGTGCTGTGGGGCTGTCGGCCATGAGCTCCTTGCAGGGCATTGTGTGAGCGGATCAGGGTTTGTGGCAGTGGGGCACAGCGCTGCTATGGGGTCACGGGGCCACAGGAAAAATGCAGCTTTCTTGCATCAGAGCCGTGATAAACCCCCGCCCATAAGCACACATCCACCGAGGCGTTCTGATAGGCAGCCCTTGGAGGCAAGGCTCATATCCACCTTCCTGGCCACAATGAAGCAATGTAAGAACAGAGGCAAGTTGTGCCACCAACAAAATGCCAACGTTTGTTTGGTTTTGCCCTTTGGGTGAAAAAAACAAAATAAGGTTATCCCTGCTATTCTATTTCCTTGCACTGAGTGATGGATCCAAGGAAATTCAGGAGTGTTTTTGTGCCTCCTTCTTTCGGCTTTGTTTGGGTTTTTGGTGCCAGTAAGGCTGAATCCCAACACTGAACCCAGGCATGGTCCGAGTCAGAACAGCAGCAGAGTTTCTTCTCAAAACAAAAGAATCCAAACGCTGGTTCCGATGGCGATGAAATGCAGCCTTCATCGAAATGGGGGCTAAAGCTGCTGAATGAAACCATCACATTCCAGAAATTCTGCTTAAATTTCCTCCAGTTCCTGCAAGATAACGAAAATACAGAGCTTGGTCTCTTCATGGAAAAATAAAACCAAAATAACAGTAAACCAACTGAGGACATATTTGTAGGCAGTGGTTAAGTGAAGATGCCTCCTGTCATGGGCTCAGTCTAACTGTGTGATGGAATATGCCACGTTCCCAGCCCAAACTTCTTGTTTCAATGGCAGAGGTTGGGCTGTTCCAAGCTGGCCCAGTCATTGAAAGGTTCCACCCAGCTCTGCCAACCTGAGGGCAATGAGGCTCAGCTGGGCGCTGCAATGGGGACTCTGGGGGCCACTGTGGGGTTCTGTGGGAGATCCATCCCTCAGTGGGTCAGCGCTTGAGGTTTCCACCTTTGCCCTGTCCCATAGGGGCTGCTCGCGGGTGCGCGGCCACGCGCCGGGTGCCAAAGTCCGGCTGTCCCAATCATTGGGAAAGAGGGAGCAGCCCGTGCTCCCCCCTGGAACATGCTGTTTCTGCCCCATGCTGCCTTCACACAGCCCAGGAGCTCTTCCAAACAGGAAAAAAGCCCGCAACAAATGAGAGCCAAAGGGAAGATTTAGTTTTCTCTATAAATTATGTGTGGAAAAGGAACAAAAAAGAAATGAGATTTCACACCTGAAATCCCCACCAGAACCCTCTCCTGTTTCCTTCTGCTACAAATAAAGTTACAGTTGATTCTTTCTATTCTCATACAAAACATTGGGTCCTTTTTTGTTTTTTTTTTTTCTTTTTAAAATGATTATTCTTTTTTCTTAATGGCAATTCCCTCTCACTGGGCACCTTGCAGCGGGCTCCCTGCCACCAGGGATCCTGTCGGTGCCCGTTGGCTGCCCCACGGCACAGCAGCAAGACAGGGCACGCCGTGCTGCAGCTGTGGGTCCAGCAGGGAAGTGCTGAGCTCCTCAGGATCCAGGGCTGGGGTCCCTGCTGCTGCTCCAGCCCCCATTGGGACACCCATGGCCCAGACTGCCCACCCTGGGCACAACGGGGTTGTTTTTGAATGAATAAAACAGATTTTTTCTTTCACACATTGTGCTCACGGGGTTTGTGTCTTGTGTTAATTTGTTCTTGCTGACCCGTTAATTTAGTGATCTTTGTTTGCTTACACAATTTCTGGTTTTTGTTTGGACTCTTTTTAGTTTTCCAGTCTCAAAACACCCTCAGTCGATAGTTCCTCCTTTGTTGTTGCTCACGTCCTTTTTGCACACTGAACAGATTCAAACATTCATAAACCTTAGCCAGGCACCTCCAAAAGCAAGGAATACCTTAAGAATCAAGAAATCGAGACAGCAGAGCAGAACAAGGTTTCAGTTTGGTTTTGTTTTGGGGTATGAGATACAAGGCGTTTCTCGCCATGCAGTGCTGAGGTGCAGCGCTCAGTATGTCAGGAGAGGCATTCCTTTCCATGATCCTTTTTGTATGACCCCTACAACAACACAGGAAGTAGTTGCAGACACAGCAGAGCTCCGTGCTCCTGCCCGCACTGGAACCAACAGCAACAGAGAACCGAGGGGCAGAGGGATGCTTCTCCTTGCCCTACAGTGAGAAACCGCATCGCCTTTAGTTGCTGTTTTAAATTCAGAACTAGTAGTAACTAAACTAAATGGAGGAATCCACACTAGCAGAGACTACATGAGCACAAACCTTAAACCCGTTCCATCTGTGGGCAGTGTTCCCTTCTCACAACGACCTTTTGTCCTAAAATGAAGGTGGGGTCCCATGGAGGACATTTCCCTTCTGACAGAGCCCAGCAGCCCTCGGAGGTGCCCAGTGCACAGAGAGCAGGACAGTGCCATCCCCGTGGCTCCCATAGCCCACCTGCAGGCAGCAGGAACACTCCCTGGGGGTGGGAGATCGTCACCTTTCTCTTCATCGTGGCTCAATATCTGACAAAGAGCAGCGATAGGGCACCTGGGAGCCAGATCTCTGCTGTTTCAGTAGGTAAAAGGTGGCTTCAGAGTCACCATTTTAACTGCACAGTTCACGTATGTAATGTCCCAGTCTGGGTTTGGAGGTCCCTCAAGAGAGAGAATGAGTGGAGATGTGTGCTAATAGATAAAACCTTCCGGATTTAACATCTATATAAGCTCACATCGTGGGTCCCACTGTAATATGGCCAGGCCAGCAGACCTTGCTCTGATGCACACACCATCTCCACAAATGTGGGCACTTTTTGGAGGGAGCTGAGCTGATCAGCCTCCAGCTGAGCAAAGGGGGGAATTCAGTGTAATGATCCCACCAGAAAAAATACGAATGGGGAGGCTTTCAGAACGGGTGGGCTTTCAGAATGGGTGGGTGATGCTTCCCCTCCTTTGTTTCCTGCCTTGGAGTGCAGCAGCTCGCAGCTAAGGAAGGAACCTGCTGGAGGAGCAGAGCCAGCCCACGTCGGGAAGCTCTGCGGGAAGGGACCTTGTGCCGTGCTGAGGGCAGGGGGGGAGGCAGCGCTGGAGCCAGAGGCAGCGCAGTGGGTCCGTGGGCTTCGGGTTCCCCCAGTCCTCCCCCTCCCCCCAACCGCCCCGGGGAAAGCGGCAGCTGCCGGGGCACGGTCTGGGGATGAGGCAGCCCGGAGACACCACGTCCCCACCGCTGGTTTCTGCCCTCCAGACGGTGGTCTGAGGGGGAACACGGAGCCTGTGGGATGCTGGGACGCTGTGCTGACGGCACAAGATGGGGATAAATCAGCAGCTATTGGTGGCTTGGAGCAGCGGGAGAAGGGAAGACACCAAGATTTCCTTCGCGCTGACCTCGCGGAAGGTGCCCTCACCTCTCCAAGCAGTGCCTGAAAATGTTCTAGCATGTGCCTGCTTTACATTAACAATCGGCTCTATACATATTTAAATAGGGACATTATTAAGCTTGTGCCTGTTCAGACATATGCCCCTAGCAGGGGTGCTGGCTTCGCTTATTTTCTTTGGCTGTGGTCTCAAACAGGAGGCGGCAGAGCCAGAGCAAAGTGTGTACGTGTGGATCCCAAAAGAACCGAATTTTACACATGTGCTTTGCTACAACACAACGTCCCTCCCAGGAGCTAAAGGTGAACCTGATCCTGGAGAGCACAGTGTGCTGAGCGCTGGTGATCAGAGCACTTCCTTTTCCTGCAGCTAAAGCCCAAGGGAGAAGGGCAGCAGCACAAAGGCAGAGCCCACAAAAGCCGTGCCTGTCTGCACCCAGGTCTCCACACCGTCCAGCTCCTCGCTGCTCACTGGGCACGGCCACAGAGCCCGGCTCTTGGGGAGCAGCCCTCTCCATACTCAGCACAGACGTCAGCTCGGTGTCTGCCCCCCTGCAGGCAGCACAGCAGAGCTCTGGTGGTGGGGATGTCACGTTCACTGCTCCCCTCTGCGCAGGGATGTCATACCTGCTCCCTGCTCTCCCTTGCCCTGCTCACTGCATGCCTTTCCTGTTTCACCCAGTTTTTCTTCCTTCCCCGCTTCCCTTTTTGGCTGCTGACCTTCATCTCCCACCCTTCCTCCAGCTGTGCCCCCTGGGCCCCCTTCTCCTTCCCCTCCCCTCCTCACGTTGTGTCTTCATCCCCTGGCTGTCCGCACTCAGTTCTGCACTGTGCCAGTTCCTGTGGCACACGTTTGCCTTTTGATGTCCTGACCCACACCAGCAGCCAGACTTTAATGTATCTGCTCAGAATTTCTATCAGCCAGCCACACCTGGGGGGCATCCAGCTTGCAGACCTTCCTAGTGCAACGCCGACCCCCAAATATGACAATACTTAGGACAACAAGGTGCAGGGGAGAATGTCTCCCAGCATAGGTCTCCTCGCTGAGGCAACTCTGGGAGAAGGCAGAGCAGCAGAGCAGCAGGAGACTGCTTGGATCTGGGGCTTGTACTCCACACGATCAGTGCTGGGGGGTCACACAGTGGGGACACTGGGACATGGAGATGGCGGTGGGTCCGAGCACAGCAGACACGGGGCAGTGGAGCGACGCTGGGTGCAGCAGATGCAGAGCAGCGCCCGGTGAGCAGCTGTCGGGGTGCTGGGCAGGGGAGCGCTGAGCCCGGCTGGGGAGGAAGTGAAAAGCAGATGAGATCTTTGTGGGTTTGCAGCAACTGGTGGCTGACAGGAAGAGCCAATTCACGCTGGCATGAAGGGAAAAAGAAAGGAGGAGGGCAGTAGTGAAAATCCATATTGTTCATTTAGATACCTAACAGTCACCCTGCTCCAGGAGAAAAACAACATGCTGGATGCCAGAAGGAAAATCAGGCTGTTTCTGGAGCACTTGGAGTATGACTGCTCCCGAACTTACTGCTGTCAGCACTTTGAGATTGCAGACACCACCCTATCTTCTCTGCAGATCTGTGCTGTTTTGAAATGTTACAGGTTCCCTGGGTAGTAATTCAAAGGTTACCAGCTCGTGCTTAGCAAAGCACATCTCAGACGGGTTCATCCCACAGCAACTTTGTGTAACGAAGTAACATCACTGTGCAGGAGGTGAGGAGATGGCTCTCAGTGCTGCGCAGCAACCTGGTGCTCTGAGAGGAGGATGTTGGGACTGAGGAGAAAGCCCCAGAGAAGTGCCCTGCAGGGCTGCTTCTTGCCCATGCCCTTCACCTCCTGTGCCTGTGTGCTGCTCAGCCCCTGTTCTATATCTGGGATCTCACTGCAGCTGAACTGGTCTCTTCTCCACTGTTCAGAGGCTGCTCTCATGTTCTCCCAGTCTAACCCACACTGCTCTCCTTCTCTGCTTTTTTCTGCATCTCCAGGGTGAGCTCTGACCTTCCCCCTGCTGCCTTCAGCCCTGCTGCATGTTTTCCCCTCTCCCCGTGATGCTCCCACACCATCCAGCAAAGCGGTGGAAATTCCCCTCCTCACACCTTCCTCCTTCCTTCCTTCCTTCCTTCCTTCCTTCCTTTGCTGTACTGCAGTCTCTGGAGCTCAGAAATGGTGCCCAGCTTTGGCCCCACACCCAGCACACCCGGCCCTTCTGACTCCCCCCATTCCCCCATTTACAGGATGCTTTTTCTCCCTCATCTTTGTCAAGGAGGAGCTGGATGTAGAGAAGAAGCCATTGCCAATGTCAGCAGCGCTGCAGAGAAGGGCTGCCTCCCCAGCGGGGGAGACACGAAAGCAAAGCCTTCTCCGAGTGAGCTGTTGCACCTGGTGGAATTGGGGACATTCTTGGGCAGCTCTTCAGATTTCCTCTCGCATTCCTCAGGATCAGTAGGAGATCACAGCAACTTTTTGCACGGGTATCATCACCACGAGCTGCCCGCGTCCCTCAGCCAGCCGACAGCTCGGCAGCCAGCTCACAAAACTATTGACGGCCATAGAGGGCTTCAGGCAGGAGCTGGGAAGGAGCCCAGCCTGGGATGTGTCTGTGCAGCCATGGGGTTTCAGGGCTCCCCTCATGTGGGACCGATGCTCAGCTCACACCGTGGCTGCTCCCATCCCAGCTGCCGCGACCATTCATAGTGGCTGTCGTGCCTGCGGTGAGGGGCAGCGGGGCTGCAGGGCACTGCTGGCAGAACTAATGAGCTAAAAGTAGAAGGCAGGAGGAGAGAGCAGCAGGTGGCTTCGGTGGGCGGGAAAAATGAAGGTTTCCATTTCCACATGCCGCAGAGGATGGCGTGAGCTATGTGGGGAGGGATTGGAGTGGAAATCCTCCTGCTGCTCGAATGGCTGCGGGCTGCTCCCTGGCGCCGGGAGCCTCCGGGGGTATATTTGGCAGTCAGATGGCTTTTGTGAAGAGCGCGATGCCTGCAACACCTGGGGAGGGCTGTGCTTCAAAGGCTGCTCCACACTGCAGCACACACTGTGTGCATTCCCTGAGCATACAGGGCAAGAAGATGCTGCTGCATTTCCCTATGGCAAATTTACCTCCCCTTGTAGCCAGCCTTTCTGGAGGGGGCTTCCCCACGACAATGCCTGGAGGAGATTCTCCAGATCTCAGTGGTGCTCCCCTCACTGAAAATCTCTCACATTATTCCCTGTTTTCTTTCCCTGCCCGGCTCCCAGGCTGATATCGGTGCTCTCCCCAAATGCACCTTTTGATGTGGGAATTGCTGTTGTCAGAGGCAGCTCAGCACATGGCCACCAGCTCTTGTTCTGGTTCTCCATGGGGCTCAGGCTCAGGATCCCCTGAATGGGAGCATGATTGGAAGCATTTGGTTTCAGGTAAGGTCTGACTTGACCATTTCACAACACACTTCTGCCAAGCCTTCAGACAGCCAGTTCACCACTGCCTGCTTTGTGGATGTTCCATCCCTATTATCTACTTAATTCTCATTATTCCTACTTCCTGACTCCTCCTGAGCTTTAGGAACACCATGCTCACATTCCCCTTTGCACACAGCAGGGTAAGAGCCCAGGAAGCAGCACCCACAGCCTCAGCCAGAACCTCAGCAGGGGAGAACTACACGTTGTCCACAATGGAAAGACTGTAAAGAAGTTAAGGGAGGAAATAATGAGGCAACCATTCGCCTGCTGTGGGGAGTTCATTTAAAAAACAGGCATGTCTTTCACAGGGCTCGCCATCTCACAGCTACCTGCCCCCGTTGGTTAATTAAACTGATTAATGGTATTCACTGTCAGAGGACAGTCACGAGCAGCAGACTGGGGAGCAGCTGTCCCTCTGCCTCTCCCTCATTGCATCACTGCATGGGAATGGGGTTGGGGCTGGGGAAAGCACCTGCTGGCCCCCATTCAGCCCATCTCCAGCTCCCCGTCTAGTCTGGCTCTCAGCCTGATCCAGCCCAGCTCCAGTCCAATGCCTGACCTGGTTCCAGCCCCGTGTCCTGCCCCACATCCAGCCTGGTTCCAGACATACCTGCAGCCCCGGGGCACAAAGGCCCAGCCCTGCTCTGTCTGCACTCACTGCTAGGTGAGGAGCTGCTTGATTTTTCACGGATCCTCTCACAAATTGCCCATTGTCTTCCAAACAAAAGATGATGAGAGAAGGGAGACTCTCATCCTTGTCTTCACAGCCAGAAAAGCAAGATGATGCACTCTGTCTGAGGTCAAAAGCGGGCTGAGGCAGGAGCCGAACAGCCATTGTGTGACTGTGTCCCAGCACAAACTTACCAGAGAACATCCTCAGCCAGACCAGAGTCAGGTCCAGCTGTCAGCTCCAGTCAGGCTCTGTCATCTTGTATTCCGAATACCTGTTTTTCTTGTCTCCTTTCTGCGAAGCCCTCAGGGGTCTTTCCTGCATTGACTCCTTTCCGGGCTCCAGCCAGATGTCAGATACACCGCAGATGAGTGCCTGGAAGTCAAGACTTTGAGAGATGCATGTTAACCCCAGAACAAACCGCTGCACTTTTATGTTCCGCTGTGAGTGAGAGACCAGAACTGGATGTTTGCTTGTAGCAAAGCTCACTGCCTTCTCCCTTGAACATCAGCAGATGACACAGCTAAGCTGAAAGCAGCACCTGCCCCAGCTGCAGTGCTGGACCCGTGCTGCAGGTCCTCCTTGGCCATCACCCTTCTCTGCCTGCGTGCCAGCTATTACTCTCAGTCCCAATACAGACCAGAAAGAAGCTGGCAGCTTTACTGTTCGGCCCTACATACACACACACAAGGAAAGGCCTTCACGTGTGCAGCCCAGATCGTGCCAACGTATTCCAGTGTGTGTGAGAGCACCATCAGAGGTTGAATTCTTCCTGCTGTAAATATCTGTGCGCATTCGTAGGGAATCAGATGCTTTATATTACTTATATTCATAAGGATCTTGAAAAGCATATCACAAATCATGCTTCAGTCAACAACAGCCAGCAGCTTTTTCTTCCTACATGAGTGACTGCAGTGAGAGCTGGGTGCCCATTGCCACACAGCCCTGTGGAAGACAGGTGGACTATTGCAGATTATTAGAAACCAGCAGCATAGAGGGTACAGACATCAGTTACATTTAGCTGTCCTTTGGGTTTTCTGTATCCTTACATTTCCACCACAAGTCAGAGAGGGCCAGCTGACAGATATTGCAGTACAGTAATTAAGCATCTCATTTTCCTAACCCTGCTTCATTACCACTACGCTGAGAATGCGAGCAAATGTGGAGCAGTACAACAAATGGGCCCAAACAGCCCGTGGTTTCTCCACATTCTAATAGCAGTGACACACTGCTCCACCCCAGCAAGTCTAGAGGAGCACCTATCTTTTTTCCTCTTAAGACAAAAGACCCACACAAGCTCCACCCCACGGCTGTGATGCATCCATGTGCAACTTAAGGAACGCCGTCAGTACCTCCCCTTGGGGTACATCTTGAAAGCCACAGCCACTGAAGCAGCCTGGAAGGCTGTCACATGCTTGGCAGTGCTTACTTGTAACGGCATATTGCATGTAATGAGGGAGTGGGTTTGCAAGAGGAAAGAATCAGCCTGGAAGTTTTGACAGCTCGCAAACTACAGGATTTGAGCTGTTCAAAGAACGTGCATCCCAGTCCTGGAAGGGTGAGACTGTGGTCACAGGTGGGATGTGAGGAACATTTACAGCCAGGCTTGTTTCCTTCTGTGACCACAGTTGTTCTCTCTTCTCCATCCCCAGTGTAATAAATGCCCCACATCTGGGAACAGCCCAACAAAAACCCAGCCACCAAACAAGTGAGGAGAGGGACAAAGAAGTGGCAGCACAGCCTTGGCAAGCAGTCTGACACAGGAAGCACTACAAGCCTTTGCTCACTTAGGGAAACTTCCATCTTCATCGTAGCCACCCATTTTTTCCAAGCCCTGATTTAAGCACAGGTACCCACGTCCTAATTAATCACCTCCAGTGCTCAGCCAAATACGTTTAATGGTTGATTTGAAAACAAAAAGCTATCTGCTATCAATGATGCAACCGCCAGTAAGTGTCACAAGGGCTAAGAAGTCATTCTGCATAAGGTGATCTCTCTCACCATCACGCCTCCCTACAGCAGCAGCTTACAGCCTTCTCTAGGGCGCACACAGAGCTGTGATTTCTGTACAACAAACACGTAACATCCTTTATCCACAGCTCGTGTCTAAAGTAAAGAAAAACCATTAAGCTTATTCGCTCTTGTTTGATGATACTTTCCACACAAGCCAAAGAAGTGTGATGACAGCATTCTCATGCTGTCCACACATAGTACTGCTCTACTCATGGGAAATAGTGCTTCCTACCTGGACTGGGTGCTGGTGCTGTACTTCCAGCTCAGTACAATACAAACTTGATGAAACACGATATAACTTCTGAAAGCAGCACTCCTCCTTTGGCTGCAGACACAGGTAGTGCCACCTGGAACACCTCACCCAGGAGCCAAACACAGCACCATGGGAGACGTCTGGATACTGCAGTGTGCCTTGAGAACATGGTGCTCTCCATCACGCTTCTGTTTAGGATGCTGACTGCGTGCACAAGGAGTTTGGTCACATCATTCACCCAGCTCCCACCATAGGAAGCCATACAGACTGGCTGTGCCAGACTGCAGCCCTGAGAGGTCCTGTAAGCTCCACAGCAGGCAGCTGGGTAAGAACTGGAGCCTCTTCCATACGAGGAAACAGTGCAGAGCTGTAATGATGTGGTTTATTCACTCGGCCTTGGCTTGTCCCTATCTTCTAATATGTACATATCAAGGAAAGGGTAAGAATACGTAACTATGGCTCCTTAGCAAAGCCACGCAACAGAAGGTGCTTCTGCCTGGAAGCATTACTCAGCAGACCAGGTCACAAGCTCTTGGTATCACACAGTGGCAGCCAAGCACTCAGTCAGTACCACAGGACAGCAGCTTTTGTGCCGTCACAGTTTCAGAGGGCAGTTATAGCATAAGTGACATCCAACTATAGCCTTCATAAGCTCACTGCACCTTACGCACGTATCTTGGCTTCGCACATGCAGACTCAAGTTATTCTGACCAAACGCACAAAGCAGTATTTCCCTTAACTGCTGCCATCAGTTGCAGGCTTTCCGTTACAGCCTTGGGCTGGCCTGCACAGCAGCTGTCGGGAGTATTATCTTGCATTCTATACGCTAAGCTTTCAATTAGAGCCATAGGAGAACCAAGGTGAACCGCCGGGCTTTTCCTTAGTCAATACTTATTGAATCCTGCGGTGAAATTCAGCTTCCCGGGTAGCAGCACAAAGCAACACTTTTCCCAAGGTTTGTTACTTAGGTTGACTTCATCGGACCTTGTTGCAAAACTTCTGTGTACCATCAGAGCTGCACAGCTCCAGAGTGGCAAGAGGAAGCACTTCCTGAGCAACCACTGCCTTACCCAGCCCGTTTGCTTTCACACACAGTATCGGTAGCTGACATCAGTGATGCCCCTCAATCCATTTAACACCAACCCTAAAGGAAAGTTCTCCTCTCCAGGTTGAACACAGGCTCATTTTACTGAGGGCTTTCAATTGCAATTTAGGGATAAACCTAACAGATAACTACTGAGCAGTAGCAGGAAGATCCAACATGTTGCTCCCCGTGTGTTCTATCAAATCTCTTAAAAACATGTGGGTGTTTGTTTCTTTTAATTACTTGTAAATAGTTCCTGGCACCATTCAGAAACAGTTACAATTGCTCCATACGCTTACCCTCTCAGAATGATGACAAATGCTTTTGGTGGCATTCCATGACAATCAGGATGCAATGATTTTTGCTGGGAGCTCGGTAGTCCCGTTCCTCTTGCCGTGCCAACACCAGCACTGAGGCAGCCACATGGCGAGTTGTTTCAGAGGGCAGAACTCGCCAGAAATCCAAACAAAGTCAACAGTGTTTCCTCTCCTTAAACCACCTCACCATGATTCCACCAAACAGCCAGGAAAGGCTTGGACAACCCACTGTGCTTCGCCATCTCATCCCACTGCTGCCAGTCCTGAGGGAAGGCAGTTTTCCCAAGCAAATTGATAAATGCTGACTTTATTATTACCCACAGGGCAGCACCGTGTCCTGCTTAACCTGTCCACCAAGGTGACACAGGACAGACAAGACGCAAGCACATCTCAGTGGAATTTACTTTTATTGAAAGAAAAGTTTACAAGTTGTTACAGGTTTTCCATCCATGCTTTCAAAAGGACTGGAAACAAAACTTCATCGTTATTGCAATACCAAAAGTCTGGGGTTTTGTTTGTTTTTAAGTGAACAGCAAATTATAGAACTAATTGCTATGTTCAATAAATAGTTGTTCTCTCCTGCGCTTTTTAAGGGGAAATATTTAACCAAGCACAATAAGAAAAAAAAAATATCCCAGGACTTCTATGGTTTAAACTCCAAATATTTTCCACTGTGTAGCTATCCAGAAACGTATCTATAAAACACAGCCTGTATTTTCAGTGTACAAGGATCTGCCTTCCCGGTCAGCCAAATACCCATTTTTTCTCTAGCTCAAGTATTCTACACTCAAAGCAACTACCTGACCAAAATAAAAGAAACCCTCCTCTGGTTCATCACTACCTAAATAAATTTGTCTTTACAGTAAAGGCTCAAAGTCGTTACTTGTTTATCAAAGTAAAATGTTTGTCTTTTAACAGAAAGATTAACGAGTTACTTGGAAATGCAGGCTGATATCAAAGAATCCGAGTGTGCGCATTACAAGTGACATGCAAGCTTTAAAAATATCACTGCTCTCTTTTGATTAGCCAGGAGTCCGATCGTTTTAAAAACAAAATAGGAATGACTTCCAAAATGTATCAACACTTTGGGTTTTTCTATTTAACATTGCTTAAGATGTTATACTACACAAAAACTACAATTACAATATTTAAGAGGATTACATAAGGAGGGATGGAAAACAGGAGTACTTCAACGGAAGATATGGACATTCTAAATGAACCCAGGATTTCTAAAATAGCTGGATGGAGGACAAGGAAGGGAAGAAAAGGAGGGGAAACAAGAGGGAAGCTAAGATCTAAACTTTTTATTTAAAAATCAAGTCCTCAACTGTTCCTTCTTCTGATCTTCAGTAGCGCCCTGAAAAAAAAGAAAGACAACATCATTACTGTGAGCTAAGAGCACACGCTGACTCGGGCATTGCAGTGCCCAGTTTTTTTGCTTCCACATTCAGAACTCTCACTGATCAAGTAATATTTTAACAAGGGTCACACCAGCCTGATTCTGTTCATTCACATGTGTTTACTCACTTGGACTATAGGAGCGGGATCTTGACCGTGACCGGTACCTGCTATAGTAAGGCGATGGCGATCGTCTCCTTTAAAGGAAATTAAAAAAGAAAATAACCATAATGAAAGCAGCCTCATTCACATTACTTGTACAGAACAGAATCATTTCCTTAGCACTGAAAGACCTGGCCTGCATGAATGACTCCAGCTTCACTTGGCTGTGGCTTACAGTTATTTAACAGACGCTTTTTTACATCTCTCTATCTGATGTGTTTAAAACCCGATGTATCTTTACAGCACACTTAATAAACTCACACTAGCTCTGTAAACACCTAAGAGCTTTTAGAGATGCCTACGATTCTCATTGTACGACATTCTCTGAAACTAGATAACTTTCAAAATGGCCAGATAGCTGTGAAATGTCAAGCATTAAAAACCCCCATCTACAAATAACCCCTTCTTCAGCAGCGCTGTTTGTCAGCTGTTCCTGGTTCTATATAAAGTATGGAAAAAAAAGAGTTCCCTTTATTCCTGTCTGCTACGTTTGGAGGGCCTATGTTCCACACCTTCTCCAGACAGCAAAATTAACCTCTCATACAACCCATTAACATGTAACTGCACTACAGAAACACTGAGGATTAAAGTACTTGTAATCTTGTATTACAAAATCTACTGTAAGGTGGCTCTAAACAAAGCAAGCACACATGAAAAATCTTGATAGAAACGTTATTCCATTTGTACCATCTATAACTGAGAAATTTCTTTTCTCCCAATTCCACTGCTCTTAGAGAAATACGACAATTATTTACCTGTATCTGTAATCGTATTCTTCGTATCTGTCATATCCTCTATCATACCCCCTATCGTAGTAAGAGTCACGGCGCCGACCTGCTCCACCACCACCACCTCCTCCACTGCTGTTAGGAAGAAATAAGAACTTCAGGTTACACTCTTCATCAAACGAAATCATTCAAAAACCTTTTTCAGTGTTCTAAATCAGACCCTGAAGACTAAGCCCTTAAACAATCTGATTAAACATTTAAACACCTTTCAAATAAATAACCCTTAACACCTCCTCCCCTCCCAAAAATGCAAAACACCATCAAGACTTTCAGCCTAGATCTCATCAAAATTGAAGGCAAATGGGCACCCTGGTATTTCAGAAAGCTCAGGGTGCACCAGCTGATGCACTGGATGAAACTTGGAAAAAAATAACAACATACTCAATTTTTTTAAATAAAAATCCAAGCAACCGCAGAAGGACTTAAATCTGAATCACAGCAACACACTTTACATTAATACCTTTGTGCGAAAAAACGTTTAATTCTAAAATGTGAAAGTAAAATAGGAAGTAGTCTGCAGTACAGTTTCTTCAACCAGACTTCAGTCTTTCCATTTAAATCAATTTTAGTCCCACCACAGGAAATGAGGACTCCTTACTGCGTTGGCCTGCCCATGTAGATGCCTGGGGTGGGTGTATGCGCTCTCTTGGTGATGGAGTAATCCACCCGAATCCTCCTGCCATCCAGCTCCATTCCGTTTGCATGCTCCATTGCCTGCAGGGAAGAGAAGGAATGAGGATGTGAAACCTTCGACCTCCTATGGAAAGCCAGGCACAAACCACACTGATTTCTGCCAGACCCAGACCAACAAGCCCCAGGCCGGTTCTACTCAAGCTGGTTACTAGTGCCCCACTGTGGTGGCTCAGCCCCGGCCCCCAGCCCGCTCGCCGGCAGCGCTTTCAGGGCTCACGCAATCGATCCCTTGTTAAGAAAGCACAGGACCATCCAGTAGCACAATCGCTTCCCTTGTAGTAGACTTTGCCTTCTACCCATCAAAAAGGTAAACAAAGTCAAAACAGCTTTTCCTGAAAACCACATCTTTCCTACCATCGGCTCTGACCCAGAGGGGATGGGCGGATTCAAAGGCTGTGCAAAACAGTGGCTTCCTGTAGGGTGCATATGGCCGGATTACTGCTAGTCGGCTGCCATTTCATGCTCTCCCAGCCTCCTGCCATCTCCCTTACAAGGACCTACTCCAGCTTAGTAAAATGGCGGGTTCAGCCTACATGGATACCTAATTACAACCTTCCTCCCCACTCGCTCTCACAATAGCGGCCAGCCAAAGCGATACGCACAGGGGGCTGCGCCTCAGGAGCCCGCGCCTTCAGAGCTGCTCACAGCCCGTGCACGCGCTCACGGGGGGTTCTACCCCGCTCCTTTCATCTCTGAATCAATACAATGGCCTTTCACTAACTCCAAATCATGCAAGCAGTTTTCCTAAGGACCACAGCAAACTTTTGAGAATTACACAGAAGGAATGCTAACTTGAAAAACAAGGAATTACCGATTTCACACATAATTAAGGTTGGACCTGAGAGTTCTTAACATTTTCAAAGTACTTTTTTGTTTCACACCTTCCATCTACCACTGCCCTACCATCTCCAAAATCCTGTCTCACAAGGCAGCTTGCCCCGTATGGATTATTTTCATTTCTGGGACAGATGTACTCCTGCAATCTTCAGTTTAACTCAAGATTTTCTTTTACATTATTTAACTGGGAAACACAATACACAACCCCAGCTTACAAACGTGTCTCTAAGCACTGCAGGTTTTCCCTTTTTCTACAACAACAACAACAACAACGAGTTTACCAGCTGTTCAGAAGTTAACTTCTTCCCAGTTCCGTAACAGGAACCACACTGGATTAACACCTATCTATGTAGAGGAGGAAATAACACCCACATGATTTCACTTTGTGGCTCAGAACTGGAAGTGACCGAGCTATCACTGGCCTAATGAGCTGCACTCATTGTACTTTAAGAGCCCCGCTTCTATCTGTGCTATATCGCCACCTAGTGAGGGCTGTTCCTACACAGCAACATCACATCAGCCAAGTGCTCGTCACATCTCAACATACACTGAAATGTTTTCTCAACAAAACATGCCCATTAACTCCAGTTTTCTAGTCTTTAATCTTTCGGATCTCGCTGCACAAGGATGAATGAAATTAAAGTCATTCTGCACACACATACTGCGAGTTATCACAAATCCAAAACAAATCTGCAAACAAGCTGCTAGAAATATGAGCTTTGATTACAAGCATCTTTCTGGAAGTTTGGCCATACACGATGCGTCCTAAAAGGAAAGGAATGTTCTGCTTTGTGGCGCTTTCATGTCTGATCCCCAAATCCAGACCATTTGGCACTGGTTTCATTTAATCAAGAGAACAAGTGCCTCCTTTAGAGTTACAGGAAAAACAGTTCTCAGACATAAGGAGCAGCGCAGAGAAGAGCAGGTAACAGCAGGACAGCCAACAAGTTACTTCTGATAATAAAATTTGATAGACTGTCTTGAAAGTACTGAGGAATGTATTACATTGCAACAGATAAAGACTAGCTGATAGCTCCCAGGCTGCAAGGAAGCCAGAAGCCCTGGTCACCGTGCCTGACATCTCACTCAATGCTAAAACTTCCACTGGATTTGCTTTCAGAGCTCTTAGCAATAACTGCTAACTATAAAGTCTAAGTTAGCCAAAATCTGGTAATAGATATCTAGGCAGGTGAAGCTTTCCACACTTATTTTCATCAAATTGCAGGAAAGCACCAATACTGATACCACCGCTCACATTCAGTCCTTCACAACTGCAGCTCACAGCCCTTAATGCTCTGAAGCAAAGCGCTTCCTGGCTAATGACTGTTTCTACCAGCACCGGTATTTTACAACCATTTCAGACAAGCGACACCACACTATTTGTTTTGTGCACAGACCGGAATCACAAACGTGACTGACAATTACTGACATTTTCATTTTCTCCTTGAACTAAGAGCACCTGATAATCAAATCTGAGATTTCACAGCTTTGTTAGAGTCGCTTGTTTCATTCAGAACCAATCTGTGTTTGCTTTTCCTGCTGGTTTTGTACACGCGTGAATGCTAAGAGTATTTAGATGTAAGTGAAAAGACATTGCACACCTGGGTTAACAATGCAAGAAGCATTTTCAAACGCTGTCTACAAGCCACAAGTATATTTTCCAGATCATCAAATAAAACATGCCAAAGAAAAAAATCAAATTACGTTGGGATTTAAAGGCATATAATACCCTCTCAGGAGCCTTTAACTGACAAGTCTATTTTTATTCCAGCCTAGGTTTTCTTCCAAATATCTCAGCACTGTTAAAAGACTGGCACAGCTTTTGCAAGAGGACAGTAAGCAAGCAGGATTCACATGAACATACAATATAAGCATTGGCCGCAAAATGCACAAAGACTGACTTCATACTCCAGATTATATACCTGCACATGGAGGGTCGGGAACAGAATAAGACTTGGCAGTGCCACAAGCAGGAACTCAATCTTAGATTACAGTTTTAAACCTAACAATCTACCCTTAACAACAAAGGTCTTCTCAATTACGACTTGGAAGGTCTGTCACGATGAGCTGTTTCTAAACCACTGGGTCATAACCTCCATTGGCTACAAACAGCAAACATTAAGTTGAACAGATTTCAACTCATTTGATGTATATTACAGTACACGTCATTCCGTAAAAGGCCAAGAGCTTACAGAAAGTGGACTGAACGTATTTAAATAGCCAAACATGAACAATTTATGTTATGACTCATTTTAAAGAAAACCATGTTCGGGAGCTTAAAAATCTTTTTTTTTTTTTTAACCCCCAAATCCTTCCTACGTTGTACTTAACATCAACAGTAAAACTATCATCTCTATTGAATCGCAAGTGAAGCACAGGATATACAGACATCATTGCTGCTTTTTGTTTTCAAATGGAATCAAAACACTGGCAATTATTCTGAGCTGTAACATCTGTTATTACAGGGATTCTTTTTAAAGCATACCTTAGAGCTGGAAAGAGAAACAAGATTTTGGAGCATCACCCTGAGTAGCTGGGTATACTTCCCTAACTATCACTACAATTTCATGGTAATGAATGGTCTCCAGAAGCCTGTAACTCAACTCCAAACCCTGGAAACATCCTCATGTCCTTTTCTGGTTTATCAGGAGTCCATCTGATGCTGAAAACATCACTTAAGGCAGCAGGAGAAGTTGGTCAATGACAACTGTTCTAAATTGCTCTGCCTGCACCACAGAATGTCTTGCAAAAACAAAGAAACATACAAACTTGGAAATATTACAGTCTCAGGCAACAAATTATGTCAGCAGTTCAGTTGGTCTGTGTCAGGTTTGTCTTAATTGTCAATATACACAACTTCAGAAAAGCATTCTGAAATGGAGTCAAAACTGTAAATAGCATGTAAGTAGCATGAGAAACTGGAAATTCTGTATTGCCAACAGCTGTTGTAGCTAATGCTTCACAGATGAGTTCTTTATACACACAGTGCATTTCCAGTAGCCTCAGTTTTAACAACTATTAAGTTTATTGTACAAGTTACTGAAAAGCTGGAAGGAAATCCCCGGTAAACATAGAATCACATCCCTACAACACCAAACCTTTTACTTGTGATCCTCTTATTATTAACCCCAACATAATCAATCTGCCTCAAAGGTGGTTGTTTATATCCCATTCTAGTACATAGTTTGCAACACAGCATGTATCACTGCTGTAAGAGGAAGAAACAAAAAAAAATCCTAAACCACTACTGCGATGGACATGTGGATAACTTAGCTGACACATTACAAAACAGACAGTTCGGTGCTAGTGTTGCAAAACAAAGTACGCCAATCTTCAGAAATAGGCCTCCAACAGAAGATTAGATGCTGTACTCATGTGTGGTTCTGAAGTCTTAATAGAAGGATGATAACAAAAGACCCTGCCAAAATCAGTACCTAATACTACTTCTCTAACTTTCAAGAAACAAAAATGTAACTGCATAAAAAAGCGAAACAGTAACATTTTAACCAGCTCAATATGTTACGTGATTTTTAAGGAAGGTTACTACTGACAACAAAGGTCCCAACAGGATTTCATCGGCAAGGGAACCCACACAATACCGCAGCTGACCAAATTACAAAGTTTAAAGACAACCATTCCCAACTCCTTTGGTGTCCTAAGTATCAACAGTGTTTCAAAGCAGGCCAGCTAAGAGGCTTTCTGGAGCACCTCTCAGAAGGGTAAAAGTAAAGATGATGTGACATCTTAGTGAAGGGACACAAGGTCCCTTCTTCCCAGGGTTCCTCTACATCTATTTAATCATCTATGGCTGCTTTAAGATCAGAATTCCACTCCACTTCTTACCTACAGTTTTACATTGCCTTAACTCAGAGGCTTGGTTTATTTCATTGTTTCTTTAAAGAGGAAATCTATTTACCTAAAACAGAAGCAGCTCAACTAACATTACTGTTAGCATACCCAGCTTTCCAGATCTGGCCCATCTTCCCCAGGGATTTGTATCACTCCTCTTAGCTCTCCTGCAGGGCCCGCCAGTTTCACGCCTATAGCTATATCCTCTTTTCCTGCTTAGTGCCACTTCAAATCTGTCTTCACAGTCTGTAAAATTAATTCAAATAAAGCCATTTTTTCTCCCCAGTGAGCTGGCGTAGGGAAGAGGAGGGACAAAAAAACCTCCCACCACTTGGAACTCACAGAACTGAGATAATACAGCAAAGCAGAGACTGGAAATTTGTTTACATTCCCAGTTACTTTAGTTCCTACTTAGAGTACTCATCTTTATTAATGCATTTTTGCTTCTCCACGTAATATCCCTTTTTTTTTTTTTTCCTTTGCATTCCAATTTTGTAGATTCTGCCAAAGCAGCTCCATACTAAACAAATTACTTCATGGTATTTACACGGAACATTTTAAGAAGTGTATCGTGTCATGCATGACCACTGCCAAAGACTGCTAGAAACAAGTACTCCTAAAGACATCAAGTTTTAAAACAGACAAAACAAGCACGTGATGGTACAAAACAATGTGCAGGAGTTTTGGATACTGACTGTGCATCAGAACAGTCACAGCTTCAGATCCCACCAGGCTGCAAAGAAACACGAGACTAAGAAGTAGACACCCAAAGAGACCACTAAAAATGCATAGACAGCAATCCATCCCAATAACACTCCTCTCAACCTGTCAAGGTGATAATGGGAAAACAAAGGGAAACCGAAGGAAGCTTCCAGCTCTTTTTACTTGCTACTCTCCTATAATCTGCAACAATCACACATATACAACCACTATTCTTGTCATAAACCGGTTCCATGAAAATCTTGTTTAATCACCTTCTACAGCTGCTTGCTCTAGCAGAATTGCTTGTAGGATCATACCAGAAATGAGTTAAGTTCAAAACTACATCTAGCCCAACTAACTCATTCATGACTCTTTTTCATTCAAGTCACATCAACTCCCATCAGCAGTTTTCATTTCTGAGCTACTGACAGTAGGTCCGCAGCTGTCACCCTCCCATCCTGCAGTGCTAAGTGAGAGAAGTCATTCCCAAGTATCGTGAATATACTTTTACCCAGTGCAAACAGAAGCAAACACCATATCTGAAACGTCTGCCCACAAACATGTTTTAAGTCCGCCCTTAAGAAAGGAAGAGATATCCTCATGGAAAAGGCATAACATTCATGTCAGCATCTGCACTGTTACTAAACAGAAAAGTGCACGATGAAATGCCCTGGATGTTTGAAATACAAGCACTTTTTTATTCTGTTAGAACAAACAGAATACACCTATTTATTTAACAGCAAGCTCTTACAGTCTTATTAAATTAGTTGGGCTTGCTGCATCCTAACACAAGTTTTAAAAAATTCCTAATACAGTGAACCATAACACAGACTACTGCTTAGATTCTTTGATTGCTTCCCTATGCATCAATTACACTAATGGACACTTAGTCCAGACACAAACAGCTATTTGTCCAACTAGCCACTAACTCAAGACATAAACAGACTCCAAAATGCACAACACACATCCAAAGAGAATGGTAAAGAAAAATCCTGTAAGACTTCCATGTCTGTCCGTAGATTTTTATCTTGAAGTAACAGATTAAGAAATCAAACTGCCATATTTGTTAGTGATTCAGTACAAACAGCCCAGCCTCAAACTTCACCTGAGCATCTGAACATTGAATTAGTGTTCTTCATCTGTTTAGAAGTGCCACGTGGTTTGAAGAAAGCACTTGGAAAGCTCTCAGTGAGATTCATTTTAGTGAACACACACCCAGCTTTTTACTAAGATACTTATGAAGCCAATACACAAATAACACACTCATTTTTAAGTAGTAAGCAATGAATTTACCTCTTTAGAATCATCAATTCTCTCAAAATAAACGAAAGCAAATCCTCTTGATCGTCCAGTCCGTTGGTCATAAACAACATTGACACCAGTCAAAGGTCCATAACGAGAAAAGACTTCGCGCAAATCTCTCTCAGTGGTGTATAAACTGAGACCAAACACTCCAAGACATGTATTTGGATCTGGATTAGCCTGGTAAGATAAGAGGTAAACACCAATGAAGTTAATAAAAACCAAGTCTTTACACATATACATTTCTCAACTTTATGAAGAAAGTGAAGTATAGTTCATTACACATTTTAATACTCCAAGAGTTAACATTCCAATCTTAAGATACTTTCAAAATGTAACTTATTTCCTGATATTCATTTCAGAAAAAAACAAGGGTGAATTTCACAACTGTACTGATGGTACAATTCAGAAACATGAAGTATTGCAATTACAGAAAAGATGCAGCTAACAGGAAACTGCTTTACTAGCGTTTCTCACTCAAATCACCAACAAGATGCACACAGGACATTTAAGGGTGCTAAGAACAGGCTGGTTATCCCAAACTCCCTCCCATCTTTAGCATTCCCATAAGGTCACCACTGGTACCAAATGCTGGATGCTGCACCTCTGCTTTTGCACAATAAATGCACCTGAGCTTATCCCTATGAACAGCTGAACTTTAACTTGCCTTCTACCAGAACTATGTACTTCCTTCCCACCTCAACACTTGCCCTTCAGATATAGTGAAGGTTAATGTTTAAAATGAAAATATTCTCTCTGCCCCATGAAACTGGATCAAAATCGCCAACTTCACTACACAGAAACAAATACTAGTTCTATGAAACGAATTCAGAAGCAAGTGCGCTTGTCTAGAACAAGATTCTAGACACCTTTAACATGATGTGAGAGATTGAACTATTTGTTCACTTCAACTGAAGTCACTCAAATATGGAATTGTACAATTGCTCAAGGTAACGCAATTCATTTTTCTAGTAGGTTCAAAATTTCTCTACAAGCCTCAAGAGTTCACATTAAGCCAATTCCTTTTATATTGATAAATGTAGCTCTATAAGCAGAGGTCTTCTGTTACCTTTTTTTTCCCCCTTAACATTCCTGGCACCTGCAACACAACAATACTTTAAAATAACAGCACCAGGCATAGGGATTTCATTTTTTCCTGCTGAAATACTAACGGGAATTTAACAGCTGAAATTTGCCTTTCAGTTTCAGATTTTCAGAGCCTCTGATGCACAGTAATTTATGCCTCAGAGCTTCCCCTTCATCGTGACTTGAAGAATGAACAGGCTTTGCCCTTCTCTCATGCTCTTTTACAAACTCTACTCTGTAGTTCTGGATACCAAGATGACAGTTTTTAGATGACAATTCTGAAGTAAAGCTTTCAATTCCAAAACTTCCATAACAAAGGAAAACTCTATTTTAAAGCACAGGTAAAACAAACTGAGACTAAGGGCTGAGCAAAAGTATTCCATGGTCCCTAGCTGAAATCTAAACTTAAAAATTAAAAAGTTAAATCGAAACTGTGGAGTATGCATATAGGCATCCAACATGTAGATTTTGAAATAAGGAGCTCAGGAAGTCTGCATGCAAAACATAAAACAAATATGCCTATGACCGGTACGCTCAAATTTACCCTACAAGGCTCTGTAAGGAAATGCTTAGGGTTTGAACTCCTTTTCTGGAAAAACACAGCATTATCTTGCCAGCTGTGATTGAGATAAGCACATCTTCATATGCAGGATGTAAAAAACATTTGGATAGTATTTTCCCCAAGTAAAAACAGGGTCATCACAAACAGTTATTTTCACAAGGGTGTTGAATAACACTAAAAACTCTGCTTACAGGCTTTCATCTGAGCACGTTCAATAGGCCCATCCGTTTCTCCTATCAGGAGATCTGTAACCTAGCTTAGCTCTTGTTGCAACAATCAAGATTTAACTCAACTTTCTTTTACAAGGATTCTCCCTCACCATAAATAGAAAAGACTGAACAGAGAAAAAAATTATCACATACAAAGTTCAGTAAACAAACCGTATTCCAAGCCACTCCACTTGCTATTAAGAGCAGAGTGTAGGTTCAGCCAAGGAATTCTCATCAGGGAAGAGGTCTGGATGACACATCAATTAAGCATCCCCTGAGCACTGCTACAGCAAAACAGTCCAGCTGACTCTTATTTTCTTAAACAGGAGCACACTTTGAAGCAATTTTAAAACTGACCAAAAAACCCCACAGCTTGCTGACACAAACTCTCCTCATCTTCTACCGAAACACAGAAGACAGATGAAGAATGTGATTTACCTACACCCCCCCTCCTACCCTTCCTTATTTTTGTAAGGCTATGTTTCAAATTGGTGTGGATTTTTCAACTTTCTGAGTTTGTGTTCAGGAGTCCACTGTAAAAAACAGCATCCAAAATACCTGTGTATTCACTTTTCCCATATGCTGAATTTCGAGCTTCAGTTTTAAGACATGAACTTCATACAGCTCCTCATTACATTACATGGCACGACAAGAACTGGCAGCTCGCCACTTTAAAGTTTCAATTTCTTTTTTTATTCCCTTTCATTTAAAGCTATTTAATAATTTAGTGGCACTAACATCCACTGAAACAAGCTCAATGAGACCTCACAGTCTTTTAAATCATTGCTCAGACAAGCCCCTACACACAGTACTCCTCAGTATTGCCCTCTTATACATCCCCACCCAAAATTAAATCCAATTATCTTTCCTGAGGCAAGAGAATCAGTCTGTGCAACCTAAGCAACAAGAGACAGTTCCCAGTGGAAAGGAAAGACTCTGCTGTTTCCAACTGCTTCTTCCACTCAAAACCCATTTTCCCTATCCTCCACTGACAAGACAGTAAGTCACATTCAGCCTGCAGTTGACTTGGATTATACTGGTGTGTAAGCAGCAACCATATTGTTAACACTCAGCCTTGAACATGACATACTCTGCTGCCTGTGTGCCTTCTCCTGTTGGACATTGGAGAATGACTACGGCTCCTTCGACGACGATATTCTGGTGTGTACGATCTGCTTCGAGAACGTCTCCTATGGGAATGAGAATGGGAATGGGATCTGGAGCGAGTGTAACGTCTGTGCGAGTGTCTTCTGGACCTGGATCTTCAACAAAGATAAAGTTTTTAGTTAGATCATATGCACACAAGCATATCGAATTGTAAGCCTTACTTTTCCCAGAGAAAAAACTCAAATTCATTTTTCTGAGGCTCACTACAATTAAAATAATTGTTTGAGCTGAAAAATATTTTAAGATACATTTAGAGAAAAGAGTCCTCCTGTGCTCTGAGCTCCCTGTCTTACAGCTTCCTTAGAAAGGAGAGCTACAGAACTTTGCCTGCACAGGTACACACTGACACGAAGTGTTCCAAAAATGGATTCAAATCTTAGAACGCACGTAAATCAAGAAGCTATCCATGCCCAACTCTATGTGTAGCTTTCAGATTTTGTTTTTAGAAAGACTCGGTGCTTCAGTGAAGAAATGTCAAGAACTGCCCCAAGCAATTATCCTTCAGCATTTCCAGTAGTTCCAATACAGAGCTAACCCTTACCTAACACACTACCTTTGCTGTGGTTCTCACTCGAGTCTTCCTTCTTACCTGCATGAAGGGTCCACACACAAAACCCTCCTTGAAGATTTTTGGGGGAAGAGGACATTACATTTTAAATAACTGAACTGTAACCTCTTCTCCCTTCTCAGGAATAATTAAATCTATTTACTTCAGCAGCGACTTCTACACAACTATGCCTATTAACATTACTTTCTCTTTATGCACATACGCCTTATTACTTCTGGAATCTCCACCCAGCCTTTTCCACCGACATGCAAATTAACACAGCCCTCTCAACACCCTCTAAAAGGCTTATAACTTTTACAAGAGAAAAAAAAAAGTCAGTAATGTAAGAAAAGAACGAACACGAGCAATAACATTGAACCAACTAGAACTACTTCCCAGACATACCTCGATTTTGATCTTGACCTAGAGTGTGATTCAGAATGTTTGGAAGCTCTCGATGGACTGCGAGATCCTGACCTGCTCTCCGATTTTACACGAGCAGGACTCCCAGCTGGAGATTTTGACTGGGAGCGAGACTCCTAACAAAAAGAACAGTATTACAAATGGTATTGGTTGTATAAATGCCTAACTCCTAACATTTAATGTACAGTAATTCTATTATATTGATTGCTCCTGAAAAACAAATGGTTAGGGAATACCCTCCAGAACAAATTTCATTTTGCTAGCCCACTGTTAATATTGGATGCTTTCCTCAAATAGATCCCTGCTCGAACCAGATCACCAATTCTCTATTAACTAAGTAATCATGCAAATTCATCTACAACTTGATCATACAGACACTGGAACATAAACCATACATTTACTTAACCTAGGACCCATTCATTCTTCCAGATTCTTTTAATTCTACTTCACTCTTGCTTTCTACTTTTCTTCATTCTTCATTGAGTTTTTCATTTTTCATACTTCGTGTATTCTTCCCCAATTCAAACAATTCATTAAAGCCTTAAAAAAACATTCAAGTGCTTCTATCTGACCAATCTTCTGTTCAATTTTTTCCCCCATTCAATTTTAATTTTCTGATCTTTAATACTTTTCATTAGCCTTCTTTTATCTTGATTTATCTTCCACATTCTTGGAAAAAACTCTTCAATTTCTTCACGAACATTAACCTTAATGGAAAAAGAACATTTAGTATATTTAAGCACGTGGGGATTATAAAACTCTGCTGGAGTTCAGCTGTTATCTACCAAATTGAAAAGCCAGCAGGTAAAGTGCAAGAAACTACTTTATAAAACAACTTTTTTATAAAAAAGCTTTAAAACTGTATACGTGTCTACAGTCTAACAATAAGCTTACTGAGTTCTCAGTGTTTACTGTATTTTCAAAGCTACCCTCCTCCCCTTGCAAACTCATTACTCTTTGTAAGATACACAAATGAACTATAAGACTACTTAGCACAAATATATTAAAATATCGATACCAGCAACTGATTTTCCCCCCTAAAACAGCAACTATGTTTTCTCAGTATTCAATATCCCAAATTCTACCCCTACACATTATTACTAAGACACTCTCAGTTCAATAGAATGGCCAACAGTTTCCAGTCAAAATCTATCTATGCACATACTTACTCGCACAGTACATGCACATAGATATACGCAAGACAAAATTTTCTTCCTACTTTCTCTTCCTCATTGTTATCCTGTTTTTCTTGCATACAACTTAATCCACAAAAACAAAAAGACATAATACAGCAGTTCAAAGCAATCCAATGAGATACGCAACTTTGTTTTCTTGTATAATGCACGCGAGAAAAACTAAGAAAACAAGTAAAACAAAGAGCAGGTTAGGATATCCTCGCACTTTAGTAAGCAGCATTTCTAGGGAGCTCAGCAATAAAAAAGAACTATGGCAACACTACGCATATAATCTGCATGTATCTATAATATCTGTATTATCACAAAAAATTGTGCGGAACCCTTGAAAAAAGCATAGCAAGTTCCCCTCCCACAAGCGTGACATTTCACTCTTATTTTCATTGTTTCCCCTCCTGCTTGTCCACAGAACGGATTTCTCAATTTATTTACTATTCCATTTCAATTCAGCTTTGTATTTCCTTTCACAGTTGAATTCCTCAGCACTCTGAACCCAAGTCCTTTTTCAAAGGGCTCCTTCCTCGTATTTCTAGACAATGAAATGCATAAAATGGAACAGCTATGCTACCTGCTGCCCTTCACCTCAATGAAAAGGACAAAGGATTTATGGAGAACGTCACCTATGGGATGATAGGCACGTTAAACTTACCAGCAAAGGCTGCATTCAAAGCCTGGCTGTGACACGTGAACCACCGTTAGAGGTTACCCCTATTAAACCAACTAACTGCTGATCTAGCTACAAGGCTGTCACAGAAATAGGAGGAAGGATGCACACTTCGATCATACTGAATTTGGATGTCTCTATTTATTACATCTAAAATGGACCGTTCACAAAAGTATATATATATATATATATATACTGTGTATATATATATATACTGTGTGTGTATACACACGTACATACACACACACACACACATATATATCCTTTTATAGGGGCACTAATGTGCTTTTTAAGTGCCTCTCCTCAATCTTCCCCTCACACTTAATCCCCAGCAGCAGCTCTCATTTTCTCTGGGAGTTAATTCCACCAGCCCCCCTTCCCTCCCCCAGTAAAAGTGATCAGCAATACAGCATTTAACACATGTCAAGATTTAAATGAGAACTTCCAATAAAAAGGCGAAGAAGTGAGGATATTAAATTGCCCACTCTTCTTATATTTGGAAGATCACTTCTTGAATAATAAGAATGATAGAAACAACAAAAAGAACAACAGCAGCAGAAAAAATACAAAATAAAATGTCACAGATCTGCTGGAAGGTACCAAAAAATTAAGGACCTGGTAACTCCCATATGTGATAAAAGTTAGCTTAGCATTCTTATCTATTCACCTGCAGCATCTTCTGACACCACCCACAGCTTTTTCTAATAGCATTGGTTGTGACAGTGAGTCCACCTGAAGTTGCCAGAAGCAAATACTACATCATTCCACGTAGGTCACATTCATTCAGAAGATGTTGCTTCAGCCCTTTATAGGCTGCATTTGCAAACACATCACTTTACAAGTGGAGCGACAGAGGTGACAGCATAAGACAGTATACATTTCAAACTTCCTCAGCTTTACTGTAGGTGTAAACTGCAGCTAAAGAGAGATTACCTGGTAGAAGTTGCATACTGTGTCTGGCATTGGCAGGCAATTACATCTCATCTTCTGATGCAACACTGATCACCTAGTTATATCTCCTACAGTGCTCTTCAACAGGAGAGACTAAGAGAATCATAACAAACTGCAAGAGTTTAAGGACTTAAGGAAGACGCTGAAAAAGCACCTAATAAGATTTATATTAGCAAGACTACAGGTAGGGATTAAGAGATTCAGAGCTTCAAGGTGTCACAAAGTGAGATTTGAAAGAACTTTCCTCCTTTGTTTCCCCATAAGGAAATAATCCAGGTATTTCTTTGTCTGTGTCAGGCAGATCCAACAGTTCTGCATTAACAATTTATATCCATTCTGCAGTATCAAAAAGAATGCCACGTTGAACATTTTTTCTTATTATGTCATCTTTAACAACAGCAAAGAGACACCTCTACTAACCAAAGCATTCAAATTCCTTACTACTGTTCAAGCAATTTACAAACTCTGATCTTTGCTCCATATTTACCCAGAAATGAATTTAATTACTACAAGAGAATAAGCTACGCTTTCTGCCTGCATCAACATTTACTTCCCTTTCTGCTCTGAAGATCCTCAGCCACCTGAGGGCCATAGATCAGACTGTATTTCTTTCATTGCAGCTTCTCACCCCGCACCAATCTCACAAATGGCAGCAGCATCCTCTGCTTTGTTGGACGACCATCCAGCCACCATTCTCACCCTCACTAACTTACAAGGCAGTTTCTCACTGTCACCATTTCCAAGTATCCAGATTTGCTGTCACTACAGCCTGCAGCAGAGATAGTCAGCTAACATTCCTTGGATCAAGTTTCCCTTTCAGAAGGAACACATGTGCAAGAAACCCATTGCAAAAGGAAAAAAAAACACGAGAAGCTTCCTCAGAACGTCACACTGCAATTCCCTCAGTGTACAGTGGGAAACTGGATTAATGATTCAACAAGAAGTAGAATGAGGAGCCAAATAAATTGCTGTAGGTGAATGCAATCCGGAGACTGCAGCTCCAGCTACTGTTTTCTTCGATGACAACTCCAAAGCCAAAGAGTATTTCCCATTCTTCACACCCTCTTCATTCCAGAAAGACCAATGTGAAACCAAGCAGTATGGACAGGAAAAGCCCTTTCCTATCATTAGCTAATGATCACATATACTTAGGCATTGAGTAACTCATCGAGAGCTTCCCAGCAGCTGCTGAGCAAGATGTCAATGCATTTCATCCATACTGGTACATCTGTCTATCATTTGTCTTCCTCACATCCTTCAACAGAAACACTGCTTTCAAACAGTTATTCCTCAAAAATAAAAAAAACATTCAAAACAGTTCTACACTTAGTAGAACCCCAAAAGCCTTCAAGATGTGTTTTTAGGTTTCCAGCTACCATCAGAGAATATAATAAAGACAGCAAGATGGCAAAAACAGTTGTTTTAAGCCACTCTTCCACCCTCACTGTGTCATGTCTTACCTCACCTCAGGTGTTATCGCTTCCAAGTGTGACAGAACAGGTTTATCACCAGGCTATCAAAATTTAAAGTGAGACTAAATGAGAAGAGCTGATGAGGCTTACGCTAGGCTTTCTGTTAACAAAATATGGGAAGGAAAATAGGAAGGAAAAAAAACCCACAAAAATCACACAAATATCAGCTGTACTTCATTCAACCTTAGGAAGCAGCAACAGCATGTGAGGGATGGAAGCAGACAGGACACAAGTGGCCCAGCAACACCACTGAGGGAGCAAAACTAAAGCTCAGACTTCATCAAAATCTTGCTAAAAAACTCCTGCCCAAATGCCAAAAATTAATGAACTCCAACTTTATAAGGGGGCAGAAAAGCATAAGTAGTCTGAAAACAAAATCGATAGCACCCTACATTCACTGGATGAATCCATCAATTCAGTAGCAAAGCTCTATGAGATGAGACAATTACCTTTCAGCTACTGCTCTGACAGGAACCTACCAACCTGAAGTTCACAACAGAAGTTAAACAGTATTTGTTTAATTCTATGACCTGCCACTCTATACGCAGTCTAATCCCTTTATTAGCTCTTCTTTTGCAGCCTTTCAATACCTGAAGGGAACCTGCACCCAGGAGGGGAGTAAACTCTTTGAAAGGGCTGACAATAGCAGGACAAGGGGAAATGGTTTTAAGTTGAAAGAGGGAAGATTTAGGTTGGATGTTAGGGGGAAGTTCTTCACTAGGAGTGGTTAGGTACTGGAACAGGCTGCCCAGGGAGGTTGTGGATGCCCCGTCCTTGGAGGTGTTCAAGGCCAGGTTGGATGGGTCTTTACTGATCTAGTAAAGGTGTATGTTTGGTGGCCCTGCCAGGCAGGGGGGTTGGAACTACATGATCCTTGAAATCCCTTCCAACCCGGGTCATTCTGGGATTCTTCTCTAGATGTTATATACAGCTGCTCAGGGCAGGGTTCCGTAGGCAGTCTCATGCCCAGGTACCAGCCTAAACTTTAAGCTCGATTAAACAAAACAGTAATCAACTTGCCTAAGAAGTCTCCTTCCCATGCCTGTCATTAGGAACACCATCGCAGCTTTCTCCAAGCTAAAGCTGAACTACACAGCACGAGCACAGCCACGCTTGTACCTGTAGACCCACAGTAAGCAGTGTGCTCTCCTTGCTGCTCAGATAACAGACCGCCATCACGTTAGTCTGAATCCAAGTGATTGCGAGCTTGATCAGGTTTAGTTAATTAACACCAGAACATACAATAACTTTAGTATTTTCTTTGTGAAACTTGTATACAAAAAATACAAGACAATTACAGATTAGCTGGTCTAAAAGCCATTCACACAGGAACTACATATATACTTCCTTCAGCAGTGATATAAACTCCAAGTGCTTTTTAAAAGATCACTGTGATCGTACAGAGCAGCAAGAGGCATCTCCTGAGAATCAAGGGCAATCAATCCCGAGTTCTGCCTTCATTGAGATACTGCAAGTGGAGCTTCTGCCCTGCTCTGTTCAGACTGCCAGCCCTTCACTGCTCAGAGAAAGCTTTCAATGAAGCTGCATCACAGAATATGAACAACATGTTCTTACAAATAAGGACAAAGAAGAAAGGAAATAATACCTAAATCCCTGTTTAAAGTTGCCTGCTACCAAACAACAGGATAAAAAGCCTCATCTGCCTAACCTGCTCTCAATGAACACTTTCAATCAGTACCTTTAGCTCAGTATCAGACCATGGCTACTTACAAGAACTAGGCCTCCTTAAACACCACTCTAGTAGTACTGAAACCCAGTACTGAGGGAGGTGGGGGGAGCTCCAAAGGTCCCATCTCTTTTGTGCTGTGTGAGGAAAGCAGGCTCTCCACAAACACTCCTCCACCCCCTGACCCCACCCCAGTTCTTCTGTTTCCTTCTCCTGCTGAACACTCAGGCCACACAACCCCCACACCATGTGCCTGCACACCGTACACTAAAGCACCAGGACATCCAGAGTTCTGGTCTGATCAGTAACATCACAGCCCCCCACCAAGTCCCCCTGCCCACAAATTTACACGTTTAATTTTATGCCTGCAATTATTTGCAGTGAAAATAAAAATACATATATATCTATCGGGCTGCAAGGTTGTCTAAGTATTTTAATAGCATTATTTCAGGAATGTATTTTTGATCAAGAGCTGCTTAGGAACGTTCTTAATGAGAACAAAAAAAAATGCTGTGAGGGAATCAATTACCTGCCATTACGTGCAGCTACATTTAAGAAATGGGACACTCATATGCTAACGTTTCATAAACTCCAGTATTGAGGAGTTTTCCAAAGGAAAACCCAATGGGGCCAGCAGTTCTTTCCAACAGGTAGATTTTCCACCTCAGAAAGAACAAAAAAGCATAGGCCAACTGAGAAGTACCAGAAAAACTGCTATGTGGGACTGCTCATAGCTCACATAGTGTCAAAATGCTGTTGTGCTTCTACATTTGGCAGAATGGATGCAGAAATCCTCAGCTCTATTTGGTCCTTTAGCACTAACAAGAGGCCCACAAAGGGCATAATAGAAATATTTCAATCAAAGAGCAAGAACTTCTGGCATACAAAGAATATTTGCTAAAAAAAAATCTAAATCTTGCTGCAAACTACGAGACTGGAGTAAAAACCTTAAAAAATGAACAAAGAACACCCGGTGCTCAGCTTTCTCAGAGCTGGCTGCCTTCCCCCTGAGATTAACTTATTTAACAGCAAAGAGCACAGGTATGTGGCCACCTCTGCATAGCAATTAACACAAGAACAGATTTTGTTCACCTCACCTGAGGAACCAGCAGCAGTGACTGCACAGCCAGGTTAAACACACTCAGCCTGGGGTTTTTTTGGGTTGTTTTTGGTTTAACATTGCAAAAGCACGAGCACATTTCTATAAAGATCGTTACTGGAATAAGACTCTGCTCTTTTAAAACGTTTGTTTCCCCAGGCAACGACCTGGTAGGAACAAAAAGCTGCTACCGCTGGTTCATCAGAAAAAGTCACCAAAAGGATGCTCAGGTGTTCTTCTAAAGCAATTCCTAGGGAGCAAACAAACAAAATCTGCAAAATTAAAAGAAGTAAGCAGTGATGGAGCGAGGGTAACACACGTTTCATTTCTACTTCAAGCAGCTTCTAATTGCTGCTTACCCTGAACATCACTAAGAAAAAGAAACAGAAAATGGCAGGGCTCTGTTATAAGCGTAGAAACTGCACCGATGGGGGGGGGCGGGGTGGGTGTTAGAGCAGACACGGGCCTAACAGTGTTACCAAACCGCCGCGTTGCGCTCAGATAAGGCCCTGGGCTACGCGGCTCGAGGCAGCCCGTGCCCCCGGGGATCACAAAGGGACCGGGCGGGCACGGCCAAGGCCGAGCAGGGGTGAACGGGGGGCGGACGGCTCGGAACGATGGGCAGGGATAGAAATAAGGGGGGAGCGGGGCGAAAGCACGGGGCTCGGCGAGCCCGGGCCGGGGAGGAAAGGAGAGATGGAGGGAGAGAGGGAGGGAGGGAGGAGCGGGGCGGCAGCGCCCGCAGCCCGGGCAGGGGGATGGGACGGAGCCCTGAGGGGAGAAGGAAGCGGGCGAAGGCCGAGGCGGTGGGGCTCAGTCCGTGCCGGGCCAAGCCTCAACCCACTGTTCCGCGCCAAGTCGTCATAAGAAAAATAAAATAAACGAGGACAACAGGGCGAGGGGGCCGACAGGCGGCCAGGCCCCGCCAGAACCCGGACTCCCCGAGGAGCCATTTTAGACACGACCGCGCCGCCACCTCCGCCCGAGTCGCACCGGGCGCCCCCGCCCCCCGCCCGAGCCCGGCCGGCCCCAGCACGGCCCCGGCAGGGACGGCCACTCACCCTCCCCTCGAAGTTGTTCTCCTCCACGTCGCTCATGTCGGCAAAGTCCTGACCGCGGGGCCGGGCGAACGGGGACGCTAGTCCCGAACAGCGACCGCACCCGCCGCCTTACCGCTACGGTTACCGCGGTTAATGCCAACCCTACCGCCGCCGCCACCGCCGCCTCCCTCCCTCCCGCCAAAGCCGCCCAGCCCGTCTCCCGCAGCAGCGCAAAATGGCGCCTCCGCTTCGTCTGCGCCCGACACGGCTCGGGGGTGGGGCTCGGCCCGCCCGCCACAAAGGAGGCGCCGCCGGCGGACAACGAGCGGCTGCGATGGGCTCCGAGTGAGGCCGCCACGCATGCGCGGCCACGGCCTCGTGCCGCCGAGGGCTGAGTCCCGCCTGGTGCCTCATCCCGCCTGGCCCTGAATGCCTCCAGGGATGGGGCAGCCACAGCCTCTATGGCAACCTGTGCCAGTGCATCACCACCATCTGAGTGAAAAGCTTCCTCCTCATATCCAACCTACACCTCCCCTGTCCCAGTGTACAGTCATTCCCCGCTGCAGTGATCCCTTCAGAACCATGGCTCAACACCGATGCCACACAGGTAGTTCCTTCATACTTTGTAAAGCTGACAAAATAGCTCAACATGCTTTTGCTTGTACCAGATAGCTGTGAGAGTGGGTCAGGATTAGTGGTTGGTTGCTACTGCAGACTAAGAGCTTCCCAGGGCTGCTGAGAATCAGTTCTGCCGTCATCTCTATGCTGCAACTTCAGTTCACCACAGTGGTAACCCAGAAACGACCAGCTTATCCAGGTGCAATGCACCTGAGTGACCAAAAGGGGTGGAACAAGGATCCATCCCTTCTCAGACCTCATTTAAGGGTTGGCAGGTGGTCTTAGTCCACATCATAATGTCTTTTGTACCAGCTCTGCTCCATTCAGTTCCAGTAGATAGGTTTGCTCATTTCCCCTTCCCAGTGTAACTCTATTAATAAGCATATATCCTACAAGATTGTGTTCTGTTCTGGCACAATCTGATCCTGGTCCTAGCTGATGATGCCTATAAGCAGAGGGAACAAAAGGGAAAGACACAAAAGCCACGTTTAAATTCTAACACGAAGATGCTTAGCAGTCTTCTACCACCAGGTGGATCAGTGGGAAAAAAAAGGGAACCTAGAACATAGAGAAAATAATATATATAATATAATCAAACTTCATTATTTCCTACAGTAATATCACCACAGCTTCCTGAAGAATAAAACTGAAAATTATTTGATATTACCTGTATATTTCAGGTTCAGCTTTCACAATCTATAAGGTGGTGAGCATAAGAAGAAAGAGTGTATGATGAGATGCATGTTCATGAAGGATAACCAAATGCATGAGGCCTTGGGGCAACAGGAATTAAGAATGTTAATAATAGCTGAGAGTTCCTGTAAACAGAGGATACATTTATAACAGAGACAGATATCTTAATTCTCCAACCCCACCAGCAAATCCTGCGCTTACACTATTGACAGATTTCTCTTTTTCTCTTGTAAGCTCTAAATATCATATAATTTACATTTGCAAAGATATTACAGCTGCTCACTGTGAAAATAAAGGATTAATCACAGGGCAAGTAGTACAGCAATAAATGGCAGCAAGTAGCTGTGGTACATGTGTTACATGAAGTCCATTTCAGATGTTGCTTTTGATCTTTTCTTGATATTAGGAGAGGAATTATTAATGAGAAAATGCTTACAGAAACCGATGAGGTTATTTGCCTTTGGAAAATAATTCTCCCAACAAATTTATTGGTGCTGCACAATGTATAATCAGTCCATTCACTCAAAAGCTGGCTAATGAAATATTTCATGTCTTCATTTTTGCCTCTCCTCAGTGTTGTGTAATTTAGCAAGACTTTTTTTATTTTTTTATTTTCCCATGGGATGGATTGTGTAATCAAAAATAATAAAAGCATTCCTTTAGCACAGCTTCTTGTGATTCCTCTGTGGGAATACAGCATCTATCTAGCTCAATAACCGCATCATTTTCCAAACTGAAATGGGCCTTTGGGTGAACACCAACATTTTTTTTTTTTTTTTTGCACCAGCAAGAAAAACATCATTTTTCCTCAGTAGGTCTTGCTAGGAAGACTAAAATAAGGCACTGCAGACTATTTAGCATCATAAGACTCATACAAGTAAATATTTGCATACACATCTGATTTGCTGTCTGTTGGGATACCACCTACCCCCGGTTTTGTTTGGTTTTTTTGGGTCTAGGCCACCAACCCCTCTGATGCATTAATATCCTTTTCTTCTTCCTGTTGGAGCAATGGATTTAAATGCAGAATTTTCCTGTGTTTAATACATGTGGAAGGGTAAAAAATACGATGTGACTTGCTGGCACAGCTCTGTGCACACAGCTGACTTACGTGGATACTTGAATACTACAGTGTCAGAGTGCCAAAGCTGTGAGTGGCTTCTGCAGCCTGTTATCAGAACCGAACTGCACGTAACAGCACACTAACCACATGCCAAACCTGATGGATGGGGCTTGCTTGTGTGCCCACTGTCAAAACTCATTTACGCCAGTAGAGGGCAGAAATGACACCTTTCCCATTTTTGTAAAGACACCCTGACTTCATCCAAATCGCAGGAGTGAGCTGGAAAGGACCCATCTAGACCAATGTAATTAACGGGGGCACCTACAGCTAGATCATGTTGTTCGGTCCCAAGGAATGGGGCATCCACCACCTCTCTGGGCAACTTGTTGCAGTGCTTCACTACCATTACTGTAAAAATCTGCATCCTTCATATTAGCCTAAATCTCCCCTCTTCTAGTTTGAAACCATTTCCCCTTGTTCTATCACAGCAGACCCTGCTGAAGAGTCTGTCCCCTTCTTTCTTACAGCCCCCATTTAGAAAGGCTGCACTCAGCTCTACCCTTTCTCCAAGCTGAACAGCCCCAGTTCTCAGCCTGTTCTCACAGGTGAGGTGTTCCAACCCTTGCCTTATTTTTGTGGCCTATCTCTGCTCACACTATCAGCTCTATGCCCCTCCTGCACTGAGGACCCTACGAACCCCTCCCCCCGCCAACATGGCGGCCGCGCAGGGGGCGGGCAGAAGCGGCTCTCTGTGCATGCGCCGCCGAGGCGTTGCGGCAGCCCTCCCGGCGGGGAGGGGAAGGGGCGGGCTGTGGGGTGAGCGTTGTTCGGCGTGGTGCGGTCGGTGGAAGCGGGACGTTGTGAGGTGGGTGCGGGTGGCAGCGGGGATAACGCGTAGGGGCCGTGGGGGGGTGAGGAGGGGCGAGCGGGCGGCTGCGGCCTGCAGGACCCGGCCTTCCGCCTGTCGGCGCCCGCTTTGTTCTGCTTCGGGTTGGGCATCGTAGTTTTATTTTCTTGCTTTCCTTCCTGTGGGGTCGGTCGTGCGGTATTTGTGATTGTTTTCAAGTGATTTGTGTGGAAGCACCCGGTGAGGGATTGAAACACCGCACGTAGCCTAAGCAGGTGTGGAAGTTGCTGTGAACTTGCAGAAATCCTTGGTGGCTCCGTTGCTCGCACTCGGTGCCCGCTGTGTCACAGCGCTGAGTGCCGTGACTCTGCAGGTCTGACGGCTGTGCGGTGCTGCTCTGCTCACCCGGCTTATGGAGGGGCCGGCCGAGCTCACAGCGCTGCAGTGGGACTTATAAGGAGGAAGGACGGCAGTTTGCTTAGCCCGTGTGTGAGCAGGAGTGGGATCATTAGCAATGGTAATGCGCTGACGGCTCCCTTCCTCGTTTCCGTCGTGTATCTATTAGTTAATCACTCATTTTTGCTATCCTAGTCCAACGTGTTAGTATCTGTAAATTCTCTTTATATAACGTGTCTCTGAATGGTAGTGATGGATGGAAGGGAGCGCGAGTTCTGGGTTGGTGCACCAGGGCAGCACGGAGAAGGATGTGTGGTGTTTCTTATATAGAGGTGCAGTTCTTCAGTGTGGTCTACAGCAAACTAACAAATGCTCCCAGCTTTATTCCCCTCTGTGGGTGACTTACTGGTGCTGGAGACGGCTTTTCTCTTGGGATTTTTACGTACTTTGTAACAAAGCCTTCAGAATATGAGCTAACAATTCATGAGACTTGCTCTGACTAATTGTGATGTGTCGTTGTTCTGCTGCAAGTGTCGTGAATTGCTATTTCATCCTTGTGAGAATATCAAAGACATGGGCTGATGGCGATAGCAACGCACTGTGAGCAGCATCTTGTTCTAGTGTTCTGTGTGCAGAGATTGCACTTTTTGATCACATTAATTGCTCCCTTTGATCCCAGTTTGACTGCTAGAGATACCTGTGTATAAAACAGAGGTGTCTGCGTCCTCTTTATGTTATTCCATGCATTTCAATATGCTTTTAATTTAATTCAGATACTTGAGAACTCCAGGGAATTAAGCAATTATTAAATTAATTCAATCCAATAAATAGGTCTCTCTCTTAATGCTTTTTCAGGTAAAGTTGTAGCTACTTCCAGTTCTTTTAACCTCTTCTTCATCCCTTGTGGCTTCTGGCTTTATGAAGGAGGCACTGGTGTAAACTAATCCCATGCTTTTTAGCTGGGAGATTGAATGCCACTGAACTGCTACAAGTAAAATATTTCCCCTGGAGTTCATGAGCACCCGTACCTTGTTGAGAATGGCTGCACCCACTGGTTTTTGCATCTTGCCCACGTAATGTGGGGTAACTGCATGCTGTCAGCTTCCATTGTCAGCTGTGTAGACTCCATATCTACAGACAAGTAAGCATCAAAAATACGTGTTAAGTTGTTTACAGTAGCTGTCAAAAAATCTGCTGTGCATCTCAGTCATTCGGATGAATGTGTTTTGTCCTGGTGGAAATTTACTGCTGAAATGTGCTTTATAAGGTATTTGTTATTTGAAAAGCTCTTTCAGCTGTGACTGAAATCTAGCACCGTCAGGTGGGCTGGGTTTCCTGAACCAAGCGTTAGTAATAGTCTCTTAACTTTTCTTGTATGATTATGAGATATACAAGAATTATAGTGTGGCAGTCACTTTACTAGTTGGCTTTTAACCCCCTCCCCCCATCCTGTTATTTTTAAAACATTCAGTGAAAATCTCTCAGTAGCCCACGCTGATAGTCTTGAAATGATGACTGCTGGTATAACTAGCTAAAATTAGCCAAACGTTAACATTGCAGAAGGAAGTTTTGGGTTTTGAAGACGGGGTGCAAACATAGCTGTGAAATTTCACGGAGGAAGTTGTCAAGGAAGTGTTTTTTATAGCCCGGTATTCAACTGTGCTGAAAATACTGGGGCAAAACTACCAGGAGAAGGCAGGGCGGTACCTCCTGCTCTGCTCTAGCTGTGGTTCTTGGTTGCGGGTGTCCCACTATGATGGACTGAACCACAGTGGCAAAGCATACAGACAAAAGTGTACCAGATGAAGTGAAGAAGCTGTAGGAATGCTTTGAGGCCCAGATGGACCAAGTAGGATATAATATACTGTCTCCATTGATATTTGCTTGCTTTAGCTTTCTTCCTAGCACTTGCCAAGTCATTTCCCCTCTCAAAACCTTGGCTGACTGCCTGCAGACAAGGAACAAAGAATTTCTGTTGGTTGATTTTAGAAGCGTTTGCTGACAGTGGCCGGCAAAACAAGGGGGAGGGGAGGAAGGAAAGAGAGGCAAGCTTAGGATACTTTACAGGAACTGAAAGGTGTTCAGCAGACTCCTTAGGCTAATGCAAAGTAAGAAGAGTCATCGGCAGAAAATGCAAAATAAGAACAGTACAAACTGGGCTGCATTTGAAATTGAAACAAGTCCCCAGAATTTCTCAGATTCTGCTATTCTAAGTGTTGTGTAGCGTTTGGGTGCTCAGATGAGTTCGGTCACAGAGGCTCTGCAAACTTGATGGGTGGATCTTCAAGTCTAAAGGTTTATTTATTTTATTTTATTTTATTTTTTTATTACTTTCTGAATTGAAAGTTGTGTGCTGTTCTCAGGTGTGTAGGAGATAAATCTGCTGCTTACCTTCTTACTCATTACTGAGTGCTGTTCTTTGTAGTTGAGCCCAGCAGACATTAGTATTAATTCTTTCTATTGACTGATCTGTGCCACAGGTTGAAAAGACCCTGAGGCCGTATCAGCATCCAGGTGTAATATTTTGAAGGACTTTGTGCCAGGCATTGCTGAGGCTTTTGGCCATAAGGTCTTTTTTCTTTCTCATCCCTGTTGGTGGAACTTCTCCATTGACCAGATTTTACACCAGCAGTGAAAGGAAAACTGGATGTGCTGAGGGTTGGTCCTATCAAAAATGTGATTTTATTTATCTTAGGGCACACTTTGCAAGTAATTTTTTGCTGCCTAGTAGAACATCCAGGTCTTTTATGGAGCTATGCAGCTCTCTTCTCTTATCTCAGCTCTCTGTTATCCCATCATACTTGAATTAAGTAACAGATGGGGAAATATATAATGTATATGCTTGTGTTTTATATATATGTGTATATATATAAATAATTATTTTCTCCTGATTCTCACCAGGAGTCACAGTCCTGTGTAACAGGATGTATGTAATTTCTTTGGACATCTATTTGTCAGCAGCACGCTATGCAGACTTCTGTCCTTCTGCCAAGCAGATAGCCAGATAAAAACACAAATAAGCAGAATACAAGCATCAGTTTTGGCCTTCCTGTTCTGGGAAAAGTTTCTGATTTATCAATCAGAAACAGAAGTGTGATCACAGTATGTAATATATTGAGTAAAATTGCTGTTTATCAGGGTCGCTTCCTTCATGTATTAGTTTGAGACCTATATAGATAGATCTCTTGGGTACTGCTGAGGAATTTCTGCTTCAGTATTTGGCATTCTGTCTTTCAAATATATGACCAAAAGGTGATTGAATCAGGCTGTGTGTTAATAATACAATATTGAGGGCATTTTTCCTGGCTTCATCCTGGAAAGCAGAGTGATTCAGAGGCTTCTGTTCCAGCCCCTCCCTCTCCCCCTATTGACACTGTTTATCTTTTTAACTAAATCTGCTTACTAGTCATTACCAGAAGCACCTGATAGTTGCCCGCTCCTTTCTTATGCTCTTATACTCAACATCTGTTCTGCCCTTTTTTCAAAGCCAGGAGGTATGTCCCATCTCATGTTGTTTATGAGGATGTATGAGGTGTACCTTTGTCTCATAAACTGTTGTGTTTCTTGTGAGGTTCATGGATGTCATCTCTGGGTTTTGCCAGGAATAAATAAGGCAGAATCTAAGGAAAACTGCAGCACGATTCAGCTATCATGGTTTTAAGTACGGCTTGGTTTCCATGGAGCAGAGTCAGTATCCAGATTGAAGTCTAATGCTATTGTTTAAGTAGCATCAGAGAGTAGAGCTTTGCTTTGTTATAGAACATACAATGGATTTTACCTGTCTTTCTTTGGTCCCAGTTTCTTTCGTTTCACACAGTCGTGATACAATTTACACGTGATTTCAGAGCCAGCACACAGTTGAGAGGATGGAGGTGTCTGTATGGTTGCTTAATTTTTTTTGTTCTTTCTTTTTCCTCCATGGAACTTTAAGGTTTGTCTTGTCTGTACTTCTGTCTTCATGATCTTTGCTTTGTGTTCAGTAGAGATGGTAGGAGCTCCAGCAGTGTGTAATTCTGTGTTCTTTTTTCCTGTTGTTTTCCTGTTGTCCTCCTTTGCCGTGAAATCACTTCAGCTGAGGCTGGAAGAGCTCTAAGCCTGGGTTCCCACGCAGGCTGAATCACTGTGAAGAAGGAAGTCTCAGCTGCTTTTTTTCCCCCTTTCAGCAGGAAGTGGTAGGTAAGGAGGAAGTAAGAGAATGGGGGGAAGAATCCCAGGGATCGATGCTGGCTGCTTTGTACAAATGTGCTGTTATTTCATGAGGTGTTACCTCTGTGTTATTGGGGGGAAAATAAAAAAGGTCCATTCTGAGTATTTTTATTTAATCTATTATGTTCACGCTCCAGAACAGGTTTCAGGTCACTGCAAGCACCTGTTCTAGGAAAAAGTAAGAGGCCACATCTCCAGAACTCTTGAACTTGCACTGGAATTTAAATAAGGGGGAAATGCCTCTTAAAAATGCCTTTATAGCATAGGAAAAATGACAGCTTTTAATAGCTGTGCCTTACTCCCTGTTTCTTTCTCTGGGTTACTTGTGTGGCGTTAGGCCATTTGCCCAGCAGGTTGAGGCTGTTCATTTCAGTGGTCAGCGTGCGCACTGTGAATGAAATACATGTGGCAAAGGCCCAGTCTGTAGTTCCTACTGCTCTTTGGCAAGAGTTTATTCAATCTGTTCATCTTGGCCAGGATTCTTATCTTGGCTTGTGGTCTTATTTACAGTGTAATGGCAGAGTTATTGCTATTCCAAAGCTCTCTGGTGATACTGTCTAGTAAAGCGGTTCAGGCTGGGATTTGAGTGGGGATCTGTGGAGAGCTGAATTTCATGAAAATTCTGTGAGTGCTGTGTGTTATTTCAAACAGAACGAAATCAGATCTGCAAGCTTTGGTCTTTTCAGAAGGGGGAGCGGAACTTGTGGTCTTTCTCTTTGAGGGAGGTATTGTTTGTTAAGAGTCATCACATGGATGCACTACTGTGGTACATCATATGTAAATGTTTTCCATCCTGTTTGTTGCTATGCAGGGGTTATGTTACCTACCTAACATAGGAGCAGTAACCTATTCCTGATTCACAGAGTTCTGTGTACCTCTCATTTCAGTACACCCAATATCAAAAGTTAGATTTTGTGTACTGACAAAATACCTCGTGACTTCTCAGCAACTTTGTTGTTCAAATCCTCGAATTGTCCCCAGTTGGGGTTTAAAGTTTTCGGAGTAATGTTGATATATCATCTGAAGGATGAAGGTTAAGAGACAATCAGCACACCTCAGAGCACTGCTGATGGTAACACTTGGATTTGCAGTAGGCTGTGGTTTGTTGGTGTTAGGCCAGTTGAAGTACTCAGCAGAGGTGATGAAACACACTGTGGAGTCTGAGTGCAGTTTAGGTGGGTGCTTAGCCAGATGAGGACTGTGCTCTCAATATTCTGAACTAACATTGTCTATTCAAAACAGAGGTCGAAGTCTGGTGAGGAGCTCTGCTGAACGTCTATCTACAGTCTAAAAGCTACTCATGTCAGATTACATGTGGGAGAGAATGGAGAGTAACATGAAAAAGCACCTTTAGGTAGAATCAGTTGCTTTTGGCAGACTTAAATGATGAAATTTTCAATTATCAGTACTTCTTCAATAGTAAGTTTTAGAGTTATCTGGGTGATGTATGACAACTGGGTTCATTTGAAGAGAAAAAATGAATAAGAACACAAATATGTGTGTATGCAAATGTGATCAGTCTGGAACGTACGTGTCCACTGTAGCCTAAGAAGAGTGAGTTATTTCAGTGAGATTCTTAAGGCTTTTTTCAGTTCCTGTGTTTAAATCAATTTTGGGACGCTCAAATATTACAATAAAGTGGATTTGGATTCTGCTATTTCCTCTAACAGTTGGTTTAAAACTGAAAATGTATTTCATTTTGAAAAATACATGGCTCGAAGAGATCAATTTCAGCTACTACATGGGAAGATTAAGGTCTTTTAGTCCTGCACTTTGTCTTGTTTGAGTAAATTTTTTTCTTCCAATACAGGGTTCCTTGAAGATGTCTGGCTCATTTTACTTCAATCTCCCTGGCTATTTCCTGTTGAACTGCTGAAGTTTTCCTCCTGCTTGTTTTCCTGAATCCTTAATCTATCAAGTTGTCAGAAGTGGCTGCTATGGTAAGTTTTTGTTTTGTTTTCCTTTGTTAGTAGTAGTAGCAAACTGCTAGAAGTGTGTGCAGCGTGCATCTCTGTTTTGGTTTTATTTCTGAGCAAGGCCCCCAAAAGGAAGCAAGAAAAACAAGCAAATCAAAACAACAGAACTGTACAAAAGCAGATAGCAGCCAACTTGAAACTAACAAACCAAGAAGCCTTGTTTTCTCTCTTTGTATTGCCCAATGCTTCTACATGAGTAATTAAGATCAAGTGAATCATTTCACAAGTCAATTCTAGATGCTGCATTTGGGCTTACTGGTTCAAAGTACAGTATTTAAAATATTTAAGGTAACTTGTAAAAGCATGGAAGTTTTGAAGAACAAAAATAAAAAGAGGAAACCCTGTAAAAGCAGATGAGATGGAAGGATGAATGTAGCTCTGAGCAGATGCAAGTCTTTGGCTGTAGTATTGCATTTGGAAAATTGTGTTTGTCCTTGACCTCAACAACTAGAGCAATTTTGATTAACTGAGTAATGTTTTACATGTTTCAGGAATCGAGGCCAGCTGAACCAAGAAGATGTGTTGATGATCCAGCCAGAAGAATTCTTACTTTATAGAAATTCTGAGTTCATTTAATATGTAATATCATTTGACTAACCTAAGTTCACTTATTTTTCTTCAAATTACGACACCTGTGGCCTTCATCAGAAATGTTTCTAACATTTTCAAGAAAAAACATGTCCCAAAAACTAAGCATGTTTTTACTGGTTTTTGGAATCATTTGGGGTTTGATGTTGCTACGCTACACTTTTCAGTATCCAAGGCGTCAAAGCAGTGCTGAGCTGCGTGGTCAGATCTTAGACCTAAGTAAAAGATACGTCAAAGCGCTGGCAGAAGAAAATAAGAATTTAATGAACGGTGGCAGTGGAGCCTCTGTAGCAGGATATGGTAAGAGGAAAAAAAGCATGCTGATTGTTCAGATAACTTTTTAAATGGAATCTGCAAGGCTGTACTCCTTCAAGTAATACATCTTGATTGCTCTTTAAGAGAAAATATCTCTGTGTACTAATTATTTGGGTTTTAGTTTATTGACCAAAATTGAAATTTGAGATGTGTTAGACCTTGTAAAACCAGGTAAGTTTAAATGTCATCTTTGTCTCAAATTTGAGAGAAGATAGTGGTGTGCATTGCATAAGAAATGATATATTTTAACAACAGTTTTTCTGTTACTTAGAGTGTTTAATAACTACTCTTTTATGTTGGAAGGTATTTGAAAATATTCTGTCACACTGTGAGGCTGAATGGTGCCACAGGTGGATATTATCTGGGTGAAATTTGAAACACTGCCTTTGAAGAATCACCACCGTTCTGTTTGAAGTTTTGTTCTTACTGTCTTAATATTTTGCTGCCTTGTTTCACATCTTGGTGTTGTGGGGGTATCTTCCTTTAGGAAAGTATCAAAGAAATTATATTAAAAAAAAACAACACAGAAAACCAACACAAAAACTTCTAGTTCTCCCCCTCCCCCCGGAGTCTGTTCTCTTTTTGAAATAGAATATTAGATGGGGTAACAAACTAAGATATGAATATTTTGTAATAGCAGTTATTGTCTGCATAGAGTAAATAATGGGATTTTTTTTCATTGCCTTTTAGCGGATCTTAAGCGAACAATTGCTGTTCTTCTGGATGACATCTTACAGCGTCTTGTGAAATTGGAGAACAAAGTGGATTACATCATTGTGAATGGCTCAGCAACGAATACCACTAATGGAACTAGCAACCAAGTATCAGTGAATTCAAGTAAACGTGCAAAAGCAGCAGGCAACATTAGATAGCAAAGCAGGCTGTGTTGTGTTGCTACATGTATGATAGATCGTAATTAAGATAAGCTTTTTATCTCTGGCTAGGGTAAAGCAGTAGCTGATTCTAAATGAAGCATATGCTATTCTGTTGAAGAATGCCTTGGATATATATATATATATATAGGCCTAACTTATGGTCATAAGGTACAAGGTTCTTAAAGCACTATTTCATTGCCTTTGAGCAGTGCTTCTAAAGTGATATTTGTTGTCTTGAAAGGTATTTTGATATCATCATTTGATATAGTATGCCCTTGGATAATAACAGTAAATGGACAGCAATGAGGAACTTAGGGGTAGGTTTATAAATGTATTTATTTAAATATAAATATAGCATATCTTTTGGATAGGTGAGCAGCGTTGTAGCTTATTCATATTTGTGATCTGCATTAAACAGGTAACTGAGGAGAACATTGTTTAAATATGTTAGAAAATGTGTATACTTAACAGTATTTTGTTACTCACTTATTAAAATATTAAGTTGAGGATAGCGCTTTGGGGGGGATAATGTTTTAGAGTTGTGACCCAAAGAATGTCTTTATTTGCACTATCAGAATAGCTAGAGAGAATTTACTGTATATTTAAGAAAATCAGTTCTAATAGGAAAACATCTTAGGTAGTTACACTGTTCAGGTGTATGCTTGTGTCAGACTTAGGGCAGTTAGATTACCAAAAGCAAACATAATCTGTGATATCTCACGATTGTTTCTTACTAAGATATTTAAGTGTAAGTATTTTTTAAACGCAGATGAAACTATTTAAGTGATGGAAATAAGTTTTAGATATGTGAATACTGTTTATTTTTATTCACTGCTGTTTCATTTTAACTCTTGAGTAACTTGTGATTTGTGATGAGAGCAGCACACCATCTCCCTGAAATGCTTCCCTGATCAGGGGGGAGAGCAACGAAGGGAGACGAGGCATCTCTGCCTTTAACAGAGATATTGTACTAAAGGTGTCTTATTGAATATTTCAGAGCTAAGGTAGTACTTGCCTTATGTCTAAGTTAGCCTTATAGCAAAGCGAATTGCAGTGTGGATGCACTGTATTTCAAAATGTTACAGAAGTCATATTCAAGTGCCACTGAGCCTGCTTTTATAAAACGTAGTGAATAGTGAATGTTTTGCAGGGAGGGGAAGGCTGTGTTCAGGGACTTTAGCCAAACGTGTGTTCGTTATTTATCTTATAAGGTGAGTGGACCCTATTTCTTTGCTTTGTTTTTTTTTAGCAGCGGTCTAATTTTAATTAAGGAAGAACATGCAGTAAAAATGGCGGTGCTGGATGACGTACCATCCAAAGCTATGTGTCTTTTCTTTTTCCCCTCTGCATTTGTACATTGGAAAATATAGTTAAAACCATAGCAGACAGACAATGTTTTGTTTTGGTTTTTTTTCCTGTCAAACTGTATGTGAAGTTGTGCTTCCTTGCAGAAAAATAAATTTCTAATTGTACTTACAAAGACTCCTGTTCTGTGTGTTGTGGGTTCTTTTAACAGCGCTGTTATTCTTAATGTGCTCCAGGTGTTTCAGGAAAGTTCTGTGTCTCTGAGGTTTAGTAGTAATATCTACTACTTGCAGCTGAATCACCGGATCCTCTTAGTGTTGAATGTTTGGGAGACTTTCAGACTAGAGGTGAGTGGAGAAAGATACTGAAATATAGTAAAACAGATTGTTTTAAATCTGTAATCACAAAGACCCCACTCTTGACAAACAGCGCCATCTGCAAGTTTGTAATGTGGAGGCTGGTTTTTATGTCTGTCTGTGCTTTTTATTCCCTGGGTATTTGATCTGTAGCAATAGAAACCTTGGTGGTGGTGCCCCTTGGCACCATAAAGAGTAATGCAAGTGATTTTGCTTGTGTATGTAAAGTGTCTTTTTCTCTTAAGGGTACATGAAGTCAAAAGCAAGTTTGAGGATTGCTAAACAAGGCTAACAAAGGATGCCGGGTGTGTATTTGTCTCTGTGTGCACATGTGCAGGATTTTGGAAACAGACACATATTGACTTAAATGCAGTTATGTACCCCTTGTAGTAATTCATGGTTCCATTAGTGAACAGTTGCTATGGCATATATAGCATTATATCTATATCCAAGATGCGTCTTACTCCTTTCTTTGTGGCCAGTCCTGTTTGGTGCTGAGTGTTCCCAGACTTTGGATGAACAGATACTCCACTGACACCCACCAAGACTGCTCGAAGCAAATCTATTCATCCACTGTTGGGATCACAGAATTTTACTGATCTGTTTTCAATGAAATGAAAAGTAGTAATACAGCAGCATAGCACAAGAACGTAGGGGTCTTTGTAGGCACTGTGCTGGAACATCCATCTACTTGGCATCCAGTAATATGCTGCACAGTTGTCTATTTTTCCAAGTATCTGCTCAATATTTGTTTTTCTAATGCAGTCATTGTGAGGTCTGGCTGGATAGACGCAAATATTTTCAAGCAGGATTATCTAATGCTGACAATTCCAGATGGCATCGTCAGACTCATGAAGGGGGCAAGTTGCCCAAGGGACCAAGTGCTTCCTTGTGTAGATTCTTACTGTGGAAATAACTGCCACAGGTAAACAACTGGGAAAAATAAATACATGAACTTTGAAATCTAAGTTTATTATTTATTATTATTTATTATGTTTTCTTAAAGCTTCTTCAAAACCCTCAAATTCATGGAATGAGCTCAATTTCTAAACCCCAGTTAATAGGTGGTTTATTTTTAAGATGCTACAGAGTGTCAATGGATGTATTTAACAATTAACCCAAATATGACCTTCTTACCCGGGACTTTGATTAGTTTATGCTGCACAACGGGTTGGCTGTCTGCAGGATTTGAGCTAATATATTTGACCGTATGGAAAAGGTTTTCTTTCAGAGGCACGTTTTAATTTTATAGCAACTAAAATGGTGAATCGGACTTTTTGCAATGTTGTATCCCACTCATTTTGTTTTTGTTGCCTTGTTGTTTTTTTTTAATAGCTTCATAAAAGATAAAGTTTTGTTATGTTTAAGCATTAACTATATATGTTGTATGGCCCAAGACAATTCCTCTTCGTGCAGTCAGAAGAGGTTTCCTTAAGGTTGGAGACCTCTGGAATCTTCAAGTCTAGGCCCCCCAAAATGTTGGACACCCATGGAGTGGACTGTTACTGAATTGATGCTTCACAAAGCCTCAGGTTCTCCGCAGAGATGCAGATGTACATTTTGTATCTGATTAAAATATCATAAAGATTCTACAGCCCAAGCTGAAGGAAGAAAATTCACGATATACGTCTTTGTAATCACCAGTGGCATCACATGCTGCAGAACTATCAGCACACGATGCAATTACTGCAAATTTCCCAACTCCTTTTCTCAGCACCTCCAGTAAAAACCTTTCATTACTAATTGGCCCTCAGTTGTGTATGAACTTGCATATACCCTGAAGCATTCATCAACTTCCTGTGGTCGCTCAGTAGTTGTCTAATCATGGTCTGTTTCTCTAATGGCAAAACTGAAACACATTGACGTCTTATAGGTGCCTGTGAGCCAGAGCTAATTGTAAGCTGTGCTTTTTTAATTGTAGCATATTGTATGGTTGCCGTTAGAAGCTCATGGAGAATTTTGCGTGCTTTTAAGTATTTCAGAATATTGGTAACAAATGTGGAGGGAAGAAACAATTGGGTGGAGAGTGTTTCCATTATTCTTTATGCTGCCCTAATTCTTCTCATTTTTGGAGCAGCTAATCAGCTATTAATCACTTAATAGAAATAGAATGGCTGGTTAGTACCTTAAAAGAGTCTGAAGTTCAGTTATTTCTAATGAATTTATTATTGCATTAATAAATCAGCTATTTTCTATTTACATGGGTGTTCTACTAAGATGATTTCTAAAGCACTTAACAAGCTTGGAAGGATTTAAACAAAAAAGAAGTATTGAGTTGCACATTTCATTGTTCACAGAGGGTGTTAATGGGGAGCGTCAACACCTCGTGCAGCTTTAATCTGTTGCCAATGATGTGTAGGTGGCACCTCAGATCTCCCAGAACCATCCTGTGGGTGAGTGTCCATATGTTCAGCCCACTTTGATATGTTCTGAGAGCTTGGGCCGGCAGTGCCCGTATGCTGCATGGCAGACACAGGAGGTAGAACAGCCATCTGGACTATATAGATGCATGGAATCACAGAATGGCCTGGGTTGAAAAGGACCACAATGATCATCCAGTTTCAACCCCCCTGCTATGTGCAGGGTCACCAACCACCAGACCAGGCTGCCCAGAGTCACATACAGCCTGGCCTTGTGTTTCTTGAACATACCTTGTGGCACTACACATACACTGATCTGATAGTTTACTGTGTAAAGTCTGATTTGGCTTGGTATTTAATGGTTGTGATTTCAGGTGTCCACTAAACAATCTCTTAGGAGTGGGAGATAAGATTTTCTGAATCCAAATTTTATTCCAGTAGTTTTGCTATGACACAGGAGCACTGGGTGCTTGAAATAGCCATTTATAATTTTAGAAGTGGATTTCTTTGCTGAAGTCTTTGACTTTTTATGTCCATTCCCAAAGAAATCGGTGAGCACAGATTTGGATCCAAGCAGACACTGGGACACTGCTGAGCTGAATGCTGGCTCTCTGTCACAAAGATCACTTGCTGGGATCAAACCTGTTAATAAAACCTTGATTTTTTTAAGGTGGAGGACTGGTAGTTCTGGGGCAGGAACAGAAAATTGTTTCTTACTCTCAGAACCTTTGCACTGACTATTCGCAGTTCAACCGTACTGTATTTCAGCTCAAAATACCTGCGAATAGTCAACTTCAGCTGCTGATCAGCTGCAGTGCTTATACACAGGGCGTAGCCACAGGAGTAACAGCCCACCCATATGTCCCTGCACCTTGCTCAGATCCTGCTGGAAAGCTGATGGTGTCCCTGTGGTTTCAGCTCTCCATGGGAAGTGCTGGCGAAGCGCTGCCTTGGTCCTTGTGACATCTCTTCACCTTCTGTTTCCTTGCTGGTGCCTTGCCCAGAGCAAAGCAATGCGGAGATTACTTTGAATGGTTGTACATTTTTCAACAGGGATCTGTCACTTCACTGTTTGGAAAAGCTTTCCCTCTTGGATCTCACTGTGACAGCCTGGGTATGAGCTCATGGCTTATGTTGATGTGCAATTTAAACATCAATTTCCTAAAGCTCAATTTGGAGGCACACACTACACCCCGTGCTCTGCTTCAGTTGCTGTGTATAAAGTGTTAGGGTATATCTGATTGTATCAGGCGGTCAATTCATAGACAATGCAGTATCAGAAGCTACCACTGTGGTCTGCCTATTGCAGGAGGAGTTGTGCTGAAGGCTTTTGTGGCACACCAAGAGCTAGAGGGGAACTGCAGGTTGCCAGAACCACCTGTGGCTATGGGCTGTTCCCTCAGTTTCTCTTTTTGTCTTGAACTATGAACAATTTATTCCACAAAGGATGAGCTTTCAAAGAACATCAGTGAGTTAAAGGTCACATTATTGATTTTAGGGGGCAGCTTTGGTGTTGAAATAGATCTTCCTGCTATTTATCATGTTATTATCATGCTATGATAATTTATTTATCTTCGTGCTATTTATCATGCTAAGATAATAGCATGAAATAGATCTTCCGAGCTGTTCTGTGTAAATGGCAAGTGCTTTTTTAGGACCAACAGCTCTGGATTCTTTCATGGTGATGGGAACTGTGCTCTACAAAGATGTACAGCAAATGCTGCAGCTGGGCCACATCCTCCGCATCCTGTGTAGATTCCTTCATTCACTAGAATGAAATGCTCCATAAGGTCTGAGCGCACCACCAGAGGAACCTTTAGGTTCAGGACATAGAAAAATTCATTCAGGACTGGTGGAGGGTGGGGAAGGTGGGCTCTTTGTTAAATGTCTACATTGTGGGATGAGTCAAAATAGTTATCCTCAGCATCAAGAGTTACACGATGTATGAAGGCAGCTCTGACAGCTTCTTGGACGCTCCCATCTCGAACAACGCCCATGGTTTCTGCGGTACTGCAGGAGCAAGCGGTGGAAGCCAAGCCGCGTGGGGCTGTGTTAGCCTTTATTTCATACACAGCGTTTCCAGGGCATCTGTTTACAGTGCACGGCAGCAGGACGAGAAGCAAGCAGGGCTGTATCGGCAGCAGCCCGGGGCTGTGTGCAGCAGGGGCCGCTCCCTGCCAGGCTCGGTGCGCGCGGGGCGGCCGCTGCACGGCGGTCCGGGCATGGAGCGGCTCCGGGCGGACGCGGCGGCCTTGGACGAGTACGCGGAGTATCGGCGGTGAGAGCGGGACCGGGACCGGCAGCACGACGGGACGGGAGTGAGGGAAACGTGTGTGGGTCTGACCGACAGTAATGCCTGCCGTGTAGTGCCGTGGGAACTACAGCAGATAGAGGGAGCGCAATAACGGTATTTGGCAGAGCAAATCCTCAGCCACAAGACACTACTTTCCAACCAGTCATCCGCAATGAATGGGAGCCTGTATGCTGCTCTCGTAAGAATCTGAACCAGCGGAGTGTCCCCCTGCCTTACAGCCACTATGGCAAGCAACATCATCAGCACAAAGAGAAGGCACCGCATCTGTGCTGTATGATGGGTGTGGTAGGAGAGCCCAGCCAACATCAGTGCGCTCCACAGCCCTCTCAGTGCGCTGTGACCTGGTGTTATAGTGTTGGAAGGGGAAGGCTGTCTTCTTCTGTGGCCTGACTGGCAATCGGAGCCTTCAGCTCAGTCCGCAGAGTTAACACTTTGTCTGTGTGGGGAATTACATTGATGTGTAATGGGATATTGGTGGGAAGGTTCAACGTGTGCTGCTACACCACCAACATCCGCCTCTGATGTTGTGGGCTGGTATAATGAAATGAGAGGCATTACTGTTGGAGCGGACCCAACATATTACTGGGATAGTGCTCTGTAATATGCAGTTTTTTGCTTTTACAGCAAAGATAGTGTTATGTATTGTTTGAAAGAAATACATTGGGAAACCTTTTACTTTCTCCTTTTTGACTTGTTAACAACGTACTTATAGAATTGTAGGTGATGACGATGGAGGAAAGCTTTTTACCCCTGAGGAATACGAGGAGTATAAAAGGAAGGTGCTGCCCATCCGGCTGCAGAACAGGCTGTACGTCAGCTGGAGATCCCCCACGGGCATGGACTGCAAGCTGGTGGGACCTGAGACGCCGTGCTTCTGTACTCACCGGTGGGTTCTTTGCTTTTTGTGATTGATTGTGTTGGTGTTATCTGTAGGTGGGATCGATTCCAACATTGTTGTCAAAATGAAACATAATGATCTGCAACATTTATAAAATAGACGGATGTAAATATGCCTGATATTAAGTATCTAATTAAACATCATTAATTAACAGTAATTATGATAATTGAAGATGCTTCAACTCAGGAGTTGTAAGCTAAATTACAAGTCTTCCAACTAGTTTTATCTCACATGCCAACAAGGTTATAAAAGCTGTTGTTTTTTCCCATTTCAGGTATAAACAACACAAAACAGATTATGAAGTGATTCCCAAAGACCGTCCCATCTGCGTGCCGTGCAGAGTGAGCCGCTGTCCATGCCAGTCCTACCACTACGTCCCTCTCAATGGCACGCAGCCCATCCGCTGTAGGTGCAAACACTTTGCTGATCAACACAGCGCAGCTCCTGGATTCTCCTGCAACTCGTGTGAGTTCCCATCAGCTTCCCATCAGTGAAGAGCTTCCCAGAGCACTGTTAACACTGTAACAAAGCAGATCCTGAAGATAGTGATGGTTGGTCCAGAAATGCAAATAGCAGCAGAATCCCACACAAAAGGTTTGGGAAAGCATTCAGGGGGAGCTTTTGGCTTCACATGATCGAGGTTATTGTAACGAAACAGTGGTAATAACTATAGAAATTAAAGAATGCACAAACTACTTCTTTGTTGGAGCCTCAAATTGTATAAGCTGAAGATTTTTTTTCTTAGATTTCTGTAATATTTGATAATTTCTTTCTTGAAATCTATTCAATGTGTACAATAAAAAACCATCATCAGCTTTTGCTGTCAAGAGTTTGTTCTGAGTAATGTGTAAGACCTAAATGTGCAGTTGGGTTGTTCAAAGTGGAAGTAGTGCAGTCCAAAAAGAATAATGAAACATTTGTAGTTCTTCAATTTCTTGTCCTGATCTCTCTCCCACAGGGCTTTATGATATTTGCTCTTAGCCTTTCTTAGGGCAGATACACCTCTGCCCTGTATCTGTTTCATACTGTGATGAAATGAGGCTGAAATGCTTTTAGCAAAGACCAAATCATGTAGAAGCTGCCCTATAGAAAATGTGGCTGGATGCTTTTGTGGTGAGGAAACTTTAGTTTTTGACAAGATCAGTTTATTGATCAGAAATAGCGTTTTGTCTGCTACGAGGTCTAAATTCCATTATCATCTCACTCACAACTTTTATTTACTTGTTAATTAGGTTCCACATGTTCGGGATTTCACAGTTGCTTTACCTGTGGATGTGGTCAGCCAACACATGCACATGAAACAGTAGTGGAAACTAAAGAAGAGCGGTTAGCCCAGGGAAAGCCAGTGGGGCAGGATGTTCCCTATGCTGCTATGGGGGGACTGACCGGTTTCAGTTCACTGGCAGAAGGCTACATGAGACTTGATGACAGCGGAATAGGTGAGTGCAGCTGACCGAAGATTAAACTGGAGTGCTCCAACTGGGTGTTGTTGTGAAGCAGTCGTTCAGCAGGGGCTTAAAGAGTCTGAAGGTGAACTGGATCAACAGGAGTAGGACTTAAAGACAGATTCTTTTCCAGCAGTCCTTATGTGTGAGGAGATCACCGTCCTGTCCAACTTCCCATAGTGAAATGATCCAAATGATGTTCTATCAGTAATTTCAGTGTTCAGCACAGTAGCTTCTAGCTGAATTGCAGTGTGTATTTAAAGATAATCCTGCAGCTTTTTAAAAAATTATTATTATTTTCATTTTGTATTTATGTAAATCCTTTAGCACAATTCTGTCCAGACCTTCCTTTTTTGTATTATTCCAACATTAAAAAAAGAGCCTCTCATAGATCAATGCCTGTGAACTGGAGCCTTTCATTTCATTTGAAGCCAACTTCTTCAGCCTTTTTCTGTGTAGTGTTGTTTGTATGAATCTGTCCCCTTGTTTCGACACCAGTATCTATGTTTTTAATGCATCTTGCAAAGTGAACTTTTGTTTTCATTCAACTTATTTTTTAACAGGGGCTCCTCCTGCTGAGCTGTTAGAATCCCCTGTAACCAGCATGGATCATCCGTTTCTAAAGGCATTTCAGGGACCTTCTTCCTCTGCCCAGAGCATCTCGCAGATCGCAGGTGGTATATTAGTATATTAGTTATACCTCTTACAGTAGATATATCATATAAAACCTAATTTACTTCTGAGCTGTAGTGTGTTTAGGGATAAAAATCAAAGTTCTATGCTAAAACAAGTGTTGATGCCAACTTATCTGGAAGTTAGTGCAGCTGTTTAGCTCAATCCAGTAAGAATGCCTTCTGCCACAAAGTCTTTTCTGCATGGAATTACGGATCTGTTATGCTTGCTTTGTATCCCTTCTTTTGGAGGAGTATTAAGCGATTAATATTGCTGTTTTATTCCTGTTTCTCATAGCCGCTAGCCTTAAACTAAAAGGGATACTCATTAGTTCAGCTTCTGGAGTTCATTACTTGTGTTTTACTACACCCATACTACATCTCATTTTTAACCTAGATTTGCCAGTACTGTGGAATAGAGAGTAACATTAATGAAAATGGTTTTTTGTTTTTTCTCTCTGTAGGTGGTTCTAGTGCCACAGCACCGGCCTCTCATGACAGGCGTTCAGAAGAAGACGACATGGCTTATTTTGAAAAGCGTTATCAGGAGCGGGCAAGTTGTCGTATTTAGTGCTTAATTTAAATATATTCTCACAAAGAGATGGCTAAGTAAAGCATCCAGTTTAAGTGGCATATAAATATATGATGTCATCTCTCCATGTGAAAAAACAGCCTATTAAGACAAGGTTTGAAATACAATTATGTGCTACTGCAGGACGGTAGCGGTCAGTTATGTCTGGATGGTATTTGCTTTAAACACATGGATTTTTATTGTGCTAACTCTCCATTACATTAAAAAGAACCTGCTAAAAGCTTAACTGCTGTTACGCTTGCTCTTTGCAACAAGGTGTGTTTGTTACTGAGCAAGCTGTTGGAGCTGTGTGAACCTTTGAATCATTTTCTTTATTTTGGAAATCATTACAGAATGTGGTCAAGTGTTGCAAATATGGGATCAATTTACAGGAGAAAATGTTATCATGACATTCAAATTTCAAAGCCTTTTCTCCATGCCAAGAGCTTCTGTTCTCTGCAAAAGTTAGGAGGGATTTCAGTTACAGACCTCACAACTCCAAATAAGGGAAGATGTTTTAAAGTGAGTTCCTGTGTAGACATCTACAGGAATAGTTAGCAGTCCGTTTGCTTCTATAACATCCTTTGCTTTCTTATACACTGTTGTATAGGAAGAAAAAAAAGCATGTTAAAAATACAGTTTTCTTTTCCCCTGCATTTCTGATAGCTATATATCCCTTTCATATAATTGCTCTAAAGAGGATTTCAGTCACTTGTAATAATACACAAGAAAAATTGTTGCTTCTGAAACCAACAGTTATCTTTGCTTGGACTAATTAATAAGCCTTGTGACAAAATGGATGAGTTAAAATAGGTGTGTGTTGGCAGATCAGACCGTGCTCTAAGAGCCTACTATGTGAAAAAGCCTGCTGAGGAGGAGGTGACCTTGTGCTCAGCAGGGAGATGTGGAGATGCAGCTTTAACCTCTACTTCAGCAACAAAATTTCATTGTGCTTTTGTGTATGGCGGTTGTTCTGTGTTTGTTACACAGCTGTGATAAGACACCTTTAATTTTCATTGAGATTAAGATTAATCCATGAATTGAAGGACTTTGGCCTCGAGGGATACGTGAATACCTACATTGCCTTTTCCAGAAATAAAGGCAGTCCTGGCTTGAATAGCAAAGGAGATGCAGAGCTACAAAAGCGCTCCTTTGTCCCTTGATTCAAAAGTGAGCACTTCTGGGTTGAACTAAGAATAATCTCTACCTCTCTCTGTCCCATAAATCACTGCTAAATTTGTGACTGGTTCTAGAGGCTCAGTATGGCACTGTTAGCCTACTTGCAAATTAACTCTTGAACCACTGACATGACTTTCTCTGTTACAGCTGAAAGCGGAGAAGGCTGCTAAAAGAAGAGAGAAAAGCCTGGTGCCATCAAAGAAGCCATGACATTAACGAATAAATATTAACTGTGGTTAATCATTTATTACTTGTTGATTACAAGTTAATTACATGTGTAAGAATATTTTGTCACTGTACGTGTTTGTTTACTTCTTTCTTCCCTTCTTTATTTGGTTCTGTTCTTCTACCGAAGTTAATTTTTAATTATCTTGTAATAAATTTGGTACTTTAATCCAAGCATTTCTAATCACTGGAAAAATAACACCTGAGTTAACTTTGTAGGCTTGCCTGAACACAGAGATGTAAAGCTGTCTGTCTTTAAGAGTTCTAGAGGTTAACCTATTACCTTTGTTGGAATGCATGATATATCAAAGTACATACCAAATGTTTAAAACATATCTTTACCTTTAAATTCTATGCTGTTACATACGGTTTTATCTTAATAAATAAAAATACTAATTTGAGCTCCCTCTTCTGGTCCTTATAAGCAATCATTTCTATAGTACCTCTACTTGTGCGGTTTCACAGCAGAATTACAAGAAACAACAACAAAAAAACACACACATGTAGATGACACTTTAAAAAATGGCAAATAAAAAATATAGAAAAAATAATTTGGTTTCTGTTCCTCCAAGAGATTGCTACAAAGTAAAGTGAGAAACTTATTCCAGACGTTCTGTATTTATCCCTATGGCTGTAGCTGTTGGAGAGCACAGTTCCAGAGATGTATGTGTACAATTCAAAGATGAGGTGTATCGCAACCATATGCTTCAAGTATCATTTTTGTACTTGTATGAGAAGAGGAATTTTGTTAAAGGCAAAAGCAGAGATCAGATGCCCAAGTGTCAGCCAGTGACAGCGGTCATTGAGGAGCTCAATTTTGTGTGAGCTTGTTGATGACTTGTTTCCTGAGAGAGGTCCTGGACTCTGAGCAGGGTGTCAGAGGGCAGAGAAGTTTCACTTTATGATTTATCTGTGGGCATCCGTCTGTCATTCAGCTGCACACATTAACCATTCCTGACTCTGATCCAAGGAGTCAGGCATAGGATATGAGGATTTGTCATACATAGAGTGCTCTAACCTATTAAAATGTAATTGCATAGGTCTGAGGTGGCATTTAGCCACTTTTCGTGTTTAGAACAATTGGCTTTCAAACGAATATTTGCCATTATTACAACGCTCAGAGTAGAAGATAGTTTTTTTCCCTCATTCTCATCTTCCTGTGGAAGAACTGAGGTGTGGTATTCACGACACTACAGAATGGCCAGCGATAAGGGAAGGAGAAGGGGTTCCTTCTGGCCCTGTGCTTCTCTGACGCTAAATATCCGTGTCCTTCTCAGTTTTTGGGGGAAGGGAACTGTGTGAATTAAGCACTAATTAAGCACACCAAGCACTACACGCACCCTCCTCACGACCCCGTTCCCCTCAGCCCATCTCTCCCGCACTTTGCGGCCCGGCGCGGTGCGCGCATGCGCAGGGCGGGCGGCGGGAAGCTGGACGAAAGGCGGCAGCGTGTGCAGCCGTCGGGTGTGAGGAGGTGGTGCAACAAGGGGGGGGGGTTTGTGGTTAAATGCGGTTTGAGCTCCCTCAGCGGGGTCTGATCTGTGGGTAAGGTGAGAGTAGGAGGTGCTGAGGTCTTGCTTTTAGCCTCAGAGGGGTCTGGTGGCTGTTCAGGTGATAGCGCTGCCTTGCCTCAGCTGAGGGCAGTCTGTGGTGTTTCAGGGGCTGTCATGAATTCTGTCACGAGTGGCTGCACGGATGACGGCACGGAGTATGGAAAAGGTAATGCGAGGTTGTTTTGTTATCTTCTTTTTTTTTCTACAAACAATGTAACCTTACATCTGAGAATGAAGTCAGCCTGGTTTTGCCTGGGACGGAGTTGTTTTGCTTCACAGTGTCTGGTGTGATGCTGTGTTGTGTTTGTAGGAGAAAAACAGTGTTGGTAACACAGTGATGTTTCAGTTGTTGCTGAGTAGCCCTGCACAGTGCCACCAACCTGTCAGTTTTCTTTGCTTCTGCTGTCCTGCCAGTGAGGGGTGAGAGGGCCAGAACCACAGCAGCTGAGCTGAGCTGCTCACAGGGGTATTCCTGCCCTGTGCCATCCTGTGGTAGAACTGCAGAGCTGAGGAGCTGCTTGCATGGGGACTGTCTGGTATTGGTCAGCAGGTGGTGAGCAATTGCTTTGTGTAGCACTTGTTTGGTATACTAACCTTTTTCTTTCTCCTTCAAGCTGAGGATGTTGTGGGCTGCCATGTTGAAGATGCCATAACGTTTTGGGCACAGGTGGGTGTAAACAAAAAAGGTTAATTTAGATCTCATACTCACGAGCAACGTGTCATTGAAAACTGAAATCAGTCACTCCTTTAAAAAGTCAAAAGTAATGCCTATCTGTTTGAGCTGTAGCCAGGTTTTCATGGAATCACTGGTTGGAAGAAGTGACTAAGATCAAGTCTAGCTATTAGCCTGTCACCACCACACCCACTGAGCCATGTCTCTTAGTGCCACACATATGCATTTCTTGAACATCGCCATGATGGTGACTCCAGCACCTCCTTGGGCAGCTTGTTCCACAAATGTTTGGCAGTCATTATGTAAAAAATAAAGTATTTTTGATATTACTTGCAAAGTACCATAGGAGGCAACGGGAGCACCTCAGCAGGCAGCTGGGGGGTGGGTGGGTGTCCTCTGCTCTGCTTGAGGCAACAGGTTCTTTCCCTTTTGGGCTATGTGGGCAGGAGAGAGGTGTGAATGAGATGAAAAACAGCAGCTTTAATTAATTGGGTGCAGAAGGGAGAAGAGAAATCCAGGTGGTTCTGGGTTTACATTGTCTGGTTGGTCTGTTGGCTGCTGTTGACTGATGGAGTGTGTGTTGTCAGCACCTGTCTCACTGCAAGCCCCATGGGCACCGCAGGCACTGGCTCTGTTAATAAGAGCTAGCGGGGAGTGAGAGCAAGCTTGTACTGTTTATGTAACAGCTTCCCCTTTAAAATAAAAGTAGATCTAGTAGTTCATTCTCCTTTGGGTTCTTACCCTTGTGTTCTTAGTCTCAGTTATGGTCCTTTTTTCATTCTGTAAGGTGTAGAAGTTAGGAGTGTACTTCTGAGGATGACAATGTTTAGCTGCACTGATGTTTTCTTTCTAAGCTCTGAATGTTTTGCTTTGAATTACATGTGAAATTGACATTGAATGTATACCACGCTTCTGGATCTGACCAAGCCTCTCAGTGGTTCACATAACCAAGCTGTAACTAGAAAGTATCTGCATTGCTTAGCTAAACCAAACCCTAAGTCTTCAAAGTAAGGAGATGAGGGGTGTGCTAGAGCTGTTGTCTCTTGTGTTTATGGAGAGAGATACAAAGAACACTGAACACACAAAAGTTTGTGATGCAGGATTGATACATGGACCTGTGTATTTCTTGAAGAATCTGGTAATTAAACTGTTAAAAGTGCTCTTTGAGGACTGTTCATCTGGGATTGTTTGTCTACCTCTCCATGAAGTTTTGAAAGATAAGAGCAGGCTGAGAAGTACAGCTAGAACCACGAGGTTCTGAAGTTTAAGGTGGGGCATTACTTACTTCAGCAGCTGCGCAACTGTTCTGTCTTAATTTTTGTCTGTTGTAATCCATCAAACAGCAATTAAAAATGACAGTAATTCATGCCCTCTCTCCACACCTAGAATATCAGTAGCTGTAATGACCTCTTGAAATTAAGTTGTGCTCTGGCAGAAGCTTGTCCTCGGGCTCAAGCAGCATTTGGCAAGCTTGATTTTAATAAGGTATGTAGGCATTTGTATGTAAAAGTTGTTTTCCCCTTGGATGTAAAAGCTTTAATTGAACGCAGCCATTTTCTTTGCTGTTTTATTGGTCTTTATGTTGTGGGTCTGTGCTCTCCAAACCTATTTAAGAACTGCTGTTGATCTTAAAGAAGAGCAAATTTTCTTTCTTTCTTTACTTCAGATCTCAGTTAAATTGTGCAACCGTGTGTGCATGTATGCATTGATATAAGATTATGGCCTATAGCTATAGAGTAATGCTTTTCTAGGGAAGGGGATCTTTGCTGCCTCTCAGAAAATATGGAAGATCAGGTGAAAATCTGTAGTGCTTACTGGGCCGTACAAAGTGGTCTTACGAAAATAACAAGAATATGTTTAGTAGCAGTTTTATGGTGAGTTCAGCCTATAAAGAGTGGTAGCAACCTTTGTGTGAGCCGCTAATGGCTTACTGCTAAAGAAGATTTAATAAAGCAGTCTATCTTTGAGCTGTTTTTTGTGTGCAGGTAAATGGCCATCTGCATTCCTCTGGAAGAAAGCACATCGACAGCAAGCTCATCACATTTGTGGTGTGACTGTCTGTTCCTTACCTCAGCTTACTGAGCTGTCAATGCAATTAAATGTTGTAGCAACACGTTTGTAGACAAAAAAAATGTATGAACCCGCTGTGTAAAACTTTAGTTTTTATAGTTAGAGGATTATCTTTGAGCTATTGTTTGTGGAGTAGAGGTTTATAGTTTTTGAAGCAGTGTATGTTGTTATGAGAGGTGGGACATCAAATGCATCCCTTTGTTTTCATAGTGCTGCTGAGATCATTCTAGCAGAGTGAAAGTAAGATTTGCAGCGTGTTAGGAATATCATTTTGATCTGTGCTTGTATTTTCAAAATGCTGTTCTTGATCTTTTTTTTCCTACTTTTTAGATCTATGGTGGCTGTTTTTCTGAAGATAGATGTTGGTACAGATGTATGGTGCAGCGTATGATCAACAACGAAAAGGCAGGAAACATTTTTTTTTCCTCCAGTTTTAAAAATATATCGACTTTTTTACACTCTTGCAGGAAATAAAAGTGACTCCTCCATCCTCCTCCTCCTAACCTCCCTGTCTGAATAAATAGAAAAACCAATGAATATGGATGTGTGACACAAATCCAAGCAACCTGCAGTTTTGAATGTTGCTGATGAGAAGACTGACAAGACGTGACGTACTTGCAAAGTGCTGTTGGGATGTCTTGGGGAAAAAAGAAGATCACAAGCGATAGTTAATGTTGTTAAACGATGCAGTTTAATTTCAGACTGCTGAGAGGTGAAAATGGTAGCTGTTGTGTGGTGTGTTAGCACTGATCCAGTTGCACTCAAAGGGTTGTTTGTTGCTTTTGGGTGGCTGACCCAGAAGGTTTGTAGGTCCTTTTTAAAGTGATGATTTCTGAGCACCTTAGATTGCCTATGGAAGGAAGTCTTCTATATTACTTCCAAACTGTAGTTCCTGGAGGGGTAAAAGGATGTCACCAGTAAATATGAAAACTCCAAGTTTTCTCAGTTTTTGTTCAACTCTAACTGCCTTTCTTTGAAGGGTGTGTTAGACATAGTATGAGAGGGTCTGATGTCAGGCATAGCGCTGTGTCACACACGTTAAAATGCTTGTGCTGTAGTTGTTTTCAGTTCATGTTTTGGTAGGAGGTTCACACAACTTCTGCTTAATTATGTTTTGTATCATTGTTACAGTGTCAGGTATTATACATTGACTATGGAAATTCTGAGATCATAAATAGATCAGAAATAGTTGAAATTCCCGAAAACTTGCAATATCCAGGTGTTGCCAAGAAGTACAGACTCTGGGGACTGCAGTTACCAGCTGACCAGAACTTAAACATGTTTGACCAGGTGAGTGGCAGATGTGCCTGGAACAGATGGTGCCATATATCTACATAGTGTCTTGAGGAGTTTTTGACGAGCCGAGTGCTCAGTTGTGATAGCAGGACATGCTGAGAAGTACTGGTTGCTCGCCCTGAACTAACTCCAGAAGCTGAAATGGTCTGGTTCATGGTGTGTTGGGAGGGAATGCTTTTAAGAGTATGCTTTTGTACTTTTGAGTTCTGTGTGCTCAGCAGCTGTTACCAACAGGACTGATAACAGCTCAGAGCTGTTCTGAGTGGCACCGGTCGATCCAGTTTTGAGTGGTGATCTCTTTCTTGTGGACACCACTCATTCTGCACTCTTGGAATTATGCTCTTGTTGCTGGTGCTGCCAGCGCTTCACCAGCAGCTGCTTCGAGAGCAGGGAATGGCTGTCTTGTTTGCCTTGTACCTCTGTGCCATTCAGAGGAGATACTGAGACTGCTTGTGTATAGAGTTTTTTCTCCGTGGTCCTGTTCACGTTGCTTAATGTGATGAAAACGTGAAAATCTGTTACGATTTCTGTTTGGTTTTTGTTTGCTTGTCTTTCCATCACTTTGTATTTCTTGCAGTAAAGCTTTCTGTGCTTGCTGTGTGTTGAAACTATAGCTCCTTCCTTCCTCCAGTCTCTTCCAGTCTCAATTTTTAAGGGGCAGCAACTTATGTTCAGATGTGGCTGAACAAAAATAAAACCTGTTAGTTGATGGCATTTTGGACTTGTTATCCATGAATGATACCAAATTCTTCAAAGTTGAATAATGAGGGAGAAATGTTGGTGTTGATGTCCAGTCTGGCATTAACAGGGATTAGATCGAGTGCAGTCAGAGTTGTATAGGTGCACTATTGTTTCAGAATAAGTGTGTTAAACATAAGAAGCTTTATTTGTGTTTCTCTTTGGGTTTTGGTCTTAAATTCTGTTTTGGTTTGGTTTCATAGTAGGAAGTTGTCTAAATTGAGTTGTAAGTTCTCAAAATGACCAGTTCACAACAACAGTATATTTCACTTCACAGGGGAAGACGTTCTTGGGTAGCCTAGTTTTTGAAAAGGCAATAAAAGTCCGAGAGAAGGCCAAGCAGAAGGGTGATACCATTCTTGTCCAGGCTGAATGTGAAAAAGTAGACATTGGAGAAGAGGTGGCCAAGGCGGGATTTGCTGAAAAGAACAGATCTCCAGGAAGCACTGAAGATGTGGAAAAGAGAGAAGATGCCTTGCAAAACCAGCGTAAGAAGATGAAGTCTCCTGCCCAGCTGTGGCTGAACAGACCTGGTCATGCGCTGTGCAACCATCCCAGAGCTTTCTTGGACCCTGTGGGTCCCACTGCGAGGAATGAGGTTTTTGCTGGAAACCATATGGTTCTTACAAAGTAAGGCAATGGGATATCAGGGAAAGGGTTGTGTGAGTGTTGTGATGGGTGTAGTTGTTGGGATATGTTTATATGAGAAAGCAGCGGGGTAAATGAGTATCTAAAATGAAAGGTTCTTCTCCTGTCTTCCCAGCACCCAATAATGCTGGTACTGAGTGGAAGGAGAGTATGTATACAAGATGTGTGTGGTGTGCTGTGGTGATGGGAGTTAGGACAGTAATCTGTACAAATCCTGTTTGTTACTGTTGTTGCATGTTGTTCTTCATTTACTTTCCACAGAGAATTTTGATTGTATCTTAATGTGAGATTTCTGAAAACGTAGGAAGTGTAACATCTGTTAAACAGTGAACCGTAGTTGGAAGTGAAGGTTGCAGGATATTGGGCTTCTTAGAGATTCTGCACTGACAGTGATGTTCATTTATGTATTTGCGTAATTGCTACGTGCTTGTCCTTGAGACTCTTTGTTGCTACTCCCTGTTTATTTACATGTATTAAAAGCTCATCAGACTCAAATGTGGAATGTGAAAGTACGTTCACCTGGCAGGACAAACATATTTTGGTTATTTATTTGTGCAGGAGCTCAACTGTGTGTGCTTATAGGGAATAAAGCATCTATTGCAATCTGATGTGAGCTTTAGGGGGTAGTGATGTCTGAAGCTTGTAATTACATTGACAAGAGCTAGTGGTAACTTGGCACTTAGAATTGTCAGAAATCTTTTAAAATAAACTTGTCCTACAATTGCTCGGATTGCCATGGCAACAGGCTGCTGGGGAAGATGTTTGTGGGTGGAAAAGATGGTATTTCTCATTCAGAGCTGCAGTGATGTAAGAAATTCTGTTCTTCCGGAAAAACAAACCAAAACAACCCAACCCCAAACACCCCGAGTTGTTTAAAATTACAGTTAAATCTCCTGGGTGATTCTGTGCTGCTAATAAAAAATACTAACATGAGATGAAGTGCTCTTCAAAGGAGTCTGAATTTATAGCGTAGTGTTTTATCATGAATCAAGTAATCTGGCCTGTTTTCTGAGTTATATACACTTCAAATCTAATTTTTAAAATAGAGATAATAATCATTATTTAATATTGTTGTTATAACATATGTCTCCACTGTTGAGCTGGCACTGTACCCCAAAGAATCCTGTCTGGTCTGAGCAGCTGCAGGTTCCTTATTCCATTTCCACATATTCTGGTGATGTTCGTATGTTGCAGGAGGGACGTAATCATGAAGTGGAAAGAAAAGCTGTGATGTAACTAATACTATGCAGGGGTAGAGATACAAAATGCTTTCCTTAAAGTACTTCAGCCTATTCCGTAGGTATAAAATTGGAATTATGCTGGACCTTGGCTATTCTGGGTCTGATGTGTAATAGAGCAGGATTTTTTTTTTTCCCTCAAGGGAAGGCCTTTGAGTTGGTGATAGTAAAACATATAAAGGGTTCTCTTCAAAGGATGTGTGTGTGTTGTGCTTCTTGTTTGTTTTCTTCTTCAGTGTTGTGTAACAGTCTTTGAAGACTGCAGTGGAGAGTGTTATAAATTGTGAAGAAGTAAAGCATGATTAAGATGCTTTTATAGTCTCTTTTGGGGGGTGTTTTGTAATCATTACTGAAACTATGGTAGCATGAAAGAATGCACATCGTGGTGGCTTTTTAATTCCTTTTTAATTCCCCTATATTTTTTTTAAAGGGAAAAACCACCAGCTTCTGCCCCAGTGCTTAACAGAGGTTTTACACGTGTAAGAGATGAGAACCTGGCTGAAGAGAATGGCGTCTTTGAAGAGGAGAAAGAAGCTAACAGAAAGGAGAATGTCAATCTATTGAGAAGACAGAAGGAACTAGAACTGGAAGTTGAGCATCTGAAAGGTGAACTTCAGGTGTGTGGACATTAAAAAAAAAAAGTAGACTACTTTCCTGGTTGCAGGTGTTTTTCATGGTGCTTCTGTCTTGTAGTTTCTTTGGGCTGCAGTTCAGGGCAGTGCTGAAATACAGCAGTATCACAGTCTTTAGACAGAGACTTGGTTTCCTCCAGTGCAGGGCATGCTGGCAGCACTGTCACGTGCACTGTGGTCCACGCTGCACCATCACTCCCTTGGGTGCACGTACCAGCTTGCTGCTGCGCTTCATGCAGTTTGAGCTTTGAGTTTTGCATTTTGTGATTTAAAAATGTGCTTTGTTTCTAAGGATGTTGTCATTCTTTTTTCTCCTCGCTTAAAGGCTAAATAAAACTCTGTATACTAGGCTGAGAACTCCAAAGCATCATGGAATCGTAGCAGCTGTTGAATTTTAGGACTGGAGGAAAATGTTTTCTTAATTGCTGCTTAATAGAGAAGATGCAAATACCCCACACATTTTGTTAGTGTTTCAATAACAGCTAGGCTTATTAAGGTCTAATCTGTGGTCTGTATATTAGTCATACCAGCTGATTCTATCTTGCTGTCTGAAATGCTACTTCAAAATTGACAGATGATTAATCAAGAGAAGGAAGCATCCAGGAAAAGAGCTGAATGTCTTGAGGAAACCCTGCATAAGTACGTTGGAACAAAAATGAAAGATTTGGCTGCTAACGTGAAGGTGTTGAAAGAAACAAGGTATTTGTTTCAAAACTAGTACTTTTTATTATTGCCCTGTTTATCCCCTGAAAGTGTACTAAACGATTTAGTTTAGGTATCTTTATTTCTGGTAGAGATACATTTCATTGGGTAGTTGAAGTTACCTCTCTAGTATTAAAAGAAGGAACAAAGCTGCAGTGGGACTGAGACATAGAAATGACTGTCAGTGCTGGTAAGAAGGAGCATATATAATATATACTCACATGTTTGTAACAGTTGAGTAAAGAAAATGTAAAGGGGTGAAATAAAACAGGAGAAATTAAAAGCAGAATTTTGTGGTATAATGAACATATTCTTGTTACTGCCTTCTTCCTCAAATTGGGATTTAACAGCTGAGGGAGGCACGCTGCTGCTACTGCCTTGTGGTAGAAACTAGGTTAACATGATAGTTGTCAAGCTCCGTATGTCAAAGGTGTGTGAATAGCATTGAGTTCTAAAGTGCTTTGAGTTCTGGGGAGACATAAATATTTTCTGGATTAAAAAGTCTGTTTCTTCCTTAATATTCAGGCATGCGAAAAAGAACGCTGGTTTTGGGGAGCAGCTTTCACAAGCCATAAAACTGGTTACAGAAGGAAATATCACCGTTCCATGTTCCTTGGAAAAATTGCAGAAGCTTTGGACAGAGCATGACTTGGCTCAGGAGATGATTCAGTTATGCAAAAACGAGGTAAGTTTTGACAAGAGTGTTTTAGTCTTGTAAGTGTAGCGGGGTGTCATGAGCACAGAAAGGAAACGCTACCTGGCAAAAGGCAGACATCAGAGCTTTGTTACCTGCTGCAGCTGGTATATTTATGAAGCGTTATTTTTCTGTTAATGTAGACTTCTTTGACACCGTTGGTATTTATGAAGACATCTGAAGATGTCAGAACACATTAACTAAAGGGCTTCTATTCTGTAATAATTGCAAACCACTTTAGCTGAGCAGCTTATGTGTCTTTAAAACCTTTCCTGAAGCGTTATGCCACTACAGTATTATGCAAGTCCCTCCCGCGGGGGTGTGTAGGGAAATTGGTATGCAAATAGCAACAGTGCAGGAAGATGGGCTTCTACGGGGGAAATATGCCATCTAGTGCAACTTCTCAGCTGTTACAATCAGTGAGAGCCTGCCTGAGTATGTACAAGCGGCTGTGATGATAAATATGCTTATGTACTGCCTCTCAGTGGAGGTGCTGCTTTTGGGAACAGGAGGGTTCTGTGCTCTGGGGCAAGTGGTGTGGTGTGATGGGGCTGGGAAGGTAGCAGCACCCTGGGAAGATGGCAGCAAACATGTTGTATTCTCATATATATAACCTGAAACCTTTTTAAATGTCTTTGCTGAAGAGATGTTGCAGCGCTTCAGTGAATTTAATAGCTCATGAAATTTGACTGAAAAACAATAAGCCTTCTGGTTGAATAAAATACATTCTGTTTCTGTGCTGGGGCAAGAAGTAGAACGTCTGTAGCACAGCACACATTCAGTTGCTGTAGGTGAGAAGTGATTCTTTTATTTACTGAAAACTTAGTCAGATGTCTAAGGTAGGTGTTAGTATGCATACAGCAGTTTGGGCTTGCTTTGTATAGGCTGGCAACATAAAAGAATAGCTGCTGCCTCTTCTTTTCTCTCCTCTTGAGTCACCAACCCCAGGAAGCAGCAGGAAGATACTTCTTCGTGAGAAGAGGTCTCAATTATGACAAGTGCTTCAGGATATATATATATGAATGAATTTACTGGAATATGTTTGGCCATCTTGACAGTGCTGGTTGTTTTTAGTTGTGAATGGCTAACAATGATGCTGTCTACAGGATGCGTGGTAGTGTTCAACTGTTAAAGCAGTTGAAATGCTATGGTCAGACTGCACTGTGATCTTCCAGTTGTTTGTTCAGCCCCATGTTCTGTGTTGGCAAAGTGTGGCCTCGCAACAGTCTGAAAACCAGTTCTGTTCAGAAATGAAACCCCCGTCTTCCTTTTTGGCGTTGTTCCTAATTGCTTAAACTAAGGCATTAATGAACAGTGGCACAAACTCTTATGACTTCTCAAGAGCCTTCTGTGGCTTTCAAAGATTCCTGCTATGGAAGGTTGTCATGGCAGTGTCACTCATATTTTAAATAGGGGAAAAGGAGAAATGACAGGATCTCTAAGTGTCAGGTATCCTCTAGAGTGCCTGAGAACTGCACAGGGTGTGTGACTGGGAATGTGTGCTGAGGAGCAGAGCTCCCTGAAGGGTTTATTTAGTTTTTAAGATGAATTGCTGGAAGCGGGATATTCCAAGGCTCTTGTAGAATTTACCTGCAGATATAAGAAATGTCCAAGAAGCTCACAGTAAAATGGTCTGCATGTTATTCTGCTTGATGATGATTTAAGTATTTTAACAAATATTTTTAATAGCCAGCAACATCAGCATACTCAGTTGCATTTTGTTTCCCATTTAGTGGAAATGAGATACCAATGCACGGGAAGCCCACTGAACCCAAATAGATGGAAGAAATAGCTGCCTATTGAGCTATAACAGATGGTTTTAACTCTATTTGCTTTGGCTGTTAACTTTGCTATCAAAATTAGTTTTATAAAGATAGCTTTTGCTATTAGGTCACCTGAGCAGTGTGCTCTTCCTTTAACTTTCCTCTCTCCCTGTAACAAATCTGGTTTGTCAGCACTTGAAAGTAAATGTGTTATCTTGCTTTTGGAGAAACCTAGTACATCTTGAACAGCATTACAGGTGTGTAAGCCCAGTAGAATTTGAATGTAGAGTAAGTGGTGTTTCAGTATTCACATTCTTTAGTTTAATAGTTAATTTTTGCTGATTTAACTTGGTCACTTCTGATTTGTCCTTGTTTTTTAATACTTTTTTTGCTTAGTTTAAATATCCTCAAATGAAGATGCATGGTGGAATTATTTGGTCTTGAATAAGGTGATTATGTAATGGATATCTTGAAAACATAACCGTTAGTGAACTGAGATGGTACCGAGGTATGATTTGCATAAAAATAGTGTAGGTTGCTCATCTGGAGTGGAAGGGCTTGAAAATGTATGTGAAAGTCATTGTAGAATTGGATGTAAACTGTCTGCTCAACATGGGAAGGGATAGACTGAAATAGAAAGGATGCTGATGCTGGTTACTTAAGCAGCTCTTGAGTGAAACTTCTGAGAGAGTGGCAGCTCTACAGGTAAAGGAATGGATAATTAGAAGTTGCTCTGATTGCAATGCATGCTTATAGTGTAACATTGGAAAGCAAGCATTGCATACTCAGACGCTGTAGACACTGTTCTATGGAGTGTTGCTTAATTTATGTTTTGGTATTAGAAATAGATTCAAGATTTGCATTATGAAGGTGGGATAAATAGAGCAGTTTAATGAAGATGCTGATTCCAGTGCTAGTTTTAACTATTTCACATCCTGCAAGTTAATAATTTGCACTAAAAAAGCCAAAATCTGATGCCAAAAGTAGGAAGGGGCTGAAAACATGGATTAAAAAGTATCCATGGAAAGGGATGCATTTTCCTCTTGCTTATGAGGTCACTAAGGCGAGAAGGCATTGATGAAGTGGTTGCACTATTTTATCCTGCTCTCACAATCTTTAATAATAAAGATTGCTGTTGTTGGAAACAAGTTGCTGAAGAGTACTGGTGTTTGGTGTGACCGAGACCAGTGGGGTGCTGGGGTTTTTGTATGTGTCTGTTTGAAGTATGAGATGGATAAATCACTTTTCTAGCTGTAGTTTGAGAAGTTTTCACCCTCAGTCAATTCCACTGTCTGCTGTGGTGATGAGCTTAAGTCTTTGTAATGTCAGCTTTTAAAACAGTTAATGCTTTCTGGAGTTAAATAACAGGCATTTCCTGAGGCGTGCACTTCTGTATGTACCCAGAGACATGGCAAACATGGGAAGGAAGGGGACTTGTGGCTCCTGAACAATGTATTGACTTCCTGGGCTCTGTCCTGTGTAGACTGTTGAATTGACGGTGCTTGAGCTGGCATTAGTTGGAGTTCGGTTGCTTGGTGGAATCTTGCTGCACTTAAGTCTCCATTGTTCCCATTTCTAAAGCAGTATTTTTCAGGAATCTTTTCTTGGAAAGTGCTCTTTATGATGAGGTGTCCTTCGACATTATTATGCAGTGCCATTTCAAGAGATTTGATATTGATTAGTCTGTTAGGTACCTTGTCTGATAGGAATGCGGGATTCTTCTTCCAACAGCAGAACTAATGCTGCCAGTCCTCCAGACAGAGCTTTTCATTTCCTAGAAAACTTAGTATTTTCTTTATTATCACTACTGTGCGTGGCATTTGTGAGCAAGTTCCTGATGTGCTTTTCTTTCTGCATAGGATGAAAGAGATGAGTTGATTACGAAAAGAAATGGAGTGCAGCAAGACTTGTATTCTGCAGTTAAAGAATTTATTTTGGAAGTGGATCAGCTGTTCATCTGTGAGCGCTCAAACATATTACAGGTATGGCAGGGCGTCTAATTACTGAGTCTGAAACACTGAGAACCTTTGGGAATGCTTCTTAAACATTTTATGGTTGTAGACCCAAGCAGAAGCTGAAGCTTAAGATCTCACTTCTGAGCTAAGCTGTACATCTGACACTTGTGGTTCTCAGCATTTCTTGCTACCCTGGTCTTGGGGATGTTTTGTTTCTAGAAGCAAATAATGTTGATCCTGGGTTTGGGCAAGGGTTTTATCTTAACATACTGTGTTTGGTGACTAACAGGAATTCACAAAGCAGAGAGAACACAAAAGACAAGTGCTGATAAGAACCTACAATTCAGGAAAGTTATAAGGGAGGAATTAATCTTCATAGATGCAGTAGGAACTCTTGAAAATTACTAATGGAAGTACTACCAAACTGGTATTGGGGATTTTATTACTGGAAATAATCTATTTTCTTCTTTTTAACTGCAGAAATACTACTTTCGTTTTGACTGTGCAGATGTATTTGGACAGGAAAAAAGGTTGTTAGTTTGACAGCTTGTACAAATCCTGGATGCTTCCTGGGAGTTGGAGCCTCATGATCTTTGAGGCCCCTTTGACTCAAGCCATTCTATGATTCTTCCCCAAATGTACAGAACTGGGTTTCTGACAGACAAATTCAAACAGCTTCCACCTCAGCTGAATCCAGCTGATCCAAGTAAACAGTTGTTTTTTAGATCCCTGCTTTCTAAGTGGTAAAACTGCATTGGTTAAGAAAAAAAAGATGTGTGGGCATACATATTGTATGTTACTTTACAGTCGGCCAGGATGAGCTGAACAGTTGTGAGCTTTTCCATGTTACCTGTCCATAAGCACACAGTTAATTTCTGGTAGCATATTCCTCTCCCTTGGAATTCTGCACTTTCAATTCCATGTGTGCATATAGTGGCTGGTTTCAATGTTTGTGGGCCATTGAACAGTTTTTGGTTGGCAGCTTGTTATTTTGAAATCTGTTCCCATATCCTCCTGCCGGTAAAGCTGCTAATGCTTTAGAAAAGTGTGTTTATAAAAAACAGATAAATGGGAAGAAATAGGACTCATGAGACCCCTCTTCCAGGGGGATTTGCTACATCATCATCCCAGGCATGGAGGTGAGGCTCACTGGTCTGTAGTTTCCCAGGTCATCCTTTCTCCCTTTCTTAGAAACAGGAGTAATGTTTCCCTTTTTCCAGTCACCGAGGACTTCACTGGACAGCTATGATTTTTCAGATATGATTGAGAGCAGCTTAGCAACCACATCAGCCATCTCTGTCAGAACCCTACAATGGATATCATCTGGTCCTGTGGACTTGCACACATTCAATTGCATGAGGAGGTCTTTGACTTGTTTGAACTTGTTCAGATGGAATCTGCTCTCCTAACTCTCACCTAGAGATTCAGGGTCCTGGTAGACATGGGTCAAATCCCATCCTTCAGAGAGAATTCAACCTTTTGAGCTGTGGCAAATAGTGTTTAGACATCTTTGTAGCTCAAGTGTTTTTCAACATGACTTTCTACTTGGATACAAGGAAGGCTGCCTTCTGTAAAGGTGTTATCTCAAGTGCTGACTGACATAATGACCTGCTTGTTGTTGAGGTCATTTGACTGGTCTTATATCTGTTTGCCCTGAGCTTTACCTGTTGTGCCTTTCCTGTACGTGTGCCACTGATATGTTTTCCAATGCAAATCAAAAGGAGGTGTTTAAAACTTGGCATCTAGGTGGAAGTAAATGTTTCTACGCAGTGAAAATAACTTTATAGGTCCTTGGAGATACTGGACACACAGATGGTTTGGTTCCATCTAGAGATCAATGTGGTGATGAAAGTGTGTCAGAAAAGATTTGCCTCGTGACTCTGAATGGGAGGTATCAGTGTCCAGAATCATTCATTGGACACTTGGCTGCTCACCTTGCTCCTTAGTACAAGTACACTTTGTTTTGAGGAGCGTTGTGAACTGAACCTGTTCTTGCTTTTTGTCTCGATGAATGTGGTGTCGAAGTCCAATCTGTAAGTAGAAGACCCTGGAACATTTGTCATATTAAGATCTGTTTTTTGTGATCCTTCCCTTCCATATTTTGAAGGGAGTATCAGACTCAGTAATGCTTGATTCTCTTCTGCGTCGTGTTTCCTGATAGACATGCTGCCAGGAAATTTGTCAGGAAAGTGGAATATGAAAAGAACTTCACTGTAAGAGGATTTTGTGATAGTGCTGCTTGCTGACATCAGGCTATTTCTTACTCTTTCTGCATTAAGTGTTTTTTGGTTTTTTTTTGTTTGTTTTAAATAAAATAGTGGTTAAAAAAAAGTACTTCTCATGTGCTGACATGCTGTTTTTGTTTGCTTAATGCACAGGAACTGTCTGTTTCTTTGGAGGCAACTTATGGTCAAGTTTGTGAAGTGAATGACTCTGAAGAGGTGTTTCAACAGTTCCTTAAGTGGAAGTGTGCTAAAATAGAGGAGTTCATTGATATTAGAAATAATACAGATGCTGCTTTGAAAATTCTCACTGACTTGTTCAGTGGCATCCTAAAGGTAAAGCAAACAAGTCTGTCTTTCTTGTTCCTGAAGAAGATTAAGTATGATGTATGTAACCAAGCTTGTGTGCAGTAGTCATTAGCAGAGAGGGAGCTAGTTCTACTGTTCATGTACACAAAGCCTTAGCCACAGTACACAGGGAGAAGATGTATCTTGAGGAACACATACCAAGTAAGGGTTTATGCTTTCGTGTGAGAGGACATCTTTTCCATTAAGTGAAGTGCTTCTGTGTAACTTGTGTGTGCACTGTCTAATCCTTTTGTGACTGAAATACTTTAAAGGATTAAAGTAGCCTTTGGATAGAAGCATGCCCTATTTTAAATGTGGAAGTTGGAGGCCCTGCCTGTAGCAGGGGGGTTGAAGCTTCATGATCCTTGAGGTCCCTTCCAACCAAAGCCATTCTGTGATTCTACTAATGTGTGTAATCAGGAGTAACATCCATCAAAATCTAAAATGGAATAGGATCAGTGAATGATAATGGTTTTTGTTTTTAGAGAATGAATGGTTCCTTTCCACTGTGTAACTCGAAGTTTTTGGAAGCAATATACCATTTGAACATGACTATAGAAGTTTTTGTTTATTTAAGACAACAAAATGTTTTTGTGATCTGTAGTGAAATACCCATGCTTGACAGGTAAATGAATGAGGAAGAGTTTACTGCCTCCGATTATGATGGTGTATATTGCATATTAAATTCAGAAACAAATTTTCATTGCAGTTTTGGTTGCTGATGTACTATCTCTTGCATAGATGAAAGTAATAAATTTTTGCCAAAAACAACGTCCAATGCAATTATAAACTGATCTTACTCATCTAGTGTTATCTACATCTTTATTTCAAAGCTGTTAGTTCCGTCTTGTATGGAAACATCCAAGGTTTCTTTGTGGTAATGTTAAACTTTACATCTCTGTTTATCAGCAGTGAAATAGATCTCAAGGTGCATCTTTATCTCAAGCAGCTGTGTATTAAAAGAAACACAAAACCCACTCAGCACTGAGAGTGCCACACTGAGCTTTGCTGTCAACATTTTGTGTATCACTCTGTGGGCAGCACTAACGTTTGCTTTGCACATTAGACCCAATGGTGTGAGGATTAGGATCTGTCTACTATATTTCTTTTTTTCCTTAGACATAGTGAGATTAGGAAAGTAAAACATGATCAAGGCAAGAGTCAACTTTTCTTGGAGAATTTGCAGTTATGTTAGTTCTAGAAATTGGTGTATCACTGAAGAGTCAGGCAGTTAAAGGTGATATTTGACATACATTCTGATTAGATCTCCATTAGTGATGACTTCTGTATTCTTTTGTCTGTTCTTGTAATTAAAAGCTAAAATACAGCAAGGAGATAGCAAGGCTGAGCTTATTTTTTTTCCCCCCCTCTTTTGAAGTGTTTTGACCTGAGCTCAGAAGAGTCTTCTAATACAGAGGAAATTCCTGGTAATGTGGATGAAGCTCTCAAAGAAGCCGAGTTGTGTATTTGCAAAGAGCTGAAGACAGACTTAACAGTATGTTTTCTTTCTTAATTTTGTTTTTCTTTATTGGGCCAGGGAATTGGGGGCATGCGATGAAAAATCACTCCGGTTGTTCCTTGGAGGGAAAAGAATGTTTTCCAGGCAACAGGCAGAGGGCAGCCTTGAGTTACAGGATTGTCGCTTGTGCCTGCTACCTGCAACAGAACCAGTGTCTGCTTTGAAAGAATGGTTGTATACTTTGGTGCTCCATATGTACTTAATATTCTATATTGAAGTTATTATTTTCTTAGCATGAAATGGATTCTCTGTGTAGAAGTGCTATTTATCTTTATTTTACTGAAACTACTGGTTGATCTTTTGAACTCAGTAGCTTTCCTTTTTCAGTATCTTTATGATGAAAAATCTAATATGCGAGTTTTTCCGTTAGCTTCAGAATTTAAGTGATGTTGTTACATATGAAATGTTAGTGCGTATAAATAGCGAATGACTCTTAAACTTTAATCTTTGTAATTCAATCTAGGAACATGATGAGAAAGAGAAAGAAGTAATTAAGAGTGCATACAGTAAAGTTATGCATGAAGTTCGTCAGGAGCAAAATCTGATCACAGTCATACAAAAAACATACTTGGCCAGTGTTGAGGTTAGCTCTTGACTTATTTGTGCCTTGCTGATCTACATTAATAATGCTTTCTGGTGTACCTCTTAAAAAATATGTCCTTTTATTTTTTTCTCTCTTACAATGGGAGTTATAGTGTATGCTGGTGGTGAGAGGATGGTTAAGTTAAAGTTTGAGAGAGTTAGAAAAGGCTTTGTTTTGTATGAATACAGTGTTGTGTGTTTGGGTGGTTTGAATGGTGTTGCTTTGCTAAGGCAGTGGGAGCTGGAATCTGTGGATTCATTGCAAATCGGTAGTATGTAACTCAAGAGAACTTCCAGTAGGATGTTTTCCAGCAGGTTGTAAATGTAATTAAAATTAAACACAATTAAAACCCCATTTTTGCAGGGAACATTCTGAAAAGCTGAATTCAGATGAGTTTCAGGCGGTTTCTCTAGTTCATGGATTAAAGCATATTAAAATAGAATTCTTGAATGTTTTCTGATTTTTATTTTTTAATTACTCTTTTTTTTCCTAGTTCAAAAAACAAGCTGAGAAATGGCTGAATAAAAGACCTAATTCTGACAACTTACTATCAATCAAAAAAACAGTGAAAAGTTTGAAGGCCCAGTTAAGATGGAAGTTGACTGAGAAAAAGAACATTGAGGAAGTATGAAAATCTTAGGGGTCTTTTTTCCCAAGTTTATTTAGAAATGCAAGTTTTGTTAAAATCAGTGGCAACTAGACAGAACAAAATGTGCTTTTGGTGCTTTGAAGATGTGTTCTTCAGGTTCATTTAGGAAGTTGCTTGATCTGGATTCTTGTAACTGTGCATAGCCATTCTTTTTCCCCAGCCACACTACCATTGCTTTTAACTAGAGTTGAATAACCTGCATTCCCTTCATGTCAAGCTAGGAACTACAGTTATGTAGAAATCATAGGAAATCCCTCGCCAAATACTGCTGTTGTGAAGCTTGGGCTGGCTCTGAAGGGAGCCCATCTAGGAAGGATAGCAATTCTTTTAAGAGAATCCTTCGGGTTTCCAGGATAGAAACTAAAACTTTAGGCTCCAGAACTGTAACATGGGAGCTGCTTTTTAATCCTAATATAGTAGATAACTGTTGTTTGGTGTAATAGCAGAATGAGAATTATACACTAACTTTGTTATTCCTGATGCAGTCTGATGATTACAGTGAGCTTGAAATTACAAGAATAAAAGAAGAAATTGCTGCTTTGCGAAATAAGCTTTTTCAGGAAATATATAAGGAACAAGAAGAATATGTAAGTATTAGTTAGGCAACTAAAATAAAGCTATTTGAGCCCCATCTGCTTTTCAGATGATTTTTTTTTTTTTATGTTGTGGATAAAATAGGAAAAAAAAAAAAAGGTGTTTTTTCTAGTGTTGAATGTTAAGGTTGCTCTTCCTTGGCAAAATCTCTGAGGAAAGGAAGCAGGTATTTGGGTGCGATCTTTTCAGACAATTCTTCCGCCATGTTCTACCAGTACTTCCCCCCCACCTAAAGCAGGTGAAGCAAGAGAAAATGAACTGTAGTTCTTGACCAAGAAAAACTGCTGGTGTGAGTATAAGATTATGTGTAGAAGAAAGATTATTTCTTGAAAGGGGAAATATTTCCTTATGACTAGGCTAAAATAGGGTTTATCCTGAATTGAAGGAGATAACTGTTTCACTGAGTCCTCCATCTAGAGGGGAGAGTTGAAACCACTGCCTTGCAGCTTTCCTCTGCAAACACAGCAGTTTTTGTGTAATAGTTACCTTGCATTATAGCTATGACAGCTCTGGTGCTGATTTGATTGCTTTGGTCTGCATTACTACTTGATTTGTCTTTTCCATTTAGTCTCAGTGAAGTTGTACCTCTTGTGTTGTTGGAAAAAGTGGTATACTGTAGAAAAAGCACTTCCTTTTGTACCTTAACATTAGTGGTCTCACCCTTAGAGCTTTTGGAAATCTGTCTGTATTGAACTGCTGTATTACTGGGAGAGGTGAGTTTTTTCTTTGTTAGAAAAAAAGTGGTGGTGTTACTTTAAGGGGTATTGCTAAAGGAAGTACAAACATGTGTATGCAAGATGCTACAACATACATACTTTTCAAATGTCAACATCTGTGATGTGAGAAGGTAGTGACCTAAAGCTGCCTTGTTTCCTTCATTTAGGAGAAACTTTCATATTTGGTACAGAAATGGTTCCCTGAGCTGCCACTTCTGTATCCAGAAGCAGGAATTCTAAGCTATATGGTAAGTATAGGTTGTGTTTGAGCACGTTGTTAGTTAATGTTTGGGGCAGTACCATGGCTTTTCATTTCTTCCTGCCCGTTCTCCTAGGTGATGTTCAGTATCTTTCTAACTGCCTTGCAGATCCATTTTGTCTGAGGCTAGACTCCTGCTAACACACGTTGTAATTTTAATTTTAACAAGTCCCCACTGTTTGTGCTTTGCTAAGCTGTTTGAGAAAGAGGAGAGGTTGTCAAAGCCTGTGAGCCTTACAGACTGTTAAAGCTGTGCTCTTACCTTGGCTGTGTGTGTGTACATGTGCTTCAGAATTCAGGTGGACTTCTGTCACACAGTCTGGAGCGAGACCTTTTAGATGCTGAACCCTTGAAGAAACTGAGCACAAAGCGGCCATTAGTGTGTTCAGAAATTCAGGATCAGAAGGTTCTTCTAAAGGTAATGTTTGTCCAGGCTGTCAGGTACCACTGCAGGTGAGACTTTTGGCTTGTGAATGTGCTGATTCTGAATTAACTCTTCAGTTTCTTTTCAATTCCTGCATTCAAAAACCCTTTTCTGATTGCACTTTCTTTTTTATTGGGGCCTGTAGAACACAGCATTGTTCTCCCTCTGGATTGCTTCCCTGTTGTTTACTTTTCTTTTTATTCTCTCTCCATTTGAGGGCAGCTGTAGTAAACAGTGGTTCTCTACTGTTACCTGTTCATTCTGATATTTGATCAGCCCTTTAACTTATTCATTCTTGTTTCTTTTTGTAAATGCAGGTTTGTCTTCCAGATAATGTAACTGTGAAACTCCAGGAACTGCTGCTTTTCCTCTGCTCTGCTTCTTTTCCTATGTGCTAGCAATTAAAAATCAAGGGATGTTATATTATGGGAAGCACTGTTATAATTGTGTTGGACTTAATATTAAATGGGAGACTGTTTTTCACTGGTACAGACTTTAAGTGTTGATAAATGGGCATAAGACATTTGGATGTTAGTTCTTTTTCTTTTTTATGAATAGAAGGTTACTTGGTAGAATGTAACAGTATGCCGTTCTTTAACTGTAAGTATCTCATGGTGGTGATACAGGCATTAGGAATAGGAGTTTGGGTATTTGTCTTGTTTTTTTCAGGGATACTCTGTAGATGTGAGCTCAGAAGCCAAAGTGATAGAGAGAGTTGCCAAGTATCACAAAGCCTGGGATCAGCAGAAGGAGGAATCCGGTTTATTACAGCTGTTGTTTCTTCTTTTCTGCAAGGCAAGATTCAAACCTGTAATGCTGGTGTTTTTTTTGCTTAAGCTGGAAGACTGTTAAGTTGGATCATTAAATCAATTTATCTTTTACTTTCTGACCTTACTTTATGTTTACTAAGGAAATAGTTTCGTTAATTGATTGACTCATCATATATCTAGTGCGTGTGAAACTTTCCAGTGTTCTTGACATTTGAAATAATATATTATTTTCTTGCTCAAGTCTGATCCTTTGATGTATTTAATGGTCCCGTACTACCCTGGAGCAAGTCTGACTGCTGTACAGGCTGATACACCTTTAACTTTAGAAGTAAGTACAATTACTTAGACTATGAGTGTTTTCCTATTTATGTGTTTGGGCTGTACTCTTACCATATTTTTGCTGCTGAAGATGTTTAGCAGTATTCTTCCTTACGTGGCTGAGTTCTAACTGTACAATTGCACAAAATAGGTTGGTTAGATTTTAACGAGTAGTAGACTGTAATTTTCCGAAAGAGATTTTGCTTGGATTTACTGTTTTATTGAAATCAATGCCTCAGTTGTCTTACTAGTACATTTAATCACTGGAGTGGGCATATCTAATTTGTTAGTGTAGGCATTCTTGTGTTGGAGTTTAGAGAACTTGTTGGGTGGGGAGGAGGTTGCTTTTTGGGAGGTTGGGTGTGTTGTTCTCTCTCCTCTCTTTCCTTTCCATACGCAGTTTATTGGCAGTTTGTTTAACCAGCCCTTCCCAAAGAAGAGGTAGCCAGAAGCCAGTACAAATTTATTCCCTAGTTGTGTTTGATGGCTTAAAGCTTCTGGCTGCTAACTTGGAGACACTTGTAAAGGTGCATTTCTCAGAGCATGTTGCAGGGATTCTTTTATTTTATTGTTAGTTTAATCCTCTGTTTCATGTTAATGATTTGTTAATAAATGATTGCAATTTGTTTGTGACTGACTGCAGGTTATCACAATCGTACTGAGAATTAATCCTTACTTAAAACAATTATCAGAAACTTTGAAAGTGTACGAATCTTAAATTAAATCTGTTCTAGTTTTGGAAGAGAAACATGTTTTGCTTTGGTTCTCCCATATCTATCTTCTTAAAAAGCACCTGAATTAAATCACTAGGAGACATTAAAAGTGATGAAAGGAGTGGCCCAAGGTCTGCAAACATTGCATGGAGCTAACATAGTACACGGATCTCTGCATGGAAATAACATTTTTGCTGTGAATCGAAAACAAGGAATTGTTGGAGACTTTGACTTCACTAAATCAGAGGTAAAAAAAAAACAACAAAAAAACCCAAACTTGCAGTGTGTTTTTAGTTCATTTATTATTTTTTTTAGTCAGTTATGTATAAAAAATGAAGTGCATCTGCAGTTTATAAGATATATTGATAAACATTGCAGCAGTTTCTGTCTCAGCTTCTGATTAGTGCTGGGCAGTTTGACAAAAATCTCAGCAAGGCGCAATATGATCTAATCTTGGAGGGTGTGAAAAAACAAGTATTGAGAATTGGGCCCAGGTTAAAGAACACAGTGGAACAGAAAAATGTAGAGGTTCAAGTACTTCTTACTTGTCTGTCTTCTGTATTTAATGGTAATCAGTATCAGCAGAGTAATAACTTGTGTTAGAGGAAGGAAAAATAATCTCACTCATATTTTTGCCTTTCTACATGTTCATAGGTTCACAGAATCGTAGAAACTCAAATAGCCTTATGAACATTTTTGTGCCAGAGGTCTGCTCTATGTTTAATTTTTATAGCAATATATAAATATAATTCACATATTAATCTTACAAGGTATGTCAAATGTTTGGACAACAAAGCATAGCTTGTCTGAAATAGATGGCAATTTTTAATGTGCCAAGGAAAAGTGCTTTCAAAACTTTTACAGCTGGATTCTGAAAGGTCATCCTCATTGCAGATAGTGTTACCTTGGAAGCTGTAAGAGCTGATGAGAGTTTTCTCTTTCTTTTCCATACCCTGAGGCTGTGGACTGTACTGAAATGTTATAATAGAGCAGGAAAGATTCAACTGTGGTTCACAGCCCAGTTTGTTCCATTTCAATAGATGGTGTCAGAGTATTGATTGGTGATTGTATTTTCTGTGTGGTCACGAGTTGATGAGCAGAGCTGCAAACTGTCGTGTTATTGGATGCTCTTAGCAATGTAGAGACCAGTCTCCCTTCAGTTCGGCTGTGATGGGTGACCATGAAAAATGATTGAAAGTTGGAGGCTAGCTTGTGTTGTTTCCCAAAAGGTGCTGGAAACCAGGAGGGAGGAAGCAGCAAGTTACACCAGGAAAAAGAATAAATGAGAAAGCTGGCAGAACTGATAACAGAACTAACATTTTCCAAAGTAGTGTTGAATATCTTTAAACATTTTCTATCATTTTTTGTTATTTGAGAAGTGTCACAGTTTGTATTATCATCTCTGTGACCTTTGATAGTTCTAGTGTGGGGTAAAATCTGCCAGTGCTATTCTTTTGTTACAGTTAGAGATGATAGGTGCATGACTTTATCTCCTTTCTACTCTACACACATCTTTTTCTGTCAGTAAAAGAGTGTTTTACGGTTCTTTTGGAGTCAGCATAGAATGTTGTTATTCAAGTCGGCTGACCTGTTAAAAGGGAGAGGGTGATACCTCTGCTGCAACATGCTATTGATCTCACTTGAAATTCTGAGTACAGCTTTTTCCCCATAGGAGCAACGTGCTGCTGCAGACACGATGGTCATTGGTACTCTGAGCTTGGTTTCTCCTGAACTGAAGATGGGACAGCCAGCTTCTCCTGCTTCTGACATGTATGCCTATGGCTGCCTTCTGTTCTGGGTATGTTATGGATTATGAGAGAATTTCTGGTAATATTACTGTAGCACGTGTCAAGGGTAGCAGTAAATGAATCAATGTTATTTTTACTTTGAAATATATTGGAGAAATAAACGCTCGTATTAGGATGGGTCCCTGGACAACCTGATCTAGTACTTGATCTATTGGTTAGCTAGATCTGTGGCAGGAGGGTTGGCACTTAATGATCCTTGAGGTCTCTTCCAACCCAGGCCATTCTATGATGATTCTTTAATAAACAAGGTGGTAGGTGTGGAGCAGAGTTAAGGTTGAACAGAAAGCATATATTTATATATGCTACATAACTATATTTAATCTGCAGCTCAGTCTTGTTGTATTGATCGTTTGAACCAACACGAGCTAAATTTTTTCATCAACAGTTCCCAGTTTAGTGACAGGTATCTGAAATTGTGTTCTTTATTGGGCTATACTGCCACTTTTAAAATGGGGACAATGGTTTTGTGAGCTCTCAGAGGCTCTCATGTCACAGCTGCCCAGCACTGACTAAAATGTGTTTCTTTTTCCTGTCTTTGTACAGAACAGGCATTTGCAGCTTAAATTGCAAGCAGAATTTTGGAAAAAAGCTCTCTATATAGGCATAGTTCTAGGCAATAGTAAAGGGCTGTGGAAATTTTACTTTATGGGTGTAGGATTCACATCTGTAGAGACGCTCTAAGAGGTGCTGTGGGGAATGGAATTAAGTGTACAGCTCAGGCATGGACTTTGAGTCATGTTTCAAAAAGTCCATTTTTTTGGACATCTAATAGTTACTATTCTGATACTGTATTTTTATATGGGTCTTGTTTCTGTGCAAAGGCACTCCAAGGCCCCTGTGGATTTTTTCCTATTGTGAAAAGACAAGTAAGTCTTCCCTCACCTATTTTCCACAACAGTTCATTCTCACTTGAAACATGGAATCTCCCTGACTGATATTTGTTTAAACTAAGGGGAAAACCAGTGTTACATATTAGGTATCTTTTAATTTACAGCTTTGCATTCAAAACCAAGAATTTGGCATAAAAGAAGATGGAACACCTGAGGTGGATGCGGTTGACATGGTATGTGTATTGTCTTGGTATCCCTCAATTAAAGACCTGGAGATAATTAATTGAGATTTGTGCCTCAAAGATGGTAATTGAGGTAGGAACGTGCCTTTTTCTCAAGTCAAGGAGGCTGACTTTGCTAATCTGTCTTTTACAGATAATCGCACAATTCTTGAGCATTAATAAAATGGCCAATTTCCATTTTAATCACTTAATTGCAGTTGTAAGCATGTAACATACTCTTTGTCTTTTTCCCATTTGCTCTTCGTGTGTGTGAAGTGTGAGCTTTCCCCTGCCTCTGAAACAAATCCAGAGACATAAGAGAACCTTGTGTGACGTGAACTTTTGTTGCTGCTTTCACTCTCCTGTCAGCTGTTGTTCTGTGTCTGCCTTTGCATCAGCAACTTTTGACACCTTGAACTATATTTTTGGTCTGTATTTTGAGACTGAGTGTTATCCAATGTCTTGATTCTTTTGAAAGTAGGAGTAGATCTGTGCGCCTTTGTATTTCCTGACTTAGTTCCTCAGCTTCTGAATTTAATCCTTTCCTTACAATAGGAAACATCTCTTGGATGTTAATCATAGTTAGATGATTTTATGGCCTTCTCTAGATCTTTGTTAACCTGAGTACTTCTCTTTCCTTGGGTTTATTTTCCAGTGTGACTCTTTCCCATAAGTTTTCTGTCTTGCCGGGACTTAAGACCTTTTCTTTTGCCTGCTTTTAACTTCCACCTTTGCCACAGGCGCTGCCTTTCTTCTTATATGTCTTAATGTTATTCTGACTTTTATGTTATCATACATAGTTTTAAAGAAATTCCCTGGGAAATTAATGGACCTTTTTAAAAAATCACTTGCCTCAGACCACTGCTGTCCTTGTTCTCTTCTAGTTAGTGACTGTTTTGCTCTTGTCATTTGCCCCTTCCAGTTCTCCCTATGTGTGACTCCTGTATTTTTTTTAATCACTGGAGATCATGCTTTTTCTGTTGATTTTGCTACATGTATTAACCTAATGATGTGAATGCTTTGCAAAGATATCTTAGATAGCACAGGGCAAAAATTGGTCTAGGTTTACTAGAGTTTTGTTTGTTCTGAGCTTAGCTGTTTAAGTTAAGAAACTGTATGAGGCAGTCCTAGACTAACATAGCTGCTGTGCTTCCAGTGCTGACAGTGTGTTATCACTGCATAGCCCAGTACTGTAAACAATTTTATTAGGTTACTTATCTCCTCTACAGTATGTCTTTTTAATAACATTCAGCCAGATTCTCCAGTGATGAAATTGCTGCTAACAAAGCACAAGACTGTCTACCAAATTAATTCAAATGTGACACCATTATGAAAAATGAATTAAAAGTGTAACATTTGAGCAGTGAGGTGATCCTGTCAATAGTATTTCTTATTTCTCATTGTTGGTTCTTGGTTCTTAATTAAAGTTTAAATGAGTCTCATGAAATGTGTAGGATTATAGGAAAGAAGATTTGGTACTTCATGAATCACCATTAGTGCTAACTGTAAGATTTAAACTTGATTCCATAAAACTTGTACAGAACCGTCTGGTCACTGCATCATTTGGGGTTATGTGTAATAATCCTTAGATAATGAAAAAAGGAAGTTTTCATAAGGGAAACTTGTTTGAGGAAGTAGAAGAGTTTCTGCAGACATCAAAATAGGAAACGATTCACTTTTGTTTTCCTTAAGACTCCTGCATAAAAGTGAGCCAGTTTCAGCTTATCTTAGTTTTCTTCTTCTCTAGTAGGTGTGTTCTGAAATCCTAACAACTGCTTTCATCTGAAAGATCAATATTCTTATGGATTGTTTTTAGATTGCTTAATTTTTTTCACTGATGAAAAGAACTTTTTTTAACCTTGATGGGGTGATACAATGACAGTCAATACATCATTGTTAATTTTGAAGCATTCATTCCTGATATGTGTTGATGCATGTGCACCAAATACCAAAGTTTGTTGCAAAGAGATCTGTGTTTCCTACAGCTCACGTGAACACCCATGAGAGTATATTAAAAGCCGTAATACTAATAAATCTATTCCAACTGTTTCTCGAGGACACTTAACTCTGGCTGTTAAGCCTTGCCCCAGTTCTTGGAGAAAAATATACGTTGCTTTTAAGGACTTTATCTATAATCAGCTTATTCAGAATTAATCTCTATGCCCATCTGCAAGCTCTTCACAGGCTGGTAAATTCTCTTCCATCTCTGTCCTATGCCCAGAGGAATTGAACACTGTCATCTAGTAAAATATTTATTGTTTTCCAGAAATGTCAAATTGATGCAGGAAGGCAGCACTAAGCTTCGAAAAGGGGATGTTAGTTTTAGGAAGCCATTGATTAGAGGCAGCGTCTTGTATGTACCCATTTAGTCATGCTCAGCTTCTGTGTTTGATGTATGTCAGCATTCAGTTTTGTTAAGTTTATACAAAGATGTAAATGAGTCCAAGCGCAATGAGATGTTTTCCTACAGCAGTATTACCTTTGGGGATCAGTTTTCAGTTGCTGTAGTGTGAGAAACTGATGAGCAGGGGGAAACCTGTTGATGAACACTTGATATTTTTGTGGAATGGAAATACATAAGTGCAAAGCTTTTCAAGCTCCATAAATGTTTGGCCTTTCTTCATTTTTCATTCTACTGAGGAGGTGCACAGGCACGGTTTACCCCTGCTTTGTAGTGCGTGAGATATTCAGATGCTTTTGTCTAGAGATTCTCCTTCAAGCACTGCTGATGGCTTGTGAGCATTTTAAAAATCCTTTATATCTGTAAGATCAACAGTTTTCAGATCTCATGTTTTCACCCAGGTTTCCAGTCATCTGGGGAGAGGTTAATTTTCTTGAGTCACTTGGCTAGTCAGTGAGAGCTGGAAATTGTCTGCTTTGCTTCTGTCTTCAGGCTTTTGGCAACTTGTGTATATTCCTTTCCATCACAGATCCTCTTTTGTCTGAATGGCTTTTAGGTGTACAGGTGTCTCATGCTTTGCTGTCTTACTGAGCCAGGTCGGTGGTGATGCTGGTTTGTAGAGGCTACAAACAATCAAGTGTTCTTGTGGAAAGGTTCTTGTCGTGCCCTGTTTTGGTAATATGTCTCTAGGTGAATGTTTGAGCGTTTCTTGTGGCTCCCTTGTCTGAATCCAGTGCGTACCCTTCCTCAACAACTGATGTTTATGTGTACGTGTAGCAGATGTGTTCTTGTATTTTAAGTAAGCTGTTCTAGTATTTTAAGTAAGTCTATTGCTGTTGTTGTTCCAAGCATTTACTATGTAATCCTTCTGAAAAATCCAAAAAGCAGAGGTGTAAGTTTGTGGTTGATTAGCAAAACAGCTGCTGTTGATTTAGAGCCCAGCTTTGGTTAATGTATAAAGTGATAGGACAGTTAAAAGTTGATGTTGTTGAGGGTCACTGGCTTTGGTTCTGTTCCTTCCCAGTAAAAAGGCAGACTTCAGCATTTCTGTAATCTATAGTAGTTCATGGAATTGGTGTTTAAAACAAAATTTTTTGCTTTTCTGTGAAATCTGCTAGCTCAAAGTTGGCCAACCTAGTGCTAAAAACTTCCTTGTATTATGCAATTATGGGACCTGTTCATCAAATGCTTGTTGTTATTTGGAATCATGTTTGTTTCGCTTGCTGATGAAATTCTTCTCCCTCTGTTTGTAGGATGATAAAGTTAAATCTCTTATCCTGAATTTGTTCTGCTGTGACAGACTGACAGCTGAGCAGGTGCTGAGGAGCGATTGCTTCCTCTTAGCTGATGCTGATCCAGTTCCTACACAGCAAGGTGAAGAGCATGAGCTGCCTGAGGAACAACATGATTCTGAGAAGAAAGATGAAGAGGAAGATGCAGTTAACTCTGAGGAGAATGCATTAAACTCTACCCAATAGATACGGAGCTTGTCTATCTGGTGTTTGATGCTTCTGTTTCTGTTTTGTTTTGAGATCAGTTATCCTGATTTAAAATCTCAAAGTATAAATGGTTTGATAGGTGCAGTCATGTTTTAAATAATCATTGTTTTCTTTAAAGTATGAAGTCTAAGAGTTCAGAAATAAGTGATTTTTTTTTTTTTTCCCCCCCTTGATTTGTTACCCTTCTCTTTGCCTGGTATGTAGGCTTTGTGTTTATGAAGTATAGTTTGTTAATGATAGGAGTATTTAAGATTAAGGTCAAGTGACTTTTGTATCCAACTTTCTATCCCTCTTGCTGCAGTTCAGGAATACATGTTCCTACTAGAGACGCTCTAGGGTGATTTCTTTTCAGTTAAGTTTTTTGTTGCTGCAGTCAAGGTGTTTCCTACTGCGACTGTCTTCAAGATTTAAGGAAAAAAACACAACTTCAACTGGTCTAGAAAATAGGAAGCAAGCTGTCTCTTCCCTTTCTGCATTTCAAGACTTCTAGATTGCAAGCATTGTTTCAGTTGTTCTTTCACAGTGTTGCTGTGCTAAGTGGAATACTACCCTAGTGTGTGTTGCAGAAATCACTGCTTATCTGTTCTACTCTGTGTATCATTTGTTCTTAGATATTGTTGACTGTAGTTTGGCATTTTGAGCTTGTTTACTTGCCTGCAGCGCTTTTCTGTTAGTGTTACCCTTAAAAGAGTTTTGTTAGCGCTTTATTTTATAGGAAACTGTTGCTTATCTATAGTTCTTCTCTCTTGGGAGAGGAAGAGGTTAACGTTCAGAATTTCTGTAGCAATAGGTTTAGCCTCTGGGTGTTGCTCTTGGACAGTGCTGTTGGCAGACTAGTATTTTGCAGAGGAATTACTGAAGATGCATGTTGTCAGATGAAGAATGTAAAAATTTGGTGTGTAATGGGCAAGATGCAGCAGCAGGGAAACTAGAAAGCCCTCAGGTACAATAATAGTCAACAGTAGAATATATCATTCTGGCAGTTCCTTCTGTGATAACAGGCTGGCTTGCCTATGTCACTGTTCTTTACTCAAAGTAAAATGCCTGGTCCTATTTTCATTGTAATGATTTTTTATTTCTATTGTGTATATAATTAATGTTATTAAAACACTTGTTAAAATAAATTGAACTTCTTGGTTAGTGTGATTAATGTATTTTTGTTGCTGAAATTACAGAAGACTGATTTCCTTCCTTTTTGTTGGTGAAAACAACTGTGAGCAGTTCTGTGGGATGCTTTCCAAATGCTGATTGAAGCCTTTTGCTGTTCACAAATGCTAAATTCAGTATTAAACACTGAACTGAGTTTGTAACTGTAACCTGTTGTTCTGTCATTTAATAAACTTTTGCCCAGTTTTCTGCACCTGTTTTCTCCACGCAGCCTAAACTGTACTTCTTAAATCCCACAGTTTTTAACTTCCTTTGTTTTCTGAAGTCTTTGTGCTTGATTCAAAAACTGCAGCCTTTTCAGCATCTCTCCACCAGCTGTAAGTAATCTGATTTTTTTACATGTGGAACCTAACATAAGAGATGATATTAGTTATAAAATCTGCAAGTAAGCCTTTGAAAGCTTCTGGTATGTGCAAGCACCAGGGTATGGGACAGCTTTTCTATTCAAATGAAGTGTAGATTTAAGTGGTGAGAGTCCTACAGGGTCACTAGTTTTGTTTATTTCTGCTTTGCAATTTCTGTAATGTTTCATTGGCTTTCTTCTCCTTTGCTGTTTTCTAGAGGCCTTAAAGCATGTTGGTTCAGGGTCATGTTGCAGAGTTATCCTGCAGAAGTTCCATGGTAATCATGGTAATGGGCTGCCTGCTGTTTAGTTTGAGGCATGTTTTATTAAAAAGCATCTCTTTTGTCTGGAAGATGGGACAATGAAGTGATGCTTGCTGTAGATTTGCTGTGTCTCTACTAACTAGCTAAGAAACTCAAGCTGAACTTCCCTCACTCTTTCTTGTTACTAGTGTTTTGCAGTTCTAAGCAGTAGTCTTGTGCAGACTAACAGGCTATGCTTCATTTCAGCAAACAGCACACAATGCCCTTACTTCATTAGTATCTTATGGCTTCCAGTAGTGAACCTGTTTTTGCAATTTGCAGAACTGACTTTTTAAAAGCTGAGTGCTGTGATCTTTTATTTATTCAGTTTTCTCTTCTCTCTGCTCTCCTGGCTTTGGTGTCTCCCTTTCATGTGTCTGATCAGTCAGCTTCTCCACTGGACCCCAGTCAGTTACCACAGTCACCTTCTTACCTATAGATCTGGTATGAGCCGTGTAAGACCTTATGCTTTCTTTAGGCAGGTACAAACAGCCACTTGCTTTGGCTTTACCCAGCTTATCTTCCAGACCTGAGATAGGGCTGTTCCTCTTACTGAAGAGGACCTTTTTCAGGAGGTTTGGAGGAAGCAAAGGCTTTTATCCGCATTGTTTGGGTGGAGTTATAGGAATAAGCATCCAGTCATTTTTTGAGACTCCTGCTGTTGTGTTCACTGCATCCTAAACTGCATGTTGGTCCCAACATCCATAATAACTTCACATCTTCCATGTAATTTGCTGGTCACACCACTAGCATTTGACGTTTCTGCCTGCGTAGTTTTTAGATGTTTGTTTGTTGTATTACAGAATAGTTATCTGTAAGTCCTCATTAACATTCACTGGTGTTTTCACAGGTTTTCTCCTGATGATGTTGGCTGAAAGTTATGTACAGCTTGTAGGTTAAATTACGCTGTAGCAGCTGTCTCAAAGACTTCCCCTAAATGAGGTAAAGATTTATTTTGTCTGCAGTTGCTTCATTTCCCGAGCTTGAAAGGGAATACATCAAGATCACACCATGTAGATGCATCTTCTGAAGGAACACGGAGTCGGGTTTCTTGTTTTGTCTGGTGTTTTTGTGTTAATGCTGTAAAAACAAATCACCAGTAGGTGGAGAGAAACACTCTTTGCTTTGCTGTGAGACTAAGTGATGTTCACTTGCGTTTGTTATACTTCTGTGTTGCTAGTAGCTCGCCAACTGCTGTAGATAAAGACCCTTCCATTGCTGAGCAGAGCTGGGAAGGCTTGCCAAAACTCATTGATGCAATTCTTCTGTCATAACGATGGAGAATATTTCCAGTTTTGATGCTTCTGGAAAGGGAGCCTTTGTTTGAAGTGGAAAAGGAGATTATGTCTGTAAGCTGTGGGGCTTTGAGGTGCAAGGTATTAGTTTTGTAGAACATTTTGCCCTTAGCATCTGTGACTTGGTTTGTCCTCCCAAGTGTAGTCTAGGATACTTAACAGGTTCTGGCCTTTCAGGCAGCATAGGGCTGTGTTAGTTCCACTGGCTAAAGGAACGATTATGATTGCCTTTCCATCACTTACTGAACCATAGTAAACTGCAGAATGCCACGTGCTGTGCAAGGCCTGCTGGCTGAAAGACTGTACAAACATCTGTAGGTGTGTATAGCCGGGAGAATTCCTTTGGAGAAGATAGATTGAAGTTACTTTGGTCCAACTTTTGAGATGAAAGCTGGATGAATACTTAAAAGTGAACGTGTGCTGAAATTGATAGCAGAAGATGCTTGTGAAGGCTGCTAGAATTGGAGTTATTTTTATTTGAAGGCATTTTTTTTTTCTCCTGTTAGAATAGTTTAAAACTGAAGTCCACTCTTGTGAAATACAGGTTTATTCCCTCACAATTTTCTTCTCATTTGAAGTAACTGTCAAAACACTGATTTCACAGAAGCAGTGCACGCTAGTTTTTGAAGGCTCGTTGTTGGCAGTGTTCATGTTACGGGTATGTAGTTGTTAGAAGCTCATCAGTCAGATTTCTGCCTGATGGTTTTTTTTTTTGTGCTCTTTCCTTGCCAGCAAGAGGTGGAGCTGTTATTCAAGTCTTCTTTTGGCTGCCACTCTTTATGTAGGACAAGTGTTTTGTTTTTCTCTTACCCCTCTGTCTGTGGATGCCTTCTTTTATTTTTAAAACCATCTGTCTATGGATTGGCTGCTGTGCCTACATACTTACTATGTACCTTTGTGTAATCTTTTGATGAAATAAAAATCATTGTACTGGCATGTTGAATTTTGCAGCATCTGGATATACTTCAGGTTATACCTTTCTCAGTTTTCTTCTTTTCATCAGATCTTGTGATAGTTTCCTGTAGAGTTGATCCTGGATTGAGAAACACTGGGGTATTAGAGCAAAAGTGACCTTACACTTAGCAAGGAAAGGATGAAGTTTTATGATGGCTCTTGCCCTGGTGTGATAATATGTAATTCTGGTAGTATGGTCTCCATAGTCTCAAAGAAAAAGCCCTTCCTGTGTTCCCCAGTCTAGCACCCAGGATCTGCTGACTTTCACAATGTTTGAGCTCCTACAAACTGATGTCCATCCTTTTAAGGCAAGCATACTCCTTCCTTTTGCACTGTGTCAGGTAATGCTCAGAGGAACACTGCTGTGTCATCCTGGTCAAACAGATTACACTTCTGTTTGGGCAATTTTTCCATGCATATATTTTGAGTCTTCTATTGCTGTTACTCTGTGTTGTGTACCTCACTACTACCTTCCTCTGGGAAGGATGTGTGGTCAGTGTGTTCCTTGTGGCCTCTCCTCTTCTAATGTTGGAGAGCATGAAGAGCTGGGGCTTGTTTGTGCTGGGTCAGCCACCTATGCCTGCTAATGTAGAATGCTCAATAAGTGAATATGTGTGGGATGTGTAGGCAAAGCTGGAGCTGGTTTCAACACTGGAATGAAATGAATATTACAGAGTTGTTACTAGTGGATGAAAACATGTTCACATTAATGACCTTTTCCTAATAATCCTCTGAAGTACTGTGTATGACAGAGTATGACTTTGTTGTATTACTGCCTCATGCATCTGCAAAGCTAAAAGATTAATTTGACATATTTGTTGCCAGGGCCTTGTAGTATGGTGACTATGACTGAGTGGCCTTTATATTTCAGTATTTAATTCCCTATCATTCTCTTTAGTGGAAGTGACTTCAGAAGACAACAGATTTCAGTAGGAAGCTTAAGAAATGAACATTGAAACTTCTTCTAAACAATACGATTAAAGAGCACTTGATAGTGCCTATTCTTACCATTCTTACCATCCTTATAATTCATGTGCTATTTCAAAGCATTGGTGGTAATATTGTTTCCTGTTAGTCCCAACTCTTCAGGAAATTCCCATTTGCCTCCTTAGTGAGATCGCAGAGCAGGAAACAATGTGTGTAACAGTTGTTATAAGGGCCAAAATGTTGAACTTGTCTTATTGGAAATGCAAAGCACTTCTTAGTTGGAGAGTGCTGACAGACCCAGCATGTTGTGTTAGTATCTTTATAAATGCCCTGAGATATAATACCAAATTAATCTTTTGACATTTTAATTTGATTTTTAACTCAATGTCACGATTCATTTTTAACTTTTAGAAGCTCTGTTTCTGACTGTCATTTAATTGATAGTAACCGTAAATTATACTAGTTGCAAAGGAACGCGTGAAAGGGATTCATGTAGTATAATTTGGAACGTGGTAATCTTAGTAACCTGAGTCATGAGTTTCATCATCTTCTGCAGTTAGTATCATTTTGTGATTCATAAGTCTATTTGTTGCTTTTTTAGTGTGTCATCAGGTAAATAGCTCAACAGTGAGGTGGTAGAGCAGTCTCATCTCAGTTGTAAGAGAAGCTGGTTTGATTGTTCCTATGTACATACTGTAAATCTCCCTCTGACCTATTAAGTTCCTGTGCTTCAGTGGGACACTTAATGAATAAGGCATTAAGATTATCAGAGGGCTGCTATCTCAACCTAAAGTTGACAGTTTGAGGAAAGTATTTGGAAATATCTGTTCACTTGCTGAAGGTGACTTGTTGCCATAGAATCTGGGTTGATTTAAGTAGGAAGCAATCAGCATTCGCTTAATGTTAAGTCGGTGCTTCTACGGAAGTACTGTCAGGCTCTTGAATAGTTGATGTCTCTAACATAATTAGGGAAAACCTAATCTTTTCATTAGACTCTGTGGGTTCACTTTCCGCTTCAAATCCTCAAGTAACATGACTTGTTTTGGAGCGTCCCTTCTGTTTATCTGCTGTACCAGCGGTAGTACCTGCCACATAATAACTTTTCTTGCAAGTTTGAAAAGCTCTCCAGAAATGGTCAGTCCTCCTGAGGACAGGCAGGGATGGATTACTAAACTGGTATTTGCAACGCTCAAGGGAATGAATTATGCTCTAATAATCGTCATTACTTCTTTAGCAGTTGGCACGGTGAGGAGAAAAGTTACAAGCCTGTTGCCAGTGTATTGCTGACATTTCCCTCCTTGTATCTTATGAAAAGGTAAATGTCATCAAAGCTTAAACTGCTGGGGTATTGCCTCTAGGCACTAACTTGACTGTCTGATAACCAGAAGTAATAATATAATTGTAGTTTTCCACTGAGAGATGATTTCTCATTCAAACTTTGCCTTCATAAAATTTTTCCAGGGCCTCCTAGTGCCACGTGCCTTCTATCCAGTGTTCCAGGAGGGCGATACTATCAGATGCATATATGCACACCTGTATGCATTTTGAGATCCCTACTTAAACATCAGTCTTAAAGGGATCTACCAGCTTACACGCACTTCTGGCTGTCTGAGCAGCAGAGCAGTAGACAGTATTCTTGGATACTGTAACCATCTCTGCTGACTTTGGTGCTACAGCTTGTCTTCTCAGTAAAATATTGGGAATTCCTTCATAGCCTTTTTCTTGGCTAAGATACTTTTTCCAGACTTGGGAATCACGCATCAAGGAAGAGTAAAACCTCAGATAATTCATATAAGAATATGAAGAAGTCTCATGTCTACAGGCATGGGTCTGTGATCTGGAAAAAAAGACTTAAGTAAACAAAGAGTGCATTTTAAGTGTTTTAAGAGGTAAAAGCCCAGAAGAGAGATGAACAGAATGGAGTTACTATTACTTCTGCCCATTGGGGATTAAGGGGCTGAATTGTGCAGTAGAGGAAGCGAAGGCTGGATATTAGAAACATTCTAATTCCGTGTAGTTGAGCCCTGGAATATATTCCTTAGGGACACTTGGAGCCTGTTAGGACTGTACTAAGATGAGACAACCATCTGGCAGGAATGATTTAAATATGTATAACCAGTGGAAGAAGGGATGGAAGGTGGACTGGATAATCTTATTTGTTCTGTTTTGTCTCTTGTAGTATATTACTTTTTTCCTTTTTTTTTGATCACTTTGCTACTAGACAGGTTAGATCATCAAGTAAAACTGTGAACGTGGAATAAGGTCTTGAATTGCATAAACTGATATTGTGACCCTGATTTTCACATCTTTTTTGCAGATCACAGTGAATGGAGAGAGAGGTTAACTGAATGCAATCCAGATCCATTTGCAATTCTAGTTCTAGAAAGCTTAAATAATATCTACCTTCTATCTATTGGAAGCTGCACACGTGATTTGCTGCGTACCAAAGGTAGATTGATATTTGCAGAGACTTGAGGCACTCGAAATAATAGGCTCTGTCTGTGAAGATGACTTGAGCAAAAGCTTTATCACTCATAAAGCTTTGTTGCATTCATTTGCAAATCAATTTTAAAGTGTTTAATACAAAAACCTGTCTTCCTTAACTGGTTGTCAAATGTCTTTCTGCAGGCAGTAACGTCTTTTGTGGCCAGATTGTTATGAGCATGTGATTAGTAAGATATTGAGCTTTGTTTGGATATAAGGCTGAAAACACCCATGGCTTTCTCATCCTGTTGGGAAACATTCTATTTGGAGTGTTCTGCCTGTATGTCTAATCTGCCACGGGGGAAGAATTGCCAGATAATGCACCACCTGTTGGTAACTTGTCATCAAAAGGGGAAGGAAATCACATTTACATTCATGTTTACAGGGAACCTGCCAAAAACATGCTTTAAAGGGGGCTTGCTTTGTCCCTTGAGTGAGGTTACTGAAGTCCTGTCCTCTGTTCACAGACCCACACAGGTTGGAAGGGACCTTGAGATCAAGTCCAACCCCTGTGCTAATTAATGCAGGTGCCCTATAACAGGTCACACAGGTGGGCATCAGGTGGGTTTGGAATACTTCCATAGAAGGAGACTCCACACCAGCTCTGGGCATCCTCTACCAGTGCTCTCTCACCCTTACTGTAAAGAAGTTCTGCATGTTAGTATGAAACTTCCTATGTTCAAGTTTTAGGCTGTTGCTCCTTTTCCTATTGCTACATTACACTGAGAAGAGCCTGACCTCATCCACTTGTCTCCCACCTTTAGATATTTATAAAGAGCTGGGGAGCCAAGAACAGGACACAGCAGTATAAATGTGGCCTCACCAGGGCAGAGTAGAGGGGGAGGGTCGCCTCCCCTGACCTTCCTTATAATTGCAGGCCTCTTCTTAAACCTTTTGTTCTTTTAATGGCATCCACCAGTGAAAACAGGATTCCTTTCTTATTGTCATCTGCTGTTGGTTCTGTATCTGCTGTGCTTGTTAGATATCTCTGCTGCAGAGGGCTATGATGATTGGTCACAGTTGCCTTCAGGCAGGGTTGCACTTCCAAGAAACACCTGCTTTTGTTCTGTCATCCCTGGTAGAAATAATATAAAAAAATATGTATACATGATGCAAGTAGACACGTTCAGAAATGGAGTGGCGTGCCAGCTATTTCAGAGGAGATGCAATCTGTAGAATGTTTTAGCCCGATAGCTCTGCACTGTATTTGTCTTTTTCACAGGAAATCTGAAAATATCAGAGGTATGGAGAATCCTGAACCAGCTGAGGGGAAATGAATCCACCTGGCCCATTTGCACCAATTAAAAGGAGTAAGCAGAGGCTGAAGTGTTCCTTCTCTCACAAGTGGGTTGTTGAGGCAATGAGTGTTCTGCTTGCTGTATATTTACAGTCAGGGTAGTGCTGGGCCATGTGATGTGACCCTAAAAAGTGTACTGAATTTAGAGTATGCGCCACAGTTCTAAGTCCACCACTGGCAGAGACTTGAAGATGTTGGCTAAAAAAGTGCTTGGGTTTGTGCTGAAATGCTTGTTGAGGGAAGGTGGATTGAAGCAGCTGTGTTGAATGCTTGGTGAAGCTGATCCAGGGTCACTGTTTTCTCAGCTGTGCTCTCAGAACTTTGTAGCTCCTGTGTGGCAGGATGCCCTGATGCCTAGCTAGACTTGCTTGAAATTGCAGTAGTTTCTGTGAAGCAAAGCAAATCTTACAATTTCTGGCCTCTGCCCCAGACCAAGCTGTGTTGTTTGACTAAACATGTTTTTCTTGCATTTACTGCTGTCATTTCTACTGTGTTGGTATTTAGAATCACAGCATTCCTGTACTGCTAGTGCTCTTCATAGCGTAATGGCTTCCAGAAATTCTCCTTGTAACCTCTCAGGCTTCCCTGCATATTCTTTATGCAGTTCCTTTCTTATATCCATAAACCTATTTCCTTCCCTCTGACAGGGAGAGTGCTGGAGTACATATGTAGTGTAAATGGGCTCTGGTTCTCGAATATCAGAGCTCGTAAAAGGTAGGAGTTCTTTCAGAAATGCATAGCATTAGCAAAACAAACATAGCTCTTTCAAACTAGAGAAGAGTGCTCTGTATTGCCCTGGATGTGCTCTGTGGAGTGGCAGCTTCTCAGAGGAGTGAGTTACCTTACTAAGTTTAAGGCCAGTGTCCTGAGCTGCTCTGTAGTGCCTGCTGATGAAGGCACGTCAGGTGTGTATGCCTGTATTGAGGAGCAAGAGGTGAGTGGGAAGGGGCTCTGCTTCTCTTAATTCCACTTGTTGAATAAGGATGTGCAACCTTCAGGGTAGAGGTGCTGGAGTGCTACCTCTGCTGCACAGGGCTGATAGGCTGTTGTGGTGCTATGGGTTTCTTCAGGCACTGGAAATAAATCCTAAGAGACAGTGTTCTTGCAAAAGCCCCGATAGACAGCAGTTAACAAAATTTAGCTTCCTGCTTTATACTGGACCATGTTTCTGCCATACTAAGGGCCAGCACTAAACTTAATGGCAGTAAGTGAGCTATGAGGATCACTGAATGTGAAGAGGTACTGACTTAGTAACTAAGTACAGTGCAAATGATTACTGGAACACAGATTCTTTCCTTCAGTGCAATTAAGTCTATTGCTTGTAGAGATCTTGCCCAAACCCCAATAAATTACTGGAGATTCTTTCCTCTTCCACTGAAGTAGGTTGCATGAAAGGTGTCTAATAGGAAGCTGGAGTTGATGTAGGACTGTTTGTGACAGATCTGAGTTCTGTTGGAGGCAGAGATTGATCTGAGAAATGGCTTCAAAATCTTACTATACTACTATAGAGAATATACTACTATATAGAGAATATACAACTATAGAGAATGCTGTTGCCAAAACACAACTGTGATGTGTTTTGCTGTTCTAAACTAAGTGGGCTTATTAAAAATAATAATGTGAAAAGAAGACTAAAACTATCACCTTATTTGGAATACTTGTTACCTTGTGCCTTTCCTGGTCTATTTTAAATGAGGAAGAAGTTTTCTGACCCCCAGGATGAAGTGCTGAGTTTCACAGTGTCAGTGTTTTCTGCAGATCAGGATTAATAATACTGCTAAATTTGGTGCATGTTCCTTGACTCTCTTTGAATGCAGAAGGAGGTGGTGTTGGCATGGACCTATTTGGATAAGTTCCAGCGTACCCTTCAGATGAAGCTAAAAGATCAGCTGACAGCTGTGTGGTTTCTTCCATGCCACGGGACATGCTTCCCCATGCAGAAGTGGGGTGGAAAACAAGTTTTTCCAGTTTCATTAATGCATTGATTTATTTTAAATTGATTTATCGATCTGTAAATTGTGTTTCTTGTCTTTACCCCATCTTTTTTTTCTTAAATCTCCCCCCTTTAAGGGTAACTTTGTGGGGTTGCATCACTTCCCATGCCAGGTAATAGTACAGGTGGGTTCTCTGTTCATGTGCAGATGTTTATCCAGTCCTTATTTTATGAAGGTTAAGGGATACAGAGCATTCTGTATCTGTGTTACAGCACTGGGCCTTCAGCTTTGATCCATTCTTCAGTTGTAGCATTTGTCAGACATCAAATTGCAGCTGCTCAATTCCTCCAGATGCTAAAACTTTTTAATGTGTATAAAACACCTGTTGGAAATTGTATTTCTTTGTGGCTGTTAATTTTTTGTATAGAAAGAGGCGTTTGCATCTTATACTTGTGTTGCTGTGTGAAATAAGTGCAAACTCCTGGGGGAGATGATTGAAACACACGTGTGCATATGTGCTTGTTTCCCTTTTTTGTGTGTGCTGTGACTCAGCTCAGTTACTTTCCTCCAGGAGTCAGTAAACATTAGGGCAAAGCCTATTTGCATCTGAGATCTTCAGAGATATGTCTCCTAACTAATGACAAGAATACAGAAAGCCACTCATCTATCTAATCTGAAAGCTGGCATTTTAGTTTAATACTCCCCAGAATTATGTGGACAACTTGGGCATGCCAAAGCAGAACTGTCACAAGTACGTGGGTAGGCAGATGCATAATGTACACATGCTACGATTGAAGAAATAAAGGAAAAAGGTAATATTTTTGAGAAGTTGATCTGTCCTGCATGTCCTTTTGTGTATTCACTCTTTCTGCCTTGGGTGCTGTTTGCTTGTATGAATGTAAGGCCAGTGACAGACACTTGAAGCCAATGTGTCACAGGATCACAGAGTGGATGAGATTGGAAGGTGCCACAAAGTCATAAAGACAGCTGGACTTGCTCCAGTATCTCTGTGTCCTTCTAGAGTGGGCAAGTCCAGCACTAAGCAGAGGGGAAGAAATCTCCTCCCTCAGCCTGCTGGTGGCAGCATGTGTTCTTGGAGTATGAACTAGTATGGCTTAAACCCCAGGCGATTAAAGAATCTCTGGATGTTGTCTCACTTTGGGCCATCATGTGCCTGCTGCACAGATGCTGAAAAACCTCAGTGCAGCTGAATCAGGATCTGCTCGCTGGCTGTGCCTGCTGGCAGGAGGCTGCTATTCATCCTCAGTGTGATTTAGCATGTCACCTGTTGATTTCAACAGCAGTGTTTGGTTTGTGCTGGTTCCTATCACCTGTGAGAAGACTAGAGAGAAATTTCTCAGGATCTTTCTCCAACCTGGAACAAAATTTCTAGTAAAGCAGTGTCTGAAAAGGTTTATATCACTTATATGAATAAACAGAATTGCAACACCGGTATGACATGCTCCTGCTTTTTGTTGGGTTTCTCTTTGATTTTTGTTTTTTGAGCGTTCTGGTGCAAACAGTTGAATGTTCTGTTGTTGCAGTACATCCTCAGTGCAGGATTTTATCACTGTGTTGTGCATATTGGCACCTTAAACCTTTAAACAGCAGTGCTTTTATATAGACAGCAAGGATGTTTGTACTGATATTTTCCCGAAAGAGCCTGGTTATGACTCATGTAGCTTTATCTTCAGGCTAATTTGCTGCAGGCTGCTGTAACCTCACTAATTGTCCTTAGTTATGACACTGTCAGATATCTGCAGTTAGTCTCAGCAGAGAGGCACCACCACTGCTGGCCTAGGGCTCATGTGTGTTGTCAGTTTATTGCCACAGAGCCTGCTGACTTAGAAGCTGGATGCTTTGCACCTAATAGAGCAAGTGATCATCTCTGAAATATTTTAAGAAACAGAATGTGTTTGCCAGAGGAACTGCTTTGAAGGCATATCTTTATTTCTGTACAAAAGCAATGGAAATACATACATTTCCAGCAGAGATATTCAAGTCCCACTGTTGTGGGAAGAAAACACTTTTTGTTTGTAGCCAGGGACTGGTGTGGAGTCTGCACAGAAGAATGGAAGGTAGCTCGTGTAGCTGTTGCAGAGAAGTGCCAGCCGGCTGGTGGCAGGAGGCTCTAGGACATGCTTGGATGGGGCTGCAGGGAGCGTAACTTGCTTCAGGATTAAGCCTACAGTGAACTACATGAATGCTTTTCTGTTCCTAAGTAGTGCAATGAACAAAGGTTCATTGGATGTGCTGTCTCAAATAATGAGAGTTGAGTCAGCCATGATGAAACATAGATGCAAACTGAAACAAAAATGGGAATTCTTCTGAGAAATCTCTTCTTTTAGCCCATGTAAGCCATTGGTCACATTGCTTACTGAGGTCTGTACAGAGCATCGGTGTATTCCCATGCCGTACTGCTGTCTTCTGTAGTGGATACTTCCTCATGAAGCACAGAACAATGTGTCTTGAGTGCTTTATGAGTAATCCTCATTACTTTTTATGTACTGCTTTTGCAGTTCAAATCCAGGCAGACACCCTTTTGCCTACTGCGTGTACCTCTGATTTGAAGAGTGTTGGAAGACTGGGATATTAGGGTGATTAATTAGTTATTTCCCTCCAGTGAAGGGAGAGGTGGAGAGGCATCCTTGCAGAAAGGAGCATTATGAATGTTATCCTTTACAAAGTAAGATATCAAGTCTTTTGTTGCTTTTTCTGACACTTCTCTTTCACTAAAAAAAAAAAAAAGCATGAGTGAAAGAAACAACGTTTAATGACAGCATTTAATGAGCTCTTTTAACGCAATTAAGATGTTTCCATTCTCTAAGTTTTTTTCTTTAATACATAGCCTGCCTATCACAGCACCCTTTGCAAACACAACGCCTGATCTTCAGGTTGTTAGACTTCACGCTCTTCTTTAGAAGACATTTGCTTTCCTCTGCTGTAGAGAAATCACCAGTGGTGTAAAACTCATCCATGATGAGGCCACAACTTGGTCTTTGTGCCCTAAGAAATCCATGGATGGAACATAATTTCCCCTGATTTTCCTTTGATTTTCAGAGGCCCTAGCTGTTGTCATGCTTCACTTACTCTGGGGAGGGAGATCTGGAGCCTCATGCGTTGCATATGATGTCTTTCTATTAGACTCAGTTGATTCCACAGATTTCCTTTCTACTGTTGCTTGGGTGCTGGGGATTTAATTTCACTCTCTGAAACTTTAACGAGGCCAATGCATGCTGTTGTTTTTTCTAGGCTCTAATGTATAAAAACTATCACCTACACACTGTAACAGTGACAGGGTAGAGCTCATGCTCTCCTCTCTTGTGCTGGATGCTGAATAATGGCGTGAATGGCGTGGTTCATACAGAAGGAGGTTGAACCATCACCAGCATTTCTGTGATAGACACTGTTCTTTGGTGGTTTGTCTGTAATTTCCTGTTCTGAAGAACAGAAAGTCCTTGGGGGGCAGCTGGGAAATAGGGGGAATATGAAAGGACCCAGGAGAACTGGGTAAGGGCTTTTTCAGCCCATTTTTCCTAGCATGTGAGATAGTGAACCAAAGCATCAAGGTTCTTAAGTCTCTTCCTTATACCAACAGTGGTGCAGGTATGATTCATCGTGGAAGTATAACCTCAAAAGAGCCCAAGTAGGTACTAAGACTTTGCCAAAATAGTTTCAAAAGCAAGCAAGGAATAAGACTCCTGCTGCATTGAAAAGAATTCATCTGAAATTTTGTATAGGTCTGTTGGTCAATAGTGTGCTTAAAGGTACCCAAAGTTTGTTAGCCTTTGCGCTGAGGAGAAGACAGATAACGAGTCCAAAATCTTACTGTTTAATCTTTAAAAAATAAAAATAATTAAAAAATCAGGAATGCATGGGTCAATCAAATGTACTGACAGACCGATCATTTAATGACACTTTAATTGTTGCTACTTTATTATGAAAATAACTGCAAAGGCTCCCATAAGGAAGGGCACATACACATAATTATAGGATGCTTTTGGTGTTTGATAAAAAGAAAGATGAAGTGACTAATACGTTTTGCTGGTGGAACTGACAGCTGTAACAAACCTGCTTCTCTCATCAGCCGTAAGCTTTTATCTGTGCCTTGTACTAATGAATAAATCATCTTATTACATAAAATTGCATTCTAATTGCTCCCATGTCAGTCTATTCGAGGTTGGGACGAAGCAAGAAGGTTCCCTGGGGGCCTGGGCTTTCCCATTCTGCTGAGTGCTGAGCAGTTGCCTTTTTAAGTGCTTGTAAAGCGATGTGGGGAAGGATGGAGAAGGGGACTGGAGGAAGGAAGGGCTTGAGAGGGGTGTGCAGGCTGTAAGGAACTAATACAGGAAACATAGGAATTGCTGAATGGAAAAAACATGATGAAAGCAAGTGGGGTGAGTGGGAAGAGAGGGAAGATGAGTCAAAACTATGGCAAGCCTTTTTGTGGAGCAGTTTGTGGGAGCTCGTGCTGTTCCCAGCAGTGGAAGGGCTTTCCTTGGTGCTGGCTGTGAGCAGCACGATGCTGCTGCCTCTGTTAGGATGGCTTTCATTCATACAAATTGTGAACATTGTGCCAAGCAGCAATTTCTGCAGTTTCTGACACTTAAATGGGTGTGTGGCTGAGGCTGGTTTATTGGGTTGACCCTCAGGGATGTAAGTTCCTTCTTGGGCCTCATAGCATGGGCCTGTCCTTGTGGAGCTGTGGAACAGGGAGCCTGGCCCGCTGCTGCCAAGCAGAGGGCATTTGGGGTGGCGGGAGGCCCTCCCGAGGCCCTGACAAGTTGTTACAGTCAAAACTCGACTTTTTGTCACTTAAAATGCTACCTGGAAAACACAAATTAGTCATTCAATGTGTAGAGTGGAACGATGCATCGCCCCACTCCTTGTCATCAAGTCAGACAATTGATTCTCAAATAAGAGATAATGGCGATTTGGGCAGACTTTTTATAGTAGAGAACATTTTTTCTAAATTAACTATAACTAAGTGACTTGGAACTCATCCTTCAACTACAGCAAGCTGCATTAACTCTCATGTATTGATTTTGCTTATGTTGATTAGAAAGAGAGTTGAATGCGAGTAAGTCTCGCGCAAAAGCAAGTGCGTCTGTACAGAAGTTGTGCAGCTTTAATTAATTGGGTTTAATATCTAATTTAATTAGAGCTTCCTTTTTTAGACAAGGGATTTGGAAATGATGGTGCAGCTTCTAAGTGATTTATTTAATTATCTGCAAAGGGGAAGAGGAGTCTGACTTCTTGCTGCTCTTATTAGAACCACAGCTAGAATTTCTGCTGTCTGCTGTTGTACTACAAGGTCCTTATCTTGCCTGACCCATTTTGTTCTGAAAGTATCGGTAGCATCGTGCATTATAACCTAATGAATGCAGCTGACTGAGGTGACACGATTCATTGCTTAGGACTCTTTAAAGGTCTCTTTCATATGCTGTCTATGAAGTCGATGTGTCTTAAATTGCTGGCACATGGATAAAACGTTGATGCAGGACCTTTTTCCTACCTGGTATTTCTGGGTTGTTTCGGAGAAAAGATGGAACATTTCTGACATCGCCAGATTTCGATGACAGAAGTGCTGAACAGAAAGAAGTCTCACAGGGAACAAAATAAACCCATTGGGCTGCCTTTTCAGGACATAAAATAGAAAAGGAGGTCACAACCATTGCTCTTTTGTTCACTACGTCTTCACTTAAGAAAGTTCTTATTGCTGTAGCCCATTCCAAGAAAAAGAGTCCCTTTGTAGAGGCTGCTCAGCGAGTGTGTGGGATCCTGGTTTTTTATTTCAGCTTTGAGTGTGGAAATAAACTGGCAGTCGTTTGGTTTTGCTGGAGAAAATGAATAGGGAGTTGAGCATCTGTTCCAGCACTGTGAAGCGAGAATAACCCAAACAAATGAATTCCTTGATTGCTTTTTCTTTGTGGATGTACGCAGTCGTTGTTTGGCATAGGCCTGAGTGAAAATGTGCTACAGCTCCAAACTTTGTGTTGAGAGTGTCCCTTCAGTCTGACTGTCTCCACTTGACGTTACACTGAAGGAGTGCTTGACACCAAGTGTGCACATACCCTACAGAGTATCTATGCACGGTCAAGTTGAAGGATCCATTTGCACTGACCTTCGATGAAGACCTCCACACACTTAAGCAGCAGGAGGACTTGCCAAGTGGCTGTTTGTTAATTACTGGGGTATTGGGTTTGGCAGCTGAAAGCTCAGCAATAAGAAGTGCTGTCAGTGCGCTAGGTGAGGGGACAGGTGATGCTACTATAACGTTATGATTCTGACCTGTTGTTTGAGTCTTTGGCCAAAGCAGCAGGGAGCAACATGCAATTAATCAAGAAACATTTTAAACATTTAAAAGGAGAAAAAGTTGATTTGGATTGGTAACGTTTAGAACCAGAAGGTAAAAGCACTGAAATGGGATAAATGAGTTGTGAAAGAGCAGCCTGCATGGAACAGCGAGAAGGAGTTGAATTAGTGAGAAAGACTGTGTGCTCAGAACAGACCTGGTCTGGTGCCTATGGAGGCAGGACTGAGAAACTGGATAAAATGGGAGAAGTGTGTTTAAGAAGGCTGTAAGAAAATGAGGTGTGCAGGAACTTGGGTGACTAAATGTGAGAAGATAAGGTTAGGTAGCAGTTTTGATGAGATCTCAAAGACTGATTTCTCCAGGTTCTGAAAGAGAGGTGGTTCCCCCTTTGTGCAGCTCTTCATTAACAGCCTTCCTACAGAGACTGGCAGACATAGGAAGACAGGGTACAGGGTTTGTTCCCAGATGCTGGGACTAACTTGAGGTAGAATCAAACACACTGTTATTTTCCAAGGGAAACACATGAACCTTTTCCCTTTCCTCTCAGTTTTCCTGGTCCTGCCAGTTCCCTGAAGTGAATGTACTTGAATGGCACAAGGAGCAGAATTAGCATAAGAATGGTGGCCCCTATACTATTGGGGCCACGGTGGGTGCAGGGCTGGCCCTGCAGGATCAAGCCAGCACATAGGGATGGCAGCGCTGAGAGCTGGGTCCTTAGTGAACAGCTGGTGTGAGATGTAGGAAAGCTACCGCAGTGATAATGTACATGGGGGGAAAAAGCAGACCAGAGCAGTAAATGGAATGGAAAAAATAGCAGTGGGAATGGAGATGAATGGGCAGGACTTTGTTTAAGGACTGGTAAGAAACAAGCTGCTCCCCCGTGTTGGTGAGGCGTACATTCAGCAGGCTGAGTGGAAGTTAATGAGAGGCAGTGGGTGCTGCTGAGAGGAACCTGGTGTGTTCTTTGTGCATTGGTTCTTTGAAAGGAGCAAGGTCAGACTTTCTGGAGATATTTTCTTAGAAAAGAAGCTGTAAAGCCCTGTGATTGTCAGATCAGGTACACCAGCAGTTACTGCCATTAAATATAGGGCAATGTGTAGTCGGATCGCCCCAGGGAGTTCTGATAACAGAGTAATCAAACGAGAAAGCGGCTTAACTAATGGTACATGCATTTTACTTGCTTATATCGTGAGCTATAATAAATATAAAACTCATGCATTTATTTCTGCTAAGATATCCCAGCTCATTAAACAAGTAGCACCCCAGGAGATGTGTTTGTTGGGCTCACCTGTGTTATGGGCTGCGTAAGCAGCTGCTCAGTGCTGTGGACTATGGAGGGCTCCTGGCATGTAGCACTCTGATGCCTTAAACCTGAATTTGAAGGTAATAAATACTCATTGAAGATGTTTTTTGTGGTTTTTTTTTTTTTAAGCAGGGGAGCCGCATGGGGTAGCTGCAGAGCTGCTGGATGTGGCCGTTTTTGCCCTTGTTTTTATTCTCACTGGGTGCTCTGGAAGTTGTTTTTTGTTTTCCCAAGCCGGAGGTATCCAGTCTATATGTGGAAGATGAGCATGTAATGATTTTGTGGCACTCTGTTGTTTCATGATCTCATGTTTTCCGATTGCTCTCTGCTCTCTATTGATGCTTTATGGATTTCTATATTCTGTCTCGTTGCCCACAAACAAGAGCACACACATGGGCAGGAGCCCGCATCAGCAGCAGCGCTCACGTGCGTTACTTCCTAACCCCATGTAGCTCTTTGCTCCTCCCACACCAGACTACCCCAGGCTGCTGGTGTAGGTATTCAGGGCCTGGCTTGTAGCAAGCACTGACCATGTGCTGTTGACCATGCTCTGGCACAGCTGGCTGCATCCTGGTGCTAGTGCAGATGGCAGTAGCTCCCATCTGTGCAGAAGGTTTGCTGCTGTTCAAGCATTATAGTAGCCTTTGTCTTGCCAGTGGAACTGGTACTGCTGATGTGCAGGTCCCTTTTGTATTGTGATGGATAAAAGTAGTGTTGGTTTTTGCATGTTACAGTAATGCAGTCAGCTATAGCTGAGCCATCATCCCTAACACTGCCCAGGTTCAGTTTGTTTCAAGGACTTAGAAACAAAATTAAAATGAATAAATGAATAAATGATAACATCTGTAACAAAATAATTGATCTCAAATCTACATTTGGGGCTGGAATCCCTTGGTTAAAGCATAAGCTGCGAGGCCAGCAGTGTTACCTGGAGATGACCCGGGGGTGGGATTTCATGCCCTGCTCCTTCTAAAATGGTGTGTAGATGAGGATTTGGTTTGTGAAAGTTGAACTGAAATCAAAGGCCCTCCTTTCCCCCACGTGTGTGTGCACACACATGTGCTGTGCTGTCCTACCTGCTTCCTAACCACTGTCTGTATGTGCCCCATGGCTGTTTTGGTGCCTTTTTCAGTTTCCTTCTGAAATAACTGAAGCTTGGTTCTGTTTTGTTTCATCTCATCCAGTCAATTTGGAAAGATCTGGCACTCTTATTTATATAACTTGCCATGTCCCCTCTCTTTTTTTTTGCTTTGCTTTTGTAATTTGTTGTGCCTCTTAAAAACCCATTCACACATTGACACAGCATCCAAGAAAACACGCCCTGCCGTTCTTTAGTAAGAGGTAGCGCAATTAATTCCAAAGACCTTCAGCTGAAAGGAGCCTTGGCCTTCCTCGGAACAGTGAGAGCTTTTCAATTATGCTGAAAAGCTGCGTGTGGGCCAACCCCGAAGCCCCTCCCTTCCCCTGCCGGCCTTTTCTGAAGGCTGGTGTATTGTAATCTGTCAGAGTTGCTCATTTCCAGATAATTGGCTTTTTAAAGGGCATCTATAGGACCCAAATAACTCCTGGCATACTGTTTGTGCCATTGACCTGCCAGGTTAGCAAAGGTTAGACTTAATTGCCTCATTTATGGCTAATGCATTCCAGTTTCGCTCTTGTTTTTTTTTTTCTCAGGGGATAATTGCTTAGATCTGGATTTTTGTTTCTGAAGTCTTGATGAGAAAAATTACAAGGGTCCTGCTTGGTGGTTAGAGATGTTTCTTTCATTGGGACAGATGGAGATAACATAAAATTACTATGCTAATAAAGTGACCACAATAGATAGCTTGCTCCGAAAGTAATGCCTCCTGTTTATTCCCATGGGAACTATAGCAGGTACAAAGAGTCCAATAGCATTGTTTGATAGAGCAAATTCTCAGCTACAACACATTGTTTTTCAATGTAGTCACTAAGCCCACTTGCTATGCATTTTTGCCACTGGTTCCAGTGGCACCAGTGGTCCACAGCTGGTTCCAATGCACCCACCCAGGGCACAGCTGAGCCCATCAGCCATGCTGGTGGTGCCTCTTGGAAAATGCATTCAAGAAAAGGCAAAAAACATTGTATAGACTGAAGAGGTGGAAGAGGAATGGTGAGAGGCTGAAGGAGGAGGCACTTCAGGCTGGTGTAGATGCTCACTGTGACCTATTGAGAGCTTGTGATCCACCTCGAGTGATGGTCCTTGCCAGAGCCCAAAGCTTGCCCCCAGCCCACCCCACACAAGGACAGTGCTGATTTCAGTGTTAGTCACCACCAGAGCGAAACAAAGATGGATTCCCTAGGTATGTTGCTAGGAAATACATGTTTGTGTCTTTAAAGGTATTTGGACCTACTGTCTTAATGAAAACACCAGTTAATGGGGGTACTGTGCCCTAATAAAGATATTTATGTAGAAACATCCCAAAGATGTAGTGTAGCTTTCTCAAGGAGGCTGAATTCAGCACATTGGCCCTAAAGTGCTTGCAATCAGGTGACAACAGGTTTGGGTTTGATCCCTTCCATTTGTGTGAGGAGGGAAGAAGAGGAGACTTTCAGCAATTCTCTTCTAAGATGTAAAATTTCTTAGTTTATAGCCATTTTCATAATCCATATATGTGTATGACTAGACCTTTAAGGGTCCCTTCAAACTCAAACAATTCCAGTTCTATGACTACGCACAGTAACACTGTTTTATGTATGTGAGGTGCATATTTAACAGAATGGGCTAATGGCCATTGAGTCCCACAGGAGCATAGAGATATGATATAAAACCTGTAAATCATGACAGCCCTCTGGAAAGTGAGGAGGTGTCAGAACAGGGTTTTATGGGCTTTGATGCAGAAATTGCTTCATCTGTCAGTGATGCTTCCTAGTAGCCCAGTCTGTGGTCATAATCTTCCTGTCTGGAAGTAAAATCTATGGGCACCTTTGGTAAATGTTACAACTGCTTCTAGAGCAGCATTTTTTTGTATTACCATCCTCAAAAATAGATCTTGCCACCTTTATTAGCACAATCTTTCTTTATCACCATTGCTAAGAGAAAGAAAGAATGTCTTATGGCATCCAAATGAGATATATATTGTTCATTATTAGTGGAAAATATGGGATTTGATACATGGTGGAAATTGTGTTCTGCTTTCAATTAGGTTATTTTTATATGTATAGCATATAAATTGGAAGAATTGTCATTATTTAACATCCAGCACTCCAGATAAATGTCTGGTAGGTTTACCTGCCTCGCTTTGCAGATTCAAACAGAGATGTTCATAAATGATGTGTCTCCAAGGGCATGAGAAACCTCATTCAATTGTTCAAACTTTTGGCCCACAGATTCCATTTATTTGTTGTATTTTTCCTCATGATTTTCTGCTGTAGAATCTCAAAGAGTGAGTTAATGAGGTGTCAGGTATCACGTAATTAATATTATTCTGTATTACTATTGCTCGTTTAATTGTGTTCTCTTTCCATTCTTGTCTTTTCTAATTCATGTTTCCCTCCCTGCAGTCCTATCCTGGAGAGCTACAAGAAGGTTTAGTCATTCAAGATGTAACAAAATTAGGTGCCCGTGTTCTAGAAGGTAATTTACAGTTGTTTCCAAATCTCCTGTGGTTATGTTATTTTATAAAGGGGGAAGTGCTCAGGGTGTAGGCAAGAACTGAAATGGCTCCCGCACTGCTTTGGAAATAATCAGATTTTATGTGATCCAGAAAATCTCCAGGAGAAGCCATAAATTCTGAGCTGATACAAGTGTTTTTGTGTAACTGGGGTCAGGCTCCCAAGGCTGGAAGGTTCTGATTCTCATTGACCTGCAACCTGCCAAAGGAGCATCTCCACCTTCAGGAGCTGGGATCCAGACCAGTTGTTTGCTGCTTGTCTCAAGGTGTTTGGTCTGGCAAAACTAAGTGTGGCCCCAGGTATAGGGTGTGGAACAGGACAAGAAGGGCTGTTTTTTCACTTTTCTTGCTTAACTGTGGCACTGATTAACAGGGTGCCAGTTCCAGGCTGGCAAACTTATCTTGTTTCTGAGACATTTCTGCTCTCTTACCCTTAATTCACTTCAGAGGACCTACTTTCATTTTAAACTGTGAAAGGCCAGAGAGCAGATGCTGTCAGCTGTAAAGCCTGTTGTTTACTGCATGTGAATATACACTGTAAAACTGCAAACCAGGAGACAGTTTTTCTTCCACTGGCATTTCTTATACTTACAATTATTTTATTTTAGGTTTGTTTGACAGCTGTTCTGATATATGATAGCTATTGTTCCTTGCTAGCAAGGGCCTAGCAATAGAGTCTCTCTAGGATTTAGTCGTTTGGAAGTGCTATTACCATACATGCTACTGACAGCTATCAAAATAGAGCTAAGTCTGCATAGATGCTATTGGTCCACTACATACAACTATGAATGGCATAGACAAAAAGGTGTAGATTACAGGCTGTTGAAATAAATGGCTATGGATTGTATTGTCAGAGTAAAAAGATCCTTCAGGTCTGGACTCTGATTCTCAGATGTGCTGGTAACTGACATCTTTGTTGGAAGTTGTGAGAATGTTGTACTTGAAAAGGATCTTGGAATATTGCTTTCAATGAGCAGCCATGTTATATCATCTCCTAAGAAAATTGCCCTGATTCATTGTTAGAACAATTTACTTTTATTGACTAGCAAAAATGAACTAAGTTGGTTGGCTTAAGTGACAGTGGCTCTTCCTTAATGCTCTTCAGCAAATGAGAATAAATTTGATACTGATAATTGACTGCCTGATGACTCAAGGAAAATCTTGTTTATTGGGCTGTAATATATAAATTGAAAGAACTGAAAATATCGAGTGGTAGCTTGTGTTAACCCACTTTTACTGATTCATCCAGAGAGTTGGGATTTAGTGACTTTTATGCCAGTAATCAAATGAGAGGCAAAGCCTTTCATACTGGTTGCTGGCAACTTTATGGCTTATTTATTTATTTATTTATTTTAAGTGTTTTAAATTCAGGTTTACCTCCTGTGAGGCACGTTATGGGCTGAATCATTCTTTTTTACAGCTAAGTCATCAGCTCTCCTTTTATTCTGCTTTCAAAGGGGAAAAAAATAGTTTAGACTTTGGTTATTGTTCTCTGATTATTTCCATTTTCAGAAACTGAAAATTCATACTATATCTTTGGCATGAACTCTCTGCTTTGCATCTGCTGTGGACATCGTGATATGAAGATCTTAAAGCCGTGAAGCATGATCAAAACATAATCTTAAATTCATTTGTGTCTTTAATAAGTTACATTCACAACTGAACATTGCTGAACGTGAGCCAGCAGTGTGCCCAGGTGGCCAAGAAGGCCAATGACATTTTGTTCTGCATCAGAAATGATGTGGCTCGCAGGACTAGGGAAGCAACTGTCCCCTTACATGTGGCACCGTCAGACCTCACCTCAAGCATGTGTTCAGCTTTGGGCACCTCAGTACAACAAGGGCATTAAGTTACTCGAGCATCAAAGCTAGTGAAAGGACTAGAAAATGAACTATGATGAGCAAGTGAGGGACTTCGGGTTGTTTAGTCTGGAAAAGAGGAGGCTGAGGGGAGACCTCATCACTCTACAACTGTGTGAAAACACAGGTATTTAAGAGGTATGTGAGGTGAGGTATTTAAGAGACATGTGGATGTGGCACAAGGACTTGGTTTAGTGGTCCTCTTCACTGTGGAACCTGAACTCCAAGAGCATGTGCTTGTTCATCAAGTCACCCGGTATGTATGGTGAGGAATAAAGGAATGCAGCTTCCTGACACCTCAATGGAGTTAGAGTTTTCTTCCCTGATTTTGGATGACAATATGAAAAACTGATATACCTGGGAGATGGTGCTTCACAGCTAATACAGGATGGACTTTGAAGTTTACCAAAGTCTACCACCTCTGAAATGGCCAGTGCTGCCCTTTGCCTGTCTGCATGTTTCTGCTCCCTTCCCTGTGCCAGCACTGACTTGTGGGTGGCTGTGTAGTGAATCTGTAGTTAGCCAGTCATTTTCTAGGGTTAATTTTCAACTGTGTGTCAGCTTGTAGACCTGGTTGTCCTGACGTCTATGTGAGCGCAACTGCTGGCACAAAGGTAGGAACATGAGTCTGGGAGCAGCTTTGTTCCTTCAGGTGACATCATGGATTTAGATCACCTTTATCAAACTGTGAAATTGCACCAGGGGGCTGGACCAATCTGCTGGAACCAAGGGCATGTCATGTACAAAGTGACGAGTTTGTTTGGATCTGCCTTGCTATCTTCAGGAGCACTGCTTGTAGTGAGAACAATTGTGATGTGTGGGAGAAAGAGAGGGAACAGATAGTGCCGGTCAAATAGCCCCTTATGTATTAAAACTCTAAGCAGCAATTTCTCCCCTCTGAACACCTCTCCTATACCACTGGAGAGCTTTTTTCTTTCCATTAACTTTGCTATTGAGTGCTTTTTAGCTGTTTCTTCTTTGTCGTCAGGGATGAAATCCCAGACCTGAACCATTCTGATAACTATTATAACTCAATTTAACCAAGTCACGATTAAGTTTTGATTACTCTTATTATGTGACGTTTCAAATTATGTTTTGCAATTTGTGTTTTAGTTTCCTTTTTAACCTGATAACCTAAAAGGAGCAGGTTGCAAATGTAAATATTGGGATGTCTCCAGTACATTTGCCATGCTCCTGTATAAAAACCTGAAGGAAGTTAATGCTGCTAAAACCTGAGCTTTTGTTGCTTGTCTGTTTAGAAATCCAAATACAGTTTGCCAGGAAATGTCTCGTGATCAGACATTTGAATTAAGACCATTTTCTCAACACCTTTTTCCTGTCTCTTTATGTGTGCTTGTATGACCTGCTTGTATGACCAAGAGTAGTAGTTTGCGTGGCTCTGCTTACTTCATTCAAAGTGAGAAACGATTGCTGCATTTGAAGCATTTTGCTGAGCATATGCTCACAAATGGGCTACATGTATTATTGATCTTGTTTTGCTGGCAGTTGCTTGGAGATGGAAGCAGTCGTATAGACAGGTGTGTTAGGTAATAAGGGCAGCGTTCAGAAGGATGTTTAGTCCATATGTGTACTGAGTCCCACATGCTGGGTAGCCTGGGAAGTTAAGGGAGCAGTGCTAAGGGGTCTGCCTTCACTGGGGCTTTGTCCTGAGGCATTCCCTCTCATGGCCTTGTGTCCTGTGCTTATGTCATTATAGTTTATGTCATCTCCACTTCAGCTTTGCTATAGTGGTGGCTTCACTTCATGTTTCTCACTGGTAACTGCTGGAGTCAACAGTGAAGCATAACTGGGCTTTGATGGCTATTTTGGGATGTTTGAATGGAGTTTCCAGGTTTTAGACAAGGACAGCAATGGCGAAGGCAGTCTGCTGGTGTGTTTAGTAATGAGTGAAGAAGGCTGAGCTGCCATGCATTCAGTTCTGCTCTGAATATTCAGGTGTTTTTCAGTTAATTAAATTTAAGTAACTCCTTCCTGATTTCATTTCAGGCAAATAATGAAAAACAATGAAATAGATTCCCTCAATTATAGCCTTTCAGGCATTTAGGATTGTTGGCTTGATCTTTCTGCATTTCCTTACTTCAGCTTACATCCCTAGATAGTCTGAAGCTCCCTGAGCATATTTAATGTCATGTTTGCTGGCTTCTATATAAGATACTGCTACCCTAAACAAACTTCTTGGATTTCTTAAATGTCTAAAATCAATCTTTGATCACTTAACTATGTATAAATGTGATTTTCCTTGTGTTTCCTTCACTCTGACATGCATGACTGGAGCAGGCTGTTGTGGTTCTTCACTCACTCTTCCTCCCCAGAGGAATGAGGGAGAAATGGAAACAAAATAGAACTCATACGTTGAGATAAAAACTATTTACTATGACAGCAAAGGAAACAAGGGGAAAAAAAAGCAATGATAACTATATATATAGTCATACATATATATTATATGTATATCAGCAATGATAAATATATATACAGCCACAATGCAGCGTCCTCCCAGCTGACTTCCAGCTAACAGTAGAGCTGCCCACTAACAACTCACACCTTAGACACAGCAACTCCCAGCACTGGCCACCCCTTCTTCTAATTCCCCCCAGCTTGGTGCCCTTCTGGATGGTGTCACACAAAATGGAATAACCTCTTGTCTAATTATGACCAGCTGTGATGGGAATGGCTTGGAGGTTTTCACTTGTTAAAGCATTAAATGCAAGGAAATCTGCACGTATACCAGGTGGTGAGTCAGCAGTGATAAAATATTTATATTTAGGTCCTTCCCCCAAAGCCTGACTTTTAGGTCAGAATCCTGAAATTTCCTGCTGCGCAAAGATTGAAAGCAAATATATTCTTTACCAGTCAGTGTTATAAATACCTTCATCTCCTTACTCCCACCTATCCTTCTCCAAAAGAAAACAAAGGATTAAATAAAGCGAAGCTATTAACAAATCTGATAAAGTTGGAATCTGACTGCACGTCTTGTTTTGCCTTTGTTGTGAAAATATGGGACCCTTTGATTGAACAGCAGGACCAATTTTAAAATGTACTGAAATTGAAGAGTAAAAGAAAATGTTCAGGTGCTGAAGTCACGTATCCTGTGATTTGAACAACACCTTCAGTGTTTGCATGTAAGATCAGGACTGATGTAGTGCAAGGGGAGTGCTTGTCATGATGGCCTCGTATTCTTTAAGAAGTAGTGGTCTTGAACTGATATATGGTGTCTTGAACTGGTCTATTGTGTGATAGCTCAAAATAAAACAAGAGGTACTTCTTTGTTACAGAAACCTGATGGTTTATCTGCATTCAGAAACACACAGGAAAATGAGAAGTCCTTTGACTGTTAAGTAGCAGATCACATTTAGGATATGCCTTACCTTCAGGTTGTTTGAGAATGCTGGGGTAAGTTTTGTGGCATACTTGTCCAGTTCCTGCTCAGTATCAGAGGAATCTCATCACTGTGGGAGCCTGGATGTGAGACATAATGTTCCTCTCTCAGATCCAGAGGGGCTGTTCTTATTAAATGTAGTTGTTCCAATACAACACTACAAACCTAGCTAACATTGCTCATAGGCTGCAGACTGTAAGAAGTGACTACTCACCAAACGTCTCACTCCTGAAGTTATCTGATAGATTAAATAAGCAGTGTGATTGGTGGAATTTGTTAATGAGTGTCCTTGCTATGAAAATTTTTTCACTTTTTGAAGTTTTGTCATTTTTTTAAATTGAAATCCAAAAAACATTACACCAACTGACTTCCCTTCCTCAGCTAGATGGAGCTAAAAGGAAATGAAGTTCATTAAATAGGACTTTCCCTTTGTGAACCCATGTTGGCTATGGCCAGCAACTGTATTGTCTTTCAAGTGTTTTTCAGTAACTTCCAGAATACTCTCCATAATTCTAGTTGTAAAGATGCTTTAGTTTGAGGTGTGGGAAATAAAGCATTGAACAAATATACCAAGTTGACAGGAGACAAGACCATAATCAGTACAGGATAGGGCTGAGAGCCCCTGGCTCTTCAGATGATCAGGAGAGTGTTACTGTGGTTTCAGAACAAAGACTAACAGCAAGAAAGCTGTCAAATTTGAAGCTGTGTTTGCTTTCTGAAGTGGCAGATAGATCTCCTGCCTCTGAGCTGCTATATTCATAGAGCCGGGCTCATTAGAGAAAGGAAATAAAAGATTAAGCAAGAGACTGTGGATCGTTACTGCTTTGAGTGATTCAAAATCCACAGTCTCCAAGGACTGTATGCCATAATCTTGCCCTTCTCTTTCCCTCTTGCCTTTTGAGAGCATTATTGGACATGATAGGCAAAGATTTTGACTCCCCCTGAGATTGAAATATGTTGACAAGCTGAATGTGTTAAGGATGCTTACATGTGCTATTGCCTAATAATAACAGCAGCTCAGAACAAACGTGAGGCATTATGTCAGGCTTGCAGCTCGCGTAGAAGACTTGAATGACATTGCTTACTGCAAAATTCTTGGCATCTCTCCTCAAGACTGACTGGCTTCCTGCACTTTTATAGCCAAACTTGATCCACATCATGCATTTTCAAAACAGGACTGGAATTTCTTTATTTGTTCTTAAAAGATTGATCGTGTTCTCCTTTTTAATTGTGTGGTTATTTTCTCCCCTTCTCCTCACACCCGCTTACCTTTTTACTTTTTTCTTCCTTTCTTTCCTTCTTTCTTTTTTAAGATAGGATGAAATCTTCTTAAAAGAAAAGATTGCTTTGCAAAGTTTTCTCTGTTTTTATATTCTTCTGCATTATGGATATAGATAGAATTGCTGTGCAGCAACAGACCAGAAATCCAGCCAGAATCATTGTCTCCAAAGCGGCCTGTAGTTGGCTGGCTGTGTCTTCACAGAATCACAGAATTATCAAGGTTGGAAAAGACCTAGGAGATCATCTAGGCCAACCATTACCAATACTAACCAGCTAAATCATATTCCTCAACACAACATCCAAACGTTTCTTGAACACAGCGTCTTGAAGTAGCGTGAAGACTCCAACAGCTAAACGCACTGCTTCTACTATTTCAGTTGGCACAGTGGTTTATGCATGCCAGTTAAATTAAGGGAATTCAGAGAAAGCAACTTTCCCTTGGCTTTTTGAAAGTTAATTCTGATCGGGGCAATTAGCAATTAAATGCATTATCCTTTAACTGCAAGCAGCACTGAAAATGCTTGAACTACTGTGGAAAGGGGTTCTTTAAATGTGTTTTGAACTCAGTACTTTAAGTAAGCACAGATGACCTCCACCATGCAAAGTGTTAAGGCCTTCTTCCTTCGCACGCTGCCACATTTCTTCCTTTTGGTTTGGTTAGATACTTGATACTTTAGCCCTATGGCTAAAAAAAAATGTAGTGTTTTTGTCATTTCTGACCCCCAGCCATAAATTCCCATTAGGTGCACACAGAATGGGACATCTGGTATTGTTGGCTAATTGGGATTCATAGTGGCAGTAGAGGGATTTCAGGGCAGAGAGAAGGGAGGAAGGGCTCAGCATCACAGCCCTGGCAGAGGTGCAGGGCTCACCTACAGCCAACTCACAGGAATGGCCCTGGTTTCACACAGGCTCCAGGGAAACCCCATCCTCTCCTGTGCTTCCACATTTGGCTTTGGCTTTTTAACATCATCAGAAAGGAAGTGAACATTAAAGCTTCAGGCAAGATTAAAATCCTGATGGTATGCAAGGCAAAAAACATAGGAAAAGTCACCACAAAAACCTTTTCAAGATATACCTTTTGACACCAGGATCCTGCATATTTTAACTCATATCTTGCAGTTGTTCCAAAATAGCTCTTTTTCCATAGGGGAAACAAGCCACATATTTTTGGCCCATGCTAGTTTGTGTTGAGAGGATGATTCAATAGAAGGATCTGGCTGTTCTAGCACTGATTGGTTACCTGTTGAATCTGTATTCCTATACACGGTGTTCTAAAACCCCTTTGGCACCCAGTTGCCTAGTTGCACAATGCTGAATTTCATTATGTTGACGTCTTACTATCAGTTCGCCAGAGGAAAGAACTGGCATTATCAGCTGTGCTCTGTCATTTCTTTAACTTTTTGGATTTGAAAGAGAAATCATCAGTTAAATTACTTCCCTAGAAACAGTAAATGCAGCCCTGCAAATTTCATCCCGTATATCTTAAATTGTGTTCAGAGACTGCGAGTTGTAGGGAGAAAAGGGGTTATTTCGTGAATGTAGCATTAACAAAAAGGATCGGAGCAATCTGGACAGATGCCCAAAGGCAGTCAGATGGACTGGTACAATGAAGAGCAGATATACTACTTCCTTTCCCATAAAGGAAACAAAGCTATTTCTTTCTTTTAGCATAGTAATCAGCCTTTAAGCTTGTTAGTGTGCTGTAATGAGTTTCAGATATCAGTAGGAGTTTATTACATTTATAGAAGCTAATGCATTTTTCTCTGTTTCTTGTTTGAAAATGGCGTCTTTGTAGAACATCTCACCTGTCTGGGTTTCTTTATTTAAATGTAATACAGGCAGTTCAAGGCTAGCTGATAATGGATGTTAGATAACATCTTGGATACTGCAGCATAAATTGCAAGATGACTGTATTCTGTCATGATGAATATTAGATAATGATACCTTGTCCCTATAAGAATAACTTACTTCATTATTCAGAATGATCTTATGAGCTCTCTGGATTCATGGGAAATAACTTAGTAGAAACCATAAACTATTGAGATTTTGCTGAATATTCTAATCGCACTTGCATCATTCTTAATTGTGAATTTGAGGAACTGCCAAAAAAGAGACAGAGGCAGTATAGAACAGCTTTCCATTAGCTCTGTATGGTTGGAGTGCTTATTGTGTTTCTTTGTGTGCCCATGTGTTGTAATCTGGTTTGGATGTTTCCTGTTTCCAATGTTAATGTTACCGCGTCCCTTCCAAAAGTTCTGCGCTGGGTACTGCCCAGCTTCAGACTCTAGATTTATCACTAAAGAGGGCTTTGCTCATTTATTTGATACTTAGAGTGAACTGAAAAAGTTAGTTGCCTCAGCAAGGCAGCAGGGCTCAGCACCAGTGCACCAATCTCCCCATGGGATGGGCTAGAAGTGTTTTGTCAGAACAAACATTGGCTGAAAGTTATATTTCACCTGGGTTATAGTGGTCTGGGTTTTATCTGGAGGTGAACATTAACAAGACTGTATTTTTCATGGAGCACCTTGGCAATGGACTTGTCATGGGATGTTTGTGCGTGCATGTGAGTTATAATTTGACCAGAGGATGCTAAAGGAGGGTAGGAGCACTGGGCACCCAAACTGGAGTTATTTAGAAGCTCTTTTCATTTCAAACATTCTAACTCTTGACTGGAAAGCCAACATTTTTCGTAGAAAGGAGCCCAACCACTTAAAGACTGCCAATTTTGACCCAACTGGAAGACTGACTGCACATAATAAGCCCTGATATTCCTGATTATTATTATTATTTTGCAAGGCTCTCTGAAGAAAAGCATTCCTTAAAGACACTGTTTAGAGGAGGAGCAATTTCTCATCTGGGGAGACAGTGAAACACAACAGACATGGCTATCTTTCCTCCTCGGGTGCTAGAGGATCTGGCTCAGAAAACATTGGACTGCGAAGGTCAAATGAAATGTATGCAGATGGAGGATCTTTGTCTCATAGACCCTAGAATTTCACAGCTTTGCATTTTATAGTGGGATATACTCAGAGACAATAAAATGTACATTAGTGGAGGGGTATATTTTTTCCTTGAACAAAGACAAGAGACTCCCAGCAGAGTTAGTACAGGTTGCTTAGTCGCATCATGAAATTTCATAACCTTCAAAAGAGCTGCTTTTGCCGCGTGAACCACAAAGCAATCTGGTGAGCTTTAGTTGTTCTGGAAAGAAAGCATTTTAACAGGTTTACTGAGTAATAAAGAAATGCATTTCAAAAGTGAGGTGGAATGCTCAGGAATATAGTGTAAATGGTGAAAGACACTTGTCTGAAGAAAGCTGGTTATGTACTGGCATGTATCATGGACATATGTACGTGTGTAGCTCAGAAGCCCCATGGAACACCTTTCCCTGTGGATGACAATTGCTGCTATCAGCTCATCCTCCGTGCTGAGATTTCAGGAATCTCAGCTTGGAAGTTTAAATCAACTCCAAAGAATTTCTGATCTTAAAATCTGTGTGGAGTAAGAAAATATCTCCCAAATTCTTTAGACTCAGGACTTAAACCTATGCCAGCCGTGCAGACCTGTCAGATTTTGCTCAGGGGGTTTCTTTTCTTTGCAGCCTACCTGGTGTCTCTTGTCTTAGTTATGCTGACTGAAAGTATCCAAAATGTGAAATATAAAATAATGTGTTCAATACCAGATTTTACAGCACAGAATTTTTAAAGGTGGCAGAAGCAGAATAAAATGTCACCTTCCCAATAAAGCAGGAGCTCATGCTAGTTCCCTCGTGGCAGACTATTCAACACATTCTTGAGCTAAAATGTCAGAACCAATTTTTTAAGCTTGGGTAAAAAATTAAAGCAAAACTAAACATTATGAAGTACAAGAGTAGATGTTGTACTTTTTTATGAGCTCACAAAAACATGAAATTCCCCATATGCAGATAATGATTTTTGTGATGGCTCTAGGGGGAAATGTCTTTCTGGTTTCTTTAGTACATTTTCTTATAAACAAAATTGCATGGACTCTCAGAAAGCCCAAGCAGAGAAAGAAGTGTTTAAAATACTGAAGTTTGTAGCATTTGTTTAGTTACATATATATAGTGATGTCTGTGCGCGTGTTCATGCATGTATGTGAGAATCTGTATCTCCAGTTTTGAAATGTCTGTCTGTAAAAGAGCTGAAGTGCTATTCCCAGAGCCTCGTTGTGAAAATCCTTGATTAAACACAGCACGTCCTTGGGGAATTTGCTGGGTAAGATGAAGCATTATCAGATTAAAAAAGGTCTGCTGAGCTCTGGAAAATACAGAGTACTTTAAGAAATTGTAAAGAGATATGTGTTTTTTTTAACTACACGCAAGGTACATGAAAACATCTGGGAAACAAACTGCTGCTGCAGTATCAGAAGAATAATATTTATGTTCATCCATTTAATTCAGTTCTAGTTTTACAGTAGCTCAGAGTCTGTGAAAAGATATCTGTGCTCGCAGAATTAGTTCTTAGAGATGGCTGAGGAACCTTCTACGTAACAATGGGGTAAACCATATCAGACTGATGTCTGCCAAGTAGGACCCTGTATAATTCCAGTTCAGCTGTAGGTCTTGAGTGTCTTTTGTTGTGAACTGCAATATCCTTAACCCTGCTGAGGTCTCCTGCAAGTACCAGAGGCTGCTGTAAAGAGGCTGTTGTTACCTGGAAATTCATGAGAAAGCAGTGGCAGATCCCCAGAGCTTTTGCTTATCAAGCATATAACTGCAACAACTTCAAAGCCCCCTCAGAAGATATTCCTGTAGTAACAATGAAATACAATCATTCAGGGTTTCCAGATCGTGGGCAATATTGAGAATTACTGCCTGACTGAGGAAGCCCCAGATTACTAAATTCCAAGTTATACATGTGAAGAAAAACCATCCACGCACTCTTATACTCAGTTATGGACTCTAATTACAAGAAATTATTCTAAACAGTTTGCTTAGAACACTAATTCCACACTTTCCAATGTACAAAATGTGAATATACTGTTAGAAATTTAGAAGAAATCTAGCAATTGAATTGATCGCTTTTCAGTGAGAATGACAGAGACTCTGAGTCTCTATAACTGGCAGGTAGAGAACAGGAGTGCGCTAATACCTGATCAACAGATTTCTTAGTGTCTTACTAGCAAGAATACTACTCAGAATGTAAGTTCATCTTGATGTCAGATAAATACATCTGAATCTGGCTAATTTGTATTTCTGTGGCTTGGAGTTAAGGAAATTAATTCTTGAGAGTTCAGTGATGGAATCAAGATCAAGTTTACCATAGCTCATGAACCACAATTCAGTTTGACTGTGTCAAAATATTTCAACAATGTATAGTTAAATGAATGGAAAACTCAGTGTTTTCAGAGCATTACAATCAAGCAACGGTAAAAGTTTGACTTTGAATTACCCAGTACTTCACTCTGAAAAGCAAACAAAAGTGCCTGTGATGTATGGCTTGGAGTAGGGTTGTGTGCAGAATGAATGCTAGGAAATAAAGCAGCTGAGAAAAGCATTGGTTTTAAACCGTTGTAAAGGCAGTGATGTGTTTGCCATTGATAGGCTCTTGGTTTGCTGTGGTTTTCTTTTAATCTATGATCTAGAGAAAAGTAGCTGAAAATCAAGCAAGTCATGATGCCCTCTAATTTAACCACTACAAGATTTATAGTCTAGGATCTCATCTCTCCTACGGGAACCCGTCTTTTACAGTAAAGTATGCAAACACAGAACATCCATCCTTACTCCAGCAGAGGAAATGTTTCTTCCTGGGAAGCACCAGGAATAAAAACACAGAAGATGAAGAGGACAGGGAAAACCTTTTCCCTCGTAAGGCATCGGAGTCGTGCCTTCTGTTGTATACATACTGTGTGTTAAAAAAAGCAGAACTACCAACAGACAAAAAGTTCCAAACCATAAACTTCTTCTTTGATTGCTTGTGTATCTTGGCAATAAAGATGCTTTAGCACTGCGGGGACATAACACTGCTGGAGTAGTCTGCAGGACTGCTTTTGGATGCCCAGAGAGTTCTCATAATGTGCATTTAGAAATATAGGCCCTATTCGGCTCCTTCTGAAATAAGATCTGGGTTATGCTCTTTGGGGAAAGCCATGACCTCGCAGGGCTCTCCAAACTGTACTGCAGCTTTATTGTGGTCTTTGCTGCCCACTGAGATGATATGGACAAAATACAAAATTAATCTGAAAGATACCCACTTAACAAGCTGATGTGGAATCAAATTATACACATTGGAGATGAAGAACAAATCTGTTGAAACGTGCTGACTTTCATGAAATGGTGTAATATCTAAGAAATTCACAGAGTAAACTGCTTTTATTCTGTGCTGCGTAAAAGCTTCTCATTTTTATTCATACACTGAACATTTTTAAGCAAAGGAGCACACTGAAAAAAAGATATGGCAGGGCAAGTTCCCTTGATGGTGAATCCTGGGAACTGACTTGATACAGAGGGGCCAACTCATCTCTCTGATTTTTTTTTTTCCTAGCACTAATTTCAGGAGATTTAAGTGCCTCCTGCTCTGACTGAAGCTCACATTGCAGAGCAGATAATCACTTTGTATTTCCCACTTAAAAAGGTTTGATTTGATTTATCAAACTGGGCAGGCTATGGTGTACTTGCTCTGGCTGAGAAGTGTGTTATTTAATGAATAATTCTACCTATTTCAAGAGGATCTGTGGGATAAAGCTGCAGAAGTAATCCAGTCTATTTCAAAACAGTAATTTACTGTGCTGTTCACAGGGGCTGTGAAGAAAACAAGAAAAAAATACAACAGAAAAAATGTCTAATGGTGGAGAAAAGCCATGAGGGTGAGCTAAGCCAGGAAATGCAGGAGGGAAGTGTAATGTGAAAGTTTCATGTCAAGATATGGTGGTTATAACTACTTCACTGTTAATTTAATAAACAACCATCAGCCAAAGAACAGAGTGAAAATAATCACAGAGTTAAATTGGGATGCTTTGTCTTTGAGAGAAAGTAAGGAAGGGAGAAATGCGAACTTTTCAGTTCTGCTGTTCAGTTCAGTGACATCTTGTAAATGCTGTGCTAACTTTCCATAGCCCTTTTCATAGTAGTGTCCAATGGATTGTGAGGAGCAGAGGTCACATCAATGGGAGGCAAGATGTATTGTTCAGTCTTTTGTTCTATTGACCAGCTAGTTACACCACAAGGTTATATGGCCTTGTTCCTTGGTCATGCTGTGGGAATAAATTTTTAATTGATGTTTTTGAGATTACTTTAAATTCTCTTGATTTAGATGTGTGTACAGCTACACTTCCATTTAACTGCAGAGTCAAAGGATTTGCACCCCATCTGAAAAGGAGTGCTCCATAAATATGCAAGAATCCCTGTAGATACTTGCATTCCCAACCAGAGCCCCTGGAACCAGAGCCTTTGTGTGCTGATTGATAGGGTACACATCTGGGTAGCACCTGAATGCTCCTTTCTCCCTTGGCATCTTGCGTTCATGTCAACCCATAGACAAAATGAGCTTGATTTCTCTTCTCTTGCATGATGAGTGGGCAGGGGAGCATTACTACTTTCTTGGCGTTTTCCACACAAATCATTCCTCCTTTGTTCTTGCACAGATGTAGTTATTCTCATATCACACTTTGGGAAGCTTGCCAGCCCCTCTGCAGATTTCTGGTGAGTTTTCCCATAGGTTTCCTTCTTTCTGGTTATCCTTCACTTGGATGTTTTCCCATTCTGATTAGGAACTGATTCTATGACTTTACACCTTTTGAGCTGTTCTGAGCTGGGCCAGGCTTTCATTCCTTCACTTCCATGTTGGCTTTCACCCTGGTGATCTGCAGTCCACCCCTGGAGCACTCTTGTCTTCTCGTCTCCCAGCATCGCTGTAGCTGGGCTTTGTCACATCCAGCAGGTACTGCATGGTGAGCATGTCCTTCCCTTGTTCAAGTGCAAGCCTTGTCGACTTGTGTTTCCTTAAGTGTACTGCAAGGGAGCTCGGTTTTGAGCACTGGGAGTTGTGCATCCATACTGGCAGACAGCAGTTAGGAAATTGATGTAGATAGTATAATGCAGGTGAAAATCCCCTCAGTCACTGTGTCTTGCTATTGCCTTTCCCCCTTTCTTTCCATGGGGATATATCTGTATTTCCTGCCTTTTTCCTTCCTTTTTTTCACTTGCATAAAAGTAACAACAAAACCTTCCAGATCTATTTCACTAGTAATAGTGCATGGTAAGGGGCAATCAGCTTGCAAAACAAAGGTGAAAATAAGCGTGTATTAGTAAATGCAGTCGTCATCCACTGTACAAGTAGTGCAAAGTCTTATATTTTTCCAAATAATATTTTCTCAGTTAAACTGAATAAAAATCAACTTTGACAATGTGGGCCATTCTGTTCAGAAGCAAGGTTACGGAAGTCTTGTGAATGAAGTATCATAGGTGCATCTGTGAAGCGTTAAGAATGATATTTGGTGATCTGAACTGAATTAGAGGGATATGGTTAACATATTTTTAGAGGAAGGAGGAAAAACAGAAAGGGAAGGGTAATGGGAAAGGGGAGGGGATGAATCCATAGCTGCAATTTTCTTACATATCCCCACATATACTTCTCTCTACACATCTATACAGAAAGATGTTCAGAACATGTAATGCAGTTCTGATGAGGATATAGGCAGAGGTTTTAGTTCCTCGAGGCTGGAGGCTTTGCAATCCTGCTCAGGAATAGTTCCCATTAATATTGGTTTTCATTTGACTTGTGGATAAGGACGAAGTTGTTATGAATGGCAATAGGGATGTGAGAAGGAACTGCAGAGATTTCTATGGAGGACAGAACTGCTGAAAAGTAACTGTAAATCCTCAGATTTACTGGTTTATGTTTCACTTTGCAAATCTATGATTGTCTAACATATCTTTAAGTGCAAGGTGATATTCCCATTGTGAGAGCTCTTGAACAGGCATACTTGTTAATGCCACTTCCAAGTATTTCAGCTCACCACTTGAGAATTTATTCTTATTTCTCAATTTTCTGCATCATAGCTTCCATACTTCAAAGCATATGCCACTATTGGCTTTCCTGGCATGATGCTTGGTTAAAATAAAACAGTAGATACACAAAATATATCTGTGTATGACATGTTTAAAAAAGAATAGTGTATGGGCTTACACATATATATATATGACATAAATAAAAGACAAGAGGTTATACTCAAGGAACTGAGTAATGTGGAGTAATGAAAGCCTAAAAATACAGAAAAATTAGAATTAATGATCCGGATAACAGAACTGACAGTATGGAATACTATTTCACTAGCATGCTCTTACCAGGGTAACTGGAAGCCCTATTTCTGACTTGTGCAAATAATCATCTTTGTAAACCACTTGCAGCATCCCTGTGAGAGCTGTTTAGTAAATGATGCTGTCTGTGGATGTGGGTCATGTTGAAAAATCGTTAACAACAGTCATCAGAAAGGGAAAGGAGGTGAATATTTTTGCTCTAGCCAAGCTCTTATATTATAACTACAAATTCTTCTTGTCAAAACCAAGATGCACAAGTGAGAGAAGATCCAAGGCTAGAAAATGAAAGGTGTTCCCATAAGCGCCATTCCCATGGCTGCAGAAGGAGACCAGAGGATCTTCCTATTTCCTTTCCTCACCCCTGTACTTCTCATCAAAAAACAAGGTCATGCTCTACGCTGTCCAGAAGGACCTTTATTCTCCTGCCTTCTCCTGGCCCCAAAGTGTTGATCAGAAGAGGCTGAAATCATTGTGTTTGGGGTGAGTATGTTCTCAGGAATCTTTGAATCATCCATCACATGATGCTGGTAGGCAGTGTTGGTCCATACAAGGTTGGTGCGAGGCAAGGTAAAAGCCTGAAGTTTTGAACGAACTCATTCTCATTTGTTTGTATCAAGAAGTGCTGAAAGGATGCCTACGGCATGGTGAGCGCCATGGTGACGTTAGAAAACCCATCACAAGACCTCAGTTGCTGAAGAGCAGTGCTTCAAAGTGAGATGTTCTCTGGGAACAATCAGCCATGATCTTCAATTAGCTTCATCTTCATCTGAAGTTAGTCTTTGTGAGAATAATCATTTGCTTCCTCTGCAGTCCTGAGGCTTTCTCTTTGAACTGCCAAGACATTCTTCTGCAGTGAGTTGAATAAATGCTAGTGCCCTGAATGAGATCCAGCATGTTAGTGCCCCCTGGGATGCAGAGTTCAAGATGGTTTTACATGTCCAGGTAAATCAGTGCAAGCAACAAGTGGCCTGTGTTGTTCTATTTGGGTATGGAGAAAATAAACTGTGAATAGGCAGAGTGTTATGTTGGTTGCAAAGCTTGTGTATGGTCCTTGCTGAACACCCTGGGAGATGTCCTTGCTGTTCTGGCCACTGTAGTCAGGGCCTACATGCTGTGGATGCCCCACATTTGAGGCTGGATTGGGTGGGACCCTGGGGTTGCAACCAGATGAACTTTAGGGTGCTTTCCAACCTAAGCCATTCTGCGGTTCTGTGATGCTTGGGTGTAACCCCGAGCCCCATGGTTCTGCACTCAGGCCAGAGGAATCCCAGACATCTATACAGACTGGAAGGAGTAGTCCTTGAGAGCAGCTATGCAGAGTAGGACTCGGGTGTCCTGATGGATGAGAAACTTAACATGAGCCAGCAGTGTGCTCTTGCATCCTGGAAAGCAAATGGTATCCTGGGCTCCATCAGGAGAGGGGAGGCCAGCAGGGATAGGGAGGTGATTGTCCCTCTCTGTTCTACTCTTGTGAGGCCCTATGTGTAGTACTGTGTCCAGGTATGGAGCCCTCAGTACAAGAAAGAGAGAGAGCTGTTGGATAGGGTCCAGAGGAGGGCCACGAAGATGATCAGGGGGCTGGAGCACCTCCCCTATGAACATAGGCTGAGGGAGCTGGACTTGTTCAGCCTGGAGAAAAGAAGGCTGCAGGGTGACCTCATTGCAGCCTTTCAGTACCTGAAGGGAGGTTTACTCCAGTGCCTACAGGAGGGGAGTAAACTCTTTGAAAGGGTGGATAACAGCAGGACAAGGGGAAATGGTTTTAAGTTGAAGGAGGAAAGGTTTAGGTTGGATGTCAGGGGGAAGTTCTGTACTATGAGAGTGGTGAGGTGCTGGAACAGGCTGCCCAGGGAGGCTGTGGATGCCCGATCCCTGGAGGTGTTCAAGGCCAGGTTGGATGGGGCCCTGGGCAGCCTGGTCTAGTAAGTGGGGAGGTTGGTGGCCCTGCTTGGTAGGGGGGTTGGAGATTCATGATCCTTGAGGTCCCTTCCGATTCTGTGATATGCTCTTAGTGTGGTTGAGTGTGGATACGATTGTATTACATAAGTGGAGTCAAGCAGAATCCTTTTTTCTCTTGAACTATCTGCTGTTAACTGGAGTTTTACTCAGGTTTTAATTAAAAAATAAATTAAAAAAAAATTTAAAATAGGGTGTTGCTTGTGGTATTACGTAAGAAGCACAACCCACTGAATTTCAGCTTTCAATTTTATTTTATAGCTAAGCTAGGAAGTATCAAGATGTGTGAAATGGCGCAGTTACTGATGATCAGTGAGCACTTTTTAAAGGTCAGGAAATGTCATCTTTTTCTTTTCTCTTGTCAGTCAGAAGGGTTGGATTGCTGCTGTGTGTGTGACAGAGACACAAGGCTCAGTTTGGAAGGGAAAGATTCCGGAGACCTCTATTTTCTCCTTGAGGCCATCTCCATCATTATGAATGCTTGTGTTTCAGCTATTATTGCTGAAAGCTGGAGTGATAATAAATGTATGTTACTGAAGGCCAAATCCCTGGTGTTGTGTGAAGCCCTTGGCAGTTATGTGAAGCCAAAATGCATCACATAATTCTCAGGTCAGAGTGGCCTTTGTGAATATTACTGTGCTGCAAAGCCATTGGGCCCTCCTATAAATTCAGTCTTCGGCGAAGGGAGAGAGTCTAATTACAGCATCCTTATACAGAGAGGCATTAATTAATTGCACTTAGTAACATAGCACACATGCTCCTCTTCACCACCTTCAGTAGTTCTAATTCAGGACATTGCCTTGGTGCAAACGCTGGTGCATGTTCTTTGTTTTTTCATGCCGAGGAGCAGAGTTGCCAGAGGCAGTTAATAAGCCTTGCCATGAAATTGGAAGTGTTGGAAGGTCAACCCAGTGCTGTGCTCTTTGGCCATGGCATAAAGAAGATGCTGATGCTGAAAGTTTGTCCCACCGATAGAAATTATGTACTAATCTTATGTACCTCTTCACTTTATTTCATTTATTCAGGAAAATTTGTTTTTTAATTATTTTTTTTTTAATTTTTTTTTTAAACTCATCTGTATTTTGGCATAGCCAACATTACTTAGAGGCACTTTCTGTTTGAAGTAGTGGATGCTGGGGACTCTTTAAAGATATTTAGCTCTTGTGATATCTTCTGACCATGTCCTTGTTATAGTCTTATTGTGCTCCTAAATGCTTTATTTGTCCTTGCCAAACTTTTGGCTGGTTTTCTTTGTGAGACAAGAGAGCCATAGAGAAGCTCTGTTTTCTCAGGCAGTGGAGTCTTTAACCTTTTCTGTAACAATTTTTGTAGTTTTAATTACTATATTCTTTACAGTTGTCTTGGTTTGCTTCCCCCTTGTTTCCATTGCTCATTTCTATTTCATTTTCACTAAACTATCACAGCGACCTCCTGGCCGTGTCCTTTTGCAAGCATATTTACAAGTCACATTGAAACAGGATGCTGAGTATAGGAGATCTGGCCACATTGTTGTGATTGGACTGCATGTTTATGTAAAACAATTACTTAAGTGTTATCTGCTATTTTGGAGATTTGCAGTAATACAAGTAGAATCAGGTCCTTACTAAGAAATCTAACCACTGAACTGAAGAATATTCCATTTCAGATTGGAATAGACATGAAATCTGCAGCAGAGTGATACTGGCAGGGTTTTTATTTTTTCATTATGTTTTTCTTATGCTGTTTGGTTGTTTGCTGACTCTACTCATCCAAAGCAACTAGGAAAGAGCATAAGGAATGAAATTGTAGTGCTAATTCTGTGTTTATTTCTTATTAAATTGCTTTCCTGTACTTTGATTTATGAGGAAAGAGAAGCATAAATGGATGACTAAGGGATTCAGCTGCATAACTTCCCTTAATTTCTCTGCTTGCTATCTGGCTGAACAGTGCAACAGGCTTTAAAAGTCTCCACTGGTGCCCACAGTTTTCTGAATAAGATAGAAAATACTGTCTGGTCTAACTCTGAAGAGTTTACAGTCTAAGCAAGACCACAAGAGAGTGAGAAAAAATTATACGTAAGAATAAATTAAAAATGTTTAATAACGCTGTTTACTCTCTTTCTCTGGAACTTGTGGGAAGAAAGTGTTGTTGGAGGGGTACATACAGTGGCTAAGGCCAGAGTTGGGAAGTGTCTTCATGTTCTCCATCCAGAGAAGCTGTGGATGGCCCATCCCTGGAGGTGTTCAAGGCCAGGTTGGATGGGACCCCAGGCAACCTGATCCAGTGGGAGGTATCCATGGGGGAGTGATCTTTAAGGTCCCTTCCAACCCGACCATTCCATGGTTCTATGTGTGAGAGATGAGGCAGATCGCTGGATGATCATGGTAGCATCTCACAGCTGGTATCCTCAGTTGGTACTTCAGCGGTAGTGCTGTGACCAAATACTAAGGTACCCACGTGGTTGCTGAGCCAATCAGTGATATATAAAGTGCAAACAGTGTAAAGAACTCCTGGTGATGTTAATACATTTCCATTGCAGAACACAAGACTTCGAGTGGCAAAACTGCCATTTCTGCCTCCTCCAGCTTGCTTCTACCCATACAAAAAGAAATACAACTACAGTGTGGTGGGGGACTGTGATCACAATGAGCAGAGAACCCTGGGGCTTTACCATCAAAGGGCAAAGCATTGCCTTTTTCTGGGAATGGATAAGTTCTTGAGAAGTCTTGAGTCTACTCCATGGCTGCTTGAGACTAGTCCATGGCTCATTCTCCACCTCTCCACCAGCCAATGAGGATGTTTTCTCCCACAGCTCACACTGCAGAAACTGATGAGAATAAAACTCTGCTGCTGGAACCATCAAACATATCCCAGTGATAGATTCTCTATAAATACATGCCTGTTTTCAATTTATATATTTTTTGAAATCACTTCTCTTTCTCTGCCTCTATCCCTCTTTTTCCCTGTTGGCTTTAGAAGTATTGATTTTAGAACCTGAGGCTGCTGCCTTCTTCTGTTTTACCATCCTTTGGCTCTTTTCCCTGGCAGTGGTAAGAAGGGAGCACACACTGCATTTAGTCCTTGCCTATTAGTCCTATTTGTTTACTGGCTGCTAAATTATGCTGACATTTCCCCTTTGGGAGAGCTTGTCCGCTGTACTGCAAGATTCACTGTTCACCTATGAACATTAACAGGTTTGATGTGTCCAAAGGGTCATTTTTCTGTTTCTGGAAAGAAATGAAATCACATAAGAAAGCAGAGAAGGGAAAGTAAGTGAAACAGGTAACTTTTCTGCATCTGTTTGCAAGGCAGAACCAAAAAAATGAAGTTTTAAAAACAGTTTTTTCCAAAACTCTGCTCTTAGAAAGTTCTTCCTTTTCCCCATGTTTTCCATGGTGTGGCACACAGAAAGAAGAGATGATGTTTAGTTTTTTCACTTTTCCTTTCCAGGCCATATTTCATGGTTTCTGTGAAAAGGGCAATGTGATATCTGTGCTACCTTGTGGATTCATTTGCTTTTATCTGGGCTGTGCAATTTGGCTAAGAAAAGATGTGGTTTTTTAACTTTCAGATAGAGATTATATAGTATTGAGAGCCACTAACAATAATTTAGAAGATATTGAATATTGTGGGTGGTTTTTTGTTGCTGTTTGTTTTTCATATTACCAACTGAAATATCAATTAAAGTGCCATTTAATATGTGTTTGCTAACCAGAGACAGATTATGCCTTTGATATCTGGTGTTCAATAAACCAGAGCAAGCTGGTGACTTGGTTGTCTGAAGAAGAAAAAAGCCAAACAAACTGCTTTTCTGTCACTGAGACCAGGCATTTCCTATGATCAAAGCCCTATCAGAGGTTGCTGTTTGAACTTCCCATGCCTGTGTGTTTTCACCCCAGGCAGGAGGTGAATCTGAGGCAGAATACGAGCTCCTGGTACAGCTACATAGACTGTAGCAGCTCTGAGCCCCTGTGTCAGCCTGACTCTTACATTAATGTTTAATTTTAAGCACCTGTAAGAAGTACCATTAACTCTGTAGAGTTCATTTTCACGTAACACTCAGTGTTACTCAAGACAGGGAAAGCAGCTGCTGAGCTTGCTTGAAGCTAGGTGAGAAACTCAGAGCAAAGCCAGGACTTCCTGACTTGTGCTCCTGGCTGGGTTAACCAGGACTTTTTCTCAGTTGAGTTGAGCTGAGTTTGTGTTTATGTTTATTCTGCTGTCGTACAACTAAATTCCGTCATTTGACAGCTTTCATTGCAAGCCAAGTTATTGCTGCATTTCAGCTTTTGAAATGTAGCTGCTTTTGCTGCGTGCTTATAATAACTGCTTGGAAGACAGAGTCCTTATGTCTTCCGCATGGGAACAGTTGCTTGGTTTGTTGGAAGCAAAATGCATCATGAAATCAGATGTTTCTAATTGCTCCTTGTTTCAGGAGTTTCTATTGTACACTGAAAATCATCCTTAATGCATGAGTAAGCCTGATGAACAGATAGATTTGAAAAACATTGACTCAAAATAAATCTTTCTTGGAAGAGGAGTAATTGTTGACTAATTCTCGTGGGAGAGAGATGTGAGTTTCTTTCAGGCTCTTTGAACAACAGGACTTCGGAGAGGATCAGCAAAAAGTAAGAAAGTTGCCCTTGATTGTTTCTTCTTTTTGCCATTAGATCATCTGCTTTGTTAGTGTCAACGAGGTTTCACTCTGTCTTGAGGGAGGCAGCTACCTTCCAAGAAACACCTTCAAGGAAAAAAGTAATGCTCAGCTGGGGTTGTGCAGTTGTGTGTGGAGGGGTTGGTGAGCTCACCTGCTGTGAACACATCACTTTGTGCTGCCTTTTAAGTAAAAAATAGCTAAATCATGCTCTAAAAAAAAAAATAAAAATGACCTACTCCTGGTGTGTATTGTTGATTAATACTATATCATAAGAAGTAATTTAAATGAAGTTTATACCCCAACTGGTCCATTTTGCTAACTATCATAACAGCAACATAAAGACTGTACAGATATGTGTTAAATCTCACTTGAAGTTTTTTTCTGACACTCATTCTCTCCTCCCTGCTCTTATTGAATCAAGTGAGTAACATGAAGCTGAGCCTGTTGTAACCAAGCCCTGTACTCTTTGCGCATGAGCAGTCTGGGGGCTAGGAGGTAAAGAATGTTTTTCCTATCCAGATTATTAAGTACTCATTTTTCTAATAAACTATGTCTAACATCTACATTACATCTGTCTGACTTCTTTTTATGTTTCAAATTTAAGCCAAAAGTTTTGTGATATCCTCAGAAACACAAAGAGACATAAGTGATGTGAAGAACAACCAACTGAAAAAGCCTGGTCGCTTCTCATGTTTGAAGCACGCTTTAGAGATAGGGATGTTTTCGTTTTCTTCCACTCTTTCCGTTTGTTTTTCCTTCCCTACACAGTTTTCTAAAGAGCTAAAATCAACTTCTAATTTGTGAAGTACTGTTTTAGTTCTTGAGCCCATATATGGCAAATAAGATTGTTAATAGGAAATGGTTGAAAAGAAACATATGACAGAGCCCTGCTGTGCAGACAGGCAGGGCTGGCATAGCTGGAATTTGTGGCTGAGTTTCACCAATAAAAAAGCAGCACGTCTCTCTTCTGCGGCCTACTAACAACACGGTTTGCATGATGTTAGAGCTACATGGTGAGGGAAAAATAACAGACGGCTGATTAACATGTAATCATTGACCCGATCAGAATCTTTAGGCATTTGTGATAGAGTACATTTATTCAGTTTGTTCCAGTATAGTTGCCACAGTGTTCCCCTGACCCCAGCAGATGACGTGCTTGAAGGAACTGGTTGCAAACAAATTTATCTGAATACACCTGCACCTCCTACAGAGCTTTCCAAACGTTCAGTAGCGTAGATTTCTGTGAACCTCTTGTTCCTCAACATCAGAACAAACTGATTTAATTTAGATGTATCCTGTTTGTGCAGTTTGTTTCAAAATATCTTTCATGTGTTCAGCTTTTAAACAGAAACACTGGGAGATTTCAGGTTCAATTAAGTCCTGGAGGAGTTCCCTGGAAATGGAGAGACATCTACAGATGCATTTGTCCCAGTGAGTCTTTACTTATGGTTCAGTTTAGTTCCCCCAGAGTTGAAAGTGATTTAACTGTGTGTGATGAACTGTCACAACTACAGGCTCTGTGGGATGCCATTCCTGAAAGATATTGTTGCAGTTTCTTCTGTATCTTCAATTTAAACCAAAGTTTTAGCAGTGAGAGGTCTTGGGGAATTAGTTATGAAGGCCTAAGACCCCAGAGGTTCATAGCTCCAAGACCAGGATAAGTAACAGTGCCATACCCGGCCTGTGTTAAGGGTCTAAGATTGTGAGGGACAGGGGCTTTTGCTGCTCATGACATTACTTAGATATTAACTCTGGCTTTTGTGCTTGCCTCTGCAGCTGGTGCAGTGCCAGGTGACAGCAAATCCTGCTGATGAGCGTGAGTACACTGTGACCTGTGAGCCCCAATGCACCTCTCTGGATAGTTTAATAAGACATTACCACAGTTTTGTCTCCTCTTTTACATTTATTTTTCATTCATCTTTTTCACAGCTCACATCAATATGCACATGATGAACATCAGGGAAGGGAGGCAGAGAGAAAAACACAGATTAAAGCCTCGTGCTCAGAGCAGCTATTTCTGAAGCATGCGTGTCTTATAGATGTCATGTCACAAAAGCTCTATTAATCTCTGCCATTGTTTCTGTCACAGCAGAACAGTTTCAGGTGTTGCAGGCCATTATCTTTGCTCACTTGCAGATGTCTCTTCATGGTGAAGGAGATCTGTGTTGCTTTGCTGATGAAGTTGCTTAGGCTCCACATGAGCAAGCTGCTGCCTCCTGAGAAAACAGCCCTATACACTTGAAGAGTGGAACTGAATCTACTCTACCTCTGTAGTGCCCATTTCTCTGTGAGGCCACGGCTGTACAATGAAAAGACTTTGCATAATGATATACGATCTATGCTGTCAGATTTCTTGCTGGTTCATAAGTTATTGTATAAAATCATCTAGTTTTCCAGGTATGTCCATTTCCATTCCTTACTGTCAGGGACTGAGTAGCATAGAAAGCTGTTCAGACAAAGACCTTAGCACCATATCATAGTTTTGATGGGATCAGCCTAAAACAACCATTGTTAATGAGCGGAACATGGTAGAAGCATTGCATTGTGTTTATTCAATTTAAGCACTTAAATCAAATTTTAGCATCTGTTGTGTCACGTTTAGCTTTTAAATGAAGCTCTTGGGAAAATTAATGTTGTGAATGCAGTAAGGTGACTATAAAATTATTGGTCCCCAAGAAGCATGATTTATGAAGTTTTTAATACTGCTTTTTGCAGGTTGTAACAGGAGAAGCTAGGTAGAGAAGAGCACAGTAGGCATGTTAATTAAGAGAGCTAAAGAGCATGAGGAAGGAAATTATTATTCCCCATTCTGACATTTGATAACTTAATGCCAAATTGCTGTAAACAGGGGCAAGCTTTTCTATAAGGTGAGTGAGCAGGGAAACAGGAGAGATTTGCAGAAGAGGTACTCAGAGTTATTAGCCTCAACCCCTTCCCCCATCCCCCCCTTCTCCACAGCTGCATCTGTTTTAATAACAGGAGCAGGAAAGGTGCTTCCAAAGGACCTCTCCACAGAGCACACCTGTTCTGTGGTAAGAGGTAGGAAGGAGCAGTGCTCTGCCTCTGAAAGTGGCTGAGCTGCTGCCGTGTCTCAATAGTTGAATGTAGTCTGTAATTTCAGCTTTCATTTATAACCACTGCAAGAATGGGAGCGAAAGCCCCAGAGAAGAGTATTGTGTTAAACCTATCACAATATGCAAAGCATCAACATTTCCATGTGAATGATTGGTGTATGTGTAATGAGGTGCAGCAATCACAATTAAATATTATAGTAAGGCATTTGCCATTTAGCCACTTTAGCCCTTGCTACTCATACTGACGTGTCTCTAATCTTCAGAGTCCCAGACTGTAAAAATTTGTTCTTTATGAATTATTCTCTGATTCACACGATAGAGCTGGAATTATGATTATTTGCTGTCTATTGCAACTTATCTGTATACCGTAAAAATGAAGATATCTCAAAAAATAATAAAGTTTTAGCAACTGTGGCTTTTCATCATATTGGCAATATACTTAAACAGCAAATATTCTTTCCTAGCAAAAGGAATACACAGTAATACTGTGAAACAGCTTTATGTGTTTTCATCATTATATGTTTGACCTTTTTTCTTCCTCATCTGGAAAAGTTCTGTTGCATCCAATAACACACATCATAACACTGAAGGGAAAAGGCTTGCAATAGATGCAATGAAAAAGAGAGCAATTATTTGTGTTTAATATGTTTCAGGGATCAATGAACCTCATATCTCTGTGTCATATACTGTAGCTGAAAGTTCACTTAATTTTGTAGATTTCCAGCTGGCACTGTGAGCAACTGAAGAAACCTTGTAAAAATCAACAAATTGAACTTAAACCAAACCCAGAAACTAGAATTTAGAACAAGCCTATAAAAGCAAAACAAAACAAGTAATGGGAAGGCAGAATCATGCCCTGGTCTGTCTTCATATAAGGTTGCTGTTCGTATTTTCCATTGGAGTTATTAAGCAGTCTTACCAGACTGCTGCAAGATTGCATGACTTATGGAACTTGGCTTATTTATAGGAACTTCCAGTCCCTGAAGTTGCACTATGCTTGTCATACTCGTTGAAGATTTCTCCTGATATTAACATACGCTCTCTGCTTGCAGTTCAAGTTTGTTGCTCTTTGTCTCCAGCATCCTGAGGTGTTTGTTTCACTTCTCTTGTACTGCATCCTACTGAATGCTTGGAAGCTGTTACCTTTGTCCCCCTAGAAGTTCATATACCAAACAGCACAGACTGCACGGATCCTTCTTCTCTATTCTCTACCAGGATCTCAAACCAGTCCATTATTTTTTTTTCCCTCATGGCTCTTAATAAGCTATTAGGATCTTTCTCTTACCTGTGCCAATGATCAAGAGAAGTACTTTGTAGCATTTGCTCAAGATATGCCTAACACCCAACATTGAGTGACACATACAAACTACCATCCTAAAAGCGATTTGCTTGGACTTCAGTGTTTTTAATTGCTTCCAAGATGTGCTACATGCAGAGCAGTTTCCTTCAAAGGTTACATTTGCATTATCAGCAGAGAGTATGGAAAACTGCACAATTTTGGTTGATTACAAACTACAGATTCTCTAACTGGCACTGTAATTCTAATTGCTTCTTTCTGGGCTCTTCCATAAAGTTTACTGGCTAATTTGCACAACCACGTTCAGCTGTGACAAGCTATGGCTCAGTCAGAGGCTGCAACAGCTTCCTCTTTTCTTTGTCTGGAGCATCTGTTATGACGGAATAGTAAACAATTTCTTTTTTGAATAATTCAGAATAGTTCATCCAGTGTAATTCATTCCAAGGAAATCTTAGATAGCAGACATATGCCTTTTGTTATTCTGCAGCTTCCTACTATTAAGAATACGTCTGATTGTTGTGTATGATGCTAAGTGGGATGTATTAACCAAATGAAACAAGAGCCTGTCAATGTCAGTGCGGAGTGGCTGACCTTTATTGATGCCAAAAACAAAGGAACATCCAGCATTCAAAACCAAGTGCTCTTGGAAGCATACAGTAAACTTTCTTTTTAACTGAGCTTTCATTGAACAGAGTGAAGGAAAAGAGAGGAGAAACTTTTGCTTGGAAGTATGAGTATAGTCAAACTTGTCTATGGAGCAAAAATGCTTCCATAGGACTAAGGGCAGCAGTGCCTTCTGCACTGTCAGCTAGGGCAGGAACACTGTCTTCATTGGACTCGCCCCCTGACAGCATGCTTGAATTTATACAGCTTATTTCAAGCTATTTTAAATAAGCATTAATACATTATTCAGTTGAGAACCTGCTGGCAGGTTCCTTCAGGAATTACTCTGCAGCATGTGGCTCAGGCTCTGAGTGCAAATTTTTATCAAAAACTCTTAATACCGTGGGGATGTGAAGTCCATTATACGTTCTTGACCTTAGCTCTTTACCAATGCCCATTTCACATTAGATTCTAAAGGAAATCACACTGTGTGAAACAGAGAGGGAAGAAACTGAAAGACCTGTGCAATGCAAAGGCTTGGCTTTCTGTGCTATAGGCTGGGAATTTATAACTGGCTCTTTGGTGGAGTGCTCTCTTGAAATGAGAGGAGCTCCACAATAAAGTGAAGAAGTGTTTGAAAGGCCTTGCAATCCAGTACTAAGAGAAAGCATCAGCTGGTTATGTGAGCACTAGCAGGTAAAGAGAAGGAAAGGGAAGATGCATGTTTTTGTTTCTAGAGCTTCCTGGGAGTAAAGTTTTTAACACTTTAGAAGGGGACTGAAAGAAAAGGGTGGTTTCCTTAAAACCGAGAAGCACATCTGGGCACTTCAGGCTCCTCACAGCCAACTGACCAGCCTTAAGTTGCTCACATGTTTACCTGTTATCTCAAGTGGTGTGTATTTACAGCAGGCTGAAAGCTGGGCAGTTTGGAGATGACTGTGCTGAATAGTCGGTGCATGGTAACCTTCCTGCTACAAAGAGAATGCTACGTATTTTCATGAATTCAGAGTATACGAGGCAATAGTAAAAGAAGAGGGGAAGGTTTCATTGGATTTGGTGATGGGTTGATAGTTGAGCTGGAGGAACTTAGCTGTCTTTTCCAACTGTGGTGCTTCTATGATTCTACGCGGACACATAAATATTCAACTTTCCAAGTGACAAAGCTGCAATACTCTGCCCTAAAGTTGATGCCTTCTATTTTTATATTGTAGCAGTGAGGAAATTATGGTGTGTTGGTACTTTAAAGAAGAGGTAATGTTATTTAGGAAGAATTTACAAAAGAATCTGAGGAATTCTAGAGACCTACACAGGGCAGGGTGACTGAGCATCATGGTGAGTGTTAAATTTTATGGTAGATTAAGTTTTTTCTTGGATAAAGATAGGAAAGAGTTATTATCTTAATTACCCATATGAATGAGAGGGATCTAAATTAATAGTAACCACTTGGGAAAATATAAATTATGGACAGCAAGTCAGTAGAAACAGCAGTCAAGAACTAGCAGCTGGTTTTAAAGCTGAATAATCCATTGGTTAAAAAATTGGCTCCTTGGTTCCCTAGGACCTGCCCTGCTCTACAGTGTGTGGCTCAGGCTGTGCACACAAAGATCCAGTGTGTCTGGTACAATGGGTCTGTCTCAGCTGGGGCCTCTGCCTGCTGGGATGATATGATTAATAGCATTTTGATTTTGTCCAACTCCTACAGCATCAGCTGCAACAATAACCTTGCTATTTTAACTGGACCTCCTCAGAATCTGTTAAGTTAAACCTTAGTGCATCACTTAAAGAGGTTCTCCATTTCTGAAGACTCCTGACAGATAAGCAATGGATATGCTGCTACAGATCTCAAGATGGGGACTGTGAACAATTCTCTATATTCAGTTTACTTTGAAGAGGGATTGAGTGCTGCCATGACATTGGTTATGGAGGTTTGTGAAAGATTTCTGTCCTCCCTCATTTCTACAGATACAAACTTTGAGTGACCCTTCATTAACAGCACACGTGGAGGTGAGGGGTTGTGTCCTGGCTGATTTGTGTCTCTCCTGCTGCATCACTGCAGCTTCATAAACCTGAAGCGAGGTCTTTATGTGCAGTGGGAGTCAGGGTTGCAGCCTGCCAGGGATGAAATGTTCCCCCTTATTTTGCACCAGGGAGAACCTGTAGGTAGCTTATCTCTGCCTTCAGACATGATTATTCATTGTGCAGCGACACGTAGGGCTCTCTGGCAGGAGTCAGACGTTACCTCTGCAGGAATGGGAACTGCTCATGGGAACCAACATCAGCACTCAGTGCAGTGAGGGTTAGTTGTTTCCTCCATGTAGCACCAGGGAGAACATACGCAGCTAATTGCAAATGCTGTTAAAATGAGAAACTCAGCGATGTGCGTATCTGCCAGAGCCAAACAAGAGCACAGTTTGTAGGTTTCTATTTTCACATATCTAGCGAGGTTTTTATTGATCGAATTTCACACTCATAACGTCAAAGAAGCCAGATTATTTCACTGGAATAAAAACCAATGCTTACAGACACGTTGGGAATATTTTTAAGTTGCCTTTCTTTTTTTACTGACACACAAACTTTAAAGAAAGTGACGTTGCATGTTTCTCCACTGATGGATGTAGAGGCAGTAGGTATGGTTACTAATAATTGTTTGGCAAGCCAAGTTGACTCAAGTGGTTGTTTTTGCAATCCTTTCTACTGAAGCCAACATCGCTCTAAAGGCAACTCTATATCTTAAACACAGTGTGTTGCTCACACAGGGCAAGGTGTGCTCCATGACCCTGCCAGTTTTTCAGTGCATTATCATATTACATTTATCTACCCTGGGAGATTTGCAAAGCTTTCTCTCTGGGCCATTGGAAGAAACCTTGTACTTTTGTAGCCTTTCCGTGACAGAAATCTGTAAGATGAGAAGTTTTGTCATGCCTTGGGTTAGTTCTGCTGCAGTGAGTCTTCCTGACATCCAACAATGCCAGAGAAAGCATGGTTTCTTTTTATGGAGATTAATTACAATTGTGAAGGCAACTGAAAATGAAAAGTGTAGGGTTTATGGCATTTTTATTTTTATTGCTGCTATTAGTAGCTTCAGTTGCAGTCTGTAAGTAAAACGGTGAGTTCTCAGGGAATTTGTCAAGAGCAGGGACTGGTAGGTTAGATCGAAGTGTTTCGGGTTTTTTTCCTGGTGATTTATGGTGTTTTTAACTAAAGGAATGAACAGAAATTAATGCAAAGCTGTATTAAATTTAGTCAGAAAAAAATCATGCAGCTTTTCAGTGTCCTCCTATTTATCCTGCTTGTGTAGATTTTTCTTCTAAATATGTGACTCAAATCTGCCCTGTTCTGCTTAACTCCATCCTTTTATTCTCTCTCAGTTCTCCTGCTCCTTGACTGAACCCATCCTGACACACAAGCCAGGGCAAATGTTTTTCATTGCACACCCCATGCGAGCACTATTTGTGTTCCTGAATGTGATCACTAGAAGCCTGCCTTTGTCTCTTACTGCTAGATGCATTTTGGCACTTCTTTAGAAAGCCTGCAAGAGGCTCAAGGTGGACTTATGCTCAAGGTCACAAAACACAGATTTAACAGCATGACTATATTGTTCAAGCATGAACACTGTAGCCCTTCACTCAGAGTGACTTTCCTGCAGAGCAAGTTGGGCTGGACACAACATTGGAGGTTGTTTGCATGGAGCTGCCACCACAGACAAGAAGATGGATCTCTGAGGGCATTTCCAACATTTCCTTGAAACATTTGCTTCTTCATGGAAACTTCCATCCATTAGCTCAGCTTGTTAGTTGTAAAGCCCCACAGTTTGCTAATCTTCTTCCTTCCTTAGCTTTTTATTTCTTCAGAGTAGTGGTTACAGACTGGAACCTGCAAAGTGCTGAGCACTGTATTCCACATCAAGCAAAACTCTTAATGTTAATCATGCTCTGAAAAATGCTGCCAGATTAGAGCTAAATCTTTACACATCCCCTGTATCTCTCCAGCTGGCTGCCTTTTTCATTCATGTAGAGGGATGGCTGTACAGTTAGGGCACTGAACTTGGGCTGAGGCACTGCCAAGTCCACTTTAATCTACTACAGCCTCCTTTAATCATGTCCTAATTTACAAAGTAGAAATGATAAATATTTTGTTGTTCTGATTCTAAACTCTTGGGATGGCATTTATTTCTTAGCCTTGTAAGAACATGAAGGCCTACAGATGAATGCTGCCTCTTACAGGGCGGACATCTGAGCCCTGGGCTGACTGGTGAGGATTCCTGCCATCCAGCTTCAGAACAGGAATGCCCTGGGAGGGCTTCTTGTCACTGGCTCTGTCTGTCTAATTGCACAGCAAATAATACTGGTGCTTCAGCTAGCATTTTCTTCAGCGCTTTTTATTTCCAGGTAAATAAAAGAAGACTAAATTTCAGATTGCCTTCACATGCCTTCATTTTAAGAAAGGCAATGTTTTAGACCTTCTGTAATTCTATTTCATCAATGAGCATTCATTATATCCATATTTTAAAGTGCCACTTTCCAGCATCTGCATGAGTGAAAGTACATCTCACTTTTTCTCTCTACCTTTGTTAGTAATTATCGTAATCATAGGGTAACATCTCATTTCTTTGCAGTTTTGTGTACTCTCTGAACAATTCTTACCTAGTTGAGCTTACTGTCCCTGTCTCATTTATTTAATTAAACATCAAGTCATTGAACTTTAAGTATGCCAAGGTTAGTAATGTGGCAAAATAGTAATCCATTAAACATTCAGACAGTAAATCTACCACCTACCTCTTTTGATGAGGTTATGGTATGCCATACAATTAATTATTTGAAGTTTGAAAACACATAATTTCTGCAAAGTGCAAAATGGAACTATTACATCTCCATTATGTGAAGAAAAGTAATAACTTCTAGTGGTTTTAAAATCCTTTAAGCAATATCTGACATATGTCACTGCTACACGGCACCTCCTGTGGAACATTTCTTGCTTGTAAAGGCAAGATTGCACCTACTGTTCTGATAACAGTGATTTTCTGTGCTATCTGTCTGCCTATCAGCACACCTACCTATGAGTTAGAACATTGTTCCTAAAGCTCTTCACTAAGTTGACTTCCTTTTTCAAGCCAAGAGTTAGAGGTCTAATAAACATCATAGGAAGCAGCACACTGCTAAACTGGTGATGGGTGTATGAGGGCCGAAGGGTGGACCTGAACTGACTTCCTGCTGGCTGTTGTTTCTGGAGGCACTTCCTCAACGACAGCAGAAGTCAGTGGTAACAGTCATAGAATTACAGAATCATCAGGGTTGGAAAAGACCAATTCAGATCATCGAGTCCAGCCACCAACCCATCACCACCATTATCCGTGTCCCTTAGTACCACCACATCTACGTGTTTCTTGAACATCTCCAGGGATAGTTACTCCACCACCTCTCTGGCAGCCTGTTCCAATAGGCATTCCCAAATGCATCATTTTGTAGTCTCGTGATTTTACTGGCCATGCTTAAGCTGTTGTCCTTTTGTGCTTATGTGACTCTGATGTTATCATATGAGTAAGACTTTGTTGGTAGTATGTGAAAATACAAATACTCAACCTTTGGAAAAGTTAGGACAAACTTTATGAGCAATATTGTTGTTTCTAAAGAGTCCCACGAGGCTTTCCTTGACTATTTGTCTGTTGATATATATTTTTACATATATGTGATGTAGAGATCCATAAACACCAGTGAATAAGTGGGCGATTAAAATGATAAAATCATTATAAGGCTTATTAAAATTATAAAATCATTTATATTAAGTAACATAAATGAATATTGTTGCAGATAAAAAGTGAAAAGACTCTTCATTCTTTTTTTTTTTTTTTTTTTTTTTTTTTTCCCTGTAATTTCCTTCAGGCTCCACAAAAATCCTGAAGGAGAAAAGGCCTTCTTTTATTTTGCTAATACCAGTTTGGCCTTTTTGTGAGGGTTTTGCAAAGCTAAGGGAATCACTTCAGTGTGTTGTAATCCCCTTTTTGTTTCAGAGAATATATCCCATATTTTCTGTTCTTTAAGTATCCAGTAAAACTCTCCTTGTTTTGTTTTCAAAGGAAGTGTCCATAAACCATTTGAAAACAACATAATTAAGGGCAGCGCTGCCTGCAACATCTCTCACACGCATGCCCAGCTGTTCTGTTGGTTTTGCTTCTTATCATCCATCACCAGATGATAAAAGAATAGTTCTGGAGGTACCGATTGCTTAATTAATTGGAGTTCTTTTTTGTTGTTTTTCTAAGGCCCCTGTTTTTAATTGCAATGAAGCAATAATATAATACATCTTTTATGGTCTCGATGTTGTGGACTTCTCTTTGCCACATGTAATTAAAATTCATGAGGTATTGGTTTAGAAGATATTAGAAGGTTCCTGTGCAGAAATGTTGCCTACTGCAACATAATTAAATAAAACAGCAAGTCTTTCCTCCCAAATAATGAAAAATGTGGTGGAGTAAAATATAGCGGATACTACAAAATTAAGTGGATCTTGCCAGTGTTCTGAGGAAATGTATTTACTCTTTTACTCATTTAACATTGTGGCAGATCATGTGATTAACAATGAAGAACCACACAGAAATGAGTCATCAGCAGTTGAGTGGGACGTCACAACATTTCACTTCACTGTAGATGTGGTGAGGCTCCATTAACCTTCTGAGTGGTCATCTGCTTCATGTGGCTGGTTTCTTAAGTTTCACAAGTTTCCAGGGTAGAAAAGTGAATTGTCTACTCTGGGAAATATCTACGTTGATAACTACATAGCAGAACAGAAAGGATTTTCTTTGCCACAAAAGCATTATGCTTAAAGCAATGAGAGCTGTACAGCTTTGAAACTAACAAGAGATGGGAGACTCATCTTTTTGGTATCATCTCTCATTCTGTGAGTGCCTGGGCAGTGTCTCACCTCTGTATCCTTCCAACATGTGGTGACAGTGAACCCTTCTAGCTCAGGGCACAGATGGATGTGTATCAGGTCTCTAACTCTCTTATGTGCTCCTCTAGGAAGTGCTATTTCCTGTCTCTTTTTCAGGGGATGAAATTCCAGAGAAATGAGAGTAATTTAAAATAGCTGCTCTTAAAAATTGTATTTCTGTATCTAATAGGTTTTTCTGAGCTGGGTAGTCACCTGGAAGGCAGTGCAGTCGGCTGCCTTCAGGAATTTATCACGAGTGTATTTTAATGTCATTTAAGTTTTTATGTTGTATATTCCAAAGGTCTGTGGTAAATAAAGCAAGTCTTGTTTTAGTGTGCATATTCTAGCTGATCAAAACTTCAAACTATCTAGCTGTCAAATGTCAGAAAGCCTCAGTTCTGTACATGTGACAGGCTTATAGGAGGAGGAGGAGGAATAAAAGTAAGCAACTTGGTAAATGATTTCAAAATGCTGCTAGGACAGATGAATATCTCACTCAGTTTGTCACAGCCCAGGGCAGAGCCTGGCTTGCTGCTGCTGCTGTTTGAAGCTGTGTGTGTGGTGAGTGGGAGAGATGGGGATATTGCTGGAGGCAACCTGTCCCACCAGTGGATCTTTCCTGCTATTCCTTATTTCTTCTGCTCTGTGATCACCTGACCCTTCCCTGGAGCAGTGAATATCCCAGGAGGTCTCCCACCTTCCCTTCATCACCCCTTCCTTCCTGGGAGCTGCTGGGCTCAGCTGGTCCTTCAGACATCCTATGGGGGAAAATACAGCGCACCCTACAGAGTTTAGGAAATACCATATATATAAAAGGCAAAGCATGAGTGTGATTCCCATGTATGCCAGCCTGTTTTAGCAGCCCACTGTATTTTACAGCAGGAGCTGCATGAGCAGTTCACAGTACATGATGTACCCTTCACCACACACCAAAGCAATCTGATTTCTCCATTAGCCACAGATTCTTGGACAGTAGCTAATGTTTGTTCAACACTGAGATTGAAATTAGATTAGCGTTATTGCTCCTAAAAGTGTCTAATGTTCCCGTATTTGTTTTGTTTTGGTTTTTTTTTCCTTCCACTTTCTTTTTCAGTGCATTCAAGTGAAGTTTTTATTTATCAGAGTGAAAACCAGAACGAAAAGACTGTCATGTACGAGGCACGATGGTCATAAAGACATGTTGCTGTGATGGAATAGCGTGGTAAGGACTTTGAAAAGAATTAATAGTGCATCTTCCTCGTAGGAGAAAACAAAAACAAAGCATACAGGACAATAGACAAATCTGTGCCTGGAAATACCTTTTATCTTCCCATAGAGCTTCATCTTAATTCTTTCTGAAGAGTAATAGTTTTAAATTGATCCAGGAGAACTTCACTAATGGTATAATCAAACTTGCATCTGTACTCTGTGCTTTGTGGCTGAACTAATTTAAATGCTAAATGGGAATCAAAGAAGTGGCCATTATGCATACGAAGGAATGAGTCGTTTTAATCTTGTGTTGTGGGTTTTTGGAGCTATTGATTAAAGCGACCAACAGTCTATATTTGATTCTGAGCAAAATGCCATATCTTCTTACGACACGAATCGCAAGTCGGATTCTTCTTGCTGTCATTTCTAACCTCAGTTTTAAATACTGTCAGCATCATCTTGAATTAGAAAAAAGAGCAACTCATCACCATGCCAATTGAACAAAAAAATGTCGCATGATTTAAATACCTATAGCTGCATCATTTACCCACTTTTATACTTTCATTTTGCTAAGCGTGAGGTTGATGATTAAACTGGTGCATAATTATTAGCAACACAGAAACTGTTGTCACATCGCGTGGTTTTCTGACCAGGTGCAGGCTGCTCAGATTCAGTCGGAGCCTGTCTGACAGTTCTCTGAACAATCCAGCAAAATAAGTGACTGATTTCCTGTTATCATCACAGAAGCAGTTTTCAGCAGATTGTCACAGTAAACCTCCTTTTCTGAATAGTGTAATGAACATTCTGGTGTTTGCAAAAGCATTTATATATATATATATATATATACACGTGTATTAGGTCTGAATGTAAAAGCATTACCAGTCAGATCCTGGTATCTGTCTCTCCAGCTCCTTATCTGCATCCTTTCGTTAATATCCATCTATTTCACTCAAATGTCAAAGTCAATCAAGCACTTTGTGGTCATGCAAACAGAACAGAAGCACGGCCTGCTAAATTAACCCAATGCGATGAGGACTTTCAAAGATTAAATTTCTTTGCTCTGCTCCTCCAGCACACTTTCAAGTTTAGATGGCTGGCTCATTAAGCATGCACCCACATCTTGAGCTTATGCAGGACAATGAAGGCTGTATACTGAAAGAACAACCTTATGCATCAGCTAGATCAGACTAAATAAATGTATAGAGTAAGTATCCAATCTAAAAATAAAGATAATTCAGCAGGAAGAGAAGCATTTTGTCGGTGTGCTTTTAAATTATTATTCTGTAAGATAAAAATAAGCTGGAGAAAGCAACCCATAAGCCGTGTTTTATTCTTTCACTATATTGCACTGTAAATTTGTAAGCGGAATCGACATTTCTACCTCTCCTTGAAGATATTCATCTGCTATACCAGCACTGGAGCTGGATTGATGCGGAAGCTTTCAAGTGCATCCTATTTCCCTGTGAAATAGAAACAACTAACCAGAACCTCATACACAACAATTACACCCTAACAAGCCTGTTTGTTCTTCGTCATTGAAGAATTTCATCATTTGTTCAAAATATTGTTATTCCCTGTTATTCGCCATTTTACAAAAACAACAGTAAATTACCCTGAGTGTTTTAAAAATAGGTCATAAAAGCAGCCTGATTTCACTTAATGCACATATACGACAGTATCGCAGAGCGGGCTGCTTTCTCCATCATTGGAGGGGAGCACAGCGCTGGTAGAGATGACTAAGACCCTGCACAAAAGAGAGGCCCGACAAGTGTTGGAGGAAAACATGTTTGTACTGAAAAACATGGACTGAGAAGTAAAGGCAAATTGAAAGCAGAGAAGGAAAAAGTTCAAAATGATATATTTGGGAAATGGATTAATCTTTTATTACCTGTGACAGATTCTAACAGAGAAAATTGTAAAATCCAGATTGATGGTTCATCCTTAATTTTTACTCAATGTCACATTGGTAGTTTTGTGATATTGTGTTGGCAGAACAATCTTTTACCGATCAGTACCATTGCAAGTGAATATTCAAATTTAAATCGGGTTTCCTTCCCTGATAAGAATGGGAAACCTTTCCAGTAAGAGTGGATTTGCAAAGCCATAGTCATTTGTGAGAGAGCAGTGGCTTTGCAAGTCACAGGAATAGAACCTGCACCTGGAACTGGAGCTTGGGAGCAGGTTGTGTGTAGGAGTCACCATTTAAAAAGAAATGGCTTTAGCACTTTGCTAAGGGAAATACACGTTAGCAACAGTTTTCACTTCAACTCATCAGTGCCAAAAAGATGAAACAGCATGCTAGCCCAGGAGCAGGGACGCTTTTATACTTCCTGATGTTCTTCTAAATACTCATGTTCGTACTTTTTTCATGTACTATCCTTGCAACATTCCTCTGAAGTGGAGAAGAGTCATGGCTGCCATCCTACCAATGGCAATCTGAGAACAGAGAAGCTCAACTTAGATGTCCCTGACCACTTGCAAACATGTCTACCTTTTTCCATGGACCATATAAGAAACCTGTGGTCACAGTATGGACACGGCTCCTGGAGCATAGACTCCACTGAATTGAATGTGAGTGGCTGATTTAGGTGTCTACCTATGTTAAAATGGTAAATATTTTAAACTAGAAGTTGAAAAAATATAGTAGATACTTGAGGAACAAGCAACTGACTACTGGCTTTAACACGATTACTCTTATTCAAAAGTTAGCATTATAAACAGAAGGCTTCTGTCATTTCTTGAGCTCAGGTTGCCTTCTTCTCGTTGCCTTCCTCCTCCTCATTTCTTCTCTTTGCTCTAAAGGGAGGAAAGCTGGGGAGGGGAGAAGAAAGAGGGAAAGAAGTGTGCAGCTGACTTGAACTATTGTACAGGATGTTTTCATTTTCTCAGCTCATCTGCTCTTGGAAGCAAACACAGACAATCCCACTTACTGACTAGTGCCAAAATACCTGGGTACTTGTACCTGAAAATGGAGGGTTTGACTTCACATACGTTTGCAGGCAGACATGTCTGCTCTATGCCAGAAAACAACCTCTCTTGACTCTGTGTTTTAAGACTATAATTGAGAGCAATACTTAATTTAAGATATTTCAAATAGCTAAGGATATTTTTGCCCTTCCTAGTGCATGGTGTAGGTTGATACCCACAGGTTTTATTAAACATGTGTTTTTGTCTTTCTGTAAGCAAAATAAATAAATAAATAAATGAGTGACTTTTCCAAACAAAAAGGGATAGTGTCTTTGCTAAAAGACACCATCAACTGAGAAATTCAATTCAGTTTTTATCTCCTAATGCCAGAAAGGAAGCAGGGTTCCATCTGGGTCAAACGTATGAGCTCCCTGACTGGCACAACAAACAGAAATATTCAATGGATTTGTAATTTACCCTAGAAACTGACTGGTCTGATTGAAAATAATGATGTCTTACTGTGCAGGGTCGGTGAGTTGCCCTTTGTTAATGCACAGCTAACCAAGATCTACCATGCACAGAGGCTAGAAAACCAATTAGCTATTCTAAGAAGCTCTGGTAGATAAAATGTCCCGATTAATCACACAAAAATATGCATATTCCCTTTGTTCTGTAACTCCTGTTTGAAAATGATCACTAATAGCTCTGAATGAACTCATTTAGTTGCTGAATATCCCAGCGTGGTTTATTTATTTATTTATTTATTTTTATTTTTTAAAAGCCTGATATAATTTGAATATATTTGATATATGAATCTTTAGGCAAGAGCATAGTGGTGCATATAAACTCATGTCAAATATATTTATACGTATAAAATGTGTATGTGTAAGCAACAAATGAAGCTTGCTTACTCTGGTGTATATCATAAAAAGCTGAAGATTATTAAATTAGAATGGCCACATTATGCTAATTTATTTTTTATTATCAGCCTACAAGAACATTTTACTGCCAAATGTACTATATTGCAACATACTAGTATGCTAATGCGCTCGTGTTTAAATAATTACAAGAATAGAGTTTTATCCAGGATAGTTGTTCTATACAAATCATCTCTGTGTGAAATGAATTCAGTTACTCCATCAGTGGATGGATACTAAAGAATATAGATTCTTCTCTTGTTATCCACAGGGTCAATAGGACATACATGAGAAATATTTCTTTAAAATGTAAATTGAAATTATGCTTGATTATGCAGATAATGGTGAGAGAGATCAACAAGAGTACCACAGAGAAGTGAAAACCTGCTGAAAGAGATAGATGAGAAAGTTGCACATAGACCACACATCTTGTCTGGCCTTCTGTGGCTCCCTTGCAGATCATCGTGTTCTCTACTGAAGACGCTCAGTGCCATCCAGGGGGCTGGTACAAAGGGAAGATGTCTATTTGCTATTCATCCTCACAAATACAGCCTACTTTCTCTCAGATTTCCAGGCACAGATCCTCACTTCTAGAGCTGTCAGGATGGAAATACAAGTCACTGGTGCCCTGGAAAGCACAATTTTTCCTCTCCCACACATGAGCTGCTTTGTCTGGTGGTTGGAGGGAAGCGGTGCCCATGCTTCCATGCTTTCCAGGAAGGATGACCTGGCTGTGCTGTTAGACTTGGACCAAGCTCCAGAGATCTTATTTGCGCTGAAGGGTTTGGCTCTCAGGCCATGTGAGAGCCATCAAATAAGCAGGTAGGGAACAGGTAGGACTGCTGCAGAAGGCTCCCAATGAAAACACTCCTGTATTTCTTCCCTTTTCTTGTGCTGAGGCCACATGTGCACTTGCTGTGGATGTTTCTGAAGCACCCCATCTCTTTCCTTTATTTGAGCTAAACCTGGAGGCACACTGGGCAACCATCCAGCAGACAGCTTATGAACACGCACTGAAAGTATGTTCTGGTATTGTTATAAGCAAACACATCTGCCCTGCAGATACTGTTGAGCAACAGGAAGTGTTTGCAGGCTGCCAACCTTGGAGCCCAGTTGTTATCATTAAGAATTTGTTTTGTCCAGGGAAGAGTGCATTCAGGGAACTTGAGGTGCCTGCTATAGCCTTCCATTATACTGGCCTCCCTGAGAGAACATGGAGACGGGTTAGGCCAGGGCTGGAAGCAAGCCAATGTAAAAGTCTTAAACCCACCTTCCCTCTGCTCCTGCAGGCTGCCTGTCAAGCCTATCAGGAATCACTGAGGGTACTTAAGAGGGGACACCCAATGTCTAAAGGTGTGAGTGCAAATGAGCTCCTGAAGCACCAGGACCACAGCTCTGCCTTCACTCATCCTGCAGGTAGATGGCAGGATGCAGTCACTCATGCACCACAGGTCATACTGAAGTGCCAAAGAACTTTGTTGGATAAACATTGCTGTTATGTAAACAGCTCTCCATCCTGAGAGAGGAGATGTTTTGCAAGCATATCTGTTTTCCAAGCTATTTCTTGACTATGTGGGTGTCTGAGCTACGAGGAGGAAAATAAATCAGAGAATTTGGGCAGATGCCCATGTGCCTCTATGACTGGCAATGGCTTTAAAATGTTAATGAAGTGATGCTTGTTTTTTGTTCAATGAAAACCTGTTCTTTGTATTTTTGCTATATAAAACAAAATACAACATGAGAGAGAATGTATTCAATTACTCCTCACTCTGCCTTAACATGAAATTGCTTAACGCTATCCCTAATAAACCTAGAAAGGAAGGAGGAAAGTACAGATTGCTCTGTACAAGATATAAGTTTTTTTGTGTGTGTGCATTATATTAATGATCTCTGCCCAATTTTGTAATAATAAGGCAAATAGGAAAAAAGCCTGAGCTGAAAACCCTGACTTATAATCAGCAATTACAAATGGGTAGTGCTTCACTGTAGGGGTTTTTGCTGTCATTATGGATAGTAAGAGTCTTGTTTAAATATTTGAATATAGTTTCCCAGAATCAGTTAGATACCTCACTGTAATGACTCTGCTGATGGAGCTGTCTGTGCACTCACTGCCCTGTCTTTTGAGAATGTGGACTCCGAAATCTGTTGTATTAGATTGTCTAATATTGTATTAGATTGCCTTGGTGCAGTGCTGCTTTCAGCCACAGGTGGGTAATGAGGTCCCAGGATGGCATCAGTATGGGAGAGCTCTGTAGGGTCAGAGGATCGGTAGGTGTTGGTACCCCACAAAAAAAAGACAATTTCTGAACCAAACCAGACTCTGGAAGCACGCAGAGGATGAGGTTAACCAGAGGCGTCCTCCAGCCCAGAAGCATTTCACACCATGGCACGTGATTTTTTCCATCTTCAATCACCTACTTCTTCCATGGGGAGACTGCAGCTTTATGCACTGCTCCTCAGCTTTCCATTCATCAGGAGACCTGAAGGTTGTGATTTATGTATGGTGATACCCTTCCTCAAACATGAATGAGAAGGTTTCACTAACCCACACTGAACTGAGACTGGGAGATTTGTGTGCTGCACAAGGAGAAAAAAGAAATTCCATACTTGTTTCACATTCATATTTTTTATGATTTAACAGAACACAGAGTTTTATAGATACTCCTGGTGTTGAAAAGGATTAATTTTAAAAGTCTCTAAAGTTTGAATAGAAAAGAATTGTGACTGATGACTAGGCATGATCTGAGAACCCAGTAATCTAAGCCACATCAATCCTTGGGTATTCGGAGCATTACAAACCTGTCCAGATCATGAAGGAGCTGAACCATACCTTGGAATTACTAGGTAATACTGTGGAAATTGATCACTACCTTAAATATCATAGCCTTTCTTGTCCCGGCCTTTAGCTTTTAAGAGACAGTACTATTTAAGAGACAGTACTATTAGTCAAAAGGTAATTATTCATTAATTGATTTTGTACAATGCTTAGCTGGAAGGTAATTTATATACTTGATTAGAGTAGAAAAAAAATGCAGTTTCTATCTACGAAATGCAGGAATACTAAAGACTAAAAAACTAATTTCTCAATGTTTTTCATTAAGGATTAAGAAAGTAAAGATGTCAAGAACAATCCTAGGAGTTCTAAGGACTAAACCTGTGCACCAAAGGGAATCACAGTACTTCACACAGCAGCAAAGATTTTATGCTGTATTAAAGAGTGTATGTATAAGCCCGCACTCAGGTGATGTGCAAGCCTAGGCGTCCAGCAGATTTAACATGACTAAGATTGTCTTTGAGTTCATATAATTGATAAAGACTATTTGATTTTGCCCTGAGCTCTCATTGTATCTTTTCATCTTTCTGTATTTCTGCTTGCATCTAAGCGTTTGCAAAACCAAGCTTCCAAGATCAAAGCTGGAAAAAGTCATGTGCAATGCTTCTGGGTGTTACATGCTTCTGGGCTGGAGGACGCCTCTGATCATCCTCTGTATGTATCTGGAGTGTGATACTGATCAGGAAATGTCCTTTTCAGGGGGTATCCACCACCTACTTGTGAATCACATTCCTCCTGCTGCACACCATCTCAGTGATTCTTTGGTTCACAGCAGACATCCCAATGAGTGTTGATGTGGCAAAGGGAGGGGAGGCTTTCCCTGTGGCAGGTCTGTAAAAAAAGTCATCAAACAAAGCCAAAATAAAGAATTTAGAAGTGTAACTCCATTGGGCCTGTGCCCATTAGCACGAAAGTCAAACAACATCTGCATGTTGACTGAAAAGACCCAAACCTGCTGTGTACCTGAAGCTGGCAAAGATTTCCAGATGTTCCCCATAAAACTCTTCTGTTGGTGGTTTCTAATCTGTGTGTGACTTCCTGCATGACAGTACCAAAAGGAGATATGCATGTGAGAAATACGCAGGCAATGTGCCGTCTGGGTTGAATTCATCTTTTGTGCAGTTCAGCAACATTTCTCTGCTGGATTTGGACTCTCAGCTTTTACAGAAAAATCTGGATTGAGTTGAACTTGCATGAACCAAGCCAAATCTGTAATTACAAGGTCTGGCAAGGAATGTGTCTCTTTCCTGCTTATTTAGTATTTGCCATTGTTAACAGAAGTGATTGCCGCTGTTATTCTCACGCCAGCCCTGAATCTAAGGAGAATTCAGAGAGATCAGGAACTTGATCTGAGAGACTGAAAACATGGGGCTCAAATTAAAGCTCTCTGCAAGCAAAGAGAAGGTTTTTAACTATAGCAGTGCAGGAAACAGTGGGTGGCAGATACTATTTTCCTCTACTATATGTGTCAAGTTGGAATATCACCTATTGTTTTGTGAGAGAAATTGGTACATTTAGATTAAATCTTGAATTATATGCCACACAACACAGACTTAGATCTGACTTTTCCCTTTATTACAGTTTCTACCAAGAATTGCTCCTCTTATTGCTTCTTTTTGCTTCTTCCTCCCTTGACTCTTGTATCCACACCCTTTCTACAAACATCACTCTATACTTTTAAGTGCGCATCTCTTTTGAGAATAGATATAAGAAATGCTTTGGTAAGTTATGGAGGGTTTTTTGCTTCTTCCTCTTTGCTTATCTACTGCATGTTATTCTCTCAGTGCTAACAGTATTCCCCCTTCCTCATAGATCTGTGCTCTAAGAGTGGCAGCAGTAAGGGCAGAAGAAGGAAGGAATAATACCCAAAGTTCACAGTTCTTGTAAGGGAATGTGTGAGGGTGAGTGCCCCATTGTAGCGTCAGTTTCCAAGAATGAGAAAAAACATGAGTCCTTTGGATCCCTAAAAAACAGAAATCACTGAACTTTTCTCTGCAGCTGCGTTCCTTTCCCCAGTGTGCTCCACCAGCTCATAGGGATACTAGGTCACTGGTCTCCAGCAGTTCTTAGCTTGCATAGCCTACCACAATACACTGACAAGAGCTGTCTGCTTCTCTTTCCTTCTGTCAGGCGTAAAACCTTCTGCTGACGTTGCACTGGGTACTCCAACCCTGCCCAGCAAGCCTTAGCATTAATGTTACTGAGCCTGGTGGCAATGCTTGCCTCTTTGATTTCCTCTTTCAGGCTCTCTGCAGACTCACAGAGACATTCTGATGCCAGTTATGCTCAGTGTTACCCCATAAATAGGTAGTAAGGTCTGAATTAAGTCCTCCAGTTGCATGTTCTGACCTTTCTTGTATCACAGCCTGCAGGACTCTCCAAAGCAGGTTTGTCTTTGATCTACTGTACTGGTTTTAGAACAATGTTCAGTCTTTGTTCAAAAATCTCCATTGCTAAAAATTGTGCTCAATTGACTGTTTTCTACCAAAAACAGATTTTGCATCTCATTTCTATTGTAACTATCTCTAGCCTTAGCTTTTATCTACTTGCTTTTCATTATCTGCTGAACCAAGTAACAAGTTATCAAGGTTATATTCCCTTGCAAGTACTTACAAACTCATCAAATTACCTTTTAACCTTTATTTCAACTAAATAGATTGAGTTTATGCAGTGTTATTAGCAGATGCTTCCTCTAGTTCTTTAATCTTTCTCAGCAGTTTCTCAGTCCCTCTGTTTATCAGTGTCCTTTCCAGGTCATGATGTTCCAAACATGGTTACATCAATGTTCAGTGAGAAAACAACGACCAACTCTTCATCCTTTTAGGGGATCTGAGGTTCCTCTTTTTGGCCATGGAACTGAACTGTGAGCTCCCATGTCTTCCTGGGAGCAATGTTCATGCTTGGGTGAGATCTCATATTTTTTAAGGGACTCTGTTTCTCCAAATCTTCTTTTATTTCTAGACATAGGACTACCAGCTGGTCTCAATACCATACTTGTAGTTCACTTTGCCATGTGGTAATAATTGGCTAAGCACTGAGTGTTTGCTTTTAAGTTTTGGGGTTGGAATGAGATGATCTTTTTTTAAGGTTCCTTCCAACCTAGAGCCTTCTATGATTCTGTGTTTCCTGTTTTATGTGCCTTCCTTCTGGCCTATATATATGTAGGAGAAAGCGTGCATGCATTTTTTCTGATGTGCAATGATATACATCAGCTGTGATTCATCATAAGGCACCACAAATCCCTCTGCATTGGTCATCTAATCAGCTATACAGTTCTCAGCCAGCCTTTGTGCTTTCTACATTTCTCATCAGCGACGACTTTTTGTTTCCTTTCACGTCTCAGGCAAAAGTTAACCGATATAGGATGAATAAAGGATCCCCACTGAACCTCACTAAGACCACATACCTTTTAAGTGACGTTCTTGCATCTGGTTGCTTGCCATTTTTAATCCACTTAATGTTTTCAGTGTTGATTCATAACGTTCTTAATTAATGGAGTTTTTTTTTTTTTTTTTTGCAATATATGGTACTGACTGCATTATAAGTCTGTAAAAGCCCAAATATAGCAAACCTGCTACCTCTATCAGCTAATTTGTAATCTCATCAAAGAAAGATATCAAGTGAGTCTGACAGGATCTATTTGCCAAAAACCCTGCTGAGTGACAACAACTACACTGCCTTCCTTTTATTCCCTATTAATTGAGTCCCATATCAGCCATTCCTTTATTTTGCCTGGGACTGATGTTAGTCAGTCTGACAAAACTTGTAATTACCCGAGATGTATCATTTATTCTCTGATTTACTTTTTTTTAGAACATTGGCATCACGTTACTTCCTCGATATTAAAAAAGTTACTGAGAAGTCAACACCAGTGAAGGGGTTTTCATGTAGTTCCTTTGAAACTCTCATATGCCAGTTTTGGCTATAAATATGCCAAAATCAATAGCTCTTTTTTGACATCCTTCTGATGCACTGTTGGAGTGAAAATTGTTCCATGATTTTTGTATGAAGGTATCACATCACCTGATCCTCAGCAGTTATTTACTGAAGTTATATACGGCACTGATTTATTGAACAACTTTTCTTTTTCTGGATTATTTTTGGCAATTTTATAATTCTCAGTTCTAATGTTAGAATTCCCGTTTCTCCCATGAAGATCAAAGTGTTCTTCTGACTATTGTTAGCCCAGTTTAGCATGAATTTACGTCCTATTTCATCACCAGATTTCTCATGTTAAAACTCCCCACTTGTAATCTACACTCAAATGTACGTAATCATTTATTTTCTTTCTTTTGGCTTTTTCTTCTCTTCTGTGTGCTTTTTCTTTTCTTTCTAAATTTTAATTGAGACCTTTACTTCCTGTAATAAGTAAAAATTGATTTTTAGCTGGTGCAATCTTGAACATCTCCAAGTGATCATTCTCATTTTGTCCATTGATCTTTTTATGCCTGCTGATTTGGACTCAGGAGGCCTAACAATTTCCTTAAAAAGTAATCCCGGTGAATAAGCAAAACAGTAAGTGAAATAAAAGCCAAAAATTCTGTCAATGGCTTCTGAGTGCTAGTTGTTGTAAGTCCTCTTATCAGAGTTAACACACCTTTTATCAGCAGTGCTGAAGCCAGCTGAGAGGAATTCTGGCATCATAACTCCTACACTAGCGCTGCCAGAATGGAAACCAGGTCACCCAAAAACCTGAAATTGCAGGGGAATGGCAGAATGACATTCTGATCTACATGGGTGAGGTGGCTCTCCTCACTGGAGATGCTCTTAGCCTAGATTTAGTCTGCTCAGTGCTCATGCTTGCAGAGACGCGCAACACAGTCTAAGCCTGGTGACTAAGCTGATCTCAGGAGGAGCTTTAAATTAGCAGACCGAAAAAAAGCAAAAGTCTTTGTGCCTCAGTGCCACCTAAACAGGAACTGAGGTGGGAAATGGGGTTTGGTGGGATAAGTCATCATGTGAGATATAGACTGTGATTCTTTAGCAGTGCGGCTGAAAGTGCTCGAAGTCACTTGGTGGCTCCATTTCGAGAATAGCTGAATTGTTAGGGCCCTTCATGCTCCTCTGCAGTTTGGAGCAATTGCAATTTGGTTGTGGAGATGATTAAACTCTTCCTGAGTCCAGAAAATTTTGCATGGTGGGAGTATGCTGAACGTATTCATGTAGTTATTTAATATGAGGAACAAATTTCTAGATCTGGGTACTGCTCAAAGCAGAAAATCAGTGAATCTGACTCAGCCCAACAAGAGAGGTATTCCCTGTAGAGAGATGGACTATCTTGTGTCCTGACTCTTGCTCACAGTGCACCTTTAAAACACAAGAGGCATATATACTTCTGTTACGTATATACCATAGAAGTTCCCTGGCACAAAGGTTGGGATAAGGGACTTTTCACACGAGTCAGAAGAACTTTGTTCTTCCCAGGAATGCACACCTTGCTTTCCTTGACAAGAAACGAAAGGTTTGGGTCCTTTGATGTCACCCACCACCTTGCAGTAAATCAGGCCCAGCCAAAGGGACTGCACGTTTACTGCATTCCAGCCCAGAGCAATTTGCTCTGGGAACAGGTAGCTTCTCCATGGCACTGCTGTGCCCGGGTTCTCAGTCACCCCCAGATTGTGGGCTTCTGTGGGACCACTGGCCTATGCAGTGACAACCTCAGCAGTGTGCACTTTCTAGTCCATGGGAAACACAGTATTGCAGGGGACACCTCTGAACTCATATGGAAGATATTGCAATTTTTTTCTTCAGAAGGCACAGTCTGTTGACTTCATTATAGTCTTTGCTTTTAATTCCCTCACTAATTAAAATTGTCAGAATTGGTGCTTCTCTTTCCTTTCTTACCAGGTCTCTGTTTGGAAATGTTCTCCATCATCCTTGGCTTTAGTTACTCATCTGCCAAATGCAAGGCCAGCCCCTTCCCACTTCACAGGGCATGGTGGAGCTGAATTTACTTCTGTTTATGAGATGCTTGGATACTTCACCAGTCAGCAAAAAATATGGTTCTGGTGAAATACACCCAGAGTGAGTCTGACCTGTATTAGTACTGCTGTGTCATGTCAGCATTCAAAGCTACTGATCAGTGAGACTTTGGGAGTCCATCATAGGTATAATTTGTTCCTAAAAGCTGCACAGGACTGACAAGCTTCCCCAGTCAGATGATGATGCTACAGGGTAATTGAGCATGCCCTTTTTGCACAGATCCTCTTCAGTAATTTTCTGGGCTTGGCTAACCTTTATTTGAGCTTCCTACAAGGGCAGAGACCAAATCTGAGTTTTATAAAATACATAGAACTGAATGATCAGTCTCCAAGAGATCACCTTTTGTGGGTTTCTTATACCATAATTTTATTATCCTCATTACTGAATGTTAAGATCCTCTGACAGCAGAAACAAGCTGAAAGCACTGGTTTCAAACACAGTGAACACGAGGATTTAGGTTGCACCTGAAAATATATCTGAAACTGTTTTTGAAACATAGCTGATAAGAGTCCTGTCCCTGATACGAGCTGATCAGGTAGCCACACTGTAATTAAAAAGGCTATCATGTCCTGTGACATTGCGTTTAGAACTATTTCCATTAATGATTCCATTAATGATTAGCCTGAGTGGCAGATGAATTAGTAAAGTCTTTTCCAGAAGGGAATGCAGATAAAACCTCAAGATAAGCGAAGGTTTTCCTGTATGCTTCCATCTATCTGTTTGGAACTGGGGTGATTTTGTTTCACTTCTGTCCATGTATTGCTGCCACCTGTACTAAAAATAAATAAATAAATGAAAAATATGAGAATATAAATTCAGTAATATTATCATAATGACAATGCAAAAGTAATGACGTATTAATTTTGTGCTGCAAGGCCAGTAAATTAAAAGCAGATGTGCTAATTTGTCATGGCAGAGGATCTGTCACAATTGAAAAGCACCAGCGAGACTGAGGGAGTTACAATAGGAACTGGTCTCATCTAACACCTTTAAATAATTTTTGAGTTGTGAATTTCTTCTACTTGGCAAAATAATAACAACAATAATAATAGTAATAATAATCTGGCAACTTCTGAAGAACGGGAAACCACCACTATACTCTGCACAATTAAAAGCAGAAGAAAACTACAGAAGTTATCCAAGCAAATACCAGAATGTCTCTGTCAGTGTGTTTAGCGATCATGTCAGTTCTTATAACTGCAGAAGTTTTGACTGCTATGAAACAAATAAATTTTGGGGAATTACACTGCACAGCTGAGATTTTGCTTCTTGGGAACCATGTTTTATTGGTTCCATTTGAATGTACTGTGGTGTGCAAATGATCACAGGTTTGGCAAGTCCTTTGTAAGGCTTTGTATTTATAAGGCCAGAAACAGATGTACAGATAATTTCAGACATGCACACTTTATATGGTTGCAAATACTGTAGGGATGGGTACCTTAAAAAGAAAAATCAAGTCTTTGAGTATCCTGGTTGTCTTTCTTTCAAAGAATGGACACTCTGCATAGCAAATCTGTGATTTGCAAGCTGCAGTTTGCAGAGCAAAGGCCAAAAGCTGCATTAACATACACTTCTATTAAACTATTGCTTGAAGCTCCTGAGAATCTGAGCAAGACTTCCCCCAGCCTGATGTCTTCCTGCATGCCGTACCTCAGACATCAGCAGAGCTCTGCCCTTGTACATGTGGCAAGGCTGGCTGCATGCCACCATTGGCTTCCAGCTCGCAGCCGATCCCTCCAACCTGCCCACGCTGATACTTCCCAGGCTTTGGCTCCCATTCAATTACTATAGCTCCAGCAAATCCTTTTGTATTTTCCTGCTTTGAGTGGAGGTTGGAGTAATGCAAAAAAGAGAGCCAAAATTGTTTAAGTCTGTTCCTTTTCTCAGGGGAGAGTGTACAAAAAAGGCACTTCCGCAAAATCTTAACCTCAATTACAGATTACAAAGTGGAAAACTCCATATTTACCCATGCAGTCTCTTAGAAGACAACAATTAAAAGGCGAATTTACCAACACCATAATGGCAGGTTGAGGTCCACCATCTCAGCCTCTATTTGCATGAAGAATATCACTGTTAATTTTTGTAAGATAAAGTGTGATGTTGGTAAATAATCATATATTGTCAAACTACAAGCAAAGGGAAAAAAAGCATATGTGTGTGCTTACATCAGGCAGAATCCATTTTCAGTCTTGTTTTTTGAAGATGTGTTTTGATGGACCTTCTGGGACTGTAGTGCCGGGCAGAAATGTGTGTGAGTGGTTTAGAAGTAAATAATAAGAATTAAAATATGGAATAGGTAATTAATTCTAACCCTATGAGACCTTTTTAGGAAAAGTATGTTTCAAAAATAGAATTTGTTATCCATGTTCTTGTGCTTTTCATAGCCACAGTGAACCTGTGGTTACAATTGCAGTCGCTAAGCTCTTACACTCCACACTGTACCAGTCAGCAAGAAGAAAAACAAAAATTCAAACACAGAATAATAGAGAAACAATCTCTTTCCTGATGTCAGATTTACTGAATTAATGGTCGAGCATGGGCTTTATCTGATGGAGCTAATCCACTAGATGTGAATAAAAATCTATTAGTAAGACAGACAAACTGTTCAAGGCCAGAGTGAACCTAAGGCTACTTGGACATCTTTTTAGGAGGGTGTCATGACATTTCCATATGTCCCTGCTCTGTGAGACCATCCCATTCTTCATGATGCTGCCCTAAATATGTGACCCTTTTCTAAACTCCACACCTGTCTTCTCAAATGTGGATCTCATGATGTCAGTGAGGAATGATCTCTAATGCAGCCAGCTGTGGTGGTCCTCTGTGGAATCTAAGCCCTTGCGATGGCTGAGGATTCCCTGCTACCAGTGTGTGTTTTGTTATTGGTTTATTTGGCTGTGCTCATCTGGGTAGTCTATGATCTCTGTTTTAAGAGGACAGGGAGAGAGGAGCATCTCCCAATGTGGTCCCAGTTGTGGAGATAACTTACCTTAGGTGAATTACTCCACAGCCACTTGCCTTTTTCTTGTTTTGACCACAGGGTGAGTCTGGGCCACTTAAATCAGGAGCCTATTTTTTAGATAGTTTATGCTAGTAAATCCCATCCTGTATTACCATTGAGTTCATCAATATATCACCCCATCTCCATGTTTAGATCCCCTTTTAAAAGTGCTGTAGCTTTAGCACTGGAGGTTTCCTGCACTACATTCCTCGATGAGTAATAAAGCGTCAAACATACACAATTCTGAAACCATCCAGGATAAAGTTTGCACTCAGCTGTGTCACTGTTTCAGGACAGGAAGCGAAAGTGATTCTGACTGTGCTTGGACTATTAATCTGCTGGGAGATTTTTTATTTTTATTTTTTGGTCTGTATTATATCCACATTTTAAGCATAAAGTAGTTTTTCAGCTCCAGTGCCTCGGATGTAGATGAATTCATTGCCGTGCACATATCAGTAAGTGGTAATACTCTATAAATGAACGCACATAGGAGGGTTTTTCAGAAGCCTTTGCAGATGTCTTTTGTATATCTGCCTCTCTGATTTATTCCCTGCAGGTAAGCTGTGTGACTGTTCTCTGTATGAGCGTGATTGGATTTCTTCAGTCCTTGGCACAGTCCCACCAACCTCTGCTATCTCTTATGTTTCAGGCAAGTTTTTGCCGCTTGCCTTTTCAGGCAGAGTCATCTCAGCACAATCTCACAGTACAGCCTGTTTGGGCTTCTCTCACTTCTTCTCCGTTTTCCCTCCTTAAAGGATTGCAGTCAAGACATTCACTGAAGAAGCAGAGAATGGTTATTTCTAGTAATTCTGGTTGTCTTTAAGTCACGACAGCTTTGCCAACTTCCTCATCTTACATGCATAAAAAATCTATTTATTTCATTGAGGATAAATTTCTGCTTCTGATATCAACACTGTTTTGCTTCATTTGCTTTATACCACTACCTTCTCATAAACTGTTCCTTCCTGACTTTGGTCTCATCAGTAGACGTGTTCCCAGAGGTTGCATTCTGATCTCCATGCCAGAAATCTCTCTGTATAGTTTGTTTGTCCTGAGAGAGTAGGAATGGAAAGAAGGTGCAGCAAAACAAATGTCATTACAGTTGCAAGTACTGTTTATAGTTCTGCCGCTTATTTGAGTATCATTGCATTCATGTCAAAACTGAGCTTTTTACCATATGTCCCCGAGACAATTGCTGATGGCCCTTTGACTGTGTTGTGGCATTTCAGAAGCCTGGCTGTGTTTGCAGGAAAAACAACAACAAAAAAACAAAATAAACAAAAAACCACCACCCAACAGCTTTCATTTAAAGATTCCACTGAAACCAGGTTTTATTTTTCTGATTTCTAGTCATATGCTGCAGTGACTGTGAGTCAAATTTTTGCGGGGTCTTCAGCATGGACTTAACAATTTATTCCATCCTAGTTCTTCAGCTTACAGTCAAGTGGTTGTATGGTGTATGTTCATGCACTGCCAGAAGTGGTCCATGCCAAGGAGGGCTGCTAAGTTGCAAAGTTATACATAGAACTGTAGGATGGCTTGGGTTGAAAGGAACTTTAAAGATAACCTAAGTCTAACCCCCTGCCATGGGCAGGAATTGGTGGAATATAATGAACCTTCATAACATTTACTGGATTCACAAATACACTTCTTGAAAATAGTGCTATTACCAAGTAGCCAGGAGGGGTCATTGCTCTGGGATCACAGGATGTTCTGTTCAACTCTTACTGCTACGTACAGGGCAGCTGAATAAAAGCACTGAAAGGAGCCCATAAAAGTCTGAAAATGTGTATTGGTGTGATGCATCAAAGTACAATGAGAAGCTATTCTGAAAGCAGACTGAAATCGGCAATACTGTAAAGTGTGTGAGAGAGATTTTGTAAATCAACAGGCCAGTTTTCTGTCCAAATAGGTTCAGATAAATTCATGTGACTACTGAATAATTATACAGTGCTTATCTGACTGAACTTCCAGTCCCAAAGATGGTTTGCTCAGTTATAGAAACCTTTACTGAGACATTTTAATTGCAAGAGTGCAGGCAACATCAGATGATAAAATCTGCCATTTCCAGGTTCCTGGTAGCTCATCTGTCTTCCAGGGGCTCCAGTTTTTAATGCTTTTCTTGTACTTGCAGATGCCTTGTTCTTGTATTTAAAAGAAGGGCTATTAGTGGGCTTTAATGGAATGGTAGTTCAAGATCATTGATCACACATCATTAAGGTTTGAAAAGACCACTAAGATCAATTAGTCTAAATGTAATTGTGTATATTTGTAATAATAATAATAATAATAATAATAATAATAATAATAATAATAAAGCTTTAATTCAGTTAATACCACAAAAAGCATGCTATAATTCACACTGTTTCCAAATTTAATAACATTATATTTAGTTTTAATTATTGCAAAGAACACACTTTAATGCAATCATATGTATTGCCATTAATAAATGACACGATTTTATTACACCTTTATGCTGCTTATGGAAAGATATGTTGGACATCTTCATGTTCATGGTGTTGTCTGATATTTGTAGGCTAATTAGCTTGAATCTTTACATACCATGTCACTAAAGCATAGATAAAATCTGATCGTTATCTTCCTTTTCACTTTTTCCCCACAGTGACGGACCATCCATTGCTCTATATTCCAACACAAAAGTTTCCATCCTCAGAAATCTCTAAGGTGTCTTCTTAATGGAAAGATGGAATAGGGTGTTTGCACACCTCTGACACCAAGCAGTGCTTCAAATCGGCACTGTGGAGGGCAGAATATATTTCCAGGCTACAGCCTGTGTGCAAATGCTGAGAGGCCCTTAAAGCAGCAGCAGGAGTTAACACTGGAACAATATCCTCCTAAATCATTTGGAATAAAATGTTGGACTCATCACTTGGGATCTCCTACATTGAATGCTGGAACTGTACAAGAAGTAATATCCTGCAGTTATGCAGCAAGTGGTACAGTTTGGCATCCCACACAGAGTGGGGCGTGACTGGAAGACACTTGTGAAATGGTTTAAAGGTGACAAAGTCACGTCCAGTGCTGAGGGCACAGGAGGTGGCTGTGATAGAGCCAGGCTGGAGCAGAGTACTGTGATGTGTCTTCCTGCTGTGTTGGGCTGCAGTGCTGTCCCTGCGGGTCCCCTGCACCCCTCAAAGCTGACAAACCAGATGGGTGCAAGATTTGGATTTGGTGGCTTGTTGGATTTGGTGTGGGACAGGAAAAGTGACGGAAGCAAAGCGCAGTTGCTCACATTTGCTGTGTCACAGGGGTCAGACTGCTTCTGACCAAGTGCCAGACCCTGCACTTTGGTCACAACAAGCTGGAATTGTTCAGTGTGGAGAAGAGGAGGCTCAGGGAAGACCTTATATCTCTTCAACTGCCTGAAAGAGGTTATGGAAATGTGGGAGCTGGCCTCTTATTCCTGGTATTTAAGATATAGGATGAGACAAAATGGCCTCAAGTTACACCAGAAGAAGTTCACATTGGATATCTGGAAAGATTTCTTCTCTGACAGTGTGTTGATGCAGTGGCACAGGCTGACCAGGGAGGTAATGGTGTCACCATCCCTGGAGGGGTTTGAGAACTGTACAGATGTGGCGATGAGGGGCATGGTCAGTGGGCATGGTGGGGGTGAGTTGGTGGTTGGACTAGGTGACCTCAGTGTTCTTTTCCAGCATTAATGATTCTGTGATTTTACACTGAGTCAACATGAACACCTTCAGTGTTCTTCAGTGGTGCCACAGAAATGTTGCTGCTGGGGGAACAGAGTGCATGGGGTGCAGCAAGGCCACGTGGTGGGGCATGGTGTCACCCATGGTGCTGCAGTCAGAAGTTGGAGTCTCTGGCTATGCCATGGAAAGTTCCTCACATGCATTAAAATTCTTCAGGCAGCATTTGATAAAAGAGAGCTGCAATTTTGCTGTCGGGTTTGTGGCCAATGCACTACTGAGTCATGAAGAGTTCAGACTATTTTGATGTTAAGAGCTTTGGAATTTTCTTTGCTTCCATGGCTTGAGATGGACACAGACCAGTGAGTTTCTTCACATGCTGCAGGAGTCATTTACTTGATAAGGGTTTTGGGGGCAATGTAGAGTGATGAAAATGATTTCCGGCTTTACTCTTGCCTGATTATTGCTTTTCAAAATATATTCTATGATTATTAAAGCAGTAACTACATATATTAATAACTATAGCAATGAATAACTACCTGTGATGTAGTATATGCATAATACAATTTTAGAAGGTGTCTTTAAGTTTTCTGTCAGCATGTCTGATATTTTTACTTGTGCGGTTGTTATTGTACCTTCAAAGTACAGCAAAAATAAGATCTGTTTAGAGTCATGATTTGTCATTCCAACTGGAATTAGTCATTGGTCATCAAGACACTAATCAAATTACCTGTTTCTAAAGAATTAATTTGGTTTTACTAATACGTATGAGTGGTTGCTAACTCCACCACACTCTTCAACAAATTCAGAAACTCTGTCTGAGTTGGCTTCACCCTACACAATGTCAGCTTTCTGCTGGTGGGTGTCAGTGCAGAAAGATATGTTGTTGAGGGATGCCCATCCTGCTTAGAATCAGAGAACAGCAGAGTACCCCCATCTGGATGGGACTCACAAGGATTACTGAATACAACTCCTGGCTCCACACAGCAGCACTCAAACCATATTTCTGAGAGTGCTGTCCAAATGTTTCTTGAACATTGTCTCAGAGCTCCACTGTATGAGGGGTTAGCTCGCTGTAAGGTGCCCATTTCTCTTTAAGGACTCAAGGTCTGGGCAAGTTTAAAGAGACCCCAAAATCAGGCATGTTGGACGGATTGGTCCCTGCAGCCCCATCCTGTGAGAAGCTGTCGTGTGCCATTCAGCTGGGGGCAACCACCATGGGTCAGAGCAGGATCCCATGGTGCTGGTGGTGGGCTGTTTGCTGTGATGTGTTATTTAGGCACAGTAATATAACACAATAAGATGCAGGACAGTCGCTCAGAAGGCAGCCATGGGTACGCAGGGCCATCCTGGCAGTGAGTGCAGAGTGACAATTTCATTGATGCCGCTCGGCAGCCAGCTCCCTGGGCAGGTAACCCTCGAGGTGTATTTATTTAGTGGGGGCAATGCCTGAGCCTGTGGTACTGATTTGACATTTCTGGATGCCCCAAACCTTCTTAAGACTTTCTTTGGCACTGGGTCGGGCAGCACTCCCGCTAAGCAGATCCAGGCTGGGACCCCCCGATGCCACAGGAGCCGGGTACGCTTCCTCCCACCCCCGCTCCCCCTCCTCTGCCGCTCTCGGACAGCCACATCGGGGACCCCCGATGCCGGAGGGGGATCTGCCCCGCTGCCGGTGCGCTTGATGCGGGGGACGGCGGCGGCGCCCGGCCCCGCCCGGTGCCCCTCCCGGGGCAGGGCGCAGGCGGAGGTTTGGCAGAGGGGGCCGGGGCTGGCGAGGCGTGATCGCCCAAGGCCCCTCCTGCCTGCCGGGGAAGCCTTAAAACACCCCGGCGAGGCGCGGAGTCCCGCACTCGGGAGCCCCGACCCACGGGCAAGAAGCTCCGAGCCTCGCCCAGAGCCGCTCCGCTGCAGCCGCCGCCGTGAGTACCGAGACGGGGTGGGCACGGACACGGGGCCGAGGGTCGCGGGGCTGCGCGTCGGGGGGCGGCCGCGCTGCTCTGCCGTCGAGGCTGGCGCTGACGGCCGCTTTTTCCCCGCTCGCCGTCCAGATGCAGGGCACCATGAGGCTGTGGGTGTCGGTGCTGACTTTCGCCCTGTCGCTGCTGGTCTGCCTGGGGACGCTGGCAGAAGCGTACCCCTCCAAACCGGACAGCCCCGGAGAGGACGCTCCCGCAGAGGACATGGCCAGATACTACTCGGCTTTGAGGCACTACATCAACCTCATCACCAGGCAGAGGTAGGCAGAGCGCCCGGCTGCGTCCCCATCCCCGCACTCTGGGCTGCCCTTCCCCCGGGGCGAGGCGGGAGGGAGGGCAGCGGGATGCCCGTCGCGGACACGGGTCTCACCTCTGATCCTGCGGGAAAACCGCCGGCAGGGGCAGGATGTGGTGCCCGCACTCCTTGGATCTGGAGGTGGATTTCCACCTGCCCCGACGCTGCCTCCTCTCCTTCAGCCCTTTCTGGCCCCTGGTGGGCAGGAGCATGGCCACAGGGCAGTGTCCCCCTCAAAATTGAGAGCAAATATAACTAACCCTGGGGAGGATGAGGCTGGGCAGTAGGAGCTGTTTGACACTTGTATCGCTGCCACTGACTAGTGAAGGTTTCACTGGGGAAAAGCGCCCTTTGCTGAGAAGTTGTAGGAGTTGAAACGCTTTGTCAGCTACTTAATAGAGCAGCGAGTGCCCCAAACCCCAGCGGTCTGACAAAAACTCTCTCAAGACCACGAACAAGAACAAGCATCTGTCCAGATTAGACTGATTAATAGAAGCCTTCCCTGAGGTCCCTGAACTGCGCATGACCCAGAAGACCTTTGGCATATCTATTTGTTTAATATCAAAACCAGATGAGAGATCTATAATTAGGCTTGCGTGTGTCCCTGTAGAAGTCTGAAAAGTTAAATCAGAAGGGAGGCTATGGTGTAGCTGAGAGCTTTCCCAGCAAAACCATGACATTGTCTGCCTGTGTGCTAATACCATAGCAGAGATGAGGAGGCTGATAACATCATGGTTCTTCGGTCCTGGACTTTTAAAGCAATATTCCCAGCTGTTTGTGTGTGCAGTGCGTTTCTGTGCTGTGCTCTGTGCTCTTGTAACTTTTTGTCAGATGACTGCTAAAATAATCTGTTCCTGCTGCTGCCCCTTTCTCTTGCATGCACTGGGATGGTTTCGTATCTCCACCTTTTTTTGACTCTGTTTCTGATTTAAAAGGTACAAAGCTGAACAGCCCCCTCCTTCTATATTCATCCTCCACTATAGAAATGTAGAATCACAGAATCATAGCATGATAAGGTTGGGGATTCCTAAAAGATTTGGCTCCAACCCCCTGCCATGGCCAGGGCTGCCAACCACTTGATCACGTGCTTGCTTTAACTTTGTATGGCTTTCTTTGCTTATGACTTGGATGCAAGTACACAGCTCAGAGACTGAGGCTGCTTTCACCTGTATTTAGGCTCTGAAATGAACGGAATAGTTATTCATTATTTCAGTTTTCTCATTCAGGTTCCATCAATACTACCATCCTATGTCTTCTTTTTGTATCTAAGGGGGACAGGATTGACCTGGAATTAAAAGAAAATGGACAGATAAAATCACTATGGTAACAACTTGATTTTAAAGCTGTCTAGAAGGCTGAACTTGAAAACAAACACTCCAACAACCAGAAATGTGCTCTTTCTCTTCTGTGGCGAATTAACAGCAGTAAAATAAGGTGACAGAGCTCCTGCTTCAGCAGTGATGTTCACTTGCAAAATGAATTGCTGTCTTTATCAGCATACTGATCTAAACATGTGCATCACTTGTTCTGTTGCAGCAGAGGTATCGGAGCTGACTATTGCTCAAGTGTTTGGTTCTGCCCTTGGTGTTTCTTCAGCCAGCCCTGTGGTGGGGAGATGGCAGGGCCTGGGGCTCACCCCATGTGAGCAGGCTGCTGGGGCTGGGCCCAGTCCACAGGCCGCTTGCTATGGGATGGAGCAGCGTGGGTTGAGATCGATGCTTTTTTGTCTCTTCAGTTCATCTATCTACTCTTGTTTGACGTTTATGTGATTATGAATAACGTTCTGGCTCATCTTTCTGCTTTTGGCATTTGAGTGTCATTCTCTGTGAGTGACCATAATCCAGGGGATCTTAACCCCTGCTCCAGTGAAGCTCCTTCCAAACCCTCCTTCTCTTGACTTTAGCCCTTTTCTGCGTGGCTGCTTTGCTCCCTCTCTCCTTTAGGGTCCTTCTCCCTCACATCCCATCTCACTTGGCTTTAGCCATATGCATACATCTGCTTTGTACCTCTTTGAGGTGATCTGAGGGAAATAGGTACCTGTTGAACTCCAGGTCTGCTTCAGACTTCTCATTTTGGATGAAACCCATTGTTAACAAGGTTCCAGATCTTCACAGATGAGAAGAGTACCTAAAGTGACCAGCACAGCTGTAGACTCCTGCACTGCGGATGTCCATGTATCTTTGCACTAATCCCACTTCTGTCCTCAAAACTGTCCCATTCCTTGCCTTGTGCCCCTCTGTTGCACTGTTTGGGAGCTTTCTTCAGAGCCCAGCTTTCTTTGAATCTTTTCTACTGCTGTTTGGTGCTACCTGCATGCCCTGTAACCAGCAGGCCCTCTTCCTTTCATGTTTTCCAAACTCCAAAAAAAGGCCTGGATTTCTGTGTTTGTGTTGTCTCAGTGCATCAGATGCACCAAAGACACAGAGCAAGCATGAAGCAGCTGGAAGAAGAGAGCATCTACACTGAGGCTTTGCTTTCACAACTGCTCATGACCTCTTTGCATTATGACTGTATCATGGTTGTTTCCCAGCAGCAAAATCGTGGGGTAGAGCGGAAGCTTTGTCACCTGATGTAGGAAGAACAGCTGCTCCTTGTTCACACCAGTTGGTGCATCCAAGGAACACTTGATGTGCAGCTTTGCTGTTTCAGGACAAAGTGGTATAGGTGGACAAGGTCCTGTATAGGTAGCATCACTGGTCTTGCCATGCTGGAAGGACTCACATAATGTATGTATCTCCAAAAGAGTTCTTCACCATTGAGCAAATCTCTGCATTACTGAAGGTTGCTACCTATTTCTTGCTCAGAGAAAACTTTACAAGAGATTAGTGAGACTTTTTGCCCAGATGTGAGCTGCTGGAGCAAGCTGTTGGATTTGTTAAATAAATTTCTTAAAAAACAAAGGCAAAATTAGATTACCCCTCAGTTGAAGCCATGGCCACATCCTTATTAATTGGAGTAGGGAACAGGAAAGAAATCCCTTTATGGTGATAGAATGCATGGCTTTTTATTCAACATCATTCTTGATTGCATTATTGTAATAGCATTTAACCTTTCAGTCAGTTTAGATTGAGAGATTTGTTTTAAAAATCCAAATTTGATACTTTCTATTTCTGGACCAAACATGATATTCTAAAATGACCAAGGTGAGGCAGTAATACTAAGAGAAATAAAATGATAAAGTGAGAAATGTGTTCAGTGTTCAGGAAAATAAGACATCAACTGATAAAGCTGCCTCCCTCCCCAAAATTAGATTAAGCTATTAGAGAACTGTCTTGATAGCAAAGGATAAAATGTTAGTCCTTGATGGCACCTTTGGCTTCTCTGGAGCTAGAATTTTCACTCAAGTGATGCTCACAGAGCTATTATCTGTTAATGTGCTTTGTGATTCAGACTAAATACATACACAAGTTACAAACCATGATCTTAATTCTTTCCAACCTAGGGAGCAGTTTGGTTACAGTTGTCACTGGTAATCGAATGAGTTCTTATTGTAACTGTCTCTCAAGATGGTTGTTTGTTGTTGCTTCTGTTTTCTGAGAAAAAGAGAGAAAATTCTTTCCGAGAATGAGGAATTGCTGTATTTTAACTGTTGAACAATGTATGGTAAATATTCATGATTAAAAAAAAAAGAAACAAACAAATAGACAGCCACTGTGTAAGGAGAAGACAAAAGTAGCAGATGACCTCCCATTCAACCAAAGGACAACTCTGATTCTGATGGGTGCTTTCTCTCCCATAGCCATGTAGTTCAAGATTGGTTATTGCTTTGGGGCAGCTTAGTTTTTATGACCTAATGTGGTATGGAGTGGGCACCTCAAAATACACTAGTTACCTTTTCTAAATCTGGACCGGTTCTTTGGACACAGTGGCATGTATGAGTTTTGTGTACTGTTCATATCATAGATAAATTTGATTCCTCATTTATGTGATTTCTAATGAAGGACACAATAGTATGTAAAACTATGAGAAAATTAGTAAGATGATGGAATTGGATTTGTAGGCAGCGGTGGTGTGCCCAGAGTCTTGTCATACACAGCTTCCTCCTTCATGCTCATATCGGTAAGGTTAAAGGTCCTAGAATATCTAGGAACATCCATCGAATTGAGAAGCATAGAATTGCTTGATATAATCAGGTAACAATTGTAAAAAATATATATTGAAAGAAATACTGAAGAACGTTTTCTAACATGAGTAGATCAATTAAATTAAAATACTTGCTGTAAAGTTGTTTTAATATCAACTGTATTTAGATTTTTTCTGCCTAATGGTTCTCTGCTTAATCTTCATTATTAAATATCAAGACGAATAAAAATATCCTTTTTTCCTTTTTTCTTAGATATGGAAAGAGATCAAGCCCAGAGACACTGATCTCAGACCTCTTGTTGAGGGAAAGCACAGAAAACATTCCTAGATCCCGGTATGTCTTTTACAGTGCCTTTCATTTCTAACTTAGATTTAACAGTCCTATTTATTATCAATAAGTGTGTTTCATGGGGAGAAAACACATGCCACCAACAGCTAGATAAACATATCCTCACAAACACTTTCAACTTCTTTCTTTGCTAAGAACTAGAATCACAGAATCACAGAATCACAGAATGAGCCGGGTTGGAAGAGACCTCAAGGATCATGTAGTTCCAACCCCCCTGCCTGGCAGGGCCACCAAACATACACCTTTACTAGATCAGGTTGCCCAGGGCCCCGTCCAACCTGGTCTTGAACACCTCCAAGGACGGGGCATCCACAACCTCCCTGGGCAGCCTGTTCCAGGGCCTAACCACTCTCCTAGTGAAGAACTTCCCCCTAACATCCAACCTTAATCTTCCCTCTTTTAACTTAAATTTATTTCCCCGTGTCCTGCTATTGTCAGCCCTTTCGAAGAGTTTACTCCCCTCCTGGGAGAATCATCCTATCAATACAAGAAATGCTTTCCCAGGTACAGTTTAGTCCAAGCTCCTTGCTTCCTGATTTTGGGAGCAGGCAGTACCTGCTGGCTGAAGAGGGGAATTGTTCTGTAAGGCTTACCCTTTACTGGGCTTTATTACACAGAATTGTGCACTGATGCCCGATGTTGATTCACTTACATGTTGGATCCCCGAAGATGGCATATTTTTATTTGTTTCCTACTCCACAAGTTGACATTTTTCTCCTTTAAAGAAGCATGCTGAGAGGTAAATGTGCAGATGTGTTTATTTACAAATGCAAAGCTGTGACTGTTCTTTAAAATACAGTATTTCACACTTATTTTGTACTTAATGTTTCACAAAGCGGGGGAAAAAAGGCCTTTATATTTCCATTTGCACTTGGTTTGAAAGAACAGTGGTGTTTTGAGCAGCAATGGAATGTCAAATGTGTTATGTATAATTAGGTAATGACACTGAAGTTACAATGTAAGACACTGTAGTGGTGACCACAATTTATGCAGCTGTGAAAATTTTCCTTCACTTTTCCTATATACAGGGGGGTTTATTTTTATTTAGTGGTGAAATAAAACATTCATTTCAGTCACAAAAAACCCATGAATAAGCTCATTTTAGGCCTTTACTGAAAGTATGAAGCTTGTATGAAGCTTGCTGATAACACTGCCATGGAAATAAATGTTTTGTGCAGCACTCATCTCAGGAGTCCACAAGCTCTGCACTTCCATCCGTTGTGCAAAAGCTTGATTAAACTAGTTAAATAGTTAACTGCAATAGATTGTAGCACTGAACTTTGGGGATGATGATGTCAACAGGAGGCAACCAAAACTTTGCTGTCAATGGTGAGTCCATCAGTTTTGCGGATCCACGTGTAGGAAGAATGTTGACTTATGGTTTGATGACTAACCACAGCTGTTGGGAGATGGTTTTATCCACAGATGCTTATGTAAAAAACTGCATGGAGTACACTGAAATCTTTGAGACTGTTTTGTGTTTTGTAATGAGAAGGCAGAATCCTCACATAATGGGAAATTTCCGCTGCCATGAATTTGAAGCAACACAGAGGGTAGTACAAAGTCTGATACTTTCTGTAATTTCCCCCCCTTTACAACAAGATTTTATGGTTGTTATTGTTTCAATAATGCTATTTATAACACGCCAGGGAGCTAAGACTCATGAGCGAAATAACAAATAAGTCTGCATTTAAGACCAAGAACTGATGAGAAACAGATTTTTATCTCATACCCCCCTGTAACAGCACTTTAAACTGAGAAAAAAGAAACATGTTTATCATTCGTTGATGACAATTATGCGAGTACTGGGAACAATGATGTTTAGTTTCCTATGGATATGTTTTCTAGGATAAAACACAATATGGATTCTGCACCCCACTCCAGCTTTTACCCCCAAGTGAGGATATAATCATGTCATCTTTCTATCCAGCCTTGTGTTAGATGACATATCAGGAGCTTACTATCTCCAAGATGTCTGTACCTTTCTCTGACCTAGTGGAAATTGTCCAGGGGGTTTGAGAGCTCATGGAGAAACTGGGGGAGCCCCACAGGTTGGACATGCCCAAGTACAGCATGTCTGTATAAGCACTCCTCTTGAAGGAAACTAAACTAAATGAATTAAAGGCAGGCTGGTATTATTCTAAACTTAAATAAATGGTATTCTAAAACATCATGTGCCTTTGACATATTTCATGTGTTCTCTAAAACTGAATGCTGAGGTATTAAGAAACAACTGTGTTCAGCATGGCTGGCTGAATTTAGCACTTCACTTTTGCTGACTAAAATATGCCTCGTAGCAGAAGTGTATGTTAGAGCATCTGAAAAATGTTCAAAGATTTTCTTATGGAAATCAGGTGAAAGTTAGGAAGTCAAGGAACTGCAGCGAGGTGCTTTGATCTGAGTACAAGTAAGTTCTTATAACAAAAAAGTGAGACGTTGTTTTTCTGATCTAGTGGATCCTGTGGAGTTATGACTCAAATAAGAGTATGCATTCTGCTTCTATGAAAGTCAAGTATGTCATGTGAAGGAGCTGCTGAGGCTCCTGTGTAGCCAACAAGAGAGATGGATCTCTCTCATGTGAGCCGCTCCATCCTCAAATGGGCAGGCTTAACTACCCTCTCAGTGTGTCGGTGTCTCTCCAGTGGCTGTAGAGGCAGATTAAATGGTTAGTTAAGACTAGCCACCCAACTTTTAGATGGCAGAAATTATGGCAAATCCATTTCTGTGTATCTCTCTACATGTTCTACTACTCGTTAAATATCTTTCTGTGTAGGCAGAACAGTTCTTTGCAAGCAGAAACAACTAGATCAAATCCTGCTCTCAGAACTGCTTTCAACATGTATTTCAAATGTTTGATACTAAGCAGTGGAATATAGTGATAATATGTTGGATAGTAACTTCAATTTTGCTTGAAGATGGCTTTGTTTAGCTCCATTCTCTTTGGAAACTGTTTACTCCTGAATGAAAGCTTTAAAGCTTTCTTAAAATACATTTGTATTTCAGTATAGTTTACTAGACTTTTAATCATTCAAGGTTCATCTGTTTTGTTGGGAGTCTTGTGCTGCATATGTGGATATGCATTCCTTATCAGTACTATTGTTGAAATGAAAATTTTAAGCAGTTGTAACTCTGCATTTCCCAGAAGGGACTATAAAATGTGTTTAATAGTTTTCTATTCATAATATGTTTCAGGTTTGAAGACCCTTCGATGTGGTGATGGGATTTTCAGCACACCATCAAAATTTTTCCTAGTTTTCAATTCATACTCCACTCCTCTGAAGCAAATCATAGCGTCATTCCCAGTGCATGCAGCCATTGTACTGAACTCTGTAGAGTTTTTCCTTCATCATATTTGTATATACTTTTATTTAAATAAATTATTTGTGCATTCCAAAATACAACATACTAAATGAAAACAAGCATTGTTGTCATTCGTATAGCAAAGAACTGTTTTAAACTATTAAAACTGAATTATAACCTCCCTACAGTCTGAAGTGGTATGGACAACAATAGCATCTCAGTTATTACAGTAATTAGTGTGCAAAGACACCATTTGTGGTAGCACAGAACTGCGCTTAACTGCTTGATTTATCCCAAATTGTTTAAAATAATGTATTATTTGCTAAATAATTTAGGAAAACAATATTCTGAGCAATTTCTCAGAGTCACCATACTGAGTGTGTACTGACACTGACCAGCATATTAAAATGAATAGCATTTTCGAAATACAAAGAAATGAAGTACAAACTCATCTTGTAGTAGTATGGTCATATGCAACATGACACAAATGCTGGTTCTTCATTCCTGTTCAAGGAACAAATCCTTATCTTTAGACACCTGGACTGGACACTGCATAATAAAGCACATAAGTTCTGAATTAGAAAGGAATCAGCATGAAGGTATAGTACATTTACATCTCATTCCTGCTGTACAAATGTTTTCATGTGGCTGTGGCCTCCAGGAAAGTTGCATCAGTGCAAATCAGTTCCAGATCCCTAGAAATGCTGCATTCACAAAGTGTTACCAGGTTCCGTGGTCTTGCCGGCTGTTTTGATCACACTTTCTTCTGTAGAGCATAAAATATTTTTCATTTTTATTAAGCACCTAGGTGGCACTTAAAGAGTGTGGCTAATTTTTTTGCTTTTAGCCACAATACTCTCACTTACGGGCTTGCTGATGGGTTTCACAGTTAAATTGTAAGGGTTAAGAACAGTCCTGGGTGCTAAGGGACATGGTTTAGTGATGGGACTCAGTAGGTCAGGTTTATGGTTGGAGTTAATCCTGAAGGGCTTTTCCAACATAGATGATTCTATGCAGCAATAAAATATCCGGGGGCCCCCAATGTAAAGCATTGTGATGATAGTGTTCAGAGGGACTCTAGAATGGCCCCTGGAGTCTTATTGGTACTTACTGGAGCTACAGGAGTCTATCAGAGTCTATCAGCTGCAGCCCAGGACCTGCTGAGTGAGAAGCAACCATACAGTGCTGGTTTGAGTAATTATTAAAAAGAAAATTAGAGATTAGTGAGGTATCTGCTATGTATTATCTCTAATTCCTGGTAATTCCTAGTGACTATACATTTATATTAATGACTGTGTAAATGATAAAATTTGTAGATGATAAAATAAACTCATGTTGCTTAGCGCTTCCGTTGCAAACATGCCTTAATGGAGAAGGAAAGAGTGAGACAAGAATTAGCCCATTCTAATTGCTCCTTCTGAGCAGTTCCACTCATTTACCTGATTTTTTTTTTACTGAACTTAAAGAACACCCATTTGTGTAGAAAAGATGGAAAACTAAAAAACTAAAAATAAATAAATAAAGAAAGAAAGAAAGAAAGAAAGAAAGAAATAAATTAAAAAAAATAATTAAAAGGCAGGCTTATTATTAATGAACTGTAAAAGACAGAAGCAAGGCACAGCAGTCATATGGCATACATCTATCTACACAATGCTATAATTTTCTTTCTAAAACCGTCCCGTTCTGGCAGACCTCAAAGAGAAGGCCAGTGTACTTTGGACTCACTTTCCTCGTGTACTTCAAGTACCACTCTTGACAAGCCAGGACACTAGAAATACTGGATCAGCTCTGCAAACTGCATAGTAGGCTTAGAAAAATGGGCTGCGAAATGAAGATAAATGCTGGATTTGTTTGGCTTGGTTTCTTGGTTTCTGCATTTTGGCTTTATGGTTAACATTTTCATCTTTTCCATTTAACCACATGAAAAAGAGCCATGTTTCTAATGCAAAGGCTGAAATTTATCTCAGACTCTTAGGAAGTGCCAGGAAAAAAACAGCAAAATGGAGAGCCATCAAAGTAGGTGATAGTACTCCCTTATTTGTTTACTGAGGATTTGAAATAATGAGTAATGTACGTAGATGGGTGTAAAACATTTAAAAGGCAGTCCACCTTTGCCTTTGGCAATTTCTGTAATACACTTCCCTGAATCATGCCCCGTTTTATTTTAAGACATTAGGAGATCTAGACGATCCCATTAATCCACACATCCTATTTAGGGGAGGAAATTCTCTGTCCTTTTCTCTTTCCATCCCTGGAATCAGAGAATCATTAAGGTTGGAAAGACCACTAAGACCATCTAGTCCAACCATCAGTCCATGCCTGTGGCAACTCTAGACCATGTCCCTCAGTGTCAAAACTACACAGTTCTCAAACAACTCCAAGGATGGTGACTCCACCACCTCCGTGGGCAGCCAGTTCAACATATCACCACTCATTCTGAGAAGAAATTTTATTTAATATCCAACCTGAATTTCCTTTGGCACAACTTAAGGCCATTCCCTCTTGTCCTATAACTACTTCATCACAGTGCTTTCAGCTCCAAGAGTCTTCTGTGGCAAAATACACAAATGCTTAGTCCTTCTCATATGGTTCTTCCCCTTCAAAGCTGTAATGTGACACACTGTTCCTGTGACCAGTGCCAAACCCAACCTACATGGCATCCTATCTGCCATCCTCCCTCTTGATGGGAAAGAGCAACCTGTCAAGCTGAACTTCTTGCTTGTCATCCAGGAGGTGGAAACTCCATTTGTGGGGGTGGGCAGAGGGCAGGGATTGTCCCTTTGTTCTCCCAGACTATCTCAGGGAGCAAAAGGCAACAACATCACAGACTGCACCACCATGAGGAATCCTGGTGGTGCTGGTGGTATAGAGCCGGGGGAGTGCAAAGAGGAGGCACTGCTTTGGCAGCTGAGGTAGGAGTGACACTGATGGGTGTCCTGATCTCAAACCAGAGCTTGGACAAACATTTGGAAGCAAAATTCTAAAAAACAAAGGACAGGATTTATTGTGATAGCATCTGTATTTGTCTTTTGATGCTTTCTTAGACAGCTTGTGAAAAGCCTGGGTAAGAAAATGGAGAAACAAATGGAGAAACAAAAGAATACCACAAATGAGCAGCTGCGGCTTTGTAATGCCAATGTCTGCGAACATACCTTGTTTACATTTCCAGAACAAACTGTTACAGAAAGTGGGTGCTCCGTGCTCCACTCCAAACAGGTGCTTTACAACCCGTTCCCTTTATGAGAATATAACAACACCAAGTTAAAAACACACCACCAAACACTTCCTAGTGTTTGGAAAGGCTTTCATTTCTCAAGGGCTAAGGAAAAGATCATTTGGAAATATTTCCTACAACACCTTTTCTTTCATTAATGTGTGAAATCAGAAGCATTTTGATTACCTTCAAGGCTCATAGTACTCTTTTTTGAGAGGTAAAGGTGTCAGTGTGCTTGTTCCCACACTGTTCATCTGAACTATTTCACAAACTTGCAATAACTGAACTTAGTTGCTGAACACTGATACTGTTTTGGTGATATTCAGCAAGGTATTTCAATGAATGTTATCTAAAACTTAATTTTGCAGCTTATTAGGTTAGGGTTAGGGTTAGGTCATAGAATCCAAATGTGTCTTCTGAGCTGCACAGTATTTGTCCAGGAATAAGAGCAGATGAATTTACATGGAATTGCCCCTATTTGTATGTATAACAGAATGGCCTGGGTTGGAAGGGTCTTCAAGGATCATGAGTCTCCAACTTTCCTGCCTCAGGCAGGAATATATACAGCTCTGAAAAGCAGCTGTCATGAGTGTGAAAATTTACCCCTCACAGGAAACATGATTTAGCAAAAAATGAGTGGTTTGTGTCGATCTCTGTTCTGCTATCTAAAACAGATGGATTGCAAAATCAAATCACATTGATGCCAGCCGTACAATAGCTGGGAACCAAACTGATATGTGTGAACTAAATAGATGAACAAGGACCAACAAAAACAGGCTTCCATGTGGATTTCAGTAAAATATAAAAACCAAGTGCAAAATCTATGACTTGGGGCCAACATATCAGTCTGGGATACCTCTCAGAGGGGTTATAAGCCAGTGTCTGCTCTCCAGCCCATGATTCATAGTTCCTGTGTTAACAAGGAATTCTATTGGGTCTGGTTGTTTAACTTCAACATTTGATAACCGAGTCCTATTAAAGAATGACCAATGCAATTTGACACACACCACCAGTGCAAATTAAAGAAGCCTCCTGCTTCATTGTGGTGGGTTAGTGCACCATGTGAGAAATTGCACCTGGGAGGAAATTGCCTAACTAAGGCAGTACTTCACAGCGGAACAGGGTATTTTATTTTGTTTTGTTCCTATGCTTGATTTTGTTTCCTTTATATGGAAGAAGGGCTGCCATTGAATGTCATGTTGTATTTATGATGCAAACTGTTCATTATAGTCAGGGATGATTTTCTTGAATTTATCCATTCTTTCACTCTACCACATGGAAGACAACTACTGCTATTGCAGTATTGTTTTCAGTGAAGCCAGCTGGAAATACAGCCGATGATAAATCCTATTCCATCAGCAATGGCACAAAACAAGGTTAGTAGTCCAAAGGCTTGAGCACCTTTTGATATGATCAGCTCTTTCTAAGCAGGAAGAGGTCCAAATTAAATAATGAGGTCAATCAAAAACATTAGCTTGCTTTTAATGCATTCGTATTTGAAACATTTTAGCTTCTACTTTGGTTCTTTGCTGCCTTCAAATCAGCAGTCAGGAATGCCAGAAAATGACTGACTTTGGATGTGAAGCTTTGCATTAGTGCACCATGGCCTTAGTGTAAATCTGCTTTTAAAAGATGAATTGCATTTAGAACTGCTAAAAACTCATCTCAAATTGACTGCCTTATCTGTCTTAGCCAGAGCTAGGTTTTACATTTCTTCACACACAAGCAGTGGTACCTGGCCCCACTGCAGCTCCGCTCACGTCAGTGTTTGTGCTTTAGCACTGTCACAATAGCGTGCGTGCACAGAAATGTATTTCCTGTACCATGAGTCAGACCTGGTTATTAATAATGAGCTACGTTTAAGTGGGAAGACATCGTTTTTCATTCCCTGTAATCCTCCTGATTTATCAGCTTCTTTATGAAAAAAAAGAGAGAAAGAAATTCAACAAAAAGATATTCAGCCTCATGTTCTGTCAAGGAAATAGGCTGAGATAACAAGACACTATATTTAAATCTTCTGAAGTGTGGTTTTCCTGACCAGATGCTCCACATTTTCGTCTGGTGTTCAGAGGGAAACTCCAGGCACTCAGTCATTCTCTCTATGTCACCTCCTTCTCTCCATGGTCTCTTTTCATTCCTTACATCCTTCAACCAGGGAGCCGACCCAAATCTGCAAAGCTTTTCCGGGGGACGTTGACTGTTGATATACCAGGTCACACAGATATTCAGCTGTGAAGAACAGCCACATGTGCAGAAATTCAAGTTCTACCTCTTGAAGTGCACCTGAAGGTACACAGGTAGATTTCTGTGCTAAAAGTTAGTTAAAGTACCTTCAATGGACATTTCTTCACCAGCTGGATGGCTATTTCCAAAGCAGGATGGTAGGCACTGCATTTACCTGGACTATCATCTCTCCTGCTCAGCTTTACTTGGGAAGGCTGATTGTGTGAGTCTGCCAGTCACTAAGGTCTGTATACTACAGTCACAGTCTTTAAATTTTAAGTACCTTACTTCGTATCCAATAGCTCTGCTCAGAGATTCAACTACAACATCTCCCTGTCAAACTTGCAGTGTGATGATAATTTGCCTTAATTGATCTAATTAGATAACATGAGTCAAACCTAATTTGGATAGAAAACTTGTCATTTGGGAGTATCAAAAATGAATGAATTAACAAGATTTTTAAGGGGGCTGTGGAGGCTTTTACCTTGGATCTTGGGTGAGCAGTGTTTTCTGTGCTACATCAAGCAGTAATTAGGGACCTTTGATGGCCCCTTTTCACTGTGGTGGGAAGTGGCCTATAACATGAACGCTGAGTTGTGATAATTGCCAGATGTGACCGAGAATCAACTCTTTGTTTTACTGATGTAACAGAGTTTGGCTTAGTCTCTACAAATTTCAACCACAAATTTCAGGCAGCTGGTGATGAAAAACAGCAGGGATAACTTAGAGAAATCCTGGTTGCCAGCAGCTCTTTGCAAATCAGAGTGACGATCATGGTAGAAGTCCTCTGAGCTTTGATAGAGCACACAAACCATTGCTGACCAGCAGTGGTGCTGGTCATGGGGACCTGCGAGCAAAACCCAACGGAGCTCACAGAAGGCCCATGAGAGGGAGCATGAAAGGATATTTTCATTTAAAGATGACTTCAAGAAACAATAATACTATCTGATTTTCAGAGAGCACATGTCATTTTCCCTGTATAAGTTCCAAGTGGGGACATCTCATTAGAAGAGAGTTGGCAAATACCAGACATGGAAAGGAAACAGTTTGAGCTGGGTGACATCCTTGAGCATCTGCTGAGCTGCTGGCAGGTCGGAGGGACAGAAACAGGAACCAGTCAGTCAGCTGCAAAGAAAGGGTCCCAGAAATTTTACTTTGACAGATCCATGCCAGCACAAGGGAGATGATATTTGTATAATAAAGTAAAGAATACAACCCCTGTGGGATCATTCAATGAAGAGGCAATTCAGTGAATCCCTGGTACACCTCAGGGAGTTTATGCCTCTAGTTTTTGTAGTGCAGCCCACTGTCAGAGCCACAGTATGAAACTCAGTAGACCATTTGTGAATCTTGCGGCAATTGCCTCTGTCTAGATAAGCAGTTTCTTTAATCCTGTGCCATCTTTCTTCCCATCTCTGCTCTAATAAATGCTGACTTGAAAAATATAGCTCAGGAGAGGAGTATAAAGTAGAAAACTGACTTCTCAGCGTGCTGTAACGTAAGTGGCATTGGGAACACCTTTGTGATGAAGAGATGCTTCCAAATAAATATCTGTACTGGCATGTAAAAGACACTTTATGATCATTTTACATGCCTTCAAATACTCAGCATTATTCTGGACCCTAATGGGTATGGAACTGCATTGCGTGCTGTGGAGAACTCCTGTGCAACCATAAAGGCTTCAATAATGTGAGAGACCCTTCTCAAAACACCTCCCCTGATGGTGAGAGTTTAGGTATTCTTGAGAAGAGCCTCTGAGGTCTTCCAGTTTCAGGAATGACAGACTGAAATTTCACTTATGTATTGGTGCTTTCTCCCTTTACCAGGGCTGCAGGGGGGGGAGATTTCAGAGAGATTGGGTGAAACATAGAAGTGACATGACATTTCCTGGGGTAGGAATTGTTTAAAGAGAGACCACAGACCTGTGGCTCACTTGCTGTGGAACTGTCAAAGAGTATTTGGCTCCCACACAATCAATGAAATGGTGAAATGCAGCCTGGAAGGAAACCAAATGCAAATTTGGCGCCACTGGATGTAGCTGTAATAGATGCCCATCATTCAGCTGGCCCAGCACTGATAGGCAGCATCTAGGAATCCCTGGGGAAAGCTCTCTCCCTGTCTCTATGCAGTGAGGAGTATATATTGGCACCAGGTAACTGGATTTAATTGTCTTTATGCTTATATGAAACAGGATGTTTGCAAATCCCCCCATTACCACCTGCCTGTTTGGACAAAAAATGCACCCCATTCACACAGCCTGGAGCTTAACCTAAGCATTTTTGATGGTGATATTGGTGTAAGGGATGCTAACAGGATCTGGGTTACACCTCACTGCTCAGGGAGTGGATGGCATATTTTGGCAGATTTACTCACTTTGCTTACACCCCTCACAAAAGGAATGGGACGTTTCTTCTGTGCTGTTCAGAGAAAAGCTCGGAGGGAAACACTTGGAGAGTGCCTCAACATATTCAATTTTCTGCTTTGCAGCCATAGCATTTACTACATCTGAGCACAGCCAGGAGCGATGATTCGCATGGGGAAAAGAGCTTGGGGCACTTGGTTTGCTGTGAGCTGCTCTGGGCACCCTCTAACACTCAGGGTGGCACAGGCAGTGATGGGCTGCTCAGCCACAGCATGCTGGTGCTGTGGGCAGAGGCCCAGCCACACTCAGGCCTGGGAAGCACTATTTTGAGGCAGCAAAAAATATCTGGGTTACTCCTAGTTTAAGCCAGGAGACCAGAAACACGACTTTCTTAGGATGATCAAGCAAGTTCCTGCTTTTAGATGAGCTCTGTACACAGACCAACAAGCATCATGGATGCCCCATCCCTGGAGGCATTCAAAGCCAGGCCGGATATGGCTCTGGGCAGCCTGGTCTGGTGGTTGGTGACCCTGCACATAGCAGAGGGGTTGAATCTGCATGATCACTGTGGTCCTTTTCAACACAGGCCATTCTGTGATTCTATGATCATGTGCACTATCACTGCTGTGAACACTGTGCAGATCATGGGGCTGCACGCTCCTGAGCTCCATAGCAGAGGATGTAGATGACTTATAGGGACATGGGTAGAATGGCAGATAAAATTTTCTGATCACTTTTGGAACAAAAACTAAAAACTGCTAAAGTACTTCAGGCAAATTATAACACCCACCTTATATTTTAATGCCACCTTAAGCTGCATTCTGCAACAGTCAGCTGTGGGAGGCGATGACATAAACACACAATTACTGTTTCTTTTCACTTGCCAGTTAAGACTGAAAAATGTGGTCACCGAGCTGTCATTTTCTGACATTTTCTTAACAGCTTTACATTTTGCAGAGAAGCTGCCTTCAGTCCCCACGCTGGAGCTGTGCTGAAGCAATGCTGCAAGCCTCTCTCCTCCACCAGCAGCCACCCCGCGTGAGCACCACGAGCTCTTCCACTGATCACAAAACCACCCGCCTGTGGCCTGGGGCCATGTGTTGTGCTGGATGTGCCAGGCTCTGGTCCCAGCTGTTTCAAGCAGGGCTATCGTAAGGCAGCACTTTGCTCAGGGCTACCTAGAGCCAGGTATGGCCGGGAGAAAACCTCTGTGGTGTCAGGAAGCTGTCACAGCCAATAGCTGCACCATTCTGAAGTCCCCTTTGGGTTTATTTAAGCTGTTTTCCTTGAAATAAGCTGAAAATACAGACTGCAGTCTGTCTGTGATTAAATATTTGAGAGTACCACTGTCTCTGGAGGAAACACACTGGTGCCCGTTGCAGCACAGCCCCACCTGTGAGCCTTGGGCTGCATCCATTCACCGCTGCTGCTCAGCCTCCTGCAGTGGGTGACGCCAGCTGCCAGCTATTTTGGGCTTTTGAACAGAACTCCTTAAAACAGCTTCAGGTTCCACAGCAGTAATCTGCACTGTCAGCAGTGACTGTGGTACTGACAAGCTGAGCTCCAGATGCTTTGTTTTCCATGAGGTGGGTGGTGGGGGGAAAGATTGTCTTTCTCTGTCTTTCCCATATTTGAATAGCTGTATTTTCCCAAATAGCCTCTGTGTCCTTTCCCACTCCCTTCTGAAGATAAGAATATTCACAGATGGAAATCTGATATTTGCTGTGGGGATAACCAAATTTCTGACTTTTCAATCACAATTTAGATATTTTTTTTAAAAATTTCTTTTTTTAGATGATGTGCATAGTGAGTGTGATTGAATTTCTGCCAGAATTTTATTAGATAACTGGTACTGCAGTGAGACACTGAGGAGAGAAGGCAGCAAAGGAAGGGAAAAATAGGAAGAAGGAAGAAAAATGAATGGAAAGAAATGAAACCAGGAGTTGCAATCTAAAAGGCAAATAGGTTATTTTAGTAAAATGTATGTGAATCACAGTGCAGCATCAGAATTACAGCTCACTTTCACTCAGTTAAAGCTACGCTCCAGGTTAGGAAATAAAAGCTGTTGAGAACCAGTGTGGTTACCTGCTGCAGCTGCTATACTGACAGGCTTCTTTTTTGTTACAGCACACTTTTTCCCAATCATGAACATCTGGAAGAAACCTAAATCAGCATGATTTCAATCAAATCCATCCACAAAGTGCTATTTAAATCTGCTGAAATCCAGGCACACACTGGTAGCCCAAGAAAGCAACCCTACCCTTACATAGGATGGATTCTCTGCTTCCTTTGATAGAACTGGGGCAGGCCACTTCCCACAGCTGATGCTATTTAAGCTAATCTGGTGTAAGTGGAGGAGAGATGAATGTGCTGCAGTGAGGTGAAGCAGCCCACAGCCTTCCTGCAGCAATGCTTCAGGTGCGCTGTTTTCTATGTAGTGTGTGGGAAGTATGCAGCAAGCTCCTAGGCTGCCTCCTCAGGGTATGACCATGGCCAGGGGTGATGAGGGGCTTGCTGATACCCTCATGACACAGTAACGAAAGCTACTCTTTTCAGCTGAGACAAGAGCATGCTGAGGGGTTTGCCCCTGCTGAACTGAGCACATTTTCCACAATGGAAAAGCGGAGAGGGTTATGCAGGAGCTTGGCTTGCCAGAGCTGTAGTAGTCTAGGGGGAATTGAGTGAATCTAAGCAAATCATCTTGTAACTACCTTTAACAGTGAAGTAAACAGGCATTAAAAAACATTAGTGGAGAAAGGCGTGCATGTATTCCTCCACTAGAGTGAACAAACACTAGGTGAAACCAGGTGAGAGGGTTGCAAACAAAGATGATTGCCTATTGATCAGCTTAAACACAACCTGGAGACAGCTGGTTTAGAGGATAATAACAGAAAACATGGCTGATTTGTGCTAATGAACCCATCCGCCACAATATCAGAACAGTGAATCAGATTGCCAGCAAAAGCAGAAATCTCTTTGAGAAAACTGTATATACTGTATATCTTAAATGGTCTTAAAGAAAACCAGGAACCCTTTTTCTGTTACCATGTAACTTGACCGCATATAGAGCTGAGTAACAACCTCTCTGAACAGAATTTTGTGTTAAGTTGATCATCTTGACATGCTTTGTGTTGGTAGTTCTTCACCTGCACATACATACATATACATGTGCATATAGTATATATGGTTTGTAATTAAGGTTCACATACTTCCAGTTCTATTCAGTTTATTAATCTCTTGCTTCTTTTACTTGCTTTATGGTGGCCCTGTTTGTCTGGATCTCACCTTTCTCCCCTCCACCGCTCTTGTAGGCACAGAGAGGAGGTTTTGTTTGGCAGCAAAAAGCAAGGGGACAAATGCTCAGTAGATCTGGAGGAAAGCTGTAAAAAGCAACCTGCTTCCAGATTTTTATTCCTCTCCTCCCCTTCCCTTCCCCTCCCTTCCCTCCTCTCCCCCTCTCCTCTCCCACAGGTGTACTCTCTTCATGACTTCTTAGTCTTTACCTTTAAATTCTAAGTAGCTGTTTATCAAGGGGCAGAGCGGATTTTCACAATACATGGGAAAATTAACAATCCCATTATTCCAGGAAGCCAAACCATAGTTCTTAATATTTTCAAAGATCACTTCATCATTTTGTTCCCTTTCCCTGAAGGGAATCAGATTATGAACCACATTGCTGCTCCTTTGGGCTGTACAGCACTTCGTCAGTCTCCTTCTGGTTAACCTCTTTGTCATAATATTGATTGTTAACAAAAATATCCTTTCTGCCTTACTTAACTTTGATATGCCACAGAGCCCTGTAACCATAGCTATCTTTAGATCATAGTCTAAACTTAGTACTTGAAATCAAGTTACCATGTCTAATCCGTTCTTTCCAGAAGTGCCATACTAAAGCCATGTCAGGGGTTCGTTATGAAACCTACCTGACTTCAGCTGTGCCTCTTGAGGGCACCTCAAACCCCCACGTAGCCTCTGCCCACCTACCTGAAGATAGAGGGTCTGGGATGGGGCTGACTGGGGCAGCTTTCTGCTGCCCTGGTTTCACTGGATATCCAACAAGATCAGTGCTCAGCACTGAAGTGATCATTCTTCACCCATCAGAGGGCCCATAGGTGCTCAGGGCTGCAAAGAGCACTACCAGAGGACGTTAATACCCTTTACAGCCTGCAGAACTTCACATGGTGTGTAGCAAGGTTGCACTGTGGCCTGGCTGGTGACTTAGTAACCAGCATGCTTGGTTGGATGAGGCCCTGGGCAACCAGATCTGGTGACTGATTTAGTGATTGGCAACCCTGTCCATGGTAGGGGATTGGAGCTAGATGATCTTTAAGGCCCCTGGCAACCCAAGCCATTCTATGATTCTGTAATTCTCACAGAACCCAAGGGTGGTTAGGTTAGCACAGACCTCTGGTCCATTTGGCCCAACTTCACCCAAGCAGAGACACATAGAGCAGGGTGCCCAGGCCCATGTCCAGCCTCTCTGGGCAATCTGTGCCTGTGCTCTGTCATCAAAACATTGAAGAAGTGCTTCCAGTTTGTGCCCAGTGCCTCTTGTCCAGGCACTGACCACCACTGAACAGAGCCTGGCTCTGTCCTCATTGCAGTCATTTGCAAATATTGTTAAGATTCCCCCAAAACTTCCTCTTCTCCAGGCTGGGACTGTTCTCAGCCTTTCCTTCCAGGCAAGGGAAGTTTGGCCCTTTGGTACAGGCAGTGCCGAGCAATCCCTGAGTGTGCCAGGATGACTCCTCTACACACTGCATTTGCCTGTTGAAGGCTTTTTTGTTGCAGAGCTGATGTTCTGCAGCACATGCAAACACACACTTCTCTTCCGTCTGACTCTCTCACGGAGCAGTTGCTTTGTGAATCCTGGTTGCAAAGGAGCAGAAAGTGGCACAGTGTTCTGTCATACCAGCTTTATAGAGGCAATTATGTGATCCCCTGTTAGTGCCTAATGCCTGTGTCATTACCGTTGTAAGCTTTGTTTTGGCATCCTTTTCCAAGGAACATTAATTAGGAGTGACGAACTTGCACACCAGACAAAGGTATTGCATCAGTTCAGCAATTTGTAAACATCTCTGGTTGGGATAGAGCTGGTAATTAAGTCCAGATAATAATCTCTCTTGCCCCTCAGAACAATCAAACAAAATGTTAATTAAAAAATCAGTGTCCTCCATGTGGAAAAGAAGTAGTTCAAGTCACAGTAATTAATTATATTTTTCTCTATTCCCCAAGTGATTGTTATGGCTGTGGCCTGTGAATATTAAAAATGATCTGGTGATGAGAGACCAGATGGCCAAGGAGGCTGAAAATGGAGGCTGGTGCTTTTTGCTTGTGGATGAAGCAGTCCATTCAAATGTTTTTGCTTTTAATGACTCTTGAATTGTGTAAATGAAATGAATTGGTGAACCACAAAATTACTCCTAAACAGGATATAATTTGCACCAGTGAGGAGAAAATCTCAGACAAGGCTGAGGAGGTTTTCAGGAAGTTTTGCAATGGTTGTGTCTGGTTGCAATTAATGACACTAGGCATCGTTCCATTTAGAGATTATTACATTTGTTGTATAATTTAGGGATATATTGTCTTTGGAATAATTTTGTTATTCCTATATGTTCTCATTATCTCCAAATTCTTATTATTTCAAATTATCAATTTTAATTATTTCAAGTTATTCCTGAGTATTTTAGACATAATATTTAGTCTTGATTTCCAAGCTTGACTGCCTGATAGAAGGTTTTCCCTAACTTCAGAAAGTGATACACAGCCTACTTCAGTTCCTAAAGCTTGAATATTTCTTAACCTATAAAGTGAACCAAACCCCTTGCTTTTTACAGGAACTATATATCTTTGTGAAAATATTACACTGTTTGAAAGCTTTGGTTTCTAAAGCGGAGTCCTCAGTCCTTGATAGGGAAAATGTGCTTTTGAAGGTGGAATAGAAAGTGGAAGAAACCACTCTCGTGCAAATAGTATCAAAGCAATAAAACAGGGTTGTGTAAAGGGGGGAAGTAGCAGTGCAACACGATCTCATGCCCAGACTTAACCCCTTCCTTACTAAAGAGAATTAGGCATTCGCAATCCCCATTTTACTTCTCTGTTGTACCTCTAGCTTTATGAGCATCTGTCTGAGATGTTTTGTATTTTCCTTCAAGTTCCTGGGAGGCTCTTTTGTGCTTTAAATTGCCTTTCATAGAATCATAGAATCAGAGAATCACAAGGTTGGAATCTACAAGATCATCTAGTCCAACCATCCTCCCATTACCATTGCTACCACAGCCACTGAGCCATATCTCATAGCTCCTCATCCAGACACCTCTTGAACACTGCCGGGAATGGCAACTCCACCACCTCCCTGGGCAGCCATTCCAGTGACTGACTCCTCTCTGAGAGAAAAAGTTTTTCCTTATGTCTAATCTAAACCTCCTCTGGTACAACTTGCAGCCATTTCCTTCGCTCCTGTTTGTTGCCTGGGAGAAGAGGCCAAACCCCTCCTTATCACAGCCTCCCTTCAGGAAGTTGTAGAGGGTGTCAACCTGAGCCTCCTCTTCTCCAGGCTAAACAATCCCAACTCCCTAAGCCATTCTTCATAAGACTTATGCTCCAGACCCCCCATCAGTTTCGTTGCTCTTCTCTGGACATGTTCCAGGGCCTCAGTGACTTTCTTTTACTGAGGAGCCCCAAACTGAAGACAGTACTCGAGATGTGGCCTCACCTGTCCAGGCCATGGGCAGCCAAATGCTTCTTCCATCAATTTTTTTTTTTTTGTCAGGCTTAGAAATGATGCCCAGAATTTGGTTTCAGGAGGAACCTGATGTTCCTGCTTCCATATTACCACTACAGTTACTCCTAATAAAAGAAGAAAAGAGACTGAGTGGTTCCACAGCAACTCCTTGCCAACAGCTTTCGCAGTAGAGCTACGCTGCCACACAGTAGTCTGTGCTCAAAGTGATGCTTCCCTCTTCACTGCTGAAGTCATGGTACCTGGCCTTAACTTAGGTGGCCTCCTTGATAGAAGAAGAAGGGCTGTGTTTATTTTATCTGCAGGTCTAAGATGAGTAGACCTGAAGTGAACTGGGGGCTGGTCCCTGTACATTTCCATTTAATCTGAAGTTAGTAACTAAAAGCAAAATACCATTTCTCAACCCTTACACTTTCTCTGACGAACCAATCCTTCACAGCCAATACTTCATGAAAAAAAGTCAGAGATTGGTAGCAGTGAATGTTTAAATCATTTTTCTAATTTTTCACGAGTAATTGCAACAGGCAGTCTGTACAGCAGTGATAGAGGAGAACTAAATGCCAAATATATCTGCCAGCTTTGTATTCTGCTGAGAAACATGATTATGAAAAAAAAAAAAAAGAAAAAATGAAAAAGCTTTTTGTAGAAAGAAATAACCACAAACGAATTATTTGAGTCAGAGATTACTAAGTTCTCCTCTTTGTAGTACCACCGTGATTCTATTGCTTTGGAAAGCCGTTTAGGTTGAGATTTAGTAGATGTCATTAAGAACATAAATGAGATGCTTAAGTGAAGAAAATCATCACCATGAATCTCTTTTACTGAAAAGACTGACTTGGAGCTGTCTGCACGGGTGACATGGCAGTCACATGCCTGATGGTCAGGAAGGTGATTCCAGGCTGCTGCTTCTGGAGACTTCCACTGCTCCGGCTACAGGACAGCGGTAAGGGTACTCCTCCATGTAACTGAGCTACTGTGAGAGCTGGCATTTATGAAGCATATCTGAGTCCCTCAGGTCATTTTGTGTTGATCATATGATTCTCTACTTCAGCCATGACATTTATATATTAATTTACAGATTTAGTATTGTTTCTTTTCTCTCAGGGCTGATATTTAGGACACTGGAAATAGCAATCCTTCATATGAAGTCAGCACATTTATAAATCCTATTATTCTGCCTTCGGTGTTCTCTTTGTTGTTTTTTTTCCCCCCTTTCCAGTACTTTTCTGACTTTACTATGAGATGTTTGCCTGTTGCTGGATCACAGGAAGGTCATGCTTTCTTTCTGCAAAAATGCCCAATCAGCACAAATGTTAATTTTCTCAACAATACCGACAAAGCGCTTGTCATTTTCCAGCTTCATGTATTATGTAAAACCTGCCATTCCTCAAGCTGTACTGCTGCTAATGTTGATTAACAGTGGGGACTTGTTGCTTCTTGTGTGGCTCTGAGTAGCTAATCAAATGGCTGTTATAAAGGGTGCACCTCCTCTTGGGTTGACCAGCCTGCAGGATGGGTGAACTCTGGGTGCCAGCCTGTCAGGGACATTTCTGCCATCTGATGGGTTCCTATTGCTCAAAGACTGGTCTTCCTTACCCCTCCTTTAGACTCTTTGCATGGTTACAGTCTCATCCATTTACTTAAACAAAGACTTTTCTGGGCCTGTGAAATATAGAACGGAGCACCTATATGACAACCTGCCTCAGAGAATATGTAATTCAACTGCTGAATTATCTGGAAGGCAGTGTGTTACTTAACACACTTAGCAGCTACTGCTGCTTTGAAAGCAACTCTTTCCTGCTGTGATTGCAGCTGATTGTTAGTGTGGCCCTTAGATAGTAAGCAGCAAGCATACACATGAAGTCTCTGCTTCTCTTCAGAGAGGCACCCATCACTGTGAAAACTCAATGGCAAAGGCCTAAATACACAAAAAGAATTCCTGAAAAGTTGTGTTGCTCTGGGTAGACAGACATTGACATTTGTGTCCACAAACTTCTATACTGTTGACAGCTTTAAAAACGCCAATGGAAAGACCACAAAAGCTCTGTTACGTAGAAATAGCATTGGCAGCTGAAGTTGCAAGAAGCCACTCTTACTTTCTCATCCATCTGAGTTGTTTCAAAGTGAGAAATCTTTTTCCTCTTTGTCACTTCATCCTGTATTTCAAGAAGCAATCACAAAACAATTGCTTTTTACCGTACTCTTAACTGGAGTATACCACTCTATTAACTGTAAGGCAAAAGTATTAATCTTTTTCAGTTACTCACCTCCAGAACTACATGTACTGTAATTGTTCAATTTCTTTCCCAAAACTAGAATCACCACAGCCTTGAAAGCAGACTAGTATTTTTCTTTTTGATGGAAATGGGCCCTATACTGTACTCTCTAGTAAGCTTCTATTGGTACTTTCCAGGGAGATGGGACCTGAAACAAAATTAGACTGCGAGACATTATAGGATTGTAAAGAAGTGCTTTCGTGGGGAAAAAGAAAGACACAATTAAAACTTTTCTCTGTGGGCAGCAGGAAAATGGAGCAGCTGGGTTTTACTGTACTTATCATGGTTCTCTAATTTTTTCCTGTTGTATGAACTGGAAGGAAAAACATTTCTGAATCGTTCTTTTCAGGATTGCGTGTTGCTTGCACTGTGATAGAGTGAACTCTGCCAGTATTTCACCAACAAATGGCATTCTGAAACCAGCATACAAGCAGGAGCAGATGGAATAGGTGCTTTCCATCAGTTACCTTTCTCCTTGAAGGTTGTTTAATGAGTGTAGATAAAATACATTTAGCCTTTGCATGAAATGCTGAGTCAGGATCTTATGTCCTTTTTCATAATACCAGGTGGCATAAAGCAAGACAAAATAAGAGCCCTACTTCATACTATACTTTTGGGGATCAGATACTTTTGTCAAAAGAAGGTATTGGCTTCAAAGTTAGTTATTTAGCTGTTATATCAGCTCAGCACACAGGAAAGCCTGGTGCCTGTTGCTGTTCAACGCTGCATATTCCTAGTCTGAAATTTCAATAGTGACAACAGGTAAGAAAAGAATAGAGTTTCTGCTGAGTGAGCCACAGATAAGCTACACTGTAATGCTCTGCATCAAAATTTAAAGGATTTTTCTAAATAAGTCATATGCTATAAGACGATACACTATTGAGAAGAAAATCCATTTAGAAAGCACATAATGATGTAGTTTTTCAGTGGTATACATTGCTGAGGAAGAGAAAATTGTCAAGATATAAAACATTCATGAGGTACACAAAATGGTAAGATTTTTGTTCAAAACTGTAAGTTCAGTGTTTCTCTGCTGAACTCTATTTCTGGGAGCTGATCCTTGTTCCTGAAATATTGGTTTGGCCTTGAATGTAGCAATAACGATGTTAGTCCTGGAGAAGGATTTTCTTGTTCTTATGGTTTTGGCTCCTAATAGAGGAATGTAAGGATTTATTATCCGAAGATCCATTCTAATGCTTTTGGCTAAATAGTAAGAACTCCGTTTTTAATTATGTTGGTATATTATCCAACCCTCTACGGGCAGGAAATTGCATTTAGGAAGAAAGAAGTATGGGAGCATCACCACCATGACTGTGACAGCCAGCATCAGTCCTTTCTGTGGCTCCAGCATTAAAACCAGATGCTGGTTGAGTCTCAGACACACTTGGCTCCTATGTGGCTTGGTCACAGCATATGGGGTAAGGCACCAAAGGCATTTAATGGCAGTCAGCAGTTCGGAGGCTCTTGCTGGCACTCAGTGGCTGACCTCAGGGAAACCCAGGTGAAAAGAGATAGATACCTCTCTGCAGGTGGTGGAGCCTACAGGGCCTCTGTCACCTCTGGAAACGAGGCAAAGATACTCCAGTCATTTAGGGACAGATTATATTTTTCTTAATGTGTTTAGGTGTCTTAATGTAGGAAATTAAGTTCCATGGCCCTCATGATAAGCTCAACAGATGCCCATCTGTAACTTTGTTTGTGAACTACCTTGTAAAATCAGGCTCCTTGGCAGAGCCAAAGGAGCCTAAGTTTCTGATCTGGGACATGCACGCTGTGACAGGAGCCAGATGTGTCAGAAATATATGCTCCTCTTTGGAACAGCACCTTCATCAACATCAGAGGACACTTGGCCTTACTAAGAAGTGCATAGCCTGGCCCCCAAGTTTCCTTTTATTGTTTGATTCCCAGCAGACGTGTGTTGCTAATACAAGACATCTTTGGATCATGATATCAGCATTATCCCGATGTCAGGGAGCTGGCAGGGCAGAGGGCAAAGCGTGCAATGGAACTGCTGCCCCTGGAGCTGTGAGGAAAAACCTGATGCAAAGACAATCTCCTGGCCTGTCCCAGTGTCAGGGCTGTAGAAATGTGTGTACATTCTTTGCCTTGGCAGGCCGTGTGTGTTTGTTCTCATGGAAGTCTATTGTGTAGATATGAATATCTGCAGCTACCTCTAATTTCTGTTGTAATGATGCACTTTTATTGCATTACAGTGACCTGAAACTGTGTCCTAATCTCACAGATCCCATTTACACAGCTTGCACTGTAGGTTTAATTTCACAGTTTTTAGTTTCCCAGCTTAAAAATATGAACAATTCATGGGGCAAAATTAAGAGTTTATTAGAAATATCAATCACAGCAAAAGTCCTAAGGGTAATTCACAGCTCTATAAAAGGTTGTGGTATAAATAATTGCTTGATGAATATGGACCGTGTCTGTTTGTCATTAAACACCAGCAGAGAGCTAATGCACTTTAATAGTCCTGCTAACTGCTATCTGACAGGCATAGAAATCACAATCAAATGCAGCAGTTAGATTAAACAATTGGTTCTTTTTTTTTTCCTTTACACAAAAGGTAAAATAATGACATATGTTGTTTTCTTCACACTTCAGTAGTGGTCACGACTTACACGTCCCTATAAAATATTGATACCAATAGCTTAAATATTTCAAATCTATTCCACCACTTATCAAACCAAATATTGCTATTATTTCATTATTTTATATGTTTAAAGGCTGCACTCACAGTGTGCAAACTCACAGTATGCAACAATAACAGAAAAGCTGTTATTTCCCTCCCTGTTTGTAGGGAGCATATTCAAGGTCCCTGAGGTAATCCAAGTGTTTATAAACTATATGTAGTGCTACCCCAATTTGACCATACACCAGTAGACTCTCGTGATCCACATATCTGCATATATAAGAAGGATTAGAATATACAGATTTAAACCACATTCAAAGCATTTTTTTGAGCTTTCTGTAGTGAATTCAGTTATTTTTGTTTTCATTAAGAGGTTGTCACACCCAGATACAATGACCTAATCACGACACATCCTCTCCTGCTGGTAAAGGTGAGGCCACAGCCTATCACGGTTGGGAATGGGTGCAGAAGCTGAATCCATCATATGGTTGAACTGCTTTATGTTAAGAATTTCCCACAGATGAGTTGGCTACTTCATCTGCCTGTGTAACAAAATGAATTAGGAGATAATCTATTTGTGTATGAAATTATTTAGGCCAAACAGGCTGTGTTGTGCTTCAGCTGACAGGAAATCAGGCTTTAAGACGTGGTAATTTCATCACTTGCAGTCACCTCCTCAGGCTAATTATGGCCATCTCTGGTTTGGGAAGCTGCAATGTTTTTGTGATACTGGCAGAGTCTGACCAATGTAGTTTCTTGGTTACTCAATGGCAGGTGCCCTAAGTGAATGTTTAAAGTAGATCTGTTTAATGAAGAAACTACTGATAGGAAATAAGATCAATAAGAGCAAGGAGTTGTTTTCTGATCAGATGGGATTACATTATCAAGCTGAAATGAAAACAAAGTAGAATTCTTCCTGTTTTCAGAGGCAAGAGAAGACACATGGTATCTCGATAGATAATTATGCATGTGAAATTATCATCTGGTTGCTAAATACAGTTGTTCCCTTAGGCTTTCCTGAAATAGGACAAGCAGCGTAGGGGAAAGACTCAACACTTGGTGAGAAGTTTTCTTGGACATTTCTATCCTGAAAAGTGACCCTTCTGCAGTCGGGAATGAGCACTTTCAAAGATGAGAGGCAGGTTAAACTTCTCCAGAGTGTTAAACAAGTTCCTGCCCTTCCATTTACCTTCCAACTCCTCCTTGGTGGTGAGAGTTCACCAGGGCAGGTCTGCTTTCCAGTAGGTCATCTCCAAAGCTGTACTGGATAACTGGAGGGATACTGGTTATCCCTCCCAAGATGCAGGATGTTGAGGTTGCCCTTGTTGAACGTCATGATGTTCTGTGTCCATCTCTTCAGCCTTCTCTTCTCTGAACAAAACAGCCCCATTTTTTTTCTCTCCCTTCTCATAACATAGGACATGCTTTACAGAATTCTTTTCACCCCCACAATTTCCCCCCAATCCTTCTTGGGACTTTGTATCACTGGTGCTGTCCCAGACTGAATGTTTATTATTGATGCTAGCAGACAGACCTTTCTTCATCTTCCTCAGATACACCAGGATGCTGTTTTCTTATTTTGCAACCATGTGATGTTGTTGACTCATAATCAGTTTGTGATTCACTGAAAAGCTCAGTGCTCTACTGAAGTATTGCTGCCTAGCCAGGCATTTTCCATCCCGCATTTGAAGAAATAAATGTAGAGATTTGTGTTCCCTTATTGAATTTTTGCCTATTACTTTCAGGCCATTTTCCTAATTTGTCAGGAATGTTTTAAATTCTCTTTCTGTGCCCCTCTACGCTTGCAGCTTTTCCAACATCGGTGTTGCTTGAAAATTTAATAAAGTACGCTTTTTAATTCATCATACAAGTCATTAATGAAAATATTGAATAATACTGGATTGAGGACAGACCCCACTCGACACATTCCTTCCGTTTGGGAGCTATTGAGAGCTATGGTCTATGTATGTGTTCCCTTACCACCTATATGCCACTCATAAATGTCTGCTAGCACACATTTCACTCCCTTTTGTGAGTTTGTTGTACCAGGCCAGAAGAGACAGGCTATCGACAATGAGGGTACTAAAGCTGAGACAGTGAGGTCTTCTCAAAATTGACATGGCTTGTTACCATAGGAAGAACTGAATTTGCCATGCTCAATTCCTGAAAAACCCATGTTGCCTATCATTTATCTTACTTCAGTCAATTATTAGTTGTTTGATTACTCCCTCGAAATTTGGAAAAGGAGCTAACTATTCAGTAATGTTTTGCCCCTCTTCTTCTCCCCCTTTTAAGGGATAGCAATGGCATCAGCACTGCTCTGCTGTAAAACCCCTTTTATTATTCAAGCTCTGCAGAACAGCCACAGGCAGCTCTGAGGCAGCTCTGGGCTTCATTTGCAGGGTGACTTCCCAGCAGAGCCTGAAGCCATCGATCCCTGCGCCATCACCTCTGCTCTGCTGAGCACAGCCCAGCTGGGAGCTGGACTGGAAGTTGTGTCTAGACTGAGAAATGGCCTTCAGTTCATGGGAACATGTCAGCAAGAGTGCACAGCTTGAGCAGTGCTCCCTTGACTAACAACTTCAGTCAGAGCCCCACACAGTGCTCAGTGCTTCTGGACAGCCAGGTCTGAGGGCCTCTGGTTGCATGAGCACTGGCAGCCTGCCTGTTCTGGGCTACAGCCTGAGTCCTTGCTTTCAGCTGCTGATGTTAACTGTGTTGACTGGCTGATCCCAGGTGGCCCTTTTAGTGACAACTGATGATACTTTTCATGATATAATCAGTAGATGATTCTCCTGCCTCGTTACATGTCTGGATGACTGTTGCCTTAGTCATATTCATGTATTCCAAGCATTAAGATTACCTGTTTACCTTTATCTGTAGGGAGCTACATTTTGTTTTGCTCCAGAGCTTTTATAGCTGTATCCCTGCACTATTATCCTTTACATATGCCCATAACAGCATAAGTTTTAGGGAGCTTCCTTCCTTTCTTCCTTCCTTCTCTTGAGATTATAGAAGAGCTGCTGGTGGTGATACTGGGCTGTGGACAAGCCTTACAGCCTTCCTGCCCAAGGAGGGAATTTTACACTTCTGTCTTCCGCATATTTTCTTCAAGAAAAGGACAAATATTGGGAACTTATTCTCCTCCAAGATTTCCAATGGGATTTTACTTACCTACAGTAGGTTCTTCTGTGAAAACCATCTCTTTACATTTCCCTTATACACAGATGCATAAATACACATATGAATAATACATATATACATTTATATGTTTAATTTTGAACAAGCTTTCACAACTGTCCATAACCAAGGTTGCTTTTTGTTGGCTTCTTACTGCTGAAGGCAGAGCTACCATGTGGCAGTAGATGAATGCTTTACTTATGGGGCTAAATGACAGATTTGTAGCTTACAGTAAAACTGCCTGCAGGTTTATTATCTTGCTGCCATGCATTTCAAAAGCTATAGTAGAATGAACCTGAATAACCCCCAGCCACTACTTACATACATGCTTGATGATAAATGCCAGGTCACTGTTGAGTTTGAACAGCTGAGAAGATAACGGTAAGTAAAAGATCTTGTGTAAAACAGCGTCAGCAAAAAATCTGCCTATGTGACACACCGCATTTTTTCATAGCATGAAAAGTTTATCCATGACATCTGCAACCACTCCTCTGACAAGAGATAGCTTTTTTCTGCTCCTGTGTATCTAGGATCATAAAATCATAGAATCGCAGAACTGTTTGCGTTGGAAGAGACCCTTAAAGACCTCTGGCAGATTGCACAGAGTGGTGGTGGAAGCCCCATCCCTGGAGACATTCAAGGTCTGACTGGACAAGGCTCTGAGCAACCCGATCCAGCTGTAGATGTCCTTGTTTATTGCAGTGGATTTGGAACAGAAGTCTTTCAAAGGTCCCTTCCAACTCAAAAGATTCTATGATTGTTTCCTCTGATTTTCTATTTATTTGTGTTGTTTGCATGCTGATCACACAAGCATAAGTGCACCATCCTGGATTCTTTATCACACAGGTTTTCAGAGCGTCTCCAAAGAACTGGTAGTCTTCAGTACGCAAAACAGTTCTCTAGTTTGGCGACTGCTGTGAAGTATTAAATCAAGTATTCAGGATTTATATTGCTAAAGCACCCTCTAGTGGGGCAATAACAGAAGAGTTATTTTTTACATGGGCATGGCACCTACTCTGTGTTGGAAAACAGAAGTGAAAAGGCTGAACATCAGAGGGAACAGACAAATGCACTGAGATGTTAGTTATGGCTTTAGTTGAGGCTTTTAATGTCCATGCAACACAAAGCATTCACCGCAGTACCTGGAAGGTGGCTATATGATTCAATTGCATGTCATCACAGAGTAAGAGCATCATTTTAGTCAGAGGAGGCTGTTGGATGTCGTCTCATCTAATCTCCTTTTCAAAGAGGATTCTCATTGATAGATAAGGTGTCATGAGGTCCTCTCCAGCTGAGTTTGGAATATCTCCATTACATACATTGTACAACTGCTCCAGTTTTTAACCAGGGTGAAAAAACCCAAATACTTACATCTAAACAGTTTCTCTCGTTGCATGTTCTGGCTGTTACCTCTGAGCCTGCAGCTGTGCACCACCAGGCATTCCTGACCCTCTTTGTTCCTCAGGGTCTCCACAATGTGAATCCTGTGAATCCTCTTGAATTATTTGGAAAAAAATGTTGATGATCTCCTTTGGATATTGTTTTCCCATAAATGCCTTTCTAAATGTCAGTGAATTACTGGAGATAAGGGATGATACTGTCAGCTATGATGCTCCTGGCACAATGAGGCAGATTGCTTTCTAGTCTCATGCTGAGACCCTTGTTCTGCCAAGTTCATCCCACCAAGTTATTCCCAGTAAGATTAAGGATGTGCTTTAAAATGTCTTAGACATAAGCTTGCACAGCTGCTTATTGGACCTGGACCAAGTACCATAGCTGCAAAATTCTGATGTGGTATTTTACAGCTCTCTGACTGGTTTTGTCATTTACTGAGTGAAAGAGGAGAAAATCCTAAATCAAAATTTAAAATAACCTCAGTGAAGAGAATTAGTTAAGCTTTACTGAAGCACATACCGGCTGTACTAAACATAAAGCAGCCTATCAGCATCTGCATGAAACCAGGTAGTTAAAGCAGGAGATACCACCACCCAAAACATGGAAAGGCACTGTGGTACAAACACACCCATACATCTGCAGTGGGTCTGCAAGCTTGTGTCAGCCAGTGTGGGCAGCAGAGCATCAGCTGAAAACGTGTGACCGTGTGGCAGGGAGACAGCAGCAGGAAGGTGCAAAAAGGCACACGCTCAGGCAGCATTGGATGCAGCTTGAATAATAAGTTGGGGTGTATCACTAGGGGAATAAGAAAGCACTGAAAGAGAGAGAACACTCAAGGGCCAAGTGCCCGCTGAAAGGAGATGGGGCTGTGGTAAAGAAATCACTCCTCACTTCCGTCTTTGAGAAAAGGACATTTTGTCCTGCTTGCTGCTTGTTTCTCACACCATTCATGTCTGAAGCATCCCCTACACTGCCAATATCCCGCCAGCCCAGAGCAGGATGCTCAGAGTGAGGATTAGGCAAGAGGTAATGATAGTTCTTTCAAAGTGGCTGGATAAAATTAGACACGTATAATCAGTGGTCAGGTGGCTGGAGAAAAGGAGCTTTGTTAGTGAATGGTCAGCAGTGGCTGACATCCAGACTCACCACCTCAGTGTAGAAGTGCCTGTCTGTGCCCCAACACTGAAGTGCTCATCAGGGCCAGGAGCTGAGGCTGAAGCTCCCCTGGAGCTGGCTTTCCTCCTGCGCTTTGCACTTCTACTTGCCACCGCTCAAGTACTGATCTGTGCATCTGCAACCTGACTTGCAGGGAGGCCAGCATCTCTGCAGGCAGCCAGCTGCCAGAGCCATTCATTTTTTTCCAATTAGTGGAAAACAGAGAGTGTTTCCTCTAGACATGTTTTAAAAACAGCACGCACCAGGGAAGAAAACCCCAATGGACATCTGATATTCTGCTTGACCTCTTGCTGCTGAGAGACAGAGACAGCGCTGCTGTCTTCCCTTCCTCTGAGCTTGTTGGAAGACCCAATGCTGCTTATGGAAAGCTGGGACAGGGAGCATATTGCACCTTCTGCAGCTGAATGGTTCCAGCAGGTGGGCTTGCTGCCCTAAATGGTTGCTCAGACTACTCTAAAAGCCACAGGAACCATGCTCCAAATGCTTGTAATTTATAGTAAAAGAAGATCTGGGCAAGCCCATGCACCTGCAACAGACTCCAAGGCACTGAGAAGACTCTCTTGTTCTCCTCTGCTGAATTTCAGCAGACCTTCCCTGGATTTTCTTCTCATTCTAGCTCTCCCCTTTGGCACATTTCTGTCGTGCAATTTGGCTTTTCATACATTTCCTTTCAAAGCAGCAGTTAGGAACTAGAATTAAAAAGGGTGACAAAAAGCACTAATCAGAGACCTGCCTTTACAAATTCGACAAGCACCTATTTTATTTTGCTGCTTAATAATGTATTTCTATTCTATGGCTGTGGCACTGAGGAGGCAGAACAGCAGCATTTGGAGCTGTTGTTAATTCTACCTATCACTATAACTTATTAATCTTGAAATGTGGAGGAATGATATTGAACCTTACTTTATTTATAGCAGCACTTGATCAAAAGTGGTTTAAGCCCATATACTCTTCCTGACACTAGAGGGAGTACATAATTTATTTTGTGAAAAGAAAAAACCCGACAAGCCTTGATTTTTAAATAGGAAATACAGCAAAAGTGGGAAAAGAAAAAATGTTGAAGAGCTTTATCCCTCATTTTGTTATATTTTAAAGACAGGCTGAGAAGCTGCCTTCTGTGCCACCCTTATCTGAGTAGGTTGTGCGGGTGTTGCCCACAAGGCCACCACGGGGCAGATAACATGACAGCCCATGTTTGTTATGCGTGTGTCTGTGTCTATCGAGTCTGAACACACAGGGTGCACAACCAGCCCATGGCACAGCACACAGACATTTGTGCCCACAGCTTTCTGTCTCTGGTGCTCCTGCATCCCCCCTCCACCTGTCCCCTCAGCTACCACGGTGCCTGAGTAGCTGCCATCTCCACAGCATGTTTATCCTCACAGCATGCCTGGGAGGCAGGAAAGAGGCACTATTATGTTTTATGCCTGGAAATAGCAGAGTGAGCGCCCACAGCTTCACAGGGGCTTGCGGCAGAAAAGTGAAACCCAGGTCTGTGCACCTTGCCCAGGCTCAAAATTCATCTCCTAGCACAGCAGGTTGTTAAGCTGTAAGGTGCCCTCCCTTGGCTATTTTCCCAAAGCCAAAGGTACAAGGATTTTCCACTGCCTTCTGTATTGAGATGCTAGGTGTATCACTATCTCCGCAGCCCGTTCTGCAGTCCCAATACACAGGAGGTGAGTAGGCTCAGGTGGGTGCAAGGACAGCGCCCTTTGCAGGTTGGTGTGGGGAGAAAAAGGTTCCTTCACACCCCTCTACTCCAATAAGGGAGATTCTCGCACAGATGGGCACAGATTATCCTGCTGTCCAATTAAAACTTTCATAGAGTCACATAATAAATACAGAGTTGTCTGGGGTGACCTGGTTGCTTTTGCAGCCCAAGCATCTATAGTTTCATTGCCTGTGTGATGGGTCTCACTTGCAGCATGTGATTAAGTTTATTACATCCTTATCTCAGTTACAATGTAATTATCTGATACAGAGGTCTCCTAAGTCTCTTTATCATGGGCAAGGGGATTTCTTTTAGATGACAGAAACAAAGTCAGTTCTGGAAATGTTATCAGCTTGTTATCCCTGTACATGACAGGAGCAACCAAAGTCCCTTATGAATCCTTCCACCAAGCCCTTGTCCTGTCCATCCGTGGCTGCAGTTATTACATCAACCACTAACTTAAATCATCCTAATAGGGAATATATTGCAGTGAAATTGCACTGCTTTTAAAATACATTCTAATGTCTTTAGTGAAGGATTTGGATTATTACAAAGTGATTTTGGAGAGAGAAATTTGAGCAAGGTATAGAAATACTGTAACGTTTGTAGGCAAATTTTGTCTCCTGCCAGACACAAACACCAGCTGCTAAAGCCATGCCCATGAAGGGCTGTCTGCCCCACTTTAGTCCATCCACAAACACTCAGATCCAGGCCAATAAAGCTCAAAGAATGAAAAACATGAAATAAACCTTCTTGTGGGAGCTATTGGTAATAGGTGAACAGTTGGACTGGCTGATCTTTTAGGTTTTTTTCCAATCTTGGTGATTCTATGATTCTATGATTCTTCCCTCTCCTCACTGCTTCTTTAGACCAGGCAGCAATTCCCTTCTCAGTAATGGGTGGTCCCTCAGCTTCCAGGGTTTCCTGAGGGACAAATCTCAGTGACTCCTCACTCCTGGGAAAGGCTTTACTCATGTTTGAGATTTATGGAGCCAGGTCACATTCCCAGAACTGTTTTCTAGCACCTGGGCAATGATTTGTTATTGAAAAGAGGGGACTGCCCCCTGGGGACCCTGAAGAATCCATGCAATGCCATGCAGCTGCATTTGGACTTTTTTTTCTCTCTTTTCATGCACAGAACTTCCAGTGAGCTTTCTATGTATGAGAAAAGCAAAACCAAGGCTATATAGGGAGCACCTATTGTTAAGCATCGCAGGATCTTCCTGTCTCTTTCACTCAAATGTGAAATATTTCTCTTCCTTTCAATTCTACCCATTGAAAAGAAATTTTTTCTCTATCCTGTTTACAGATTCCCAAAGTATAGAAACAACGACAAAAGTCATGAACGGCTGATCAAGCACAGTATTCACTGCCTACCTGAACACTGGAGCACATCAACCCTACTTCCTCACTTATGTCAAAATCTCACATGGAACAGAATTGAGTAGAGCACTCTTAAAGCTCATGCTCCAAGGCTTGACATTTTGCTTTCTCTATGCTTCCATCCTTTTCTGCAGCACAGCAAAAGGTCTGACATAAGTGAGAAGGTGGACTTGGTGTCTAATCCCCTGATGTACTTATTTTGCCTGTGGGAAAGAAGAGTGTGCCCAGTGCACTGTTCTATCTTGTCAAAGTTTTGTTTTAGGGATCTTATAAGTATTACTTCTGAGCAACCAACCCTTCCCCAATGTAGAACATTTGGCCTCTTCACACTTGCACATTCTCTTTAAAGGGGAGAAATGGAACAGCTCACAAATGGATTCTTCTTGTTATAAGTGCGTAAAGGAGAACTGCAATGGAAAAGAAGGGTGAGGATGATAAGTAAAATTTTTTTTCCAAAAGGAAGAATAAAAGCCTGTGGAAGAGGGAAGGAGCCAAGGAAAGATGAGAGTGAAGGATGACACCACTACATAAGACACTGGTGACATGTCCAGGTCTCTTTTTTATGGTCCCAATGGAACCACTGAGACGCAAGACCATGAAATAACTGAATCAATGACCTCTGCACTGGACTCAGATTTCTCTGCATCTAACCACACAATGCTTGAAACACCTTAGCCTCTCATCCATCAGTTAGGGGAAATACCTCTGCCTACTCTACAAACAGATGGACCAAAAGGTTGTGAAACACTTGGGTTGCGTGGTGTCTGATGGGTCACGGAAACAAAACCCAAAGCGTAGTAGAAGTAGGGACAGTAGAAAGAGGAAGGACTTGAAATATGAGCAGAGGAGGAAGAATGGAAGGCCACAGCTAGTTTTAGAAAGACAGAAAGATGCAGGAAATAAAAACCTGGGAAGAGCAAAAACCTCAGGGACAAAGTAATAAGTTTCCATGTAAAAGTGCATGTGCAGAATATCATAATGAAAAATACAGCACCATTGTCAGGGGACTTCACTGCTTGGGAAACAGGCTGAACAATCTGGAAGGGAGGAAATAGCCCTGCTGCTCATTAGTCAAAAGCAAAGATGTATGACATAACCAGAGTTCTGCATGACTTACATACCTAAATACAGAACTAGGAATATGTGCTGATTTCATGTGACTGTGGACCACCTTTGCTGTGCCCTTGCTAGCACACTCATTGCCCCTGGCTAGGAATCCCATTTGAGCACACTGCATCTTTCAGCCTCCTCTTGTTTGCAGCAGCTCTCCCTTACAAAGGAGTGACACAGCCCAACTTGCATAGCTTACACTGACATTTTCCCTTTAATTGGAATTCGCTATAAGCAAATTCTGCTATTATAGCTATTGACGTACCTGTGTGTCTGTATCTATCTCCCAGGGTTCCCGGTTATGTTTATTTCTCCCTGATTTTTATTTTGTTCATTTTTTATTGTGCTGTTGCAGTTGCTGGTTTGATTGGCTGTGTATTGTATTACATGCGTGCACTGACTTCTGAAAAAATCAATAACAATTATGTCAAACAGGGAGATGTAAGCATGTTCTATCTGTAGCAGCCAGCCCAAACAAAGCTGCCAGCCCCACCAGCAACCCATGGGGTAGCAGCTTGGATCCACGGGCTATGTAACTTATGTGCTTCCAAAGATATCTGATAGGGAAAGGATATTGAATTTCCAAAGATAGTCAGTGGGCAGTGATTCCAGATAGCTGTGATTCCTCCTCTCATAATGGAGAGTGCAAACATAGACTGCTTTTTGAATTTGCCACTGAATTTAGCACCCAAGCAAGGAAGGAACAGGTGGAGCAGCATGGAAGCAGGGCTGCTGGGGGAAGGTGTTGTGCTTGTTCCTGCTCTGAGACCCTGCTGAAGTGCTGAGCTTGACTAAATCTCACCACTCCTCTCATCCCTGCTGACACCTCCTTAGCAGAAGTGCACACATGAAGTTTCAGTTCTGTGTGCATTTAGCATTTAGATTAAAATGAGAGAAAGCAACTTACCTTTGCCTTCTGTTGTCACACGGTAAGATTGCACTGACCCTGACCACATCTCTGGTTTGCCTGGAGCGCTCCAAAGTCATGGGATACTGGGCTGTGCAGCAAACACACAGTAATCACCACTGCAGTTATAATGAAATACCTCAGTGTAGATTTCTTTGCCAATAACTGGATTCTGCGAAGCAGGCTCTCAAGTCAAGCTTGGCATCTTTTCCTTGTGGCTTTGAGATAAGATCACTGCAGATGGAAACAAGTCCTCTTGGTCATGAGCTGCTGATCGCACAGAGCCCAGATGGACTTTTCACTCCGGTTGTAAAACTTAATGCAGATCTTTTCCTGGTATAAATGCAAAATAAGCCAACGTATGGAAATCTGTTTTGTAGAAACCCAATTTACAGATAAGAAATTCATTTCCTGTAGTCGGGAACTATTCAAAAGGAAGTGGGGGTAAAAGCAATTGGAAGAATTAAAATAATTTCAAATAATTGCATTTAGATATTTTCTTCCTCTCCAGATATCCTATTATCTTATCTCTTGCATTTCTAAGAAGTGGTGATCAGGCATTTAGTTTGTCCATGCTGATATTCTATGGAAAGATTTCAACTAAAAGACAATGTAGTAAACCATCCAGAATGAAATCTTCAGAAATGTGATTAGGATTTAGCAGTCATAAAGCACATTTTGTTCTCACAGGAAAAAAGAAATGCTGAAAATGCACATTTCATGTCAGAATTAACCACCTGACAGCTGGACTTTAAAGACAAAAATCATTCCACCCCAATTTTCAGCCGAAGTCTTCTGCCTGAACATTAACATTGCACTCTGGTATGAGAAACACAAAAGCCTGAAAGTACCAAGGAGCTTCACCATGGAAGAAAAGTGAGAGCAAACCTTGCACTTTGGTGGGATCACTCCTGGTTTCTGTCCTTGTTTGGCAGTAGGGGTGTAATAGCCTGAGTAGCTGGGGGCTTCTCCAAAGGAAAAAGCAATCATAGCACTTGGGACTGCTTTGTAGCGGCAAATGGAGCAGTGAATGGCAGGATCACTCTTGTTGCTATTTGACTTTTAGGGAAAAAGAAAATTGTGCACACTTTGTCTTCTGAAAGAGTAATTCTCTTTCCAACCCTTTGGAGATATAAATGGAAGCTCTTAAGGTCAGAGAATGAGAGGGACATTAAATGTAAAGACTGATCAAGGAAAGGCCTAGCTTTTAGAAGGATGGTTTTGGCAACACAGAATGTGTAACTTGCTTTTAAATGTAAAGGTGGCTAACAAAAATTTCTTGCTTCTGACTTTATGGTAGGAGCAAATGGGGAAGTAAATGGGAGTGATATTGTGAAAAATAAAAATGGGGAAGCTATACTTGCAGTCAGAGCAATGTACAACCTGTTCCCCATCTTTCCAAGGAAAGAAACAATTTGTTGCCGAAAGTCTGATCTGAGAATGTATTTGGTACATGACTCGATTTTATTTTCTATGAGAAATCTTGTCTTTTCAACCAAGCATAAAGAAAGAAATATTTTGTGTTTTAGGAATGTTCAGCTTTTAATGAAATATTTAACATCTTCTTGGCAAAGGAAAGAATGAAAGAAATCCCTATCCAGAAGACTATCTTTTGCCCTAAGAACAAGAACTCTTCTCTCCCCCATACCAAGTTTCTAGACAGAAGTGAGATAAAAAGCCACCTCTGATGCACTGGGCATGCGGGGATAGGAAGCTGCCGTGGGCTCTCAGAAGTTAATTCTCTGGTCACAAAGCCTCTTAGCCCATTTGATTACTAATGTGGGAAGTGAAGGCTGCAAAAGAAAAGAGCTCAAAGATACTTAGCTCAGGTGTTGGCCGCAACGGAGGTTATAATTTAGCCTATTGCAGGATGATTTCACTTGATCACCTGCCGACAAATGTGAGGGAACGTAAATCTGGAATTTGCAAATTCATCTGTCGTGTTTTGACAGGAGAGAGGCTTTTGGCAGCCAGCTAGTGGAAATAAAGTCTCTCTCCAGGGCGCAGAGCCATGTTGCAACCGCTAGAGCGTATTTATGCCCTCTCATCCATGCGTTTCTGAGAGGCAGCAGTTCAACCAGCTGCAGGGCTCTACATTGGAAGCATTGTGTTCACAAGAGGGAAAAATCCTTCAGCCTGAGAGATGGAGTCATCACATAATTGTTTTTGAAAAGTTTGCTATCTGCTTTTGTGCTAGGCTCTTTTCAGGTAGTTTAGGAGGATGCAGACACAAAACCTCAGTAATTGACTTTAGATCAGGTCTAATCCTTGATGTCATCAGTTTTGTTTCATGCGTGGGAAGATTTCATCCTTTAGGGGAAAAAAAAGAGCCACCAATGTATAAAACAAAGTACTTTTCAGTTTAATTAAATCTATGATTACAGAGCTACATCCCTGGTACTGCAGAGCTGTATCATTGATGAGCAAACATCAAAGCTCATCAAGCTGAGGACAATTCAATAAGTACCCCAAGCCTGGCTGCTAATCTGAACCACTTCATATCTAGTTTTAGCCACTTGAGACTGAAAATGAATCTCAGAATTTCATGAGAACAGGAGATCCCATGAGAGTTTCAATACTTTTTGCTTCCAGGAAGAATGTGAATCCCAAAGGAAGCAGGCCTGCATATTTTGGTATCTATTTCCCTTGAAAAAATAATACTTCTGCTATTTTTTATTTTTTTAATATGAGACACTTTGTCTCTATTTAAGTTGAAGTTTTAAATAAAGATCTGTAGGGTGTGGAGCTCTGGTGTCCTCAGGACATGTTACAATAAGGTATAGGATAGTGCCAATAAGGAACTCCATGTATTCAGATTTCTCTGTCTGTAAGTCCAGAGATAAATGGAGTAGAAAGGTGAAGTGCACTGTAAAGGCTAAGCCTGGAACAGATCTGAACCAGCCTTAAAAAAGCAAGGATGCATTAATCTACAGAGAATTTCTACCGTAGACTTTTGAGTAGTTGGTCAGAGTCCAATGAAGGGTCTTAAGCTTATACACTAACATTTTCTGTTGCTTTTTAAAATCTTTTTGATAGGGTGAGCACCCTGTGGATTGGGCTGTGTCTAGTGGGATGGCTTTCAAGACTTAATTCTTGCCAGCAGCCTCTGGGTGAGGCCAGCACAGCCTGCTGCATGGTGAGGAAAGGTTTTTACATTCGACAACAGCATGTTATTTCTGGGTTTTATTACATGTTTATCCTTTGGGCTCAACAACCTTTGGGTGGACTCATGTCCACCGCCCTGCACTCCTACACAGAATGTTAGCTCCTGGCAGCAGAGAGGGACCCCCAGGGCAACACTGACCCTGAGAGGAAACTGGGGGGTCATGACTTGGGCAGAGAAATGCCAGGGAAACATACAGGAGGTCTGTGGGGGCACTTTGTGGATGTATTTACACCTCTCAGGCAGCTGATAGCAGAAAAATATACAGCAGTCTGCACCTGGTCAAACCAAAGACTTAAGATTGCCCAGTATCCATTCTCTTTAAAAGCTGTCACTGTAAGAAGATGAATGCCACATAAAAAAGTTGAATTAGGGAAAAAATAGATGGTATTTTCTCCAGATGTCCAAAGTGGTACTCTTCCTGTTTTGAGCTATTTTCTGTCAGGAACTTCTTGAGACATATGTGTTTTCCCACCCCTGAGCTCATCCCGTGTCCCCTGAATGTACTGTGACACCTTTTAACTCTGTGTTACTCCTAATCCAAGCCCTTATGTTGGAGAAGACAGTGACTGATCAATTTCCAAGCACTCTCACCATGTCACTCTTTGTGCTGCTGATCCCTGTCAAGTTGTAACTCTTCCACGCTAGAGCATCCCATCGTGGTAAGTTTATACTTAAACTTTTCTATAGCTATTCAGGCACGGAAGTCATTTATACCCATTGTTTTTCTCTGTCTTTGTCCAGTTTTACTGCACTCTTTTTGAGAGGAGATAACCAGAACAACAGAGCATTCACACTGTGGGTCATTCCCAAATTTAAAAACAATTTTCTTCTCTTATTTGACCTTCATTCCCATCCTACTGAACCCCAATGTATGTTTTTAGAGCGCTTTTTTTTTTTTTTTTTTTTTTTTTTTTTGACAAGTACAGAGTACTGTGTTGGTATATTCATGGAACTGTTAAACAGGCTCCACGATCTTACTCCTGAGTGCTAATGGTCAGCTCATGTGCACAGCTCATGTGCATCATTTTTTCTTATGAAACTATGGCTGTTTCTCTCACCTAGGAATTACTTTATATTTACTTATGCTTCTCATTTCCCATTTTATTGTCTAGTCGCTGTGCCTCATAAAGCATGACCACAGCTCTTCATAGCCAGCTCTGATTCCTAACATCATCAGTACTTTGCTGCTACCAACAAACTCTCCTCTGTTCAATCCCATTTTTAGGTCCCTTGTGAATACTCTGAAAGCACAGTTTGCAATTTGAAGCCCTGTAGAATTTCTCTGTTCACCACTGAGTGCAAGACCAAGGCTGCTGGTCCCCTCCTCTGTTTCCCATCTTTTAACTGTCTTTTTATCATACAATGACTTTGCCTCTTGTCACAGCACTGTTTGATTCCTTGAAGAATCTATCCTGGACAACTTTTCTGAAAGTCTATGGAAAGCCAAGTAGATTATATCAGCTGAATTACTCCTATCTGTATGTTCCTTGACCTCTTCAAAGAACTCCAATATGTACAAATGGCAAAGGTCGTGATCACTTTTCCTACATAAATCTAATTTATTGAAGCGTCAGTGGATTTGGTTCTTCGTTACATTTGCTACTAATTTGCCTGGTACAGATTTCAGACTTACAGGCCTGCTGTTTCTCACATCTCCCCTGGAACCTTTCTAAAATGCTGCCCTGTCATTTCATAGTTGACAGTCACTCTGCGGATATCAAGGGATTTCTGAGCAGAGTTATAATCTGCTGTTAGTCATTTAGTGATATCATCCCTTAGGTCCTTTGAAATTTCTGAGCAATATCGCCTGTTTTTTCACATCCAGTTGCTCTTCGTTTTGTTGAGGTGATCCTAGATCTGGTTTCTGGACACATCTATTTCAGGAAGGTTTACTGCCAAGTGTCCTCCCACCACAAGAAGCTATCACGTTTGAGAATCAACACCTTTTCTTCCACAGTGAAAAAAGTGATGTAAAGGATTAATTTAGTTTCTCTAATAGCTTTATTTTCTCTGAGTTCTCCCTTCAAGCTCTGATCATCAACTGACTTAGCATATTCTCTGGCAGGCTTCCTGCTCCCAATGTGCTGAAGAAAAGATTTATTGCTAGTTTTGATTCGTTTTGCTAGAATCTCATCAAACTCCTTTTCGTCTGTCTAATTGTTTTTGTACATGCGATCTTAGCAGAATGTCTGCTACTTCCTAATTTAATCATTTGGATCCAGCTTTAGCTGTTTGAAGGATTCACAGTTATTCTTCTAATAACCTCCCTTATCTTGCTGTCTTACAAAGCTACCATGTACTGCCCATTCTCAAGCCTCCTTGATGAATAATATGCATTGGCCTTGTGTTTCCAGCAGAGTGTCCTTCAGCAGCCTCCTTGCCTGCAGGAAGAAATTAATTTTCTTTGTTGTCCCATTTAGTTTTTCTTTTTAACAAAATTTCACATCTATGTATGTTTCTACTCCAAATCAAGTATAGAATGGCCTCTTTTCTGATTGTTATCTCCAACATGAAATAGTTATTGACTATTCCACCTCTCATTCTTGCGCAGTATCTGGCCAATTTACGTGGAAATAATTGACGTCTACACTTTTTATTACATCCTCTGCTTCTGTGGTGTCCTGGAATTCCCCCGTGTCCTACAGCCCATCAGAGCAGGAGAGTCAGTAACACATGCAACAGTCTTCCCATCTTATTTTGATAAAAATAATATTCTTCCTATTTGGGCCTGGAATTTTAATCCACACTCTCCGTACAGAAATGGTTAATCTATTAATTTGATTGATTCCATGATATTCTACTCTAACCTTCCTTAGTAGATGGTGTTACACTGTCCCACTTACTGCCTTCCTTCAAGCGTGTTTCTGATATGTCTGTCAGGCTCATGCCTTCATGAGACCAGACATGCCTGTTCCTCTGTCTTATTTCTTAGCCATGCATAAATGTTCTGCCTTTCTGCTTCTTTCTCCCTGGTAGCGTGTGGGTTTGGGGATCATACCAGAGGCAGTTACTGTAGAGATCCTGGTTGGCAGCTCCTCAGAGTTTCAGCACCTTGCCTCACCTCTCTCCCACTCTCCCCTGCCTTGCCTTGCCTTTCCTATGGTATTGCTATCCACATGGACCACAGCCATCTGCTCCTCCTCTGCACTTCCTAGAAGCTGATTGCAGCTCCCCATGAAGTTCTCCTCTTTTTTTTTTCTTTTCTTTTTTCTTTTTGCTGGATGCTGTTCCTGGCAGAGGATACAGCTCTCATAAAGAGTCTTCCTTGCCCAAATGGTCCCAATGACTTTCTACTGCTGTTCCGGAGAGACAGAGGAAGGGCTCTCCCCCTTGTGGAGCTAATACAGAGAGAGAAAAGTGTTTGAAGTGAAGGAGAGGTGTGGAAGAAGAGGATTGAGAGAGGCCACGTGAGAGTGGCTTTTTTGCATGCCGAAATGGTCAGTCTCCTTTCGCACATCACACTCATCGCTGCTAATCCTGGGGACCTCCCCACACCTCTGCCCTGCTCTCAGCACACCTGTGGCACTCCATCTGTCCCTGGGGCCTCATCCACATGGCACCACCACCCTTGGGGGCTTCATTTTCCCCCATAGCGTGGTGCATGCCAGCCCAGGACTGCGGGTGCAGCGGCTGTTCAGGTGAATAAAGGCAAGAGGATGCACAGGAATTCACAGGGTTTGAGTCTGGGCATGTAAATTTAAGGCAGGGTTTTGCTTTTCTCTCCCTTGCTAATTAAGTAGAACGATTCCAGCGGCTCAAATAAAATGTGAGATTTTAATAAAATGCACAGTTACAGAGCTGATTATTGGGATGCAAGTAAATGCCACATAAAGCTCTTAAAATGTGCATTTACTGTGCTTCAGGATTTTTCCCTCATGCAATTTCCCCAGTCAGATGGACGGGATGTCTGGGCCAGCTGATCATTACAGAAACATTAGTGAGGAAGAGCAAATGCTTTATGCAGATTTCCATAAGCGAGCTCTGGGTAGGCTGGTGGGGGGGATGCAAGGAAACAGTAGGCCGTTCTGTAAACATCTTGTACGTTATCTTCTATGTTGCTGCTCATTCAGTTAACATTTGAAATCTGCTTCAAACACAAGCTACAAGCAGAGCTGTTGACTCTAGGAGCTGTCGTAATTTGTGTTCATTTAATTAGCTCAGTGTTGACGGTGCTGCTGCGTGCACAATGCTGACCAGGCTGCGTAATCACCTCGATGGCTGCTCCGAAGTGCTGCTAAGCCCTTCGATGAGATCCTGCAGAAAGCATTAACCTTCTTTATCCAACCCCGACCCTTTTATTTGCTCTCCCCCCGGGCTTTCATTCATCTCCTCTGCCAGTTCAATTAAGGAAGGAAAAAAAGCTTACATTTTCATTGGCCGGTCTGCGAGCATGTATTTTTCTGACATGAGACATCCTATAAAGAAATGCTTATAATGCAGGGAGAGCGCAAATACTACAGGGTATGTTTTAAAGACAGTGTTCAGAGGTTCAGCAGCCTGATTCCCACTGACATTAATGGTAGGCATGAGGATAAACCTTTGTGCATCGCTTTCAAAACTGACCCTGGGAGACATTTCCTGATGGGAAGGGGCACAGCCCAAGACATAAAAGTTTACAAAACCAGAGGGCTGAAATAACCGAATAAAAACTAGGAGGCATAGGTGCAAAAGGGAACAAGTTATGGCTCTGCTAAGCTTGCATGTAAGCTGTAAATCCCTGAGACAAGCGGGAAGAAGATAGAGTTTAATCACTGTTGCAACATTTATGTATTTTTACTCAGTGGAAAACGTTGTGGGCTTGACCTCATTTTTATTTACCAGCTCTCGGGATCCTGATGCCCTGTGACAGCAAACACTGATTGACAGGCTGCAGAGCCGGCAAGCTGCAGGGCACACAACATCCCAGCAGGTGGCTTGGGCACTGAAAGCGGGCTGGGGCTTTTGGGAAAAAGGACTCAAAATAGCTACAAAAAGTATCAGAGAGCTCATTCGGGGCCTATTGATGCAACAGATCTCGGCTACCTTGCAAGGACTGAGGTGTAAGGCGAAAGATCTTCCAAACCCTGAGCATTGCATCAGTATTCCTTTTTTCTCCACATCTTTTATGATTTGCAGTCAGCAGAGCGATGCCAGGTTATATAGCTGCACATCCAGACTGCAGAATGTAGGAGGTGAATTTGGCCTCTGCTTGGGTGCTGGTGAGAGGCAGCAGATCCTGCAGGGACTGCAGACAGAGGAGGGTGGAACTGTGGCTTGATGCAATGAAAGACAGCAGCTCGCTCCCACTGCGGTGGATGGCATGAGCTGACACCCAGGCAGCAGCTAGAGCCGTGTGCTCTTTGAGGCTGACAGTAACATTTCCAAATGCTGTTGTAAGTGAGCAGCCTGAGCATCTGAAGTTCCTTAGGATTTGCTGCCGAGTTGCTTAGAAGGTTTTAAAATGAGTACACCTCAGCTTTAAAGAGGCAGAGCCTGGTGGAAGAGCCACAGAAAAACAGACCAGCTTCTTAAAAGGCCTAAAATCCTTCCTTCCCTCTGCTCGTCCCACACACATTTCTGAAACATTAGGCTGTTTTGATAATACGTAATTTACAGCAAGTTGCAAGAAGGGGTTGCCAGCATAAAGCAAGCAAAATCCTAAGATCCAAAATATGAGCAAGTCACCATAAAAGTGATAAAGAGCCAAGAAGAGAAAACTGCTCTTTGGAAAGGGAACAAAAGAGTAATGAAGACCAGACCTAAACTGCTAACATTTGTGATACTGGCTTAAAACAAAAGAAGTGTAATCAACCATGGAAAGAAGGAAGCCATTGTAAGCATGTGGAGAAAAATGCACAGAGGAATACCTGAAACTGTAGACTCCCTGTTTTCTTTCTTTCTTTCTTTTTTTTCCCCCAGCCAGGATGACATAAGCAACAGTTCAGCAAAGCTAGGCAAGAGCAACGCCTTGCACCAGCTCTGCACTGAGAGGAAAGCAGCACAACCCAGAGCGGGGAGAATGCCTGCCAGACCATAAAGCAAACAGTTGTCGCAGCCTTGAATGGTTTGAGCAGGAAAATGAAGCTGTTTGATGTGCTTTGACTTCAGCAAAAACCCACGCGGCTCTTTCCATCTCTAGTTATGTGATTAGGTGGGAGGGAGAGCAGGATTTATCCACGGCTTGACCTGATGCAACAACTGAACTCTGGGGACGGCACGGATCACTCTTAAAGAAAAATGTGCCTCACCAACTGTGGGAACATTCAGTAAAATATAAAAATAGTCTCTTAAACTGTGATCATACAGACATGATCATTACGATTATGGGTAACGAAACAACTCCGGACATTGCTCTGTGTTTAGCAGTCAGAATCTGGGCATTAATGTTTTAGACAAAGATAGGATCTGACTGCTTTTCCCACAAAAGCTCCTCACTCCTCTTAACTGAGCAACAACAACATCCATATTCATATACCATTCTTTTCTCCAGAACATTGCCCTCGGACTTGCTCATTTCAGTGTAAGAACTGATTGCAGTCCCCTAGAAGCCCCACAGAATTTCCTACCCTAATTGCAAGTGTGCTCTGCCATGGCCAATATAAACAGGGTCAAGGCAGAGCTGAGAAGAAGCAGTAATGTACCTAAGCAAAATGGAGACATTTCTGGTCATAAACTGCTTTTGGAGGCTCTGTCAAATCTGTGAGCAATGTTTGATTTGAACTCTTATGTTAATAGGCCCAGCGTTTCCAGCCTTTTTCTGACACTGCTGCTTTGCTACGTCTGCTGTAAGTGGTTATCTATTTAAATGAGCATTTTTTAACTTGGAGTGGATTGGATTTAGGTCTTCCGGGGAAAAAAAAAAAAAAAAAAAAAGAAAAGGGCACTTTAAAAGCAACAAGAAAAAAGCTCATGAAAAAAAAAAAAAAGCCACACAACCTCTGTGTGGCAAAAGTCTCAAAATTCATCTCTGAAAGCACAGAGATACACTCCTTTGAAAACACCAGCTCTGTGAAATGCTTGGCAGCCCCGTGGGGCACCGGGTGCCCTCAGATCTCAGGATAGTGCTTGTGATTTAAGGGTGCTCAGGAGGCTGCAGGATCAAGCAACTAGCTTCTAAAAAAGATCCCATGTGTCTTGCCTCTGCACTTACCCAACACACTACTGCTGCAGTCATGAAAGAATTACAGGCTTTAACAGAAGGCAAGATCTTATATCCTTGCGATTAAATCTAGCGCTCAGCTTAATTTTCCATCCAGAAAACGAAAACACCTCCACAAGGAAACAGATTAGTGGAGATATACAGAGCTGCAAAAACCGGGGGCAAAGTGAAGCAAGAACAAAGCAACGTGAAGCTCACCAGTGAGTTTTTCCACTTCTAGCTAGAACTACGGTCTTTCAACTTCTCATTTCACAGTGACACCAACTGAGAAATTGCGTCTGGCGATGACATCTGTGTGTATTCAGCGGTTATTTATCCCACTGAACAAAAATTAGGCAGATAGTCATTCTGGAAATGCATTTTCAAAGAGCACAAAGATGCTTTGCTTCCTAGTGATGAACTCAATTTTGAAGGAGTTGAGCTACCTCCTTCCTCAATGAGCTTACCTGCTGCCAGCTGAGGGCACTGAGCACATCACAGAATTGCATTTCACTCCCAAAGAGCGAAATCCTGACTCTTCTGAAGTTAATGGAAGTTTTGCTATCAATCTGGCTAGGATTTCATCCTAGGTCTATAAACAGGATATGCTGCCTGCATATAGATTCCACAGATTTTCTGATGCTCTGCTGGCCTAGGCTACTCTTATGGTGTATATAAAACCACGGGTCATCTCTTGGAGCTCACTGTATTTTATACTGATAAGCAGGGAACCCTTTGTTACTAGGGGCTCCTAGGAAATATAAACCTCCTAAAAGCCTGAGCCTGTCTTCCATTCACAGCCCTCTTTGAAGTGGGGAAAGATGAGGAGGAGAAGGTTTACTGTGATTTCAACATCTGTCAGTCTGTTCTGATGTGCACTGCAGAGGGATTTGCTGGTGGTAGATGGCAACATATTAATCTGAATATGTATGAACATAAACAATGCAGAGAAGCTACTGCCCAATTTCATATCCTGCCCTCGCTCCTCCACATATTGAATCAGTGCATTTATAATGGCATCTTTCTTTATTTAATAAATCTAAATTTCAATTAGAGACCACTAACAATTAGTCATACCAACTAGCTATGACAGATGGGCTTCATCCACAGCTGATTATACTAAAAAACGTTATGTGAGCCTATTTTTAAAATACTATCATTTTACCATCCTTGCTGCTTGCAAATAGCTGAGAAGTCCATAACATATTAGTGACAAATCCGTCTTCTGATAGTTTTGCAATATGCACAGAACATGGGGTTTATATTATCAAAGAGTTCATTATCATTTCCCATTATCTTGGATTCATTGCTAAAAATTATGGCGGTGTTTGTGTAAAGAGATGTAGCACAGTATGACAATTTGTTTGGTCTTATTTCTCTGTGTGGGCTTGGTTTAAAACATCAAAACAGCAAAATTATCTTTGACAGACAAATACCTGCATGGATCATGGGAAGGGTGTGTTTGAACCATGCAAGGAGTTTTATACTGGCCTTTGAATGCCTTGGATTTCAGTTATTTTGAGAATCAGCCATGAATGGATAGTTATTAAGAAATATTTCTGGTGATTCAAATGAATGATTCCCCTCTCTCCCAGCATGAAATTCTCTTTGCTGTGTGTGTTGCTGCCTTTGATACGCTCATGTAATCTCAAGTAAACCAAATACAAGGCATATATGTTCTATCAAAAGGACTTTCAGATTTATGGTACTATTCTTCCAGCATTCCCATCTAGACCAAAAGAGTAGGGAAAAAAAGATCACAAAGACATTACACAGAGTAGTATGTTTAAATGGCATTAGAATACTGCTTTCTGTTCTCTTGCCCTTTCAGACCCTACTCACAAATGTTTACATCACTTCTTTTTGGAGCTATCTAACAGAACTGGATTATAAAGCCGTAGTACATGGAATGGTTCTGTCAGAAAGTGAGCTGTCAGAAATTAAAAAGATTTCTCTTATTTGCCTGAAACTACTGCAGGAAAAAAGAAACAAAACAACAACAACAACAACAAAAAGTTAAAAAAATCCTGTATTAAAGAAGATGAAAATGTTAAGAGAAAACCTTTTGAGGACACCATTGAGAAAATCTGGAAAGGACATATCAGATAACCTGAACCTGCCCCAGAGGAACACTGACCTTGAAAGATTTAAGTGAAAATCAGAAAATTTAAGGTGAAAGGACCATTTTGATCTAAGATGTAAAAATCACATAATTCAGTTGCACTCCATGTTTCATACTGATAGTATAAACCTTTGTCCTTTTCATTTATTTGTATCAGTGGCACTAAACCTTTAATGCCTGGAGAGCCAGTTTGTCATCTGATTGAGCCTCCAGCGGCTGTGAAAGATGAAATATAAAGGGAATACAAATATCAGACCGATGTGCTAGTCTTACAATACGATAGTCCCTCTGCAAATCCAATGTAACAGAAAGGGTCATAAAACAACTTAATGGGTCTCCAGAGGAGGATGTACATCTTGGCAGGGCCTGGGCTGATGGCTCATGCCGCAGGATGCTGGACAAGGAGAAGGCACCATGCTGCAAATGCTGCTGCAAGCTACTTGCTGTTTGACTGTAATTTGGACTATTCCTGTGGCCTATGTTTCCTTAAGGTCCCCCTTGAGAACACCAAAACAGAGTGACAAATAGACAGGACAAAGTGTCCATTTTGTACCCGAGCTGAGCAGCATAACTGCAGCACTGGTAGCAGGCTGGGATGTCTGTGTGACACCACTTGGAAAAAATCATGGTTGGTAATGCTGTTAAATCATGTCATCCTCCTGCAAAGCAAACACCAGAGCAGATTTTGTATTCTTATTTTTACAGTTTGCTTGCTTGGCTGGCAGAATAAGTAAAGTTTGTGTGCCTGTCCCTCTGAGTCAGTGTGGGTTTTCATGGTTAAGCTGGCTGTTTTCCCTGGAGTAGAAGCCATGTTGTCATTAATCACAATGCGATGATGTGCACTAAAGCCAGTGTCTGTGTATGAGGCAAAAGAAGAGCTGGAGACTGCTCTGAAATCACATGCTGCATTCACTCATTCACGTGGATTGCAAATACCTCTTTTCAGGAGGAAAAAAAGAAATGCAGTATGTGAAGGGAGGGACCAGGAGGGTTCCAGGGCTGCGTGTAACTCATGGTTTGCTCAGCATCCCTCAGAAGCTCTTCATTCTGCATCCAGAGAAGACTTGCTATTGGGTTACTCACTGTGTATTTTAATGGGTTTGAACCTGGGTTCCCTGGGCCAAGGGTAACCCCTGTATGCTGACACACTCCAGTTACCCAGAGCACTGCACTGAGCTCCTGGCAAATGGTTGCTCACCAGGCAGAAACACTGACCTCTCTGCAAAGGGGAGAAGTCACACAGCTCAGAGATCTGTTGCCTGTGGTTCCTCCACACCTCTCAGCCAACTTGGGTTTGGCAAGGGGTCCTTTTTCTACTCTGAAATGCTTTATTTCTCATCTGCCCTCAAGAAACACCCATCCGTTGTTGACAGAAAGAGCAGGGCCAATTGTGAGGAGTCCTGGGAGACTGGCAAGGTTGGACTTCATATGATAAGGACCTGGACCTTGTTTGGTACAGGTCTGGGCCTCGTACAGTGTGGGCCTGGGCCTTGTATGGTGTCAGTCTGCACCCCAGGGCTAAGGAAATGCTGTGGATGCATTAACTGCAAGGGCTCTGTAATGCGCCTGTCTCTCTCATGTCTTGATATGGAGTTTGGAGCTCTTCCATGGCTTTCTAGATGTAAAATTTCATGCCATCATTCTCCACCAGAGAGATTAATAAATCCAAGAAACAACACATTGTGCCTAAAATGGAAGATGATAAAAAGATTGAGGGAGAAGTCATTCTCATGCTGCTGACTGGTGTTAAATTGGTTGTAATGGATAAAATAACACCTTCATCTTGCAATCATAAGAGAGAGAAAGCAGTGCTGTATGTACGCTTGATATCTGAAAAGCTGATGAAACGGATTATTTTCTAGTTCATATCCAAATGCACTGGCATGACAGATGATACAGAGCTCCTGCTGCTTTTTGCTGTAAACCGTTGTTATTCCTGGGGGTGAAATATGGGAGATATATGATATATAGAGAAATCCGAACTCTCCCTCAGACTGTACCTTTTGGGTCTGCAAGATGGATCTTTTAAGGAATTTCCCTTTCTTGCTTCTCTTCTATCTTTCTCGCCCTCCTTGCAGCTTGCCCCCATGGGGAGAACACAGTCCAACTCAGATATTTTTTCCACGGCAGCTCTGCAGCAGCAAAGAGGAGGCCCCAGGAGAGTTAATTCTGTGTCAAGCAGCATTAGCCATAGCTCTGATTTCCAGTTGGAAATCCCTAGGGTCAGCTGAGGACAGAGCTACAGACAGCAGTTGCTCCCCTAAGCTGTCCCTGCTGCCACACAGACTGCCCCAGGCCCACTGAAGTAACTGGAGGTATCTCAGTTCGCATCCAGGTGATGGACAGACAGGGCTATGAGAGGTTCACGTTTTCCATCACTGTCCCAGATTATGTCAGGTTTTCAGCCCTCCCACTCAAGCCAGAAGGAACAGCTTGATTCTGAATCTTGTACTACTTCAGCAGATAAAATCCTGATATATTATTTTCTCCATGTATTTTCCACATACTGTTCTTCTAATATTTCTATTTTTTTTTTTTTTTTTACTTTTCCTATTATTATCCATTGATTCATGAGCCAACTGGAACAGAAGCGTTCTCTGTGTGAAGCTTTATATCTGATACTGTCAGAGCAATCACGTCCCTCCTTCCCCAAGAAGCTGCATGGCTGCATTTAAATCTCCTCTCTGAAGGCAGCTTAGATTTCCCACCATGACTCTCTTGCAGAAAAGTGACACTTCTGTTAATACAGATGCTGCTAAAGAACTATTCCATCTGCAACCGCCTGATCACTTGCTACAGAAGCATCCAGGAGCACAAAGTGTGTCCTGCACCTGCAGTCCTGAGGCTGCAAAGCTCTCTGAGCCCTTCCTCCCATCCAGCCTTCAAGATCTTTGCCACTTCAGGAGCCTGAAGCTCTTGAATCTTTCTCCAGCTGCTGACAAAAGACATTTCACGGCCACCTGATAACCTTGTCTACGTATCTACATTGCTTCAAGAAGTGATTGGCAGCTCTAGCTCAATACGCAGTTTCTAACAGCAGCTTCTTACAATTCCTCTCACCATCCTCCTAAATCTCAGGCTTTTTTCTTAAATCCCGGGAGCTGACAACATTCTAAATACATGAATATTAACCTCATGTCACAAGGGCTTAAGCTTTTGCAAAGCTGCATGGGCACTAATTTGACTACTAAATAGAGCAAAACCTATATCTTATTCTTTTTAGTTGTGGTTATAGGATGGAAACAAGAAGCACTGAACCACGCTACCAGCAGCAATATCACTACTAACACTTCTAACATAAGATTGGGTGCTGCTGAAAATGCAGCAGTGGAGGTTTTGGTACAGGCAGGTACTATTCTTCTGGGCAAAAAAAATGGCCATGCTCTCTGCTGGATTCCCTCAGTGGAGTCACATCATCATGCCAGCATTTCTCCTCTGTATGTCTTATCTCCCGTCATAAAGAACACAATGTAAATAGCTTGTACTCTCTGCTGTTAAGAGTGGGCATTGGTTTCAAATCCATGGTGACAGCAAAACGGAATTCATGAGGTCTTCTAAACAAGATTTAAATGTTATCTACTTCATATCCTTCCTCTTTGCCCAGGAGCATTTTCTATTCTTTAGAACAGGAACACACACACACACAAAAGAAGTAATTGTTGCGATTTGACAATCTGATGAATTAAGAAACTGATATTTGTCACTACTTCTGAGGTATCTCGTTGCACAGACCTGGAGTTTTTCAAAGCATTTCAAAGAGTTTTTATTTCTTCCTACAGTGAAGTATCTCTCCGAGTAATCTCAGCAAAGACCAATTTTATGGAAAAGATTTGTGATTTGCATTGGTGCACAAACAGGGCTTTGTAGTGTTCATTTCTTGTTATCTGCTGGAAATAGACAATTAAGTTGCCCTGACAATATCGAGGTGTTTCTTTTCTGGAGCAGAAAATCATAATCTTCCCAGGAATTACCCAGTTTACCTTTCATCAGACAAGAAGGATTTTCACTTTCATTCTCTATTGTAAAATTCACGCAGGATTCATCTTGTAAATGTCAGGTGCCTGATAACAAAAGCACATATTTACTCAGAAGTCAGAAGTAGATGATATTTTACATGAGACCTGGAATCTTGAGAAAACTGCGGTTCTTCTTTGACTGAGCTGTAAGTCATCCGGTTAGTGAGGTTTACACTTGTAAATGGTTCGATATTTCTGGAAATTTATTTTGATCCTGGCTGGCTGTGCGTGAGAAGCACCACTGGTGATGGTTGGAGATAGCATGCAGTATTCTTCAGATCTCTTCCTTTGGAGTGATGAGAAGAGCTAGGCTGAATGCTTCTTGAGCAGTGCTTTTAGTAGTTAGTATTTGATGCCACATAGTCCTTGCAGATGATTGGGGTGCAGATGATTAAATGAGCTAACGTGCTCACGTAACTTGGACAACGTAAAAGATCCTGAATCCTGGACAAACAAGTCAAGCAAACATCAAAAAGAGGCCTCTGTCCTTAAAGCGAAGTGCAGACGAATGCAACTCTGATAACAGGGGTGTCCACCTGGAGAAGCAGATTCTTGGTCACCAGAGCTCAGGCGACTATGATGTCTCTGCCAAATCCCTATCAATCCCTATCACCTTCCTAGGTGCAGCTTGAATTAATCAGTCCACTGAGTCCTGCAAATCTTGAAAAGTCAGTATGAGATGAACCACATCCCCAGCTACTTCTAGTCTCACCCAGTTCTTTATGCAGAATCCAGAGGCTCAATCTCAAGCTGAATATGCACGTAAGTGCAACCCCCCCATAAATGTGCATCTCCTCCGCTCCTCTCCCCAACCCTCCCCAATTTCTTGTTAATGTAAGCAAGGCAACACATTCAAAATATGTTTATGTACTCACTTGCATATAAGCTGCCATTCAGCAACTAGTTGGCTCATTGCCTTTATTTCAAAGTCCCTTCTTGCTCTCTGTTCTGATGCTTGTGCTATTAGACTATCAACAACAAACTCAATTAGAACATCATATATGACATACTTACACTTTCATTTCCTCATTAAAATTAAAATTTTCCTGATAGGAAGCTAAAGTTAAAGGAAATTTCAAAGAGATTTATAGGTTCTTGAGGGTTTTATCTTTAGGAACTCCAGCTAATAACTTCCTAGGAATCTCCATTTCTCTGCAGGTAATTGCAATTACTTGAATAAAAAACTAACAAATAGAGCATAAATCCACTGCCACTAGAATGAATTTCATTAGCATGCTTAATATTTACTAGAAATGTATTTTTCATTAACATTAAGCAGTAAAAATTGTTCTGCTCACTGGTGTTAGGTCCATGTTTTTGAGGCACAGATGACCTTTTCTAAAGTGCCAGAGGTTCTGAGTTTCAGAAATCACTCAGGTTTAAGAGCACGCTGCCCTCTGCAGAATGAGTATCACACAGAAAAGAAACCGCGCTTCTAAATTAAATGGAAAGCCTTCCTAAACTTTCTATTTAGAACTCGACTCAGAGCCCTTAATGGGATTTCACATTGCTGCAAATGTAGCCAAATGATTTTATTAATGAATTTAATTATATTTATTATTCTTGTACCAATACATTGTAAATGAATTAGTTTTCACCACCATATGCTTCCCAGTATAAGGCTGTTTCTCCCAGCTCCCAACTGTCACAGCAGGGAGTTTCAGCAGCTCCAGCAGCTACCAACAGCAGCCTGACTGAGCTGAGAAGGAGCCCAGTCTGGAGCATGATGTTCAACAGTAAGCTGCCTGCTTCCTTCCTACTGGCATCTTCTAGATGTTGCAAGTGGATGGAGAGAGCAGTGGGGAGTGTAATTGCATTTAAATAGCCTTGTGATTAGAAAATAAGTGTATGTGAAATTCTGATGGAGAGTTTTTGAGTACCTTCTGCTCTGCAAATATGAATCGTGGCACTGCAGTCCATGATTGGGAGCTGCTCTGGTTGGCTGAAACCTTGTGCAGCGATATTAGTGATCTTCATGCAGATTATAAAACATCTTCACAAACACTTATTTGGCTTTACAGGCATTTGTATATTAGACCCTTCCTGATAGAATCATTTTAAACATAGTGTTTACAACAGTTAAATGATCAGTAGTGTTTATACTGGAGTTATCTGGTGAAAGCCAGAGATGTTGATAGTTGTCAGATATGTGCAAATACCCACGCTGGGTGTGTATGAGAAATGGGTGAATGCTGCAGCAGTCAAGTCAGAAGGAGATAATCCTCAGCTGTATCACTAGTGAATCTGCACTGAATTCAATAGCAAAATCCCTATTGATCCCAATAGTTACAGATAGCACTTTAGTGACCCTGCAGTAGTGTAGCACAGAGATCCTCACTGGGAAATAGCACAGGATGTCTGGGCCATCCCCCAAAACAGGCTGATTAAAATTAGTTGGAGCTGAATACGTTCTGCCTATTAAACCAGGTTTTGGTCAGTTTCTTTTGTGAGCTCCTCTGAGGACTTTTTTGAACCTGCATAAGTGCTTTGTGGACTTACACCTCCTGAACCACTGTAAAACACTGCTACAATGAGATAAAAGAAACAAACATGTAATACTACTCCTCCAGTGATTTTGGTAGGAGGATAAATCATAATTTACCAAAAAGGCCAAAGCAGACATAGCAGTTCAGTTGAAAAATGTGACGCTGGCAGCTATGGATGTTTTGCAGCTTTATTTTACTGCTTTTTTTCCAGTGTAAGAATTAAATTTAATGTAAGTCCATAAACTCAAACAGCATAAACATGTAATTCATACAATCATCTAATCATAGAATTATAGAATCATTAAGGTTGGAAAAGACCGCTAATACATCAGTGTATATTGATAAGACCCTGTTGGCTGAAGTAGTAGAAGAGGTGATGAAAGTGGAACATTTTTAGACATGAATCCAGACAAATTCCCCTGCCTTAGGGTAGGTATTGGTCTCTCAAAAGGTAAAAACAGATGCTGGGGAAGGAGCTGGACTGCACATTCAAAATAAAGCAAGCACTGGGATTCTCTCTACAGGAATGTTTTCACCCTACCCTTGCAATATGGATAGCCTCAAAGTCTTCAGCTCACAAACAGCCAGAGCTTTAGAGGGACTTGGATGGCTTAGAGGATTGCTTTTGGGATACAGAGGCTTTCAGCCCTACGTCATTGCCCTTGGCTTCAGTCCAGACCGGGCGGTGATGAGCAGCTGCTGTGTGATGAGCTCTTCCCCACGGCTGAAATCCCCATGAGCAGCCTCATTCTGAGGCAGTGTCCCCAGGAGCCCCAGGGGCCCGTCCCCACCACCCAACTGCTGTGGGCATGGCGGGTTTCAGGAGAGCACCCCCATGGGTCCTGGGTCCCCACAGAAGGCATCTGTACTCACAGGGCTAGTGGCAGCTGGCTCTGGGAGATGATGCATGCCACTGTGCTGCATGGCTGCCAGCTGCAGTGAAGGCAGGAGGAGTGAGACCCAGAAACACATCTGTATGGCTGGCAAAGCACTGCCCCTCCTTTTGGCACTGCAAGCAGTACCATCGGATATGCTTCTTATTAGGCAGAAATTGCTAACAGTGGGGGAAGGAGTAAAACACAAACCTTCTGGCTAATGTTTAGCCTAAGCATTGACCTTATGACAGGTTTTGGAACCAGGGATGGAAGGCTGGGCTTTGGAGAGCAGGAAATGTTTTCTGAATCGGAGGTGATACTCTTTATTTTTATTTTCCATAAAATCTATTTGGAAGGTGAGAGCTGTCTGTTAGGGTCTTCAAGCTACATGAAGACAAAGCATATCTGGGGAAAGACAATTCCAAAGTGGGACAGTTGAAGCTGGGCTGGGGACGGAAACAGCGCTCTTCTGACCAAAAGAGGGATGTGACTCTTGGCACGGTCACCTAGAAAACTAACTGCCAGCTACTGTGAAATTGCTGCTACATCCACAGGCATCAGAGACACAGATAGGCTTTTTTAAAAGCAGCAGCTATTTTAAGTATGAGAAAGTCTTTGAGGAAAAGTAAATGACTGTGGTTTGTCTCTGCTTTGCACAGACCAGATTGTGGGGAAAGTGTTGTACAGGCAGATCCCTCTGCATACAATGAGGAGCTGTTTTCAATCTTTTACCTGGAAAGCTGTAAATCATTGTTTATGTGGGTTAAAAAATAGTTCTTGGAATTATGATCTTAAAAAATGACAGAAAAGTTTGGTATTAATTACCTCACTAAGGAGCTCAAATTTATGCTAATAAGAATTATCTGTCAGGTATGAATGCATTTGTTACAGGCTGTCACCCATTAATATGGATGAACAAGAAGTGGATGAGAAAAATCACTCGAATTACTGTCACTAAACAAGTACAAAAATCCCACGCAAGCCAAAGATTTTTAAGTCTCCTATGGAAATCTTATGACTGCTGAAATCGATGTGCTGGGAGGAACCAGCTCCTTCTGAACCAGAAAAGGATGAAAGGATGTTCTGCCTCTGGGGACGATGGGGGAAGGAGAGCAGAGCAGAGTGCTGGATGGGAGGGAAGCTCAGCCGGCAGGCAGCCATGTGCGACACAGCAGTTTCGAAGTGGCAGCTGCTTTCCTCTCCCTGCTGTGGAATGGGTTCGCATCAAACACGGAACCCAAACCAGAGCATCCCTGGGGCAGGTGGCTGCATGGATCTGGCTCTTTCCCCTCTGGCCTTCGTGCTGGGTGGATGCGGCTCACTGTCTCAGCAATGTTATTGTGTCGAATGGTGCATTTTGCTTCTCTTCCCACAACATTTCAGCTCCGCTGGAAAGGGCAGAGTGGTGGCAAGAACTTGGCTCCACACCTTTGGAAGCTGGTGTGTGCTCATAATCGCTTGACTCACTGAGCTGAGACTTTGGGAAATGCACCAAATGTTTATACGTCCTGAGATAAAACTGCGCCATTTGGCAGTGCTGCTGCTTGCATCGTCAGTGCTTGGTGGGGAAGACACACCTAGGCTTTTATTGCTGCAGATTAGTGTACTTAAGATGACAAGCCCAATACAGTCCCAAATCTGAACTTCCCAGCTGGAACACCCTCCTGTCCCTTGTCACGCCATGCCAAGGGAAGGCGGCACAGAGCCAGCAGCCATCCCCTGGAAGACAGGCTGGGGACAAAGCCAACACACAGAGCAAGGTGCAGAGGAAAATCAGCCTCATGGACGTGTTCACTCTGATATCCACCCTGCAAGATGAAAAGTGCTCTGCTCTTCAGACACGTCAGCTTTGGATGCTCAGGTTTAAAAATCTCTCACAAAAAGAAAAAAAGCCAATGGAAGGGGCTGATTGTCAGCATGCAGAATGGCCACAGGTGGGAACGAGCCGCTGCAGAGCAGCCTGGGGAAGCAAAAGCAATGCTCTGTGTAGCAGACCCCGGCTGTGCAGTCTCGGGTTGTGGAACAGCTTAGCATCAAAGAACTCTGCTCTGAGTGGAGCTGGATAGCTCTTGAATTATAAATGCATTAAAAATACCAAGCATTTTTTGGAGTCCTATTTCAGGTTTTTTTAGTCTATCAGCAGAGTAAAAGAGGTGAAGAAAGATTTTGCAAGGTGCGGGATAAAACAGACCAGAGAGTAATAAAATACTTCTTGTAAACGAGCCCAGTTGGAATGAGAGCCTCTTTATGACAGCTTGCTGAGGCTGTAGTGTTTTGCAAAACTGTGTGATAAACTCCAAATAGCTTCTCTGCAAATCTCTGGAGGCAGAGCAGAGCTAAGGCTGGCTGCTGTGCTGCCACAGCTTTCAATGAATGAGCTCAAAATGGACCCTCTAGTGACAGCTCTGTCAAAGAATAACAATCGGATACTCTCGGAGACAACAACTTCAACATATCTGTTTCTGTAAGTATAAATGAACCCTAATGTGCCAGTTTCAAATGCAACTCAGTGCTGAAAGTTTTTAAGATGCCTGTTTAGATGATGAAGAAAATAAAACCAAATGGAGCAAGTACTGCATTTCCCCCCCTGTTTGGTTTGCAAGGCACGGTTCTCACTAGAATTGAGATGAGAACAGAATACAAATAAAGGTGGTTTTGGTGGGGAGGGAAGGACTGGTTAAAGGTAACTCTGACATTACCGGCAGAGGGGAAATGCCAGAGCAGCTGCCATCACCCAGCACTTCAGGTGAATTGATTCCAAGAGGGAGGGACTCACTCTCTGCAAACTCAGAGCTATGGAACAAGGTCCAAAAAAAAAAAATCATATCTAGGGAAAGGTGCTTCAGACTGCAAAAATCAATGGGCTAGAAATGGGCTTAATCAGAACCCAATCATTACCTCATGATATTACTGTTTTCTCTGCAAACAGCTGAATTCACACCACAAGTAAATTCTGCATTTGGAGACTGTGTTGTGCCTTCTCTCCTGAGCATAATGAAGCAAAAGAGTCAGCCTATGTTGAGCTCTAGGAGCTTTTTAGCCGTAGTGCATGGTGCAGGTTGGCTGCATCTTCATGCTTGTGGTTACCTTGGGTAAAACAGTGGTTGTGTTACAAGTTATAGTTGTTTCTAGCTGGAGTGACTGCCAGGAGGACTTCCCTGAGTCTGAATTACCCAAGGCACAGTGCAAGAGTTAACATTTATGCAGTGGAAGCACAGTGTCTGTTTGGATTCCACTCAGGTGTAGCTGCTTGTGCAGTCCGAAGGAGCTACTGCTATTGCCAAAGGAAAATTAAAACAAATCTGGCTTGGCTAATAAAAGGCTATGAGTATTAATGGCTTTTTTCTCCAATTGCCAGGAAGTTTCAGCCTCCAACTTGATGAAGATGGAGTATGTACAGACATGGGTGCTGTCATGCTGCTTTTAAATCTTGGTATGCTAGTGACTGTATAGACTTTTGGCAAACAAATATGCAGGGAGTGTAAGAGACACAATGAGAATGTGATTGTTATATCCAGGAGAGGAAAGGACAATTCTTAGGCATGAAGACTGTTAGTTTGGACAGTTATAAAAATAGCAGCAATTTATGGACCTGTGTCTCAGAAGTGCTGAGCACTCCTGGCTGGGTAAAATCAATAGCCCCTACTCGGGATTACTTGAATCTCAAACATACCAACACTCAATGCAATTTAATACCAGTTACCTATTAGCTCTTAATGACTGTATAAATTTTGACAAAGCTGCTAAGTTATGTTGTTACAAATGGGACATTAACTGTACCACACAGTAGAAAATAATCCACCCCTACAAGGAAAATCATATTAACACATGGCTCTAAGAGCAAACATATTTACAAACAGAAGCTGAGCAACAAACACATCTACCAGATGTTACTGAGATATAGATAGTCTGAACTGCTCAGCTGAAGGAGCTCGAGTTCTGCCAAGGGATTTTTCCTGAGCACTTCTTTCACCATGGATCTCCTCGCTCTTGAGGAAGCTGTCACAAAGTTGGGGCAAGGAGTTTCCAAGCTGTATCTAAGGTTCAACAGGGAGTCAAATTTTAACAGCTTCAGATACATTTTCCCTTTCTTCTTTCGCACTCTTTGGTAAGAAGAGATCTTTGACCACCTCGAGGATAACTCGTGAATGGAAACTTTGGGAGGGACTTAGCATGCTCTCAAGTAACCTCTTCCATTAGGAGACAGGATTGTCTGTGAAGGGACAGAGTAAATCTCCTCCTCATTGTTCAGCCCAAAGCCTGGCCCTCGCAGTCCCTGTGGATCCATCCAGGCAGCGCCACTCGGCTCTGTAGACTCCACTCTGAAGCGACAGAGCCATTTGCAGGGGTGTTTGCACTGCTTATATCAGATGACTTCTGCCCTTTTACCACAAATCCTCCTTGTTCAGCTTTCATTCTTTGCAGGCTGTTTCTAAGACTAGCTCGGTACATCTTGTTGGAGTTGTTTGTTTCGATTCTCTGATAACCAAAATGAAAAATATCGGCTGAATTTCTAAATAAAACAGCCAGACCTCAGAAGGTGAGTCCCCAGGCAATTCCTGCGGAGGGTAAGATGGTTTTCCTGAGACACGAAGTGTTATTTCAAGCCAGCACAAAATACCTCGTGTGCGCTCAGCAGCTGGGAGCTGCACTGATCTGTCCCTCGACACTCTACACCGCACCTCAGTGGGCTTGTAATGCTCCATCAGCCTTTGTACTTAACAGGCGTACTGTTCAAATTATTTGTAAATTTCTGTGATTCCATTCCGCATGAGTTGGCAATGAGTCAGCGGCGGCTCTTCTAGATCAGCAATACAGCCTGAGCCAGTTTTTTGTTCTCTGATAGTTTTTCCCTTGCATCAAATGCGGCCCAGTCGCATCAAGAAACCCCACCAAAATCTCACAGATAAAAAATAATCTGCTATTCACCTTGTGATGACGAAAAGCTTTCTTGATACTATGAAGGAAGGCACAACTTTTTCTTCGAGATAGATCTCAGCACTGGTAATTTCTTATCCATGTTAGGATGGAGGACTGAGGAAGTACTGATATGGAGAGAAATCCCTGAAGGAGTTGTTTCCCATCCATTCCCCAGCATTAGCTTCCCACAGCCTCATTTGGGAGAGCACCATTTCCTGGCCTCACCATGCAGAACAGGGGCACTAAGGGCTCGAGCGCACTCTGCCAGCTGTGCTCAGTGAGCTGCAAACAATTCTGAGCTGGGCTGAGCTGCCTTCTGGCCCATGTGGCAGCCCTCCAACTTCCTGTGCCCTTTGCGCTTCTCATCAGCCTGTGGTGCTCTCAGGTGTGCTGTCCTCCATGCTGCCACTGCTGCTGATGTGTGTGACGGCACAGCAGGGGGTCAGAGCTGGTAATAGGGGGAGATTTTCCCAGTCTGATCATGTCACTGCTGGCTGTTAGATTGCCAGAAGGCCAGGGGATGCTATGGTATCGTGTGTGTCTGTATGGCCTTGTGTTAAAGGGCAACATACATATATGTTATAGCCTCTAGTCCCCTTTGCTCTCAAACATTGATTCTTTCCAGATTACTCAGTGAACTCCTGCTTAAATTCCTAATTCCTCATCCAGAGTCAACAATTCTCCTGCCACTGTATCCTACGCAGGCTCCTTAAAGCAGCTGCTCTCTTTTCCATACTCACCTGCCCAGTACAATATATGCTGGGCTTTGAAGCCCTCTGCACATCCTGCCCTAACCCTTAAAATAGCATTTATCTGCTGTGAGGAGCTACTGAGTCATAGAATGGCATGGGTTAGAAGGGACCATAAATATCGTGCAGTTCCAACACCCTCACCATGCGCAGGGATGCCACAGCTCTGGCTGCCCAGGGCCCCATCCAGACCAGCCTTGAACTCCTGCAGGGACAGGTATCCACAGTTTCTCTGTGCAGCCTGTGCCAGAGCCTCATCACCTCATGAGTAAGAAATTTCTTCCTGACATCTAACCTGAATTTCCCCTCTTAGTGTTTAAAGACATTCTTCCTTGACCTATCACTGTTACACAAATTTGTCCCCCTTCTGCATATAAGCTCCTTTCCAGTACTGAAAGGCCACAAGTAGATCTCCCCAGAGCTTTCTCTTCCCCAGGCTGAACAAGCCCACTCCTCAACCTGGCCCCATAGCAGAGGTGCTCCAACCCTCTGACCACCTTCATGGACCTCCTCTGAACCCACTCCAACAGCCAATAGCTCCACATCCTTTCTGTGTTGGGAAACCCAGGGCAAGACATAAAGCCCAAACTTCTCCCTGGCCTTTTCTCCCTGCCCCACTCCCACCCTAGGCCAGCCCTGCAATATCTGTGCAACTTCCCTGGCACCCAAAATTCCACAGGGCGTTCATTGGAAGCCCAGGGGAAGCTGATCACAGCATCCTTCAGCTGCTGGCTGGCGCAAGCCCTTTAAGAAGAGAGAGAGCACTCAGCTTCAAGAGGCTGAATGTATTTTTCCCTCTCAGGAGCCGGCTGGCCAGTCTTGGCTTGCAGTATGAACACAAGTAATTAGGAAATCTAGAGCCAATAGGTGTGTAGCATGCCAGCACAGAAAGCAGCAATAGCAGACGTGGCTGGAGTCGGCTGACTCGCCTCTCTCAGGACTCTGAAGAAGACAATGAATCCCTGTGCCTTTGCAAAGCATAGATCAGCCCCTCCTACTCAGGCATTCAGCAAATACATTTAACTTTTCTGACCTAATTTAGCACAATATATATTCTCTTTTATAGAAGAATTTAATTAACAGAATGTGAATAAGATCTCTTCCTCCTACCATCCCCCCAGCACACAAATACAGAAAGCACTCCAAAAATTGTTCCTGGAGGTTTCTTGTCTTTGAGCAGATGTTGTTCTGGAAGGAAGGTATCAGGCAGCCTTGATCTTACTCAGCTTTGAGTGACACTGTCTGTCCCATTGCTCCCTCCATTTCTCCAGGGACTGATGAGCTTGAAACTCATGGCTGTATTCTCATCCCTGGTTTCTGCCTGAGGTCAACATGTTGTAATTCGCTGGTGATAAATCTGCTGCATTACTTCCACATGCCCTTCTGCCATAACACTTCTCCATCGGGATGCTCAGGAGCACCACAGCCCAGAGCTCTGCCAGCAGAGATAGAGAGCCAGGCTGTGCATGCATGCAGAGGGGATGGCCAAGAGCACGCTGTGTAATGAATGGCTCTGGGTTCTTTTAGTTTAATGATTGTAATAATATGTTTCATTTATATAGCACCTATTTGCATGGTAATATGAGCAATATGTGTGCTTTTGTGAAATGAGAGATGACAGCAAATGGATTAAAAACTAAGATTCAACTTGAAATGAGGGAAAACAATCAAATGAATCACAGAGCCAAGCAATGGCAAATCATTATTCTTAAATCACCATAATAGCAAAACAAATGGAAAATACACTGTTCAACACTTTTTCCTTGTCTGAAGGCAAATGCTGAGTGACACTGCCAAGCTTATGAAGAAACAGAGCCTGGTTCACTGTCTGTGTTTCACGAAAACCTTCAAAATAGGAAAGATTTAAGTGGGGCTTTAGTTGCCTATTAGCTGTGTGCTGGCTCTACTTCACACGTGGGCTTGGACACTTGCAAAAAGTCGTATCTCCTAATCCTTGCATTATTCATCTTGTCACTGGAGTGAGAAAATGTATTTTTCCAAACTTTAAGCCCCTTCAAATTTAATGGATTTAGAATTGGACAATAATGGGGCAGTGCCTATTAATATTCAAACACAATTTTCTCATATGTAATTCATCAGCTTCTTCAGCCCCAATTAGTTTTTGTGAGGCTGTCAGTCGCAGGTAATATCAGTGCTCTGTTCATCTCTTCCACCTTCTCCTCCCATCACTTCACCCATATTCATTATTTTTATTATACCAATCCTCTCTACCCTGGACCGCCAAGCCTTCCCTGCGTTCCTATTTCTCCTAATGACTCACCTTCCTCTGTAGCACCGTAGAAGTGATACAGCAGTTTATGTACAAGTAAAGGAATCTTAATTTGGGGACTCAGAGTAGTCTACTCTTCATTCATTCATATTTATAATGACTTCAGCTGCTCTGTAAAACTGCACTCATAGGAAATCTCGGCTTTCCCCTTGAACGCGTATCTTTAGGCTAGTATGGTTCTGTTTATTATGATGTGTTTTATTTAATGACAAAGCTCTTCCCTACTGATTACCCCGCATAAATATTTCAAATATTTGGTGGAACAGGGAGAATAGATATCCCTCTGGCTGGTGACAGGATCTGCTCCGTATTAAAGAGCAACACCAAGGGTGGCTCTCCTGTCAATTTAGAAAAGACACACTGTAATTCAGATTAGCAAACATGCCCTTTCCCATGCTTGTAAATGTACACATCTGGACATCATGAAAATGTATTAACACGCGGGCATATTTTCCCCTTGTTAGCAGCTGGTCAGCTGCAGTTTAATCATGCTCCAATGCAGATGATGGCACAGCTCTCCTTGACTCCATGTGTCAAAATGTTTACTCATGATTTTTATGTGCGCTCTCCCATTCCTTAGAGAGAAAATATCAGTGTGATTGAGGATATTTTAGGGAAATATTGCAAGTGCCTTACGCCCCTGGGTGCCCTCTGTTCCTTATCACTCCACTGCTGGTAAATGCAGCTCTGACACACAGTCGATGAAAAGGGGTGGAAGCCAATAAATAATGTGGCTAATTAAACTGTGGCATTGAAATGCTTCTCTCTCCTGCACGTGGCCTGGAGAGCAGGAGGCTGTGCAGTGTGGTGACTGTCCAAGCTCCTGCTACAGCATGGGGGAAGAGAGCACGCTCCCAGAGGCCCCGCAGAGCAGACAGCACTGGGGCTGGCTGGTGGGGAGCGTTGGTGGGGGCTGTCATGGCTGCATCCCTTGCTCTGATACCTCCAGCTGCTTTTTGCAGGGATCTGAGCAGCACTCATTTCCCATTTAAACAAGAGAGGTGGCCTGAGCTTTCACGCAGCTCGCAGGAAGACTCGTCTGGATGCTTCCAGCTGAAATTCCTGGGATTTAAATCCAGGCTGAGCTTGGGGTGCAGTTCTGCAGTTGCCATTCAATACCCAGTCCCTCGGTGGCACAGAATTGCCATACCCGTTACCTACTGCTGTTTATATGGACCAGACGCCTGTTAAATGCAAATAAAGGGCATTTGCCATGCTGCTGCGAAAACAGGATCACAGCTGTTTCACCCCCTCCAGCCCTACAGGCACTGTGCTGCTGTCGTCTCATCTCAGAAGAACAAACATCCTGATTTGGTGCAGTAACTATTTTTCCCAGTATTTTGTAAGCCCAGTAAAGCCTTTTTCTGACAGGGTTCATCAGATCCCTGGTTCAGGAACCAGAGTCGAAGAGTCCTGGCAGAAATCTGACCTGGCTGGGCTGTGATACTGGCTTAAACATTCTTGTTACATGATTTTACAAGCGCTTTCAAGCACCAAAGCAGTTACCATCTGCCCGCAAGCCCCCGCTGAGCCACAAAGGAATGTGCTAGGAGATATCCCTCAATAATGAGCTGCCACATCAAGCAGGAGTTGGCTGGTTAAATGATGAGCATAAGCTAGACACGGTTCAAGCTAACCTAGTGATCATGCCCTGGTCAAAACCGCTGTGCACAGAAAAGCTGAAGAAGCAAAAGAAGGAGTGTGGTGTATGAGAATATTTATAACTCTTCTGGGAGACTGACATTAATTACCTTGCCAGCTGGACAAGCTCACAATGAACCAACATCCCACAGAACTGCCATGGTCCATCCAAATTGGGAATGCACTTTGCTAGCGAGCTGTCACACACATATTTATAAGGCACTGTGATGCTGGGAAGTGGTTTTGCACCATACATAGGCCACTTTTTTCCTTTATATTTGTATTTCATATAGTAGCAAGATGCAAAAAACACACATTTTGTAGGAAAAAAAAAAGCCCAACATCTTGGCACATATGTTGATCATTGCTAGACTTAATTTGGTGCTATTGAAATGTACACATGATAAACACCATAACGACTCCAATAAGCTGGTTTAAGTTAGAATCCCAAGGAATTAAAAGATGATGTTTTGATCACTAAAGATCCTATATTTTCCTGTTGAAACAAGAGAAACATTTTGAAAACCTCCAACATGCTAATTTCAAAATTGAGGAAGGAAATTGCTCATTGTGTACTTTGTCCATTTTCAATTACATGCCAAAATCTACCAAATACTGCTTTAATGGGACATCTGTCTTAATAACCTGTATTCTTATTCCTAAAAGAGAAAACTCAATGGCATGTTTTTAAAATTCAGATTATTTTGGAATGAACAAGATAATTACAGGACAGTTCTGCCTTCAGTTTCCTCGCACAGCTTAAAAGTGCAGTTTCTGATTTCCCCATATGGCTACAAAGCAGATCAGGTAGGAAGTATAGGCTAAAATACTTTTTAAAATAGGAATTTATTTATTAATTTACTTATTTTACATGAAATGACATTCCTTATCCTGAGAGACAACAGGAGTTGAAGCTCCTGCTGAAATCCATGGACACCGGTGTGGCACAACCACTGGCAGGACAAGATGAGGGACAGGGTCCTGAGAGGGTTTTGGGTGCTCTCTGTTCTGTGTTCTGCCTTGGGTATCACCTACTTTCAATGCAAGTGATTTTAAAAGCACAGAAGGATTAGATCCCTGTTTTGGCTGCCAAGGTTGTGAAATTTGATCAAAGTAATTAGCAACTCACTAAATACTATTTGAGGTATATGTATTAATTAAGAAAAAGTGTGTGAGAGAGAACGTTCTTCATGGGCCTTGTTCTTTATGTCTCAAAAGATGCTAAATTTCCTCTCTCCTTCTAGGGAGCTTTCAGCTCTCCAGAGTACAAATGCAGCCTTCTCTTACTAAGAACAGTGTACTATTTTTTCAATTAATAACATCTGTAAATACCCACTTCTAATGACAACTGCCATTCATTTCCAGCTTTAAAACAGAATTTGTGATTTTCACTGTGACAACAAGGACAACAATGTTAAGAGGCTGAAGAACACAATCCGTTTTGCCCATACATTGTTAATAAATGAAACGTGCATCACAAAAAAACTGATTTTAAATCTTTTTTGTCCGTGATCTTAGAGCGTTTAGGTACAAAATCCATCAAGATAATACGTTAATGTTTAATAGTTAGCACATCAAACTCTGCTCTGAATAAACACAGCTCTTTTACTAACTCAATTCTATTTTCTCCAGTGTTTCTTTATACTGTCATAGTTTATTTACTTCAATGTTTTTGAAGCGCTAATGTAGTCTCTTTGGAGTGCACTAGAAAACAGAACCCATTGCACTACTTGTAAGCTATCATAGCACAGCACTTTGAGATTATTTGTTATTGTTGTCAGTTTATTAAGACCAGATAAAGTACTAGGCACAAACACAATGACTACTCTCTACTGTAAAAGGTTATATGCAAAAAGACATGGAAGAAAAAATGTACTGAGACCCCTAGTGCAGTAAGCAAATTTAGACCATTCCAAAATTAATGAGTTCTGGTGTAAGAGATTTTTTTTTCCCCTCTCTTCCACTATCTGCAGTAGTGGTGGTAACTAATTGGGAGCTCTGCTCATGCTGTCTGAACTGTGACTTGAAGAAGAGCTATGCAGCCAGACATGACAATTTAATTGTTCTTATTAGATATCCACAGGCAGGACACAGATACTTGAGAAGCTTCATGGGGCATTTGTTTAGTTTTCCTTCACTCATCTCCCTCTGAGGAAGGGCTGAGTGCTCCTGGAGAAAGCCAAGCTAACCTTTGAGGCAGTAAAAGCCTTGGTCAGAAATACATAAAATCAGCTGAGATCACTGTACCGAGACCAGTTCTGTTACCCACTTCCTATTGCCTTGAAAGAACCAGAATGCCTCAGCAACAAAGCTCTATGGAAAATCTGGAAAACAGTCCTGCAGGGAGATTACATATCCATCTGTTTATCCATATGTCTGTCCATCCATCCATAGGTCATGGCTGAAGTATCTCATACTGATCTAGCATGCTTATTACAGGCGCTAGAGACTGCAGAGGTGCACTTCAGGCGTTGAGAGGCAGGCATTTAAAGTCCTTCAGATGGTATAAGGTATGGAAGACATCTTCATAGAAATGACAGTGAGTGCAAAGAGAGACCTACAAGAGACTGGCGCCTTCTGGAGAGACAGCTGGACACCATGCAGGCTGCCTGCTGTGTCAAAAACGCCTTAGTTTCGGCAGCAGATTCTTACCCTGTATGACTCAAGCCTTTCCACGAAGTTCTGTGCCACTGAGGAGAAATGCCGCAATTTTCTGGTTCTCCCAACATGTATGGAACACAGTGTTCTCATTCATTTTTCAGGCTACAAGCAGTCAATATGTTCTCAGTGAAATGTAGCCTGTTTAATTCCGTAATGCATTGCTTCAGCAGTAGGACGCAACATGCCGTGTTTTAACGGTCTATTAAAATGCACCTTGTGTTATTCCAGAAGCTCAAGGTGGAGGAACTTCATCTTCCCTAGGACTGTACTAATGGTTAATTAATACTTGCCTTGTTGTGTGTTATTGCTATAATAGTGCATTTATCAATAAACAACCATTTAAATGAAATACATTTCAATGAATTCATATTTTTATTTAGGGGAAAATAGATTGTTGTAAGAGAGTAAAGGGCTCCTACTGCATCCCATAGTAATTTTTTAGAGGTGTTAATTTACTCCAGTACGCTGGAAATGTGATAATCACAAACAATATCTTTTGTGCTAAGATTTCTTCTCAATAAAAAACAACCTCAAATGTTTGGATGGTGAATTTGCACTTGGTCATTTATATACCACCACAAGGATAGGATTTTTTAACACTCCTTTTCCCTTACACAAGGGAAAAAAGGTCATGACACAGAAGACAGATATACTAAACCATATGTTCCCTTCTGTTTCTGTGAGTGGAAGAGAGCAGACAGCTGCACATCCCAGCAACGGGATAGATCCACAAGTAGGGATTGCCAACTTGACATTGCCTTTCAGTGCTGCAGAGAAACAATTCTCTAACTCTGGAAGGACCTTCTTTGTATGGTAGGCCTTACTCCCAAAGCTGCTGTCATGAAGAATACTGGTGTTGCTCCCTGCTGCGTTTGCTGGAAGTGTCAGAGGTCAGCTTTCACCACTGGGGAAAGAACAGAAACCTTGGGTCACAACTGATAAGCGCACATTTCAAGTTATTTAAATAGCTGATGCTGGAATCCAGTGTTTGTCATTTGGAGCCTGATTTTGCAATTGACTGCTTTGCATTTGGAGGATGTGCTTTTCACCTTGTGTAATAAGGATACAGCACATAGCCATGCACACCTTTGCATTTACAGAACTGTAAAAGTGCCTGGCCTTGCTATAAGTCTCTTCTCCTCTGCCTTCAGGCACTGGTTTGCATTCTTCAGATATGGATAGGAATCTAAATAGGATACAAAATCCAAACCTGATCCCCGACTATGACTAGAAGATATCACATGGCCTTGTGATCTGGCCAAATTTGGTGTGCCACCTTCATAAATCCAACCTGCAGCTGAATAGTTTCTTTACATTTATTTATTTATTTTCTGAAGCAGCTGTACGCTGTTAAACATCAATGGCATGTCCTCTTTCTTTCTCCCTCCCCCCTCCAGATTCCAGTCTTTGACTGGTAGTCTAAATAGTATCTCTGCATAACATGTGTGTGAGTTTATAAAGTAATTTGGACTCTCAGGATAAAGCCCAACCTGGGACAAGGTGGTAGGTAGTTACCACTGATATCTGGCTTCGCTTTGAGTAGTATGGGAGACTGCTTATTCTTGCTCTCAACTTTGAATTCTGATTGAATATGTATTCAATTTCTCGATAATTTCTCTAATAGGAAATGAAAATCCAGGTAGGAAGGAAGAATTATTAAAAGCCACTGGCAATCTGTTCAGAAAAGTACAATTATTTTCACCCTTGTCTGATAGCATTAACTCTGCTGCAGATTTCAGACTTCTAACATTTGCTGCTTCTAACTTCTGCTTTAAAAAAAGAATCCCCAGCTTTACACCATTTCTTTTTTTTTTTTAGTGAAATATTGAAGGTACTGACGGGAAGCAGCGTGGTGGATACAGGGCTTCTGAAAGGCACAAAAAGGCACTGAAACACCAAAGAGACAGTCTGATAAAATCTAGAGTAAAAACAAAATAACAAAAAAATGGTCATTATGTAGTGTTGCAATAAATTAAGAAACATAATTTATTATTATTTTTAGCAGTTTCATTTACAGAAGTGCCCAAGGACCAACAAGAAGGAGAGTTTTAACAGAATAGGTACAGTTCAGTTCAGACACAGAATGAAGATAATCCTTGCCTGGTGGAGATGAAACATGATGTAATAAACATGACAAAAAATGATAAGGAAAAGGATACATCATTTATAAATACTATAAAAAGATGATAGATTCTTCTTAAGGTGCAGCTTCTTTAAAATGTTTAACTACTTTGTGCACATTAATAATCCAGTGCTAGGTAGAACACTGGATAAATGTAATTCCTGTTTGGTTAATAAAACATTCTCCATAAAGGACAAAAAAAAAAAACCAGACGACCCCAAACCAAAACAGGAATGCAAAGGTTCTCACAAGTCAAATAGTGCATGTCCCTGCCTCAAGGCAGGATGGGCCATAGCTATGACAGCGGCACTTCTCGAAGTCTGACAATGGTGGAAATTCCATTACAAGGTCTTCTGAAAAAATATTATCTTACATGAACGTATTAAGCCAATAACCAGAAACTGAGCCCTGAAACAGTCTTTGTACTGCAAGAACGAGAAGTAACTGGTTGGTAGCTCTCCTTTGGCAGGTGATACCCCATGTCAGCTTTGTTCTCAGTTGCCTTCTCTGCCAGAAATTTCTCTGCAGTAAAAGAAACAAGAGCTTTGTCTATGGATGAATTGTACAGCTCGGTACATCTACTTAGTAACCATCCCTTTGCCTCAGAAAAAACTGGACAAATGGATGCAGAAGGCCCAGTTCTTTCCCGGCCTTCTAAAACGTGCTTCATAGCAGAAGTGGTGCTTTAAGTGGACATAAAACACAGAACAAAAGGATACTATTAGTCCTATGAGCCAATTTTTCTGACATAATAAGTAATTTCATGAAAGAAATTAACTACAAAAAGTACAGTTTGGGGGTTTGTTTAAGCCAGTGCAGTATAATTAGACTTTAAATGGAAATTTGTATTACATGTTCCTACAATCAATTTTAAGTTTTTTTTTTCTTTTTTTTCTTTTTTTTTTTTTCCTTTCTTTAATGCTTTGTTTTCTCCAGTGACCACAATTGGATTTCTTTCAAATAGTTTTATGACAAATGGACTCAAATCTTAGGATTATGTATTACAGTCTTAAAAACATACAGATATCAGAATAAAAGGAACCAAGGAGTATTAGAAGATAAATATTAGTAGAATAATTTCTTAATTACTCTTCCCATGATGTTAACCTTGTCTAAAGTGAGAATTTGATCTGTAAATGTGTTGCTAATAAAGCTAATTCTCTCTAAAAAATAAAATACCTATCAGCATTTCTCTTTACCTTTGTTCCTCTTTCCCAACTGTATGCCCTTTATAATTACCTCATATTTTGTCTTCTCTGTTTCTTCTTTATTTCCTCATCAGGCAGAGAATCATCTTCTGATGCTGATGTCATCCTTGCCAGATCCTGTGAGTTTATTTCAATGACTTTGCTGGGGCAGATAGTAGGGAACAGTCAGTAATGCTTGCTTCTGACGGATTATATTCTACATGATTTTCACTAGAAACACAGTTTTGTGGGTTTTTTTTGCTGGTATCCCATTGAGCTGGAGATACAAACAGCAGGGTGCTTCATCTTGAAAAGATGTGCAGGCAAATAGTTTGGGAAAGGAGCTTGGGGAAGAGAGATTTGCAGTCTGAAGCTGCCAATACTGCTTGTTTTTCTGCTGTAAGGGATAGTTCTTCTTGACCACAGCTAACTATTAATTTTAACTTGAAGCATGAGAGTACATAGTCTCTCTGACAATAATTTTTATAAAGCGGAGAACACTGCTAGGAAATGAAGTCAGTCTACTCATGTGGGCCATGAAGCCACGGCTTTTCTGATATGCTCAGGTTCACAAATGATTTGACTCCCTCGAGTTTCCTTGACGTTTTTAATTAAAATTTCCTGTGTTGGTGCTCTGATTTTATTGAATATGACAAAGATTTCTTGGCACTTAATTTTTTTTTAAACCAGGGCTGCTTTAAAGCCGTCATGTAGTATAAGAGAACTCTGAAGTAAGTATAAATGACATCACTTTAACAACATAATGGAGACATTGGCGGCTATGAGAATATTTGTATTTCTTTTTTATTTTATTATTATTATTATTGTTTTGAAATTTCAGCTTTGCGTGTAACTGAAGACAGGGTGACAAGCTGGGAGAACTTCTGTACTTTTTAAAGGAAATGATTTTCAGATATGAGTACTGCTGATGTTGTCAAGAGAGCTGGCAAGCATTATTTTCAGAACTTTTTCACGGTGCTTTCACTCCACGGACCTCTTTCTGTAGGAAGGAGATAGGAAAAGAGGAAAACCTGAAAGGCTGGAAAAATAAGAAACTTGCTGGTGGCCATAAAAGACTTCAGTACACACAAACATTCCTCCTGAAGGTGTACAGCCAAGACTGTAAGGTTGCTGAGGCCAAAATGAGAGCAAACAAGAGGGAATACTGAACTACAGCCAACATATTACAGCACATAGGAGCAGTTGTAACCTGAACTCTCATCCATGCTCTCAGTGTAGTTCAATATTTATCAAGTCACTGGATAAACCATATGTTCCAGAACTGTCTTCTCCTTCTGCAGACACAGCTATTTTCTCTGTATTGTACTTACTGTGTCATTGAACCATTGAGTAACTCAGGTGTGAAAGGATCCCACAAGGTCTCTAGTCATGCTCAAAGGAACAGTTAGTTGCAAGAGTGCACCAGGTTGTTAAGGGCTTCATCCAGCTGAGTACAAAAAACCTCCCTGAATGGACACTGAAAAACTCTAGTTCTTAACAATGAAAAAGGTTTTCTGCATCTCAAGCCTGGATTTCTCATTTCCATTTTTGTCCTCTGTCTCTCATCTTCCAGGCATGGGCCACTGAGGAACCCTGCTCTGTCTTCCTGATAAGCTTCTTGCAGGTGAACCCAGGCTGCTGTGATGTCCCTCTCAAAGCCAGCCCTTCTCAGGTTGGACAAGCCCACTTTCCTCAACCTCTCTGCAACAGCTGAGTGCTCCAGCCCCCAGTCATCTTGCCAGCCCTCTACTGAACTCTCTCCAGCTTATACATTGCCGTTCTGTACTGGGGCCCAAGACTGGAGGCACTGCTTAGCTGTTGTCTAACAAGTGCCAAGGAGAGGGAGGTAATAATCTACAGACTTCCTCTTGCTAAATTGGCTCGTGTTGCTGTGGATCTTCACCCCTGGCCCATGTTCAGCTTGCTGTCTACCAACACTCTCCTTTCAGCAGAGCTGTTCCGCTTGGACACATCCCAGCCTGGACTGGTGCAAGGGCTGTATGTCAGGTGCAGGACTCAGTCTTCATCCTGGATGACTTCCATGAGATTCCTATTGGCCTATGATAGGAGACAATGTCAAAAACCTTGCTGAAGTCTTTTAAGGTGTAGCTGAACTGTTGACATTCACTTCCCAAATCATCTTGTTGGCATTTTTGAAGACAGGTGTAATATTTGCTTTTCTCCACTTGTTGGGGACCTCCTCTGAACCCTACAACTTCTCAAAGATGGCAGACAGCAGCAGGATAAGGATATCAGCAAGCCCTCAGCTCTTCCAGAGAAACCATCTGATTCCATTGGACTGTATGAGCTATGTGCTTGCAAATAATCCTTGTCATAATCTTCATCCATTTCTAGTATTCCTCTTTGCACAGAGGTCTGGGAGACCTTGTTGGTGAAGAATGAAGGGAAGAATGTACTGAGTACGTCTGACTTAGCTGTGCCTGTTATAACTAAGCCAAGTACTTTATTCAGCAACTTACCTATATTTTTATCAAATTCTATGGATTGTTTTTGTGCTTGGTCCTGGACTGGGGATTTTTCAGTCTGTAGGTAGTAGATCCTTTACTGAACCTGTTCCAGAGATCCAAAGAGTAAACATCGTCTTTATTTATTTATTTATCAGTTTATTTGTATCTCTTTTAGTTGAGCCATTCACAGCTCATGGCCATGCAGTCAAGGGATAGAAACAGGCTGAATGTTCTTTACCTAAATAAAATCATCACTTTTGCATCTGTGAAGAAAGCTTGAAATTATTTGGGTTATTTTTTATGTAAGTTCCTCTCAGATTTTTATACTTTTTTGTGTTATCATTATTATCTTTTTTTCCCTTGAATAATGTGTAAGGCTGAGCCAAGTAAGCACACAGGTCATACACAGGGGCAAAGAACAAGTCATCTGAAAACAGTTACTACTTTTTAAATGAATATCTTTGAGGTAAAGGGTTAAAAAAATGTCCGCTTGTGTCTGAAGCATGGCTCATAGTATCTGAAGTGTAGCTCGTAGAAGATAAGCTTTCAGTATAGGCTTTCCTCTGCCTTGTAAGGAATAAAATAAATTACAAAAAGGGAAACTTGTAAAGAGTATCACATTCACATACAGAATGTAAATTTTGCAGCAAAAAATAGCAAAATATTTTGAATTGCCACTAATATAAATTCTCTGATGCACACACTGAATGAAAATAAAATTCAAGTATACAGACAGAACACCTACAACATTATGTTCAGGCAATTAAAGAAAATTAGTAGATCTCCCAGAATGAAATATTCCAAACACGTGTTATTTCAGCTTCTAGCTAAGAGCTGATCATCATTTGGTACTGTGTCTTTCTGCCCAAGCCACCGCTGAGAAGCAAATTCTGTGACAGTAGTGACCTTACCAGAGGGCAACCTGCAGTTGCAACCTGCAATACCTTAATCAATACCATTGTTGTGTCTATTCAGTGCCAGGTATTTTTTGAACTGAGCTAACAGTGACAGGTGGAAGAGTTTATGACAGATTTCAGGCAGTAATGAATTTAGGTAATCATGTTCAGGGGAAATATTGGTGTTTTTTGTGTATGTGTGTGTGGGTTTTTTTAGCAAGCAAGGTACTGTAATTCTAAAACAGTGGATCTGACAGCAAAGTGAAGCAAAAGTGGCATTGGAAAATAATGCTATTTTCTCTATCTGCCCGAGTGCAGCCTCTGTTCTCTGGTAATGATTACAGCTTGTTGCTTTAGAAGGCTGTATTTCTGCTCCCCAATAATAACCTTGCTAATTGTATAGTGTTGTATATAGTGGAAAGATTTTTCCTGACCCCGCAGGGAACTAGTGCTGTGGAGCATGAGATTTGATTAGCCTTATTATCTTAGCTTGCCCAGTTACCAGCGTTGTAAGCTGCCATGAAATTATCCACCCCTTTTAAAAATAAAGCCATACTATTTGTCTTGATTATCTCCTCCCATGAAGCTGAATTCCAAGTGCAAACAGACCTCAGTGACGGAAATAGCAAAGGAACTGATGCATAGTCTTTTAACTTTGAAGGTATAGTCTCCTATTCTTTCACACTGCCTCTCCATGTAAGTCAACACTGTCCTAATTGCTGTGGTTTTGCTCACCCCTCTAAAAGAAAATAGTTTTTATTCTACCTTCAATATTTGTAATCATCCATGTGATCGTTTAATGAGTTCCTCTGGGATAGCTTGGAAAATTATGCAATTTCTTATCAAGCGTAGCTTGCAGATTTTGCTGTCTTGGCTGAATCTTTTGGAAGATTTTGAACAACGTTTTCTGCACAAATATGAAATTATGCTGTATACCAACCAACAAAGAAACCTCAAAAAACCAACACCAACCAACACAAAAAAACAACCACCAAAATCCAACCAAGCAAAACCTCAGTTCATTCCCTGGACACAAAGAACTTCATACAGAAAATTCACAGCTTTGATGATGATGAAATTGCATGGAATGCCCCTGGATGCACAAACAAATCATCATTATGAGATTGGTAATAATGGTGATAAACATGGCAAAGAAGCTGATGCTATATTGTCCATAATTTATGTGGTGTTTAAGACAATATATTTTAAGGGTTATCAACTAAAGAATTAGTCTGGAATTCCAGCAATCTGAAGGCTGATCATAGCTGATGATGCCAGTTAGACACAGGTAAACTGCAGGGCAAAAACAACCGGTCTTGAAGAGTCTGCCAGCAATCAGCTTAAACCATCATTTACAAAATATTCTGCCTCAAAGTCTTTTGTTTGAAGTACTCGACAACAATTCCCCAGAATGGCATAAGAGACTAAGAAATGGCATAAGAAACTCAAAGAAGAAGCTCTTATGTGGGTACATCTGTTCCTCCTGTCATTAAAATAGTCATCAGAACAGTGATGAAGACACTCAGAATTTAGACCCAGAAACCGTGCAGTCCTTAAGACAAAGCAAAAGCTGGAGAAGTTTACTCCAGCCTGTAGACAATTCTTTCAGTAATGCGGTGGTGGTGGCAATTATAGGATATTTGTTTTGTTTATGTTTTCTATTATGTTTTCCATCCAGAACTGTGATGGGACTGAAAACTACAACCCACTCATTCCCACTTTTTTTTACACTGGAGTGCCTGCTCCTCTACACCTTCAACATCTATGCAGGAACCCCAGCCAAACCAAAAGACTCTGGAGGAACACCTGTACCACACAACCTGTAGCACAGCAGGGAACTGTCACAATATTCGTAAATCCAGTTTCTGCAGTTTTACTGAGAAGAGCATCAAGTTTCAGAGAAGCCACTTGCTTGAGCAAGATCTATGTCATCAAAGGCAAACTTCAAAGCTCTGTAGAGTCATAAACCCCATTTCAAGTGAAAAGCAACTGCTCAGCCCTGAAGCATGAGGGCTGGGGCTGATCAGCAATGCCAAACAGCCTTTATGCTCCCTCAAGACTGTGGCTAGATAGAAACCGAGATAATCCATGACATAAAGCAACTCAGCTTTGGCACTATTTTATAGTGCCTGGCTGCCCATCACCAGTAGTCAGAATTTGCTGGAGCTTAGGTCAGCCCTGACCAGGGCCACTTCCTCTCTGCTCTGAAGTGGGAACAGAATGATGCTTGGCTGAAGCATGGTAACTGCCTGTTGTATGGGTAAAAAGGATTTAGAGTCATTTTGCACCTCAGGAAGGACATAAAGCAATCAGAATGAACTGTACGACCAAGGTTCTAATGGCCAGCCTTGGGTATAGGATTTTTGTTATGTGTGGCATGTGGACGTAAGTTATAAAAAACCCGAAAGATATAATTCCTGCCAGAGGATGAAGTCAAGTTCTAAATTCTCCTTTTAAACAACATGTCTCTGTTGGTTTTTGTTGGTTTTTCTTTTTTCTTCCTTGACCCTAATGGATCAAATGGATTAAGTTCTGGACAAGAGGTGGTTCGCAAGCATCTGGGGCACATTCCCTGAAGGGCTTTAATAGCCAAATAACAGCTGTGGAGGCCAGAATGGAAGACATTCAAAAAGCTCCAGAGCTGTCAAAGTGCTTCGTGTTCAAGTATTTCTGTTATAGCCAGAAATGAGCTGCCATGTTTCTCAGATCTGGACTCAAGCTTTGAATTGAACTGTAATAAGGAACTTCATACTTTTGCAGTAAAGTGATTTTCTTTCACGGGCCATGAAGGTAAAGTCAGGACATCATTCAAGATGCCAGTGTAAATTCCCACAGCCTTTTCTCCTTATTAGGAGAACAGGCAGCCTCCCGAATTGAAGGGACTGAAAGAGGAGTCAACATGATGTTGAGTTGTGAAATGCGGAACGAGATGACATTTCTGTGTCTTGTGGATCTGGCTCAAAAGTTTTCCCATTAGGATATCACAAGAAAATAAGTGAGGAACAGAGAAGAGAGAAAGATACGGAGTTATTCTGGGGGAAAGAGGATTTTCTACTCCTGTCAGTTTTTCCACTGTAGCTGCTGGGAAATGAACACCAAAAGTATGGTAGGTCATCACTTCACCGAGAAGCCCTCAAGTCATGTTCAATTCCTCTTCAGCTTAATGAGAAAAAGGTAACTGCTTGTGAAGAATTTTATCAAAAAATATGTTTAACTTGGACATTTCTTTGGAGAAACTGCAAGAGGGCTGTCATCCCTTTGGACCCAGGGATAGGTAATACCGTGTGCTTGTGAAGCTCTCGGCACAGGGATTTGTCAGTGCAGAGGCTTTGGTAGCTACTGTATTTTGTAGAATAAATAAGAATAATCAATAATTACATGAGGGCAAGATCTTTCTTGATGAGTCTTTTACTCCCATCTGCAGTACTGCGTCCAGGCCTGGGGACCCCAGCTCAGGAAGGACATGGAGCTCTTGGAGCAGGTCCATAGGAGGGCCACTAAGATGATCAGAGGGCTGGAGCACCTCTCCTGAGAAGAAAGATTGAAGGAACTGGGCTTATTTAGCTTGGAAAAGAGAAGGTTCCATGGAGACCTCATTGCGGCCTTCCAGTACTTGAAGGGATATATAAACAGGAAGGGGAATGGCTGTTTATGACAGTAAATAGTGATAGGACAAGGGGGAATGACTTTAAACTGAGGCAGTTTAGGTTAGATATTAGAAGGAAGTTTTTCACAAAGAGGGTGGTGACGCACTGGCACAGGTTGCCCAAGGAGGCTGTGGATGCCCCATCCCTGGAGACATTCAAGGCCAGGCTGGATGTGGCTCTGGGCAGCCTGATCTTGTGGTTGGCAACCCTGCACATAGCAGGGGGTTGAAACTAGATGGGCACTGTGGGCCTTTCCAACCCAGGCCATTCTGTGATTCTATGATTTACAGATTTTCTGTTCAAATGCACTCAACCCCCATGAAGTTCTGGCTTTCCCTTCTCCCCCATGGCTTCCACAGCAAAAGCCAGCGTGAGCTGCAGACAGCTATTATTAAGAGTTACCATATGCTACAGCAGGCTATTGCGTATTTTTACAACGGCATAATTACCGCCGACCTGTACACTTGGGTTTAAAAATGTTGGTGAGAGATGGGGAGAATGGAAACGAGCTGTGGAATAAGGTATTGCTTCAGATAGGAACACTTTCTTTTCTGGGACAAATTCTGCCCTGTGAACAGGGCAGCTTCCATGAGAATTCCAAATGCAAAAGCTCCTTGGATTTGCAACTCCAATTTCATTAAGTCCAAGAGTATCCAAAGGTGAAAGCCTTCATAAACACAGTCTCACACTGTGAGGATGCACACGTGCACTCACATTCTCACACACACATTGACCCCCGTGCACACACACACACACACACACACACAGTAGCTCCCCCCTCACTCTCCCACAGTCACACACACCCGCTCCCCCCTCACACCGCAGGGCGGTTCCTCGGCCCGGTGCAGTCGGTATCGCTGTTTTCCCCCTCCCCGTCGCTCTGTGCCGTCCCCTCACTGTGGTGGGGTTTCGGAGCACAGAGGCGGCGCTCGCTCCCGCTCTCTCGCGCGCCGCGGAGGCGTAGTGGGGCGGGGAGGAGGAGCGCGTGCTGCTGCTGGCGGCCGGCGGCGCGCAACCAGGCGGGCGCACAGCGGCGGGGCCGGAGCCGCGGGGGAAGCGGCGGCAGCTCCGGCTCGCGCTGCGCCTCCGCCAACCGCCGGGCACGGCTGCGTCCATGGGGCTGAGCGGAGCCCGCTGAGGAGGGGACGGAGAGGGGGAGCCGGTGCCGGCCGGTGAGTTGCGATAGCGGGCGGCGCGTGTAGCGGGGGGAGGAGGCGGAGGAGGGAGCGCGGCGGCCCGGCGGGGAAATGGAGCGGGAGGCGGGTCCCGCGGCCATCCGGCGCGGCTCGATGCCCCGGCGGAGGAGCCGCCCGCAGGTAGCGGCGCCGGGCGGGCCTAAGGGCGGCGGACACGGCAGCGGGGAACGAGGGCTGCGTGCCCCGGGCCGGGCTCAGCCTCCCTCCCTCCCGCCGCCCCCGGCCGTGTCCCCGCGAGCCCCGCGCCTCATCCCCCGGCCCGGATTATCCCCCGGCCACCCCCGCCCGCGTTTTTCTCTCCTCCCGTGGATTACCGGAGCTCCCGCCCCTCCCTGCCCGGGATCCGCCCCCCTCCCGCGGATTATCCCCTTCCCGGCGGATTATCCCCCCGCCCCACGGCCCCGCCGTGCCCCGCGGATTATCCGCGTTTCCCTTCGGGGTGATTCCTCCCCTCCTGATCTCTGCCCGGCCCGTTCCACGGCCGCGTCCCTTCGAGGAAGTCACCCGTCCTCCCTTTCCGTCCGCCGATACCCGGGAACGGGGGAAACGCGGGGGGCGGCGGGGTGGGCAGAGTTCCCGTAGCGCCGTCGCCTCCCCGGGCTCCGTGCGAGCCCTGCGGGCGAGGGGACGTGGGGACGTGGGGACGTGGTGCTGGGGCGGCAGAGTTCAGTGTGGAGATGCGTGCACCTCCCGGCGGCGGTACAGCTGTCGGGGAGATGCCGGCTGGTGGAGCGGAGCCCATCCCGAGCGATGCTCCATGGAGACGTGCGTGGCCGGGTGGTGGAAATCCAGTCTGACACACACGAGCTGCACAACAGGAGAAGAGCCAGCAGCCTCCGGGTCTCTTGGAGGAAGGTGCAGCGTTTGGTTGTGACACTGAAACGGGAGTGGGGAGGTACAGGGCTGACATTGCTGCTGTACAAGGGTCAGAGCGCACTTGGACGGCTGCTGTTGGCTCGCAGGGCATTGAGCTCCGGCTGTCTTTGACCAGAGGGAAGGTACCTTTACATCAGCTCTGATGCTCGTGTGGTTCATTGCTGCCATTGTGCTGGCAGGCAAAAAATAACTTGGTTCCTAAGGAGCAGAGATAAGGTTTATCCCGTGTGTTTGGCTCTTGCATTCTCTTATTATCATTGCCGGTCTTATTGCACAGGAGCAGAGTTGCAGAGCTCCTTGCGGCACAAGGCCCGGGATCGCATCCATTAAACTTCGCCGACTTGGCTTGGGGAGGAGGAGGGACTGTGAGAAATTGTAGAGAGGCTGGGCGGCTATAAATAGCTGTGGGACTTAAAGGAGGCTTTGAACAAATCTTACGTACTGCTTCCGAACAGATAGCGTCTGTTCAACCTGATAGTCACATCGTAATGCTTCTTATTTCTGCCGGGATGGATGGCTTGTAACACTTTGCCATGCGACCGCCGGTCTGCACAACGTTCATCACAGCATTTTTGAGCATGCTGTAAATTCTCATTTAATTTCCACTTTCCTCCCTTGAAATGTTGGGGATGGATGATGTTGCTTTCCTCGCTTTGCTCTCCAGCCCTGCACTACAGGGATGGCTTGAGATCCATGTTGTTCTCAAAGATCTGCAGTACCGAGCATGGTGACACCGTAAGGCTGCTCCCATTGTCAGTGTTTCATTTCTTTTCTGTATGAGACACAGCACCACTCTGTTCATTATTAGTTTTGATGGAACCTTCAGCTTCTTGCCTGAAGTGTTGGATATTCAGCTTCTCCGGGTTCTGTGTGCGTTTTGTTTCAGATCCTGTGGATCGCTGCCTTTTGTGTTTGTCAAAGCCGCTTAATACAGAAATTATTGACAAATACACTGTACCAGCTCAGAATGATGCCTGTTCTGCTGCTAATTTAGTGGGCTAACTGCGCATAACCAAAGCCTCCAAAACGATTGAAAAGCTGTTGCAACATATGTGCAATTGGACCTTTCCTGAGCTACCTCTTGTTGCTTTTTTTTTCTTAAGCAAATAATGGAAGCTGCGCACATAAATCGTGGTGTAATCACATATGGGTTTTTAGGTAAAAAAGAACTAATGAAGAAAGGGCTGAAAATAGTCCTAGCTAACGTGAAGGAGGACTGATAGGGAGGATGAATCTCAAAGAAGAGGGAAAAAAACCCAACTGATTTTTAGGAAGCTGCTTATTTAAAGCATACAATTTTCATCTTCTGAATACATGCAAACCTCAGTGAGATAAAGCAACAGAAATCTGGACAATCTGACTACTTCTGGCATTTCCACTTGATGCTTAACCACGGTACAAAAGGGAAATCCAAGTTCTCTACCGAATAATTTGGCAGGCTGCATTTCCAGCTGTTAAGGATGCGATTGAGCATTGCCCTCAGACACTCAACTTACTCTGTCAGAATCGAGTTCCAGCTTGGTGCTCATGTTGGGTATGGCTGCTTGTAGAAACAGAGATCATTGATCTGAGGGAAACTTCATAGTACCATAATGACGGGCAAAAGAGCCTTCATTGCGAGTCTGTTCACACAGTGACTCAGTCCCTGAATCATACCGTTTTTCTAAATGTGTTTATTTGTAGAATACTGCTTTAAAAAACGTGCCCTTTAGAACCGTGCTTGATGAGCCCATCGCAGGCTCTTGTGAGTGCCCTTTGATACACTGTGCAGGACACCGATCCGTGGACAAACGGTGCTTTCCTTGTGCTCTAGGAAAGGGGAAATTTCCTTTGCTTTAAGAGACAGAAATGTAGCTGGAATCGGGGTAATGTTGATGGTAGTATTTTAGGTGTTGCAACATCCACTCAGATGTGGAATGAATTAAGCTGTCCTAAGATTGGAAAGAATAACAAAGTCACGGAGGCTTAAATTATATGGTCTGCGTTCTGTGTTTAAGGTAAAAACAGATAAAAATTGACTCATCCTGCTTTGAGAAATTGACTGAGTAGTGATTGGGTTAGAGGATAAGGGAAAGTACCTGCTGCAGAAGACATACTGTAGCATGGACAGATGGGTTCTCAACACCACGTGCACCTGAAACTTGCTTTTTGCTGCCTGTTCTTTCTGTTGCTTTGACTTGGCCTTGAATGAGATGTTCATGTTTTTCTCCTGAGGTAAGGAGGGACAGTAGAGAAGGTGAAGCATAAGGAGAAGCCAAAGAGCTCATTGTCGAGATACACAGCCTGTGTTGTGTGAACTCAGTGCCATGGCAAACTGAAGTGTGTTTGGCCTTGTACAAGTGGTGAAAAATGACTTGTTAGAAATGTCCTGCAACCAGAGCAGCACAGACTACATTGGGGTCATTTGTGTGGAAGGATGAGGTGGAATACGGTCACAGGATGAAAAGTGAGCCTGTGGTAACGTAGTTTTAGTGTCCTCTGCAACAGAAAATACTCATAATGTAGGGAAAAAGCGAGCTTGGCTAAGTCTTGTAGGTGAGAGGCAGGCTGAAATACAGGTCAGAGGTAGGCTGAAATACGGATGAGCAGGCTACAGGTACTGCTGGAGGAAGGCAAGTGGTTTGTTTTCATAGACATGAAGCTATCAGTGTGACTTTTCTTCTCATGGGACATATAGTAGTCAGCGATCATTCCAGAGCTTCAGTTTGACGTAGGATAGAAGGCAGATAGAAGGTAGGTTGACCAGTCGGTGGCTTTGTCTAGCTCAGTACAGGTGTGAATAAAATCCTTCTAATCTGAGTTCAGCAAGATGCCACAAGAGTGGTTCAGCTTCAGCTGTGAGGGAGGGAGTTAAGGCCACTTCTAAGTTAAGGTATGATTTGGTTCCCTGATCATTATTGCTAACCATCTGAAGTTTATCTCAGGGTAAGCTATGGCGTAGTGATGTTAATGGGCCATCCTGTGGCTTAAACATTTCTCTTTTACAGAATAAAGGAAGCCTGAATTATTTAATCATGGCTGATGTCATTCTTACAAGAATAACTGACATGAAAAAGGGGTTGAGAGGTGTTTTTCCTATCAGAGCATTTACCTTGCTATTTTGTGTCGGTTAGTTTCTTTAAAGGGATGAGTAATATCACAGCCTGTGTTAAATAAGTAAAATAAAACATTGAAAGCTGAAGATTCTCTACTCATGTTTAATTACTGAAGATTGAAGATTCTTATGTTAAATTATTTCCAGGATCTTTGTGGTCTTGTCCTCTTTCATTTGTTTTTTAAAAAGACCTCTACGTGTTGAAAATGTTACAATATAATTCATATTAACCATGGTTCTGTGTGTTTAACCCAGTTGTCTAAAGACCTCATCCTAACATTAGTGTTCAGCTCTCTTGAAAACACAGTGGAAGTTGGTAAGGTATTGCAAGCAGGTGACTTTTTATTGGCAGCAAATGTTAGGTAAGAAATCACTCGTGTGCTATTTGAAATACATTGAATAGGCTACCCTTTGAGAATAGGAACCTTATGAAACCCATAATGACCTTGGGAAAAGTCTGTAATTGCCACAGGCTCTTTTTGGTGGTGGGGAGAAGGGAGCTGGTTCTTAGCATCTCGCACTAGGATGCTGCTGTGATGGCTTTTGCATATCCAAACTTTGAAGGGTCAAATTAGTATTGCAGCTAAATTCACTTTTCCAGTAGGTAAAGACACAGCTCTTGGTTCCAAATTTAGTCTTTATCTGTTTATTCCAAACGTTTTTATCAAAATACTTTTCAAATAATGGAAATTAGGAGATGAGAGAAAAACTTCAGGGTCGTTTCATTTGAGCCGCTTTGCTGAGGTAGTGTTGGCATCCAAGTGTCATTTCTGTAGTAAGAGTAGCTACTCAAATAGTTTGTTTTTAACTTTCTAATTAAAGCTTTATCTCCACCCACCGGTCAAATGTGCATGAATGAAAAGTTAAAGGGATATCACTTTAAATACCTAAACACAGGATAGAGGAAAGTAGATTGAGGGTAAATAGGCAGGGAGAGTAGACTGAGGGTGAACAGATAGCATAGAGCTTTTTCTTATGGCCAATAACATAATGTGGGGGAGAACTCAAGCAGGTGTGTGGAGAATGAAGGGGAAAATGTATAAATCATTCAAATTTTGTTATTACGTACTTCCATTTATTTTTTATTTTTGATATTTGATTCCATGCCCATTCCTTTGTAACCAGTCTGATGTATGGAGATAGGTGTGCAACTGTCACGTGAAAGCTTTTGCGTATGATGTGTTTAAGGCATCTCAGCAGCTTCCCAAGTGGAGCTGTTGTTTGTTTCTAACAAGTCAGTGGGCCAATGGGTAAGTCAGCCTTTACATGGCTTCCTATTAACATTCCTCCCCACGCCTTTCCTCGTCCACTGCTGGGAGTTCACAGGAGGCTTTTTGGCAAGATGGAACTGCTTGTCCAGCAGAAGTTCCCAAAGACAAAGTGCAGCCTGGTGAATGAATGGCATGAAAAGTTTTACACCTTTCCAAGCAGTTCTGGCTTAACAGCATCCTGCGCTGTTGTGCTGGTTAGAAAGTACTTGAAGGGTGCTAAGTTTCCTGCAGTCATACTGCTTCTCACAGCTTCGCTTTCTTCTTGGTGTCAGTGGAAGAGCAGGAGGAGGTGTAATTAACAATTGAAAGTTCAGTTTATGCTTCTGTTAGTAAAGAACATGCTGGCAGGGAGAAACTGTTAAGTGAAACGTATTGTTTGTATGACTGGAGGGCAGTCATCTGAATGCAAATCATGCGGACAGTCGCTTTCTCTTTGTGAATCTGCTGAGACAGTTTTGCTATTTATGCCAGTTTGGTAAATGAGAGCAAACTGGGCCGAGCAGTGGTCGACTTGGTCAGCTCTGATCAGTGAAGCTTTGTATAGATTTATTCAGCGTAGCAGAGGAGCGACTTCCAAAAGCACTTGATGTAACTGGCATTTGTCAGATGCCATCCTCTGTCTGAGGATACAGCTCTATTCCGTGTGCACTGCTCTGTGCAGTATTTAAAGCAATCTTCAGGGGAAGCTTCATGCTGAAGTCAGATGCTGGCGATATTTGGGCTGGCTCTGTGGTTCTTTCATTTCTACCTGCAGTGATGGTGTCTGCTTCTTGCTGCCCCTGTCTGGGCAGTTTTGAGGACCGGCCATAAACACACTGTAAGAAACATTAGGTAAGGCATACAAGAGCACTGAGCTGGCCATCGAGTTCTCTTAGTTTTTGCGTGTTATTATGTAGGAAAAAGATCCACCCAGCCCTCAAGTTACAGGTCCTTGTGATGAAGGCAAAGTCCTAGCTACTGGAATGGGGGAGTGACTAAAGGTGAGACATCTGTGAGAAGGTGAGTGGGAATATAGTGTTGGGTCGGTTCTGTTCCAGCTCGGAGCAGGAGGTGGGAAGGCCGGCCCGGAGTCCCCGCCGTGTCTCAGTGTAAATGTGGCCCGAGCACTCCCTCTGCTGGCCCAGCCAGTGCTGCTCAACGCACCGATGAAACGCTCTGTAACCTAAACTTGGTACTTTTCAGAATCATGGTCTTATTATTTGGATTTAACAAGGATTCTTCCATCCGAGTAAGGTATTGCTTGGGGAGGTCACTGGGAGCATGCTAGTTTACTGTCTAAGGGAATTTACTGCCTGCGAATTGAAGGATATGCGTTGAACTGGGAAATCGTGGCAAACTGCTCTGGAAGCAGCGCAGCCTACATTAACAGCGGCAGAACATGCTACTGCAGTCCAGGAAAGCTGTAAGCAGCAACAGTGAAACTGCTGAATGGAGTTCAGAAAGAAGTACTGCGTTGGTACTAATGAATGGGGAGTGGAAAAGAGAAGAGTTCAGCAGCTGGACTCTTATGCTAATAAAGTAGAAGATGTCGGATGTGTTGACCTAAGTCGCGTGATAATTAGAAAAGAGGTAAATGCTTCCTACCTGATTCACAGCCTCCAGTGTTGTTTCATATCAATTCTTTCTGGCTGTCCAGAGCTTGAGAAGATACCATAAAATCTGGAGTTGTTGTAGATAAGTCATAAGGCTGGAACCTTCTTTGAGTGTGCATCTTATTTGTTTCTGGAAAGACACCCAAACTGTTTTGTGACAGTTTTGTATCACAGGGGGACTGTCAGAATAGTGCTGCTAGGTTGTGCTATACGTGGATATGCTGTTGGATCAAAACTCTTTGTGTCCATTTGTAGTTGACTTCTTGGGCTTTGTGACCTCCCCCATTACACATAGCTGATTACTGCCACCAAAGGCAGCTGTTACTCAGAATGTATACTCTTGTGTACACACTGAAAATCCTTTTCTCAGTCTTCATGGCATTATGAAACTTCCACACGTTTCAGAATTAGAAAAAGAAAATAATCCTTTGAGCCTCCCCACCCCAGGCGAAAGTGAATTTTACTTTACAAATGTAATTACTGTACTTCCAGAAGGTAATCTCTCCGGACAGCCATAGACTAGTTTGAATTAGATTACTCTGCTTTTCTTCAGGGCAAGTTAACACATTGAGTTTTATTTTTCTGTAATTAATTCAGAATTCAGATCACTTTTAATACTTGTCACTCTTCCTTCTTTCTTGACTAGGGTTGCTAAAAATACTTGCATGTTAAAGGTTACATTAATTTTGAGTTTAGTAGTAGAGTTTCTTAATGTGCAGATATCAGAAACATGTACTTAATAAGCACACTAAATCAGCTTTGATTTTCAAGTGAGTCTTGCTAAAGATGTTTTTCTCAAATCTTGTTCTGCTAAACTGAAGTAGTTTGGTAAGAAGCTGTGTGAACAAATTAGGTCGTTTCTTTTTACCTCTATTACAAAGTCTAGGGACATAAAGCTAGTTAGCATGAAATAAATAGAGGAAAGGGGTTAGTCTTTGGAAAGAACAGTCAAGAAATGCTTTTCCCATTTCTGTTTGCGAGCTTCAGCAGGAAGGATAGTTCTCTGCATTTAACTGCTTAACAGGGAACTCTGCAAAGATGAATGTATTTGAACCTTGTTGGAGAATACAGTGCTGTTCTGAAACAGGCAGAAGGAAATCTTTGTCATTCTCAGGTGTGAAGACATTGTGCTGAGTACAGTCAGAGTGTAGGTAGAGGCAGTCCATCTTAATTCTGTAGTTGGCATCTGCTGTCACAGTGCAGGAACATTGTATGTTCATGTAGGTTATTTTTTGTTAAATGTAACATTAATGGATAAAATTGTTTCAACTTGTAGTGTTGATGAAGTTCTGCAGCCTCCCTATGTAATGCTTGGCTCCATTACAAACATGAAAGTATTTACTCTCTATTAAGGTAAGTTTTCAAATGATAGAGTTTTCATTGGATCAAACCAAAGGTCCATCTAACTCCATATCCTGCTTCCAACATAGAATGCAACTTCTGAAACCATCCGAATCTATTGGGAGCTCTTCTTAACATTATTTCTGAATAGTTTTTCCAGAAAGACAAAGGAGAAGCCACAGCACATTTATTTGGGATGTCTGCATCTCTTGATAAGGGAGAGCTGGGGCAGCCTTAAATTCTAGTGTCAGGACAGCCTTAAATTCAGCTTTCAGATAAAGAAGTGTGTAACTGTTCCCAAGTATCTGAGCACCATTAGCATCAAACTCGAGATATTTCTTTATGCTAGTCTGCAACAGTGACAGAATACAGAATTGAGTGTGTTTTTCACAACTAAAATAACATCTTATGTAATTGCCCTGGGCGTACACATGACCGGCTTCCAAAGGGATTTGATTTGTTTTGGAGGGGACTGGGAACTAAGAAAGGGGAAAGACTGCTAAAGGCACACAACTGAAAATGTCCAGACAGAAAGTCCACCTAGTGGACAGTAAAGGCAACGCATCTGCTGCTCTACAACACTGCATGCAAGTAAGCAGCTGTAGGGGTGGGCTGCCTGGGAGGGAAAATTGCCTAATTACTGATGTTGGCCTCAAGAAAGACCCTGCAGGACCTTTCTTTGTTTTTTGCTCGATGTTATTACGTGTCTGTCTGAACAGGATGGGATGGTTATGATTAATAGGCTGGAGCAAGCGGTCAGTCTGTTAAATGCTCTTTAAAAATACATATTTGTTACTGTTTGTGTTTGTGCACATATGCACACATGTATACATATACAGTAGGGTTTTTTTTAATATTTTATATGCATATTAAGAATATGTGCAAATATATACATGTATAAAACAAGAGAGCACTTGTTTATAAAGAAAAAGCCCAGCATTCATAACCTGTCCAGGAAAGAAACCTCGGGGGAGGTTCAGGTTGGATATTAGGAACAAAATTATTCTCTGCCAGAGTGGTGCTGCACTGGTACAGGATGCCCAGGGAAACGATGGAGTCACTGACCCCAGGGGTGTTCAAGAAGCATAAAAATGTGGCACTGAGGGACATGGTCAGTGGGCATGGTGGGGATGGATTGATGGTTGGACTGGATGATCTTAGAGGTCTCTTCCAACCTTAATGATTCTATGAAAGTATAAAAACGAACTAAGCATACAAGTTATTTTCCCTAAGTAATCTCCCAGAGTCTAGCTTATCTTTAACTCGAGGATGTTTTAAACTGGATTGGGTTTGTGGGCTGTTCATGTTATTTATATGGTATACTTTGACTATTCATGATGCTTCCATTCAAAACTAGTCTCAACTTCTTCCTAGACTAGTATTCATACATAAATTGCTGCTGTGCACTGCAGATCTGTTTGACTAAACATGAGAAACTCTTATCCTGGATTACTCTTTAGTTTCTTTAAATAATTGATATGGATTTTCTCTGCAGCACTTGCTAACGGAGATGTGATATCTGTATCTTTGTAGCTTACTATGAGGACTGAGCCTGTACTGGTTTTCATTTTGGTAACAGAGCTGGAGGTAAGTTTGCAACAGATTATTGATTACCCATATACATAACTTAAGAAACATGTCAGGCTGACCATGGTGTCTCACAGATTTTGTTGTTGTTGACTAAGGACGTGTCCAATTGAAACAGCAGAAAGATGCTTAGCCTGTAAGTGTAGGAGCGCAGTTACCTCTTTGCATGTTTACCTGCTCTTCAGTAACTTGTCTGTTGCTGTATGACTTCTTTTGTGTCAACACATTTTCCACACGGGTGTCCTGTGTGTAAGGTGGCCCTAACCTTGGCTAATGTCTTCGTGTAGTTTTAAAGACTCTCCTGTGCCACTAGTGTGTTTTAATAGACACAAAATGATGCAGTGTGCTGGGGTTAATCCATCATTTTAGGTGTTTGAGTTCTGGGTTGGTGGAGAGTCCTGCATGAACCTAGAATGCTCAGAAACCATTGTGCTTATAGTGGGTGGTCATCTGAAGCTGAAGGAAAGACCGCTAAGTTAGCAAGAGAAATACTGCCTTAAGTTTACCTGGTAGTACTGTGCTTGGAAGCAGATTGTTCAGTCATTCTGTGGAAGCACATAGACAGTTTGTGTCTTGTGTTTAATCCCTTCATTGGTCAGTTGAAGATGTAAGAAAGAAGCAGCACCCCAGTAAACATGTTAGAAAGTATTTTTTTCAAGGTGAGTTTCTTACTGCCTCTGTACAAGAAAGTTGGTCACTGGTAACACTGTAGTTTGGGATAAGTGGAATATATTCTATAGTAAGTTCTCAGCCTTGACGTAAGTTGTTGAGTATATAAAAGTACCAGTGAATAGACTTCTTGAAGTGCTCTTTCTTCTCTGGGTAAGACATTTTGATTGTGTTGGATAAAACAAATAGTCCTTTTTTAGTTTATAAATAATACAACAACTGAAATTGCACCGGAAGGGCAAGTGTTGCCCTAACTGTTGATTGTCGCTGAGAGAAGTGACAATGTTGTATCTAATTTCCATTCTCAAGGCAGCTACATTTGATCTGAAAGTAAGGGCCTTCTAGAGGTGTCTTTTCTCTTAGTGAAGTAACTTATCCTTGGGAAAGAAACTGAGGTGAAGTGCAATATGCATATACTTCTTGTATAGAAGTGGGGTGAGAAGAGAATGGGAAGTAATAAAATTTCTTGCCAGCAGTAGATTGAATACCATCTCTTCAAGTGAGGCTCAGAAACGCTATCATGCATTTGAAGATGTTGGATGCATCATAAATTTCAGCAAATATTCTCTAGAATTACTAGGTTATCTGTGAACAAGACTGAAGTCCTACTAAAGCTTTTATTGCATTGTTTTTAGAGTTAATTGGCAACTTGTGCCTGAGTTAACTGGATGAAAAAAGGCAAAAGAAGTGAAGAGTCATCAGGACTCTAAAAATACGGGCCATTTGTTAAAGTAGAATTTAAACATGTTAGGCAGATCTCCAGATGTCTATAGCACACATTGCTTTTAGTCAAAATACTCATCCTTCTAATTGCAGCTAAGAAGCCATTTTGCTTTTAGCCTCCACAGTGTTTCCTGAGTATTTAGGTGTACTTTGGAAATAGGAGGAGTGTTTTCTTAGGTGAACAGAAATAAGCAGCGAATGGGAGGACAGTTGAAAACGTTTTATTAGGCATATATTAGTATGAATAGCCTTTGAGATCCAAGTGTGTTGATCAAGACTTACCTACTCTATGTGCTATTTCACAGTTTGAAGTTAGATGTATGCAAATACTTCATCAGCTTCTCTTGAGGGGATCTGAATGTAAACCTCAGATCGAACTTTCCATTAGTAATTCGCTTCCTTCTCTTTTGCTCTTTTTCTCTGGCCTAATTCTCTAAAACAACCGTAGTGAATATCTTAACTTTGGAGTCACTCAAATACGTACCTGCTTACAGCTGACCGTATACTTATTCTTTTTCAGTAATATTTAGCAAGAACTCATGCCTCCTATGTGAATCTCACTTCCCAGTAATACTGTCTAAAGCCATACATGGAGACAGGTGGAGCAGATGGCAGTCCCGTTTGAGTGCTCCCCTTTACAGCATAGCGAAAACACTCTTATTCAGTGCTAGACTGTACAAAAAGGACAGCTGTGTTCCTTTTGCCATCACTTGGAACATGCTGTAGGCTGTGATACATTTACTTTTTTCCTTCTCAGCCACTCCTTCCGCTGTACCTAGTTTTAATAACTTCATCATAATGTGCTACTTTCCAGTCTTTTTCTGCCTTTTATTTAATAGAATTTGAAATTATTCACTGCTAAGTAGGTGTCCAGGGTATTGGGGCTTCAAACATTATTTTACTCTTTGTGTTAGAAAGGTGACCAGCTTCTTATGTTTGTACTAGGGTTTAACTTCTGGGTAAATATTGTAAACACTGATGGTGGGTGGTGGAGTATGAGTGCATGCATTTGTGTTATAATAGCTTGTATAACTTGGAAATGCACAAAACAGATGGCTGCAAAAAAACACCAGAGATAATCTTACACTAAGACCAACTTGAATTGCTTCATCCCGGTGATGATCGAACTTAAGAAAATGTTTTCCATCCCTCCCAAATGTGTCATCCAGCAAAAACCTCTAAAGGATTAAGATCAGCCAGCTCTTTTATTAGAAGCTTCTTTCTAGTAGGTATCAAAAATAACACATCTCTTCAGTTTGTACTGGGTGCCTTTATTGTAGTGTGTGTCTTTTTTGGAATCCGTTTCTCTTCCCTGGAGAATATAGAACACTGTGTAGTACATTAGCTTTGTTGTTAGCATGCTGGACTCAACTGTGGATAATTCGAGCATGTTGTTTGTCCTGAGGTAATCAGTGGATTTGCTAATGCTTAATTTTATTTGAACTCAATTTTATTTGAACTCTGCTTGTAGGAACAGAGAAGGCTGTCACCTCTTCGGAAGGCTGACACCTTTAAAAAGAGGTGTAAAATCCATTGGCATCAGTCTCAATTCAGTGCTGATAGTAAAGAATCTGAATTGCTGATTGTGAATCATAGTTCACATATCAGTCTTGTCTTTGGACATCTGTCTGTTTGCTTCCCACGCTTCCTTCAGTCCTCTATATGCTGATAATATAGGCAAGAGGAGTTATATGGTTTACAGATTCTGTCACAATAAAAAACATTTCCCAGGCACATGGGACCAAGAAATTGCAATGCATGGCTGTGTGTGTGCATGTGTGTGCATGTGCATGTGCAGTTAATAAATGAATTGCTGGCTGGACTTGATAAATGTGCTGGTGTTTCATTTATTAAGTGTGCACACACACAGGCGTGCGTACACAAGTGTACGCACACTCAAAATAGAATAAATTTGAGCATGTAATATTTGAAGTAATTGCATTTTGAATTCCAAGTAATTACAATCTGTTTAAAATATTCACAAGACTATTTAATTCTCAACCTTTTTGGCCTTAATTTAATCCTATGTCGAGCTGAGATGATGCATACTTGATAGTATCTTTTTCCTTCGTGGCCCTTCATGCCCATTGCTCTGGACAGGAAGATTGTAATTTGAAAAATGAAATTTTAAATATAGAGACTTAGCTCTTATTTTTGAACCAGTGCTGCAGGAGCTATTTTCAGACCAGTCTCTTTGGTATTAAAAAGGAAGCGTTGATTCCTTCTGTGTAAAAGCTTGGCCTATGTGGGGCTGAAAACTTATGCTGAGGAGTGATGTGGTGTTTAAATCCTGACACTGTGTTTGGAAAAACAGACGTTCTGCCAGCACTCCTGCAGCTGAGAAAAGCCTCTTTCATATTTCAGCTGCTTCAGTCACTGAACACAAATTCCTTCTTACGGAATCGAGTGCCATTGCTATTTGCTACCATGGCAAGTTTCTATAGAGAAATCCCTGGTGCCATCAGTGAGCTTGATTCGTGGAAGTGATATTGTATTAATGGAAAAAAAAACCACATATCCAAGCAGTGTACTGTACTATTTTTACTGCTAAATACTCTTCTAAACTGCATGTTATTAAAGGAGTTTCAACGTGACACCCTGCTCCTTCTAATGGCTCCCTGTGTGCAGACAAACACTGTGATGTGGTCCAGTAATCCACTGAGCGTTTGGGTGACTGAGCTTGTGCTTTCATTGCAATGCCATTGGATTTCTCCAAGGATGATTTGCTGTCTGTCTACGTGTAGTTTATTTATATCCATTTTCTCAAGCTATGTTTCTCTTCCCAGCTGTGCTGAAAAGCAAACTGAGGTCTGGCTTTGCACACACATGTAGGTTATGTATCGTATGCCTGCAGCTGAGCTGCTGGAATCTGTTAGTTAAGAGAAGTGCAAGCTCAGGCTGCTTAAAAATTGCAGCTGCTTTTTGAGGAGGGGACTGCTGGCCTGTGTCAGACTCTAATGTTAGTCTTGTTCTTCCACCCCATGAGCAGTGCAGTGTGTGAAGGTATGCTGTGGGCCACGCAAACATACATGGTGTCCTGAAAGTTCAAGCAGAATCCGGATTTCATAGAATCATGGTATCTAGAGTTGGAAGGGACTCATAAGGAGCACTGAGTCCAACTCCTGGCTCTGCACAGGATGACCAAATGTCTGGGAGTGTTGTCTGAATGCTTCTTGAACTCTAGTAAGCTCAATACTGAGGTGACTGCCCTGGAGAGCCTGTTCCAGTGCCTTACTACCTTTCTATTTGAGTTTTATTTCTATTTCCTTTACCAGTGTAGAGGAAAATCAGTTAAAAATAGCAGATTCTGGGGGAGGTGGGAAAGGGCAGTGGAACCAAAGAAAACCAACTAAACCAATCAAACAGATTGATTTGCTTTTTATGAAGAGGGATTTGCACTTTCTGAAAATGCATAATCTTGGAGACTAGGTTTTGTTTCAAACCTTTCAAAATGATGGGGAAAAATAAGGCCATTTTAACTTCAATGCTGAGTTTGCACTAGCCAATGGCTACTTCGTTTGCTTGACTCTTGTTTCCTTTATGTTCTGTATGACTTGTTGATCAACATAGTATTTGTTTCTGTTTCCAGTAGCTATGATTGTTATGAATGACCTTTGACACCCAGAAAACACTGAGTATTTTAGTGTTATGGAAGAAGACATGACTGCCCTTTCAAGTTCACTCAGGAACTTGAGGATAACTTTATGTTAAATTATTCCACAACCTTAAAGCTGGTTCTGTCCAAAGAACCAATTTATCCACAGGAGGGTACATTGCTCTCTTTTTATATATCTCTCAGGCCCAATACACTTCTGGTAAAGAGGAATTTAATGGGGAGTATAATAAGCAGAAACTACTGTGGATGGGACTGACTGCTCTGAGAACTCATTTAGTGTGATGAGACAGTCCTCTTAACTGCCATGCTGAAGACAGTTGGCAAAGCAATTACTCTTCTAGGTCAAGACCCTGGCTTCATAAAACCTTCTTGTGGAAAAGCCAAAACGTGAAGTTATTTATCTGTTGCAGTGGGATTCAAAGATTGGGGATGGAGAAGAGTTGTAGTCCCTAACTGGCTGTTTTTGATTTTGCAAGGGGGGATTTTAATAGGCTATTCTGGGAGTCCTCTCCACTTCTTTTCTGTTGATGGAGTTACATTCCAAGTCATTCCGAGTACTGATACTGAAGTCACTCACTGGGCCTGGAAGCTTGTGCAAATCTCAGAGATCCTGTGGCCAAAAAACCAGTGGGGCTCATCACTCTATGAGGTACTGCTTGAACTAACATTATATTTCAGGGCATGACATTTGTTTTCCTCTTATTTGCTGCAGCCCTTCCACGACTGAAGTGCTGGTTAAGTTCTCAAGGTTCTGCCAAGTAATACGTTTAAAGGAAGAGCTGCATAGACAGGTGTCTTAAATTCTCTGTGTAATTAAAAAAACTTGTATCTAGTCACAAATTATTTACTATAAGCCTTTGCTTCAAAGCTCTGTGGTTTGGGTTGTATTTTTGTTGTTGCTTTTTTGCTTTGGTTAGAACGATTTGATACGTGGTTGAAAATTCAGAAGCGAATGTGCAGAACTTGATGTAACAAACTTGGTATTCTGAGGAAATAGAGTAGAAAATCTCAAACTTGTCAGTATGCATCACAGGTACAAGCACAGAGCACTGTTTTGAAGGTACCCTTTGCAGTTTCCATCTCTGCATCCACCTTATAACATGCGGAAAATTGTCTTTCGGTGTTCACAGCAGTAAGATGCAAAATGACTTGAAAGTGAAGGTGGGGAACATTTGAAACCACCATTTCTTTAAAAATGTGTGGTTCTTAATGCAGGTTGTCTGAAGACCACTAGAAATAACATTTCCCCTCATTGGTTTGCCTGGGTATTCTTAAATTGAGCTTTAGTTTCCCCATTTTAATCAAACATTTGTGAACCTGAATAAATTCTGACGGTATACTGCGGGAAAGGAGTCTGGGAGCTGAAATGCATAACTAAAGGCAGTGTGACTTAATCTGTGGAATTTTTCGGCTCCCTTCACAATCCGAATGTCAAGGTGATCTCTTTATTCCCTTTGCAGGGTTCTTGAGCATCTGCTTCCTTGGGCTAAAGTAATTGCTGAGAATAAGGAATGGTTGTGCAAAGAGTGACTGTGGTTAGTTGAAAGAAAAGGTTTAGAATGGAATCTTGCTGGGAAAATGTTTTTCAAATGGTAGATGCAGTTAGGACAGTAATGCAGTTCAGCCATTTAAGAAGCCATTATGTTTTGCCATCTCTCTTGAAGTACGAAAAAATTTCTGTGGCGTTCTTCACCATTTTAAAAACATCAGCAATGTCATTTTACAAAAAATTTAGGAAAAGCCATTTTCTATCCAGTACATCACTGCTAGCAGGGATGGGATGTGCTTGCGTAAAGGGGCTGTTTTAGTGGACGTGTTAGAGGTTGTCAATAAACTGCAGATGAGACTTCTGGAAAGTGTACTGTGTGATGCTGTGGAAGTGAGGTCCTCGTCCAGAGACAACTACTTCAAATACAATAATTTTTACAGTTTTGTTTATGTCTTAAACTGTACATTCACAAGTTGCTTTGCAGGGGAAAACTTGGAGAGAAATTAAGTAGGTTTTGAATTAATGGAAAATTGCTCTGTACGCCATCTTGCATGGTGGGTCTTTTCTCTTAGAACAAGTGGGGTAGGAATTATATAATAACCAAATGTATTTTCTGCTTTAAATTAGAATTGCTTTCATTTCTAGATACAAAACGGTATGTTCTAAATCTTTTCTAATGCACCTTCTATTTTGCTTGTTCCTGTTTGTGTTCTGCTTTTGTGAAGTTGTTGAGCAATTTTCAAATGCTTGTGCAATATCTATAACAGAACGTCAAATAGAAGTATTTTAATGTCTGTATTGATGCCAGTTTGGTTTAGATATTCCAACAGTTTAGGTTAGAAGTAATACAATTAATTAAACAAATACTTCGTAATAACAGAATATGCAGCAGGTCATGCAATACATGGATATGATGTATTGAAAAGGTATAGGTGTGGATTTTGGACTACCTGCATCATAGTGGGACGATCTGGTTTTGAAAGTGCTGTGTTTGAATGTTTTGTCACTAAATAATGACTCCTGCTATGAAATAAATCTGAGAAGGAGTTAATACAGATTTACATCACTGAACATCAGAATCTTCCATCGCAGAATTGTTGGTTGGTAGATGTCTCCTACTTCAGCTTCAAGCAGGTGGTAGTGTGAACAGCAGCAGCATCTGAATGAAGGATGGTTTCAGTTGAAGTTAGAGGATGAAAACCAATGTGGGAAAAAAAGCAACTTGAATCCTGGAGTAATAGCAGTGGGACAAAATATACATGTAGTGTTTTGCACCTAAAGGAAAAGGCAGTTAAGCTACAAATTAAGATTTAGAGGAGACAGAAGTCCAGAATGAAATTTTACACTCCTTTGTGTCAGACCAGCAGGTTGATCTGACCATATAGTGTGACTGTAAGTCAAAATAGACCATACAATGTGCCTGTATCAGTAGAAAGGGAAATAGTACTGGTGTTGTGCAAGGAACTCTTGAGACTCATGTCCAGTTTACTTTGAGCAGTTCTGACTGTTCATACTGGAAGGAGGTACAGACTGGAAAAGACATGGAGGAGTTATTCAAGGTTTGCTTCTTGCCTTATAATACAGGAGAGGCTCAAATGCATTATTTATGTTAGAGGAATAGAAGCTGAAGCATCGTCTTCTAGCTGTAAACAGGTTTGACTTAAGAAAATCTGCTCAAGCTCAGTTACATATTGATGAAGATTCAGGAACTGTCCAGTGTTTTTTTTTTAATTGAGTGGTAGAAGTGATTAGGTGATTTTGTGTGAAGGATGCAGACATCAGTGAAAACAACAGGATCTCCAGTAATGGGATTCATCATGGGGCTCTGGAGATGCCAGGGCTGGAAGAACCTCACTCCTCTACAAGTGATCATGGTGTTGTTACTTTGCAGTATATAGAGTTTTATATACTAAAAGATTCCATGTCTTATTGGCAGACTTACCCAAAGCGTATTACCTAATAGCTCTTGAGTATTGTTCTGTGCCAAGATGTTTACATTGTCAGTAGAGTAACTTACAGTCCTTGTGAATTCTGGCTTTCAACTTTGGAAATATGCCTGTGTAGTGTGCCTAGATAAGTGCTTCAATAAACATGTTCATAATAAGACTTAAACTGCCTGTTGAGCTGTTTCTGGAGTGTCCGCTCTTAGAAGTGCAGCAGAACTTACATCTCAGAGCTTATCCTCCTTTTTGTCTTCATTTAAAAATAAGTTAAAAAATTAGTCTTTAGAGCCCGAAGTATCAATTGGTCCAAGTACTAAGGGGATATATTCTTTGTTCATCAAAACTGATATTTGGTCTGGGATGTATGCTAGTGTTCATTTAAAGTTCAGTTGTCTTTGTGTGGCATCATTAAATACCTTTCTAAAATCTGTGGTTGAAAAGTGGGAACACTTATGAAAATGAAGTAATTTAATTCATCCTTTTGTTAAAGCTTTTACTGGACTTGCTTTTATGTGCTGTAGTTTGTATTGCATGACTGTAGCTTTTACATCAAATTCAGTATTTTATTGCAATTTGAGGAGCAGTACTAAGGTTTGGGTTTCTTTCCTATTGAAACACATATATATTTTTTCCTTCATTGGAAGCATATGCATATACTGTCCTACTTGTCTAGGCTACTAGTGGCATTTGGAAGTATGGAATATCTCTTTCCTTCCACTGTCCTCCATGGCCTCCAAAGGATTTAGGTTTCTGGGTTACTTAAGTGCTTGATAGCAATTTCTTCAGTCTCTGCAATATTTGGACTTTCTATCAGCGCAGCTCAGCAGGTTCAAATAAATGTATATGTGCAGAAGGTTTGCTCAAAGTTCTCAAAAATATTTAATCAAAATGGCAACACATTATAGTGAGAGGAAAAGCAGTCATTTCTTTTAAGCTGTGTCTTATTTTATCTGTGTAATATAAAATGTTGAGGGGGAAACAGAACTGAATTCTAAACACGGCTCCTTTCTAAGTACGGTCCTTTAGGAAGATTAACATGGTCATGAAAATTCAGCTCGAACAAAAGCTGTATAGATTTAGGGCAACGTGTCATCTTCTCCAACATTTGGAAGTAAATTTATTTGCTGGCAGCGTTGATGTTCAGATATTCAGCAAAGACTTACTGTGGTCGTTGCATTTGTAACGAACAGGATTTAGAAGTTGTAAAATAGCATATTGGCAATTCAGTATCATTCCATAAATGGTTTGGAGGCGTAGATCTGCTTCTTTTTTTTCAGTGTTGTGCAAATTCTTTCGTTTAACTCATAGCCACCAATTGTAGTGCATCTTTTTCAATGTCACCTGAGATGCCCTAGAGAGACGCAGGCATCCGTAAATGAGCCGATGGTATTTGAGGGCTTAAACTGGGACCTCTTATATCATGGAGAGAGTGGAGATTTCTGTCTTTCAGTGTAGGTATCAGTATGAGTTACCAGTATTTATTTGAAGGTACTATCTCCAGGAATGGTGATTCCATAGCTTTTCTGTGTTGCCTGTTCCAATGTTTGACCACCCTCACAGTAAAAGAAAGTATTTTCTTGTTTATTTTGCTTATTTTTGGAGGCTTATTTTGCGCTGCTTATTTTTGGAGGAGACTGGAAGCTATTTAAGCAGAAAAACAGAAAAGTGAATTCTCTTTTTAAATAAATAATTGCACCTCCTGAACCTTTCAGAAGGAATCTTCTGCCTTCCTGCCTCTTTCAGTAGCAAAAAAATGCTGTAATAAAGAAGCAAATTCATTAGGTCTTTCTCTAATGAGTATTATCAAGTTTTCTGATGTTACTATCATCGAAACATCAACATCAGTAAGCTTCGCGTTAAGGCAGCTCCCTTTGTACTTTATGATTGAGATGATTTCTTTACAGTTCTTCACAAGAGGTCCATCACAGCTTTCTCAGTACTGAGTTTCAGTGTATCTGTTGGCAGTATCATATTGTTGGTGATATTTCTCTGCATATGGAACATAGCCTTTTAATCCAGCTGGTTTTGGAGGTGTGATGCTGCGTGTGTTCCCTTTTTATCTTGACTGCAATAATTTTAAAGTACTGCTCTTCTGTCCAAAAGATGCAGCTGTGAGGTCCATCTGTTCATCAAAAAACTTGTGCTTCTTCATTTTGTAGCTGAGCTGAATAGCCCAAAAGAAGTGGGGCTGTAGTATTTAGGAGGTGCCAGTGTTGTTTCCCCCATGACCTGTGACAAATATCTCTAGTCATTCATTACTTCTTTTCAACATGCAAAAATTCAGTGAGTGGGCTATAAGTTTCCAGGGGAGCATTCAGTCTTAACAATTAGATTGTTCTTTCTTCTTGTCCTAATTCACTGCCAGACACACTATTTGTTTCTCTGATTCTGCAGTCATGGGATGCATGCTGCAGACAGCAGCTTCCTTCATTGAACAACCTGGCTGTGTTTCTAGAGGAAGTCCACTCGTTAATGAATGAGGAAGGGGTCCTGATTGGAAAACGTGCCCACATGATGTTACAGAGGAGTGTTGTCCAGAAGAACTTCAGTGGGTTATCAGTAGGGTTACAGCCACGTTAGCCCAATGCTACCTGCCTGGAGAACAGCTCATGATGCAGTACGTGGACAGTTCCTGGATGCTTGAGAGCCCAAGTGTCACTGTACCCTACAGCAGTAACAGCATAGGCATACTTTGCATGGCATTGTGTAACAGGTTTGTACTGTGGCAGAGAGACCAAACTGCTACTCTCACCAATAGTCCTTGAGGTATTTATCATACGTCCCTATCCAAATGAGTGGGTCATGGGAAAATAATTATGCATACATTGATTTAAGTGTATTACACAATTTCCTTTTAATTCCCCGTTCATTTGTTAGCTTGGAGAATAATAAAATGAAATTAAGCTCAAAAATCTGTGCAGGGTATTCATTCTGCAAGGCTTTCATTTTCCCCAGTGAGTGACACATTTGTCTTCTGTCTGCAAATCTGGAAAATTTATTTAAATGTATGCTTCCTTTTTCCTCTACATAGAATTAATCTAGTCAAGAATTAGGCACCGAAAGAAGAAGTAAAAATCAAATTTGATGGAAGAGTCACAGTTGAGAGATTGTTGAAAACCTGTCTTTTTTTTCCTAGGGAAGAGTTTGTCATAGTAACTTTTACTTCCATTTGATCTGAATTTACTATTGTAAGGTGCAGCATGTAGATTAAGCCTTAGAAGCATCTGCCTTTGGTTATCTGAAGAGCCGTATGTGAATTAGGGACGAGTTAATTCTGGTTAGTGAATTCTGTATTCATAAGCTAATTTTCCTCATTCTTAGACATGCGGATGCATGGTAACTACTACAAAGATCAGTTAACATGCCTTCTCCATGCATCTCCCTTTCCCTTTTTGATATGGGGTTTGAATGACAAACTGGTTATTTTGAGCACAGACTCACCTGCTCAGTAGGAATAAAATGTTCAGTGCGTGTACACGACAGAGCAGTATGCTGCTGCTGAGTCTTGCTTCAGGCTTTAAACTTCCAGTGTTTATGAAGATGTTCTTTGAAAAACTGATTGTGGGAATTAGGTGTGTGTGTCTGTTCCCTGTCACTGAGCCAGGGGCTGTAGTAGAGGATGTCCCATTGTAATCTTGTTTTCTCTTAGGAGTTCTACCTCAAGCTCTGTTTTGTTGGTACTTTTTCTTCAGAGTCCTTTACTTCAACACCTTGTCTCAGCTGAAAGCCTCTTGCTGCTGCTCAGTTCCTTGCTCTGTCTGGAGGCTGCTGTCAAGGTGTGTTTTTGTCATGTCTGTAATCCTTGCTCGTTTCTTTAACCATGCTTATTACCTGTTATCCTCACAAAAGCAAATCCTTTGTTGTGGTGAAAATTTAAGGTTTTACCCAGGTGGCTCTTAGAATGTACAGAAAGGTTGCTATTTGGAGGGATAAGGAAGTAAATAGTACAGCTCTTAAAGTTAATGTACCAGTTTCCTTTAAAAGATGGAATGTGAGAGACAAGAGACATGGTTAATATTTCCCCCAAAGGAAAAGCAGACACTTCTTTTTTTTGTTGAACACCAAAATATTCAACAACGTGGAGCGCTCCTGAGAACCTGGCTGATGCAATTTGATGGCTTACCAGGCTTCCTACTTGTTTGCCTTGGTTCCTGGATGCCTGTCTTTACATAGAAGTTCTACTCACCTTTTTTCCCTCCCTCTCCCCCACTTCTCCCAGCAAATAACCTGCATGAGTATTTCAAGGGCAGATATACAGCATAAGAAGAGATGGGAGGCTCAAAGGCAGCGTTTGATAGGATATCTAGATTTGGTATCTCTAAATTCCTTAGTTCCACCTATTTCTGAAGAATAACTGTATAACTGAATAACTCCTAACTGTAACTTTCCTTTGTGATTATTTGCCTTCAGCTTTGATTCCTGCTGCTCCAAAGAGGCTGAGAGTCATTCTTGTGAAGCTTCAATGATGCTCTGAACAGCTTCTACTTGATGATAGTGTTTTAGTAGAGATTTTAATTTTAAATTTGATCATCTAAGATTGGCTGAATTCTGAAAGGGTTTCATAGGAAGCAGTTTATTAACGTGGAGATATATAAGGAATGTGTTATGCATTGGTAACTAAGTTCCTCAAGATATAGGACATGCTTGGCCTGAGGAAGACGGACTATCTCCAAGTTGGTTTGGTGACTTTATCTAATGTGTGATCACTAACAGCACTTCTCCTATTGAAACCATAGGAATAGATTTGCTTCAGAATCTGAAAGCACAGTTTAAGTGTCATGTTTCTTCCTACTCACGGTTTCACGGAGGATTCATGTTTTGGAAGCGAGAAGTGTGGTTAAAGCATTAAAAAAAAGAAGTCTCTTTGACTTTCACTGCCGTAGTTCAAATGTACCATACAAGATGATTTGATTGTTGAAAAGTCAGCTCTACTTGAGGGAAAGTACAGCCAGAAAGTATTTTCTTGGAATGGAATTGTCTATGAAACATTCAAATTAGAAAGTAGGTGTTGAGAAATGCTGTTGTTCTCTTACTTTGCCGTGTTTCATAATAACTTTCATTATAAAGCAGTGAGGAGAGCTAAGGGTGAATTCTTGTGTGGGAGAGGGGCCATATAGGCTTTCTGATTATCTTGACATATGCTGCTACTCAACATGCAGAGTATTGAAGTAAACAATATTTTTTTCTAATACTTTTGTTGGGGAGTTCAACAGAAAAGTTTTTAGTAGGCCTATGTATGTGCCTGTCTGAATATGCAAACATAACTCTGCAAGAGTTTGACAATGTAAAAAAGAAATCATTTACCTTGTGAAGGACTTCATAGCTTTCTTCAGTGGTGTCCCTGTTTGTGCTGAGCCTGAGCTTGTATACCCTCATCTCTGCAGACTTGAAGGTAGCCTAGGAACTGCCTGCAAAGGGCTGCTGCACATGCTGAAATGCATGAGAAGTCTGCAGCGTGTGAATGTGCTGACTCTGCTGTCTCACATACAGGATCTGTTTTGTTCAATTCTATCTTAAATGAAAGGGTTGAAGGACACGGTTATACAATAAATTGTCATCACCTCATAAATGACATTGTGAGACGGGACAGTGGGGATGGTCGGATTTATGGCACGGAGCTTTTCTTGTGCACCATTGTTCCCTTTCAACCCAAGCTACTGTAGCTCTCTCTGTGGGGCTGTTGATAGCCAGGAATATCTCCATTGAGAAAACCATGCAAATAGAGTATGTTTCAAGTTCTAAGATACACTTCCCCATACAGTATGTTGTGGAGCCAGCTTGGTGCAAGCATTTGCAGCACTTACTCTTAGTGCCAGAGTGCAGTAAGTCAGAACTGCGGGCTGTAAATGACTGCTGGGAGTGCACACAAGTGTTGCCAAGAGCTTTCTTAGCAATACATCTTTGGTTCAAAAAAATAAATAAATTGAAGTTGTGCTCATTATAAAGACAGTGACATCTGCCTATAGAAGCATTCTGAAACTTACAGTTGTTCAGTGTATGAGTTAGGGCTGAAAACTTTCTATGAAGGGGAGCTACCACTAACTACCATGAGTTAGTTGCTTTCATTGTATTTGGATATTATGCGCATATAGTTTATACATGAGATTTTTCTCAGTCTTTAAGTAATGGTTAATGTTTAATTCAGGCCCAGAACAGTCCTTCAAGTTGATTGTGGTGCTAAGGATTTGGATAGATAACCTATTTCCATCTTTCAAATAAAAGAATAGTAGTTTATCCATTCTATCCCATTTTGCTCAGTAGTTAGCTGTTTAAAATCTTGAATCCTAATACTGTGGTGTTTTCTTCAATATTTGCTATTTATCCAAGGCTATTTTACTCAATTCTTAGCTGTTTTTGTCATTTTTTTTCTCTTGCCAGCAGCCATGCAGCAGGTACTGGATAACCTTACTGATCTGCCGACGTCGACAGGCGCTGAAGAAATAGACCTGATTTTTCTCAAAGGAATCATGGAAAACCCGATTGTAAGATCGCTTGCTAAGGTATTTCAGCTTCCTGCTTTGATTAGAATATGAAAATACTGTAACTGTTACTGTTATGTGAACACTGAGTATGGATTGAGGTGTCAGCTGTGGCTTTGATGTATGGTATGTCTTGTTAGAAAGCTTAAAGGTGTTCTTGAAAACAGAGCATATTTGCTATAATTTCTGCATACAATGATTTATTGATACATGGGAGATCTACAGGAAGGAGTAAAATTCAGAGACTCTGGTAGTAATGTGTTAAAATTATTTATGAAAACAATGTTAAAATATTTGAAATCAGAGGTATTTGGTTTTAATGGTCTTGTGACCCCTGTTGCGCACAAAACGTATATCCCTTGTCTTCTGGCATTTTTTCCAAAGACAGAAAGTGAGAGCAATAATCTTCTTTCCCCCATGGCATAAACAAGTCATCTTTTTGGCTTGGAATGACTTTCTGATCAACCCAGTGAAGTATGCTGTCCAAGCCCTTTCCTAGATCTCAGAGTAATAGTCGGGCCTTTGATCGGCAGCAGTCAGACATGGGCTAGCCGTAGTTGTGGTCTTACATTACTACGGCTACTTTATTCATAGATGGTAGTATTCATTTATAAGTATCTACAGTGATGTTGACAAAAATTCTTTGGACTGTGAAGTTAAAATGTAGCTTATTTTATCATAAGAAATATCATACAACACTTGCATTCTTTCGTATTCTTCATAAAAACAAGTTCCGTGCATGAGAAAAAATAGTTAACTGAAATATAGCTGTCTCTTTAATATGAATAAACATCTGAAGTGATGCCCTGTGGGCAGCCAGGAAATACTCTGCGAAGCTGAAGGATCATTGTGTACAGATTTTGCTCTATAAAAATCTGGAAAGGAAAACATAGGAGTTTGTGTAAGAATTCACTTTTGTTTAACTGTTAGTTGCAAACAGATCACAACTCAGAGGAGAGAAGCAGCAATATGTTTATTGATATAAAATAGGGATTTAAATAAAACAGGGGCTTAACAGGGTTTGAGATTTCAAGGTACACTTATTTACTCCATAGAAGATAAGGTTAAACATACTCATCCAAGAGACTCTTTCATTGAGTCATGAGGTTCAGAGGGGATCCCCTAGTTTTCTAAACACAATGAACTACAGAGGTAAGGAATCTATATGTGGCTGAATTCACTCCTAGCCCAATACTTTATCAGTGGTTTATGTGTGTACAATCAATCTATGATATAATCTTAGCAAGCTTACAAAGCTCAGCAAACTATCACTCACCTACGGAAGGTTTGTAGCAGCAAGGAATCTCTCTATGTCGTGAGGGGTCTCTGCAGTAGTGATACCCTCAAAAACTGTCCCTATGTGAGGACAGATAGTTTCATGCAGCCAGCTGCCATGCAGGAGGGCTCAACAGGCTCTTGGGCTGCTCATTATTTATGGAGAAGGATAACTGATTCACTCATATTTACATACCAACTACAGATGTTAGTTTCTTTCAGATTTGTCTCAAGTCAAACATAGACCAGCACAGTTGTTAGGTGGGCAAATAACTCTAATTAGCCCTTGGCTATTGTGTTTTATTTCCCATCAATCTGTTCTCAGCCAGATGCAGCCTTCATAACCTGTTTCACCCATCATGATTGCCACTGGTGGACATCGGCTGAAGTCAGATGCAGCCGTCACAACCATCCATGGTGTTTATCACTCAAGCAGGATGATAATAAAAGTCAAGTTGGACAGGGCAAGAAGAGCACGCCATCACTCTGTTCAGAAACATTGGTTACAAGTTGAAGTTGCATAGGAATAAAAATAGAAGCAGTGGAAGTGTCTCATCTGTTGGTGGGAGAACTTCAGAGGGGAAAATCTGTGTGCTAACTTTACTGTAGTTAAGCACTTTGCCAATTAGAGTTGTTTCCAGCTGTAGAATCTGTTACACACTTCATCTGTAATATTTATCATGAAGAAAATGTTCACTGCAAAGAATCTATAGTTTTCCAATAATTCCCAAGAGTTTGTAGTTGTCCAATTATAATGTAACATTTCACTAGCAGAAATTTAACTAATGGATGTTTAAAAAAAAAAAAGTGTTTGTAATGGAAGCAGACATGATCTTAACTATAAACTGACTTTCTGAAGAATGATGAAGTTTTAACTGAGTCCATATGGCATGACCGCACTCAAACTCTTTTTTAGTGATTCCTTCTGCATTAAATCCCAGACTTCCATCCCAGACAGTAGCAAGCATATCTGACAGGTGCTGCTGATAAGGTTTGTCATGTCACATTGTTAAGGACACAAAATCCTTCAGCAGTTACAAAGACAAAATGTACAGATTAGACTGTACGTAATTGTTCCTGTTTTCCCACTGAAAGGGATGCACCAGGAAATTAATTTAAAAGTTTAAAATTTAGATGTACAACCTACTTGAAACTAAATTACATTATAGACGTTATGTAATTATTTTATCTTACAGGCTCATGAGAGACTAGAAGATTCTAAACTTGAGGCTGTCAGTGACAACAACCTGGAGCTGGTGAATGAAATTCTTGAAGACATCAGCCCTTTAGTAAATAAAGACGAAAACATTGCGGAATTGGTTGGAATACTCAAGGAACCCCATTTTCAGGTGCCTCCTTTTTACTCCTTTTCTCTTTATACAACCCACAGCATTATTGTGCACATACAGATCTTAGTATAGTAATGAAAGAAAAACTGAACTGTAGCCAACTTTAATGTAGAATTTTACTCTGAATGCAGGGCAAAGAAGTAGATGTAGAGTTAAGAATGAACATGATTTTAGCCTTTAATGCTTCATGTACATCTTCATTCATTGTGTTGTCTCTATTGTAAGTCTGCCTGTGTACTGGAGGTTACTCCATTGCTTTATTTTTAGCTTTTCCAGGTGGTCTCAGTTCCTGATACATTCTGCATTTCAGTTCAGATTTTGCATCCATACACGTGTCAGATGTAATTTGCAGAGTGAATGAACTTGATTCTCTTATGCCATGTGATCTACACTGAGCTTAAGTTGCAACTTCACATCCTTCTCACTTAATATAATTTACTAAACATTAATTAAATTTTGCCATATTGTTGTTGTCCCATTTCTGCTGCTCTTATTACCAGTTTCCATACTGGCCCTTAAAGATTAGGGTTTATTAATCCTCACAGGATTCTGGACTTTCTAGACTGGCTTCAACTTGTTTTGGTACTTTGCTGTCAGTCTCCTAAGTAGAAAAAATTAGCAAACATTTTGCCATGGCATAAACATACACTTCATGGACAGGTATAGAGCCGTCTAAACATTTTTTGTTGTGTATGTTAAATCATCTTTGGTTGGTTTTTGTTTTCTAAATTTTCAGTTGTATGCTATACACACATAGTGGTGTGCGTTACTGCTTAACATGGATAGGTGATGGAAAGGCCGATAAACTGTGCCATGGCCTGTTGGAACTGGGGAACACTTCAATACATCAGCTTTCAGTGTTGTAACTGCTGTGAATACTGTTCTGAAAAGCAGTTTGTTGGCCTCCCTTGTGCTTTTATTTGTGCATCATTACCAAGGGACCAAAGGCTTTGATTTAGAAACATACTGGTGAGTGACCCTTAAAATCAGTCTTTGATCTTCTAGCAAAAATTGGGACTGGAAAGGGAGAGGATAAGTTTGGAGGATCTGGTAATTAGTTTCTGCTGTGTTTTCATTTAGAAACTTCTAATTCATTTTGTACCATTGTCTGACTTACTGTTAGACTGTTTGATTCTTTTTTGGAAACCGATTTTAACAACGCATGTCACATTTATTGTGTGTTTTGAAGAAGATAAGATTGCATCTTCCTTCTCACACTGTTCCATGGGTATCTAAGAGAAATAAGCTATTTTTAGGGCTCCCTGCCTCATTTGCTGCAAAAACTGGATGGTGCACAAAGAATCAGGTGGGAATCTAAAAGAAAATACTACTTAATGGATATGGTAGTTAAATGTCGCCTTTTGAGAACTAAACTATCACTCACTTTGTCAGAGTTCGGCAGTTCAAAATTACTGAGTTCACTTAAAAAAAATAAATCCAGTGTAAAGCAGCTTGAGCTTGTGTTTTTCATACTGCAAGTGCTGTTGTGAGTCACTTAGTCTCATCTGCAGAAACAACAAGCACGCAGACAAAAACAGCTACTTACATCCAATGTGATTCAGTTTGGAAGCCTGAGTTCCACAGTATTGATAGTTTGCTCTCAGGGCAGTGTGCACAAAAGAGCCATACGAAAGAGCCGTGGGTGCTTAATGATACTTTGTTCACAGAATTTAGAACTATGTTTTTCTTTTTAACCTGGCAAATAAGTGCAGCCATGGAAAACTAAAGAACATGTTCTAAGTTTATGGCTTACTTTTTGACAGTATCTTGCAGAAAGGAGCCATTCTGTCTGCGCAGTACTGTTTCCAGCGCGCTGTGTCTCTTGTGAAGTGCTGAGAATTCTTCTAAGTGCCTTATTCAGGCACCATTGCTATTGTTTCCATGAGAACCTTTCCACAGTTACCCAGTGTTGGCTAGTTACTGATACTGTTTATTTATAATATACTTGAGAAAATTTGAATCATTCATGGATGCAGACTGTTCAGTCCATGTTGTTTTGCAGACTTTGCCAGTGGTTTTATAAATGTTCTATCACCAGGATGGGAAAGGTTCGATTTCAGGGGAGCTTTGGAGTTGCAGGAGCAGGAGGTTTCACTTTCTCGGAAGGAAGAAAAGTCAAATCCTCGTAACTGTGTTTCTCTAGTCACTCGACTATATTACTAAAATAAGAAAGTAACTGTGATCAACATAAAATGTTGGAGAGTGATCCAACAATATTTGCTTGGCCTCTCTTGCCAGGTCACTTTCTTTTAAGCGTTCCTCAGGGCTATACATCGTCTTGATGGAAACAGTCCTTTAAACCCAATATAGAATCATAGAATCACTGAGGTTGAGGCCATTCCTTCTAATCCTACTGCTAGTTATGTGACAGAAGAGACCAACACCCACCTCCATAACCTCCTTTGAGGCAGCTATAGAGAGCCACAAGGTCTCCCTTGAGCTTCCTCTTCAGCAGACTGTCTATTTTTGTGTTTTGGCAGTGAGAGTTAATTATGGAAATATAGTAAATGAACTATACGGGGTTGTTTTTTGGTTTTGTTTTGAAAACTGATACATTTCTTGTCTCAAAGAAATCATTTTGTAATTATGGGCGGCAATTCACAGTCCCTGATAGTTCTTCTGTGACTCAGCCATCATGGAAATAGCAGGGAGAAGATTTAGTGATTGACAGATGGTTAAGTAGCAGTTGAAAGAACTCATGCTTGTCCATGAAATGGAGTGAACAAATAGGATGGGAATGTGAGCAATGAGATGAGTTTTTAAGAACTGAGGAGTGTTACGGAGCATGTTAATTTGATAAGAATGGCACTGCTTGTCTAGTAGTTGTTTTTTGGCTGTGGATCCAATGTAATCCATAAATTGGATAACTGTTAAGGGCAGTGAGCTGTACAGCATGCTTGTGTGTGAGCTTCATGAGAAACCAAGTGGTTTGTGGCCAGAACTGCTGGCAGCAATTGTTTTCTAGCATGCGACCAAAAGAGAAAACTTGAATTACCACACAGGTCCATCTACTTGGTTTTGTCTGCGGTAATGTGTCAAAAGACACAGCTCATACTGGGTGGGTTCATTTTGGAAATGTAAAAAGGATAAAATGTGTTGCATACACACATGGGCAAACGGAGATCGGTTCTCCTGTTTTTTGGACTGGATGCATCTTGGATAATGAAGAATTAGAATTTGCTACTATCTGACAGCTGCTTGATTTAAATAAATGATTGTGTTCTCTATTTCATTTGGTTTGGTTTATGTCCAGGATATCAGAGCAGTCACAAGCCTTCACAGTGTTAAAGGCAGGGGCAAAATTAGTAGCAGAAGTAGTAGCTCCTCTAATCTCAAGTTAAAACATCAGCGGGGTCATTTTGTAGTGGGCAGGGTGAAGTTGGCTGTTCACAAATGGCACTTCAAGGATCTTCATGTTGAGCTTAGCACTGCATTAACGTGGTTGCACAGCTTTTAAGTTAGAGGCTGCTTGTAGAAGAATGGAACAGGCTGTGTAGCAAAACTGTTAAATTCAAAGGCCTGTCCTCCTCTATTTTCTAGTACTGTTAGCTGATTTCCTCTGGCATGTGTGTCACTGCCACTGATGTTCCCTATGGTGTCCTGCTCTCTGTGGCTTGTCTTTATCTACTTAAATTTGACACCAGCCAGTAATGTAACTTATGAGTGTATCTCATCAGATCACTGATTGAAACACGGCTGTTTACATTGCTTATGGTAAGATAGGCCTAAGAGCCACCTCTCCTGCTTTCTTGTTTTCCTTCTGCTGTATGGGTCAGAGAGACTGTGCATCACTGGACACTTCTTGCTGGATTTATCTACATTATGTGGTGGTTGTAGTGTGTCCCTTTTCTTCTTTAACATAGAAAGCCTCTGCCATCCAATTCACAAGTTTAATCTTGCTTTAACTCTACATGTTTTCTTACAGATATTTTAAGTCTTAAAGCACTTTTTAATAAGAAAATAAAATCTAATCTTAATCTTCCAAAGATGGTTATATTTGTTTGGATCTCTTCCTTTTCGTCTGTACTTACACATGTGAACTGGTGAAAACACCATAAATTATAAGATCTAAGCTCTTGCTTTCCAAAAGCAAGTTCTGTCAACTTGCAGATTGCTAGAAATTCTTACATACCTGCAATTACCTTTAATTTACCCCTACTTCCAAATTAACGTGGAGGAAATCTTTTTTACATTAAACACAAGTATCTAATAATGAGTCATGTTCATCTTTTTGCAGCTGCTTGTTTGCTTACTTCAACAATTTGCTTGAATATTGCTCCATTAGGTGAAGCTCTGTTGTAGGTATTCCCTTTTCCGTCTTCTTTCCAGTAAGTTTACATATGCCTCCCAGAAAAATTATAATTCTTCTATGTTTCCTTAAGGAGAATCATTTGTATTTAGGTAAGAGAACGTATTTGCCAAGCTAGTAGGGTTAGCAGGACATGTGAGTGCTTCTTTTTCATGCTAATATAACAGTTGATTTCTGGTGTATGCCGTATGAAATGTGATTTTAAAATCAGATTCTAAAATGGCAGTTTCAGTGGTTGTTCAACACAAAACTCTCTTAAAAAATAATTATTTCATTATTTTAAAAAGAGCTTTTTTCTATTCCCTTGTAGTCACTCTTGGAAGCACATGATATTGTGGCTTCAAAATGTTACGATTCCCCTCCTTCTAGTCCAGAAGTCAATAATTCTTCGGTGAACAACCAGATCGTTCCAGTAGATGCTATTCGTATCCTTGGAATTCACAAAAGAGCAGGAGAACCTCTGGTAAGTGATTGAAGATGAATAAGTCTTTAAATTAGAGTGTAAGTGAAAGCATTTGCTTGTGCCTAATTTCTCGCATTAAGTTTTAATTTTTAGCTTTATTACATTGTGTAATTTAATGGGTCATTATTGAAAGGTAGAAATAGAAAGATTGGTGTGTTCTCCACCCTGTTCTCTTTAGGAAATTACAGCCTAACGAACAGGCAGTCACTAGGCAGATTTACCTGCTGGCATCACTGTCTAACGCAACGTCTGGTCTTCATACAGAATGACAGGACTGCATGTAGTCAAGAAACAATGAAAACCTTGTCTGAAAGTACTCTGTCATTGGATACTTGCCTGTACTCTACTCTTATGTTGTATTATTGTCTGATTTCACTGGGGGAGACATCCCCATAGATGTATATGTTTTCCTTGAGGTGATGGTAAAATGCAATTGAAATTCAGCAGTGGTAAATGAGGTGTTACATCTTTCAGGGTGTTACATTTCGAGTTGAGAACAACGATCTGGTAATAGCACGAATCCTCCATGGTGGAATGATAGATCGACAGGGTCTGCTGCATGTAGGTGACATTATTAAAGAGGTGAATGGCCACGAGGTTGGAAACAATCCAAAGGAGTTGCAGGAACTGCTGAAAAATATTAGTGGCAGTGTCACTCTGAAGATTCTCCCCAGCTACAGAGACACGGTTATTCCTCAACAGGTCAGTAGCTCTTTTCTAACACTTGTGTCAGAAGATCTTCTGCTTGGTAATCGAGGGAGTAAGATTAAGAGCAGCCGTGTTTTGAGATTTTTGTGTGTGTATTTAATGCTAGCAAAAGGGGTAATACCTGTGTTTGCTTTTACGTACATATTAGAAATGGGATTATTCAGTATATTGAGATGGCATATCTGCTTAAAAAATTATCAATATCTTAGGCTGATAAGCATTTGTATTTGTGCAAATCTGTTTCTTTCACCTCTGACGACTTAGCCACAATCACACTGAACTTCAGTGAAGTGCATGTGTTTTTAACATGATTCATGTCCAGGCTCCATGGAATTCAGATACATATATACGACACATATACATAACGAGAGCATTTGAAACATCCTGTAAGACTCCTTCAGGTAGTGGGTGTTAATGCCCGTGAATATAACAGGTTGTGCTTACATTCAGCGTACTTTGTTTGTCTTAAAACATTGAGTTAATAGCAAACGTAATTCTTAGGATCAAACAATCCTTGAGGACAGTGTTTGAGCTCTGAGAAATGTTTGTGTTTCTAAGTAAGTCAGAGTTAGATTAATAATTAATTAAGCGGCATATACTGAAGTGAAAACGCAAATACATTGTCCAGTCTAGCAGCTGGCTTCTTCTTTTTGTCTTGAAGCTCCCTCAGCTAAGGTTTGCACTGCAGATTATTTCTGCTCCATCAGCTGTTGTGCTCTTTGTCAGTGTTTTCTCCATAACTTGCACCTTACTTGTGAAATGCAAATTTGATTGTGTTGAACTTGTTATGCTGTAGGTAAAGACACCACTTCAGCTTGACAGGTGAGTTAGTAAGAATGTAATTTGTAATGTTTAAGCACTGTAAATTTTTTCCACGTTTCAGGTTTTTGTGAAATGTCATTTTGATTATAACCCATATAATGACAACCTCATCCCATGCAAAGAAGCGGGGCTGAAATTTTCTAAAGGAGAAATTCTTCAGATTGTAAACCGGGAAGATCCAAATTGGTGGCAGGTTGGTAAATTAAAGTTTCATTAATGTCTTTGACAACAAACTCTTTAATTTAAACTACTTAACGGTAGATAGAATTAAAATATTTACATGGTAATCCAGCTTCATGCTCTAGTATTGAAAGTGAGAATACAAGCAATTGCAGTAGTAGTGAACATTCAGTGGTATAAATTGCATATATAACACTGTGTTCAGCTTGTAACTTGTGGCTGTCCAGGAGCAATAGATCCAGTGTGCTTATCAACACCCTTGATGAGTGGCAAAAGTAAAACATCTTAAACAAATACAAGAGTATCGTTGCAGGTTATGCCATTGGGAAGGAAAGTTAGGTTTTTCCTTGGCCATTCTATAATGGCAGACCGTTGCTGGGAATTTATGAACTGTGAAAAATCAGTGAGTCGCTAATAGGTAAAAGCATACATCTTGAAAAGCAAACAGGGCTTGTTAGCAAGTGACAGGCCAGCTAGCTATAGCCGAGTGTAACTTCTCATTACTGTGTGTTCATATGCGTTAAGCTTGCAGAGAATTGGGCCTGCCATTAAATTAAATGTTAGAATACTTTTGTTACTCAGATTTAAATCTCTAGTTATATAGTACAGAAGCTTGAAGGCGTTGATGAGATCTGTTTATAACATTCCCAGTTTGTAAAATGACAGTTACTAAGCTGTGCTGGAACCTGCTTGAAGTTGCTCAAGAATACAAAACAAAGGTACCATGTGCTACAGAGTCTTGAGTTTTGTCAATTGAGAGCTGTAGCGATTGAATTCCATTTAGGCTTGTTATGCTGAAAGTTGGCTGGCTACAGGAGGCTAACAGAATGGAAACCAGTTACTTCAGAGCCTTCACCACTGAGAAATATGGTCAGTGTAAAAGTCAGTCATCAAGATGTCATGAGACGTTACCTCTGATTCTTCCTATTTTTAACTTCCAGGCCAGTCATGTCAAAGAAGGAGGAAGTGCAGGGCTCATTCCTAGCCAGTTCCTGGAAGAGAAGAGAAAGGCTTTTGTTAGAAGGGACTGGGACAACTCAGGTGAGATCTGAGAGGTTTCAGAGTTACGTTTTGCTCGGACTCAGTTTGTTTTACTTTTACTTGACTTTCTTCTCAGATAGTTGAAAAATTTTGTATGGGAATATTGCTGAATGCTTATGACTATGTGTGTATGGTTTTGGCTTTGAGTAAAGGATGGAGACTGTAAAATACGTGCTTAGTCTTCATAAATACATGAGCCAGTTTTACTACCCGCCGATGAAAAGCTAAGTGAGGTGGTAAAGCTGTAAGGATTGCTCTCTTTTATTCAAGCTGTTTTTATAATATGCACTGAAAGTTAATAGGTATTTTTGAAGGATTTTTCTGGGATTTTTCCAACTTTCTTGGAAAACTTTTTCTTCTGTGTTCTGTTTATACTATACTCTGTAATGTGTATGGAAGTAGATGTAATGTCCTTCCCTAGAATACAGGAATTTGGAAAAAGGAAGGTAATGACTTATTGAAAATAGCCTTTTTAAGTGCAATTAATGTAAACTCTCGCATGGTCCTGGAAAATACTAAATACATCTAAATACTTTCAGCAAAAATGTGGAGCAAGAATGATGATTTTGTCTCAATTTTTATTTGTAGGGCCTTTCTGTGGAACAATAAGCAGCAAAAAAAAGAAAAAGATGATGTATCTTACTACAAGAAACGCAGGTATCTTTTAATTTTATATATCTCTGTGCTTTTAACCTTGAATAGCCTGCTGTGGCTGTTAGTGGCTCTGCTTGAGCGAGGGGACTGGACCAGATGATCTCCAGAGGGTCCCTTCCAAACTCAACCGGTTACTCTGTGACAGCTTGCTAATGGTTAATCACAATTTTCCCATTCAGATCACCCTAGTAATTTCTCCTTGGAAGGAAAAGCAATAATCTGACCTTACGGTTTTCACAAATATCTTCTATTTCCATATGAATTTAAAGCAATAAGGCTTATATCAGACTTTGTCATTTGACTACTATTTATATATCCATTTTGATCTGTTCAGATACAGTAGAATTAATTTTTTTTCTTACATTACTGACTAGGTATTAACCTGTTTTTTGTATTCTTCTTAATATAGAATTTGATCGTCATGAAATCCAGATCTATGAAGAAGTAGCCAAAATGCCTCCTTTTCAGAGAAAAACACTGGTCTTAATTGGGGCCCAAGGAGTGGGACGAAGAAGCTTGAAGAACAGGTTTATAGTACTGAATCCTACTAGGTTTGGAACTACAGTGCCATGTAAGTTGTCTGCACTCCTGTTGTAATACCATGTTGTGAGTTTCTCATCTGGAAAACATCTAAAGTTTATCCCATTCTTTGGTGGTAGAAGTAATTTCTCACAGTCATTGAAACTTGTTAATATATTCCAGAGTTCAAATTAATTAAATGCAAACAGTGAGCAGTAATACAGCAAAGTAGGTAATAATCTGGTATTTTGTTTCATAATGTAATTTCCACGTTCTTGCTTAAATAATGTCTGTGCTGTAAACTGTGGGCCGATATCTAAGCCAGCTACTAATGCTTTACTTAAGTGTGGGCTTTAATTGCTCTGCAGTGAATATTCTTTGCTGTGAAGAGTAAGTTGTCCTGGAAAGTAGCATCATCTGGCCTCCACTGAGTTTCTCATTGCTGTTGCTGGGCTTGTTCTATTATTTGAGCTAACTTTTCCTATAGCTACCTCAGGTGATTCTGCCTTGAATAACAGTGAGAGACATATGCGATAGTATTTTTGGGGGGGGAGGTAGAACGGGGTGGGTCTTAATGTGTACTCAGTTGGTTTTGGAAAGTCAATTTGCCATTTGAGAGTTCCATTTCACTGAAGTTCCATTTCATTTGCAAGTCATTTAAATAATTATTTTCAGTCTGTAATTAAGAAGATGGTATAAATGCATATTGTATGTGGTCTGAAGGAGTAATGCAAAGGAAGAATAAGTATCCAAGGGTAAGCAGTGTATAGGAAAGAACTGAAATAATGTGAATGGGAAGGGCTGTGCGCAGATCTGGAATGTGTGCTAGAATAATTGATGAATCTGTACATGGAACCATGAAAATTACACTTTATTCCTTATTATAAGCTCCATAATTTAAAGGCAGCACAGTCTTGCACATGTGTTTCAATTATAAAGGGATTAACATTCAGTTTGTATTTTAAATGTTTTTCAGTTACTTCACGAAAGCCAAGGGATGATGAAAAGGATGGACAGGCATACAGATTTGTGTCACGAGCTGAAATGGAGATGGATATTAAAGCTGGCAGATACTTAGAGCATGGAGAATATGAAGGAAATCTTTATGGAACTAAAATTGATTCTATCCTTGAAGTTGTTCAGACAGGAAGGACGTGCATTTTGGATGTGAATCCACAGGTAGATCATTCGTAATGTTACACTCAAAAAGGTGGAGTGTAATGTTGATGAGGCATGCCTTTAAATCTGAAGGCTTCTTACCTGGCTGAAAGATTAAGCTGCCAACTGGATTTGTGTGTTTGTGGAACTTAGCTGGATTAAGTTATGAAGGTGGGGGGGGGAAAAAACAGAAAAGGCAATGTAGGAGTTTCTGAAATAGAGTTAAAAGTCTTCACCTATCTTGTATTTCTGATGACTGTAATGTAATATTTTTCAATGCCCCTTAAGTGAAGGGATGTTTGAGCCATTCTCATACTCTTTTTTTTCCCCCTCTTTTTTTGTTGCTTCCAGGCCCTGAAAATACTGAGGACTTCAGAATTCATGCCCTACGTAGTGTTCATTGCTGCTCCAGAGTTGGAGACACTGCGTGCTATGCACAAGGCTGTGGTAGATGCTGGAATTACAACCAAACTTCTCACTGTAAGCAGATTGTTTCCTATTCCCTTTGCTTTGAACAGGACGTTCTGAGTTTATTTTTGATTTTAGATAGATTTCTTTTTTTTTTTCTTCTTCTAAAATTCTAAAGTCTTCAAGAAAAGTAAGGCAAGATATTTGCAGATTGCTCACTGGTAATGAATCAAACACTATGTGTAAGGCAGAGTGCTTCTTCCTCAATAAGAGTCCTCTTACAGACACCCTCGATTACAGGAACTACTTGGAACATGTTCTTTGGGAAGTGCCACCTTTGATTATTTACAGTGAGTTATAGAAAACTGGGTGGCAGGAGATGTTCTCTTATGTAAGTGCATTTCCTTCACTTCACCACCTCACTGCCAGCACAGTTGCTTTATCAGGTTTGCCTTTATATTGTAGGTGTGCCTTAAAAACATAATGTGCAGTCCTTTGGAAAGACTGTTTGAAAAGAACAAAACAGGGTCAAAATAAACAAACAAAAAAGCCAAGCAAAGCAGCTGGCATTCTGCTGGGCCTCATTTCATTTCCACTGCTGCAGCAGCACACGCTGCACCAGAAATGGCTGAGAGCTGCCAGAAAAAGAAGTGTTGAATGGCTTCTCCTCCCGTGACGTTCCTTGGACTTGTCATGTAAAGCAAAGTGGCACATTTTATTCCTCAGGTCCTGGTTCCTTTTCTGAGACCCAGCAGAGGCAAATGAGAGGCATAGCGAATGATGAATGTTCTCTATGGTTTTGAATTTTCCCACTGGAGGACTGGTGCAAAGAAAATTAGAAACAGTCAGGCTGGGCAGTAAATGAAATCATTCTGTGTGCTCAGCAGCGTGTCTTCCCCTTCTGAGAAGAGCCCTGGCATGCTGACAACCCAGCTGGCATTGTGTAGCTTAGATGGTAGCGATACCTTGTGTGATACTGATGGGGCATTTCAGGCTATAAAATGGGGAGTGATTTAACTTATACTGAATTGAATGTGGGATTTTTTAGCTTTTTTTCTCCTGAAACCTGTGAGATTCCGTTCTGTTAACAACATGAGAAGCTGTCCAGCCCTAGTTGTGGACTCAGGTTGTTAAGGATTCTAGTATGTCTGTGGGTGCTTTGTGTTGCCTCCTTCCCACAACCACTGACTTTTGCCTTGTGTAATCAAGAGACAAGATTAAGACAGCGCAGACAAGTATGAAAGTAATTTCCTGCACTTCCTAAAATTTTATTCCCTAAGGGACATCCTTGCTTTTGTTTTACTTCCTCTGTGAATAAGAAAGAGGATAGTTGCATTTAAAGTATGCATGTTATGAATCTGTATGGATTCTGCATCATAATGTTGGACATCTTCAGCTTCCTGAACAAAGAAGAAATGTGCATTTGAAGTATTGCGTGCATTGTTTGCTAGTGGGTCTGTCTCAACTATTCCTGGCTTCCCAGGCCATTGCAAGAACTCCTGCTCCTGTGGTGCTCTATGTGCTTGCCTCCTTCACGTGCTGTGAAAGAAAGGCTATTCATATAGTTATTAATTTTGGCTTTTCTATTTACAACTGCAGTGGCGCTTTAAAAATCTGAGATTCTTCCACCAATGCAGCTTTGGTGATGTTTTGTTTCACACTAATTTAAATCCCTGGGGCTTTGGTGCTTTCTGGAGGGAAGAAAAAAGAGGCACAAATAAATGCACGTAACCAATCCGATTATTCCCAAACGTTATCTATTGTGATTGACTTGCCAGTTGCCTGCACAAAGCGATGGGCTGTCTGTTGGGCACACAGGGCCCCTCTCACGTGCTGTTATTGACTTCCTTAAGAATGGCAAGATGTGCAATGTTTGGTTTCCATATTTAACATTGTTGACGCCAAGTATAAAATTGTCGGTCCCATCAGTGCATTTTAGCTTGAGGGCTTTGTGGATTTATTATAGATATTTTATCTTTTTAATGCATAGCGGTACAAAGCTGTAAATGAAGCCATTCATCCTATGTCACAAACCAGTGCTTGTTGATTGGTAAGGATGTGACAAGTCTTGCATTCTTAGTGATTTCCAAATGCTTCCAACAGGACACCGACCTGAAGAAAACAGTGGATGAAAGCGCCCGGATCCAGAGAGCGTACAACCACTACTTCGATCTGACCATCGTAAATGACAACCTAGACAAAGCCTTCGAGAAGCTGCAGACTGCTATAGAGAAACTGAGGCTGGAGCCACAGTGGGTCCCCATTAGCTGGGTGTACTGAGATTGCTGAAGATGAGCTTAAGTAACAAATAAAATCAACTGCAGCAACCAAACTAACGTGACAGGATGTGGTGTAGATAGCGATGATAACTGCAGCGCCTGCGCATTTTTACTCTGTGTATATTCAAAAGTACACTGCTCTGACTTTTTATAATAACGCCGAAGAGAAAGTGTACTTAAATATGTAATTTATTTTAATTTTTCTAACTTTTTACAGATAACCTTTCTATTCATATCACACGAAGGAAATGCGTTTAAGCATTTTATACGTTTTGATTTTAGTACCTTTGCCTTTTTCATCGGAGAAACTTTCAGTCCTTCACTTTAACATTTACATCTCGGTCTTACATTTTCACTGTGACTAAAAAGAGGATACTTGAAACAATTTTTGTCGAACTCGGTCACGTCAGTGTTTAACCGCTCAAAAGTCTGTCGCTTTTATTAGGAAACAACAGATTTCTTTTTCTTTTCTCCTTAAAAAGCAATGATTTGACAGGAGTAGAATCTCAAACGCTAACAGCGACAAGCGGCACAGCTCCATTGCTCCAGCTTCTTTCTGCTGAACGTTGAAGCATTCTTGATGTTTCATGAATTCCTGACGTCTCTTGATTTAGGCAACTGTTCTGTAGGTTCCCTTATGCGTCCCTTGCAATCACACGAAGCAATACCTTGCAAGCTGCTCATCAGCTGTTCTTGGGAGCCCACCCGTCAGAAGCCTCTTGTGGTGGAAGTACCTGCAGCAGGGAGCGTGTCTGCAAGGTAATTCAGTGCAGTGGTGATGTAGCCAGAGAGAACCTGATAGCGGAGCCTTGTAGAGCAAAGCTTAATATCCAGGACTGTTGTATTCATGCATGTGAAAACACATTGATTTGAGAAACAAAACAAAATGAAGAAGAACCCAACCCAGAGTTTTCTTTTCTTAGGACATCGTTTGATGTTTATGTAGTGATCTGTGGCTTAATTTCCTGAGAGATCTAGCTGAGTTTTGTGTTCTCTTTTGGAAAGCTGTTGTATTTTTGAGTGTGATGTAATGGAATTTCTGTGCTCTTTGTTGCATTGTGCTTTTAATTGATTTTTTCATTAGGTAACTTGTGAATTGGAAGCCTGCTGCTAAAAAGCCACCCTGTTCATCATTTTCGTGCTTTACAACGTACTTCTTTTTGTGTTTGGTGACAGTTGTCCCCTTTGTAGGCCCATAGACATAAGTCATATTAGGTTTGTTGATCAAAGCTTATGCTAATGTAAGTTTCTGCTTGACAAGAACAAAATGAAAATACAGCCTGTCACCAAGACTCGCTCTTTTTGTGATCACATTTTATATTATCCTGTTAGCTGTTGTATATAGCAACATTCACCATTCCTTAGCAGGCTAAACAGAAGTCATCTATATTTGCTTAATTCCTCTTCCATCCGGTGACAGGCACCTTGCTTCTGAATTCTTTTTCAGCACCAAAGTGTGATACAGAACACTGCAAAAAGCAATTCTTCCTGTTTCTGAAGGAAAAGAGGCCTGCGTGCTGTAAAGCAGCATTGGCTCCTGGGGATCTTAAAGCTTTCTACGTAAAAAAACTACGAAACTGTTGATATAGGAAAAGCTTACATCTCAAAAAGCAAAACCACCCTACCTGTATGCTGCAGGTGATTTGTAAAGCTGATGGAGTTGGTTGTTTGGCAGGGGGCAGCTTAAGATCACAGTGTGTTTGGAAGATGTTTGTCAGAGCTGTGTGAGCACGGGGCATCTTTGTGGCTCTGAAGGCTGAGATCTCAGCCTTACGGAGGGACTCTGGAAGTGTTGGAGGAAAATTTGTGCCACTGCTTTGCTTTCTTGGTTTTGTTTGCTGTGGTTTTATTTAAGCTGGGCAGAGCATCAGCACCAGCCCTTTACTTGCTTTTCCCAGAGATGTGTTCTGTGATCCTGTCACTCAGAGGCTGCTCTGAGAAATAGATGGAGTCTTTTATGGAGCAGCAAAGACAGCAGAGCCGTTGCTTAACTAGTTCAATGATTTTGCTTTGGCATTATAAGCTTAGCGTGACGGGATTGTGTTTGTATCCTGTGTCATAGAAGACCTACATGTGCTGTAAATACAATGTGCTTCCTGGACAGATGCGATGCCTTTTCATTACGAGTTTGTGATGCCAAAAGTGGGCTGAGCTCACTCTCCCTTAAGGAGCTGAACGAGATGATTCTTCACTTTCCACCCCATGGCAGTTCATATTGCAAACGTCACCTCTTGTCATCACTTTACAGACGTGTACTCAGCCAAAAGTATCCCACGAGAGATGGGCACCAAGGTTTAGTCATGAAAACCTCGCTACTCCTATTTCCATCTCAGAGATCATGCTGTGCAAAGAGCCCACATAGTAAGCAGTCTCCAGTTTGCCGTGTATTTGTTGAAGCCTGAAGCTTTTAGCTTTAGCTTAAGCTCCACGCAGTGCTTAGCAATCAAGCACATTTAAGTTAGCACAGCGGAGCCCAGCAGCTGACCCTTTGCTGCGGTTAATATAGATGCTAATGAGAAGTACAATCTGAAGCAATAAGCACTGGGTTGCTAAGGTTGCATTCAAGGACTGTTGTCAAAGTGAGTGCAGGTTTTAACTGGATGGTCACATGCCAGTTTAGGGGAGGAAAAAAGACATTCCTTGCATCTGTTTGTTAGATCGTACAAATCGAGAGTCTGCGTTGGCAGCTCTACCGTGTTTGGAAATTACTTTTTTCATCAGATATTCCACTTAGATTGTTGCTGCGTAGTTGGGTGACTGGGCTGAAAATAAGTTACTTTTATTAAACCAAAGCATTCCTGGAGAGGCTTAGAACGAGGATGCCATGTTGGTCATGTACATGGTGGTGATGGATTCTGCCTGTTACAACGTGCTGGGTCAGGAGTTGGGCAGGGAGCTGCACATTGCACTGCAAAGGAAAAGATGGTGTGAAAGGCGAGTTCTGAGCAAGGGAAGCCATTTCATATAGGAGCTGTTTGAAGCATTCCTGGGGGATAAATAGCTTGGATGTCACGTCTCTCATTCTGTACTGAGCATTCATCTTCCAGATCGCAGGAAAACTTGTCACATTGACTGTTAATAACAATAGGCGTGTCTGAGCGAGGCGAAGATGCTGCTAAATGTTTAAGATACGTGGTATGTATCACAAGGTAAATATTTAAGTAAGTAGATTAGAGAAATGAATTATCAAATAGTTGTCTGTGTATGTGTATGTATGTGGATGGTGAAACTAAAATGCTCATGTCTGCTACCACATTGCTATCTCCCATGACTTAATCCAGAAATGTACCTGCATGTGAGACTTTAGAACTGGTACACTTCTCTACCTGGTTTATTGTGTTTACTAATGTATATTTTTCTAAATATACAGATATTTCAATCTAAAAATTCTATATTTATCTGTAATTTCTATGTTTTAAACAGTGCATGGAGGTGCTGTAAAAATCTGTACATATAGAGAGACTTATAGAAGAAACACTGTAGTTGCCCTCTGTACGAAAAGTTATACATAAGAACACAGTCAGTATGCCAAGACCCCTAAGTTATTTCCTTAAATGCACCAAAAATTCCCCTAACTGTACACCAGTCTCAACTTTCTTGTAAATACTTTGGTGCATTTATACCCACGTGATTACCTTGCTGTCTCTGTTAGACCTGCAGGTCTACTTTAGGTTCTACGTCGCGACAACATGCAATCGATTACAGTTTGGTGTAATATGTCATCTTGCATAGATTTACAAAGGGCTTTAATAATGATCTGCAAGCATAAAGCGAAGGTAAAATTGGAGCAGTATCACCTACTGACACAGGCAGGGGAGATAAGCCTACACCCAGTGTGGTACCAGTGTGGTACTCTCAGTCTGCAGAGTTCAGTGCAGCTCTGTGCACTCGGTCATACAAAAGCTGCAGGGTAGCAGATGGGCTCTTTCTGAGTCTGTGTTTATATAATCTGTCGCATCCTTGCTAGGCTCAAAATGCAGCTTTTTTTCCCCCTTGTCTTCTGTCCTAACTCATCGTGTCCTCTGAGATCCCACCTGAGTGATTTGCTGTACAAACTGCCGGCAGCTCAGGGTTCAGGAAGTGCTCCATGGTTTGTTTGTATGTTTCTTTTAAGAGTGATTCAGATAATAAATAGGACATTTAACTTTTAAAGACAGAGAATTCCTGGGTAGGGACCCTTTGAAGCCAAGTTTGCCTCTCTGCTGTGCTTAAAGGACCAGTGGAGAATGACAAGTAGAGCACAACTCCAGAAATCCGGATTGCTGGGCTGTCTGTTTTTACATAAGCTGTTACTGTGACCGTGATCCAACCCAAACTTCTCTCCCTGTTCCTTGGCTTCCCATCCAGTCCTCATCTATCTTCATCTTTCCCACTGAACTTGGAGGCAGATGCCAATTCTCTAAAGATCTGTCGTGCCTGCTGCAGTAGCTTCCCAGTCACTCTGTGCCTGCAGGTACAGCTTTAACACTAATTACAGCTGGAAGTCTGTCGCATCTATCATGCAAATTCGTAGGGAGTATTTGCTTCCTGCAGGGTTTCTTGCCTCACGCAAATTCCGAAGGGTTAAAGCATTGCGTTGTTATTGCCAAATTTAACAATACTTCTTCTGCAATAGTGTTCAGAGATCAATTCATCCACGTTTAGGTAGTGGTTAGCTGGTACAAAAGACTTCAAGTCTGCCAGACCTCTTGCCTTAAGGATCCCTGTAGCTCTTACAGAAAACCTCTCCTGGGCCATTAACGGGATTTGTTCAGCACAAGGTTCTGGGGTTTCTCTGTTGGGCTGCCATTCTTGAAGATGCTGATGTTCTGGCCCTGTTCTGTTTGTTTTTTCCCCACCCTTTCTGGTTTTCACATTCTTAACGATCTTATTGACCTGAACGGTCTGGGATTCTCACCTTGCCTCCTTCAGAGGACACAGCGGTCAACACAAACACTGGTATTTACTAACAGTGTGACTTGCTGTTGGCAGTCCTGCACTGGATGCAAAAGTAACAATTGTAGTGCATTAAAAAAAGAAGTCAAATTAACAAATGTTCAGAGGCAGCTTTGGCTTCCAAATAGAAGTAGTGTACTCACACACAATGCGATAGGCATAGAGAGATATAGAGCTTAACTTAACTTAGAATTAATATACTGCAAGTTAATAGAAGAGTATTTGCTAACGTACTTGAATTCTCCACTTTGGCCCACAGTGGGATAGTGTCTCACAAACTCTCACATTAAACTGCTGAATTCTTCATTCATTTCCTGGTACTGGAGCTGGAATTTACCTGCTCACATAAAAGTTCCAGCTTGGTAAAAGCTGTGTAGCAATTGGACCTCCAAGTAGATTTTTGTTCTTCCTTTTTTAAAGGAGAGTTTAGCAATATTTAGATTGTATAGGATACAGGGCATTTAAAGTCAGTAAGTGTGAATTCTGTTCTCAATATTCTTAACTTTTTCTCATGCTAGTCGGGTATGGATTTTCTTTTGCTGCTAATGCAGAGGTTGGATGGGGAGTAGGACCAACGTGCAAGGATAAAAGGGTGAAAGCAGGCCTGGAAACATCTCCCACTTGTTCTCTTAATGTTCTGAACTCCACAGTAATGCTGTCCGTACAAGTTTGGCTGTCTGCACAGCTGATGCAAGTCATCGCTCCATGGGTAGGCAGCACTCACTGCAGTACGGTGAACCTCTTCCAGCAGCCCCAGTAACTTCTCAGTCGTTGACCTCTTGTGTGATACGCAGAGCAGCATTAATGACACCGCTTTGTACAGTTCTGGGAGTGGCAGCAAAATCATTGGCTGCAAGAATTGTTGTGGGTTCTTTGATAGCTTTGTGTGGGTTCCTCTCATGAGATTCTATATGGGAGAACTGCAGAAAGGGAATTTCCCCCACTGAAAATGCACATTGAGCTTTCCCTGCCTCCTGCAGTTATGCATCTCCTGTACGTAACACTTGAGTACTCCGACGTAAGGGGGAACCTCTTTCTTCCTTAGGTTTTAAAACAGAAACTTGGGCACCCTCTCGCCCCGAGCTGGGCTGAGAACTACCAGACCTTGTTGAAGTGTTTTGCTCTGTACGTGTGTTCAAAGCGTCAGTGTTACATTTCCGGCCCTTGCTTATTCTCATACCAGTTTTTCCCTCTTAGAAGCTTTGCATGATTTTTTTTTTTCCTCTCCTTCTACAGAATATTAAACTAAACTGGATTTGAAACTTGTAAATGTTGAAAAAGTTCTCTCCTGTAAAGAAATACTTTCTATTAGCTGAAAATATCCTACAAAACAACCTTAACTATTCATTATACATTTTCTAACGTGATACTGAAGCTGAGTTAGTAGCTTCCTGTGGTTTGAATGCAGCGCTTTAGAGCAGGCCTGGGAGGTGGGTCCCAATAGTGCGCTGCCTTCCTATCCAGCAGCTGCCACGTAGGACATTTTTAAAGCGTAGCTTGTTTTCTAACCCCCCCGTTGTGTTTTTCACAGCTGATATTTTCACAATAAACAAACACAGCCAAGCGTAAAAATATTAATGTACAAACTGTGAGATTCTGTTAATTCCCAACAAAATATTTTTGTATATAATAAAGATTTAATATTGAAAAACTACACTTTCTTTGGTTGGTTTCTTCTTGGTCTTTCTGTGACTTGCATCAACTAAAAGATGCTGGCTGGGGGCCGTGAGGGCTCACCAGGAAGGGAGGGCAGGCAGTGCTGTGGAATTTTCCCCTGCCCTCCTCTTGCAGGTTGAAGGGCCGTGCTCCTGTGCTAAGCCCCAGCACTCAGCTACAGGTTGGAGGGTGGGAAATGAACAACGTTCAAGGCTGGTAACTAATTTAAAGGGGGTAAAACAGGACTGAGGTTATGCCATAGAATTGTGGTGGTGGTCACAGTTCAGAAATGTGACATTTCTGGCTTCTGAATGCGCCCATTCCCAATCCAATGCAGAGCGCTCTGGGCCTCTTCAACCATCCTATACATGCTATTTCTAAAGCAGGGCTGCTTACTTTCTAATCAATCACTACCCCCCATTAAGGGAGTCAGTCTCATACATTCACATTGTAATTCACCAGCAGACATAAAAGCTCAGGCAGCTGAGGCCTGCAGTTGGTACAAGGTGAACACTCATTGCTGGCAGCAAGGCTGAGGCTGCTGGAGACAACACGTGCCTAACCAAAAAGCAACTGCTGACCTCACTTTCCCTTGTCCTGATCTGATTCTGAAACAAAGGTGTGGGGTCTGCCCCCTTCTGTAGAAGGCAAAATTGCATCAGGGAAGCAAGGCGCGAGAGAAGGCTGAGAGTGAAATGAAGCGCCATTCTCTCCTGAAGGACCCCGGTGCCCTTTTACCACCTCTGTTTTCCAGGGAAATCCCCATCTAACCTTAATGGAGCATTTTCTGTATGAGGCCAACCTGTCACAAGCAATCACTGCTTCAGTTAGGATGCCCTGAGTGGAATCCAAATTCATTTGGATCAGTGCAGCGCAGCCAGGGTCCCTGAAGAGGGAGGCTCACCTCATTTAGCTTAGGGAGGGGCAGAGCGAAAGTTAGATAGAGAGAGACTCATTGCTTCCGCTGCCTCTTTGGATCTACGTATCCCCAGCCTGAGCTATTCTGAATGCTCATGTGCTTTCAGAAGGACAGGGAGCACATAAAAAAGCAGACTAGTTGCTGCCATGCACAACCAATGCCTTCTTTTTTATAGTTAGGTTTCTATAGAACACCTGGGGTCTTTTCCTTCTGCAAACAAATCCCCTTTACACATGTCCAGTACAGCCCATCCACCCTGAAAGCAGGTAAGCAGTGCAGCGTATGCAAGGCTTACAAGATTAAAATCTGATCTGTGGACAGCAGCACTACATGAATTCACACATGTCTTCTTGTTGTCTGTGTGCATCCATTTTCAAAGCCTAGAGAAAGACTGGAATCAGCAAAAGGATGAACAGAAATCATACAAAGTGATCTTTAGAATTATTCCACTGTTGTGACATACATGGCGTTAAACACAAAATCTTGATACAGTTACAGAAGCAACTTATAAGTAGTGGTTGGCGAAAGCAAACCTTCCTGTGTGCAGACACGCAACTCACACAGGCAGGGTGAGGTGCTTTCAGGACATTTCCATACGCACCAGTGCAGGGTTAGGCCAAAACCATCAGCTTCACTTCACGCTCACGTTACAAATGAGACATGGAAACACCGCCATCTCAGTCTGAGCGCCTCTCCTACCAGGTGCCCACGCGTCACCTGTTAACCGCCACTCAGTGCCGGCTAAAAGCACTGAGAGCCCACTTCATTGGAACAGCTTCCTGCGTTTACAGGGATCTCTGCTGCACTTCTGCCCCGTTTCCATGATCACAGAAAATTATGTTAAAAAAAAAAAGGCAAAACAGTTTGAAGCACAAAGTGCTTTACGTGAACTCTGCTGTTAGGGAAAGACAGAGCGGAACACTGAAAATGGCACGTGGGCAAAATGATTGCTTCGTGGAGCACAGCAAGGGCTTTTGGTATGCACATACCAGAAGGCAGCGCCGTATCTCAAAGAGGATGTTCAAAGCACATTGTAAGCAGCTGAAACTTGCTAAGCTTAGTAAAAACTTACTGGAAAAGAGAGGTAGAAATCCCTAGGGTGGTCTCTCTTTGGAAAGAAAAAAAAAGAGTTCGTTATTTCCTGCAGCGTGCAGCTCACATCCATAAAGCTAAACTACACCTAATGAAGGAAAACCTAATGAAGTACCTTTCAGAGCCCTCCACTTCTCCTCCAGAGTGAAGGCATTCTGCATGTCAGATCTTAAGTGAGCAAAGCACGGACTGCATTGCAGAACGCTACATTTCCACAGCCTTTCTGCTCACTTGCTTACAAAATGCAGTTCGTACTAGGCAGTTTTCTCCCATGCATATTAATGCAAGCAATCAGGCTTCCACTGCTCTGCAGTTCTGTCAACTATCAGAATAGCTACGTTCAATTTCTCTTCCAGGCTTGCCTTTTTTTCTTATTCCCCTGCATCCCTTATTTACTTATTTATGTATTTTCCACTGCTGACAAACCGTAGTGGAGCTGCAGAGCAGCAGCGTGCTCACTTGCAGCCTGCGCTGCCCCCCGTGCCACCTGGCTGCACAGCCCTGAGCATTCCACCCCAGGGCTTTTGTGCTCACAAGCATAACGCTACACTGCAGAGCTAAAGGGGGAAGATCAGGGTAGGGCAGTAACTGCTCAGAAAAGCTCCCATACAGACCCACTCAAACTGTAAAGCCCGAACAGCGCAACATAAAGAACAAGTGGGAAGAATCTGGGTTCTCTCATAGTCACAGCTTTTACAGAAGACTCTGTCTTTTCCAAATGAATGTTCGTTGAAGCAAAAAGCCTTTGCACGACATCAAATCTTCCTCTGTCGGTGAGAGTTGCCACCAAAGGACTGCTCAGTGCCAAGGTGCCATCAGCTGAAGCGATGTAAGGCTGTATTTATGAGAGAGAGAAAAAGACAGAAACAAAGACATTAAAAAGGCCTTTCAAGCAGTGCTGTTTGGTGTCGCACAGCTCAGTTCTTTCTTTCAAAACCACTGGAGAGCTTACAAGGCAGTGTAAAAGGGAAAGATCCTCTGTTCCATCAGCCTTGACAAGTACAACGTACTCATCCCCAAGCAAAGCTCACCTCCCACAGCCATATTTCAAACTCTCCATTGATTTGTGATGGCCCCCACCCCAGTACCACCCACTCCCTGGGGCACCCTTGGATGCTGGGCATACCGGCACCCCCAGGCCACATCTGGGATTTACAGCACCAAGGAAACCCAAATGCCAACAGTTTAAGTGTCCTGGTGCAGGTATCAAAACCTGAAGCTGTTTTAAGGGATTCCGAAATACCCCTCCAGATGCCAGCCATAATGAAGTACATGACTCAACAATGCCTAGAAAGCCAGTTCTGATTTACTATGGCAAAGAGCTGCTCCACAGACTACATTTAACCCTCTTATTCTGAACAAACAGCAGCATTTATCTTCTTCCTACACATCTAAAGGGTTTTGCGGTATTTTTTGACACTGACCTTAACAAACTCAGAGCAGATACCAACCCTGTGCCTTCTTTAAATCGTTTTAATGAATGGCCTCTGAGATTTGGAACTTCAAAATCTGCCAAGGCCCAAGCTGTTCCAGTATCAAAGTAGAGTTTCTGTTCCCGGAGGGCAGGTGATTATTGTTAGTGAGATGGTTTAAATGGGCCATGGAGACTACTGGTAAATTCTAATTCAAGTTCCAATTCATTTTTTTTTTGCTCATAGCTCCCAGAGTCACCAAAATGCAGAAGTGCTTCAGCAGCAAGGTACCCATCTGCAGTACATTACCCACACTGTTCGCCACTGTCGGGCTCTGACTCTGCCTAAGCAATGCTTAAAGCTGAAATTCACACTGGAGCCTGACATCTGCTTTATTGGGTGGGAACACAATGAGCCAGGGAATGCAGCCATTACTGCTGCTGGTGCCCACATGCTACACGGGCACGCTTCGATTACTCACCAAGCGACACAATGCCGGAACAACCTGTAGATCAGAGCAGGCACGCAGCAGGACAAGAGTGTAATCAGACAGCTCTGTGAAGGAGACATTAATAGGGAAAGATTGTTTCCAGTGAACACGGTACAAGGCTGGCTGCTGGAGCTCTGCTATGGGGCTCTCCTGCTGAGCAGCAACAGCAGGCTGCATTTCTGAAGCCCACACGTAGGTACAGAGACCTGGGAAAAAGGAACAAAGAGATTCTACACCGAGGAGAGCTGTGACAAAGTGCTCTGCTGGACACAGGGAAGAGGCTGATCCAGACCTTTCCTGTCTGCTTCCTAGACTGCAGAATCAAGGAGGGTGGGCAGTGGGTACAAGCAAACCCCGCGCTGCTTGTCCTTGCCCTTGACAGGAAGGTAGTGGTAGGAAAGATCTCCCCCCTGGTGTTTTTTTCTCTCCCCCGGTGTTTCTGGGAGCCTACAGGTGTGTGTACAATTCAGGCTCTGACTGAAACAAGAACTTTTGCTCTCCAAACCTGTTGGAGATGCTGACCTCAGCCAAAACATGATTTGAGAGGAACAATATAGCTTCGATTTGAGAGGAACAATATAGCTGACTCTGCCCCGGGGCAGGGAGATGGACTGAATGGTCCCTGTGGTGCCCTTCAACTGTAACTGAAATCCCTAAGAGAAGCAACAGGCATGAAACAGCTCTTGGCTCTTAATCCAGCTACAGTTACGTCTGGACATGAGCAGGAGACATCAAGTCCAAAGCCAGGTGATAATGCAGCATCCTCAATTAACTGCACTCTGCTGTTAATAGCATCTGGCAAGCACTACCACACCAGGGGCTGCCTGTTTTCTCTTTTCCCTATCTACAGATGAGTTAAGCTTCCCTATCTGTGTACGGTTCATATATGGATGCAAACTGATACTCTGCGTGGTGTCCCATCTAGTGAATGCTCCTCTGTACCAAATCTAGTCCACATTGGACTGGATTCCTTTGTTGCCTTCATGTCAGGCAAGCCTTTGTATATGACAGAGAGGAGAAAAAGACAGGAAAGAATCTATCTTGGATTCTGCAGGTGACTTGTAATTAACACCGAGGTGTCAAACAAATGCCATCCTCACCACCTAGTTGGTATTTATGTTTAATCTCTTCTTTCAGTGGCTGCAGAATAACTCTAATTGCAGTGTCTCCATGTTAAATTCATTTCTGCTAAATATAGTTTGCCCCTCAACTATAATATGCTGTTACAAAGAAGACACTGCCTCATTTGTAATTCTCAGCATTTGGGCAGGAAGAACTCTGGCATGCAGCAAGAACAGAAATTAGCTCGTCAAATGGGAAATGCCCACTTTCAGCAGAAACTAGAGTAGAGTAATCTTGAGGGAATGTGTATTTTACAAGCAAAATCTGCCAGAGATCAAGGGCTGAATTTAATTCACAGCTAGGAATGCTCAGCATTGTACAGATCCAGAAAGAGGAACAGAACCAATTACTTTCCCTAAGCTCACCAACTGCTCAAAAGTAGCCATAAACATTTTACACAGAGGGACTTTCTAGAATGGACAGAACAAAAAGGTTCTCTCTTCTTCATTCACAACATACCAGAGATAGCACTGATGAGGAGGTGAGCAGCTGAGAGCAGTTCTTCATCCTGAAGCTGATAGTTCTGCAACAATAGCTCATCCTGTACAGGGCACCCCACCAGCTGCAGGAAGTCAGCCAGGTCCTGGTGCTGCGCAAGTTTTAACTCCTTCAAGTCTGGCTTGTTTCCTGTGCAGAGAGCATCCAACTGGAAGCCAAAGAAAAAGCACAACTTCTTGAGATGGCTCCGGGGAGACCTCACTGTGGCCTTCCAATATTTGAAAGGAGTATACAAACAGGAGGAGGAATGGCTGTTTACAAGGGTGGATAGTGACAGGACAAAGGAGAACGGTTTTAAACTGAGACAGGGGAGGTTTAGGTTGGGTGGTGACACACTGGAATGGGTTTCCCGAGGAGGCTGTGCCTCGAGGCATTCAAGGCCAGGCTGGATGTGGCTCTGGGGAGCCTGGTCTGGTTGGCTGGCAACCCTGCACATAGCAGGGGGGTTGAAACTACATGATCGGTGTGGTCCTTTTCAACCCAGGCCATTCTGTGATTGTATGAAAAGAGAAAAGTTTGAGTGCAAGGTAACTCTTGCTCTGTTCTGAAATTACTTTTAGGAAGCAAGGAAAAGTTTCTTTATCTTACCACATCTTCCAGGGCCGTTAATGTTTCTTCATGCAGCAGGAGTTCAAGCAGACTTTTATATAAAGCTCTTTGCTTGTCTTCTGGCAGCTTCACAAAGGGTTGGAACTGAGCCTTCAGCTGTGACAGATCTTTCCCAAGAAAGCAGTAAAAAGTAAAACTAAGTACTGCTACACCAGTGCCAGTAAAAACAGTTAATGTTTTTGCTATGCGTTTCATAAGCTAGTTTATCACCACATCTTGTCATCCCAATTTCCATCAGTGCAAGTTATAATGAAAGGCTGGAACACATCCGAATATATTTCCCTAATTAGCCAACGGAACGGCCATGAAAATTCTGAGGAAAAAAATACCACTTCTAAGGATCAACATTCCATACATTCTGTATTTTAGTAGTCAGTATTTTAGTATTAACTGAGTTAACCATATATTAAGTGCGTGGCCTGGATGTTTACCTCCAGACCATGTTCATTTTAAGGCAGAATGAAGTGCTCTGCTCATAACCTTACTTTTATTTAACAAAACCAAAACCAGCTCACCCACAGGCAGATGGTTTTTGCATCTGAGGCAATATGATGCATTTGGTTGTAACTGACTATCCAAATAACAGCGTTAAGAAGCCTGCTTTACATTGTGCTGGTGCAAATATTTTCTTTTCCACTTTGTATCTAATTCAGGTTAATTAATTAAAGGAAACCTTCAAGTCTTCAAAAGAAGGCAAAGAAGATATATTAGGCTAAAACAAACTGTTTTGGGTTTTCTTACAAAACACAGAGAGAAATTTATTCCTTTGTGACAACCCAATGCTAGATAATAAGAGGAGAACTTTAAGGACAACAGACATCTATTTTGGTAGATATCAGTCTATAGAAGAATCATGAACAAAGTGTGAAATTCAGAGATAATGGAAGTAATGCTCAGCACCAGAAACAGCTGTAAGAACACAACCCAGAACTGATGAAAAGCAAGATGTGTTCAGAGGCCTTGATTTGTTACCCCCCTTTTTCCATTCCTCATGTGCTAACCTCACCCCTCCTGCACCCCTACAATAAGCACATTGTGCCTGGCACACTGCATCCATTTGCAAACTTCCACATGTAGCATATTTAAATTTCATCAGCTTTAGTTCTTATGAAACAAACCTATCAAGCTTGTCAGAAAATAATCATAGAATGATAGAATGACTTGGGTTGGAAAGGACCTCAAGGATCATGAATTTCCAACCCCCTGCTGCAGGCAGGGCCACCGACCTCCGCATGTAATACTAGACCAGGCTGCCCAGGGCCCTGTCCAACCCGGCCTTGAACACCTCCAGGGATGGAGCATCCACAACCTCCCTGGGCAGCCTGTTCCAGCACCTCACCACTCTCACAGTAAAGAACTTCCTCCTGACATCCAACCTAAATATTCCCTCCCTCAACTTAAAACCATTTCCCCTTGTCCTGCTGTTACCTACCCTTTGAAAGAATTGTTTTACCTCCTGTTTATAGGCTCCCTTTAGGTACTGGAAGGAACATAACGTGATGGAAGAAGAGTGGATGCCTTGGTTAATTTTTGAGACTTTAACAGAGGAATTCACTGAGAGTATTTTCCAAATCATGAGCAAACATTTTCAGTGAAATCTTCTGTATGAAAGCACAAATTATCACTGATTTCATAGAAATTATGCAGAATATAACAGAACTGACATAAATACAATCATTATAATATTATAATGATAATACATACAACACAAGGGATTCAGTCTTTCCTAGGGAGCAGTTCCCTGCACGTACCCATTACTGAAGTAAATCTTTCTGTTCTTCCAGTGCATTCTCCCAGGACTTACTGGTAAGGGCTACAAAAATGAACTAACATTGTTTCTTATGTACTATCCTACCAGGTTATTTCCTTCTATCACGTTGCTTAACTCTCTGTAATGTAACCATTTAAAACATTTCTGACAATACCTTCTTTCAACACATTTAAAGAAGTGTGGCTGGGAATGGGGTTTTCAGCCCCAGAGTACATCCCACTATCAACAGCATCTGGGTGATAGAGGAACGAAGTATCTCTGAACAGCACTGAGTGGGGTGACATCGAACCTTCGGTGCTTTCTCTTTCAAAACCTCCCTGCTGTTCATCCAGCAGACAGAATTCTGCAATCAGAAATACAATTAAAACATATCATGAAGTACACAAGCAATAACCGAATGAGATGCTAGCTTACATCATCAAGTGTTCTCACATAATTAATCCACACATCATCACTTCTAAAAGGAAATAATACAAGTGGTTGCTTGCTGCATGCTGTTACTGCAGCCCTAATGCACCAGCAGAGGCCCCGTGCTGCAGCTATCAGCCACAAAATGTGACATCAGCTTCCATGAATTCAAGTACTGCAGCCAGCAAGTAGCACAGGAACTTCTCATAGACACTGTGAACCCAAGTCCTGTGTGCAAGAGATGCAGATAGGATTTTTCTGGTGATTTCTATCAATAAGAGATCAACTGGAATACTGCCTACAGAATCCACTCACAATGGAGGCACATGAAAGCACTTCCTGGGATTTATCATAAGCTCTCAGAGCTTCTTCTGGTCATGGAATTGACAGACACCTCCTTTGGAGTCAAGACACAGATTCACACTCAAGACAAGTGAAACTTCATGGGCTCTTCTGGGTCTCTGAAGAACTTCTCCCAGCCACACTCACTAACAGAATCACAGAATCACAGAATAACCCTTCAATATACTGTCTCTTTTGCAAGAAGATGGAGAAAATAACATATTCTTGCTGGATTCCCCTTTCTGATGCACGTTTCTAACATTCTCTTGGAATTACAAGCGCTACTCTACCTTACACAAGCAGGACTGCCTACGTCTTGCCGCTGGACTGTTTCCCACTGCCCCAGATTTGTGAAGCTGTGGGACTCCTGAAAGGAAGGAGCCTTTGTAGAAGTTCTGCTGAGAAATTTACAATATCAGCTTCTGTGCTCATGTGTCCAACTCTCTTGAGTCTTTGGGGCATGACATAATCAAAGCCCTATGCGTTATTTGGATAATATTTTAGCGCCTTAAATGCAAGATTTTAAACCGTAGCCCTGGCACTGTGAGGCAGGTCTAAGGAGAACACAGGCAGGTTAGCAAGAGAAAGTCAATTTTGAAGTAGTACCTGACAGCAAAGGGAAAAATGTAACTAATCAAGCACAGTGCTCACATGTACCAGGCACAGAACCTAAATATAACCTTCCTGCAGTTGTAACAGTCTGTCTCACCAAATTAAGGACATTCAAAGCAGATGAGAAAGCACGGAGAGCACTCCATCAGCAAAAAGCTTTTTCAAAGGGAGAGCAAAGAAATCTCTGCCATGGAAAATGAAAGAGACCTTTATGCCTGCATAACCCTCCACAGAGAAAAGCAAGCTACAGAGGAACAGAAAGCGATTAACCCAAATTAAAGAACTTCCCAAAGCAACAAGTCTCAGGACAGTGGCAAAGGCACCACAAGGCCAACACGCTCGTGTAACTTTCATTGATAATGATGAGGCTTTCACATGAACCCTGAAGGAGGAAGATAGGGCTAATAAACTACCTATAAAAAGGAAGATAACAGTGAGGGAAATCAACACACAGTATCATGCCAAATGCATATCTACTATTAAATCTTGTAATACGATTGTTTTGTATTAACAAGGCTGTTAATTAATTTTATAACCTACTGATTTTACCAGAGAAAGAAAAAGACATGAATGAAAGAACACATCTAATACTGTGCTATTTTTTCTGTTGGATCCTATTGCAGATGTCACTGACAAATCTCCACTGGCACGGATGGATCTTGGCAGTTACTCAGAAACATCAGCAAAAAATAGAAGGAATACAAAGATGACCAATAAAAATGCACCGATGATGCACTGAGATGCTGTAAAGATTAGGACTGTTTAATTCTCAGGCAGAGAATAAGAACATCACATATATATAGCAACGAAGAGAACAACGCTGGTCAGCCAGGTGCCACATCCTGTTTTGAGAAGGGAGAACAAGAGGCTTGCAGTGAAATGAAGAGAGAGAGAACTGCACAGCCTTTAATGGGAACAACTCTTAGCTCAAGGAGAAAATTAGCCTGCAGAAATCAAATGTGCACAGAATGAGTGTAGGAAAACATTGTGCTAAAGAGATTGGAAAGGGATCAGTCTTTTTTTTCTTCTTTTTTTTTCCCCTTCTCTTTTTATGCTCAAGAATGTCCTGTCACATTAGCCAGGGTATTTTTAAGAAAGCTTACATACCATTCTTCCATACCAAATAACTTCAACACCTCCTGTCAATGACAAAGAGAAAGGAACAAGGAAACATAGGTACACCTTATTCCACAATTACCTGTGAATGGAACCCCACTACCCCACTACCTGCTATTGGCCACTTTCAATCCCACAAGAAAGGACTACATCAGTCCCTAGCTTTAACTTCAAGGATAAATGTTATTTCCATAGACACCAACCACTGCCACTTGCTAGAAACCCCTACTTATAAGGTCAGTTCCTCCACTTAACCTTCCAATGACACTGGGGTAAGGGAAAGCAGTGCTAATTGAAAAGAAAGGCAGACGTGAAACATGAAACAAGTGGTGATGTTTCTGAAGCTTGAGATATAACACTAAGTGTAAGATGAAATGGAAAAAAACAAGAAAAACAAAAAGCAGAGAAATACAGATCATTAACAACACTCACGTATTAATTATCAGCTAGAAAGACATGGGATTTTACATCTTGGAATCATGTAAGTAGGCTATCAGCTATAACTTCATGGTTGTATATCAGCTATCAGCTATACAACCATGCTATCTTACAACTGCTTTAACTGCACCTGATTTCTGTGAATTAGAGTTCTGTTATGACCGTGAAGTCAATGCCCTCTAGTGTATCTCTGTGTTCACTGTATGCCACAGCAATTCCACATATATACATATATATATTTTAAAAGGTTATGTGATATTTACACATATTCCTAAACCTTCTTGCTTCCTGAATATCAGAATTCACCTGAAGGAGAATGATGGAGACTATTATCTGCGTTTCTTATAAAGTGCACCCTGGATTTAAGTCTCTCAACTGTATCTCATGTTTCTACCGACACAACTCCTTTCTAACTTCCAGCCCTACACAGCCCATCCCACTCCTCTGCTTTTTGCATAACATCCCCTGAAACCTCCCTTAAGTCAGGGAGTTTAACTGAAGACAGGCAAGAAAGAAAAACCCAGCTGACACCACATAGTTACCACCTCATCTACTCACCAAACCAGTTAAAATATGCACTTAAAATAAGCAAAGCACAACCAAAAGGCATGGAAACCAAGGAAATTTCTGCAATCATTTAGTGAACAATCAATATACAAAAGGGTAAACTAGACAAAGAAAGTCTGAATTCTAGTACTAGATTTTATGAGTAATTCTTCTCTTAGCGTGACCACTGTCTAAACATTCCTGGTTGACTTCACATTTAGATGAAATCTGAAAGGATTTCCAGGTGCCTTTGCAGCTCCTGAGGTTCCCTGCTACTGGGCTGCACTAGCAAGAGTGTCGCCAGGGGACAGATCAAAGTGGCATTTGAGCAACTTCATTTAGAGTGCTATGTCCAGTACAAGGAAGACATTTATACAGGAGCAAGTGTGTTAGGTTGTGGATGCCCGTGGAGGTATTCAAGGCCAGGCTGGATGTGGCTCTGGGCAGCCTGGTCTGGTACTTGGAGACCCTGCACATAGCAGGGGGTTGAAACTGGATGATCATTGTGGTCCTTTCCATCCCAGGCCACTCTATAATTCTATGATTAAGCGCACCAATGCCACCAAGACTGCTGGGAGGTGGAGAACATCATTGATAAGAGGCTGAGACTGGGTTTGTTCAGCCTCGAGGAAATATAGATAAGGGATAACCTTTCTGCTACATACAGCAGACAGACTACCCCATATGATGGCAGGACAAACACGCAAGAGAGGGAAATTAAAGAAATTCTTGTTGGATATTAAGGGGAAAAAGAAAGTTCATCCTGATGGTGGTCAGATATGAGAAGAGGCCACCCAGAGGGGCTATGGAATCTGTCTCTGGAGATATTCCAAACTCCAATAGACAAGGACACAAACAATCTGATCTAATACTGAACTTGGATCAAACCTTAAAAGTCGGCCCTACCTTAGGGCTGGGCTACATGACTGCCTGTGGTTCCCTGAATTACTTAATGAGCCTGTGATTTAGGTAAACAAACAAAAAAGCATCAGCAAATCAGAAGGCGTGTCATAGAAAACAAGCTTTTACTTACCAAATTGCCCATCACACTTTATAAACAGTTCAATTACACCATAGGCAATAGCGGTTGCAGGAGGAATCTCAAGAATCACGTTGGAATCCTTCATCATACTTCCACTGTCACTCACTGAAACCTAAAACACATTAATTCACTGATTATTTCATTCAGCTGTTGTGCAGCTTAAACACAAAAATGAGTAAGGAAAATAACAACAGAGAAAAGACACACGTTACTCTTCATGATGCCTAACCCACAGCACACGTGTCTGATATGTGAAAAAAGAACAAAATGAGCAGCAGGGTAGGAGCATCAAAGTGCCAAGTGCAGGTCTCAAACTTTGCCACGTTGTTCAAAGTTGAGGCCTGGGTGCAGCTTTTGCCATGTGAGGCTCCGTCACCAAAACTGTCATGTTCTTTGGTATCCTGCCCTATCCTCTCCTATCCTGATATCCCTTTGCCCAACTAGTGACTGGTGCCAGGAAGATGGCACTTGCACACAGTGTTGCTGAAATGCATTTCCCAGGTGAATGCCACTGAAGACTCTTGTACATGGAAGTGATTTGTCTGCACCTTTGAAAACATTACGAAGAATGAGTATATCTTTCGACTTTGGCAATTTCTTCTCAATTCACAGCGTCCTCACTATGCATTTAACCTCCACTCCCGTGATCAAGAATACAGTAGTTTCCCAAGAAATATTATTAAACTTGTTAACACTGCAAACATTTCTGATAAATCATTCCTTTGCCGTTCAAATGAATTTGCTTCAGCAATGCTTTCTGCTCTTCAGCTTTCACTAAACTGTTGGTTTGTATTTTGCTGTAGACAGGATTCTACTGAGAAACTGAATCATAAGGTTGTAACATTGATGGAAATCCCATTTCCACACTGCGAGATGACATCTTTTGCCAGTGAGGCAGTGAGAAATACGTTTCACATTTGTAAAGTTTCACAACTAAGTAACGTAGTGAGTTCTTGCAATTGGCAGAGTTTAAAATGTTAAAGCAAAATACTCTGAAATTTATGTGCCACAGAGAGATCAATCGCTACTCAGATAATCTGCAGATTTAACCAGACAAATGTTCTACTCCTTACAGATTGAACACATTTTACCTTTACTATCTTCGTACTGCATCCCAGCAGACTGCCGACTTTTTCTTCTGTCTGGATATGCTCAGATATTGTACACCTTTGTGTTGTTATTATCTTTTCTCTCAAGATGCACAGCACTTCACGCTTTCGTTCTATCACTTGTTGCAGTAAACTACTATTTAAATTGATCATTCTGAAACAAAAAAAAAAGACACCATTAACAACAAATACCAGAATGGAGACAACATGTGCTCTTTTGTTTCAAGAAGCTTTTATGAAAAAATAACAATGGTTTCTGTATGAGCAGCCTGCACAAAATAATTACGTCCTCTTTTGTTATTTGGTAGCAGCAAGACTGTAAATGTCAGTACTGTGCAGCAAACCTTAACGTACATACTGAATTCCTGACCTCCTCCTCCAAAGAAAAATGTCATCTGGCTACTTTCTAAGCAATAATTTGATTAAAATATGCCTATTATATTATACTTTTGCAAAATACCCACCAGAAAGGTCTTCACATGGGATCAAGTATTTTCTATGAGCACAGAATTCCATCAAGACATCTGGAAGGTCAGAAGATTGCTATCCCTGGCTGAAGTCTTATTTTTATTAATATCTATTTTACTGTAAGCGGCCATTCATGGGGCTAAATGGCAATTCCCCAGAAATATGACAGAAAGGGTCCGCTTTATTTAAATCAAGATATCTCCACTTTTAATTAAAAAGTTGTAGATTTATTACATTCTGGAGTTTGGGATTTATGTGGTCTGTAAAAGCCTGAAGTCAGCTTGGCTCTTTATTAAATTAAAAATATCCTGAGGCAATTTTTGATCTTTGGAGAGTTACATGCTTGTATGAAAGTTCAATCAGTTGGAATGAACTGTCTGGAAACCTTAAAGTTGATTGTTTAATCACAGGAAAGAAAACACCTCTGAAGCAACGCAGCAGCCACCAGAAAAGTACCCCCAAACATTCCTGAGATTATTAATAGAACTTACTTTCTTTTGGTGAGAAGCCACGCTTTATGCTTGGAATGCAATGAATCTTTGGATTAAGAGAAACTGAAGAAATGTCACGCAACCACAAACACTGCTGCTCTTAGAAGCGTCTGCCAAATGGCAGCTATTAATTACACTGCATCTTGCAGAAGACCATCAAGCCTATCATATACTTCACAATAATTATTTATGACTCTGAAGAGGTGTGCTAGGCATCCTGAAAACATAAATTAAGGCAGAGAGAGCTTGCAATTTTAATATATGACATAAGAAACCACAGGTGAAGAAATATAATGAAGAAACAAGCACAAAGGCCATTTGTCACTTGCTTTCTTATGATGTGCTTTTGCTGGCTTTAAATCATAAACCAAAAACAGGAGAAAAATAGACAAAATACTCAAAGGCAGAAAATAAAACAGGTTTGCAGTTACTGAATGACCATGAAAAAGTGGTGAGGCATTGGAATGTGCTGTCCAAGGAAGTGGCAGAGTCACTGCCCATGGAGGTGTACAAGAACCATGTAGATGTGGCACTGAGGGGCATAGTTAGTGGGCATGGTGGGGATGGGTTGACAGTTGGATCAGATTATCTTAAAGGTCTTTTCCAACCTTAACGATTCTATGAACCTAAGAGGCGTATCTAAGCCTGATTCAATCATACCCAAATAAATGACTAAAATAATTTTGAGACCTTTTCTTCCACTTATTTCTATAGTATTCTTTCAGAGGTAGATCTGTCTCAGTCCTCACGCTCCTGGCTCTGAAGTTCAGCTGAAAAACCAACGGCAGAGCAGTGATGCGAGTGCCTCAGAATAGATGTCTCAACTCAGTGTGGTTCAGTGAAGAAGTTTCTGAGCTGCTGGTGGATAAGCCACACCAACAGCACCGGGTACAGGCCTGCTTCAGTCCCCAGGATAGCACACCTCCAGGGACACAGCCTCAGAGGTGATTACAGGTACCTCGTGTGGATCTGCATTGCGTGCCAGAAGCATGGCCACGGTCTCAGGTCCACATGACTTCAGAGGGATGTGTTCAGCTGTAAAGCTGGCAGAAATGCCTCTTCCCATTGTGTTTGGAGAGCGAGTTTAAAAACCACGTACCCTTACAAACAGTCACACCTTTTCTTTCAGAACTTTCTCCATGACTTCGTCCCCAGATGACCTCAGGCCTTGGTGTTACGTGTGAGGGCACATCATGGGCATCACAGCATGGCCTGGAGAAGGCAGAACACTCCGTCCTCCTCACAGGAAGGCACAGGACAGTGACTCAAACAGGATACAACACAAGGTAAACAAGTAACTGGCTTATCTAAATTAGCATTGAAAATAGTCACCGAGGGCAAACTGCAACAGGGTTAAAGTTTGACCATAAAAGGAAGGCTGAAAGTATTGCAGGGCAATGGCTGCTCCATCTGAACGTATTTTTGCAAGGGCTGAACTCAGGTGCTATCACTACACTCTGAATACCAAGAACAGAAAGATGGTTGGGTTAAATCCCTGAGAACATAGGCATGCAGGTGCATGGAAATGCTTTTATTTTGCAGGTCACACTTTAAAGTTCTTATTCCTGCTCTGCATCACTCTTCCATCTCTGTGACCATATGTTACACAGCAATCCTGTGTGACTTGTACTGCTGCTGCACTCATTCCTCTCTTGAGAAGCTGAGCTAAGGTACACGAAAAGAAACGCTATGAAATAAAAAGAGATGCTGATTTCCTATTATCAACACACAGTATAAGTAGGTATAAAAAAGACCAATTCAGAAGATAAGGATTATGGGGGGTTTTGTTTCGTTATTTGTTTTTCTTAAATAACCTTCCTGAGGTCAATGATTTACTATGCCAGTCAAACACGAGCAGAAAATTTAAGTTCTGGTCTCACTCAATTCACGTCTAATTGGATTTAACACTTTCACTGACCGATAATGCAGAGGCTTTTTTCACTTTTATTCATTTTTTTTCTTTTCTTCTTGGATGAGGAAAGGAGCAGAGAAAGAAAGAACTGTCACAAGGGCAATTTGCTGCAAGGGATAAACAGGAAAGGAGAACAGCAGAAACCAACAGACGATAAGAGAAAGCAGACAACACCTAGCACCACAGCAGGCTCACTTAGTTTAAATCTCACACTTCTCAAACTCAAGAGCTGAGACCTTGTTCTACCCTTGGTTAGAACACACTGGACTAGGCACAAACGGTGTGTCCTAGAACTGTTTCTTCATCGAAACCTATCCCACAGATCCTCTAAGTAAGGCGTTTATCACCTTGCCCAAACACCACTTTGTCCCTGGCACCCACACCACCATGTGGACTTTTGCCCTTCAAAACATCTCTCAGCTGCTTTGCCAGAATTCCTTCACTTGTTCAGTCTTCTCCACTTCCATCAGCAGTCTGACTTTTTCCATCCAACTGCTGCCTGTTGCAGTGTCAGCCCTTACTCCGCTTTGTTCCTATTCAGAGACGGGTATTTCTTTTGTTAATCTGTTTCAGACATCACCTCTCTGACCTGCTTTTGCTCATACCAGAACCCGGAATCTGCTATAGTCAGCTTATTGATGGCATTTCACAATTTTTCCTACAGAATAACCTGACAATTACTTTACAGAACAAGTTACCCAAAAATACCAAATACTTCAGGGAGTACAAGTGACAAGACAGTTCCTGTGTTTTCTAGTCAGCATCTTCCTTATGTTTTAAATCACAGACATGCAACTGATTTTATTCAGTGCTGTCTCGTAGCTGTGACTTCATACAGCCTGTGTAGCGCCTTAAAGAAAGCTGATGAATGACTGTCTCATCATACTCCTAAATGCTCGAGGAGTTGTCATGAATAAGTAACAAAAGGTCTGCACCAAAATGAGACTGCAAGAACGCCTGGACAGGTCATGCCAGTGGAAACTGGGTGAGAGCATGATTAGTTAATGGGCAGAATTTTTACCATACTCAGATCAGGAACAAGCACCTATTTCTGTCTCAGTGTGAACAGCAACTGATTGAATCAACGAAAGCACAAAATAAAAGGCAATCTGTGATAGTACAAAAATATTTATTTTCAACCATGCCATATTTTATTACTATTTATCCTGTTTTTCTAAGATGCTAATGAGCGCTAGGAATCATTCACAGGAGATGATGGAAGTGTGAAAGGCAAAAAAAGCCTTCTGCATCTGATGTGCACCCAATGCCTGCCATATGCTGCCACTTCATCCTATTTCTTCTGTCACTGTCCTCCCAAAGCCTGTTTCCATCACCCAACACAACTTCATGAGATGGTAAAAGCAAATGAATGAATGGAATGCTCAGCTAAAGCGGACTGCCCACTGCTCTGTCACCCACACAGTTAAAGTGTGTGCCCTGACACTCAGACAAAGCCTCCTCTGTTCCAGTTTGTGCCCACTGTCTCTTGTCCTGGGCACCACTGAAAAGAGCTTGGCTCCATCTTTACACTGTTCCTTTACAGATCTGTTCACATTGAAGAGAATCCATCCTCAACGGAGCCTTTTCTTCCCCAGGAAGCACAGACCCAGGCCTCTCAGCCTTGTTTCAGAGGAGACATGCTTCTGTCTCTTCAACATCTTTGTGGCCTTTTGTTGGACTCTCTCCAATACATCTGCATCTCTATTTACTGGACAGACAAGAATAGGACCCAATACTTCAGGTATGACCTAACGCAGCCCCCAACGTGTACTGGTGCATACAAGGTTACTCCTCCCCCTGCACAGAACTTTGCACTTCTTGTTTAACTTCATATGGCTTCTGTCAGCCCATTTATCTTGTCAAGGTCCTTCTAGATGGCATCACAACCCTCTGCTCTATCAGCCACTCCTCCCAACTGGGTGTTGTCAGTAAACTGGCTGACCTTGTAGCATTGATCATCTTCCAGGACCAACAAGTTTTCAAAACAGCTGCCTGCTCATCTGCCTCATTGTGAGGATCTTATGGGAGAAGGAACTGACAGAGTATATTATTTCTTCTCTAGGACTAAAACCCACAGCAATCTCAGTGAGTTAAAGGCATAAGACAGCCCTAAACTCAGTACGTTTCAGTACTTTGACCTAGCGACAAGGTAATACAAACAGCAAGAACAACACATCACAAAACATATCAAGATCATATCCCTAAAATAACCCGTTATTTCTGTACCACACACTACGTCAGTAAATGCATTCTGCATTCAGAATGTCACTGCTTTTGCAAATCAGGAGGGATCTCATCCCACACCCTTCAGCTGTCAGCCCCATTCTGAAAAGGAGAGCCAGTGCAGCACCTGGAATCTGATTAAAGATCAGCAGGTTTCTCCTTTATGGGGTTCACCTGAGAAGCAACAGGAAACTGATTTGCTGTCACTCAGCACTTCTGCTTTCTGAATCCTGAAGGCTCCTATGACTTAGTAGAGAAGCTGTATCAGCATTAACATTTTTTAACGTGTGCTTTCTGCTATTTATATGCAACCTTGACTTAAGCAGCCTAATACAAGAACAACAATTTCGACTGTATTTTGATTAGAAATAATACAGAAAATAATAATTGCTCTAAAAAGCACAAGCAACGAACGTCATTAGATGAAATCAAGAACACTTAACTGACTCTCATCCCACAAAGACTGACTGGTAAACATTAGCACCATAATGCACTGCATCCAAAATCACTTGCTTCTAAGCACCATGACTTACTGCAGGATAAAGGCAATCAGATTTCACAGGAGCACGTGAAGCGTTGCATTATTTCCTAAAATAGAAATTATCATTTGGAATATCTGTTTTTTTCCCTCTGTTATTACACTGTATAGCAGTGATCAATAGATCTGTGAACTGTATTTTGTTCATCAACTGGAACGTGCATTGATCACACTTACTCAGCTTTCTCTCTTAATGTTTTCTACAAAAATATATTACAATGCTAAAACTTCCATACAAGAATATTGGTAGTTCTGAATTGTTTCCACACCGTTTATCTCAGTAACATACTGGAGCCAAACCACTTTTTTCCTTCTTCAGTACAGCTCCTCAAAGCAGGAAGGACTCGACTCTCATTTCACCTTGTAATTCACACCAATGTTTAAGGTGAAACTGCACAGAGATGTTTATAAAATGAAAAGGAAAGATTTGACCATCCAGATTTCAAAATCAGGAAACTTTCATTTTGGTGGATGGCATTTTTCACCTACAAAGGAGAGTTTACGATGAAAGTAATCATTGAAATATGCCAGCGCTACAGAATCAGCTGCTCAGTGATCACAGCTGACTCAAGTACTTTATCTAATCTTTTTCATCTCAATCATCTTCCTTGGCCATTGCAACGCCCACATTTAAAGCTTACCTGTCCTTGACGTCTTTCATAAGCTGCTGCAAGTCAACCTCCTGTTTCCTCAGGTTCCCAAAGGAGGACTGACTTTCCACAGAGCCCTTCGCTTCAGCTCCCAGGCTGATCTTTCCAAATGAAGTTTCAATACTTCCCTGGACAACATCTTCAAATTTTCCCATATATTTTGCAAAGTCGGATTCCACGATTACTAGGAAAACAATAAAAGTAATTTCTTACCACTAAGGCATGTGCTAAAACAGACCTGAAGTCATCAGTTCAAAAAAACAACTTAGATAAAACACAAAGATTTAATGGCAGTGAAGGCAAGAACAGCAATGAGCAGGTAAACGGATGAGTTTACAGCTATGCAACTTCTGCTTCCTCTGTGTTTTCATCTTTGATCAGCTATTTTCTATGTTCTGCCAGTTTAGGAAAACATCTGAGAAGTGCTGAACTCAAACACTAAATCAGACTTAAAAAGCATGATGGAAATTTACTTCAGCTACAAGGAAAAACTGAAGTATACCAGCTTGTGCAACAGACTTAACATTCCTCCATTGCTTCTACATATCTCATTACAAAAGCCTGTCCCAAAGCTCACTGAAAATCAATGGACACTCTGAATTGAATTCACCTGGAGCACAATACATTTTCATGCCATTACCATGTACTAAAAACCCCCAGCAATATTACAGGGCAACTCCTGAAGCTGCAGAGAGCACGACAACCTTCAGCTCTCAGTTGCAGTAGCCCATCTAGATCTTTTTTAATTGAATATTTAATAGTACTGTTTTTAGCTAAAGGAATAGCCAAGAGAGAAAACGACACAGTCATCTCATTTCTAAAGAGGGAAAACACTTCAGAGCAAAGAAGCCCTCTAGTAACAGGACTGAGAATAACAATGCAAAGAAGTTAGGCTTTGTATTCTGTTCATGTGCAGTAATAGCGCTGCCTGAGTACCGCTTTACCTGGTTTTATAGGTGTGTCTTCAGTAAGCACATCACTCAACGAGACTGCCAAGAAATGATACTTAGGCTTCTGCCAGCACCAGAATTTCTTCCTCTTTGTAACTAAGCCCAGAAGCTGCAGCTTGTCTGAGGCGTTCAAGTGGGAGACGGGGATCAAGTCACCTCCGCTGTCCGTTTCTCTCACAAAATTCCTCGTTGCTTTTGCAAACATCTCGGTGAATCATTTGCAGCCTGAAAGAATAAATCTGGTTTTCAAATCTACAGTCAGAAAATACAAATATTTACACCTGCACTTTAAGGTGCTCTTCACAGTACGGGTATTAATACAGGGATAGTGTTTTCACTCCACTCTTAAGCTGGGCATTGTGAGAGTTGCTACCACTTCCCCCCAAAAGGTTTTCACAAGAACAGATAATGGAGTTTTGGTTGAAAATTTACATAAGCAGTAGTGAATAAGTACAGAACAATGCACTGCAGGCATGATATAGGACACTTAAACACTGAAGTAATCACGACATTCACGAGCACACAACTAACAATGAAAGAAATGGATAAGAAAAGAAGCAACCCAATTTAAAGCTGAACAGACTCCTTGAAAGAACACCCACGGGTAATTAATCTGCTAGGAAGGAAAAAAAACCTACACAACTTACCTGAAGTTCTAAGAAAAAGCATCTCCTAATGAGCACCCTGTGGAGACTGGCTGGGCTCACAGGAACACAGGTGCAGCAGCAGAGCACTCCTGCCTCCCCACGGGCTCCTTCTTTTATGACCTACTGTAAAATCACCTTACTCCATAGAAGGTAACTGGGTATTATTCATACAAATTATCTTGTTTTAACAGTGCGTAAACACATGCAGGGATAATAGAAGTTACTTTATTAAAATCAACAAATACTTCCACTGGTGGCATTGTGACTAAGTTTGCTTTCTGAACTTCAACCATGGAAAGTCCCAATTCTTTTATTTTCCTTCTGAACCATTTTTTTTAATATATTTATTTTTACCTCCAGTGCTTTCCAATTTTCTATTTCCTTTCTACCCTCCAGCTGACACTGGAAGGTCCAACTACAGGCACAAGCTGCCCCAGGTGCCCATTTCTCTTCTTTGAAATAGGGCACATTCTCCATTAATTACCTGTGCTGCTGAAACAGATGCTGGATCTGTCCATCACAAACACAGGCCAGAATAAGATAAGGCAGACTTCAAAAGAACAAATAGGAAAAGATATTGTAGTTGACACTTAAGACTGTGGGAAAGTGGAAAAGTAAGTAAAGATATTAGCGGCTGGACTGCAGGGTTCGTGTTTTACTATCAGCTGGGGAAAAGAAAACTACTCTTTGTAGACAGAAACTCAGCTTTCCATTAGCTTTTCCCAAATCCCATTTCAGATAATATTTCAAGCGGCGTTTACCATTCCACATTGAGACAGATACCTTCCTAGGAAACCTCTGTGGCCTACTCTCAGTTCTCCATGTAGATTGCAGAGACTCACAGAGACTCGGCCATCACCCGCAGGATAAGAATATTAACACCTCCTGTCCTCCACTGCGCTGGGAACATCTTTGCAAGGAGCTTATTTGCTGGTCCACCAATACCTGCGAAGTATTAATATTCTGTCCAAACTATCTCTTTGCGCATAGTGCTTTTAACATAAACCCTCCAATGCACTCCAGTATCTTGTACCACTAGATCACAAAAAGACAGAGAGAAAAAGGAAATTACAAAGAAAGAGGAGATAACACAATGACAGGACTGAGGGCATCCTGACCACACAGTCACAGACGTAGCATTAAGAAAATACTTCTTTTGGAATCCCTTGCTCTGAAGTTTTGTTGAACCACGTCTGATTTGGCAGAATAAAAAGGAAAGGCCTGTCAGACTGGATTCACTCCTGCAGACTGACAGCTAGATGTGAAGAAGGGAAAGGAAGGAGTGGGAATTTAAAATTAGCCCGATCCTGAGCTACAGGCAGATTATTCAATGAAGAAGATGAGATCAAGCAAAGATATTTACAGCAACTTCATCATTTACGGCTGCTGTAAAGAAATCCATTGAAGGCCGACGCCTGCAGGCAGCCATGCAGAGGACTTCGGCTGACGTTACACCACTCTTCTCATCCTAAGAACTGTAGAATCATGTAGCTGCTTGAGTTGGAAAGGCCCTTTAAAGGCCATCTGGTCCAACGAGCAGGGAGACAAACAGCCCCATCAGCCAGGACACACGCTGAAGGATGCCTAAGTGAGCAAGCAATAGCAAGCAGCGAGTGGATTGCATTACAAAGCCTTATTTTCTTCTCCATTCCAGACAACGCAAACAAAAAGTCACAAAATCCCACTGATTTTCAGTCCCTGACAGGGCGGTGCCACCCTGGGCCTGACTGGAGAACAGACGAGACGGAGCGGCCCGCCCTCCCGGCGCCGAGCAGCGCTCAGCGGGGCACCGCCCGCATTACCGCCCCCCTGTGCCCGCTCCGTACTCACGGCCGGCCCGGTGATCCCCGAGGATGCGGTGCTCTGCTACACAAGGCAAAAAAGCACCGACAAGAGGGGGCTTCAGGCCGGCAATGAGGCGCGGCACGGCCGGGAGCAGCGCGGGGGCAGGCGGGGGGAGCAAGGCCCCGCCCGGCAGCACAACGCGTGCTCCTCCGCCATGTTGTCAGCCAGCACATGGATGTGGGATGCTGCCGTTGTTGAGCTTAATGGAGTAAAGCCCAGCTGGTGTTTGGAAAGAAAGGGATTTGAATATTGATATTAGGATAATATTGAATATTTGGGTATTAGGAAGAAAAGGGTATGTTTGAAGAAAAGGGTAGATGTTGCACTGAGTGATGTGGTCTGGAGTGGCCACAGGCATGGGCTGATGGTTGCACTAGATGATCTTAGTGGTCTTTCCAGCCTTAGCAATTCTGTGACACTCAGGGAATCAATGATAAATACATTTCTTTTGCTGCACCTGCTTTCAGGACTTCAAACAAAAAGCCTGACTATAACTAAGTATCTGTATGTATCTGCATATGTGACAGTTTACTTTCTATAAAAGAAAAACTCTGCTTCTTGAGCCTCACCCTGAGAAAAGCGCCTTCAAGTCCTCAGGAGATCTCCTTATAGGGTCAGCACTGAGCTGCTGAATTACTGTCTCCAGGCATCATCTCCAGTGGCCGGTAACAGCACGTTTCATCAGCAGTCATGTGCTTTTCCAAGGAGTGGCAGTTTGTGATTCATCTCCAATGTGAGTGTCTGCTTAAGCAGATTGTGAGAAATCAGGCCAGGAAGTGACACTGAAACACATTGCCATGGAAATGTTCACTAGGGAGGGAGGAGGCAAAAACAGTGAAACCTGCCAGTCAGCTGAAGGAAGTCACTGTTGGTTAAGCGTGCACCAATTAAAGGCTGTCTGCAACAAGAATATTTTCATGTTTTCAAGAGAAAACGTCAAACAGACATTTTTTAATCCACTTAACAGACACAAGCCAACATAAGGTAGTTTTAAGGTGCCTTACATTAATTAGAAGAGACTGAAACAGGTCTGGACACTAACAGATTTGAGGTGATGTGGCAATTAACGTTAAGGCTTCAAACACTGATGCTGAAACTCGCTTAAAGTGGGAGACATTTAGGATTGAATACCTGCCTTGATCCTCCATTATTCATGGGAATGATAAAAGTGATGAGAAGCTGGAGATGAGCCAGCAGTGTGCACTACTATATCCAGGGCTGCAGTAAAAAAAGGGTGGACAACTATGGAATTCCTCCATTATATTATGGAAAGAAATCATTGAGCACCACCAGATGTCAGCATTGCAGAATGGTTATTCCTACCCAGTACAGAAGAAGTATTTGCACCCTGTGAATATTACATATTAGATCTTTATTATTATTATTATTTTCATTGCAATAGCATAATCTGTCATATATTTTCCAGTCACTAACATTAGGATAGAGTGTAAAACTGAAATTGTCTGCAAAGGGGAATTTCTTAATGGTTATATTTTGTCTTATATCTTCGAAATGTTTAAAACTGCTTTCATGAGGGCAGCACCAGCAGCTGTACTAATGGTGTACAATGCTCAGAGCAGTCACAGTGTTGTTTCAGGCTGCAGCCAGCCCAGATAGAGAGTGCTTGCTTAAATCCAGCCTCTACACTGGAATGTCAGGAGTTGTTCAGAGCTCTCTGTTGCTGTATTCCTGTATGCCAGGCTTTATTTAAACCCTCATGCTGGCTGGGAAGGGGTCTGCTGGCTTCAGTTCTGTGGAGGAAATGCAGAGAATAAAGTGTGAAATTATTTTGGGCTTCCATTTGGGGGGGTGGGGGGAAAAGGACAGTTGGTAAAGCAACTGCTTTTGAAGGTGTCCAGCAACATAAGCCAAATCACCATTGAAAGGGTGAAATTGTTCCCCCCCATTTCCTGGTGCAAGAATAAAAGACCTGAACAGATTTTTTGTTTCTTTCAAATCAACCAACCAGCCTCATTTATATTGGACATTAGATCATAATTGTGTAGTTTATACAGTTTTCACTGGTGCCAGTCGGTCCCGAGAAACATTTCCTGCTGCAAACAACAGCTTTCTCACTCTCCTGCTGGCAGAGCTGTCACCAGCCCCTTGGCAAAGCACCAGCAGCCAGGGACAGGCTCCACTAACAGCAAGTTACTGGATGCTGCTTAGTGGGGGACAGTCAGTTCACTCAGTCAGCTGGAAGGGACTGGGTCAATCAGCAGTAGCCACAAAGCCATTTGGCTGCATTTCTACACCTGTTTCTGTGAGCTGCTGCCCATGAAGCTCTTGAAGAAGGCAACAGGAAGGCACCCACTTTAAGCACTGGAGATAACCCATGACACTTGCTGTAAAAGCTTTCTTGTCTCCGCCATGACTTTACTTTAAAACTTTCTTAACATCTTCCTGTGAAAACCTTGTGATTATTTGATGATTTTCCCATCATCTTAAGAAAAATGGTAGAAAAGGTAGGCTAGGATCTTTGTGGTTATCTGACAAATCATCTAGTGACATCTGTAGCTATGACTTGGGAAGCAGCTTGCTTGAAGATGCACAAAGTGGTTCTAACTTAACAGTGTAGATTAGATGATGGCCACAGAATTTTGCTTCTTTTACAATAACAGTAAATGAAGATATAGGGATAGATGATGTTTCTTGCGTGCCTCAAAATTCTTTTTCCATAATAGTTTATTATGAACCATCTGGCCTCATTAAGGTTTTATCAGAGACCATCTGGCTGTTGTATTGTTCAGACTATTCAGCAGAACTTGATCATAAGCAAACCAAATGGAATGGCTATCCAATTCTGTGCAAGAGCCCCAAACATTTACACAGGTCCTACATATACACAGTACTTCTAAAAGCACATTATTCTACATTAATCTACATGAACAGATACATTGCTTTAAAATATAACTGTGCAGCACGTAGCACTATTGAAAGGACAGTTGTGCAGTACCTAGTATTAATTGCAGCTAAGTGGAATTGCTTCTAAATGATTACATGATATGCATTGATTTAATCAATTATACTCCAGTTAACAATTGTTCCACTGTTACATTTTCAGATCATTGAAAAAACGATCTTAAAATTAGTTGCTATGGGGGGTGGAAGAATCATCAGTCATCATCAAAGGTTGGAGGAGACCTCTAAGCTCATCAGGTCCAACCATCAGTCCATCAGCACCAGGCACAATGAGCCATGACCCTCAGTTCACATACACAGAAAGTTCAGGACAGAACTGGGAAACCAAGAGGAGTTAAAGGCAATTCCTCACGAGGCAACAGTCCGGATGGTGTTTGTATTACAATGGAACACAACTGGAGCACAGCCGTAGTCAAACCTTGCAAAATGTCCAGGAGCTAACATTAATATTTCATTGAACAACGCCAGATGGGTGTTTTCATCTCTCGCAACGTTTGTAGTTATAGCTTTATTATGATTTAAAACAAACTTTGTGCCTCTTGTTTTTTGCGGCTCCTTTGTTACATTTCCCAATTATTATGCAATTCCTTAACCTTCATTCTCATTATGTGTTAACCATCAGCTCGGTCTCTCTTTCAGAACTGAATTATGACTAGCATTCCTTTTGCAGGGCAAATACAAAGGCGTCTCTCTAGAAGAATCAAGTAAATGCATTTTTTAGTACCCACAGAGCTGGAAGTGGAGAAATTGGTTTTGAGAGCTTTGAAGCAGGCCATGGCTCATATATGAAGTGGCTGTGCTGAGATGACTGCAAATGGCAAAAAAAAAACACAGGGTTTTGAGGAGCTGTGAGACTGCCACAATGGGGTGAGATGGGACTATTTGTTATATAACAACTACATTGTAGACCAGATATTAATTGTGCTGCAAAAGAAGTCAGATATAAAATAGTGTTGCTCTGCTCTCTGTTAAAAATACATTTTTCTATGCTCTGTCACAGGAAAAACTGGTGTCCTTGCTCCTTGTACTGCCCTTGTTTGTCTGAATGACACACTGACTTGGATGAGCAGTTTCTGAAAGGGATGATGCAAGTTACCTGGGGTGGATGACTTTCTTATTCCCAGATCCATCTTCTTGGTAACTGGGAGCCAAGGATGCGTTTCCCTTCTACAGAATTGGTCATAGTCAGCTTGAGCCGGGCTTTACTTGGCTTTTATGTGGCTGCGGTCCAGCTTCACCAGTACAAATATACAACAGTGTGAGCAATGCAAGTTGAAAGAGAGAAGGAAGGCCAGCTGTGTCCTGAGAGGAAATGGCAGCGCAAAGGGAAGCAATGAGCAGCCAGTCCCGTGAACACATGAACTGCAGTCATTCTTTCAGCTGGGATCTCACGACTGCACACTGCAGTACTGAGGATCTTATTTCAACAATATATACTCTTCCCCTTCGTCCCTTCTCCCATTGTTTCAAACAAAGCCATTCCTGTTGGCATCTATATTGGAGCCAGTGTCAGAGAACAAAGCATTCAAATGAGCATCAGTTTTCTGAAGCTTTGTGGCTACATAAAATACAACGGAGCTCCTACCATGGCCTTTTGTGCAATGTGGCACATCTTCCCTAATTTCTGATACCCACAGAACGTAAAAATATAACATCCCTGAGCTAAGGATGAGCTATGCTTGCAACCTCTTGTTACCTACAGGACTCAGACAGAAAAAGTCAGGTTTGCCCTCACTGACCCACTGCAGTGCTCTTTTTCAGGCAAAGTACAGGCAGCAAACAATTAATACAAGTAGGATGATCTCTTAAATTTCGCTCCACCTCCAGTTTGACAACAGCTGAGATGATAACAAACAGTAAACAAAACAGTAAATCTTTCTCTCAGTTATTGGACAGGTTCTTATCCATTGATAAACCTACCTCATCTGCCTTTCTCTAGGCAGCAATCAGTGCATTTCAGACATACCCTCATAAAATCTCAGAAGGAAAAGATTTTTCAAGGCTTGTGCTGCAGTAATTCAGTGTGGTTTTACGGCAGCTTTTATCATGGAGCTTTTTTTTCATACGAAGGAAAACAAAAAAAGCGAGAAGTTTGTAATTTAGGAAATACAGTTTATTAAATAAATTCTTCATAAAGAAAAGCAACGTTAACTATGCAAAACAAAACAAAACAAAACAACCCCACATGTTTTCCAGTTCTGACAGCTGATCTTGTTAAAACAGGAACTGAGCTATCACTTAAACAAAATCCTTGAAGAGGGACGGCACCCTAATAGAGAAAGCCAAGTAATTCCCTGAGTCAGTGACATTACAAACAGGAACTGCAGCTGATGCGTTTCTACGTGATGTCGTAGCTTCCAGGACTTTATCATTGTTCCAAGAGCCTCCAAGAATACACATCAATGAATCCAAAGACTCAAGTTCTCAGTTAAATCAACACTCTGCTATACCCCACTCAGCAGAGGAACTTTGATTTATCTCAGAGGAAGGTTTACACACAGCAATTTCAATTATTTCCCTTGGAGCAAAGTAAGCAAATACAAAAGTTCATAACTACACAGCAGAACTTGGTACCTGCGTAGCTTTAACATCCTTAAAAACCTGGACTGACCCTATGAGTTTCTACATACCTTGCACTAGAAGTGGGGAAAAGGGCCTAAGTATCAACAAATTGAGCATGGAAGGCAATGTATGCAAGAAGTGTAATGAAGGCATTATAAAAAAGGGAAGAAGCAGCCAATATGTGACAGTTACTGTGCAGAGCAAACTTTGCCCAGCTGTCATTGTTTTTCCTCACGCTGTGGTGCTTTGAATCGTTTCGCGGTAAGCACTGACTTTTAAGTAGAGATTACTGTAAATGAACAGACAGCTGAGGTGAAACATCAGTTGGATGCAGGTCTGCATAAGCCACGTTCACCTTACACTTCTGTGAAGCACAACACCCTCAGTCCGAGAAGCACTGACCACAAAGAGGGAACTTGGCAACCACGAGGAGTTCACCTGTATCTGTTTCTCTGAGAGATGTTTCTATTGCCTGAGGTCTTTTATGTTCAAGAGCATAAGAAACAAGGATCCCTTGCCATCTTCCTCTCCCTTTTATCATAATGGGAACAAACCCATCACTAACTCTGTAAGCTGATGGGTGTTTTTCTTTCCTCTCCCCCCCCCCCCCCACACACACATTGACCTGCTCTAGATGCCAGCTGTTTCAGGTACAATTAAAGCAGATTAGATCTCTCTAAAATTAATCGGTAGTGAAGTAATTCCACTGACAACACGAGTTAAGTTTTAAATTAGAACCTCGATACACAATCAAAATGGATGGATTTCACACAACATGGTGGGGCTGTCAGATGTAGCTGACAAGCAGAGTTGTACCAAACCACCATTCTCTGAGGGAGAAAACAGCACATCGATAGTTTCCTTCCAGCTATTTCTTTTAAATAGCAAACAGTCTGTTTCCTTATTTTAGAAGTTGTTTTCTGGAGAATGTGCAGTTTGTGGTTTGCACTTTCATGCTAATACACAACATTTGTGTTGCACATCTGTCTACTAAAAACTGCTTACAACTTAGCGCTGTAATTGAATTTTTCCTGCTCCACTGTCTGGTACAATAGCCATGCAAGTGTATGTGCATGCAGGTAACTTACTGGAGAACTGCTGGAGTTAACTACTAGGCAGATTGCAAGAGTGACTTTCAGCAGGTGGAATCTCTGTTGTACTTGCTATTTTAGAAGGTGTAAAAACCACAGCTAAAAAACAGTCAAAAAGCTACAGCAGCTCGCCTGGTTTCAGCTGTCACTACCAGCCTTTGAAGAAAGATGCTTACAACTCCTGGGAAAAAGTGAGGGTGCTCTGTGGCCTTTTGCAAGAACCATTTATTCACATCCAACTACATTGGTTACTGAGACAAAAATGTGAATGAAACTGTGCATCAAAGTGCTCTAAGGTTATTACAGATTTCTGCAGTAAGTGAAGCAGAAACAGGAACAATGCTGAATACAGAAAATATTCTCAAAAATCTGAAAGCTGGTGGTGACTCTAACACAGAAGATAACTGCCTTCATCCCAAAAGCATTAATGCCTATCAAAACATACAACAAGTCAATACTTAGCAGCATTGCGTATGTAATACCTCATACGTGTGGCATGTTTTTCCAGTACTGGAACAAGTCAAACACTCAACATAAAAACAGCTCTCAGGAATATCACATATTCTCACCATCACCCCAGAGATGTGGAGGTGAAAGAGCTCAGCATTTCTAGTGGATCAACCTCCAAAACTTTCCCATAAGTTGTAATACAGTTTTGTTTTATACAGTAGTAACACCGAACTAACAACTTGTATATGTAAGAAAAAGGATTATTTAAATTATGTTTTTAACATACAGCAGCTACGTATGTGGGAAATTTCTCTTATTGCTTTCAAAAACCACAGCAAGAACAGCATCAAAGAACTCAGCAGCACAGTACTGTGTTTGGTGATGAGTTACAGCACTTACTAAGTTTCGATAGGTAAGACAGATGAGATTTGAAGTCCTCAACAACTCCAGCTGCTGGACTAAGCTGCACCTACCAGTAGCTAGAAGATAGAAAGGAGGAGGCAAAATCCTTGGATGAACACATACCTAATCTAAAGAGCCTTGCAGTTTAGCATCGCTCCTTTGAGTAGCACCATCCATCTCCAGATTGTGCAGGGTGCACTCAGTTATGTGGAGAAGATGGATTCCACCCTTCACTGTTACATAGGTGTGGTAGTCTGGGTTTGGATTCCTCTTCAGCACGCCCCCACTTCCTATAAATTACATACAAAATCTGAACAAAATAAGATACGCTGACAATTTTCTGCTCTGAACTGCTGATCATCCGGAGACATAACTGAACAGATTCACACAAAAGCAGATCCAAAAAACATTAAGTAGGAGAATGCAGGAGCAAATGTAGCTGCACAGTTACCAGGCTGTGGTCTGACACCAGGGCTGGCGCTATGAAGAAAAGTCCCATCAAAAGTCAAGGGAAAAGTACAGAAATAGGCCACAATGCTTATGGGAAAAAAAGTAACTACGTTTTGTCATTTAGAAGCTTGTCAGAATGGGATGTTCTACTACTTTCCAGGCTTTTTAATAGAGAAAATGGGACATTGAATAAGGACCTTTAGATGTCAGGGGGCCTAAAAGCAGTGTAAACAGCTGAGGGTAATTAAAGGGCAGAGACTTTATTGTTTTATTTAAGAACAGCACAGAACCTTTCCCCACCCCCAAGGCTGCCCCCGGCTGTATGTTTATTGTGCTCCTTTCTGTCCAGTGGTCTCACCTCAACAGCCTGATACTCTTGCAGGGACACTAAACAGTTAACTGCCAAATAATAAGGTGACTGTCTGCAACCACCATCTCCTCCAGGGGCTGAGTCTCAAAAGAAACCACAAACCTGCTTCAAATTCTTCAAAGGACTCTACGTTATGCATAAATGTAGGTTATCCAAGCTCTGTATGAAGAAACTAAGTACTTGACTGGATCTGTATTTCAAAAGCACCCCCAAAAATAGATTATTGCAGGCAATTAATACAAAGCATATATCAGAGAGTAAAGATTAAGAAAGGAATGCAATGATGAATGGCACGCAGTACTTCCACTCAGTCTAAAACAGGAGGCAGTGGTGTACTGAGTGGAACAGTGTGGGAATCACTGCTGTGCAGGAAAGAAAACAGTCAGTCACCTCATACTTTATTTCTGCTACAGCAGATCTCCCCTGGTGCATTGCTGGAAGAGAATGGAAGTTATGCACTGTAAAACATACAAAATTTTTTGGGGGAAAACCAAATTTCACATTTCACCAAGAATAACTATTGAGTATATTAAAGTTTGTGAATGATTAATATATATTTTATACAGAAATAACATCAAGACAATTTCTTTCCACTTTTTAATATACAACTGACATAAGCTTAGCGATTAAACCCAATTCTTTCATACAAACATAGGCAGGGACAACCGTACTGCAGCTGGAAACACTGGTCAGAGGATCATTCACCACTGGTTACACCAGATTGTCAGATGTGTAGCACAGATTTACAAAAGGAGCTCCTACTCGTGCAACTATTTTTCTTTATCAAAGGAAAAAAAAAATGCCTAGCATAATCTTGGGTATTATTTAACTTTAAAAAGTAGTGAAATTCTGATGTTTGCTACTTGATATGGGAATTTTGCTAAAGGAAACAATGTTTTCTATAAGGCACTTTCCAGCTTACTGCTCCTTGTCTTTAAGTGTCTTTTAGACATTTCAGATTGTAAGATACAGGAAAACAACGCCAGTTGGATTTCTCAAAACTCATGACTCAAACATCAAAATGAAATATAGTTTTATCACCCACAGACTTTAATGCATTTCAGCTCTTTATCTTTGCTTTTTTTTTTTTTTTTTGCCCCTAATCCCTTTATTTCGAATGCTATTAACTACTAGTTCATACAACAAAGTATGGGGAAACCCACTCCATACATAGAAAATGCAAAACCAGCAGTCAGATCAGACAGTAATCACAACAGCTGCCAAATACAACAATGTGCAAGTTCAATGCATCCACCATCAGTGTTACTCCTTTACTTAAAAGCATTTTTCCTCTCCTTTCTCCTACCCTTCTTTGTTGCTAAATGCATGTAATTATTAGTTATAGATGGTAACTGCAAACAACAAGGATAATTACAAATATCCACTCATTTCTGTGTCAAGTTTTGGTAATACAAGAATAAAACAAGAAGGATTCGAGTCATGAAGAGATCTGCATTTTCCTTGATAAGCCAAACAGTCCCCAAAGGTTAAAGATTCCCTTCTGAAAATAAAAGCCCAGATTTTATTTTCATGCTGTCTTGAACCACGTCTTGTTGCAAACTGTTGGAGTGCTAGCTGAGTTTTTAAAAGACACGGTAAGTATAAGAAAATATACTAACATTTTTGATGATAAATTACAGAAATGATAGTGAGCCCAGAGTTCCTGGGCAAAGTAATAGTGAGAAAACACATATCTGTCTGTGACACAATGATGCGTCAAGGTAGCAGAAAGCAAAATTTAAACGTACATCTAAGCTGATACCACAGATTTGGTTTAAAATGGAAGTTTTCATAGTATTTACTTCATGTTACAAGTATTACACTGATCAATTTGAATGGGTTTTCTTTAGAACAAAGCAGTGCACAGTAAGCTGTAAGCTTTCCTAACAGTCACCCTTATCCATGCATCGTCCAACTATTCCAGTCATAAGTCACATAAACAATGTTTAAAGTAGACAGGGTTTACTTTTTTGAAATGATATGTAAGGAAAGGGAGTGGTGGTGGACATGGATCTAAACCTGAAATCTGTGTTGATGTCAGAGAGTCACAGACACACACAACAGATCTGAAGAATCACGAGGCAGGCTTGAACTACGGATGGGTAGGAATGCAAATTATTCTGTTAATGAACACAGCATTGTGATTTCATGGGAAAATAAATACTGCCCACCACTCTAATCCTGACTCAAAGCGAGACTTCTGCTACGTTTTTTTTCCTGTTATATTTTAATCAGCGACTTCGTGCTTTCGCACATCTATCCAAATGTATAACATTACAGGAAAGAGATGCAACTGATTTAGTGCAAGACACTTGAATCTTTATCTGAATATAACAAACAAACAGAGGAAGATCAACGATTCCATACATTTCTCCATAAGGCAGATGGTCGTTTTTTAAATATAAGATCTTAAATATGTCGTTTATTTCTTAAGAGGTAGAAAATATCAAAATACTAAGAAAAAATTTCCAGCTTAAAACAATCAGTTAATTTTCTTACTTTTTAAAAAGTCTTACTGTTGCGGTTTTTAGGTTAATAAAAACAAATGAAGCTATGGAAGCACAGGATTTCGTGCTCTGTATACGTATTTCTTCCTGCAAAAAGAGAGAGCTGCTTCATCTAGACAGTGCTCAAACATTATATACAAAAGACCTCCTCGTGCCCTGTTGGCGACTATAAACTGGAAGATTCTCAGTGGAAAGTTTTGGCGATTCCTGAATTTCTAGCACTACTTTTAGCCAGGTGCAGCTTATGTTTATGACTTGATCCACCGATGTAACTGCAGAACTCCCCCGTCCAATAATGCTAGTAAGAAAGCTAATAGAAAGAAAAACTTATTTAAATCTTTTCCACAAGCAGCAAAAGATTATACTCAGATTTCAGCACTGGCTGAAAATCTGTTTTAGCGATTTAGACCAGTCCATTGACAGCTGAATTACTCACTCAACTGTGGAAGCCTACTTACAGTCTGAGTCACTAAGGCTTGACACTCATTTCTCAGCACAGCTAGGAGATGCTGATGCTACTGTCTTCAATGCAACTCGATAAGGCATAAGTTAACTCTTAACTGACATTATTACACATTGGAAAAGTAGTGTAAAAGCTCCTCTTTTCCCTCTACTTGTTAACATTCAGTGCTATTTATTAAATGTTTTATAAAAAGACGTTAGGGTATTTGTACATTCAAGCAATCATTGAAACAGAGTAGAGAAAATGAATTATCAGGTTCTAAATTAAGCACGACTCTGGAGATATGCACACTTGCACACATACACACTCCCCACACATATATTATATGTGTGTATAAATATATATATATATATACTTCTTTTAAATCAGATCCAGGAATACAGCATGGGATATCTTCACTTGGCTCCTCTTTCACCAAAGGACAGGATTGTCCAATTTGGAAAAACCCGGTTCTTTTCTAAGGTCCATGTAGGTTCCATTGCTCACCCAGGAGTCATCTTTGGATTTCCTATCAAAGATTAAACAGTTCTCTTTTAAATGTAAAGCTTATATTATCTATGTATTTGCTGTGTGATAACAGAATATACTACGTGCAGGTACCTAATCCAGCCCATAAACCAGATGCAATGAAGTTCAGCAATACATTCAAACAAGGAGACATAGCTTGGTGAACTTAATTGGTACGTTTGGGTCTTGGGGAAATATCAGTCTGTTTAACATAGTGTGCAACATTTTTGACAAAACAACAACAAATTAATCTATTAACTAAACCAGAACCTGTGATTTATTGAAGGAAGAAATCACTACTGGAAAGCAAAATGCGTAATTCACATCTACTCTAATACTTGTTCACATTTTTACTACATAGTAATAATATTTTTTATTCTGTTATTTAAACATACAGCAATAATCTCAGCTTTTAAATCCTCATTATAAAGATTGAAATCCTCATCCTTATTTACAATCCTCATTGTGAGTATACAATAACATAGTATTAGACCTTGCTTCTCTTCTGTCTGTTGAGCCTCCTGGAAGAAAAGTGTGCCTCCATTTCCTTAGCTCATCAGCTCATCTGACAGGCAGAGCTCTAAGCCCTTTTCTTTTTGCATCTATTGTCAACATTTCTGTGTTTCTCCAAGTCTCACTCCTCATTACTACTGTGTCTATCTAGAAAAACAATTAGTAACCCAGATCTGTTATTTATGACACCTCTGCCCATACAGCACTCATCTTGGTGTAAGATGTAACTGGAGCCTTCTTTATGGCAGACCAGAACCAGATCTGTAGTAAACATTTCAATAACTGTTGGTATATACTAATTATTACATATACCTGAAGAATCTAGGCTGATGCTCTAGATTGTTTTCTTCCAGCACTTTCCGCCGTTCCCTCTGAAGCTGCTCAATTCTCTGTTTTTGCATTTCAGCTGCTTCAATATTCCCTTCTTCTAGAAACCTGCAGCACCAGCAGTGATAAAAGACACAGTTGGTGCTTCAGTCCATTATTTTTATTAGGTCCTCTAGAACTCCAGAATCTAATCTTTACAGAAGACAGCTTGGTGTTTGAAAGATAAACAACTGTATCTATACACAATAATTGCATTACCAAAAAACACTTATGGAAAGGTAACTTACAACAGGCTCAAAGTAATGTTTGTATTGGATTCTTTTCCCTGAAAATTAGCAATGGTAGAAATTCCCCACACAGAAAGAAGTTTCAAGGGCCTCAGGTTTCAGCCCAAACACAGTATGCTCAATAAGGAATCCCTGAAAACATCTTTGTCACATCTTTGTAAAGACAGTTATCTAGAAAATAGAACATCCAAAACGAGTTCCAGGAAACACTGGTCTATAATGTCTAGACCATCTCTTGATAAGTGATTAGAACTCTGTTTCAGATGCAGAATTGATGTAGAAATAGGAACATTCTGCAGGCACCTAAACAAATTAGCCTGAGCTTAGGGATAAAGTGAATGTGGAGATGCTGAGGATGATACTTAAGTGGGAAAATTTCTTACCTTTGGTCTGGTCTAAAGCGTGTGTCAGTGGATGGGAGTAATGACCGTGTTTGAAGGTCCAGTTCATTTAACTCCAATGCAAACTGAGTAAATCCATACCACTGTTCATAATCCTTAGGCATTGGGTCTACAGCAGAAAGAAGAGCATTTAGAATTCCTGTTAAATGTTACTGTCTTTAGAAGGACAACCCCAAACTCCCCTCAATCTTTTTAAAAATCTCTGAATCATGACCTCAGTTTAGAGGAATAAGTTGAATCAAAGCATAGCAGTGATGAAATGCATTCTACAGTCATGGTGGTTTTTCAAACTTCAGTAGATAAATCCCCATAAGGTTTGGGAGAACTTCAGATATGGTCTGAGCTATGTGTGCAATCCTCCAATGCTTAATACATGTGAAAACCACCACAGTTCTCTGCACACACAATAAAGTGTTTTTTTGTTTGTTGTTTATTTCTTTGCTTTTAGAGTCCTCAATACTTTCTTCATAGCCAGATAAGAAAAGGAGGGAGAATGAGGAAAATACGGGAAGCCATGGGATTAAGTGCCCAATATGATTTGAATGATTTATTTTTCTGGTCTAAATTTTAAATCTTTGAAAAAAATTCTAATATTCTTTGCAGGAACAATAAGAAGTTGAGGTCTACTAGGCATATTAAAATAGAAAAGATATTCTCAAGCATATTCTAAGTTCTGTACGTTAGCCATTCTGGTCACTAACTTGCTCTCCATATGCAATTTGGAGATGAAGTTGTCCCACAGTACAAACTTTCATGCCACTTCCCAAAGAGTCGATGCACAACATTCCCGGTTTTATCCATGACACTGCCTTCGATCTCATGTGCATTTGGATTCCAATACTTTGCCTAGAATCAAAAGGTGCATAAGAGATCGAGTGAGAGTGATATCGCCATGCTGTAGGGTATTTTTTCTGAATTGAAAACTATTCGTTTAGGTGCACATTACAATATCATACACAAAAAAATGCTGTTAGTGCTATAAATCAGCCTACTAAAATGGGCTGTTGAGAATTATATCTGTTCTCTCTTTGTTAGGGACAGCACTAGGTGAAGCACAGCTGACCTTCAACTTTGTCCTATGACAGATAACACGGATTCCTGACTTGGTTACCTAGATGCTCCCCAGATTTGGAGAATAGGAAGGAACTGTTACTCCAGCAACCTCCACTTTAGCCAATTTATATGATCAAATATATAAAACTTGCAGTCTCTCCACCTCCAAACATCTACTACAACTCTGCAAATACATTACAGTACGTTGACTGAAATACCTAAAAAGATTACTCTAACGCTTCTTAGAAAGCATACAGTATTCAGAAAGACAAGCAAGAAAAGGAAAATGATGATACTCACTTTCCTTCTGCTGCTGAGTGCACCATGGTGCACAGGCATTCTGAAGTACTTACAGATAGACCATGCAGTCATGCAGATACAAGCTATGAAAAGCAGAGCCTTGCTTCAGCAGTCAAATACAGAAAACTCAGGTTAACGTAAGTTTCTTACAATGCTGAGCAAAGCTGTTTCTCAGGATAGAAATTTTGGCATTATTGTAGGTTTTCAATTAAATTTTCTTTTCTAGAAGAAGTCATCTACTGCCAAAAGTAAATTTTAATTTCAGTTATGAGGGCATTTCTTGAGGTAGTTATATATCAATGTCATATATATCAATATAACAATGATATATAACTGAAGCAAAAGCTCTGAACAATACAATCTCTCACTTAGCCTCCTCAAAGCACCTGAAGAGGGCTAGAAAGGTGCGCTGCTTGAAACATCCCATGAAAGCACTGTTTCCATAGCTGCTGGATGAATGCAACCGTAGCACTTGCCAATGGATTAGTAGACACCTTGTGCCTAGTTCTTTTGTCAAACACAGACCAGGGTTTTGATGATATTTCTTTCTTTTTCTGCCTCTTTTTTTTCCCCCCTGCATCTCAGCTAGAATCACCTGAGAAGGCTGTTACTTTTCTTTCTTATCTGGCTCTACCTAGTGAGCTGCAGTTCATTTATAGTTCATGTTTCTCAAAGAATCACAGGTAATGACAGAACTATATGAAAACATAGCTTGCAAACAGTTGAACTGAATTTCAGCAGACAGCATCCATCCCCTGCTGTGTTTGCTGGATAGGACACTGCCAAAATTGCTGCTACTGAAAGTCACCTTTATGAAGGTCAATTTGCAGTAACAAGTGTCGTCATTAAGATTTTTGATGATGATCTCTCCATAGTGTTCAATCCATCTTTGCCCACTTAAGATGTTATGGATGCAAGATGTCACCTTGTTCCATGCAAAATGGTCTCTAAAACTGTAACAAAATAAATACAGGAGAAGTCTTATGCCATATTTAAGGTATCAAATTATCAAATTCTGCTTATCAAATTCTGAAAAAAAACTGAAAGAAAACTCAAACTCAAACAAACAAACAAAAAAAAAACAACCAAAAAACAATTATAAGTTTTTTTTAATAAAGCATTAATATTCTTTAATACCTGTTTATTGTTATTGAAGCCTATGACAACAATTCAGATATTTTTTTCTAGAGGCATACAAATCAACACACGAAAACCACACATGAATCAGAGAATTTTCCAGTTCATCAACCTTAATGGGGACAGTGAACACTAATCCATAGGTTATTTTACCTCTCAACCTTCACTCATATTCTAAAGACCAGCACAGCTAATGCACAGCTCAGTCTAGCCACTATGAACAAGAGAACACAATATCTTTTATACACGCTGCCTTTGGATACTTTATTGGGTTGTTTCTCTAATTTTTTAAATTTGGCAGAATAATTAAATTTGTAGACTCTCTTTGGAAAACGAATTTAATTAGAACACTACTTCACCTTAGACCCGTGTTTCTGTTACCATGCTGTATACAGGGTAGTTTTTGAGTGATTCTATTTGTTGATCTATAGTGGACACTTGGATAAGCCAGCATAGGAAACATTGCAGATTTTTAGTTTTAAAAATCAGCTTAAACTGTAGTGGTTGTGAGTGCTTACTTCCTTGGATAATAAATACCAGATATGCTGCTGGTGCTAGTTGTCACAATTACTTAAGCAGTGAGAACAACTATCAGCCTCAACTGTTTTTTTCCCCCTTTTTATTTCTAATCTTAATCACTAATTCTTCTAAAGGTCTCATCTGCACAGTACAGGTTGTTCTCATCTGCAAAAATGAAGCTTCAGTACAGGTGAGCATATATATGTGCCTGTGTGTGAACAGCAATGCGTGATCGCAGCACTTACGCTGGAAGAGTTACATGTGTAGTTCCAACTGGAACAATTTCCATGGACTTCCCCCAGAATTTGTTTTTCCATCTTACATCTGAAAAAGGATGAGGGAAAGAAAAAACAAGAGGCAGGTTTAGTGATTAGCATGGGTGAATCAATATACACCTGGGATCTACTTTAAGAAACACAAAATAATGAAGCGTAACACAATAAGGAGTGTCCAAAATAATGCTAACCTTCAAACAGTTAAATTTTTATTCACAATATTACTGGTTATTTAAATAGAGAAGCACCAGAGTTGTCTGGTCTTAAAAACTTTTTCAAACGAGAGGAATTTAAATAATCTGTAGGCAGTGTACATTTATATCTGTAATTCAGTTGCTTGTGAATGAATGCAGACATTTCAAGAGCCATAAAGAAAATTCCAAATACAAAAAGATAACAACTAACAACATCCACAGGGCAGGAAATTGGATAGGGATTTAGTCTGACTTCCACTAGAAGTTTAATTGGCCTTTTAAAATCTGGTCTGAATCAGAAGAACTGTCCAAGTCTCACATCATTTCCTCCAAAAAAAGAAGATGATAAATCTCAATGAAAGTTTATAAAAATATCCCGAGGAAGCAGTTAAATTAGCTATTTATATTAGAAAGAATCACTGTCTAGGTCTCCAACAAGCTCAGACAGACACATTTAAAAACACAACAAAAACCAAACCAAACCCTGCTGCAACCTGACTGAGTCTTCTGGGGTCACTGGGACCAGACCTCAGACTCTCTCTAGTTGAACAGATTCTCTGTTCTTGTCCTTACAGAACAACTTTGCTCTCAAAGTGCATGTTAGGATAGTTAAGTGACATTAGCTTTCCAAGTTCTGTTAAAGAAATGTATCTTCAGATTTTAAGATAGGCTGTTAACTAGTCTTGTATACAAAGTACTCAGCAAATGGATAAATTTTTGGTCATCTTTGCTTTTCAGCTAAGAACAGAAGGATTTTCGCCTTGTATGTGTTTACAAAGCAAAGGATTAAACTAATAACGAAGTTGCAACTTCTGTTCAATGCAATTCCACCTGTAATAGCTCTAATCAAGTCAGCAAAGTCGATCCTAACAGAATTCAAGGCTATAATATGCTACATGGTAAATTGATGAAAGTCTGGGCAAAGGATTTTAACTGAGTTAGAAGGCATAGTTATGTTCTGTGTACACTCCAAAAATACTGGATTGTTTAGGTATTGTAACTCACCAACATCTTCACTAGACTTGCACAGCAAACAAAGCTCCAACACACCATTTTGGGAAAGACAATGTTAGTAGTGAAACAGCAGGAAATCTTATGCACTGCAATAACACTAAAAGAGAGAGACACAGTGCATGTGCTTTCCCTGCTGTTACACTTATTATATCAGAACAGAACTGCAAGATCAGTCACGGCTCAAGATTCAATGCATAGTTTTCCAAGTTCTATTCTAGGTCATCTTTATAAATACCTTCAGGTACAACTCTTCCCTTGTAAGCAAACCCCTCACCAAAAACAAACAAACATAAAAACCCAAGATAGTTATTTGACAGATTTTCAATACATGCAGATAACTGTACATGTAAGGGATCATAAATAATATTAGAAAACACTTGTAGATTTTTGTAATGGCAGAAGATCCAAGTAAAAAACATACCAGTAAGCCAAGGATTTCTTAAAGCCATTCTGTTATGATTTAAGCAGAGAAATTCACCTTTTCCATATTTCTGGATATTTCATGTTAAACATACAGTGAATTATTATCAAAGCTGTGAAAGTAAATGACAGACTGAATATTTACCTTGCCAAAAAGCAAAATTCACAGATTCAGCGTGGCATGCAGAAATAGGTGGATGGTGACTGACCTAAGAGCAAGACATGAAAGAAGGAAAAAAAAAAAAAAAAATAAGAATTCTAACCCTTGAAGAGCCATTTTGTTTTGTTCTCCCCTTTTTCTTCCCTTTCATTTTCCATTCATTTATTCATTTATTTCATTCATTTACAATCTGAACATTTACTTTCCTTTCGCAGTTGTTACCTTAAGGGGGAGCCAGTGAGATTTGTAATGTAAGAATGTAATGTAAGAAGCCTTGAAAGAAAAGGTAAGCACTGTTTTAAAGTCCTGAAAATTTGTTTATTGAAAGAAATTAACTATAGATTTTGTACACTGTTTCTAATGTAATAATTACACTCCACCCGAAGGCCTCATTCGTATGATTACAGAAGATGAGCTTTAAGCATAAAGATAAAAATGACCAACCAACCAAACAAAAACCAAAAGGCCAAATAATTCTGTGCAGTAGATCCTTACTACACCCCGACTACGGGGAAGGGGCAACAATCAGCATCACTGAAGTGGATAAATGGTGGAGAAATAAAACCACGAAATTCTGTCTGCCAGCTTCTAAGACTGCACGAGTGACGCATCCCATTTTTCTTGTGTGTAGCTCTAACCACACATACTGCATTTTATCAGCTTTGGGTAATAATAGCACATACACGATAAGGCAAGGACTGAAACGACAAAGTGAGTGTTGTAAGTAAGTAAATAAATACGCTATGCATACTGTTCAAAGAAAATAGTAAATAACTAAGTGACTGCACAGAGCAAAAGCTCTCTACATTCACCCTTCTGGGTGAGTAAAATCTGACCAGGACCAACGCCTTGACATGTAGTGCCTACTGTTCTTTGGACAAAGACAACTTTATTTTTAAGTCAAGTTGCTAATTCCAGCTATGGATTTCATTCCATAATCACCCACAGGTCTCAAATGCAGTTTTACTGTCTTCTTTGTTTCTCATTTTGCAATTTTGTTATTTTGTGCAGTTCTCCCTGAGCAACCTCTACATGGTTAAAAAAGAAATAAAGTAGTCCTAATTACTCTCAGCTATGTCCTAATCCACTGAGAGCAACACTCTCTCACATACTGCACTCAGATTAACCCCAGATGTCACTATAATTCCTAGGTTAAACTTGGCTCTCACTTAAACTGTGATAATTCCAGAGTAAGGTCATGGAGCTAAGTAGAGTTATTCTGAATATATCCTAATAATAGAACAGATCTCTATAACTGTATACATTCTGCCTATCTATTCCACACATGATGTGGTATCTGCATTAACAAGTTATCTAGGGTAAGCATCAAAATGCTTGCCCAAACAAGCAATAAATAAGAGCTTATGAAATACTTAATACTTGCAAGCTGCACGAAATTTCTTTCCTTCTATGCCACCCTCCCTTCCAAATATTCCTCCACCCCATAGTAATATAGTAAAACTTTACCACTCGTGTCACTTACTGCATATATTTGAACAACAGCTATTAACAAAACAAGAACACTCATATTTTTAAAATCTCCTTTAGGAAAAGTGGCCTTTGTAGTGATTTGCCTAAATATTTAGGGGAAAATCTTCTCCTTTAATTCAAACTTAGATTAAACTAAGTACCAAACTCCAATTTGATGTTACACTGGTAACTTCGCTGCTCTAAGAACTAACTCATAACTAAACACAGTAAAGATTCAGACACACTGCTTGAACTTTAGACTTGATTCTTACTTTGACTGTTCTGCTTTTTTTCCCCTTATTTTTACTCTTGTCTGTGATACTTCCTAGGCTAAGGAAAGATCACATAGTGAAGCTTCTTGTCCTTTGTAGAACATGATGTACAAAGTGCATCAAAAACACTTTTCATTTACTAATGAAAGTCTCTTACAAAGCTTTTACTGATCAAATTTCTAGGCTGCACAGCCTTGCCTGCTATGCTTTTCTAATTTTTGTTGTTGCAATGTCTAGACTGAATAAGACAGCTTTCAATCCTTCTTACGTTCTGATAGGAACCAGATTCTTTAAATTTCACCTCACTTTATCTAATGTCTTAAGCTTAGCAATTTTGGTGTCTGGACTGGTTCAAATATTATGCATATTTTACCCACATTTAACAATCATATTACAGGAAGACTATTCTCAGGAACACTCAGATCTTGATGTGTTGTATACATCCTTCAGCTACTAAGCCGTGGTACCAGATTTGACAGGCTAAGCCCACAAAGTATCTGAACAGGGAGGATAAATATTCATAGAATCATAGAATTACTCAGGTTGGAAAAGACCTTAAAGATCATCAAGTCTAACCACAGCCTAACCATAGTACCCTAACTCTAACAACCCTCTGCTGAATCATATCCCTGAGCACCACATCCAAACGGCTCTTAAACACATCCAGGAATGGTGACTCAACCACCTCCCTGGGGAACCTATTCCAGTGTTTAACTGCCCTTTCTGTAAAGAAGTGTTTCCTAATTTCCAACCTAAACTTACCTTGGTGCAACTTGAGGTCATTTCCCCTCCTCCTGTAACTTGTCACCAGAGAGAAGAGACCAACCCTGCTCTCAACTGTAAGCACCTTTCAGATACTGGAAGAGAGCAATCAGGTCTCCCCTCAGCCTCCTTATCCCCAGATTAAACAGCCCCAGCTCCCTCAGCCTCTACTCATAGGGCTGATTTTCCAAGCCCTTCACAAGACTCCTTGCCCTTCTCCGGACCTGCTCCAGGACCTCCATGTCTTTTTTGTACTGAAGTGCCCTAAACCGAACACAGTACTTGAGGTGAGGCCTCACCAATGCCAAGTACAGGGGCAGGATGACTTCCTTAGTCCTGCTCACCACACCATTCCTGATTCAAGCCAAGATGCCACTGACCTGGGCCACCTGGGCACACTGCTGGCTCATATTCAGCTGACTGTCCATCAGCACACCAAGGTCCCTTTCCATCAGGCAGCTTTCCAGACACACCTCCCCAAGCCTGTAGGGTTGCCTGGGGTTGTTGTGACCAAATTGCAGGACCTGACACTTGGCCCTACTGAAACTTATGCTGTTAACCTTGGCCCATTGATCCAGTCTATCCAGGTCCCTCTGTAGTGCCCTTCTCCCCTCAGGCAGATCAACACTCCCTCCTAACTTGGTGTCGTCTGTAAACTTACTGAGGGTGCACTCAAACCCCTCATCAAGATCATCAATGAAGATGTTAAACAGAAGCAGCCCCAGCACTGAGCCCTGGGGGACACTGCCTGTGACCAGCTGCCAACTGGATTCCACTCGATTGACCACAACTCTTTGGATCCAGCCATCCAGCCAGTGCTTTACGCAGTGGAGCATACGCCCACTGGTGCCACAGAAAATTCTAGTGATTGATCAACTCACGTGAATGAAATATTTGCTGTAAAAAAGATGATTTGCTATGAAAATTTTAAATGATTGTACATAAAAGAACATGACAAAAACATAAAGCCTGTTGCAGTAGTGATCAGAAACTGCGCTCTGGTTAAACATGTTACCTAGTTACTGGAGTAACAGCCTGCCAAGCCTTTGCTTCTGACCGTCAGTGACTGGTTTTCACATTCTATCCCAGCATTAGCTGCCTTTCCTCAAAATTAAAGCCATTTCCTTCGTTTATAATTCTGTAGCATCCCTCAAGTTTTGCTGGGCTAGGGTTACACAAAGTAATTTTGTATTTTGCTATTAGCTCTGGGGGATACCAGCCATGCATTCAGAATTAAGTAGTCCATCAAATAGCAAAAGTAAGTGTTGTAGCATACAGTACCTGCTCTGCAAAGAACTGGAAACCCTTATCTTCACGAATACATTCATAGGTTTCTCCAAGAACAGGATTAAATGGTTTACTTCCAGCTCGGTAGTAACTGGATGCATATGCAGATACTGCAAATGCAGCTATATATACCTGGGAATAACATAGAGAGAATTCTGATTACTTTATCACACTCATGCACTTTTTTCCCCATAGATTCTGACATAAGAGATATATGAAAAAAGGCCTTATCATGACACCAGACACCTATTTTTTCCATTATTTGCAGACTATAAATGTGTATGCCTGCTCCTGGGAGTTAAGGATTAGCTCATACGTTATAGAATGTTTCAGTTTTCAATAAATCATTAAAGAGGCCAGTGATGGACTTAATAGCATCAAACTTTGCAAATTAATCAACTGAAAACAGCGTCTCTGAAAACAGCTTGAAACAATTCAGTATTTTGGAACACACAGAACTGAAAGCAATGAACTTAAAAACCACTGATAGATTTTGCATTGTAATTGGCTTTTACAGTTACAGTCCATTATTCTATGGATCTACTCACTATCCGTTTCCTAAACATAGCACAGGAAACACTGTGAGAGTTTTCATGAAATTTGCTATGTTCAATACAATTTGTACCATTTTTCTTCCTTTCCATTTTCTTTTTCACATCCTGTAGAAGAGTAGGTGCTTTTCTTTCACAAATTCAGAAACTGAACACTACTCTGAAGTGGAATGTTGCAATTACCATGCAACAGCTAACCACAATTTTACCTCAAGAGTTTTTCAGAGTCAAAGAATCCTACGTTTCTGACTCAATTTCCAGATGCTTGGTGTGGGAAGGAGTGAAAAGGTTTATTTTCATTCCTATGCAAAGACTCACTGTTCATTTTCTTTTATCGTGCATTCTTAACAAAAACAAAAAAGAGTTCTGCACCTAAGAACAAATTAGCAGCCATGCTCTCTATAGCAGAAATGCTGTTGTGGCTCCAAGCAGTGATTGAGGAAGACAGAGCCAATCCAAGGTAGTTCAGGTGCATGCAATGCACCTAAGTGACTGGACGGGCTGGATCCACTCCTTCTCAGACCTCATTTAAGGGCTGGCAGTGGAGGCAAAAGTATCTTGTGTAGATATGCATGAGGTCCCTGTGCAGCTGAGGTCTTCTGAAAGTAAGTGGTTTCTTTATTTCTGTGATTGTGACCCTTGCATTTGAGTAAATCCTCACCTGCTGTAGCTTAGGACCTTGCTATTTTGCTGTCATTATTGGGCTTTCCATTATATTGCACCCTCTAAATCTTGAGGACAGACCCAAAGTTATGATCCTTGTATTGTTTGTCAGGGTGGAGCCAAGTGTCTTTTCAAGCAGTATTTACAACGTAATAATTTACATTCATTAATAGCTTCATTTTAAAGTAAGAAATATTGATCAAAAGACTTAATTTAGTGTAAGGTGCAATCCATAACTTCCATTTAAAAGAATGTAGGGAGCTTTAAAATCCTTTATTTATAGGCATACACATTAAGTAGCTCTTGTGAATCTGGAAGCAAACAACTGAAATCAATATATTCTTGTTATTTGTCAAATTCTGAATTCAGTAGTCCATGCTGGAGGAAGACGACATCAATATAGTAACCAACATATGTAAGTATTGCCTAGCTTTGAGTTCTGTAGCATCCCCAGAATTACAAAAAATCAGCTGGTAAGACAAATGGAGATCACTTAATTAACATGAAGTTATCACAGTAATATAGGATTGGAAGACCCGCTGTCTTCCATGGAAAACTGTGTCCAGATTAAGCAACTTTACATTGCAAAGATACACTGCATTGCAACTTCCATACTCATGAGAGAAGCGTAATAGTTCACTCTTCTTTGCTCCAAGCTTTTAATCTTGGAAAATTAGAAGAGGGAGGAAGAGGAAAAGATGCAAACCAGATTTCAATTCATACTTCATTTAACCTTGTAGGACAGGGCACTTTAGGAGATACACTTCCTTACAGAGTAAAAGAAATTAGGCAGAAGAATAAAAGTCAGTGGGTACAGAAACAAACACAGATGTGTAAAGCCTGCCTCTTTCAGCTGCGTGGAAAAAAATAAAAAGGAATAGAACACTTTCATGTATTTGACAGATTGATTTTTTTTTTTACACTGTACTCTCCTGGTTATACTGATAATTACTAAGAATTTGGAATAAAGTGTTTACCATCCGTTCAAACGGGTTAGGTGTATGAGCTGCTTTATCTAGTAGCTCACTGTATTCCAGCTCCTCACAGAGACGCTGAAGGGTGTTAAGTGGCTCATTCAATTCCACAGGCATGGCCACTTTGGAGAGATCCTTTCCTATGTTGTTTCTCAGGATATTCCATAGGCTGATGTTACTAGTATTGGGACATGGAGCTGGTAAACATGTTCTCCGTTTAGAATGGCATCCAATTCCACTTTCAGATATACAGTCTGAAAATATATATGCAGAACAAGTTAATACATTGGCTACTTCCATTTTATCTCCCTTACAAATTATACATTAAAATGTAACTTTTTTTTTTCTTTTCCTGTCAAAACCATCTTTCCCTTTCACATTTCAAATAATTTCACTTGTGGTTTGAAGATAGCCTGCTACAAAGGGGCAAAGAATAAACAGGATTTTAATACCTCTAAGTTAACTGAAGTAAACTGAAGGTAGGGAAGCAGCATGAAAAATTATCTCCTTCCCCTTAAAGGCTCGGAGAGAGACTCAGGCTTTCTGCTGAATTTGAGAGAGTAAATATTATTGCTATCTTAGTTGTAACAGAGATAGATTCCTATCTGTTTAAGTGACATAAAACCTCCCTCCCTGACAGAGCTTCAATTAAGCTGCCACTTCTCAGAAGACAAGGAATAAATTACAGTTCTAAGCACAAATATAACTTTTTTTTTTTTTTTTTTTTTTTTTAAATAATACTTCCAACGAAATTCAGTGTAACACAGATTTACATGAAGGCTTTTCTACAGTGCTTGTCATAGCACTGAGCATTTAAAAAATGTTAAACCACGCTGGCTTTTAGATGCATTCAAATATTGGTAGAGAAATGACCCCCTTAGCAGGTAGAAAAACTGAAGCAATTCTGGACCTCTGGGTTTGCTAATGATTCAAAAAAATGATTCAGATAACAACAAGAACACCTGAGGTGGCCAGAGTTGTTGTCAAAGTGGTCAGAACAGGATAAATCAGGCTTCCTTCTGAAAGCTTTGTCTTAGGGCAGCACGCAGATCTCCAAACATTTTGAGCTACCCAAATTTAAAGGGATCCATTGGTCCTTGGAGAAGATCAGGTAACACTTGCAAGTAAGAAACAACTGGACAACATTACTGAATGTAACATATTGATAGAGTGGAAAGAACATTGTGATTAGCTGGAATGCTTTGAAAGCACAAAGCCAATTAGTTTATTATGAGCAATTCCTCTGCCTCCATTTTTTTATTCTAATTAGGAAGAATTAAATAAGTGTACCCAGTAACAAGCCCATCATAATTAAAACAGGCAGAAAAGAAATTTGTAAGGTCATGCACAAGGTGTGACAGTAAATAATTCACATGTTCTTTTAAATAATAAAATCTGCTAAAAATGACAAAACTTTGAACGTGTTTGTTGTATTGAAGCAAGTTACTTTCTAGAGAAAAATGAAACAATAAAGCAGCTAAGCCTTCCTAGTTTGACCTGTCCTGTGGTCATGAAAGGATCTGAAAGGAGATGAAGCTGAGAGTACACTGGTGTTTCTCTGCTGATATTGAACCACCATCCTGCTTAATTGATGGTGCCCTGGCCTTTTTAATCAGATTAACCAGAATGTGCTGCAGAGTAAGGTGATAAGAGGAAAAAAAACAACAACCCAAGCTGTTTACATCACAAAATCTGTAATACCAAATGTTTTCTATCAAAACAAGAAAAAATACCCCAAACAAGAAACACAATTCCCAAAACATGATACCACAAAATCCTGAACTTACCTAAAGTTTGTCTTTCATTCTCTATGTCATTGCTTAGGTTATCTTCGGAGACATTATCACTGATATCACTTACGTATGAGTCATCATCTGATACCTATGTACAGAATGGGGTAATAAGAGATATGTTACTCACTAACATACCCATTAAAGTAAATCCTTGTGCAGATAAAAATTGTTACTTTCTGCTGCAATTAATATTTTTGTAGATCTGAACTCTTTAAGCTGTGTTTCAGTACTGGAGAAAAGTACTAAGTGGGGCTAAGAATTAAATACTTTGGGAATGAGTACCATTAGTGAGAATTTTTATTTCAGTGAAAATGTGCTTCATCATCTTGGCCTCAGGGCTAAAAGGGCTTTCACCACATCAAACACCAAGAGTTTAGGGAGTCCCAGAGAAATGAGCTATTAAGTTTCAGTACATGCGGTCTTGCCCCCAAGGTATACCTACAGGGCAGGTATAAGTATTTATTTCTATGACACAGTTTCCTTTATCTACTGCATAATGACTCAAGGTAGATGACACGATATATGCTGTATCTGCATGTTAGCTACCTGACTGCCATTTTCCTAAATGTGCATATAGGACTTCTCCATAATAATTTTTCTCAACTGAGAAGAGATAAATGAACACAAGCAGCATATTAACTTTTTTTTTTTTTTTTTGGTCAAATCATCTGATGTGCAATTAGCACATTGAAAGGCCACATGTCGAGTAGCAGATAATGAACTAGATAAGAATAGTGTCAACCTTAATGCTCAGACCTCATTTTCTGAAGAGCTGGCAGACAGGAGGACTTCCTGCGCATCAAAAAATTCTGTGAGAGAGTCAGCAATAGACAGCCTGCTTTCATTGGAGATCTGGTGAACCAGACCTCTGTTTTCTTCTCTCGAATTTTCCTGTTTAAAAGAAATACAAAGATATGAGGAGAAAAACACTACAAATAGCATTCATGCATACAAATCCAGTCATGTAAGTTAAAGGGTTGTAAAACACTTGGGAGAAGATTACTCATGCTCCTTTTCCAATTTAGTGAAAGGCAGCATGTTCTGAGGAGGGCATTAGAACCAAAGGAAAACAGACTAAAAAGAAGAAATAAAAATGTGCGATTGAGTAGATCGGTTTATACTGTGCCATGTACCATTTCCTCTGACAAAAAATGTAAAAACGCATTGATGCTTGAGAGGCTTAGCCAGATGTGTATGCAAGCATTTCACTAAGAAAGCCCTACACAAAAGAAAACTCAAACTTTTTTTTGCTGCATACTGGATCCTCATTCTTTGCTGATCTTAACAAACACACAAGTCTTCTCCTTTCCCTGGCCTTGTTTAATGCAAATCTGGTCAAGCAGTAGCATACAAAATTCTGAGGCACAAAGTTATTTTCTATACAATAGCAATGTTTTCTGAACTAACTCCACTAGGCTATTTTCCATGCTATGCTTTGGAAAGCCTCACGCTCACACACAGGACCTGTGTGTCAATCCAAGTCAGCATATCATCTAAGCCACATCAATGATATTGCTTTTGCTGCTGCAGTCCTGTTTGAATGTTGTACAGATTTCATGACCTCCAACTGCGGAAACCCCAAGTTCTCTCTATAGGTAGTTGGCATAAGCAGAGTTGCCAAATGTAGTCTAGTAAGGGTGGGATTTACAGTGAGTACTGGTAGGTTCCTCATAATTCCACCAGTACTGAAAGGGGCTGGCTGGTCCAAATGAGCATATTAGCTGCTCTAAAGCTTCTTTCTGCATGAGATCCATTCTTAACTTGCAATCATGGCTGCCCTTGCTATCACAATTTTGTAGGAATTGCAAAATGAAAACATTTTAGAAGCTTTACTTTTAGAACTCAATGAATAATCTGGTAAGTCTGCAATCAAACTGACAAATCTTTTGAGGCTTTTCTGCTGGTAGGTTTTACTACAGTATAGAATGTTATTCACTGTGTTCTGATAATGGTGACACTGATAACAGTTCAGTTTGTCACTTACAGAAGATTTCTGCTTTTTTAATTGAATAATCCCAATAAAGCTGCAAGAAAGAAGTAACCTCAAAATCAAATCTTCAGGGGGAAGGCAGTTACATTGGTCTGAAAGTCAAAAAAACCCACCAACTTCCTATGTGCATGAGCAGTGCTACTGGGATTGTTTCCAACTCTATTTTGAATCTCAGAAGCAAAATGAGCAGAAGAGGCTCATAAAAGAACAGTTGGTTTTTATATTTAATCACATGAGAGCTTCACTTTGTCTTCGTTCGTGTTCCAATTGTGGCATGATAAACTACACCATAAACCACTCAAAATATAAGCTAAATGTTTATTTTATGCAAAGGCTTGAAAAACTAGTTAATGCTGCTTCAGTTTTCAGAGGTCTATTATATCACCTGATATATCATCTAAAGCTAAGCTTTGTGCAGCGATCTCACAGCAGCAGTGCTGTATCACAGACCTCAGACAAATCTAAGAAAATATTCCAGAATAAGTGATTTCGTCTAGAAGTTCCATTCCAAACCATGCCACAGGGAATCATCAACAAATACCCTAAAGGGCATTTTAAAAGCTATTTTTGTCACATATATATGCAGTGCATACAGCATGTTTGAGAAAAAACCCAATGTCTTTACAAGGTCCTCCACTAAACAGGAAGATTACCCTTGAAATTAAAAACCAATGTAATCATTCATTAATGCCTCTCTGTATAGCAGTGTTATTCAAAAATCCTATGGGATTAAAAGCAAAAGGCACTGGAATGATCAATTACCGTAAAAAAAGAAAAAATGAGGCTAAATATGACCAAAATCAGTACTTCTAAAATGGAACTAAAATAGAAATGAACAGACTGAATGACTAAACTGCCTTTAAAAATGAAAGGAAATAGTGTGTTATATAAAACCCCCAACACTACATCCATTCAAGTTCTAATGCAGGATTTATTACACAAGCACAGCAGAAGTTTCCATATCAGAGAGCACGTAGGAAAATCCATCAGAAATAACAGTTCTTGCTTCCCTTACTAGAATCTAAAGCATCCAGGTCCTACGATCTATAAATACACCATATGAATATGCATTCTGAAGGGAGCCAAAAAACTGTCAGTACTTCAGTGTATCTCAAACTGACTAACCGGATATGCAGAAGACTCCCCTTCTTCAAACACACAAAATTAAATGGCTGAAGATCCTATATATTTCATTTTTTTTTATTCTTTCATGCTAAGTCTAATAATGGCTCTAAACCTTAAATCAGTCATACCAGTAGCTAGTGTTTTGGGTTAACAGTATTCAGACAGGCATGAAAGTTAACAGGGGAATGCAATGAGAGAAAACCACTGGCAGCAAGGTGACAAGACAGCTTTGCTCATGCTGAATGGGAAGTGGAAAGGAGGTGAGGGAGAACACCAGGAGCCAGTAGCAAAAGCAATGGTGGTATGCTCAGAAAAACTGTTCACAAGGAAAATCTTTGAAATTAAATATAACACAATGCATCACCAGAAATGATTCATAATCACGAAAGCGGACTCATTTTGCTAACACAATACACTGTAGGGAAGACATGAAGAACAGGACAAGATGTAACACCATCTAGATGTAGGAGCTGGAGCAAAAGACATCAGTGAAAGAGGAAATCCATACCCACCTTCACCAAATCTGGACTTGATTTTGCATTAGATGCTGAATCAAGGATCATAGATTCGGCATGTATTCTGCGTAACCGGTCTTTTAGATCTGTGTTTTGTGCTATTGCCTGGAATATTTAACAAAAATATTGGGTATATAAAGTTCTCTCAACTAATTTGAATGGCGGTTTCATCGTGTAAAAAGAAAGGGAAGGAGTATTATAAATGCAGTACTAAACATAACTGATTTCTGGTTGCAAATTATTTGTTAGGAATGGTTCAAATCTTGTACCTTGTCTCTAAAATTAAAATTATTTTTGTCCAGTATGAGGGAAAAGACAAGTGGAGAACAAAAGCCAGGATGGCAGTTTCAAGTTACTGGGTCGTGCAAGGTGATATAACAATTTAAGAATTAATGTATTTTGTTCATTGTCTTTTTTAGCACCCTTCCCTCACCTCTACCTCATATTTCTAAACATTCTCACTCATGTCACACTGAAAAATGATTGATTTTTCATCAAGCTGGTATACTGTTTCCTTTGCCTTCCAATAGCAGAGAAATTAATTTTTACCCCAGACTAATTAGTAAGACAAACTTATCTTCCACTTTTTTTTGTTGCTGCACCCCAATTGAAGCTACTGCACTAGGCAAGAACAGAAAATGCAGTCTGAATGAATAAGACAACACTTTTATGTGACATTGTTTTCCCAGAGACAATTCCAGAAATGGCAGGGGTCAAGTTTCACTGGATATAATGAGGCCCTAGGGGAGAAAGACTTCTCCAAACCATACAGAAAAGCTATGAACAAATAACATAATAAAGAACAAAACAAACAAGAAAACATCTTAGCTCTGTTTCTTGCTGAGAAAAGTTCTGCATCTGTATTTACTACAGTTGTACTATATTTGTTTTTTAATATTGCATAGCAATACTAGTTTCTATTCCATTGATTTATAATTATGTGTAAGCATAACAAGCATTGTTTTAAACATATTCTGTTAAAAAATAAGCCTCTAAAGATATCGATAGTAAAATAGCCCTTTCTTTGTTCCATGTCAGAAACTGGGACGCTTATGAACAAAAATGAACCCAATTCTTCAGTTTTACAAGTATATGTGGCATAGTAAGACCAACCGTACTTATGGTAACACACTTTTTTTTGCAAGTGCATGGAGCAGAAAGTTACACTGAAGCAGTTACCCAGCTGTACAGCACAATTCAAACATCATGCTCTGTGAAGACTGCAGGCAATCCTCCAGCCACAGCCGTCAACTGGACGCACTGCAATCCTTTAGACAGTACTTCAGGTGGGCTTCCCCTCATACTCTGTTAGATTTACTGAAGGTGCAGAAGTTCCAGGAGCAAGTTCATTGCTTGAGGATTAACCTGAGCCAGGAGTTTGACTAGACTTCACTCTGCTGGGGTGTTTGGATGACCCCATCTATGATCTTATTTATTCCCTGAAACCTGGGATTTCTTTTGTTATGTTGTATTACATGCTTCCCTGTTTCTTTGACTATATCTATAATTCCTGCACGTTTACTCAACCTCTGAAAGGCTCTTGTTTCTTCTTGGTCACTGTCAACCATGAAATCATAGAATGGTATGGGATCTTAAACACTGTATGGTTTCAACCACTTTACCACAGGAACCTCCACTGGAACCTTCCACTATATCAGGCTGCCCAGGGTCCCATCCAACTTCTAACATTTCGAGGGATGGGGCATGCACAGCTTCTCTAAGCAACCTGTTCTAGAGCCTTATTCATCCTCATAGTAGAGGCATTCTTCTTTATATCTGACCTAAAATCTACCTTCTTATTTAAAAACATTATTATCAAGATATACCCCAGTAAAGAGTCTCTCCTCATCTCTCGTGGCCATCCCTCTTAAGTATCAGAAGGCTGCAATAAGGTCTCCCCAGTGACTAAATCCCAGCTTTGTCAGCCTCTCTTCATAGAAGAGGTGTTCCAGCCCCAGCCCTCTGATCATCCATAAGGACTTCACAGCTGAAGTTCAATTTAATCACACGGGGAAGCAAAGATAGGAATAAGTATAAAACCATAAGTTTTTCTGTCTCATCTTCTTCAAGAGAAACAAGAAGCTCACTTAAGTTTCTACTGCACCAACTGGGGCTATGTAGACTACTATGACTCCTTATTTCAACACCTTGTGCTTTAGAAGCTGATACAGAAGAGGTTTCTTCCACCTAATCATCTTCACATTTCCGCTGTCAGTACAGAAACACAGCAGTGTGAAGTAGAATCTTCTTCCTAAGATGCATCTGAAATACATTTCACCACAGAACATGAATGGTTGGATGTAGAGCTGAAGGAAAGGGTTGACTTTGGATAAGAATCTGAGGAATAATTTTAGTGCTTATTCATCCTGAAAAGTCTCAAAAATCTGTGCAAATTCTTAGATTGTTAGATGTGTCCAGGAGCATGAGACGTATTCTTAAGTGTTTGGTCTCAGCTTTATATCAAAGTAAAAATGGGAATGAAGAAAAGATTCTCATGTAATATTCTTGTCCCAGGATTTGTTACTTACATACCAAATCTCAAGTAGACTCTTTCTAACACTAAATCAAAGAACAGCTACCATGTGCGGCCTGACAGCCTTTTATTGAAAATAAATAGGAAAAAAAAACCCAAACCCTGCAGCAAACTCTGATAGCTAGTTATTCATGTTGAATGCATTTGATGGTCATATGTCCCTTAGGAGGAAGAGAACGTAACCCTGCTGCAATGAAAATAACCTGTGTTACTAACTTTAACCTTAAAAGGAAAAAGATAAAAAACCTCTGAGTCATAGTTCCTGTACTGCAGTGCAAGTCTAGCCAAGCTCACCGTTTTAAATAATTACAGTACAGAAGTGAAGATGGTCCCACAGCCCTTACAAAACACTGTTTTCCTATTTGTGTCTATTCAGTTAGGTAGAAAATCAAAATTAAAAGAAACAGTCCATCCTGATGGCTGGAACAAAGACTGAAGACTTACTGCCTGCTTCTGCTATCTGAATCAATACTAGAACGTTGAGAATGCTGCAGCTTACACATCCACTTTGGCCAACTCTGATTTTTATTTATTTATTTTTGTTGCTGGGAGTAGGAAAGACAGTAGGTCTGAAGTGACTGTGAATGGGGGGAAAGAGTATTCTCTGGCTTTACATTTGTGTGGTCTGGATTCAACATACTAGCATTTATCACTCCTCTTTCAAGTGCTCAAGTGGACAATCTATTGCTATTATACCCACATCATCAAATAAACACAACAAAGAATTTATATAGCCCTCCTGTATAGCATGCTAAAATTCTTTTCTTCCTTTTCTTGTAGCTATCTTCTTCTATTGTGCTTTCTTCCTTCCATTCACTTTTTCTGTTCACTTTTGTCTATTTGCTGTGTGTAGGTCAAAGAGAAAATGTTGATAAGTGAAAAGCAAAGGCAGAGATGTTTATTTTTAAAATATGTTTTATGCAGTTTAAATCTGTTTTGGTTTCTTCCCCTGCCAGCTCAATAAGAGCCTAATAGTTGATAGCTTTTAACCTGTATGACTTTTGTTCCTTATGAACTGAATAAGAATCGAAATAAAAAAACCTAACTTAAAGTCCTCAGTACAAGACTCTCTTGAAAGTAACAGTCCTAGAGTTTATCATATCTGTGCTTCCAGAACTCTTCAAAGGAAGCTTATTCTTTTCTCCCACAGGATTCTCTGCTGTGCATGGTGAGAAAATTTCTGCTGGTATCACAGCTTTACAGATCTAAAGGCAAAGGAATAGCTTTCACATAGATGTTAACTTCTGCTGAAACTGCCAGAGTTCAGAAATGACATCTGGATGGGTTACAGAAGGGCTATTAAATAACGTAAGAGCAAAGAGTATAATTTCTAAAATACATTTAGAGGATGAACAGAATTTCAGCACTCAGAAAAAGAATCCAGGTTTAGCTGAGTGTTCACTCAGTTTACAAACCTTACAACTGATTTTTTTTAATGTAAAACAGTAAGCAAATAACACTGGACAAAAAGTGGAAGTCACCCAATTAGATGTTCCAAGAGGAACAGCTGAAAGCCAAAAACAGATGAGCGAAGATAGTTTTATGCAACAAGCTTCAGTTTTCTCCAAATTCTATGAAGACATCATAACATCTACAGGTCTAGGGAACGAAATATTTCAAACTAAAATGCTATAACACAGCTTTTGTAAAACAAAGCACAAGTTTTTTACACTGAACTAATTCTACAATGATCTATACCACATTTAACCAGAGTCACTCCTGCCTCTGATTAGCAATTTGAAACAGACTGAGATTTTAAAAGCATGGTAGTGACGGCCCTCATTGTTCTGATATCCGGTCACTGTTTAGTTGATATATTTCAGCATGAACTGGTCTGAAACCATTTCAAAAAGTGTACCAACAGAATCCAAACAACTTTTTAAAGAGCACAATCTTTTGTCATTTAGAATTTTGTTCAAACTGTTCCATTGCTGGTTTTAGATGACTAACAGATGAAGGTGGAAGCCAATATAAACAAGCTGTACTTGAGTTTGTTTTTCTGTGTTTTGGTGCAGAGAAGCAAAGTTCTGCAATAGAAAGGAGAGCTGAGTGCCTTCAGCTGCTTCTTCTTTATTTAGTGCCAAGTTACAGTGAATATTTGGTGCTATTTAGGAAAGGAAAATTCACAGCCTACCAGAATGGAATGTTTGATCCAGACAATGTAGACTCAGTCACAGAGCAACCCTCATACTTAGCATCAAATAATACAGATTTATTTAGGGGCACAGTGTGATCTGTCAGGTCTTCATGATTTCACAGTACCTTCACCATTTAGAAAAGAGAGTCTTTGAAAATACCATCTATAATCACGACTTGTTATACTTCAATTTATGCTGTAAATTTTAGAGCAGACACTAAGAAAACAGAAATAAACTACTATAAAATATGAAGGTAATAACTGATGATCGTGAAACTTGCTGAAGTTCAGCATATCACTTACAGACGTTAAGGCATTCTTCAAGCCAACTATTTGTGCAGATGGAGATGATGATGCCTCATGCTCCAGCATCTGCTTCAGCTTTTCTCTCTCTGTAGATATGCTGCTGAAAGCTGACTTCAAGGTGAAGTAAACTAGAACCATTTTGTAAAAAACAGGGTTAAAAACAGCTACACATAATACACCGGTTAAGTCAAATTTCAATGTAACATCATTAATAGTGACAGAACAAGAATTTAGCTTGAGAGATCCACGACAGCATATTATTCAAGGTTATCAGATTTCTTTTTTTAAACCAGGAGAAATGTTTATGGTAAACGCTAACATGATGACTATATTAGCCACAGTCAAAACTGCTTTGATTAATTTGTGACAGATGGCAACAAAGCTAACTAACCACGTCTGCTCTTCACTTGCTTTTGTTTCCCAATTAGCTTGAATCTTCAGATGGTCATGATTCTACTCCACATTCCTTTATGAATCCAGTGGGGGAGGAGAGAGAAGGAAAAAAATAAATCAATCAAGAAGGCAGCTATAACACATACAGTGTCACAGCTATAGGGTTAGTAATTTCACCACAAGTTAACAGTGGTGATTCATTTTGGATACAATGACATTTCAGCTTGTTAGATAATTTATTGATTTAACGGCCCAGATCCCGAATGTGATGGTACTCCCACTTCTTTCTGAGTCCATTTCACTAGCCCAAAACATGGTCTATTGTCTGATTTGCCTGTTTTTGAGGCATTTGATCTTTTACATAACTGAGGAATAAAAATTTAGCTAGGCACATGTAGTATTTCAACATTCATTTTTCTGTAGATTTTTTTATTTCTGCAGATCTGCTAGCAGATTTTTGAGGGACTATTAAGTCCTACAATAAAGTCATAAGAATAGGCAAGACAAAAATTTACCAGGGAAATTATCAGTGAAACTGAGATAAAATCTGAGTGTGGATATGTCTTGTTCTTTACTTTTTCCTTATCTTCTTTATCTCTCTCAGATTTCACCTGAACAATTATTACCTCTTCTAGAATCTCAAGTAACATGACAACCTTATAAACAAAATAATCTCTATGTATAATTCAGCATCAGAAACCATTATCAAAGCTAATTTTCCTAATTTAATCTACCTGAAGAAATATAACAACATCTCAGGGGGTGAAGAGGAAGATGTGTCCATTACGATCTATTTTATATTATTTCACATGTAAGAAACATGATCATGACCCTCAGTGACCTTACATCTCATTTCATAGCTGGTATACTGACATAAATTTTCAAGAACTTTTTACAGAATAAAGTACTAATGATACATTTTGTCTGTATAAAACATTAAACCGTAAGTCGTCTTTTTTCCAGAGAGGTGGTGGAATAAAGTAGCTTTTGTATTCTTAATAAAATGATACTGTATTAAATAGTATGAAGTCCTTTGTCCCCTTAGTGCATAGTTGAACCCAACCAAAACACAAACAGTTAAAATCATCTTGAACAGGAGAATTCCAGTGCTCCTGTAGACAGCAACTTTACTAACTGTGCTCCCACCTTCTTTTCCACTTTCAGAAAATATGAATCAGTTTTCATTACAATTTACTTTATAAAGCTTACTGCTAAGCTAGATACACTCCTTCCATAATGGAGTCAAGATGCATCAGCAGCAAAGGGCAAAAACAAGGAGAGAATGCATACTGATAACATCAACTCATCTTGTGCAAAAAGGGACAACACCTAAACTCCCAAAAAGTCTTTCAGACATAAATGTACTTAAACAATAAAAATGTTTCTGGTGTGAGAGTGACAGGGCAAAGTACTGCTAATGAAGAATGACTTCAAGACACAAAACATTTACAGTCAAGCTGCCCCTTCTGCAGCTTTACATGATTTTTATCTTATGTATTCACTAAAAATAGGTTACTACCATAGCAACCTTTGCATCACCAGCAAATGTTGAACTCTGAAATACAGTGAGCCAACTTTAGTATATATACATACTTGTCCTCATCTACACATGTAAATACAACAGCAGATTATACTCTTCTGTGCATCTGTATACAACAGTGGGGATTTTCACCTTTTGGCAACAAACCGAATCTTGGTTTAACATGTTAAATAAAGGGAGATCCTTCATAAAAAACAAAAGTAGGATGATTAAGTCATTTTTTTTTTTTCTAAAGACTCAAGACATCAACATTCACAATTCCACAAGGGGATTAAAGGGAGGGTGTTTTGTTCTTTTTCTAAATATTAAACAGGACCTGTTTTCAGAAATCACATTAAATTGTGATGACACAGAATATGAAAGACAGACTTTATTTACCTTTATGTGCAATATGAAATAAGTCCTCCTGCATTTTAGTAAATTCTGATGATGTTTCAGATCCATCAGAGTAGTTTTTCTCTTCTACAAAATCTATTGTAGATAAGTTAGGATTGGAAGCATGTAGTCTCATAGGGGCAGAAAACACTGAAGGCACCTGTAAAGATAACAATAAATTTGTGATTGTTTCTGTTTCGTATTTAAAACAAGCTATAAAGAATTTAATTGTTTGTATCTGGGACACGAAAGCTAATAGAACTACTGCCAGTTACCAATTGGCTCGGAATATATGAAAGCACTGATAAAATTTTGCCCAAGATTTCATAGTTGAAGATTTGGCAGAACTCCAAGAAACCAGCCCATTGAGAGTTGTAACATATGCAATAGTATTTTTTCCTCTGCTTATAAGTACGTAAGGACAAGCACACTGCACGCAAATATGAGCAAAACTGCCTAGAGAATGTGCAAAAATAGGTATTGCTAAAAGGAGAAAAAACTGCCAGATACACCTCTCATGGCCCTGATTGGAGACAAACTGGAAACAATGGGTGAGAGGTTCATCTCCTGAACAAATTAGTACAGATCCAATTAGTACAGATCCTATTGCAGATTTTAACAAGGACGTGTTTGTGTTTTGTCTGTTATATTACTGCTTAAAATGAGTCAGTGTAGGACAGTACTTCAAAAGGATTCTTATTTCCTAAACTGGTTATGCCAAGAAATTACCAATAAGTGAGAAGTGAAGAAAAGATACTGAAAGGACTGAAGTCACCTGTAATGTTCCTTTAGCCTCTTTCCCAACAACTCTAGATCGCCACCTCCTATGTGTTCTCTTTTCCTTCTTTGGGCTTTCAAAAGGTCCAACCTTTTAATAACAAGCAAGACAAAATATGGATTGTCATAAAAGTTAAGTTAAGAATAAATAACTTGATCATTTAGACCTTGGGGTTGGTCTTTGGAATAGCAAGGGAAAAGGGCATGTTTTGGTTTTCAAACAACAAACCTGCATAGCATTTATAGCAGGCGCTGAACAGGTCCTGTGAAGGACATCCATGCTCTGCAACAGCTGGTTCATTTCCAGTAAATATGCATGACAAGTTGAGAGATCTGCTTTGAACAAGAAAATATTTTCAGTTGCTCTGAAGTAACAAACATAATGAAAGGTTTTTTTGTGTATAGGTTAGCTTTGATTGTAGCTGGTTTAAGTAATTAATTGGCAAAAAAAAAAAAAGAGTAGTGGACAACAGCTAAAATAGCTTAATAGCTTGTATCTTTCTGTCTTAAAAATATTAAAATGTCTCTATAGAGCCTGTACAGTGATATATGTCATAGTTGGTTGTAGAAATACAAGATAAATAGTTGTCATAGTTGGTTGTAGAAATACAAGATAAAGTGGGTTACTGCCATCTGGGTCTAGTTATCTAAACTAGTTACACATGGAGTGCGTAACAATGCCATAGGCTTTGAGACTGAACAGTTCAAGCAGAGCTACAGATGAGACACCTCCTGGCAGACAGAAAACATGCATTTTACAGACACTTTCACCAACATTATAACGATCATTATTTCAGGAAAGCAGGAGGTGATTTTGAACCTAACTTAAGGCAGTTCAAGTTTTACTAAAAAGTGTGATGTTCATAGAAGAAAATATATTGGAATCCTCTAAGAGATTCTCAAAAGTGGTACCCTCTTCATTCACTAGCTCTTTTGAAACCAAGCAAATAGGAAGGAAATCAACAACTACCCCTTTCCTTCCTCTTGTTTCAGAAAAAAAGCTGTAATGGCTATTTATGCTATTGTAGTGTCATTGCCAAGAAGAAGTAGGGGAAATATTAATTCATTTTAATCTTCCTTCAAATGGAATTACCTCTTGAGCATTTTTCCATGTCTTCAGAAGACTGTAGCCAAGATGGAATCCTGGACTCATTACTCGAAAAGGAAAACGACAAGTTACCACCAGCTGACAGCGAGCTTTGTTTGGTCAAGCTTCCTGACTGTTCCAGAGTAAAACAAGAAAATTAACGAATAACATTATAAAGTTGTAAGGATACATTTTGATAAGCGACAATTGAGATCCACAATCAGTGACAAGAACTGAAGGCATTAATAGCACAGTGGTAAAAAAAAATTAATAAAGTAAAAAGTATATGAACTAGATTATGCATTATAGTCATCAAAGCATACTGTTAGGAAGTATAACACACAAAAGCAGATACAAAAGTAACAATAACATTTTGTTGACAACTGAAATTTGAAGAAAAGTGGAGCTCTGCATCAATTAAATCAATTTAATAGATTTAAAGCACCAAAACAACACATTTTATACCTTTTATATGCCCCCTGAAGAAGCCCAAAGGTAACTGAAATGTAAGATGCATACACTTGTTTAGAGCTGTTTTTCAACAAAGAAAGCATGATTCTAGATGCTTTACTCTAGGTCACATGACTTTAGTATGGATTTAGCTTGACAGACCTTAATACATGTATGACACACATCTTACTTTGGTAAAGACTAACATTTTGCAACGTCTCAGTAATCCTTTTCAAAATTCCAGAAGCGCTCACTATCAAGATGCTACAAGAAATGCTGGAAGCTATGAGTTAAGAACTAACTGAGCTGCATAATTAAGTAGTTTCCAATGGAAAGAAATTTCCTCCCAATACTGGTTATACCTGTGCACAGTGGCTTATAAAGCTGTTTCCTTCTCTAACGTAACAACAAATAGTAGCCATAAAAATGTGTAACTGTTTTTTAAACCTTATTAAACCTTCTGCCTTTTACAAATATGTACATCAGGAAGTTGCACAAAGCAATTAAATACTCTTATTTAAAATTAATACATCTTATTTAAAATCAGTTCTTAAAATGTTTCATCTTAACTGCCATTACGTGGCCAGTTCACTGATGATGAGAAGAGCTGAATAAGTTGTTTGGCTCTTCTCTAAAACATAGGTTTCACAAAACGGGCCCATCTTTTACCAAAGCTCAGGTAGTACTCAATTTAAAGTTATTCATATGAAACATCATCTGTATCTCGTTCTGTTGCTCTTTTCATAGTTAGTCTTCTAAAGTTTGTAATTCATGCTTCAGTTTGAGTTGCAGAATACTGTCCAGGTGATGTCATTCAGTACCATATCAATTTATATATCATGGAAAAGCAGGAAGAATTAATAAGCATAATTGTTTTTAAATTAACCTGTGCAGTTCATCTGTTTTATTCCTACATAAAACAGTATGAGTCGCAGTCATCTGCATATGTAAATACAAATGATTCTAGTACCTTTAGAAGCTCAAGTACACTGAATTTAAATATAAGCAATGTATTGATGTTGGGAGAAAAATCCCACATTTATCTCATGCAAAGTAATTCTTCCAGAATGTATATATGTGAATGGCATAATTAAGAGCAAAGAAACAAGAAGACACTGTTAAGAAACAGTCAAGAGAGTCTGTGAAGCTTCAGTTAGCATAATTTCTATTGTAATCAGTATGGTTATGCATTAGAATCCAAGAACTGCACATAAATATACATAGATACATACATACATTCATCCCCCAAGAACTATTTAAAAAGTGTGAAAATTGACCAGTTGTCTCTAAATGGAAATAAAATGCAATGCAAAGTTCACTTGTTATGTTTTTCCCAAAATATTCATCTGCTGGATTGATATCAACGACCATTAACCTAGGGCTGGTGTAAATTGGCAAACCTCCATTTAGCTTCAGCAGAGCTAAGGTGATTAACTGGAGCTTAAGAACTATCCCCTTCTATTTTTCACATGAAAATAAGTAGGGCTTCTTTGCAGTGCAAATCTGGATTAATAAATTAAAAGTGAATTATAGTCCCTCATGCTAAAGAAGAAATGGTTAATATCCTGACAGCAAGCACAGATTTTAGATATACTAGTCACACAGATCCATTGTATATTTTCTATTATTTTTTGAGAGCGAAGACATAGAGATATAATGGGCACTGCCATGTTCTATTTTTGTACTTAATATTGTACTCCCCCTTCTATCCAAGTTCTCTTGTGGGAGAAAATAACTAGAGTGCCCCAGAAGGTTTTCCATTTCCTTGCAGATACAGAAGAGATGGCTGTCAGAGACACAGAGGTGCTGGCTCCAGAAAGCCACACAGACTGCCCTTTGCAGAACACTGCTGTTACCACAGGGCAAGTCTGCTCTTTCAGCTGCCATTTTGCACAGATCCCCTCCCTCTCAGCCACTAGCAAAAAGCAGTTCTGGCATGTGCTTGTGCCTGGTAAAAAACATTGTCATTCAGCTACAGCATTGTCCTGCCAAAGCAGGTTCTGAGATGAGGGAAGGTTTGCTTTTAGACAGACCCTAAGCTCTGTGCTGCTACAAACTTCAGAATGATACTGTTCCAAATAATACTACAGCTATCCAGCCCCCATTCTAATGCAGCACAGATTTAGTCTTATGCAGCTATTATACTTTTATCAAGCCAGAGACACGGTTAGCTAAATAAAAGATGCTGTCTCATCTTTAAGGGTCTTTCAGGGACAAAAGGGGTAAACACTCCACATTTATTTCCTACATTTTGTTTATTTTATTTTTTCTTCCTGTTAGCAGCAGAGGATACACTCTACTTTGCATCTTTGAAGGCAATGAAGATGTGTGAGAAAGAATACTGGGTAAGTTGACAAAGCACTCCCAAACATCCACCTAAAATTTGACAGTTGGAGACTCCTCAGTACGCAATGATAAATGTGCTGCTGACTGCTCAGGAGGAGTCCCATCAAAACAGTAGGAAGAAAATTCTTGAACTATAGGTAGTGTGAAATGAGACCACTCAGACTGTACAGCAGTATAGCCAGGAAAATGAATACCTTAGGCATTAGGGTAACAAAGAAACAACTGCTGCATAAGAGGTATTTGTGGTGTTGACAGAAACAGAAACAGTTACAGTAAGTAAAGCACAGTATTGCTAAAAAAAACAACCAAAAACATTTTCTCAGAAGAGGTCTGGTTCTACACTGCAGCAGAAGCGTCTGTTTGGGTGAACATCAGCCAGTCGACATGCAAACCACCGGAGACAGACTGTGTTCAGGTGCTGAATAAAATCACTGTTTTGTGAGGCTACCTCACAAAATGTAAATAGAAGTCATAGGTTACAGCTGTTCAGTAATTCCTATCTACTAGTTAAGCACAGTCAGATGTATTAGTGTACAAAGGGAGAGGTTTTATTAGCTAAAGGAAAAATATATAGACACAGCTGAGTGCTCTTCTGTGACTCACATTAACATTCATCAGCATGTATCAGACAAATAATGGTATATTGTCAAAAACTATGAGGATTCTAATTTAATATCCAGTTTTAAAAGTCACTGTGAAAATATAATGTACTTCTTTAAAACACTGGGATAACATTATAAATATTACCAGCATCACAGAGAAAAATACTTGGGGGCAAATTTATAGATAATATTGTTTTGCTCTTTATAGAGCAAAATGTTTTACACCACAACTTAAACCCATACAAATTTTCATTACGCTCTTTACTTCAAAACAAATCAGGCTAATTTAATCACTGATAAAAGCTCATTGTTTGTAACTCATCACTATTACCTTTCTACCTGGAGTCAAATCACACAGACCAGAGCCAGAGTCCACTGTAGTAGATACTGGGAAGAAAAGATTATTGACGTCATGAGGAAACATGGAGATTTCATTCTGACGATACATTCTGTGATGACGAAGCTTTGATACCCATTCATCAAACAGCTCCTGAGATTTCACCTACACAAAATTTCAGATATTATAACACCCATATTCAAAATTGCTAGCAAAGAAACTAAGATACCTTATGCTCATCAGACTGCTATGCTGGCTTACTTTTATGGGCAAAATACCAGGAAAGTTTTTCTAAATATGTGCTTACTAGAAGATACTACGCATGAGCTTTTAAGCACAACAAAATCAGTCACGAGATAAAGTAGAAACAAAAAAGAAACTTCAGTTATCAGAGCTATGATTATAATGCAAAACCCACTGCTTAGCAACTTCTAGAGGGAAAAAAAAGCAGTATAAGCAAAAATTGTCACTTCTTAGTTACAAGTTCTAAGGTTTTGTCAAGGTTCAAGACCACCAAATGTAATGGGGTACCTGACTCTGGAACAGTATCGTAAAGGCTCTCAAGTTATAAAGTGTAAAAACCAGTCTGCTGAGACTAAAATTAAGTAATTAGTGAAATTAACAGACCTCCTGCTGTTAAAAATAAACATGGTCTCCACCATACAGACTTCATGTTGTTATGCTCCTACAGTTTGGGGAGCCAAGTTTGAGCAATGTTAAAGACTTACCTTCAGATGATATATCTGCTCTTCGGTATCTAAATCTATACATTTTGTTGATTTCTTTACAGACATGACAGAAAGTCCAACATCAATACAGCCATGAAGTTTCCCTCTCTCTATCTGCAGAAAGAAAGAAAAGAATACCATAACCCTACAGTAAAGCAAGATGGACATTATATACTCTGATCATCATTCTTCTGCATTCAATCTACTGTTAAGAGCTGCTGAAACTCTACTTCTCTTTACTATCAATATGGAATTACTGTTATTTCAGATAAAATACTATTGTTACCTTACACTGGCTTTAAAGTGTTTTAAATCACTTACATCAGCTTGGCATTTAGAATACTTCAAAATCCCTCTGTCCAAAAAGAAGTATCTCTGCACACAGGAAATGAAGAAAATTAAAAGAAAGAAAAATTATCATATGAACATCCAAAAAAACCAACCCCAAACCAAACAAAATCAAAAAGCACCACTTCAAACACCCATACACATTTATTCAGAGAACATTTTTCCCTGCCCTTAATATTTTTTTTCCCACCCCAAGAGTAACAACACACTCAGTGCATCACATTTACATGGTACCAGATTTTCATACAGACATTCCTTTATTACCTTGTGCCAGCCCTTCAAAGGCCATTTTCTTTTTTTCAGCAAGCAGCCTTCCTGTTTCTGTGGTTCCTGGGTACAATTCATTGCTCCCCGGAGTCCTTCTACAATTTCCCAGCTGTCCTGCTTAAACAGAAAATATAAATCTAGATCTCATTTCTTCCAACTAACAGAATTGTTAAGACAGATCTGAGATGAGGAATAAAAAGTCAAACTATAGGGTTTCCATCATCAGTAACAACTTTTTCAGCACCTCATTACCTGGATGTCTACAGTAATAAAGGTAAGAAACTGTGGCTGACATACCAGAAAGCTGTGCTGTCATTCAGCAAGACCAGGACAGGTTGGAGAGTTGGCAGGAAAGGAACGTTATAAGGTTCAAAAAAGGCAAATGTAGTGTCCAGGCCCGAGGTCCCCAGCACAGGAAATATGTGGAGCTGCTGGAGTGGGTTCAGAGGAGGGCTACAAAGATGATGAGAGCCAGATTGGGTGGGGCCCTGGACAGCATGATGTAGTGGATGGCAACCCTGTCCACAGGCAGGGGCTTGGAATTAGATGAAGTAGGTTCCTTCCAACCTAAGTCATTCTATGATTTACCTGTACATACATAATGCTCAAGCATTAGAAACTGGGTTGCCCAGCTCTTATCAATTAACACTCTACAGATCACCCAGTGATCACAGAATCACCAAGGTTGGAAAAGACACCCAAGATCACCCAAATCCAACTGATCACCTGCCACCAATATTTCCCACTAAATGATGTACCTCAGTACAACACCTGAACACCTCTGGTGTTGGTGACTCCACCACCTCACTGGACAGCCTGCTCCAGCACCTGACCACTCATTCTCAGAAACAGTATTTGCTAACAACCAATCTAAATCTCCCTGGGACAACTTGAGGCCATTTCCTCTAGTCCTACCACCAGCTACACAGGAGAAGAAGCTGACTGCCATCTTGTCACAGCCTCCCTTTTGGTAATTGTAGAGAGCAATAAGGTCTCCCTGAGCCTCCTCTTCTCCAGACTAAAGTTCAGCCACCTGAAGATAAGTCAAAACTACAGTCACTCTAAATGAAGTTATTATAGCATGTGCTTTTATGCCCCCAACCTAGAATATTTTGAGAGCTATTTAAATATCATGATTTCATGACTACTATTTAGAAATAATATTTTTCCTAGGGAAACCAGAAGTTATGCTCCATATTCTTTATTCACTTTTGTTGACTTGGAATTCACTTAGGTCTCTGAATAATCAGGGATTTTCTCCTGCTTAGGGGTGAATTACTAGGTCAGGGAAGAGAAAAGGTACTCAAACATGAGGAGTTAATGCGCTGAATGTCAAGCAGAAGGCTCCCTGGGATGCTGCCAGCATATCAGCTCATCATGAACCACAACAGTGCACACTATGCTGCAAGACACCAGCAGAACGAGTCTTTTGTGGGGTGAAGCTGTCAGAGAATGAAGCAGAGCCAGCTTGTGCCCTTATAGTGACAGTTAGCTACAGCTTGCTAGCTGCAGCCTGACAGCTATTGAAGTACAAAGGCAGCTATAAGCCTCCACAATTAAGGATTTTCTTTTCTTTTTTGAGGGAGCCTTTCAACCTTGAAAGCAAAAAAGCAATGATATTCCACCAACTCTCCTACCATAAATGGAAATGCTTGGCCACCAAATGCTTCCTTCAGTGAGTTTAGAATTCTGTTTCTAGTTAAAGATTACTTAATTAACACTTCCATAATTGCTAGCATTAGGAATCTATGATGCCTGAGTAGCCTCTTAAAATATCAAGTACAGTGTAATGCTATCATTTATTTTAAGTCAGTAACTGCTGAACTTACTGCTGCTCGCTATCCACAGGTGGATAAAATTCCCCCTCCTTAGGAAATATGTTCTACAAATGAGCCAATAAAAAACTAATATTGACATGAGACGTCTTCAAACTGGGGACTTGAAAAGAGGTAAACATTAAAAAGTAATGAAACCTGATGGAACAAGTGAAAGATGATTCTAATTAAGAACTAATAGGAGCATTTAGAAGATTAAGAAGCATGTTCACGGTTGTTTCTTCCTTCTTGAAATTAGTCAGAAGAGTTTAAAAACTGTATTACATGATTACCAAGCCTGTTATTTCCACTGCCTTATCCAAAATATATTAAACTGCAGTGTGCAAACAATTTTTCCATTGAAAACCAACCTGACAGCAGTCAAGACTAGCAAGCAGTATTCTTATTGTTATGCCTAATGAATCACATTTAATGAGCTTTGGATCCAGTTCTCAAAGTCTTTGCTTAAGGTTAAACACAGCATACTGTCAATAGAGCAGTCTACTTGCAGGAGACAAGAACAAATTTGAGCATAGTCAAAAAGCAAGAATCTAAATTTGCTCTTTTCATAGGGGTAAATTTGGAAAAAAAAAGACTGCTGAAATTAGACAGATCCACTGTACATTGAGCATATGAGGTAAAGACAAAGGAAGCAGCTGAGATATAGTAGAGCTGTAGTACAGCCATCTGGAATATATGCTGTGTCAACAGTTTGGGTAAAAGGTTTAAATATAGAGCACATCCTGGCTTGTATTTCAAATAAGTGTTACTTTGAGCTGCTTCTGCAGTCTAGGCGTAAGAGGTATCCCCTATTCCTGAAGAAGATCTACATTTCTCACTGTTTCTTCTGGTCAGTGAGCTGGTAAAAAAAAATAAAATGCTTTCACAATGAAAAAGTGTGAAAATGGAAAGAAAAGCAGAAGTAGAAGCAGCATTTCCCTTAGAGTGGGACCAACAGCTTGCCAAATCACAGGGGATGGCAAGGTTCCTATTCTCATTTCTGTTAATCTGGGAACCTCACATTTTGACTGCATACTTTACAGCTTTAGCTGACCTGGAAATAGGTCCAGAACTTTTAAAAGCACAGGACTATTTAATCAACTTTATTACCCAAGGAAATGCAATGAATATTTCAGAGAATTAACAGCTTGGAGAAGTACTGGATAACTACAAGGCACAACACTGCAATAACAGCAAGCATTTGTTTCTGTCGGCCTCTTCTGGCTAGAGCCTTTCCCACCCGAGCCTCTGAACTCCCACATTCCAAAACATTGCAATGAGACTTATTTTTTCTCCTTAGATCTGTTCAGGATCTAAACCCTACCAAGATTTTCATCAGTATTTTGTTCTTCAGGATATCTGATGCTACATTTAATGAGTAAAAAGCATCAGCTGGCTATTGTTGGGAGCAGCTGCAGAAGTAAGAAAACAACAACTGCTTGCTCTAAAATGAAGACAAATTACTCAAACTGGTTGATTATCATTTGTTCTCATCTGTCTGAAATAGCTGAGGAGCAAAATGGAAATACAGGATTTCCTGAAAGGAAGCACTCAGATTATGGTCAATTCTGTTGATCCTTATCATACATAGGGAACTGGGAATCAAACCATAATACTCAATTGAAGGCAAACGCCCAGAAAATGCTACTGCTTCACAACACTCACCCCCTCCTGAAATTAAAAAAAAAACCACAACAAAACCACCAACAAAAACATCTGTATTGCTTTAACAATGCCCAGTCCAATGGCCAGACTGGTAATGTTTAAAGATAACAGCCCTACCAAAGATTTCGCATTATTACAGACCAGTATCTGCACAGAATGATCAACTCCACATTTGCTGCCTGAGGCAGATTTCACTCAAGGTTGTGGGAGGAAGCACTATTGTTACATTTCACAGGTTCGAAGATGCTCATTTTAGGTCGGCACAGAAATTCATGCTGTAGTTGAAGTTGATATATGCTCTGTGGCTGAGGAAAAAAATCAAACCAAAAAACATACACTTCAGTCTCCAGAGATAAGTCTGCCATTAAGTAACTGTAGTCATTTTCTATATTTAATAAAAGCCTTCCCGCTTTCTGCAATATTATGTACCATACAGCTCCTCAAGGTGAATTATTTCAGGAGAAAGAATGAAGTAATGAGTTTGAACGGCTCTCAGACTGATGCTTGCACTTGCTACTTCCCAAATGAAAGAGATGACAGTGCCAGACTTTCTTCCAGTATAGAATGCAGTCAGTCGTACCGAATATTTTAAAGTGCCAAAAATAGAAGCTCGCTTTGTGGAGGATAAGGGCTGGCATCAGCTGCAACTAAAGCATTTGTTACGGTTCAGAAAATTGGCAGAAATTATTCAATTTTCTTTTTTAGAACACGGAGTATTTTTAAGCAGCTCTCCTGTCATAAGGCTTTTCCCTACTGTGTTTATTTTAAAAGTTCATTAGCATATTAGACTTAGAAATCGTTATCAAAATGTAACTTCTTTTGCACGTGGGTCAATTCAAATATAATGACCAATATGAGTTTTCCTTGCTCACAAAACAGTCTGAGCTGTGACTTTGTAGAAGACAGCTGTTTCTGTGACTGATGGAGAAGGGCAGAGAGACAGGCTGTGGCAGTAGCCTCCAAGCTACTACAAGGCTTCAAGGTGAGGTGTACATGGTGGAACAGTATTAACTGTTAGTGTCTTCAGTTCACACTGCAAAAGCCTTGCACCTGACAGAAAACGGCCACCAAGTTTAGTAAAGGCAGGAGCAGGCCCCTCAAAATCCTGCAGGTCTGTTTCAATCAATTCTTATGGCACAGCAGCCTATCTTTGGTATCACAGGTCTCCATTTATGCTCCACGTTGCTGACACACGTTGCTCTGTGAAGAGCAAGCAATAACTACGTTTTAGCATCCACTGGAACCCCAGGGGCAGCCTTACACATCTGTGGTTTCACATCCCAATCATAATTTGCTTATTACTTGATACAGGTGTGTACTCTGTGACTAGGGGGAACCTCAGATCCCACTACTATGAGGAAAAAAAAACAAACAAAAGGTAGCCCTCCTCCTGCATTTTTCCAGGATTCACTTTACTTAACTCGATTAAAAGAACTACCATCTCTATGTCAAATCAGCAGCACAGAAGAAAAGCACCCAGGCAGATCTGTCGTTAACTTGCAAGTAATAAGGCCTAGATTTGAAGGTTCTTGACAGGGCCACAGAAGTTTGATGAAGAGTAGGAAACCTTCCATCAAACTGGAAGTTAAAGAAGATGAAAGTCAACTATTCGCTCTACATTCCACAGAGCACATGGCAAAATTACTTAAATTTTCAAAACAGTGTTAATAAGGGAGCTAACAGTGTTATATTGCTCTCTTCTAACAGAGTTTTGGGGAAAAAGCAACACAGAAGCAAAGCCTACATGTTCCATATGTGATACTTTTTTATCAGGTGATATTTTAGTTCTATAGAACTTCAGAATGCTGCTGTTTTCTTCACAGTACGTCTCTGCTTCTATTTAAACCAACATGCAGAGGAGAACGACAAATAACCCTCAGTTGGTGGCCTTATTCATCCCCAGTCGTGTCAGGCACCTGGTTGACAATGTCCACCAGGATGCAATTAACAATAAAAACAACAGTATTCAATGAAACATGACAAGAACTTCTCTGTGAGAAAGGAGAGAAGGGACTGAAAACAACAGAACTCTACATTGTCACAGCAAGGTAATTTTACATTCTTATACTACAATCTACACTAGTAAAGGGAAGGTCCCTCTAAGAAGGTGCAGGTCTTTATAAATTGCAGGACTAGAGACTCTCTCAAAGCAGTAATGTGCCTAGGATAGTAAGTGTTGCAGAGGATTGCTTCTGTTAGGACCATCATCTCCCTGCACACAGCAGAGATTAACATTCATTGAAACTTCCACTGAAACCTTCTAGGATGATGGCTACAATCCAGTTAAAGAAAGGTTTGCTTACCCAGCCCAAGGGTCAGGGCTCACCAAATTCTCCAAAAGGAGAGATCTTCTGGAAAAGATCCCTCCCTTGTGGCAGCCAGCCCTTACATGAGTATGAGGGAGGGTGGAACCAGGTTCTAGTCCTTCTGGTTGCATAGGTGAATTGCTTTTGCCTGTGTTCCCAGTGCTGGCTGTGTCCCTTTACCAGGTGCTCAATCATTGTTTCAGGATGTGACTTAGCAATTCCCATACAACACTGACAATCTTGAAAGAAACTGTAATTTAGATTTTGTTGTTGTTGTTTTAGCACTGTAGACTACTTCTAAGACCTCACAATCACTTCAGCAGATGCAAAGTTACAGGATAAGATTGGAAGTTATTATATTTCATAAGAAAAGGGGTAGATAAGTATTAAAGAATTCCATATGAACAAAGAAGTCTCTATTAGAAAAGAGAAATCATAAAGACAATAAGAATGTCATGTTATTTCTAAAAACAAGTATTTCTAAATTTTCAGTGTATATATGAAGAGGAAGAAGGCAAAAACTTTAGCACTGTTTAGCAATTATTTTCCAGCATACAACAAGTCGTGTGAGCTGCCCCAATTCATGCAAGCTACCTTACCATCAAGGTTTCCTGAAAACACAGACAAGTCATTTGTCTTGTTTAGGTTGCCTAGATGCAAAATAATCCACTTGCTTACTTGGTACTGCAGTGACTGACCATGAAAATTGTAATACCGAAACTTTAATCAAAGTGGAGATATTTATCACCGTGGCTGGTATGAAGAAAGATGAACTGTATGACTTCAAAATAGACTGGGAAACAACCTACTTTACACCTTCATTCAGCTTGACCTGATAGGTGTGTGAGGCAGCTTAGCCATCTGCCTGATGTATTCCGCCTGATGCACCTGGAATACAAGTAAAACAGCATCTCCCACACCTATCAGGCATACCTTGCATTTTTGTACAGATGATCAAGGGATAAAAAACTGGGGACAAAGTGATATTAAGCCTTACTGATTTATTCCTTTCCTCCAAAGGATACAGATGAGAAAAAAAATGGGTAAGAAATAGGATCCACCAAAAATACTATCAAAAACCTCAGATTCCATCATGCTAAATGGCAGTAATGATTTTCTTGCGTAAATTGTTCCTGCATAAGTATAGTTGATTTTACTGGCTATGTAATGCACCATGGGATTTAGACACACTCATATAAATCATATTATTTAAAAGCTATGTGATAACACATGACTGACTGGAGCTACTGGAACAGACAATACCAAATGTTTTAAATTATGCAGTAATCTCACACTGAGGATATAAAATGTAATGTTGAAGGAAAACAAACAAACCAAAAAAAGAAAAACAAACAAAAAAGTGTCCTGAAAGCAAGGATTTACTTGCTTAGTGTATGAGAAATGCACAGCGATTCTTACAAGCATAGCACTTTAAAATGCAGAAATTGCAGAGACTGTACGTGTGGGGTCAGATGTCCCAGAAAAGCAGGTGCTCTTCCAACACACAGCTGAGGTCTCCAAAGCTTTAAGGGGATTTGGATGCTCAGTTCCAATTAACATTTCAACCTGAAGCAGCTCCAAGAGCTCCACTAAAGCAGTATCTGTACAAATAAAAGTTTATGTACGGTGAGGGTATTGCTCATCATTTTGCAAGCATGGTTTGAGTGTATTTAAGCTTGATTTTCAGCATTGCTACAGGTCAGTGATTCTTGCCCGTATGAAAAAGCTGTCTCCAGCAGTTTCACTTGTCAAGTACAAATGCTTACCATCATGTTTTCACTGTAAAGTTGAAAGAATAGCATAAATGATCACTTCTGCAGAAGACAAAGTATGGTTTCATGTTTCATACAGAATCAGGCATCTAGATGAATTGTGTTATACAAATACGTATTTTCTTAACTACATTTCCACAACAACCAGCATACAGGCACCCAAATGAACGTTTTCAATGTCAAGTTCCAGAAAAATGCATTCTCTTTCATGCAAACCTTTCTACGGAAACTTGAAATAAGCAGAACTGCTACCCAGTATTCTACCACAGAAATGTTATCTTCCAGGGAGGGCTTGGGATTTCAGGATCAAGCCTCCACAGCAGTAATATTTCACTACAAAGATTCACTGTTAGCGTTCCAGTTTTACAAGAGCCTGCTATTCAGGCAGGTTATATACACTATTTTTCAAGTAATATTTGTAAAACATGTTCAGCGCATTTCACTAAGAGCAAGATGCTACTATGGAAATTAAACAACAGCAACAACAAAAAACCCAACAGGTAAAGAAACCAAAGAAGTGATCAAATAAAATAAGCAATAGGAAAACAGAGTTTTAAAAATTCACCAATATTCAGAAGCAAAATAACAGCCAATCTTGTCAGTGCGTTCAGTTTGGTTGTATTACCTGTCGACTTCCCTGCTTAGAGGAGCAGCTGCTTGTACTTCTTGAAGGAGACAACATTTTCTGAGATGCACCGAAGTTTTTTTCTTCACTCATGATTCAAGGTTATTTATTTCACATCAGCTCACTTAGAATGTCATTAAAAGGTAATTAAGCAAATGTATTGGAAGACTCCTGAGAGAAGTGCAGAACTCATCCTTTACCCAAATGCATTCCAGTAGCATGATCTGCATCCCATAGAAATTCCTAAAATGAAAAAGAAAAAAAACAAAATGCCAAAATCATAATATAGCCTTTGGTAACGCAAGCTGACAACATTACGGTACGCTACTAGAAACTGACGCAAAAGTCTCTTCATGATAAATTTTTCTATTATCAAATAGGACTAGCAAGAATTGCATGGCTTTATAGTCAGTATTTATGCAGAAGACAAAGTACAGTACTGAGCATCATTTTTAAGACTTGAGGAGAAAATGTCTAATAAATTGTCTCCCAAAAAGGATGCTGAGTAACTAAAAAAACCTTTTTCCAGGTTGTTTGATAAGCTAAACAAGTAAGCACAGCTACAGATTGTAAGGAAAAAGTAATATATAATACAAGCAATACACAGGAGTAGAGAACTACGCAGAGCTGTTCATGACCCCTCTTACCTGGAATCAAAAAGTTGTAGCTATTTTCACATCACCCATCTAACTCAGTGACTGGAAGAACAACCAGCAGTCTGTTTAATAACACTGCTGTTTGCAGCATATGCAAATAAAACCCAAGCCAGAAACTCCTAATAATGGATTTCCAGTGTGGGCAAGAGTTGCCATGGTAATAACACTGTTTTTTTTAATGGAGCAAAGGACATAACAAAAGGGTAATGCTTTACAAAACTTGGGGTGGCGGAGGAGCTTTGTGAATTGTCTCATACTTAAGCTTTTATTGTCTTGGGCAAGGAATTTGCACATGAGGAATAGTGCAAAAGCATCACTGAGGAAAGTAAGACACTTCCACAGGTAAGAGAAAATTAATTTCCAAAACAGGGAGGCATTACTTCACAACCCACCTGCCCGCTTGCACTATAAGTAAAGCCCTGAACTAAGCTCACTGGTTGTTGAGTTCATTCATTTTTTCTTGAAGAGTCACAAAATCCTATTCAGAGAGAAGCCATATGTTAAGACCTCTAGCAAAATATTTTCTGTTTCAAAAATTCTAGTTTGTCTTAAGAACAAACAAGTAAAAATACCATGACAAACTGGTGCTGCATTTAAGACAGCAACAACACCATGTTGGAGTTAACTGTGCTAAGTGCTGTAGTCTGAGGCGTCCAACTTCCTAACAAAGACATTTTTCAGCCTACAGCGCCTATTCTGCAATACAGCTTGGTGTTACAGTTCAGCCAAGTTACTCTCTTTTTAGCTGGTCTCTCTCTTAGCATTTATTCTATCTATTTATTTAGAAATACTTAATTACCCCTAGAGCAAATCTATGCAAAGTTACAAACAATAGAATCATTAAGGTTGGAAAACATCAGTATGGTCATTTAGTCCAACTGTCAACTCATCTTCACCGTGCCCATAGAGTGCTATATGGCCTCCCCTGAGCCTTCTCTTCTCTGGACTTGAGGTATGGCCTCAACTACTGTAGAAATAATCCCCAGTTTCCAAAAATCAGGTGAGAAAGCAAGCTCTGCTAAGTCTGTTTCATAAAGCCAGCGAGCATGATGCAAGAAACTAAGAGAAACAACAGCACAATGATGTGATAACAAGACCAGATTTGGGCCTTGCACACAAGTTTTGCACTGAAATTACTGCTGAGATTAGGAAGTGTGTGCATTGGAGAAGGTATGGACTCTTCCCATGTGAAAAATTTCTGTGTGGCATTTCACCAAGGACTAGCACATCTAAAAGGTTTAAACCACTGAGTAAGCATAAAGCATAACTTTATTAATTAATTTCAAGGTGCATTTAGTAAAACAGTTTAATGGAATATCTCTGTTTACAAGAGGAGATCAAACATTCACGATAGGAATGTAAAAAAGCTTTTTGTAAACTCATGGTTCAAATATCCCCTCAAAATTGCCACCCAGCAGGAGTTTAACTACTGTTCACTGCTTATACAGATAGCTACATGGTCCTCTTCACTGTTCCATATCTAAAATGGATAAAGTGATCAATATAGCACTTGGTTTTCGTTTCATAGTTTGGGTTAATCTGCAGGACAGCCTTGGAGTTTGGACACAGTTATTCCTTATGGAAAAACTACAGCAGATGTGCTCCAGGAATGCACCCAGTGATGGCAGCACTTTGTCCATGGCACCAGGCGCAAGCTCATCCTGGCCAGTTCTATCTCAGTGCTAATGTGGGGTAATCGCCATAACTGCATCACTTGAAAAGGCCCACTTTTACTGCACTGCTCTGCTCACTAACGTTGATATAGTCTAGACAAAGACTTTGGGCATTCAGCCAAGCACTTCAGAACTCCCTTAGCAAAGTCATTTATCTTTTTTAATCAGAGACGGCATGTTTCTAGAGTTCAAATGATTTGAAAGTGACTCAGCCACCTAACCTGGGGTACTTAAGCAAAGGGTGGGAGTAAGGTAGGACAGAACTGACAGAGAATACCTGAAGTATTTTGAGAGTCGACTTCCAAAACAGAGCTTTTCAATTTTCTTGTATTCTTTCAAATTAATTTACTACATGGACCTAAGAAAAGGCTTTATCTATCTATCTATCTATCTATCTATCTATCTATCTATCTATCTATCTATCTATCTATCTATCTATCTTCTTTATTTATTTTTAACTGTCGCCAAAGAAAGCAAGAACCATGTGTGCCATTTGTCCAAAGTCTTATTAATATTTTAGTTACGTTTCACACTAATTTAAATTATTACCTTGAGAATTCCCAATTTGAACTTGAAACTATACATGAACACTGAGCGTGACCCCAAGCCATCTGTCAAAACTGCTGTGTCCTCCAGAAACTGCTTTGTGTTCCTTTTTAAAAATTCCCTTTCATTTCAGAAAGAAAAAAGAGAAGAGTTGTTCAAGGCCAGGCTGGACGGGGCCCTGGGCAACCTGATCTAGTAAACGTGGAAGTTTGGTGGCCCTGCCATGCAGGGGGCTTGGAGCTTCATGATCCTTGAGGTCCCTTCCAACCCGGGTCATTCTGTGATTCTCTGATTCTGTGAAGACATGGTCGCCCTTCAAAAATAACCATCTCACTGCTTCCAGAAAGGTGAAAAAACACTGATCCTACATCCCAAACATACTCTCATACTCTGGCTGCCAGTAGCAATGACTGAGCCTTTCTCATGTTTTACATTACCTCGAGGACTGAAGGGTACAAAGGTACATGAGCAATTAAGACTTGAAAGCAGACGTGACCATCAAGATTATGCAAACTAAGCTAAAATTGCAGCAGACTCTCATGGTTTGAGGTCATCATGATCCATTTACTTCAGGTTCACTGCTTTCTGCTCTTCCCCGTACCACAAAATGATTTTGGAACTAATGATGCTTGTTCCCACCTTTCCTCTGAAGTACGAAGTACCAGCTACTTTGGTCTGTTCCAAAAAGTCAAATCAGAAGTGCAAGGCTGAGGCAAATTCAAATACATTTAGGACAGAAATTTTCACAAGTGCTAAGTATTGGCCTAATTCTTCTCTACTGAGTCAACAGCAGCAAAAGTAGGCCAAGGCTACTCATGCAAATGACCTCACCAGGTGCACTTTAAAGAACTAAGAAAAGAGAGAGTCAAATATTATTTATAGCTACAGTATCTTAAACCCATAAGCAGCACTTACCTCTACTTATTATCTGTTTTTAAGAGCCTTATTGTTCAAAATCCATTAAGGCAGATGTAGACATATGACAATATGTACAACAGGAAGACTTGAAAAATATAAGTGTACTGTCTCCTATGTTGTCCTCATTGTCCCAAAATCTTTCAAACTGCACTGGTTCAGAATGACTTCACAGCATCATAACTCATTTCCAGCAATTCTCAAAGCAATAAGCTTACAGCAAAATCCCACGTCTCATGAAAGAAATTTAGAAAATTCTGGAAATCTGCAGTACTAAATCGACATTATGCAATTATTTTTGTCATGGCTTTAGAAGAAAAAGACTTAGGGCTGTTTCAGAGCTGAATCAGCATCAAAAGAACACGGCAGAGAAAAATCGAGTAGCAAATCTGGAAGCGTACATCTCATACTATAACTGTAGACAATAGAGATTTTGTGGATAGAAGAATAAGAACAACTGAAAGTCTGACAAAAGCCATGTGGACACAGCAAATGCAAGACAGCAATCCAAGTAAGGGCTGCAAGCAACAGAGTGACTTCCACTGAATTAAAAAAGAATCCACGCTGAAACCTTTGCTCTGTATCTATTATTATATTATTAGGTTACATTCACTCATGTCCACTTGGATAAAGAAAGCAATAGTCTTTTCCAAGTAATGCTTTCATGGCTTTCTCTGTCGTACTCCAAATTGCTAGCTTTAATCTATCCAACAATCTCATTTGGCTCAAAAACAAAAAGCAAGAATTATATATAGGCTACAGATATGCCATGTACAGCTATTGCAAATGTCTTTTTCAGGAAGGTATTTGCTATTCCCAAATTACTGTAACATTCATACTGTTGAACGACACAGCACACAAATATACATACATATTTACATATCTATATATATATACATATACATGAATATATTTAAGGCTTTCTTTAGGGAAAGAAAATTTGCAGATATAGAGTAGTTAAAAATAAAGGAATTATTAAAACTATCTTTGAAAGCAACAATTCAAACAACTTAAGTAAAGTAGCAGTAACAGGAAGCTTTTGAGACCCTCCCTCAGTTAGTTGCTGTCCTAGACACCATCCAAATCACAGCCTCTTGAGCAGGCACTTTCATTGGCCATAGACATATCCTACCCTCTGAGGTATTCTATGATGCAAAGAAAGTTAGCTCCATCTTGCTTACTTCCTTAAGGAGGCTACTGTAGCAATTAAATCATACTAATTATTTAATTGGCCCAAGAGAGGAAAAATTAGTTCAAACAAAAGCATCCTACTTGTGTAATCAAAAGAGACATAGGGTGGGAAACCAGGCAAACAACAAACATACTGCATGTAACGCTGGATTACTTTTCATGTATAATATTCATCACTTAGTGAAAGAACACCCTGCATGTTCCAAGCATCAAGAAAGCAAATACAACAACAGCAACAAAGTCATCAAAAACCCCCAAACTCAACCACCTGGAAACAATCCACTACCATGTGTCCCAGGGAAGACACCAAAGAAGAACATTGTTCAGTGTCAGCTCTAGTCAGGCTTTCCCAAAGCAAAGCAAGTGTCTGCAGTTTCACTAACCCTGGGGGCAAATAATTCAGTACCCAGTATTAGAAAAACCTTATATAAATTCAGAAGTAGGTCAATATGCATCCTAAAATGTAAGTATATATAAAAATATTACCTTCCCATCACATCTACTGTTGAAATTCACTTTAATACTGCTTGTGACATGATTAATTTTAAATGTCTAATCTTGACACTGTTGCCCCTCTCCCTAAGGAGATGTGAGAGACTGCATTTGTATGAAACTCACTGTACACATATTCTAGGCAGATAGGATAAAAAAATCTTTGTGATGAGTTACACAAAATATGTATTAGCAACGGCAGCATTATTATGTTAATTGGTTAGCTGTCATACCACCTTTTCAACCCAGCTTCTAATCACAGTCAAGAATGTGACTGCATTTGCAAATACAAATGACCTAGCTCACAGGCACATCCTAAATAATTAATTCCTCCTCTTCCTCCACCCCTTTTGGAGGGAGTCTTGCCCAGGGCCAGGCTGGCAGCTCTGTGCTCCTTAGCACAGGTTGCCCAGAGGAATGGGGTCCCACGTGCCCCCTTCCAGCTCCAAGTACAACTCACACACATGACCGAGATGCCACAAGTCTGGAGACCGCAGGAGCTGCTTTGTGATGCTGGAAAAGACGGGTCCACAGCCTCCCTGTCAGGAAAGTAAAAGCTACTGAGCTGTGATCAAACGCTATGCTGCGAGCACACACACTGCACAGAGCAGCGCTAATGAGCGCTGGGAGGGCTGTCAACCTCAAGTAATAGAGAAGCAGTGAGACTCTTCACAATGGAAATGCTATTCATCCAGGGGTTTCACGAGCCCCCAGACAAAGGATGATGAAGGAATGGGAGAGAGAAAAAGGCTTTCTGTTTTCAGTATGAAAAAGAGCCGGTATACAGTAACATTTCACAGCCTGCACTGAATCTTTGGAAAAGAACACCTGTTAATGGTCTCAGGGCTGGTATGAGTGGAAACACTTACCATCAGAGCTTTGGCACAAGCATGGTTGCCTCTCATTTTACTGTTATCTGTTACTATTTAAAGCTTTGCTTTGCTCACTGAAACAAAGATATTCCACTATTTCTCAAGGCTTATTCAAAACCAAAACTCAGCACTCGCTGCTGATAAAATGGTACTGAAATACATACAGTTTTCTTAGATTCAGTTCTCATAGGCACCACGTTCTGGAAGTCAGAGCCTTCTTGTGGAAATAGCTGTCAGTCTGCCACTACGTAAGTAACTCACCATCTTAAGACAATGCTGTCTGTATGTCAGGAAGAATACATTACTCTTCTGTGAAATCACTGAAGGCATCCATGTAATTCTGTACCAGACTATCTCTTTATGACCTGATAAGCTGCATAATGCTGTGAGATGCATAAATCTACCAAGGCTGACATCATGCAATATATTTTATTAAACCTGCTGACTTAGTTGGTTTAACTATGGAGAAGCAAACTCCAGTCACCCGTGGTTTCATGCAGAACAGCAATTAGGACCACTGCAAGAAGAGTCTCTGCAGCCCAAGAACTGTTCTAACAGAGACCTGAATGAGGATGGCACAGAGTACGTATCAACAACAAACACAACCCAGAGATCCTCTCATCTCATGCAGAAAGTTAGATGCTTTCCTGAATGAGTAGCAGAACCTACAATGCCTCCCCTGCTGTTTGATGTGGTGTTTAAGTTTTCACACCTCAGCATCATACACTTCCAAAAAGCTTTTAGTACTTCTCTCCTTGTAGATCTCTTTTTTTCCCATGATACTGTCACATATGTTTAGTGTATGTCACAATTTCTAAGTGAAAAAAAAAAAAGCAGCCAGGGAAACAACACTTCATTTGGAGAACATTTAGTGTTTCTCCTTTCTAAGCAGGCCTCTTTGCTGAAAAATTTAATCTCATTAACTTTAATGACCATGGCAACAAGATTCAGTTCTTGCCCAGATAAAGACACGTTTGTATGCACACTTTGCAAAGTGTAATGACCACGGACTACAGAAATGGCACATTTCTTGATCAGTTTAGCATCATTTTACAAATTGCTGCAGATAGAGCTACAACTGTCTTTTAAAGCTTATGTGCAGATTAGGTCTTTACAGATGGTCTTTCATATTAAGATTGCTTGAAACATCAAAGGAGATGAGTAGTATTTTGACAAAAGCACAGGCTTAGGAAGTGCACCAGTGTTCACCTTCTCTAACATTTTAGATTGAGGGCCATTAACTTCCCTACATTATGCTTTCGAACGCAGCAATTTGTGACTAAACTTTGACACTTTAGAGATGTGTTGCAAGAAACAATTAACATTTAGAAAGCATACTGAGGATAATTAGTGCTACAAGTGCAAGGATTGATGTTGCTAATGCCAAGAAGGAAGAGCTTGTTAACTCCAACCTTTCAATGAAAAGAAAAATGCAAACATAACACATATACAGAAATGTATTTCTTTCAAATCAACATTAAATATGTAAAGGCTTGGGATGGATCTCCTCCAGGATAAATTGGATGATGCCTGTGAATGTCCTTTTGCTTGGAAACACATCATGTACGCATATGCAGATACAAAAACAGTGAAAAGCAGCTGCTGACTGAATCGTTCTCTTGGAAGACATGTATACCACTATTTGTCTTAATATATGAGTCATTATTATACAGTTGGTCATTCATATACATGACTGTAACAAACACCTTGACAGTGGGAGCCAGGAAAGAGGCTCCACAGATCAGGTTTTCTGCAACGCTATCCTTGTGGCATAGAATAAAGATGAACTGAAAGAGACCTAGAAGGAGATGTGAGATACATGATTACATGCAGTGTTTTGTGCCCAAATGGAGAAAACCTGGGGAAAGAATCAATTGCAAAAGCTGGGTCAGCAGGAAATGATGGAGGCAAGAGATGAAGGCCTGCAACTAAGTTAACAGGCTACGTCCTACTCAAGAAAGGGACCATAAAATGGATCTTCTCCCCAGCTAGAACAATGCAAGCCCCTGCAACCACTGCTAACTCCTCCTCTAGTTTACAGCCACTGAAGACGGACCTGAATCCTGTTAGAGTTGCTTTAAATCCTCAACTCAAACAGAGCTGGTAGGAGAACTTTTAAACCTGATAAAGAAGAAAGCGAACCCAAAGTTTCAGAAGAAGAAGCCATGCTAGGGTACAACACAAGGCTCATTTCAGTTCGTGCTTTCATGTCAGCTCTTGCACAAAGCTACAACAGAACAAAATCTACGAGCAAGTCAGGAGATTGATCAAAAACAGAAGCTTCAATTAAAAAAAGAAAGTTGTGAATAATTTAATGTTATTCCAGACAATCCAGCAGGAAGATGTATGGAGTTCTAATGCACTGAACATTTTTATACCATTCAACTACAGTATAACATCTCAATGTAGAATATGACATCCCTCCAGTATTAACGCTTATAGTTCATATACATCTGCTGAGGACTTCCATAGCTCTAAACAGTAGCTCAGTGCTCCCCCACTGATAGCTTAAAGCTTAAATTCATACACACTGTGAAAAAGATCGAATCGTCTTAAGATATTCTTACTCCCAAGCAATCTGTCACTGTCCTTTTACTGGAGATATGTAACTTCCTTTCAGAAAAATAAATAAATAAATAAATAAAATAAACTAGTTAACAAACAAAATCTTAGGAGCCTTCCATAATGAATGTCAGTGTAGAGTCAGTTGTCACAGTGGGCAGTGCACATACATAATATACTTACACAGCTCAATTGGCTAAAGTGCAGGCACGGTAGGCAGCAATAAGAAACTCAAAACAGTATTATTTTCAACTGATTCAGGCAGATCTAGAAAAGACACTGTGCCCCTAATCTTACATTTAGATTCAGGTTGCTGCAACCTACTGATGTTCTATTTGAATTTAATTGAAAATGAAGGAAATTCCAGGCACAAAGAAGTTTCAGCCAAAATCCCATTCTCAAGCATTTTCAGAGGAGTAAAAGATTGGAGTTTTTAATTAGGATGCCTCAGCAACATGAAAGAATGAATAACTTACAAGGAACTTGATGTGGGCTTAGTGAAAGGGTGCTACAGCTTAACAATCCATATTTATTACTTCTAATGAGTACAGTCAGTTTTTTCATTTCAGTTCCAGTCACTAACCAGGATACAGATATAGCAAACAACAACGTGAAGATTTTTGTAATGTAGACTAGCACTGTGGCTGCTTCACAGCATTTTTGACATGAGTTATACTTGAGCTATGGCTGAACAACTGGGATTTTAATTATAGACTATAAAGAAAAGCAATGAACAGAAGTGCTTACAAACAAGGCAGACTCCCTTTAAACTTCCTCACTGTAGAAAGGCGCCACTAGCACTGTTCTTCACCTCCTTTCTCTCCATACTCTCTTCCCAAACTCTCATTCTTCTTGAGTTTGCTTCTAAAATGCTGGCAGCTGTTGCTGGCTTTTCATCGTGGCTCACAACAGAAAAATAAATGAAACCTGTGCTTAATTACGAGCAGCACAGCATAAAGTGCACCCTGACACTCAAGACATTCCCCACAAGTTTTTTATATAATGTACTTAATGAATTTTTGAACATGAGAATGAAGACGCAATTTCCTAAAGGAAGAAGCTGAAATACTTTATATATATATATATATACACACACACACACACACACATATATATATACATATGTACATATGTTTCAAGTAGTAAAATACGTGATATTGGGAAACATAATATTGAAAGTTTTCTTAACAGACAGCAGTTGTGCCCACTCTATTCAGGCTGACCTATATACTTTTTCCTTACTTGTGCTCAATATTCATCTCCCATTGATTATTTTCCACACTTTTTTCAGCAAGCAGCACTTTTAGGTTAAAACATCTGAGAAACCTCATCCAAATACATCTTCTTTTTATGACAAAATACAGACTGCATAAAGGAGGAAAACACTTCTACAAAATCTATGCCATAAAATACTTTTGACAAAGTTGTGTTTTCAAAGGCTCTTGTGATTGGAATTATGTGCAAAGCTTTTGTCAAGTCATGACCACAGGACTTTAACTCTGCTGAGTCTAAAGCATCTTCACAATTCACTTTTATTTCTAGAAGAGCATCTATGCCCTATGCACAGTAACACACGATGTCAACGCAACACTTAAAAAATGAATTATTTTGTTTCATACATTTCATTGTGAAAAGGTGAAAAAAACTGAATGTGTTTCAGAAGTGAAGAGCTGGGGGAGGAACGTGAAAAAAATTACTGTGAATGGTTACCTAAGTTGAGAGAATTATAACACTTCCTCCATGTGAAATGCACATGTTCATTCTTGAGACCACATCACAAACCTGCTCCCATAACTAAGCTCACACAGCCAATTCACGTGGAACATAAAGGCAATCCTAGGCATGACCAATGGCAATGGAAAGCATTAGTTTAGGAGAAGTTATATCAGCAGTAACTGCAGTTTTCCAGTCTTTCATTCTGTACTCAAAAATAATAAAATAAGACAATTGCCTGTTCCAGCTGCAAACAAGGAGGCAGATGGAGCTTGTGATCCCACTATCCCTGTTCCAGGCTGTCATCTTCAGACACGAGGAGTCATCAGCCCCATGATGCCCCTCATTGGAATGATGTTTCAGAATGGACAACTTGCACCAATCTGGAGAACCACAAGACAGTTGATGTTAAAACTATTTCTATGCTGTTCCCAGAGCGAGATGATTGAAAGACTGTTGTCTGTTCTCCGTGATTTTACAATACCAACCAGGCAGATGAACACTAAAGGTGTTTATTACTTCTAATTAGTAACCAAACTATAGAATAAAACAGTGACAAAGCAAGTAGGATCTCCTGTAACATTCCAGTATCATTTGCAACCCCTGGAGACAGGATTTTAAGAATAGATCACTTAATAAGCTGAATGGTTATCATACTTCTATAAGACGACAAAAGTCAAGACAGAGTACAGCACGACATAATGTTTCTTAAGCACCTGATCTTGTATTCTGTCTCTTCATTTTGATGCACGGTAGGAATATACTCTCGGAACAGCATGCCAGTTTATTTAGGAAGCCCACAAGTCACATTTCAAGTAGTTTACATTTGCATAAACTATCCCAAAAGTTATTGAATTACTTGGACTTAAAATATTCTTATCTCTCTTTTATGTTTCTCTCCATTCAGCACCATTACGTTTTCGAAGATTCTGAAAGTAGGACAAATGAGAGCCACGTGCCAGGCTCTAAATAGCATCCAGAAAAAGCTGACTGCATCTTCATGCTTCCCAAAACATCCACTCTGAAGTACAGTTCATTTAGACTGACTCAAAGCAGCATTAAACTCTCACACTTCACATTTTGCTTTCACCATGAATAATATTCCCAGCCATACAAAGTCCTATCCAGTACCAATCTACTAAAAAAATTAGTACCATTCCTGAAAACTCAATATAAATTTGCTTTTCCTGCGGTGCCCACCAGCTTGTTTTGAAAAGCCTGCCATCTTTTCTTGCAGTTTGTTCATATAATTTCAGTATACAATGTTCGGAATAATCAGAGCTTTCAGTAAATGCTGTGACGCATTGGTTTGGCTCTCTTGTGCAGAGAGATCTTAGTAAATTTGCCTGGGGACTCGACAGACTGCTTGAACCAGAGCTTACATCTGCTGTGAATTTGTTCATACAGATCCAACTCTCTCCACCTTTCTCCTTGCCCCACTTCCCGCACTCTGAATACTTCTCTAGAGCTAGACCAGGACACGGAAAAAGTGTGAGGCTGTTAGAAGTTAAAACCAGCAGCTTAACCACCTTACATGGCAAATTTAAGAGGCTTAAACTCATCAAGTGCAGGAGTTGTCAAGTTGGATGTTATGCATTAAGCATGGGAAACTAAATACATGTGACAAATGCATTTCTTTCCATGTGAATTTAATGATTCCCAGCTAATGTATCCAAATTAAGTCATGCATCAGTTATGTCTGAACACAGCAAAATGACAATTAACATTATGTACATAATCAACCATAGGCTTTTTTTTTTCAGTTCAGAACTGATTCCAGGCATGCTGCAGGCTCGATTTTCCTTCAGCTGAGCAAGTAGTGATCTATTACTTGAGCATCACCCTCTTAGAATAATCAGTCAGCACATCTACATTCACGGAAACAAGATATTTTACAGGTAGCAATTTAAATAAACCACTTGAAAACGAACAGCTTAAATTAGGCTGTCAGTTTATCCATCACTATAAGAAACCTCCCATTTGACCTTCCTGTAACATACAGGATCAGGACTTGTTCACAACTGTAAACAGTTGTGAAACAAACAAACAAACAAACCACAAAGTCAGCAACGCTGTTTTTTTTTTTTTGTTTTTTTACATTAATTTCAGAATACTCTGAATCACAAGTGCAGAAATATTTGTGACAGAGGTAAAACATTCTTTACAAAAGAAGCTCCATCTTCTTTCCCCTGTACTTGGAAATAAGCCGCTCTGTCTCACAGCAGCTAAACAAGTAAAGAACTTGCTGAGGATGCTTTGTGTGATCTCAGATATAGCTACCCCAGCTAAAAAGAACGTTGTTCTCAGACTCCAGCCCACTGACAGGAATTTTACTGGCTAAAACTCAGCTGTGACAGTTGCAGCCTGCTCCTGCAAGGCTGAAGGGCAATTAAAGGTCATTGTCTGTAAGATTACACCGACCACACAAAGCATATCTGGATGTCGAGGCTGAGGGCATCCTGCTTTGAGTCACTGCAGTCTGAACAGAGCTGGTACTTCATTCCATGCACTCATCACTTGTGCTTTAACATCTGGTCACACAATCCTAGGCCTGAGAGAACGGGGTGGGCCCCATCCTTCCCTGACTGAGTGCACCTTTAACAGCTTTATTCCACTTGTAAGAACATTTCCAGCCATGGTACATTCCACAGCAGATCACACAATTCTTTCTTCAGGCATAAAACTCCTTTATTACCAACTACATCAACATTTATATACATGCTTTCTGAACATGCACGTACGGGAACACCATAATCTAGTTAAAGTGTCATTGATCTTCTTTTAAGTAAAGGTTTATTACTCTTCTCACAGATGAAGAGTTGCAAAGCACAAGTGGAGCAGAAGTTTCACCCCCACTCAAGCTGGCATCTTGCAGAAGAAGTTGTCCTTATCCCCTGGAACCCACTGTTAGAAGGGCCTCCAACCAACTTCCAGAGCTCACAAAGGTCCCACATCAAAACCTTTGCAGGCATTCCTCAGATGGTTTTTTGCCAGTCGTTAAGTTTGAGGTGCTAAGAGAAAACCCAAGTTATTTAAACTTGTCTAAACAGATGCACACTAAGTAACTTTCACTCATATGTTAGCTACAAATTAGGTATTTATATGCTCCTGCATTAGGACTTCAGAGAAAAGACTATCAAGTACACTATCAGAAGAAACAGAGAGTCATTGACACTGACACTGAGTTCCATTTCAGTTTTAATGGAGGGTTTTAACTCTGAACAAATCCAAAATAAGACAAGCATAAATGAAATGCCCTCCAGTGACAGTGTTTTGGTGCACTGACAATCTGAAAGATACTTGGGATTTAGGAATGCTGCGTGTTTCTTCTTTTGCCAAGTATTTCTCATATTGCTTAAAAGTCTTCCATCTGAAATATAACTCCAGAAAGAAATAAAAACTTCACTGAACATAACCAAAACCAGTGAGAGATTGCAAGCATTTCAGTGGGCAGGAAGAAAACAGCCTGGAGTGAAAAAAAAAATAGTTTCTCATAGCCAAAGCCTTGAACCAGACATCTCATCTTTATCAAGTGTGATTTAATAATACAGTGTAAAGCTAACACACTGTGGGCTTGCTTTGTTTGCATGCATGTTTGTTTTTCCTTTCATTTCATTGGCCCATTCCTCTACAGCATCTGCTACTGGTCAGTGCCAGAGATAAGTACAGAAAAACCCCAGAGCACACTCACAGTGGCAGTTCCTGCCCTGTTTGCCAACACTTTCTTCGAGAAGTTTGCAGGTACAGGGTAGGCAGAAATCTCATAAGAATACAATTGTCCGCTGCAGGGAGATATGCTGAATCATGCCCTCAAAAGCTGTTACTGAGCTACAACCAGCTTCTAAGTGCTTGGTTTAAACAAAAACAACACCAAACAACCACAAACCGCATGTGATATTTTTATAGATGAAGTATAAACTGCACCTAAACCAAGTAGAACAAATACCCATCTAGGGTAGAGCATCCCTGGGCTTCCCTAAGCAATCACACTTAAGGAAGCATAATTTCACATTAAGATTTTCAAAAGATTTGGAATTTCTGGTCATGGAGTCTACAAATTCAAGGATGCATTAAATTTGGGATACGAAGCCTGCTTCTTTAGGAGAGCCCATGCAGAAAACTAAGAAGGCAATTAACTAGAGCAATAAAACCAGCAGTTTTATTTAGCCAGATAAGCACAGCCCTGATTCATCACTGCTGGCATCCCCTTGCCTTCTCTTCAAGTTATCCTCCAGTGACAATGGGTGAAATAAAAACAAATATGCAAGGATTTATTACAGCAAAGATAGAACACACACAAAATTCTTCAGTAGTCTGCTGAAGAAAAATCCCTCACTGCTTTCTGACATTTTTATGTTTGCTTAAACAGAATGATAAGTGAGCAATTGAACTCATTAACACCAAAGCAAAGAATAAGTAAGCAATTGTATTCATTAATACCTTTTTCAAATTATAACATTGCCAGATCATATATCGAGACTTTGACCAGCTAGATTTAAAAGTCTTCAGTAGTTACTGCTTTTAAAACGTATTATTGGAAGTAAATTACCGTCTCGTTATTTAGACCGTGGCAGTCAGAGGTTTTGCATATTTTATGACCCGTTGTCTTTCTCATTAAAAAAACAGGAAGGAAGAAGGCAGACATCCTCTGCTTCTCAGAAGGCAGGGGAAGCCATCACCCCCAGATGATGAGAAAAATCAGAAACACTGAAATTCTTGTTGCCATGGACAGCCGGAAAGATAAAAACAAAAACAGTCTAGTCAAAAAGTTCTTTACCCTTGAAATTAGATTTCTGAAGGTGTGATGCAGTGCTTGATGACAGTATACTAAACATCATTTAAATTGAAAAAAAGCAAAATAAAACAGCATATTCCTAAAGGAAAGATCTTATAGGAACTCTAACCATGAGATTAGCAGAGCTGCTAATCAGAGAATCATAGAATATCCCAAGTTGGAAGGGACACATAAGGACAATCAAGTCCAACTCACCTACAGCAAGGAGATTTAAGCAGAAGCTTAAAGCACATTCATAAGGGAACCAGGCCCTCTGTGGGATCCATTTCTTGCTTCTAAAATGGAAAATTTTCTGGCACCTATGGATTTTTGCCATTACTCATTTCCAACCCACTGAGATCCTAGGAGCTCATGCATTTGGCATCAGGATCAGTCTGGAAAGTTAAAGAAATTTTATATAACAGCATCTTCCTCAGGTATTATATGATGCCTGGTCTCACGGGCTGCATGTTCCTGCAAAAAAGTGGAAAGCTGAACTGGAACTAAAAAAACCTGCTTGCTTTTCACCTAATAAGTAAACAAAATATCACCAGCAAACCAAAGGGGGATAAGTTCTACAACTTCTGTGCTTCCAAAGCAGAACTAGAAAAAATCCACAGAACACCACTGGTTTTGGGAAGCAATTCTCTGCATACTGCAACTTTTTAATAGAATACTTTCGGGATTTATCCAATTTCTGTGCCAATGCAACATATCAACACAGATAATTAACATTCTTTTTATGGGTAGAGAGGAACAATCCTATTAGTCTGCTCGGTTGTACTTTTGCATCCCCATTTGGTTAGAACATGTTCAACTTAGAAATTTACTATGAAAACTCATCTTGCAGGTCTAGAAAAGTTACAGATTTGTGCTAATCCCATGATAAAAAAAAAAAACAACAAACCACTGGACATTTCTGTTCTGAAATTCAGCAGCACATCTCCCTTCACACAGTGAAGAACCAGTAGTTTCCTTAAGAGTCCAAATACCTGAGCCAAACAAAGAATGCTTATTCCCCCCTCCACCCTCAACCCCCTTTTCCTGAATCAAATATTTTCACTCAGAAGTCATTGACAAAAAACTGAATTGTATTACAGGCAAAGCTATCAACTACTGCGTCTTAGGGCACCTTTTACCTTGCAAAATACATTCTCTGTTTGGATCACTTTTGTCCAGTGACAAATAGAATAAAAGCAACAAGTAAGGAACAGCTTGTCATTCACTAAATGTTAAAAACTACATTAACAGTTTCAGCCACTGAAGGCAAAGGTAAAACCTGGAGTTAGATCTGCTTTCAAAGGAACAGTGCACTTTTGAAGTCCTCCTTATCCTTATGAGCAACAATTCAATTTCTATTATGTATCTCAATTACACTGAGCTTTTTTACTCTAAACACAGCACTGCTGCCTTTTGACTATTACTGCAGCTGACAGCATCACTTTTTAGTTAACGTGACATTAAGGCCCAGAAGAACTAAAATTATTTCATTTTCTAGCACTTGACAGTTTGCTAGCAGTTCAAAACACTTTTAGACTTTATTGCACTACAGAAAGGCAATTTTCTAGTATCACCACTTTCATCAATCATTCAGTAAAAGACTTTCAAAGCATAACAGAAATTCCTTTGATTTTTCTGAAAGCAAGGGACCTGCAATTTAGAATACACTGCCACTTGCACAGCTCTCAAACACACCTGCAGACAGTTGTCAAATTGCTCAGATTAGCTTTAATATTGGGAATAAAAGCTCATGGGAATAATTGCATGTTTGAATAAAACCTAGGGGGAAAAAAAACCAAAAACAACCAAACAACAAAACCAACAAACCACCACAGCAAAATAAACTGAGAAGTAGAAGGTCTTGGTATTTTATAAGGTAAAGTTCCCTGTGAGATCTACTCTTAGATAGAGAGCTTTTCCTTTTCTTCAATAATTTATCATCCTTCAAAAACAGAGCAGCTGAGCCGTGGCAAACTTTGTTGTCTAAAGCCACAGGAAAAACAAGGTTTGCAGGCGAGTTATTACACGTGACAGCAGTAACACCTTGGGTGGGGCAGAGGAAGAGACCTCTTTTTCTTCTTTAGCTCCTCTTTTGGAGCTGAAACAGGACTGACTTCAAAGAAAGGTGCAAAATAATGTTCAAATAAACTCTCAGTATTATTATGTGTATTGTAATACACACACTCACATATACACACAGCTCTGTGAGTGTCAGTGCTTACATCTCTGTACACAGTTGCCAGCCCCAAACACTTCACATTCACCATCCAGCCAACTTAGGGACCAGAGAGGGCCCTTTACATCAGGTTGTGCCCCAACAAGAGGGGTTTTCTCTCTCTAACCTCTGAATGGGCTGCCCCTCCTGGAATTCCCCCTGTACTTGGCATTGGTGTGGCCACACCTCAATTACTGTGTTCAGTTTTGGGCCCCTCACTGCAAGAAAGACATTGCAGCCCTGGAACGTGTTCAGAGGAGGGCTACAAAGCTGGTGAGGGGTCTGGAGCACAGGCCTTACAAGGAGCGGCTGAGGGAGCTGGGATTGTTCAGCCTGGAGAAGAGGAGGCTCAGGGGAGACCTTATTGCTCTCTGTAACTTCCTGAAGGGAGGTTGTAGTGAGCTGGGGGTTGGCCTCTTCTCTCGTGTAATTGGTGATAGAACTAGAGGGAATGGTTTTAAGCTGTGCCAGGGGAGATTCAGGCTGGACATTAGGAAGTATTACATCTCGTAAAGGGTAGTCAGGCATTGGAATGCACTGCCCAGGGAGGTGGAGTCACCGACCATGGGAGTGTTCAAGAAACGCTTGGATGTGGTGCTGAGGAATATGATTTAGCTGGGAAGTATTGGCAATGGTTGGACTAGATGATCTTCTAGGTCTTTTCCCACCTTGATAATTCTGTGATTCTGTGAATTCATCCTGTGTACCCACACAGCTGTCTTTGACTGAAGGGAATTTCCTTGGGCTCATGCAGGGTCTACTTGGAACCCTCCATGCACCTCTTTGCTCAGAAGCCTCAGGAAGTAACAGCACACTGGAATTTCCCTTTACACAGAAGTAACACCCAGACCTCTTCTGGGAGATAAGGCAACACAGAAGTTACCTGGACAAAATACAAAGACCATAGAGTTAGAGTAAATCAGACAGCTACACCAAAAACCTCCTAAAGCCTGTCAAGGTAATTCTATATTGCATTACTTTGATGCACTCTGTTGTGCCTACAAAGTTATCAGGCAGCCTGTTTTACTCCCTACCAGATTACCTACCAATCATCCTTGGTCAGAATTTTCTTTTTCCTCTCCCATCATTCATGCTTTGATAAGATGTATAATAAAACAAAACAAAAAGACAACCCCAAAAACAGCAACAGATTACATTTCTAGATCAAAGTGCATTGATGGTAAACTTCACATAGATGGTTTATATATAAATGTGTGTGTATATAAATATACTGTTTAAGTTTCACTCAGTTTTTAAAGTAATCTTCTCCTTGGAAAGTACCTACTTTAATAATATATATCCTTTTCTGCCTAGTGGGAAACTTCTTCAAATCTAGGGAGCAACACAATTTTCATTTCTTCTTCAAGTAACTATTGCCACAATAACTTTTTTTTCAAATTAAAATGAGGGTATGACCTTTTTTCCAGAAGCAAATGGGAGCATAAGGCATTTAAACAAGAAGTCAGAGAATGAGCAAAGAATTCAAAGGCCAAAAACATAACCTCATTCACAACAATACACGCCAGGATCAAAATTCATTCCCACACCCCATTACCATACTACTCAAGGAGTCCACAAAGGACTAGATCTCTCCTTCCCTCCTACACAATCAGTTTGCATGTAAAACCTCTGCCATTGCACAGCTGAAAAGCAAGGGGCCCTGGTCACATTTAATGGTTGCTCTTCATAAATAAGTTTCCTCTTCAAGTTGTCCCTTAAAAAGTGACAAACCTTTTGCCTTATAATATATCTGATGTATCATTATTATTTTTTCTTCAACTGGAAAACAAGCAAACACCTCACCTCAAATTTACAATAGCCAAAACAGGAAAAAAGTGACTTGGTTTCTCTAGATAAATATATAACCCTGATGGAAACATACGTTCAAACATACACTGAAAACCGAGATGCTGTCTTAGATTCACATGTAAAATGAGGGACACATTTCTTGAGAAATGAGGGTTTCTGCAAGCACAAAGCTGGTTTACATCAAAGGTTTGGCTTCATGGTGAACCCCAGGTAAAAAGGGAACGTCTATGCTCAGCAGTGAGGACATGGACTATCCATATCACTTTCCAGAAACCAAAATACAGAACCTCTCTTTGTTAAAATCCTCCCAGTGGCAACAACAAAAAGGTAATTTGCTCCTTTTTGTAAAATGCAGGAGAACCAACGCAATTGCTTCTAGAACGACGAGACACAGCAGATGCTACTTTTCCCTGTGTATAAGCATGAGGAATCACAAGTTTGGGTAACAGGAGACAAGACTCATAATCCTCTCTCACATGTTACTTTTGGCTACGCTAATTGCCTATATCAAGCACTTGAGTTCAGGTCTCTCACAATGCAGGAATTAGTAACTACTAGAAAGATCTGAATTTCGAGGCTGAGACATGCTGTGACCCTTTTGCAAGAGACCACAGGCTCACACAGTTCACAGTGTCTTACCTCCTCAAGCCCAACATCAGTCCAAGACACAGGTGCTGTTTACAAATTCCCTTAAGAGGCATTTAAGCTATTAAAAAAAACTGTGACTGCACATTTGATCCACATTTTGTAACTTCACAAACATTTCATTTCTACTGAGGCAAATTCTAAAACTTACATTATTCTGGAATCATACTAAACCAGCAGCCCAGTTGTTCTAAGCAGTTGTTCTGTCTGATTGGATGTTATCTCTGTTTATAATCTAAGTGCCTGTGACTAAAACAAAACCTATAAACTGCATTCTTAAGAGGTGAAGTCATCTTGCTCCTCCACTTTTCCATGCACAAGTTGTCATCCAGGATGCATATACATATAGCTTATTTTAATCCTTAAAAACAAGAAAATTAATTTGATTCAGTAGCAACTACTGAGACAGTGAAGTTACAAATATATTTTTTTCTCTCCTTCTCCAATCATCCCCTTTATTGTTCTCCAGAAACACCTACCTATGCTACTATCCATTGAACAAGTCAAAGAAAGTATTCTTAACCAAGTCCCCAAGAAATGCTTAGATGTGAAGTTACACAAACTAGCCTGTGCACAACAAAGAGCTAAGTTTGTGATCACTGGTTATTTTTGCATTTAGAAGCACATGCACACTAAGATATGACCGCTTTCTCTTTCAAAGGAAGCAATAAACAATATATTTTAGCACAGAATCCATAGTTCTTTACAAGAGTTTCTCATATAAGAGTAAAGAGCAGACACTGCTGAACTGCTACCATTCATAAGCTGAATATTGAGAAATGTTACAAAATAAATATTATGAAAAACATTTAATTCGACTGTGCTTGTGCTTCAAGTAATAGAAGAACAGAATTCAACACACGTAGTACATACAAGAACTGAACTTGTAATTTCAGGTTGGGAAAACTGAGACAAATTACCAGTGAATGGAGTTCCATGAAGGTCAAGAAACAAGGAAAACTTCCTTCACAATATTTTCCTATGTTCGAGTGAGTAGTAAATAATTCTTTACAAAGTAACATATATAAACTGCTTCTATAATAGCCACAGATTTAGTTTTCAACTTCATAAAATGAACTACACCATGCACTGCTGTGTAATTTAACATCTCTTAAGAAAGAAGAGCAGCCTGGTCTAATGGTTGGTGACACTGCACATAGCAGAAGGGTTGAAACTAAATGACCTTTGAGGTCCTTTTCAACCCAGGCCATTCTATGATTCTATGAAAGAAGGTTACAGAATCTTCAAGGATTCCAGGAACATATTTCAACAGGGTAGCAATATGCCAGTAAGAAAACAAAAATATTTTTGAGAAGTAATGATTCTCATAGCAGCCTTTTTCCATATCTCTAAGAGCCACAAAGAATTTCCTCTCTGTAATTGTTCAAACTCTGTTAGTTTTCTGTCCCAGTAAATCTATCACCCTTCCTTTTAGCAACTATCAAAATTGTTTTTCAACAGAGATTGTTCTTGCACCAGAAGTTAGAGATGAGGATACACAAAGGGAAGATTTTGTGTGCTACTCCACAGAAGGTAATTAACATACCTTTTTCTCATAAATCCCTTCTGAAAATAAAATAGCCACGTGTTGTGCTTTAGGGTGTGGCAGGGCTATACTCATTTCTGCCAAGTACACAAAACTTTCTGCAAGTCTGTAGACAAGCACAAAACATTACTTCACTACTTACATATAAAACATGGCAACATTGTCAGTTAATGTTTTAGTAACCCTGTTTGATAAACTCTGTTATTTGCATAGGTAAAATGATCCTATAGCTACTGGGCGCCTCCCAGAATGAGACCGTTGTAGAAGTATAGCAGTACCTACCAAAGCAAATAAACCAAGTAGGAGCATTTTCCATTTGTTGCTCTCCTCTATTTTCCAGTCTCCAGTTTGTAGAAGCAAAAAATGCACATGGATGTTTATGTGATAAAGAGCAGCCACATCTTGCAGAGATCCAAACCCTGTGCCTGTTGCATACTTCAGCTTTCATGACTCAACTCTGACATTCCAAAGGAACACAAGTCCTTCCTGAGCAATATGCACCTCACAATACTTAGTACATGCTCACAATAGAAACTCTGAGATACAGAGCTTGAAAGAATTTCTACATCCTTCAATTCTTCTAAACTCAGTTAAGCACAGTCATCGCGAAAGGAGATGGAAGTGCTGCCTCTATGCCAATAAAAATGCAATTCTCTCTCCCTGTATGAGTCCACATAAATGGGATCCAATAAAGGGTAACTGTTCACAGCAAGAAGCTTCTCATACCAACTCTGTCATCACATCCCCTCTAGGTTGGAAAAGACTCCACGTCAATTACAGTTCTGTTTTCCCATAGAAAGGGAACAAAATCCACAGCATAAGGAAGGCTGACTTACAGTGAGTGGACAGTCCCTCGGAGCTGACCCTCTAATATTCAAATCTCTTCTTTTAGAGTGGTAGAAGTCCAAGCAATTCCATTAGGCAACACCTGGGAAGCTCATGTGAGTCTGCTGCTGGATCTGAAAACAAACATACCAGACTTAAAATAAACTTCCTGCTACTTTGTCCTCCCATACCTGGAAAGTACGAGGGAGCTAGAGAAAATGATCTGTGAATATCTGGAAAGCTTTTTACTCTTAGTTCACATTTGCTGAGTTAGTGGCATTACTGCCTTCATTTAGTGTTATTCTTAAAATGTCGGCATGTTTTCCAAAGAATAAGAAAACAAATCATTTTTTCTGTTGTCAGTTCACTGAGCTTCAAGTAATACATTTGCCTTCTTTTACCAATTGTCTACATTTAATAACTCCTAATGTCACGTTTATACTTAATTCCTTGCTTCTTCTGTTTGTTACACTCCTAGATATGCCACCACCACCCCCAGCTGGTTTGGATTCTAAACATCTGTGATCTAATTTTAGGATGTGATCTTTTAATGTATAAGTTTGTGTATCAAAATATTAAGGCTGGAAAAACTGCGTTAACCACGATATTTCATATTAATTCAAAGTTCTTTTTTGTGCTGCCTTTTAAGATTGGCGACTTAAAACAGCTATTAATGCAATAGCCTGTTGACATTTTTAGCCTGTAGGAGCCTGTAGTGGGCAGAAGCAGCTGAAATAATAACATATTTGAGTGATGAACCAGCTTTACAATTTTATTAGTCAGACTTTCCCAGATCTATGGCTGGTATCTTTCTTAGTATATCAAAAATTTTGTCACATTAAAAACTTCCAACCAATCACTCACAATAAACTTCTTATGTTCAAGGCAATAGAACAACTTGATGATAAGCCCCTACAAATAAACACAAACACCAAGCTTTGAGAAACAGGGCATTTAACTTTTTGAGTTGATGTTATGAACCAAGTAAGAAAAACAGAAGGAATAATCTGATATAAATTAATCTGAGAAAATTACGTTACTCATCAGAAATATGTTACATATCACACTGAAATAGCAGGGACCCTAAAGGGGAACCACAAGGTCAGACCTTACAGAATCACAGAATGACCCAGGTTGGAAGGGACCTCAAGGATCATGTAGTTCCAACCCCCCTGCCTGGCAGGGCCACCAAACATACACATTTACTAGATCAAGTTGCCCAGGGCCCCGTCCAACCTGGCCTTGAACACCTCCAAGGACAGGGCATCCACAACCTCCCTGGGCAGCCTGTTCCAGGGCCTAACCACTCTCCTAGTGAAGAACTTCCCCCTAACATCCAACCTAAATCTTCCCTCTTTTGACTTAAAACCATTTCCCCGTGTCCTGCTATTGTCAGCCCTTACGCAGCAATCCTAACAGGTCACCGGAAAGGAAATCCAAGAGTAATGCAGAATGGTACCTACAGAATGGTAGGCAGAACTATGCCCTTTAAGGCTGATTGGCCAATTCTCTCACCTTCTCTATGTTTGCCCTTTGTTCCTGCTGCAATTCCTAGTCAAGCCAGTAGCATCATGACTGGAATGAGATCGGGAAATTAATCCAAGTAACTCAAGTAATTGATCTAATAACTCAGACAGCAAAAAAGCCAGATTTTTAGCCACACTGTTAGCTGAACCAGCTCACTGCATGGATGCCAAAATCCATGCAATAAAAAGAACAAACCAAGCAGCTGCACACAGGAACACAGAGCAGCTACCCCATTTTTGGAAGCGGCATGAAATTATGCTGATTGACACTGAAAATGGAACTGGGAACAAAATAGCAGTAAGAAAGCAAGCATCTTGCCAAAATCAGCCTGCAGTAAGCATGGTTTCTACATTCAGTTCGACACACGTGAGCAAAAGCCATCAGTAATGCCAGGTCTGACTGAAATCACACATTAACATCTTATAGTTTGAATGATAGATAAGCTAGTTACAAATGCCATAAAGTTGTGCTAGCTTTAATTGCTCCAAGCTAAATATAACTTGGAATCTAATCGCTCCCCCCCCCAGCTTTACTGTCTTTCAGAAAGAGGAAAAAAGAAAAAAAAGCAAATAGGTATAGCCAATTGGACATCATCACAGAGAAAAAGGAAGAAAATCACTGAGACAATTAAGTTGGAGTCTCAAATACTCATGCAGCACTCCTGGTCACATTAGGCTGCTGTTTGCTCTCCCACCAATCGCTCTGGCTCCAACTACAGTCAGCAAGTGAAGCACACATAGCTGCTCCCATCCAAGCTCTGCCATTTCTCTGCTCTGCTACTGAATCCCATTTGCCCGATGCTTCCAAAGTACTGCCCTGGTACCCAAGTGCTTTCCTCAGCTCAGCAGCACAGAGGAAGAAGACAAGGGCAAGTGTCCTCCTGCACACGTGTGCAGCTTGATCCTCGCCTGCTGCTTCTGTATTGGCATTACATATATGAGGGGTCCAACATCTGCTACAGCAGCAGAGACTACACCATCCTGCTAAGGGCATGAAACAAGTTATTCTGCCTTCTTGCATTACATCAGGATTTCAAAAAACCTAAATGCAAAGTTCTGTGCAGCAGGCTTTATTTTCCCTCTCTGAGCTGATAAAGGCAGAAAATTTGGCTGACAACTAGAAATATGTCCAACAGATTCAGCATTTTTGTTAACCAGCATTATAAATCATTATGTAACTCAAGTTCCCCACTTTGTCTACTGCTCAAGGCCAGGGGAGGGGGGCTTTATCTATCCTCTGCTCATTTTTACTGAGCTGAGGTCTTAATTTAAAAAGGCAAACAAACAAACAATGCTCCCCCCCAAAATAAACCCCCCCCCAAAAAAACAAACTAAAACAAAAAAAATACTCTTATTTTTAAGAATTCTGGTTGTCCTCATCCCTTGTCTGTGGTGCGTGCAGTCAAGAGCGTTGCTATTTATGGAAAAAAAAGTATTCATCAGACCATAAGAATTACTGCATGTGGCATTAGAGACGAAAAGAGGGGCCAGCTGACTCCAGCCCTGCTTGCCTTGCAGAGCTGTGCAAGCACTGCAGGAGCACAGCTGGAGGTCTGCCAGGAGGAACCTCCTGCACTGAACAAGCCCAAAGCCGGTATCCCACACTTCCTGTCCCCGGGCCTAGTACTTGTGAGACAAGGAGCAGGCTGGATAGAACAGACTAAAGGAACTCTGTGTATTTGTTGTTTATTGTGAGAAATGTTAAAGCAAACCTCCTGACATGCGCTGTTCTACGGTAGAACATCCACGCTCTGCTAGCAGAGCTGACACAGAGCAGAAGACGAGAAGGAAGGACTCCCTGCTGTCAGTGCAGAGACTTCTTCCATCCACTTCTGGTAAATGCAATAACAAAGCCTGTAGGGCTTTGCTTTCTGAAGTAGCAGACCTAGATATGGATAAACAACACAAAACATAGGGATGAATTTTCTAGAGACTTAATACAAAGACCTTCAGCCACAATCACAGACAGCATTTTTGTTTGAAAGTCACAACAGCCTATTTGGTAATTCAGCACAGTTGAACATCTAAAAAATACCTGCACGCTTGACACCATGAACCTCTTGTGGATCAAAGCACTCCTGGTGTTATACGGTAACTGCAGTGACCCAGGACTCAGTGTCCCGCTGGCTGGCAGTGGCAGCCAGGCACAGGCAGCATGGGACAGGGGTGGCTGCACAAGCCATCTCCCATCCATATTTAAAACCAGAGTACAAAATGTACTCAACTACAATAACGTGTGACAATCCAGTTAATCTGGATCTGAAGATCAGAGAGAAAAGATACTAGAAAAGGGTGATTTGTCTCCAAAATCAGAACATCTGTGTAAGTATAAGCCTTTCTGTTCTTGGAGGTGTTCAAGACCAGATTGGATGGGGCTCTGGGCAACCTGATCTAGTAAATGTGTATGTTTGGTGGCCCTGCCAGGCAGGGGGGTTGGAACTACATGATCCTTAAGGTCCCTTCCAACCCGGGTCATTCTGTGATTCTGTGATCTGTTCTTAGCCTCATACCCGCACACAGAAACCCACACAAGCAGAGCACATTCAGTTTCAAGTCAGGACAATTGAAACCTCAATGTTTACAAAACGTCCATGGAAACAGTAACATAACTGCTTTGCCATTCATTAAAACAACAAAACTCATGAGAATAAAATTTCTGTCATTGTCCAGAAGTTGCAACCTACTCCAAGCTGGCTTATTCAAGGAATTTTTCCTGTACAAATACACAGAAATAGAAACGGCCAATTACGTGTGTACACATTCCAGAATGCATTCATTTACCAGATGCTTTTCTCTGCATCTTGTGACCTGCAAGATTGCTTCATTCAGCTGTAATAATAGCCCAGGAAAAATTATGGCAACTGCTATTGCTATATATGTGACGTTATGGGGAAATAATATACAGATATTTTCACTTCTATATGACTTGAGATATGTTTTCTCTCATACAAATATTTCTCTGTAGATAGATACGCACTTAATGTGAATTTAGATAGAAAGACACCTCAAGTTCCATTCAAGTGAATGTTTTCCCCATCATAGCAAATAATTCACCAATGAAGGCCTTTTGCCTCCTCTTTGCACTTTCGGTACTTCCCTGCTGAACCAAAGCTGTAATTCTCCTGGCTGTTCAAAGTTCCTCAAAATACAGTTGAAGAACAGATTAGGAGGAAAAGCCCCAAAGGTTACTTATATAGCAAGACTTCAAACAACCGATCCAGCTGCATCTCAGATGATTTAAGAGAAATTAAAACAACAAAGAGAGAAAGAAAGGTAAGTGAAACTCCAGAGTCCTCCCAGTTACTTGTGGCAACTCTCCTCATGAATGGACGCCATTTCTTCACTAGGAGAGTGGTTAGGCCCTGGAACAGGCTGCCCAGGGAGGTTGTGGATGCCCCGTCCTTGGAGGTGTTCAAGACCAGGTTGGACGGGGCCCTGGGCAACCTGATCTAGTAAAGGTGTATGTTTGGTGGCTCTGCCAGGCAGGGGGGTTGGAACTACATGATCCTTGAGGTCCCTTCCAACCCGGGTCATTCTGTGATTCTGTGATTGATGAGATCAAAATGCTGAACCTGGGGGACAAGGTGACACACTGGAGAAGGGACTGACAGATGGAACTGAGAAGTGAAAATTATTGGGCACCCACGCAATGCCGTCATGCAGCTTCACTGCACAAGCAGAGGAAAATGAGGATGTGACCAAGAAGGATTCTTATCTCTGATCATTTGATAGAAGACAAAGCCCTGACATGGATGGCAACAGGGGTCAGGCAGACCAGTAGACTGTCCAGTCCAATTTGCATGACCACATCAAATGTTTTGAAGTATCGGTGTACTAGTTTAGAAGTAATAATAATAAAAGAGGGGGAAAAATTAAAAAAAGAAAAGGCCTGTATTACAAAATGGAAGAACTTGAATTGGGTATTAAATGTAAGGCTAAAATTAACAGGGACGGTAGAGCCTTAGCAGCTAAAGCACATCTTGTTATTCAGAATAAACAGAAGTGGGTGGTGCACATCTATACAACTTACAACTGTGATGGACTAAAATAGATACATTATATAAAACTGAGACATTACGAAGTAAGAATACACTCTGTTTTGGTCCAAAAAGGTTCTTTAATGAAAAACTGTCCTGTATGGAGCGCTACAGGTCTGCAATAGATCCCAAAAATCCAGCTTTGTTATAGATTTCATTATAGTCACGGGAACTGTGCATTGTAAGAGATTAAATTCTCCAACAAGTGAATGACAAGCAAAAGGAATTAGCTGAAGAAGTCGGGCAGGCTGAGGAATTCAGAAATCCAAAGCAGAACTGCTGAGCTGCTGCAGAATCCAGCCTGGAAATCCCTTGTGGGATGCAGCGTGCAATGGACAACTTCTAAGATGAAAGAGCCTGAATAGATAGACCTAAACATCCCTAAATGGCAGGGAAGGCACTGATTAAAGAAGTTGCACATCATATGTTTAATTTAATTTTTAAAATGTAAGCTACTAAAAGAATATATAGTATTTTCCTCTTGACTGCATAAGGCTCACATTACAGACACTGTCAGATGAAACTGACTTACATGCGCAGGTTTTACTTTTGGGAACTCAGTCATATCCTTTCATCTCCTTCTTAACAAGTAGTCCAGTATACTTCCCTCCACAAAGACATGACTGTTACTCAGCAAATTTCCTTACAGTCACTTCATGCTGTCAAAAGCATGAGAACAGATCATCATTTTTTGTTTGAAAGAAGACTCCTGTGCTTCAGCCTGTGAGCCTTTACAATCTAACCTGTAAATCCAATGCAAATCTAACATTTACCATTACAAATAAGAAGCTGTATGTATTCATATAGAAAAATCTGGATACCCAGCCTTCATTTGGATACCCAGCCTTCATCTCTAGTTCCCTTAAATGGTTTTATCCACGCTGCATTCTACACCTCCTCTCTCCCAAAGTAACACACTGCACAGCTGACTGAGTGGCAATGCACTTCAGGACTGCTGGGCAATGAAGAATGAAATTTCCTCCTTAATTTGAGTTCTGAATGATGCAAATGCTGGAAGCTGGGAGACAGTTTGTCCTGGGAGAGGTGTGATATCTTCCTAACATCCAACATTTTATTTTCCAGAAGATAAAATTCACATAACAACAAATAAAGGCAACCCTTAGGTAGAAGGGCTCTGCACACTAAAGTTCTGTTTAATAGTTTCATTTGAAAACAGCAGAAGTGCACAACTCTTGTTCTGCACTGAATATAGGATATTTCTACATTTAATATGACCAGAGTGCAAGGTTAAGTAAATAATGGAAGCTCACTTGGCAATAAATATTTGGTAATTCAATCCAAACTGTCATTACGTCTGGATTATCAAGACTGATACATCATCCAGAGTCAGAAAAATGTTGATGCTTTCAAGTATTGAGCCATGCCAAATAGGCAAAGATTTGCTGTGCCTCTATAGCTCGCAGCAGCCACCATTACAGAAGCTCCACAAGTATCTCCTGAAGTGAGAGCACTCAGGCACTTGACAGCCAAATACAGTCACTGTATCGTTACCACTTACAATGGGACTGAGAAAGTCATATGCTTTAAAGTAAGAAGACAAAGATACAGCCAGGAATAAATGGGAAGATCTTCCCCATCCAGCTTATCACAATAATCAGCCAGGACTAAAAGAAGGTTGTAGAAGCTTGCCTGATAAAAAACAACGACCTCGCGTGCATTCAGGACAATCAGTGGTGTCCCATTACTTGAAACCTGATCTTTTGAAATGTAAGATTATCGCCAGTAAGGGATCCTCACTACACCAGCAATTCCACATATATGACATAGAAGAAAGTGACCTTGTATGCTTAAGTGCTCCTGCAATAAAAGAGGAAAAAAAAAATACTAACCACTCTTTTCAATCATTCTATTTTGTGAATGTCTGCCAATATATATATTTTTTTTCCAAGAAAAAAAATTAATTTGCCAGAGTAACATCCTGGAAATGGCTCAGCTGTGAATTTACAGGAAGTCTTGATCCTGCTGAGTTTCAAAGGATAGAATACAATAGGGCATAATATATAGGGAAAAAAAGAAGCACGTGGAAAAAAAGCCTGTGATTCTGCCATGCTGTGGAAAATTCTAACATCTGATTTTTAAATCTGACATGAATTTCCATATTTATTCAGTAAATTGAACGGAAAAAAGCCAGTTGTACTTGTCTATTCTTATTGTAGGAAACAGAATAAGAAAGACTTTGTTCCAGCTACACAGCTAATAGGCCATATAGCTGGACATCAGCTAAAAGGCAGGGACTTTATTTATTCATAACAGTGGTTCTCTACTTCATTAAGTTCCCTTTTTTCAGCCATTTGTAATTCTCTGAGCTCTGGAAGACATTCAGTGAGCCTTCATTTTATAAGGTCCATAAGGTTAATGTGATACTAAATGCTTCTAGTTTTATTGCCTTGCAGACGAGATACGTGGAATGAACTCAGAGATTGTGCCTTTCTTCCTGAAATACAAAACAAAACAAACAGTAAAAACTCTCATCACAGGAAAGAATGAATGAATGGGTCTCACACTTCCTCAATGTCAGCAGCTGTGGCAGTGGTGTAAGAACTTTCACCCAGCAAGCAAGCAAACTATAATGTACCAGTTTGGGCTTAGCTTACTTCTAACTAACCAGTTCTGGAGTCGCTAAGCTGCCTATCAGAATTAACACACAATGGTCTTTCAGTATAAATTATTACGATCATTCAGTTAAAGATGACAAGAAGCCATTGTAATATTTTGCCCCACATTTTCACTCTGTATACAAATGTGTTTATTTTGCATTTCGCCTCCCCAGCTGTGTGCCCTCTCAGCCTGGTAGAGGTACCAGCAGAACAGTGGTAGGAAAATGAGGGTCCATGATCAGTCTTAATCACCTAATATTTTATTCAGTACACAGTACATGTTGATGCTCCTAAGGGTACACCTACAGCATGCACTTCCCAAAAGCTGGTAACTTTCTTACTGACAAAGTCTTTCTTACTTACATAACAAAGTCCAGTAGACCAGTACTGAGTTCTCCTCCTTCAACTGTTGGGACTTATAAAGGAAATATCAGCTTTTCTTCCCCAAAATGGCTGTTGCTAGACTTCAGTAACAGAAGAAGATTTAGTCTAGATTCTCCCCTCTCCATATACAATTTCTTGTTGTTCCTTGTTTCCCATGTGTCAGTTTGTGTCCATCCTCTCTTGTCCATCCTACATCTTAACAAGTGACCAAACCACTAACAGAATGCTATCTTTTAAGGAAACTGAAGATAACTGTTCTGTTCTGTTCCACAAACCCAGTTAACCCAGCCTAACCGCAAGCAAAATCCATTTCTGAGAACTTCCAGGACATCACAACACCAGCACAGACCGCAGAGGCTTATTAATCATTCTTGCTTGTTAGCATAAACATGAAGGAGAAATCTCACTGTATAGAGCTGGGGAAAAAAAATAAATGGAATAAGACATTCTTTTGTTCCATTCTCACTTATTTAAAAAGCAAAGACCTGCAATTTGCTGGACCCAAACTGTGCGATACATGCTACCTTGCTCTTTGAACATCTGCTACCCAAATGGTTGCACAGGTCACGGACCGCTGAGCAGCACACAGATACATCCCATTAGAAGGGGTAAAAAGGAAAAAAAAAAAGTCTTCTAAATTGTGGAATGGAATCTCTCAGCAAGTATCAACCTGCCTGTCTTTGGCACACAGCAGGGTATGAGGGAGGGAACCTGAGAAAGGCACCACAAACTCGTAGCAGAGTCATCTCACCACGTGAGCTCTCTGTAGCCCACATCCTTTGAGGTTAACTGCATCAGCTCCCCAGTAGGCAGATGGTAATGACCAGGAGGTGCCTGGGGATCCCCACTGCTACTGATAATTTACATAAAGTGCGTAAGCAGCACCGCAGACAATTAAGAGACTCTTCCTTTTTCTTTTAATTAAAAGATTTGGAAGGGTAGTAACGACTTCATAATGAAATTTCCCTTCTACCCTGCCAATACATTGTAAGTTGCACTTAAATTCACAGTTCATGCTGTCAGGGGATCTCAGCATTCCTATTTATCACACATGAGGGACACAGCCACCATTCACTTTGACAGTAGACAGGATTTTATAGAACTATTAAAGAAGCTTCTTTGGTTGCAGCCAGAGCAGCTTCAGACACCAAGATGAGCAAGACGTGTTCTGCATCTTGTTTAGGGGAGACGTTGCTGCTCTTCTGTTAGTGGCAGAACCCTTGTGACAATAAAGCTTATCAGGACTGGTTTTAAAGTCATCTCTTGCCATTACAAACAAGACTGCAAAAGCTCTCTTAGAACAGCATGTTTTGTGTAAGGCATCGCGGCTCTGAAGAAACTCTCTCAGCCTGGAGAAGAGGAGGCTCAGGGGAGACCTTATTGCTCTCTATAACTCATGTAATCAGTGATAGAACTAGAGGGAATGGTTTTAAGCTGCGCCAGGGGAGATTCAGGCTGGACATTAGGAAGTATTACTTCTCGGAAAGGGTAGTCAGGCATTGGAATGCACTGCCCAGGGAGGTGGTGGAGTCACCGACCATGGGAGTGTTCAAGAAACGTCTGGATGTGGTGTTGAGGAATATGATTTAGCTGGGAAGTATTGGTAACGAGTGGACTAGATGATCTCCTAGGTCTTTTCCAACCTTGATAATTCTGTGATTCTGTGATTCTCTCCATTCCTTCTCAAGGCTTTTCTGGACACACTACAAAACAATTGCGCTGAAAGGAATGGAGTCAAAGCCTTCAATACCGTCTCCCCCAGTATTCTCCTGGAAAAGCCAGCAGCCCATGTATTGGACAAATACACTTTTAGCTGGGTAAAGAACTGGCTGAATGGCCAGGCCCAGAGAGTGGTGGGGAATGGAGTTAAAACCAGATGACAACTGGTCAAGAGTGGTGTTCCCCAAAGGTTGATACTGGGGCCTGTCATGCTCAATACCTTTATTAATGACCTGGATGAGGGCATTGAGTGTACCCTCAATGAGTTTGCAGATGACACCAAGTTGGGAGGAAATGTCTATCTGCCAGGGGGTAGGAAGGCCCTTCAGCAGGACCTAGACAGGTTGATTGCTGAGCTGAGGCCAATGGGATGAAGTTCAGCAAGTCCAAGTGGTGGGTGCTTCACTTCAGCTGCAACACCACCAGCCAATGCTACAGGCTTGTAGAAGAAATGGACCTGGGGGTATTGGTCAACACTCAGCTGAACATGAGCCAGAAGTGTGCTCAGGTGGCCAAGAAGGCCAACGGCATCCTCGCTTATATCAGCAATAGTGTTGCCAGCAGGAGCAGGGAAATGATTATTCCTCCGTACCCAGCCCTGGTACGGCATCACCTTGAGTACTGAGTTCAGTTCTGAGTCCCACACTGCAAGAAAGATATCAAGGTCCTAGAAAAGAGTGGTCAGGTGCTGGAACAGGCTGCCAGCAACGTGGTGGAATCTCCAGCCTTGGAGGCGTTCAAGAGTCATTTAGATGTTGTACAGAGTGACATGCTTTAGTGGGAAATACTGATGATAGGTAGACAGTCAGAATGGGTGATCCTGGAGGGCTTTTCTAACCTTGGTGATTCCATGGATTCTATGATTTCAACAACAACAACAAAAAATAAGTCAATGGCTGTTAACATAGAACAGAATTGTGCCAGAGAGCAGTATCCTTCTCTGCTCATTTAAAAACATGAAGGGCAAGACAACCTTCTGTAACAAGCAGAATTAAGAATGACACAGACGGGCTTGTGTGCTGAGAAGGATAAAGTCTCCCACACACACCACTCCGCTGGGGCCCGACAAGCCAGTCTGAATTTGTCGCTTCTGTGGCTTCGGCTACTGTCCAGGCAGAAAGAAGCAAACGCTTCAGGCAATTGTGTAAACCCACGCAGTTGTTCCTTTATTGGAACTGTTAAGAGTCATAGAGGTATAAGTAGTGATAATAGAAATGGAAGAAATAAAGAAGAGGAAAGAGTGAGACCATCTTCAGCCAGGGAAACATTTCAGACTTCAACTGTAAAACCATTAATGAGAGGATACATCATCTGGACAGAAAGCCCAGCGCTTCACATTCTTCTACTGGCAGCAAAGTCACTAATGAAACTCAACAATAAAGTGCAACATACAACGTTACCATAAACAAAGAACAGATCTAAAGTTAATAGGGGTGCAAATAAGGACTATTAGTTTCTCAGCTTCATTATTTTGGATTATTATTGCCTTTCTTCTAGGAGCCGCAGTCAAACACAAGCACTGCTTGATGCTTGTAGTGCAACATACTAACATTTTTGCTGACTTTTTGGGGAGGGCAGAGGTGTTCAGTGTAACCAACATGCAGGCAGAGTCTGAAGCTATCACTAAGATGCTGGAACTGTGAAGAGTTAAATCAAAAGATTCCCAATTAATGCACTGCACCAGAAGAAGAAAGGTTGATTTGCTTGCGCTTATATTAACACAAGCGCCAAAGAAAACATTCAGAAGGAAAGAAATCATTACAATGGAAGCATTTGTATTTGCCAACCTAAATATGATTCAACCAACAAAACCCCCACAGCTGAAAAAAAATCAAGGAATAAATCTTCAGGTCAGGTGCTCAGATCTGAACAACTGGACATGGAAAAGAGGAATCTGGAACCAAAAATCCACACACACCTCTGGGTCAGATAAGGAATAGAGCTTGGCTAACGTGCTGTATAGTGACTGCAAAGGACGAATTGTTCAAAGTCAATTGAAGCTGTTATAAAACTGAAGAGCAATGCCAGAGGCATGTGAGGAAGCACATATGCTGCCTTCCTCCTGTGACTTACTAAGATGCTATTAGGCAGCCACTGTATCAGGCTTTCTTGCAGTTAGACACACAATTAGTACGTTCAGGGACCCCACTGAGCTCCCAGCAATGCTTAATGCTCCCAGTGATTCTGAATGCACTAGTTCAACTCAGGGCCCAGAGGTCAGCAAACATCAGTTCTCACTCATTTCTTGTCTTCTGTTGCACATTGCAGGGATTCCCATCAAGCTCCATTTATTGGTATTTACACCTCAAGATCCACATGTAGGACAGCCCTCAGCCAAATAAAAGAGAATTCTCAGTGCCTTCCATGCCAGAAGTCTCTTACTTCTGTGGTTAGCACCGTAGAACACCCAGACACTGAAATAGGATTAAGCACTGTTGTGCTCACTGCTAGATATTAACACGTGACTTGGACCCTAAGGAGCTTGCATTGAGTCAGCGGAGCTGTGCACACTGGGCAGGCAGGGCCGTGTGGGCTGAGCTGCAGTGCACCGACCGACCTCAGCCAGCACTGTGCTTTTAATGACTATACGTGTGCCACAACTGCCACTAAATCTGTACTAATTCAAAGGTTATCTGAGTGGTGAGCTGTTCTTTAGCAGTCATCTCAGTTCAGACACTTCAAGTGATAAAGAATCGGTGTGAGCTCTATATTTTCTTCCTTCACTTTTGAGGCTGCCCTTAAGTTTTGTTTCAGTTCATGTGAAACAATATGCCGTGGGCTTCACGCTGACAGAGCTCCAGAACCAGCACTAAAAATACTGCATTAATTCATGTCATAACTTCATCTGTAACAATCTGGTGTTTCTGCACACATGATATGTGCTACATGGAAGCCACAAGCAGTACAGAATCACAGAATCACAGAATGACCCGGGTTAGAAGGGACCTCAAGGATCATGTAGTTCCAACCCCCCTGCCTGGCAGGGCCACCAAACATACACCTTTACTAGATCAGGTTGCCCAGGGCCCCGTCCAACCTGGTCTTGAACACCTCCAAGGACGGGGCATCCACAACCTCCCTGGGCAGCCTGTTCCAGGGCCTAACCACTCTCCTAGTGAAGAAAAGTAGGAAGAGAAGTCTGCAGGAGGCGCAAGCTAAGGCAGACAGGTAACGATTCATAGAATCCATGAGATCTAAGACTGCCACAACTGTGTCACATTTCACCCTAGAGAGCATGGAATAAAACTTCTAATATGCGTTAAGAAAAGAAAAACCTATTAGATATACATGCATGGGTGTTCTAGTTAGACTCGATTCTTGAAGATGATATACATGCTTTCAGAAGCTGGCTGCACACACACTGTTGCAATAAGCCAACTCCATTAGAGCTCAGCATCACTTCCTGCCCCCAGTGACAGTGCTGCAGCGTCAGCCTGACCACAGCTGCTCAGCAGCACCCCAGAGCACAGCACGTACCTCCACCTGCACACGGAGCATCTCCCTGCCCTCCAGTTCCCCTCCCAGCTTCCAGACCTTAGTCCTGTACAAAGCGAATAGGACAGTTGAGGCCTAATGCAGCATGTGGTTGGACACCAGAGCAAGGATCACAGAATCACAGAATGAACCGGGTTGGAAGGGACCTCAAGGATCATGTAGTTCCAACCCCCCTGCCTGGCAGGGCCACCAAACATACACATTTACTAGATCAGGTTACCCAGGGCCCCGTCCAACCTGGCCTTGAACACCTCCAAGGACGGGGCATCCACAACCTCCCTGGGCAGCCTGTTCCAGGGCCTAACCACTCTCCTAGTGAAGAACTTCCCCCTAACATCCAACCTAAATCTTCCCTCTTTTAACTTAAAACCATTTCCCCGTGTCTTGCTATTGTCAGCAAAGGAGAAAGGTGATACAGGATTGGGAACTCTACTGGTTAGTCACTGCTAGGAATAATAATAATTATTGTAATAATAAAGTGAAGCTTGCAGAAATTGAAGCTGTGGTTACCTTCGCGCAGAACACCAATGCTTTAAGTAGGCGAACCAGACTTAGAAAAGTAGAATGAGGCATCTGGAACTCTGTGATTAATCGATGAGAGTCAAGGGACAAAGACACAACCTGTGTCCCTTCTCGGGTCTGTTACAAACATTAGAGCCCAGGAAAAGCTCGGGGCAGACAAATGACCCCACAGGGAAGGAGTGAGCTCGTTTAGTGCCCTTTCTCCAGCCATTCCACATCAGCAAGTGCTGGGGAATCATTCCAAACGGCTTCAAGTAACGGAGTTATTTCAATCTCAAATCGCTTCATTCGCCCTCAAATGGACATTTCATCAACTCGAAGCGCCTGGATTCAATTAACCTATTTTCTTTAGACGTGGGCAGGAAAGCGGCGCACACACGGAGCCGCCAACACGGGCGGACCCCAGCGGCAGCTCCAGACGTCCCGGGAGCGGCGTTCAGCTTCAGCGGCTCATCCGGAATCAGACCGAGCTCAGAGCTAACACACACGGAGCGAAACACACAGCGAGAACACCCCGGAGAGGGGAACAGATTTCCGTTTAAGCGGCACAGCGCCCCGAAAAGCACGGCTGAAGGCGACAGAGGAGCGCGGCGCCCGACTGCTCAGCCCACACAGCCCCGCCGCCAAGTCCGCCCTGCCCCGGCTCCTACCTGAGCCCCACAGCTGCCGGCCGCAGGGAGCAGGAGCGACAGAAGTCGGACGGGAACGGCGAGCACAAGCGCAAAGAGCGACTCTCAACTGCGCCGGGAAGAGAAGCAGCGCGTCCAGCAGCACCACGGCTCGGCACGCCGGATCGGGGACGAACCCGAGCGGGGCTGGGGGCGGGACCGCCGCTCCGGATTGACAGCAACCTCGGGTAATGGGAAGATCGCGTTCTCTTTCCTCCTCCCGCCCGCGAGGGGCGTTATTGCCGCCCGGCCGTTGAGGACGAGGGTGTTTCCATGATGTCACGGGCGGCGCCTCGCGGCCAGGTGGGGCGGGATGTGCTGAGGCGATGCGGGGATGGGGAGTGGGATTGAGGGGCTTAGTCGGAGCTCAGGGCAGGGCAGAGCAGGGCACACTGCGCGCCCCGGGCATGAGGGATGGAGCTAATCTCAGTGCGGCTTTGCGGCCGCCCTCAGCCGTCCTTCGCCCGCCGAGCGCTGAGGAGAAGCGGGGGGTGGGCGCCCACCACACACACTGCGCTAAGAAACACTGTTCCGAAAGAAATAACTCCGATGTGCAATCGGCTCCACTAGGAGCAGGCAAGCAGGGTATTCCTTGTTCCTGTGTTCAGGAAACGGGCTAAGCGTAGCTCTGGATTTGTTTCTTAACGCTTTTGTTCCGCCCTCCTGTTGGACGGAGACGTGAAGTAGTATCGGGTTAGTGTCTTTTCCCGGGCTAAAGGAAAGTTTAGCAGTGAATTAGTAGGCGTCCCTTTGGGAATCAGAGCTTTCTTTCTGTTAGAGCAACCAAAGCATAGAGAAATAGCGTCAGCCTTTTAATATGGCACAATATATGATGGTTGTGTACATCAGGGTGTATGTATAGGCAGAAAGCCTCTATCTGAATATAGGTTGGTGTTATTCCTTTTCAATAGATCCATATAGACACAAAGCCACCTGGTTTATCATGGTTTTCTTGTAAAACATGGTTAGGGTGTTCCCCAGCCCTGTGCACTTAACATCCATTTATCCTTCCTCTTAGGTTTTTCTGTTCTGATTGATACAGCCTCAATCTTTCCAGAGCTTTTAAGAAGAGGAACTCCATTCTCCACAATGCAGTAGCTTTTTGTTGTTGTTTTAATTCAGTTTCCCTTTGATCTAATGCAATGCATAATTAAATTGCGTGGTCTGAATGAAAACTCCACCATTACGTGTGCCCTTTTAACTCGCTCTTTCCTGTGGTTTTGTAATGTCACTTCACAGTAGTGTTTCCAGTGAGTGCAATGAAAAGGACTGTGTTTGTTTTCTACTTGTTTTCTTTAATTATTAGGTGAAAATAATGACTATATCTCTGTTGAACTCAATGACGTGCAATGATTTTTCACGTTCAGGCAATCTTAGTCTCGTGTTAATGAACAAGTTCCCATACCATGTGTATGGACCAGACAGAGAGAGGCATGTTGTAAGAGACAACTTATGATCTGGAACTTGAGTTGAACAACTGAGACAAGTCTATTGAAGACCTTCTGTGCAGAGGAATGTGTTTATTGTTATTCTTGTGGCTGAGGTGTGCACAGACATTGGATTAACCCTTTCTCTTCTTCTAACTTAGCACACACATCTTCAGTCCTAGACAGGAGCCATCTGTCTTGCAATTCAGCAATATCTTTCCTTGTCTACCAACATAAATCTGTCCTTCTGTCCTTGGTAGCTTTCCTTTTCCATCAGCCCTCTCCATCATGTCATTTTTTATTCTTATCTTGTATATTTTTTTTTTTTTCCCTTTCCCTCAAAGACCTCAAGAACCTTCTCTCCCACTGGCAGTTCTTTGGCAAAAATGGCTGTTGTCCAATGGCTGTTGTTATGCAATCTTCTGGCACTAGCTTTCATACATCTTGTATTTATAAACGCTTATCTATCATCTCCCTAATCTGCCTATCCCTCTTTTAATATGTCTGTATTCTCTAGGCCCTCTTTCCTGGCTCCTGTATTTCCCAGCCAGAATTCTCCTGGTTAAGCTGCCTTTGGAGTGCTTTCGAATACCTCTGAGGTGTAAAGTTTTCCTCTCAGGTGCCTGATGCTGCAATGCCCATGTGAAAGCATCGTCTCACCTATGTTGCAGAATTCATGAGCTGTTGCAAATACTTGTAGAGATCTCAGTCCTGCCTTTCATTTGACCCATGGCAAGAGCTCAGGGAGAACAGACTCTTGTCCCACCAATTCTTCTTTTCACAAGAGGCTTAACTGGCTCCAGTTTACTCATTTAGAACAGGAAGATTACAGACTTTGTATGTTGGTAAAGCAGGTGTGTGGCCAGAATTTAGTCAAAAAAGAAAGGAGAAAAACTGAAAAGGAATGAATGTCCACCAGCCTGGCACACAGCAAGGAATCATCCCAGGAGACTGTACCACAGTGAAGAAAGTAAGCGGCTGTTCCTTCTACCGTACCAAAACTGCTCTTCAGGTGAGTTCCTGTGCCAAATAGTCACTCTGACCCTAAAGTTACAAAGCAAGGGCAGGATGAAACAGGCAGCCAACAGTAGGATGTACAGATCTGCCCTGGCTGATGACCATGCATGGGGTGTGCCTGCTGACTAATGTGACCCATTGTAGCTATACAGCTTTTTTCCACAGCACTGCTAATCTGCTCCTGGAAAGCATCAAAACACACCAAATAAGTAAAGAAGGCACGCAACTTAAGTACTTGGGTTGTTCTTCTTTCTATCAACAAGTGAAAAATGCAGACTTTGGAGAACCCTGCCTTGGAAATAGTTGAATTCCAAATAGTAACATCCATCACTAGTACTAAATGTACATTTCCTGCTGTTGATTTGTCTGTTCCATCCAGCTTCAGGGAAAATGACAGGACCCAGCTGTGGGTCTCGCTCCCAGCCTCACTGCAACTGAAGACCAGCTTGTGAATGTTGGCTGGTTACCGTGTGATGAATGAGTGAATTGAACACCCAAGCCACTGGAGAAGCAGGGAGTTAAGGAATCTCTAAGCTTCCACTTCACACAGACAAGGCTGTGTAACTGTGATACTGACTTGGAAATAATTAAAGGGAACTCCAAGGTTTTCAAGACAAAACGATTCTGATTTTTAAAAAATTGTAGTGTTTTCCTTTAAGAATAGAAACTAAACAAATCTGCCATTTCGGATTCTGGATTTGCCAGTTTCATACCGGTTTCATACATGCCAGACACTGTTTTATAACACTGATCTTCCTCCCCCTTATTGGTTTTTATTACTCATTATTCCAAGTATTCATGGATTTTAGTATTTATCTAAAATAAAATCAGATGGAAAAAATGTCATAAAATGTCATATATATATATATAAAAATATAAATTTGTATATATATTTATATATATATAAATATATAAATTTCATATATATATATATATAAAGTCTCAGTGTAAGCTGGGCTATAGTGTCTTTCCCTACTAATGCAAGCTTATTCAGGTTGCTAGCAAGGAGGAGAGACAAATCTCCTGTGGGGCAGAAGAGATTAGCAGAGATATTCCAACACTCGTTGCCCTTTTCCCTCTCTAAGTTTTATGTTGTTGCAGATGGAAGACTTGGTGTATTTGTCCATTGCAGCCAGTTTCTACTTACGTTGCTGGGCTCTGGGTGAAGCCCAGGCACACCCCGTGTTATTCCTTCTCTTCAGCTATTACACGCGGTGCAGAGCTCTTCAAGTCCAGAGGCTGGACTGTCCTCTTTGTTATTCTCCTGTTGACAATAGGATCCACGTTCTCTTACTAATGTGGGTCCTTTTACTTCTTCCTTTTAATATATATAATGGGGGGGGGAGGGGGGGAGTCACAACTTTAAGGAACAGAAATTGCTGATACTGAGTAATTTCATTCTTTCAGGACCATGAGAGGCACTGAATATATCTGGAAGGCTGTGGGACAGACGCCTGTATATTTCACTTGGTAGGGAAAATAAGTGATGTTGTTCAAACCTTGTAAAATGTACCTAACCAGGTCTGCTTCCTGCCAGCATGGGTGAAGTTTTCCATTGTGTAAACTCCTTGAAGATGCTAACGCTTTATTTCAGTGCATGTGATACTTGGAAAGGTTCTGTTATGGCAGTAACAAGCACAACCCTGAAAACATGTACAAGTCCAGTTACAGAAATAAAGCTTGTTAGCAAACAGTAATTCCTGACAGACGGATTGATAGAGCAGAGAAACAACTCTCCCCACAGATGCTTGAAAGTCAGACTTCTGGCCTCCAGCCACGAGCTGCTCCAGAGCCTTTCTCCTCCCATCATCAGGCAGTCTCCCAGCTGTCAGAACAGGCATTGGTTCAGCCAGTTTGTGCCTATTGATAGTTTGCAGTGGATGGTTAATGACCCTATCTAATGTGGTAGCTCTTAGATACATAGAGGTGAGAATTTCAATAGAGGAGAGTAGAAAGCATGCCTGTTGCTGGTGTGTGAACTGACTGCATTTTGCATCAGGTGTTTGCCAAACAGAAAAGCTATTCATTCTGGCTGCCAGGTTGCAGTGGGGAAAAGACAAGCAGGTTCATTTCGGCTGATGTACACAGTAGCAATACCTCCTTTTTCTGTATAACAGCCATTAGTGTCAAGGTCTGAGTTTGAAAACAATTCAGAAGTGTGCAAATATGGCTTATCTCTCATTTTCCCCGCTGGCAGCAGACCTAATTTGACAGAAAAATACATCTTCACAGACACTGTGTACCAGACTCAACACAAGCAAGTTCACACAGATGTTTTTATTATGTCCTGTCTTGTTTTGTGCCAGAGGCTAGTGAAAGTTCCAGGCAGAAGGGATATCCAGGAAACAAAATCTTCACCTTTATATGGAATAGCTTTGCTAATGAAATTCCATTTGCGGCTGCCTCGGACCAGTTGCAGAGCTGTTGAAGTCAATGGAAAAATCATCCTTTGGGTTTAACAGATGAGTCAGATGCCTCACCTAATGGCTCAAAATGTGGAGTAGCAGGAATTTCCACTGGATCTTAAGGCATTTGTGAGAATGCAGGCAAAAGCTGGGAGGACAACACCTGCCCTTACTGTTGTCCCAGTGATTGCTGAGGCAAGGCAGGCTACCCCGTCCACTGCTCAATGCATCCTTTCATATATGCTGTTGTTTCTAAAGGTTTGCTGCTAAGGAATGAATTTCAGTGAATAAAGAAGTTTTGACAACAATAAAGCAATGGAAGCTTTCATTTGAACTCAGAGGTGATTGCTGCAAAGGAGAATGGATGTAGTTATGGCATTATTGTCAATTTGACACGAATGACCGACAAAGTAAAATAGAGGAAAAAAAAACCACCCACACAGTGTGCCATGGGCAAACACAAATATAGAGGTCAGTAGGAAAAGGCAGGAAAGGAAGTTTACTTACCAGCAGCCCAGGTACAGCCAGTTCATCATTGCCACCTCAGTCCAACCAGTCGCTGATCACACAAGTAGCCACTTTGCACTAATTCAGTTAACAGTATCCTTGACTGTGACAGAGATATTTGGCTGCCTTCCCAATTTCTTGCCTCCAGAAGAGATCTGGGAAAGGGAATGGAACTGTTCATGTACATTCATTCTCACACTAGTTAGTGTAATGGAATGGGAACTCAGAGTTCTGTCTTGGCTGTTAGAAGTTATGCAGGCAAAAGACTCCTGGAGGCGTGTTTGAAAAAGATGAAATTAAATCATGTTACCTAATGGGGAACAGGTGATATAAGAATGTGAGAACTAAGATAAGGAGTAGCTGAATTCAGGAAAGCCCATCCCACTGAACGAAAAGCTGTTTATCAGATCTCAAATAGCCGGGGTAATGTGATATGGTAAATATTTCCTTTGCAAGGAGAAAATGAAAAGAACAATATTTACTCTTCAAAGTGGATCTCATACAGGTTATGGAGTTATAGTTCAGTGTTGAGGTAAAGTATTGAAGGTGCATTTCTTAAGCATTTGGGGGACTGATATAGGCTGGAATCAAAGAGTTATACTGATAGGGGAAGGAAAGCAATCATGCATATAGACCTCCCATGCACTGGTTTTGGTAAGCCAAAATGAAGTTACTTCCTAGTGGTAGGAAAAGCATTTATTTTCTGAGGCATAAACATACTGTAGTATTAAAATAATGGAAGGATGGAGGGGGTGCAATTAACTGAAAGCCCTGAGGCTCTGTCAGTAAAATCTTTTTCAAAGAGGCTGTAAAGGAACTTGAGAATCAGAGGTGAGAGGTAAAGTTCTGTCATGAATTAAAAACTAGCCAAGAGAGCCTACAAAGAGACAGAATAACTTCCTAGTTCTTAAAATGGAAAAAGGTTAATAGCTGGATGCTTCAAGGACTTCAGCTGGAGCCAATGTTTGGTTTATTATTCAGAGTCTGGGAGGATGAATGGTCTGCTAGTAAAATTTGCTTGTGATACACATTGTTTGGGTTTGGAACAGTTTGAGAATTATGATGGATACCAGATGGATCTAATAAAGCTACTGTAAATGTTTGGAAGCAGTATAATCATAAAGGGAATGCCAACAGAGGAAGTTTAAGATACGGAAGAAATATAGGCTGCAGCACGTGTATGCAGTGGGCTCTGAATGAATGGTAACATCCAAGGAAAGCTGTAAGGAACAGGCAGCAAGGTTATACAAAATTGAGCGGTTTCATTTTAGACATGTGGTCGGGGCTCCCACATCACTGGTGTTCTCTCACTGAAGAAGTGGGGACAGTAATGTTGGAGGGTTACATTACCTCTTCTTCTACCTTCGTTCTAAAAGATTATCTTTGAAGCTGATGGGATATTTGTGTCAAACAAGCCTGTGCTTTTAGGGTTTTAATTTGGTGAGCAGGAGGTTAGGTTTCATTCTTCATTGTAACCTATTTTTATTTAAATTATCCAGTTTAGCCATCAAATTGATTTGCGGTGCCCAAGATGCAAATGCATTTGCTGACAGCTCATCCAAGACGTCTGCCAAGCACTCAGCAGGTGTCAAAGAGTAAGTAAAGCATTACAATTTGTAACAACAAAATGAAAGGTACTGAAGAAAACAATATGATACCATGCGGTTTTCCTCTGGGGATTCCTCTGTCAGGTCACAAAAGGCTGCTGCAGAGAGGGTGCTTTGCAAAGACATCTCACGTTGCTTTCCTTTGCATTATTTTGTTCCTCCACTCCCTCATTTCATCAACCCCTTTTCTTCAGTCCTTCACCTGACTCATGTATACCACAAGCGCAACCTCAGATATCCCCATCACCATGTTCCCTCTATTTTTCCCTTTCTTCCCCGCTCACCTTCTCAGGCTGCCATCCTGTCCCCTGTGTATGTATCTCAGATAGAGAAGATCTTAAATTTGAAAAGCACCTTGCTTAGCAGGTACTTGCAATTCTTAATATTTCACAAGAGAAACAAACCAGACATAGCCAGCTGGAACCATCACAAATCTCAACTGTCACCATAAAAGTTCTTCAGTTCCAGTCAAAGATGTATATTCTGTATTCATTCTTCCAAAGAAGAAAAGGATGAAAAGTGATGCAGTGTGCGAGTGAGAGGGGGGCAGGGGGGAATGATGTGTGCTTTTGGGATTCTGTGTTCCCAAGCAGTTGAGGGAGGAGATGCCCGGAAAGGTGGCTGTCATTTTTATCCAGCAAATGTAGGCTGAATGGCAATGACATCTTCAAAGTGCCAGCTGAGAAGATCTGAGTCATTCAGGTGAGGTTTCTGAATATAAATGGCAAAAAAATTCAGAGTGTGATGCTCCTGGGAGAGGACGGTATTTCATAAGTAGCAGAACTACTGAAGCCTAATCTCTTAGGGACTTGTTTCTCTACCTGATTCCTACAAAGCCCCCAACAGGCCTTCAGTAATCCTAGTTTTCACCTTAACCTTCCATATATCCCTACATTTTCCTACAGTAGACTCACCTCACTGAGTGCTATAATTAGCAGGCAGGGAAGGGGTCAGATGAGCTGTAGCTGTATTAGTTCTTCACACCTGACCAATTATTAGCACAGATTAATGGGCCAGGCTTCTCTCACCCAAAAGAGCAAAAAATAGCTGATTTTTTCTGCATGATGAAGGAAATAATAGGCTCTTTTTATCTAACCATGTGCGTTTAGACAATTTGCAGGAACACAGCAAATCTGCCAAATCTGGCTGAAATCAGCGTGCAGGTTCATAGTTATTAGAACCAAATTGATAGATGGGTGAACAAACAACTTGGCTGAGTGGGCACGGTTTCCTTAAGCAAATGAACTACAAATCGTTTTCTCTTTTGAAAGCCCCAAACTTGTGGCTGTTTTCCCAATGAATAGATGTAAATAATTTTCTGGCATTTTAAGAGAAATAAAGCTTAGCTATCCAATCTTGATGAAATAACTCTGGAAATGGAAAGCAGCTCCTAGAAAAACAATGAAAGAAAAAGGCAAAGGAGTCTCTAAGCTGAGCTGAAGCATTACAAGCGTGGAGCAGTACGTTTCTGGTAAAATGCTGCCATCCTAGCCACCAGATCAAGTAACTCTCATCTGTTTTAGCTCGTGCAAAATACAGGCAAGAAGGTTTTAGTTGCTATTAGTTCATCCAAAACCAAAACAGTGGTAATCTCTTCCTGGTTATCTGGGGCAGAAGTAACCATGTAGCATGGTAGCTGTGCTGTCTTAGCAGTAACTGCCATGCAGGCTCCATGTGAGCCAGCCTGAATGTGAAAGCAATATATCTGTGATCTTGTGAGGACGCATTCCAGGCTTTAGCGCATTAAGGTCACATGGGTTTGCAAAGCCTTGTACTGCCGAATTGTCTGCTACACCAGTTTGTGTGAGCTGATGCCAAGTTTTGTGACGTTTCATGGTACCTTACATGATGAGTAGCACAGATTTTGAAAGCCTAGATGTTATTAACCCAAGTCTTTTCAAGCTGTAGTAGCCCACTGCTTTCTGGGAGTACTGAAAAAATGTTGTTGTTGTTGCCATTTGCTTTACAACTTCAGAAAATCTGAAGTCCTATAAAAACACTGAACCACAAAAGGGTGACAGTTTCCTTGACAGTAGAAACAGTACGGCAAATGCTATTGCTGGAAGTAGGTAACTGAACTAGATTTAATCTCTGGTTGATACTGACTCCTAACCAGGCACACTGCCAAGTGAAAAATACCTCCATTCGCTAAGCAAGTGGGTAAGAACTTGGTGGTGGGCTGCTAGTGACTCTGACACAAGTGCTGTATGAGCATAGTCTGTTTTCTTGCATGACAGCAGCTCTTTCAAGGCCACAGGCTTGATAAAGACTATTCACATTTGTGGAACACCCACACTAGACAGATCAAAAGCCAAGAACAGGAGAAAGTGTTAAACACCACACTTCTGGTAAGTATTCTGCTAAAATGGGCTGGCTGTTACTGACTTCTGCTTTTCATTTGCACAGATCACTGAGCTAGGAGATCTGCTACTGAAATGCATGCACAGACTCTTTAGGTCTGGGACTCCTCCATTTGCTTAATCCAGTTGTCAGGGAGCTGTTCTCTCGCTAGGAAATGCTGTTTTTTGTCAGCCTAAAATTTCAAGTGTCCATTAAAGATTGTGTCTGCCTCTCAGGTCATTGGTGACCAGGGAGCCAGTGCAAAAACAAAGCAACAGCACTTGGGACTAATGGGAGAAATAACTTGTCCACTGGCAGTAAAGCAAATTAAGTCTGATGCCACACAGATGTATTTTCATTGTCCTGAGCACTGATCTGTACATGTAATCCAACTCTCAGCTATGTTTCTTCTAACACTGCCATTGTGCCCCTAGTCTTTGCCCTAAATCCATCTTCCCTCAAACTCCTTTTACAGTCCTGTCATCCAAAGCTCTCCTTATGTTACCTGCTTACAGCCTGCAGGCTTCTGCCCCCATCCAGTCACCTGATAGACCTTCACACTTCTGAGATCTCTGCCCAACTACTGCTCTTGGCTGAAACTGGCCAACAGTTGCACAGCTCTAAAATACTTTATATCCTGAATAGATGAAAGTAAAAAAAACAACCAGACCAAACAAAACCAACACAAAAACAAGCCAAACTACACAAACAAACAAGCACCAGGAAAAACAAACAAACATGCTACTCTCCCTTCTCCTCTTTCTCTAATGGGAATAAACCACTAAGAAGGCTGTGCAAACTTAGCATCCTTAAACACTGGAGAGTGAGAACATATGGAAGTGAGAACCTGTAGAAGGGCTGGAGGTGCAGGGTGCTCCAAATAATAAAAAAAAATATTGCCCCAAATGTAGGGAAAATATTCTCAGGCTCAGCTCTTTATTTCTTCTAAATCAAGGTCATAGTGTCATTTATGCCAAGGGTTTGTCCGAGGCAGAATTGAGTGGGACAGCATTCCTGCTGTCACCCTGGACTCCAGAGTGAGATGGTGGCTCCTCTGCAGCAACAGCACCATTCCTCAGCAGGAGAGGTGCAGGGTGACATCCAAAGCATTACTCATTCCCTTCTGCCTGCAGATAAGTGATGCTGGCAGTCCCTAATGCACTCCCTGGGCTCTGAGCCCAGATGGCCCCTCATGGCTGAAGCACCATGCAAGTTCTCAGTCTCAGTTCTGATTCTTCCCATCCCAGCCTTCCCAAACTGCAGGCATTGTCTGAAATATCACAGACATCTCAATCTTATCACCAGTAAACAATTCCAAGCAACCTCTGGTCCTTATCAGTGTTCTCACTGTCTCCCTTTGTGTGAACAGCAGCAGTACTGATGACTGTATGATTGCTCATTGTAGGGAAACTCAGCAAGCTACACAAAATATTCTTGTTAATATACTTCATTTGATAATAATATCAATAATAACAACAACAATAAGAAGAAGAAGCAGCTATTTACATCAATACTTGTGTCTCTTGTGTAGCTAAATGTACAATGGGTAGAAATGTCTTGCTTCCCAAGAATGTCCTAGTAATAGTCCTTAATAGTCTGCACAAATACTTGTGTCCTTCAGGTTTCAGGACAGGAGTCATGTAAGTGTGGAACTCAGCTGTCAGCTCTGAAAACCAAGTCCTGCTCTCAGTCTGAGCTGTCAGACATATGTCAGGAGACAGAACAGCACATGCAACATCCTTGCTGGGGGAGTTTGCTAACCCTACTGCTAACATCATGGAAGAAGAAAGTGCAACAAAGATGATTCTTACTTTCAGTATTCCCGTGGAGGTATGTGAGAGTAGCCTTAACTTTTAAACATAACCTAAATTAAACAGCAACAACAGCAACAAATCATGAAACAACAGCTTGTTTCCAATTCAGCATCAGAAGCATACAGCATTTTAAATTAGCCTGAGAAATGAGAGGACATAGTAAGATGTAATTCTCTCCTCTGATGCTCTATATTCTGCAAATTCATTATATTTACATGCTGTATTAAGCAGATTGAGGAGCTGCTGTCAGCCAATAGCAGGAAATAAACAAAAGGGTGCAAGGATATATTTGGAGAGTCGTAAGGAGAAAAGGCTTTGGCAGACTTCTGACTAATAAACATCACAGCAGTTGTGAGGTCTTTCTAAGGATATGCCGGCTGTCATAAAATCTTTTGGCTTATAGGAAAATAGAAAATACAACATTCTCAAGTAAATATCAGTACAGATAACCAGATTTAATGACCTGGTTTCCTTAAGCAGCATCAAACGTGTTAATAAGCTCCTGCTTTTAGACACATTTATATGCGTAGGTACTATGCTAGAAATCTGGATCACAGAGGTCTCCTTTTCTCATATTTGTGCTAACAAAATGATTACTGAATATTTTAAGTGCTTGGTTGTTTATTGAGCACTGTCCATGATGTGGAAGATGCCAACGAAGGCCAACCCATTTACAAAAACTAGAAATCTGAATGTGAGAAACTAAGCAGAAGCTGTGGAGTGGGAGAATCGCGACATCAAGTTAGTGATGAGTGGCAGAATGGGAATACAACTTCTAACAGCACCTTGAATTTGGAACCCACATCCCAATTTTTGTAAGGAAACGTAGGCACTTTTGAAGAGACAACTGCAGAATCTTACTGAGGAGAAGAAACAGCTGCGCAACAGAAATGCAAGTGAAGAAACCAAAGTTTCTGAAACCGTTGTTGCCAGTAGAGCTCCACTGAAAGAACAGCTTAAAAGGATACATTTCTCCTTATTCTATGCATTTTTAATCATTGTATAGCCTGTTGCCAAATGCGAGAGTTCAAGCTATTGTAGCTCTAACAAGCTAATGGAGATGAGCCAATTTTTGCCACTCAGAGTCCTGGCTCTGTTTCTGCATTCCTGTCCTCCCACTTGTTCTGTATTGTTCCACAAAAACACCTCATGCTTAGGCTATTTATTTTCAGATGTGAAACTTTTCTTTCTAATTACAGTGAGAGAGTAGATGGATGTGACTGTTTGGCGTGAAATAATCTAACATCACCTGTATTATTTCTGAAAAAGTCATTGACTCTGAATAAAGAAGGCAGTGAACGAAACAGTGAAGTATTGGCATGTGCAGCAATTTCAAGGCACAAAGTAGCCCTGATAAATCAGGAACGTGAGTCAAACGTTTCAGAAAGTTTGAAGATTTGGGCAAATTGTTTTCTGATGCCGCATAGAAGAAAAAATCAAAAGAAAACAAAATATCCCCCCAGGCTGCTTGCTAATACAGTTGAGCATAATTTGTTTCTTTATATAGCTTGCAGCCTACAAACTTTGCAAAGAGAGTCAAGAGTTGATGAGAGGGATGAGTCAGTGACTTAAGGAAGGAAAGAGGATTTTAGACACGTGGGGAAGCAGGTGTGACACAGCGGTCCTTTGCTGTAGGACACTGCAAAAACACAAAACAAAGGAGACTTTGGGTTTGTCTGCAAGGGGATGCTCTGTAAGTTGAGCCAGTTCACCTGACCATGGGAAGCCCGTGTGTATTAAAGCCCCAAATGGATGTCCTCATTTAGGATTAAAGAGGTCCTAATGTGACTAAAGTGTTCCTTAATCCTGAGGGACTTAGTCCATGGTGAAAGAGCGCCCTAAATTGAACCAAAACCATTCTGCAGGATGAAATTTTCAATACACAAGTCTCTCTCTTGTTAAGTGATGCCAGCTGACTTCATGCTTCTGTTTGACTCATCATAGCATTGCTGATTTTCCCCTTGAAATGTGACCTTAATTTAAGTAAAGATCATTTAGAGTGACAGGACAGAAGGAGTCTTGGGCAAATTACAGCTACATGCTGCACTGGAAGTACTGGAAGCCACATAATATCACTCAGAGAACAGGTAAAAGCAGGCAAAAACACTGACCAAACATGCCCTGAGATAAAAATTCCAAGGCAGAAGCCTGGAGCAGCACACAAAACTATTGTTCTTAGGGTAAACCACATCTGCTGACATAGGGATCACCCTCTGTTTTTAGCTGGGATGACATTTTCCAGCCAGGGCAGATTTGCCTTCATTCAAGAAATTGCCCCATGTTTTCAGGGGTGGAAAATGGGGAGTAGAAGGTTGGTAGGGTTTTCCAGAGGCACTGTATATACACATCCATAGCTCTGGGTTAGTTATAAAGTGGTTATGATGGTGCTATGGGAAGGAAATCAGTGCTATGATCACTTCCCTCTCTCATGATGCAAAATACGCTGTGATACTTATAGATGGAGAGCATTACACTCCTCCCAACTTCCCCCCATAAATCCACCTCTGCAAGGCCTAAGAAGATAAACCCCAAGGAAGACAGGACAAACTGATCTCCAGGGCATATCCAGCTTTCAGCCTTTTGCACTTGGCTTCAGGATGGATGTCAGTATCAGATGCATCAGCCTGTGCAGAGCAGTACCCGTCTGCTGGAGACTAAGCATGGCTGGATCTCATTTTACATGGCTCCAGCAGCTGTTCCAGGCTAATAGCTTCCTTATGAACAGCCAGAAAATGAAAATTGACATAATTAAAGGAAGAAAATGTCAAATCCATAGTGACTTCCAAGGACACTGGCAGCAGGGAGAGTATGGAGATTGATCCTGACACCTGCACCACTCGTTTTAAACTTCACCATTGATGAAGGTACAGAAACTCGTATTTCTAATGAGAAAAGCTGAAACTCAGGCTCTTCTAGAAACCATACTGTTTGCATCAGTCACTGAATGTTTCAACATGTTTATCTAATCTCATAACATGCCCTTACTTGCAGTTTGGGATTGACTACAGTCTACTTCTGCTATCAAATACAGCAAATGTTTTCTCCATTCTGGCTTCTGTGTGACCTGAAGTGTGTGGGAGATATTTCCATCCCAGCTTCACTCATGCTGAAGAATTAGGCCCCAGGCTCTGCAGATCAGCTGCATTCCTCCAGCAGTGGAATATAAGAATTCCAGCAGTGCTCTCATCTGCCTACATACTGGCTTATAAGTGAAGGATGTTCCTATGGCCAGAGCTGGACTAATTTCAGAGGTGAAATGAGGAAGATGAAGGAGGGGGGCTTGAACAATCAGTTTTATGTATGACATTAAATAGTTTAGGGCAGTTTGGAGTGATGGGTTCAACCAGGTCTGCTCAGTCCCAGGATGGGAGCAGGTTGGTTACAGGTAGGGGAATGCAGCACCTGCTGATAGTCTTGATGTCTGGTGCAGCTTGTCAGACACAAAAAGCAGACTGTGGGGGCTGTTTTGGATCTTGACTCTCTTTCACAGTGTGGGATGTCACTGGACAAATCTAAGCATAGATGAAATGGAAACTTCCTTCCTCTATGCTGTAGTGTAGCAATCAGGCCTAGAGCACTGGTAAGAACAGGTAAGAAATGTGTGTGTGTGTATTTGTGCATGTACATTTGTGACTGTAAGATGCACAGAGTGAAGACAAATCTGATTTTTCATGCATCTGGATGGATCACGCTGTCTTGCCAGCACTGAGACAGGAGCCCTTCTTGTTGCACTTCTCTGATCAGGGAAGAGTTTGTAGAAGCGTGATTTTTCACTGTAGCTGTTGACAAATCAGTTGTGTTTCTACGAAGACAAGACAAAGTGCATCCAGCAGAAAGAAAGCATCCTTGCAGCTAGGTTAAATCCACAGCCTGCAGAATTGGGTGAGATGGTATTAGCATTGAGCCTCTTTAAGGCACAGCTTTCTAATCCAGGTGTCATGGAGGAAAGTCTTACCTGCTCAAGAAGAGGGAGAGGGAGAAGGAAGAATAACAGATATGAAAATGGAATGTAAGGAAGGGCAATGCAAAAAGAACAGACTGGAGAAAGAACAGTATGTTTCAGGTATAAGCTAAATCCAGTGGGCATGATGATGTCTTCTTTCTTTTTCTTAGCAGAATTAGGATGATAGAAGTTCATTACTCAGAAAAAAGTAGATGGGAGCCCGGCTATATTACAGTACATTTCAGGGAAAGGTAAAAGTAGGGTAGTGCTTGTCAATCTGGATTCTGAGTGCCAAATTGGACTTCTAGCATCAGTACCAAACAGCAAACTCAAAGGGTACTAGCTAGAATGGCTAATCCCCTCCTCACTCATTTTCTTCAACATTATGTCCTGATTTGGAATTATTTAGCAGGAGTCAATTTTATGTCTTGTTGGATTTCTGTTTGCCAAACATTATTTTAACACAGGCCGGAGGCTGCATATTCTTTACAGACTAAATACTGTGGGCTTTTTTGCCCTTAGCTTTTTCTTACTTATGTAATAAATAAATAAATAAATAAATAAAATAAAAAAATAAATTTAAAAAAAAATCACAGAGCAAGCAGAGATTGATTTTTGCTGCCTAAGACCACATGCAGTATAGTCCACAGAGAGAACACCAGCTATGCCCTTGTCAAGAGCATCCTGCCCAGAGTGCAGTGCAAAGTTGCCCTAAGGAGGGCTGAATCTCAGCCAGGATCTTGCAACAAGCAGCGGCAAGAATAAATCACAACCATTTTCATTTTAGTCATCCTTTAAGAAGCAAATGTCCAGAGCACTTGCAATGTGTTCTTCAGAGGACATTGTTGAAGGTTAAGTGGCACTATGTACATACTGGACATTGAGTTTATGAGACAAGGGGGAGAAGACATTGCTCTCAGTCTGCCCACTATACCTCTGTGTCTATACATTAAATGCTGTTGTCTAGATGGAAGTGATTTACCTCAAAATAAATTATATGGTCTGTGATCAGCAAGCTACTGTTCAGCGTTAGATCAGATTTTCCCATTTATCTCTGCACTTCAAAACTTGCAGGATCATTACCATGCAATGCCTAAAAGGATTTCTTGTCATCTGGCTAGAGGAAACTGAGTGTTCCCCAGGAAACAGCTTCATTACTGCATTTACGGACAGCACATCCAACACACAGCCCTTGTGTTGTGCAAATCATACCTCATGCATAGTTAAATACACACTATTGCTCATTTAGGCTGTTCTTACTTGCCCATAGCTCTAATAAGCTAAGCATTAACAAGGACTTATGGAGCTGCACTCAGGATGGAATTTGGCACAGTACCCTCTCTATCAGGACAGCCAAAGCCTGGCATAACAAGAAAAACAAAGAAATTTCAGCCATCACAGGGAAAGTTTTTACACTGTCTCATTACATTAGGCCCATCTAATCCTGCAAGCTTCCTGAACAACACATGGAGGTGCAGTGGATCTTCTGCTAATGTCTTTCTAATGCAGCTTTTAGGAGAACTGAGCCTTAATGCAGCTTGGTGACAAGAGAGTGGAGCAAAATCAATAGCATGGCATTGCAGCACAGGCTATGATGCCTACAGAGCTCCCCAGGCATTCCCTGACACACTGCTCTGCCTCAGGCCTGCTCTTCTGCCTCACTTGGAATAGAGGGTCAGAGCCCTGCTGTGCTCAGGATGAAGAACAGAAACAATGCCATCTTGGTGCTACAGGGCAGCCACTGCCACCCACCAGCCTGGCCTCTCGTGGAGAAGCTTGGTGGACAGCCAGTAGTGTGAAGATCTCCTGATCTCACTGTGAGTCCTTTGGAGCTGCTGGGGCCATTGTGCATAGATCGCCAATTGGCAGACTTGTGTGGGAATATGCAGGAAGGCAGGAAAGAAAAGGATGGAGAATGAAAGAAGGAAAAAAAAAAAAAGGAAAGAAGGAAGAGAATAGAAAGAAGGAAGGACAGGGGAGGGAGGGAGGAAGGGAGGGAGGGAGGAAGGAAAGGAAGGAAAGGAAGGAAAGAGAGGAAAGGGAGGAAAGGGAGGAAAGGGAGGAAAGGGAGGAAAGGGAGGAAGGGAGGAAGGGAGGGAGGAGGGAGGGAGGGAGGGAGGGAGGGAGGAAGGAAGGAAGGAAGGAAGGAAGAAGGGGAGGGAGGGAGGGAGGGAGGGAGGGAGGGAGGGAGGGAGGGAGGGAGGGAGGGAGGAAGGGAGGAAGGAAGGGAGGAAGGGAGGAAGGGAGGAAGAAGGGAGGAAGGAAAAGGAAAACATCAGCATCTAGAGGACTTCCTTAAGCAAGCGCAATTTCACCAATGCCATCAACCTTCATGTTACAAACATACTTCATGCCACTACAGGTTCATGAAGGTTAGAACAAATGTTATATAGAGTGGTGTTTGCAGAGCATCTCCACTTAGTACAGCTTAGCAACAGCATCATCTAGTGTAACATGGATATTGAGTGCAAAAGTGAGTTAGTGAAAACTGCTGACTGTATTCAAATGGAGTCTATGGAAGGAAGCAAGCTGTTAACCATTCGCTCATGGGCAACATGCTGGATAGGCCAAATGTCCTACTCCTGCTATGATTCTTCCTTTCTTCTTTGGTTGTTTTATGTTGCGGTGAATTTTCTGTAGTCTTCCATTTCTCACACTTCCCCAGGAAGTCTGGCCCTTTTAAATTTTATTTGTTTTCCCCACTCCCCCTTCCTAAAACCTTCTGTTTTCCTTCTCAGTAGGTCTCCCTTCAGTGCTGTCTCTCAATAGATGTTATCAGGTCCGCTTCTCTAATTTCCATATGATCACTTCAATATCTGTTCTCCCGTCTCACTCTCTCATCCTTTCATCCTTTTCTTCCTGAGGAATGGACTCTTGAGGGCATTCTTTCTCCATGAAATTTCTTAAACTTCCCTCCACACCTTTCCTGTTTCCTTTGCTCCTTTCCTCATTTTAGTTTTCATCCTTTTATTCCAGTGTCTCTGCATTTCTCCATCAAGAAGACATAATTTATTTTCCTGCTGTCTTCTCATATTTCTTTAAACTTCATCTTTCATCCCTTATACTATGGCAGTGACAGTATTCAGCTTCCTTAAGGATGAGATCTCTGCCTCTGTTAGGATGTGATGACAGCAAGTGACACTTGTGCAACTTCTCTTACTGCCCAGAAGTCTCCTTTCCATCATCTGCTCCATGTCCATGCATGGTGAAGGAATCTCCTTACAGATCTGCAGTACCTTGGGCGTCTCAGCTGCTGAGAGGTTCCAGACCCTCTGCCTGATATACACCACTGTGGAAGAGAATCAAGCCTTACAACTGCAAGCATGAAATCCCCAGAGATGCAATAGCATTCTTACCCACTTTGATTTATTTTTTCTATAGGTAAAAGGTAATTGGAAAAGCCTAATTGAAATTGGTCCTGATTTTCTGAAACATTGAATGATGAGGTCTTAAATAAAAACTGTAGCAATTATTCATGCAACAGTCACAAGGCTGAAGAGAAAAAAAATACCGTCAATGCAGCTAAGAAATAGGATCACCATTGTTTTGCTGGCTCAGGAAATAATAATAGTCTTTGAGAGTGATGTGTCCTTATCCATTTAGGTGGCTTGCATGAGATCTGTCTCACTGTCTCCAGAAAGGATAACGTCACAAAAGCTGAATCTCATGGTAAAAGCAGCTGTGACAACTGCCTGCAAGAGGACTCTGCTGTCCAGATGGAAATAAGAGATCTTCACTCAATCCAGTCTGCGGTACAGAGATGAGAATAGAGGAGAACCACAAGGACACGATACAATCCCATCGTCTCCAAACTGAGCCATCCCTAAGCAAAACTATAAAAGCCACAAGGAACAACATTTAGAATCTGTTTCTTTTTCTACAATGAAGAAAAAATAAAAGAACAAAAGACACTCGGGCAACAAAATTAGCCCAGAGACCAATGGTCTTGGCTGTGGTTTAAATTATATATGAACATAAGTAAATACTAAGCGTTCTGGAAAATGCCTTTTTAAAATTCAAAACAATGTAAGTGCAATAACGACTCTCCGTATTGTTTTAAAGAACACTGCTGTAGTCTTAAATGCTTTTAGACCTGTGCCCTAAATGAGCTGTCGATGAGTGTTAGTTAAAATATTCAAAAAGTTGTTGCCATTTAATGAGATAGGAGCCAAAGCTGAGCCTGCCTTCCCGTAAACGATAACTTTTAATGCTGTTAATGAAGTCATGTTTTGCTAATGCATTCAATAATTCTCTCGGAGCAGGAACCGTAGCTTTCTGGAATTCAGTCTATATTGTGGTGTCATCCTTTTTGATTCTCAGAGCTGCTTCTAAGTTGTAGAGTAGCCATTAAGCTTAACAGCAATAAGGGCTTTTGGAAAGTCAGTAAAGCTGTATGCTGGAGATGATTACCAAAGCCTTTATTACTTGAATGCTTAGAAATAGAGAAGCACTGCAAGCTCTAAATCCCACAAAAGCTGATTATTTTCCACTTGAGCTTCATATACATTGATAAAATGATGCATATGAAAAGTAAAAATGGAGTTGCAAAAAACAGGATTTCTGAAAACACTGACCAGAGCGGGGTGTCTTTATTCAACAATCTATTTATCAGTTCTGATCTACCTGGAGTCTTTACTTTAAAAATATATATTAAAAAAATCAGTGCAGCAAGCCTGAAATCATCATAATAACTTACATTGTGCAGGCTTTTATTCTCTAGTACAAACATTGAGGCCGCAATAGAATACAGCTGTATTTGAGATAGCAATCAGTGAGCAAACAGCAGAGTGATACAAAGACAAGATTTCATCCAGAGAAACCACCATTTCAGAAGGAGATAAAGGAAGAAGTTTGTTACCCATTCACAGTGGACAAATTCTTTCTGAATTGACTGTTTAATGTCGAATAATGGAAGGATGAAGAACTGATCCCTCTAGAACAGAAAGCTGGGATTCCAGGTAAAGGATGTCTTTAAACAAAGTTGTTGCTTTAGTTATTAAATGAGATTTTCTGGCTATGAGAGACTTGACACAACAGCGGTGAAATGCTAACCGTTGTTAAGTATTGCACTGCCTCTGCTATTCCTTCCCTAAAACAGAATTTAAACAAGGAATAGAAATATTGATGTCTGAGTGTTTCCAAGGCAAACTTTGAAACCATAAGGAAAATAACCTTGAAAAGGACATATCAGCAAGTAACTATAAAAGCTGAAAAAACAAACCCTAAGCCTTCAAGCCTGACATGTATTCATCAGCTCTGCAAGCCTGTATTGAGATGTCCTGATGCCATGATCTACACCTGGCTTTCCCAGCCAATACAATGCTCAGAAGTGAGCTCTCATTTTGGTCTTGGTAACAGGGAATTAATACTAAATAAGGCCAACTGCGGAGTAAATCTTCACCACTGAAGTGTGAGTATAGCAGCCAAATTTTAGGCACTCATGTTTGAGACAGATGGCTGCAAAAATTTCCAGTTGGCATCTGACATTTTTTAAGGATTTCTTAAGACTGACAAGAAATAAATGTTTGAGGACACAACTTTAAAGGGGTTTAAAAATCATTACAGCAATATATATATATATATATATATATATATATAGACAGAGAGAGAGAGAGAGAGAGGGAGAGAGTTATGATTATATATATATATATATAGTTATAATTATATATATATATATATATAATATGAAACTCCCATGTTATAGAATCCCATTGTGCCAGAATAAAGCTTTTGCTTAGATTTCTGCATCTGCTTCACTGAAAGTTAAGAAAAATGTCTCCAAAACCTTTTGATTTTGAATGCTGCCATAAATCATACGCTTAACATTTACTACTATTTTCAGTGAATTTATGAGCTCATTACATCCAGAAATGAAGAGAAAATGAGTCTGATGTGCACCAATAAACAGAACTTCTGCAGGTAAAGTAATAAGTATTTATTAACTACTAATTACCCAGTAGTTGAAGTCCCCAAGTCACATTCCAGTAAGATAAATGGGAAGAAATACAAATCCCTTGCCATTGTATTATTATATTCTTCTCCCACAATGAAGTGATCGATGGACACATTCAGAGACTTTACAAATTAAAAATGATTCAGTCTTGCAAAAATTAATACATAAATAAATAACTAGAAATTCACCTAATCAACGATAAAAACCACTCAAACCACTTCTCAAACTTGGATGACGTTACAGAATATGATGAGCCCAACTCTTCCAGTAGAACAAACGAGTGGTTGGATTTCCCAAGAGAGACCCAGAGAAATCAAAGACTAGGCAGGAAGTCATTGCTCCAGAGAGCACACTGTGTTGATATCAAAAATAAGAACCAAAATCCGTAACCCTAAAGATAGAAAGAAAGGATGTTTGGAAATTGTAATGCAGAAGAAAGAAAATTGCAGCCAGCACGAATATCAGTGGAGACTGCCTTCCTTTTGGAAGGAGCCAAACATACCCAAGAGCTGGTAGAATTCCTGCTCAGCCATGCAGAAGAGGAGATGCAGTGAGAGGAGACAGAGGGGCAGTGGAGATGCTAATGCTAACAGGCAGTGGGAAGATCAAAATCAGATTGCTCTGGGTGGTGAAACATCTCACAGCATACCAGCCCAAACTGGAAACTCTCCCAGGCATAACCCTCACATCTCAGTGCACCAACTGGGAACAGCTTCAGCTAAGGTGGTTGTGGCCATTTTTCCTTCTGGGAACACCAAAGTGATGTACACAGCACTGATTTACACTAAGAAATCACTACCTAAGAAGGGCTTTCTAATTCTTTCCCAGCAAGCAGTCCACCCCATCTCTTCTCTTTTCCTGAACTGAAAAAATCCAAATGTTTTTCTTTTCTCTGTTTGGAGGGAAATTGGATAAGGAAAAAAACACTGTGTCACAGCTATTATGTCTAAGCACGTAAGCTAGTGCAGATCATAGCCTCCTACTTTTCAGGTAGGATTTGAAGCTTGAAGTTATACCATCAACTGTAGCGTAACTCAAGTGCATTGTGTAAGCAGAGACGTTGGGCTCCAGTGTTGCAGAAGAAAGATCAGAGCTTCCAGCCCTGTAAAATATCATTTGATACGCGCACTGAGTAAATATCACACCATGTCTCAGCTGGCTGAGTTGCTAACGTGGAACATATTGCGCTAAAAGAAGTGACAGCAAAATACAGACTGCTGGAGACAGGTAGCCTCATCTGGGTGATTTCACCAGCTGAAGCAAAATTAAATGCATCCAACCAAAGGAAAATTCACCGAACAAAGGGAGTTGCCAAACCTTCTGCTGAAGGTAGGTAAGTTTATTTCTTACTGTTTCCAGGCTTCCATTGCTTCTCCTTTCAGACTGCAGTACCTGGCATCTACTAAGTAGGCCAAAGCACAAGCACGGTGCTAATCCTGATAAATGCTGAACGTGTAACAAGGATATGCAACATCTCATCCTTTACTAACCCTGTTTCATTTCCATTTTGTTTCCCCTTTCTTTCCTTCATTTATATCATCTTGATTTCTATCCCATGGCCCTGTTCAGCTGTTGAAGACTTCTCTCTGTCCTCAATAGATTTTTCTGATGTGGAAGAATCTTTCAACTGCAGAGCAAAACCTTTGGATTGCTTTGTTCTATGGGGAGTTGTTTCTGGTGTGTCACAGTTTGCTGCTGTAGAGCGATGTATCATCTTTCTGAGAACTCAGAGTGGCAGCACATACACATATGAACTAAAACATTAATGTCTGCTCACCCGTCTTTCTAACAGGCACTGAAAAACTTAGACCTTACACAAGATTTGAGCACTCACAAGGGCTCAGAGCCTTCAGTATTGCAAAGCTGGCCTTTTTTAAAAGAAAATGGTGGGAGATAGGATTCCCAGTTGGTGCTCATATTCAGAATTTTAGCTTGAGTTGCAATCAAAATGGTTCAACATGAAAAACAACATGATCTTGAAGCTACAAACGCCTTATATTTAGGTTAAGTGCCAGAAAAACCATTCAGGTGGTTGACCAGACAGCTATGTATCTTAGCTAATTAAGGTTCTTATGCAAGATTTTGTCTGCTTCCCAGGACCTTAAATTGCAACAATGCTAGTAGATATATCTGTATTATATGATACATCACCATTTTCTGAGCAATTGGACTCTATCATCAAACATTATTTATGTATCAGTATTAAAAATAGGACAAAGCTTATTTTTAACAAAGATTGGCACGTTCCTACCTAAATGCTAGTGGAGAGACTACTACAATCTGTATATCCATTTCAGGCATGATTCTTCAAATGACAATATCAAGGGGAGCTCCACAGCAGGAACAAAGCCAGAATATGCATTGGAGATCCCTGCTTTTGATTAAGATTCTCTTAGCGGTCCAGAAAGTAACTTTATCCCTTCTAACTGAATGAATCTTTTACAATATGAATAAGTTGAAATTTAATATAAGTGACTTCGAACTTGAGCTAGCCTGATGAAACATGAAGCACCTATCAGTTTAAGAACTCAGAAGACATTTCAATGCATTCAGCTGTACTAATAATCTCCAGCACTTCTTGCTGAGCACTTCCAGTAGAAGTGCTTCTTGTACAAATGAATGATGCCTTTCAAAAGGTTGAAGGCTTGTTCAAAATTGCCTTCAAGTGCACGGTATGAATTTCTTCTGCTTTTTAGTACATTGGCTCCCTCTTCTGTTCATTTGCTGTAAGCAACAAAGCGACCAATTACACATGCCAGCACCTAAAGTGATTGATTTTGGGAAGCGATATCCAAAGGCTCACAAGAAAAGATTATTTCCAGGTATCCTCATGGATTTTTCAGAAACTTCAAAAAAGACATTGAAATTAAAAGCACCAGGGGTAAAAGCACCAGGCTCTTGAGGCGACCAGTTACACAGAGGTGACACCAATGAGATACTTTGAATTTACCAGACGTAGTGCATTTTTCCTGTTTGTCTGGAAGCACTACATATCAGGTAAAGCGGAGCCAAATTACTGCTCAGCTCTCACACTGCAGCTCGCCTTAAATAAGTCCTGACACAGTGCAGCTAAAAGCCATGTAAAATCCTAGCTGCTTGTTAGCCCTAATAAAAACTGAGTCAAAGATCAATAGAAGTCAATGGAAGACCAATTAATAACCATCAGACATGTTAAAAGAAATTGCCATCAGTCACAAGTGACTGAGGTCAGTAAATGTCTGTAGGGTACCATAAGGATGAGAACACTCTTCAGTGTTTCTGTTCAACAGATTTTGGGTGCTTATGACCCAAAGACCATCAGTGTGCTGAGATGAGGGCAACGCAGTCTGACAGAGAAAAGTATGTTTCAAGATAACGAGGTGGGAAAAAAACATATCCATAAAGTGTGTGATTCTGATAATATGAAAGCAGGGGTTCACATCGCCTCATCAAACAAACACAGGCCCACAGCAGAAAGCTGCAGCAAATACTGTTAATGAGATGTAGAACACCTTGAGTTTTGATTTCTGATCTCCACTGCCAGGTCAATTTTTATGTAAGACTGTTTAAAATTAAATCCATAAACCATCTGTAAAGCACACAACTTCTTCCTTGCTCCGAGGTATGTGTTTTGAACACTGTGCTAGTTAAGACCCCACTGCTTGTTTTCTTTCCAGTTCTGCTTTTCCATGAAGACAGCAGCAAAAGAAGCAGAGAACACTTTTGTTCCGGCACGTGTTCACCTTGGTGATCAGAACTGCATTCTAGCAATTTAAGGATGTCAGTTGGCATCCTGTCACCAGTGCAAACGTAATCCAAGTCTCCCACTTCTGGTGAAACCCCTAAGAAATTATTTGAAAAGCAACCATTATATTTTCTCTGTTTCAGAGCGAAGTAACTGTGGAAAAGAAATCCATGCAGGTACTTACAGGCAAGTAGGGAATCACAAATAGATTGATGTAGCCATCTGCAGTCCTGATTCAGCCATGTCAGCGCTGGAAAAGGACACGACTGCATCCAGGTTCTCAGGGTTAATGTTCTTGCTAGCCCTGGGCTGCTCTCCTCTCAAAATAACTTGGTTTTCAGGGTATCAAACTGCCCAACTCATCCTATTTGCAGCAACATAAAGAATTCTGATGGTTTTGGTCACAGAAGGGTTTTCTGGATGCATTTTAAAGGCAAATGACCAGGCTTAATAGAAGTTAACACGTGCACTTTAATGACCTCTGATATATATAATAACACTAGAATATCTGATAATTCCTTTACAAGTTCAATCTCCTTTCCTCTCCTTAAGAGAAGCCTATCAGACCATATTTGTTTTGGACAACTGATATTGTATTTTGTAGCAAAAAAAACAAAATCTTCAGCCGAAGCGTCCATCTACAATGGTGTGAATTGCGGCTACAAATGAACATTTCCCAAGTGCAGCTGTTTGCAGTGAGATCACGTGAATTTTCACTCTCAAATGGAGCTTCTCTATCAATGAATTTCACCAGGATCCATAACTAATAACTTCATGATTTCAAAATTCTCCTGTTTCAGTCTGGTTTGGAAAAGAAATACTTTGAAAAGGCGTATGTTTAATGGCATAGCCCCATCAAGCTCCCATCCTTATGGGATTGTGCAATGTTTGCTGCCTTGATTCCTCAATTTCTAACCATAGATTACTGAAATACCATGTTTTTAGACTGAAAATGCTACACTTGCTACTTCATAATCTTTCTGTTCAGTAAAACAGCAACCAAAGAACAAAACATTGATTTTTACAGTCAATCTTAATTCCTTCCCTAGTTACATCCCCTTCCACAAACAAATCGAAAACCTAACAAAGAAACCAACAAAGAAGTACCACCCGGGTACTTGCATTCATACTAACCTCAATAAGTGACAACTTCACATGCTTCCATTTCAATATTCTGCCTACCCAGCCTAGCTTTGCTGCTTCTAGTTCAAAATACTTCCTAACTCTGCCACACTTCCAAGTACCTTTCACACAATCTCTATTAGCACTTACTTTTTTCACGCTGAGCTTTTGCTCATCCTGTAGTGACATAAAGCCCGTATGACCCCACCATTTCGGTTTCAGACACATACAGCCAACAGGACTTTGAATTCTTTTAATGTACAAGATTGATCGCTCTAAGTTGTGCCTTACTGTTGATACACAGTAAATACATTCATCTGAACAGTTTGCTTAGCATGAAAAAAATACTAAACAATTAAAACACTAAAATATTACTCAACACTGTTAATGACACACGCTATAGCCAGGCACAGAAGACTGTTTCCCATTAGTCTACCAGTGCATTCATTGCTGTGCGTCTCCATCAGCAGCTGTGCGTAACAGTAGGTTTTAGGTGAATGCTACTGCTGAAATAAGGTTTATCAGCTCTCATCTTGGCTTTTAGTAGTTACCTTTCCAGAAGAAGTGTTTCTTCTTTCATTCATTATACTACAAATGTTTGCCCTCCAGAGATGTACTGAACAGAGAGTTTCAATAATATTCAAAAAGACTTAAAGATGATGCTGGAGAATTCTAGTCTACTGGTGCATGCAACTGTGAAAGTCGAGATAAATCAAGTAACATGTTTCTCCTAGATCAAAGGATCTGGGCACAAGTGTCATTGAACAAACAGCACTTGAGAGATGCATTCTTACCCCAAGCTTTAGATAGATTAATACGCACCACAACACCTAAAACTGATCAAGTTTAGAAAAGTATTGTTAAGTCTTTCTTTACTTTTAAATCTTTAGTGTAACACAGCAGAAGACTTATAGTGAAAGATGCCAAGACCCACTCTGCTTTTTCATTCTGAAGAGTAGGGTTGTCAAAGCTATTAACACTTTTGACACTTGTTTGATACATTTTTTGTGTGTTAAACAATAAAGAGGCAGGATATATATTTTTTTTTGTTTTTAATTTCATGATTAAGAACAACTGAACATTATACTCATTGAAATCAACCCAGTTACATAGTTTTCATAAGTTAACGGCTGCCAAGTGTGTTCTTCAGTGACCCACCATGAGCAACATCATCTGATGGGTAAAACTGATTTTAAGGTTAGACATGGTATATGTAAAAATAGAAAGTTTAAAAACCAATCTTGTCACAGACATTTCCATTGCCAACTCCTACGTGAAATAAATAAGGCAGCAGATAACTTTTACTTTTTAGTGGCATCTTTGAGATATGCTATTAAATCTACTCTCTCAGACTTCTTCTTGATACCCGCAAAAATCATCTTTGTTCCTGGGATGTACTTCTTTGGATTTTCCAAATACTCCATCAGGGTGTCCTCACCCCAAGTGATACCTGGCAAAAAAATAAGAAATAAGAAAAATAAGAAATAAGAAAAAGACAAGCAGTGACTTCAAAATGAAATAGATATATATATATATTTTTCCTGCTCATTCATATTATTTTTGCTTTCTGCAGGTTTCAGTACTTCTGACTATCCCCAAGAACCACCAGTAGCTCAGGAGGAGCTGCTTTACATTTACCTTTGTTCTTATTGGCATCTGTGTAAGAGAAACCCTCAGCTTGCCCTGTTTTGCGTCCAAACAGGCCATGAAGGTTGGGTCCAGTCTTGTGTTTGCCTCCTTTTTCAACCGTATGGCACTGGGAACATTTCTGGACAAAAATCTTCTTGCCCTTCTCAATATCTCCCATCGTCGGTACTAGACCAAGAACACATACAGAGGTCAGTATCACAATATCAAGGTCAGCTATTCAACAGAAGCTTTAAAAAGGTTCACAGCGATGGGCTGTAGCTACAGTTTTGTAAACCAATCTGTGAACTCTGAGTGCCTCCTAGCCACGAGTTATAGCTCTAGGCTTTGAAGATTTGCATAGAACCATTACACTACTTTATGCCACGCTTTTTGCCTGAAGAACAGGAAACAAGAATCACACCTCATCTAATTCCCGCAGAGCAGGCCCCGCCGTGACCTTCCGCTGCCAGCTGCGGGATCCTCAAGGCCGCAGTGTGAGCAGGGTCAGAGCCGCACTGCCCCGTCCCTTATCGCCCCAATCCCGCCTAACGGCCGGGCCAAGTAGTGGCTCCAGACCCAGACAGCGCCGCTTGGAAATCAGGCCCTGATCACCCGCACACCCCGCCCGCCTGTACCTGCCCAGCCGGCCGCTCCGCTCACACCGCACCCACACAGCTGACTGCAGCTCCGACCGCCCCGCGCCGTCCGGCTGCTGTGCCCAAGGACACGCCGGACTCCGCCCTATGTAACCCGGTGTCGCTGCAACCAAACGGCGCCGGTACTCCACCCGCCCTCTGTGGCTCAGTAGCCAATCAAATGCAGCCTGCTGGAATTTTGATTGGTTGTAACATCTGTCCGTCAATGCTTACGTCACGACGTCGGTGACTAGCAGGGTAGGTTGCAACGGCGGGTGCCGGGCTCCCTGTCCCACTACTTCCGGCGGAAGTCGTGTGGCGGAACTGCGCTACGTAAAGGGGAGCGCGGGAGGGTCTGCGGCGCATGCGCACAACGGAAGGGGAGGCGAGGGTCACGCTCTGTCCTCAGCGGGGGGCGGGGTCTGGGCTGTGTCCGTGACGTCATCAGGGTGTTCAGTGTCTCCCCGCTGTGAGGTGTTAACGTTAAACACCGCCTCCAGAAGTAAAGTTACCACAATAAAACTGCTTTGCTTATGACGTGTGGGGACATTCACGGATCTCGAGGGCAGCTGAATGAAAAGATCACCTTGACTTGTGCCAGTGCTGAACTCCGGTCTGAAACCAGAGTCCCAGATATTATATATATTATATATGGAAGGATATTTTCAGTGCACTGTGACTTTTCCAGATGTAATCACATTAATGTAATAACATCAATTGGGACGTTTACCTGGATGTGGTTTGCTTGGAACAGCTGTGTTTTAAGCTTTCAGTTATTCGCAGTGGTTGTACCTCAAACAACTTCATCTTTTTATTACTTCAGACCATTTCAGACTGGAATGATGATTTTGCAGTCAGGCTTATTGCAGTGTAATTTTGTACTGAAAGAAGGGAAAATAGAACAAATATATACCAAAGTATTAGAGGAAACATAACAAAACATCCAGCCAGTTCTCTTCAATGTACACTGTAGATGAAAGAGGAAAGATCGCCATTGTCATCAATTTACAAGCAATGAGCCGATAATGTTCCAATTAGAAACTTTTATTAATTGTAGCGGGTAAAACAAAAAGGCAATTCAGCGCTGGGCGACAGGGGAATCCTCGTTCCTCCAACTGCCGCACCTTCCCGTCCCTTGCAACTTCTTTTGTAAGGTCCATCCCGAGTGTATTGTCCTTTAATTGGTCGGTCGTGATCGTGCCACTTGGTGTGTCATTCCTTGGTTGGTCCTTCTGTGAAACTTTGTATCCATCGGGGCGCGCTTTGCCTGTAACTATGCAGAGTACACAATCTACCCATAAAATTAGAGTGCTCTGCAACCCTTGTGGCCTCCATATTCCACCATCACATCCCGGTCCTAATGAACAAGCACTCCACCACAATGCTACCACATCCCGGTCTTAATGAGCAAACATTTTATCACAGTCCCCCCTTTTCTTTTATTGTACTATTTTGTTTTGCTCATTAAACCGTTTTAGTTCTTGTCGACTCCTGGGCTCTTTTTCTTTGTTCTGTTTTCTTAGTTCAGCCATTGTATCTATTGCTACCCCCGTTTGATCAGCGTAGGTGCAACATTGTTCTTTAAGAGCCACACATTGTCCCCCTTGCTGCAATAGGAGAAGATCCAACCCCCTTCTATTTTGTAACACTACTTCTGATGGGACCACTTAAATGGCTCATGTGTCTGTACCTCTGTACCCCAACCCTCATTAATGAGACTTAATATTATTATCAATTGAGCTAGTTTTAGATAGGCAGTTTTCCCACTGCAGTAGTGAGTCTTTAATTGTTCGGGGGAGTTATTTCCAGTCTTGGGGTATCTTCTGGATTCTAAATCTTTGGATTCATTCATAATGGAGCAGACCCCTCCACATGTTTTATCTCCTCTGCCTCGCCCATCGACTCGGTTGCCTCGAGCCATGGGGTGTATAATCTTCTCGGCAGCAAGAGTATTCTTCAGGAGGGGCTGGTTTTGCTTCCCTTTTAAGTGGGTCTTTGGGGTACTGCACCCTATTCTTTTTCCCACTGGTTATACACTTAAGTGATGCTGGTAAGGATCTAAATTCACCCCCAGGTTTACCCCCTTCTATTAAAATTTCCACGGCCACTCTGAAGGCTAATAACCAATTTGTGTATCCCTGTTTCCGCAGTGGGTCCACTACCTTTCTAAAACATATCCCAACAGTTGCATTCACAATAGTCAAAATATTCCCTTCTACATTAAATTCTATACTGATACGTTTATACAATCATTGTTAATTCATGTTCTCATTTTCCTTGACGGAGGGTTTCGTGACAGTTTTACTTTCAAATCACCCGCTGGACTAGTGACTCTCCATTCGTGATTTTGTACTGGACCCTTAACACGACTAGCATGTGTCCATCCTTTTTCAGCAGTTCTGATGGCAGTATTGGTAGTCAATAACACCAGATAGGGACCTTCCCAGCGAGGCTGCAGTGTGGTTTCTCTCCAGGTCTTTATCAGAACCCAATCTCCAGGCTTTATTCGATGGAGGGTAATGTCCAGAGGGGGTCTTTGAGTCAATTGTCCCTTTTTCCACAATTCCTGTTTATACTTCATTAATTCCGTGATATAAGCTTGAATGTTCTGATCTACCACCCCCGGGTGATCTTTAGGGGTTCCTGCATCATATGGCATTCCGTATAACATTTCGAAGGGAGATATTCCTATGTCAGCCCGGGGCTGGGCCCTAAGGTTTAAGAGGGCAAGGGGAATGCATTTTATCCATGAGAGCTTAGTTTCTAGTGTTAATTTGGCCAATTGCTTTTTTAGTTCCCCATTCATTCTCTCTACTCGCCCTGAACTCTGTGGGTGCCAGGGAGTATGTTCTTCCCATTTTATTCCCAAGGCTTCAGCTATATTTCTAGTGATTCTTGATGTAAAGTGTGGTCCTTGATCTGAATCTATTACTTCTGTTACCCCATACCTAGGGATGATTTGTTCGAGTAATATTTTTGTTACTACCTGAGCTGTTGCTTTAGTTGTGGGGAATGCCTCTACATAATGTGTGAGGTGGTCTATTATGACTAATACATATTTATATCTTCCTACTTTAGGAAATTCGGTAAAGTCAATTTGGACTCTAGAAAATGGCCTAGTGGCCAAGGGTCTTCCCCCCATAGGCAGTTTTCTTTGTACGGCTCTGTTTATCTTTAAGCACGTAATACATCCTTGAGTAATATGTCTAGCTAGATTATGTAGGCCTATACACATGTACTTAGTGGCAAAATGATCTATTAAAGCTTGGCTTCCCCAGTGGGTCCGTTCGTGCAACTGGGTCAGCACCTGAGATGCTATTGACTTAGGCAGTACCTCTCTCCCGTCAGCTAGATACCACCTCCCTTCTGTGTTTTTAGTTATTCCCATTTGATTCAGTTTTTGTTCTTCCTTCGGTGTAAACGAAGGGGCCTCATCATGTGTCAATTCTTCCTGCCTCTCCTGCCTCAGGACCAATTCCCTGAGGGCAGCTTGCTTAGCTTCTAGGTCTGCTGCATTATTTCCTCTAGTCTTGTAATCGGTCCCCTGTTGGTGTCCTCTAAGGTGTACCACCGCTATCTTCTTTGGTTTTCGTAGGGCCACTAAGAGTTGCTTTATTAATTCTTGATGTATTAAGTCCTTTCCTTGGGAATTTATCAATCCCCTTTCTTCCCAAATCTTCCCAAAGGTATGTATTACCCCATAACTATATTTGGAATCAGTATAGATAGTGCCCTCTTTTCCCTGTAATCTTTTTAGTGCCTGTAAAACAGCATACAGCTCGCAAGCTTGAGCTGACCAAGTGTTACTCAAGGGTCCTGATTCCAATACCCGGAGGGTCTTTCCATCTACTATTGCATAACCTGATCTTCTCTTTCCCTCCACTACTCTAGAGGATCCATCCACAAATAATTTTTCCCCTTCTCTTAATTCTTCTTCTTCTAAATCTGGTCTGATTTTTGTTTGTTCTTCTATCGTATGTAAACAGTTATGAATGAGTCCCACATTTTCGGGTTTTCCATATAAGAATTCTGCAGGATTCTGGAGACTTGTGGTCTCCAGGGTTAAGTTAGGGGCTTCCAGTAAGATACCCTCATACTTTAGAAGACGAGAATCAGATATCCATTTTTCAGCTTTTTGTTGGAGCACATTTCTAATATTGTGGGGAGATAGTACCTTTATATTGCTGTTAAAAGTAATTTTCCTGGCTTCTTCTACCAATAACGCACACCCAACAATTGCTTGTAAGCAAGTGGGCCATCCTTGGCTCACAGGGTCTAATAATTTTGACAAATATCCAACGGGTTTCTTCTTCCCTGCCCAATCCTGTGTTAAAACCCCATACGCTGTACCACTGTCTATGTTAACGAATAAATAAAAGGGTCTTTTTAAGTCAGGCAGGCTCAAGACAGGGGCATTGATGAGATCCTCCTTCAGCTTTTGTAGATTCTCTTCATCTTGTCTATCCCACTTTATTAATCCATCGGTACTGAGCTTTTGATATAGAAACTTTACTTTACTGCTATAATTTTCAATCCATTGTCTACAATATCCCACTAATCCCAGCAATTGTCTTATTTGTCTCTTATTGTTTGGCGACTTCAGGGACAATATTCCTTGTATCCTTTCAGGATCTATCTTCTTTTCTCCTTTACTCAGGTAATGCCCTAGATATCTAACCTCCTCTTCCACAAATTGCAATTTCCTTTTTGATACTTTAAGTCCTTTCAGTCCCAAAAAGTTCAGCAATTTAATACTTTCTTTCCGAACCTTTCCCTCATCCTCTCCAGCAATTAATAGATCATCTACATACTGTATTAATTTGGTATCAGGATCTAGCTGATACTCTTGCAGGATCTGTTCTAGGGCTTGCCCAAACAAATTAGGGGATTCTGTGAAGCCTTGGGGGAGTACAGTCCACCTTAATTGCTGTTTTCTGTTAGTATCTGGGTCTTCCCACTCAAATGCAAAAAAATCGCAGCATGTCTCATCTAAAGGGCAAGCCCAAAAAGCATCTTTTAAGTCTATGACACTATACCACAAGTTGTCGGGCCCTAATTTACTTAGCAATGTATAGGGATTAGCTACAACTGGGAACCTAGATACAGTGCGCTTGTTAATTTCCCTCAGATCATGAACCAACCGATATGTTCCATCAGGTTTCTTTACCGGTAATATAGGGGTATTAAATGGGGACATACAGGGTTCCAGTAATCCTTTGCTCACTAATCTATCTATTTCTGGTTTGAGACCCCTCCTTCCTTCCAGGGAAATAGGATATTGTTTTATTTTTACTGGGATTTCAGGATTCTTGATTTTTACCGTGAAAGGGGGTATTTTTAGTTGTCCCACACTCTCGGGGGTATACCAGACATCAGAATTGATCTCTTGTTCATCTTCTACCCTAAGAGGGCAGAGTTTGATTCTCAATTCTTTATTCTCTACTTCTAGTCCTATGCCTAATGCAATAATCAGATCCCGTCCTAACAAATTGAACTCCGCTTCAGGCAGTATCAAGAAATCACCCAACCCCACTTTGGACTCTGCTTCTATCATTACATTTTTAACTATTCCTACTGTAAAAGGTTCTCCCTTTGCTCCTATTACTTTGGTAGTTTCCCGGGAAGGTTTGCATCCGAGGGGGATCTGTTGTATAGTAGACCTTTCTGCTCCTGAATCTACTAGAAACTCTACCTCCTCAGCTTGGGGACCAATTTTCAATTTTATCAAGGGCTCCTGTTGTTTCTGGGTCCCCAATATATAGAGCCCCTGACACCCCTAGTCTTCTTGGAAGGACTTTTCGTCTCTCATTCTAACCCTGCAGTCCCTCTTCATGTGTCCCTTTTTCCTGCAATAATAGAATATTCTCTCCTCCTCCCTGTTTTCAGGCTTCCTAAATTTTTGCTGTCCTGGAATTCGATTTTGCGTCCATCCCCCCATTTTCCTTTCCAATTCCCTACTTTCTTTGACCGCTGCTACCATCATCCTAACCTGCCTATTATGTCTTTCTTCCTCCCTTCTTACATATACCTTCTGAGCTTCCCTCAAAAGTTCATCAAGCCCCCGATCCTGCCAATTTTCTATCTTTTCTAGTTTCTTGCGGATATCTTCCCAAGCCTTAGCTACGAACTGTGTTTTGAGCAGAGCCTGGCCTATCGGTGTATCGGGATCCAATCCTGAATATAGTTGTAAATTCTTGCGTAACCTTTCTAGCCATTCAGTGGGTGTTTCCTCCTTCTTTTGTCTTTCATTAAAAGCTTTATTTATATTCTGACCTCTTGGGACTGCCTCCCTAATGACCTGGCTAATGATAGTTCGCAGGTCCTGCATGTGAGTCCTATGATGTTGATTTTGATGGTCCCATTGCGGATTCTGTAAGGGCCATTTAATATCCGCAGCGGGCCCGTGGGCATGTTGAGCATCCCAAATGCGCATCCCTGCACGCCTAATCATACCTCTCTCTTCTGCTGTGAACAGTATACTTAGAATAGATTGTAGTTCCTCCCAGGTATAAACATTTGGCCCTAAGAACTGATCTACTCTGTCTGCCACCCCCAGGGGATCTTCTAGTATATTACCCATTTCCTTCTTAAAATCTCTAACATCCCCTGAATTTAAGGGCACTGATATAAACCCCATCTGAGGTTGTGGACCTCCCATGGGCATTTCTCTTAAAGGGTAGAGGTTATTTTGTCGTGCCTTTGCCCGTGTCACAGGCCCTCCCCCTTCTATCTTTTGTACTTCTCCCTCTCTCGAATCCATCTGCCCATGATCCAACTGAGGAGGAGAAGGTAGGGGAATTGCTGGTGGTACAGCATATGGTGGGGGTCCCACTAAGGCCTCCTCTTCCCTTCGAGGTTTACGTTTTTCGACATCTTTTTCTTTTCGTGTCAAATTAAAAATGGGGACTCCTAAACCCTCTGGGCGAGTGTCCCATACTGCTGCATAGTCACTTTCTTCTTGATTGAAAGGGGTTTTGGAGTTTACCCAAAAATTTAATTGCTGTTGTACCCAATCTTCATTAGAACCATACTTAGGCCACCATACTGCCGGGCCAATTTGTTGTCCGCTCCAAATTTCTATACAATAATAAATCATCTTTGCTTTATCTTTATTTCTTGTTCCTGGATAGTGCGTCCAGGCAATTAGCATGAACCCTAGAGGTGAGTCCTTAGGAATGGATGGTCGTTTAGAAGGGGTGGGTGGTTTAGTTTTACACTGCCCCATCTCGTTCTTTACTTCTTGCTCTCTTGTTTTATTCAACGTCTGTAGCTCCCCCTAGTGCCCGTAGCTCTAGGGGAACACCTAAATAATAATCATCCCTAGTGTCCGTAGCTCTAGGGGAACACCTGAATAATAATCATCCCTAGTGCTCGTAGCTCTAGGGGAACACCTAAATAATAATCATCCCTAGTGCTCGTAGCTCTAGGGGAACACCTAAATAATAATAATCATCCCTAGTGCCCGTAGCTCTAGGGGAACACCTAAATAATAATCATCCCTAGTGTCCGTAGCTCTAGGGGAACACCTGAATAATAATCATCCCTAGTGCTCGTAGCTCTAGGGGAACACCTAAATAATAATAATCATCCCTAGTGCCCGTAGCTCTAGGGGAACACCAAAGAATAACCCTCCATAGAGCCCGTAGCTCTAGGGGAATACCAAAGAATAACCCTCCATAGAGCCCGTAGCTCTAGGGGAATACCAAAGAATAACCCTCCATAGAGCCCGTAGCCCTAGGGGTTGTGGTGGTGAAAGGGTCCCGCTTATACCCTGTACCCACCCTTCGGCGTGCCCTCACTCAGTGTTGCATTCACTCGCTTCCCCCAGGTCGTGGCCCACGCCCTCGCGGGCAATGGGAACCGCACTACTGTGGGGTCCACACTCGCTCGGGTTAGTGCCGGCTGCCGGCCCCCCTTCACAAGCACACAACACTCGCCACACGCCGGATTCCCAACCCAGACCGGACTATACTCACCTGTCCTGCGTCTTCGTCCGGACTTTCGTGCACGAAATTTAAAGGGTTAACCGGTTTTTCCTTGCCTTTGTGTTTTAAATTTCGGATCGTCGGCGGGAGTAGGGCGGGAGGATAGGAGCCGAGGCCGCCTATTTAGGCGGGGCGCCCCCTCAGGCTCATTCCTACGCCAGTACTCCCGATCCGAGTCACGGCACCAAATTGTCATCAATTTACAAGCAATGAGCCGATAATGTTCCAATTAGAAACTTTTATTAATTGTAGCGGGTAAAACAAAAAGGCAATTCAGCGCTGGGCGACAGGGGAATCCTCGTTCCTCCAACTGCCGCACCTTCCCGTCCCTTGCAACTTCTTTTGTAAGGTCCATCCCGAGTGTATTGTCCTTTAATTGGTCGGTCGTGATCGTGCCACTTGGTGTGTCATTCCTTGGTTGGTCCTTCTGTGAAACTTTGTATCCATCGGGGCGCGCTTTGCCTGTAACTATGCAGAGTACACAATCTACCCATAAAATTAGAGTGCTCTGCAACCCTTGTGGCCTCCATATTCCACCATCACATCCCGGTCCTAATGAACAAGCACTCCACCACAATGCTACCACATCCCGGTCTTAATGAGCAAACATTTTATCACAGCCATCATGGGACTAGGCTGGAACTCAGGAGATCATGGTTTACTTCTCAATTTTGTGATACATATCTTCTGCTTTTTTTTTTTGACAAATATACCTTTTTCAATTGAAAAATGTGTTATTAGACTGAATATCTGGACTGCACTCAATGTATATTTTGCCATTATTGAAAAGATTAAAGTGTGATTTAACCCTGGTAGACAGGCAACCCAGCTGCTCACTCACTCTCCACAGAGAGGTGGGGAAGAGAATCAGGAAGGCAAAAGTGAAAAATACTTATGGCTTGAGGCAAATACTGTTTAATAGGTCAAGCAAAAGCTGCATAAGCAAGCAAAGAGAAATAAGGAATTAATGCACTGTTTTCCACCGCCAGGCAGATTTTCAGCCGTTTGTGTGAAAGCAGAACTTCATCACACATATTGGGTTCTTGGGAAGACCCAGCGTAACTCTGAAAATACCCCTTTCCTCCCTTTTCCCCCAAGCTGTTATTGCTGAATATGATGACACGTGATATGGAATATCCCCTTGGTCTGTTAGGGTTAGCTGTGCTGGCTCTGCCCCCTCCCATCAACTTACACACCGCCAGCTTGCTTGCTTGCAGAAGTGTCCTTGATTCTGTCTACACAGAAACAGCTAAAACATTGGCACATTATCAACACAGTTCTCATATCCAAAGCATAGCACCATACAAGCCACTATGAAGAAAGCAAACTCTATCCCAGTCACAAACAGCACTAAGAATAGACCGGTTGTATTGAAGTACTTTATTTGTTACTATTTTTAAAATACCAAGGAATGCATCAGTTATGGAAATAGAAAGCATTGAAACCATAGAATTCATGTCTCCTCCCCTCACTAATGTTATCTCTGAGATCTTTTCTCTCTCCGTTGATAGAATCATGAAACCATTTGTGTGCTGCTGTCTTTGAGAAGGAATCCTGCAGCTCCAGCAGCACTGTTGGGCGTCGAGCAACCCCAGAGCCAGGGATACACTCGGGCATTGCCTCATCTCTCAGCCTGTCCTCTGGTCTCCATGAAGGCTGACTTGCTTCTTGGTTCCAGAGCTTTTGCAATACAATTTTACCCTCCTCCCTGTTCTCATCCTGTGGTAAGACTGCCTTACTGGGTGGGTTCTCCCATATTGTACATTGCTTTAAATCTTCACGGGGAAAGGGCTGAATTTCAGGCCTTCCTGAAAACTGACCCTGGTAGAATGCTTCTGTTTGCAGTCTATCAGCGATTCTCTGATGTTTGCTTATTGGCAGCCCTGTATCCAGATGGTATTTCTGGTGGGATACCTGAGGCGGTTTGGCCTGCTGTTCCTGCAGAGTAGATTCACGGGGACGTCGGCCTTGCATTTTACGCGCTATACGCCCTTCAAGCGGCCTCGTTTGTGAGAGACTAGACATGAAGGATTCTTTCTAAGGGAAGAAGGAACAGAATTAACACTGTAATCAGCATTTTAGCAGCAACTGGTTCAGCTGTTGTCTGAGACTAGTGAAATTACTAACTTCTGGGTCTGTCTCTACTGCCCCACACTGTGGGACATGAGGGAAACTTGATGACTGGAAATTTGCTATTACATGCCTGCTGTGTGTGCCACAGCACTCTTGGACACTTCTTTGCTCTGACAATATGCAATGCATGCTGGCAAAGGGAAGCAGCCCAAGCATTTGTAACAGCCGTACTGCTTAGAGAGGTTGGAGTTGGCCTTTTTGCTTTGGAGAAGACAAAATATTCCACTTTAACTCCATGCACAAGATATGAAGGGTTATAAACATCTTGTGCCTCCATCTCTTTTTATCCATAAGCAATTATCTTCCAATTTTTGGTCTCATGAGTAATAATGTAACATGAGTGATTTGCAGGGGGAATTGTTGATAGTGGGACTGAGGATGTTTACTGGTATGCAGCTTTTTAGCTCTCTCAACCACAGTTTGACCCACTGCTTGAATGCTGTTACCATGTATTCGTCATTTATTATATTGAAGCTTCAGATACTAGAATGAACTCAAAGCCATATTATGTAACAAAACATGTTTGTGTTTTGTTCCCGGAGAGTGCACATCAACGGTTACTGTGCTGAACATTCTGAGTATTTGATATTTAGTTTATGCATCTTTGAAATAGGATAGAGTTTTGTTTTGTTTTTTGTTTTTTTTAGATAAATCAACATGGCACAAAGTATATTTCTACCAATCATACTGCGAAAGACAGAAGGGAATAAAACTGCTCTGTTCTGAATTGATGTAAGCTGCAAGTTCGGATTTTCATAGTCACAAAGCAGAAGGCTTGTTTCTTCGTCATGCTGGAGAAAAAGCCAGACAGCTTTTCCATTTCAGATTTAGTGATTCAATTATCAACAACTTGTAAATACCCTTTGGAGGGAGATTTCATTTCTTGGATTTAAAAAATAAATAAATCCAGTAGTAAAAAGCTTTGGGGACTTTTTACCCAGGACCATTTTTGGACTATAAGTTACCAAAAAAAATGCATTTGACTTCTTTACTTCTTGTGTAACCGTGCAGTCATATCTGAAGACTTTACAGGCAAAGAAGTTTGAAACTGCAAGTGCCGTAAAACCAGCAGTACTGTGAAAGTGTGAGCAGGAATCTGTTCTACCTGCTGACTTGCTTAGTCAGTTCCAATCAATTATACCTGTGTATGTACTGGGCATGACAGTATGCAGGTGTCACTGACAGGGCTTAAGCCATTACAGGTAGTGATGCATTAGCAAGAAGCAGCTCAACTTGAGTTACTACTCCTATGTATCATGGCATGCTTTGTTTGCTAGGATAGCACTTAATAAAAACAGTATCTTTTAACTTTCGTACAGGTCATACTAAATACCATACAAAATTGTTGAAGGTAATAATGGTAGGGTTTTCCAGTCTGAGCTTGTATATTCTTGAAAATAAGTATTTGCATTAAAACACAATTTGGTAATATTACTGATGCACCTCTCAAAGAGAATGCAGCTCTCAAAGAAACTCTTCCAGACTTAAACTGGTATAGTTAGCAAGGACACAACAGTCTGCAATGGTACTAGGTCACTTATCAAATAAAGCAATGGGCAATAAAGTCATTGAGCTGATGAGTTCAGTGCAGCTGTGCTGGTTAACACCAGCTAAATGTCTAGCAAGTGTGTTTTGGTTTTTGCAAGACTGCACCATTTAGAGAACTGCCAACTCTTTTTGTGCAGGTTGTTACTCATATTTCCCAAGGCAAAAGGTCCTTTGAGTTGGTAGCAACTTTAAATGATAAGATAAAAAATAAGCAGATGATCACAGTAACCTGACCCCAGCACCCCAAGTCCTGAACAAGTCACTAATCCATCACAAACAGGAAGGGTTTAGCATGCTGAACTTTTGCCTTTCTTTTAGAGCGAGTCTTGCCTTGCATTTAAGTTGTGTAAAAGGGAACACTTTGTTCTGGTAATACTCTTGTTGATATTACTTGTGGGGAAAGCACTTGATTCTCAGTAAATGCTGTACTTACAAGTTCCACATCTGTACCAAGTACTCCAGTTAACTGGCCAACTGCTTTCATGTAGTAGTCATCCAGGTTAAGGGGATTCATGGGACCTCTTCCTTAATGGAGACATATTTTATTATCATACATTTTTTTTATTGGTTAGGAAAATGAGAATTAGCACTCTGAAAAAAATACCATTTGTAGTTAATGTGACCTATGTTACTAAGTGACAAAAAGTGAATTTCTCTGAGAGAAGTAGGGGGTAACATCCTGTGGTCTTTAATTGCTATCCCAAGTAAATTAACAACAACACCACAATGCTTACCTGTGAAGTTTAGCTTGTATGTTGTCATCCTCTGAGATCTTTCAATGTTTCGTAGCAAATTGGTTTTTCTTTGAGAGAGCTTAAACTCTTTAAGAATGGAACTAGGGGCCACAGTTTTTGATGGATTTTCTTCAGAGACTTTAGGAAGCTAAAGGATAAGAAGAAATAGGCAAGGTATATACCAGACACGAATAAAATGTTTTAAAGGTTTAAAACATCCCACATGCCCCAACATAATCTGTTTAGAAATTCTGATACAAATCTTTTTTCCAGTATTACAACTCAAGTGGGAAGATTTAACAGGTACATGACTCAGTCGAACTCTGTACTAAGAACTTGGAATCAACTTCTCTGCAGTAGCCACACCAAGGCAGAACATTGCACGCTATATAAGCTTTCTTTTATAGTCACAATAGTAACATGCCTAAAAATGGACTGCCACTTTGATTTTCCCCTTCTGTGTCCTTAAGACTGCGTGTCTTCAAAGACCTTGTGTGTAGCTCTTTGTTTACCATTATCTTTTCCTACATTCTTCACGACTTTTATCTGTCAGTATACTTCAAGCTACGTCCCTCTGGGAAGAGAACTACTGTTTAACTGGGCTGAAGAATAGTAGAAACCCCATCATTCACAAAGAATTCTGCTCTTCTGTTTCATGGATCAGGATAGTCCCCATCATCATAGCTGAAGAAAGCAAGGTTGGAGTCCATTCAAAAAAAGATGCCTATTTCCTTCAGGACATGAAAATAGAGTCTGTATAACACCCTGTCAGTATGCTGACAGGACTTTTGGAAAGGTATGGGGGAATAAAAACTGCTTCTCCGACCCATTTCTCTTAAGGACTGCAAGGTGTAATCTTATTCTCTGATCCAAAGGCTCCCCCCACCTCCTGCATCCCTGAATGCATCAGCAGCAGCTAGTATTGCATCTTGTTCTTATCTCCAGAGCTGTTCAGCTAGGACTAGTGAGAATTAGTCAACACTTGAAGGACTTCAGTCACAAGACAACCAGCTGGCTGCTGATCTTTATATTTAGCTGAGGTGGGTGAAAGCCTTTCACTCTTTCTGTGTGTGATGTTCAGTTAATGACCTGAAAGTATTTGGAACAGTACAGCACCTCCCCATGTAACATTTTTTCCTCCATGAAGGACATATGGAAGTTTGATTTAAAAGGGGGAAAAAAAGACATTCTACCCTCTGAATCTCTATGAATGACATACTTGCAAGCATTCAGGCTGTCTCGAGCAGCACAAAGCCTCCCTCAGGGAGTCAAAGGGAATGTTGACAATTTCATGCCTGTATGGGCTACCTGCAAAAGTAACACCCTTGGTCAGAATGACAGATGGATCTGCATTTTAAGCTGTAGATGTTTGCTCACACTGTAGACAGTTGTGCTGATTGCAGATATTCTTTCTGGAGCTATCTCTGATGTCTTTTCTACCTGGAGAGACTTACTTCACAGATCTGCAGACAGAACTATCTTCAGTCTTCTGTAACAAAATCAGCAGGGTTAGATCAGCCCATCTATTTAATGAGCTGTCTGTCTGGAAGTTATCAAACTCTGACTTGAGTGGAGCATTCTGATCTGAGAGAAAGTCAAATCGCATGGAGGGAACAGCAAATGGAATTAAGGTGCTTCCTAGGTGCCAGCAGTACCTGTTCCCTTAGTTAGTAATTCTGAACCTACTTAGCTTTTCTGGAAATAGATCTTGGCCTCCAATGATCCTCCTGTTGTGCAGAAATAGACTTTGTTAAGTCCACCTCCACATGTGTGATTAGCATTTCTAAAACTGAACAACGATCACTGAAAAGTGACTAAGAAAAGCCACTCCTGGCATTAATACTCTATGGAGATTTTTTTTGATTTGGATAAATAAGTACTGTCCTCCTCCCCCCTAGAAAGAAAATGGTTGTATACACAATTATATACATAAGTGTACAGTTCTTGTAATGACTGAGAGTACCAACTAATTAATGCAAATTGACCTGTTACTTAACATTATCAGCTTCTACTGTACTGAAAAGCTTATCCATGCCAATGTGTGCTACTTCTGTTTCACACAGTTATTGCCAGAACGATTCTGGAGAGCCAAGGAACAGAGAGATGATGACTTTCTCCTGTCCTGTCTTCCCCCTGAGCCTGTGGGGTCAACAGCTGCCAAGTATTGCTCATCAGTTCATGCAAGTAGGCTGGGAAGTCATCCAAAAGAAAGAACCTGTCAAAGTCCCAATGTAGGCTGCCCCAGAAAAATAAGAACAGAACAAGAACAAGGATATCTTGCCCTTTTCATGCAATGTAATATGGAAGCCACTTTCAGGACATAATGCTGCTGGGGTTAAACACTAGCATATAAAGACAACTTACACCGTGTTCCTTAAAAATAAGTTGCTTTGGCATTCTAGACTTCATTGTCTCATCTCTGTAGTGATAAAAGATTTTAGTCATTCAGTACTTAATTCAGGGAAACATCTTTTGTCCTCTGCCAAGATATGGCAGACATGGCTTTTGCGCAGAAATCTCTAGTTTTTGAATCATCTGATGTGCTTTTCCCTTAACTACTGTTCCCTCAGACTGTGAAGAACTGTTTGCCTACCAGAAGCCATCAGATATGCTGGATGATACATCTTGCCTTTGTGGAGATTAACAGTAATTTTAATGGTTCTGTTAGCTTCTGAGGCGACAAAGTCTTTGCACGAAGCAGAGGTTAACTCATCACTCTCAGTGCTGAGGTATCCCCCACGGAGGCTGCATCAGCACACAAGATGCTCAACTTGACCATCTGTGTTCTCAGATCCTGGCTCTGCTAAGCTTCATTAGAAAGGAGTCATGAGACTTAAGCAGAGTCCTAAATAGGATTCCTGAATAAGTGATCAACCAACACAAAACCATCTTACCTTTGGTCGACTTTAGAACAACCACGTCAGAAGCCTTGCAAGGGATCCCAGTGTCTTGATCCTCAATTGGTCTGAAGTCTGGGAACATGGCATACTTAGAGATGTGTGTGTGGTAGGGATGAGAGGTGGGAAACGGCAGGCTCAGCGGTCTTGAATTGATTTCAGTTGGCAGGAGAATGAACAGAAAGAAAGAATTCCTTATTTCACATTTCACAGAGCCTTAGCATTAAATGTAACAGTTTGCAAGAGAAGTAAAAAAGCAGAAGTGATAACTTTGTTCTTTAATCCTCCCCTGCTTGTACCCTATAATGACTGAAAATTTTAAGTGACCAAAGAACTTGTGAGAAGAAAAGGATTTCCTTCAACCTCCAACAGTGGCAGAGGTGAAAGGGTTCAGAAAAGCAAGGTTGTCCGGAGAAGCAGTGTGAAAAGAGAAGTGGGGGGAATAACAAGTGAAGAACACCCAACACAACAGAAGCAATCTCATCTGTTACTCACAAGTGAAACCTTGACTGAGAAATTTTGACCTTAGGAGGGGACAGGGAAGGATTTCAGATGCAGTTGCAGTCTCTAAAAGAAATGTTCATGACACTTGTTCACATAGAGCTGTAAAAGGGGCCAAGACACAAAGCAGAAGGAAGAGAAAGGACAAAACTCAGTGAATGCAGTTCTTTACATTTCCATGCTGTACAGGAGACTATTGTACCTCTAGGTATGATTAACTGTGGGTGTGGTTTCCTGTGGTAGTAACTGTGTTCTCTGTGCTTGGGGTTTTCTTCATCCCTTCATTACTCTAAACAAACCTGGGGCTCAGTGAAAAAGAATTCTGGTGCTAGTACTTTAATACTAGAAGATGTCTGTCCTAATGAAGCCGAGAGGGACTGACATAAATTAATATTTACAGAAGGATTTCTTGTTACTATTGGACCAGGATATTGGTTGTTATTGATGTAAAACCAGGATACTTTGTTCCCTTGCTAGATCTGCAGCTAACCTCTGTGGCTTTGGTAGCCAGCTATTTATTACCATTAAAAAATCAAATACGAATAGTGCATTCTTGCAAATATTGCTTTTAATATGGTGTTGCACAAAAGAACATTCCCATTAGTAGCCTGAAGAAAGTAGAAATGAGAAATATCTTCTTTATTGCCTGTATCTTTCCTTAGCAAGAAAAGAACCACAGCTTTTGTTTACAATCAGTCATACCAATTCATATTTACTTTCATGTGGCTTAAGGGAAGGGAAGTGTGAACTTCTGATTCTCACAGAGCTGAAGTTGAAATTAATAGTAACTGAGTTTGTATGTATGAAATCCAAATTTGTGTATAAGCAGGCACTTATTTCTGGGAGTAAGGAAGGTGAAGCTAAGCTGAAGAGTTTCATGGTATTCTGAGAACCAGGACTTCACAGAGTTCCCATGCTGCTGTGGCTGTTCTTTTCAGCCTTCAGTTTTTCATGATAGAGTAATCAAAAAAGTCATTTGAATCCTGAAATAACAAGAATCTTGTGAGGAAAATGAAAGCTATGCTCTCTTCCAATAGGAGAGACTAGCACCCCATATGGATTCTTCTAAGCTCTACCACAACTGCATGCAGCACCTTACTGACAGCAAATGCCATCCCCAGTTGCTGTTGAAAGCAAAGACTCGGCCTCAGATGGGAGCAAAATTCATTCAGCTCCCCAGATCGCACATCGTGAGATAACAAATTGTCTTATAAATCCAAGTTCTTCATAGGCTTTTCTCTTACAGATTCACTTTATACATACTTTAGATCCCTCAAATGTTCTTGGTAGATGCTCTCAAGCTCTTTAAATCACATCAGGTAAAGAGGCCACGAACAGCACATCCAAGAAAACCCAATTAGTCCATAGGCAAGTCAGCAGGATAGGTATTTATTAGGAGAGTGGGTGTGCCAGGCAAACACCACTAACCTGCTGAACACATCATTATCTGCTTCATTCAAGAGAGAGCTTTTTGTCGAGTAGCTTTGCTGCCAAGGGCCTTACACTGTGCAATTATGGCAGAAAGGCCTTATCTTTTTATTTCATAAAAGAAGAGATAAAGTACAAAATAGCTGAAATGTACTTACTTAGCTGAACTGCTTGGTGGCTTACAAAGTCTGTTATTAAAGAAGAAAAATAATGAGTTACTTGAAACGATCCATGTTCATTTGTGCCTCCCACTTTTTATCTGAATCTGTGCTATCAATATATATTAAAGACAGAAGTATGTGTAAGCAGTGCATACAATATTGTTACTCGTATCACTTATTCCATGATAAATGCCTGGTACTGCTGGGTGCTAGAAATGGTGCCTAGAACAAGTGGTAAGGAAAATGTCCTTTTAAAAGGGGTGAGGAAAAATACCCTGGGATTCTACACTTCTGCATAATAAGTCCTATATTAACTAACGACTGAGAGCAATATCAGTAAAAACAAATCAGCAACATGAATTGGAAAACTTATCCTTTTCATATTTGCAGGGAAGGTACTTATTAATTTCATACTGATAAACTACTTATAATTTACCTTGGAGACTTTTATGCTTCAAATAATTTTTTATTATTATTAATGTTGCACAGGAACAAAGAGGAAATGCACTCCTTTACCTAAGGATGTGAAATGCAGACTTGTGCTCAATTTTGCCCTATGCTGTAATGGTTATTTTGAAGATAAACTTCCAAGTGCCCAATGAATTCTGTTCATGTGTTATTCTGATGCAATGTGCAGCATTCTTGCTGCACTGCAAAATCTCTGTTGGGATTTTGTGGGACTGAGTGTGGTCACCATGATGTATTATGTCTCCAAAGTTACCATACCAGCATAACTCATGCCTCAGCTGAGCTGAGTAAAAGATCTGCTTTCCTTTTCATGTACAGTGTTACAAGGACAGCAGCACTTTCACAAAGTGCTGGACTTTGAAAACCATTTGTATAATGTTATAATGACCTATCTTGGAACATGAAAGCCTTTATAAAAATAGCCATGCTTGCAGAAAAGCAATCTTTGGTGGCTTTTTTCCACAGATAATTAGTTTTCCATTTCTACAGTTAGAACAAATTTGTTTGGCTCTTTAGTCATGGAGGAAAATTGTGTTTATTCTCTATTCACACTATGATACGGTGTGGATTGTTACATTCTTCATTGCATTCGCTGGACATACTCTTGATACTGACATGTAAATATAAGGAGAATAAATCTGCTTTGGGCTTCATCATTGCACAGATACTTAAATACTTTTGTAGAACACTCTTCATTGTAGTATCTGAACATGAAGCAGAATAGTACCATAAAGATAACTGCATTTTCTACTTTGTTGTAGAGAAACTTTGTTGAAGCAGCAAGGAAAGCTTTACTTGTTCAATGGTGAGCAATGATTTAGAGTGTTCCTTATACTTTTAAAACTCAAACTGGATTATCAGGTCTGGAACCACTCATCCTGAATGGTGATATAGAAAGGTGGAGCTCCAACAAGAAAGGAAGAAAGTTATAGTAATTTTTCCCAGTCTGAGAGGCTCCTGCTTGACTTCAAGTAGACCAAATTGTCCCCTCGTGTGTTATCTGCCCCTGTATGTTCAGCCCATGGAGTATCTGGAGACTATCATAATCTCTTGAAAAGAAATCATACTTGAGCTGAATCGCAGAATGATCTGGATTGAAAGGGACTATAATGATCAGCTAGTTTCAATCCCCCTGCTATGTGTAGGGTTGCCAACCACCTGCCAACCACCAACATCCAGCCTGGGAATTCACTGGCCTGATGCTGTGAGTGTGTGTGTGTGCGTGTATAAGTTTCTTAGCAGTGGCTCAGAAGTGTTTTTCAAAGCCTTTCAGGGCTTTTGTAGTCTCATTTGATGTGAACCTGAGGACTCAGAGCACCTTTAGGTGGAAGGAGGCAACTACTGTTCCATTACATTTGAGTGTGAGGGCACAGGTAGCTAATGCACTCACAAAATCACATCTGCACAAAGGAAGTGATTCATTCTAATACAGAACTGCAGAAGGATATGTAGTGTGCGTACTTAAGGCAAAGGCTTAGCTGTCTCATGAAGGTGTACAGAGTTACTGCAGATGCCTGGTAATTCATTTCCCGCAAAAGACAGTAATGGCTCAGAGGAGCCCTCACAGGGCTATAAGGTAAATAAACTGTGTATTAACAGCTCCCAGGTAGACCTAAAGAGCAGCACTTAGTGAGCATTTTTCAGGAGACTTTCCATGTGGCTGTCACTGCTTAATAGTCTCTGACAGCAGGAAGACTGTTTGCTCTGAAAGACCTTGAACTTTGAACATGGCAGAATTGTTGGCATATGTTTCATTTTTCATTTTAAAGGATGTATTAAGTCTTCAAAAGACAGAGAGAATACAACCTTAAAGGAAAAAAAAAACACAAAACACCTCTGCTAACTAGGGTTAAGTATGAACTGTAACATATTCTTCATGTTTCAGGTGAAGATGTGGGTTCAAAATAGTGGAGAAAGTACGTCAGCGTGCTAGTAGTCAAATAAGGTTGTATCCAAGGTTATGCACATCCTGGTATGTGTGGGGGCAGAGTCTAATGCATGCTTATTTACCACCTCCTTCCTCATTACACAGCCAGCACGAGGCCATACAGTCAGAGCAGTCCCTGATTACTTTCTCTTAAGGAAGCGAATGCCCAGAAATGTGCTGTGATCTCCATCCTAGCCAGAGTATGTGGATGATCCACTGTGGTGATGAACTGGCAGTAGGACATCTCTTGCTGTGAGGTGAACAAGTTCCTGAGTCCCTGGGCTGCATTTACCAAGGTGTACTTCAAACTGGCCAGCCTAGAAAATACTGAAAACACTCCTACCTTATGCAGGGAGCAGTTTTTAATTGTAGTCTGTAATCTACCTGTGCTTCTGCTGTTACAGGGACACAAATATAGATGTCACTGAACAGGACACTTCTTTGACCAGCAGGTCATCATGGGCCCATTGTTACCTGGTATTATTTCATTGCAGTTGATGAGAGTTTTATTGGGAACAGATTAGGAAATAAAACAGAATCAACTGCCTTGACTATGGAACATAAGAGAAACAGAAATCTGTGGAAGTGATTGGTGTTAAGGAGTGGGTGACCCTGGTTCAGCATTGATTGTATATCTCAAGCTGGAGATGTGTGCACAGCATGTATATGGACTGGGCTCTGCTGACCTTCTACAAGATGCTGGCTTTAAAAAAAGCTCTTAAAAAAAGCATTTTACGTACTCCATTATGTCACAAAAGTGCATTGGCCGATTCCTGCTATTTAGTTCCTAGGTGACGTGGAGGAAGAAACATGCAGGAAAACTTGCTGCTTCCTTGTGGCTGTAATCAAACTAGGCAAAAGCAGCACAGCTGATATAGCGAATGTGCACAGTGCTGGCAAAAGGCCATAGCCTGTCCCAGTGAAAAGCAGTGCACTCCTGTTGGTAACCTGAGTTCACCTCTTGCTTACTGTAATGAGGCAGTAAAAAGAGGAGCTTGTAGAGAGCAGTGGGCTACCAGGGCAGCGTGGCTGCTTTCCTTGTGTAGCTTTGTGGCCTGTTCACAGTTAGCTCTCCTGCTTTTCTGGAGTGTTTTGTGTCTACACGAAAGGGGCAGCAGGTGACTCGTGTGCAGGGAGGCTAAACAAGGTCAAGCACTACCCCTCACAGCCCTGGAAAGATAACGGAGGAAAATCATTGCACAGTTATTCTCAGGTTTCTGCTCTACCTACTAACAGCAACGTGAGAGGTGTAACATTCTTCATTATCTGCTTTCGATGAGTTTACATTTAGATTTCAAATTAATTTAATCTAAAATCGCAGTCGTTTTATCCAAGTTAAACGTTTCGCTGGTGCCATCAAGTGGCAAAATGTTGGATTGCAGAAGTCCAGCTCTGCGGGTACGTAAATGTCTATATATACATATGGTGTCATGGTTACTGCAGTTAATTCAGTTTAATCAGAATTCCAGCTAGCAGAAAGGCTGGTGTTTTTGTGTATTACAGGTTGATTAATATGGCCAACACGTAAAACAATTACAGAGACCCTTGTTGGAGACACACTAAGCAGAAGGGGCACAGTGCTGCCTCCTGAATTTCTAGTCCAGCTGTTTGCTCTTCTTTGTTACAAGCTAAAACCTTTTCACAGAACATGTCATTTCAGTGTTCATGTGTTATATGTGCATTTCATATAGCATGTACATATCACCAGAGTGGAATGAATATTCAATTTGCTGTTATATTCACTAAATTCACAGGCTGAGTAGCACAGTTTAAACTTACAGATCATCATTTATGCGCACATCACTTTTTTTCAACATGGTGACATCATAGTACTGCTTAGTGGGAAGCCCGCTGTGAAAAGAGAAAATGTAAATGTAGAATACTTATTCCTTGTATTCTTCTAAATATTTGAAACAACTGATTTGGCTTTGTCTAGATTCCAGAATATCAAAACTCATAGATGCTACCTATTTAGAAATCCACTGATGGTTTAAGAATCCAAGTCATACAGGGCTACATTTTGAGTGCTGTTGAGCACCTATTCTTGTCTGTGAAGTTCCTGAGAATCCGAGTATTTCCATCCCTGAAATCTTGGCTCTTATAACCCCTGAACACCAGCACTCAGTAGGAGCTGTGGGACCTGGTTTCACACTGATATATTCTGAACCCCTCAGGGAAGAAGTGAAGAAACACTGTGTGTCTATCTCAAAGAGCTGTGAGAGTGTTGAATCATATACTGTGTTGAGAGACTGTACTTCCTTTTAGCTAGAGGCTTTTTACAGGTCTAGAAAGAGTTATCTAGGATACAAGCAGGCTTAAAGATCATAAGGGCCTATGAACGTAACTTAGAGCTGGGTTACCAGGCAATGCTGAAGGCCTGACTCAAGTAAGGACCAGAAGAGCTGACTCAAGTAAGGACCAGCTGGTTATTTTAGGTCTGCCAGCAGGGATGCTGGATTAAGGCCAGAGCTAGGATTTGAATTTGGCTGACAAAGTGATGAACTGAGTTTGAGGCTGGGTCTCTTGGAATGCTTGTTTACATTTTTCCCAGATAAATGCAATAGTTACCCAGTTTATTTGGGACAACAGAGAGTTCTAGGCTAAGGCTACTGGTTTAAGTAGCCTATACCTCTAAGGCTGAGGTCAGGAAGTGAGAAAGGAAGAGCTGGACTCAAGTTCCATTTGGGACCAGAGGGACTGTGGATGTGTATAGGTGTGGTGTAAACAGGACCCTTTGTCTAAGCTGAAGTGTAGGCAGAAAGTACTGGGTTGGGTTCTGAACTGGCAGGGATGAGTGGGGTTTATGACTTGGTGGGGGAAGTGCTACATGTTTTGACTTTCTTTCAGCACTAAGGTAGTAGGCTCTCCCTGTGCCAGGTGAAGTCCAAAATCCAGAAGCCAAAAGTCATGTTTACTGTTCAGTCCTGGAGTCAAGGACAGGGCCTGGACAGAATAAGGCCAGGGGAAGCAGACATGCCCTGAACTCATCTGAACCTGGGCAGTGGCAGCACAGAGAGGATGCTGAGAGAGACACTGCTGAACTGGGTCTGACTGCATGACAGTGGGTGAATGGCAGCTTTCAGTCTGAGCTGTATCGTCTAGCACCAAAAGAGCAAAGTGTGCTAAGAGTTTGAGAAGGAACCTTGAGTCAGAACACAAACCCCAGAGCTCAACCCCTCAGCTGTTGTCTAATGAAGACAGATCACTTTCTGAAAAAACTGTGCATCTACTTGTCATTTTTTATGCCTATGGGATTTGTGGATGCTGAACTTCAGTGTAAATGAGGCCACTAGTGACACTTCTAATGCCAGGAAGGGTGTCTGGGACAACAGTCAAATCATTATCAACAGGTGGGCAAAAAAAAAGCAAACAAACAGGAATTCTGGAAATGTAGAATTCTAAGTTTTTCCAAACAGTGCTCTGCAGAGATAATGTGGGTGCCAATATATTCACACATCAATATTTCAGGCTTTGTGGAAAGGGTGAAAATTTAAAATGCTTCTTTCTTGGAATTCATTTGCATGTTTCAGTCTGCATTGCTCTCTAACCTGTCAACTACCTATTGCTATGCTTGTTAAAATCCCTTTACTTCAACAGTTTGACTGTGAGAAGTATCTGTTGAGCTTACCTTGGCCAAGGGAATACATCACTACCAAGATGATAATTTCCTCTCACAACCATGTAAGATGGCCCATGGCCTTTTGGCAATACAGGCAGAACAATTCCTCCACGCTCCCTTTCTGTTCCCCCAGGAAGCTTGCAGCATTGAAAGGATTCCCCGAACTCTTCATATCTGAAGGAAAGAACACCCCAAAACAATCCTTTTACAACAGCAATGGTGGTGGTTTCTCCAACAATGAAAATGTGGTTTTATTACTCAGTTACTCAGACTTATTTTGGGTGACGCTATTGTAATGAACTGGCACTAGAAGTACAGTGGTGACTGGCAACTGTCAGCAAAGGTTGAATCAAATCTATTATGTTTTGATCAGTGCGAGGAAGAAAGAAGCTGATACATGCAGAGATGTTATTAATTCTTGGGAATAGTGATCATTACTTTGGAGCCAGATGGGGAGAGTGTTTGGATTAAACTATACCTGGAGAGTACTGGCTGAAATCAGGCGTACCGTGTTTTTCAGGTGAAAGTTTCTCCTAAGTGTGTGTCTAGTCTTATATTGGTTCAAAGGTAGAATAATAACCCTAAGTCTGCATGTTTTAAAATATAAAGAGAAATTGACCCAATCCTGACTTTTGCTGTGTGTTTAGACTTTTAAGAAGGAAAAAAGAAATATCTACCAAAACAAACAAACAGTTGTGGTACTGCACTGGAACAGGCTGCCCAAGGAAGTGGTGGAATCATGGTCCCTGGAGGTGTCTGAGAACTGTTTAGATGTGGCAGAGGGGCATGGTCAGTGGGCATGGTGGGGATGGGTTGGCGTTTGGATCAGATGACCTTAGTCATCTTTTCCAACCTTAATGATTCTGTGGTTTTGCCATTATGCAAGGGACAATACATTTGTGTTGTAGGATGAGCCAAAATAAAAAGCTGATGGTCAGTGGATTATCAGAAAGCTTAACTTTCTGAAGGAACTTAAGCATCCTTTTCTCAAGTTCTTCCTAAATCTTCTTTTCCACTTTCTCAGAGTAGTCAGGCAGACACTGCCCCATCTGTATGGCTGTGGTATTTGTATTCATTAAACCACCCTCATTGGAAACATTAATAAATCATTCCTGTTGGCTGCTAACCTAATTAGCATAACAGCCATTTTATGTAAGCAGTAGGATGAAGCATTGTGCATACAGATCCCTGAGTCCGATGCTCATTCAGCCCAAACAAGGCTCTGTTAAGCTTAAAATGTCTCCAAGACTCATTCTTATAAAGAAATATTTATAGTTAATATTGATCCAGTGATATTAAAGATTTTGAGGACACAGAGAAACAGTGTCTCTGCCCAGAGAAAATCAATTGCAGCCTCAGATAGATTGACTTTTAAAGAAGATACTGTGAACAAAGGACTGTTCATTCAGCATCTCAGAAGTATAGCCAATGTTTTAATACAGGTTTTCTGTTACTGAAACCTATGATTCTAGTTGTATACTGAATGCTGCCAGACAACTTATAACTGTCTAGCTAGAAAGAAAAATAAGTAAATGTTCTGGTATCAGAACACCTATTTGCAGGCACCTTTTTTGTTCTGGAAAAGTTGCATTTTTGCCTTCAAATTTCTTTTTGTTGTATGAGGCTCAAACCAAAGTGTATGAATAAAGTGTCTTAGATTGTGAGCTTGTGAAGGATGCCAGTAACTGATCTGATCAGCACACGAAGCCAACACCACTGAAAGTGTGCTGCCAACAGCTTCCAGATCTGTGGAAAATGTTTTCTTAGAGGGACAGAATTAGGACTCAATTCTGTATGGGCTTACATAGGATCCATTGGCATGGGCATTTTAATTTGCATCAGGAGTGCACTTCTGACATGAATCTTTTAATAGTCTCTATTTTGCAGTGCTTTGGCTTGGAGTACATGAAGTGGGTTCCTTGTGGATGGAATTAACTGGAAGATGTGCTCCAGAAATGCATCAGCAGTATAATGCAGTACTCAGTCTCTGGAATCATAATAGAGGTAATCTAAGCTAAAAAGCACCTGAAATTCAATTTTCTCAGAACGTAAAGCCAGCAATAGTAGTAAAACAGAACTCTATATGTTACATGAAAACTCAGAACGAAATATTCTAACAGAGAGAAGATCTCATGTCAGAGAATGTTGACAGACTTGAATCCAACCCTTGAATTTGTTGTCTATCTAAAAAAATAGAATTGTAGATCCAAAAATAATTTTGCCATTAGTACTGAGCACCATGAGGATTCAGACTGACAGACATTTAAAAGCTCTTGGCATTCTGCCGCATGCTGACCCCCAGCTAACAGTTCAACTAGCCCATAAAATAGTAGAATAATGCACTGGTTCCAAAAACTTTCTTACTACATGTTAATAACTACCAAAGCAAACTGCAGGCTTCCTGTCATTAAATTTTAATCTTAAAGTTTATCTCAGTAATTCCAGGTCAATCTGTGATTTAGGAAAAAAAGGGTTCAAAACAGGACTAGATCAAAGAAGAACATGATAAACATTGATGATTCGTTTATGAAATATGCTCCTTTTTTTGGGTGGCATTTTTTTCCCCAAATTGGAAATACAATATACATGTCATTTTTATTCTTCATGAAAATTATTTCAAGAGATATTTGAACCCTAAAACCACAACATAACATATTTTCAGTTATAATCATGTTTTCCGGAGAACTAACAGACCATAGCATTAGGCTATAATGGAAAGAAAAGAATATGCCAGAAAAATACAACCCTTAGAAAAATACTTTTTAGTAACAACAGTTGGAAATTAAATGCTTCTAATGGAATCATTTTTACATGTAAATTTTGTTCTTACCTGTCTTGAAAGTCACTTGGAGGTGAAGGACTTTGAAGTGGAGACAGTACCTCATTGGACTCAAATGTTCTCGGTAAGAGTGTGTTTCCTCCCGTTTCTCTGTGGTAGCGGAGCAGGTCATGCAACATCATTTTTCATATCTGATGTTGTAGGGGAGGACAGAGGGATAAAATGCCAAATAATCAGAGGTTTTGTCTGTGCATACAGGTGCTAAATAAGGAACATTCACGATTTCTGCATATTTTGGTTGTGTAGACTTAGTTACTGGGAGTGACTGTTGCTTTTACTACAGCTATTGGTAATTTCTACCAGGTCATAGAACAAACCGAAACTGAGAGGCAGATTAGAAAGATGCTTTGTTAGTTGCTTTGTGTTACTGGTGAGCAGGAGCTAGAAAATACTTCCAAGTGATGGCCGAAGGATGTTTGGAGTTGCACTCAGAATGTCTCACTTGTGATCATTTGGATTCAATGTAAAGTTCCAGTCCCACTATGGAAAAGGTGATACTGTTTCCTCAGAATTTCTCATAGGAATTTTTTGCTAGTTGTCACAATTGTCATTCTACCTGTGTGCTGAGGGGAAGTACTTCAGTGCTCCTGTCACTTGTATGTACTTCAACACTTGGTGTGCAAGTGAAAAGTAATGGGACTTTTTCTTGTTACTTGTTAAAGCTCTGGTTGATACCACTGGCACCAGCAACATCTTAGTTAAAGTGTATGAAGAAGCACTACTGCTTTCTCCTATTTCTCCAATAGGAGCCACCAGAACATTCTCTTGTATCTATGCCTTACTTTTTATGGAAGAAAGCTGCTATAATGTGTTCAAAAGAAAAAAAATCACAATGAACGTGTGTCTTGTTGGCAGTTTCCAAAGTGTTGCGTGGTATCTACATGAGCATTACAGGGATCTCATGCAGATGATTCAAATTCAAGTACTACTGCCTTGCGAAGAGAAAAATGTTCAGAGCTGTTGATGGGGCTCTGGGCAGCCTGAGCTGGTGGGTGGGCTGGGGGTTGGAGCTGGATAATATTTAGGGTCTCTTCCAACCCAAGACATTTATTATTCTATACCTACAAACACCACACTCTAGACATAGTTTAATGCGTGTGGAAGGACACGATTCTCTGTCTTATTCTGCTGTTTGGAAAATTGGCTCAGCTCCTCCATAGAAGAAACCAAGGGTCTTATGGCTCAGTGAGGCCACCAAAGCTAGAAGACTGTCATTGGATGGAAAAGGATAGCTTTAGGAGAGAGATAATGGAATAATAAGCCAGGTGGAGCTATGTACCATCAGGACCAAAATCTCAAGTCCTTCCTAATCCAGGGGGAATCATTTACATAGGTTAGCTCAAAAGGAAATCACTAGTTTCCAGGGTTATTTCTTTTCCAAAGCAGGAAGCACAATCCTTCACATTTCAGCCTCAGAGTTTTCAGAAGTCCATAGCTAAGACAATAAATCATCTCACTATGAGCCTTCAGGTTACAGAAAGCTATGAAGGCCAGTTAAGAAGGCAGAAAGATACAGCAAAACTAATCTGAAGAATCATATCTGTATAAAAATTAACTTCTGAATTTAATAATCCTTTAAATACAGTGTTTAGCAAACAGCAGAGAGATTTTCTTCCAAAGCAGAGGATCAGTCCCTCTTTTCCCTAGCATGTCTGTCTGTATCCAGAAGAAAAGGTTAGATGGAAATCATAGAGCAAAAGCACAGGCTAAGCCTACCTTCTTGTTCAGAGTGACACAGTGTGAGTATGCTCTGGCCTGTGTTCTAGTAGTGTTTGACATCACTATGAGAGAATGTTGGGGATCTTCTGAAGTGATGCCTGCAGTGTGGCAGCTGGTGATGTTAGCAGCTGGGTGCCTAAAGCATGAAGGGATAGGAGATGCCACAGCATACTTGGGAGCAGGGGTCTGAGATACAAGTAGCTGATATGTTTTACCTGTCCTGAATGAAGTAGTAAGTACAGCTACAAACCAAGCCAAAATACATTTCGCTAAGAAAATTTGACCATGCTGAATATAATTGGGAAGGACTGAATGAAGCTGTAAGGATGTTACTAAATTCTTCCTAAACTGGCTGAGCCTAAAACACTTAACATGAGGCAAGCAGCACGGCATCAGGTCATCTATGAGTTATGACATCTTATTTCCATTCCCAGAGACACCAACACCCTTTGCTTATGTCTTTTGTGGGATTTTCACACTGTCTTTCAAAATAGTTGGATCTGGCACCAATGGACTATGGGTTCTGGTTAGTTGGTTTTCTGGACGTTTCTGCATACCTGTGCTTGACAGACATGGTGATAGATTTTGATCTATTTTACTTTCTTCTGCTGACCTTTTCTTTTCTCTCAATCTGTTTTTTGTTTGAGTTGAATTACGGTCAAAATAAATGGATGTGTTTGAAGAGAGTGTTTTTCTTCTGTTGTTTCATTCACCAAGCAGGATAAAATTAGCTAGAGATCCTACTTGCCATGGAAAAAAGTGGTGGGAAAAAAAAGCTGGAAGCAAGGCTTTTGGCAAGTGATAATACATAAATAGGTTTTCTGAATACCCATTAAATGGACTGTTGTGTTATAAGCCAGTGGAGCTGGTAATTGGTTTATTATGATTTTGGAACACTGGTTTGTTTTTAACGTGGATGGCTTGGCCATCACATTAAAGGGAACTGCACATTAATGTCTTTGCTATGTACAAGTGTGGTAGCTCTATCAGTAATTCCCAGAGTTCACAAGTTCAATATATTCCGAAAAATAATATTTTTAATGCTTCTTTCTCATGCTTCAACTTAGTTTAGACCAGAACGTATGGAAAGGCTTAGAAGAATCTTTTCCTTCATTTCATTAATTACTCAACTGTTGAAAAACTCTATTATTTGCTTCCAAATATTCCATGCGAGATTTAGAGTTGTGATTTTAAGATACCACAGGAATGACATTCATTATTTGTTTTTGTGGAGGGTGTGCTGGCTGGGGGCAAAATATCTTAGATCATCACTTGTACCCTCTGAATCCTCACACAGAAGAGATCTCCCAGCATGTAAACCTGTCATTGCCTGCCAAGAAGTTGGTTGTATCTCTGCAATGCAATCATCTCCTGCCTGTATCTGCAAGTTAGTGAGTTTCTTTGGGAAACAGCTGCTTGAGAGAACTAAGGTCTATAAGACCTCTTTTTATTGCCCCCTTACTAGGCTACAGGGATTGTTCTGTGCTGATGTGATGAAAGAATTAGAGAAAGATGGATGTCACAAGATCACAGAATCACAAAATGATTGAGGTTGGATCTCTGCTAAATTCTTTTGCCCAAATCCTGCTCAAGCTGTGTCACCTAGAGCAGGCTGTCCAGGACCATGTCCTCGAATTTGTATCTCCCGAACCTGTCAGGGCAGCCTGTGCCAGCACTCAGTCATGTTCACAGTAAAAGTGTGTCCTGATGCTCAGAATCTCCTGTTTTTCAGTTAGTGCCCATTGCCTCTGGTCCTGTTGCTGGGCACCACTTGAAAAGAGATTCCCTTTAGGTATTTGAATACACTGATGAGATTCCTCATGAATGTTCTCTTGGCTAAACAGTCCCAGCTCAGCCTTTCTTCCCAGGAGAGATGACTTGCTGACAACATTCTTTCTCATGTCGTTCAGGTTAGCTATTGGCCTTCTTTGCCTTATGTTCAACAGGAGGTCCATGAGGACCCTCAGGCCTTCATCTGCAAAGCTGCTTTCCATCTGGATAAACCCCAGCAAATAGTGATAATTGGGATTTTTCATTCCCAGGTGCAGGACTTTGTTCTTCTTGTTAAACTTATCTTGAGGTTCCTGCCAACCTGTCTTGTGTCCTCAAGAATGTGGAGAATAACTTCATCACAATCAGATCTATTTCTGAAGCACTGTGGAAATCAGAAAGCAACAGCTGAAATGAGGTGACATTAATAAGTATGTGAGGTCTTGACCACATTTTTGGCTCCTTACACCAGTGGCCAATTGACTACTTGTTCCCATTACTCTACAACCCAGGACTGGCAAAGGTGTCCCTATGCTGGGGGCAGATTTGTGGAAAGCATGAACAAAAGTGATCCCCCTTCCAGGAGCAAAGTGAAGAAGGAGCTCTGCAACAAGGCAGCTTATGAACTGCAGATAGCTACCTTGTTAAGCAGCATATCCAGCTCCCAAGGCATAGTCACTTACTAGCTCTGACAGACAGCTAAAATAGCTGTTTGTGTTTTGCATATTCATGTTCTCAGATCAGAGCTATTTCAAGCTTTTCATTAACTAATACAGAAAGGATGAAGATTTGCAGAGACAGTTACTAAACCAGTATCTTTCCACATGGAATACATGGAATATAATAGTATTGTAGAATCGTCTCAATTGGAAGGGACCCTTAAAGGCCATCTGGTCTCACTCCCCCGCAATAAACAGGGACACCTACAGCTACATCGGGGTGCTCAGAGCCCTGTCCAGCTCTCAGCTGCTCTGTCAGGCACTCAAAGGACCAAGAGCACGGTCTGTAATGGAATCCGTTTTTGAGTGTTCTTTCTGCCCTCCGGTGGCCACACGGCGGTGCTGCAGGTTTGCAGCGACGTGATTTTCAAAAGCTTGCTTTGCTCTTCGTTACTCCTCATGTCTGGCTTCTTCTTTAGAAAACGAGCATAAAATGTTGTTGTATCCCCAGAACAGCTTTCCTGTATGCACTGTATTTACTTTTGCATTTAGCTGAGCATTAGACTATCTCAATTGTCAAATTCATTACATAGAATTTTCTTAGTTTTGTATGGTAACACAAAGATGTGATTTGCACGTTAGGAGGAGCAGGTAAGAATAACTCCCTTTTTAGCCACGAAGGTCATTTCAGGCCAAGGATCCACGCCTCACTTTTGTCTGCATGACACACATTGCACCATTGCATACAGCAGCTCCTTCACTTCTACATCTCTTCAGTTACAAAAACCCCACTCAAAGTTTCTTTGTTAAATCAGTCAATTAATAAATGAGCTGATTTCTGGGAAAACTAGAAAAATTCCCTTTGAGGGCCATTGCACCAGCACAGACTGCGCTGCTGTCATGCCCATTCCAACATGCACCAGCTGCACTTGGCATGAGAGGTAAATAAGACCCAGAAGACATTTACCACTAGTTGTAAATCTGAGATGGGTGTGGACTGTGCAGTCCTCCAGGCAACCCTTGGGGATTCATAAATTAACGTGCAGTATAAATACGTGCACGCATGCCTTTGTAAGGAAAGGTCTTCCTGTATGGGACTTGAAGCAAGGAGCAGTGGCTGAGCTGGTGTGGGAATTGTGTTCTGACAGCAATCTGCTCTTTCCCCTCACCTGCTCTTTTCTCATATAACTGACATTTCTACTTCAAGAGCAATTCAGAACCAGCTGCATTCATGCTTCCCTGTTTCAAGCCATATGTGATCCCAGCATAACAGCTCAATAGGTACTCCGGTTTACCTTCCCTGGCATTTAATTTCCTTGTAGGCATCTAGATTAAACTGCTGCCTTCTCCTTCCTGTCTGCCAAAAAAATCAGCTTCAGAATCAAGATGTACCATTTTGTTTGAGATGCATCTTGAAAGGAAAATTGCAGCTTTGTGCTGGCCTGTAAGGGCAAGTGGGTGCTTAGCCAAAAAGTTAATCACTCTCTCAAAGATGAGCTCAGGACCCAGCATATACTTTTATTCTAAACTTGAGCCTCTCTCTTTAACTGCAGGGTTCAGAGAGAGTTTATCCTTTTACAAATAAACTTCTCCATATTGGTTCTATAATGTAGTTAATTCTCAACACTTTTATTACCCCAAGATACAGATGTTCTTTATGTACTCATAGAGTTGAGCAGCTAAGAGAAGTGTCTGATTTTACAATGAACAGTACACGGGGATCATCAAAAAATGCTGCCTCTGTTCAGCACCTACACAAATTGTAAATGTATTTGTTTTCAAGTGAAAAAAAATTGTTTTAAAAGCTCCTCAGAGATGTAAGATGATCTACTACATGCTTTGATTCTCAGTGATGCGAAGTAATTTAGTATATTCTCTTTGATGTGACCCAGGATGGATTTAGAGACTACGGGTCAAAACCCAAGCAGAGTTTTGAATTAGGATATGCCTCTGCTTTTGAACCACTGATCATCTATCACTTATTATATGTCAACTGTCATATTTGCGAAGTTAGATATGATGTTGGTGTCCCCTACAATGTGTGTATTTTGCTGTTCATGCCTGTGCATCTGAGCTATGTTACAGCGTATGTAGTTTAGCTCCTGTTTCTAATATTTAGCCATTTCTTCATTCATTGTATCTGAGATGGCAAATATATCTGAGGAAAAAGAGAACATGTTTTACAATAGGTAGTATGTGAAGCTGTAATTGAAAGGATTAAGAATGTACACTGTAACAAAAAATACTGTCCCTTTTGCTCTACAGCAGAAAGAAACAGGAATCCAGAGCTGCCTTCTTTGTGATTCTGTGCACATTTCACTTCCTGAATGCCTTCCCTTTATTTTTGGTAATCCTGAAAACGTAAAGCAAAACAAGTCATTGAATGACCATAAGAGTGACAGCATGTCTGTACCGACCCTGTTATGTGAACCTTCTACAGCTCTCCAGCCATCATTTCAAAATTTTGCTTTTTTAGGCAATATATACCCTTAAGTAATCCAAACTTCCCCCATTACCAAGACCTAAAGTCCCTGAAAAGAGCATCGAGGATGAGATTAGAATAGCACTAACATAGAGGAGCTATTCTTTGGAAAAGCAAAATATTATTTTTGATACCATGGAATAGAATCTAAATTCCTAATTTCATATGCAGTTCTCCTACATTTGTAGAAGGGAATTTGAAGTTCATCTCACTTTTCTTCAGATCCCGTTGACATCAGAATAATTTGATCCTTCCCTGAAGTCCTATTAGCTTTCATTTATTAGAGGTATTAGAGTGTCATCAAATGGTTCCAAGTTCTGCTGCTTTTCCCAACAAGACGAGTAGTGCATTTTTGAAAGACATGCCTTGATAGGGACAGTTCAGATGACTTATGATTTAGATGTAATAATATCATTAGAAATGCCGATTGAGCCATGTTCTCTTGCTCAGGTCATTGCTTAGTGCTAGAAGCAGTATTTACACATCCATTTGTCTAGATACAGAATGAACAGAATTCAGGATCTCATATCAAACGCTCCTTCTACAATTTTGCAGAACAACTCCTATATTTTTGCACAAATGGGATCATCCTTCTAAAACAATTAGTATCTCCATTTTTTCAGTACTTCTCCATTGCATTCTGTATAAGGAAAGGGAGGGTTTTATCACCTAAGCAAGGTAAAACTTCTTAAGAGTTTACCCAGACCTTAGCACAACAGCAGCATGCACTGAAAGTACAGTGTTTAAGTTCAGAGTCTGCCAGTTAAGTTTTGATGTCAAGTTTGACATCAGAACTGGATACGTGACTAGTTCATTCAGGAGCTGTTCTTAGGCTGGGTCCAAAATATGAACGGCCTTAGTGGCCAAGACTCTGAGCCAAGCACCCTATCTCCCATAGAAAATTGTGGCAGATATTGGTCCTTGGTGATGAAATCCACCATTATCATATTGCCTGTTAAAGATCTTCTGTTCGTTTAAGCTAAAGATTCTCGTTCAACATTTCTTTTCATTCAATTTGTTCTTGCGTTAGCAGAAATAAAGAATACTTTTATGTTCCTCTTCTATGCACAAGTCATGGTTATATATCTCCTTGATATTTATTTCCTCTGTTGATCATTTCTTTTGCCACCTGAGAATTACTAGTCTACACAGAATTACCTGTAAAAAAACCAACACTGGGGATTTTGTAGGGTGTTTCCATCCTTATCATTTCATAATGGCAAATACAGGTACTGGAGATACGGCAGGGTATTACAGACATAGGGTGGAGAGCAGCAGCATTGATCCTTTTGCCAAGAGCCTGCAGTCAGAGCGGTGCCTACTGACCTGCATGCCAGATGCTTAATATTAGGACAGAAGTGGCCTCCGTTCCACTGACCACCTTTGGCTGGCTCCTTGGGTCTTTGGAAGTGTGAGAGGCTGATTTCCTGCCCCTGTGAAGGAAAACTGACAGATAAATGGGAATTCTCAAATGCCAGATGCCCAAACCTTCGGCTCTTTCTGAGGGTAAAACAACAGCGTCTCCTTACATTCCACTAAATCTGTCCAAATGACGTATTGCAATCAACCACAAGATGAGCCCTCAGACTTTTAAATTAATCAGTAGATTGTCAGCTGTCCTCTATGAGCTGAAGTCAGAGTCTAAAATAAGCCTGGTTTTGTTTTTGCATGGGAGCTTTAATAACAGACATAAATACTACGTGGATGGCAGGGAAGGCTGGGAGCTCCTGAATCCTGCTAGAATTTGTGCTGGTGAGCCTTGATAGTCTGCCACTTGATTTACTTTAGTCCTTTCCTTGCTTTTGCTCCATTCATGAATAATATCTATATACAGATAATAAATAATCCGGTGAGTAATAGCTATAGCAGTCTATGTTGCCCGTTGTGCCCCTTCTCACTGCACTATCCAGTGATTGTTTTCTTGGCTCACGTGCTCTCAAACCAAACAGAATTTTTGCACAGCACAGCATAATTCCTCCTTTATGTGCTTTTCACCTAGCTCTTCCTCTGCTGAGGGAAAATAAATCAACAGCCATCTCCCGTGTCCATGCTGTGGAGCTTGCAATACAAGGGTAACCTAATTGTACTTGCTGCTGGGCCATTGTTTGTGCTTCTGCTTTCCTCCCACAGCAGCCATCATTAATGCCAGCTGATGTGTACCCCTTCCCAATTGCTTGGTGATATGTGTCTTAAAAAAGCAGCTCCTATTGCTGCTCAGAGATGCTCACAAATCTTATTTTCTCTTGGTTCACATGATATGCATTAGGGTTTGCAGGACCAGAACATGATTCAAAGTTCAGGGAATTTCCTTCTGCTGTTCATTTGACCATAAATCACTAAAAATTCCACAGTATTCCTGATTACAGAAAGCATAATATCCTGTTCTGGTGGCAGGCAATGACCAAACTGCTTCATAGACTGGGGTTTGGACTTTCCCCCATACAAACAATATTTTCTTACCAATATCCTTCAGCATCGACTTAGCAGCAGCGCGCAAGTGCTGTGCTGCAAAACCAATGTTCACCTGCATTTATTAGATGAATTGTTTTCTGAAACATGGAAAAAATGGCACCCACTGACATATCTTGATGCATGCTGAATGTTTGTGGAGACCAAATAGTGGAGTGAGCACAGTGAGGTGGTGGGTTTCAGCAGTGGTGATGGCGATATGAAAGACAAGCCATGTTCTGTTGGCCATGCACAGCTGTAGTACCATAGAAAGAAGAGAATCTCTGTCATCTCATCCATGCAAATTGTTAAATTATGATTAGGAAACTGTATGGAGCTGAACATTGGCTTCAAAGCATTGGAAATGATAGAGTTAAGGTTGGAATATCACAAAGTTTGCACCAGGTGGGTCCCATGCACACTCACACAGGAGTAGAAAGAGCCCTATATGAGAATTTGTGAAGTCCTAATAAACCAATAAAAGGCTGAAGGTGACAGTTTCCTGGATCACACTGTTACTGGTGGTGAGATGTGGTGTCACCACTACAAGCCAGAGTCAGAACAGCAGTCCATGGAGTAGTGACGTTAATTCTCCATCAAAGAAAAAACAGAGGTATTACTTTCATTGTGACCTGTGTAGATTCACCAGACCCGGGCTGATTAATTAGCACTACCTATCAAGTAGCCTCATTAACTTTGTAGAGGAATGGCAGCTCAGACTCTGTCCCAACTACAAATTTATCTAACAAAAAAAATAATAAATAAAATTTAAAAAATCAATTTGATTGTGATTTTTTTTTTAATTTTTTTTTTTTTTTAAGTTGCTCTAAAGATACGTGGAATGTGGAGATATCAAGTTGCTGGTTATTCAGCATAAAATACCAAGACAAGAGACAGGAGGAGTAATAAATCAAACACTCAGATATCCAACCCCTGAGGAAGAGGAGATAACTAGACAGTAACAAAGAGCAGAACTCTTAGATCACTGATTGATAGGGCCATAAAGAACTTCTTAGAGCCTCAGTGAGGCTCAGCCAGAGCTTTGTAACTGACTGTCATGGATCTCATAATAACCATGGGAAAGAGCAAACTTAAGATGGGATATTTGAGAGGGCTTGTGGGATCACATAAAACTTAACATGGGATATTATAGAGGGATGTGGGAAAGCGCTAAACTTATTTGGGGATACTTAAGGGAGGGTTGAAGACAGTCAAAGGAAGGGATCAAGATAGCTGAGAGAGGAACAAGCATGGGAAAATAAAGAGTGGGATTAAAGGAGGTTTGTTGTGTGCAAACAATCTGCTGTTGCTATGTCTATCTGGTCATGCCTTGTTCCTGAGCATCACAGTTTGCTCTGTCTTCTTGTTAATTAATAGTTGTGTACTTTCCTATGTGAGTGTGCTCTCTGTTTTGTGTGTTTATGTATGACCCACTAGAAAATTTCAAGATAGGTTAGCTTGAAGGAGTAAGTAGACCATTCTGGGTGCCTGCAACTCTAGATGGAACTTGAGTCATTTGTGTGTTTCTATTGGTGCTTATGTTGTTCCTTCAAATGTGTTGCTCTCATCTGTTGGCAGTTAGCTGTGGCTGTATAGTGTGTAGGTATGTGTTGTGTGTGCTTTTGGAAATGCCTAGTGCTACTACTGGATGCACTTGCCATCAGGATAGTGAGACCTGTGGGGGCTGGAAGAAAGAATCCCATACATCTTGAGTATAGTCCACCACAGTAGATTTCCAGCAAACAGGTACAAATTCACCTTCTTTTCAAAACTTACTGGAAATTTACTGACATTTTGGAGGAAGCCTGAACTTATAATATTCCCCTTAGAAGGGAATGTAATTTTAATAAGAAAAATGATATAAAAGTGTGGGCTTACAATGAAGTATCCCTTTCTGCTTGTGTATCCAGTAGCAGTAATGTTCACATTAACAGTGGAACCAGGACTCCCACAGGGCAGATCCTGTAGGATGTTAGGAAGATATTGTCTCACATATAAAAGAAGGTGGTTGCACTACGGCATGACTTTGGTTAGATGCTATTTCTCTGTGGGTGTCCAAGCAGATTTTTTTTCTGACTATTGATCTTTCAGATTTATATCTAACACGACTCATTTACAACAGGGAAAGTGCTTCCTATACATTTTACTTGATTTTCTTCAGCTACATGTGACACAAAGATACCAGTGATTTTGGTTCTACTTCTGTTTGTAATTCACACAGTAGGCTTCTTTTTATTTGTATCATGCTTCTTTATTTGTACTACGATGTTTCATTTAAATTTGCTTAAAATGCTCTCATTTCTACAGCTATTGTTTTTAAATTAGTTTTTACATCCAACAGGATATCAGTCACACGGAAGTCACACAAAAGTAAATAGAGTTTGTGCTACACCACCACTGAAGTAAACTGGTACAACATTCACTACAGTTATCATTGCCTTATACATCAATTGTTTGTGCAGAATACACACATTATAATAATAACATGACACAGGTTTGCATTTCAGTTCTCATATACATTCCCTTCTCAAGATCTTTAGTTTTGAATACACGGTGCATCTTTTCTGGGTCTTTCGGTTTCCATCTTCATAACTTGATAACTTGAATGTAATTGTTAGAATTCACATCCCTAAAAACATCAGAAAAATAAAACCAAATCTGTTATAATCAGGTGTAACAGCGAGAAAGGAATAAAAGAAATCCAATTAAATATGAAAGAACGTTGTCTTCTGAAATATCAATGATCTATTCTGCCTGAACTTCCAATTTATGCCTGTGTCAGAAGTAAGTTGGGGTAACTGATTCCAAAATCAGTAGATGGTTCAGATTTAAAACAGCAGATATGAAAAGAACTATTATTGAAGAACTGTTATTAAGAAATATTTTAAATTATTCTTACAGACAGAAAATATTTTTCCCATCCTAAAAAAATTGAGACATCAAAACGATTTGTCATTTTATCTTGGAATAAAACAATCAAAATCTCAATCATTACCTTAGTAGGACAGTCTGGAAAAAAACAGGTTTGGATTTTTTTTTTCCTGACCATTTCAACATGCTGCAATTAAGTAAGTCCTGAATTCTGACATTTCTGCTACTCTAATTTGCATACATATAGAAAACAAAAGTAATTTTTAGATAACTTCATAGCTCTGAAATGGGATATTTTAGTGATTGTTTTGCACCAGAGCTTTAAACTTTCCAAAATGAAAACTGATCTAAGATAACGTTGCTTGACTTAACCTTTTCATAAGAGCTTTTTTGGCTTTGATTACTTGACATCTTCTCATCTGCAAAGATTTCATGAAGAGATTCTCTACTAGATCTTGTAAAGGCTTTTTGTTTTTGCAAACTGCAAATCTTTCTTATGGCAATTTGGCCTCATGTAGAAAAGCTGAGGGAATATCCTTGAGGAAGGCTGGCTATGTTTGATCATTGCTACGCTGCGCTATCATACATTTTAATACATGGCTTGAACACTTGCTGTTACCTGGTTCAGATTCCTGGACACCTTGAGATAGACTGATGGGCACTGACTTCCCAAATCTCTGTGGCAGATTTAGAAGGGATTGAATAGAACTTCTAGCAAGTGGAGATCTCCCAGGCCTGTTTGATAAATTTGGAGCACGCCTAGAGAGGCTCTCTCCAAAAGCTCTTCCAAATCTCAGAGGCAAATAAGCACTTGGCTTAATGCTTCTTTCTTCTGGATTGCTTCTTCCAAATCTAAGAGGCAAATTAGCAACTGAATTTGGCACTTTGTTTACTGTAGGGGTGTTCACTTTCATGAAATTTTTTGATCCCCAGTCTTTCATTTCTTCAAAATTCAGGCTCCTCTGCTTTTCCTCCAAGATACTGTCTTTAATCTAAAGAAAAAAGGAAAAAAAAAAAAAAAAGAAAAAGAAAAATAGAAAACAAATGTGTCATTCCAGATACCAATCAAACTATTTATTTTCTTATCTCCTTAGAGAACCGATGGATAACACATTCTTTTCTATTATCTAATGCTTTTTAGCTGTATTTGCTGGGCTCCATTCTAGTGTGGATTACTTCATTTGGAGATGTTGCCAACCTTTTTAGTACACTGGCCTCAAGAGCACATCTCTGTATCATCTTCCACAACTGCTCAAATGGAGTCAATTGGAAACATTTCTGGTTGTTAGTGCTGGTAATTCCGCCATCAGCTCTATGTGGAGAGGAATAGTTATCAGGTTCACATTTGTTAATATCATAGGTTGAAGTTGTCTGTGGGGAAGATGCTGGCTATATTTATGACTCGATACCAGCCTCTTGCTTATCTGGTATGGATGAACAGGGGGATGGGCCAAAACATCTGGAAGTGTACTTTGTTTCTTCCTAGGCATTAGGTGGATGCTTTTAACCCAACATCACAGTGAGCTAACAAAACAAAAGGAAAGTTTTTGAGTCAAGTCCATGTAAATGCTCTTCTGGCCTTGCAGCATAGAAGCTGCATTGAGCATTAAGTAGCTTTGATCCTCCATTAGTACGCAACAGACAATGGTTGCTTCTGGGCTGTCAGAGCCAAGAAGCACAAAGTCTACTTTTTGTGGCTATGGTAAAGAACTGACCTCAGTGTGTTACTCATTTCATAATGTCAAATGCAGCTGCTACCTGAAAAATTACTATATCAGTTTGACCCTTAGCTATTTATTAGTGTTTCTTCCCTGGGTGTATTGAAAATCACGCCTACAAATTTATTTATTTATTTATTTATTTATTTATTTATTGTGACAAAAATAATTTTCTCTTCCTTAGCAGAGAAAATATTATTTTTTACTTCAGCTGAAGACAAGTCCTAATAATCCTAATTTCAATTTCCTATCTATGTTTTCTGGCTTCCTCAACTATCAGGAGAGAAGGGGAATGAACCATTCTAGTTCATACTCTGTGATTAAAATGTTAAACAAATGATGTCTCTGATTGCACTTGTGCACCTGAAGTATATCAAAGAGAGATCTAATGACCAGGAGATTTCACTAAAATAATTAAAGGTGTATTTTGGCTTGAAGTATCTTTATTACACTAATGATGATGAGACAAAAAGAAAGGTTGGCTCTTATTTTCCCAGTGAGTATTTGCAGGAGAGACAAGAAAAAATGTGCACAGATGAGCTGTAAAAATTTGATCTGGCATCTACTGAGATATAACAAATGTGCAACCCTGCAAAGATATTTTTATAGCCAATTTCCAGAACAGAATTTTAAGTCTATTAACTACACTAGATTTATAATGGTCTCTGTTTATCATTATTCTTTGAATATTACAAGCACGCCTTTATTAATTTTGGATTAATAATGCATTTGTTGTATTATGGGCATAAAATACATGTCAGGAATGTTAACTGAGGCCCCACTGTGTTAAGTAAGAAACATGTCAGAAAAAGTCTCTCCTATCTCAAGGCTGGATTGCATGAAAATAGAAACATGCATTGATTTACACAGTATGTGTATGACAGCAAATGAATTTCCTGAAAATTCCTTCCACAAGACTTTTTTATTCTGCACTGTGTAGAGCTGTACACTGCGGAATGAAGTTATAAAAAAATTCAGTGCTCAGGGTTTGACCCACAGTTCCCCCAAATGCTACCTTAGTAACCCAAATCTTACCTCATAATATTTATCATCATCATCTTCTCTGCTTTCCAGGCTGGATTTCATTAGTTCATCTAGGCACGCACCATGCGGTGTTAGAAACGCCACTGTAGCCAAAGTAAGAAGAATAAACTTCTGGGTTGAAATGATTTCCATTTCTCTCAAATGAAGCTCAGTTAGGAAGCTCAGGATCTCTACAGAAAAGCAAGCTGTCATCATTTTATATGATCAGAAAACAAAAAGATGCTGTTTCCTATGACATCAATCTCAAAAGCTTAAATTCCTAATATTAATTAGGAAAGTAATTTGAATGTATTTGAAGAATGTTGGGAATTTCTTTTGAGAACGTTTTTAATCAACATACCTTCTTGTTAGCTGACTTCACAAATATTTTCTTCTAATGAAATGCATCTTAATTAGCTAAATTTGAAAGCCATAATACAACTGACATCATCACAATTATTTGTATGCAAAACCACCTCACTTCTTTCTTTTGTATCAGCGTCCTCAGAGAAAGAAAGCTTTCTCTACATGTGTATTCTTTAGTAGTTCTTTTGCATCACATAATGATTTTTTTTGGATGCATACAACTGAAGACATTCAGCCCATTGAAATCAAGTGGCTGTGTTTGAGGTTGCTGTTCAGATCATAAGAGGTACTTTTCATCAGTGAGATCTATTGACGTACACAGTATCTATACTCTAAATGTAAATGTTAATTCGCACTCAGACTGAAGTAGGAACACGTTTTTAATATCCTGCCCATCACATACATTTTTAGACATTTCAAAGGTTGTGTTTTATGTTCTTAAGGCCAAATTTCCAACAGTGGTTTTTAAAAAGGCTTCTGCCACTTTGTTGCGTGTGATGATAGCACTGGACTGCCTGTGCTTGCTCTGTCCTGGAAGGTGATTCAGGCTGCATATTAAACATGCCCTTAAGGCACACACTGAATTGATTGCTAGGTAGGCCAGTGAGCCAAGCTGCCACAGGAAGGCATATTGTGTTGTTCTCCCATTTGTTATATTTCAATTCTGAAAAAGATTGCCTAAGTCTCTTACTTTAATACTTAAAATCATCTGCACAGGGAGAAATCTACTCATGGTAGATGTCCAGACTGGTAAAATCTACTCCAGACAAGTTGATAGTATTTACTGCTCTGCAGATCTGATGCATTTGGAAATAAACTCATTTTAGAATTAAGATGGCTACTTGTATGGGTTTAAAGCTCTGTGACACACATGGAGTCATTTCTGCTTTAGCTTCTCTAAAATGAAGATCCTGGAAGCTTTAAACTGCTTTGTATTTGAGTTAAAAAATCTCCCAAAGGACTCACGAGTACCACAAATCACGTGCAGGAAACTGCTCTGATAGAATCATAGAGTCATTTGAATTGGAAGAGACCCTTAAAGATCATCTAGTCCAACACCCCTGCAATGAACAGGGACACCTATGGCTGGATTGGGTTGCTAAGAGCTCCATCCAGCCTGACCTTGAGTGTCTCCTCTGCTTCTCTGGGTAACTCGTTCCAGCAGCTCACCACTCCCACTGTAAAAAACTTCTTCCTTATGTCCAATCTAATTTTCCCCTGTTCTAGTTTGAAACCATTTTCCTTTTACCTTGAAACCATTTCCCAGTTCCCGTAACTACATAAGTGGAAACACTAGACATAATTTGTGTCATAGGGCTACGTTCTAGTGAAGCATCTGACATGTCACCCTGAAGGAACAGGAAACAGTGGACTAAACAGGCTGTGTGTCTCGTCTTATCTGGTAATTGCCGAGATATACTGCTCTTCTAGCCTAGCTTCAGTGCGAGCCCACCTGCTGCTGCTCCATGTGCTTATTCTAGATAAATGGTATAAATGCATCAGAGGAGTGCTGAATTTCTTCCTTGTTCACTGAGCTGGAAGTGGAAAAGTTGTAGTTTCTCTCAGGTGGAGAGTGTGTGGAAGAGTGTGCGCATTTTTTATGTGACAGGAGAGCATCAAATTGATTAATTATATGAGAATGGTATTAGAGAGCTAATTAGGAGTTCTTGTGAGAAAAGAATACATTTTAATTAGTCACTGACTTTTGTATGCAGCTTTCCCTTGTTGTTACAGACATTATTTGCATTCATTTTCTCTTTGTTCCTCGTCTGTGTGTTTGCCTTCTGGCCCTGTCTGACAGCAGAAAAGGTTGGGTTCAAAGATCTGAGTCTTCCTTCAGAAAACTGTTGGAAAAACTGAAATGTAATGGGAAAATAAGCACAGTTTTGCATCGAGACAATGCTTTGCCTTGCAACCTCTGAGCCTGTTGTACAAGACATGGTTTTGGAGTGGGATGTGGTGGACGAGCAAGTGAAAAGATACTTGACCAGCAAAGATTTGTGAAGCATAATTGTTGGTATTTATTTACATACACAACATCTTATAGGAAGTAAGAAAGCATCACCTTCCCTTAGAATGCCTTGATAACAGTCCTCCTCTTGGAATAGGTGAATTCTTTTGTTTGGAAAATAATAAATATTCTTGGGGTGGAGCGAAGATTTTGGGGTGCTAGAAGCCAGGCCAAATTCTTTGGAAAACAGAGGGAATAAAGGGAGGACCTTAAAAGGAACCTGTGTCCTCTTGGAGCTGAGGCAGTTTGGGGCAGCAGTTGCCTCTCATCACTGAGGACTGAGCGTGAGTTTCGGACTCTCTGGAGCCTCATGTCATGGGGCTTCCATCTGTGGGAACAGATGGATTTTCCAAATTCCTTTTCTTTATGCTAACAATAAAAACAATAACGAATGCAATTCCTGTGCTAATATATATTGAACATGTGGTCATTTACCATTTGGTTTTCCTTTGTTACTGCTGGAATATGAACTTCTCCTGATCAATGGTTTTTCAATTAGCTATGTGCAAAATTCGGATCTCTAAACAAAATGGGATTGGCAAGATCCAAAAACTCTCCTGCACTGTTTGGCACAAACACAAGTTCTGTTTTCCCTAGGCAGAATACGAAAAATTAGTGCTGTTTTCTAAGATGTATCAACTTTTCCTGGCATTCAGTTTGTCTCCTACGTGTGTTGATTTTCTAAGACAATGAGGAATGAAGTTTTCAGGTATTTTGCATGCCAGGCAGTCAGAGAATTGTACATACCCCATACTTTCTCATAAGTTAATTTTTCTCTGGTAGCTCTATGGCAGTAACTCTTTGGAAATTTCAAGTCAAGCATTTATGATGTCTGATCATTGTCTTTCCTGTGGTAGGACTTCTCAAACCCAAGAGCTTGAGTACAAGAAGCAGTCCTTATCAGTGTGACTGCAAATTCTGCTGTGTTTAGACCATCTTCAGTAGTGGTGTAGACTGGCCAAGCTGACTTGGAAATTAGGGAACATCTTGGGATGACTTATTAAAATAATAAAATCCCTGCCATTTTGAGAGGGAAACCATATTCATTGGTGGCACAATGCTGGAGAAGAGGGCTGCCCATACCTGAACTGGTCCAGAAATCCACACAAAATTCAGATTAAGGCATATGTGGGCCTCTAATTACTGTTAAAAACAACTTAAGCATTCCTAGCCTCTTGTTCCAGGCTTGTTTTGTCTTGCTGTCTTATATCACTCATCAGCCAAGCTATTCAGAGGACTTGACCATAACTGAACTTTTGCTCTGAAAATTCCCCAGACAGTTAAATAGGAATGAGCCCACCTATCTGCATGTGAGGTAAGCTTCCCAGAGCCAGTTTTAAGTGTTTTCTTGCAGGTGCATTTAGAAACAAGGACAAGGAAGTGCTTGCCTCTTCTCTCCATTTAGTGAAGGTAGGCGTAGGTGAGAGCATTTATTTTAACTTATTGGTACAACAGTAAGGTTAATCTGGTCTGTGATGGGTTACTACAATAACTTGATGTATATTTACTTTAAAAAATTGACCTTAAAATGTAATTAGCAATAATGGCACAAGTAGCTCAATTTCATAAACAACTCATGGTAAAGTAAATTATTTGATTCCAGTGAAAGAACAAGTTTTAATATTGTTCTTTCTGTTTCTTATAATAATATAGTGATAAAACCTTATCTATTATTAACAACATATATTGTGAAAATTGCATGCTATATGACTCATGCCACCAATAAACATCTTTACATTTCCATAATGATAAATCATTCATAATATATTCATTTTGCCATTATGTATTATATGGCCTATTCTGTGGCTCATTTTGAAGTAAGAAGATTTAAAAATGTGTAATTCTTTTCACTGGCAAATAATTCCATTTGTTTTTCAACCTCTCCTATGGAATGCAATACTGAGTTGTGCTGGCAGTGCTATGTTGTGTTCCAGTTCTGGTATGCAATTCAAGGTGTATTTGCCTGTATTATGTATGGATCTAAGCACGTTCATACCTTCACTGCAGTCAGTACCCTGACAATGTAAATGTGTGCAGGCCTAGTTTCCCTGTCATACTGAGAATAAATATTTAAGTGATCAGTAGAACCAGTGAAGCTTGGTTTCCCATGACTTTGTGACCGAAGAGTAAATGCCAGTGAGGATTCTCTGAAGTATGTTATGGATTAACCTTACTGCAGGATCCTTGCATGAACAACGTGTCTGTCCTCTCTTGCCTTGTCTGTTATCAAGACATAGAATTTCAGTGGCGCTTCAACCGTGCTAAATTCAACTGAACTTAGCTTGCAGATTTGTACGTTATAACGGGTCATTGACAGACACACATTTCTGCACAGAGAAACAGATTTGCCTCATTTCATTAGGAAACAAGTACTAAATCAGGAAAGGCTCTGGTGAAATACCACAGGTATAAAGCCTCAAAATCTGTTCAGTTACTGTTGGTATGTTGAGAGTTTCTATCTTCATTAATGAGACATCATGTCAGCTTTGGTGATTTTGAAGGGAAATTGGGAAAGTTACTCTTCTATGAAGGTACTCTTCTTTCTGTAGGGTGGACTGGCAAGGAAAAAACCCACAACTTGAAACAGCTCCCCCTGAATCACACCTTTGCCTTTAAACCAGATGTTCAAGTAGCTCTGAGCTTTCCTATTAGCTGGGCAGTAGTAGGCAAAGGACAGATGCATGCAAACATCAAGGTATAAATAATCCTATTTTAAGGCTAGCCCTTGTGAATCAGTCTACAGTGTCCAAAGATATTTCCACTTTCATCAGCTAAATACAGAATATATACATATAACTTCACATTTTAATTTATTTTTTTCCCTCAGCTTTTGGAGTAGCAGAACAGCATGAGAGACAAAAGCCAGTAACAGGCTTAAGTTACTAAGGTAGCAGTCTGAAAATGATTTAATCTTCCTGTTAAAAATGGTGCGATCAATTATTTAAGGTTAGACAGGTTTTTCAATTATACATCGGTGTTTGTAATGAAATAAACATGTTTTCAATAGCATTTGGGATATAAATGCATTCTTCCTTTTTACTAACAGCTTTGTAGAGTGTAATACTGTACTTACCAATCTAATACAGTGTGTAGCAGCTCTAACGCATTCTTGTATATTAAAAATTAAACCTCTTTACCATGCATTATTAAAAGTGCTTTGGTTGGCTGCAAATCAAAAAAGACTTCATAAGACTTATAAGAGAAGGAAGAAAAATCTGATTAAATCTAATTAAATCTAGAGTCCAAAGGCAGTGATGGAGGGTACACAAGAAAAGAGAAAAAAAAACAACAACCAATATTAAATTTTTTGTCTTAAAAACTCTTTCATATCTTTAAAAACATCACTAACAGCTTTAATTCAAGTTGACTTCTAACAGATTGGTTATTCCAAGTTTCCCCTTTTGTTTTCCAGTTTGGAATCTCTATCTGTTATAGATATCGATGTCTTTTTCCCTTTTTTTCCCTTTTTCAGGATGACTTTTTTTTTTAGAAATATGGTGCTCATCTAATGGCTCCCCTATGTCTTCTATAAGAACACTGAAGAGCATGAAGATTGCACAATTTGTTAGCAGAGTTGTGGATTGCAAGGTCTGATTTTCAATTTAGGATAAAATGTAGGCAATTTAGAAGAAGGAAAAATAAATAAATAAAGGAAAACATCTTGTTTTCTGTAGGAAGAAAGAGTCTGCATGCATTTTACTGACGAAGCTGGAGAAGGAAGAAGGTCTGGCTGATTTGAGGTCATGTTTCTCTCTTTCTTTCTTCATGTAACTTTCCAAAGGGAAGTGGGAGAGAAAAATCTGTTCTTTTCATCCTTGCTTTTTCTTTAACAGTGATGTTAGATCGTAACCTTTAACAGGAAGTAGGATTTCTCTGGGAAGTACCGAACATTGCAAGTCGTGGTGCAGGAGGTGATTGTGTCATCAGTTAACCTTGAGCTGAGCATTATATATGAGGTTGGCAACATCTCTTTTCATTGTGAGAAAATAATAGGGAATACCACTCTTCTCCACTACTTTCCTTCTCTGTTTTTCATTTAAATGGTCTGGGCATACCTGCTCATCTGAGATACAGAGGACAGATCTCTGTGAGGGTTTGATCCATTGGTCTCTGTGGCATGAATGTGGGATCTCTGAGTTTCTAGCAGGAAGACTGCAAGTAGTGAGGCACAAATGGGTGCTGGAGCACATGTACAGTCAGTTCCGTAGCATTCCAGAACCATTTCACAAAGTGCCCAAATTTATGAGTAAGGAACATTTATTGATCCTGCTTGGAGTCACCAAAAGTGCCCAACATTTCTGTCATAGGCTGACAATGGCCTGAGGTCACATTCTAATTCTTGATACATTGGCTTGGACATCAGATAAATACATGCTAGAGGTAGCACTCCTCCTCAAAATCTTTATCGAATTCCAAGTCAGCTTATTGCCATTCAGTTGTCCAGATCTTGTCCAGATTTTCTTAGAGACAATCTGATCTACCTGTAGATGTCCCTGTTCACTGCAGGGGAGCTGGATTAAATGGCCTTTAAGAGTTCCTTCCAACTCAAATGATTTTATGATTCTCTGAAGATCAGGGGATTTTAGCTGTGGTAGCAAAGCAGTGATAATGGCAGGGGATAGGGGAGGGCTGCCTGTGCATGAATCAGAGCAAGAGGCAGAAGTAGAAAGAGCAGGAACTGAACTGTAAACTTGGAGAGCCTGTGCAGGGCATTGATCCAAAGCACAGATTCTTGCTCTATAAAGTGTAAGAAGTGAGTAAATTTTGAGTTATATGGCTATAATTCTATCACTGGATTGTGGTGACTGTATAAGGCCACTTGAGTTTTGCTATTATAGTTTATGACATCACCACAATCCCCGGGTGGATTTATAGCAGTGTAATTTTTTACAGTGAGCTGTTTATTTTTCTATTTACAGCAGTGCATCATTGGAGATACTGATAACACTCACCTAGTTCTATCATATAGTTCCCTACATTTTTGCATATTTATTTTTTTGCGGAAAAAATTAAAGCCATTCTTTAGGAGCAGACTGTTCCTACAGGGGGGAAAGCTGCATCATCTGCCTCTCTTTGTCTCTGTAAAGGCTGTTTAATTTAGCAACTGTTTGTCCAGACACAGGAAGGCATAATGACTACCAATCTCGCACGGCGGTATGACAAACAGCTGTATGACTCCCACAGTCATGTATATTCTTTTCTCTTTCTTCCCCCCTGCTGCATATTAATTTCTCAATTAAGGTTCATCTCACTTGCCTCTTGCACAGGATGCCACCATAATAAAGGGCTGAGTGGCAGCCAGCATGGTGTGTTTATGGCAGAAACGGGGCTTGGTCTTGACCCCACACTACTGCAACCCCATGGATTTGGGTTCAGAACAGATGGACTTAACAGTTAATTTGATTAGTTGTGTGTATGGCAGGGAGGTAATCACAGCGAAAGGGGAAGAACACTGTAGGTAGCTAATTTAAATATCATGCTCTAGGCTGCTGAAGCGTCACAACCGTGTTCTGCTCCACAGGTAATTGTACCGATTATTTAGTGCAAGTAGATAACTTGTGTCTAACAATGAGCTCAATGGGACTTGCACCCATTATACCCTGAGAGTGGGACAGCACAGACTTGGCAGCAGTGCTGGGCAGCTAATTAGGAGAGTTAAAAAGGATTTGAATAAAGTGGAAGGGGATGCCCAGAAGCCTTTAATTGTGATGGAAGTAGTTGACCTTGGCATTTAGAAAACTCAGTGTCCCTGCTTACATCTTCAATATGACTTGCAATGATTTCACTGCAGGTCATAAGGTTTGTCTGTGGCCACAAGGAACAGAACCTCTGTCTCCACAAGTAAACTGAATGGACAAGTCTGCAGGACCATGGTTTTAGATAAACACTAATTATCAGAAAGGACTTTTGTTATGAATACTAAGTTATCTTCAGTTCTACCCCAGAAAATTACCACCACCCAGTTACAGGATCTGCCATGCAATGAGACACTAAATTTGAAGCACGATAATCATTTAGTTTTGTTTCCATTATGGGATGTGAAGAAATATGCTAATAAATCCATCTTGATATAGCTCTGCTTTGCAAAGACATCCAACATCAGACTTTTGTTTAGAGAAAACAGCCATGCATCCCCATTCTTGACATTAAATCCACTGATTTTGATCATAATTCATATTTTCAAGATGTAGTTTTAATTGAATACCTAAAAGCTAAGATGGCCAAACATTAACAGATGGATTTTAGCTCATGCCCTTCTAAACAATGGTCAATACAATACGTTTTGCAGTCTCACATGAGTCAGTTTTTGTCAGAATTTTGTGCACTCTATCCCAGGATTATGGTAGTGCCTAAAACAGCACAGCATTTTTTAGATTTTAGTTATGTACAGACCTTCAATGTTGATAAAATAGGTAAATTAGGAAACTATGCAGTAAGGTATCTAAATTAGGATATTGTGCAGTTTGGTTATCGTTCTTTTGGTGCACGCAGTTCTGCACACTGAAGGATGACTGTAGAAAAAAACAGCTTTAAAGAATTTATTCAGCATTTTCTCAGTTTAACCACAAGGGGGCATGAGATATTTATTTAAGAGAACTGTAGACACAGGATCGGGAGATCGAAGTTAGGAAGTCTTACTGGTAAACATACAAGGATTGTCACTTGCTCATTAGATTTTGCTTGTAATTAAAAATGGTTTGCAATAACCTAAAATATATCTTAAAAAAAAAACTCAACCAAATATTTAAAAATAGAAATGTCAATAGGAAAGATTATGAAATGAGATTTTAAACACTACCATTAGTTAACTTGGCCTTTAAATATATATTTTTATGATGCTATTTGGAATTCTAATGGCACTGTAAACAAAATCAGAAATCTTCCATATAACCCTACACATCTGGCTTAAATAACCTGGACATTTAAGTTAAATGAAAAGGAGGCTGCTCTGATATATAATGACCTCAATATGGAGTAAATCCATTTCATTAATTGCCTAGACGATGTTAATTTTTGTCGTTCACTTGCAAGATGAGCAATATGCTCTATACATTTAGGCCCAGATCCAACGAAGCATATAAAATCATAGCTAACGATGTTAAGTACTTGAGTAGTTGAACATACGTCGTAAGCTGAGTACATCTTGAAGTACATTCCAACACAAGGAAAGTGACACAATCAAACCTTTAATTAGTTTTAAAATGGAATTCAGAATGCAATGCAATGCAATTCTTTGCACTTTACACTGGAAAAAAAAATGCATGCTATAGGACTCTCTTGGGATAGAGATGACTAAACCTATTTATCCACTTTGGTTTCCAAAAGGAATCAATGCTCATTGTTTTCTGATGTAGTTCTAGCCAAATATATAAAATTATTTTGCTCAGACAACTGGTTTATTTAAAGCAGAATATTTACATGAATATTTCCAAGTCTGTTATTTTATGGATTTTTTCATTTACAAGATAATTTGTGGGTTTTATTGGTATTTAAGAGAGTGGAGTTCTTTTATGTTTGCTTCTTTAATGATAAATCAAAGCAAAATGAGCAGCAGTAACATGATATAAAACAGTGTTTGCAGTACCTGAAGGTTTGTTTTTTTCTAAAGTAAGCCATAAATCAGGATTTTGTAGTGCACATTTCTGATTCTTGTATTTAATGCTCACTAACTTCAGAAGAGTCAGAAATTTAGGTCTTTTATTTGGAGCAATTGTATGCTTTCCTCACTGCAGTCCTTACTGTGTGTCTCTGATATACCGGTCTCCACCCAAGCAAGATTACTGTGCACAGGTGAATTCTGTCAGGGAACACTGTCCTCCTGTTCCTTGCACAAAGAATAACCTGAAAAATGCTCTTCTGAGTTCAACCCATGCGTCATCAGAGCTTGGAGTACTTTGGTATGAAACCATCTTTGTTGTAAATATATCTTTGCAAGGAGACAAAATAATGCCTAGATTCCTAGCAGGCAGAGACAAAATTATTGAACACAATGTAGCTGGTATAGCACAGTTAAATTAATTCCTGAAATAGCCAACTACAGCTGTAGAATATCTTTTCTTAAGCTACAAAACCTTCTTATTTCAGTGCCTTGTTTTAGATCCATCTCGATTGCTCCAACATTTTCTCCTGAAACCTTGCATATTTAAGTGCTCTGTGAAAGCCTGGCTGAAAATCCTTCCCAACAAATGCTGAAATAATCAAAGACCGTTATTTCTCATGTATAACAAAGAAATGCATGAGCTCCCTGATTGTGTTGTTACTCAGAATTAAAACAGACATTGAGACAAACAAGCACAGGACTAGTCCATATTGCAGCCTTAATCCAGCAAAATGCCCACTGACACCAAAAAAGCAGCCTCTGTCCCCAAAGTAAAGCTTTTAGTATGTTTGACTGTGTTTATATTCCCTCATATTGCTTGCAAGCTACGAAGCATTTGCTTGTTTCAATCGCTAAATCTATCAGTTCATCTATAGGCTTTCTGGAATGAATGGGGCAGTGAATATGGTGTCAGATGCTCCTTTCCGGTAAGTTTTTCTGATCCACTAATGCATCAAATATATCTGACTTTACTATTCACATAACATTTTATGGAACATTATTAAGCGAATTTGGATGATAACTACTGTAACCTTTTTAGTAAGTTACAGCACACTGAGGTCCTTATTCATGGACGTGGTTTGCTGTAACATATACTATACGATGATTCCATGACATCCTTCATACATGAAGGAAGAGAAGGCAGTTTGCTGTTTTGGGTTTTTTTGTTTTTGTTGGTTCTGAAGATTTCTTCTTCTTAAATAGAGAAGTAATTAGAGGGAATGATTTAATGTTGCTTTGCCTCAAAAGCAATGGAATCTTGGGAAAGGATCAGATTGTCCCCCTAAACCGGCTACCACCATCCTGACGTCATATTGTTTTAAAATGAAACATCTGACACATTCTCCAGCTGGGATGTTATTTTCATTCTCTTGACAAAGTGATTCAAAATTCACTGAAAAATAAGCTGAATTGAAGAGGGATGTGTTGTTTCTTTTTTTTTTCCCCTTGTAGACATCTGGAGCTTTCTTTGAAAGCTGATGTGATCTTTCATCTGGACAAGAAAGGCTTTGATCCAAGCTCCAAGATTCCCCTATCTCCCACTTAATTGGTGTTAGTGAGGTAGGTCTGACAGTCCCTAACACAATCTCTTGAATGCCTTACCCTGTTAAGACCTGTCTTTTGTGGCTCAGTCAGCTCAAAGACATCAGCTTTCTCTGTTTGACTTTTTCTCTGGTTTGACTTCTGCCCTGATGGTGATGGTTACAGGTTTTATTTGCTTTCATTATTTTCTCTTGAAAAGCCATTGAATGCCAACAAAGAAAACAGACGCCCATTTTCTTGTAATACATTTATTAAATGAAACAATAAAAGCAAGAAGAAATGAAATCTTACCTTCCCCACTATTTAACCACCAGTTTTCCTAAGAAACTAATTGCACTTTCTCTCAGACAATGTAACAACAGCAATCAGTGAGGCAAATCTAGTTATGAACACGGTGCACTTCACTCTAAAAACATGTTGCTTTTATTCAGAACTATAGAAAAAAAAATCCCTGCCTAGAAGAGTATGATTTTTTTTCCTACAACAGTGGCTAATCTTATATATTATGCCTTTACTTTAATCCTGTCTACTTCTATGCCATTCCAACTACAACAAAGCTACAACTTCATCAGACAGTGCAATTCTTTTTCTTATCTGTGAGATACTGGGAGTTGGCATCTCACATAGGAGAAAAGGAAGCTTAAGTAATTGATTCAATCTGATTCCATCAGAATATACACTGTTATGTTCTTGAGCACTGACAATTTGCCAACTCGTCTTGAAGGTACAGGAAAGAGTATGAACTGGAATGAGTATGAGTACAGAACAACTCTTTCCATTTAGGTGCTACACTGAGCTGTTGTTGTTTTGCTTTGTTTGCTGGCAGACAGTCCCCAAACCAATGGCTATTAACTAATTTCATTACTGGAAAGAGTCTTTGTCTCCACATTAGCTCAACAGAGAAGAACTATATTTTGGAAAGAGTGTAGCACCTTAGTATCTGTTTGTTGTCTGTGAAGCTAGGGGGTAAACTTAGTCATGACCCTGACATCTGATCATGAGAGGATATTTGAATTTCAGTGTTGACAATATCGATGTTGAAAGTAGAGATTCTTCATCCAGGAGACAAAAAAACACACAGCAATAGGCATTATTAGCTGATATGTTTGAGAAACTATGTGACAGCAATAACCCTGAAGCTGTTATTGATCTTGGCAGTTAGTGGTTTCATATTGATTAGAAACTGATATATCTCTGACACACACATATCCATTTTTCTCAGAATATATCTTGTCTTTTTTCTCCAGGTTCATCTCTGGAGTGAAGATCTCAGAGTTCAGTGAGCTACTCACCACTAGGTTCTGCATCACACAGCTCTTTTTCTTTAAGCATTTATTCTTCCAGAAAGCTGACAGAAAGTTAGTGCTTTTGAACTGCAGCAAACATATCTGCAGTGTACTAGGTTTGACTGTAAGTGGGAAGTTCAACTTCAGAGGGGGAAAAAAAGAAAAATTAAATTAGACTGTAAAAATACTTCTCCAAGACTGGAATATAAAATATTATAAATAATAAGAAAAGGCAGGATGTAAATGGAGGTACTGATTGACTGATGATTGCTATTCAGGTACAAAACAAAAGAGTATTAAAATAGCCCATTTTCTGCTCATCAAATAAGAGGTATTTAAGGATCAAACCTCTTCTCACAAGTAATGCTGACATGCCCAAATTTAAACTCTCAGTGTTGCATGGACATGGAGTTTATTCAACAGTGGCTCATTTTCAGGTTTTGAGGAGATGGGGACAGGCATATATGTGGTGCGGTAAATGCTTTAATTAGGCCATTGCTCGGTCCTTGGTTCTGGCACCTGGTGGAGCTCAGAGGGTTTGGCCTGCTCTGAGCTGACCTGTTCTCTGCACACATGAGTTTATCCTCCATACAGAATGAAGCATCTCATCTCTTTTTATATGAGATTTGCAGTTTTCTAGATGCCATTTGTATGCCAGGGGCTTCCTGGCTTCCTGTACAATCTCAGACTCCCATTTTTACCAGTTAAGTATGAAGAAATGAAGGGCTTGAAGATCACTGAACCAGTTCTGCGACTGTTAATCAGCATTCTGGAGCATGAAAAAGAGAACATACAAAATTAAGTTCATTAAGCAGCCACTATTTAGTGACTGGAACAATTGGATGTTCAAGGAATGACTGGACATGCTGAGTGACATGGTTTAGTGAGAGCTATTGGCAATAGGTGAATGGTTGGACTGGATGATCTTTTAGGTCTTTTCCAACCTTGGTGATTCTATGATTCTATGACTGCCCCTGGCTTTTAATTGGTTGTTTTTGGTTGTTGGATTGTTTTTAAGGGGTGCAATAACTTGTCTTTGGCACAATAGGTTTTAATTTTTTTTCACTGACTGACTTTTTTAGGAAAGTATAACAAATGTAGTTATCACATTCTGGCATCCTGAGACAAGTTCCAGATTGTTTCCATATCAGTAGTGGAATCTGAGACCAATGGAGATTTTGGCCAGTTGCTGAGTTCATACATAAGCTCAAAATCTCCTACATGAGCTTAGAGTTTTTCACGTGTTTAAGTACCTAGGATTGATTCAAACTGACTTTGATGGAATAACCAGGCTTTGTGCATTAGACATGAAAGGCATTTCAATAAATTCCAGTTTGGTATTTAGGTCTAGTATTTTCAGGATCTACTCTTAGCTCACTTCCTTTCAACAAAATTGGAACTGTGCTTTACCCAACCTTTCAAGAATTTCCAGAGAAATACCTTTGGAGAAAAGAAGTCTGACTGAAGAATGTACTTGCTTTCTTTACTTATTTGCAGTTTCAGAAACAAAACCAGACAGCTTTTCATTTTTAACCTCTTTAGGGCTGAATGTATAAGGAAGTTCAGTTACAGTTGGAGAAGTTTGGTTACCCATAGCTATCATCATTAGAGTACTGAAGAAGACTGACATGTACAGAGGAATAGCATCTATTGTTAAATTTTACTATATGTTGGGATAATCTGTGAATCCCTAGTGGAGCTGTAACTCTGTTCATGCTGATTGGAAGCATTAAGGAAATTAACATTAAGCTCTATTAATGGCTTAAGGGAATCTGACTAAACAAACACTGAGCAATAAATGCGAGTCTCAGACTGCATGACTTTCCTTGTAACTACTCTAATTAATTGCTACAAAAGATTAATTTTATAATACTGCATGGATATCACAGGGAAATGGCTTAATGATTTAAGTGTTATGTGTCTCCCTGGGAGATGCAGGTTCAGTTCTTCAGGAGGCTATTTTTAGCCTTTCAGAATAGAATAGCTACAATGAATTTCTGGTATTTTTGGCAGCTTTCTAATAGTTTTGTGTCCTTCCTACATTATGGCACCCAAACTGCACCCAGTGCTGGGGGTAAGGCCACACAGTGCAGATCAGAGCAGAGCAGGACAACCCTTCCCCTTGCCAGGGGGCAGTGCTGGGCCTGGGGCACCTCAGAGCACAGTAGGCCCTTCAGGTTGCCAGGGCACACTGATGGCTCACATTCTACTTATCCCCAGTTTCCTTTCCATGGGGCTGCTCTCCAGCTACTTGTCCCCTAATTTAAACGTTACACTGTGCAAGTATAATTAGCTGCAATTGATTGCACTGGCTTCTGAATCAGAATGTGACAGAAGCATAATTTAGTGTGCTTGGAAGTTCAGCAGAGCAGGATCCTAGCTAGGTTAATGAAGTTTTTTTGTGAAACACATTAGACAGATGAATGTAGGCTCCCTTTGCATAACCTCTCTTTTGGTCACCAGTTCAATTCTGCCCTGGAGGAGCCCAGAAATGTAATATGGCCTGGGTCATAAAAAGAGTTTCAACCCAGAAAGCACTTTCTTTTTTGACTGAATTAACTGAGTTCAATGACACCTTTTTGTATGCTGCTCTGCTACTGCTCAAAAACCTGGATATAGGAGCCCAAACTGGAGCTTTCAAGTTAGATGAGAGAGCAGTCATCTGGGAGCTCAGACAATCTGAGGTACTTGAGGCTCTCTTTGTAACCTAGAGAGAAAAATGTCACTTCTCAGTACAATTTCTCTGATGTTGAGACTTGTACTTTATGACAATTTAGATGACACCCACACACTCTCAGTAACAGCCCTGATTTTGGCTATATGAATTCCTACTCCAATACTGCAAATCAGTCTGGTGTTTTCAATAGCTACCAGTATTGTCTATCAGTGCCATAGCTAAGCCGTGCTGTGTTTACCTGCATGGTTTTAGTGACAGCAATTGAAGACAACATGCTTTTGATTAGCTCCAGTAAAGGCAATGAAGCCAAGTCCCATTATTTTGTGTTTACAAGGCCATATACACAGGAAGCATTCTGATAGCTTAGCTGATATGTAACACCCTAGTTGCATATCTGAGCCCAAAGGGTCATCATTCAGGCTTGTTAATCACCTCAGTGAAGAACTGTCAGGCAGAACAACATCCCTCTACTTGTAGATCTTGGCTGGAGCTGTTCTTATTTGATGGCTGGCCTTGTCTTTCTTATCCAAAAACTTGTGTATTGAATCCAATAATTATTCTTGGTTTATTTTGACAAGTGTTTCAATTGCTTCCTCCTCACAGAATATTTATCCACACGAGCCAAGTTGGAGGCTTATATTTTAAAAGAAAATGAATGGTAAAATAAGACTTTGCATTCAGAATTAGGCACCTAACCAGCCAACCTGATTTTCAATAATGCCAATTGCCCAGAAAAGACTTCCAGTTCTATAGACCATTAAAAAAAAATCTTAGCTTTCTAACTGTTATTACAATGATAATTTATGGTATGTATTAACATAGCACACTGGTGATGGACAGTGCCCCATTGTGCAAGGCACTGTATTGCTATGGAGAAGAAAGTTGCATGGACTGAAATTCCAAAGGTCTTTTCCATGGTGGAAACAAACACAGAATACACCCACCTAACACAGCCAACCCCCCTCTGGAAAAAGTCTGTCAACTATTCAGATATCCTACTGTCAAAATGTCAGTCAGTCAGTAGCCTTTGCTGGGCAGAGGAGAAACTCTATGCTGTCCACCTGATCATTCCTGAGATCCCTCTGGACACCAGTTAGGGATCCTCTCTGTTGCTTTCCACTCCCAGGCATGTCACAGTCTCACAGTATGATCCCAGCTAGCTTTCATCAGGCAGCACTAATAGCTTTGGCTGAAGTGAAAGGTCCTCTTTGTGGCTGTTTCTGTGCCTTTCACATCTAATCAAAAATGTTTACAAAGGTGCAGTCAGTGGATGGAGGTAGGGGGGGAGCAGAAAAATATACACAGTTTTGTTTGGAAACATTTTCAGAGCTTAATTAGTAAGGAGGGGGGTTTGAAGGGGGGACGAACAGGTGGTGTATTATTCTGCCAGGAATCTTCAAAAACAAGGGAGAGCACATTGTTAGTTTGCTGCAGAATGAAAAATGGGAAGTTCAGCAGTACCTGGATACCTACAAATGGGTGAGCTGCAGAGGTAGGGTCAGAATCGTGCACACATACATACTCAGAAATCTGCATAGGAAAAGAATAAATATTCCTTTTTGCCCAGAGGGGGACAGATCACAGCTCTGCATCTGAGATTTACATGGATTCATATTCATTACATTAGCAGTAGCCACATTTAGCAACGATTCCCAAAGGAGCAGGAAAATGATGGCCTGGAAGAAAGCTGCCACATTTCAAACTCTCCAGCTGTGCCTTGCCACTATTACTACATTCCACTGCCAAATGCAGTAATTTATGAATTTGTCTTTTTTATCTGCAAAAAATGTTAATTTACAGAATGAAAAGAAGAGTAGGAAAGGACTAACATGATTAGGAATGGAATGTCTGTATTTCCTCTTAACTGCTTTGTAACTATTTCTCAGATGCTGTAAATGTTATTTGTGCTCACCAGATCATCATTATTTTGCATTAGATGCTTAAAAGAAAGCAGGGGTGCCAGCAGATATCGTATCTCAGCTTACAAAAGAGTCATTTTAAAGAGATGGTAGCCCAGCAAGACTACAACAGAGTTTGAATAAATAGAGAATGAATTATGAATGGTAATGATATTTTTTTATCTTGCTTTGTTTATTTAAGTACTGACCGTGTGCCATGAAAGAACAATAGGTATTGCAGTTGTCTCAGGAAAGCTGTTATGTGTTGTAATGGACAGAACTTTCCATATACATCTGTTTCGGGGCAGAGTATGAACCATACATTTTCTGTGTGAAATTACTCAAGGAAAATCACCATAAGCTCTCTGATGGAAAAAGGAAAATTATTCCTAATTAAATATTTTTCTCTTCCTCAGCATCGTTGCTGAAAGTATCATGCTGAGCTACCTACAGTATCACTGAAATAACTGACTTCTTCAGGATGAAAAGAGCATTCTAGTAGTCTCCCTAATGCTCTCATTCTGTTTTACAGTGTTTTTATTTTCAGACTAAGAGGAACAAGTTACAGTGTTTACATTTGTGAATTTTATGGGGTTTCTTAACACCGGAGATTGTAAACAGAGCTTCCTGTAGAAGTTTCTGTACCTCGTAAGACACTGGCTTAGTAGAGTTCAGGGGCAGTTCTGCCAACACTTTCTTAAGTTATTGTTTAATAAGTCAGTTCAGGACTATCACTGAGATGCAGAATAAGCCCTTTCTAATTCAAAGAGGTTGACTACCATGTTGTTAAAAGGAATGAAGATCCTTCTCATAGAGAGGTGAGAGCAGTTTGCATCCATGAATGACTTCCACTGGGTCAGTGCGTGGAGCTGTAAAAAACCCTCATGTGCTCCTTTGTGAAACCAGGCATTTATAACGTTGACTAAACCTGATGTCTCCCTTCTGGTATTCAATGACTCCTAATTTTATGGGCTACTTAATTAAGCAGATTTTTCTTTTTAAAGTTTTTTTCCTTAATTTTCCATTTCCTTTTTTTATAATCTCTCTACCAAGAGACACAAGGGCTGTCTTTTCAGTATGATGCATTCTTGGATCTAAGGATCACACTCTGTTGACAGAGTGAAGGTACAGAAAGGAAACAAACAGCTTGAACCTTCAGGAAAAAATGGTATGTTTTGTACCTTGCTTGTGGAAAACAAACTGCACAAAGATAAAACAAAGTTCTTCGTTGAGATTCTGCCCATTGTGTTCTGCACAAAGAAAATGTGAGTTAGCTTTCTGAATGGAGATGGATCCCTCTTTATTCTTTGTCCTCACATCCACGGCACAATGGATGAGAGGAGCCAACCCTCTACCCATCCTTGCTATGTGCTTAACAGCTTAAGAGCCAGGTAGCATCTACAAGCAAAGATGCTTGAGAACTCCATAGGCAGGCAGAAAGTGTTTCATTGTGAGGCACAGATGAGGCTGGTGGTGTAGCCTGCCTTACAGGGCTTAGTCAGCATTGAGTTATCTAAGGTCCACCTAGGTTTCCTGACCAGTGATGATATGAAGAAAATAGTAGTGACTTTGTGTTCTACCTCAACAGGTCGTTTAAGTATCTTGTTGATTGCTCTTGTGGAGCATTTCTCTTTAATTCACTTTGAGGTTTCTTCCATTCACTTTGTGTCATTCCTTTTCCTTTCTCCTATACTGAGTGCCAAAAATAATGATCTTCCAAGTTTGTTCACTGCAAGTATTTAGGGACTGTGAACAAAAGTCTTCCTTTGCTTATAAACCTTTCATCATGCCCCTGATTTCAGTCAAGGTATGTAGGATTTACACCAGTGTAAAAGAAATCAACGCATGACCCATGACAGAGGCTGCTTATCAGTCTTTTCTCTAGGCTGTGTAAATTAATTTTTCCTGAGTCTCCTCTCAGGGTAGCATAAATTATGAGGCAAAAGCTTGTAATTCACTGCTAGGTGAGCAGCAGCAACTCCCCCTCTACCACTTCCCTGCCAAAATTATGGGAGAATAGCTGGTGATCTCAGCTCATATTTGCATGGCATGAACAAGAACAAATCAGAAGAATGATGGCTCAGATGGCATAAAAGACCTGGACCCATTGTTGCCACTACCTTGCATCCAACAGGGGGAGAACAAAGAAGCACCGGTTGTGCACTTTTGATTCTTATTCAATTTTAACGTGAAAAGAGAAGTATATTAATGTCATATAGAAATAGTGTGCTTATGAGTACACAAAATATTGAGCTGGATGTTTCTAGTTACTGCATTTACATCACCAGGGTTTCCTTTTTTCTTCTTTGATTCAAGATCTCTGTGTAAATATTAACTATAGCTATCAAGAGGCAGAATAAAGTTTCAAGAGACCTGGCCATTTGCTATTGTCCCTTTAAATCATGATAATATTTCTCCTACAGTGTGTTCTGATGGTTATGTCTGAGTTCACCCCATGTAAAGAGCACTGTCTGGTGAAAGCCTAAAAAACCACACGTATTGCTGCTACTCTTAGTCCAAGTGCTACATGGGCAGGTGCTAAATCCTCCTGTGACTTCTGGCTGCTCACCAACACTGGATCGGCCATTCCCTCAAGAGAGCTGGAGTGGCTTAGCTGTTAAAGAGCAGATCTTGAAAGAAGCCCTGAAAACCCTCTCTCCATCTCACGGCATCAATGTCACTGTGTAGGCCATTGAATCAGGTGGTAAAAGCAAAGAAGCTGGCAGATGACTGTGTTGGCTGACATACTGCCTGTTGTGTTGAAGTCCGACCAACCCAGCTGGCTGAAGATGCTCCTGGCTCGTAGCACATATCCAGTCATTCCTTGCATTATGCAGTGGAGGTTGCAGCAGCTTGGATTTTCCTGTTGTTTTGGGAACCACAGAGCTCTAATGCTAATGTATCACCGCACTTTTGAAATGCATTTAGTTTTCTTTATTGGCTTCCCTAACATAAAAATATTATTATAATCCCCCTCATATTTGGCAACAACCGAAGGTTTTCTGTTGAGGTTCAGCCCATACTCTGCTGAACTGTGAGAGTGAGTTACTACCTTGTAAGTGACTCACAGGTATTTATTACCCTGTGTATAAAGGTCAGGTTTTAATGTTCTGCATGATATATGCACATGGCTCAAGATCAGGCAGTCTTGAACGATAGATCTTAAATTATGATCCAGTGGAAGAGGAAAGAAATGAGAAATCACAACTTTTGTTAAACAAGCCTCAAAAAGCACTTGCACATATGCAAACTGGTGGTGGAAGCCGGCCAACTTCAGAGGCTGGTTTACAGAGACATGGTATAGTGTCTTATGGAGCCCAGCTTGGGTCTCTTGTTTGGCCTTCCTGTAAAGAGAATTCTGTGACAGATCCTGGGTCCTGGTTTTGAAGGATGTGTACATGGCAGAAGGACAACAGAGGCACATCCTTGCCCAGATGTTGGAGAAAATCAGCTCATAACTTGCTCAGTAAGCTGTAGTTTTGGGTGTCAGCAATAACATTGCTGTGACTGTTTAGAAATGATGGACCTAAGGGCTGAGGGTTACATATAGCTGTTGTGGGTATGGCTATGCGGAAAAAACGGAGAACTGGAGGGGAATGTTATCTGCAAACTGTTTTAACCTAAAGCTCTCTGTGTTCTCTTATGTCTTTTACTTCCTGAGAATGGGATTATTTATTCCAGGACTCTGATATGCAAAGTACAGTGGTGTATAATGGATCAAAGACTGGCCAAACATTTTTGAATTTGGGAATTGAATCTTGAGTACAAAACTGTGTGATGATGACTTCTGAGACATTCAGCTCTTCATAGAGATTTCTGCTATTGCACTCTCTTTGCCCCCTTTGTAGTGCTGAGATTAGCCCACATTTATAACACTGTAAAGGAGAGTAGCATTTCATACAGTTTTGCCTACTGCTGGCTAAGTGTGCTCTATAATAAATAAATGTGGAGTTGGAGTTCAGCTGAAAAATTCCGAGACCTTTTATTCTTATTAAAAAACGATCTAGTTGCTCTGAAATGAATCTGGAAATATGTCTTTCTCTTAAACTGAAGAAGGAAATTACAGTGATGATGTTGGTTTTTCAGACAGGGAAATGTTAGCTGCTTATAGAAAATGGAAGCATCCTGCCTCGTTTGTTTTGAATGCATTTTACAGATGTGCCCCACGTTGATTTTTGTCTCGAATATTATCTAGGTTTGATTTACGGTTGTGACACTTCTGAGGCCATAAAGAAATGAGAACTGAAAGTTTGTAGAAAGCTATTTCTTAGTGGTTCTTAAGTATAATTTGTAGGATCAAGTGGAAATTAAATACATCATAAAAATGACTGTTTTACATTGTTGGCTCAGTTACATTTTTATACCTATAACTCCTGTAAACATATGTTCAAAATCAGCGTCATCATCTAAATTCACATTTCTTGCATCAGACAACTGTCTAGCTGACTTAGACCATAATCCCTATTTCAGCTAGTCAGTCACTGTGTTTTAGATTATTTGTTGTGCATTCTAGCAATCAGAAGAGCTCTTGTTAATCTAAACTTATCCAAAATGAGCTATTTTCTTTTCATGTGGGAAAAAACAAACAAAATGAAACCATCATTTAACATTCCTTGCAAACTGCCCTTGTTAAAGCTGTGCACTTCACTTGCATTTCCTGTCTAAATGTTGGTGAAAGATTAACTTTTTTTTTTAGACCTAGTTGCTTTCTTTCCTTCTAGATGCCAAGTGAACAGATAAACTTCATTCCCTTACAGTAGCAACTTTACTGCCCTGATCTGATGGTCCTGGTTAAAGACCAATTACGACTATACTGACTTTAATCCATTTAATCCCCAAAAGTTAGTGTACACATACGCTCTGCCTAAATTTGAGGAAGGTCAAGAAGTCCCACGTAGCTGATATTTCTGTGTTTTTGAGAGGTGTGACATAGCCTGGCTGGTGTTTATACGACCTTGGGCCAGCACTGTACTGTATGGGCACTGCTGGAGCACGTCCAGGAAAAGAAGAAGGGCCTATAGATGATGAGTGAAAGAAACAGAAAATAATTTTAAGGCCATCCCCAGTGCTGATTCACGCTGCCTCTGAGCATTCTTCATTCTAACATTCAGCACAGCTCCTTAGTGAACCCTGGGACTTTCAAAGACTGGTGTTGCGGATGAAGCTATAGAAAAGGCAGGCTGATAAGAGCACCAAATACAAGGAAACGTGGTGGAAACACCTGGGCCAGTAGGACTGACTGCTGCCTCCTAAGAGAAACTACAGTAGCACTGGAAGGAAGGAAGGAAGGAAGGAAGGAAGGAAGGAAGGAAGGAAGGAAGGAAGGAAGGAAGGAAGGAAGGAAGGAAGGAAGGAAGGAAGGAAGGAAGGAAGGAAGGAAGGAAGGAAGGAAGGAAGGAAGGAAGGAAGGAAGGAAGGAAGGAAGGAAGGAAGGAAGGAAGGAAGGAAGGAAGGAAGGAAGGAAGGAAGGAAGGAAGGAAGGAAGGAAGGAAGGAAGGAAGGAAGGAAGGAAGGAAGGAAGGAAGGAAGGAAGGAAGGAAGGAAGGAAGGAAGGAAGGAAGGAAGGAAGGAAGGAAGGAAGGAAGGAAGGAAGGAAGGAAGGAAGGAAGGAAGGAAGGAAGGAAGGAAGGAAGGAAGGAAGGAAGGAAGAGTCACAGTGGGAGGCAGGTTCTGGTTGCAAACTCCAGACCATCATACCTTTTCAAACCAGGTATGTCTTTCTTTGCTTCCTACCCCCAGGGAAGCTATAAAACCAGAGCTTCAGCACTTGTATACAGAGAAAATATCTCACACAAACTAAGGTTGTTCCTTGGCCCAAGACACTGGAAGCTAGAATATACTCCTCTGCCTCTACTGCCAACCACAGCCTGATTGCAGAACCTGCCTTATTATTTATTCATTGACGTCTGAAGTGTTTCTCTGCAGTGTAAAACAGTTAATGGAGATAGTGTTAAAGGCAAATAGCTTTTCCTACTTGCTAGTATACCTAAGCAACATCATTTGATCATATTTATAGAACTTGCTCATTGCAATCTAGCTTTGAGTTAGTTGGGCGTAATGCTGTGTGGAATCATCGGAAATATTTTCTCTCATTATTGTTTACAGAAACAGAAAACAAAGAAAATACCAAAATCTTTCAAAAACAATCACAACTTTTTTATATAAACATACATGAATACTTTTTAATTCTCTTTGTATCAAGTTTTGAGGACTGTTGCATTATCTGAGAAATTAAACCCCAAGCCTTAGCTGTGTTCTCATTTTATTAGTGATGGAATGATAATCTCACAAGGATCTTAATGAGTACAGGAGGAAAAAAAGCATCAGCTAAATGGGGTACTGAAAATGTTCCAGCTCAATGCTATTACATAGGTCTTATGTGGTTTTTTTCTGCCTCTTCCATAATAGGATGTTTTGCACATTTTTCTCTCAGCAGGTTTTGAACATGAACTTGCATTACTATTCCTTACAAAATAATAAACAGCTTTGGGCTATAAAATCTCACAGATTGTTTTCCACAGAAGGGATTTGCATGCTGACTCATTCCTACTATATTTATAACCTATCGCCAAACCACCACAACGGCAGGATTTCTAATAAAGCTATGGAAATTACATGTCTTGCAATAGGAGTTGAATACATTTACACTGGTAGTATTTTAGCATTTCAAAATTTATGGCAGATTACCTTGTTTGTGCATGTCTGGACTTTAATGGTTATTTTTTATAGCAGAAAATAGTAGTTTACGGTGGTATTCCCAGTAGAAGTATTTTATGAATCCACCATATGGAGTATTACATAAAACTAAACTTGTATCAGTGGTGATTTTATGTAAAGTGAAGCAGTGAATGTTGTAAAGAATTAGTGATTATAGAAAATGTTGGAAAATGTGGTTTTTTGGATTTTTTTTCTCCCAGCGATTCTTAACTTGTATTAACAACAGTCTGAATCCCTGCTTTCATCCAAAAGAAAAATATCTGCAATCTTTGTGACAAATATTGGGCATTCTAAACAATGTTTACTGGAGGTGACACCCCCTTCCCTGCCACCTCTTTAAGGCATGCTGTATGGAGTTGTGATGTTTGGCATAACAGAAGTTCATGTGGTGCTTTATAGAATCAAAGAATCGTTTCAGTTGGATGGGACCTTTGAAGGTCATCTCGTCCAGCTCCTCGGTAGTGAACAGGGACACCTACAGCCATATCGAGTTGCTCAGAGTCCTGTCCAGCCTGACCCTGCCAGAAAAGTCTAAGAAAATTCAGAACATCTTCTGCTTTTCTCAAAAAACCTCCATCTCTATCAGTCCATTTATTGTAATCAGAGCTACTTTCTTCAGCACCATGGTAGAACGTTGGCTTTTACATGTGCCTTTCTACCAAGGGAAGGAACAGATTTCTTCTAACAAAACTTGCAGACAAGAAAAATATCACAATTCCATAAGAAAACTTGAAGAAAAGCAGGGCTATTTTTGTGAAATTATGTGTTTGTGTAAGTATTGACACTGGGAGGCTGCTTAAGCCCTTTAAAAGAGCACCTTATGGACTTCAGAGTCATTCAGCTGGAAAGAAGAAATGTGCCATGACAAGAACGTAACCAGCCACACCAAAAGAGCAACAGATGGTGCATCCATGAAACAGTTGTCACCAGCAGTAGCCTGGAGCGTTCTAAAGGCTGAAACATGTCTGCCTCATTAATCCACACTTGTGCTGCGAATGTCTATGGACATTGATATATACCAGTTGTATCAAGCTGTAAGGTTTGTAGATGAGGTGTTAAGAAGATGGGAAGAGGATGGGTAGAATGAGCTATAGGTATCTATCTAATCCCACTTCTTTTTTTGATCCCAGTCCTGGCAGAAGCTGCTGGGAAGTTCAAAGCTAGTTTTACCCTCAAGACACAGAGCATTAGGGATGGTGATCTGGGTAAGTACAGTTTCTCCGCACTTTCCTAATTCTTGCACGGAAGCTCATCTGTTCCACCAAAATTGTATAGGAATGAAGGCATAAAGTCAGCTCTGATAACTAGGGTGTGTTTACTGGGAGACATCCACATCTAAAGGGATCTGAGAGTTTTCTTAGAAATAGAAAACAGCCAATTCTTGAAGAACAGTCTAGCTCTTATGACTAGAAAACTTGAGCTGGTACATTTGTGGGATGCTGTCAATTTCTGGACTATTCTGAGGACAAATAGAGCCATTTCATCATTTTCTTTGCCATTTCTTTAGTAGCGAGGATGTTTTGTAGCTCATAAAGCTTGATGCTTATATCAAGGAAAGAATGCTGTCCCAGCTCTTTTCTCAGGGACAAATTCTCCTCTGAGGTGTAGGCTCAGTGATCCAGAGATGATCCTTCTGCTGTTCCCACCAGCTGAGGGGCTGCTCCTTGGCCTTTCTGGTTGTCTGAACTGCACTCTTCACTTTTTCATTAGCCGATGTATCATAGTCCTACAGCTGTCTTCTCTCTAACTAAATTGCACACTAATACTGTGCGTTATTGATTAAATGAGTCTACAAATGTCTTTTTAATACTGTATGGGTTGATCAGTCTTCTCTGTTAATGTGCAGCACCTCCAGTGGGCTTTAAAACCTAGTGAAGCAGCTTTTTTACCAGGTCTATCTGGGAATGAAAAAACTGAGCGAGCAGCCATGCTCACATGCACTCCAAGGTATGTGCTTCAGCAGGGGGGGATTAGTCACAATTTCACTTGCTATGCTGAAAATCTTCCTGTGTTCACAGGTTTAGATTTTCATAAACACAATTGCTGATCTAAGCCTTTGCACCAAGAATTCACGGGTGATATTTGGTATATATTCTGGTGGCAAAACTGTAATAATTGGTTTAACAACCAATTTGTCTTTTCCTGTGATCTTTTTTTTTTTTTTTTCTTTTTTCAGAAAACTTTTCAAAGCTTTTTTTCAAAGCTTTCTGATATATTTTTTTTTCCTTAAATTTTTTATTGTATATGAAGGACTGATACAATTGCCTTTCCCAGGTATGACACTTGATGTTCTGTGTCAAAATGTTCTGACTTTAGAGACAGAAGATTTTACTTTCAACTACTATCAGGTAATCAGACATTTAGATCCTTGTCAGATTACACAGATTTTCTGTGCTGTACATTACCAATGAGAAAGTGATATTGCCACTCTCTTCCTTGATGATTCAGCAAGGAGCACAACATGATAGCCTTTCTAACAAGGCAGTTACTCAGACATATCACTCAGTTTGCACTCTAACCGCTGACTGGTTCAGAGTGTTAATGCTCTGCATATTGTGCTTAATAGAATTTTAAATTATTTTGATTAAAGTGTCAAGGGATGAGGATTTAAGATTGATCAATGCTACTTGCTTCTGCCATGCCAGTTGTTGACCAGCCACTTCTGGAATGTTATTACGCAGAAGGTTCAAGTGATATAACATGCAGACATGAAAATTATGAGGGAATATTTTCCCTAATTTTATACTGGTAGACTGAGAGGGCAAAGAGGAAAGTAAGGATATAGACAGAGGTTTTGTACATAGTAACTGGCTTCAGGTCCTAGTTCTGTGAAAGCTGATGGAACCTTAACCGTAGCCTTCCATTCAGTGGTGGCTCAACCGTGGGCAAGCAATGACAAAAACAAGCCAACAAAGAAACAAAAAATATGCAGAAAGCCTTTACACCTTTGAGCAGAGACTGTAAACATTAATTTATGCCTTGTCTGCCTCTGGAGACAGGCATTTAGAGAAGAGTCTGGATGAATTTTACCAGTGTATGTAAATACTTCAAATGAGAGTGCAAAGAGGACAGAGCCAGGATCCTTTCAGTGGTGCCCAGAGCCAGGAAGGACAAGAGGCAATGGACACAAACTGGAATACAGAAAGTTCTGTCTTAAAACCATGGAATACTCCATAGCTGTGAAGTTGAAGGAGAGCTGGCACAGGCTGCTCGGTGGCTGTGGAGTCTCCTGTTTGGAGATCTTCAAAAGCAACCTGGATGTTAGCCTGGGTGATGGCCTGGTCTGAGTGGTGCTGCTTGAGCAGGGGTTCGATCAGATGTCAAATAGTCCCTTTGAATCCCAACCAATCTATGATTGAGTGATTCTGTGATTTTGTGTTTCTATGATTCTGTGGGGTTGATCAGCAGTAAGCTTTTGCTTTCAGACTCAGTTGATGGGAGCAGAGTTGTTCTGTCATGGCAACAAAGAAGGAGTCACACACAGCATCTGTCTCACAAAATACGTCAGCACAAACTTAACTCAACTATGCAAATAAATCCACTGAAACTAATGTAGAAGAAAATGCACAATTTTTAAACAAATACAAGTGCTTCTGGGCATCAGAGTTGGACCTGAGAGTACATAATGCTCAAACCATCGTCACAGAGAGAGTATTAATGTTTTGTGCTGAATTAAATAGCCTGGAGTCTGAATCTCTTGCCAAGACACTTCTTCTCAGACTTAAGATACGTTAGCAGTGCTAATAATTCATACTATGCTGCTCTGTGTGATGGGCCTGTCTTTAGCTTTGATTTTCAGTTTCATTTACATTAGAAACTGGGGAAAATAAATGGAAGATAAGGAACTAACTCAAAGAAAATTAGATGTGTATTGTAGGAATGCTAAGATTTTAACAACCCAGATAGCGAACCCTGGAATGGGTTTGTCAGTTTGGATTCCTCAGTAGTGGAGCACAAGGTAAATAGAACAGAGAGCAGTAGGGATTAGCAAAGAATAGGAAATAACATTTTTTTTTAAATAAGATATGGCTTGTGAAACCATTATCTCTTCCATTCCTATTCAAGGTGAAGCTGTGCTCTTCTCTACTTCATCTCTAAAATATAAGAACAGTCTGTACAGATCTTGTCATGATAGTCCTTTAATAGATAGTTGCTTAAAATCTCAGTAGAGTTTGCATCCATGTCTGTAAATGATCTTCCATAAATGCATTTTATGGAAGAATATCCCATGGCAGACTAATTGCTATGCTCCAGCTGCACGTTGCCTTAGCAATACAAAATGACCATAAACTCAACTAAACTGGTTCATTAAGTCAGGTCTACAGCCACTGAGTGACTGCACTGGCGAAGCCACATCTTTCACTGGGTAGCGCATTGTTTAAACAAGTACTTTAATTAAATGAAAAAAACTGTTGTGATTTAAAGTTGTTTTTTACTTGATGTATATAGAGAACTATAGTTATTAAAGTAGCTACTGAAGAGATTATTCCAAAAGTAGCAATTTTTTTTAATTGCTCTTCTGTTATGCAATTAAGCAGGACATATAACAATAGTCAAAGACCATTTACCTAAAGTGGGATTCGTTTAGCTTGATGATAGCCAAGCCATTTATTGTTTGATGAGTAAATCTCAGAATAAAATCAGAGCAAAAGCTGATGTTATGAAAATTGTTTAGTAGATTAAAGAGTATGGAAGCTAAAAATGAAAAAACATAGTGAAAATCTGCCTTGATGGATCTTGGGTGGTGTAAGTCAGTGCTATCAAATCCACTGCCTTTTGCAAAAACAGAGAGCAGGGAAACAGCATTTTATGTGCCGTTCTTCTTCCCAATAGACTCTTTTTTAATAGTTCCTCAGAGAACTCTTTCAGAGAAACAGCAAGTAGTATTCCATATAAATCTACAAAAATAACTATATGAATATACCTACCTATTGTTGCAGGATAAAAATCTCTGTGCTTATGCACCCACTTCCTGCCATGAAACAGAGTCTGATGTGCTGGGAGCATCTGAGGTGTGAGGCTCATCCTGCCTCCTGCGTGGAAGTCCAGGACCACAGCCATTTAGCAGACAAATGAATATACAGAACCATTAAAACATATTAAATACTCATGTATGTGTTTAACTGCATGTACATGACTAATCTTTTTGATTCCAGGGTCAGTGTGGCATACATCTTACACAGGTACTTAAAGAATTTTGTTGAACAGACACAACAGAACATTATTTTCCTTCACTGCTGTGTTAGATGGCATAATTGCATGTGGGTTATTGCTCTTACGTGGAGGGCAGGAGACTGCTGCTGTATTTGCTGCATGGCTATATGTCACCTGTGGTCTGTTTGGGCCATGTGTAAGAAAGACCCTTCAGAAAACATATGAGGACACTTGTGAGTTGACAAAGATGGCCTGACCCTGGGAATGAGAAAAGCCTGAGTAAACAGAAAACAGAACGCAAGGAATTCAGAGTTGAGGGGTGCTGCATGTAGAAGAAATAATGAAGGTTCTGTGCTGTATTTCACAGTAAGAAGCAACTCCCATCCCTGTGCAGGTGTCAAGGTGCAGTGAGCACCAGGTCAGGGCTGAAGTTGTCAACATTGCTGCTGCTGGTCAATATGCACCCTGTGGCTGCTGCTATTGAATGTTCTCAAATACCTGCTAAACCAAGGCAGGCCTGAAAGCTGCAGGTTGAATCAATGAGCACAATGTCTGTCGTTCACAGACCTTGGCTCCTGGCACAAACGGGGCTGATGCTGCAAAGGCAAACAACTTTGCAAGAAAAAAAGCCATATTGTAATTTACTGAGTAACCTTTACACCATGTGGAAAAGGATTTTCATAAGACAAAGACATGGATCTCATTGTGAAACTTCCTATTCCTTTTAGTTCTGTCCTCATTTAAATGAGTTAGGGGGACCTGCTCGCAGCCAACCAAATTAGCTAAAAGCTATTCACATAAAGACAGAGATTTTAACGAAATCGAATTGATATATTATCTCATAGGAACAGTTGTCCAAAGTTAATTTCCAGGTTAATAGCTGTTATTGCCATTTTCGAATAAAGCAATTAAAAGTAATATTCTTGATAGAGTGAATCAGCAGCACAGTGTGATAAGAAGGCTCGCACTACGTTGGAATGTCAGTTTATTTTGTTCATTGCCTTTAGTCAGATACTTTCTAGTGCAAATTATTTAACTAAAGGTGGAAAGAGACTGCCCATCAATTCTTTTTTTTACCTCTCTGAGATAAAAATGTAAATTTTCTATGGAATTCTGGAGTTATAACCTCTACTCACTAATTTGTGGAATGTGTAAAATGTGTTTTCTAAGTATACTTTGTCTTTATTGGATTCTCTGAACTGAAAAGCAGAGGTAAAACACAACAAAGATATTTAGGTGTTCTTTACTGCAAGGAGATCTACACCACACAAGCAGAAAAACAATAATAATAAATTAAAATTAAATCTAGGAGAAAAAATGTCATTTCTCAAGGGGACTTACCATAATTTATGAATGAGAAAACATTACTTTCCCTTGTAAAACGGCGTGAATATAGCATGTGTCCTGCTCCAATTAGAAACTATCTCTTTTAAATTATCATCATGTCAGCCTACACTTGTGAAAACAATTTTGATCTATCTGGGCACATTTAAAAGCAAAGGAGACAGACAGCCTTAGTATTTGTAAGCAATAATTAACTTTTCAGAAAGCCTTACTTTTATCTCTTTGAAAAGGACAGAGTTAAGAAAATTTTCCTTATTCATGCAACTTTGCAGGATAAATGCAGATGTGGTTGACAGCAGCAAAACAACTACATACAGTTACTTTGAGGGAGTAGAGTAATGCTGAATTCCTGACTTGGCATTCTTTCTGTTTGATGAAATCTTCTCCAAGTTTGCTTTTTCTCTCAAGTGAATATTCTAGCTGAAGAGCTTGTAGTTGTCACTGTGTTGGATAAACTGTACTGAACAGAGTGATTTGATTTTGGCTGCAGTCAGCCATCAGTCACGGGCCACGCAGGGAATCCTGACCTGGGAGTGGGCCTTGTGGTGATGAGATCCTGATGTTTCTGTGTCTTTGTGGATCTACAGCATAGATATGGAGTATGGCAAGAAGGAGTCCGTTCCTGGCATTCCTGTTTGCAAGGCTCCGAGACAGTCTTTGGATTTATGGGAGACACTGCTGCAACATCCCCCATGCCAGCAAACCTTTTCATCCCTGAGAAAACACCTGTGGCTCATGTTTAATCCTTAAGACCTGTGAAAGTTTTGACACGTGCCTAAATAATGCTTCGCTTTGAAAGGTATAAAAAATGACCCCCTGGTGCAGCCTTCCCAGCCAGACATGTATTCACCAAGTGGCGCACCATAAATAAGGAAGCAGTGAAGGTTTCTCAACTTCAATCATTCCAGTATGTAAAAAACTTGGTTCATCCTCTGGGTTCTGATTTAAAGAGAAGTACACCAATCCTTAGGGATGCTGGGTGCTGCCTGTGCCAAGCTAACATGACAGCAAAGCTAGACTAAGCCCAGTCCCAGTACAGTTGTGTCTGGAGGGCACAGAGTACTTTTGTGTTGTGATGCATGCAAGTAGGTGACATTACTTTGTTCTCAAAGGCCAGGCCAAGACCTGTGCTCTTCTCAGCTCACATCAAACTTTTTTTAACAGTATAAATTGTAGATTTATCTTTGAGTTTGCCTTGCCAGAGAATCTGGATGCTACTGAATGGAATGCAGACAGTCTTCTGCTGTGCCCAGAGCTTCAAAATCTAGAGGAGCACAGGAGAACACTCTGTCCACAAGTGTCACTTTGTCTTTCAAATTAGAGTTTTTAATTAAAATGAGCATTTTTGTCCTGCGTGTTGGCAGCCATAGGACTGCTGAAATGTGACATCATTTATAGCTGCAGTAGTAAGGAGTTCACTGTCCATGATCGTAAAACAGATTCCACTCTTGATTTGATATTGATTTAGCAGTCAGCATAAGTTTGCTCCTTAATGTCAAACAAAATATGTCAGTCTGAATGAAGCACTAACACTGTTCTTCTTCAGATACCTCCTCTAACTCTCCCAGGCTGTGGTGCCCTGTAGAGAACAGGGCTGTGACCCCCCTCCTGTGCTGCGCTTGCACATGGCCATCCCCATCACTGCCTTTTGCCCTTAACAAGGACTAAGGCTGTTTCTGGCAGAAATCTTCTGTTACAGAAGTTGCCAAAGATTTTTGAATCCATTCTTCATCTAGTCCCGTGCTCAACTCTTCTTCCTCCCCAGCCATGCCAGTTCTAATGGCTTCAGTCTATTCTCACAAGTCTCAGCTATTTCCTTGCTTCTTTTTGACACATGACCTCTGACTCGTTTGTATCCCGCTCCCACATTTTTTATATTCATTAAGGAGATATTCACTTTTCCAGCTCTGCTTTTCTCTTCAGTGAGCTACACTCAGAGGCTTCTGTCACTGTCTCCTTTAATGGCAGATTCTTGCTCTTGGATTTGAATTTCATCTCCTCTTTTAATTCCTGGTTTTAGCCATAATTCTTCTATTGCCTTTTGTCCATTGGTTTGAAAAGTGTCCCAGACTTTGAAATAATGGTTGTTCTTAGAGATGTTAGGAGACATGCGGACTTTTCAGGAAAACAGCTGTAGAACTTGTAAAAGTACACCTTTAATTTCTAGACAGCAGTCTAGAAAATTAGTATTCATGCTGCATCCTTGCTATCATTTCCTTTTGTCTACCAGAGTGAAATGAGATTAATTTAATCAGCCATAATCCAGGCCTGCTTGGAGCACTGACTTTCTGCACACAAGAAGCACTTCTCTCTGGTACAACACACTGAGAGTGGTTTGTAGGTGAGGGATGTGTTAACTCCACTTTGGGCCTCAGTTTGGTCTTGTTCTCATTTTAAAGCCAGAAGTGGAAGCAGCTGTTTTGTCGCAGTTTCCTGCCTCACGTGTAACAGATCTTGGAAGTAAAGCTGACTTTAAGTAAAAGCACTGTGATCAATTTTCACTGGCCTGGGAGGAAAATGTGGAAATGGCAGAAACAAACAAACAAACAAACAAACCCACAGTGATATAACTAAAGACAGACAGAAACTACTGGATTGCAAAATTATTTCTAGGTTAATTTTCACCACTGTTAAGAGTACAGGGAAATCCCAGTTGCTAATGTCAGTGCAGGGCCTACAACCCACACTGATGAATTTTCAGTGTTTGCTCTCTGTGTCCTGAGATGTTTGCCTCCTCACCCCTGGCATGTGTTCATGTCCAGCCCACAGTCAAATTTTGCTCCCAAATTTCATCCCAGACAGGATATAAATCCATTTATATGAACAAAATGCTTCTGTGTTTATATCCTGATGCCCAGAAGTGATACTTTATCCCTACTCCCCATAACAATCCAGACATCCTTTGATTGCTCCACATCATCTACATAGCCCCCAACTGGTGAATGAGTTTAATTTTGTCCTATGATTACCTATAAGTGATTTGGGAAGGCATAGCCCACTACTGATGTTTCCATCCTCTCAGAGTGATGACAGCTCATGATTTACACGCAGCAATATAGTTCTGAGAGATCTCAAAACTGGTGAAAATAAAGGTTTAATGATTGAATTATATATTCTCTTTCTGTGGTGGAAAATAATATAAGACAACTGACTCGGCTACCAGACAGATTACATAAGCCCAAGTTAAGTGGTGGAATAAAAATGAGTGATATTCCTCCTTGACTTAAATACAGCACTAAGTAGTATGCCCTTGAATTCAGCATAAAGCAATTTCCTCCTCCTTGGTAACAGCTAGGGGGCATTCTGAATGCAAATAGAGTCAGCTTTGCATTTTTAATATTTCTTATATACATAATTCACTGCCTCAGTTTAGAAACGTTATTGGTACCTCTTCTGTGCATTTAAATTATTTTGCACCTCTGAACTTTCATATTAACTTTAATGTCAGCTCTTAAAATGTATTTCATATGGGCAAGCTTGTGCTTATTGCTCTTGAAATTCACAGATTGCACAAATGTGCATCCAGGCACAAATACGCTGTACCAGTTAACCTGAATCGTTCCACTGAGACATGGGGATTTTTACTAACTACTGACATGGTTATGCCAGTGCACTGAAAATCAATAGATAACAAATGGGAGCAGACCAAGTGCAATCAGTATTTAGATCACATTTGTGTGAGGTATACTCCACGTATGTAACCCATGGGCATAATGAAAATTCTAGATGATCAATAGGAAACAATGCTTTTTCTAAGTAGTGAATAATAATTACAGATGGAAGAAGATATCCACGGTGGGAGGAAGTCCATCCCTATGCTAAGTAAAATTAATCAATGCATTGCACAAAGCCAGGAAGATGCCTTATAAGCGTGAGATGGTTCTGAGCAAGCTTTAATTCACTGCATGTTACAGAAGAGAGTAGAAGTCCAGGTAATCTCCTGTGGCCACAAATGCTCATGAGAAAATTTTCACAGTGAAGGAAATGAAGATTTACAGAAGATTTACAGCATCTTGCTTTACTCATCAGACTTCCTCAATCACAGGCTGACGTTGTCAACTCCTTCAAACCAAGGATCCCAGAAAGATGGCAGGGTGAGGGCTTTGCTCAGCTCAGTTCTAACTGCCCATGATGGCACAGCTCCATTGATCTGTTCCATGCTTCATGCTGGAAATAGAGCCACTGTCCCTGTTGATCTCACTTGTCTTGCAGCCCCTCAGAGCAGGTGGGCAGGAATCAGTTGTGATCCTTCTGTGTGGAGATACACTTTTCCCTCATGACAGCCTGTGATGGGAGTGAATGGGATCATCTCACCTCTTGCTCCACTCCATGTGTTTCAAGTGGAAAACCCAATTCAGATTGAATCAGCAGCAGTGTTTTGAGTGCAGAAAAATGTCAGCATGACTCGTACTTGTTCATAAACTTTGCATTATCTATGAGAGGCTATAAGCAAAATATACGGCCAAGTTCTCTACTGGTTTGAGTCTACTGACTTTCTCAAAACAAATGCAATTTGGAAACCTAAGATCACGACCTCTGGAGCTCTGAAAAGTCAATGTAAGGGATGTAATGGGGGTAACATTCATGGGGATGCCGGCAAGAGCTTGAAAGTATTTCCTTGCTGCAGATGAGGGCCATGTACTGAGACTGGTGGCTGCTGTTACTGTAAAAGGAGGCTGCTTCAGTGCTGATTGCGCCCTGGCAGTGAGCATCTTGGAACCTGATCCTGTACATTTTTGGCAAAAAAGGCTGGTGAAATCCACCCCCAGTTTAATTTCTCTCCTCTCAGCCAAAGTAATTGCTATTGATAAAGTTACAGTGGGAAATAAATGAACTCATGGCTTACACTGATGTTATTGGTGGCACTGGTGGGACTGCAAGCCACTGTAACTCAATTTCCAGGCCAACAAAGCTATGCTCATTTTGAGCACCGCCGGCGCTCCTTAGGCTACTCACAGTATTTGGTGCAGGACAAACAAGGGAGAGCAGCTAACTCTGTAATTGCAGAGGCCGTTTCACAAATGAATACCTGCCTTCAGCCTTAATGATTTGGCTTGCTGGACAAACACAATAAGAAAAAGATTCAATTTGGATTGAATCAGTTGTTCCTATTATTACTTTAAATGATGGAATAAATCTCTTACTTCAACCTTTGCCTTAATTAAATGGATTCACTTAACACAAAATACTATAGCTGAGATGTAAAACCAAAGACAGAACCAACAAATAAAATGGATTTTATTTGGGGGGGGGCCCTTGTGAAAGAAAGCCTTGGGCTAAATTCAAGCTATAGTTCAGTAGCCTAGCAGTTGGAACAGTCACCTACGTTTGGCAACCTACATTCTGATTCTCACCCTGAAGGCAGAGTTCTCTGTCCTTAAGAAAAGCTGTGCCACCTTCATGGCTATAGAGTATGGAAGTATGGCCATATGTTCTTTTATAGGGGCATGATGGGTGTCTCCAGTTGATGCTACTCTCCTTTTAATAAATTCTTTAAAACGGGATCATTTTATTTCACCTTAGTTTCAGCTGTGACAAAATTGTTTTCTTCAGGAAACTTCAGGCAACTGAAGCTCGTTGTCTGTCAGTACATTTGGAGGAACAGGAACCACATCTTCCAGCAAATGCACCCTTTAAGAGCAAAATTCCTCAGCTGAAGATTCATATCAAACTTTAGACAAATCACTCAGCTTTTTTTTTTGTTGTTGTTGTTGGTAAAATGCACTCCATTTTCGAGTTTGGGGAATAAATTACCAGGATGGACAGTACTCCATGCAAACTTTAGGGTAAGTAACATTGCCTTCTTATTCCTCAGTAGTCTTTTGGTAAAACACAGTGCAAGGTGGCACAAAGTTGTTGTGCTAACAGCCACTGAGTTGAACCACACAAAAGCTAGTAGTCTTGACAGATGTTAGTCCCCAAATGCCCATGTATTCTCATCTCCCTCTGCTCTAGAAAAAGCTGGGATTCTTCAAAGAGCAACCTCCTGAGTCACTGTCTCACTTCTTATTTATTTCTCACTTCTGCTGTCATTCATTACGCTTAAGGTTATTTTTTTAATGAAGCACGGTGAGTAGGGAGAAAGAACTTTTACCTTCTGTTCTAATTGATGAATGATGTGTGAACTAATCAGAATGCTTTGCTATAGCCGCCATTAAAGCAACAGATGCATGTGGCTCAGGAGAGATTTGTTATATAACTTCAGCCTTTAAGTGTAGAGGATAAATGGGTGGTGACATCATTATACCTTGACAAATAGAAATTATATCATTCTCTTTCATTGCTGATGGATGATTTCTTTCTATGGCTTCCATTTTTATAATATCCATTCATTGTCTCTGAAGTTAAAGCCTTTAAAAAGTGAAGTATGCAAATGAAGGGGTTATAACATTTTGTGCACATGCTGCAGTGTGTTGTGTTCAGAGCTCTTCTCCTGAAAGGTACTTCTATTAGAACAACACTACAATGTGCAGTATGGTAAGATAGAAGAAAACATTTGCAATTTACACTCGGGCTTATTTTTCCACCAGCCATGAAACCACTGTGTAATGAGCCAGAGAGCTCTCAGTATGACTGTACTGCACCTCTATCAGCTGCTGGAGGTGTTTTATCTTTGCAACAAACCTGACACCTTAGAAGACAGAGAGAGCTGTTCTGTTCTGCAGATCAGGGCCGTAATAAACAGGCAAATGTTTATTTCATCCACAAATAGGCAAATGTTTATTTTCTCGTCCACATTTCCCCAGTATATTTTGGGGTCTTGGCTTGTTTGATTGCACTTCTCATACAGCCAGTGAAATGGACCAGAGTTTCCCTGAAAATTGCAGTTATTATTGAAGACTGAATTGCTTCTTCTTTTACTGCAGCTTACAAATCAGGAACTAAAGTATGCGACTGTTGGGATAATCTATTCTCTCCACAACAGATTAAAATGACAGAATAAATCTTGGAAGTTCTTGGAAGAGCTTTGAATGAATTATAACCAGAGACGAAAACAAGGTGAGCTTTGCTTGGCTGTGACCTAAATGAGGGAATTAAGCTGATGCTGTGTCAGGGCAAAGTTTGCAAAATAAAATAGGAGTCACTAGGATGTACTACAGAAGAATAGAGAGCAGATTAAAGGTGACATTTCTGCCAGCGAGCCTTTGTATTTGCCAGGGAAAACAAGAGATCAAGGTTACTCAGAAAATAAAGAACCCAGAAGACAAAATTCACATAGAAGATCTCACAGGGGTTGGCAGGGTTTCCCTGTGGCCACAGCTGGTACACTGTGGGCTGAATAATTGCCTGTGCTCTTACCCCAGGGAGGGAGCAGGCAAGATACGGCCAAGACATGATGACAAGTACTCTGATTCATCTGGTGCCGGGCAGGAGCTCTGCAGTCAAGCCTTTCTTATACAAGAAACTCTTTAAAAAGAGCCCCTGAACACTTAATCTGATCCTCAGAAAAGCTGATAAGCTAGTCCCAGTGTGCACTCCATTCTGGATACACAAAGGATACCTGGCCCAGCAAAAGCTGGTGGCTGTCCCTGCTAATGATGCCTGCAGTCGCTATGTTGCTTGTGTAAGGAGCGGGTAATTGGGGAAAAGAAAGGGCAAGGACTCAGCTCCAGGTAGGCTCTGCTGAAAACTAATTTAAGTTTCTGCGTATGTCTGTGTGTGGATTTAGGAGTCAAATCTTAGTATCCCTCTTGCTGTCAGTCAGCTGCCTTAAAAATGGTAAATTATCCTAAGTACAAGAAAAAGAATGGAGAGGCAATTTAATATAGAAAAATTAAGTGCTGCCACTAAACCAAAGAACCTACAACAAAACTCACTTTGGAAAACTCTGTGTGTAGCTTCTACAAAAACAATGAATTTGCTTCAGGAACAACTGTGAAGAAAATCACTGTGTTTTTACAAGAGAACTGATGATCATTCAGGTCCCTTCTGGACCTAAAAATCTATGAATCTAGAAAATGATGCCTCATTTCACAATCTAAGTCATTAAAACACACTTGAAGTAATCACATGTCTTGGAAATATGGCTATTGTCTGCTAAGACGATCAGTGTTTTATTGAAATTTGTGAAAAGAACAGCATTTGTTACCAGAATTCTTCCTTTTTATTGTTTTCACAGGCTCATTAGAACTCCAAAATACACAAAACCACTCAGTATTAGGATGTAAAATGATGTAAATGAATACACCAAAGTATCGCATGCCTCCCCCCGCCCTGTGTAAAAGCAAAGAAGGCATGGAGCCCTCCCAAACAGGCAGAGGTGCGTCAGGAAACAGTTATTTTATACACCTGAATAACACACATAAAAAAGAGAGGAGCAGTACTAAGCATGAATTTGGATTTCTAAGTCATCCTAGATATATTTCAGAATGCTTCTCCATCTGTTCTGGAGACTGGAATCACCCCCACCATACAACCTTTTAACTGGAGACCACCTCCTTTTCCTCCACACAAAGAGGAAAAGTTTAGAGCACAGCTGAGTCTCAAGCAATGGTGTTTCCTATCTTTAAGGCACTGTGGTGGGCCAGATTACATTGTTCTGTTACATCCTCTTATGTTTTGCTGTGAATCAGAGAGGTGCCTTAAAAATCAGGGACTACTTAAGGAGATACTACTCAGTTCCTACATACTAAAAGCATGTCTTTACAGTAGAAAACATAGGCAGGCTTAATTTCGTCTTTCTCAGTGCCCCTTCCAAGGGAGGGGAGAGCAGTTCAGCTTGAATTTCTTAATGGTGCTGTAAAACATGACCAATTAAGCACATCTGATGAGCCACCTGGTGAGCTCCACTCTGGGACCATGGAACAGCATTTACCTTCCTGCTCTGGAGGCTGTGGTAGAGAATCAGCACAAAACTCTTCTCTACAGAGATGCTTCTGGGTAAATTATAATCTCAGTCAAAGAGGATGAATAAAGGAAAGATTTATATATAAATACATATATATATATATATTTAATGCTGAATGAGTATAAGGTAGGACTGAAATAAATGAAAACATTGAGAAAGTGAGCTCAGTAGAAACTTCTGTTTTTGATGAGCTGTCTCTCTGAAGAACTGGATGTGCTTTAACAGCATCGTTTCTGATTTATCTGCTGTTGCCAGATAAATTTTCTTCTAGGGGGGAGAACAGAATTCTCTTTATTTAATGTACCATGTCTGGAATGTGGACTAGATTCAGCTACATGTCGCTTATAATTATTTATGTAACTTATTAATCACCAGTCTGTCACTCACTGTTTATAAAACACAAAAGAACACTTGGAGCCTGAAAAATTACATTTTTCCTCCCCTGTACCTCCCCAAAGGCCCCTTTGCACTGCTGAGGAGACCTCCATTTAAATGAAAATCTGTTGCCCAGTCTATGCAACAAGGAACTCTGTAATGATAATTTAAAGAACATGCTTGTGCTTGGGAATTGGAGGATTTGCTTTAAGGAGCTGTTAAAACTTTACTTTCAACTTTTCTGGAAAATGCTGTTGGCTCATCATTTAGGGCTTTTTTTTGTGTGTCTTTTCTAGATGGGTTATGGATGGGGTTCCTGTTGTGCCTGCTCAGCAACTTAATTCTCCCAACATTTAATACTTGTAAAACCACAGCATCTCCAAGATTGCTACCTGTGGATTGTGCCTGCTTGAAACTGGCCAGTGCCTTCAGAAATTGTTAGAGTGCCCATAAACAGACTTGCGCACAGCTCCGCACCCTACTTTCTGAGCCTTGTTTCTCTTGTAACTCTATGGTAAGTAAATCAAGTGTGGTTTTGCACTATTTGCTTTTGAGCTTTTGTGCAGGATAGCTCACAGCCTGTCTTTCAGGAGAAGGTACCAGTTCACAGAGAACAGTCTCAGGGCTTGTAAATAGTACAGAGAAGAGCAATGACTCCACTCAGCTGAATTACATTTAAGATTTGATTATGAATGGCATCTTTGAGGCAGCCCATTTATCATTTGGCATTCTATGTGGGTCTCAGTGTCTTGAAGCTTCATAAAGGCAATTTATTAAACAGCTTCAGCCACATCGGGAGGTGACTCAGTGAGCTGGTGAAATCCACTGTCTGGTGCCCACCTCACAGGCTGTAGTACCAGCAAGGTGCTTATCCTCTTGGTGCCTCAGCACAGCCAGCAGTGTAATGGTTGTACTGCTTTTTATCTGCCTTCTTACCTTTTTGGTGGGCTGACGAGCAGCATGTTTTCAGTCTTTGCATGAAAGGCTTCCACACTAATCCATGCCACGATCTGCTTTGTTTGCTTCCACCATTAAAATTACTTGTTTCCCCCAAAGAACTGCCATCTGTCACTCTTCACCTTTTACATTTTTTATGCTCCATAGCTGAGCAAACACGAATGCCTGGATAATCCTATTTCCCATTATCTGTGCCTGGAAGTGCCCCGAGGTCATGGTGATGGCGAAGCCTCACTCCTGCCTGGGTTCCCTGGGACACTAGGGCATTCCCTGCAGCCCTGTCCAATCGCAGTTGCTAATAGCACTGTGCATTTTTCATTGTAGTTGTTGCCCAATCTTAAGAAAACTATTTTAATTTGGATATTTTCCCAGGAAGAAGCATAGAATTGAAGGTGGCATGGGCAAGGAGATGAGGCATTAAATGTGGGAACATGGGTCGTCAAAGGGGACAGCTCTGTGCTCTCAGCAAGAGTAGTGATACTGAGGTGTCGTTGGGCACCTTGGCACTTGACAAAGGGCCAACCCTTGGGTGATGGCTGGGACACAAGCCACTGAGTCACCAGTTGCAAATGATTTTTGTGTTTTCATAATCCTTGTGAGTAATATCCTGTCAAAGTCTCATCAAAAGTTATTAGTCTCTCCATAAACTGATACATCAATATGTAAACTTGCCTTGTAATTAATTTTATGAGCTATGCCCCTGGCACCACAGAGCTCTTATTTCATTTTGGGAGCATAATTGATTAGACTTCCTGTAGCTATAATGTAGACCAAGGATGCTGCCACCAAACAAGGAGCAATCTGTGACAGCTCATTTGCAGGGAGCTATCTACTTTTTGCCAGTGTTGAGCATACAGAAGGCAGAGTAAAATATTTTGTATTGCTACTGCAGTGCTCTGCTTGGAATTAAAAGAAAGAAAAAACAGGCTAATTAAACAGACAAATTAGTAAGGCAAATTTGTATGTATTTGAACAACAGCTTTTATTCTCCACTGTAAAGGTTTTTCTTCTCCACTGAATTCCTTTGATAATATTTGCCTCACTATAGCATCAGATGACATTCCCATTCAGGCAATTAGATTTTGCATTACTAACATTTCCCTGCTACAATTGCATCAGATACTTTCCTCTGCTTTCTGTAACTGCAGTGTCACAATCGAATCTCTTTCTCTGATCTGCTTCTTAGCAATTCAGAGCCCATCTTTATGCCAACGCTTTACTAATAGGATTTCCCTTCTCTGTCCCTGTTTAATATTTGAGTGAATGTTACCTGAGAGAAATATGTTGGACATGCAGGCTGTACTAGCTTAATTTATGACTAGCATGAAAGAGGCAATATTTCCTGTGGATAAGGTCAAAAGGGCTTTGTTTTCTATTAATTAAAAATAAGCTCATACGGGACGATGAGTGTAAGTAATAAAGACATAACGTGCATTTGTGTGGCCATAAAGAAAAGGAGTGGGATTATTCACAAAGCAGCGATCATAGCCGAAGCCTCGCTCTGACCCTGGCAAAGAAGCAAACAAGGGGAAAATATGGATTATTTTATTCCTTCCTGCTTATGCCAGCTGGAGAAATGAGCTGAGTTCCCAAGGGATGCAAGTCCTGAGTTGTGTAGCCCCTGGAAGATTATGGGCACAAAGATGAGTCTAAAAGCATCTGATGCTTGCAGCTCCAGGGAAAGCTCTGTGTGCCTGAATGTGGTAGGAGTTCTGTCTGGAGCAAAAAGAAAGCAAAACCTCAGAAAGCTGTTTAAAAATGAAATGAAGAACTTCAGAGGGAGAGTCAGAAGAAATGAGAAATGCTTCCCTCCAAAACAGCAACAGAATGATAAATTACTTTTGCCTTTCTGAAGCCAAGCTAGAAAACCTCTGTTCACCTCTATTATCTACTTCTGGTCTCTGAAGATGCATTACCATATTAATTCATTGCATTATACAATCTGAGCAACTAAATGAGTTTACCTTATGCCCTCTTAATGGTATTTTCTCTTAATGCTAGCTTTAAGTGATACATTTTAGGGGATACTTGAAGTAGAATGCATCAAGAAAATTTATTTAAATTCAATTTTGCTTACAAATTATGACTTATCCCTTCTTCATGAACCAAGTATGGAAAAACCACATAGCCTCTCCATGGGGGAAACCACTCGGCACTGAATCCACTGCTACCTCACATGTAACACGGGGTTTTACTGAGGCAAAAAGCAGCAGGAGGCAAGAGGGACTGTTCCTGTCAAAGGCATCTATGGCAATGTGAAAATGCATCTGATGGATCAGAATGGTTCCACCTACAGTCTGCTGGAACACCGGGTGTGTGCTGTGATGCTGTGCTGCACATCGTACCCAGTGTGTGTTTCAGGGTTTGTGTGTGTGTTGTTGACTGTGTTGTTTGTTACTCGGGCTCTTGTGTTGGGTTTTTTTTAATGTTCTACTATTTGCTATTTACAACGTCTGATGGAAGTAGCAATAACTTGCCGCTGGTTGGAGATCAATTCCTATCAGACCTCTCAATACATATGAAACATCTTGTGACTTCAGAGGGAATTTCATCTCATCGTTGTGGCACTGGCGTAAATTAGTAAATAGAAAATATCTTCATTTGACATGTTCCAATGTAAGCACATGATCAGCAGTCTTACGTTCAGTAATTTTAATTTAACAGGTTTATCCCTGAGCTGGATGTGCTATTCGTTTAAACTGACCTTGCTTTATTTGAATTATTGCTCAGATTCGCACGAGTACAAATGACCTAATCTTCCAAAATACATTTTCTGATCGACATAAGCAAACAGTCTGAAGAAGCAATTATGTAAAAGAAATGGTTTTAGGCAACAAATGGGTCTATAAATAAACGGATACATCCTAATCACAGGCCAAAAAAGTGTGACACTTCTCCTTTGATAGTAAAAATTAATAATAATATAAAAAATATAGTTAAAATCAATGAAATTTGATGTTTCTGAAAATAAGAGTCCAAGACTACTCTGGGAAATGGAATACAGTGAAAGCAAAGGCTGCTCCAGCCTTTTGCTGGTGCGTAGCCTGCATGCATACATCTGACCAGTATCACTTATGATTTCCCAGGCCTGCAACATCAGCAAGAAACAATATAGAAAATCTGCCCATTTTTTTTATCTACAACCTGTAGGAGGTAAGGTTTTTTAACAAGTCAGAAGATCTTTCTCTAAAGCAAACGTACTGCAAAAGTTTGCCATGCTACTCAACTTTGGTACTTTTGCTATTTTTTTCCCTTGCCAAAGCCCAGGGATTATATTATTTATTTGGATTTAAGCACTTTTCCCTAAAAACAAGAGGAATGTGGAGAAATATGTGTTAAAATGTGTCAGAAGGGGAACACGTATCCACTCATGCTATTCAGGGGAGAATGTAATTGATAGCTGTTAGAAAGATATTGCACAGGCATGTACTACCAATTGTGTCAATGGGTACAGGAAGAAAAGCAGTAGATGAAGCTTGGTGCTGCGGAAATCAGTATAGACAAATGATTTTCTCACACTGAATAAATCAGGACTACTTACTTAAGATAATGGGTAGCTACACAGTTGGACATTGGTATGAACAGAGTATTGAGACAAGGAAGAAGAAATTCGTTGAAAACACAAAGGTTGCTTGGGACTGAAAAAGGAAGAAATTATATTGCTAGAGAGAGAAGAAGAGCAGTATGACAGCAGTCAAAGCACTTTGTGAGAATAAGACAAAGAAATGCAGTAATGGAGAATGCATGATGTAAGGAAGATGAAAGGGAAGGAAAGAATCTGACAAAAAACAGAGATAAACCAATTAAATGAATGAAAAGTCTAAAGTTTGAAGGTGAGGCCATGTGCTGCTCATCTGTATTTCTGTGGAATGGTGTAAAAAGCATGCCTATGTGAAGGCAGAAAATTGACTTTATACCCTTAAAATGATGACTTTTTATCTGTCAGAATCTTCTAAATCTTTTGTAGTGACCATTACCAGCATTCTGGGATTCAACTGCATTCCTTCATATCTGCATCAGAGTGCCTTGGGGCACATTCAGTTAAGGCATTGGTTTCTGAGAATGCAGAATGCAAGGCTCCACTTTTTCCATAAGGAAACACAAGAACAGGCAATAGCATTTAAGAGAATGACTTCATTAATAGGAAAGAGGCTGGCAGAAGGTGATATATGTTTCTGTCTCCCACTGTGTTGACAGAAAAGCTGAGTTTGGAGATATGCCTCTTTAGGATTTAGTGTTAAATCACCTCTTGAATTTGCTTGAGATTTGAAGTCGCACTAAGTCAAGTATAAGACTGGAAACAAAAACCACAAATGAATCAGACATAGAGTGTAATTCTAAGTGTAATGGATACTTTTCCTACTGCATACCATAGGAAGTTTATAGACTGGGCAGCCAGGTTCAACATCACTCCTTTTCTAGCTGTTAACTTCTGCCCTGCTCTGTTTGAAGCCCAGCAACTGTGTTTTAATGGAGTGATTCCACCATAACAACTTTCCTTCCTAGGTTCAGATCCCTCCTTACTTCCCACTTTTATTTTCAAGCTGATTTACTGCTGTCTGCTCACACCTATGCAACCCCAGAAGCTCAAACCACACACTCCCATTGTCTTCCAGAGGTCGAGCATAGGTAGAAATGCAGAAGTTCTTTGCAGTCAGCCAGCGGGTTGGCTGCCATTGCCCAGGGCTGGGCTCTTTTACAGGGGAACACAAATGCTTCTAAATTAGATGTGCAAGGCACTGCACTTTTCATAAGATCCTTGGTGTGATGCTGGCTTCCCATATGGCAGTATGTGGCACATGGCTAGGATAAGCTGACACAGCTCTGTCTAGAAGAATTCATGAATGTTTTCTCTCTTGTTTTCATAGGAGGGGGAGTATAGACTACCAGGGAGGTACATCTTTCCAAACCTGTGGGGTTTTTTTTAATGCTTAGAAACAAGAGTAACTTTTTACACGCACCTTGTTATTTGTCCAACATCTGCAGGTTAGCATAATTTGTATGATAAAAGACTCCAGGAGAATAGGCTGTTTTCACCTTAATCATGCTATAGCTGCTACAGAGGGAATGCAAAAGGAGGTGTCCAGAACCTAAGCATCTTATATGGTGTGATAATGAAGGGTATGTGGCTGTGAGGAGCATAGCACTGTGCCAGCTGGCAGGGCACTTGATCTTTGTTGGTAGCATCAGTCCCCAGGAAGGGGGGGGACATGTTTGTCCTGTCTCCAGGTGGCTGCCTACACAGTGTGGGCAGGAGAAGGGCTTTGCTGATGTAAATCGATACTTCGCCGATGTTGCTCATGGCGATGCCTTTCTAACTGGTGCACGAGATGAGAAGAAATGCGGTGTCTCTGGAGAAACAAGTGCCTTTTAGATGTACAAATAAAGCAGTTATTTACAAATCCCTTGCTGGCAATGGGGAGGGAGGTAGCACTGGGCACAACAGAGGCAGCGCATTAGGCAAATGTTTCAGCTTTGTCTCTAAGATACACGCTGCCCTTTCTAAAATAAATATGTTTGTAGCTTCGAGAAAAAAGGAATCGAAGTACTTACACTTACAGGAGGCACACAGCACCAAGTGCTGTTTTGTATACTTGCTCATTTCCTCAGACTTCTGGGTTTCTCAAATATGTCTCCTTTGCATACTTTGGACCACGGATGATGTTTCCATGGTGACAAATAGATGTTATGTTTATTTACTGGGCAGCAGGGAATGACAGTGTCGGCAAATGACATTTCTTTCAGTTCTTTTTTTTTTTTTTTTTTTTTTTTTTTCATCTTTCCAAGGGAGATTTGGTTTTGCTAATGAAGCTGGCAGTGAAAGCAGCAGCAGTTTTTCAGATACCCTTCATCCCCACTTTGAGTATGTGGCAGAAAAGTAGAGAGCAGTTACCGTGGCTCTGTGATTTTCCAATGATCCCTCCAAAGTCTTTCTCTATTCTGCATGCACAGAATTTGTGGTGAGCGGGCACTGCCTGCAGAATGTCAGGGAGATTTCATGGGAAAGGATGTGAACATTTATTGTATGGCTTTTTTGTCGGTCATCCCTCACATCCATTCCTGTCAATATCGTCCATAATAGCCATCTTTTAGGTAAAGCTGTTCTAGCCCATACTGTTCTGGGAACAAAGCAGAAGCAAAAACACAAACAAATAAAAACCAACGAACCAAGCAAAAACAAAAACCCTTCATATTTACAATAGTTTGTGAAAAGGAGGAAAGAGAGATTTTTAGGAGGATGCTTCTGTGAGAAGCTGACCCACCAAGTCAGGCTGCCCCATTCAACCTGGCCTTGAACACCTCCAGGGATGGGACATCACAGCTTCTCTGGGCCAGTGCCAGTGCCTCACTGCTCTCTGAGTAAAGAATTTCTTCCTAAAATCTAATCTAAATCTTCTCTTGCTGAGGGAGTGAGGTTTTAGTAGTCCATTTTTCCTCCCTTCTAACATATATGTGCTTGTGCTGGAGCTGGCCAGTATCTGGCTGTGCCTGGCAAAACAGATGAGCAAGCAAGACAAGCAGTTTCATGCAATACTAACAAGCAGGAGAGAGAAGCTGATGATACTCATCAGTGACAGACTAGATACAAGTTCAAATGTTTGACTTGAACTTTCTGAAGTAAGCAAGCTCCTCTGGCTTTACTTTTCCTTCTGTAACAGTTTTGAGGTTTTACCACTTGAGCTTTCATTGCATGGGGAGCTGCATACGTTGTCTGTGCAAGTGTGGCTTGATGCTAAGAAAAACACACACCAAAACGGTACTTGTGTTCTTCACAACCTTAACCAATCTTCTCAGCAGAAGCAGAATCTGGTCTCCAGTTGAAGGATACACAAATCTGCACCCATCCATATGTAGACAGCACATTCCTAGAGGTTTTTTTATAGTCTTGCATAAATGTACAAGGACTGCTCCAAAATTAATGCCTCCTATTTCATTATGTTGGGCCACCACTTCAGAGGTTGGTGTTGGTGGTATGGCAGTAGAGGTTGAAGCTTCCCACCAATATTCCATTACATGTTGCTGTGTGACAGATGGCAGCAGAGGGGCAGTCTGACAGAATGGCATCTGACATGGGTATGTGTATGAAACAAAGGAATGGAAGTGAATTCCTCCTTGTTGAAATAATGGCACCCACTGACGTTTATTGAGACTTGCTGAATGTTTGTGAAGGTCAAACAGTGGATGTGAGCACAGTGAGGTGCTGGTGGTGTGTTTCAGCAGAGGTGACAGGGACATGAAAGTCAAGCCACATTCTGTTGGCTGTGCAGATACTTATGACCATGGCATGCAGGCTCTTATTTACCACTGTCAGAAATGCACAGCTACTGGTGGTAACTATGCTGAAAAATAGTTTTTTGTATCTGAGAATTTGCTCTATCGAACAGTGTTATTGTGCTCTTTGTATCTGTCACAGTTTCCATGGAAATAAATAGGAGGTATTACTTTTGAATCATCCGACATATATATAATATATTTATACAAAATGCTTCACTGTAAATAATTACAAATTCAGGACTTTATTTGAACTTGGAGATGTTTAATTCTTGCAAGTGTTTTTTGTGCTTTTTGTGTTGTTTTTTTTTTTTTCTCTCCAAATGTTTTGTATTATGCTTGTCCTCATTTCCTGAGCAGCCCATCTGTGCATTGGACCTTGGACCCTGGATCTGGATTTGCTGTCTCCACTCACACTTGCAGGACGCTAACCTAGAAAATGTTAAGTACAAACAGAAGCCCATTCATAGGTCGTAGCAAAGGCACAAAAGAATATGTTCTCTCCTTTAAGATGCACTAGTTCTTATTGCCAGGAACTTAAATATAGAGATTTGATACTTACATCCTGAAAATATTTTTGCAGGGCTTTTCTCCCCCCTTTTTGACTGTTGGGTCAGGCCCACCTAAAGCTGGCAAATGCCTACAGTCACAGGAATGAAAAAGGAAATTCTCTGTGCTGCATGAAATAAAAAAGATGTGGAGCTCTATCCACATCAGCTCCTTCCAAATTGTATTAGAGTGCTTCAGCAAGGAAGTCTTCAGACTAATGTCAGATGGATCCCTTGGATGGTTATTACATTGCCCCTGTCATGAAAGGTCTGTGCAGTTGCCTTTGGCTCTGAGGCAAAAACCTTGTGGCATGGTGACAAGAAAAGGAGGAAAGAATAACAAGGAGACAAATGAAACAACTTGACGAGCCAGAAAGTGTGAAGTTGGGGCCAAGCCAGCACTGTGACACAACATGGGCTGTGAAAGGTCCCCGGGCAATTGGCACGCTGCTCACTGTGGAACGTGGGATGTCTGCACCCTTCTCCAGCTCCCAAGCCCTGGCTGATCTCATTCAAGGCGGAGAATTGCAGCACTGGGCCCAAATGAACTGGGAGCCAAAATGGGAAGGGAAAATCCTGCAGAAAATTTATGGGGGCATTTGAATTTGAACAGCTGACAAGTTCTGAGGTGTCAGAACTTTTGTTGCATCTGAAGGAAAAAGTGGGTACTTGGTTTCAGTCTTGAGAAAAGGACCTGAAGAGGAGGCTGCCCACTCTTGGAGTGTTAACTGGTAAGGAGAAGCTCTGGTGAGACCCTGCTCTCTGCGAAAGGCAATTCTACCACACAGGGAAGCTTCAGACAGCATCACTGCTTGCTGTAGTTCTCTTCAGCTTCTCCTTGTCACAAAATCCTTTGCCTCTTGGAGCTCATGGACTCATGTATTGGAAATGACATAGTATCATACTTGCTTTTAAGTCTGGTCCAAATCCCTTGGAAGTCTTTCAGTCCAATGCAGTGGTCAGTGGTTCCAGGTCACAGTGCTTTTTAAATGACTTTAACCAAGAAATTCCTAATGACGTGTTGACATCTCAGACATCCCTCTGAGGTTGCTTTCACAAGTAATCTGCACTCTGAGCTCATTTGTTCTGATCATTATCTTACATTGCTTTTCATGATGGAAAAGGGAGAAACTGCACATCCAGGTTCTGTGGGCTACATATAGAGGTGGATAAAAATGTATATTGTTTTAAAAAATCGGTCCTCCCACTCCTCCCACAATGGGACCTACCAAAATCATTGGTCTGCCAGTGTTTGGTCGTCTCAGCTACATCAGATACAGGAGAGGCCAGCTTCAAGGAGAAGAGAAAAGAAGGAAAATGAGGCAGAGGTGCCTTAGCTGGAGAAAAGAGCAGAAGGCAGTTTGAGATGGGCTGGCATGAGAAATGAAATGGATCTCAGCATTGGACAGTGGCATGACCTATGGGAGTAAGGATGATACAAAAACAAATGTTGCATAGAATAACTAGACTGAACATCTAAAAAAACATCTGTTCCTGTCTTAGGAACCACCTCACTTCTACCGTTGTGAAGGCTTTTGTTTCATTGCATAAGATGTCACTGGCTGGCAGAATTGTTCAGGAAAGCCAATGGCCTTTCTTAAATTGCCTAGGGCTCCTGAAGACTGAGAAATCAACATTCACCTCTCTTTGACTGAATTACTGCATTTCTTGGTTAATAGATAATATGTTTTCAAATCCTGGCCATTTATTTAGATCTAAATCCAAGAAAAGTCTATGTTTTTCTAAATCTCACAAGGGCACATGAGAAGAGAAAAAAATCTTTCTATAGCATATGAGCTTTCTTTTACCTACCTACTCCTTTTCCTCTGCTGACATTCCTCCAGGCAAAAGATGAGTCTTCTCTGTGAAAGTGAGATCTTTCCCTTAGTATATGCCCAGATTCAAATTTCACCAATCTGATTCTTAATAAGCTCAGAGGAAGATACAAGTGGGGGCTTCAGTTTAAAAATTGCCTTTTATTCCATGAAACAGATCTGTCCCTTTAATCACAGCCTTATCCTTTGAGCCCCAAATTCTTACAGTGCTTGATCTTCACTGGGAGAAACAGGAGTTTCAAGGCTCAGGATCCAAATGTGACTTCAGTTTGGGCAGACTGGAGTTCATCTCTCCAGTGGGCTGATGATAAAGATCATCTGTGTGAGTAGAATATAAGTGCTTTTAGACACTTTCCTTGTACATATCAGAAAAGCTGGTGCTGAAGGTCCAGGAGGATTACATGGTTTCTTATTCTATGTATAATAGGCTTTCATCAATGCACACTTTTGGTATAACCATACTGAAAGTCAGTGCAATATACATGATGTACAGCCATCACCTGTAACTGGAATTGCTTTTTAATGTTAGTGATGTTTCTGCAAACATTTGCACAGCAACTGCAGGCAGAAAAACCCAAAAGGAAGGGTTAAAATGAACAAAACTTGCATTATACACGATCAGTCAAACATAATTGCGTCTGTCGAGCAACTTCAAATTCACAAGCTTTTTCCAAATACATTTCCAAGAGCTGCTCCGGTCTCCAACACAGAGCACGGTGCTGCAGCAGTCATTTAAAATTCTGCTAAATCATTCTGCAGCTCTCTAACCAGTGCTAATAGCTTTTAGGCTGGCTAGCAACCTCATGCCAATAGGAAGCCTTGCGCAGGTTTCCAAGTCTTTTTTGTGTGTGTGTAAGGAAGAGAGAGAACCACAAATTTAATTCAGTGCCCTTGGTGGCTTTCAGTAGAACATGTATTAATCACTTGTGACTTCTGTTTTGCAGGGTGGGAGTTTGTCTGGAGTAAGGGAAAATCAAATGAAACTCATAAAGTTGAAAGTTTCCTTGATTTCATTTGCTGATTTTAAGCAGCAAATTGTTTCTTACCCATCCTTGCATGATAATTGGTAAATGTACTGAAATGGGTTGTTTGAGTTTCGATAGACTCTCTGGGCAATCACATGATAACTGGAGCTCTGAATGTGCCCTATAGGTACAATTGCTAATTGCATTGCTCCGATAATTTCTGTATGGGAGAAACGCATTATATTTCAAACTTGGCATCTTGCAGCAAGGAGGCAGGGCCATCTCCAGCTGCGTCTGGCACAGGGTCTCAGAGCAGAGGAAAGGCTGTAGCACAGCTCTGAAAACACAAGCCATCAGCCCAGCTGCAGGGAGTAAGAAACGCGAGTAAATTACATGAGATGAATGAGGCTCAATAGGTCTGTGGGCAACATTACTCTGCAGATGAGAGTCACTTCATCTAACATTAAGCTTTGAATGCTACACTTTAATTTAGTTGAGTAGCAGCTTTCTGTTGCCCGGAGAGAGAGGTACCCTTGGGGAGCAATTTATCGTATACAGTGTTAATGACTTGCACTTACAGAGCACAAATCGTCTCTTTATCTGTAGGTGAGATAACTCACCTTCTACAGGTGCCTATGAGAACAGACAGAAAGAGCCTGTCTTTGACTTGCACACTAAATATCTGGGTGATCCCAGGTAGAATCAGAGGTGCCCTTCTGAGAGCTGCCTTTGACCCAAGGAGCTGTAGGACTTTTAACCCAGGCAGACAGTACTGTGTTGGGAGCAGCTTTTCAGGAAAGGGGGGGAAAAAAAATAAAAGAATAAAAGGAAAAATAATCCTCTGACCACAGCTGCTCCTCTCCCATGTAGCTGCTGTTGCCATGACAGCAGTCATCCCTGATGAGGATACTCTGGAAGGTCTCCTTCTCTTCCTTCTCCTTCTCCTCTTTCTTCTCCTTCTCTTCTTCCTTCTCCTTTTCGTGGGAGCCCCCGCAGGGGTATTTTGCAGGGTGGGGCCATTTGTTTTAGGGTTCTCCCCTTTCAGATGTAAAGAATGAGTTTTCTATTCCACTTAGCGTGACAATTTCAAACTCTGCCTGCCTTTGCCCTTTTTTGTATCTTCATTGCATGGTGGCAGTGAGTATGAGTTGTACGCCTAATTCTCCCAGTTCTTCCTCACAGCCACACTGACTCTTCCCTGTTTGAACTGCTAAGACAGACTGTTGAATTTGGAAGCCCTACCAATGCTCAAACCTTGGCAAATGCACAATGGAAATGTGCTGATGGGGTCTTGTTTGTGAAATTCAGAGTATGTGGGATGATGGAACTTGTGGGCCAACCAACCCATTCCTTGTCAGGTCAAAACAAAGTATTTCAAAGCTATTTCTGTAGCTTGCTTCTTTTCTCACTGCATTTCTTTCCTAACTAGAAGAAGGTGGGAACCAGACCTAGGTCCAAGCTAACAGCACACTTATGCTTGTGGCTACCAGGGGCATTGAGTGGTTGTGGTGGCAGACAAATGTCCCAGCATGGGTATTGTCTATTATTCCCTTTTCCTATGCCTGGTTCTATTGCATGGGAGGCAATACAAGGGTGATCTGATAGTCATGATGGCAGATGTACACCAGAAGCTTTCTGGGCTTCCTGTTTGGGTATATTTTTTTCTCTCTCTGTCCCCAAGGAAAATTTTAGTTTTGATTTTGACAGAATTAGAGAATTTGACTATAAATGTAGGTGAGTTTAAAATGGAAATATATCTGAAGAGGTACTTTGCTGTTTGCATCCAGACTATATCTAGATTGTCCATTCTCTGGAAAATTCAATCAATAAATAAGTAAATAAACTAAACCAAAATAAAACTTCAGAAATTCCCTTCTGAAGGGATTTTTTTCTTTTTTTAGATGAAACAATTATAATGACATCAAAATGTCTCACTTGAAGGCCCTCAGAAGGAAACATCACTGAGGATGTTAAGTTCAAGCTCTGGTACCCACGAGTCACTTCTTCCCAGTAGTTCCTGCTGCAGGACGCTGTTCTGCCCTCACACCTCGGTGAGTCCTGGTGCAGGATCTGAGACTATGAGGGCTTTTGAGCTCACAATCCTCGTCTGGGAGACCTAAAGGTTTTTTTCAGCCTGTGATTTTGATGACTGTTAAGCTTCACAGAGAAAAATGGAGAGGGAGAAATGGCAAGAAAGCAGACGGTGCTCTGCTGGAGCCTCTGCAAGGTGAGTAAAAATCACCATCCCTTTTGCTGAAAGGGCCTTTTTTAATGAAAAATTGTTCTGTCAGGTTTTTGTGTTTTTTTCTGCCCATCTTTTCCCTGTGAGTTTTTAGTGCCATTTCTCCATGCTCCTGCTCTTCCCTGTAGGCTGGCATGTTGCCTACCCAGTGAGTCCTGGTCTTCTGCCTGTTGGACCCAATGTATTGCAGATATGCAGGGAGGTGTCACCTCGAGAGAAAGGAAACAAGCAGACAAGTGCTTCCTAATGGGGTGTGGGAGCCTGGGGCTGAAGGGTGCTCATCCTGTGGTGCCCAGGAGGCGCTGTGCAAGCATTTCCAGGTAAAATAGCTAATGGACAGTTAGACCGCTCAAAGGGTTTTTTGGATGAATGGAAGATTTTCATTCCTGGAGTAATTTTTGGAGGGTAAAATCCACCCTTTTCTCAAGGAAAGGAAGATGATTTTCATTAATAATTTCATAGATCTGAGAACTGGATTGTTAAAAAAAGTGAGAGTTTGGCTTAAAGTTATGTTAAGATGATCATGTGGAGAAGGACCTTTATAGGCAGTGAATCTTTAAAGCAAACCTTCGTATTTGCTGCAGCCAAGATTGTAACTCAATAATATTGTCTTGCATAGAGGCTTGGTAGGATTTAGATGTAATCTGTGCTAGGATTTCTGCCTCCAGTTTCAAGCTGCAGTAAACTATATTGTTGCAGGCCATATTTGGCACTCAATTAGTGTTGCTATATCAATATAGTAAAAAAACCCTCTGCAAATAACTAGTCATTCAAATGGGAATCTCAGAGATATTCAGTTATCTTTAGCCAGAAACAATTACTGCTGCTGCAGATAGTGTCATCTTTACAAGGAAAGAAAGACTACACCGTGAAATGCCTGAGACCACATTGTACTGTGCCTCAGTTCTTATGGTAGGGTTTGAACCCTGCTGTCCAGAAAGACTCTTGGCACATCCAGTCTGTGCTGTTCTGTATATCACGCTGTGTGCTGTTTGGAGGAGATTTTGTCCCCAAAATGGAAAGAATGGTAATTCTGTGATTTTGCAATACTAGAGGGGCCCAAATGGCACCAGTATATCAACTCAGTCACATGGGGACAATTGCTGGACTCTTAAAGGAATTATTTTGAATGCTTCTAATGTACTCTGTGTTCTGTGAACGGGTGGTGTTGCAAAGCATAATGAAAGCTAAAAAGATATATGGTCCTAAAACACGTGATCTCTCACATCAGTTACAACACCAGTGTTATTGCAGCGCACTGGAGAAAAATCAACAGAGTTATTAAAAATATGCTGATCACAGGAACTGCTAACCTCCTTGGCAGGCTAAGTATAAATTAAATTCATTCATTGTATAAATTGGCTGTTTTATAATATTAAAATGAGAATGAGATTAGCAGAATTAAAGAATACCCCATTTCAAGCGATGTTTGTAATTCTGAAGCAGAAGGGTTGGTGACATTATTATTAGAGCACTTCCTGCAGTAGTTCTGCTTTGGAGGGGAAAAGGGGGAGAAGCAGTCTAGCACATTGTAGGTAGTTAAGGAATTTCCTGCTACTTTATCAGCCATCTTGAGCTGCAAATTTAGATCCGTCTGGGGAAAAAGACTGAACTAGGTCAGTTCAGCAGGGAATCCATAAAAAAAGGAAAGAATTTTAGTAAGCTAGCAAAAAGGAAAATCATCACCTCAAAGAAAAGAATCCTGCTCATAAAGTCTCAACTAAAGCAGGAGAGCTCATGCACAAGCATGGAAGCAGAGGAAGTGTCAGAACAATTACCCAGCAGTGATGGCAATAAGTATATGAGGTATTAAGCATACTCTTCTGGATCAGACTTTCAAGCAGCTGTATTTTAAAATAATAATTGAAATATCATGGCTTATAAAAATTAGCCAGCCTGGTTCTCAACACAATTTTAAGACCTAACTGATTTATTTTGTTTTCTTTATTTTCTTGTATTAATTGGTTGCTAATGGTCTGCTAAAGAAAATAATAAGCCACTTGATGAGAATAAAGTACGTTTTCAACCTGTAAACTGTAAGACATCATTTAGTCACTAAGACCAAGTCAACCTAGGCAGCTTACACTGGAGTACTGGACATTCAGTTATTTGAGACCAAAGCTGACACCAAGGGTAATAGCATTACTCTGCAAAGCAAGAAAACTTGTTGCAGGGAATAGCCAGATAGCTTGGAAACTGCAATGGGAGGAGGTCAGGCTGTGAAGGGAAAAATGGGGGTTATTGCAATTGTTTAATTTCTCGCCCCAGACGTCTCACTCTGATGATGCTGAACAACATTGGATGTGGCAAAAGTTCTCTTCTGATCCCCTGAACTGTGATTTAGGTTTTAGACATTGCCATTAATTATTGAAACTCAGAAGGCTGCAAAAACATCTTGATTCATTGGCAAACTGACAAACATATGGTGTGTTTTGCAAACCTCTAGGTTTCTGTTCAGAGGAGAAGAACATTAATTGCATAGAAATCCTACTGGGAGTTCTGAAACCAGCCATCGTTAACATTGTTAGACACCGTCTCTGGGAAGCTCAGTGCATTTTAAAATCTGAGTGAAAAATTAACAGCTTCTTAGAACTTTTCAGAAGGAAAGTGCTGAAGTGTAATAAACTCAAAGCAGAACATCAGAGTATCCGGTGTTCTTCAGTACGTAGTGTTGGTACATCAGCAGCTTTGCTTGTTGATGGATGGCAGGTTGGTATTTGTCAGCACATGGAAACTGGTTATTACCTGTTGTTCCATGTTGCCCACAGCCTCCAACCACTTTCAGTTTGGCCATTTGATTGCCACACTGCCATCTGAAATCCCATGAATGTCAGTACTTCAGATCTAAATTCATAGATTCCCTGAGCACAGAGTTTAATCAACATTGGCAATGGGCCTTTGATAAAGGAGATTGTGCTGTCATTATTGGTACAACCCAGAAAGCCTCACCAGCAAATGCTGCAGTGCGTCACATGAAAAATACACCACACTCCTTTTCATCTAGGTTGTAACATGGCTGTTCTTTCTGGCTCTGTTTTCTGCACTGTTTAAAACTGGGCACCAAATTTATGCCACACAGTCCAGCAATACCCTGGGAGCTACTGTTGCTATTGTTATGGTTACTTCATTGTTTGCTAGAACCAGAGATACATGAAGAACCATATGATTTAAGGATCTAGGGATTTAAGGACCTTTTGACCAAGATGGTAACTCTTCTACTCGGCCTTCTCAGATTTTCTGGGTCACAAAAGCATACTCTAATTGCCTGCTGACCTGATGAAGAAGCCCGCTGTCCAGCCTTTCTGACTAAGGATGGGTACATAAATGTGGCAATACAGATGAAAGGAAGGGATAAGTTCATACAGGTTGATATGAAGATTTCTGTTTTGACTAAGGGCTGTAGCATCCTCATTCCTGGTGATTTACCCAGAAGATTCACCACACTTGTATTACAGAGACTGGCAGAGCACTCACTACAGGCAAAAACTTTCAGGAAGGTTATTCTGCTGTGATGGGTCTTTAAAATCTGGAGCGATGGACTCAGTCTTGAAGGTCTGTCTGAGATACTCACATGCTTGTCTTGTAGTCCCAGGGTGCAGAGCAGAAAGCAGCACTGTGCAGGAATTCTCCAGGACACACCACAAAAAAATCCCAGGCCATTTTGTGACACGGGGCTGGAAAAGGACCTGTGTGCTTTACCAGGTCATTCCTCCACATCAATGAGTGTCACTACTTTCCCACTCTGAAATGCCTTCAGCAATTCCTCTCTTTCAGAAGGGTTAAATTCCATGCCATTTAGCTACTTGTGCACAGCCCTAACAATTTCCTTGCTGTGGGCTATCACTGCTCACTTCAAGCCTCGTATTTCAGTGCCAGTGGTCAAACTCCAGAAGAAAAGCAAATCTCAGTGTAGTTATGTGTGTACCCTTGAGAGCACTGTTCTGCAGAAGTCTTTGAAGTTGAGACTATTGGATGGATTTCCTTGCTTTCATCTTCCATCTCACATTCTTTATATGCGTAAAATAGTTTAAAACTGAGCCCCAGTGTGCTTATAAAATGCCAGGTCATTGACAATTGTAGTGCTCATTTGCTGTGGTCAATTTAGTACTAATAAGCTGAAACTGTTCTGCAGGGATTCTTCTACATGGAACATAAACTCCTTTTCCCTCACTTAAGAACACTTTCCTATAAAATGATTGCAACCTAATAGTTTTCTTCCCCATTTTAGTAATCAGTCTCAGTCTGTATCACTGCTGTTTCTCCCAGCATCTTTCCCTATCAGCTCTCTTTCAAGGCATCAAATCAATGATTACATGGTGTGTAGTCCATTGAACGGTCCATCCCGGGAACCCAGCATGTAATACAGTCCCTCATATCTTGGTGCCGTAGTAGAATTTACTGCAACAGGTTAAATTCAATGCACAGACTTTTTTCTTCCTTCCTACCTTCCTTCTTTCCTTTCTTTCTTCCTTCCTTCCTTCCTTTCTTTTTTCTTCCTTTCTTCCTTTCTTTCTTCCTTTCTTCCTTCTTTTCTTTCTTGCTTTCTTGCTTCCTTGCTCCCCTTCTTCCTTTCTTCCCTTCTTCCTTTCTCTCTCTCTCCCTCTCTCTCCTTTTGTCTTTCTCTCCTTCTGTCTTTCTTTCTGTCTTTTCATCCAGATATTTTAAAGCAAGTGAGACATCTTCTTGAGGGCCTCTCAAAAATGCTGAATCTTTACCTTGGCTTCCTGACTGTGCAACTACAGTAGCAGCAATGAAATTTCTCACCCTCTTAAACTCATTACTCACTCAGATCTGAGGACTGCAATCGGTATATATTAATCAACATTGGTCACTGCATTTCTTTCCCTTTTTCCTTGTCCTGTCCTCATACCCAGTTGATTTTCTGAATTCATTCTCCTTTGTCTTTGCTGGCTCTGTTGTGTTTTTGCCATCCCTGTTGCTTTCTGATTCTTCATATTGCAGTAAATCATTCTTCCTTCTACTGTACTCTCAGACTCTTTCAAGAATACCCCCTATGCTTATTCCCTTCCTTACTTGGGGTTTTACTGAAATATGTAATAAAATACCTGAAGAGAACTGGAAACAAAACCCAGGCACATAATTTAGAGCAATTCATTCCCTATCACTGTAGCACCCTGTTTATACAAGGCATTACTTTTCTGAGCAAGTTGCCTGCCTGTACAACTTTGTACTTGCTGTTGGTACTGTATGTAATTTCACTGACTGCTGTCCAGATCTCCCTAATGAGATATTGTGCATTACGTGAAGTCACAGCTTAAGGGGTCTAGAGCCACTGGTTTAGTGATATTAATAATCCAGTGAAAAGCTTTCCTGCAATGAAGTTACCTTGTCTGATCTCTCTTTTACAGCATAAGTGGAGTCTCTTGTCTACTTATATTCCACGAAGAGAACTATATCATTCCCTGATAAAATGACTCTAGCAATTTTATCCTCAATAAATTGACTGTGTGACATCATTAACTTCCCGCATGTTCCGTGTGGCTATAAATAACCACCACTTCCACATGGAAAATGGCAGAAGTGCTATTTTTCTGATGAGCTAGGCACTGCTACCAAATTAAAAGGAACAACAACAGCAACAAAAAGACTTATTAATTTTACATTAATTAAACCAGTATTTTAACAATAACATCATCGTCCCCCTGTTTTCCTCCACAGTAAACAGATTCCCTCATTGTGATAAACTGCCCGGCCTTTGGCCTCATAGCTTATCCACTTGGGAGCTGAATTATTACTTCATAAAACAGAGGGATGATTATATAATCACTTAATTAAATGTTGTACTCAGTCACTGCTGAGCTATTCCTGAAATGCATTTGGCATCTGGGCTTGCTAGACAAATTTAAACATTGGAAGAGTTATATTTTTCAGATGTGTTTCTTTAAAGATTATTATTTCCAGTGTTCCTTTGTCTGTGTGGTCTGGTTGCTTTCCACGTGTCAAGCTCAATCCTAATCACAAAGGAGATGAAATGCTCTCTGTGTTCCTTGTGTGACTTGCAGATTGCTGTTGGATTCTTGCTGTTATTGTTTTGGAACCATTTTTGTTGTTTCTATCTGCAAAGCACTCAGAGGGAAAGATCCCTCACTCACTTATTTGGCAACTCTGTTCTGAGCAGATATTCAGAACCTTACCAAAGACTACTGAATTACCGTTATAAGCTGTGCATTAGGCATGGGAAGGAAAAAACAGGCATTTGCCCAAGCCCTAGGTGAATCCCCTCCTGCAGGCAACCCCTGTAGAGGTGCTGGACCTTTCCCTTAGCAACAACAAATGCCAGTGCCAGCGTGCATTTGTAGGGCAGGTGCAGCTGGTGTAGGTCCCCAGGTTGCAGAGGGGGCAGGACCCTGAGAGGTCTTGTGGCCTCAGAGCCTCACCCTGACAGACTGCATGGGATTCACCATGGGGACTCACCAAGGGCAAGTGAAATGCTGGCCATGAGACTGTGCTTCTAAATTACATGAAGACACACACCCCAGGAAGATGTGACAGGCTCATTTGGGAGGCTGGAAAAATGAAGATACTTGCACACAAAACTTCTAATTTTCCTCATTTTATTCATTCTGTCCCAGATCTCCCTAAGAGCAGTGGGAACCAAGCACACTCCAGAAAGTCAGAACTGGTTTTTGTTGTTGTTGGTCCTTTACAAGGTGCCAGTTTCTTCTCTACCAGAAGGGAGAAGATGCTCAACTTGCAAGGCTTTCCACTGCCCTTTTCCAGCTTTGGTTTAGCCTCATGATCCAGCCTGTGAGATTTGAGGTGGACAAACCAGAAAGCCTTACCTCTTTTCAACATCACAGTCTCACTTCAGTGAATGTAACTGCAGGGACTGACTCAGTTTCCTGCCAGCTCTCGTAGGACTCTCTCTGTTAATGTTCATGGGAGCAAGATCAGATCAGAGCAAGGAAAAAGGGCAGAAAGTGGAGGCTTTCTTCAACATCAATTATTTTGCTGGCATGGAAAGAAAACACAAGAATCTTTGCTCTCTCTGTTCCCACTGCTTTTAAGAACAGGGAGACCTTGGACAGAAGGACACTAAAATCATTGATTCTGATATGAGACCTGAACTTCCTTGCACTTGCTCAGTTTACTTGACAGTAGGCAAGTACAGCAACTGAAACTCAGTCATCTCATTGCTGAATTAGACTCAGTGTTCCTCTCTATTTCTTTATTTAAAGAATTTTTCAGGGTTGCAAGACTCTGTGGCTGAGAGGATGAACAACATTTCATTAACCTGAATCAGTCATGGTTTGGATCAGCATTGAATATTTCCAGAAATCATTTCCCCTTGATCTTCTTTAATTATTTCCCTAGGATTAACTACTTTCTATACTGTGTCGCTTTCCTCTGTGGGAAGATCTACGATGAGTATTGTGTCTTCTCCTATTATGCATTTGCTTGCAATATAAATTGCTTTTCAATCAGGTCTTTGCATTTCTAACATCTTCTGTACTACAGCAGGTGCTTTCCCTAGTGGTTACTTATGTGGACTCTAATGGCACGTCATCTGTCTATGCAGCAACTTCTCTGCCAAATATGTAATAGAGGAATTTTGCTTCTCGCAGAAGCTTTCAACAGATTTGGTCCTTTAAAGGCTGATGTTTTTTATGTATTTTTTTCATAGCTCATTTCACTGGGCTTAAATAAACTAAATTAGGAAGGTTTTAAAAGTCCTTCTGGAAGCTCTGTCTCATTTCAAATTAAATCCCTCCCTTTTCTTCAACATGGCTTCAAGTGAGGGTTAGAAATTACCTTTCTTTTGCTTCCTTTTCCTTTCTTTTTGTTTTAGTTGAATTATTTTGATAGATTGAGTGGCAGGAGATTAAAAAAAAAAATAATAAAATAACTGACTTGGGTTTATTTGTTTATTTATTTTTCTCACACAACAAACACAATTGTAAAACTCTAACCTGTGGGTTCTGGAGCCCAGGAGTGAAGACAGATTCCCCTGCCCTGTGGCCAGGGCTCTGCAAGCACCTGCATCCCACTGATTGGAAAGGGGTCCTGGGCTGGATGGTCTTTTAGGACGCTGACTCAATAAAAGCCGGGCACAGGGACTGCCCCCTCTGAAAGAAAGCAGGTCTGCACTGTACTGAGGGCATTGCTATCCATGGGGAATGAGTGGTGCGCCCACTCATTGACTTAGTTTCATTGATTTTGGTCCTTAGTTACTTGCTGGCCTTTCAGTTAGTCAAAGCGAGCCAATCATTTTGACAGCGCTGAGGTCACTTTGCACCAGTTTATGTGTTTGACCAGAGGCAATGGGATGATCGCTTCTGATCCTAAAGTATGCTTCAAAAAACAACAGCCAAAAAGACCCAGACAAACCAATGAACAACACAATGAACCAAAGAGAACCCGAAACCAACAGATGTTTCTAGGGAGAGTGGTAGTAAGGCTGGAGGAAGAACAGAAATAACAAAATAACAGAACCATGTATGTCCATGTATTCCCATATAGGAACATACGTATTCCCCTTATGTTCCCATTTTGTTTGTGGCTGTGCTACTGTGATGCCAGCAATGACTGCAGCCCTCTTTCATCTTTTCACTCTGATGCCGAATCTTCTGCTCTGCCCACAAAATAGATTTGAGGGTGGCAAAACAAAAAGAAAATATTCCAGTTCTTTCTAGCATTAGGTGTGTTCTTTTTATCCCATATATATTAAAGCAATAAATAGTTGCTTTGTGCAGTGGCACTTGAATGAAACTAAAATGCTGTTCTCAGTCCATCTGGGGCAGCACTGCTGCTTTCCCTGTGTAGACCAAGGAGGTCCGAGGCTGCTCATTCAGATAGGGATCTGTTGGCTCTGGGCTTTAGCTTTTGCCTGAAGTAGTCTATAAAGTGGGGAAAGTACACATCATGGAATGCTCTGACCTGCCCAACCACTTGCCTTGTGCATGCAGAGCAACCCATTGTCCCTGGCTGTATGCCTGTACAATGCCAAGCATTAAAACGGGCAGGTGGGACTGCGATAAGCCACCTGCACATCTTCAGGGAAAGGATTTGAAAAATAAAGCCTTAGGGGGCTTAATATGAGCTGCAACTGCACAAATATGGGAGCGACTGGGAAAAACCGCAGTGCGAGCAAGGCTTGGGTTTGATTATCCTCTTCTGTTGCCAGGCTGATTTCTGCTGGGTTGAATTTCCCACTGCTTGAAATTTATGCTTACATGCCACATTTTTACTGGACACCAGGGTGTAAGGAACTGGGGCTGAGGCTCTCAACAATAAAAATGAGAGATAGATGTAAAGACACAAGCTTTATTTATTCTTTCACCAAAGCCTTCGGCTCTTCTGCTCCAAATCTGCTTTTTTCTTTTTTTCCACACTCACGTATTTCAGAAGTAACTCCACTTTGTCTTAATGGAAGTACATGAATACAGTATGAATCAGAAAAAAAACTAATTCAGATAACCCCTTTCTTCCACTTCACTGTTACCTCTTGGGACAGCGACTTCTATAGATTTTGAAAGGCTGTAGCACAACACAGTACAACGGGACACTTGTAAAGCAAAGATTCCACTTAGTTCAGAGGCAAAAGTTTAGGACCAGAAGGACCAGCTTGGTGTTACCATTTACCTGCTTTTACAGCTTTATCTTATAACGACTGTTTGTTTGTTTGTTTTAAATACGTGGCATCAGATATAAAACAGACAAACAGAAACAAAGAAACAAAGAAACAAAACGAGGAATCAAAAACCCCACAACCAAACAACCCCAACCCCTCAACCCCCCCAAAATAAACAAACAAACAAATAAAAAACAACTAAACAATGCAAAATAAAAACCTGGAGATATATAAATCCAGTACAACATAGGAAGAAAAGCAATTCTAACATACCCCAGGTGGTGGAGCTACTCCATTGCCAGTGAGAACGCAGCGCTGCTTAAGTTTTACCTGATGAGCTCTGCAGAAAGGAATCATCACCACCAGAGGAAAGTCTCCAGATATCTCTGCCACCACACCCCATATCTGCACTTTACAGACTGAATCATGAAACCATAAATCAGTGCACATGACTTTCCATGTGTCTTTTCCAAGCAAAAGTTTGGACTCCTCTATGCTGTTTTCCTTCCAGAAAAAAACACAACTTGTCTTTGCTTCTGTTTTTCCCCGTAGCTCCTTAATGAGCTACATACAGGACAAAGTGCATTTGGTTCTGCATTCTGTAAGAATGACATCAATACTGCGTCAGAACTTTCCTTGATAGCAATTGTAAATATTTTTGTTGCAAAGAGTACACCATAATTTGCCTCTTCTTTGTAATGTACATGAGATCTGTAAAAATGTGCATTTTGAGTTGTGCTTTTACACGCTCCATATTAGGATGTCTTCTAAGGGAAAACCTTCCTCAAAATAATTTAATTCCTGTCTGTAATTCTAGGAAACGAGGAAACAAAAATGTATTGTTGGCTACTTTAATAGTCTGAGGTACCTGCCTACATCCTTGTTAGCTATTACTAGGATTTATACTGTCATTTGGGGAATGAGTTCGGATGGCTTTGGGGATTGGATATGGGATGTTAACTTTTCATCTTCAAGTCACTTCACAGCTGCTGGATGGGACTACAGCATGTGTGACATGGCCTAAGGAGGAGGCGCAGTCCCATGCTACATGCCCATGAACCTCTGTGCAGTTAGTAGACCCTCCCCTTGGAAACCACTGCTGAGCAGCCTAAGTGGCCACATGCACAGACCTGAACTGCTGTACATCTCTCTTAATAAAACTCGGGTATTTGGCTTGAAAAATCTATTTTGGAGCTCTTGGTTTGAAAAGGTTAAGTACGCCTTGCAGCCAATTTCATGCCTTCCTTAAGTGTCAACATTTGGCTGGTCAAATAATTGGGCAAAAAAAAGACTGGATAATTTCCAGTGAGTTTATAGGACAGATGCTCTGAAAGCCTTCTACCTCCCCTATCAGGCTGCCCTGCTATCTATACAAAGAAATGAGCAAATATAAGTGCTAATTAGAAAAATAACACCGAAGAGACAACAAGATAAAACATGCTCCATTCTCTTATGGTGGATATCTGGACTGAAATATAGAACCTTAAGAACACCATTCCTCTCTGTACTTGTAGAGTCCATTTTTCCCAGCTCGGGTTCCAAAGGCATCCCCAACCCCTCCATCCCACAAAAACACATTTTGTTTCAAAGGCATCTGAAGAAGGTGGCTCAGCATTCTGGAAAATGAAATGGCATTTGGGCAGCAGGTTTTCTTTCACAGTGAATTTTGTGAATATTTTGTGGTTGCTAAAGGCAAGGAGAAAACAGACTTTGAAATCCACTACTGAAGCACAACAGGAACCCCACTCTGCTCTCTTGCCCCAGTACATCACATCAGGTAAATTATTTTGGGCATCGTTCTGTTGATCAGCCTCACCTGGCACTCACCTGCAGCCTGAGCAAATGCCCACTGCTGTCCATGAGATTCAGAAAACTCTTCCATGAAGGCTACGATGAAACCTGGCCCCTCTGAAAGAGGCAAAATGGACCTTACTCCTTGGGGTGAACCAGGCTCAGTTCCATAGTGCCCATGCTCAAATTGCTGCATCTTTCATAGGGTTTACTCTGTTGCCAGTCAGGAACTCCAGAGTCCTGTGGTTTATCTGCAACTCCTTCAGCTCCTGACAGCATGCCTTGGGCAGATCACTTCAGTTCACAGCACCTTTAATCCCTCTCCTTTTTCACACCAGTGTCATGCGTAGCAGCTGATGGCCTTTTGCTCTGAGGGCTCATTCCCATTCAGCGTATTACTGAAGTGCCTGACAGATCTATATGCTGCTATCACAGAGTTCAGGCTACTGTTTTATGTACACATATTTATATACATTTATTACTATTTCGTTTAATGTTTGTTCAGCTTCTGTTAAATTTCTTTTCAAAGCAAACTGAAATATATTTGTTAGTACCATATTAGTACCCGTCACCAAGAAGGCAGTGTTGCATACTGACACAGTTATGAAATTTCCTCAGTTCATATAAGGTTAAGGTTAATTTTAGACAGCAGGAGAAGTACCAGAGCCATTAAAACAGTATGGAAGAACGTTCCCAGATGAAAAATTGTGCAAAATAAATGTAAGCCATGATTTCAGTAAGGTCTTTCTGCACTGCTTTGATACTAGATTTTTTTTTGTTTGCCTGCAGGCCTGCCTGAGGTTTTCACAGCAATCACACTCATTTCCAAGGAAGTAATTCTTTCTTAGCTTAACAATAAGGACTGTTTCTCAAGGTCTGCGAAGATACTGTGAATAAGCAAAGTACACCCGATCCTATAAAAAAAACACAACACGTCCATCTTGCTCTTCTTAAAATAGTGGTATAACTGCTGATAAACCACCATATTATCATGTTGGTACAAACACAGAGTGCTGTGATGTTTTGATACTTCTGGATGTGTTTCTTCGTTCCCGTCTGAGCTTTGTTATGTCACTGTCAAAATAGCTGCTGGTAGCAAATTTTATGACTTGTATGGCAAAGGCTGCGGTGCCACGGAGATGAACAAAGGATGGATCAAATCAAAGATAATCCATCTTCCCTCCTTGGGGCTGCACTCACTCTTCCTTCTCTCCTTGGCAAACTCTGAGGCTCTGCGGCAGAGCATTGCTCTGCTGCAGGAACCACAGCCACACTAATGCTGCGCTGGATGCCTTCATTCTCTGTTCATCCTTGTGAGGATACTCTTGGTGCAGCTGTGATTCACTGGATCTAATTTAGCGGGATCGGTGTACAGGTAATTGTGAAAAATAAAGCTAGCTTTATGCTTCATGTTTTATATCTGTTGTTTTTTATTTGAGAGAGAGTTTCCACTGATTTTAAAAGGGTTGGTGGATGTTCACTGGCTTTTGAAACCAGGCTGCAGGCTCATCTGCATGCATTTCCTAGTCACTGAAAGTACAAACAAGGTGATTTTTTATCACTCCTGTAGAAAGGATCATCAACTCATAGTTTCCTGCAATATTTAGCATTTCTGTTGAGCAATACCCACTGCACAGCCTTGACTCAGGGCAGAGTTTTTATTCTAGCACAGACTCCAGGCACTTTGCCCAAGCAAGGCAGTCTCCCGTAGTCTCCCCTTAGAGCAGCAGCAGTGCCATAGCCTCCTAAAAGTAGTTGTGCCTTACCTTAAGCTGGCACACAGGTTAGAAGGACTGCCTCCTTTCCCAACTGCTTTAGCCCACCACAAAGGGCAGGGCATAGTTTTTGGGACAGGGCATAATGAAAAGCAAAAGATGTAGGTATAATTGGGAGATAAGCTATGCAAGCATATTCTGTGTTGTGAGTCGTATGGTGGTATACTCTGCATACTGTTTTACTGCTGTGTTTGTCTTGTTGAGTTGGAAGTAGTTAAAATACAGAGATATAGAAAAGCTGGAAGTGCTGGCCAAGGACATTCATGCAAAAGCTCAGCTGGTGGAAAGTGCTTCAGACTGGTCAGCAAAAAGTCCTTGTGTCCTGCAAGGCTTTTCTGCCTCTCCTCAATTTTCATGTGTCAACAAACAGCTTGTGCATGAAAGCAAACCAAGTATATCTGGGGGTTATTTATAGTCACACTAGCCATCATCAGTGATTGTGTGCATTTGAGAGCAGCTAACTGAAACCTTAATGCCTCCTAATGCCCACATACTTTCCTAGACTGCAGCGAGTCCCATCCTACACAAGGCAGCTCAGCAAAGCAGGAAGGACTCCCCTCCACTTTTCAGCCCATGACAGACTTTGATCATGGAATTATCAAGTTCTTTTTCTCACCTTTCTTCCTACTCTGCTCTGCCAAAACACAATTAGGCAAAGATTCTGCAGGCAGAGGCTGCTACTTGCCACAGGACACATTTGAGGAGGCAGCATATATTGAGGCTGCTTCAGGAGCGAAGACTCTAACAAGGACTTAAAGGGCAACATGTTGCCTTAAGAAAGGTTAGGTGCTTTGCATCTGTCCTTTTGCATGCACTCAGCTCTTCCCAGGGTGGCGTGAGCTTCAGCAGTTATTATCAAATGATGCATTATTTTATCAAATGAAATTTGATTGTGAGGAGGACGGCAAAGATTTTGGTACAGCAGTGGCTCTGGTGCCTACACTCAGGCTGGTGGGAGCAGTGCAGGCAGCAGCTGTCAGTGCTGGGTGGAGCTGGGTGCTCCCATCCTTGCAGTCACCTTTGTGGTGATGGATGGAAAGCAAACAGCTGTCACTGCATGGGCAGGACGTGGTGACCTCCAAGAAGCATTATGGAGTGTTTGTGGTTTCCAGCAGCTGTACCTTCAGTAGTTACTGAGTCCTCAGTAAAACATCAGGGAGATCAAAGACGAGGCTGCATCTCAAACAATGCTGAGAATATCCTGAGCACACAAAATGCACTGATTTCATTTCTGCAGAGTGGTGCAAATGTCTTAAACATTTTTAATATTAAATATTTTTACAAACAATAAAAAATATATGCAGTTACTTTGTCAAGGCTGTAAGTTCACGATGACTAGAAAATCTTTATTTTCAGTGTGCAGGTCAATTGCTGGCTGCCTGCATGCAGGTAGAAAATATGTTACTGCCAGTTGTTCAGTTAAAATCTAAGAAATGTGAAGAATTTATTGGAATCACCTTTCTACTGCTGGTGGCATCTCTAGTCCCTTGACTTTTTGACCTGTTTAGCACTTAACTTTTATCCATCCCAATCTGCACTCCTTACATGCCAATTTTAAGTATATCTGCACATATGGATCGGATAGATTGAATTTCTCTTCTCTGTTATCTAATTGAAGAATACTGTAGAAAGCAGAGGAATGGCCATTGATTTTATAGGGAACAAAATCTTGCAGTTTAAGATAAAGCTCATGTGAGAGGGAAGCAGTTTTGCAACCTTAGATGTACAAAGGCAGTTACAGCTACAGAGACTGTGATAATCAAAATGTTTTTCTGAAGAGTCATTTTAGATCTGGGTTCTTAAAAGTATTTATGCCTCCAAAGCATTTTGAGAATGTGGAGCCTTTCTGAAGGCAAATGGGTTGCCCACAGGGGAAAATGCTATTTAATACACAGATGCAATTCTCTTCTTACTTGTGTGTTAGCCTTCATCCTTCAGCAAAGTGCCAGATCCTTGCCAAATTAAGGTGATTTAACATCTATCCTGATAACCTTTGCTACTTATTCCTCTCTTCAGTGTGGCTCAACTCAAGCTGACTTACCTAGGAAACTGTTGGAACACAATGCCACATCAGTGCCACATGCTGTTTGTACAACGGTTCTACAGAACTTATTTGGAAATTAAGGCAACATCTATGATTTATGCCTCCAAATCAGACCAGGTTGTGGTCCATGCACACTGTTACCAACATCCTTCTTTAAACTACCGAAAGAGAGGCATCCTACTCTGATTCCAATGTTAATCCTCACTAGTTTTTGTTTCCAATGTCTGTGTAACTTCAGTGAGGGCAAAAGCTGTGTATTTGGTCACAGCTTTGATATTGCCCCAGGGCTGTGCAAGGACTGGGCCCATTCTGTTGAGCAGCAAAGTGTTACTGCCCAGCCAGCCAGGGAGTGCCTCACTGCTCTAGAACTGGGAAGTGGCACTCAGTCCATCTGCTGTTGACTCAGGTACCAGAGAAACAGCACAGAAGGCTTCTGCTTTGGTAATTCTGCCTAGCATCCCTACATGCTCATCCCCTCTATGCAAACCAAGGCTGCTTCTTGAGTGAAGAATCAAGGGATCTGACAAATTAGTCCAAATTAGTCCCTTAGGCCAAAGTGAAACTCACATTCCTATGAAAATCAAGTGCTAAATCTCCCAGCCCTTGTTACAGGCAGTCTCAGCCCAGGACAGTTGGTGCTGTTCCCATCACGTAACAGATCTGTACCTTCTTTTTCACTCTGCTCTGTGCCCATCCTGTTTATCTCTTCTGAACTGCATATTGTTTCCACTTTAACAGCCCCTGCCAGCTGTTTTCTTTTGGTACCTTTTATTGCAGATAGAATTTCAAGGGCTTCCAGGGGGAAGCTGCTGAAAGCACTGCAGCTCTCAGACTCACTTCAAAGTAACTTTCATCATTTTTCACGCACTGTTTTTAGGAGTCCTCTTCTGTTCTTTCCCCAAAACAGATTCTCTCAAAGATCACACTGGGAGATAGCACTATTTATGGCACTTCAGCAGGAGACATCATGTTTTGTGTCTGATTTGGACATATCCACTGTCCTGTAAAGGTTAACAACAGAGAGGCTTCCTCCCCCTCTTGCTTGTATTTATTGTTGGTGGGATTTTTTTTTTTTCCAGTGGAATGGATAGGAGAGAAGGTTACTGCTGGAATTTAGCCACCAGAAGCCTGAGGGTCAACTTTAATTTAGTCGAACCTCCCATCATTAAAGAGATTGCAGCTTCTGCACTGGACCAGACAGACCTATCTGTGGGAGGCCCTGGCTTCACACCAGTGCTAATTGCAGCTGAATTATTCTTACAAGCTGTGAGGTTTTGCTGCTGAACTTGGAGGAGAGATAACCCATCAGTTTCACAATTATCTCTGGCTGGAGAGCAGGAGGGAAAAGAAAATTCCTGCCTGACCACAGAGAGCAGTCCACTGTCCTCATTATGCTGATTGGGCCCAGAGTAAGCCTGCTGTCCTGAGGAACTTAGGGCTGTGTCCTAAAAGTAGGGTGGGTGGAAAGAGGATGATGTCTTGAAAATGAAGGGTTGAATGAATGGCTGTGTTGGATGAGAGAGGCTAGTTCCAGCTCTGACATAAAGGGGGCTGTGACCCCCTGGTTTTAGTGCAGATACACATCTCCAATTGGGATGCTTTCAGAAGGATCAAGTAAGAGAGTGGGATTGGAAGAGCTGCTTGTGGTACCATGTACTGTTACGTGAATCTTCTTGAGCAGCATAACACAATTTGAGACACTCAAAAACCAACAAACGAACAAAAACACAATAAATAGCAAAACAATATATATAGATCTGTGTAATTAAATCTTTCTGCTCGATAGATGTTCAAAATCCAGCTGGACAAGGCCCTAACTTTGAGCAGGAGGTTGGGCTATGTGGCCTTCAGCAGTCCCATTGGTTTTCTGTCTGATCTTTAAACCACTTTAAGCCACTGATACTCCAATAGTACAAAAAAGACTAGATCTGGCTTGGTAGGTTTGTGAAGGATCTCACCATTTGCACAGGACAGAAAGTGGAAACAGTAGGGAGCAGTAAAGTAGTGAACAGCAACAGAGTGGAGCCCTCCCTTCCAGTGGTACATCCGGATTTGAATAAGGTGTCATTGGCTCATCTCTCAGCCCTTGTGTCTTGATTCTTAAATAAATAAATAAGTGGGAAGCGACCTCCATTTGTCCCTGCTTGCCTACTACTCAAAGAAATGAGCTTAACAATTACAGAACATCTTGATGTTACAACTACCAAATGTTCCTGAATGATATTGCCTGCACACCTAGGTGGAAGGCTGCCAAACACATCATAGGTATGTTCTTTAGCATATAAGTCTGAAGGTCATATTCAAGTTAGTTGCTGGACTTGTGCCTTTGGGACACTTTCTTCAGGTTATGTGAAAAGCAAAAAACAAGCCTTTTCCTGAATTATAGCTGCAAAGGGAGGGATAGAAACTTTAAGCTGAGTTTGAGAAGCTGTTTGCTAGCATGGGAAGGTGGTGGTGTGATGTGATAAAGGAGATGAATATGAGAGGAAGTCCAGCCTGCTTCGTGGTTCTGGAGCTTCTGCACTGTGTTTTAAGCCTGATACAGGGTTGTTGTGCACCAGCTGGTAGCCTCTGATGTAGCTATTATATTATTCGGGAATACAATTTTACAGCTTGCTTTAAAAGTACATAAAATCTTTCACCTCTAAGTGTCAAACTGCACAGGGTTTTTTGATGATCATTAATAAAATGATGAAATCTGCATTAATCTGTATTTTTCCTCTTAATATAAACTCAGAACAAACCCACATTTTACTATTCGCCAGTCTGAAACAATCTTTTTCAGTCAAACCCGTGGCAGAAATAAAATATTTTCTTGCTGTATAATCCCTACATATACTATAGGATACGGATTCCTGCAATGCTCTTCTTGCATAAATAAACAGTTGCGGGCAAAATATTCCATAAAAATTGATGAAGTTCTCAGAAAATATAAGCACGTATTACGAATAATGAAGGCTTCTCCCAAGGGAAGGCAACAGTAGCATCATACTGGCAAATCTATCACATCATTGGACTATGACAATTCTAAGAAAGACATATTCTAGGATACACTAGTATATTAAAACAGGAAGCCTAGGGCAATGGTAGAGACTCCAAGAGCTTGTAGCCTAAGGCTTACTGTGATTGCAAGGAAAAATGATCTTGTCTTCAATTTCTCAAGATACAAACCAAATGCCTTACAAATTGGTCACATTCCATTTAGCTCATATTAATCTACATCATGTTGCCTGGGGCAACAAAAACAGGTTTTTGTTATATTTTTCTTTTTTCCTTCTAGAATATATCTCTTTTTTTGTTGTTGTTTTTGTGAAAGAAGCTGAAAGCTGTACAAGAGACAGTCCCAAACGTGCTCCTCATTACCAGTATACTCTGTACAGTAATGTCTATACAATCCTGCTAATATGTTTTGCTTCAAGTTCATGTAAATCAGGCTTGTAGCTTAGCCCATTTCAACTGTATTAGCACTGCAAGAGCTTTGGTCAATACAAGAAATTATATTGGACAGGCTGGCCATTGCTTTTTCTGACTCAGGAGATATAGAGGTCTCTTAAAGGTAACAACAAGCTCATTAACTGCCATGTGTAGAGACAGTTTATCATGAATTTCCAGCAATTCTAATGTACATCATACACCATACGGTTATTCAGCCTCCAAGGAGCACCTTTTGGACTGGAAGGTAAGCACTTTTCCTCTAAATACCTTCTCCGTGAAGCACTGTGAAGTATCCACTGAATGTTGAAGTAAATATTTCAGACTAATAAGGAAGGTATTAAGTCATTTTAGGATCAAACTGCAATATTTTGTATGCTTGGGAAAAAAAAGCAAACAACGACACGCTGTCCTTCATGCCAGGGAAAAGAGAGAGATCTTCCTAAGCTTGCCCTTTGGCCAGTAAATATCTGACACAAGGAGATTAGCTTCTATACTGAGGAAAGCACTTCTTGCTGTACTGGCTGGGATTTCTCTCTGGTGCAATCAGAGCATCTAGACATCCTTATCAGAGGCCCTCCTTCGAAGATCTGGGCAAGTCAAAGATCAGTCCTTGTACTCTCCTTTCTTACCAAATATTTCCAAACATCTCCAACCTGGCAATATTTCTCTATTGCACAGAAAAGAACTTGTGGTGGAAGAGTGAAGTTAGGGCTCATCAGCATGGCAAAACCACTATTGATGGTCAGACATGCCCTTTGGAGGTTCCCAGGAGGCTCTAGGGGACGTAAGAGTAGTTTTCCTAAAGTGCTATGAAACACATTCATCTGGATAACCCTTTAGAAATGGGTAGGCTCTAATTTGGACTTTAAGGGGAGTGCTGAGGTGTCCTCAGGCTTTTCACACCACTAGCAACCTCATTTGTCCCTCTGGAGGGTTTGTTGGCTTACATACAGCTCAGCATGGAGGGGAGCAGGAAGGCATGCAAGGACCCAGGGCTCCTGGGACAGCCCAGCAGGGCAGACATATCCCCAGACTTCATGAGCATCATTGTATTTTTCCATAATGCATCCTGAGACAGAAATTGACCAAAGGAATTGCCAAGAGTTAGCTGAAGTCACGTACAGAGTCAGTACACCTTCAGCCCCTTTTACAACCCCTATCCTGACTGAATCCCCAGCCATCTCCCTGAACTCTGGATGGAACAGCAGGGAAGAACCAGGCTTGTTCTATGCATGCTCAGACCCCAGTGTGACAAGGCATATTTGCCTTTAACCCAAGCATAGCTTTTATCTGCTCACTGCTTCTTGATAAAACCGCACGTGAAACACTCATCACCACAGATATGAACAGACGCAGAGAGGAAAATGGGAACGACAGCAAACATTATGTTCCTCCCAGAGCGGTGCTCCTGTCGCTGCCTGTGTCACATCTGTGTTTTTGAAGGGAAATGTCATAACATCGCTAATCAATAAGAAGAGTGACAGGACCATTTGTCACAAGCCAGCCAGCACTGCAGCTGTTGTAGCCATCCTCTCCCTTGGCTGTTCAATGGGGAGCTGAGGGAAGGCTTGGTAACACACTACACGGGCCGTGCAGCCACTGGACCAAGTGAGTGGGCAGAAGGCCTGGCAGGAAGTATAGAGTTTCCAACAATGGGATGTAAAAGACACCAGACACCCGGCACGGGAGAGGGGGTGCTGGGAGTTGGAAGAGCCTGTTGACCTTTAATCCTCAGACTGCTGTTGCATATGCATCACGTTTGAACTGCAGATGTTCCTCGCTGCTCCACCGGTCAGGGCGACAAGCCGCTGATCTTATGGTGGAGGAGGCAGGGCTCAGGGTGAAGTTAATGAAGACTTTAAGCTGTGGGTTGCAATTAAAATGGCCTGGTGGTGTGAGCATGGGGGGGGGGGGGGACTCTCAGCTGCTGCAGCTGCTCTGCCAGCAGTAATGGCTGAGGGTAATGGCCTCCACAATGAGTGCAGTCGTGCATGCCGGGGGGCTGCTGGCAGAGGTGACAAAACTGAGATGCCCTTTCCCACCCATCAAAATAATTCTTAAATTAGGAAATTTATCTTAATCTGATGGTCTATCTGTAGGTCGTGCTGCCACAGATAATGCTTCACCACTTTCCTCTAGACAGTAAATCGAAAAAGAATAAATATCATTGTGTCCAGGCAGAGGGAAATACACCTTTTGCAAACCACAGCCTGCTTTTTCACAGGCAGAATTTGTTCACTGATATGATCCTTGAAAGCAAAGGAAGCCGCCTCCAGCAAACAGAGATCTGCTTCTCTGTACTCTATGGCTGCCAATTAAAACAGAATCCACAAATCACTTACAGTATCTGTACTCAACTGCCAGAGTGTCTACAGGCTTAAAATGATATATAGTAAAGCTCAGAATCCTCAGTCATCTCCATCAAGGTACAAAAATAACATTGATCCCTCGTGGTTCTTGAGTTCAACAGCAAATGCTTGTTTTGTTTATTAACAGCGAAGACCAGGGTCCCCTTAGCAGCAGTTGATGCCACCTGGAAGTCATGTCCTAAGGTTCAGGTTCAGATCTCGTTGCTCAAGCAGAGCAAGTTACAAGCAAATTTTCTGTTTTGCAACGAAGTTTCTTCTCAGTTAGACGTGCCCTTTTTCTCTTATTCACAGTGTTTTGGAAAAAAATAAAGAAAAAATTATCAGCTCTGGCATTATTTTGTTTCCAGAACTTCTTGTCCCAAAACAAAGCATTCCCAAAAGGTTGAAGTGGCCCATGTGAACGTTTCTGGCATGGAATATTTTCAGTTTTCATTTGGAAATAATTTTTCCCACATGCAATTTGTTGTTATTATTCTCACACAAAAGCACATCGACACGTTTTCAAAGGACAAACTTGGACCAGAACGCTCTACTTTCATAACAGCTGAAAGTTTTGATTGACCCCAAATAACATTTTATCAGACCTCCATTTCACACAGAATTTCACTTGCAAACAAACGTTTTCATTTTGTTCAGAAACTGGAAAAAACCTTTTGCCCCACGGAGAGGTCTGGTTTGTCTTGATCTTACCAAGTTCACCCTGCATCTGATTCTCCCCATGCTGATGCTCCAACTCAGGACAAGGCTCTGGCACTGCCCACTTCAACAGACATCATCTCATTGCACAACCTTACCCTTGCAAAACCATGGGTGTTGGGCTGCTGGGTCTCACAGCTACCACGAAGGGCAAATTCATTAACGCTGGGAGGTCTGATCAGGATGCATAAAGTGCCACACAGATTGTGAGGCTCGGATAGTCTGTCAAATTATTTGTCATTTCTCATCTTTTTAAACATGCTGCAGGTCTGCAGGCATTTGAATTTTGGTCTGGTGGACCAAGAAGTGGTTGTATTATAAGAAAGGAAATTGTGAAAAAACGAAGTAGGTCAGGAAGGTTGAATTCATTTTAAGGAATGATATAGTTTCCATAACAAAATATCTATCTCCTGTAATTTACAGTCCAGACTCCCATAATGCTCCTGTATCCTTTTTAGTTTCTATGGTTCCAGTTCACTGAAGAATCTGAGGACGTGCTTGGATTGACAGGACAAATAGTGTTACTGTGTGCATTTATTGTAAACCTATTATTTATCTTTTTAAAATTCTATTCTTTTTTAACAGATTACTAGTGACTATAAAGTTTAATTGAGCTTTTCACCAATAAATACATCACTGGTGGTTTCTGTGGGACTTCTGCTTTTATCTGCCAAAGAAAATCTGAAGGAAATCTCTTTACTATACTCCTTTCTCTTTCCTTTCCTCATCTCCTTAGCCTCTCCCTATGAAACAGGATCCTGGAAGGAAAATACATGCAGGGGTGGAATGAATGCCTCTATATCTGTGTAAATCAAGGGCTACATCAGTTAAAGAAATGGGGTTACATTGATTTAAATTGGCCATATGGTAAATTCTACCTCCCAAAGTCCTGACATCAGTGGAACTTGGATTTTCTTCTGGGGCTTGGTTCCCATCTCATTTGCACTGGGCTTTGATGGCATGTTCCTGCTTCAAGCTATTAGGGAAGGTAGCGGGTCAGGATGGATATATCTAAAACTGAGAAATGTAAACCAAAAACCATCAGTCATGGAAACATTTGATGGTAAAAAAAGAGTATGCTTTTCAGATTCACTTTTTTTTTTTTTTTTCTTCCCACAAGGAATACATGATTAACAGACATTAGAGCCCAGAAGAATATTTAGAGAGAGTTTTGAAGGGCCAGCCAGCTGCACTTAACCAGAACGGGCTGATGTGGTTCACAACTATTCTTGAATGGTGTGCTTCCTCTCAGCTTGCTTGTCTCCCTGATTTAAGGCTATCACCTGGCAGACTTTCATTTCCCCTCCGAGCACTTCAAGCCAAAACCATTAAAGAGGAGAAAGAGAAAACTTGGTTTGGATATCTGAACCTTTCTGTTTAGTTAGTTCTGGAGTTAAGTCCAGAAGGAGGGAGGAAGTCCAGAGTCTGGGAGGGGCTGCTGATCTGCAAAAGGGTAGAAAGGCGCTACAGAGGGACTGGATCAATGGGCCAAGGTAAACTGTATGAGTTTCAATAGGGCCAGCTGTTGGGTCCTGCATTTTGGTCACAACAACCCCAGGCTACTATACAGGCTTGGGGAGGAGTGGCAGGAAAGCTGTCTGATGGAAAGGCACCTTGGTGTCCTGATGGATAGTTGGCTGAATATGAGCCAGCAGTGTGCCCAGGTGGCCAAAAATGCCCACAGCATCCTGGCTTGTATCAAGAATGGTGTGGTGAGCAGGACTGGGGAAGTCCTGCTCATCTTGTCCCTGTATTCAGCACTGGTGAGGCCTCACTTTGAGTACCATGTTCGGTTTTGAGCACCTCAATACAGAAAGGACACTGAGGTGCTGGAGCAGGTCCAAGGAAAGGCAACAAGGCTTGTGAAGGGCTTGGAGAATATGCCCTATGAGGAGAGACTGAAAGAACTGGGGCTATTTAGTCTGGGGAAGAGGAAGCTGAGGAGAGACCTTATTGCTCTCTTCCAGTATCTGAAAGGTGCTTACAGTGAGAACAGGGTTGGTCTCTTCTCACTGATTACAGGTGACAGGATGAGGGGAAATGGCCTCAAGTTGCCAGGGTAAGTTTAGGTTGGATATCATGAAACACTTCTTTACAGAAGGGGTTGTGAAGCACTGGAATGGGTTCCCCAGGGAGGTGGTTGAGTCACCATCCATGAATGTGTTTCAAAGCCATCTGGATGTGGTGCTCACGGACACCTTTTCTCTTTCTTTCCTATGGACTGGGAATAATTAATTCTAAGTGCTGCTACAACACACTTTAGGTTTAACTAAGCTTGGGAACACCTTTCCTGTATGTAGTACTGCAGAGCACGTACCTGATCTTAGCCCATTCATACAAAATCTTGCATACACTTTTCCCTGGTCTACAGTGATATTACCCTGGTTTCTTTTCTGAGCACCTGGCAGGTCTCTTGCTCTAGTGGAACAAAAATAACAAATTTATTTCTCTGCCAAAAGTGACTCGCTAGCTAATGTGCCTTAACACAGACACACTATATTCTTCTACAGCTACAGTCCAGGTGCAGGTGGCTGTGACTCTTTTCAGATTAAGGCTGTCTCCTTTCATCATATTAACTTTAATGCACTGAGGTATTCCTAGGACAACTTATCTCTTCTTTAGCATAGTCTTAGCTATGAAAAGAGGTTCTGCTAAGTGGTGATGACAATGTATGAGAGCTTTTTCTCATACTAGAGGAGCTGAATTAGAAGAGTGCTTCAAGATTGTACAGCAAGGTGTGGAGCTGGCTGTCCTTGAACCATTAAGGCAGGGGAGCAACTGCTTTAACTCCAAGCATGCAAATATTTGAGTGAGACTATGCAAGCTGGTAACATTTTAATCATAGAATGGTTGACCTTTAAGATCAATCTATTTCCAAGCCCCTTCTACAGTCAGGGACACCTCCCTCTAGATCAGCTTGCTCAAAGCCCCATCCAGCCTGGCCTTATATATGTGAAGACTTGCTAGATCTTAGAACTTGTGAAGAAAACAAAATTCTCTATGATTTCCTTTTCTTTCAGTCTACCTACCAAAATCTCAAGTTCATTAAACAACTCCCTGCTGTTCTGGCAAGCAACATGATGTACAGCACAAGCCTCACAGTTTTAAATCCATGTCTGACTTGGAAGTTGTTTTATGTTCATTCTCAGCTCCACTTCACCTCCAGAGATTCATTCTTTTTGTTTGCTCCTTTGTTTTTCTATGCTTCTCCTTTCTTAGAATCAGCTCTGAGACTTGCAGAAACAATGTGCAAAACCAGCAGATTTCCTGTAATATTCACATCTTCCACATTGCCACAGCAGAAGTTTTCAAAATAGGCTACAAAACTTCACATTAAACCCTTTTTATTTTATTTTACGGTAATGAGAAGAAAAGATGAAGATGTTTAAAAACCAAGTAGCTCCTTGGATAAAACCTCTTTTGACAAGTCAGCTGGTTTGGAAGTAATCAAACCAGCAACATCATGGCATTAATTTCAGTGAAACAGTGCCTAAACCTACCACTTCATCTCATTGATGTTGCACTAAAACACAAAGAACATTTTACTGTCCTCACACCTGCTTTGCATAGATGGACACAGTTATTTTACATTGTGACTCAGTATCGTGCAGTCATGCTCTGGACAGATACAGATTGCAAGAGGATAATTACAGCTTTACCTTGTCCCATTGATGTGACTGGGCAGACTTTAGGATGACACTAATTTTCTTTCCATGTTCAGAAAGCTATACTGTGAAACTTTCCTATGTCACAGAACATATATATATGTCAACTAGAATGACCCAATAACAGTATATCACCTTTACCAGTTTGCCCTGACTAGTGATGGCAGCCAGTCTCTGCAGGCATGTTATGGCTTTGTGCCTCTCTCCCAAATGTTTCTGCATCAGGTAGGCACATGATCTACAAAATGTTTGGGGCAGTGTGGACTTTCTGTGGAATGATAATGACATGGACAAGTTACTATGAGAACTGAAATGAAATAACTGCATTTAAAATTAAACACATGCCAAAACATGGACCACAGTAGTTTCAGTCTTGTTACAGAGGGAGTAAAGCCTGCAATCTGAGAACTACTGGGAAACCTGAGTGCCAGTGCATGACAGTTCCTGTGCTTGTGAGATCTGTTTTCTGAACTCTGCTGCTCACTTAGGGCTTAATCTGTGCCAGGTGAAGGAGGGAAATACCTAGACACAGACAAGGTGAGCTTGGCAGGGGCACACTCCCCTGGCTTGCACATAGAGAGCAAGCTTATGTTCTGTTCTCTTTATCTTGGAGGGATGCTAACTCTGCACCTCAGCAACCACAGAGCACTTTTCATGTATACGTCTGAAAGAGGCACTTCTGGGGGCAACATGGGGAGATGATCCCCCTGAAAGAGTAATTGATGTGCTTACAGGTTGTATCACAGGCACACAGGTTGCATCTGCTACCCTTTCCCCATCATGGCATAGTCTAACAACTGAGATCAGGCCCACCGTTTTGGCAGATTTTTGACATGCCACTTGAGAGCAGTTTTCTTGCCTTCTATCTCCAGAAGATCCTTCAGACAAAACAACCCCATCTCACTTGAGAGCAACTTTTTGAACCAATCTCTAATCTCCCATGAGCACCATAATATTGCTACAAAGCTCAGAAAAAATATCCCCCAAGCTCTCTGAAATGGGTTTTAGGATAAATAGTTTGCTCAAACTGTTTTCTGCTTTTTCTGGCAGACTCTGCTCAACTATGAGTCCAGACAGAAATATCAGACTAATCACCAGCTCCTGGGAATAGAAACCTTCTCCCTTTTCCAAATACACCAGTCCCTATTTGCCTACCAGCCGTTTATTTTGCACAGAATTCTCAGCTAGAAATAATTGGCAGCTTGCACAGCTTCTGTAGTGGAACTTACAACCCTCAGCTTTCTTGATCAATCTTTGGGAAGTATTTATGTCACAGCCATTCCAAATGATGTTTAACATCAGTAAATGAATATTTTAATTCCAGAGAAAGGCAAGAGTTTGAGCCCTAGATTTCATTTTTCTACACGTTCAGAATTACATGACCTGACCATGAGCTTTAGAAGAGATATTAGAATCCCAAGACTCCAGCAGGCCAAGATCAATTCACTTTACAAAGGACTAATGCAATCAAGCTCCACAGCAGAGAAAACATGGGAATATATACTGCCAGTGAACTGGACAGCAACAACATAACATTTATCCTGCTAGCAGAAATATTGCCAATGCTGCTGATAGGTGAAAAAATCAATATCATATAATGTATGGTCACTGTATTACTCCTGCTTTAGATAGTAGCTGTGTCACTGAGTTATCTTTTCCCCATCAGGAATGAATGGAGAGGAACATGTTGGAAGGATATGAATGTGCCTTTCTTCTGCACTGTAGGTCTGTGGTTCCACTCTAATCAGACTCAGCCTGTATGTTCCATATGCCTTAGACTAATTGGTGTGGACCTGATAACCCTGCTGATAATTCTGTTCTTTGGGCATGTTTTTCTACTCTGGAGGAACAGGTTCTGTTACTCCACCCCAACATTCCATCTCTGGCTGATCTTTCAGATACTGAAGTACTTCATCTTCGAATGTAGACCAGTTGGGATGGTGCTTTATTTGGCTTGTAAGTGACCACAGAAAGTACAAATTCATAAGCTAGTAACAGCAGGTGTTTTGTTCTCTGTCTTGGTATTTCTTGCTTTACTTTCACACCAGCATGTACAGCCAGTAGATTACATTTGATTAGTGAGGTGAGCATCAAATTAAGACATATTTAACTTTTCAGCTTGGCACCTCCTTAGAGCTGGATCATGTGCAAGTGACTTTCAAGAGAAGCTCAGAGCAAAGCTCAATGCAAACATCTGTCTACAACCACAGCAAAATATTTCTGTCACAATATGCTCCAAAGAGTAAAGCACACAGAATAATTAATTTGTGAAGATACAATCAAGTACAAAACACCCAGCCCAAACCTTCTGGTGACTCTGCTACCTCTAAGAGTGCCCTGATCTCCTGTGTAACCACCATTAGGTTTCAGAGGTGCTCTGGTGGTAATTATGCACACAGGAATGTTCCAGATTCAAGTGCTCTACAGATACATAAGAAACCAGCAGGTAATAAAAGGGAGACACAGTTATGTGGTTATCTGTCTATACATAAAATCCTCTTTTGTATAGCACTCCTGTGGCAACCTTCACCAGTGGGGCCAGATGCTGCTGCTTTAGTGTACTTAACATTGCTATGGGGTCTTGCAGGACTAATTACATTTCTCAGTACTGCACAGCATGAAGCTCACATGCAGGACTCATATGCTATCATTACAACTTCCTATGGATTGGACCTGAAGATGGGGCAGGTATGAGCTCAGAGGGCCCGGAAGGTGAGGTCTACCCTTGCATCAGGAGCAATGCAAGGAGCTCATCTGTGAGCCCCTGGAGATCAGAAGAGAGCAATTTCCTGTTGCATGCTGGCAGCAAAATTACTCTGCATTTTGTGCCCTCTTGCTAATTAAAGCACATCTTTATGCACTTTCATTTACATTTTCAGAAGATTTAATGTGGGAGAACTGCCTTATTTAGTTTGCTTCATCACTGACTTTGCCACTATTACTTTTATAGCTTGGAGTCACTAAGAGAAACAGCCCTTTGCCCCTTCTATTCTCACACCTGAGTTGATAAAGGAAACAAAGTTTAATGTATGAAATATAGGCTGTGTCCTTCTGTAATCTGATGATAGAACTAATCACAAAATGAAAAAAATATATATATAAAAATACAGTGATAAAACAATAGTTAGTCATGTCTGCAGAGCAGAGATAGTACCAGTACTCACTTAAATTAGAAAATAATTCCTTAGGTTCAATTAACAAAAAATAGACAAAGAAAAAAATATTCGTGCTTTTACAGATGTATTTTACAAAGTGTGTTTTTGTTTCTAAAGTTTCTGGGTAAAGTTCAAGATCACAGTTTAGATAAACTGCCCATACATTCCCACAAGGCACAATTCCTTCTTCCCTTGAGAAAAACAAGAAGTCAACAGAAGACACTATTGAACCATTAGATCCGTGCTCAGATCTAGCCAGGCTTTATAAAAGGAAAGCATGCAACAACACTGCCTTAAAGATCCCTATTTAGAAATGTAAAGCATATCAACATGAGAATAAAGGTAACACTATGAAAGTATTTAAACCTAAAGAATCAAACCTTTGATGGCAAAATTCTGATGAAAATCAAGATAATCATGGGAAGATGAACAGATGCTGCAAAAAGAAAATTACAAACCAGTATGAAAAAGAAAAGTAATTCTTATTTGATTCAATCGGGCTTTTACTATATTTCACTCCTTCTAGATTTGCTGAAATATTTCAGTACACTTCGAATCCCCTGGTACTCATCGTCTTCAGAGCTTAGCGAAAATTAAAAAAAAAACAACATATAAACCTATGATGTTAGCTTGTTATTTTCTGTTCCTTATAACACTCTGTGTTGATAAGTTGTATAATCAGGATATTTCATCCTATTTTTCCCCCCTGTCAGTACAATGAGTACATTTCAAATTGAATTTGGTATTCACTTCCTGATTTTTTTGGAGGTCGTACAAAGACAATATCTACATTGTCATCTCATTTCATTCCTCGAGGAGAATGTATTTTGTTTGCACCAACAGAGATCTCCCACTAAGGTACAATAGAGAAGAACATTGTCCTACTGTGATTAAAGCTGTGTTCAGGGCAGCAGTTCCATTTGGCAAAGGATTTTGAGACTTTGACCTTTATCTTCCGCTCAAATTGCAATTGCCTCCTCCCCCTCCCCTGAATGCATGAGTTGTCTTTGAAATAAGAGAAAAGCAAAACAAAACAATGTTTTCAGGCAGATCAATAATGTTCTTTCTTTCTTTCTTTCTTTCTTTCTTTCTTTCTTTCTTTCTTTCTTTCTTTCTTTCTTTCTTTCTTTCTTTCTTTCTTTCTTTCTTTCTTTCTTTCTTTCTCTCTCTTTCTCTCTCTCTTTCTCTCTTTCTCTCTTTCAACAGCCTTGAAACTTACTTAGTGCTAGAGGAGACTTTTGCACAGTGAACGACCATGCGTAGGGAAGCACTGGCTGGTGAAACCAAGCCATTCCCCAGACAGATACAGCCAGGAGAGGACCTCCACTTTAGACTTTGCTTGCCTGGTTTCCCAGCAGTTGGTTGGTGTAGCCACTGGGACACTGAACCTTCAGAAAACCATAGAGTTCTGCACTCCTCAGCTCCCTTCAAAGCAGGACAAGAAGCTTTGGCCCTGGGAATTTTAGAGCCACCAGGAAGGCAGGCTTTGCAGCTGAGTGTCTGGACACTGTTACCTCCCTGGCTTGTACTAGAGCTATTGGGGCTCCTGGGGTCTTAGCATGATATCATCCTCCAGACTGAAGTGAGAAGAAACCAGGCGCCTGCAAGCCCTGAAAGCTGAGCAAGTCAATAAGCTGCCTCTGTGAATGCACTCTCTGAGTGTATGCACTCTTTGAATATGTGTGACAAAATGGTTATTTTATATCTAAATGAGATCCTGTCTGGTTTTCCCTAAGTATATTCAATGAGCATATCCTTCCTGCTGAAGGAGATTCCCTCTCTATCCCAAAGTGCCTGTATTCATCATGAAATAGACATTCTAAATTTTGAACAGTCATAACATGAAACTCAGTTTAAAACAAAACTTTTTTTTTTTTAATTGAAAAATAAAAGAAAAAAAAACCCACTCATGTAAAATATTGAAAACGTAGTGTAAAAAATATTTCTCATTTCTCTTCCAAAGCCTTATTTTTGCCAAAGTATTTGATAAAACTTCAGGTCTTCAGTGAGTGATGGCCTGCCAAGGTGTCGGGGTTGAGCTTTAGCTATAGCTATGTCAGCCACTGCCACGCTGGAACTTAAGAATGGTTGAGTTAGGCAAAATGCCATGGGTGGAAAATCCCACAGATTTCTGTTTCTTTCAAAGGATTCATCTGGCCGGTGACCGGAAAATGGAACTCACTCTGTATCCAAGCCCAGGGGTTTGATTTACCTCTGCAGAACCTTGCAAATGTCTTTGGAGCCGTGTGGGTTTAGTCAGTCTGGCAAGACAGCTCATTCTGGCCCTTCCCCAGGAAAGTGTTAAAGCACATGCCTAACAAGAGCATGCAATGGGTCCCGTTGAGGGCTGCATGGGACGTTTCTGCAGCGCCTGGTTCTACAGAGCACATCTGGGGAACACATTCGACCGTGTGAACTATTACAAGCGGCACAGGTAGGGCCACAGCACAGTCTCGGTTGGGGTTGTGTCTAATGATGTACGCATACATCATCAAGCATAATGGGGCCACGACCTGCCCTAATAGCTGCACACGCACATACGGAGCCTGCATAAGAAGAGCGTTGTTTGAGCTGCGATGCAGAAGTGCACAGGGATGACTTGTGGCCCATCTGAGCTGGAGTTACTTAATCCACTGCCAGAGGGCAGAGGAGTTGTGGTGTAATGGGGTAATTCATCTTCAGACAGGGCAACTGAGGGACTAATACTGGGAGTCAGCCTTCCTTGAGGAAGCTGAGAAAGGGTTTTATTTGCCTTTTCGTGCTAAGAACTTGAAACCATTTGTGAATTTTGCCACCTTTTGCAAAGAAGAATGTCAAATCAGTAAATACATTACATAATATGCTCTATTTACAGTGTCACTTAAAAGCTTATTCAACCTCAGATTACAGGTAAATAAAGACTGCATCTCTCAGTGTCCTCTTCTCTTTGAATATGATCACAGTCTTTGAACACAAAACATTTTTACTACATCTCCAGCAGCAGCACATGGTCAGCAAGGATAAAACCAAACATCAAGTCAAAGTTAGCACATCCAGACCTAAAATTAATGAGCACCAACTTCACAACTCATTCTTCCTTCAAAGAGTCATTGGAATGAAAGTTTGCTTTAATGTCATAATGATATCTCTTATGTAGCACTAAGAACTCAATAATAGCCTCAAATGTAATGTGTTGTGTTTGGTCTTCATTTTGGTGGGAAAAGACAACTTGAAACGTCTCTAAACCAGAATAACAAGTCATGCTTTCTGCAATTTTCTAAGAGCTTTGCAGTGTGATGGAAGTGAATAATTTTTGACAGAGAACTGAGACCTTCTATCCTAAACAGCTATTGTGACACAGGCACACTCAGCACATACAGTTGTGCAGCTGCAACTTAGAGCTTCCTTACTGGTAAAGCTGCGATGCAGAGAACAGTGTAAAAATATTACGGGCTCAGTATTTTTTCATAACTTGACTTTGACAGGAAACACAGGTGCTCCTGACTCTCCCAGGATACAGCCCATTTTGTTTTAGTATTCAGTATACTGCTTGTTGAGTTAGGGATGTCATCTTGGCTGTTAAAAAGGAATGTCAACAGCGTCTGTGAGAAATGCCCTGTTAGCTTACTGTGTCCCAGCCCCAGCTGCTTGGAACTGGCTGGAGACATTTCTAGCTTTTGAAATTAATAATTTGAAAATGATGCTCTCTCTGGCAGTAATGACTGCATTCTGTCTTCAGAAGTAAAAAGAACTGTTCAAAACAGCAGTTGCTCCATCACGGTAGGTCTCATTATGTGATATTGTAATGCACAAGCACAGGTACTAGTGTCATGGATGCTATTTTATAACTCCTTAACTGCAGAAGTAATGATACAGCAGAAGGTGGGAGTGAACATTAGCAGCGATCTTTATTCTGCTCGATGTTCTGAGGTCATATCAGATTTTCTCTTTGTTTTACATTTGTGGCAATGTGGCTACTTTAATTCTCAAGAGCAAAAATCAGAACAGCTACTCCATATGCATAAATGTGGGATTTTTGCATTTTTGACTAAGTCAAGTTTCTGAAATAACGTTATGGAATCCCTACAAAAATGCTGTTACCTCTCAAACCAAACTCAAGCCCTCTGTAAAGCCTTTTTTGTGAATAGACTTGAGGTTGCTGGGTTTTTTATTGTTGTTTGTTCACTGTTTCTTTTTAATTGCTTGAAATTAGGAGGTAATATTGGAAAGTGTTTCGCATTTAAGTAGTTCCACGTGCAGATACATAATTCCTTACCAATGCACTGTATAAAATACAGCATTTTATAATGAGATGTGTGCAAGTGCAGAAGCAAAGGGAAAGACATTTGCAGAGGTTATGGGAAGAAGACCTGAAAGGCTCACATGGAATTTCAGATCCACATCAAACACTGCAAGCAATAGAAAGTCCTCTATGCATATTTCACAAACAGCCAGTGGCTCCAGTTTTCCAGCGCCCTGGGTTACATTTAAATCCAAAGGCATAACACTCTCACTGTTTAAATAGATGATCAATCAGAAAGGCCATTCTTGGGTTCACTTACACTCCACATAGCCATGGTCAACCATTCAGTACCTTTGACCCGACCTTTGAACAGAAAAACGCAAAGGCAGCAGCAGCCGGGGTTGGAAAGAAAAGCACCCAACAAAAAGGCAGCGAAACATTTTCATAACAATAGGAACTGTTTCATAAAATGCTGATGCCAAGCCAGACGCAGAAGTTTGCTGGCTGCAAGATGAAACTGCTCACAGAGTTAGCAAAATTCAAGGGAAATTGTAATATGCAGCAGCTGCTGAAAGCAAAATCTTGCAGGGGTTAACTCGCAGCCATGAAAAAATTATGAGGTTAATGACTCTGGCATGTAATAGAAACTGTCTTTCTGCTGTGATTACACTAGGATATTGCCTTTGCCATTTTTAAAGGCAATGTTCTTGATCTGAAATTGAAAATACCATATACATACAGCACAGAAATACGGTGGTAATTCAATCGGTCACATACAGGCCGGCATTTCTTAAATCAGAGCTTTGAAATGAATGTGTCTCTCAGATCTGGCATGTGTTTGTTATTTGTGTGGGTTTCTAGAGGTATTGTGATTAAAATACCTATTTGCCAATTGCTTCATTTGTCTTGGTTTATCAGATTACAGGATTAAATTACACTCCTCCGAGCTTTAAGGGAGTCTCGATGTAATTCACTTTTTTTCTCTCCATCTCTCTCACTGAGATTACACTAATTTTTAATTCTGTGAATAAACTTTAGGTTTCTTTCAGGGAAAGTAATCAAGCTGCTGATCTCAAAAGAAATATCCAGGAAATTATACGGTAGATGTTTTCAGTCGTGGGGCTCCTTGTTTAAATTCAGAAATAAGTATAACTTTCTGTACATATGATTTGTATGCATTTATTAGTGATGTAAACAGGTAAACTAAAAGGGTTTTTTGAAAATTGGGTTCCATGATTACACCTATATTGTAAGAAGGAACTGAGCAAAACATTTGATAGGACACATTGCTTGCAGTAAAGTGAAAAACATAAGAATGCCGCATGTAGTAATTGAAGATTTAGTGCTATGGTGTTCAAATGCAGTGGTGAAAAAAAGTAGCTTAACATAAATCTTCCCAAAGTCATCTTCAGTGAGCTCTCAGCTGTGCACATTTCACATGTTGTTGCTTTTCGGGAAGGATTATTTACTTCTGGCAACATATGGGCTCTTTTATTGCTATCAGAGTTTTTAGACATGTGGATTTCTATGCTTGACAAGTTATATTCTGGGAACTAATCTGCAAGTTATTCAGCTCACACTCATAATGAGATACCGCAGCCATCTCAGCACCAGCCTCCAAGAGGTATGTCCATTCAGAAATACAAGCTTGTGCAAATATCTCTTCCTATATACATGTGGTGGGGCAATCACAGCTAGCAGCCAATTTTGAATATTCATTCCTTTCCTGAACAGGCAAATAAATCAGTGGCAGAGATGTGATGCATGTTAATACCTCTCTGTCTGCTCAGTTCTCCCACTGCCTCTTTCCTTAGCCTTTGGCCCCTCTTTGGGTGCCAGAGGGACAGGGAGGAGGCAGGGAGCTGCTGCCTCACCCGTTCCTCTTTCCCAGGAACATCTCCCTGGATTATCCCAATGAGGACAAAGTGGGGACAATGATACACATCCCATGTCCTCATTCTCTCCCCTCCATATCAGCACCTTGTTGAAGATTCTCCTGCAGTGGCTGGCCAGAGGGACTTCTAGTGGGGAGTTCATGTGCTTCCTCCAGGGGAATGAAGTGGGTTTTCCCCATCATCTCTTTCCCCCACCATCAGGAGCTGCCAGTGTAGCGGTGACAAACGACCATGAGCATCCTTGGGAGTGCACCCCAGTGCACAGGGTGCCATCCTGGGCACAGGGGCAGGAGCAATACCCTGGCAGCCTGGCAAACAGCAGGGCAGCATGCCTTTGCTTTGTGCTCACAAAGCCTCTGGCAGCCCTGTCCAAACAATCCTGTTTGACAAAAAAATGCAAACATTTCAAACAGGAGGTCTTCTTAAAAAATGCCTTTCATTTCCAGAAGGGGAAAGATTAGGGGTCTGGGCTGCGATGAATTAACACGCTGACCTTTTATCTTGAGAGGCCACCGGTGTTTGAAGACAGCCTCATTCTTGAATGAAATTGCTTTGGGTGGTCTTTGTCTGCTTAGGAAAGAAAATTTTTGTTGTGCTGAAAATAAGGGCATGAGAGTACACAGACATAAACAGCAAATTCAATCTCTCCTTAGAGTGAGGGAGGGGGCCTTAGGCCAAAACAGAGGTGCATTAATGAGCTTGCATCAGCCAAAGGAAATGACTAAGTACCTGTGAGTTATTTCGGTATTAACTGTGATTGTCGTGTATGGCTCTATTGATTTAATGTAATAGAAAATGCACAGCACGATAAAGTAAGGTATTAATATCCTTTTATCAGCCAAAAGTAATTTTCAGGCATGAATATATTGTGAGTGCATGAGATTGAAACTCACTGACAAATTCTGCAAGAATTACTTTCATTATTGGCAATTTGAAGTAAAAAATGGGAATAATGATACAGTTTATGCCCATTTGCACAGCTCCTCCCAACAGAAACTTTTCTGTACTACAGATTTGTACAGTGTAGGAAACAGAGGAACTCTGTAGCAAAACCCAAGCCTTCATTTTCTCATAACCACCTCTCCAGAAGAAAAGAGTATTTAGGAAATGTGGGGACTTGGTGCAGGATGTTGCACAACACAGAGTATCCCTGTTGCCAGGTTTTGGGAAGCCCTTGTGTTGTGGTGCCCCTGTTTACCATGTAGTAGAATAGTATGTCTGATCACATTACTCTCTGTTACCATATGCAACTTGAAAAACAAATTTTAGAAAGTCAGAGCAGTACAGCAAGCTCACTGGCTCCCCAACCTGCTTTGACATATGCAGGATAAGATTTAAAGCTGTCAGGTTGTTGGATGGTTGCCATGGGATTTCAAAGGGAGGGGGAGAGAAATCCCCCTCGGCACAATGCAGATGGACGGTGTGCTGCAGCGGCTGGCTGACCTTTTCTCAGGGTACCCCTCTGAGAAAGCACCCCTGAAGATCTTGGTTAATATTATTACATTTAAGCTTTATTTACCTTGACATTTTGGGCAAGCTAGATGAGGAACTCAGCATATGATGTTAGTCTAAATCAACGCGCAGACAAACACCTGAACTGCTGTCTGAATGGCCTGGCTGACCAGGGCGAGTGCAACTCATCCCCCTGGGGCAAATACACAATGCAATACACGTGGGAGCCCTACATGCGTGCCCTTGCCATGTCTGCTTTCTATTTGGCTAAATGCACATGAAGCTGTCACCGGTGCTCCCGCTTTGGTTGACCTCTGTGCTATTTGAACTATTTGTCTTGCCGGTTGGAAATTTTCTGAGCAAAATAGCCTAATTGGCCTTGATTAACAAGCATCTGGTGCGAGTACAAATGGTTATTTGAGCAATAATGAGAAAGAACATGGGGAAGTGAGTTGGCAGCCTAATTTCTTGCAATTGTTCCATTCCGCATCCCCAGCTGCTGAATTCCTTTTTCTGGCAAGGTGGGGAAGGCGTTTCTCTGCAAGCAGCCAGGAAATCTGCCTTGTTAAACCAAACCCATGCCATTCCTTTCCATTGCTTTACCATGCATACAGGGTTCTCTGGCACAGCAATTCACAGGATGCACAGTATGAGGGCATGTGAAACTGGACTGTGTCTTTTGCTTGTTCATCAGAGAAAACATTAAATATGGCAAAAGCGGCATTAGTTTCTCCTTTATCTTTGTACCTAATCTGAAGCCTGTGAAATTCCTGTTCTTAAATAATGCCTAAAACACATGTGCTTCAGATGATTAAAGCTTGGGATTTAGAACTGTACAAGTAAATAAGCTTTCTGAAACTCCCAGCTACAAATAACTCAGTGTAGGTTCCAAAATTTATTTCTTATTTTCTTTAACTGGGCGGGCTATTTCACATTCCCTCAGAGGGGAAATAGCTCTCCTTTCTTACATATGTCTGTATATACAGAGGTATTTCCTGACTTTTCCAGTGGTTGACTGTACATAAGACCTGCATAAGCTATTTGGAACCGGTGGAAAGAAAGGCCTTTGCACTGCCTTAAACATGTATAAAATCAGCAGCAGGTATGATGTAGAAGGAGTGCAATGCTTTTGTAATAAATGCGGTATATGTATCTAGCTAGTATGTGTATACATGTGTAAAACTGCTCAACTTTGCCAGAAAATGTGATCATGGCATGAAGACTCCTACGGAGAACTGATTTCATCATAAAAACACTACTGTAGCATAGAACAGCAGTATGGCCATATAGGTGTTAGCTAGCTCCTTTATCCCTCCTATCAGCAATGGAGGCGTGGAAAGAAAAACCCAAGAAATGTCTGGTGTTTTGTCCAGTGGGGCTCAGAAGAACCTGAGGTCTTTTTGGGAAGTGTTAGGAGGAGGAAGATTTGATTTCTTGTTGAAAGCCAAAATTGAAAACTTTAAAACTTGTCACTGATGAGGAAAAATGAAGCTTTTCTGAACTGTCAGCATTTCAGGGCTGAAGTGTGTCTCCCTGAGCAGCATTGATCTCTCTCACACAGGCTCATACCTCTCATTATGGACCAGCAGACCCATCATAGGCCTAAATTACATTTCTGTAGCTGCACAAGTTTACTTTTTTCATTCTATTTTTCATCCAGCCTGGGCTTTCACTATACACATTTGTAATATTGTTAATAAACAATATTAACAATTAATTTATTGCTAATAAACAACATTACAATAAATATTTTGCATTTCTGCTAGGCTTACCTAAAAGTACAGGCAGCATCTCGCCTAGAGCTTGAGGTGCTGTGTGAGAGATAGTGCTACAATGAGAGATGCCCAAGTCCAAGCTTCTGCAAGTACTGTATATCACCCTCATGATACTAAGAAAATATTGATTTTATCATAATTGATTTGAAAATGAAAAGAAGAATTAAAAAAGGAAATATCAAAAACAAGTCATTCTTCAAGTATCCAGTTAAGCTTGAGTTTAAAAGTTCAGGCTTAGTATGTTGACAGTAACTTTACGACAGGGCAACGGGGATCAAGTGAGCGTACTGCAGTGTCCAGTGGCATGCTTTTCTTTAGCTACGTGTTTTTAAAAGCATGTGCAGAAATTGATCTGTACTGAATTCCAGTATCTGGAACTAAGAGCAGATTTTTATTCCAATTTTTGCAAAAATTAATGTCAACTCAGCTGCATGGAATAAGCACAGATATGTGTGACTTCTACAGATGGTAGCAGTCAGTGTGTGTCTTTGTTGAAGGAATTTCTAATTGTTGCTTTGTATGCTTGAGGAATGGTGACTAGTTTGTCCCACAGAGCGGATAAATGCAGAATCTACCCTGATGTCTTCCAGCACCCAATACCATCTGAAGCAGTATCTGCTTGCCCAGAGTGCCCCATCTGCAACATCCCCCTTGGTACAGGGCAGCAGTTGCTCTGTGTTGGTAAGACAACATGATGTGAGCTTTGTAATGAGTGCTAAGGCTCTTGTTTTCTATGCTCCAGCATTTTAAATCTCTTAGCTCTACTACTGCTCTGGTGCCCTATGGAAGAAGCTGACAAGTAGCAGTTACAGTGCCACGTGATGATAACCTCAAGTATAAAAGTGCCGTGATAACATTTAGCCATGATAGCCCTACAAGAGACAAAAATGTGCTTCTGTGTTTGAGAGATTGCCAGCTGGGGAAGGCAGAACTGTCAAGATAAAATGTCTAAGAAATGAGGTGTTTAAAAGAGAGTATGGGATATCCATCTTTCACTAAGATACATTAGGAAGCCATTAAAGGAAGGTAAGGAAGTTTATAGTTGAATTTTCTGGAGACAGAAATGTGTAAGCCCTACCATTTAAGCCTGATAATTGACAGAGCAGCACATCTGCAGCAGCTGAAAGATGCCTTTCTAAACAGCAATTCACTAAAGGGATGGAGGGGCTGGGAATTGAGCTAAATGGATCACTTCAGGAGCAAGCAGTTTGGGCCCTTTCATTCACTCTGCTTCTTACCAGTCAAAAAGGAGCATTAAAGCTTTTCAGAGTGAAAACTCTGTCTCTCTTTTTTTGTTTTCTCAAAAGGCCTGGGGGGAGATTTGAAAGGTGTTTTGCAGTTGGTTCAAAAGCTAAAGGAGTCCATCAGGTTTCAGCTCATAACTGCAAAGACACAAAATACATCTGGGTGCTTTTTTTTTGTATATGTAAAACTCTCAGCTTCCTCCTCTCTCCCCAAGGATATGATATATCAATTATTTTACTTACATATACACATGTGCATATGTGTAATTCAATATTATGAACGCCAGGTTTTATCTGGATAGCAGAGAAACTCATTCAGATAACAGACCTTTGCCCTTCCAGCCCTAATCTGTCCTTTTTATCTTCATTCCTAAGTATTTAGCTTCGGAAGTGAAAATTTGTTAGTACCAAATATAATCTTTTAAGCCTATGGATTTGTAAGAATTGCTTTTCTCCCCTAACCTTGAGTCCCAAATATAATATGGCTTTGGACCTCCTAGAAAATTTGAAAATTCAAGGAACAAAGTTTAAAAGAAGAAAGCTAGTAGTTATAAAAAATCTACTGCCTTTCATTGGGGAATATCTTTATTCCTGTTGCAATCCTACTTTAGTGGTGTCAACCGCAAAGTCCAGGGGATTCAAAGGAAGGTGAAGCTTGCGTTCTTCTCAGATTCAAAATTATCTCCTATCTGATCAAATATGGCACATTCTGCCTAAGCTGCAAGGCAATGAGTTTGCTTTGAGTGCTGGAGGGGGATGAAGTAGGTATTTTGAATTTTTAGCTACAGAAAGGATGAAATAGACCCTAAAGTTTTCTTTAACAGCAGGAACTCATGTATATATTCAAGTCTTACTCTGGTAATCACTGTTGTATTTTGCCACTACGTAGCTTAAAAACTCCGTGCTACTTAAACACCTGAGCTACCCATTCTCTCTCACTATTAAAAGTTCATAGGCCTAAAATACAGGGAACTATCTGTAATGGAGATTACCAAAGATTAAGAAACCAGATTTAGGGTTTAAAGAGCTCACCTTGTTTATCCATGTCTGAAATACAATGAAATCTGACAGCACAATGAAATTTATTTTTATATTCATTTATTCTTTTGAGTTAATTATTTTTCCGGCACTAAACTCTAATCACATTATTTTTTCCTTTGGCATCTGGCTGGAGCTGCGATTAAGAAATTATTCTTATCTATAAATATCCTTTTTGATTACAGGGAAGTGATACAGCATTTTTATACCTGACCTTGTAATTTTCATTTTGTTCTGGATTTTCAGGAGACTCAAATGTGTGATTAATGTTTTTCAAGCAGCAAATGGTTCATGCTCCCATTTCTGTGCTAAAGTGTCACTTGGTTGATGGTTTTATGCCCATTTAATTCTTTGTTTTGTCATCAGAATGCTCGCTGGGACAAATCTTCTAGTGAAAACACTCTGAAAGCCATTCTCTGCAGCATGTCCAGCAAAAGGAGTGTTGCATGCTCCGTGGCCTACAAGCTAACTGCATGGTCTTCAGCACTGGGAGAAATTTTAAAGGAAGAAGCTTTCACCAGCACTCTTAAAGAAAATTATTTTGCACTCTGAAGAGCAAGGCCAAGTCCAGATGCAGCCAGGGCAAGCAGTTGCTTGGCTTGGGGAGGAAGTGAGCCCACATTTTGCTGCCTCCTCCTCTGCCTGTGCCAGAGGAACAGAGGCCAGGCTGGTGGCCCTGCCAAGAGTGGGTTTAGGATGTGTGAGGGAGCAGCCGCTGCTGGCATGAAGGACAGGAGGTAGGGAGACGAGCATCTCCTGTCACTCTGGCAGTGTCAGCTGTGCCTCCTGTCCCAGCCAGAAGCAATGGCAGGAAGCCTCCTTCTGAAAGGTCTGTGCTGGACATCCGGCCCAGATGTGTTTGTACTCCTTCCCTTCTTCTCTGTTGGCAACAGAGGCCCACACTCAGACTTCCAGGCTGGGAAGTCTGGAACCATCTCTGCATAAGAGCAGCTGAAATCTGGTCCAGGTTGGATGAGGCCCTGGGCAACTAGTGCCTAATTTAGTGATTGGCAACCCTGTCTGTGGCTGGGCTGTTGGAACTAGGTGATCATTGATGTCCGTTCCAACCCAAGCCTTTCTAGGATTCTATGATTCCATGATTCTCTGCTGAATGAATTCTTGTGGAGCAAAAAAAGCCAACAATGAGAGATCTTGTGAAGGACTGCAAACATGAATTGCACAAAGGAGCCATGGGCTTTGGGGCCCTGATTACACAGGCAGAAATCAGTGTAAGTTGGATGGCTTCCACCCCAGCCGCAGCAGAAGCAATCTTCTCAGTGCAGTCTGCTTAACCTGGACAAGAGAGCACTAAATTAAGAACAAATGGGGAGAATAAAAAGTGGCTCAAATGAACATTCATTTAGCACAAAAATTAATATGTCAAAAAAAATTAATTGAGACACCTAGGGATACCAAGAGTATAAATCCTCTAATAGCTTGTACACCAATGCCAGGGGTCTAGATAATAACAGAAGGAACTGGAAATGGTCTTTTATGAGAATACGTTCAACTTCAAGTTGGCCTCAATGAAACTAGGGAGGAAATTTTACTTGATCGGAATGTTAAAATCATCAGTTACAATCTTTTAGGAAGAGTCAGATTGTGAAAAATAGTATTCCATGTACTGAATCACTGGCAACTCAGCAGCTTCAGTGTCTTTAGATAAGTGTCTTGAGATATAGAATGAAAGATGAACTGTAAATTGCAAAATATTAGTGACCATTATATACTACCAGAAAATATGGAGACTAGCTCCTTAAGCTTTCACTGATAACATGTTCTGAGGAAAAAGATATTTTAAGAGGAGGCAACATTCTGAGAGACATAGACTGAAGGTTTCTCCCTGTAGATGTTATGGCAGCTTTAGAAATCATACAAATCATCTTGGGAGAAGGAAAGGAACTGATCACTGAACTGATATGAAATTAATCTTATTTGATTTTGTATATAAAACAGCATCTAATCTACATGTGTATTATCTAAAATAGACAACTCAATCTCTTTTGTGATCAGCAGATTGAGCCAGATATCTCCAGGAGATGATTTAATCCATCCTAAAAGAGGTATGTCAGCTGCTTGGGGTGAATTCCCTATGGATGACCAGCTCTCTTAAACAAACTACTGGCAGAGTCCTCCAACTAGCTGAAGACAACCAGCCCTCATAAAGCAAAATCTGGAGGAGGTGAGTCCCATTCAAACAGAACCAAGTGCCTGAGTGGGCCTATTCCTAGCTGGGACTTCGTTAGAATTTGGTTTAAATCCTACTATGCTGATATTATAACAAATAACCTGGGAAAAAAAACAGTGTCTTTAGTGACCATTTTACTTCTTTCCTGTAGCTGACAGGGAACTCTATTTCCCTTATTGACATAAAAGAGGTCGGCAGATGAAAGTTATAGTAGCTAAAGTAGACAGCATTTCTAAGAAAGCTCAAAAGAATCACATTATGCTTCAAAATAAAATAAAAATTACTACTTGTTAAAAAAAAACAAGTTAAGAGTTACAGATTTATTTTTGGTCTCTGGATTTATCTTTTTCTTATCATTACAGACAGCTCTGCTACATTGTTCTACTCTACACAAAATCCCCACTCCCTTTTCTGTGGTCTGATGTTTTACTGAAAAAGTAATCCATTCTTTGGAAAATCTTCTCAGAAAGGAGAAGAGTAGTGTAACTGAGAAGCTGTATATCAGTTTTGGTTCTCTGGTCTCAATGTTTGGCTCTCCCCCCCCCCTCCCCCCACTTCAGAAGGGGCAGCCTGTCGGCACATACCTCTAAGAGAGCATTGGGATCTTCCCTTTCCTTACTGGTGATATCTCAGAGCAAAATGATAAGGGCTACAGTTTCTCTATCCCATGATGCTGTTTAGCCACTATTTTGGCAGATTTTCCAAGCCAGTCAGCAACAGAAGAATGGGAAGACTGCCCTTATGTGGGACAGACAAGCTGTCTAGGGCTGTGAGAAAAGGAGAGCTCCAAGATGATTATACTGTATTTATATCCCTTCCCAAGAGTACAAATGAGAGGCTCTCCAGGCTCTGTCCTAAGGAAACAGCTAACATTCGGTCACAGCAAGCCATTGAATGGATGCTTAATTTCCCACTCTCTTTCATCTTTGTGTGCTTAACTATTTGCTATTCCATGAGTCTGCTTTATTTTTGCTTTATTTAAAAGAAACAGGAAATGAACATAAAAGTGCATGTGTAATGGTATAAAAGGAAAAAAAAAAAAAAAAAGGGATCCAGCTCATATAAACTTCTACTTATTTTGAACATTGAAATAACAGAGAACTTTTATAGTTGGGGCAACAGATCTGCATGTCCTCCGAACCTCATCCCCCCAAAAAAGAATGGAGACTGTACTTTGGTGATGAGGGAAAATTCAGACGTGCACCTGGTCCCACACTTATCTGATGAGCCAAACCAAGGCACACTTGTCTTTCCATCTGGACTTTCATCTTGACTTTCATCTGGACATTTCAATTTCCCTTTGAAGTTGAGGCTGCGTCTTTTGATTTGTAGTGTTTGAATGGGGAACGCCACTGTTGTATCAAATGATTTCAGGGAGGGAACAGCACAGCACTTGGGCTTACCATCAGTTCAATAATAGCAACATCACTCACGTATAACTTTGTTTCGCTGGCTGGTATTAAGAAAAATGGTCTCTTGCAGAATGATGCACAGGTCTGTCAAATATACACATACATGCCCTTTGGACTGAAAATGATTTTGTTTTATAGCACCAATTCGATGATACAAAGTTCATAAATTTGTATTAGGAATGCGATTTCATCATTCTGATCCTGTGGTGTGAAATCGCAAGAGGAAAGAACCCAATTACTCCCCCTCCCAAAAAAAAACCCGACACTGGAAGTTTTGCGTAAAAATCAATGGCAGGATATGACCCATAGTTTAAAAACTTTAAGCATGTAAAAAGGACTTAAATCTTTATGATGAAGATTACAGCTCTGGCCTCTAAAATAATAGCAAGTATTAACTGCACCATCTCAACAGTTTTATGAGACAATAATCTGGTTCTGAAGTGGATAAACTATGAGGCTGAAGACTGGGTAGTTTATCTCAATGAGAGACCTGGAATATTGCCCACTAAAACAGAAGGATTGGTAGCATTATCAGCTGACTGTAATAAGTAAAATATATCAAACTAATATTTTAAGTAATTCTACAGCAGAGGCCATAGGAAAAGTAGCTATAATCATTGGAGAAGACAGGAGGGTGGGTTTCTGGTTTTGGACTTCAGGCTGCAAGACCATTACATTTGTACACATCCAGTAGGAAAGAAGCCACACTAGAGAGCTGATTTATTTGGATCTATTGAATGACCCAAGTTTGTCTTAACCTGCAGAAAATATTGAGGTGCTTATGATGGATACACTTCGTGTAAATAGAGGATTAGAGGCTATGAAAGAAAAGAAGTAAATGATACCTGTGTGGCTAATTTTCTTTGTCATGCTGTAGACAGCATCTTCTTCCTTTTTATCCCTCTGGGTAGCCCTCCCCAAGTCCCCATACCTTGAGTTCTGAAGCAAGCCATATTCATTCACTGAAATGACTTCAACAGAAATTCCCATGGAAAGGGAAACCTTAAAAATGATTTCAAGGTCGCAAGTGGTTATGCTCTGTGTGCTAAGCCCCTTATAACATTTCTCTTTTGTGGCTTTAAAATACAGCAGATATTAAGAAAAAAGAAAGGACTTTGGAAATGGTTGAACAAAACTTCTTGAATGTGAACTTCATTTGACTGTTTACTTCCTGCTGGGTTCTACCTTTGTGTCTATTTGCCTGCAGACATGTTCTTTACATGACGTAAAAATAATTTTAATGAGAAGAAGCAATAAAGTTCCTGAGAATGCAAAGTGTGCAGCAAGAATCAGACACAACAAAACCACAAAACCTTCTGAAGGTGTAAGAAGCGCAATGATTTTGCTTTTCAAGACACTGAAACAAACCAGTCCTATTTTACTGCAGCAAGAGAAGAACATCTAAAATGGATTAATGTTGTCCTTCAGTTCAAAAATAATGCTGAGGCACTGAAATGAAAGTAGACAGGACCTCATTCTGCCCGTGCTACGTCACTCTTATGCTAGAGAGTCCATTCTTGTGTCTGTTTAATGGGAGAAAATATATTTTCACTGTGTCTTTTGCTGAAGATAATAAACTTTCATCTGAATGGCAAGGGATCAGGATCCCACTCTGCATCACTGGCATGTTCTGGAAGAGCTTCTGTGCCACCAGAGGTCTCAGGCACAGTCTTACAGAACTCATGTTTCCCTCCCCTGTAAAGACCTGAAGTTACACTTACATTTTTATTGCTTGTTATCCAAAGCTAGCCATGGAGGAATGCTTAGAGCAATCTGCCTTCTCTCTGAGCAGGGAAGCTCTGCCATGTCCATCAGGCATTGATGGTGCATGGAGAAGGCAGGTAGGCAGCAGTGGCAGGGTCACTTCCCACTGCACTGCTAAGCCCCCAGGGCAAAAGGGGACACCGGCTTCCAGTATTAATGGCATCATCATGAGGCATGGAGAAGCAATACAGCTCTCTTTTGCCTTGCCTGCTAGTTGACTCCAGTGGTGGATTAAAAGCTTATCATTAGAGAAAAAAAAAAGAGGGCCTCACTGATTTCTGTGATGGTTCATTCCAGGTAACTTACTAACAGGAGCATCTGCTGGCACAGACTATCCTTGGCATGAACATGGATAATTAAGCCTGATACCAGCCTACCTCGTTATGAGTTTGTTAGGGTAGTTATTATTTTCTCCATTAATATCAGTGGGAGTCCCATCTGCACGTGGAGAGAACACACTCCGGCATCAGTCTACTGCTTGGCAAATTTCCAGTTAAGTTAAACTTCAGAATTTGTCTTCAGGCTGATACGCGACAACACATTCGATAATGACCAGTTTCAGCTTCAGGGTGAAGCTGAAGTTGTACAGCTGCATTCCTGGCATCCAAAGAACAGCTCACATGTGCAAAATATATTAGCTGCAATAATAGGAGCTACTCACATTAAAGCATCCTGAAAGCCTTATAGGAAATCCTTCCTCTAATGTTAGCAAGATGATTTATATATGTATCTGCAACATGTCCCTAAGTTCTCTTTTCAGGAATCAAAGTGTACTAAAGTTTCACATTCCCAAGCTCCTTTTATTTCAACATGAAAGTGATTAAAGATGTTTATCTGAGCTGGAGAACCTTAAGACTGTACCGCTTTCATTGTAGGAACGATTAAATCAATCCCAGAGGGACTTCAGTCACATAAGAGAAGTATCTGAAAACTCTCCATTAACCCACTTGCCATTTTCTTAACAAGAGCTCGTAATGCATAAACAAATAGCATAAGTGTGACAGGAAATACATTGAGAGAACAAGATTTGCTAGAGGGATTGCTTTCCTGGTATTAGTGACTGTTCAGGACTTTATAAGGAAGTTTATTTTCCTGCTTCTTATGATAAAGAGCAGGTATTCGCATTATTAGCTTTAATAGGAAACATGGTTTGGTGGAATATAAGGACACTGGTTTGGCACACAGAAGCAGAATTTATGGTACTTACAATACTAATACCAATATACTAATTTTGATCATGACAGTTAAAAAGCCAAATCTTACCCACTGACCAAGGAGGAAAAGACGTGGCTCTACTTCACAGAAGGAATTAATGCTTTCTGCACTGGATTTACAAAGAAAATTTGTATTAACAAATAAGAGATTGGAATTACAGGTTCTAAGCTTTATTTTGGAAATCTGCATGCCCAAGATCCTTCTTTGTAGCACAAAAGCTATCTTAGGGCATACCACTCTGGGATCCAACAGCCAACGGTGTGACTGCCTGTTCCTACTTTCTACTCCTATTTTCATTGTGCAGGGAGGGATGCAACCACCAAGCTGAAACCCGTGTACTGCTGTAAAATGGACGACAGAAAGAGACTCACAATGAGCTGGCAGGCAAAGAACCAGCAGAGGATGTATTGCTGAGAGAGAGCAGCAGCCCTGGGACTGCTGCAGCTCAAATGCTTGATTTGTAATCACTCCACTGCCTGAGTGTCAAAACCATTTGGCCCTCCAGGGTTTATAGAGTGATAAACAACTCTGTTTTGTCATTTCATGCCAAATTCATTGTATTTCCACAGTGGAGGCTATAACTAATACGTAGTTAAAGGAGGTGGAGATGCTCTCTTGTTTCTAGAGTTGGCAGGAGGAGTGATTTGGAGAGCAGCTAGCTCAGCTGGGTGGGAGAGTGCACTGTGACCTCTCCAGCTGCAAAGGCAGCACTACTAATGGGCTCTCTGGGAAGCCCTCTGGTTATGAGATTTCACCTGGAAACCAAAGCTCTGCAGAGGGTGGAGCCTAGCTGGACTAAAGAGAAGGATAGTGAAGCTTTCTTTATCACATTGCTATTGTAAGGATCCTGTAAAATGAGAAATGGAAGGTAAGGATTGGACAGTATGGATTTACCTGAAAGCAGGTTGAAGAGGTGCAATAAAGTGAAAGTCACTGCAACAGGCAGGAAGTCAAGGCGCCACTTGCAAATAGTCAGAGCAGGGTGAGTGCCTAATTTCCACTGACTTCAGTTCAGATCTGCTTCCAGAGGAGCTGTAGACTTGTTTCTATAAATCCCACCAGTGGCCCATCTGCAGAGTGGAAAGACAATTTATTGGTCCACCCTGCCTTGATCACAAGATGGTGACTGACTCTGGAAAGCTGGCCTCATACAATCACCTCATCTCTCTTCATAAATGCCACTGAGTAATGGTGCCTGGTTAGGGGAAGAAGCTGTGACTTCTGGGTCCAAGCTGCTACTGCCCACTGATCTTCATCAAGGCCTTTCCAGTGTTATAAGCTTGGAAGTTTCTATTTTCTCAAGTAGAAATGTGTTTTGTTCATCAGATTTCTTCAAAGCTTTTACAGCTGTAATTTGTATGCTAACTCTAATTTCACTGCCATGTGTGAAATGTTATGTTTGGAAAATAATGACACATGACTCATCTGTTATTGTATTGGTCTTAACTATTTTGCATGGAAGGTGCTGAGTGCTTTTCATCACAGGATAAGAAATTTTGCTACTTTAAAGTGTAGTGTGATACTATTACTTACCTATTACAGGGAATGGAGTAGTTCTTATATTCACTAGACACCCATTTTGCTCCTTTTTAAAAAACATTACAACTAATCAGTCAGTAGGTGAAACTCCAGAAGGGTCACAGGCCTTGAACAAGTGCTACCCACTTGCATTTCATTTGCTTCAAGATTTGCCCTAACACAACCAGCAGCAAATGAAATCACCTCCCCATCCAACCCACTCACTGCATTGGTAATAAAGACAAATACATTTGATCAGATTCCCAGCTGGATCAATAGCAATTTGTGCAGTTGGGAGATCTTACCCACCTTGTTACTGTGAGCTGCATTTCCATGGGGATTACTGCCTAGCTATCCTTAAGTGTGTATGGGTTTTTGTGCCCCAAATCTGCTTCTTCACGTGTGCAGGTGACAAAATTACGTGCTCAAAAATGAACCACCAAAAATTATTCTCAAGGACCAAGTAGATCTGATTCGTCACAAGTCACTACAGTTAGAGCTATTTGAACCACAGAAAGAGAAATCACTCCTGACCTCAGAGGAAAGAATCACTCTGTACTAACATTAGCTTGCAATGCAAATTCAGGCTGGGGCTTGAAATCCCTGATAATGCACAAGGCCTGCAGGCTGGCAATTACCCTTCCTCTACCCAAGAGTGAACACTTTAGCTTCCTGGCAGGAAGAGGACACCACCGGTTCACATTTAAGCCCTGCGCTTACAGGCAGAATGGCCACAATTGCCGTGACTGCAAATTTGAACACAGCTTCTCAGAGGAATATGTATATAAATCCAGGGTCCAAAATTAGGCTTACCAACAGCTCTTTGTTCCCAGGCTCCTTTGCACACCAGAAACCCTTCCAATCAACTTTACTGTCAGTGATGGGTAAAATAAAAGAAAAACAAACATCAGTGACCCAAACCCCTGTCAAACAGATGCCGGAGATCATGGGAAGTAGAGGGACTTTCCCTTTATTTAAATTTTCACTGGTTATTTTGTTGACTGGGGAGGGGGGAGGAAGGAGCAAATGTTAGTCTGAAGTCTAAAATCTTGATAAACACATTGTAATTGTCATATCATTTGTTGAGCTGGAAAAAAAACAATCTCAGGAAAACATATAGAACAAGTGAAGTTCTGATACAGACCTACACATTTGCCAAAACAACATAGCAGAAAAGTTCTTACAAAAACTTTATATTTTGTAAGTCACAGAGTAAAATGGATTTAAAAAAATATATATATATATAGGAATTGAGGATTCTGCACTATTCCTCTCCTGTATCAGTTACGCATATTGTGATTTGGCTGGCATGATAAGAGATGCATAAATGAATTAAAAAATCTTTTGAAGTCTCACTTCTTCCCAGCATATATACCATGCTCATGTAAAGGGGAATGGCACTTTAAAGGTGACCACTTACGAGGGCTCTACAGCCATTTCAGTATACTGAGCTTGCCCTTAAGCACACTCCATGCCAGATTCCAGAGCAGGAAAACTCTCCACAAGCGAAGCTGCCCAAATGCTTCCTCATAGTGTATCCCAACACCAGACGTCATTACCTATTAAGAGTGAACTAAACTGGAGATGCTGGGCTGGTTCACTCAGGTTGAATATTAGGAAAAATTTCTTCTCAGATAGAGTGATGAGTTATTAGAACAGGCTGCTCAGGAAGGTGGAGGAGTCACCATTCGTGAAGGTGTTCAAGAAACACGCAGAAGTAGGAAACACTGAAGAAACACTGAGGGACATGGTTTGGTGGGCATGGTGGGGGTGGGTTGACAGTTGGACTAGACCATCGTAGTGGTCTTTCCCAACCTTAATGACTTTATGATTCTGTGATTCTTAATGTTAGTACTGTGTGGGTTGTCTTTGCATTCAGTTCCTCTGTTGTAACACTGAAGCTTCATTTGAGCTTCTGCTTTTCTCCTTCTGCATATTTACTGCTAGTGCACAGAGTGATTTGAAACCTAAGAAAACCTGGTGTTTCAAAGATCTTCCCAGATATCTACAAAAGCAACAATTCTCCAGAGTTTCAACTGGCTGATATTTTTTTTCTCCTATTGTATCAACAAAATTTCATCATTAATTTTCAGGAAATATTTATTATTAATTTTTCAATTGACTTGCTATAGAGAGAAACCAAGGGATTTCTGCTGTTGCCTACAGGTCACAGTCCAAACAGAAAATATTTGTGCTCTTCCCAGATGTTTTTGTTGCCTGCCCTTCCTTGCATTCCCAAAGCAATTGCTCTGCTTTCCAGCTGGGTATTTTGAAGACTGTCATCATTTGTTAATCTAAAAAAACTAGAAAAACCGGCCCCTGTCACCAATGCTGTCACTGGCATTTTGATGTTTCAATATTTCATGCTGCAGATGATTGTCCATCAGAGACAGCTGTAGTTTCACCACACACTGAATGCAAGCTACTCCAAGGACATCCTTACAAAATGACGCTTAGCTGAAATTGTTCCCAAGCGATGCCCCAAACACCTTTAAAGATTTGCTTTGAAACTTTTCCAGACTCCAGCTTTTCCCAAGCTTCCCATTAAAGTCTTTACCTGAAAGGGATGAATTGCTCAGCGTAAGTTCTGGCTGATATAGTATACAGATCAGTGTTTACATCTCTTCTTGCACTGAGTCTAATTTATAATTTAACACTGTTGAGACCAGGTTGACAATGTAAACACGGTATATTGATGACCTGCAAAAAAGAGAAGCTGTCTTCTATGCCAAGTGCCTGTGGCTCTGTTTATGTTGGAAATGCATTATTAAAGAATGTGTGTGGTCAAGCTATAACCTTTCTAGTACTGAAGTATTCATTTACTTTGGGTCATTTCTTTGTTTCTCCTCACACAGTCTCCTAATCCAACAACTGATCAAGTTTCAGCCTTTCGCTTCAACTCCACCAATTAAGATAGCATCACATACAGTTTGACAGCTCTTTCAGGCTCTGTGAACCTTGCGCAGTGTGCTTTGTATTCAACAACTGAATTAGGCTAATTCTGGGAACAAATGTGCTATCCAGGTAGTACTGAGGAATTTATTACCAAAGCGGCACTTTATTGTCCTTCCAACCTCTGCAGAACATGACAACTGGATGAATGTTGGTCATGCTTAGACTTCTAGCTGTTACTTTCTCCTTGGCCAGTTTGTCTGCTTTTCTATGCTTGGTCCTGGATTGCCTGACTTTCTGAGATGCCGTGGTAATTGGTGAGCTCAGTAAGCTATGTAGTTTTGTATGAGTGTTCACTCTCTTAGCCTGGGTGAAAGCTGTAGTAGTCTTTGACCACTAAAAATACATAGGGGGTTTTCTAAATAAGTTCTTTCATTTTGCTGTTGTTAGAAGACACATCCAGGGCATAATAACTCAAAGCAAACACTCAGGGAAAAGGAGATGCTGTGCTACCAGCATTAAAAACTGAGCTCTGACTGTGAGGAACAGCAACCTAAAAGCCTTCAGCAACACTGTGCCATAACTAGACTGGTGAAGAAGTGTTATCCATCCTGCCTTGGGAAAACTGCACGATGAACCACCCTGCAGAAAAAGCAGAGCACCCATTAATTCCTGCAAATGTCTGAAACATCCCATCTGAGCTTCCTCTTCTTTATCTGTGGCACCCAGGAGGCCTTCCATCAAGGGGTTGATAACTCTGCAGTGCTGATGGTGCTTGATGATCGCTCCTGACCTACGCTCAACATTATGTAGTTCACTATTTTGATGCACTTATCTTACAGTATGAAGGGATGTTATACAAAACAAGCCCAAAGCATGGCAAGAGGGAGTAAGGAGTGCCCAGGTGCACATAAGGAGAATTCTATTTTTCACTTGTCCGCATTGCACACCCTCCATTTCATCAACTGTGCAACAAACTTCAAGTAATAACCTTGATCCAGAGAAACTGAACATATTTTTAAGCTTTTTTCCTTTTTAAGAAATATCTGCTCATTAATTAGTTTTCCCTGTGATATAAACAGGAGTGATTATTGCCAGTTTTGCAATGGTGTTTGCAAGCAATAGTAGAAATGTAGGTGATTAATGCAAAAACACTTTTTTTGTGTGTGAATGCAAACAGCAAATATATTCAACTCTACTGACAAAATGATAGCAGAGCAACAGTAAGCTAGCCTTAGCAGTGTCTATCTGGGTTTCCAGGCATCTAAAGCAGCAACCCCTTCCACAGTAAGGATATCTTTCTGGCGAGGCTGCAATGTAACTGTGTCCTGTTTTTGTTGTTGTTTACTCCGTGTGACATCTATTGACTCAAATGAGCCATTTTTTATTCCTTTGTAGACACGAGAGTGAATTTAGCACAGTGTGTTATCACAGAGCTCCTCACAGACAGTGCTGACAAATAGCTGTGTGGACAACCCATTCAGGCTGTAGTACTATCCATCAGCAATGACAGTAGCTGGCAAACCAGCACTGTTTATATCAATTTGTTATTTTCTAGGAACTTACCCAGCTTCATTATTACTGAGGGAGATAAAACGAAGATGAGAGGCCAAGACCCTCATTTGGTTCTTAATGCACTCCCATTGCTTTGATGTATTACAGAGGACAAAATTGACTGATGTGGTAGCTCATTACACAGGGAAAAACATACACTAAAATAACATATTTTCTTTACCTTTATTTCAGTGACAACTCAGAGCACCCTAAAAAGAATCCTGGGCCAGATGTTTAAAATAGACATGCCCTACTTGGTCCTGCAAAAGAAACTGGGATTCATGATGCACCACAGTCTGTAGACGGAAAAAATTCTTTAGGATTTAACGTCTTAAAGAACAAAAGTATTGTTTTAAGACTCCTTGTGAGCCAAAGCATTTTACTGGCTTTGTGCAGTACTGCATCACAATACTTCTCTAGGACATTATTCCAGGCTTTCCAGGATAGTTGAACAGCAAACCTTCCCCATTTCTTGCACAGTAGCTGAAAATGACAGTTATTATAGATTCAACATCAACTTTAAGGATTTATTCATAAGGTAATCTATGGAAATCTGCTTTCCTGAAATGTGAGGAGGAGGCTCACATGCTGGAAGGTTGTTTCCTTCTGTAAACAGTTTTGTTGGGATAAGAAATGCTCCTCTCCAAATGATGGAAGGAAGGAAGGAAGGAAGGAAGGAAGGAAGGAAGGAAGGAAGGAAGGAAGGAAGGAAGGAAGGAAGGAAGGAAGGAAGGAAGGAAGGAAGGAAGGAAGGAAGGAAGGAAGGAAGGAAGGAAGGAAGGAAGGAAGGAAGGAAGGAAGGAAGGAAGGAAGGAAGGAAGGAAGGAAGGAAGGAAGGAAGGAAGGAAGGAAGGAAGGAAGGAAGGAAGGAAGGAAGGAAGGAAGGAAGGAAGGAAGGAAGGAAGGAAGGAAGGAAGGAAGGAAGGAAGGAAGGAAGGAAGGAAGGAAGGAAGGAAGGAAGGAAGGAAGGAAGGAAGGAAGGAAGGAAGGAAGAAAGGAAGGAAGGAAGGAAGGAAGGAAGAGAGGAGGAAGGGAAGGAAGGGAAGGGAAGGGAAGGGAAGGGAAGGGAAGGGAAGGGAAGGGAAGGGAAGGGAAGGGAAGGGAAGGGAAGGGAAGGGAAGGGAAGGGAAGGGAAGGGAAGGGAAGGGAAGGGAAGGGAAGGGAAGGGAAGGATTCTACCTCCAGAATTTATCTAGGGGAAGCAAATTGTGACTGGCTGCACTGATGCTTTGCACTTTATCGACAGGACACAGCGGCAGTAAAACTTCCATCACTGTAGCATTAAGGCTGTCAGTACATCAGCACTTGTTAGGCAGATGTTGATATTCCTGTGTTGGAATATTGGGCTTGGAGTTCTTGCAGATGGGATTCAGCTTATCTAACTTTAGACATGGAAAGAAGTGGGACAGTATTCAGAAACATAGGCTATGATTCCTCTGCTCTGTTTCAGATGTCCAGCTTAGGATGCATTTAATCTGATGAATCCCAGCCCATCTTATTTTATTTGCAGTCAAGCCAGGAATGTTACCCATATTATTTTATCTGCAGCCAAGCCAGGCACATTACCCATTTTCCATTTGGGAGTCAGACCCAGCATTCAGCTTGACTGATGCTATAAATAATGCCACATTGTCACTAATGGCAAAAACTACATGGAGACTTGAATTTGTATCCAATCCCAAAGTGACCCTCTGTGGCAGAGGAAGGTCCTAAAACTCTTGATTCACTACTGACTCGGAGCGGGAAGAACTGCCTACTAAATTACAAACATTGCTCCCTCATGGTCTGAATGTTTCTTGAACCCTTATGTTTGTGCTGGGGCTGACTCGGTACCTGTTTATTTGTATGAGACATGGTTAGATAGCAACAAACATGCACAGGTGCTGCTGCTTCTCTCAGCTGTAATTAGAAAGCTCACCTAATGTGGGGATGGAAACATCCTTTGAGCTGTGAAATATTTGTCCTTCATTACCTGTCACCCTCTGACTTTTAGTTAAAGTGATGCTCCTTTTCCTGGAACATGCATATAGTTAGGATTAATATCATAATCCTGTCTGACAGCCACTCGAAAGCTCCTCTGTGTTGATTAGGTTTTGGCAGCCAAACAGAGCTGCCACTGCATTTTCTTTTGATACTGACTGGTGATAGGTTTGACAAGAAGTGAAAAAGAAAATAAAATTCTCTAAAAAACAAAACCCAATTAGCTCTTTTGTTACTCTGGTGAAGTGGAACAGATACTTCAGCTGCTGGTGGTGGGACAGGCAGAAAGCTGCTCCTCGTCCCCTGCTGCCCTCAGAGGACAGATGGATGAACGGTAGCGGCTGGCTTAAAGATGTCTTCATCTGTTCCATTAGGAAGGGAAACAGAGTTTTGGCAGCAGCTTTTAAAGAAAATAGAAGGTGCTAAATTCACTAAACTTTATTGGTTTGAATGTATAATAATGATAGTTTAATGGCAGGAGAGAGGCAGATAATTAGAAATGAGTAGCTCTGATTGCCCTTGTATGTCGCTACAGATAGCTTCTCAGCGCTCCTGAATCCTTGTTTGCTTTGTCTGAAGCTGAAATCCCACAAGGTCTGAATGTAACCAGCTGTCTCGCTAACTAACTGCCAGCACTTTCCCTGAATGCAAGCTATCAGCTTCCACAACATCAGCCTCCTCCCCTGAGCTCTTCCTCACTGTCTCTCCCTGCGTGATTGCTTTTATCTATTGCTTGCAGAGCTTCTTCTAATCATATTGCTTCTTGCCTCCGAGGGTCAAACACAAGACCATTGCTACCTACACAAATGGGGAAGACTGTCACCTCCGCTACACTGATAAGCATTTGGCAGGCAGGACACTGCAAAGCAGGAGAGCAAACAGCCAGCAATCTGCAAACACCATAAATATGTTACATTCTCAGCAGGAAGATGGGCACTATATGTACCAAGAGGCCTTTGTTTAATGAGCTGTCAGAAAGCAGGCATGAAATTATGTTTGAAAACATGTGCAAGCTGAAGAGACAGAGCTGGGGCACTGAAAAGCCTCTTTGCCTTTTCTGTGGCTGTTTGGAACATCTTATCAGTTTGAGAACTGTCATGTGACGAGAGCTATCACTAGCAAGGTAATAGTGTTTGAAAGCTACTGATTTTTCTCTCTCAGCTCCATTTTGTGACAGAAATGAGTAAGAGAAAAACTCAACACTTCTCTCTGCAGATTTTTTTTTTCTCCTGAAGGACCAGGACCCCCAAAGTGAGCATAAAGATGGGAGATAAATCAAAATCATACATTGTATGATCGTCATACATTGTAAAGGACTATCTGTGGAAGCCAAGAATATCGTTAATCCTGCAGAGATTGTGTTCATGTTATACCAATGTACCTCCCACCACTCATTGCTTTTGATCATATATGCACACAAAAGCACTGCAGTGTAGGTGACTGCTATGTGTGATGGCAGTACGAAGATGACATGGGGTTGGGGCAACAGTCTGCAATCCAGTGGCTGTCAACAGCAGTAAAACTCTGTGAAAAATACGATTGTTGCAGTATATTAACTGTGCTAGTGTCACTTTAGGTAGGTGTAATAGGCTGTGCAGCAACACCAGGCTTCCACTGCAGCTAAATCATGCAGGACAAGTTGCTAGAGGTTTAGAACAAATCCTCAGGTATCCTTTGGGGCCACAAAGCCCTTTCTTTCTAAGACAACTGCAGTGGTTTTCTTCATGTGTCTGTTTTCTTTGTTTTTAAGAAACGTTTTGCTGCTCAAGCATTTGAGATTCACTCCCGTGCTGAAAGGAACTGCTGAGCTGGATCACTGTAAACTGGGGAGATACTCATTCCCAAAGTTGGCTTCTTTCCTTTCTTATCAAGAGTGTGGATCAAGTGGAGCCCAAATCCAATCTGTTCCTCCTCTTCTGAAATTCAGAACAAAATGGGTTTTGGAAATACAAACAGACCAATCAAGAAACAGATGATCAGCTATACATAGATCCTACCAATTTTTGCCACAGTGTGAACAGATCAGATCACTAGCAGTGTAGTACCACCAGTATTAAAAGGCACATGAAAGGGAGAGAAAAGTAAGGCTCATAAACTGTACTTGGAGGAGTTCTGAAAAGGAAAATGTGATGTACAAGTAGAGTATTTTGCAGAAGAAATTGATTCTCTTTGAAGTCGGACTATTCATTAATTAAAACTGAAAATAAAATCATGATGTTGGCCAGCGAGCAAGCAAAGAAATATTTCTGCCATTAAATATGTCCCTGAAATGTCGTATTACTTGTAGTTTGGCGAGACCTTTGTATTTTAGGCAACATTTCACTACATGTCTGTTTCCCATGTTCTGCCTACTCCATCGCACTAAGCATTCCCATTACGCCACAGAAGATGTGGTCTTGCAGGAAGCATATTCTTAAAGGATAATACAGATGTAAGCCCCCTGTAGTTCACGTATCACCAGCCTGAGTAGTTCCAGATAGGAGGATTCAAGCCATAAATCTCTGGTTTGGGATTTTTCCCATAGCAGTCAAATATTTCTGTGGGGAAATGTTTAATGTTTTTCAAGCTGCTTTTCCAACGCTAATGTTTTGCCAGTGTTAAGCAGATGAAGACGGTCGAAGAAACAGATAAACTTGTTTCCTCTGCTTTCCATTTGCTGATCTGAAATAGGTCAATTTCTGCAAACGTGTTTCATTTTATCCTCACTAATATGCTTCAGCGTGTAAGCAGTGTTTGATTATATTAAAATCATAATAGCATGGATACTATAGAAACCAAAAGTATCCTGTTAATTTGTACAAGAAATAGCTTTAACTGACCTTGAATGGATTATATGTTACGCACAGGAAATACTTTCATTGTGTGGCCTTTTCAATGATGCAAACATTCATGAAAGACCACAGCATTTCTTTCCTTCTCCTGAGAGAGTGTCTGGTTTCCAAGAGGTTATGTGCTATTTGAGTTGGAGTTCGGTACTGAACTGCAGGGAGATGGACAAACAACTCTCAAGAGGAAGGAAAACTGAAACCTTTCCATTGGAGAATTTTTCAAATTGAAGTATTTTACTTTGGTTCATGAGTTACTCTTTTTCTAGTGTATTTTCTTTCTGGCCGATTTTGCTGCTGTGTTTGACATACATATAGAATTTTGCTTATTTTCGACATTTCCTTTTTTCTACCTTTCATATCTCATTTTGCAGGGTGTTAAAAGGAAAAATGAAACTGTGATTTGCCACAGATTTACCTTCTGTCCCTCACTGAGGGATTGCTGCAAGTGGTGCATTTTCCACACTTTCCTACTGTTCAGTTCTTCTCATATCCAAGCCTCTGCAAGTCAAAGAGCAAGAAGAGTGGCCATGAATAAAAGCAGAGGAACAACGAGGAAAAGATCAAGAATTTTAGGGATTATATAATGTGGTATGGCAGAGATCAGCAACTGCATTTTGGTCTGTTTTATGCACTTCAGGATTGTCCATAACCTCACCTGAACCTCACCTAAAAAATGGCAAAATGGGACTTGTTCAGTTCACTTCTCCCACTTAAGAAGAGAAGCCCCAAGCTTCAGTCAATGGAAAAAACATACATTCCTACGAGGGCACTGAGCAGTACTCTAAGACTTGAAATTCCACTTAAGCCTATTTGCTTTGTCAGTGGAAATGTTGGGTGCCTTTGAAGGCCTCTGAAGAGCAATTGAAGAGCCATGAAAAAGGCAAAGCAGGGAGCCAAGAGCACAAGGATGTCAGATAGAGCTTTCCAGCCTGGCTCAGTGCGAGCTTTGAACCACCTCCACCCAGAGCAGGGCCAGAGTTCTACTCCTGCCCTTGTCAGCAAGGCAGGACATGGCTTTGCAGAACAGACAGTGTGGTCGAAATGACTGCTGTGAGCCTCAGCTGGGAGGGACTGAGCACTTTCCCCATCCTGCTTCAGCAGAATTGGCCAGGCGTCGAAACATCTTTCATTTCCCAGCTCTGTTTTTGCTACAGAAGACACAGCTTCTTTCTATTTTTTTAGACTGGCTGATCCCAGCATGCACCAAATCCATGAAAGGAAATAGGAAATGATTTTCTTAGTCCCTGAATTGACCCGTGGGTCTGATGATCCCGCTAGACTCGGCAGTTTCTCCGCTGGTTTGAGGAGAGCATGTTTATGCACCTGGGATCATGCAGCTTGAATTATTCTTTTAAACATTTTCATAAAGAGTGGCAGTGTAACAGAAATCACTAAACAAAATGTACATTGTGTGTGACAGTTAGCGACGGGCCGGTTCACAGATTGTTAAGGGCTATTGAAAGTCATGCTTGTGTTTTTCTTCTTTAACATTTTTCAAGGACAATTTGATTGCATTTCCCAGAAAGGTTAATATAAACAATCTGCTCCCCTCATTTTTATGAGAAGCATTTAAAAGTAAAACGTCCTGCTGTTATTTCGCTATTGCCTGTGTTATTGATGGCTGAGGATTCCCAAATAAGTTCTGAATTTTTGCAGCTTTGCACATTTCTGGGAGAATTACTCGAAAGTCCACTGTCTCGCTCCCCATCCACAGCAGCCCTGAGAAAGATAAAACTTTCTTCAATGTCTCTTTAAGCCTAAAGGGCAGGATTCATCCCTTGGACTTCAGCCTCACAAAGATTAGATATCTACTCTGAACCAGTGATTTAATGCCCTCCACAGCCAGAAGAGAGGAAAAGAAGCAAGTTTAGGTGCCAGCTTGGCTCATCTTTTGTAGGTGCCAGTCTTTGAATCAGCTTTCTTTCTCCACCCAAAACAAAGTCAGATCAAACAGCACACTCAGGTTGTGCCATCCCTGTCCTACCCTTGTATGCTTTCAGGCTCTGCCCTACAGATTGTGCTGGCAGGACCCCTTCTATCAGTGTCTGTCAGGGTGACCAGCTGGCTCCAATGCTTACAAATGTACTCTGCACCTAACAAACATGGCTCTTCGAGACAGTATTCTGAATGTATTTATGTGTATTCTTGGGCCAAATTTGCAATTCCACTGTAAGTCTACAATCACAGGTAGGTTTTCCATCTTATTTCTGGTTGACCTGCCATGTTAATATTTATTTTCATTTTATTTGTGTGCTTTGATTACTGGGTTGGACTAGCAGGAGCATAGGGACTAGCTTTGAGTATGGACTAGAAAGGGACGTATACAGGTCCCTTTTGCCCTAAATGTATGTATGATTGTCTCTACGATTTTCACAAAACCAATATGTTACCTACCAGTAATTCACTATGTTGTCCAAGTCAGATGTTATGTTTTGTTTCCTCCTCTTCCCACCCTCCACATACAGAACTGAAAACAGAGATAAATTGAACAAAAATTGACCTTTCCTTGGTAAAGTGTTAAACCTCTCCACTGCCTTCCCACATAAAGCGGACCTCTTTCATCAGACTGCATTGGTTCTAAGGGCTATCTCAACAATTAAAACTTCTGGTACTGAGGTCAGTAGTGAACCTCCCACCAACCTGAGTGGTGTGATGCTCTGGGACAGATTTTTGTTCACTTTTACCTGTTCACCATAGCACTGCCCACTTTCCTGCTGCAGTGTTTGCTAAGGTGCCCTTAGTTCCTGCAGAAAGGAGCTGCATTCCATCTTGGTGTTCCTCAGCACTGCAAAAGATGCCTTAGCATGAAAGGTGCATGTGTTTTAGAAAAGCACAAAATTATCTAGCTGCAACATAAGCTTTTAGATTTCAGTTGAATCTAGAGAGATGTGATTCATAAGATGTAGCTGAGACCAAGTCAAGACCTTTCTGTCTCAAGGCAAGCCAGATCCTGGTTGCGCTCTCAGACCCACATGTGCATTTCCCATTTCCTGCCCTTCAGCGGCTGCACAGCTACTCTTTGAAGGGCTGACAGCACAGAAATTGGGCTCCTCTGCATGTATGCAAGCAGATCTCTGCCACCTGCCAGCTAAGTCTCCCTAGAAAGCTGCTTCCTTAGCTTTCCTTACACATTTTCTTTGTTATCCTACTATTTGTTTCTCTGCAGATGTATTACTATTGCAAAACCCATTCTTTATACTCACCCAGATGCACAGAACACTTTTGTTTGGATTTGTTGGGGGCACATTTGATCTCAATGCTGTGATCACCAATGCATAAAAAACACATTGCCAGTTTTCATTAGATTCTTGCTGGCTGCAGATGCTCAAATAGAAATGGTCACTTTGTATTAAAAATTACACTGTGTGCAGAACTGTGTGTGTATATGTAGAAAGATCTATGTATTTAAAAGTGATTTCAAGAAAGAATGATTGAAAAGAAAAATACACACAAAAAAACCCAAAGTCACCGACTCGCCACCACTGTGTTAAGTGGCATTTACTATACACCTCCAAAAAGACAAACAGAAGTTGTAATAAAGGTTCAAACCCCAAAATCCAGAGTGTGGAATCAAGGACGCAGCCAGCACCAGCAGGTCAGAAGTGCCACACCACGGACAGCCCTTTTCTCAGGTGCTAAGTGATGCCACAGCCTGGTACAAGGCAGCAGCAGATGTGAGTACTTCCAGCAGACCCGGCTTAGATGCAGTTCCCATTAAGATCTCTCAGTGCCAGTCATTCAGGCCCTAAAATGTCCACAAGTGACTAATGGTTTCCGATGCCTCCAGTGCTTTGGCGCGTGGCTGGATTTCTGAAGAGAGGTGTGGGTGGTCTCTAATAATTAAACTCTTACAAGAAGCAAACCCAAAATTAACAGTTGTTTTCCAGCATTTCCAGTATTGATGTAGCCTTTAAGCAGAGAAGCCTAAGATCTTCTTTCATGCCGAAAAGATGACAGCCCCCATACTGGTGAGAAATTCAAATATATCTCGGTAACACTCCCTATTTAAGGAACATTTTCCAGAGTCTCTCGTTCACTGCATAAAAGCCTGCTACAAGACAGCTAACATATCTAAAATACACTCCCTGCTCTCCAAGATGTACTCACAAATCATCTGGTTTAAAAGAGCCCTCTCTAAGTGTACTTCACAAAGTTTTCCATTTTGCCCTCCCAGGCAGCCTAGCAACGTTGTTGGCGATAAATAATGCTGCGAAGGAAATTCTGTGTCAACTAGGAGGGTTACAGGAAAAAAAAAAACACTGAAGAAAATTACAAAAAGCATAATTTATTGCCCCCCAGCATCTGCTTTTATCTGTATCCTTCTGAGAGAAAATTAACACGTCTTGCATATCTCCACATGTTTCTTTCTATGGAGCATCACGGCTGTGAAGGTGTGCATTTGTTTGGCCTGTAATAACAAACACGCATGTTTGTTATACACTGGAGAATGCAAGGATTATATGTTGATGATACTTTTATAATATGATAAATCACTGCAAGAAAAAAAGAAATATTTTAAAAGCCATAAGGATATTTTCTTCTTTTGTCTACAGAAAGCAGCCCAAATCCCAGTGTTTCATGTGGACTTTTCAGGTAATAAAAGCAGCTGCTTTCAAAATGTGAATAAACCCCATATGCTTACTAAAACCACCCCTCAAAGGCCAGCAATGAATTCACATTATGTTTTTAAAAATGGAATTCTTTTTCTTTTTTTTTTCAGTGCCAGAAACAGAATGAAAGAAGTGACCTTTATTTGAAGAAACATTTTTTTTTTCAACTCATTGATTGCCAATGTATGCGTATACATATAAAAGATGTAGGCAACTCAGTTAGAAATCCACTCAAACCTTTGGACTGCATTCTCAATAAACAAATGGAATATTAAAATTAAAAGCAGTGTTGAAAAAAAACAGTATATTTCCTCCCAAATTAATGGTGAATACATTTAAGCCAAAGAAAACTCTCAGTGCAGTTATTTATTATTTTTTTCTAAAAATATCTTTGCCTTAACTTTAAAATCTAATGTTGACATAATTTCTAGACTAACAAGAAGGGAAAGGAATATTAATGTACTCAACCAGCATCTTGCATTCAATTCACTGTCAGTGTTCGAAGTATTGTTGAAATATGGTTGCAGATTATTCCGATCTTACTGCAGAAGAAAACGCATACCTGTATATAAAAACATGAGCCAGAACCTGAGCTAGAGCAGCCGGGGAAGCCAATGTGTTGTGCTGAATCGCACCAATTAGGGGTCCACATCTAAAACTGGACGGTTAAGGGATTGTTTACTCGAGCCAGACACAGCGACTGTTGCAGAGATAACATTTGTCCAGTTGCAGTGCGGCCTTTAATCATCTGAGACTGCTCATGATGCTTTGTTAACAGCCATCCTTTTTGGTTCATTTAGGCACTTAAGCATTTTTCTACAGATCTACTGACATATGAAAATAATATCCGGCGGTAATGTCACTCCAAATGAATCAGAAAGCAAAGTTAAGACCTTTGAAATGACAGGACAGTCTTAGAAATTGAAATTATTAATTGAAAATATAACTTCTGCCATCATTACAACTGAGAACCTTGCAGCCATTCAGCCAAGGAGCTTCAGCATGATGATGCTCTGGCACATGTGGCTGAACTCTGCCCCTGTCTTGCAGTCAGACATTTTGCACAAACTTGCTCCAAATCTACCCCATTTATTCAGCCTTTGCAAAACCTTGTTGGGCCCATGCTGGTCATAGACTTGTGGGATTTGGCTCTATCTGTGCACAGCCCAGCCAGCAGCTGAGATGTTGCATGATACTATCCAGCCCAGCTGCCTCCTGCTTTACACTGTTGTTGTGGCCTCTTTGTCCCAGGAATATAGAATCGTAGAATCATTAGAATCACCGCCAACTCAGCTCACTAACCATGACCCTCAGTGATCTTGTCCAGCCACCAACCCATCCCACTAACCATGTTCTCCAGTGCCATATCTTCACATTTCTTGAACAACTCCAAGGACAGTGACTCCACCACCTCCCCAGGTAGACTGTGCCAGTGCCCAGTCTTTCGGAGGAGAAATTTTCCCAAGCATCCAACCTGAACCTCCCCTAGTGCGACTTCAAGTCATTACCTCTTGTTCTATTGCTGCTACCTGGGAGCGAGGCCCCACCTTGCTGCAACCTCCTTTCAGACTGTTGCCAAGAGCAATACAGTCTCCCCCGAGCCTCCTCTTCTGCAGATTAAATATATTTTTATGAGACTTCTCCAGTACACAGCAGTGAACAGGACATTTTTACACACATCTGGGAGGCGTTAGATGGTTTTGGAGGACTGATAACACCTGAGCATATAGGTATGTGGTTTTCACACCAGCAGTGTGTTGTGAAAAGCTGTCCTGCACAAAACTATACAAGGGACTTTCCAGCAACAGTGCCCTTTTTCCTCAGCTCTCCTTTTCCTTGTGATACTGAGACACCCAGGGCAGCAACAGACTCTTTACACCCAGCCGACTTCAAAACAGTTTCTATCTCAGATTACCAGAGTCTGCAGAATTCAGCTGTTTTGAGAGCAGTCAGAGGTCACTGCAAATCAGCAGTCTTTGAAAAGTAACCTGTCAAGGCATCCACTTCTCATGGCTTACCACATCTATCTAAACATATCTATACACAAAATGGATGACGTCTCCTGCTGCCCTTTCGAATGGCTTAGTGTAAGACCTCTCTGTTTTCTCAGCCTTTGTACTGCTCTGATACAGAGGGCAGACAGCAGCTCCAATTATAGTGCAAGGAAAAAAGAGAGGGTAGATCTTCCAGATGGCTTTGAAGAGGCATCAATCTGTTAGAGATTTGCAAGACCCCATACAAATAGTTAGATAAGCCAAGGCTGTACATTAAGGCCAAAGCCCCAGCATTACATCAAACCCAACCATTTTTATAAAGATATTAGTTACCACAGCAGTTTGGCCAACTGGAAAGGTGAAAGTGTAAACTCAACAGAAACCAAGGACAATGCCAGTAAGTTTTCTTACTTTCCTATTATTTCTATTCCCTTTATTCCTATTCTACACGCACGCCTCCAGTCTTCATCAACCCCTATCAATACTCAGCAAGAGTGCATCAGTACACACATATCTGCTCTACCTGGCAGAAAGGTAGAGCACAAGCCTGTGAGCTCCAGCATTGCATGCAGTGGTAGAACACAGAACAGCCCTCTATCGGCTGCATCCTCTTTGGTCTTACTGAACATGGCAAGGCAGAAATGCCTCTCCTGGCATTGAAGTTTGTAGGTCACACTGCTAGCTTACTGAGAATTCAACAGCATCATGCACCAACATATTCTGATGTGCCTGTTCTCATTACAGAGAAGCTAGGTTGAATGTTTGTAATTTCCCTGTGCAGCAAAAAACATTTCCAATGTTCCTGCTTTGCCTGCTGGGAGGAGACACATCTCAGTGGCACCCCATCCAAACATCACTATTCCTTCATTCATAAGAGAAAGCCTTCAGCTTTCTCAAGCACGGACACTTGGTAGCTGTCATTACAGTGCAAACACAAGCAGAGAACATCAGGGTGGAAGGGAGGAGTTTGCAGAGTGGAGCACTTCCAAGCACTGGCAGCATCTATGGCTTTAGGGAGCAGCTAGCAGAGAGCAGTGGCAGCTGCACAAGTAATAGGAGCCCAAGAGGCCCTGCTTGCCCCCAGGTTGCCCTCAGGGAGCTGGGGGACATAGGAGGCTGATGCTGTGCTCCTGCCACAGCAAGATTATTTCCCCCATCCATGTAGGCTGCTACAACCACCAGGGAGTTCCTGCTCCAGCAGTGAGGGCAAGGGGTGAAGGGGGCTCATTGCTTTTGCAAACACGGTTAACAAAATGTTGATATTATGCTTAGCCGTTGTCTCCTTGTCACTTGCAGTTATAGGTCTGGATGTTAAAAATGCCAACACAAAGAGATGATGAACTCTGGTTTTACGGTCTTATTTTCAAGGCACCATGTGGGCTTATGGGGCTGTGGCTGAGTGTCTAGAAAGGGGATAGAGACAGCTTTAAGTTTTATATGGAGTGGGTTCAGTTCACTGCAATATACAGGCAACCTGTATCATCTCAGACATCCCAAGGTATCCAGTCTGCCTTGGAGAAGATCACGAGTCTCCTATAGGTCTTCTGTGTGCATATCTCAGTTACTACAGGGCATTTCAAATGACATCAGAATTCTGTGCTTCAGCAGAAATGTGAAGCTCACCATGTCCTCCTCTTGTTCACTAGCTATCACATGATGGTAGAATGGTTGTGTGGGCACAGGAAAGCTCACAGGGAAAGACTTTGCGATTTAACTGAAAATTACAAATGGAAATGGGTGATTTCACTGCGAAGTTTGCCATTACATTGCCTTTATTATAGTTTGCATATGAAAAGGGTTTCTCTATAGGTGAGAGAAGCTGTCCACTATCATCACACTGAAAGTTGGGCATCTCCCTCAGGATATTCCAATACAGATAAAATGAGATATTACCTTCTTCTTAATGATGCCTTTGCAAAAAGTAAAAATAAAAATTAAAAAATGAGGATGCAGATTGTAAGAATGAGAACAGAAGGCCTCCTTTTAGACATGAATAAAGAGTGCATACTGTTGGTTGCAGAGTAGTTTAAAACCAAATAAAAAGAGATTATAAAAACTCAGAATCTATTAAGGAAAAATATTTTCCAAGTAATCAAATTAAACCTAAATTAAAATCCTTGGTTTTGGCCCTTCAGGAAGTGCCATGTAGATCCCATTAAAGCCACTGTAACTTTTTTTAAGAAAAAATTAAGGAAGTGTGTCAACTTATAAATAGATATGTCTTAAACAAAGAAATTGCCATGTTTAAAAACAAAATAATTTAGATTTTATGACTCTATCTAAGGAGTGAAGGACTCCATATGAAATCTCATCACAGACAATTATTTCCTGACATTTTGACACCGTGACATTGTCAGGGTGTAGATACACTTTTGACAGGCAATTGTCATTCTGGACCAACAGTGTCTACACGTGAATTAAAGAAACTTGCATGTACCTAGTGGGCTGCTCCAGTGGGCTTTGGGACTTGTGTATGGAGACCAGTAAGTACACAAATATTCTTGTGTCAAGTTACACAAAAGACTGTAGCTGTTAGTGTTTATAGCTTTGAACTCTATATCCACTTCCCTTTTTTTTTTTTTTTCTGTCTTCTTGTCTAATCATTTGTCTATGAGAAGAAAGATGGAATTATGAAGATAGAAATAACAGGGCAAAAGTTATGTCCCGTGTGATTCAAGAAGCCAGACTCAGAGATCTTGTGGCTCCTCCTGGCACTCCAATCTGCAGTCTTTTCTGACTGGCACCATCAATTCTACTGCTAGAGAAGCCTCGGGGCCCAGACAATTGGCTCATCTTTCACACTATCCTGCACTAATTGGCAATTATGAAGGTTTGTGTCAGTCTCTGTTAGATCATCTGTTTTAATACAACTTTAGAGCAATCCTAGTTGTACAGATGCCACCAGACCACAAGCTGGAAGTCAAAACTGAAAGTTCAGACCAACATTATGTCATGATGCCTTGTTGACAGTGACAGCTCCTAATTCTCTGGATGAAAATTTCCTTTAGTAAGCGAGTCATCTTCCATTACATACTGAAGGTACAAATGTTTATATGCATCTATCCACGATTCATCCCAAAGGAAAAGCCATGATGTGTTCTGATATCGTCAAACCAAAATTATGGATATCGTGTTTGTAGGCACTAAATGATGGTAAATAGAAACCAAAGAGTAAAAAGCAGAGTATTACATAATAATCCTTGCTCACTCATGGTTCTCCATTAGATCTCCACTGACGTATTCACTCCACTCTACAAGAAGTAACAGTTCTCAGGAAAATATTTACCACACAGGAAATCTTATCAGGTAGAGAGCAGGAACAATGGCCAACCTTGTGCCCTTATAAGCCATTGTGTAAGGTCCCTGTCACCAAACATGAGCAGAGTGGGACATTTTGGCTATTCTGTTTCACATAAGGAACATGGAGAGCATGAAATTAAATTACAGGGACACGCAGTCTGCCCTCCAACACACATGAGTAGCTACTCTAGCCAGAATTGGAATAACAGAAAACACAAGGGCGATATAAACAAAGAAATAATACTGATCAGTCAATGGATTTCGGTACAAAGTGTGTACAACACTTCCTCACCGCTGCATATGTTTTCAGTACTCTAAAGTAAAGGCCAAAAGGGTAGTAATAAAAACACCCTTGGGTACAAAGAAATTGGCTCATAAAGTAACTACAATAACAATGTCAATTATTAGGTTTACAGTACAAGATAAATATAAATGGACTATATCCCCAAACTAGCAAAATATGGGGAATCAATCTCAATAAAAAGAACTGTTAGGGTAAGCTATTTGGGAAGCAGATACAAGCCTTTCCTAGCTTAGAAATATTAGCCTGCTCTTCTCAGTGGTGATTAATGTCTTCTGCTGCCAGATGACACTGAACTTCACAGTGAATGAGGTTTGGAGGTAGGTATTTGGAGCACCTGTCTGTGAATTCCAGTAGCATTATGACTTCTGTGGAGGATAAGTGCACAAATCTCTCTATTTCTGCAAGAAGAGATACTCTACTAGAACAGAAATTAAACATATTTACAAGACAGGGAATTATGACAGAATCCTGACCAGGCATTTCTCAAAGTAGTGTCCTGCTCTGAAAGCTGATACCCAAGCCCATGCTATGTTGTTGGGAGCAAAGTTGTTATTACAGCATGGAGAATTCTGTTGCTGGTTTGTTGGTTTTAATATTTTTCTTCATTGCCTAATCTTTTCCATTTGGGAAACCAGAAGTGCTTTTTTATCATTCTTTTAATTTATTTGGGGGATGATAGAGTTGTAGGGGACTTAGTTTCACTACAGGTCCGCAGGTGAACTCATCACTGATCCATGTTCATCTGAGCTACTAAGGCACCTCAGAAAGTTGATCACACAAATGTGTTACCTTTTCTCACCTCCCTGGCCAGACTCACTCACGTGGCTGTGGCCTCCTTTTTGTCAGACCTATAGCTTTTTGTCAGAGCAGTAGTTTGGAAGATGGTTAACCAGAGCACAGCACAAGACACAAATACGCATGGGGAATCAGGCTGATAGATGACACAAGTCACCACATCTCTTGTTCATTATGACATACTGAAGTCTATAAGCTTTTGCTTGAGTTCGCATCCCAGCTATAATTTTATAATCACTTCAGGGTGATGTCATGGGTAAAAAATGCATGAGTGACTGAAATTAAATTGAAGGCTAGACTGTTCCTTGCAGCATTACTACATTACTGAAGAGTGAGAGGGCACATAGGGAGCTTTTTTTTTTAAACATTTGTGACGTCTCTATTTCTCAAGACAGAGAGGCCAGCTTTTCCATTACATCCCACTGTGCTGCCCTTTCAAGGCATTAAAACATACCAAGCACATCCCCCTGGCCCCGCCTGGTGAGCTCCTTCCTGTCTCCCAAAGTCTTTGGGATAGCGATTCATTAGCCAACAGCCAAGCACTGCATAGTAATGGTCACCAAGGCTTGACTCAAATAGTTCATTGCCCAGTGCAGCTATTAAAAACCAATTTGTTAAACTATAAGACCAGAAAAAAGCTTAAACATGTCAATTGTTCTAATTTTTCAGGGCAGGAAGTAGGGTTACATTTTGAAGAAGGTAGTAAGGCACATAAGAAGGCTTGATTTTAACCAGATGGCCTTTCAGTCTCAGGTAATTATAATGATCAAGATAGCACATTTCTGAGGCACCTCAAGGACAATTTCTGTTTCAGGCACAACCAAATTGTGTAGAAACAGAAGGTAGTACTCAAGGCAGGTGAGGTTCACAACTCTTTTGTGTCATTATTAAGACTGCTAAATGTAATGCTATGCTGACTTGGGAAAACTGTAATGATGACGATTATTATTTAAGAACATGACCCTAATTACATTAAAATGAAATAATATCATTAATGAAGAGTAACTTCTGAAGAGCAATTTTCATTCAGAAACAATTTTAATGTTCTAGGCAAAAGTCCATCCTAATCGCACTGAGAGTTAATACGTTACTGTTTGACTTGAGGCAAAGGCATTTCAATTCTTGACAGCTTTTGCAGATGCTCAGTTCTTTAGCAAAAATGCCCTTCAGTCTTTGGGCAGGATGGTCTGCAAAATGGTTTCATGTCATATCTATTAGGTAATGTATATATTCCCCCAGTAGAAATTGCAGTCATACACTATAGTGATGTAGTTCCCTTTTTTTATGGATGGAACGTATCGCTAAATAGATCCAAAGCATTCAATGGCTTCAGGGAGTGCTCTGTATGTGGCAGAAGTTTCCCAGTTCCTGTGTTGCATTTTTAAAGCTCTGCAGACATTTTGCCAAAGGGATCTGGCACAACGTGTGGGTTTGTGGCCTTGTTGTGTTTATTATTTCAGCCACTTACAGCAAAGCTGAGCGATGTCACTAATGTGTCCCCATAAGTAGAAAATTTTGATCAGGCCAATGCTCTCCTATGCTATTTTCATGAGCTAGGAGTCTAGAAAAATAACCTACAGAGGAAAAAGACAAAATTTTACCTTGTTTTCAAGCATAAACTAAAAAAAAGACCAGAATGCCCTTAGTGAAGAAAAGTTATAGAATGCAATGAGGATTCTAAAGCTGTATGATAAATTTACCAAAAAAAAAAAAAAAAAAAAAAAAAGAGAGAGAGAGAGAAAAGGCTCAAATTGCAAACACATCTTGTCAATATAGTAGCCAAGTTAAACCAGACACTGAGAGGGTAAGTTACCATTAGAAATCCCAAAGGCAGTTCTATTTACCAGGGAAGGGGTAAGAAAAATTAGTATTAATTGGATTTATTTAGTTTGGCCATTGGCCACAAAGTTCAGATAAAGTACATTTCCCAGCCAACTTTTGTACATGTAAAATTTCAGCAAGTCAGATGTAGTTTATATGTTTTGCCACTTTAACACAAAAAAAGAAAGTAGTACAAAGCCTTGCAAAGGAGCTTCTTTTTGGCCATATTAGATGCTTTCCTTGTGCAAATATACTTGTACATAATATTTTTCTAACAACCCTGCTGTTGGCCATCCAAGATAAAAACTACAAACATGGTACCCTAACTCCCCCTCTCCCTCTCTATGTAACTAAAGCCTTTGAGCAAAATCAAAACCTCCAGAGGCTTTAATACAGCAGAGTTAAATTTCTTCTCATTGCAGTATATTTTAAACCATCCACAGTTCCTGGGAATTAAGGTTGGAAGGTGAAGTGGAATCCTGTGGCACTTACTGAGGCTTCCTTTGGTCTCATGAGTTGTTGCTGGCCTTAAGCGCTTTTCACGTGGCTGATGAGACAAAGCTGGACTGGGTCACATGGGAGACATTCAGGGTAGTGACAAAACTGTGGGATAAAAGCTTGACTGTGATGAAACAGTGAGTTCCAGGTATGACAGAAGAATGGGATGGATAGGTGGTCATGTTCCACTGGCTCTGGACACACACAGCATGTAGGTCTCTGTAGCACTATTAGTCTGTCTGATGCATTAGTAGCCTTTCTAATGAAAGACGGTTATTTTCTCTCCCAGACTTGTGCAGAGCCCCAGCCAACTTATAAGCTCCGTTCTGCAAAGAGGATACAGCTTTGGGGGAGCTGCTTATTTTTATTGAAATTTTCAGAACATACAGAGCAGTGACTCATTGTGAAGCATTCTTCCCTTTTCTTTGAATTGGCTTCTTGACATTTTTATGGAACAGAATTTATTTGGCACTTCTAAAAAAATCCAGAAACATCTCAGTGCTGGTGCCCTCATTATACAGCACTGCACGTTATCTCCTGACTTCATTTTTCCATGTCTGTTCTTGAAGTGCAATACCAGTGGAAAGATGAACTCGTGACCAAAAAGGCTGTTAAGGGGTGAAAAAGCCCCAGAGAACAAACTGCTGTTCAGTATCTGAGAGCATTCTTGAGAAAGCCTGGACAAAAAGCTTGCTCAGAGAGCAAGAAGAGCAGGTCAAGCTGGAAGAACACCCGAGCGGTAGTGGAATGCATGGAGTGAAGTTAAATCTCTGGCAAGCTGGGCTTCGGTGCAGAGTGCAGTACATTCTCCTCTGACAGCTTCTTTGCCTGTCACCTACTGCAGGAATCTTTTTTCCTGTGCTTTTTCCTGAAAAGGAACAACCCAGCTGCCTTATTTACTCAGTGAACACATTTGGCATCTGAAGAGCTTGGACGACAAAGTTTTGCTAGCTGCATTTGCTCAGGCAAGGACATTTGGCTGTCATTCCCCCCTCCTTTCATGGCCTTCTGCTAGGCTGTTTGTTGATCTGGCTATCCACGTTGTTATGTTTCAGATGGCTGGAACCATGACTCACAATTTCCTCTCCAGAGGGGGAAAAATGGAAAACAAAACCTAGCAAGCTCACTGTTCCTGTACTGGACTGAAATTAGCTGAGGAGATTGGTTTGCAAGATGTTTTCTGCCAAAGGCTCACCTAAGTTTCACAACACAAAGCAACTGTTTTCAAAGCAGAGGGGAAAGAAGAGCTCTAAACATAGGTGTCTGTATCCTCAGTTGGATGTCTAAGAAGATGCATGATTTTCTAAGCAGACTGAACAGCCTGTGTTTCTAGATCCACTGACACCTGTTCAGACCCAAGAAAATCATCTTTTAATCCAGGGGTTCTGGAAATACCTGGGGTAGAGGAGGAGACTGAAAAAGAGATGAGAGATGTGGCTTGGAGAAGCTGTCTAGTTTAGGTCAAAACCACGGCACGGATTATGACAAAGACAACTCCAGCTGAGGCAGGTGACTGAGGATACAGTGGAAATCACTGCCTGTGGTAGCTTTCTGCTTTCCCAAGGCCATCACTAAAAGGCAGTGGTTTACAGCAGCATTCTGCTGCACTGGCACTGCAACCTCGTAACTCTTCCCACTGCACCAGGTGCAGAAGGAACAGATTGGGTCAGCATAACCGTTTAACAGAAATGACAAAGAGAAAAGGCTTTCCCTAAGTTATGGTGAACCCAGGTGTGTCCCATCTACAAATAACAAGGATAGCATGGGAAATGGGTACTCTTGTTGCTTAGCCTCCCCTTTTGACTAGAACGTTGCAATCTACAGCAGTATCAGCCTGGCACCTTTTACCCCTGCTGACCACCCACGTTTAACAAGATCTATACACTTATTGCTTAACACAGTAAATGAAAACTATTGGGCTATCCATGTGCTTCCAGTTAGGCGTAAGTTCTTCAAATGCAATGCTCACCACAAATATATCCTACAGTAGAAAAGAAAAGATCTGGACCAATATGAACACAGGAGGCAAACTGCTGCATGCTAATCCTAGCCTTCATGTTTCCTCTTCCCTACTAAAATGTTATTGAAATCACAAGCTTCAGTAAGTTGCCTATGACCACATGTATTTCACTCTGAGATCATGTCCACAAAATGAGCACAGAGGGGAAAAAAATAGAGAAATAAAAGGAGAGGGATTCTGCAGCCTTCCGCGTTCATGCAAATCTTTGCCAGCATCTTCAAAGCAAAGAGGCTGTTAAACAGAGATTTGGGTTGCTAGTAAATGGGCTTGGAAGAAAATCGAGGATCGTCAGTCTCACCTTTGGACAGTGTTCTGTAGGCTTCTGTGGTAGTACAGAGGTTTCAAAAGAAATGCCTGAGAAGTTAAAGAGGGAAACCACAATCTATTCAGTGAGCCCTTGAATGAGCCAGTGGAAGGATTTATTACTCCACTGTATATGCTGCTTGTAAGTAGTTCATCTTTCTCTCTGTCTGTTTATTTGTCTCTTTTACTGTCCCTAATGAACAATCCCAATGCTATTAAGTCTAAATTACAGAGATTTTATATTTCTAACATTTGTTCTGCTGATCTCCCGTCCTTTCTGCTGCTTTTGACTGCTGAGATGCATTTGACCTGCTGTTGGGAGGAGATACAGCTGCTAACTGCATTCTACACTCCAACTGTTTCCACTGATTGGTACAACTCCACTAACATCAGTGAAATAGCACTCACATCAAGCTGCCATTGCATCCTTTAGAATAGGGACTATAAACTGTGGACATTTTAGAGTTTTGCAATTAATTGAATATCCACCACCCAGGTTTTTCCATGCTGCTTTCAAAATCATCCAGAAATGTTAGGCATTACATGGGCATAATTTCTCAGGCAGATGGAAAATTGCTTGTAGAAGCATTTGCCACAGCTCTGCAGGCAAGTACACTCTTCAGTATACAGCCAGGCTTTCTGGCTCTTAAAAACTGATACCTCTGTCATCTTTGTACCAAGGCAGGGAAGAGGGATCTGGGAAAGCATATTCCCTGAGCTTCTCTGGATGCTCAAGACTCACAGGAATGATACTGTGACAAGAGACACTTTGTGGAGCCAGCAGTAAACTATCTACAAGCTTCTTCAAAGTCAGCAGGACCCCACAGGGCAGTGTCTGTCACTTCCTGCATCACGGCTGTCTTGCTTCCCTCAGTTTTATGGGTTTTAATCCATTTCCATCACTTACCCTATTTTATGGTTGTAACTGATAAGATAAATTAGTCTCTTATTTGGAAGTGTCAGAGTCTAGAGAGTACACGGCTGTCAACTGGAGCACAGTCCTCTGAAGGCTTGTCCACTTCATGACCTCATGAAGCATAAAACAGAAATTAAAATTATTTTAGGACTAGAAAACACACATGCATCCCCCTCAGACATTCCTCTGGGAACTTTTGTGAGATCGGAGTGATTATTTTCTGCTCAGCATCCCACTCCCCACTGTGCTCGCTCGCTGTGCCCCAAGTGCATATCACCAGCATATGTGCAGGCACACGGAAATGTGGAAAGGGGCAGGTAATTAGCCTTTCTGGAGGGGACATGCCTTTCTCCTGAGAGCAGAATGAGAGAGGTCGGAGGGCTGGAGACAAGCAGATGTGAGCAATTGAGGAGGGAAGCTCGCAGACAGGACACAAGGTTCTGGTACCTGCTTCAGCTGAGGGTCCTCCTAGTTACCAGGAGAGCACAATACTGAAATTCCAAAGGTAGATCAACAGAGCTTTCATCAACAGAGAACTTTTCAGATCAGCTTGATCATCTCAAGGTCTCGCTGGGACAGGATTTCTGTTGTTTCTGCCATTCCTCTCTGCTTATGCCCATAACAAATGTTGCCCTCCCAGGACATTTTGTCAGGACTTGGGAGTTCAGGAGCTTGAAATAGGTGAAGGATAATTGGGCACTTCCAGGGCAAGCCAAGAGCCAACTTAGAGCCATTCCAAAAGCACTCAACCCACGCTGCAGCCTTGTCATGCAGAGATGGTTCTGAATGACAGTGAATGTTGTGGGCTTTTTTTCCCCAAGCCCATTCACCCATTCCTAATTAAAACGATAAGCTGAGGACAGTAGCTCTCTTTATAACATGACCATTCCTTTCCCTTTTCTCCCACAGGGTTAGTGCTTGTGCTGACTGTTGAAAAATCAGTCATTAACAGCCAGGAAATGACTGTGCCATCAATCAGAATATTGCTCAGCCATGTTTCAGCCGTTTTCCCTTTCTCTGCGTAATTATTCTCATCCTCTGCTGATTACAGTTTATAATAGCTATAATTCTCTCAAAATCAATCATTACTTGACTTAACCATGGGGTTACCAGTAGAACACGAAGGAACACAGATATCCTGGACTGGTTTTTAATTATTATTATTTAACAACATACAAGCTTTTAGGTAGATCATATTTAACATTCCTCTTGGCAGTATTAAGCAGCAATTATTTTATTTCAATTTCGTTTTAAATCACAACGTGTTTGATTACAAGGCTATTCCAGCCGTGCCAAGTGTTTTGATGACATGCTACAAGCATGTTATTTGGAGGTGAAATCTCAGTGGTTGTCCTAAATTAAACCACTGTAAAAGGACAAATATCACTTGTTTGCCAACACAGACACCGCAGTCAAAGTACAACCCAAGTACCTGATTTTTACATTAGGATTATAGGTTAACGCAGTTAAATCAAAGGTTTGCTTTCTCTTCTGAAAGGCAAATTCTGAGTACACCATATTAAAAGCCACACTTTGATTTAAAAATCACATTTTTCCTAAACAGAGTGGAAATTTGTAACCTACCACACACAATCATATTCCTCCTACAGCTGAACAATGGCTTTCTGTTATTGCACTTGCACCACGAGTTAACTTGACACCATTCTGCCTCTAATAATTTTCTCTCATCCACATATTCAGTTAGTTTCCTTTACTGATTATGTGAGTCTCTCATGCAGAAAAAGGAAATCTTTTAAAATTGAAGGAAATAATTATATGAAATAACCAAAAATGGAATCCGCATTGAAGAACAGATGTAGTCTCACTTGACTTTTAAGTTAAAATAAATATTCAAATTATTAATTACATTTAATATTCAATTTAAAATAGACCCTTTTTTAAAAAAACTTGGGTAAGGAAAAGTAAGATGTTGAGATTACAGCATTTGATAAGGACTAGGGACTAAGCTAAATGTTTTGAGTGTTTTGAGCCTCCTCAAAGAAGCCATTTCCCCATAGAAAAGTAACCAGTTCTTTGATCCGATAACTCCACATCTATTTTTATTTAAAATCTATTCAGATATCTTTTGTGAACAATTTACACACCAGCTTCCACGTGTAATGCACACGTCTGGCTCCTCTTTGTTTATCAGTGTGCAGTGAACAGTAAATTACTGTTAATTTTGACCTAATGAACATAGAATCTACAAATTCTGCTTTCAAGGGCCAGTCGGGGAGAAAACTCACAGCCGTTAACATGCAAATACATCATACACACAAGCTGTCCCCCATACAGCTATCTGCACTAAAGAAATTAACTTCATTGGTACATCAAAATAGAGTAAATACATTACTGGAGATAGTATGCCTGTTTCACATACTGAGAAGCAAATTCCAATATGAAATAGCTAGCTACATTGGTATCAGTGTTCCCTTGTCTCAGATTGGTCTATAAGATTTGTAGCAGATCAGGAATGTGTATTACATGAAGAAAAAAAGGACCTCACAGCTGAGGTCCCATTTTAACCACCCTTACTTTATAGCTGTATGCCCTTGCATGTCACTAAAATCCCTGACTCCTCTCAACTGCACCAGATACGGATGCAGCAGGGAAAGCTCTGTTTGAGAAGATTTTGTTTTAATACAAAAAAAGACTAAAGGACCATTTATCTTCAGCAGATAGCATGAACACAGGCCTAGCCTTGTGAAAAGAAGTCTCTTGAACTGTATAGGCCAGCCATAAAGCCTAATAACATTCATTTTATGAGTCTGGTCCAAAATGTGGACCAGTCTTGTCGATTCCTTACTGGTGACTCTCAGAGCAGGACAGAGCAGTGTCCAGCAATCCCCGACTCTTGCAAGGAGCTCTGACACAACCCAGGGGTCTCTTGCTCATGTGAGAAATGGTTCATAGGCTCAGGGCCCCAGAGGCCATTATTTCAAAATAGTGCAGCTATCGTGTAGCCACACAGAGCACCTCCTGCTGTATCTGTGCCTTTCAAGAAACAAAGCTGTGTTGTGAACTATTGGTGATGTTAATAGCTTTCTTCCCTCTAGAGATTTGCTCCTGCTTTGGCCCCAAATATTTCAAAATAGCTGAAGCTGGCAGTAAGAGCCATGGGAAGAAAAAAGTGATGCATGTTAATTTCTGGTTTAGACATGATGGGAATTTCATTCTCTTCATTAAAATTCTCCAGAGACAAAGGGATGTTCCTCTGATTCATGAACTATACCTTGTAATGCTCCTCTGTGAGATATCACATATGCAGCAGTTTTGCTGTCCTCTCCTTCAAAATTCTCCAGTTATCACCCTCCTGATACATAACACGTTCTCTTTCCAATTATGTGGTTGCATGTTTATTTGGGAATTTCTGAGCTTGTTTTTCCTATAACAAGAATAAAGTTATTAAAAATGGCAAGGCCATGTTTACTCAAAGTTCAAATGGAGAGACAAAAGGAAAGGTTTGCAGAGGATCCTGCCAGTGGTAAACAGAAAAATTAAAGGCAAAGGCAAAGCTGAATTCAGAGAGAATGGGGAGCAGGCTGAGGGACACAGAAGAGTGGAACAAATAATCTGAGCTAGTCCTAAAGAAATGCTTGAGGAGGACAGACAGAAGGGCTCTACTGCTGGGCAACCAGATTAGCTGTTAAATGCCTATTAAAAATACCCCATCTATGGAAAGCTATGATGTTTTGCCACTCAGAAACTAGCTATATATGTTTGTGCTATTTTTGCTTAGACAAAGAGTGGAAAACTTGTGTTTAAAATAAGTAAAAATAAAATCCTCATTACATAGCCCCGTGTGGTCTCTCCTTAACCTGCTTAATCAACTTAGACCATAGCAACTGCTTTACAAACATGAAAACAGAGCTCTTCGTTATCCAGATATGGAGGAGACAAAGGCATTGAGGATTCAGAAAAACAAGTTCAAGTGATTAATATTCCTTCTTACCCTCCAAAGAGTATTTTTATTCTGCTGTGATTTCAAAGATAAATACAGTAGACAAACATGGAGTACTTTTTCCACTGAGGAGCCATTTCAGGAGCACTGCATTCCCTCAGCCATGAAATTCACTTCACAAAACAGAAAAACACTGGAATGGAGTGAAGCAGGAATTGGAAACAGATGAAAATCAGGAACAAAGTCATTTTCTGCTGAAAAAGTAGCATACTACAAGTACAAGCAGATGACCTACTGACTAGTTTCTTGACTTTACCAATCCGAAATCAAACAACAGTCATCCAAGCAAAATAAGGCAACTGGAAGTCCACATGGAATGAATATTGACACAAAGGTGCTTCACAGCACACCAATACAAGGGATGCTTAAAATCCAACAGGAGAAATACTTGGTCAATTGAATAGACATGACGATAAATGACAGCACCATAAGGACAGCTCTCAAGTGTACATGAAAGAAATTTAAGTTCAGGTGTTTATTTCCTTTGTCTGATCAATTACCCAATATTTTAAAACAGATCACCAGTAGATCATCAAAGTTCTGCTGATTGTTTCTGATGATCATTCATGTGTTTGTATGTAAAGGAGCACGTTCCATAACACCAACCCTGCTGCTGTGAGTATGGTGTCATGCCCACCCTCCCCGGTCTTTCCAGGGAAAGGGATCAGCTGAAGAAACCATATATGTACTTAGAAGCCACCAAGAGGCTTCCAAAGAGCAGTATGGCGACTTAAATTTGGACCATACATTCACTAGGGAAGGAACATGCTGTTTGTGGAACAGCAGGACGAGTGTGATCAGTAATATTAAGTTTGTACCAGATAGAACTGATAAATATAGACTCAATTTCATTGCTGTGTTTAAGGAAGAGCAATGCTCAGCCAACTAGGGCTTCAGCATTGTTCAAATCAGCATGCAATCACAGCCCCATAGTAACCTCATTGATTCTCATTGTGTAACATCACTGGAGAATTTCTTTCCCTGCTTTCTGGCTTGCTACAAAGCATTGTTCAGGCTAGGTGAGCATGACCTAGGAGTGACTTAATACAAAGAATAACTGAATACACCTCTCAGTTCACCACTCTCTTTCACCACATTCACTGTCACTGTATACTCTGTATTTTTACAAAATATCACATTAAGTTGAGACTTAAAATGCCACAGTGAGCCTCACTTTGATGAACTCCATCAGAACCAGGAGAAAACTGACTCCTTTGTCCTTTCCAGAATGAGATGCCATACTGAGAACTTGAGAAGACAAGCCGAGGAGCCCGGTTATCAGTGTACTGAGCTGTCATCATACAGAGTAGTATCACTGAATGATGGGGAAAGCCTGTGAAAACAGATAGAGTTTCCTTAAAAACCCTACCTAAAGAAAATACAAATCAGTGGTAGCAATCACACCACATTATTTCTCAAGTCACCTATTTAAAATCACTTTTTTTTTTCCACCTACCCCGGGGTGCCACATATGTTTTTGAGTCTAGCCATAGAATGAGGGTGTTTTTGTGCCAAGTATTACAGACCACACAGAAGATGCTGCAATTAATGGCATCTCAGTGTTCTGCATTGCTGATCTACTTAACAATCCATTTTCTAGGACATTTTAAAAGTTGTTTAGCTGACTGCCAAAAATGAGGATCATTAAAAATAGATTCGCAGCTGTTCGGGAAAGCTGAGATATAATTTTGTCTTCATTATGCCTTATTGCAGATGTTATTGATTTAGTCTCACTGCATTTCGGTGGGCAATATCAATTCACGCTGTCTTTGACTTTGGAAACTGGGAATTCCATTTATTCTTATTTTTAGAGCTCACGGTATAGAAGAAGGAAAAATAACCGCAGAGTAAATTTAGGAGAGAGCCTCTATGTGCGGCAGCATCATTGTGCAGGTGATTGGAACTGATAAGCTTGTCAAAGCATCCCAAGACAGTGAGTCTGAGATTGCAGCAGAGTGTGTACAAAACATACCCTGAAACTAGAGCATGAATCTTATATGAGAATGGCCTACAGCTTTAGATCCAATACTACAGAATGGAGACAAAGAAAAGTATGAATGAGACCATATCCTATCTTCATGATATTACTGCATGATGCTTGATATTGCACTATATATATTTTTTAATTATTATTTAGTTATTCTCTGGCACTGTTCATAATAGTAATTTACATTGAAACATCCCTAAGTGTACAGTATCTTGAAGGAAGATCATTTTCTTCTCCAAGGAATGTTCATTTAGTGAGAGTTTTCACATGCAGCTGCAGAAATTGGGTCTGTGCACATTCAAGTGGATATATTTGTTTCTATGTATGCATAGGCAGGAAGAAATGCTGTTCTATGTGGCATATATGAAGGTTCAAGTCACACTCGACCAGTTTAACCAGGAACAAAAGTCTACATTTCCTGGTATTTGTTCACTGATATGGGAAGCCTTCAAAAGCCTCCATGAGGAACTGCATAAGCAATTCCTGGAGGTTCATATAGAATGCATATGTAATAAGTGTTAAAGCCAACGAGTAAAAAGAAAAATAGCAATAATAGCATAAATATTGAGTTTTGTATTAAATAAACCTCTCAGTCACTGACTCTCAACAAGCATCACATATACAACGTTCTGACTGCATAACACTGTTAACGTTGTCCTTTCAGACACAGAACAATCTGCAAACAACTTTTTCTGTCCAAAAAGTCACACTGAACAGTTGTGCCTCTTAACACCCTCACACTGAGACGGGTGAGACCTTCTCACTCAGCCAGGCTTTAATGCTTTGTAGCCATTTTCAATGGAGTGAAAGACAACTATTCCTGCATCCCTCCTCTTTGTTGTGCTGAAGAAGACCTACACACGACCAGCGTGTGGGTTGGGAGAGCAGCTGTGGCATTGTTAGCCGGCACTCTCTTCCCACATACAGTACTAACCCAGAATGAATGAACCCACCACAGACCATTGTCACCCATGGCATTTCTAAGCGGCTCTTTGTCTGCTTCCATGGCTTAATCCAGCAGGCTTCCAAGGCTAGAGCTAGCACTGCACATTGCTGATTCTCACCTTAGGAGCACTAATCTCTGAAGCCATGGTGTGGGACCATCTTGCTGCTTCGCTTGAGTACATATAGTTCTGCAGGGAAGGGAAGGAATAGACATTTTGTGGCGAAGAACACCTGGTTTTGGTAATACCACAAAATGTCATTTTTCTCCAGAACTGCTGAGAATGCTTAACATTTTGCAACCTCCAGAAGGACTGGGAAATGTAAATCCCACACTTGCATTGGCAAGCCTTCAACTACAGTGGATCTGTGTGCACGGGTAACTGCACACAAATGTAAGTAAAGGAATTCACAGATTGTCTAAGAATGTCTTAAAAGAAAACCAACTCTTTACAGACCACGATATGTCTCACACCCACAGAAGGATCTCTCTACAAAAGGACTTTAAACACTGAAGCCTGAAGAAGAGCATCTCAGAAGAATAGAGCCGATTGAACCCTTGAGGCACTGAGCACTGTGTTACTAATGAGACTAATACTCCAAACCCCATACTTTGCTGATCTATTTTCTCATCCAGCTGAACAGAGTACACATGCTGAACTTAAAGCATCAGAGTTCTGTAGGGGAAAACATGATTCATGTGCTAAGAATAACGTGCTTTGCCACTACAAGGTTTGACCAGTCAGTCTGCATTAGGGGTCTATATGGCTTCAGGTAACGCAGTGAGCTGAAGTAACTCGCAATGGCCAAAAGAGATCTGTACTTATCTTCCTTCACTGCCCCTGTTCTTGGCTCACCCTCCCATCTCTTGCCATGCCCTGACACTGATGCTCACAAGACCAAAATCTGCACAACAGAGGGATGGAATGACACAGTCAGGGAAAGAAGAAAAAGCAGGTTGGGATGGATAGAAATGCAGAAAGGTTTCTTCTCTTCCACTGGATTTGGCTGTGCTTTGAACTGATGCCAACGTATGATTATCACCAAAGAGATATGGAGAGAACTGAATATCAGCACATCAGCACTTCCAAAATGTTTTCAACTAAATGTATGAAATCTGAGCAAAACCTCACATCTTTACAGAAGAAACGCTTGTGTTTCAGCCAACACACACAAATACATAACAGAGAAGAGATGTATAGAGTTATACAGTGTTTGCAGGAGCATAAATCCTTTAGGGCAGCACAGCCTGCTTCTCTGTACTTTGGCAAGAGTCCTCAGCTGGCCCGTAGAAGTGGACATGTTCCTTGTTTGCTGGCTGACACAAAAAGGTTCAAACCAGTAGTAAAAAACACAAGCTGTTACTGCCTAACTCATAGCTTCAGGTTGCAACAACACGTCTGTGCTGCAGGTCAGTGGGCTTCTGAGTTGTGTCCTGTTGTTCTTTGCTATGTGTCACCATTCTAAGTCTCAAGAGGCATCAATAAAGGGCCATACTCTTCACTCCTAGCTCTGGATTTGGTCTATAAATCCATGTGTGTTGGCCATCTCGACCTATTATTTTCTGCTTTCTTGTTTCTCACAATTACTCCAAGCCTGTAAGCACCATCAGAGATAGTGCAGTTTGGGCTGTGGCCATTGGTCTTTTTCTGGTGTGAGAAATATGAACACACTACACAGGTAGGAGGAGACCTTGAATTTTAGACCAACTACATCTTCAATTACTGAAGTGCGAGCCCAGTGTCTGGATGTGGACTTCAGTGAGATGATCCCTACCACAAAACCAGCTCGGAAATTGCTCAGCACTTCTAAAAGAAAACAGTTCAACTTCTGTTCTCCTCCCTCAGCAGATAGGATTCATCTGCTGCTGCACTTGCAGGTGATGATAATTCCAGTCCAGAAGTGCTCTGAATTTTACTGCCTCCACAGCACCCTGTTGAGTTCAACGTCTGATTTGACTGTCTGGAACTACCTTTGAGAAGGGCTTTTAGGTAGGTTGATAGATGACATCTTTCATTGCATAAAGGATTTGTGAAGGCTCAGTAGGGACAATGGGCAATGCTGTTTGCTCTCACTAATGTCAGGTGGTGACACGAGTGCACTCAGCTTATTCACCAAGCTGCTTATTGTAGGAAGGCACATTTCACTTATGGCCAAAAGTGAACCGGCAAATATGTTCCCATCAAAGAAGCACAGGAAATGGCTCATTCTCTACCCAGGTATTTCCCCTTTCTGTATACATGTAATTCCTGCTTACAAATGATATAAGCTGATGGCTTGATAGCGGTGATATCAAGCTGATAGCGGTGGGAGGCGGTGGCGGGGCGGTGCTGCCACCTGGTGGCTGATGCCGAGCACCTGGAGGCGACAATGGGAACAGCGCCCCCCGGTGGCGGCGCGGCGCAGCGCGGCATGGCACGGCCCGGCACAGGGTGGCGCGGCGCGCAGCTCCGTGTATTTCTTTTCCCCTTTGCTTTATGTCTTTCTTCACGTTTTTCGCTTGCAAAGCTGTGTGGGAAGCGCGGTGACGATTGTAGGAGGCCCAGCCGTGCCTCAGTGTCTTTACGGAGCCCTGGAAGCAGTCCGGTGTTTTTTCCTTACTTACATTCAGATAAAGCATCTGCTTTGAAACGCAGCTGTTATCTCTAGCTGAAATTCTGTTAGGAAACACCCTACCTCAAAAGCTTACGAGCAGTGACAACCCCTATTACATATGTATTACAGCACCGGTGGTAACATTGCCCAGTAAATCAATATGGGCAAGATATATATACTTATATATACTGAGGGTCAGAGTAACTGATTAGGAGTTACACTTAAAAACAATTAAGCCTGGTTCAAGCCCCAGCCGACTGATGTCCCAAAGCCTTTATGATTTTTACAAATGTGATCCCAGTAATTTCATCAGCATGGGAAGAAATCTCCATTTGATTCCCTTACCCACCAGGAGGCTTCTTGCTTGGGCTGGAGTTAATAAATACATCATAAACCTCACCTTCTCCTTTCCTTCTCGCCCCACAGATCCCTCAGCCTCTGGGGATAGCATTTATCAAGCGAGGGTCTCAAAAACACTTTACAAAGGTGGGCAGGTGAATTATGACCTGCCTTGCCTGGAAAGTTACAGGGAGCCTCCTCGGAGACTGGAGGGGTGGAATTTGTCCTCCTGAGCCTCCCATGGGGAAGCAGTGTCTCCATTGTGCAGGTAGGGAAATGGAGGATGGGAGTGACTTAACCAGGATCACAGCAGCATCCCATGGCTGGGCTGGAAATTGATCTCCGGCCACCAGGGTAAGATGGATAAGGAAAAGGGGAAAAGAAAACCCAAGAAGCTACAGTTTTTAGTGTTAGAAAAGCACAGGGTTCCTTGGGTCCTTCTTCAAATAGAACAGCATTCTGCCTCTTAAAAATATCAGCTGAAAATGTTGACATTCTAATTTCACTGCAAAGAGGCTTGTGGACAGGACTTGCTCTCTAAACCACAGTGAAAAACACACAAGGAAAACCAATACCAAGTTTGTCTGGCAAGAGAAGCATGGACGCAGATCTCAACCACACAGCACATGGAATGTTATGTAGACAGTTGTGTCTTTACAGTTTCCTGCATGTTTGGATCCAGTCAGCAGAAATACAGATGAGCTTACCCACATGTGTGGCTGACTCCATTGGGGTGGGTTGGACTGAAAGTCCCTGAAGAACATGGGCAGCCACAGGGCAATGGAGCACAACGTCAGGTCCAGCCCTCACCTCTCTGACACTAAACCCCACATAACTGAAATGTTCTGCATGTGCAGCTGAAGGCAAAAAGCCCTTTCCTAACCCACAGTAGCGGGCGGTGGGACCTTCTGCAGATGTTTCATGTTGCTCCACTATTTTACAGAATCACAGAATCGTTAAGATTGGAAAAGACCACCAAGATCACCTGGTCCAACCATACCACATCACCACTGAGCCCAATAAACCAGGGTCCTCACGAAGGCGGTTGTGTGAAGACCATTGTGCAAATGCCATTGCTGGCTGGGTGTGTGTGGGGGCAGCGCTGATGGCATAAGGCTTCTCTAGGAGCCTGGAGGCAGCAGCAGCTCCAGCAGAGCTGGAGAGCTGTCGCTAGCAGGGACAAGTGTCAGCTATTGCAGAGGAATGCGGGACAGATGCCAGATGGGACAGCCTATCACCAAGTACATTGCAAAAGGCAGCAAAGAACCTCTTCCTTACAAACAGCAGCACAGATTTCAAAAGTCCAGGCCGCTCCAGCTGCTGCAGCTGGGAGGGACCTTTCCCTTGATCAAACTCATGACATGCAGTTCTCCGGTCACCGTGGTGGTGCCTCACAAATCCCCATTCTGCTCCCCTTTTCCTTCAGCTTACTGATTTGGAAAGGCTTTAGCAAGCTTGCTTCATTCTTTCTTTCTTTGTTTCTTTCTTTTTGGAAAATAAAAAGCATCTGCCCACTCATCACAGATTGGATCTTCTTGTAAGTCAGAGACCCGGCAAGCTGCTCACACAAACATTTGCTGGGACACGAAGATGAAAGGATCCGCATCTGGCCGACTCAGCAGCCTGTTGTTTAAACAGCAGCACATGATTCATACTCTTCAGTTACGAAATAATAACATGCTTTTAATTTACACGGAATGAACCCAGAAAACTATAATTAGAAAGAGGGTTTCTGGAAATGCAACAAGAAAATATTAATACCATGCAAAAAGTGATCCAAAACCTCCAGTCCCATAGAGCTGTGCTGTCTAAAGCATTGTGATATCCAGTTTTTCTCTCTTAATCCAATAGAACTGCATCTCTGGAGCAATCCTTTGTGAGTGTTTAGCCTCACTGACCATAAATCTTAGCCATTTGACACCCAAGTTATTAAATTATATTTGTGTTACATCATAACACAATGCTTAGCCATACATCAAGCCCCCAAGGATAGCCATGGATCCAGCACATGGTCAAACAAAGCTTCTCCTTCCAGAGCCTCTTTAAAACTGAGAGGGTGTCTGTAATGTGCAGGCAGTGCGTGGTTTTGCTTAGAAGCAGACCGTGTTACACATGCATATTGTCCAGGTTATTAAACTATGGTCACATTTACAAGGAGAGACAAATCGCCAGCACTAGCACAAAGTCATTTCTTATTACAGTTCTTAATTGGGATTTCAGAGAGGTCATCCACGTTGTGTCGTAAGTAATACAATTTTGGGGACTGAGCAGAAGTGAGAAAAATAATCTTGGCACTGGATTGTTTAAGGTTTAAATTCCTCTGCGTGGTCCTTGGAGGATCTTCAGAAGCAATCTCTTCCTTAGTGTGGACAAAGCGATGCCTCATTCGAACACCATATGGATGCTGTCGTGACAGCTCGTATTCGTCAGCTGTATGCTAAGGACCAGCTGTGGTTGCTAGCAGTGTCTGCCTGCTGATTGACCTTCCCTGGGGTGCAGCACTCACCAGGAGGAAATCAGAAAATTCACCCCAAGAAGTGCAGTGCCCTTGATATGGTGAATTACAAAGTCGGTGATTTGCCTTTTGGCATTGGAGATGAATAAAACCATCACATCTTGTCTCAAAACATGTTACGGCTTCTCCTGGTCGATCCCGGTTGATCTCACACCTTGTGCTTCAGTGGTGGCTAAGGACTGTGCAGGGATGAAAGTCCTCATGGTCTCTCTGGCCCTTCCAGCTACACTTCTGGCTGTGGTGCCTGTATGTGTGTGGCTGCAGATGTTTTAAATTGCATTAGGTACCTCCAGAGCTGAAGCCTTAGCAAAAAGTTCCTGCCAAGTGTCCTTCTGCCTCATGAAATACCACTACAGACGACTCATGACACCCAACAGGGGGGAACCACACCTAACAGTTCTGACATCATTTTCTCACTGCTCCAGCTTTTAGCATGCAAATTTCCCGCAAAGTAATTTCTCTAACAACTCCAATATCTGTACTAATGTTGTAACAAGAGCCTTTCCCATTACAATAATGTCTTCCTAGTCATCAGTTCTTGGGGTTTATTATGTGAAAATTAGAAATACATTATTATCAGTAAAGCTATTCTCTCGGCTGTGCAGACATTTACAACCTGACATAATCTCTTAAAATCTGAATTGTTTGCAATGAAATTGACTTTTTTTTTTCCTTCACAAAGATGTCAGAGAATTTCAATTTCAGCTAATTCTTCCAATCCTAATGAGTTTCCTTCTCTATGGAACTGGCAATGTTCTTTATGCTATAACAGTTCCAGGAATAATTGGAAACTGCTTAGATAATAGCATGAAGTTTTTTGGATCAATATCACTTTTGTAATGGGATACTTCCCAGATCTTGGTATCTGAACTATTACCCTCTTTTTTCTTTCCTTTTTTCCCCCCTTTTTCCTTTTCTTTCTTTTATCTCATTTTCTTTTTCGATCACTTCACAAACTTACACTGATTTTGTTCATGTAGATTCAACCTGGCATTGGCAAAATATGTGATTTTGCTGACAAGTTAGGTGAATGAACTGTATTAACCCCCAAAAGATAAACTTCATCTCAAGCAGAAAGCTCATGTCCAGTCCAAAATATATTCACTAGAAATAATTCCTGGAGTTCAAGAGGCTTCAAATGTGATCCAAGGAAGGAGGGCTTACACCTGTTGACATGAAGCTTACGCCGCTTGTCTTGAGACATTTCTGAATCAACTCCTCACTCTTGACATCAACTCATAATCTTTTTTTTCTACAAAATGCTACGATCCTTTTTATTTAAGGATTTTTGTGGCTCTGAAGAACATCTTAGTAAGATATTGCAGCTTGCCACCTTGCATTTTAACTGTCTGCCATAATTCTCCTGTGCAAAACTGCTCAAAGTCTACCTGTATTTGAAAGTTCTATGGATTCCTTTGTATTCTGGCATTCCTAACAGAACTACTGTGAAACTAGGGGATAACCTGATTGGTTTTCAGGAGTCTTTCTTCTTATGTGAAGGATGAGCATGGGTAGCACTCTGTCTCTGACTCCCATACCCTGAGCTGTAAAAAGTAGTTCTGAGGGAAATACCTGCAGTCTTCACCAAAGTTGTTTGAGATTTCTTAGTCCTGTGAGGGGCAGGATCCTGCCTTCTTTAGCCTTACCTTTTGCTGTGGTTATTGCTATAGTCTTCAAAGAAGATTCCATCTCCCTACCTGGTTCTAGTGGTTCCCCAGCTATAAACTTTTGAGTGCTATAAATTAGCCATTGCACAACCTCAAGAGTGTGTCTCATTGCATGCCCTACCACTAAGGCATGCATTCTGACTGATAATTCTCACTGATCCTGCAGCCTGGGATCAGCAGTCACCTTAGGCCAAGCAGCACTGTAGTTCCAATAATGCTTCTTCTGTGCCACTTGACAGCCACTTTGTCATCATTCTTCCATCATTCCATCTGCTCTCAAAGCTGACATACAGTTCCTATTTGCTATCATCACCTTTAAATGAGAGAGAAAAAATGCCTGCTTGAAAGTCTAAGCCTCCTGCAAATTGCACTTTCAACCAAAAAGCACTAGGCAAAAGTATTAAGCATGCCCTAACTGAACTAATTTTTCAGATCAGGTTTTCTTTCAGTACAGTGTCCAAGAGGGTTTGTGCCTACATCTACATGAAGGAGACTGGGGACTGTTGGGTTTGTCTCTGTACCAAGAGTCACAAACAACGAAGAACTGTGACTCCTGCTCCTCTCCCAGTACAGCATGTTCCCTGTCTGCAAAGCTGAGGGGGTGGAGAGGCCTGTCCAGTTTACTGCGCCATCTGCTAGGTTCAGCCAAATCGCTTAATCTTAACCAATTTCAAAGGGAATGAGGTCAAAACTTCAGAGGTGACCTCAACTTTCATAAAATATTTGCTGTCTCAGATGTTATGAAGAAAAGGTTGTTTTAGAGGAGAGAGGATGACTTGCCAGGATTCCTCCTGACACTGAAATGCACTTCCTTCTCCCTCCACAAATACCAGAATGCTCATCACTCCTCTGTTCCTGGCAGCAGCAATGAACTGTCCTTTGTGACCTTCCCAGCTCCCTCAGTGCTGCAGTGCTTTGTGGGACCCCAAATCTCTGTGTGGTTTACACGCAGTCTGCCCCACACTTCATCTCATTAGTCCCCAGGACACATCTCTGTATACTCTGACAGCTTCCACCTCTTCCCAGTCCTCTTCATGGCAAGACATCCTACAGAAACCTGAAACTCCCTTTAGACATCCCACCTTGTCCTTTATGTGGTGAAACACATCTGGGACCTGTATAGGGCTACACCTCATCCAGGTATTCCCTGCTCGGACCTCCTCTACATTGCAAGGGCCATTAACTGGTCCACAAACACCACCACCACCTCCTCTTTTTCTGCAGGTTAGATGTTTTCTTTCACCAAAAATGAAAAGGAATAATTATAATAAAAAATAAAAAAACTCTGTAATTAAATGATGCATAAAGGTTGCTTTTTTACACACACAATATACTGAGAAAATAATCCTTTATCATTTGTCTAGAACTCTTTGGATTTGTCATGCAGTAGAAATGAGAACACAGAGCATTCTGGAGCAGCTTTTTCTTGTGTCCACTCACCTCAAGTACGCACAAAGACATTTAGAGCATGGGGACAGCAGCTTTTGAGAATGGAGTGTGTTGTGTGTTGCTAGAAATATCTTTTTTCCTAGCATCCTCACCTGGATACTGTTTGTCAGCCATAGCTTCTTCCAGGTGTTGATTTGCCCCATCTGGGAGCTGGGAAAGAGTGGTATCCCCATCTGCTGCACAGCATGTGAAGAGCAGGACCCAGCCAACAAGAGTTGCATGTAGATGCTGAGATGGAAGTTGAGAGCAGCCCAGTGAGGGCTTTGAAGGGGAAGAAACATTTGATCACACAGACTTCTAACCTCCCCTTAGAAAGGGAAGATGGGAAATGTTTTTATGTTCCTATTCTCTTGGAGGGAGGACAGTGTCTAAGAATCATGTTGATCAAAGACAATCAGCAGCATAATTACAGTTGTGCATCACTTGTGTGGGAACGAAACAACACATGATATTTTAGCACCAGATCCTACCTTGAAACACAGCTGAGGAGAACAGAGGATATCAGCAGAAAACCTGGGGATGCACAAGGCTGGTTTTCATTAACCTCTTCACTATCCTACTTAAATACAGGCTGGTTCAAACCTGGACGTTGATCAGCCAAGATTCTCTGCCCTTAAAGCTTTGTTCCCTCTTTACCACAAATGATGGAAACACATCAGATTCCTGAAAATGTGTTCATTTTTTTCCATAGCCTAGTAAAAGGTACTGCATTTTCATTTGAGCCTTACTTCACCCTGAAACTGATGTTGCTCTTTTAGTTAATCCATTCTTATGTTCTGGAATCACTGTTTTATGGTGGTAAATGCTTTAAGAACTCCATAAGAGGAATGATCTTTTTGGATGGATCAGGGTTTTCTTCAGGATTTTTTAGTCCTTGGACTTCCTTGAGCTTGTTTAGGGCATTTTAAAGGCAGTTTGAATGTCATGCAAGCTGTATTAAAGGAGAACTGAGAATGACTCAGCATCTCAATTTAGATGAGAGTGTGTTTTCAGGTACGTGCAAACAGATCTGTTGCCATGCTAAATTTGGGAGAAGTGGTGTCTTACAAAGGAAATCAGAGCTTGTTGAAGTGAGGAGACACGGTGGAGTCCAACTAAAAGGTCAAAGCCTGCAGTGTACTGTGCTTTGTCTGCTTTTTGACCAAAGTCTGCTGCTGAACAAGACTTTTCCAGTTTGCACAGTTTTTACTTTGTACTGGTACATCCCGGCTCCCACAGGAATGGAAGGGCACAAAAATGATGGGATTTGCATCAAGCCCGTAAGTCTAAGTTAAAAGACAGTCAAGAGAGCTGCCACCACTAAGATCCTCTGATGTTCAGAGCAACAGCAGAAAAGACAGAGTACCATTCCCACAGGGAGACTGGGCTCTTTGCCTGTGGCACACCCCATCTCTCTCAGACAGACTCTCATGAATGCCATACAGCATCAACAGGAATACAAAGCCCATTGACTCCATCCCCTCTGGCACAGAGCCTTGTGCCAGGCCCCCCACTGTTGCTCTGATTGTGCAGAGTGCAGAGGAGTGAGATCACTGTTGCATTTTGAGGAATGGCCTGCAGATGGGAACAATCAGATAAAGCCAGCAACCATCACAGAGGAGGAAAAAAAAATCCAATTAAGTTCTCTTGTGAAACATGGGAACCAAGAAAGACTTCCTGGTGCTGTCCAGCCACTGCTTCAAATCTTTACCTGAAAGAATGAAGCAATGCTCAGCCCACCTGCGTGAGTGAGCAATCACAGCAATCCATGTGCAGGGCAGGCTGGGAGAGTCACATCCTTCTACCTGTACACATACAAGAGTGCCTGGGGCCAATCTGAGAAACAGCAGCCTCACATCTCTCCTGGAAGCCAGTGTGAGTGCCTGAAAGATCACTGAGGCACAATAAGCCTTTAGAGCATCATGGCTGATTTTGTTCAAGCCAGCAAAGAAGCAAGAAGAGGTTTGGGAGAGCAAAGATTTATTATGGGGTTTTGGAGGACAAGAGTAAGGCCAGTGTCATGAACGGACTCATGAAGGTAGGCAGGAGACTTCCAGGTCCCCACCAGGGAAGCATGGAGTGGGAGCACAGTGATGGAAGTGGGAAAGGCTCTGAGTTCTTCTTGAGGTCTTCTCCTTGGACCCTGGGAAGCTCACACCCACTGATTTTATGAAGTTGTAAAGCAACCTTGGTGTAAATCAGGATGTCAGTGCCGGTGCTGTAAGCTCTTTGAAATATGTACCACCATTTTGTCTGGTGTTTTGACAGCCCATAGCCCTGCAAAGTCTTGCCACACAACAGGGTCTCTTCTGCAACATTAACTATTAAATGCTCTGGTTATTTTTAGCAAGATAGCCATGAATGCCAACAATTTAAATGCTATTCAAGATGGAATAAAACATTGGGACCAGTGCCTTCTCTTTGCTTCCATGGAGTAAAGTTCATTTCTATCCACAATTTCTTTCCTTAAATGCAATTTCATTTATAAGAGGATGATTTTGACTACTCTTTGAGGGCTGTTATTCTGTCTGCTCCTGATGCCTGAAGAAGTTTTTGTGCTGCTATAGTGAGGGGAAATCCATCCCTTCCTCTCTTCTTCTCAGGGAGAGCAGCTCACCACTGAAAGATTTTAAAGGCATGTCTCCTCTCTGGACAAACTTAGAAATGGTCATTCAGAGAGCATCTCAAACATGCACATCTACACCAAACCACAGTGCTTAAATAGAAAATGAAAGTCTCCAGTCTCAAATCCCAAAGCAATTTAAGTTGCCATTGGCTATGTATAAAGTCTTAAAGAAAAGCAGTGCAAAGGTTGGAGGTAGGCTCAACGGCCCTTGCATGAGTTCATCCTTAGTAAATGGCAGTGTTACTTGCAGAAGAGGAAGTGATCATCATCATCATCATCACTTTAGCTGTGACAAAAAGGTGATAAGTGACTTTAGTGATCTAATCCAGCATGTCCCAACAAACAATATCTAGAGATCTAAAGAAGCAACTTGAAAAGGGGAAAAAAAAAATACAAAGAGGTAGGGAAAGGAGCTGGAATTTGAATTAGCTCCTGCCCAAATAACATACTGCATCTGTGACACTTTGTTCTGGTACTAATTTCCTGACAGCACTCACCACAAACAGTTTCTGTTCCCTGACAAGAACTAACAACACTACCTGTGCCTTTGCAGATGGTTTGGTTTGTATATATCTTTCTGGAAGTACACAATTTGTTTCCTGCCTGGGATGTATTTGCCAGGAATTTTCATCTGTCAAAACAACCCCTTTCCTAGCTCAGGATCTCACCACAGTGTACCCATTAGGCTTCTGTCCAGCTCAAAAAGACCATGGTGACATGCATTGCTGAGCACTGGACTGTGTTCTCATGATGAAACGCTAAATTGAAGTTGGCTTGAGAGGAGAGGCATTCAGCATGGAATAAGAGATGGGAGAGGTTATCTTTGGAAATGTTTATAGCAGCAGTTTGTGTGAAATAATGCAAAGATGGGGCTCACTGGTTCACAATTTGGCAGCTGGGAGGAGGACAGTAAGGAATGTGGGGCTTTTATTTGTCCTTTTACATATATCTGTGAAATAAGTGAGAAAGTTACTCTGGCTGGAGTCTTCCTCTTGGGAGGGAAAGAGGACAACAACAGTAAGAAAGCTGTACATTCCTAATCTGATAAATTCATGTTTAAAGAAATGCATACACTCTCAAGCTTCAGCTCTCATGGAGGGAACAAATCCTGTCAGGACAGCATTGCAGTATGAAGAGAAGAATTGGGACAGCACCATCACCAGGACATATTCATGGCATCTGGTGAACAAGTCCCATCCTCAGAGCTGTGTATGCCTGTGGAGTAGAGGAGAATGGAAGCATAAGCTATTTGGGGAAGGATTTTTTGCAAAAGCCCATCCAAACAGTCCATGCCATTCCATTCCCACCATCAGCTTCACCCCCACTGGGACTTTTTGTTAGAAGAGTTGATCCGGGAGAAAAAAAATCTGTTAAACCTGGAACAAATTTTGGAGAAGGCTCCATTTGGGTTGGTCTCCCAGTTGAGAAGTGTTTTTTGGGAAGGGAAAGGAAAAGAAAATGTTTTGAAATGGTCAAAGTATCCCATGACTGTGATTTCTGAACAATAAATTAATTCTCTGGTGCAATTCTTTCTTTGGATAATGTATGCTAGTGAAAAAGGGCATATCTTTTAAAATATCAACATTAAAATTGATGATTTGGAAGTATCTGAACATAGGTTTTGTTAGCCTATGTTAATGAATGAAATATCTTTTCTTTCTATAATCACGTTACAGATTTCTCTTTTCTCATATTGACTCGTGGTTCTGATGTAGGAAGGGCAGGGAAGAATGTCAGAGTGCCTGTGAATATTTTCACAAGGACTGGGGAGAACGTTTTCCCACGCCACTCTACAATCAAACCCTCCAGATGCCAACAGATTACTGATTAGGCTTTCCTGCCCTTGACTTGGGATCATCATGTTGCAGAGCACTTGGGGACAGAGCAAAAGGCACCTCTCATCATGCTGTTAATGTTGTTTTTCCACAAACTGTGAAAACACATTCCCAAGAAATGCCTTAAAATGAGTGACTCCAGAAATGTCGTTAGTAACCTCTGATTTCCAATCTCTGTGACTTCTGTCTTCAGATGTCATGAAACCGGCTTTAAAACAGCATGAGTGATGATTCTGTTGTCAAGCTTTTCATTAGACCCATTTAGTTCTTTGCACATGAAAGCTGAGTGTCTCATGGCGGACAATTGCCAGAATTTAGATGGTCAGAGCAGGTAGCAACGCAAAAGCAGCTTGCAGCTGAGACTGGGGGGACTCAGTCTCCACATGGATTTCTCTTCGGCAGTAGCTTAATGCTTAGGAGTCAAATACCTCTCCATGAAGCCTAGCCCCCATAAGCAGGCAGCCTTTCTACAGACAGTACTACAGTACTTAGGATCTCTCCCAGAAATACCTGCACATGCATAGTAAAAATGACAAAACCTGCAGCAGAGGATGTGAGGCAGTAGTTCTTTCCTGCACCCAGTCTCACTTGTTTTGAGATGTGTGATGAACAAGTCTTTGAGCTGAATAAATCTGATGTAAGGGAAAATGTGTCGCTATAGTGAATATCAAGCCAATTAGTCGTGCTGGGTTTTTATCCTAACAGTGTGGAAGAAAGATTCATTCAGCTGTAATCACGCTGTGGAAAACAGGAAAGAGGAAAACCTGGGACCTCTGCACCTCTGCCTTGTCTCAGCTGTTTCATCCGCATTTATGAGAGACCAGAACTGCAGGGATGCTAATGGAATCCCTGGTGATTTTAGCAGTGTTCCCTATTAAAACTCTAGGTCAGAGCATGATTCTCTCCTAGAATAAAGCTGGCTTATAGCAGTGAGAAATCTCACAGGTATTTAACTAGCATCCAGATCTTTTTGCTCTTCCCAGGACATGCTGCCAGCCTGTGACTTTCTGCAAGGCAGTCTCAGGGCCAGCAATGTAAAGGATGAGGCAGAACTTCCTCCCACTGTCATCTGCTGACAGAAGAGATGCTAACAGCCTCCTGTGTACTGTAGTGGAAGGCAGCTGGCACAGAAAGTGTGGAACCACAAGTAAAGGTGAAGCCAGGGCTTTTGCAAAGGGAGACATAGGCAATTTGCTGAAGTTTGTTATTATTGGTTTTGACTTAGGCTCCTTTGTCTCTTCAGCTTTTATGGAGAGAAAAGGAAAAGAACAAAAAATGCAGCAAATGCTGTTTTAAAACAGCTACAATTTGCTGTAATGGTGCATGGCCTCTCAACTTCATTTTTAATTAATTTCCAAATCCAGGAAATCCATTCATCACAATCCTGGAATGCTGGAAAACTCACTGAGGAACTACAAAGGGCAGGTAAAGCAAAAGCATTTAAAATAGTTGCAGATGAGCTGATAAGAGGCTCAAAGAAACAGTTAAATTTGTGTGCAGATAACTTAACCACAGTATCTGGAATGTATAAACATAGCACTTTTTTTTTTTAACTTTTTTTTTAACTTTTTTTTTTTTTTTTTTTTTTTTTTTCCCCCTGGCCTTAAAATTTGATCCAAGTCTGGGAGTTAAAAAGTCCCATTTTGTGTAATCAGGTTCTGGTTGAACATGATTGCTGAATTATTTTAAATTGAAGACACATGTCTGGATGTTGAGTTCTGTATATTATTCCAGGATGGTGTCCATTAGGTCTTATCCACAGGGGCTATCTTCATTCCTTATGCATCGGGATTAGCAAATGGTGAATCATGAATATGGAGACAGTGAAAAGAATGTGGTACTAGTTAAAGGGTGATTTTGGAAATTATCTTGCATGCATTATTCAAAACTTTTCAGTCTCTCCTGTGCAGAGTCCCTAAGGCTGTTTCAAAGTGTTATTTTAAAGCACACTTGTACAAGGCATTTGCATTCTTTCATTTGGAATCTTGAGTTTAGCAATGAACCAACATTTGCCTTAACCCCTTGTCAGTCCTAAAGCATTCTCAAGAGTATGAGTTGCTCATCTAATGGTTGCATTGCCATATGCTGTCCTTCTATAATAGATCTGCCCCTGACCTCTGTGTTTTTACATTGCTTCTTTTACTGGCAGATGGACCGTTACATAAATTGAAACATATTTTCATGGATGCTCCCAGTGGTGAGAGAGTATTGTCTCATTAGCTCCATGGGGAAAACAGTCTAAACCCAAAGCTGAGTAGCTCACCTATCCATATGGTAGGTAAAAAGCGGTGTCCTTACAGCATATGCTACAGGCAGCGATGTCTCCTGAATTGCTAGAAGATGAAAGTTCTGAAGTGTGGCAAGGAGATGATGAACAAAGAGTTTGTCTTTTTCCTGTCTGGGCTGTCCAAATGCTTGTGTAGCTTTTAAAGGCTGGGCTGGATGCTCTTTCAGTGCCCTGCAGCCATGTACCACAGGTCATTCACCACAGGATACTCTGCCCATTTCTTTTCCCCACACAGAGCTCCTGCAGGGGAGGTCTCTGAAAGTCTTCATTCAGCAGATATGTATATATTTTTTTAATTAAATGGATCTTTTTTGTTTGTTTTGTTTGTTTGTTTCAAATCCAAATAAAATCGACAAAAAGAAGACCGTCACCATCATTCACATGTTTCTATTTTCACATGTTTGTAACAACCGTAATGGGAATTTTATCCATCTTTTAATCAAAACTGTTTGAGAAATCACACCACCCAGCTTCTTCACAAAGGAAAACACTCTTGTCAGTGTGTGGACGACTTGATGACAGAGTCAGCAGTGATTCTGATATAACATTTCATGAAAGCTGAAAGACATCCCAAAAGCCTGCAAGGAGGAAGTGGCCACAAAATATGAATACCTATGGCCTGTTCAAAATGCATTTCTCAGTTTTCAGCCTGGGAAATGACAGAGTTCATTGTGCAGATGGGCTCTGTGATTCCATCACAATGGTATCTCCATACACTGCCTCTCTCCCTCCCTTTTAGGCAGGACGAATCTGCTGGGCTTTAAATCTTTCTCAGCCAGGAGGAATTCCGAAAGGAGGAAAACAGCTGGGAAACACATATCCATGCCTCCTGCAAAGGTATGTGCCTTATATATTACTGCGAGGCGCAACATCATTTTCCAAAAATCTCTCACTCTCTTAAATAACACACAGCATATTGTTCTGAGCTGAGCTAAGGTAGAGCTGGCAGTTGACATGTCTGAGGTCATTCGATAAATGGGTGTAATGAAGTAGTCATGGCTAATATGTGTTATAAGCTTAATGTGAACCTGAAAATCCCACTGAGGAGATATAGTATCTTTTAAAAAATGATACTAAGGTAATGATTCTAAATCCTGCAGCTTACAATAGTGCTTAACTGTTTTGAGCCGTTATCATGATATTATTGAGGGCTTTTCATTGCAGTAGATAGTTACATTAAAATTACATTTAAGTAGATAGTTGCCAGACTTTGCTAATGCTAAGAACCACACAGCAAACACTTGTGAAAGCACTTCCTCTTACCACATACAAATGGGTAATTTGCAATATGGCAGGAGATGACAGATTTAATTAAATTCCTTTTGAGGAGCTCATTCTGGCAGTGAACCTGTGCTAGAAAGAGTGACACTCGCTTGAATACTTAAGATGAGAATCCAGGAACAGTCTTTTTAGTGGTGTATATCTAAAAGCAAGTAAATATCATCTGTGCAGGTCAGGAAAATGAGGCCCAAAGGTGTGATGTGTCTTGTACATCACTGATGGCCTTATCAATTGCAGTCACTGAGAGATACTATATTATTTAAAAAAAAATAAAATAAAAAATAGCTCTTAAACCAGTACAAAATTTTGCTTAAGCAATAGAGGTTATTTCAATAGGTAAACAGGGAGGGAAAAAACTACAGTTTATTACATTAGGCTCACACATTAATAGTGTTTCGTATCGATCATAGAAGGTGAGTAATATGAGGGCGTAAAAGTACTGACCGAATCAAAACCAGTAAGCTTAGGGGGATCAAATCTGTCAATTTCACTGTCAAGAATTTGAATGGGAGACAAACAAGTGAACAGGAATGTCAATCAGCAGGACTGTAATGCAGTTTCATTAACAGGACCATAGAAAGTCTCTTCATGTCAGCTTGAAACAAGCAGCTCTGTCTATCAGCAGGAAGGAAACCATTGGTGTTCAACCATGTGTGACCCTTCCTGCCACAAAACAGCTCAACCCCATGTTTTTTGGGTATGAATGAGCAAGAGAAGGAGTATTATTATATATACATGTGCACGTACATATGCATATTGTATATGTATAGATATACAGTACAACTACATGGACACATATACAAATATACAGTGCAGCTCTGTGATCTAACTCAGCTACACTCTGAAACTGCTTTGTTTAGAAAACTGTCCCCACATACCCGTTTACAACAATATGTTTACAGTGAAATACCATCCACAGCATTACAATATTGAATATTGCCTCTTTGAAGCAAAGTTGCTGTTTGCTATGCTGTATCTCATTAAATTTTGTAGAATGGAACAAAGCCTCTTTCCATATAAATATCAAAACCCATAAGCCCTAGTAATGGGATGGAATCTGCTAATTCATTTGACTTTTAGCACTGCACTTGAATCCATGTATCTCAGCAAAGACAGAAGAGAGCCCTCTCAACACCGAGTGCATCCTTCTGCCATCTTCATGTTTCCTATTTTGTATTTATGCTTCCTATACATTTTCAGTGAGCAAGTCAGACTGTCCTCAATTCTGCATATCAGATGAGCAGGCACAAGAGGATTTTTCAGAACACCACTGCCTGTACGACTCAATGGTCAGTGCAGTTCCCACCCAGATAGCACTTTCACATAAATCCTGTAGGCATGGGACTGCTTAAGAGCAGTCACCCTTTTCTGAAAGGAAAATGTGTTCACTTTTCACCCTAGTTCTCAGTGCAGAGAGCACTGCTCAGCACATTGAAGCTAACAGTGTGTGCTACTCCCTGCAGCGCATTGCTCTTCTTTTTCTTTGGACCTCAGTGTGTCCCCTCACCACAGGTCAGAAAATGTGGAAAAGCAATTTCAAGAGATGCTGTCAGCTTAGTCTTCAAACATATAGTTTCATTAGGGCTTGGGATATTTTATATGGCCTTGCACTACTTGAGCTGAAAATGTACAGTTGTGCCTTAAGTATTGCCTTGCTGTGATAACTCCCTCTACAAAGATAGGAATAAGCTCTGCTTACAGGAAGAAGGATTTTCTAGGATTTCTTATATACATTTCTGCTGTTCAGGTAAATAATTATTTTGCTAATTATCTCGATAAAACCTACTGAGCTTCCAACATCCTGTTTTCTGTGGACATTTCTGCTTTATAGGCTGTCCCTTTTGCTGCTCCTGCCCTTTTGGTGGGAAGGAAAGGCAAGTTCCTATACCTTCACAGGTGATGCAGGATGACAGAAGGATAGGGGAAGTAGGCAGAGGGATGACAGAGGAAATCAATAAGCAAAATAGCATATATAGTCCTGCAGGAAGTTTTATAAATACCTTTCTCGTCCTGTTCTTATCTGTTAGTTAAGGCACAAGGCTTTTTGTATTAAAAAGCTTCATCCTGACCAGCAATGCATTGCCAGCTCCTTAAGAGACTTTCATACTCTAGGTAGCACAGCAGTGTGAGAAGTCACATCCCAAGGTTATTCTGCGTAACAGAAATCCTTCTCATTATCTTTCTGAGTTTCACTGAGCTCCATAGGAGAAGGACAGTGAGAATAAATTGCTTTGAATCCAGTGGCAATCTCCTGCCTGTGCCCTGGCAGATGGCTGTGGTAGCACGTCTGACTGTGCATTTCATGACTAAAGTTTGGGAAATATTTCTAGTCCTACATTTTGTGGAATTCATGTGCTTCTGGGACTAATAAGAGAAGCTCCTGAGAATGTCTGTGCGTGTTTTGTCCAAAGGCTAAATCCATTTAATTAGCACTGGGTAATCCTCCAGATATCCAGACATGATCTGGCTTTGTGCATGCTGAAGTTCTTTTCTTTAAAAAACTGTAGGAAATCTGAGAATATATTGTCTATTTTTCCTTGCACCACAGAAGCAGAAGCTCCAGTTTTCATTGTAAGTTGAGGCTTATAATGAAAATTTTTTGCCTTTGCAGATACAAGACCTTTTCCAACCCCTAGCTAATATAGCTGTGCTGGTGAAAGAAAGAAAAAAGGAAAGCAGGAAAGAAAGAAAGCCAAGAAAGCAAGAAAGCAAGAAAGCAAGAAAGCAAGAAAGCAAGAAAGCAAGAAAGCAAGAAAGCAAGAAAGAAAGAAAGAAAGAAAGAAAGAAAGAAAGAAAGAAAGAAAGAAAGAAAGAAAGAAAGAAAGAAAGGCAGAGATAGAGACAGAGAGAGGGAGAGGAAGAGGCCAAACAAACTTGTTGTAAACAATGAAACCAGCAAAAGGCTGCCTTTTGCCAGTGTAAATTAAGTCATCCCATGAGGTGGTCTAAATATGCAAGCAGAAAAACTCCTGTTGCCAGTATAAGCTGTATTTCCACAGGGGGCTTTGCTGCTTTTGCTGGCAAAGCTTTCCTAGTGTAAACCAGAGTTGCTGATACTGCCTTGTAAGCACAACTGATAAAAAATAACTTGTAATTATCATTCTTTTTCCCTGTCTGCAATGGTCATTTGCAGCTCTCAGCTGGATGCTGGCAAGTGACATACATGTGGGTCAGGATCTGGAGCACAGTGGGACTGAGGGGCAAAGCATGGTGAAAGAGAAGGAAAATCTCAAAATGAGAATAAAATGGTAAAGCAACAATCATTCTTCAAATTGCTAACCAGTCTGCCAGGTGCTGCTTAACAGGATTTGTGTTGTCAAGCCCATTCATAAAAACATTGGTGCTGTAACTTTATCAGTGTAGCTAAAATAATGCAGGTCCGTGGGTGATACAATTACTCCTTATAGAGAGCACTGCAGATGCTTTCAGATGACAAGAAAGTTTTCTTTGACTTGTTGAACTGATAGAGAGAACTTGCTTTGATCAACCATAAAGCTGTAACTTTTATTTTACCAATTTATTTGTGTATTTATATACTAATATATTATAAAAATTATTTATCATACAGATGGGACCAGATTCTGTAACTTTTGGGAAGATTCCTGCATAGACTGACTGTGTAAAAAAAAAAAGTCAGATGAATACGAGTAAAACAAAATACAGTCTTGAGCCCAGATCTAGGCCAACATATACTGGTGATTTCACATGGTGTCACTGCAAGAAGTGGTTGTGAATGTTGTTGTAATTAATAGTGTCTAGATAGCATTTAATACTTAAAGAGATGGTTCCTTCACCTAGGACTCGGGATAGCACATTCTGCTTATTGAGAGGGGTCACCAAATGGCAGCATGCACAAGCAAATACTTAGCAACCTGCTTTGCTTCTGGGAATAATACCAGGTAAAGCTAAAGCACATATTTTCTCTTAGACATAACAAAATAAAGAGCCCCCTCACTCTCACTGAACTCAGTTAGACTGTACTGGTGAGTTGAACTGGGACACAATCCAGTCCAGAGTGATACTGAGGAAGAGGAGAACATCACAAGAGCACAGAAACAAAGATGCAGGCTCTTCATATACCAGAAGAGGAAAACGGGGTGGCAGCATCATGCATGTCTCTTTGTTGGCGTAACGAGCGAAGGAGGTGAGTGGTGTCTGCATCAGGTGATAATATTCACTAGCAACCAATAAATTTACCATATTTCAGTTTCCATGCAGAAAATGATTAATTGTGATGATGCCTAGCAATTATATAGCATGTTGCCTCTTCTGAGACTTACACATACGATAAGCAGGTGTGAGTAATTTGCCATTGTGGTGGGTGTCTGTAGCTAAAGCTGTTCTTTACTGTTTGAGCTGAAACGCATTGCCTGCATACATTAAGCAGTGCAGTGCTAATCCCATCTCCCTTTTTAATTCAGGTTTGGTTGATGATCTATGAGAACCATCTGCACATTTGAGATTCAGAGTGTGAAATCCAGGCACTGTGGATTGGTGGTCTGTAGTGTCCTCAATATTTTGTCTAGCCAGAGTCCTCATTGGCACTCTGCAAATGCCAGTGCCACAGCTCTGCACCTTGGGTTCTGCCTTATGCTTCCCAAAGCACTGCAGAACATACGCTCCAGGCTTCTTAGACCTCCTGTCTGGAGAAGCTTTGAAGAGCAACACGCAGCACAACCATTTTTTGTGATGCTTAGGAAAAGTCTCCATTGCAGAGGTAGTTTTGCCATACCATGCTGTCTGCACTTCTTTTCACTAGGATTCAAGATAGAAGAGGTTGTTTCTGAGGTACAACTATGAGTTTTTTCTTCATGGTAGCATAATCTGCCCCCAGAGACTAGAATACCAATCCACCAATGCTTGGAAAATACCTACCTTGCTTCTCAAAACTCTCACGGAGTGAGAGAATTAAACCCAGAAGGGAAAGAAAAATCAAGCATGTCCCTATTGCTTCTGAATTTAAAATACGGGAAATGCTGTCCCAAATATGCGAGAGCTAAGGGTAGGTGTTTTACAGCTCTCTAGATTACTGCGCATTACCTGCAGATTGTGCCCATAATGAATGATGGGTAGCATAAACAGAAAATAAATAGGAAAGATATTTCGGTCTAGTACAATTAAAAGCCTTACTAACATGTAATCTCACTTCCAAGGAGACAGATAGAATCTCCAGAGGCCACGTAAGGGTGTCAAACAGACTAATGCAAGGAGACAGCTCAAGGGTTTGAACCACCTCCTGTGTTTCTCCCCTCCACTGAGTGCCATTTCCGTGCAGCTTTACTTGCATGAATGCATGCTATCAGGAAAAAACTCCATGAGAACGCTTCCACTCTCTTATGGATGTTGGCGTGTAGAACACCATGCCCGTGGTATACACCTGCATTTACCATTAGTTGCTGTCTTAATAATAAATTGTTGAAGGCATATTTCCTTTAATGTTTACCTAAAGAGGGAACAGCTAGGAAAAGCTGCATGCACTGAATTCAAGAAGGGAATATTTCTTTCCTACTATAAACAGAACTGATTATAAAACCAGAACACAAACTGAGCTCCTTGCCCTTTGGTTTTGTATGAGGTTACATTACTTTGCGAGACTCTAATTTCTTCAGTTTTTTACTGCATTCCAACCCAGGGAGATATAAACCAAAGCAAACAAAGTACCCCCCAAAGGATTCTCTCCCCCTAAAGCGGGGCTTCTATTTTTAATTCTCCACAGCTTTTAAAACATTTGAATGGGAAGCTTCCATCAGTCTTTAGTGGAAAAAAATTCCTGCTGGTCTCTCAGGATATCCACTCCAGATAATCTCAACTGGCAACTCGATATAAGACCGATATCTCTTCTCAGAGGGGTTCCTTGCTTTGCATTTCAGCACATTCTGCCTTTGCAAAGTAACTCTTTAAACAGTCATACTTTCCAAGATGAAATAAGAAAAAGAAGAGGTTAAAAAAGAAAGGGGAAAAAAGATGACCTTCTTGCTTGTTGGCAGTGATTTTTTCACACTTTACCAGAGATCTTCTACAAAGTTGTCTCTCAGAAATACACTGCACTAATTTTATTCTGGCTGAGAGCAGGAATGTACACAAGTCATGTACACAGAATGTAAGGAGGTCTTGCCTCACCACTGTCTTCTCCCATCACATCTCCAAGCAGATGCTGATGGGACTCAGTGGGAAGCAGGAAAGCACTTACACCCATCACAAGTGTGAGACAAAAGAAAATTGCAAGAAACTGAAAATAATACTCCACATTTCCAACACCAAAAGAGCAGAGTGCTAACAACTACAAACCATATGTACATTGTGCCTCAAGAATTTCAAGGAAGGCTCCTTTAAGAAGCTTAAAGTCTGGCCATTTATCTGTACTTCCAAGAATCTCAAGGCAGGAACTTTCTCCCCATGCTCCCCAAGGAAGGAACCAATTGCTTATCATGAGTGAAAGTGTGACTGAAATGTGATAGCCAAAAAACAAAGAAATCTCTAATAAGTTAGACATTTTTTCTTAAACCTATGGAGCGCAGTCTGCTTGGAGTCTGGCTTAATCTGTCGCCATAAATACATCTATTGAGGGAATTTTCCATGACGTTATCAGACAGCAAAATTCTACAAGTCACATCCTTGTTCACTGCGTGATGCCTCTGGCAGGTTCAACCTGGTTAATATTTATGGTGCAATCACCAGCGACTTCTTGATTCCCTAAAGGCAATCAAAAAAAAAAGAAAAAAAAAAAAGAAGAAAAAAAAAAGCCCCAGAGCTCCTGCAGATGCTTTATCATCATAAATTCACCCCAAAGTGGAAACTCAAATAATGGATGTGTGTTTATAAACATGGAAAATAAAGGAAATTAATAGACACACTTTCCAAGTGTTTTGAGATGCAAGGTATCCTCACACACACAAAAGTCCATATTCACACTTGTCTGCACCAAATGAGCTTGCACGTTTACCTGGGATTTTGGATTGTGATTGCCATCATCAAGGGGCAAATTTCTGACCAGTAATAATAAATCATAACAGTGCTTTTGCTCTATGGAACGATCTCTGAGTGATTAACACCACCATTTACCTCCCTGTAGCAACAGTTGTTTCCTATTGCTGGACAAAGAGAGCAGAGAGACATGTGGGAAGATTGTGTAGGATGTGGCAGCTGTTGACAAAAACTTAACATTTTAGAGGCCACCTATCTACCTTGAAATATGTTCGGTGCCAAAAGGCAGATAAGGGGTTAAGAGATTTCCCTCACCTTATCTCTCACATGCTCTTATCTGCCCAACAGACCATAATAAATCAGGGGACCTCTTCTTCCATCTGGCTCACTCCAAATTCCTCGCTTCCACATGATTTGGGAAAGTTTTCCTGACCTTTAACGACTTCTGTGATATTGCACAGAACATAGGGTTGGAAGAAGCGTGTGAGAGAAATTTAGCAGACATAAAATATGCTTGCGACTGGGTGAAGCCTTCAGTGGGGCATCACTCCCAGGATCTCCCTTGGGATTTGCTACCTGTGCTCTTTCTTGCCCAAGGTGGCAATCTGCAGGTTATGCCCACACGGGGCCCAGAGCAACCTGATCTGTCTGTAGGTGTCCCTGTTCATTGCACTGGAGCTGGTCTGGATGGTCTTTAAGGGTTCCTTTCAATTCAAACAGTTCTAAGAATTGTTCATTGCATTACAATTAGCCCTTCACACAGAGAAGTTAGAGGTTTTATGGAAAAATGCAAAGTTTTGATTTCCCAGCGTTTCCACTCTAATTTCCATCTTTCTGCCCCATCTTTACCTCCCGTTCTTATCACCAAGTCTCAGCTCAGGCCACCACTCAACATCCCGATCCTTCTCCTAAGAAGTTTACAAAGGTTCATTCAACGAATTTGCCTACAGCAGCGAGTCTGCACAAGACTGTTTTCATTTAATATGTGTAAGTTCAAAAAATACTATTTTTTTTCCTGTTCAGTGTCTACCCAACATATTCACTTTCAAGCAAAAAGTAGAAAAATAGGCATACGTACTAACAACTGCCATGTTGCATGCAAAACATTTTTTGCTGAGCCCCATGGTGATACAGTCCCAAGTGTCTGGGTTAGTGTGCATCCACTGTACAGCCAGTGAATGTGCATGTGTTTGCCTTCATGGTGTACTAAGAGCTAAGTACAATGCAGGTGTACACACTAATAAAAATCATGAGACAAGTAATTCAGTGGTGTAACTGTGCTGGCCTCACTCAGGTAACTACAACACTGAATCCAACCTCACATCTCTGTTTCATACATATGAAAATTTAAAATAAAAAATGATGGTTTTCAAGGCAGATGTCTTTCACATCAGCGTAAAGTAGAAGAGATATCTCTCACTACCTAAGGGGAAAAAAAAACAACAGCCCTTTACCTACATATGGTATTTAATACATACCTCTAATGGAATGAGCTTCATAATTTATTCTGGGGTTTACCTTTTCATGAACTCTGTCTTGTTCCTGCTCATGAAAGATTTTCTGGTGCTTAGAAGATATTAAAAGCACATCATCTCCATCTCCCTCTCTCATTTTTGTGTATTCACATATTGATATATTTTGCTGGTGCACATGGCACAGCAACAGCAATAATGCCGTTTGCTTCTGCTCTGCTTTTTGTCTCAGGGTTCTCATGCCAATTGTTATAAAGCGAAGAGCCTAAAGTTGGGTTTTTTATATTCACACTGAGGCCCTTAAATTATGGCTTGAGTTTCAGAGGTGCTGACTTTAAGCGGAATTGGCGGTTTGCAATACCACTGCTCAGGACACTTAACACCAGGAGAAAGGTTTCACACACTTGTGTCCCACCGCAACCCATGCAGACCTCATGACTGTGGCTGCTGATGCAGGAACTAGCAAAGGCAGACTGCAGAGGTGAGTCTCTGTGAGCTGTGCAGCTGTGGTGTTTGTGGTTCTGGAGATCCACAAATCAAAGCAGATCCACAGTAACACATCTAGGTGCTTGATCACTTTGAAACACGATACATCAAATCTGGGATTTCCAGTGGCTTCCAAAATACCTGCCTGCTACTCAGGCATTGCTTCCCAGCTAAACCTTTTCTACAGAGCAGCTTCTTTGTCTGACCTGCTTGAAATGTGTTACTCTGCTTCCACCTTCTTTTGAACACGTATCTTTTTAACATCCCACTGACAAAGCCAGGCTGAGTAAGGCCTTGCCCCAACAGTGTTGGCTGCCCTGCTGGTGTGCTCCATGCAGAGGATGTCCCATGGAGCGGGAACGGGAGCAGTGCAGGAAGTGGGGACACAGGCTCACACCTGAAAGGAACGGGTGTCTGCAACCTGCTGGGGTTTATTTTTGTTTTCTTAACTGAAACGGCTCTGTTGGTATAAAACATGTGCTAAACCAGGCTTGAATCTTCTAAGAAAGCTCACATAGACCTATTTTATTCAGCCATCCTTCTCATGTTACGGTTAATGGGAATAGCATGTGATTTTCAAAAGACAAACTTTTGCCTGACTATTCCCCTGTATACATTTCCCTCAAATTTCTACATTCTGTGGCATTCTTTGGTTTCATTATTGTTAAATGATTTCTATCGCTTAATGGCAATTTGTCCTGTTTACTCAAAGTGCTCAGCAAAGGAAAATGGAAAAATGCACACACCAAGAGAAAACCCTACTTGCTTATCTCATTGCACAAATATTGTTTTCTTAGGAAAGTGTGGTCCTGATAGAGTCAATTATTCTGCCAACCATCTCTCCCAATTTTTCTATTCCCCTTTTCATCTCACTTTTTCCTTGCTCTATGCTCTGAGTATTTTATTGAGAAAACAAACATACTTGCACAGCCTTTGCAGTCCAAATACTGGAGAGGACACATTCATGTGTGTAAACTTCAGAGCGTGTGTAGTTTATTTTTTGTGTAATTGATTTTGTAGCAGAAAGAAGCCACGGTATGAACTATCAGGATAATGTTTTTGATCAGTTTCCAATGCTTAATTACAAGTCTGCTATAACTAATTTCCTTCGTGCACTCGCAGCTGCTATTCTTTTGTCATTGGTTTATTTTTCTTTGAAACTCTGAAAGGCATCGAGCCTTTCTCTGAGAGTTGTCTGCCCTGATTGACTCTTGCAGACACCTCATTACCACAGTCATTTAGCAAAGTTGTGTAGCTGTTTGGAACCTCACATTCAAGTAATTTTTTTTCTTTTTAATTAAAAAAAAAAAAAAAGAAGAAAGAAAGAAAGGAAAAAAAAAACTGCTTTGAAATGCTACAGAATATCTGGCTCATTAGAGCATCAAGCCAGTTGGCTTAGCAATACAAAAAGCCTGATGGGAAGAGCAGCAGAATTTAAAGGATCGGCTGCACTGCTCATTTGTTTGATATTTTGAAAGAAAGCACTAGATGATATGTGGTGTTGTTTTATTGTGTTTTTTTTTTCAAAGCAATCAACGAAACTTGATGTTTATCTGTGTATTTTAATAGCAAATTTTACCTGTGAATTCATAGTACGTCTCCACAATATATGTATCTATTTATAAATAAAGTGGTTCTGTACATCAGTAACAGCTACGCTAATATGTTGCAGGGAATGAAGTGTGATTCTACCAGGTCCCTTTGAGTCCCTCTCCAATAGCAGAGCACTGCAAAACTCAACACACTTGCACACTGTGAGTTGTCCATTAAGAGTCAGACTGGCTAAACGCTGAACGAGAGCGGGACTGGGCAGAATGTGACCCACTGATGTTCCCCATTTATTCTTAACATCATTCTGTCTTCTGTTTCAGCACATGGTGTCCTATTCCTTATTTATTCAGTTGAAACTGAATTTGGGCTTGTTCTTCTCTGGATCTGAGTGTTTGACTGTCACTGTCAACCACTCCTTAGTAAATCCTCAAGCACTTGAACTAATACAGTAAAATGAAGAGAAATAAGGTTGCCTGATGGGTTTAAGAGCCACCAGTCCTTACTTTACAAAAGGCAGATAAGTCAGAGATGAGTGTGTAACGTATACCTCCAGCTCCTAATGTTAACAAAGACAACATTTTATATCAATGATTACATGCAAATGCAAATGTATGTAGATTATTTACTTGGATAAGAAATTTCATACATCCATCTCTGTACCCATCCTCCTCCCACTCTGTTTTCACCCAGGAAGAGATACTATTGTTATTCCAGTCATCTTTCTCTTGATTTTATTATCTAAGAGCACCATAAAAATGACAAGAAAATGGATTTTTCAGACAACGGTCTCCTGTTCCCCATGTAATTTCACATTGAGCTACAGATACTGACAACATCAGATAGTTTATACATCTCTAATTATATAGTGCAGCCCCATTTTCAGAGAAGTGCTCACCGCTATGTAATTAAGAAAGTCTTTAAAGCATCGGTGTATTGCAGAATGCTGGATCCAGAATGGATGAGATGTGTGAGCTGTGCTGGGGAAGTCTGGTCCTCGCTGGGTGTGTTAGGAGTCAAAAACAGGTGTGAAGGTGTGGTGAAGGTCAGTCCCGCCACCAGGCCACTAGGCATTGTGCCTACATGAGAAGACAGCAGCCAGGAGGGGCCCAACACGCGCCTTTTGTAAGGGTATTGCAGATTTCTATTGGGGCTAGGGGATTTGGCCAGATCTAGCTGAAATGAGATAAAAGCCAAAAGTGCTGGGTGCGTCCACCTCCTGGCCCCAGGCAGGGCTAGAAACTCAGGGAAACAGATAAATCACCCTCATTATCTCAGTGCTTCAACTACGTTGTTTTTTAACGGGACAAAAATGCAATTCCTACTAAACAAAAAAACATGTTGTTATATAAGGATCTCCCTCCAAAACAAAGCAAGCACCCAGCCTTCCTGCAATAGGACTGCAATATTTCACTGCTACACAAGGGGATTAAAATACCTCACACTCCACGGATTTCTCTCCCTGGGGTAGCATTGAAAATCCCAGTACCAATCACAGAGCTCACAGCAAGAACTGAGACACAGCTTTGCCTTGTGGCCTGATGGTAGGTTGCAGGGACAAGGAGAAGGCTGGGGAATGGGGTGGTTGGGGACACTCAGGGTGTCCCAGGTGCTGCTGGGCACTGTTAGGGGGAGAAACAGAGAGAGAGGTCCAGCTCAGTGATAACTAAGAAGCATCGCTCCCCTGGGGAAAATGTTTCTGAAATAATAAATATTTAGATTGATTTGGGGTAATATTTAACAGATGTGGACAGAATATCCTCCATTAAAATAAGTTACTCTTATAATTGAAACGACATTCCTCCTATCACTATCTGCAAATTCAAAAAGCTTATTTTAGCTTAGGGATAAAACAAGCTGAAGCAAAGGGTAATACAGCCATTTTCCCACCTCTTTTTTTTTTTATCCCCAACAGCTACCTCTCATCTCTCAGAACTATTTGTTTTACTAAGAAATTCTGCAGTCTAAAGCCAATTTATAGGAAGCCTAAAGCTGTGTGTCGCAGTCACTTTCATAAGGACTATTTATTTTTTTAGCAGCTCACAATAAAATAAAATAAAATAAAATAAAATAAAATAAAATAAAATAAAATAAAATAAAATAAAATAAAATAAAATAAAATAAAATAAAATAAAATAAAATAAAAGTACCAGTCTGTTCCACATGCAAATCAAAGGATTAACCAGGAAAGGAACACTAATAAATTTAGTTCTTTCAGGAAAGAGTCAGCGGGGTTGGAGCTTCAATTTGATTTAACCTAACACTGTTGCCCATCACTTCAAAAGACACTGCACCCCCTCCAGCTGGTATCATGAGGAATGTCATTTGCAGGGAGAATCACATGCAGAATCCTATCTGCAAACTGGCACACATAATTACTCCATGTTTTCTCCTGAAGGGATTACCCCGTGGTAATAATTATGTCAAAAATACGCCCCAAAGAATAATACTTCAAACAAGTGCCGCCATCCGACAAATCCACTGGATAATTATGTTATTTTTCCTCTCTGAAAGCTCTCACTCATCTCTGCATCATCCGTGAAGACCTCCTCCAAGGGGACCGCCAGCTTGCTGCCATGATGGCACATACATCACGATGGCAAATACATCATGGAGCAGTGGCAAAGTCATCCTGCCTGGCTCCTGACGCGAAGCTGCGCTCGGACCTTGCCCCGAGCAAAAGATGCCACCTCTAATATATGGAACTGTCACAAATTTGTTTTTTGTCATAAATGAAGCATGGGGCTGTGCTTTAATTTTCCTCACTGCCCTCTGTCAGGTAATAACCATAAATATTGTCCTGAATCATTAAGTCACAAACTGAAATGTGATCCTGCCCAGTTCCCAATCAGACAGCCATCTGGAAGATGAAAGAAGTCTATTTTCATTGCAGAATGATCCAGACTCTAATTTGTAGTAACAGCCTGTTAAGGCTGTTTCAGAGACATTAACCAGAGACTGGTGGTGGTTACCCAAGGAGGGGGCACTGGAGGCACTGCCTTTAGCACACGTTGTGGACAGAACACTCCTCAATGCTGTGGGCTCACGGTGTCTGTGGCTTTTATTCAAATGCCGTGTTTCTAAACAGGCACAGGTTATAGATCCAGGGTGGCTAGAAATATACTGTGTTATAAAAAATGCCAACACGTTTGTGGGAGACAGAAAATAGTACTTCCACAGAGCCAGCAGTGGTACTGCAGGTTGTATAAATGCCTCCTATCTAATGGTTAATTTTATGCTGAACGTAAATAACTATATATAAAAATGTATTTATACTTATGTATGTAGGTTGCTTCAAAAGTAATGCCTCCTATTTATTTCCATGGAAACTAAACAAAGAACACAACAATCCTATTTGATAGAACAAATTCTCAGGTACAAGACACTGTTTCCAATGTAGTCATCACCATTAGCTATGCACTTTCACCAGCAGTGACTACGAGCCTGCATGCTGCACTCAGAAAAATCTGCTCTAGCGGAGGTGACCCACTGCCACTGTCACCACTACTGAAATGCTTACACCCACTGTTTGGTCACAATAAACATTCAGCAGGCATTGATGAATGTCAATGGGTGCAAATTTTTCCACGTGAAGGAATTCAGTGACACACCTTAGCTTCATCTGCACTTCCATGTCAGACACCGTTCTGTCAGACTGCCCTTCTGCTGCTGTCTGTTGCACAGCAACTAAAAGCCATACCTCCAACATCCACCTCTGAAGCCATGGGCCAACATAATAAAACAGGAGGCATTACTTTCGGAGCCTCCATTGTATATTTTACTATTTTATGGCTACTAAAAAAAAAATCATAAAGAGCACTTTTCTTGTGACAGAAAAATAATTTTTACTCAGTTAACAGCCCAACTATGCAATTACATGGCTGAGCAAGAGCACCGCCAGCTGGGAGCATCTCACCAGGTACCTGATACCACTGCTCCTACCAATCCACACAGACTTTCTCTGTATGCCAATCTATGACTAATGTTGGAAAGGTTAAAACTGAGCCCAAATTAGGTGGCTTCAGTATGCACTATTAAAAATCTACAGACTTAATTCTGAAAGACAGGTAACATTGTCATAATTCTCTTTACATTTGCTTCTGAAGAGAGATTTCGAGATGTCTCTCTCACTCCTAAATGGTGCAGAAAGCACAGCATTAGTCTATCCTCGTTCCCACATCCTTGCTGTTGCAGGTCTTCCAATTAAAGATAGATGCAGAGGCACAGAAATGCAAGTGCATCTGACAGCAGGCATCTCTTAAACAGAGGTTCAGAGGGGTAAGTGTTTGGCTGAGCCTCCTATTTCTCTTGATTTTTTATCAGCCTGGGTTATGTTCCCTTTAAAGCTTACTGAAAGCATAAGCTATAACAGACGTGTGTATATGAATGATCTTAGCCCAGAGATTTGGAAATGACCACACAGGGGTCTCTTTTAGGTAGAGATAACTGAATTAGCATCCTTCTGAATAAGCCTTTCTATTTTTCTAAAACGCTGTGAGTTACAAGTGGTGTAGAGGGAAGATAAGGAGCAAAATAAATGCTGTTTCTCTGCATCTCTGCACTGCAGATGTAGAACAGAGCAGGACCATCCACCAGCAGGTAGGACTGAAGTGTATCTTGCCATGTATGCATGCACGGGTGTCCCACACATTCCCAATCAGATGCTGAATTATCAACATTTTCATCTAAGCTCCAAAACAGGAAGATAAACAACCCCCTGGATGCATTTGCCCCATGCCTCACTGTGTGAGACTCACCACAGCCATTATTCCCACCCCAGCAGGGCATGAGCGGTGCTCAGAACTGCATGTGGCAAATGAAAACCTTCATTCTGCTTGCCAATACATGAACTGACAAAACAGATGCATTGCAGGAGAAAGGAAATTCCCTATCGAGTTCCCACTTTCCAGACCAGAAAATGATGGAGAAGTGAAATCCCGGATGCCTTGGTACCATGCATGTTGTTCATCTTAACCTTCACAGGGCTTGTATTCAGCCATAGAAGTGAGGAGGTCTGCGGAAAAGCCAAACCTGGAACCATATTTTTGTGACCGAAAGACTATTTTCCCTTCCCTACTGCAAAGTAAACACGCCTCAGCAGCAACCACCAAAAAACAGCAGGAGCACAAAGCACTGAAAGCTTTGCTCAGTATTGTATTTCCAAAAAATATATAAAGGAAGCTTTTTCTTAATTGTGTTTTAAAATGTGAAAGCATGTATATTATACCATTGTAGCGTAATGGACGACAAAGAAAATCACAGGCATGATCTGGCATATCATGCCACATCCAGTAAAAAAATTCTGTCATAGCCCTTTGAAATTGTTACTCAGTTTCTATTTTGCTTTTTTTTTAATTTAAAGTCACATAATTTGGACAAAGCACAGTTGTGATAATAGGGAATGTGCTGGTCCTTCCACATTCCATGGCTGTAATAATGAAGCCATTAAATTACTAGGTCAGAGGCCCCAATTCGCAAAGAAATAATACCAGTTTATTATTTCTAATCTTATTAAGTTAGAAAATTGTCTCGAGATGTAACGTCAACCTGTAATGGCTGAAGTATTGATTATATTAACCCAATGCTCATGGATAATTCAAAGAGCTTGATTTCATCTAATTTCTGTAATTTTTAAAACAGTCCAGCCCAATTTCTTTATGGCAAACTAATCTATAATTATTTCTATAAATAATGAAAATGCATTATAAGATTTGCTAGGAGTAAGCCAATAAAACATGTTGTGTGACAGCTAAGGGAGTGAGATTTTAATCCTTTTCTTCTTTATCCTTCTTCAATTGTGAATCTTTTTTCTTTCTTTCTTTTTTCCTCTCATTTAATCTTCCATTGTCTGTTTTGGAAATACAGAACCATGTTTTTCAGAAATATCTACAGACTTGTTTCACATCTTAACTGAAACGGATGGTTCCTGTGTTGATTTTATCTGGATAAATATAACAAATAATATCATTTCACCTCTTCCAAATTTGAATTTTCCCCAGTTCTGTACAATAGCCACACTGCCAAGGAAGACAGTCACAAGTGATGCACTTGTACTTGCAGACACACTTGAATGTGATCCTATTTAGCCCAATGGGAATCTTTCCATTACTTCACTGAAGGTTGGATCAAGCCCTAGGGGTGCTGGCTGATTTTAAATATATATTTTCTAGGGCTGGTTTTGATCCTTCCCACTGACCTCACTCTGCACTACTTCCCAAGTTCTCATCCACAAACACTGTCTTAAGAGAAGCTGTGTTTAGGTATTGCTCTGTGCCTCCTTTTCTGCCTCTGTCCCTGCGGCTTTCCTATCAAAGAGCTACATGCATTAAGAAAATTAATGTTACTTAAGTCACTGAACCAACCTGAAGGCTAGTTCACTCAAAAATATTTCCTATACGGATATTTATTAGCCCAGAAGACATGTGTGGGCAGAGCATGTTATTTAGTGACCTGTAATGCCCAAATAATGATCACAATAAATCAGTACTCATTACTATGTAAGGGAGGTCTGGATCGAGTGACTCAATAGGTAATGAGGTCTAATTTAGTGCCATGGTATTATTTTACAGAGTATTTGGGGCAGGGGGTGGTGGGAGTGAAGCCAGGGCTGAAAGGAGTCTGATTACCTCAGATTTTTTGGATGATGATGAGCCTCTAACTTTGGCCAGTTGCTTCAGTAGAGTGTTAGAGGTCAGGCCTTTAATTGTTATTGGCTACATCTCACTACACTGAGCAAATAAATATTTAAGGTCTGGAACTCTAACACTGGGTTAAATGGAGCGAGTCTGGGACTAAAATCAACGTACTGGAATTCAGGGAAGGGAAAAAAGAGCATTAAGGTGGAAGATAAGGAAAGGAAGTCCATTCACAGAGAAGATCCCTGAGGTCCCCCCTTACCCCACAAGCCATTGAGGAAGCTAGGAGCACCAGAGGTAGATTTCTTTATGCATATCCCAGGAGTAAACTAGATCTCACATACATACATCTTTTGCAATATGTTTTCTTACTTTTTGATTTCAAGCCATATCTGGATCTTTGGTGCATATCATCAGCTAAAATTAGTAGTAGGTACTGGCTGGTGAGCTGGCCATTGTCAGGGTCTCTAGGTGCAGTTATAAAAGTTATAAAACTTTTGGAGCATGAATTTCAGGGGAAATGTGGGACTTCCATAGGCATGTAAAGCTACAAACACCATGAGCCAGGCACTGGGCTCAGCTTGTCTCCTTAGTATAACTATTCAGGGAAATAATCATAGAATCATAGAATCATTTCAGTTGGAAGGGACCTTTAAAGGTCAACTGGCCCAACTCCCCTGCAGTGAACAGGGATATCTGATATTCAGGCAAATAATGGAATATTCTTTAGCATGAGTGGAGCCAAGCTGTTATCCACAGAAATGCATACTCCTTCTGGTGGAAAAGAGACTGTGCCAGCTCATCTCCAAGCTTCTGCTCACAAACTGTATACCTGTTATGTCTGGATGTTAGGGAGTGATGAAGCCCATGGGAGGCATCAATACAAATCCTCCCTGGAAGATTCAAGTGGAAACTAAAACTTTTTCTACACTCTAATAGCAAAAGAAGCAAAGAAAATCTCAGAAATGAATCTAAATTGCAGCTTTCCTTCCTTTTCCAGCCAGACAGAATGAAAAGTGGGGAATCTTTCAGTCCTCTCTGCTTCAAGACTGACACTCATTAGATGGCTTTGAAGAGATGCAACAGAAAATCCCCATCTATCCCAGAAGTGCTGAAAGGAATGTGAGAAATTAAAAAGGAGAAAAGAAGGGGGGGAAAGGAGGGGGGGTGAAGGGGAGGAAGAGCAAAAAGCAACAATTTTGTAGCAGAAATGAACATGTGAGGAAGAATATAATGTTCTGCACATTTTAGAGCAGGAGTAAGCCATTTCTCTGTAGTCAACATCATTTTAGATAGGAAGGAGAACAGACGGAGCTCAGGCTATAGGACTATGAGCTATCCTAATGTGATTCCTACACAGGTTAACTGCACAATGCATAAGGCAGGCTCCAAACGTTGAGTTTTTCAAGCCCTGCCCAAGGAGGATTGCTACAGCTACTTTTAAACACCTTAGGATTTGCTACTTAGATTTGCTACTTAGCAACTGTCTTCCAATTTCCCAATAAAATGACACCTGTGCAATGATGCACAATACCAGTCTCCTGTGTTTTAGTGTCTTCCCTCTCCCTCCACAAACTTAGTCACTGATTTTAACCAAATTTGACAGAGCAGTAGGAGCCTCAAATACATGAAATTCCACATATTTTATTAGATGCTCAGCCAGGAGACAGATCCCAGTGGTGCCCATGCTGTCAGAGTGGCTGCCAAGTGAGCTCAGACACACAAACTCAGTAGTACCAGATATCAGTAAACACACAAGGAGAGAGCTGGAACAAGGGAAGAGCTGCTATTAGTTGCCCAACCATGAGATAAGCTTCACTGCTCATTAGACCGCAAAGAAACCAAACACAGACTACAGAGCCACTGGAAAGTAGATTTCATCTATCTTTCTATTCGGAGTTACTGGATAGCATATTGCATTCATGTGTGTAACCTAATGAGACTCTACAAAGCAAAAGAATGAATCTTGGGAAGATTAGGGCACTGAGAAGGCTCCAGCACTGCAGACAGTATACAGAAAATTTTTAATCTAGCTCTTTTTTTATTTTTTTCCTTGGCCTTCAAGTCTCCCCTCTGTAGGGATGGAAGGAGGAAGGCTAAGGTCCACTTGGAATTTAGTCTGGCAAAGGAAGTTAAGGATAACAAGAAAGGGTTTTTTTTAAGCATGTCATCAGTAAAAGGGAAACTAGGGAAAATGTGGATCCACTACTAAATGAGGTGGGTGCCCTGGTAACAGGGGACGCTGATAAGTTAGAGATACTGAATGCCTTCTTGCTTCTGTCTTGACTACAAGGTCTGCTCCTTGGGAATCCCAAATCCTAGAGGTAAGAGAGAGTGTTTGGGGAATGTAAGACTTCCCTTTGGTCATGCAAGATATGTTCAGATCAATGTTCACGAATCAATGGGCCACAATGGGATGCACCTGTGTGTCCTGACAGCGCTGGCAGAGGTGACTGCTGAACTGCTCTCTGTCATCTCTAAAAGATCTTGAAGAACAGGAGAGGTATCTGAGGACCGGAGAATACTCAATGCCACTCCAGTCTTAAAAAAGGGCAAGAAGAATGATTAGGGAAACTGCAGGCCAGGCAGCCTCACCTCTGACCCTGGAAAGGTGATGGAACAACTTGTTCTGGATACCATCTTCAAGCACTTGGAAGATGAGAAGGCTACCGGGAGTAGTCAACATGGATTTACTAAGAGGAAGACTTGACCAATCTGGTAGCATTCTACGATGTAGATGGCATAGTAGATGGCAGGAGATGTGTAGTGATAGGACAAGGAGTAGAGGCCAAAAACTGGAACACAGGAAGTTCCACACAAATATGCAGAATAACTTTTTCACAGTGACGGTGACAAAGAACTGGAACAGGTTGCCCAGAGAGGCTGAGGAGTCTCTTTCTTTGGAGATATTCAAGATGTATCTGGACACACACCCGTGCAACCTATGGTAGGAAAACTGCTTTAGCAGGGAGGTTGGATTCTATGATCTCTAGAAAACCCTTTCAACACTTGTAACTCTGTGATTCTGTTATCTGAACACTAGTAGCTCTCGAAGCTATGTGTCTGATAACACTGCATTATTTTTTGCATGCATTCCTTCATGTTTTTGTTTTGAAATAAAAAAGAGGCTCCTTTGTCCTAGGTGTGAGCACAGGCTGAAGTGAAATACCCAAGAGTCTGGATATCTCTGACTTGTCCAGTCAGCACCGATCTCTTATCGTCTGGAGGCCTTTGACATAGCAATCCATTATTTCTTGGTTTAATTCTTTATGCACGGCTTTTCATATTGATTACCTAACATCATTAGTTTTGGTCATTTCATACAAGAGACAATGGAAAGATCAATTTTAACCATATGAGCTAGAAGAACTTGCTTTTAAAGCATCCAGGGACTGGAATCGTTTATCTTCTGCTCTCTGAATCATAAATCTTTTACAAGTGCAGCATTAGATTCATTGTTTGCTACAGTCGCGTGGGATGTAGTTGGGGATCATTGTAAAAGTGTCCTACATTGCACTGTGAGGCTGTACCCATAAAGCATATTAATGTACAGTATTGTCATGAAAATTGTCATGAGTTGCTGCAAAGAGCATGTTTTTCACAAGAGCTGTGCAAATCATTGATTCTTTTTAATTTGGAAGCTGAACCAGAGAGAGACGATTTGTTCCTTTTAGATCTGTCATGGAACTAATCGGAAGAACTCTTTTGCACCCAAGAAAATATTTTTTTTTGAGACTTTTTTAGTAAAACTAAATAGAATTTGGAAGGAAGGACTTAGCTTCACAAAGGGATTTCAGTAATATTTGTAGAACTGGGCAGAAAGTAGGACGCAGTCCATTTACAGGCATTAACTATGCAGGTAACTATGGGTAAAGCTCTCAGTGCTGAATATAGGAATATGCTATTCAGCCTTATTAGAACCTAGAAGAGTACGTGCTGAGCTACAGCACCTCTCATAATCACATTCATTAAAGCTATGTAGCTTTTAAAGATAACTTACATAAAACAAGCAGAGACATGTTTTAAGCCATGAACTCTCACATCTTAAGTCCCTACTACTGAGGATAGAAGGATGGAAAGAATAGATATATCTGAGCTTCTGCTCAGGATGTGTACTGAAGCTTTCCAAGCAACTTCAAAACAAATCATTCATCATTCTTGTGTAACCAACTAGCAGCATCCAAATTCTCAGTGCAAGAGAGAAGGACAAGCTGTCATCAGAAAGTTCACGTCTCTATGATGTGAGTAAACGGAGCTCTTCCCCAATGTTGTTACTCATGTTGGGGCTTGTCACTGGGAGGGGGGGGAATGTGGTCTCAATCAAGGTAGCCTGACTAGTAAAGGGCTTTTCTGTACTGACTACTCTGATCAAGGTCAATAATGCTGCACAGAAAACATGAGGAAAGGTATTTTTATCATTTCTCACCTAATAGTTGCATGGACATATCTGTACACGTATGAGTGTTCTGACCTCTTGGTGGCATCTAATCCAGTTTTGCAGTCTCAAGGGATCTGAGTCAGATTGCTTCAGAGTAGCATACAAATCTGAATTTTCAAATAGTTAGTCAAACTACTATATGAGTTGAACTTTAAAGATATTTCATAGTTAGTAAGAATCTAAAGTGTTCTGTTTTTTTTTGTTCAATCTAATTGAAAAGTTGTTTACTTAAAGAGTTGTTTACTTAAAAAAAAAAAGAAGAAAGTAAAGAAAATGCAATGGCCTGCAGCAAGGGATTTTGCCTGGGAACTACTGCAGTGTTGTTTGCTCTCAGGAGATTCGGGCCTTATTGTAGAGCTAATGGTAGACAGTACCTCATTCATTCCTGGTAGCAGAGTGATCACAAGATGGAGGTCTGGTCAAAACAGGTACGTGTAGGGCAGACCCTGTGCAATCTACACTTGAAAAAGATAACCAACTTTCTGGCTCTCAGGGAGAACGTTTCATTCCAGCATGACTCAGGTTGATGCATGAAACTACCAAATAACAGTCACTGATGTCTTGGGAGTGATTTGATCATTTTGTTTAACCTTAACTTTGCTTTTGTTTATGGACACTATTTCTAGAGCAATCTTATCTTGCATGGCTTTTATGGAAACAAAAACAAACTATCAGGTCATAGCTTTTAAAGTGCAGAGGGTGACATGGATTTGATTTACATTTTATTTACAATCCAGTCTTACAAACTTTGCTCTGATGCATAGTCCTTAGTGTTTCCCAGGGAAATTCTCAAAGGAATTGAGGCATTTCTGAGCTTGTGTGTATGAGCAGGGAATTTGTGTCATGCTTACCTGCCTGTACCTCTGTTTGTGCTTCTCTGAGCATCAGAGTTTTAGCTTGGAAAACATCCCCCAGGAATAAATCTGTTCCTCTGTGTTAAGTTACCCCGTAACTCTTACATGTCAGGCTGTTCACCTTACAGCCTCATCTTGAAAAAATGGAAAAAGATACTTGGGCTTGCTTTGGAATATTTCATATATTGTTGCAGTGGATGTTGGAAGTACAGTAAGACAGACTGATCAAAGCCACATTACAGAAAGGTGTGGAAAGAGATGGAGCACATTCTGTATACTGCCATGGTACAGAACCTCCCCAGGTGCCAGGTTTTTTCCAGGTATAGGCCTACACACTCCATATCAGGGAAGTCCTGGGAAGTGCAATATATTCTAATTGCTGTAAAGAGCAATTAGCTTTCACTCCTGCTGTGCAGAAAGGAAGCTTTTGAGGTGAGCTTGGTGCCTCACAGAGTCCAAAGGATTTCCAGGGAAGTCCATTCTCATATTAGCTCATCTATCTATCTGTCAGCACATTTAAAGAAGTGTCCAGAAACCCTGTGTGCAATCATAATACTGAGGTGCAATTAGGCATGCAGTTACAAAGAAGTCCATTAGGGGAAAAAAATAATGCTTTTACCTCTCAAAAAAAAATCATTAATTTCCACACATCTGTTCAAAACAAGAAAAGAAAGAAAATCTTCATTTTTACAGAGAACTTTTGCCAACTTCCTAGCAAAAGCACCTTTCCAGAATGAAATGGCAGATTCCCTGCAGTGGAAAAAAAAAAATCCCCTTGGTTCTCCACAAGCAATTTAAAGGGAAAAGTTGAAATTATTGGTTAGATGTTACTTCTAATTAACGAAAAACCATTGAAGTGATATTTTCCATCTGTGTTACCAGAGGTGAGAATCAGTAGCTACACTCATCTATTCTGTGGCTACTTGAGAAGTTGGATAGAGATCATCTCTGCAGCTCTTTGAGCTTTTATGTCTCTCTGAGAGTGTGTATGGGTGATGATACCTCTCTATACTTCACACCCATCAGGCCAGCTGGTTGTTGGGCATGGCAGCCTCTGTTCCAGGCATGCTGCCATCATCCAGTGGGGAGCCTACCCAAGGAATCTTCATGGGAAATCCATACCTCCTAGATACAGATCTGAAGCAGCCTAACACCTTGCTTATGTCAGGTGTTAGCAGCTTTGTTGCAATATGAGACCGCTGTTGTAGCTGCAGACACCAAAGTTCAGGCATGGGGATTAATCTGGAAATCTACCTGCAGCAGGAGGTGGCATCTCTGACTTAGCCTTGAATATTGTGTTCAGTTGTAGGCCCCTCACTACAAGGAAGACATTGAGGTCTCAGAGTGTCCAAAGAGGGGTAACAAAGGTGGTGAAGGGTCTGGAGCACAAGTCTTAAGAGGAGCAGATGAAGGGACTGGATTTTAGTGCGGAGGAGGCTCAGTGAAGACTTTATTGCTCTCTACAGTGACCTGAAAGGAAACTGTAGCAAAGCAGAGATTGGCCTCTTCTCCCAGGTAACTATTCATAGGACAAGATGTAACAGCCTCAAGTTGCACCAGGGGAGATTTCTTTTGGGTATTAGTAAAAATGTCTCTCTGACAGTGGTGATTGGCATTGGAACAGGCTGATCAGGGAGGTGGTGGTGTCACCGACACTGGAGGTGTTCAAGAGAAGTGTAGATGTAGCACTGAGGCACATGGTTAGTGGGCAGGGTAGGGATGAGTCAACAGTTGGACTAGATAGTCTTATTGGTCTTGTCCAACCTTAATGATTCTATGATTCTATGAAAACTGTCATCATCGGATGCAGATGGCACCAGGGCTGAACTTTATAATACACCATGCTACACAGCTGTTAAGCCCTTCCAGTAGTGCCTGAAGGCTGGAAAATTGTTACTAATCTTCTCCACTGTTTCACGTAGACACACTGTCTTCATGGTACCTGGTATTTACTCTGGCTGGGCTGAGGCTAGGGGTGTCAAGGCCTGCATGCCTGGTGAGCTGCTCAGAAGGATGCAGCTCAAAGAGGAACCTTGGATCCTCGTCTCTGAAAGGCAGACGGTGTCTGAAGAGAACGACTTGATTTCTCCAACATCAATGCTGCCTAGGGTGAAATATTCATGGCTCCTGATTTATGGCCCCTGGATTCGCCTCTGTGGGGTGGGCAAGGCTAGTGTGTCTGCAGGCCCACTGACACTTGTGTTTCTATGTGGGTGCTGGCGGGTGGCTTGGGACGAAGGGAGAGGCTGGCTGTCAGAGCTGCTTGAGTGTTCATAAATCTGGGATCAAGGAGGAAAATAATCCTCCAGACAGGAATCCTGGAATTAACTGAAGAAAGTTTCAGGTCTGATTATGAAAAGCACAGGAGGTGAGGGTTTCTGGTTGCTGTTAGCATGCAGCAAATTGAGGTATTGTAGTTTTATCTGTTACTAGAAAAGCCCTCTACTTAAAAAAGAAAAAAAAATGTAGGAGCCCCACCGTCTCATTTTTAACAAGGACCAGCTGAAAAATGAAGGCAAGCAGCACACAGACCATCTTATGTCTGCCAATTCATTTCCTGGCCTTGAAGGGAAAAAAAAGAGAGAGAGAGAAAAAAAATCCTCTTGCTTCCTCTCATGCAGGCCAAACATGGCAAAGCACCAGGGGAATTCTGAATGGAATCAATTGCACTTGTTACTAACTGAGTTTTCTTTTATTCTTATATTACCAAGGCCTGGATATTCAGCTGCAAGCAATTATAATGAAGAGTTACTGAGTAATGGTTTCCAGATTGCTCCATGATGGAGCATTAATTGAAAGGGACAATTTAAGAGCTTAGGCCATGTAAATGCATTTCTTATTCTGTCAGATCGAGAAATTTCTGCGTAGAAAGAGGCTGAAATGCTCGGAACTGATAAAGACTTAATAGTAGCCACTTAAGTGAACATTTGGAAAAGGGATTTTACATTTAAGAGATCAAGAATAATTAAAATAAAGTAGAGACTCAGGGTTTTATTGGGAGTCAGAAAGTGTGTGTTATCAGCAGCCTGGTAATTCCTGTTGGAGGTATACAGCTATTGGGGGGGGGGGGGGGGAGGGAAGATGACAACGGGGTTTGGCTTGTTATCTCACTGCCTGATCTCACATCAGTCCTTGATGCTCCTGAGTGAAAGACCCTATTGAGTCTCAAAGAATCAAAGGCAAAACTTCCCATAAAGTCAGCAGGATGAGTTCAGGAGGATAATGTTGTGTTACTGGATATCCGGCCTTTTGTAAATTCTGGCTAAGAGAAAGCACTTCCATACTGAGGATCTGGTTCCTGATAGAGCCATTGGCTTCAAGTGTAACAGAGTAAACAAGATGTTTAATTCTGCCACAGACAAGCAAACAAAGAAGAAAAATATCCCTTGGAATACACTAATATAACCCAGGGTCATTTGTTTCAGTGAAGGGATGAAGCCCTGGAATTTGCATGCTGTCCAAGAGATACTGTTTTCAGTATGATATAACCAATGTTTCACAGACTACGTATAAATATTTTTCTGCACATATCTATGAAATAATACCTTTCATTTTTTTTCTTCAATCAGTCTTTGATTGTCTTGTTAATTGCTACATGTATAGAAAAATACAGATACAGAAAAATACATATCACCCTGGGTTAGCAAGCCTTCCCAGTCTGTTCATGAATTTGTATGAAACCAAAAAATAAATAAATAAATACTAAACAGGAGAAAAGTTTCCTTTCCTGAAACACTGAACCACTTAGATGAATAATTCTGGGGAGAAGGGGAGGGAAAGGAGTTTATACCTTGGACTTCTGTCATTATCTAGCTTGAACAGATGGAAACTCAGACACTTGCGATTAATTCATTGAAATGAAGATGGACACCACTGAAATGGTGGACAGTCATTTGCTCAGTCCTTTGTAGGAACAGCCCCCCTGAAGCAAGGCACAGCCTGCTGGAGAGCCATTTCTGAGATGCCCAGAGTTGAAAATATAAACACCTTCAGAGTGGGTGGTCAGCTCGGGTCAGGCATAGGGTTGATTCACAGGCACTAAATTAATCTGTAAAAAGGGGATATTGCTGGGATACAGACTGGGGAGGGGGAAGCAGGGTGTGCCAGTTACTGGGCTCTTACAAATTAGAACTCCAGGCAGGAGTCTGTGTTTCACCATCTGACACAAGAGCAAACTGAAAATGAGGGCAGGAGTGAAATAACAGCCCCGCTCCATAACGTGGCAAAATCCTTTGGACTTCCCTGGAGATCCTTCTCCCAAAGTATTATTCCTCATTGTGGTCTCATGCCATAGTTGGTGTCCTCCTCCATGATTTTAGGGACAGGCATGGCTCAGGGGTTTTTTTCCACCTTGGGGCCTCTGTCTCAGTGCTTCCCTGCCTTCTCCCAGCTCCTCTCAACCCTCAGGAGGGCAGAGCCCTCTCTTGCCTGTGCTGCCATGGAGCCCTGAGCGAGCAGTGGGAGATGCACACAACAGCCCTATGAGAGGGCAGTGAGGCAGACAAAATCCCCACACACACTGTCCCCTGATCCTTTCAGCTCTATGCACCAGCGTAAGCACCATGAACACCCTGTTGACAGCTTGCTGTATATTTGGCCTCTTTGGCATCTCTCCCTATGGCAGTGTCAGTTCCTGGTGCAATGGGGTGGTGGAGACCCTTGCTGAGAAACCTCAGAAGCTATGGGAGTGCAGTCTGTCATTGCAGGATGGAGTCAGGGTGGCCTTCCTGGGGGCCAGCAGAAAGAGGCAATATATCTTCATGCAGTTAATACCTGGAGAAGAAAAGGTGTGTGGTGTTACTTACTGAAACCACAGGTAAGCAGGCTACTGCAGACTAGGAAATCTGGGGAAGGCTTTCCCCATTCTCTGCTAAAAAAATACATGTTTATGTTCAGTAGGAGGGCTTCCCTTCAAATCAGTGCAATTTGCTACAACCTACAACCCATCAGAAATCCATCCAGCAATCCCACACACATGGGAAATAAATGATATATTTTTTTCTGCATTATCATTATTAAAAGCAGAGAAAACTCCACTATTTTGGCATAAATAACATTATCATTAAAAATAGCCTGTGGAAGGCTTGGGGCTTGGGTGGGGGGCAGCTGTTATTGTTTATCAGTTTAGATTTCCCCCCAAGCCCAACCCGGCTTTGAAATGTAACACGTCATTACGGAATTTGTAGTTACAAAGTACAGACACTTGCTCCTGACAGTGAGCATGGCCACTTCTGTCAACAGAGTGAAACCATAACCACTCCCTCCACCTTGCCCCTACTCCAAAACAGCAAAAATCCTGATTAACAGCCAGGATAAATATGGCAGCCAACCAAAACACTATCCAACACGAAGTTTGGTCAAGCTATAAAACTGCCAGCAAATAACCCAGAAGCAAAGCTTGACGCTGAATTTTAAGTTTAGAATAATAGTCTAACCCCAAGAAATATGAATCTGATAACCACTAAGGAAGGAGTCTGGGATTTTCATTAGTAGTTGTATGGCGGGGGTGTGCTGCTGGTGGGAGGCGGGATGCAGAACAGCACGGTGCTGAAATGTGGAGGGGGCAGGATGGTTCAAATCCTGGGTAGGAAAAGGGAGGGGGGGAGAGTATTTGTTTTTAAAGGCAATTTTACATTGAGTCACACAAGTGGTAGAAAGACTCACTGTTCATGCAAGTCCTCGGCTGGTCCGCTTCAATGTGGTATAAAAGTTCTTCTGTTTGCGCCGCGGGAGCGGGTGTGTGCTCAGCACACAGAAGTTAATGGGCTGTACACAAAGTCATTTTTCCTTCAACCCCTCGATTTTTTACAACTTTTGTTTTAAGGAAAACCCGTGGCCCCATCCCATAATGGAAAGTTGAATGCTTCGATGTAGATCAAATAACTAGAAGGATGTTTCCTTTGCTTGATAAATTTATAAATTTTAGTTTAAAAGAAAAGAAGAAGAAGGAAAAAAAAAAAGGAAAAAAAAAAAAAAAACCAACTTCAAGCCTCCAGAAACTTGGAGGTGGTTTACTTGTTATTTCTGGCTCCAAGGATCTTTGGGTTGCTGTGTAGCTGGCCTTCATGCGTCTTGACTTTGTGACACTCGGGTTTTAGACATGCTTCTCCTTTCTGAAAAATAATAGTGGTAATAACAGCAGTGGCAGGTTTAACCACAAGCAGACGGGACATTGCCTCGTGGCCCCTTCTCAATAATGAGCGCAGGTTATTTTGGTTGCTATTTTCTCTGCGATGGGCTTGAAAGCACTTACACATAACTTCTGGCACCAGTCCAACATCCTAAATGGCATTTCAAGTGTAGCCAAACACAAACTGCTCATCTAGGCAGGATTAATCCCTTCACTGTCTACCTGCAGCATGCAGGCATATGGACATGTACGTGGAAGTGCATCTGCAAATCTTGTGGATGTTCATAACGTCCTAGTGATAGAGGGGCTGCAATTGCATTATGTGATTTGTGCAGCAAACCAGAGGTCCTCTCTTCTTTGTGATGCATAGCATCGTGCCAGACTGTTTATGCACAATTTCCTAAAGCCCTAAAACTCAGCTCTGGTGCTCAGAAGCCAGCAAAAGCTGTTCTTAGTGGAAAGAAGCTGACAAATCTTTTTATTAAGATTCTTTAGCTGTATTTAGAAAGTTATTTTAAAACAAAATCCCTTCACACCTAGTTAGTGAGACTTCTTGAGGAAAAAAAAATGTGGAAAATAGTAATGCCATGTATAAAAAAAGAAAATAAACCTGTGTCCTTTTTTCATGTGTATGTAGCTTATATTTTATGTACTTTCTAGACCTCACTGTGTGCCTGGGAAGAGGAAACCAGGACCTAAGAAGTTATGTATGTTATATAACACACTGCCTGCAGTTGCTGCAGATACCTGGTGTTTTTGTGAAGCTCAGACAACTAACAGCTCTCTCTCTCTGCAGAAATCCTCAGAGAAAGCTATCAACAAGTTCCCAGATTTCTAAAGAAGCCATTGTTTGATGGTTGGCTAACCACGCTGGCAAAGTCTCAGTTTGCTGTACTCACAATGTAAGTACAGCATAAGGGCATACTTGCATAAGGGGCAATTGGTCCTGAGCAATCAACCATACTGGCTGCTAAACCTGAATTTGTTGTATGTAATCTGAAAATCAGAGGTATCTGAATAACCCCTCAAAGTATTTACTCACGCTAAACCTTTCAATCTTTATAGAAAATTTAGAGAAACCTATTGCATTTTCAAAGCTGTCTTACAGAATTTAACAACGTCACACTACAGACCATTCCACATCAGTCTACAGACTCTACTCATCCTCCTCTAACTGCCAGAGTCTTTTTCTCTAAAGGAGTATGCAGTGATATGCAGTGATTTCCATGTCAGTACAGCTTCCTAGAAGAACATTTCACAGCTTTACAGATGTTAGAGAAATTTACACTCCAGAAAATGCTACTGCAGTTCTGCTGACAAGAACCTGGCTACAGGAGCCACAGCCTTCATAGAGAAAATGGGAAATGGAAGAAAAAGTAGAAAATATCCTAGGAAGCTGATTGTCTCCAGGGTGTCATCTGGCAGCACACTTCACCTCCAGCCAAATACTGGGAGCCATGTCATAGCATTATGCTACCTTATTTTCCTATCAACCTCTGCTCACAAGCCCATGGATACTTTGCAGGAACAGTGTCTTCCCTGAAACATCTGGATCCCAACAAAAGCTTTCAAAGCAGAGTTGTGACAAATACACCACTGACCTTGGCAGCAATAGAGATGTGAGCACATTTCTGTCAGAGGGTTGCAGGTGATTGATGCAATAAATCATTTCTCATTATCCCAAAACAGAACGAAAGAAGACTTCAGATGAATGCTGAGTTCTATCAAGAGAGAAAAGGCATCAGCATGAAAGTACTGCCAGTATCAGTGACGAATGCAAGTAAAATAAAAAGTATGGGAGGAGTTGGTATGTCTATCTAGTTATGCTTTGGCAATGAGGTTGCTGAGGGAGCAGAGTCAGACAGTGGGCGTGACACATGCAGCAGGTGCCCATGGGCAAGCTCTGGATCTTCCTCAGTAAGTACTGAATGTCTTCAAGAAGCAGATGTTCATCATCACCACTCTGCGAGAGTTAGGTGCAAGTAAATCCAAGGCTTTGCAGATATCTCCTGGTACGTCTCTGATCATGAGGTTTTCTCACACCCCCATTTGTTTAGCTGTGTAGTTTGGTTTGGGTAAATTTGTTCCTTATTGTTTCAATGGAAAAAAAGTTTGCAAAATATCTCCATTAGTATATATAATTGCAGGCAGCAAGGGTATTAAATAAATGCACAGTGAGCAAGAAACTTTCTTGGGAAGCAACTGTGGATAACAGTCATTCTACTACACTCCCTGAAAGCCTGACACTGGGCTGGGCACTTATCTAATATAAACCAAAGCAGCTGCAAAACAGATAGATTGAGCTGGATGTGATCTGCTGAACTTGCTGGAAATGGTGACACCTGAATGAAGGTAATTTTACAGGGAGATCTGCCACCCCATGTGCACCCACACACAGGCTGTTCTGAGACCAACCCTTGAAAAAGGTGCAACATCTGAAATTCCCATCAGATCTCTGCAACACCAGGTTTTGCAAAGGCTGTCATCTCTTGACCATGATGAGTCAAGAATTCACATACGTTCATACGTTTTGCTCTCTAATCCATTCACATTTCTGCTGAGCTGCAGGAATGAGGACTGCATTCATCCAAGCTCAATGGTGCCCTTGCACAACACACAGCATTTATGCCTTTCTGCTGCTGCAAGCATAGCATGGTCACAGAGCAAAGAAATGGGTACAGAATTTAAACCCATCAGCTAGTGATACCCGTGACAGCCTGTGTAGAGCTTCCTAGGATGCCTTTGTGGTAGTTAACTATGTTTCAAGCTTTTTTTTCTGGTTTCATTCTCCTCAGAATCATCCCTGAATCACTGACTAGAAGATATTCAGCAGCCATTGATTCTGAATGTCAGATGCAGGAAAAGACATACAGACATTTAATCTACATATGTCAGTAACACTGCCTGCCCTAGCCAACAATATTGATGTTTCACTCGTCAATCAAAACCAATAGTGCATTGGGATCCCTCTCTTCACAGACAATATCTCCCTTTCTGTCTTGCCTCTATTTTCTGTTTTCTTTATAAAAACCTCATCTCAGAACCTCTTCTCCTGTTACACACCTGTGTATGTTGATGAGACTTTTTGGGGGGGGGGGAGAATTATTCCTGTACTTTGCTATATCTTGACAGAGACCTAATAGATCTATATGTGCCCCGCCAGTCTTTTGGTTGAAGTAATTTTGTCCTTTAGATTGTAGGACAGCTAAGTCAGGCCTCAGTGTTACACGTGCATTTCAGAAGCTCCTCTAAGTAGTGTAATGCATTTAAACTTTTGCTCTACTAAAATCTCTCCTATGATTAAGTTTTGCATTGAAAACCTTCCATCAGACAGACCAAATTCAATCATATATTTTAGTAGGCGGTGACACAACTTGAGTAATACACATTTTCTATGTGAAAATAATGCAATAAAATCAAATAATAATAAAATGCTTGCTATTGCACTTTATTATTCCTCCTGTGGAGAGGAGTAGATTAGAACTTTCCTTGCCTTATTCTGCACCAAGACTGCTGGTTTATATTATCAGTCTTCCACTATCCAATATTTTCTATAGTTTTGAACTACAAAAGTTTTATCAGCAGCTGAGCTAGTGTTGATGCAGTGAAAGTGTATGAAGAGAGGAAAAACCATGTGCAAGGGTGTTAATAAAATGACTCCATACAGAATCCCAGATGCTTGTCACTGGATTCAGACCTTTACTGATGCATGAAGGCACACAAGGCCCTGGTGAGGCAGATAGGGGTACAAAGTGCCCATAGATCAGAGTCAGCATGGATCCACAGCTCTTAGTGTGCCTTAGATCAGCCTGTTTCTTTCTGTTAGGGAAAAATAATAGCTGCTATTATAAGTAAATAAGATTGACCTATATGTTTTCTTCTAAGTAGCACAAAATCTGTAACACAGAGTGCAATCTGGGTATGTCCATACATCACCTTCCTTTGGAAGATGCCTGTACAGGCAAGCTTTCGATTTATATTTTAGAAAATCGTAAGTTACATTAGAAACTTTTCCCACATGCAGGCATTCCTATGCTATACCTTGTTGTTAAGATCAGCAGTGGCTCTTCCAAGCTGAGATTTCCCTTATGGAAATTTCATTTAGGGAAGGATTACCACACCCAGACTCTGTCCTTATCTAAGATCTGATTTTTGGGTGGTCTTGTCCACAGCCAGGAGTTGGACTCAATGATCCTTATGGGTCTCTTCCAACTTGAGACATTCTATGATTTAATGAACTGTGAACTTCACAGAAGACTCACCATGCTGTGCTTATAGATCACCTCTCTCTGAGCATTAAACCAGGAGAGCACCAGAGACTCTTTTGCTCCCGCTTTATCCAATCTGCTCAACTGACGCAAAATTTGCAGGATATACTTTGCAGTCTCTATGTGCCAACAAAGCACTTTTAATTTTGGCTCCAGCCCAAACCCAGTGATACTTATCTGATACTTTGCATGGAGTCATCATATTTTCTTCCTCACACGCACTTTTCATTTCTGCAGCTTTAACGAACCTCTTCATTAGATTAGGAATTTGGAGAGCTTTTTCTTTCAAACCTTGGAGCCTTCAGGTTGCTTGATGAGTCCTTTATGCTTGACAGCACCTTTAAAAATTTGACAGCTTCAGCTTACAGAGACGCAACACTAAACCACTGAACTCACTTGGTTCTGTTCATTTCAAGATCATTTAATCAAGCCCAGAAAAACATCTGAGAAATAAATTTACAAGGAGACAGATACAAGGCAAGCAATTCACATTCTGAAGCTTATTTACTAGTTAGCCCTGAACAGTAGTCAGTCTACTTCTACCTAAACCCTAATAAGGTTGTTTTCCCTCCCTCCCATCAAAAAGCTAGCGCTCTGACCTTAATGCAAAGTGATGGATTAATGTTACACATGCTGTTCTTAAACCTCAGACACTCTCTGCTATGACAGCAGGATTAGAAGGGAAAGTATGGGCTGAAGGCACCCAGTGGATTCAGTGATTTAATTGTCTGAGCTTCTGGTGTGCAGGATTACCCTTGGCGTAAATAATGTCTCTTTCCCATCAAAAGAAGTCTGTTTGAAATTAATTCTTCTTACTGAAGTCCCAGGTAGAATATTTTTAGTCATTTTTGTTCTTTAAGGTTGTTTCTGCACGACAAAGGTATTTGCATATCTTGATGCTATCAAACTGTTAATCCAGAGTTCTTTGCCACAGTCACTTTCTGCATCTTGTTTTGGAGATGTCTTGATCAATTAGTGCAATGTCACAGTTACATGTAGTTATTGTATCTCCAGCTGCAAGCTGTTAATAATAAAGTTACCCAGAGGATAAACCTGCCATATGGTTGATGGTCAAGCAAGGCTAAAATATGCATTAGGAAAAAAATGCAACTGTCAACATGAAGCTGGATATAGCTGATTGGATTTGATGTGGGCATATGACAGCAATGTTTCTTTTAGCAACATTCTGTATTGCAGGTCAGGAATCTGCCTACTGTGGAATATTTGTCATAGGAAAACGAGAAGAGAGAGGAAAAGCTGGGAAACATTTGTGAAATGGAGAATACTGAGTAGGTTAGTGGTGGTTCTTTTTTTTCCAGGGAGGGAAGGAGGAGTGGATGATGTTGGGTTGTTGTCATTTTTCATAGGAATGATTTGCTAGAGAAGGCCTTATTCAAGTGCGGGCTTTTTTCACAATCAAGGAAAATCAGCTACGTGTGACAAGAAAACAGAATGTCTTGTTTTTTTCTTTCTTGTAAACAGAAAGAATTTTGATTACCACATAAAACATGAGCTACAGAAGAAAAAGCCAAAGCCTATCCAGCAATTAGTATGTTCTCAGGTTATAATTTCTTGGTGCTAGGAAATGGATCAGCATTTGTTTTTTTTATAAATCCTGACCTCTTTTTTTGACCTTTATTCAGTGAATGGCATTGGCGTGATTTCTTGCTTCATTGATAACACCACTGCAGTGAAAACTTCCTTCAGCTTTATGAAAGTGGAAGGTACCACGGCTGGGTTTGTTGAATAAGACAAGTCAAAGAACAGAGTGAAAGTAAAAGCAAGTCTTCCTCATCAGCGAGGGCCTGAAAGTCTTTCCCTCTTGCCTCAGCAAAGGTCACCTCCCAATAACTGCTGTTCATTTATGAATTTGAGGCATGCAAACAGCTTCCTTGCCTACTATTCTCACTTTTATCAATGGAAGCAGAAACCAACCTAATTGCTATTCTAAGAGCAGTCATGCAGTGCAGACATTATTAAAAGTCCCAGAGTCCTGTTTACATGTGGCAAGGCTTGATTTGATTAGTAGGTAATTAGAAGCACACTGTTAATTATGCAGTATAAAGGGATAGCTGAGAGTCATAGTTCCTGGGAGAGTTCTCCACTATGTGGGAAAGCATTATTTTTATTAGGCTTTGCTATCAAGACCTTGTTCCCTCAAACAATTCTGCCCGTGCTTGGCTCTAGCACTTGATGAGAGGTCTCCCTGACTTTTATGAGTCACTCCTGACTTTGTTAGCAGAAACCCTCTGCTTACATCCTTGAAAGGACTGTGACTGAAGTGCCAAAAACCCTTTCCCAATTTCCAGTTTTTCCTCCAGAATTTGTAATTTTCTCACAGAGATTACCTTTCCATTCTATGGTAAACATAGCAAATAAGGGCAAGCCGTCCATGTAGTTTGGAATCATCAGAGCATTGTGGGGTATATCATGACATAAAAGGAGTGTTTCAATGCAAACCTCAAAACTTCAATAGTTGGTCTAAATCTGGTGATGCTGAAACATTTTGCTTCACACTTTGTCCTTCTGCTTCACTAGAGAGATGTTTTTTCCCTGCCCACTTAATGCAAACTGATGTCCAAGTCGGGCCGGCTTGTCTCCTGGGATGAGGGTGTGTTGTCTATTCCAAAACGGTTTATGTTTTTTTTATCACAAACTTACTGTGAGGAAGTATTCTACAAAAGCATAAACTGGGTCTTTTGGGGATTTGGAAGTAATTTGGATGGAAATGACAAGTCCAGTTTAATCCAGGCCATTTCTTTTCACAGTTTTAAAAATGTAAGGGAAAAATTAAGAATGTGGATTTAAGCAGATTTCGAGCCCATTTACTATCAACTATTTTTGTGGGTTATTCCCAGAGGTTCTACACGGTAGAATGTTTTTTCCAGCAAGCTAAATTTGTACTGTAGTATAAACATTGGTGTGGCATGCTCACTTGGCAAAGAATACTGATGAATAAGATAAGCAATCACCTTGAAAGGTCTTAGAGTTCAAAAAGACAAAATGAAATGTTCATTAGATGGGGGAAAAAGGAAGTTTTTTGGATGTAGTGAGAAGTACAAAATAAAAAGCAAAGAAAGAAGAACACCAAGGGTACAGCGAGACTTACAGTGACTATTGATAGTGGAGTAGAATATGAAGAGAGAAAGTTTTACATGATCTGAACATACCTGAAGCCAATATAACCCTAAGAACAGAGAATTAGTTCTAATATATGTCATATTTTTACTTGCTATATTCAGCAGAAGAAACATGCTTAACTCTGATCGCAGTGAAGAAAATGTGCCAGTTATAGGTAGCATATTTATGAGCCACCATTTACATTACCAGCTCAGTGTATATACTCAATAACTCACTTGTGAACCATCATGTGCTTATTGTTACTCCATATTTGTTCACGATTTCATCCTAACTGTTTTGTCTGAAGGGAGAGTGTGTCTGTAACACATCTGAATCTTCACAATAGCACTAATTTGGGTGTTATGTACATATATATTCTGCAGCCTTCTGGGCCACCCATCTATTAAATGTCTTGCCACTTGGCTGTTTTACATGATGTCAGCTCGTGATCTGGCTTTTTTAACTCCGTTACCAAATCCCAACTTCTTAAAACATTAAATAAAATGTTTCTTTCAGGGTTAATTATTTTGGAGTGTGACAGAAACCAGTGCCCATAAAGTTTGTTGACATAAAAAGAGTAGATGTGAAAATAAAAATGTATGCATGTCTACACTGAGCTCCTGAGCTAATGCATTGAGTTTCAGATCTTGACAGAAACTTGGCCTCCATCAGTCTTGACTCTGTTTAAGTGACAGGATGGCTGGCAGCACTCACCAGTGCTTGCAGGATGTACTAATATTTACAAGCAAAAGAAGGTCTCTGGCTTTGTTGAAATAACACCACTTTCTTAATTTGACTGGTGCTCCATAGCAGACCTTAACAAACAGCTACCAAGGGAGGAGGTAAAGGACCGAGCTTTCATCAAATGGTAATGTTTATCTTAAACTGAAAAAGTCACAATTATGTTAAACAGATTTCTGAGGGCAAAGTATAAATAATGATATCATTCTTCTGGAATATCATATTCAGAATGACAATGTAAATAGTAAGGAGTTCCAAAAGCAAAATGCAAAAAGGCGGGGGGAAAAAAGTATTGAACAAGATTTTTTCCCATAAACAATCAAAAAAGGCTTGCAAGTTTCCTGTTCCATCCTGAGATGTACAATGCCCATGTTGTGTGCATGGGGAGAGGCGGAAATGTATCTGGCATTTCCTTTCAATCAGTTCTCAAGGCAGTGGCTGACTGCATAGTAAAACTTAGGTTACAACTTTGGTTCCAAAGGCACCTGAAGTTTCAGAGCAATTTCAACTCACAGTTGCATTTCTGCTTTATCTTTGAAATAAACAGGATTAATGTAATCACTTTACACTGATAACGTTTCCATTCCTCTGAAAGGATGACAGTTTTGCTTGGTGAAGTGGTGTGGGATTTAGTCTGATATAAAACTCGCTTGTCTATATACATCTTTGCTGAAGGGGCTAGTAATATGTACAGTAAATGTAAATTACCTTTACTACATGTTGCTGCATATAGAGGTTATCAGCAGTGTTTGTGTGGCTTCCATCAATACAGTGATTCAGAATTTGTAATTTCTCTCTTTGCAGCCCTTCGTAGTAAAGAAATAAGGGGAAATATCTATCATTAGAACAGAAACAGACACTGTGGAGGATCTCATGGGTTTGCTCAAGCTCATTTAGTAAAACAGTAACATGTGCAGATACGTCTCATTTATAAGCCAATACATACAATACCCCAAAGAAAACTGGGTGGAAACAAGCTCTGTAGAAACTAAAAGGACATTATTTCTAATGCTGTTATGCCAGCTTAGTTTTGTACCCCCTCCCACGCAAATGCAAAGGACAATTTCACACTGAGAGCATTTGATTTGGAACCACACTCAGACAGAAATATCTGTGAACTTGAACTTTTGCATTGGTATGTGCCAACAGAAAATAAGAGTGGGATAACAAACCAACAAAAACCCTACTCACAGTGTATGCAAGGCTCCAGCACGCAGAGTATAAGTGGAAATGTGTACTGCTAAATACAATAATCAAATATGACTTCTGCTGTTATTTTTTTCAAGATAGCTAGAAAAACCTATTGTTTTTCTATTCTGGGTAATTGGACAGAGGAAGAGGGACAGCCTAAGTAAGGGAAGCATGCATTTTTGTACTACAGAGCACCGTCCCAAGCACTCACAGTGGGCTTCCAGAGGCAGCATGTAGCAGTGGGGATATTGCCCTTCACATTTCCAGCCACAACCAGGCACCAAGGCTCTTCTTAGCTATGTGTAGCCAAAAGGTTTCATCTTTTATCCCAGCATTCAGCACTGTCTTAGAAAGGATGTGATTTCAGGTATTGGAGTGACTCCCTGGGTGCTGCCAACTCTGTTACTGACATATCATCCTTCAGGTGAGGTAGTTTTAGATGCTAACTCTTCAGCATCATATAAGATGGGACTCTAGCCTTTGATATATAAAGTTAGCACTAATTATCTGTTTATCTCCTTGTTAAAGTATAAGTTTTCAGAAATCTATTGCCATCGCCCCAGCTCAATCCTCAAACAGTAAACTTCCTCTTCTCTTCTGGTAATTGGTAACAGCTTCAGTGCAGAATGCCATGAAGTTTTGAAATCTGTTAAACTTCTGAAAAAACTACTGCCAGGGAAGTCTTGGATGTTCCAGAGCAGAGAGAGTTTGCAACAACTATAGCAAATGAGTGAAAAAGACACACAGATGCTGTACACAAAGACAAAACCATGACTGTAGAAAAATATCAACTTGTATATTGGCCAAACTTAGTCAGCAGAACTTCTGGAAAACAGAATTTTTTCAAGCAAGTAGGCGTGAAATTAGATGTATAAATGCCCCAGCTTTGAAGCTGCAATCTGGAACAATTAGAAGAGTATGAACTTCAGAGAGGTTTGTGGCTCATTCATTTTCAGAACCTGGACCACCATTTTGGCTGACCTTTTGAGTGCATTGTCACTCACACATCTCCTTAACACAAAATAGCATTCTTATTTCTTGAAATTGCTCCATTTTCATCCTTTTCTCCTGAATGGAAATGAGAGTCCTGAATGACAGCTGGAGACAGCAACTTTCAGTGATTATTAAAGATCTTGCAACACTGTAAGAGTAACAACCCTTTTGAGATTTCCTTGTGTTTTCTTACTGCTGTATTTAAGCAGGTCTTTTTATCGTGCATCTCATTTGGGGTCACCATAGTGAGCTTTTGTTGCTTTCCAGGAGAGTCTTGGCAGAAGATATTAAGGCACAAATTAAAGGGGGCTTTAGCACCTGGGCTTTTGGCAGTCTTTTTCTCTACTTCTAGATCTTTCCATCATAGAATTACAGCAGCTGTAGCTGTGAGAGAGACTCAGTTTTTCCCTTCTGCTTTATGTAATGTAATTCCAAATCAAAGCCCATGTCACTATGAAACATCTACAGTTCCTGTGGAATTCAATGTAGAAAGACAGCCTCAGCATTTCTTAATGGTACTCTTAACCCAACTCAGCATTGGAACCAAACAAAGCCCTTCATATTTGTATGGTTTCTTTCTAAGTTATGATTAAGAGAATAATTAGGAAACTAAAAGCTAATTCAAGTGGTCCCACACATTCCACAGTTTTGAAGCTTGGCTGTTTCTGTGAAATAAAGAATTATGTGCATGTAAACCACAGCCAGTAAATTGTGTGACTGCCATCAGAGTTCCAGCAGCCCTGCCTTTCAAATACAAAACACTGTAGAAAAAAAATGATGCCACCATCAAAGTTCAGGGTCTTTTCCTTATAAAATATCTTTTCACTATCTGCAATTATGTACAAAAGTACCATCTCAGTTAACCACAATTGTTATTAACCATTAAAAAACAGATGCGGATCCTTGTAGGCTACCCTAAAGGGACACTTGTTTCCATATTCTGCCATGAGCATCCGTGTGTCTGTGTAGAAACAGCACTGTGGTGGCTGCAGGACGATGTGAGTAGTTGCCAGTTCTCTGATCAATCCATAAATATCCCCCTTTATATTCTAATAAACCTGTGATGGAGAGTTTTGAGGTTGGTCTGAAAAATCTAAAGAATATGGTTTTAAGCTTTCTTTTAAGATTTCCTTAAGTCTGTATTGTAACACAGAGATGGTTTTTCTCTGTGCTAATAGAAACATTGTTTTAACAGTTCAACCACTGAACTGCAAAAATGATTTCGTTTTGGGTGATCAAAATAAATCATTCTACACTAATAAAATGCTGAATACCAATTCCAGTGTAGAATAGAGCAGTAATGCCTCTTGTAGGCTTTGACAATCCAGATTTGCTTCTGTAAATGTCCTGAAGTTAAGGTCAGTGCACCAAAGAGCTGTAACTCACCAGTGTGCAATTACAGCTGATGCGATATGGCAATCCTGCAGGAGCAGCACAAGGCAGCAGCAGTGAGATTGCTCTTAAAATTATGAATATGGGCTGTAGCTCACAAGATGCTTCTCTACATATGATTCTAGCTTGTGAACAATGTGCTACTGAACGGGGGAAAAAAAGGTGCATGATTAAAAACAGAAAGTGAACCAATTTTTCCCTTGAAGCATTTGAGGGTAAACCCAAATAAAGCTATAACTCCTCATACTTGTCTTCCTGAAAATAAATAAATAAATAAATAAATAAATAAATTGAAAATCTTTCACTGGAGACTTTTTCTTCTCCACATGTAATAACCTACTTCCAGCAATTCCCATTTCAGGCTTAACATCATACAGATGCTGTATCCTATCTATTCATTAGTATCAGAGTTGTACTTGCGACGAAATACACTGCATATTTGACAATAGGATTTGTTTTATTCTCATTTTATTGACATAATTTTACAAAAGAGTTGGATCTTTATCTGATTAAAAACCACACATCTTTAATCTTGTGCAGATGTAAAGACTTTTTCCCAAAGATGTTACATACAAATATAGAAACTCTAATAACATGTTTTGTTGTGTTACTCTTCTGTTTTCAGCTCTTCCATAGTTTTATCTATTTGATGCCCATCTCCAGGGTGTCTCCATACTCATAAGATTTCATGACATATTCGATATTTCAGTAAGGAAGAGAAAGTTCCACACTTTTTTATGGCCCCTCACCTGAGAAATAAAATCAATCATGTGAAAAAAATTGCATGAAGGAGCAATATTTTGCAACAGCCTTTCCTAAAAGTGGTCAGGTTTGTGCTTTCTCATGCTTTGCAGGCAATTAATTTGGAAAATTTGCAGCCACCACAAAGAAATTTCTTCTCCCAGCATCCAAACTCTGCTGACATGGAGCTGTCAAGCACATGTGGCTGAGTGGGCTCTCCTTCACTCCATTGTAAGGAGTCCCATCTGCCTTGTCTTAAAGCTGACAGGAGGGTTTCTGTGCCTTATCACATGCCAGATTCATTGCAGGACTGAGAATTTCAGGGAAAGGCTTCAGCAGAGAGAACATTCATTTTGGTATGACAGGAGAAGTAACAAGACTCCAGAGTGATCTTTGTGTTTTTAAGGAAGAATAAGGAATATAAAATGCTGTTCAAGTGAGTTATCTCCTCAGGAAAAAGGTACAGTAGGTATCATCAACTTTAGCATCATTAAATGAGGAGGGTATCTTCAGTTCCCTTTTAGCATTTGGGATACCATTTCCTAAAAGTTCACTGTTTGTTCAAGATGTCCAGTGTTGCTTTCAGAAGAGTCAGAGTGGTTAAAAAAAATGGAACCATTTATCCAAATCATCAGTCTTGTTCTTTTTTAAAGCCAAAGGATTTATTAAAAAGAAGAAGAAAGAAGGAATAAACCAGAGATTAGAAAGAAGGACCTTTCCAAGGCGTCTTTGATACTTAATAGTATCTTCCCCAGAGAGACATGATAAAGGAATTTACTAAATGAACCCCTCAGTACTAAAAGAACTCCTCAGTTCTTTGAAGAAAGAAAAGAGAAACTTTTTAATAGAACAGGAAGTCAGATTTTGCCTAGTTTATTTACAGATTATCTTCCCAGACATGCCAAAACATGGAGGTGGAGGGGCTTTCCCGTAGGTGTCCTGGAGGGAGTTTTAGATCAGGAGTCCCAACCTTCTGTCTCCATTAAACATCTACAGAGATTTGCAACTGAGGATGGGGGAAAAAGGTATCTGCTATTGCTCTCATTTGCCACAGAGCACTTTCATTAGCCTTAGCTTTACAGTCCTTACTTATTAACAGGTTAATTATTGCTAACAAATGTTAACAAAAGAGAAAGATAAGTAGTTACTGGCATCTTTGTATCACCATCGGTCACTCAATATTACAGGTTTACCAGCAACTTCTTTGTCCCTGTAGAAAAAAAACAGAAAGAGCTACACAGGGTCCTGGCATAAGGGAGCATGGCCACAGCACTGGTTAAGATCTCCTGCTCCAGCTGGAAGGCTGCTTAATTTAACAGCAGGCATCTGGAGGAAACCTAAACAAGGAAAATGTTAATTATTGCTTAACTTAATAGCGCAAACTGAGGTGAAAACAATCACAGTCATTCAAATTCAGCAGCAAGCAGCTTAATCCAGGATTTGGATATTTTATGAAAGAATCTCTTTTAACAGCTTGAAACTTACACCAATAAACATAAAGTTGTGGCTGTAGCAATGAAACAAAAGGGAAGCCACCAGGCAGCAGCCCTGCCTGTGTATGGCAACTAGGAGTCCTGCATTGACCAGCATACATCTTGTGTTAGGACTGAAGACTGCCTGTGCCCCTGTTCATGTGTTTCTTAAGCCATAACATTCTCCTAGTAAATGCAAGGGAAGATGATAAACCAGATATAGACAAAAAGTGCCTGTTAAAAACTTCATCTGGATGCAATACTTCTGCTTTTGTTCTGCCTGCATCACCATGTCTCGCCAACAAAATTTCTGATAACAAAAGCCTGTCCCCTGATGCTTTCTTCACCTTTCTTCACCTCCTCCTGCTTCAGTTTGTAGTTTCTGAAACACTCACTGTGCCAGCACCCTGTTCAGCTAAAGCAAGGATGAGTGGGTGCATCCACTTCATCTTCTCAGCCCACTTTGGTCACACAGAGGGCAACTAAGGGCAAAGATGGGGGTGTGAACTGGGAGAGCTGCAAAATACCACCAGCCACCAAAAGGTTGCACCTCAGCTGGATGCAAGTCTTAGAGGGTGCAACAGAGAGCTTTTTCTTCCCTAGAACAAACAGTCATTCTACTACATCTGCATAGAATCATATCATAGAATGGCTTGGGTTGGAAGGGGCCTTAAAGGTCATCTAATTCTAACCTCCCAGCCATGGCTGCCACTCACCAGATCAGGCTGCTCAGGGCCCCATCCAACCTGGTCTTGAATGCCTCCAGGGATGGGGTATTCATGACTTTTCTGGACAGCCTGTTTCATTGCATCACCATGGTCTAAGTAAAGAATTTCTTCCTAACACCTTAGCTAAATTTCCCCTCTTTTAACTTTAAGCCATTCCCCCTTGTCCTGTCAGTCAGTCCATGTCCTTTTTGAAAGCTCCTTTCCAGTACTGGAAGGCCACAGTGAAGTCTCCCTGGAGCCTTCTCCAGACTAAACAAGCCTGGCTCCTTCAGCCAGTTTTCATAAGAGAGGTGCTCCAGCCCTCTGATCATCCTTGTGGCCATTCTCTGGACCTGCTCCAAGAGCTCTACATCATTCTTGTTGCTGGGAGCCTCAAGCCTGGATACAGTACTCCAGATAGGGCTTTACAAGAGCAGAGCAGAGGGAGGCAATTACCTCCTTCACCTTCCTGGCCATCCTTTGGTGCAGCCTGGGATACTGCTGGCCTTCTGGCCTTTTGGGCTGAAAGTGAGAATTTTGGGGAGCAGACTAAGGTTTCCTGGGCTTTCATGCAGCACTGACCACCAGAAGAGCCCACGCTTGTTGGATTCACTGAGTTTTATAACACTGCAAACAAACAAAGAAGAAATACAGTTATAATACCCCTAAGTAAGCATCATTCAACACAGATATCATCTCCATTTGTGTCTTAGCTCTATCTACATCTCCATTTTGAGCAGTTCAAGGCAGAAGAAACCCAAGAGTTCAGAGCTGAAGAAAGCAGGACTGCCCTAGGACTTCAGCAGGCTTTTGGAGTACATTGTCTTGTAATGGCAGTAAAATGTGTTATTCTCTGTGCCACCAGGGAATGCCCTGGGCTGAGTGGGCTGTCAATTCCAGAATCCCAAATTGTGTCAAAACAAAACAGCCCATCACCTGTCAGCAGGCTCAAAGAAAAGGGAGTGTTCAAGAGACTGAGAGCCTCAACAATTTCTCCAGACTGGATTTTGCTTTTGCCATCATAACTAGAATATTTATTTTAGGGAACAGGAAAGGGATTGAGGTTTCATGCTAAAATTTATGTCTTCGTTAAGAAGAAGAAAATTGTTGCTGTCCTTTTGGTTATTTAGCCTGCCTGGAAAATGCCATTAAATCATAGGAGGATTAATCAAAAACCAGCCTCATCCCTGACATTTCTGGAAATTCAGGCCATCCCATTGCAGCCCCTCACTTCCCATCTGCTGGCAGCCCACTTGCACCCCAGGTTCTCCTTGTGCCCATCCCTATAAGACCCTTTGCAACATCACAGTGAGAGATAACTTCTCAGAACATTTTCCTCTCTCAGAGGGCAAAAAGGGGCCAGCCTGAATTTAGCAAGCAGTAACTTTTAAAGCTAAATAAAACCTGCGGAGTTCTACTGCCTACAAGCCATGGGAACTGCAGCACTGTGAGCCACCTAGTAAATATATGTGAGCTGTCAGAGTCAATGAATGGTAAGATATGGGTGAACTCTGTGCAGACGGATGAACCATACCTTTTAATGCGAGCCTACTAAAATGTGAAAACTGGTTTATTTCTGGAGCCTGCCCATGCTATTGGCTCTGTCAAAGAACACACATAAAATGTTGACACCATAAATCTTGACAGATCCACAGGATAATCTGCTCATGCACCTAACCAAATAGTGCTTAGAAAAATACTGCTACCAAAGCCCCTGCTGGAATGATAGGCTTTATGCTGTTATGGATGGAAACATCAAAAATGGTGGGCTTGAGACAACTAGAGATCAATAAATCCCAAAGATGGAGCAGATCATGAACTATGCATACCATGCATAGCTTTTTTATATTCATACAGCATTGGCATATTTTTAGCCTTTTTGTTGCCTGTGAAGCAGCCTTTTCCCTACATCTGGATGTTTTACTTTAGTGGATGATGCATTCTGTTATGGAGAGCCTCAAATTCTGTTGCTGTATCTAGCATGAGATTGGCTACAAATATTCACATAAGGAAAATGTAAAATACACTTAAGTACTTTTAATTCCAAGGCACTGCTGCTTGTGATTGAACCCTCACCCAACTGCAGGCACATAAACCTTGGAAGAATTTCTGAAGATGAAACAAGTCTATTTTGATATTGGTTACAGGAGAAAAAGCCTATTATTAAGGGCATCTAATAATTCCTCCCACAAGAGCTCCTTTCAGTGGCTTATATCCTCAACAAACTAGAGCCAATTACGCTGAAATTCTCCATGTCAGATTCACATTCAGATTTATGTTTAGACAAGTTTTATCCATAACTGTTCAGCCATCCTGCAAAGATAGACACTGAAAAGATATTAGAGCACAGCACCAAAAACCTCCAAAAATCCTCACTCAGAAAGCTTATGTCCACCTAACCTTGGAGCTGCATTAGGAGCAGGAAGCAAGGGGCAGAAGAGGAAAGGGAATGATGTGAGGAGTAGCAGGGCAGAGAGACAGGGAGGGGAGTGCTGTGCATCAGAGCAGGAGGGACTGGGAGGATGGAGCCAGCTGAAATGGATCCAGAGTTCTGGCCTCTACATTCCTCTGCTGTCAGCAAGTACCTGTGAAAGCCATTAGCAAAGTGTGCTCCATCCAGGCACTTCCAAACCTCAGAGTGATTGAATTTGCAACTTTAATATGCTTTCAGTGTAGCTATGGTGTGCAACACATGCTGACATAGCCCATTGGTGCAGACACATATGATGTACAGGCAGACAGGCATACGTTTTGTATTTGAAATGTTATAAAAAGCAGAAATAGCAGATGTGGCTATTTAAAGTATTTACTTATGCACCTCTGGTGACATGGACATCACATGGATCTGAATTTGAAAAACAAAGTCAAAAAAAGTAGACTGTTAAAATGTTACTATTTCTTTTGCATTCAGAGATGTTTTTGCATAGTATCACTGCACAATTATAGGAGTCCTACTTGGATGACAGCTAATCAAACTCCTAGTGGTATAGATTTCAGAATAGGGCTTCATAGCCCACAAGTCTAAGAACTACGCTGGTTCTGTAGCCCAAATGTCTCTATCTCCAAAGCAAAAAGTATACATGGGTTTCATTTTAAAATTATAGTCATAAGGAAATAAAGGCAATGGATTGGTAGAGTAATATGTGTGTGTCTGGATGGCCAGGATCGCTGGTAGGATGGAACTGCTGGAAGGATGAAACTGCCCATCAAAACCAGAGGAAGTCCAGGAGGGACAGGAGTGGTGCTGGCTGACCTGGCCTCCCTGGTGGCCTCTGTAACAGTGGAGTAGGAATCTCCAAAATGCCTTACCTTCACAGGGATATTGGCCAGGTCCAGGAGCTGGGATGCAATGGTGCCTAATGATGAACCACAGAATTTAACTTTTAATTAGAACTGAGTCACCACATGTTTTAATTTAACATCACACAACTGTTGCATTTTTCTTGATTTTTTGTCTTCTACACAACTCTATTTTCTGACACATACTAAAAGAATTTACTATACGGTATCTGGAATGTGAGTTGGATTGATTAATCACTCCTAGTCCTAATTAAACACCTGTTTTCCCTGATCAGATAGATGAGTCTAGTTCAGGGAGGTATAATCGTGAGCCTGACTCCCAGAAAGAGCAATGTGCTAAAACAAAGTTCCAATAAACAGGATTATAGCATTTTAGAGCACTTTAAATCTTTCTCTTTAGGTCTCATAACACTTCCCTTCAGCAACATACCTAAAAATATTAAAGCCTCTATAAAATTTATTAGCTGGGAACAGAGTATAAATGTATTCCTTCTCTTACTATGTATGACCCTGCTACTCCACTGCTTGTTAATAAACAGTATCCAACCCCATATAAAGCATGTTTGATACATTATTGCATCGTTGATTGTAATTTTTGTCAGCACCTTGGTGACTGACGTAGCATAATAGCGTGTGTGTTCAGTTCCTAGCTGAGAAGTGTGCAGTCAGATCTGTATATGTTCTATTTAATTGCCTCTGTGCCTGGGCTCTGTTAAATGGCTTGAGGAAACCTGATCTATTGATGTCTCGTCCCCTATGAAATATATCACTTCCGATGCAAATGGTTGAGCATGTGAACTTAATTCACTCACCATCAGTTATGCTGGGAGTAAAATGCGGTTGGTAGAAAACAAACGCCAAATGAATATAAATGCAACCAGAGCCAATTCTGCTTAAACTTCGAGAGCACCTTCGTGAGAAACTTTAAATTAATAATTCCAGTGGAAGAAAAATATATACTTTTAGAAATATGAAAACAAGTAACTCTAGGCTAAAAGTTGAAAATAAGTGGCAGTCCTTCTAAACAGTTTATTTGATTTAATCAGCTGTCCAATCTTCATTTTGAAATGTCCAGGGCAGGAAACAGGGATCTTGTCACACTTCATTACTGTCTGACTGGGTCACAGTCCACCAGTGGTCTAGAAGAAGGTGCACAGGGAGCACTTCAAATGCTAAAAAGGATGTTGTGGAAAATAGCTTAAGCCTTACAGGATAGCCTAAAACAATACTGAATACTTTCTGTCAGCTTCTAAAAACCGCATTGAGTAAAAATAGAAACTTCTGCAGAATTGCAAGAATATCTTTAATATTGACCTGTAGTACTGGAAGTTCTGTATCTTTATAAACTCATAGCAAAATAAGTGTCAAAGACTCTTTTAAAGATGCATACTGAGAAAGAAGGAACAAAGCCAATTCTTAAGACTCTAGAAAGGAAAACCTTAGCATCCCGGTTATGGTCCTGTGAACTATACAGCACAAGATTTGCATCTGCCCATTAGCATTGGCACACCGCTGCCTTCTTCCCCACAGTAAAAGACCACGGTTTGAATTAACCCTTTAGAAGTGTTTATACACTATTCCAAATCTGATCGCAAAACTACCAGAGTGTGAGTCTGCTTTTATCAATATGTAATGAATGTAATGGCAGAGTTCCCATTAATTCTGTGGAGTCTGTACAGGCTGGCAACAACAGCCATCAAAAGCTTCTGTTTCAAACTCTGTTCTCTTTTCCAGGAGTGAACCTTCGTCCTTTTCCAACTTCCTACAAATTGAAAATAGCACCTACTTTTTAATAATATCTGGCTGGTCCCTACTGGTGATCTTCAAAATGAGTAGTTAGCTATGTCTCTATCTTCATGCAATAACAAGTATGGAGAAGAAGCCAAGTCTCCTAAGAAAAGACACACACCTTGTTTCCCACCATCAGGTCACTGGTTTCCAAAAGACGTTCCCTAGTGAAACTTGAAAAGTAACCCAAAATTCTCTAGGAAGAGATCTATCATAGAATCTTGGCAGGCTCCCCTGAAATCATGTTGAAGAAAAGTATTTTTAACATCTGGAATATCGAAAATGATTTATATCAAAATGTTTCAGTTCACCAGAATTACACAACAAGAAATCGAGCATTTTGGTGTTCAGAAAAATTACAGGATTCCTTCCCACGATTCAGCTTGAATTGCAGATTCCTTTTAAGAAAAGAAAGTTAATTTGAGTTCAACAGTGGTATATCCGTATGAAGGCTTTATTGTGTACAATAATCTATGCCATCTGCTTTGCCTATTGGAAAATTTGTAAGCAATTGTGAAACTGGTCTTCTTGTGAAATACCTCAGAATCTCCAGTGTAAAAGCACAGAATTAGCCTTTTTGTTGCTTCAGTCTAGATGAAAACATCAGGACATTTGGCAATGGCATTTCCAGAATCACAAAATTGTCATATAAAACATTAGTCTTCAAAACCCTTGAAGGATCCTATGTCTGCTGGTTTATATATTAGCTTCTAGCTGCAGAGTGACTTTGCATATCCCTCGGAGCGAAGAACTTTTGCCAGAAACTTAGCATTATGAATTAGTTTGTCATGAAACTTTTACTAAGTGTTGCTAATGATCACCTTGAGTATATAAAATGCTTCACTGGTTTTTACAGCTCGGCATCTTTATTTTGTTCTTATTTCCATTGTATTATCACAGTTATTTCTTCCTTCACTCAACCGTTTGCTCCTAGTAACCACAGGACACAGCTCCGCTCTTTAGAACTACGTGTCTTGAACAAATGCATAAAGCTGATGTTAGATGAATGAAATTAAAAACAGGGATGTATCAGATATCATTAAAAAATAAATAAATCCTGGGTCATTCCCTGGGCATTCTATTAAAAAAAGAAGAAAAAAAAAGTATAATCATCTTGGAAATTATGTACTACAGCTGAAAATGGTACATGCTAGAGTTAAAGAATGGCTTACAGAAATACATGCTATAATTCTTGGTCAAGAGCTAACCCAAGGTGTGGCCATTCATATGACAAGCAGTGAATAATGGGAATTGAAAGAGGACTGTGTTAAGACTGGATTAAAAGGGAGCTAAAAGAATCAGCTTTGGAGAACGCTCTTCTGATCCTACTTCAGTTAGCACTCCCTTCTCTATTGCCTGCTCTTTTATCCTAATGTGTCCAGTGAAAAGACCAGTTTTCCATATCAGGCCTTATCTTCTTATTACTTGCTTGTTTCCTGATGTCGTTACCTTTTACCTCACCTGAAGATCACCCAGTTCTCATGTCCACAGGAACTGCAGTATCCCTCCAAGCCTTTTTAATAAGCCTTCTTATGAGAGCTTTCAAGAGCAGTAATACATGCTTACCTAGGCTCTCCCTAGCCTTTTGGGTACAAGTAGTTCACTCAATTACCTGCACACAGTCATTGTATGAAGAGCAAAAAGCTCTTTCACCAAATATGTAATCTTGCAGATAGGTCAAAGAATGATCCTCTCCAATCTCCTGCACAGACTGCTGTGTTTTCCTAAGAGAGATACTCCATTTCTCTCCAATAAAGCAGACATATGAAAAGTGCTGCTAAGTCTTGACTTTTTTTCTTTTTCTTTCTCTTTTTTTTTTTTTTTTTTTTTTTTTAGCTATTTCATCGTATTTCAAGTTGGTCTAAAGTCTTCAGCTCTCAGAGACCATCAATCAGGACAGAATGGGCCTGTCATGGGGCAGCACTTGCTGGAAGGCATGTGAGCACACCCAGGCGGGACAAAGTGAGCAGAACAGAGCATCTTCTATCCTCTGGGAGATACAATACATTGACAGAAAAACAAGACAATCTGGGGACTGTGAGAAAGGACTTGGAGGTGCTGCTGTGTGGCAGCTGGACATAAGCCAGCAATGTACCCTCACAGTCCAGAAAGCCAACCATATCCTGGGCTGCACCAAAAGCAGCATGGCCAGCAGGGCAAGGGAAGTGATCCTGCCCTTCTGCTCTGTGCTGGTGAGACCTCACCTGGAGTACTGCATCCAGGTGTGGAGTCCTCAGTACAGGAGAGACATAAAGCTGCTGGAGCACATCCAGAGAAGGACCACAAAAATGATCCCGCAGGACTGGCAGGGAGGGTGACTACAGGACATAACAGCAGAGATAGGGTTTCTAACTCTTTAATTACCACAAGAGCTCTAGCGTTTATTTATTTTTTCTGTATCCCACCCTTGATGGGATGTTTGATGGTTTGTTCAGGTAGAGAAACTGAGACTTGCATTTCTCTGCATAATTCATGATCTCTGTAACACAATTAGGCCTATACAGAAGCCGTGTTTGTAACAGTGACAGCCTTATTGCAATCTCTTGTTGCACTCTGTTGCCTGCTCACTCACATGTGCAATTTCCATGACATTGGTGGTGTTTTTTTAGCTTTCATTCAGCACTCCAAAGCTGCTAGGAACCTCTGATCCTTTTCATGTTTTCCTCCCAGAAGTACCCATCACCTGGTTAGACTCTAGGAACCTGTAGACCAGCACAAATCTGTTGTGTTTCCCAGTGAGCTGCCATAGGTGCCAAGCACAACCCAGACTGTAGGCAGGGGAAACAGTTTCTTTTGCACACAGAAGGTGCTAAATCCGAACAAAGGTGTTCTGTGTTTCTCCTAAGGAAAGTGCCAAAACCCTGCTGATGCATCACACACAAAAAATATTTACTTTCAGTAAGGTCTCCACTCAGAAGTAATAGAATACGATCCTTTTACACATTTAATTTCTTCCACTGGGTTTATACTAGGCGAGGGAATGTGCTCTTTGTGTACCTTGACCAGCGCCTGGGGTTTTGCTTATGCCTGTGAGATCAAAAGCCAACCCACCTCCCCTACAGAGCCAAAAGGGCTTGTCTTCAGACTTGAGCTGTGGAAAATTCAGTCACCCCAGCTCCTCTTTCTGAGTTTCTGCCACCTTTAAGTGATAAGCTCCACCTTTCCTCAATGGATGTGGTCTCTGCCCTTCCAGGGAACAGTGTTCTTTTTGCTGTGATCAAAAAGCATGTATGTTTTTACCCTGTTGATGTGTCTTACCCTGGTACGATTACACATGCTGCTGGCACCTTCCTATCTGTGATACACCAGGATATTTAGCCAACAGACTGCCACTCACTGTAGAAAAAAACAACTGATCTGGGTCCTGTGTTCTGCTTTGTCTTTCTGGGGGCTTCACTACTAGCAGAATACTGAAAGAATGATTGTATCACTCTTCCTAGAGCCAAGGCAGATCGTGTTCCTGTGTGCCACTCCAACTAAACAAAAAAACATTTTCTCCATGCATGAAAGTTCATTTCCTATTATGATACTCAAGGCAGTAACCCTGCTGTCATTTGGTTTCGTATGCACACTCCTTGTGACCTATTACAAAATGAGGTAATCTCCCCCAGCTCTTTGCCATGTGCTTTTTGCTACAGTTCATGCAGCCCCATGTGAAGTCCTGTGCAAATCTGCTTGAGTTGCTTATCCCTTTCTACTTCAAAACTAATATCTCACCCAGTTCTCAATTCTCTGCCATCTCATAATGTGCATTCCATCTGCTCCCCACAAACCTCACTTCAGACCCAGGAGAGGTCTATGTCTGGTTACACATGTAATGTCTCTCTGGAGCCTACTGGGAAGTTTACATAGACAGGTTGCATGTTCTCAGAGCTCATTGCTGGCATGACCTGGCCCAGCAGCCAGGTGCCTCCCTTCTGTGACAATTCTTCTGCAGCTTGTCCCCCTCTCTGCCCTGGCCTGGGGGAAATGCGTGAGCAGGGCGGATGGCCCCTGGAGGGATTTGGCAGAGGGAGAAAGCAAAAATCTCTCTTGGCTCCACATCTGCTGTGCATCTCACAGCACGTGTAAGCAGAGACCGGAGGTGAGCAAGGGAGATGGTGGATGTCACTGTCAGCAGAACTCCCCAAAGCCTTCTCTGAGGCTTAGTTTTCAAGGGATGAGCTGCAGTTCTGCTCTAATGTTGAAGAGCTCATTATCATTTGTTTCTAGGCAGTGGTGAGTGGGTCTGGCTGCACTCCTAAGGTCTCTAGTATGAGCACTTCTAAGTTCAGTATAGTCCATTCTGCATTTGTTTCACTCCTTACTGCGGTTCTCCCCAGTGCATCAACAGAGGAAATCACAATCGCAGCAACAACAGTGAAATACAGATTTAAAAACACAGAACAAGCCAGCTTCTGAAATGTAAATTCATGGCTTAAAACTAATAAAGAGGAAAAATGTACATAAACTGATATTTTGCTAATTGAAAAGAGCTCAGCAACCACCTGCCCTTTTCAGAGGACCATCATCCCACCTAGGTCAGTGAGTCTCAAATGTAGCAGGTGATTTTAATTCCCGCAGCATTGCAGAACAATGTGCATGTACTAAGGAATTTGGCTCTCGGCAAAAAATCTGTTAGCAGTAGGCTTGCCATTAAAGCAACCTGTGTGGTCTGCAATGGGGTACATTCATTATCCCCCAAATTCCTATTGGACATATATAAGCAGAAGACATGCCTGCTGGGCTCCCTACCAACAGCAAACTGGTGTTTCTCAGTTGCCACACTCTGTACAAAAATGCCACCCTCTGGCCTTGCAGAGCATGCCTTCAGGACAGGAGGTGACCCGCATGTGGGCAGTCCGGTGGAGACATGGCCAACTGGCCTTCAGCTTTCCAAGTGTGCCATTCACATCCAACCTGCACAGCCCAGAAGCCTCTTTGGACCTACATCTCCTCTAACTAGACAAAAGATTCATAGAATCATAGAACATCTTGGGTTAGAAAGAATTCCAAGGATCATCAAGTTCCACTCTCCCCCTGCAACGGGCAGGGCCACCGATCTCCAGATCTGGTACTAGACGAGGTTGCCCAGCACCCCATCCAATACTGGGCTGAACACCACCAGGGGGTGCCTGGGACAGCAGAGGGAGGGTTGGAAGGGAGAGGAAGGAGTAAAAGGAAAACCTGCAGTCAAGAAACCAATCTAAACCTGTACGAAGTTTCCCCATTGCTATACTGACGAACCTCTAGGCACCCCTCCATATTCTGTCCCCTTCAGGCAGCAGATGGCATCTGGAGCATAGGCTCATGCCTTTGGAGGTTCCTGCCTTCCCTTCACAGGAACAGATTCCTATGAATGCTTTCAGCCTGTCACAAAACAGGATGTTTGCACAGAGAATTTACTTGCTGAGTCGATTCACCAGCCTTTCAACATTTATAATACAAGATGCAGGAAATGTACTGATGTAACTCTCACTTCTGGCCCCTTTAATGGGGCGCACGCTCATCACAGCCATAACTGAAGCTGTTCATCTGCTCCATGGAAGGATTCACTCAGCCAAAGTTGGAAACAACCCCATGGTTCATAAACCGCATATTCTTCTGTCTAGACCACCAAATAAATAAATAAATAAATAAGTGTAAAAACCCATGTCAATATATTTGATGTTAAATTTGGACTTCTGTTTTGCCCTTTTAACACACTTTAGTTTTCTTCTTAGATACTGATCTTTTTTTTCTTTTTTTTTTTTCTTTTTTTTTCTTTCTTTCTTTTTTGAGACAATTAGAAAGCTTGTGGTGACACTTGGAATCTCAGATATTTTTCTCTCCCGTACTGGTTTATGGTACTTCTCTATTAAGGTTTCTGGCTGACATATAATCTCTTCACTAAGAAGGCGGGTTTTTATCAGGTTATGAAAAGTTTCCTAGAAAAAGAAAAGCCGGTCTATTTTGATAGCTTGCATCTGGAACTTTTTCATTTCTAAATTAATTAAGACTTTGCACCGCAAGTGGGTTGGAAGCATGAGAAGGATCAGCCAGGATGCTGAGCATGTGCCATAGCCAGAGAATTTAGGAAACACAGCAGCATGGCTGCAGTAATAAAGATAAAAGAGAAAGTAGGGCTAAGCCACTAACACATCCCAAATCAGCTGCACTCAACAGGAATTTACATTTCGGCTTTGAAGTGGTATGGTCGGGTCACACAGACTTGCACTCATCTCCAACACTCTACTCCCGATCGTGTTTGTCCAAGGATCACAGTCAGATTTGGGCACCAGGGTGTGAGGGGAGCCTCACACACCCTGAGAATGGCTCAGGTGCATCCCTGCAGAAGTGTCCTCAAGGCAGCGGGGGAACAGCTCTGTGCCACATTGCTTCCTGTGGCTATTTCTGATCAATCCAAGCCCCTTCGTAGTTCATCACTCTCAATGAAAGAACAAATAAATTCAGTCTGATTCTGGTAAAAAAAAAAAAAAAAGGCTGTCTCTATGTTTTCTCACATCCATTGTTTCTTCATGAAATAATTATTGTGAAATCCTGAAATAAGAAGAATACAAAAACAAAAAAGCATTTTGTATGTGTCAGAGTAAAATATTTTGATTAAAAAAGAAAAAATAAAGAAGTAACTCAGGCCAATCTGCACTGGTACATGCATTGTTACTTATCTTTTCATAGAATCATGGAATAGTTTGAGTTGGAAGGGAACCTGAGAGATTGTCTGGTCCAGCTCCCCTTTTTTAATGTTTAAAGCTTTTTTCCCTTTCCATCTGTTTGGGGTGGGGGCCGGGGGGTTGTTTCTGATTCATAAGGCCATTTGGCATTCCATAAGCTGTTCTCAGGAGCAGCCACAGATTTCTCAGCAGAGGAAGGATCTTCTCTTCACGACTCCCTCACAGTGTTTTAAATCCCCAGGCCTTGCTGCTGGTGACAAGTTTTATGTCTGCTCACACAGGGCACTGTCTAATGAGTAAATCCTGCAACTTTAGAATTTGTTTTAATAATTCATTCAACATTCGTGTCTCAAAATGAAATGCCGGTAGCTACATTTTATATGACAACATTGATCATACCACAGAAGTTTAGGTAAACACACTGTGTATTTACAAAAGGTGGCTATTTTGTAAAGCCCAGGCACACAGTTGAGTTATAGAGATTTAATGGTCTTCCTGCCATCTGGGCGGAGGTTTAAATGAGCTGCAGATGGATGAATGAATCTGACTGCCCTTCCACAGGCACAGAGGGCTCAGGAGGAGCTCCAGCATTTCAGGCTGGACTTCACCAGGCCCTATAAGACCTGATTAACTTTTCTTACTGGGTTAGTCATCAGGCTGAACATGTCTCAAATAAGTGTAATCACTTGAAAAAGCCATTGGAGAGTCCTAGGTGCTCTGTGACACACAGTTGAGTTTTTGTGGAAGTAGTGTCCAGGAGCAATGGCACCAGGTGCCAACATGGCAACAGCTCTAAGTCAGAGCAGAAATACGTTTGTGCAATGGTACCAAGGTCCTCATGCTATCTGCATGGCCTGTCCCATTGAGATGACTGCCAACATCACAGTCACCACTTTTGGCAGCTGATATCTCTTTTCAAGGAGGGATAATGGGAGACATCTGTAGAGAATTCAGTTGGCAAAAGCATGAGGTAGCAAATTCTCTTTTGTTGCTAGCAAAGAACTGATACATATATTTACACATTGTTCCTTGCTGATCAAGCTCCTAACATTCCAGACGAAGACACGGTGCGCAAATAGTACTGAAAATAACAGAAGTGCTCCCCACTGTCTTTGCTGCTTTGAGCTTAGAGTTCAGCCTTCATATACTGCTGCCCAAATCCAGGTGACTTTATTTTGCATTGTATCATTACAGTCATCCATTTCTTAGCTTCTCTCAGTGTAAATCAGAAGAAAAAAAAAAAAAAGTGTTTTTTTGTAAGAACTCTGAAATAAATTGCTTCAAGCAAGCAAAAAATGGTCCCAAATCCCATAGAGCAGGTGTACATTTCCATAATGGCTACAAAATTCAGAAAAGCTGTGGCACTTTGTTGCATGTGTCTTGGAAGGGAATTAGTAATTTCACTGTTCTTTGTCCTAGTGATTGAAATAAATTACTTGCTTAAATTGCTAAGCATGATGACCCATCTGTTGGCCCATGCATGTTCACATTCTCAGTGGGTTTATTATTCCAAATAATGACTGCCATATGCAACAGTAAACAGTTCTTTTAAAACTGACTGAAAGATCCTGTGCTACTTTTGAAGGCAATTTACTAAAGCTATTCATGTTCCCCTCAAGAATTTGCCATTCAACTCAACTTTTAGAAAGTAATCCTGACTGGTTTCTCCTGACAGAGCCATTACTTTGTTTGGAAGGCAGAGGTGAAACTACAGCAGGAGTCTAGACTGGATCCGATTCGTTCTTCATGAATGGGTGAGATACAGCTCTGTATGATACAAGCACTAGCCCTGTCCCAGTTTATTCCTTTATTTGTAGCACAAGGTGATCTGTTCTCCAGGAGGGATGTTCTGGATGCAGACAAGGCTGCACCCTGCCTGGAGTAGGGGTGTGAAGGTCCACATGGCTCATGGTGCTGGGTGGAACTGAACAAAACTGCTCTTAGCACCATAAACTGCGTGCCTTCACAGATTAAGCTATGTTGTTCTGAGCTACATTTGATCACCTCCTCTTGTTTTATTATTCTCTATTGTTCTTTTTCTGTCTAATCCTGCTGGTTCCCATGCTCTGACCTTTCCTTATTAGGAAAAGTTAGAAAGGCAGGCTTTTCCCAAACCCCTCAGGTATTTCTACTTAATAAATAAATAAGTGGCAAGATTCCTTTTATGAGAAGTTCCTTTGCATCTGATTTAGGTCATGCCAGCTTCCTCCACATGCTGAACACACGTTCTTTTCATGCAAGGCCCATAAACCATGTTAAGACCGCAGAGCATCCATGATTTGTTCATGATGTTAGCAGTGACTCACCATGGCCAGATTACAGATGTTAAATTGCTGATGAATGGCCCACATCCAGCACATGGTATTCAGCTGAGGTATTAATCATGTGCGGAAAGATCTTTCTTTTTTCTTCAGGTCCCTGTGAATAATGAAACCTCTAATTCAGTGTACTGTACTTTACAAGCTCTCTGAAATGAACTCCTTTCCAAAAGGAGAAGAGGATAACACTATTAAAGCAACTGAGTGCTGCACATGACAAGATGACATATGAGGACTTTCTGACTAGTTAAATGAGTACACTTGCTTTTATTGATTTATACCAATAGGATGGGGATTTCTTTAAAAAGATCATTCCCAGGAAATGAAGTTTCCCTTCTTTGTTGGAAACAGCTAACCTGTTGCTTGTAGTACTGACTTCATAGGTGATTGTTCATGAAAGGAACAGAAATGAAAGACTAAGTGCAAATGTGAAAAAGAAAAAACACATCTGGAGTTGGAAATAATGTTTTATCTGGCCAAGCTGCCAGGGGTCTATATTCTGTTGAGATAGTGAATTAAGATCAAGTGTGGGAGCCTTCCACACCATTTCCTGGGTTTTCTTTTCCTCTTGTTCTTATGTAAGTATTTTCATTAGCAAGAGGATTGCAAGTTGTCCAGGGCAGTATAAGTTAACCACCTATTATAAGAGTGCTTAGCATCTTTGACCACTGTTCTTCTGTTTTAATTCCCTGGTGATCCAATGGCCTGTCCCACGTGACTGGAAGAAGAGCCTTTCTATACGTTTCTGTGCATTGAACAGATGTTTTCTTTAGTAACACATTCTGGACTCATTTTCTGCCAAGTCACGCTGCATTGGTAACAAGGAAGTATGCTGAGGCAAACAAGAAAAAAAAGAAGAAAAGCACACTGTAAAGTTAAGTAAAAAGCTCTGTGAAAGCAGAGACACTCTGCACACCAGAACCAAAACTCCATTTTCCATTCCAGAAACAAAATGCTTTCTTGTAGAAAGACAGCAAAACAAATGGGTGGTGAACACTATCACTCTGCGGAAGATATATATGTTATAGCCTAACTTGCCCAGATTCTTAGGTTGTGCTGAGTTCTGCATTCCCCTGGCTAACACACACCAGATTAGCACAGTGTAAGTTTGTTCAGGGATTTCTAGAATGCTCACACTTTCTTATGCCTCCAAAATCACAAACCAGATATCTGAGCTCAGATGTCCTGGATTCACTACGTAGGTAAACATATCTCACTTTTCCTTGCTGAGGGAGGTAACTAAGCCATAATATGTTGAATTTTTTTCAGAACAACAAATAATGATAATTTTAACTTGCCCCATTCAGCATGGCCTTTCTGATCCAAGAGGGCTTATGTGTTCCCAGACCTTGCTTCATGAAAATGTTCTTAATTAAAGAAGCGTACAAGCACATCCTTACATGACTACAGTGTAAATACCCAACTAGAGCTGAACATTTTGTGAAGTGTTTTCCTGGTCAGGGCTGTAGAGTAAAGATATGGAGTGGGTTTCAGTCTCATTCTCATGGTGGTCAATACATTTGCTGACAGACTCAGAAGTGATGAAGAATCCAAATCCTACCTGGGTGCATGAAACGGGAAAGACTTGGAATAATCTGACTTTTTTCCAGTCTGTTGTATTTATTTCAGTGGAATTAACTGGTTCACTTTTTGACAGTTCACTTTTAGCTGATTGAATCTTTTCAAAAATATAGGAAAATTGTTTTTCCTGTGAAAATCCTAGAGCTGACCTTTTCCCACCTTTCACTGTAAAAACCATGATGTCTGAATCTGCTCTCTGTAGCCTGGGTTTTGCTTTCAAGCAGTGCTGATGCTGTACAGGACAAGATCTCTTTCATGCAATAGATCACTGCCAGGAGGACAGAAGAGGAAAGCTCTCACCAGTTTTTTACGTCTAGATTCAGTTATGTCTTTTCTGATCTCTGTTTTTTAATGAATTTCTCATTGATATGCATACTCGTAACTTCCTTTTCCTTAGCTGGATTAAAGAACCACTACCACTCCATCATGCTGTCTTTCATTTTGCTTAGTAACTTGTTTCTGCTGACAACCTATTTGTTTTGTAGGTGCAAGCTCACAAAATCCTATTAACTGAATACATAATTTTGAGCAAAACTTTGCCCAAAAAGACAGTGAGTGAAGATACATGGAACTTAACTGCCTGAAGAAGGACAGCAGCATGTACTGAGTCTACAGGTGTGGCCACATGCTTCCAAAGAAAATATGAAGCTCCGTAGCCACAGTGTCTCACTTCACTTAGGCTCTTCTCATGGTGTGACCAAAAACAATTATGTATATACATATAAAGCATATATCAGAGGTAAGGGTAACAGTAAATAAATAAATAAATAAATAAATAAAAGAAACTTTGAAATATTTTCCTATGCTGATGAAAAAAAATATATACCATTAATGCAAACCATTCTATGTGCTGTGCTTCTCAATACAAGAAAAACAGATGGTTTTGTTATGGACACAACTGTCCCTTCCGAAGTGAAGCAATGCTGGATCATTCAGCAGCAAGGCTAATGGAGATTTCTGGTAATTGCATCATGGATAAGTAGGGACAGTCCCTGGGCAGTAGGAATGACATCCTGCTGGCTGAAGATGCAGAGGGTAGAAAACACCTGGGAGAGTATTTGGCCTCAAGGCTGATGCTGTTTTGAAAGATGTGGACTTTCATTTGCAGGGACTGGGAAAGGAAGTAATTAATATTGACATGCATGAAAGAACTGAAGATGGCACTTCAAGTCTGTCCTGATAGCCACAGCTAGTTATAAATACTTCTGTACCCTGTGTGCCATAGAGTGAGAGGATAGATACACTCAAACAGATTTGTAAGGAGGGGGTGGGAACTGGAAAATCCATTTTGGGCACTGTGACAGTTTTTTGAGAAACGAAATCTGATACTAACAGAGGGTAGAATGTACCACATGTAGAGGGATGGCTGTAGACTTTGGCCTATACACCTCTTACACTCACTGCACTGCTCTAGACTGCACTTAGAGTGGGTTCAAACAGAGCGCAAACCAGCAGAGGGTTGGTATCACCCTAGTTTAATTAATCTTATTACATTAGAAGCAATAACTGGGGAAATATAATGATAGTTGGGCCATGTGAAGCAGCTGCAAAGTTTCATAGCAACTTTAAGAATGACCCTTCAACCCTTTCTCATTACTCATATGATTAATGCTTTTTCATGTGAATAGTCTCATTGATTTAAGTTATTCTACTTCCATGAGTAAGGACTTCAGAACCAGAGAAATATATATCTATACTCTTCCTCAGTTATTTCAAATACAGATTTAGTTAAACACAGTCTCAGTAGACCTTACCCCATTGAATCTTTTCAGAAATTACTCTTTAAGTAAGAGATCCACTTCAGCAGCAGCAATGATAGCCCCACCTGTATCATCTTAGATAGATGCCATGAGAAATCTTTAACATCAGTCTCTTCATTGATTCAACACATTAAAAATCAAGAAAAATTAAAAATGGCTAAATATGAAAGACACTAAAAGCATAATAGGATATCTTAATGACATTTCAATTTAGAAGTAATTTTGCTCAGACATAATTGAGTTTTTCAGAACTATCTTTATTTTATGACTTTTTTTCAAACCATTCCCATAATTTCTGTAAGCATCTATCAGTAGCAAAGTGCCTATTTTTTCCCTGGAACACCAATACAGAACCTTTCTACTCAGTGTGGTCTGCATTTTTGACATAGGCAACAAGCCCTGACAACTTTCTCAGTATCATTTTTCACCAGAAATCTTTTTTCCATCCCTAAGTAACTATCTTTTTCATGAATTTTTCTTTAACTTTCATCTATCTTTTTCATGAAATTTCTTCAACTCCTTATGAATCACTTTGCTTCTTCTGTCTTTGAAAATATCCCATTTATTATGAGGAGTTGCTCCTCTGAATGGATGAGAGAAGCTGGAAGAATATTGCCCTTGTACTAATGACTTTGTGTAAGTATTCATCACAGATATCATAGCCCATATTTCAGTTAAAATCATGGGATATTTTTCCAAGTGATGCATACTTTGGACTTCTCTCAGTTTTTATCAAATGCCCCATTTAGGTACTTGCCATTAACACCTCTCCACTGGTACTGTATTAGATAGTTAAATCACATCTCTGCAGTGAAAAATCATCTCACTGTTCTAGTCAGGGTAAGTAAGTGATTTGTGGTCAATTTTAGTTAATGTTTCAGCTTCTACAAATAAGGTAATGAATTTCTTTACTCCACCACACTAAGACCATGGCCTTATTCTCTGCCTCAGTATTGACACTCAATTTTAGGTGGCAACTGGCAATTTTTTCTTTATTGCTATATCAGACTGCTTGTTTCCAAGCTCACAACACATTTGGAAGACAATTGAACAAATACACACAGTGACTTCCACGTTGCTAGGGGCCTCCATATGAATACTACCAGCACAAATACTACCAAGCAGCATCAATCCCACCATGAGCTGCTCAAATGCTTCATTGGATTAGTGGTATGGTTTTCCTCTGACACAGAATGACTAATTATTTGTTGCTTAGCTTTAGCCAGGCTTTTTTGGTCTTCTGGTTTGCCCAGCTCAAAACAGTTTCTATGTAAAATACTCTTTCTCCATGCCATTAAAATGCAATTTAGTCACAGCATAACACCTATGACATCCCAAAAGCCCTTCACTGAAATTGTGTTTGCCAAAGATTATGTTTAATTTGCGTAAACAAATGTTCTCAGTTTTAACATAATGCACAATAATGAAATGATTCAGCTTTCTGAGACTTTTCAACTGTTTCCTGTACTTCCAAAGCATTACAGTGCTTGGCTCTTCCTGTCTTCCCCTCAATATTTTGCCCTTCACAGCTTTTTTCATGGTATCTCATGGTACTCTGTCATGGGTACATACTCCAAAACCTTTGCTTCTCAAGTCTGCTTCAGTGTAGCAACACTCATTTCAGCAATTGTTGCTTCTCCATCATCTTCCAGTGTTCAAAAGGTTCAGTCATTTAAAGACATGCTTCCCAATGCCACACACTCCCAATAAGACTAAGTTTGCTCCCATAGTACTGCCCATTTTGTCCCTCTTGGCTGTCCCAGCACTCCCTTTACTGCAACCCAGAAGTTCATTTACTCAAAGTGAAACAATAACAGTGAGGTATTCTGACAGAAAGTCTCCCTACTTCCTTCTTTCTACAAAAACTAGCAATAAATAAACCCAAAATTTGACATTTTCAATTTGCATGTTAAACTTTTCTCCCAGCTCCTACTGACTTGGAGCAGCTTGGAGCACAGCCAGACAGATGTGAGGATGTAGTTCATCTGGGAAGGGAAACCAGAGTGCAATTTTGCAAATCTTCTGGGAGGGAAAGGCATGCCAAAGGGAGCCAAGCCTCTGAAGAAGTAAAATATATGTTGCTCACCTCTTCTCCCACTACTCCAGCAGAAAAGTGATATACCTTTATTAATATTTATAGCCACTGAACAGCATGCAGTCATTTATAGAAATTACTGGCACCAGAAGAAAGGAAGAGAGCAAAAAGAGGATGGGCAAGAGGAATGGGTGCAGTTGAATAAGCCATCCCAGCCAACGATGACAGAGGTTTGGCTAACCTCTCTGAAAGGTGCTACAACCTAAAAAAGCAGAACTTGCTCCAAGAATGGGTTCTCAAGTGAAGGTTTCCAGTGCAGGAAAATCTTAATGACAACTAAACCAGGCTGATTCACTGAAAGATGGACGGTGTCATGACTGCTTTCAGCCAGAGATATAAAGCAGCTACCGGAGTGAACAGGAAAATCATGCACCCCACAACTGATCCTGAATCTCAGTTATCAAGTGAAGAGAGCTGGAGGCTGTTTCTGAAGTCCCTCAGCAGGGGGACATTTGTAGCACAGGTCCCAGTCACACGGGACCATCATCAGGTGTTTTCAGTCTTCACAGCCAGCAATGGAGCTTAAAAGCCAGCAGAAACTCTTGTGTGCAGCTTACATATTTCACTCTCTAGCAAAGCCAGTGACAGGTCTCCCATTAGCTGAACTCTGGATTTATCAGGAGCAAACATCTGTGGCCACTGTCTACTGGGACCACCCATCAGCAGCAGAAAATGCCTCCATGCACACAGTGAAAATCAGGAGGTCGGGGGTCACTTGCTCCTACCAGTTGACTAAAAGTATCTTTATACAGCCTAAATGAAAGGTCATTTTAAGATACTGTGCAATTCACTGGCAGGGCACAGCTCAGCACAGGACAAAGGCAGCAAAAGAAATCAGCCCCATACCAACCCTGCTCTGACTTCAAATGTCATAGAGTTTGCTATGAACACATGAGCCTCTTATCAGCCACACACTGCATTACAGACAGAAATGCAAACACAGATCTTTTCCCACTTCCAAAAATAGCTTTCCCTTTTTTTGTTCCCTTTATTGAAAATGACGATATAAGGGAAAAGACCAGTCTGTGTTTCTGCAAGCTTTACATCTTCCTTGCTCAGGAGAAACTGGTAGCAGCTGCTTTAATTTCCTCAGTTTCCAGTGTCAAAGGTTCAAGCACAGTTGTAGTGAAATGTTCTCTTGCTCTTTGGATCAAAAACCTTTAAACAAAGTCAGATGATTCAGTTTCAGAGTGCCGGGAAAGGCTGGGTGAACTCTATGGGTATATTTCTCCTCATATTTACAAGCCATGCTCTGCAATAAGTTTTCTGCAGGGGAATATCTGCCTTTCCAGTGGCCACCCTGTCTCCTTCAGTTAACTCTTTCTACTCAGTCCAAAGCAGACTTACCCTTTGCCAAAATTCCAGGGAAGCCTGATACAATATCTACACTGGACTCACATTTTCTTTTGCTCCCAAATAGTTTTCATCACCAATTAAGACTATGTAAAAGTAGGGGGAAAAAAATAACCAGAAGAGACAGGTAGTAGACAATTAATTAGATAGGAAAAAAAACAAAAACAAAAACAACAAGAAAGGGAAAAAAAAATCACTGGGAAAAACAGATGCCAAGCGTAAACCTATTGGTCTAGATAATGAAGATTTACAAAGGAATCTGCCCATAAAGAAAGTCTCTGACAGCCCAGAAATGTCTCCCAGCAGCAGCTGTCAGGAGTGGGAGGACAAGCCTTGTTCATCTCCTTGCAAAGATATGATATGCCCCTACTGGAGGTGCTAATTATTATTTTCTTTCTATGACTGAGAAAGGCTTTTAAATCTTTACAATGAATCAGTAAAATAGGCTGCAACAAGATATGTATATATATTTCGCAAGATGTAACAGTATGGGGTTCTCCCCACTGTGACTGAGAGGCAATATCAAAAACAAGGAGAGTTCATCACTTCTGCAGTGGGGATGCATCTGGTTATCCACAGTGGGAGGTTTCAGGTGGTGGGACCACAGGGTGTGTGACCACAAGGTTTATGATAAGCTGCATTTTTAGCAGCTTGCAGACAATGAATGGAAAGGTTCTTGGGTCATCCCTGTGCACACTGTATACCAAGATTCTTGTTCAGTTGTACATGAGTGGAAACCAACATCAGACACTGGGGAAGTCTCTTTGCTTCAGCAGGTGAAGATGCTGACTCCACTTCCAGCAAGCTCTGCTGACTAAAGAAGATGCCACTTAAATTAAAACTCACGTAACCATATGTTTCAAAACTGCAGGACATATTTTAAGCAAGAATGGCTATGACAAGCTATATATTTGTGCTGATTTGCTGCGTTTCCAGAGTGCACTGCTGAAGAAACTATCAAACTTCATTCGTTTTTAAGTTAAAAAAAAATAACTAACAATCCTATGTGTCAGAAAGATTCCTTATGTGAACCAGATATTACAGTAAAAATAGACAGCTTCCATACTAATGATATTTTCTGTAATGTTGAGAGATCAATTTATGATGTGTGATTGTGTGCACTTAAACCATACCATCTAACCTCACAGAACATTCTCTGAACAACATATTTCACTTATGCTGGAAGCCTTGGACTTTGAACAATGTGTAGTCCAATGCAGCACAGCAAATTATAGATTGGCCTAAATCACAATCCATCCCACCATCACCTACAGTAAGAGGACCTCCCACATAACCTACTGGGTTCAGCAGATATGTATAAATGATATATAGAGAAAACCAAAGTGTTGCCATTTTTGATGGTAAATACTAGTTAACATTTGGGTTGAGAGCTGTTGCTATGAGGCTCATCCAGTGGAACCCATACGTCAAGACCAGTAAGGACAGCCATGGTAAATCTCAGTGGAAAATGCAGTGGGGTTGGACAAACACAAACACTCAAGACAGCTCCCAGCTATAAAGAGCAGAGGCTGCTCAGCTTGGAGAAAAGAAGGCTCTGAGGTGACCTGATAGAAGCCATTCAATATCTGCCTTCAGCAGTGTCTGTTGTGATGGAACGAGGGGAAATGGTTTTAAGCTTGAAGAGGGTAGATTTAGGTTAGATATAAGGAAAAAGTCCTTTACAGTGAGGGTGGTGAGGCACTGGAACAGGTTGCCCAGCAAGGTAATGGATGCCCTGTCCCTGGAGACTTTCAAGGCAAGGCTGGATCAGGTTCTGGGCAACATGATTTAGCTGTGGATGTTCTTGTTCATTGCAGGGGAGTTGGACTAGATGGCCTTTAAGGTCCCTTCCAGCTCTAAGGCTCTATGATTCTATACTGCAAGATGAAATGATGTTTTAATCACACTGGGGAGCAGAGGCAAAACCATGCTGTTAACACTATGCTCAGATTACTGACACCTCACTTTAGCTGTAGCTTAAATGGCAGTCACTGGAGTACTTAGCAAACCCCTGGGTTTTAGCTGTATTCTGCAGACATCTGGGGATCCACAGCCCACAGCTAAGGAGTCAACAAAAAATACCTAGGAGACCAAGACCTACTGCCCATTTTTTATGTCAAATTCATGCCTTTGTGCTGTTCCACTCTGCCAGTCTTCTCTCAGCAGCTCTGAGTTTGAGGTTGCCTTATCAACTCTTCCATTTCAGGTGAAAGGAAAAGTTCATCCCCTGCCCTTGTGCATCTACACTCCTTGACGTGCTGCCACAAGTAGCCACAGGGACTCACACAAGACCAAAGGTATATATGGAATAAAAGGAGCATCTGTTTTATTAAATATACTTTACAGTCATGTTTTTAAGGAGAACTTAAGCCTTTTCGTTCAAGCCATATACTAACTACTGAATAGAAAAGAAGAGCTCAGCCAGGGTAATTTCTTTTAACAATTTGAATACCATGTTTCTTCCAGTCATCCCTGCAGCACCTGGTCACACATGAATGTCAGGTCATGGTCACTCCAAGACTGAACAAGTCTTGCTTTATCTGATACAATAAGTCTAATGTTCTGGAGGGACAAAGTAGAGTCAATGCCCGAAGCAGGACTAGCATTTACAAACTATTGACCCATGTCCTTGAGAGATAGCTCGCTAAAACTTCCACCTCCATCCAACCAGAAACAAAGCACAGACTTTGTGTGCCTAAAACTGAGACTGCGCCTATACCATCACTGATGGTGTTTTGATGTCACCTACCACCAAATAACAGAGGAAAAAAATAAGCTACCCCTTTAGAAAGATGGTTTTGACTGAATAGGAGACATTCATGTAATCCTGTGTCAGGTGAAGTTTCTTCTGCAACATCTGGTAACACTGCAGAATTTCTACACTCCACTGAGATTCAGAAGAGCATATGGTTTCCACTACAGCAAAACAAATCACTTCACAAACAAAAATCTCTGAAAAGGAGTGGGAAAAGGAAGATGAAAGTTTCAAGTCTGTTTGTAAATTATGCATTATCCATGCCTTCAATACCTAGAGGAGCCATAAATTCAGAGGTTTCAACAGAAAAAGCCTGTAGTTGACACCTTACATTCGTAAAACTCATTACTATCCCAGGAATGAAAATGAAGGGGAAAAACAGTGAATAAATAATTGAGGAGATAAGAATGTTTCATCATTTCCTTTTGCTCATTTTTAACTTTTCTCTGTAGTTTCAAGTCCAATATGGGGTTCATATTAGCTGTGGTCTCAAACATGAAATGTAACCAGTATCTTCCTAATGTCTTTGACTGAAAAACACAACAACAGTTCAGTTAATCTTACGAGTACAGATGGCCAAAATGGGAACCTCAGATCAAAGCTATTTCCGCTTTCAGGTTTCAGTTCTACATCTGCCAGAGATACCAGTTCCATACACTGGATCCAGAACCACTCTGGGCTCTCACTTAATTTTTGGTACAGCTGAAATCTCACATGAACTCTTCTGCTGGCTGAGAAAACAGATATTGGCCTTTAGGAAATTTTTAGAATATTTTGGATGATCTGGAGGTTGAACAGTATTTTAAAACATTTTCTTTAGTCTATGCCTTTTTATAAAGTGCTTTTATCCTTTTACAGCCCCTTTTGCCCTTCTATATATTACCCAAACTCTATATTAGGTTTATTCTTCAATGTCCATGTGACATTAGACTCGGTGTGATAAAACAGAGGACTGAGTGAGTGAGACATACGGAGTAATTTTGCCCAAGGATTAGATGTGAATAACTCTAAAAAAATGTGTTGTTTTTCTCACCCTTTGTGCAGGAACATCGGTGTCTAGTCTAGCATTTGATCTCTTCCACTTGTTCCTCGCTTCACTTGAAAGCAAACGTGAAATGTCAAGAAATAGGCACATCATCTGCTTTGCAAATAGATGCAAAGAGCTTCTTCACCTTCCCTTTCCCTCCAGCACAAAGAGCATGGAGGGGCAGAGAAAAGAAGGGGAATAAAAAGACCTCTCTTTCATTACTATGAAAAGTCACCATTTTTAACTCAGTTTTGCAGCTGAAGGGAGACCAGCCCAAGCCCATTGCTGCCTCCCAACCCCCACCAGGCTGACTGAGGCTCACACGTCGACCTCTACCTGAAGAGCCAGGGTTCAGCCAGCAAATGGCTAGCAGATGCTATTGAATAGCTGTAAAAACACCCTGCACAAATGAACAACATGACACTTAGGGCTGCTAGTATTCCTGCCAGTCAAAAGGAGTCCACAGGAAAGCTTTCTGAGTAGTTTTACAGACAGGAATGCCCCATGGAAATTTATACATAAACACAAGAGATTGGCAATACAGTGCAGAGCAGTGTTCCCACATAACTTCGTTTAGATTGTAGTGAGCTGGTATATTTTTGTATGTCTTGAAGAAAAACATCTTTCTCATTTGCAAAAGATAAATTTAAAACACCAGTGGTATGCTAGTGCCCAGGGCCTTTTATGCATCAGCTTTTACTATTCTAGTCTATGAGTCATAAGTTGGAGCATTTATCCCATAGGAACTTGTATTCCCTAGGCTACTCATTCAGATTGGCAGGTTTTGCAAACCAGCATGTAGTCCATAAGAGGCTGAAATTAAAAAGGGAAAGGTGACAGTGCATGAGGAGACCCCCCAAGGAAAATAAACATCAACAGTGGAAAGCTGTATTTATTGAGGCAAGAGCAGGTCTTTCCAAAGGAAGAGTGACTTCATGAGCAGTGAGGAGCAGAAGAAGCAGCCAAATCTGTCCCTGTGTATTGAGAGTCAAATCAAAATTGTACTTACTCTGCTGGCTGCCCAGCCCATGCTCACTCTCAGACCGTCCTGAAGAGCCAAGAGGCTGGATAAGATCTGCCGAGACCTGCCTGGGTGGTGCTTCGGGTTAACCAGCAACCTGTGTCTCTGAACAAAGGACCCATGGAACTTGAGTATTTTTTCCGTATCATAGCTAAAGCAATTGCTTAAGGCTTACATCCACAGGTAGAGGCATTTCCCCCATTGGGAGGGTTGGACCAGATGACCTCCAGAGGTCCCTTCCAATCTCAGCTGTTCCATGTTCTTGTGATTCCCAGCTTTCATCTATGTACCCTCAGACCTGGTGGAAATAGAAGGAAGCATAACCCATTTCAGGCCTGCTTGCAAAATCCTTACCAAACTTTTGTTTACTAATGGTGCTGGCCAGGTCAGATACATTGTGCCTGGTCCTTTGTCACTATGACACTGCTGTCCTGTAAGGAAAGGACAGGAACTCTTTCCTTACCTCCTCTCTCTCCGCCCAACTCTTTCATCACCTCCTAGTAGTGCAGCATTGTATAGCAAGATACTCCCTCAAAAATGAACATTAACACCTTCACACCACCAGTGGTGAACAAAACTCCTCAGTTGTCAGCCTGTTATCTCAGGGCTCCTGTGAGATTCTAGGTCCTGGGAAGAGAATAAAAGAAAATGAGTTCATATATATTAGATAGCAATTAACAGATGTAACAGTTTTTAAACAGCTCACAGTTTTGCTGTAGGATGGTTAAAGAAGGATACATTAAACATGAAAGGGTGGAAAATGACTGTGCTATCTTCCAAAATACAAGATCACTGGTGCAGAAAACTACACTTCTTTCTTTATAGAGGCACAGATACATTATGACATCATACAAACATCATGTTTAACAATAGATAGGTGTAGCCAGATGGCTACATCAACTCTTAATAACAGCAGATCGCAGGCAGCACTCTTGAGGTTTATTACTGAGTTTAAAGGTTTGCATCACATTATGGACTTTGCCAGAAGAAGAAATTGCTTGTTTCACAGATACTGATGAAAGATGGTAAAAATCCAGGGCTATTGTCTTTCCTGGCATGTTCTAAATCCTATTGAATAGCTCAGATCTTTTTTTTTCGGCCATGATACACATTGGAGTAGCTGCTCACTCTGCTCAGTGTTGCTGACCCAAACCATTCTACAGGTGTTAGCAGGACCACCTGAGTGAGAAACTGCTCACTCACATTTCAGGCAGGGTCACTGGGCTGCACTGCTGGAACTGGTGGAGAACCCAAAGAGGGAGGACCTCCAAAGTGATCCCATGCCATCAAGTTCAAGCATTTCTTCTGCACTTTGCTACTCTGGACTGAGTAGGCAATCAGACAGGCTGATATTAATCCTCCTAGAAAGGCATTTTGTTGCACAGTAAGCAGTCCCCAGAGGACATGTACTCCTCGTCAGCAAATCTGACATTTTGAGGTTTGACTAGAAGCCAGGGTGTGTAAGGTTTCAGCCAATTGAGGACTTTAAATGTACAGTACTGCTAACTTTCAGATGCAAGGTCAGAATTTCTTAACCTGGCCCCTGCTGCTGTCCTAACCATTAACTGAAAGGTCCAATTTTGGCTATTTACATGTCTGTGTTTCTAACCGTACCTTCAAATCAAGTAGTTAGACACTTAAATTGCACCTAGAATAATTTTTGCCAGAAAAAGAGTGGGAACAAAGACTCCTTGATGGGTCTGGCTGGCTCCAGGCCCCTCCCAGGCAGCCCAAGAGAGTAAGGATGCCCTTGTGTTCCCTATTGCCCTTGCAGCACCATAGTCCCACTCATTCCTCCCCAAAGATGAAGCCCCTCAGTGCTGCAGTGCAGAAATGAGAAGTGTCTTATCTGCAGCACCAGGGCTTTCAGCCCACGTTACCCAAAACTAAAACCCAGCTCTGACCCCAGGACCCATCCTCCTCCACCTTCCTACCACTGCACCAAGTCCCAGTCCCTTGCTTCACCCTTGAGAGAATTGAAGCTGCAGCCTGCAAGCAGGCAGGATCCTCAGTTCACCAGTGAGGATCCCCTGAGGAGAACAGGCAGCAGCACCTGTTGGAAATTAAATGTCTCCATTTAAAAGCAGGACTCCCAAGCTCGCCGCTTGGAATCACTGTACCACAGATGAGGGCTTTTCCCCCCTCTCTTTCAATTTCTTTTGTGGGTAATATAAGCACCTTTACACGGGAGATTGCTTGAAACTTTCCATTCCCCCTTAACAATAACCAGAAGAAGTTTGTGGCACTTTAGTGCTTAACTTAAGGAAATGAATGAAGGAAGGATCTCCTGCTCACTGGGCTCTCACATCAGTCTCTGATTTTGAAAGGATTAGTTTGCAAACAGGAACCCCTTCACAATTCCCCCTGTGCAATTAGCAGAGGCACACAAACATATGAACCCTTCTGGACATAAAAGTACAAATTTTGAATGAAATTTCCCTAAAATGTATATATATACCCCCTCACATACCACTTATCGGCCATGTTGTTTAGTTGCTATGCTGAGTGAATGGACAAACCACGTTTAAGTGCGTGTCTGTGTTTAGAAGTGTGAAAGAGTATTTTATTCTCCAGTTTCAGAGACTTCTATCAAGTCTAGTGTGCAAACATGAAGTAGTAATACTTTGTTAAAAATACTCTGTGCTGTTTATTGAAACAGGTAGGGCATTCACAGGGAAGCAGTGAGGTTTACGCTCAGTGTTAGAGGCAAGGAGAAGAGAGTGTTGGATGCTGAAGGACCCCGCACTGTTGGGTGCATTGTTCCTGTTGGTACATGTGTCACAGTGACACAGCCCTTCAGCAAAATGACAGCTATTCCAGCAGGAGAGCCAGGAATGCACTTTATTTGAACAAGCAGCTCCACTTTCTAGTTAAAGCCACATTTAATAAATGGCAAGAAGTGCTTCTCAGCATGGGAACATTCAGGCACAGCCTGAACAAATGGGGTGCAGATTTTTTAAGGGTTTACTTTCTCTCCCATTATAATATATGTCTCAGCTTGTAAATGTTTTTATGCTAACAGTAAAAATTTCCATTTATATGGGTTGGATTGAGGCTTAGCAATTCAGTGGCAGTCCAGCCACTTTTAAGCAGATGTTGATATGGCTCAAAACTTATTTAGCTGTGTGAGTGACAAGCTGCTAGAGCCCAACAGTTTTCTATGGCTGAGCCTGCAGATAGGTTAGACAGACATCCAAACTGATACATCACTCATTCCCATCAATGGAGCAGTTTTGTTTGCCAGGGTGTGCGTAGAGTCATGCCATAAATACTTAAAAACTGGATAGTGGCAGGAACTGCAGCAAAGAAGGCTCGTTAAATTAAAAGAGTTGCATTCAGAAAGGAAATTCTGGTTAGTTCACTGTAATTTATGGATCTTCAAAACTAAAATAAAATATAGCAACACTAACCAGGCTGGGAAAGTTTCAGTGCATTCTGGTATAGAAGAATTTGTTTCCCACATTTTGCAGTCCATGCTGCAGACTCATGCAGCATGGCTAGGTTTGATTGTTTGATAACTACCCACTCGGGTAGTTACAAAAGAAACCTTTCTTTGCAGAGAGGTTTTCAGTACCCACCTAGGCTCAAGCCATCCCTCAGCTCCTCAAAACCCCAGCAAGGCTGTCTGAGTCTTTCCTGTTCAGCAATTACTTTCCTGCCTCCACGCGGGCAAGGGGCCACATGCTCCTTGGGATTCCCTGGCCTTCCTGTGGAGATGGTGACTGTTCTGAGCACATCAGGATGCCCCACTGCCATGTGCTCCCCACCGGGCCCACTGTGCGGCCCAGCTTTCTTTCCAGGCAATGGTGGAAGAGGAGACAGTCAGTCTCAGCTGATGCAGACTGAGGACAGTGATGGACTGCCCTCTGGGCATAATTACTCCTCTCTACATAAAGGATAAATAATCTGCATGACAACAGGCTCCATTCACTCCCGCATCTCCCTGCACTGCAGTTTAGCTTCTGAGTGATGGATGGAGCAAGAACCCATGGAGATGAAACAGGCTTCCCTCCTACGGACTTGGGTTGGCCATCCCAGCTGAACTCAAACATCTTCATTTAGGGGCACATCAGATGCCATATAAGTTCTTCCAACCCATAAGGCTGGTTGATTCCTAGAGAACATAACTCCAGTTAATCCAGACAAATGCAGAAACTTCTTGCAGCCAAATGCTAAGGACACTGACCCACTAACCTCTGTGATATTGTCCTGTGCAACTACATGTGCAGCTTGGTGGGATGAAGCTAGATTATCCTCGATTTATAATGATTCTCAACCAAGTCATGCAGGAGTTGTTTTCTGAATTTTTTTCTTTCTTTACTCTCTTACTTCGACAGTGAAAGGAAAGCAACCAGGGCCAGATGTAACTTATCAGACAACCAGAACAAGTAGATTTCTAAAGCGACACCTTCCTGTAGCCATGGTTGTCAGTATCACGAGAGGCAACACTAGCGGCAGGTAACTTCCAAAGTAACCCTTGACCAGAGGTGGCCACAGCCCCACAGACCAGACAAAGCTTTGCTTCTGCAAGTAAATGCAAGAGAAATCCATTGGGACAGATGGGAAGAAGGCAGAGGAAATGCATTTTGCTGCTGCTTTTAATCACATGCTGACACAATAGGCTCTGTCTAAGGTAGCAAATGACAAGATATGAGAACACTGGTTTCCTGTGACTTTGCAGAGAAGCAGAACAGTCAGGATGGGAAAAGAGCTGGTGCTACTATGCAGCATCTGTCCCAGGCAAGGCATCATGACAACCAGCTCCACTGAGCTGAAGATTACAGCATGGGTATGCAAACCAGCAAGGATCCCAGCGGTGCCACAGGAGATGCAAACCCACTCATTACAAGTGGAAAACCCACATATTTCAACACATCAGGCATCTGACTGCCCCAGTAACACAGGATGCATTGTGTTCCAAACCACAGATTGCCACCTCTGTAAAAGCAGGAGAGAGCCATTCCCTGGGAGCTGCGATAAGAACAGGAGCTGTTTGTTCAAATCCACTCCCTCACCAAAAAAAAAAAAAAAGAAAGAAAGAAAAAGAAAACAAAAACAGATGGAATAGCAAATCCTTGAAATACAAGCATAGGATCATTATTCTCATTTAGAGCAACAGTGGGCGCTTCTCATAACGTGCAGCGAAACATCGGTGCTTGAGTGAATAGCAGCAACTGTTCAAGCCCCAGAACAAATTGCACATCACTCTTAACCTCATAGGTAAGATTAATAGAATGTCATCTACCAGGGGAAACTCAAGAAATTAAGATAATTCAGCAGAAATGGCTTGGAATTGTAGTCCACGTAAGCGCATTTCATCTGGAGGATTACAATCTCCAGTGTTTTAGTTAAGAGCTCTGTGATTTGAAAGCCATGCCCCGCACAAACCCATCCTGGCCTTAAAGGCTGGTTTGCTAGCAGTGCATATCCTCTGCCCAAAGGCTGCCCAAGGCTTCGCAGCCAATGGAAGGCCCATCAGACCCGCTGCCTTCTGGATCCAGCACCTGGGCCTGTCAGGGCCTCCTGGCTGCTGCTGGGAACGTGCCCCAGCCGAGGCCGGCTGCTCTGCCCTGTCACCCCTCTGACAGATCCAAACACAGCGGGGTCTGTTGGATGACTGACACATTCCTCCTCTGTCTGGCTCTGAAAGGACTTCATTTAACAGTCCCGCTGCCCAGCCTTTGACTGACAGATTGCGAAGGGGAAAAGTCATTCAGTGCCATTAGGCTCAGTAACCGCCTTGGAACAAAACACCTTTAAAAAAAAAAGGGGGGGGGGGGGTTGAAAAAAAAGTGGGGGCAGGAGCTTTAGGGAGAAAAAAAAAAAAAAAGAGGATTCTTTTCAGGTTCAAAGACAATCTTTCCCTTTGCTTTCTGTCCATCAGCGAGGGCAGCATTCCCAGAGGGAAGGCGGCCAGGCCCTCATTGGTGCCATTCAGCTGCCAATCTGCCTGACAGGGGGACCAAAGGGCCCCATGTTGCGCTGCGGAAGCTGTCCGTCAGGCCGTCAGCAGCTGCCATGACATCATGGCCCTGCTTTTCCAGCACCATTGCAGGCGCGGGTGGAGGCAGACGGGGCCCAGGAGCGCTGCTCCAGATTGCTATTCAGATTTTCCCTTTGCAACCCCCCAAAACTCAGATTTCTTTCTCACAGGGAGAGTGGCTGTGGCTGTGTGGTTGCAGGGTTACTAATGCTAAGGCAGGGGAGGAGGGCTGTGTGGTTTCTGAACTGTCTTTTTCCTCTTGAAATACAGCATGCCAAAGTTGCACAGTTACTTGGATATTTTTTAGTCCAAACTAGGTTTTGTTTCAAGAAATACTTCAAGTAGCTAAGATAAACCTTCTCCCTCCTTCTTTTTCCCCAAAAGTGTGTTAAATCTCTGTGCTTTTGCTGTAATACCAAAATGCTTGAATCACTTTCCTCACACACATATATATGTGCATGCACCCACAAAATATATACATCTAGAAGCCAGATCTTGCTCATTTGCACAGTGCCAGTGCTGAGATGAATCTGCACTCCTCCCCAGCCAAGAAGATTCAGGAGTAAATCATTAATACTGATAAGAGCAGGAAAAACATTAAGCACAAAATGCAAGTGAGCCACTGGCTGTATATATGAAGGATGATGATAAACACAGCTGGGACAGGACACACCAGGACTGTCCCCACTCCTTCCTGTAAGAATGACCAGGACTTAGGTGGGATAGCATCAACTTTAGAAAGTTTTAAGTTTTCTGGCCCTCCAAGTCCTTATCTTTAAGAGCAATATGAACACCTCAGTAGAATCATAGAATCCTTAGAGTTGGAAGGGACCTCTGAAGGCCATCTATTCCAGCTTCCCTGCAATGAACAGGGACACCACAGCTAGATTGGTTTACCCAGGCTACAAGATGACATTTGGCTGAATTAGTTTGTAACTCCACCTAAATGGAGGGAAATCAGTCTGCTAAGAAGGAAGTAAGAATGACATGAAGAAGGAAGCATGAAATGAGTGGGAGCCACATGGCAAGATGTGCCTCTGGATCTCAGCACTGCATCCATTCAGGGCAGGACTGGGGCATTACAGCCAAACTTTGGTCTTCAGGAATGGCCTGCCTATGCTGGAGGCAGCTCTTTACTATTACTTCTGACTGGCTGGCTGGCCAGTTGTTTGGTCAGTTGGTTGCAGTCAGGCATCAATACAGGCACTAGCATTAAGTCCAAGCTGAACAAGAGGATAATATCTTACTTCCATATAGAGCTAAGCATTGGTTTGTCTCCCTGCCTAGGTCCTGCTGTATGACCCATTTCTATCTGTTGAGTTCTCTGTTTTGTTTCAGTACAGGATTATTGCAAATCTTTACAAGTTCCACATGGACCTTATGAGACAGTCAGATGCTGGATGCACTTGCATGCACAGGCATAGCACTGTTGCCTGGGTCACAATGTCTCCCTCCTTTTATTATTATTTGTATTTTTATAGCCCTGCCAAAGGTCTTCAGGTCTTGAGCAGCTACCATTTCAATCCCCTTCAGCAAGTGTAGTCTGATACTCCAGCTATGTTTGCTCTGTACTTTCAGGCATTATTCTTTCTCACCTGGCAGTGAACCATGCAAATTAAGACAGTCTCCAAGCACACACACACAAAACTCGTGGAAACCAGAGCTGCTGGATTTCAACATCAGAGGCATGCAAGGGATTGGGGCAATAACACACAGGCTTCCCTCTTCTCTCTGCCCTTTCTTGCACAGCAAGGAAGATAAATGCTGTGATTTACTCTTTTGGCACTCATTTGAAGAAGATTGTGTAAGTAAGTGTAGTAAAGAAGCACTAGAAAATCCTTTGTAAGAAGATCAGATCAAACTTGATAGGGCTGCCTCCAAGGTATTTTGACACGCACATTTAACAAACAAGGAGCAAGCGCCGACAAAGAATGGGGTCTCTGTTAGTGCTGAAAAGCAGAAGTATTGTGATACTGTTTCTCAGGGGACCAGAAGTTATCACAGAAGCTGAGCATGGAAACACTGAAAAGCCCTGTCCTCTTTAACTCTCTGTATTTGCATGACAGAAGAGAAAACCAAGTTGCCATGGACCAAATGAGTTTGCAGTATATCAAATCATTGTATAAAGCCTAACACTGAGTGGATAGTCAGAAGCAGAGGAGATCTTTATCACATTGTACATTTGAATTTCAGCTCCCAGCGGAACAGAAGTTGTTGCTTGCTTCCCTGGGGGCAAAGAATCCACCTCAAAGCCTGAAAAATTTGAATGTTTTGAGATGAAAGTGAGGTAGAAATTAGATTTTATATGAATTAAGACATGCTGGATATTGTAGAAGTACAACATACATCCATGTGTCCTTCCAGCTGTCTTACCAATACCTGCTGTATAAAAGTATAGGTCTATGTCCTCAAAGTTACACCTCCTGCACACAATGATATTGGCCATTCAGTAAACAGAGGAAAGTTGTTTAATTGGATTTGAAGGTCAGAACCTCAGTAGTTAAATCTTGGTTCCAGATAGCAGTTTGCTAGAAGTCCTTTGATAATGTACTATCAGAAAAGCTACAAACAGGTTAATTCAAAAAGAATAACATACAAGTCCCTTTAAAACTAAATTCATAATGAGATAGATCTTACCCCTTTGCCAGCATTTCTGCAGTAAACAACAAAGTTCCCATTTCAATAATTGCCTGGTTTTATGTTCACTTTAAACTCATCCACTTCTGCATTACAAAAATGGCTTTGAGCAGTATATTTCACTTTGAGATTGTTCTGGAATGCTTTTAGCAGGCTCTCTGCCAAAAACACTCCGATTTCTTGTTTCTACGGATAATAGGTGCTTACAGTTTTTATAGCAATTTCATGTTGTTCAAATTTTATATGAGTTTTGAGACATGAGGTGGGGTCCTCAACATAGCCTCATTCCAAATGCTCCTTAAAGAGAAGAGGAAGAAAGGTTTCTCTCTCTCCTTTGAATGTCACACCTAAGACTCCTGGAGAGTAGCCAGAATGAGTGCAGCCTTGCACTGTTTCCCTGCCTTCAGTAAAATACATACACTGAGGGAAGTTGGAGGGATGGGCAGAGTTTTGGTTGTCCCAACAAATTAACAAGTGACTGTAACAAACTGGTGGCCATGGAGGAGGTAGGATCAGTTAGATTGTCACTTCTTGTTTCATTCTGGGGTGTTTCTCCAATGAAGTGACACTGCAATCCACCATTATTGTTTGTCTGCTAATAATTTCTTAGCTAGTGAAAGTAGATTTCCATTAGGACAATAAAATACATCAGTTCTCCAGAAATATTCTATTTGCTGTCCTCTCAACTTAAGGCTTTGCAATTTGATGACCTCCTCTCCAAAATGAAGAGGCATGGATAATTTCCACCTGTTATTTTTGTCAGTTTGGGGCAGATGTTTGTAGCTTGAGCTTGGAGTTTCCCATTTTCTGTCTCTGAAAATATCAGGTCAAAAGACCAAATTCAAAAAGACACTAGAATCAAAATATTTATCTAGCCACCTGAAGAGAAATCACTATTTGAAGTTGGTGGGAACTCTATATATTCAGAACTAGAGAAATTAGGCCATCAGTGTATGTGATAGTGATTGTGATTTAGTGATTTAGATAATATCTTATGAGTTCTTCAAAATTCTAGACTGTCTTGTTTTTATACTAGGTTTCCTCTTCCAACTTGTATTATCTCAGTTAATATTTTGTGCCCTGTAATTGGGACGTATTTTTTCAGCATTTGGAAGACATAAAGCTTCACAGAGGCCATAAAGCTTCACAACTTTCAGACAGCATGATGTACACAACGTATCAGTGCTTGCTTTTGAGCCGTGTTTGTTGCTCAGAACTGAAATTTTGCTTAGTATTCTCAAATATGTCATGAATTCCATTGCTTCTTTCTACTGAAAATCTTTCCTGGTCAGAAATATATAAATACATCTTGTATACTGGAGAAGTACTTCTTCACAGTTCAGCATTACCCTGACACCATCCTATGTCCCCTCTGACACATTCACGAAGCACCATGGGTAGGCCGTGCTTGGTGACCAGCAAACTGCTGTCAGGTTGAGTGAATCTGGTTTCCCATCTGTGGGGGCACTCATTTGGCCTTATTTCCTCTATCCAGATGCTGATTTTCCCCAGCTTTGTAGGAAGCTGATAATCTCAGAGCATTTTACCTTCTGTCAAATTGAGCTGAAATTGGCCAGCAGACTCCAAAGTTATTATGTGGAAACGAACATAAAATGCAATTGCATTTGCTTCATTTTTGGCTAATTCCTTTCTGTAAGAAACAACACCAGCCGGGAACAGACACCAAGTGTTTCCTTCTGTATTTATTTTCACTATGAAAGTATGAACACCAGCTACAGCACAGGTTTATAAAGGTGAGAGTGCCAGGTAATGACAGCTGAACTGGTTTTCTGCATTTAGTTGGCCACCACTGCTAAAGTTAAAGACACAAGAACAAGATGTATTTGTTATTTACTGCAAACTCCATCTACATGGTTGGTTTTTGGTGGTTTTTTTTTTTTGTTGTTTTTTTTTTTGTCACCCATGTTAGTCTTGATCCAGCCACTGAAATGAAAAGCCACAAGCTGTGGTGAGAAATATAAAAAGTACAGAAGATGTAACTGAGCACAAAAGAGAAAGCACCCTGAAAGGCTTCTTTTTACCATTTGTCAGCACCAAAACAGGGATGTGATAGCAGCAAATATATTTACAGTATCCTCTGAACACATTTGGAGAATAGACTTTACTTTTCTAAGGGAGGGGCAGAAAGCTTGAGTAAATAAAGTCAGGTTTTATTTACTTCAGATTTGAATCCCTATCAATTTTTCAATATTTGCAAGGCAACCTTATGTAGTTAATCTACCGCGGAACACTGTTTACTCTTTACCAATAACATTAAACACTCAGTGACATATACCCAAGCCCTGGGAGATCCAGCCAGCTAAAGAGTTTGGAAATCTTAATTTATTTTTACATGCTGCAAACAAATTTATTTAATTAGAAAAATATGCCTGAAATTTTAGTCAACATGAAATGATTTTTTCTATGATACAAAAAGAGCCTGGGAAAGCATCTAGTGCTTCAAGTAAAATTAGGATGAATTGTGTTATTTGTATTACCACAACACCAAGAGCTGATAGCTGTATGTTAGGAACCCAGTGCGTTAACTGGATTACAAGTACAAAGACACATGTATGAATAAAAAGACAACACTTGAGCTCTTTTTCCTTTTCTTTTTTACAGCCAATCATATTTAATAAAGCTATGGGGATGATCATTGCTCTTTTAAAGGTACTGAGTGTACTTCTTGCGTGAAGAACCTCATTTCTTACCTACAGCCAACTACATTTTACAAGGCCCAGTGTTCTACGTGTTTTTCACTACACTGACAATTACACATAAGATCAGCACCATCCCAAGGAGTTTGAGTAACCTGAATTTTCTAAATGAAAATAGATCTTTTTTTACACCTTTATTAACAATAAGGCATAAATCCTGCTTATGTGGGCACTTTAGTTGACTTGAAAGCAGAACATGAAAGAGTTAGAAATAGGTCCAAGAAATTAATTAATTAAGATGTGCAAGCAAATCTTCTAACACTATTTTACTAACACTGAAAAGATTTGATCAGAGTATAAAAGAAGGTATAAAGGTTGCAAGGTTCCCAAAATCTAGAAAAGTCTTTAGATTGGCCTCTAGATCAGTGCAGACAAAATAAACAGAAGTTCCTTTCACATTTAAGAGCACATTTTTTCTGCACATCTCAAAGGACAGAGAATCCTTGATCCTGTGAAAGCCCTTAAGTTTTACACAGAATGAATGAATGGTCCCATTCACTTTACTTGACTCAGATAGAGTAAATCACAGTCTTAAAGTCAAACATATATTTATGTGCTTTCTGGACACTGATGTTAAATGACATTACAATTTATACAGTACTTTCATTTCCACTTCCCTCTTCGTATGTCCCTTGATAGCACAAACACATAGGACAGAGATGTAGCTGACTTAACAAGATCCTCAACTCTGCATTTCATGACATCTGCAAATTTTTCAGTCACATACTTTTAATTAATATCAGGAGTTATTTTTCCCTCCGAGTATACAACAGCTGGATGTGATATGCTATGGTTTATTTTCTCAGTGAAGAAGATAACTTTAGTATGTTCCTTGAGTTTTCACCTCTTGCAAGAGTTCAGGTCATTTTGCTAAACATGGAAACAAACCGATGTACTACAACCCAGCACCCCAGCACTGCTCTCCCAGCTCACAACTCCAATCTGCAGTGGAAGCCACACAGGGACAGTCATTCCAACTGATTTTGTTATTTATTTTTTCCAATTAAGAGACGTTTTATTTTGCAGGATATGAAATTATTAACATTAAGATTACTGTGTGGAAACCAGAATCCAAAGCCAATTAGAGAAGCATGATGTAAGGCTGTCAATTTACAATTACCACAACACCTGCAACATTTATAAATATTACCTCACAAAATTCCTGTGTCCTTAGCTAATTCCTTAGATTTCACTCTTGTAAAATGGCTCGCATATGTTCCCTGCTTCTGTAACCTGACAAACATCTTTATATCACAGAATCATAGAATCAAAGATTTGTAGAGATTGGAAGGGACCTCTGGAGATCATCTTGTTCAGCCCCCTGCTAAAGTAGGTTCCCCAGAGCAGGTTACACAAGAAGGCATCCAGGTAGGTTCCAAATATTTCTAGAGGAGACTCCGCAACTTCTCTGGACAGCCTGTTCCAGTGCTCTGTCATACTCACAGTTAAGAAGTTTTCCCTCATGTTCGCATGGAACTTCTTATGTTCCAGATTGTGCCCATTGCCCCTTGCTCTGAAAAGAGCCTAGCCCCATCCACTTGACTCCTACAATTCAAAGTAATAGATTTAAGTGATGCATGAATTTACCAGTGCTATCTATAATCAAAACAGATTTGTGTCCTTTATTATTGGTTAAATGACAATATTAACAATTTTTCTAGTCTTTATTAATGTCAATAATAATTATGGAGGGAATCCTGATGGTATCAGATAGATGCCATCACCAAATTAGGCTGTATCAGTCTATAATACTTCATCCCACACCATTACTGGTCTCAGAGAATTTCCAACACTTATTCACTGGAAGCCTGTTGACTGAAATATGTCTTCCTATGGATGTGAAACTGCATTTTATGACATGTAGCATGTCACAGCCATCTCACTTTACAAGGACTGAGCCTGAAGAACATGGTGGTTACCACCATAGGGAAAAGCCTTGACAACAGTGCATTGTTCCTTGCATATGTGATTGCAGGAAGACTACTGTTTGCCTTCTTTAACCCTCAGAACAAAGCTACTTTGCAAGCTTGGCTCAGACTTGAACTGTTGGCTAGTGGCTACTGAATGTAGGGAGAGTGATTTTCCTCTTTCAGCCTTGCACAGGTGGAAGAATGTTGGGGAAGATACACACAAACTCAATCTGCACACATTATTTGCTTTTAAAACAGCTAGTAAAGCTTACAAAGACACCTCCTTTCAGGTTTTGTCCCCATCATTCAGCTGAAAAATGGTAAACTGTTCCCAGGAAAGTGTCACCATAGAGGACGTGAATTTAAATATGAAGATGGTATGAGTTAATAATCAGACTGGGGATAATTTTTCAATTACACAGGCAGGCACACAGTCAGATACGGATTCAGGTCAGGATGTTATCAGGCCCAGCTCTGATTGTTCATAATATATCCCTTATTTCAGTTAATTATTGAATGATATGCAGACTACATGATGGGACTAAACTCAGAAATCACTTGCATTATCCTTGGACATTTTTGTAATAATATTTAAAAAAATAAGTGAGACTAAAAGTGAGTACAAAAAAAAAAAAAACAAAACAGTTATATTTCACTATTTCTTTCAAAGGGACTACATTTATGACCTTGCTTCCAACTTTAGCTGTACCAATATAGACCCTAAAGAAATCCATGTGAACCTGTGGAAATTGTTCAGAATTCACAATGATAAAAGAGGGAGCTTGAACCTGTCCAATCATCATCTTCAAGAGTAATCACATCCCCCTCCTTCCTTCTCTGACACTTTCCTGTCTTTCTTGCAATCTCTGCTTGAAACATTTTTCATGTCTTTCTTGTCCTTCTCAAGTATCTACAGAGGTGTTAAAAAAAAATAAGGATGAGTGACCATGTCATCTTATAATATGGTATATTAGCAAGTTATTTTCTCCTGCCATGCTTGGATAGAATTATTGCTTGAGTCACATGTCACTCTCACTCTCTCTGGATACAGTTTCAGATGAAACACTTAAATTTTGAAGTTTCCACAAATATTCAAGTCAAAAAGGAAAAGCCTCATTTGGTTGCCTATGGACTCAATTAAGATGCAAGGCCAGAAGACAGAAGACTTTCCGTAAATGTGTTCTAAATGTAACTAATTCCTTTGTATGGGGGTAAATCTCAGTGTTTAAGCTTTTGAGGATCTCCTCCCATGAAGTTGCTATATTTCCTTCATCAGCGAAAGATTGCCTCCAGTTACTCCTTCATCTAAGACCCTTATGTGGGACAGCTTAGGAGCAGGTGATTGATACTGAAATATTTTACTATAACACTGCTCTTCAGGTTCTTATTCCAAAATAGCAAAATGGAGATGAAAGACTACTTAGACATCAAATAACCCCCAAAGGATAAGTGACTTTCTTTTTTTGTGCTGAAATAACATGAAGTGGGATTGGCAGTGTGATACCCTCAGAGGAAGGCAGAGTCAAGCCAGAAGGACTAAAAGTCAATAAATTACAAAAGCAAACAGAAAATACAGACACAAGGATTTCAGCTGTATAAATCACTTCAGTTCCAACAGCAGTATGCTGATTTACTCCTTCTGTGAGCCTTGCCAGTTAAGCTGTGCTGGCTCACTCACAGAGAATACAAAGCGCTTTCTGCAAATGAAAATATAGGGAGGTTAACAGCCAGCACTCTGGCCCTCACCACAGCACACTCTGGCATAGGTTACCAAATCTGCAACCTCACCCTGGAGTATGAAATGTGAAGAATGATATCAGTCCTCAAGAGACAGGAGCTACAGCTGCTACATGAATTAAATAAGGAGTGCTGGTGTGACAAGGCTTGCCTTCGTTCCATCTCCTCTCATCTCTGGCATTCGCAGGCCATGTCAGCATCAGATTTATTGTAGAGATCTCAGGCAGAGGTGAAGGTATGGGCCCTTCCCTCTTCCCAAGTATTAGATGACTTTCAGCACTACTGAATTTAGTGCAGCATGACCCTCTGCCCATGACCTGGGCTCTGGGGTGATTATTCTGGACATTCACCCCTAAAGATAGCTCTCTCTGCAGGTCTACAGCAGAAATTCACCTGTTCCAGTCCAAAGGCTCTTCTGATATTTGTCTTTATTTCTCACATTATCAGATGACTTCATGTCCTCTTCAATACCTCCAAGTATTTTCCTGCTTCTCTCTTGTTCCACTTCTGGGGATGCAGTAATACTGAGGTTTAAAATCAAAAACAGCAGAGATCAAAAGAGCCCTCAGATCATCCACCAGCCTCTAATTGATCCCCAGGGCACTTTCCCCAAATTTGTTCAGTCCTGTTCACTATGACTTTACTAATAGGGCTTTCAGTGATTTCCTTCAGTAGACAGCTCCATGGTGTTGTATTTCTGAAACTTGACAATGGTTATTACTGTGTCTAAAGGAGGAAAATTAGAATTTTTTCTTTCCAGTAATTTTCTCCTCTATTACTAGAAACTCTAGCCCTAAATTTCAGTTGACCTCCTGGGGCAGTGTTAATCAACCTTGCATATCATTTGAAACTCCAATACATGCTCTTCGTCTTCCTAGTTTAGTGTTTTAAAGTCCAGAAATGTTTTCTTCAACATAAACATAGTAAATGCAGAACAGAAGAACACGATATGAGGATATCATATTCTTGGCTAGCACTACTGGTCACTGTCAGACACTGCCAAAGAATTACCCCAGACAGAGCTCAGAAGCCAGAGAATCAGGAGCAACAGCTCTATGACAATCCAAGAGGTTCCTCTGGTGTTAGTGGGAGATCACATAGCAATAATCCAACTACGACTGAATATGTACATAATGAGTAGAGCCAAATCTGTGCATTATTCTCTTTACATGTTCTTTTTTACCTAGTACAGAAGCCTCAAATCCAGCTCATATTGCTGAATGCTATGCAGTTCAGTACACGTAACTAATAGGAGGTAGGATCCACTTCAGTTTTGCCTGAGTGGTGTATGCCTGAAGGTATTACCTCTTCCCTTTGATCTCATCCCAGTGCCGTGCCTTCCAGCAGGAAAATTTCTTCTGAGTTATCCCCTCAATTCCCTTCCAACTGAAAGATCCAGAGAGCTTAATTCCCCCTAACCCTTCAAATATATATTTTGCATTCTTACACCACATTTCAGAGATAACATTAAGGAGCCAAGGGAAATGCCACTAGGTTAATTACTAGCCTGCCAAATGGCAGGAGTTCATAAGCACTGCTTGAAATGGCCATTGTTAAAATGAGCAGGGGCAGAGAGTGAAGAGCGTGTACGCTGTGTTCCCTCCTCCCACCCTGACAGACTATTCAGAGTATTCTCCTGGAATCCTCTAGACAGGCACACATAGCGCGTGAATGAGGACGGATATAATGTGTCTGAAAATTCTGTAATTTATTCTGCAAGATAAAAATGTTTCTGATGGCTGCATCTATATATAAAAAAAGAGGAGCCTCTGAGGCTAAGGTGGACTGGGTTCAAGGAGTGCTAACATTGTTATGCATGGTTCTCATAGCTTGCCCCTCAGCTTTGTAGTCACAGAGCAGGATGCCCTCTTCTTGTTTACATTGCCATAAATCCAGTGACCAACTTTTTGCATGTTCTGAATTCATTTCATCAACGATGTGGCAGGAGTGAAGAAAAAAGGTTTCTCATAACCCTATCAAATGTCTGAGGCTGAAATATATTCCAAAGGCATGTCTCAAAGTCTCTGTTCCAGTACCTGGGCAAAGACATGGACACCTGAAAATAATACAGGATTGGATGAGGGGTGTACATCTGGACAGAGATTCAGGGGGGTGATAATTTTCACTGATGCATGAGTTTCGGCTCTTACCCCAGGCAATGGAGCTCCTATCAGCTAACCATGAAAATTGGTCACATATGTCTCCTGAACTCTTCCACTCCTGCAATTTGACAGGGTCCTGCATGCAGACGTCTCCCCTGACCCTTTATAACTTGCCTCAAATATTTTATCCAAATGATAGAGGATGACCAAACAATTTAGGGCCATTTAGAATAGGGGATGGTGTAAAATAGGTAATGGAATGCAATCAGATTGAAAAAGGGGAAATTTTAATGAGAAGATGAGAAGAGAGATTTCACCAGAGGCCTTTTGAAAACTGGGCTGAACTTAAAAATGAGACTATAGGGAAACTATAGGGAATAGACTTGCCTTGGGCTCAATTCCTGTCTCCAAACTGTAGAATTTTGTTGTATGCCATGAAGGCAGCCAAAGCAGTGAAGGTTCAACATCCAGCACTGCAGAGAGCCCAGATCTAGTGAGGTGTTAGGAGCTTTCTTATAAAAGCCAAACCAAAACCAAATGTCATGTCAGGAGAAACTGAAGAAATGGTACCTTTCCCAAATGACACTTGGCATTTCTCAGGAACTATACTGATCCAAAAGCATTAAGCAATGTACTGTCACATGTTGTTTGCTTCTGTGTGATTCAGATGATCGTTTCCTGTAATAATTCTGTCAGCAAAGTTGCAGAAATGTGTTAAGGCCATCTTTGTGTTTATTACGCATGAAGACAAGAGTGACTTAGCGAGAGTTGTGTTTGTTGAGCTCTGCCCAGCTCACAGTCTGACCTTCAGAGAAGAGGTTCAGCAGCTCACTGAAAAGCTGTAGAGAACAGAACACAAGCACAGGAAGAAATGAAAAACAAAGAAAACAGAAAGTTAAAGTTGTGTTGTTTTCTGCAGGACCCAAGAAAACTGACCTAAGGGAAGTGAGTAGAGCCCGCAGGGAAAGTTTCTCTCCTTGGTGCTGTCCTGCTGAAGAAAGGCCTACAAGCCACCATCACTGTTACTGCAGTGCTTTTTGACCCTTTTGCACTGCACCCTTGGGGATCTATATGATCAGATAGCCTCACTCCTGGCATAATTAATCATGCATTGTTCTCTATTACTGAATTCTTCCAATGTTCAATATTTCTGTTGCTTCTGTTGGTCAAAGCCCACACTGATTTTCTGGAAGTATTTTCATTCATATTATACTTCTACAAAAATGTGATTTATTTTAAATCTCAGGAGTGAATTATAGTGTTACAGATTTTGTAGAAGGTATTTTTTCCTGACAAAATAAATTATTCTTCCCTCAGAATTACCAGATTTGCTCAGGTCTTGGTTTTCCTCCTCTCTATTTAGAAAGCCACGCATATGATTACACTAAATATTTATGAATATAATTTATGAGCCTAGATGTCTATTTCTTGCCAACAGTAAGATTCTGTAAGTAAGATGTGTGTGGCCTGAAAAATCCTATGACCAGACTGAAATCACAGAGGTGATAGCAACTTCACTTTCATTGGGAAAAACATCCAAAAATTCCAAATATGCCTTTAGAAATGTATCCTAAGTAATAAGGAAGCATACATCATGTCTAAGCAAACCAGGCTGTCAATTCAAAATACAAAGTGATAATGGGAGTAAAGCACAAGATGTTAGCTGGCAGCATTACAAAGGACAAAAAAACATGAAAGAAAGTGTAATATTTTCTTGACGGAATCATACTATTTTGTTTCTATGTATTTGCTTAATGATTTTCTTTCTTTTTTCTTTCTTTTTTTTTTTTCATTCTTTTTTTTACTTTAAACAAGGTAATATGGGCTTACATTCAAAAATTAAAATGAGCCTCTGCATTAACTGTATGAGAAGATGGATGGAAGAGGAAGAAACATAACTGAATGAACTCTCAGGATGACTTGAGACAGCTTCTCATCACACCCAGCAAGTAAATCCTGCCTCTTCCACTGGCCACAGCACTGCCACAGACCCCCACATCTTGGAGATTTGATCTGATTTCTGGAGAACAAAAAGCAGTACGTGGATGCCAGTCTTCCATCATTGCAGAACACCCAAAGTAGTGGTTTTCATTAAATAACATCACTCTTCACAAGTAAAAATAACTTCTTTTCCTAGGAAAATAAAGCATAAACTGTAGCAAGTCACTAATGTTAGCTCTTGGCAATAAAAAGTATCAGATTAATACGCTAGAAATTACAAAAACAAAGCTTTGCAAAGGGGTCCTTGCTGTGTTTTAGATTTTATCAGCAGAGAATTCCACTTTGCCCACTTTTTGACCTAAGCAAAACTAAGAATTAAAGGTATTTTTCAAATTAAGTGGAAAGCAAAATGAAACGTTTGGCTTCAAATTAGCAAACAGTCATTCGTTAAAGTTATACAGGGAGCTGCAGAAGCAGTGATACTGAGTGGGCTTTTGTGAAGTGATTTTTATCTCTTGTCCACCAGATGAGGAACAGGGCAAAGTCTCTGGGATCACACAATAATGGTTTCACATTTTCTAGCCTCACATCTCTCTTGAATGGAGGAGTTCCTGCTTTCTTACCTCCAGTGCACAATTTACAACGAAGCTTAAATATTTATAACTAGGTTGCTTTTCATGCTCCCCTAGGTGCTGCGTATTAGCTTGTTTTATGAGATTTCAGTAAAGAGCAGCGTGTCCTACAAATTCCAAGCCTGAATCCCAGTGGGACTTATCAAGTATCAGCTGAAGGATGCAGAAACTTCACCAGATAGCAAAATTCTCTGTACTCCACATCTTGTGCCCCTAATCAGGGGAACTTTCCTGTTTACTTGCTGGTTGAAGAAAATCACTGACCATAGATCCGCTGCTAATCTTGCGCTGTGTAGAAATACAAGCAATCTCTTGAATAGGGTGTGTGTTTGAAAGCTCCTAAAGTGAAGAAAGAGGTCTCAGGGCTTTGAGTACTTGTCTGTATGTACAAGGAATACCTTCAGGTCTGTCTCTGATACTATATGGATCTGTGGCTACTATAAATGAATAATGTTCACGAGCCATTCGTTTTGTTTTTGTTAACACAGAGGATTAAACCCATGGACACATTTAGAAGGTTTATTTCTGCCTGATCTTCCAATGATCCCTTATTCTGGCTACCGGAGTCTAAATATTTCCATGGTGGATATAAAATTAGCTACTTTATGTGCAATTATCTTAACCAAAATTCAGTGAAACATCACAGCCTTCTTGAGCACCACTCTTTACCATTGTGTCAACCTTTGGAGATGTTTTGAGTAGAGGATCTTTAATGAGTTTTATAAAGCACTCACGTGCAGTGCCTGCCAAAAAGAGCTTCTTAATTAGTTCTGTAAGAGAGGAGCTAGCACAGCACCATCTGTGCAGGTTTTCAGATCAGCTACTTCCCTCCTTGCTGTTTATGGAGTTGAAAAATGCCAGTTCAGCTCGCCCATCATGCCATCTTACCTGCTCAGTCATTTAACAGCTCTCAGAGCTGGTGGGGATGTTTGTTGTTGTTTAAATAGAAGTATTGGCTTATTTCTAAGTCTACTCCAAGTTTTCACTTGTAAAAGTCTTAGTAAGTCTATGACCTCTGAGTAGTCCAAACCTCTGCTTAGGGAAAGCACTGCTCCAGGGAAACGCCTGAGAAAGAATTTGCAGATTTAACTGAAAAGTCTCAGGCCAAAAAACAGACAAGCTCCAACATAAGCAACTTTACATTTGTATCCACTTGTCTCTGATGTTTTCCCCTGCTTTGGCTGATCTCAATTGATTTTTTTAGCTTTGCTTGGCTTTTAAGTGGACCATGTAAGCTTTGGATGTGACTCACTGCAAAACACCAAGCAGTTAATAGGTAACAGTACTCTCACATATCTGATGTGGTATTTCTATGTTATTGTGTGTGAGGAGCCGCAGGGGTGCCTTGGTTTGTTCAGCCTGGAGCAGGGGAGCTGACATGAAGCCTCATGGTGGTCCCATAGGGAGCAGAGGGGCAGCACTGAGCTCTGCTCTCTGCTCCCTTCAACAGAAAGCAGTGGGTATGGAATAGGCTGCCCAGGGCAGCTGTCAATATGAATATGAAAACATCCCAGAATGCTTGCAGGTAAGCCCCAGTTAAGTTTTCTGCTAAGGCAACATATGGTAAAACGTATACTTAACCATACACAGTGATTTAAATATTATATATACTCCAGGGCATACATAAGAGAGTCAACCAGTGTTTCAGACTTTATAAGAAAGCTGATACATTTGCAAGCAATGTAGACTTCGGACAGAGTTACAGCATTCATTTTAAATATTGTGAGAATTGGTCGACCTTGTTTTAGATTTTGGGCAATATTGGACATTTTATCAGTATATTACCAGGTATTTGTGAAGGACACTTTGATTTTCCTACAAAATGTCTTTGAAGCAGTTCATGTCCAGCCAATTGAGCTAGAACTGTGAACTGCTGTGAAGGTGAGCTAGGTTTAACTCCTGGCTTAATCTGCCATTCCTCAGACATCGAGCTGTAGGAGTTCCTTGCCTTATTCCTGTAAAACACAGGTGTTATTTTTTGCATTACTGCAAGACAATCTGTCAACATTGTTGAGCCTTCCATCTTGTCATGAAATGAAATGTTTTGTTTTCTTCTTGAACACTGCAATTGTTGCTGAGGTTTCGGTATTGACAATGCTGAAACACATAAGTGTTGTCATTGGCTTTTCCAGGACCAGCATTTCCTCTAGACAGAAGGCATTCCATTGTAGTCAGTGGATCCTTGGGCATAGATGGGCCACTGCTAAGGCAGCATACAAAAAGCTAACCCATCATGCATGGGCTTTAATTTTCAATGCAGATACCCACATCCTCTCTGGAAAATAATTAATAATCCACAGTCTGAAAAATGCTGGAAGTCATTTCCCTTGGCTGTTAAGAAAGCAAGTATCAATAAAAACTGAAATGATGTAAGCACTGTTCAGTCAGTGGCTATATTCAGGTCTCTTTACAACATTAGAGACCTGTTTCCTACATAATTCAGAAAAGCAGTCCAATTTGCTTGCATTCTGACTTGCTGGACTATGTTCCTACATTTAACAGTAAGTACATTGCCTGTGCATTAAACAGCCCAATCTACAGGCAGAAGTAGACTTCACAGTATTGTCTTACCCCTGGTTTCCACTCTGCTTATGTCCAAGTTGCAGGGTTACCTTGCAGAGTCCTCCCGTACTTTCTTTTTCTGCATTTGTTCTAACCTTAGAATGTCACAAACCCTCTACATAGATGCCAAGAGCTTAAGAATATTGGCAGTACTAAGACAAGCAGGAAATCTCCCTCAGAAGAAGCAATAAGGGCCTAGTGCAAACTTGATAACCACCCAGGTTTAGATCCAAAATGCCAGGGCTTTATTTTATTTTATTTTACGCTTCAAGTACCTTCCAACACCAGCACTGCTGGCAGAAGTCAGAAGGACACCCACAAGCCCTAAATAAGGAAAAGAAACCAAAGAGCCATTTTACAAGAGCTCCTGCCACTGTGGCTAAAACCCCTGTATTCAGCCATCTGCCTCTTTGTTCCTTTCTCCTTTGCTACACTTCCTTCCCCATATGTTTTTCATCATCTAAGGTAGCGATTCAGGCATTCTTGTAACTGATCCTAAGGAGTATGCTGTATATGATTAGCATCAAGTCACCAAAGAACAAAGAAATGCAATTAAAGCTTGTTCAAATAAAGAACAGATTAGATTAGATCAGATTAAACTTACTAGGATTGGTCAAAACTCACATGCTTTGGAGACTGAACTTGGGCTGGAAAAGTGTTTGGAAGTGCCAATATTAACCCAAGTGCTGTCCAAATTTTTTGCCACTTCCATCCAAGAAGGCTGAGAAGCAGAAGGAAAGCTCTCCTGTACAACTCTGCTTCCTGCTCTCCAATTCAGTCGGAAAAAAAGCAGACACTTTCTTGGTATGTTGAGTTCTGGCACTAACACCTCTGATCCTGCTCAGAATGAGAAACTATTGATGGCAGAATCATGTGCTTACAAAATGGGGGATTAGCTATTAAGATTCGCTATGGTTAAAAAGATTCAGGGTCAGGTTGTATATTTGTTTGTTTTGTTTTCTTATAAGTTGAATCAGTGCCTAGAATTTACAACAGAAAAGATGACTATTGTCAATTTGGTTATCCCACAAATATTCATGATGTTTTATGTACATTAAATAGGGTATTTTGAACAACCTTAATAAAAACAAGTCCCATTTGCTGCTGGTGATTGGATTGGCAGCAATCAGCATTCTGATTTCAACATTTTTGTCAACATCTAAAGGAGAAACATTTTGCCTATCACGTAAAAGTGACTACAAATAGTACTGAAGGATTTTTCTGTAGTAGCTTGGCTAGCATATCTCTCCTGCCAATAGGGGCTGGCTTCAGGTCATCTCAGGTGGCTTTGTGGTTTGTTTTAATACATAAATTCTTTATATACCAATAGCTGAGTTTGAATGTAAGGATGTTGCGCGCAGGTATTTGTTGCTCAGTTTCATATTGTCAGGATTTTGCAAATAATTTGTCCCATTTGTCAGACACAAAGATGACGGCTCAGTTATCTCACACCATTTTCCCCTGCAAGCTTCCTTGCTTCTCTAGCAATTGTGAATTGAGCTTTCTAGCGTGGTGTCCTGTCTTCAGAGATGAGAATATGCACATCTTTCTGCCCAGGTGAAAGATCCCTCTATCTAACATTTGCTTTAGCCTTCAAATGTTCCTCAAAGATAGGAGTGATGGGTGGGGGTCTGGTCAGAAGAACCACATTTCACTCTGTTTCTCCATGAAATGAACATCGACATGTATTCTTTTCCATCCATTATACTGCAGTGAGAACAGAAAGTGGAGAAAAACACTCTCTGTGGAAAATAAAAAAAAACTAAAATTCCTCAATGCCAGACTCATGAACTGGATTCAAAATTTTCCATGAAAGAAAGGTCAGTCTAGAAAACATATTTATAGTGACATGACAAGCAGAGCTTGCTGAAGATTAGATGTATGCCCATCTATCATAATATAATTGTTTCCCACAGCCATGACAATTTTCATAGTCTTTCCTTTAAAGAAGTTTAATAAAAGATGTCCTGGTCCTCTCCTGCTGGATTGGTCCAGGTAACTTCTGGGAGGCAGCCGTTCAACATCTACCATAGTTTGCTCCCCGGCTAGGCTAGAGTCAATACTATATCAGGCCTGTGGGGCCAAGATTCCAGGCTTCCATGAAGGAAAATAGCTCCACATAAGTCAGTTTATGGCAGCTGAAGATCTGACTGACGGTGTTAAGCCTGTGGTGAAGTTTCAGCCATCAGGCAAAAGTGATTTCTCACCTGTTTCCCAAACATCTATTACTCACGGCTGGATTTCACCTCCTTCCCTTGTAGACATTAGCACTCTCCTCAAGACAGAGCCCTACTGAGACTTTTGGCATACATGGGGGAAAAAGTGCTCAACAAGAGGGGAGAAGCATCTTTGGTGCTAAAAACCAAAAGCCTCAGAGCTTTCAAATCCTCTCTCTTCTACAAACTAAACAAAAATTCCTTTCTGGCCTGAAACCTACTCTCAGAAACTTTTGAAAATATGGTCTGACAAAAGTTTTGGATTTTATTTCTAATGAAATGCCAATAAAAATGTGGCACGGTAATTCATTTTGTGGTACTACACTCAGAGAGTGAGAATAGTTGGTAGCTGTGTGCTCACGATGAATTGCTGGGAAATACCTCTAAAATCTGTCCTGTCCTTTACCTGTTTAGATTTATACCGCTTCAGATGTTAACAGCCCTTATGTGACTTCTTAATGCCAAAGGTAAATACAAAAACAAGAAGAAAACATTCCTCACACATTCATACTTACCTTTCCTGGCAGAAGGCCACCTCCATCACTTGGAGTTCAGACTGTTCTCCTTTTAATTTGGCATCGATTCCACAGCTGCTGTTAATAGTATTATTGGTGTTGGAGGTTTGCCAGACACCATACTTTTCTTACCAATTTGTCCAATAAAATGGATTATTTTGTTAGTTAATCTGTCATTTCTTGGAAGGAGAAATCTTTAATAATGTTCTTACAAATATTCTTATGTCTGATGTTTTCTCATTACCCAGCATCAATATCATCCTTTCCACAGAAGTTAATCAAGTTTTGATACATTCCCAGAATCTGATAGTTCAGCACTGAACGGAGGTCACTTCAACACTTTTTTTTTCCTCCAGAGATCAACTCTGGGTTGATAATTTCTCTTCTCTTACTCCTACAGTCCTTTCCCTACAAAGGCACCAGCGTTTTCAGTGCAGAAATTGAACAAGACACAGCAAAATTAACAAAACCGGTGTGTGCACCCTATGCCCCTGCTCTGCAATAACTTCATCTCTTTGGCTTCTCCTGGCTGTAGTTCTGCCTTTCCTGTGCAGTGTGCCATCAGCTCCGTCCTCCTTCCTCTTGCTAAAGCATGAGCACATGGCTGGCTCCAGATGAGACACATGTAGCTGAGCAGCTTTGGAGAGCTGGAACACTGAGCAGCTCTACGTTGCTGAAGGTGCCCTATAGGTTTTCTTCTCTGAGCTGATTTTTCTTCTTTGAACATTTATTGGCTTTCAAAAGTTGAAGAACACCCACACAAGCATCCTGTGAGGTCTGTAGGGGTTCAAAATGTCCATCAGGTTCAGGATGTGCATGTGGACTGGTGTATGAATGAGCAGATGGGGGCATTATCTTCTCTTAAAAGAGGAGCTGAACAACACAGGGCAGAGAACAAAACATGAAATCCTTATAACTTAGTCTAGTAAAAATTCTCATGTATGGGAATCAGATTGATAAAATAGGCTTTTAACAACAACCCTACAAACTACAAAAAAATTACCACAGAAGAGTCCATTAATTCCTATGCTGGAATACAAGAGAAATAGAACAGATCTTGTGAAAAGTACTGCATGCTCACTAACACCCTTGTTTTGCCTTTGGCAAAATCAGAAGCAGAGCAAGCAGGGCTGCAAGAAGGCATTGGACTTGAACTGGGTGGCCATATCTGGCCTTGCACCTTCAGCAGGGCCAGCTTCCAGCTTCCCACTCATACTGATTCATATGGTAAAGTGCATTTCTATATTTCTTGTTTTAGGGAAAGGCTTTATGTAAACATGTCTGGTTTCTTTCTCAACCAAGCCCTTTAGAAAGCACATATATACACTTCATAATGATACAAGCAATGTATTCCTGCCACCATGTACTAGAGATGGCATTTAAGCCCTGCTTCAGCCTCAGCATTCAGGTCCCTGCTCACAGAGAGACTGTAGCCTGGGCTCCACACTGGTTCCTCCTGACAAGAAGCAGCTACAGCCCAGAGCTGAGTGCTGCTTATGAGCCATGAACCCTGGTCTTCTGAGCACCTGGTCTCCTGCTGTGGCCTCCAGCCTGACTGAAAGAACGTCTACACTCTGCATTCCTTGGAAAGCATCCTTTGTTTAACAAAACTCAAACATGTTATTAAGGGAGCTCAAGTGGAGGCTCAGCAGTTCTTAAATACACCACACTAGCCATTTACAGCAAAGCAATGTGATCCTCAGAGCACTCAGCTTTGAGATGAGCCCCAGAAGCAATGCACCAGGAATTTCACAGCCTGGCTGTTGCTGCTCACCTGCCTGGCTGCAAACAGGCTGAGGCTTATCAGCCCAGTTCCCAGCAGCTTGCTCATGAGAAATCATGCTTTCTTGATAGCTTGTTGTAGCAGAGGGATGTAGAAATCAGTCAACTGAAGAAAGCCCTACATCCTGAGCAGCCTCAGGAACAAGAGATAAATATCTCCTAAGTAACCCTCCACACACACTGCAAGCAGCCAAGCATCAACAGGGAATTGCAACCACACACATAAAAACAAATCAAATTACATCAAGCTAGAGGATGGATGGGATATCTGATTTGCTAAGTGGCTTCTAATGGGCATCAAGGGGCAAGAGATTTCCCCTGTCCTAAGCCTGGAAACAGGTCTGTGGACAACGGGTTGAAAACCTGACTTCCCTGACAGGGAAAGCATTTCGGAGCCAGTGCTGGTGGTGCCGGAGCCACATCATTTTTGATGCTAATGCCTTGTAATTAGACAAGGTCCTTCCCAGGAGGTCAGGAAGTGCACAAGAGTGCAAGGTTCAAACTGTTTTGTCCAAAGCCCACAGGCTTCATCAGCTCCAAAATGGTATCAATACTAACAGGTATGCAAGCACTTTTTCTCAAGACTAAAAGTCGAAAAGTAGTGTTATATATAAAGCATCTTACTATATAAGTAGTGTTATATAACAAGTATCAGCTTCGCCTTCTTCACCCTGCAGCTGCCTCCTCAGAACATTTTACCTGCACTAGCAAAGTTCACACCACTATCCTTATCCTCTTCCCTGACTCACAGAGCTTTAAAACCCCATATATGATCTGAAATACCATATCAATTAGAGAAAACCCAGCCTTGGAGGTGTGGGATGGTCTAGCTCAACAATGTGCTGATAAAACTCCTTTGCAGTTTTGCAGGCCCAGTTTTGCACTCTACATTTCTTGTGTACCCAGGGATCTGAAATGAGAGTATGAAACTGTACAGCTCTTATAGCTGGGCAAGAACATGGTGTCAGCTATTCCCTTTGGAATAGGAAAGCTCTACAGCAATGTTTTTGAATAGAAACTGGCAGAGCTACTCAGACAACTTCAGCTGTACCAAGCAATGCCATACACCCCTTGGGTGAATACAGCTGGTGCAGGGTTTACACTGTATTTAATGAACACCTAAAAAATTGTTCCTATGTAGACAGTAGCTTGATACACTAAATATAGGCACAGCTGCAGCAGAGCTGTCAGACACCAGATGAATCCAGCTCACTTTCTGAAGACTGCTGCAGCCGCTATATCCTGTAGGTGATGTTTATACCCGGAGGCATGAAGTGCTCCAGGCAGGACTGAAAGGAAATGCTCCAGGTTCTGAGTCTCTTTCCAACCACAGAGGCTATTAAACTTAGAGAAAATAATAAAATATAATAATAAAACAAAAAGTTATAAGCAAACATCCTACAACATGCTTAAGGCAAAAGCAAACATGGCACAGCGTTCCAGCCACAGGTCTCTATCCTTGCTTGATACTAAATAGTTTCAGCATTAAGTATTTCTAATTTATTATCATTTCTAAGCATCTGGACAACCTGGCAACTATGGGAGGGTTGGGATTTAAATCACAGTCTAATAAAATCCATAGTATAACCTGTAAACCAAACACATGAAGTCAGATGGGGGAATTAGTTCATGCATGATGTGGATGTGTCAGCCTCAACCCCACATCAGCCCCACTGTGAAGGCGTTGGGACAAAACAGTCAAGGGCTGTGAGCCACTCTCAAATGAGCTTCAGATCTTGGCTTTTGGTTGCTGCTGGAAGGGCCCAGCAGAGTTGTTTTTCTGACTCTATGCTCTGGCGTCAACATCTTTGCCTTTTGTTGCTCTCCCACTGAATCCTCAAGAATTATTTTATTTCTGGTAGCTAGGTGAGCTCTGTTGGCTGTCCAAGGCAGAAATGACATCAGTGTGAGGAGGGAAAGAAAGCCTTCCTGAAGGAAAATGGGCAGAAATGAGAGCCACAAAAGATGGGACACAAGGGGATAAATACATCACAAATAAGGGCAAAAACTAAAAATATGAATCATGAGTCACCAGCACACACAAAACCTTGTTTTTGTTTAACCTTTCTTTAGACTTAAGAATTTTTCCATGTTGATAGAAGCATTAAAAAGTGAATCCAGATTGCTTATACTTATTAAAGATTTGCTCACTCTCCTTTACGTCCATTTTGGCCCCAGGATTTTAATGCAGGTGTGCTGGTCAATCTGCTGCCCTGATCAAGGTAACACTGCAGATGGTGGAGAGAAAAAGCAGAAGAAGGGAACCAAAGGGAAAGAAAAGCCCTTTGCCTTCCATAGGGCTGAAGCTGATATGGCTGTGAGTGGCAATTACCCAGTAGTTCACATTGATTTGTGCTTTGATTTGGAAATGCAGAAGTCCTGAGAAAAGGGATATGAAGTGACCTATAGTTGGGACTTATATTTTTCTTTCCCCAGTGGATGTCCCTGAACACCTGCTTACAGCATAATGGTGTAATAAATTGAGTGCATATCTATACCCACAGAGGGTCAAACTCTGCTCAGAATTACACTCGTGTAAATCCCCAATAACTCTACCGTCCTCACTGGAGTTATTTGGCACAGATTTACACTTGTGTAACTGAGAGCTGGTTTTAAGCTACAGTCTGAAAAGCGTTTCACCTTCAGGGTAAAAAAAAAATAAATGCTACTAATGTCAGTTGTTGTTACATTTAAAATAACCAGAAGGAATTTCATCTGGATGGGATCCATACACAGACTGTGACATTCACATGAACCTTTTTCCTTTATTTCTGGTCTTAGGTATTAATTCACAGTGTGTCCATACGTCTTGCTTTGGAAGGACCACTATCCTCAGATCAATCATCAGGAAAAGGTGTTTGTATCAATAACACATTTGTCTCTGAGATGCTACAGGATACGCCAGCCAGATTTTCTTTGAAACCGGTCTCTTCATAAAAAATAGCTCATGTTCGTGACACCAAATGCAGTCAGCAGTCAATGCTGAGGGCTAAAGTGAGACTCTTGTAAATCCAGAAGAGCTCCAGCCACTTCATTCCCATTGCTGTGACATAGTTGGCCCCATGGCTCACCCTGTGGCTCAGGAGCATTGCACAGGTCACTCTGCAGGCAAGGAGGCAAGCTGCCATGATATGACCCACAGGAAAGCAGGAAAGCAGCAGATGCAGGTGGGATTGTCATTTGTGACCTTCTGAATGCACAGATCCCAAATTGCACTGGATTCATTTAAAGTATCTGAACCATCAGTGATGATGTCAGAAAGCTTCTGCCTCTAGGGATTCAAAGAGTAATATTCCTGAGGTCTCCCCACCTCCTTTTGGCTCCATGTTTTAGCTAAAGAGGGAACAATCTGACACACGTTTCTGCCAAGAAAATATATTTCATTAAGATACAGCAGAAAGGTATGTGGGCTTGCTTTGTGACCCTATTAGATCCTCCAGTTATCCGCAGCCCAGCTTTAGGAAGAAATACAAACTTTGTTCTTCAAATAACCTCAGCTTGAACTGAGTCCTGGACTATCTTTGAGCTAAGGTAATACAAAGCAATAAAGCTTCCTAAGAATAGAAGACTGCCAAAGTTTAAGTGGTATATTTTATGATCTGGATTATTGTCCTTTGGGACACTCTGATGAAAACACAGCTTCATTCAATTCAGGTCTCTAGTTGTGATTTGAATCATAATACAAATTTCTAATACAAATACTCCAAGAAAGCTAGCGCTTTATCCACTATATACCAATCCTCACTGGCCCTCTTCTAAGCCAAAGTCAAATAATATACATGCAAGACCTTTAATATTTCACATAATTTAACTTCCACCTTTTCATTTCTTTCAGTAACACAAATCACATACAAATGATGAACAGTAAGATATATCTGATGTGATAACAATGATTATGCAGATCATCTGAAACCATAAGAATAAGAAGAAAATTGTCAGTGGTATCTACACAGAATGGAAGCATTTCCACAAATGATTTTGTGCAATAAATCTTCACAGCTTTTTGGAATCATCATGAGAAGCAGTCCATACAGTAAGCATATCTGACTCTGTAAGTGGAGACACAAAATAAATGTGCAAAGATATAGAATCATAGAATTATTAAGGTTGGAAAAGACCACAAAGGTCATCTAGTCAAGCCATCCACCTACCACCAATTTTGCCCACTAAACCATGTCCACATCTACTCTTTCCTTGAACACCTCCAAGGATGGTGACTCTAACACTTCCCTGGGCAGCCCATTCCAGTGCCTGACCACTCTTCTGGAGAATAAGGTTTTCTTAATATCCAACCTGAGCCTCCCCTGGTGCCAGTGTACCAAGCAGAATGGCATCTGCATCTCAGGAAGATATTCAGATCAGCAAAAGTATGTTTATTGTTTTCTCCTCAAGAGAATAAAATTCAAGTGACATGGTGTCTGTAGGAAGCAAGAGAACAAAGAAAATCTCTAAATAAAATTGACTACAACCAGCTACATTCTCTCATTCAATATGACAAATGGTCTGATTTCTCTGAAAGATCATTAGTCAAACTCAATTTGAAAGCAGTCAATTCAGGCAAAAAAAAATCTTTACATGAAAGTCCATACTCCTCGCAGCACTAAATGACAAAACTCTAACAACACTTTCTTTTAATTAGCCCTATTAAAATAAATAAATATTTTTTAAAGAAGAAAAAAAAACAAACTTCTAAGCTGTACTTGAGTCGCAACATAAGTTAGTTCTATTTTTATAGCAAGAGTCCAATGGTCCACAGGAGCAATATCTGTATTTATACTTAGTCTGTGCAGAAATGCTGCAGAGCACACGTATTATTCAGGTGAGGAAAACATGACAAACAGAGCAGAATATGCTCCTGTCTCAGAGCAGCATCTTACCATGCAAGTGGGAGAAGAACTGATTCTCCTACAAATTTGTTTTCATTTCTACCTGAATGTTATTGATAAGATTTGCCAAGTTTCTGTCAGCTCAGGGATCAAAGCCTGTTTGGTGCGGTCACTCTTCATTACTGGTGATGGGTAGAAATGTTTCTCTTATACTCTGAGAATGTAAAATGTTTCAAACTTTTTTTCCTTTTCAGGCAGAACCCAGCTTCCCCTTTGTCTCCCTCTTTCCCTCCTTACAAATAATGTCATGACGATCCTGATCTCAGAACCATAAAATCTCACATTCAGTTTCTATTTTGAGGACATTCTTGGTCCCATTCCATCCCTGAAGACATACAAAGTCAGGCTGGACAGAGCTATGAGAAACCTAATGTATCTATAGGCTCCCCTGTTCATTGCAGGGAAGCTGAACTAGGAGACTTTTAAAGGTCCCCTCCAGCTCAAACAATTCCATGATTCTATGATTTATATACCTGCCCACATGGCACAGACCAGAACACACCCTTCCCAAAGGCTCAGGCACAGGACAGGTCAGGCTCACCAAGCTGCCTGGAAAGCCCTCCAGGTTACAGAATTCTCTGACTTTCCTTTCTTTCTCATTTTGACCAGAGATGTTATTCTGGATCAGAAATCTCCCTCTCGCTGACAATTCTGCCAAAACAGGAACATATTTGCACATCTTCATTTTCCATTCCTAAGCCAATCCCACTTTGTAAAAAACAAAGAAATCCAGCTTTCTCATTTCTGAGAACCCAGCGTTCTTTGTTTTGTTTCACTCTAATGATGGGAAAACTGACTTTTCAGCTACAGTGAGAAGCATGCAATGCAAAAAATACAGCTCCACTGAGAGCTTCAATTCCACACTCATTCGGGTATCTACATGAACTCGTGGATCTGCAGTCCACATAGCAAATGTCCTTAGGCCTGCATCAGCAATTGTTTTGGTACAAAAAGGTGTCAGATAATTTGGCTTAACAGCATCAGAGTACTCAGAATTTTTTTCCTAAAGATTCTCTGTAGCCTATTCTTTGCCTAATGCTTCTGACTACGTGGTAGCTCAAGACCCTAAAGCAAATATGAGCCTGAATGCTGAGAATGAGTCACCTCATTTTTAATTCACATTCATTACCATGCCTGGATTAATAAGGATGAAGTTAACCTATTCTATGTAAAAGTCAGAGAAGATAATTCTGTGTATGACACAATAGGCGTGAAGTATAAAAATCTACTTGAGCAACTGGCACATTGGCTGCTTTATCTCAATATGACTCCTTTTGGTAGAGATTTGTGGCCACTGCAACTACATGAGCACAGAAATTCTTTACTCTTTATCTCTATCTACCACTCTCCCATCTTCACTCATCTCTTAGAAGGTTTCAGTAACCCAGTAAGAAAGAAAAGACGGGTTCTGTGATCAGACAAACAGCATAAAGTCTCATTAACAAATCTCTAGTCTGAAAACTATTGATCTGAATTTTCTGGTGAATACTTATGAATACTGAATACAGCCACAACTGACAAGACTGGTTGGTTCACAGAAGATTCTCTCAAGCTAATGTATGTATGTATGACCAAAAGTTTCTCTATTAAACATATTAAAACCGTCAGCTGTCTAAAAGTCAGACAAATCCTCCCTTTTTCTGTTCACAACCCCTCCAAATCCCTTTGCGGAAGATCCCAGACCCCAACTGCATTCCTCGAGGATTTACAGGGCACCAGAGGAACTGCAATCAGCTCCAAATGAATATGTGCATTCAGAAGTATATTGAGGCTTTTCCAGCTTTTCGGGTACTTCACTCAGATTAATCTTCCTGAAAGCACTGGATGTATTTGCAGGAGCACTTTTAACTATTGCTTCACTCTGCTGCTTCTCAGCACATCCACTGTGTCCTACTGATGGGAATAACTGCCGCCTATGCAAAGGTGAAAGGAAATACTGGAGGGAGCCCACAGGATGAGACAAAAAGTGCTCAGCACTTAAGATTTACTCCTCCTGAAATAACATGAACTAAGACTGTAGCTCAGTCTGATCTCAGTCACTGTGGTGTTATCAGAGGTATCAGCAGTGATTTCAGTAGAGCCACTCTGGATTTAAGGCCAGATTCAAAGACTGCCACTGATCTACTCCAATTTTGCAACAGCTGGTTGTTCAAGAAGGAGATATTAGCTTAAAAATAATAATAATAACAATGCATTTATCAACACTGCACTGGGAAATTCTTTGACTAGTTTTCACAATGCTTAACAAGATTTACTCTTTTCTCCTTTCTGCCTACTTACACCATGTTTATGGCCCACTCCAATTCTAATTATGTATATACAGCAAAGTAAATTTGATTCTCTTTTTTTCTGCTATATTCCCTTTGTTTCCTGCAAAATCTGTAAAATGTGAATACTGGGAGGAATGATACAAGAAGAACATGAAGGAGACAATACAAACCCATCACTACTACAGGATAAACATCAGCCACCAATTTTGCTTCTTTTTCCTTTGCATTCCACTTTGTGTTTTATGTGGTTTGTTATCGTTCGCATTGAATAACATGTTCTGTTATTATCTGATAAAGAATGAAAAAGTCTTCAGGCATGGGTTGATGAGGAAAAAAAAAACTTGTTACAGCTAATACCTTGTCAAGATTTGCCTTCCTAAGTAAAAATGACATGGTTATTGTACACAGCCTTTTAGCTGAATATTTGCATAGATAATAAGCTGAGCTGCATGCACCTGTTTCCTAAACAGTTCGGTATGAATTAGATTAGTGGAATGAGATTTATTTGGGTCAATAGAAAAAGGTCTTCCCAGTTGTCTTGGAGATTTCAAATGTAAGGATGGCAACTGCTGCATTTTGCACCGCAGGTTCTGAAGAGAGATCTGAGATCTCCTGATACAGTGCACTGAAGAGGAAAAGGCTGCAAGGGTCTTTCCTGCCCTTCCATCTTCTGCCTCTCTGGGTAGAGGCCTGGCTGGTTGCCTCCAACAGCACTTCACAGCCATGAGAAGAGAATTAAGGAGGAATTATTTACTATCTATGATTGTCAGTGAGCTTGCAGGGGGGACAGCTGGGGGATATGCCAGCATTGGCAGGTGTGAGAGAAAAAGCATACAGCATAGCGTGTACGGTGAATGTAGCATGAACCAACAGACTGGGGAGCTACAGTTTGAATGGGGAGAAGGGGAGTATACCTGCTTCCACATCAGGTCACCATAACATTTACCCCGCATGAAGTATATGGAAGGGAGGAGGATTAGCCTTTTCATTTTGGTTTGTTCATATGCCAGAATCCATCCACTTAAATGTGGTTAACATTATGCCTCAATATGATCGTATAAATAAACAAATAAGCAGTTTCTTGCATAGTTTGGCCAACCAGACTTTTTCCTTACCAAAAGACCTCCCCAAAATATACCTAAATAAATGGAAGGGCTTTTAGAACTCCCCATACCAAGTGCACCCTTTTTATTCCCCAGGCTGCTGCTTTTTTCCACCCAACACATGGTAAGGATTATATCTAAATAAATATTTGACACTCATAAATGGTCTCTTTTAATATTGCTATAAAGTAATAGTTCTTTTATGGGAGAATTTAAATGTCATTCCCCTGTGTACAGCTGTGCCAAACAGTATGGTATCATTTTATGCAGCCATAAGCAGAGGCACATTAACCAACAATGCCTGTGGGTAGAGTGTGGATTTTATTAGCCAATATGAACTGATGACCCACAAGCAGAGTCAGATTTTGCTTCTTGTAAAGTCAAGCATTGGGAAGACACCACAAAATGTGGATTGTAAGCAGCTTCCAGCCCTGAGAAGCTAAGCACAAGCCTCCTGGCTCAGGCAGCAGCAGCCCCTCTTCATCTCAAAAAAGGTTTGGCACAGCCTCTGTGTTCCAGCTGTGGCTTTGTACGCACAATCCAAAGGCTTATGTCAAAGACTCTACTCACCATCGCCAGCTCCCCCAGCACCTGCGTAGCCAAGTCAGTCTCTGGCTCCAGTTAGCTCTGGGCAGAGCTAGGCTCTTCCCTCCCATCCCTGCTCAGGACTTGCATCACTGCCCAGTGTAGTTTAGCAGCAGTTGGCATGCTCAAGTGGACACAAGGCTGTTTCAGATTAAACCGAAGAGCTGAGCTGTCAGCTCAGGGTATTACATGGCACAGATATGCTATGTTCTTTCCAGCCTCACAAGAAGAAACACTTGATGACTTTTCTGAACTCAGTGTAAGCATTTTCTTTCCCCAGAACCTGTTGCTGGGATGGCTGATTACAGCCCAGTTTAAATATGCTCTTGTCCTAAATACATACATCATGTATATATATATATAATTTTTTTCTACCTCATTCTTGAAACACTATCTTCCTTACACTGCTAATGTTACTGTCACTCATCTTGTGATTATTCATGAGAAATTTTTGAGAAGGCTGGGATGGGCCTAATTGTCTTAAAACAATGGCTTCTCCCCTTGCACAGTGTCAAGTCTGTTTTCCACCACCACAAGACCTCATACCAGATGGCATCTAAATGATTATTTACACATTTTCATGACATTTCCTTTCCTTTTTCTTTTTTTCTTTCTTTGAGGAATCTTAGCTTCTGATGCTTTTAGTGCTGCAGATATTTTACTAAATATCTCACAATTGGCATCATCCCACCCCTTGCTGCTGGAGGCTCTCCCATGCTCTCCTACATTCCACGATAGGCAAATTCTTGCCAAAACAAACCCTGGTGGATCAATCGTCCCAGTGGAACGAGAGATGAGAAAACGTTATTCAAGCCCTTGGCAGATCTCATTGCCATCCATGCGACATGTGAAAAGAAGTCCTTCAGTTATTTCAGTCAGCTTCTCACTAGCCCCCTAAAAGGCATAACTAACCACGTTTGAGTCTTGATTCAGCAAATCATCTTAGCCCACTTCAAAAAATGTGACCACAAGATATTTTGGCTTCATTCAAAATGCTCTCTCACATCATTTGTTATGCGCTTTACATTGGCTTGGAAGGTGGCCAGGCAGAAATTTCCAGAGGCAACTGACTTCAGAATCATCAGCCAGGACCAAACCTTGAAGGGAAGATATTTTCCTTGGGGAATTCTTAACCAGGCAAAGAGATCAAATAAGCAGCAACACTTTTCAGCAGGACTACTCAAATCACTTTCATTGGTTCACCAGATGAACCTTAGAAACTTACATACATTACAAATGAGAAACCCAGGAGAAGTAGTCTTCTCCCTCACAGAATTACTGGATTTCCAGCTGGGCTCTTTTTTCTGCCTTTTGTCTCCAAGTCTTCAAAGGAATGTATCTTACTAAAATTATCAGCTCCGGGACTTACTCTGGGAAATGTGACTGATTTCTTCTTTTTTTCTTTTCTCTCCCTCTGTTTTTTCTACTGAAAACAATTCAGCTGGCACTCCCTGGTTCTGGTTGAGGTTCTGTTTTGAGGTTTCCTTTCAGTTTGGTGTAGATCTGAACATTTTCTTCATGCATTGCAAAGACACTGAGCATGAGAACAGCATCTCACACGCTTTGAAAGCTTTTGTTTCCTTCCCCTTCTAAACTGTGAAACATGCTATGATTTATTGTGGCACATATCTGGAAAACTGGGCCAAGGCTTTTATAACGGGATGCTCCTAAAACCCTTTTAAATTTCTACAAGGGAATGCTGGGGCGATGAGGACTTCTTAAACTTGGGATTTAAGAGGCAAGGAGAAACCCAGAAGCTTAACTTTATGCTCCGGTGTTGGCAATCTTAGCTCAGATTTACATTTTAATTCATCTGTCAGCACAAGCTCTGGGTAATGCAGAATTTCACTCTTTCTTTTCCCTCCTGCCTGCTCATGAAACCTCAACCAGCAATTCCAGCTCCTTTTCATTAGGAGCCTGGCACTTCTCAGAGGACTCAGGCTATATGGAACTGTCCCTGTGAAAGATGAAACCAGGAGAAAATGCCTGGGCTTTCAGTTTCATTGCGGAGCCAAAAATTCAAGCTCATTTTGCTGAGATTTGGTGTGTCTCAGGAGCCAAGGTGAAGCTTCTGTGAAATTATGCTCCTTTTAAAGTGATCCTTGATGGAGGTGGTAACAGGGAGTATGCACAGGTAATTTCAGCTTCCTGGGTAGTCTTAAACATTAGCACAAAACTGCAGAAAACTCTAATACAGCTGAACTCTAAACTGGAAAATATATATGTACATATGTGTATCAGTGTTTTGAACAGCACTTAGAAAAGAAATGGAAGCAAAACCAAAACGCAGGCCGTATTTGAAATATATGAAATATTTTCAAGGAAGAAGGAAGTGGTGCTCTGTCCTGGATGGATATGCATGTAGCCTTTGTGCACTTTGGATATATCTGCTATATGTTACCGGGATTTAAAGAAAATGCCATTATACATGTGAGAATGCAATGGAATTCATTTGTAATCAACTCATAAAATCTACTGAGAATAAAACAAACTCCATGCCTCTTTTAGCTCTGGCACCAGAATTGCCTTCTAAGCCTCAGGAAATTCTGGCTCCCTTCATCAAGGGGTTAAAAGCCACCATGCTGGGAATAATACATATTCTGCTCCTTCCTTTTCATGCTCCCTGGTGGTTAATGACATCCAGTCCCATCTGGATACCAAGCACCATGAACAAACATATCCCCCAAAGAATGTTACCCAAATAACTGTCTTTGATGAAAAACAATTGTACGATGTCCATGTTGCAGGCCTCCTTAAACCAGTTTTTCCTGGAGGTTTTGGTTTCAGTGGCCCTAAGACAAGTGTATACAAATGCACTTAGTATTGTAACATTTATTCTACCCTGTCACTGATATTTTCTACTTTTCCTCCATACTTTGGGGGGGGTGCAGACCCTGGGAGAGTAGCCAGATTCTGAGGCCTATCACAACCATGTGATCTTCAGTAGTTTTGGATTACTGATGGTGCAGAAGGGCAGAAATTGTTGGAACAGAGGCTATGGGCCAGCAGTGCTGAGACTGATATCCACAAGCCTTCCTTTCTATCCCATCTTATTGTGTGGTAGCCAAAAATGTTACAGGCCGTCTACTTGAAGTAATCTAAAGAAACTGGGTGACTAGATTAGGGAGAAAGTAATTCCTAATCAGTCCATAGGCCATCTGATTTTTTGCATTTTCAATGGAGACTACACAGGTAAGTATATCCGTATCTTCTCTGAGTACTTTTACTTTGATCAAAACACAAATGTATATAGAAACCCATCCCTTTCTCCCCATTTTCTTTCTTCTGTTTTCCATCTTTTCTCCCCATAACTTTGGTATTTCTGACTGACCTAATCATATCAAGATGGGTCAAAAGACTCAAAGGCCAAAAGTTTATATTTCTATGGAAAGCTTCACATATCACCATGGAACTGCTCAGCCTTTTTTTTTTTTATTTATTTTTCTTTTTTTTTAAGGCCTTCCTTGCCTGCAAATATGGCAAATGTTTATTTTGTGAGTAGACTGCTTTTTTTTTCTTTCTTTACTAAAATTTGCATGTTTCTTGCACTGTTCTGGTGATGAAAAGGCCTCATGTTGGATCATTTCTTGATTACAAAGAGTACCTACCCTGCCTTTCCAGGCTGTGTTCTGTATTCTTGCTAAGGGCTGCTTGTAGTATCCAAGATCTGCTTGCAGCACCCAAGCACTCAATGAGGTTCACACTAAGACCAACACATACAGTCCTGCAGATGGACCAGGTAGCTTACTTTTAAAACAGCCATCGTGTTGTGTGCCATTTCAAAAATGATATTCTTTTAATATTTGGAATAAAATTTCCATGAATTGACTAATACAGATTATAGTTTTCCATATGGATATAGATCTCATTAAGATAAGCCAACTCAGGATATGAGCACAGTCTGTGATTTTATCAATGAGAATTGAATCTTCTTTCCTGTAGCTTGACTTATTTGGTTATCACTGCATCATATTGTCTCTGCTCCATCCTGTCCCAGGTCAGCAATTGCCAAGGGATTCTTGGTCTTCACTGCAGGCTCCTTATAAAGCCCTCATGGACTTGGTAGCAGCATGTCTGTCCACACAGAAGAACTGAAAATAATTAACATTCAACAGGTCAAGCTAGGTAGCGAAATTGTTTCAGTCAGAGACCAAAAACAATGGCAAAAATTAAAAGCTGACAAAACCTGGAAGAGATCAAGCAGAGATTTTGCTTTTCAGCTATCTTGGTAGGAGGTTTCCTGCAAATACTGAGGGAGTTGAGTCCCATCTGAGAGGCTGTTAGGGGAGAGAACTCAAAATACAGAACTTTAGCAAGTTGCTAAGCAAGGATAAAAGGAAGCAGTAAAAGAATGGACAGTAACTACTTGTACCTCACTGAAGACCTGCTGAAGATTGCTGCACTGAGGCCTGCACTAAGCTGATGAAGGCCTGAGCAGTGACTGATAGATTTGCATTGCTACTTAAATTAGCCAGGTGATACCCCTCCTTTCTCTTTCCCTTCAGCATCCATTGCTGATCAAGAAACTCATGCACTGCAAATTTTCTGTTCCTCTGTTCCTGTCAGGACCACAGCCCCAGAGATGAGGCAGAACTGGAAGAGAAATACAGGGTATGTGGACAGACTGTGAAAAATAGTTGGCAGCCGCCAGAAGATATCAGAGTTCTCTCTTTGGCTTCAGCTCCCTTTGAAACACCCGGACATCTGCAAAAATTTCCACTGCAAAGTAAATCAACTCTTGCAATAACCCACAGTGCTGGGGAGGAGGTGAGAATTCCTGAACAAGTTTGTGTAGGGATTTCTTTTTTGGAAATATCTGCATTGCACGAGGTGGGTGATGATACCTTGCACTGGCTCAGAGTTGAAGGCATTAAGGAAATTAGGAACCGGGAGAGTTACTCCAGGGCTTGTTTGTTTCTGTATCTGCTCCTCCAATTAAAATGCCTTTTCAACAAACTGTCTTTTTAATAACCCTTGTGATGCCACAACTGAGGCAGGCAGCAAGGTGGGGAGAAAACTCGATAATCTCTAGAGGTCCCTTCTAACGCCTACAATTCTGTGATTCTACGGTAAACTCCAAGGAGCACTTGGAGCAGTACAACAGAGAAACATGATGAGCTAGACTGACATGATGGCATCGTTTGGGGAACTGGGATGCAATTATTTCAAAGCTTGACCAAGATGTTCTCTACATGACTTATGTTTGTGTTTGACTCTGGATCTTCACTAATGAATTTGCCTCAAAATTCTCAAACACTGAGCAGTTTTCAGAGGACTGATTAAGAAGGCATAGCTAAGTGCTGGAACACCAAAGCCCTCCTAGCGTGCAAGTTATTATAGAGAACCATTGTAACATGCTCATGGACCAGCAGGAGCTTGAAGATCTTGCTGAGGTACAGGTGTTTACTCTGACCATTCTGATCTTTACCACATCTCTGGGATCTCAGTGAAGTACAAGCCTTGACTGTTGATTAGGCAGCCAGACAGCAGAGTTTAACACTGAGGCTAATCCTGGATAGGTAAAGCAGGAATAGACAAGATGGAGTATGGCCAACTTACAGACACTTTTGGGGGGCTGGGAAATACCCTACCTAAGATACTAGAGGGCAGGACACCCAACACCTCAACAAGCCCTCCTTTAAACATAAATCTAAGGGGCTACTTGTGGCAGACAGACGGCACAGGTTCACCATGCAACAGTGCAAGGGGAAAGGAATGGCAGCTACTGGCCACATGTGCTGGAGCATTTCTTCTGAAAATCACTGGAGGATTTCTAACAGCTGAGAAAAATCTTTCATTTTTCAGTGTTCTTCAAAAGATCTCCATGCAGCACATAGCTGTTTTATTCTGTTTATCCACTCTGGCAAGATGAGACACTGATCTTACACTACTAGAACCTGCAGAAAACCAATATCCTGTGGTAAAGCTTCAGCCTTATGCTTCCCTTTTAATATAAGCTGTCATTACTGAATCCCAGTATTACCCAGATCTGTTTTACATGAGTCCTTGGCAAGACAATGTCAGCTGTAGTTAATAAACAAGGTCTACATTTATCGATTCAACAATATTGTAAAGGGTAAAGTGTCATCTGGTGTTACTAGAACATCAAACCTGCGCATACATAAGAAGCGAGACAACCATCAATAGCAAAAGGATTGCATTACATGTTAACCCAAATGAAAATGTGGTCAATGAAATTTCCACACACACACACACACACACACACACACCAAAAAAATAAATTCCCAACCTTTGAGCAAGATTTCCTGACCAATGTTCCATCCCCCCAAGCTGGAATGATGTCATGGCCATATGCTCACTTCATGACAGCATCTAGTTCAGACCAGATGTCCAATTCTTCCTTGGCCACACTTCGCTGGAGCACACTTCTCCTTCACAGAGCCACTGAATGAATCAGCCATTGCAGAAATGTTGTTTTCCCCACTCTGCTTCTGTGCAGAAGTCATTGTGGTGCTTCTGGTTGGATTCCTTGTCTACCTTTTTGTTTGTTTGTTTTCCCCAACCAATTCCTTGTGAATTTAATTTGAAAAGAAAAAAAAAAAAGACCCTATGCTCTTCGGTTTTCCTGAAGGATGTGTCAGAAGGGCAAATAGCAGTTTTTTGCCTCAATTAGGTAAACAATTACAGTGGAAGATGAAAATTGTGTTAGTTGTGAGAGGTCTGTGTCTTGAAGATACAACAAATGCTGCAGCACACTGGCTGAATAGGTTCAGGTTTGGACCCTGAATGGAACAAAACTCAAGATCACATGGAAATGACAGCAAAGGATAACTAAGAGCCTCTGATGTACAGACACCGATCAGCACCAAATAGCTCCAGTGCTGATACTTGCTAATTGGACACCTTTCTTTACAGATGTAAAGGCTTTTCAATACTGTTATATGCCCTACCACCATGAGATTTTCTCTTCTGTACTTTGGGTGGAAGCTTCTATGGCATCAAGGAAGCTTTCTAATAGAGCTAGCAGAAAATTTCTTGGTACTCACTTGTTTCATCCAAAGTATCGTAGTTTATGATAATGTTTGTCCAAGCCAAGATTCTGGTGGCTTCTGCCTTGATTACCCAGGATGTTACTGGAATATAAATTCTTTATCTCCAGGTATACCCTAAAGGACTGTCTACAAAGTATAATCCATGGAAAATACAAGGAAATACATAGAAAAGCATGCTAATGCAAAAATATGTACCCTATGCTCGCAACAGCTCTCAGTAATCTGACAGAAATATCACATCCAAACCCCTGAGAACATCTCTGGACAAAGATGCTGCTAAATGTGGGCAACTCTCAGACTGGGTGTATGGGAATTATTGAGTCACGGCCTGAACCACCAATTGATCACATGAGGCAAGGCCTGGGTCAGCCATGGGAGCACAATTGAAGGCAATTCAGCTGTGGGACCAGAAGGGGTGGAGCCTGGCTGCACCTCTCCTAGGCCCCATTTAAGGGCTGACTGCCACTGGGGAAGGATCTCTTTTTGGAGATTTCTCCTTTTTGGAGTTTTCTACCATGAGCCTACCTCCTCAGATACAGGTAAGCAACTCTTCTTTGATTGCTTCTTTTCCACCATGATCATCTTTCCAACTATAATACATGTAAAGTACTATCCTAACCATGCTGCTCTTCCAACTGTACACTGGGGAAGGGTGTAATTTCTCCTAAAAAAAAATGCTGGTTTGGGTCTAGTTTAGGCCATTTCCTCATATTCTGCATATACACATACAACTTCCTGTAAGACTGAAATGTCACTTTCTGCACAGGTCTCCCAGTAAGGTAAATCAGAAGTAAAGGAGTGCCAAAGCTAGACGCTGAGACCTCATATAACATCACAGAAGTGGCTTAGGTTGGAACACCATGTTTACCCTACCCTGGTCTTTTTAGGGAAGACTTTGATTTGTCCTTACATTCCTGACCTGCGCTATTACAGACCTCACCCTGCTTCTTTTGCCAGAGACCTTTCAAAAAGGCTCAGTTAAATTGTCCAGAGATGTCAACAAGCTGTAAGAGGCAGGCTCACACTGGCAGCAATTATCAGAGGGCAATGATCAATGGGGGTCTTTTGTTAGCGTTACAGGACCACTATTGACTCAGGAAGGAAGTGCCCCCATGGTTTAGGCTGAGCTGAAATGTACAGGCAGCCTTGCCCTTGGCTGCTCACAAGCCACTAACCTACATTTATCTCATTAATTATTACCATCCAAATGGCAGCAATCATTATGATCCACAATCAGCTGAGGAAGAAGAGGTCACAGCAAACACAGAGGCTCCGTTTACCAATCCAGGACACTTATCCTGTCTCTTATTTGCATCCAGACTATTGTTTGACTCCGGCGTGGTTCCTCTGACAAACAGGTAACAACAACTGACAGCCACACCAGCAATCTGAAAAGGAAGAAAAGAAAATGGATACAGCTGACATGCTTTTCTTCTTTTTTCATATTTTTTTAAGAAGTAAACCTGCAAGGCACAGTGACCTTGCTAATTGTGTATATGTGAGAGGGGAATAGACTTCACATTCCAGTGCCTGCAGACTGCCTTGATCCTCACATGCTCCTATTCCAAGCTGTGGTTAGAGCTTTCAGTGGTTTACAAGCTTCATTCACAACCCCATTGCTTCAAAGGTATTGTCTGAGCAGAAGAATTTATGGGAAGAAAAGGTATTTGATAGAAATAAAAGTCATTTGAGGGATAAGGGCTTCCGGATGGAAGGATGGAGTCTCCTATTAAAGTCACCCTACGCTACTGTGGTATAAATCAGTCCCTTGAACATATTGCAGTGTGTTGTAAAGGCAGCTGCTTAGTATGACTAAGAATCAAACTACACTCTATTCTTACCCCCCACTGTGTTATTTTTCTCCCTTGCTCTGAATTGTTCAAGCTAGAGGATTTTAAATTGAACACTGATTTAAAGAAGGGAAGAATATACAAAAGGAGCAGTATATTCCAAACATATCCTGCTCTTCAAACTTGGTGTTCCCCATCCACCTCAGAAAGAGGAAAATCACGAGTCCCAGAGGAAACCTTGCAAATGTGCATTCACAAAGTGAGGTGTGCCACGTGTACCCAGCTGGGAAGCAAAAACTCCCCTGCACCTCTCTTCTCAACACCCTAAGATCTGAGGGAGAACGCATTTGCAAAATGATTGCTCTAAGTCCACCCTGCTAACTAACTGGGGAATGGCAGACAGCCTTCTAAGATGTAGAGGAAGGCCCCCAACAGGAAGTCATTTCCTTCTCTAAGCTGCAATTGTGCAGGAGGATTTCTTTTTTCTTTTCTTCCCCCCTCAGGGGGATAAAGCATGAAAAGAAGAGACTTTTGACATCTGCCCTGGGTTTCTATTTTCTTAACTCTGCTGGTTGGGCTTTTTAAAAGATTCTTAGCAGTGCCTATAGCTTAAGCAGCCCCTGTTTTCCTGAGAATAAATTGTCAGATCTGGTCTTGTCTGTAAAATGAGAATGCCATCCACCTTTAACAGAAGCATTTACAGTGGAGAAGACACGATATTTGAAGAGTGGGTTTATGCCAAACTCCACTGCACCAAAAGATCCCTACAGTTTTCTTTAATAACCCTGAGAAGTGGCTGAACACAGATTTAAATGGTTCTTTTGTTGGCTTCAGAAGCCAACAGCAGGGATCGGGTGGAGCAAGGCAAGGAAAAAAAAGGTAAAGAGGATGTGCTCTGAGGAGCTGGGGTGATTTTCATATATTACCCACTCTCTGTCTTCTGAGCAAACAGACAAGAAACTTTGAGGCTGTCATGGTACTGTTACCATATAAAAGAATGATAATTTGGAGGCTGTATTAGCAAAAACTGATGTCATTTAAAAAAAGCACACATGGGAGCTTACTGTTCTTTTGGCACAGGGTTAGTACTGGCCAAATTTTGTAATTTCTTTTTAAGAGAAATCCACCCTCCTTCCATCACTCCCAGGGGAGCTGACTGAGAGCTGCAGGAAAACCACCACAGTCAAGACTAGTAGCCAGTGCTCAGAGCACAAGGGATTCACATCATTATTAACACTACTGAAAAAGCATTTGCGTTTAGCATGAGATGATCCATGTCCCAGCCAGCTTCCAGCCATTAAGTAAGAACTCTGTAAGATACAGCAGAAAGGGAGAGCGAAGGCAAGGAGGGCTTTTCTCTGGGACCAAGGATGGCTTCTGCCATCCCAGCTGCTATGCTGTCACATCAGGACCTTTACTACATTCACCTCCATAGCTATGTATGGCATCGGTGATCTTGACAAGGAAGGTAAATGGATGCTTCTGGAGAGCATTTCAAAAATGTTGGGAGCTACAATGTCAAGTAACACAGAATCAGGTTCATAGGAATCATATTAGTAGTTGCTGTCATTGTAATCACCCTTGTGTTGCTTGAGCCTGCAGTTCTGGCAGGAACAAGGTTCTCTCTAGGACAATTAAGCACCAATAACCACAGGTGTTGTCTTCTCCTGTATCACCTTAATCACACTGGGGAGTGGGGGAGAAAAATGGACTGTGTGGGGAAGAGCTGGTAAGCTCGTCTCCAAAAGAAGCAGTCTTGATAGTATTCAGCATCAAATCCACCAGCCCACAGACTTCACTGTCAAGTTCTACACTTCATTTGACGATCCTCATATGCTGAGGTATTGACCCAAAGCCAGGCAGGCTCCTCTGGTCATGACCACGGCTTGGTTATGGGTGCGGACACCCAGGGCAGTTCACATACAGCCCTTGCCATGCAACCCCTACAGTAAAATATTTCCTTTCTTTCCACTAACCATTTCAGGGACAGATGGCAGTGCACCCACAGTGACCAGCCAGGCAGCCATGTTGAGGGCAGGGCAGCCATGTTGAGGGCAACTATGATGAGGGCAGGGCAGCCATGTTGAGGGCAACTAATATGAGCGCAGGGTGGCCGTGTTGAGGGCAGAGAAGTCATGTTGAGGGCAGGGTGGCCATGCTGACTGTAGGGACAGCCGTGGCAATGAGCAGGCTCCCTGCTGAGGCCCTGTCAGCGAGAGCCCAGCAGCAGGGCTTAGACAGGACTGAGCGCTGCATTGTGCTGTGCCCCACATACCCCCGAACCACTTTGTCTGTTTATATAAAGCCTTTTTCTGTTGTGTTTTGTTTTCCTTTTGAGAAAGAACGCTGCCAATCGCTGGAGGCAGACGTGTTTATCAATCTGTGTATCTTGAAGTCTGACACGAAATCTGAGGCCTCTGGTGCAGCTGAAAAACATGCTGTCACCACCTTGGAGGGAGCAAACCAGTGGGGCCGGCGGGGAGCCGGCGAGGGCCTGAGTCCCTGCCAAAAGCTACAAGATGAGGGAAAATCAAACTCAAGCTGAACATACCTTTTCCATCTGTTCCACCCTTCAGTATCTGGTAGGGGTGTCCAAACCACTAATTGGTCAGTCCTTATGCAAAAGAAGCCTGTTTTTTTTTAATTGTTATTTTAATTTATTTTAAAGTTTCTCCCCATTCTATCTCTTTGGAAAACTGCTCTGCCCAGGAGCCCGTGAGTATAACACTGCATTAGACCTGGAAGTTCATGTCAGAGATACGCTGCAGTCCTACCATGCTGGAGATTGCTCACTTCAGAGGCAAAACACACTCCAATGGATCACTGCATTTTGTAATCAGTCTGGATAAAGAAATATAGGATAAACCCTTCAAGCAGAGACTTGTCGGAGGGAGGTAGGGGGGAAGAGTGAGTCACTACTTAAACAGACTTTTTGGTAGTGTTTTCAGGATAAGTCTTCAGCTCCCAAGCTGCCACGATGTGAGAGGGAAGACAGAAACTTCTATCATCGGGCAGAACAAAACACTGACCCTGGGATGATGGTGCAGTTTGTCCTCTGTCTGGCTCTTCTACCTGCATAGAATTTCAATAGACATATTGCTTATGTGGTAACCATCAATTACTTCTGCCCTCAGTTGAGCTTCTGGAGATAAACTCCAAATCACCTATTTTATAAATCACCCTTCCTTCGCTGCATCTCTTCACCCCAGCACCCTGCCATCCCTCCTTCCTAGAGCAGCTGGGTGAAGTGCCTGGGGGGTGATTGCAGCCCTCCTCCAGGAGGTTGCATAGAAAACGCTTCTCCTTGAACCCACTGGAAAGACCCTTTTCATTCCGGACCACTTTATCTCCCTCCTTGTGGATATGTACAGGAATGCAGTCCCCAGCACTCCTCATCCACAAGGAAAGCACAGTTCCTCCTACTTATCCACAAAGATAGATTGTATGTCCTAGTCCTGTCCCCAGGACCTAAAACAGACATAAAGCCTTGGAGGTTTTATGGTGGCGGTTGTTAGATAGCTGCTTTCCATGATCAGTGTCTCCCCAGAACATCTGATTCATACCTAAATCCCTACTGATGCTTCTGACCTGCCCAGGGAGAAACATCTTTAAATTTCAGGCTTGAAAGACCATTTTCTGAGTGCCATTACAAGAAATCAGCTTCCCACAAGACATGGCTTCTTTGTTTACCAAACCAAAAGCGTCAGGACACTGTTATCCCATACTGTTCCCCTATTCCTGCAGCTCAAAGCTTTGGTATCGACCACAACCTTCATCCCTCATGTCATCCGGGAGTCGAAGCCTAGAATCTTCATACCAAATGAATTCCTGTTAGTAACCCCACAGCTGGTCACAATGAGAGGGGCTTCAGACCTTAACAAAATCATCTCCTCTTGCTCCAAGTTTCCACTTAATACATAAGGAAAATACAGGAACGGGACCAATCCCTTATTGTCACAAAAAATAAATGAAACATTTTTCCACAGTTTATCCATCAACCATCCAAGCGCTGTGCACGAGTTTCCATGCAAGGCTTTATGTTGGCAGATAGATAAAGAATGCAGTGGGACAGATATCCCAAACGGACTAAGTCAATACCATTCCCTTGATTTCATTCACAAGTCTGGCCTGAAAGAGTCATTTGGTGTGGCTGCTGGAGAACAAATGAGTCTTGCGATGTCCAAACTGAAGTATGGTACCTTTAGGAAAAATCACCACCAATAGGCAAGATGATGAAAGCTGCTTATCAGCTGTTTGGAAACAAGGCCAGAGCATGCCTGGAGCACAGGCCTTTCTTTGCCCATCTGCACTATCATTGCCGCAGGCTCACAGTGAGGCTTGTCATGGTCCCTGTGATCGCAGAGCAATGCGCCCAGGCCTGGAGGAGGAGGAAAAGAAAGCATCTGAGCTTCTCTGCTGACTGCTTCCTGTTTCATTTGTTTCTTTGTTTTGAAAAAGAGAAGAAAGAATCTGTCTTGAATGTCATGTATAGAGACACTGGCCCTGAAACCGCCGCAATGCTCCCATTCAGCTCCAAGCATCCCCGGTTCAATGGCCTTTTATCTCCCCATCACTGACGTGACAGGAACTGCGGTTACCATGTCACCGGCAGCTATTGCGGGGTCCCAGGGATCAGGACCTTCAGTCACAGGTTATGGACTCCATGCATATTCACAGAGTCCTCTGGGCTGTGGGATCACTCGGATCCCGCAATGCAACGTTGGGAATGTGCCTAACCTCTCCGGAGCAGCGTTTACATTATACAGCACGCACCACATCTAAACATTTGAGCTTTTTCACAGCGTTACAATAAACCATTTCAGTTTCCACTCATTTATTTTGTGACTGTCCAGCGAGCCATGACTGTGCGAGAGCGCTGTGAGATAACTGGCAACTTAGCTGTGTCCCTTCTACTTGTTCTGGTGTATTATTCTCCATTGAAATGACTTGGGCCATGTTCTTCTTTGAGCTCTGGTCATTCTGGTGCTATTTCAGCCTTGGCTGGATAAGTCACAGAATCACAGAATAATGACCCAGGTTGGAAGGGACCTCAAGGATCATGTAGTCCCAACCCCCCTGCCTGCTCCCTGAAGGAATATGATGCCCAGGCTTACAGGCAGGTTGCTGCTGAAAACACCAACAGAAAGCAACTGGCAGATTTGCCGTCTGCAGCTTTGTGGGGCCCCAAAACTCCGTCATACGACTGACACTGAAGAGAAGCCCAAAGAAACAGCGTTCCCCGATGGTCCTACGTGGAGCCTGGAGTTGGACTCATTCATCTTTACGGGTCCCTTAGAACTCGTGATATCCTATACTGTCACACAGACAAAGTGGACTGGTTAGGACAAGCTCTCCATCGGCACGAAATCTCCCCGTTGTGGCAGCGGCCATCCCAGCATCCCGAAGCCGGAGGAAGGGAGCGGGGGACCGGGCAGCACCGCCCGCTCCGCGGTGTCTGCTGCCCCCCGGCGGCACGGGATGGTCCAGATGAGCACATACACACACATACAGGCACACATGCACATCCGTATATACACACGCACATATCTATGTGTGCACGTATGGATGTTTACATCTTACACCTCCATATTTCCATAGGTACACACCTGAATCCCCAGTGCTTCTCATAGCTTTGGGGCAGCATTTGGAGACAGTGCAGAACGTTTTCCTATCAGGCAGACAAAGCAACACACACACACCAACCCCAGCCAGCACCTCGTCCATGTGGGAGGCAATAACCTGGGTCACAGCAACAACCGCAGCCCAGGCTGTGTGGGTGGTGGTGGGGATTTGGGGCTTGTTTTTCTTAGCGTTGTTTGTTTGCTTGCTTTTGCAAACCCTCGGTTATCTCTCTTTGTTTGCTTTGTGCCCTTTGTTGGCTTTGCAGACCTTACGCTGTAGGAAAGATGCTGCTCCGGGTGTGAGTGAGGCTTTTTCTGGCATTCTTGGGCAGCGTTTTAGCTTCACGGAGAAGGGGAAGAAAGCTGAGGGGGGATTTCAGGGTTTCCCTGTTGTGAGCAAACAGCCTGAGCTACGGAAACGAACACAGTGAGCTATGGAAATGAACACGCTGGGGAGTAAAAGCGGTTTGAAGTCACAGAGCAGACAAGAAAAGCTCGGCAGTCAAAATCTTACACATGAAAAACGTTCTGAGTACCACAAAATGAAACAGTGGTCCAGAAACGGGACAGAAAGGAGGTGGGATGTGGGGTAAAGGCTGGGAGAGGTTCAAGGCACAAGGCTGGTGACAGAGGGGGAGGAAATGAGTTGGACCCGGCACTGCCTGGCAATGAGCAGCACAGCAGGAAGAGGGGGAACCTATGATACTCATTTCTGATGGTTTGGGGATGGGAGGAAAGATTCTTTGGAAGCCCTTTGGGTTTTCAGTCTCGTGCACTGTCTTGTTTCTCCGTGTCACCATAGCAGGCGGTTTCCCCAGCTGTGGATCCAGCTCTCCTTCCCTGCTTCCTCCCTGGCCCCAGGCCCCTTTCGCACTGTGCAGTCAGTGCTTCAGGGAGTGAATGCCATCAAGCTGCTCTCCAGGGAACCTTCCTTATTGAGGGAGAAAGCACACGGTGGGGAGATGCCCCGTCCTTGGAGGTGTTCAAGGCCAGGTTGGACGGGGCCCTGGGCAACCTGATCTAGTAAAGGTGTATGTTTGGTGGCCCTGCCAGGCAGGGGGTTGGAACTACATGATCCTTGAGGTCCCTTCCAACCCGGCTCATTCTGTGACTCTGTGAGATCGCCCCCGTCTCGCAGCCGGTCCCGCTGCGGTTCCGCTGTGCAATACCCCGCGCTGCCACGGGGTGGCGCCACCGCGACCCCCGCTGCCCCCCCGCCAACCTTTCTCATTTGCATGCACGCCGAGGATTGGATGGCGTCACCGCGCGCGTCAGTGCTGACGTTAAAGCCTGTTGGCCAATAGCTCTCCGAGCGCCACGCCATTGGCTGGCTGCTGTTGTGTCAATCAGGGCTGATTTACATGTCGGGCGCGCCGCCGTGGGAGCGGAGCGCGCCGGCGCGCACACCCGCACGTGACAGCGCGCCACCGCCATGGAGCGCGTTCGTGTCAGTGCTACGTCACAGCCTCATAGAGCTGAAAGGCGGCGACACAGCGCCGGGACCTGCACGTGTGTCTGTGCGGGACTCACAATCACAGGGAGGACGTGGGCGATGGGAACTGCTCCTCCAAGGCGGAGGAGTGCTGCGGGCTGTGCCCCGTGCAGCACCGACACAAAAGTGGGGGGGGGTCGGCAAGCCTCAGCCGGTCACTATGGCACCTGTCCCCCTTTGCAGCCCCCCAGCCATCATCCCGCGCCGCGGCACGTCACTACTGCGAACACCAATCAGCGTGCGGACCGTGCAGCGCCCATCGGCGATTTACGCGCCGGCGGGAAACGTTGCGGCGGGAATTGGAGGGTGTTCGCTGCGGGAAAACTGCAACGCGCCCTCCGGCGCTCCCCGCAGCAGTTCGCAGAGAATGGAGATGTGCTGAGGGTTGGTTGTTCGTTTATTTTTAATGTAAAAAAGACTGTCCCGGCCTCCTCCTCTCCTGGCAGAACCCGGCAGCATTCCGCTGATGTCACTGGGCGGAGCCGTTCCGTCACGAGGATCCTCCAGCCGGGTGCTGGAATTGCCCCGTAGACCTCATTCCCTGTCTACGTTTTCCCTTCTTCTGCAAATAAAGCAAACACGAGAGGGCGTCCGCAGCCTTTGATCCGCGCTGCGAACCGTCAGCAGAACAAACCGTGAACTTCAAACGGGGCGGACAGTTCCTACCCTTCCTACCCTTCGAACGCGGCGATAAATCACAGCCCCCCCATTTCCCCCAGCGGAGCCAATGGGAGGAGCGCGTCCCCAGCGCCGGGGCGGCCGGCGGGTCCGAGTTGAGCTGTGATGTTATAAATCACCGCTCTCCATCCATCCTTGCTGGGTGGGGGGGGTTGGCGGTGCGGGCACCGTGAAAATTCACTTCCTCGCGTTAAGTAAACCCAACACCGAAATGCTGTCTGGAGATCTGTCTGGGAAAGGTTACGGCGTGCTAAAGATTTGGAAAGCTCCATCAAGCTGTAAAGGTTATGAAGTAGGGCTTAAGGCTTATCAAATGACTTCCCGTGCCGGGACAGCCTTTACACCGAGGGGAAAACACAGAGCCTGTGATCTTTGCAGCCCGAGCCCATAAACGTGTTTGGGGAGGGATTGTGTTCTCTACCGCTTTATGGTATCGCTTCTGTAACACGTCATTTCAGTCTGCTTTTCAGGAGCCGGGATCTGGCCGTAAAACTAATGCCGGGCAATTAGGCGCGGGGCCGTGAAACCGCGCGGGACGGGGGGACCCCGCCCCGAAACACTGGGGTGGGGAGCGGGGCCGGGGGGGGCCGCGGTGCGGGGTTTGTATGGGGCGCTTTGATCTGGGCGAGTGTCAGAGCCCTGCAAGCCGGGGCTCAACTAACACGTCGTTACGGCAAACAAATTTCTGCAGGCAGCTTTATGGCTTTATTGTCTATGGCACGAATAAAGTCGGGGAATTAGCAGGTTAAGGGGGCCGGGAGGGGGGGGGGGGAAGTAAGGGGGGGAGCAGGAACCTTGGCTGAAATAAAGCACACATCTGTTTCCAGGAGAAAATATGGTAAAAAGCACACGGGGAGCCTGCGTGCGGTCAGGGAGAGCTCCGCGACGTCTGCCGCCTCCTAAGTGGCCCTTAAGTGGGTATTTACATTCATAACAGTTACTGTTATTCGAAACAATATTTTTGTAATGATCAGCGTGACGCACGTTGCTGTAACGCATCGAGAAGAGGTAGAAAACGTGGAAAAACAACAACAAAAAACACCTTATTAAATGCCAGCGCGCACCCACCCGTGTGCCCACAACCCTGCGGGCACCACGTACAGCACGGACTGCCATAAGCCCAATCGGGGGAGGGTCGGAGGGAACAGTTTATCACCTCCTATAGCTCGGGTCCTTAGTGGTTTAAATGCTTCGTGAGTCAAAACGCACCGCTGCAAAGAGTGGGTTTTGCTGGGGAACCTATAGCAAAAGACACCCGAAATTGGAGCTCTGACGCACCGCGCGGTGCAAACGGGGGGCTCCGAGCTCAGTGCGATGCACGGGGCCGGAGCCGGGACGAGCGGGGGGTGGAGGAAGCCCGGGGGGATATCCCTGTTTGCTTTCCTTTGATCCATAGGAAATAGGCCCCGCGCTGCGTGACCCATTAAACTAATAAGATTATAGAGATCAGCGAGAGGGAACGGGGTCGCTAATGGCTGCCAGCTGGCCCCGTCCCGGCGCTGGGAGGGCGGCTGGGCAGGGCCGGGTGGCGGCGGGCGGGCGGACCACACACCGGCGCCGCTCAACGCCACGGAAGCGCCCCAGGAGCCGGCGGGAGGATGAGAAACGCGCGGGGCGGCGCCACGAGGGAGCGCGCCTTCATGCATACCCAAATGGCGCTGCCTCTATGCAAATGAGCGCCCCGCCTCTATGCAAATCACCCAGGGGCCGCGCGGGGCGGGAAGGCGGGGCCGGGTCCTAATTTGAATAGCCCCGCCCACTGCGTGACGCTGATCCAATCAGCAACGACGCCGGCTCGGGTTGCGGGTGAGCCCGCCCCCGCCATCCCGCCTACCGGCGGAACGCCTCCGTGTGCGTCACGCAGCCAATGGCAGAGCGGCATGCAAATGAAGCCGAAGGCGGGGCGGGTTTTCCGTTAGCCGATTGGGCGAGAGGTGCCGCCTACGGGCGGCTGGGCGGGGACGGGCTGCGATTGGTCGGCTGTGAGGGCGGGATCCACCCCGCGGGAGGGCGGGGCGGCGTGACGTGTGCAAGGCGTGGCGGGAAATGGGGCGGGAGGCGGGAAATGGGGCGGGAGGCGGGAAATGGGGCGGGAGGCGGGAAATGGGGCGGGAGGCGGGAAATGGGGCGGGAGGCGGGAAATGGGGCGGGAGGCGGGAGGTCTCCGCCTTCCTGAAGCCGTGAGCGCTGCCCCAGCCCGGTGGCTGCGGGTTGAACGGGGCTTCTTGAGGTTGATATTACAGGTGTTTTGAGGTTTCATGTTTTGAAGCTCTGTGAGGAGGCGTTGGGGTGATTGCGGTGTGGTTACCCCAGAACTAACCCTGAAGTGACAGCGGTGACAGACCGTCCCTACGTGCGATCGAACGGGACTGTCAGAGCGCCGATGTCCGACTGGCAGATCAATAACGAAAGCACCCCAAGATGCGGCTCTGGTGCCCGTCCGTGGGGCCGCTCCGTGTCCTTGACGAACGCCTTTGCCGTTGGCATCGCCCTCCTCCGTGCCGGTGTCCCTGTGTCACTGCGCCGTACGAGCCCCGTAGAGCTGCCCCGACAACGAGTCCCGGCCCCCCGTGCCGCTGGGAGCCCCGTCCCGCTTTGATTTCGTGCTGTCCCGAGCCCCGCTTCGCTTTAGCTGCCATTTAGCTGCTTTATTTGAGACAGAGATTATCAGCGCGGCGCGAACGAGGTGCCGCAGATCCCGATGGAGCTCTCAGCAGCGTTGGGTACCTTTGTGGGCAATAAAAAGCCATCAGCTGGCGATACCGTGATACATGGGTATCCATTCGTGGCTGTGTAAACCAAAGAATAGACTTAAGAAACACTGACGATTAGAAAAGCAGCCTACATAATTCAGCGCTCTCCTTCAGCCAATGCAGAGTGGCAGCTCGTCGTATTCCCTGCTGCATCCAGCCCGATAAATACAAAGATCCCGTGATTCACATTAGGAAACACAACTTGAGGTGGTGTAACGTTTTGCTTAATGCCGCGGAGTGAATGAGCAGGGAATGGATGGCAGCTCTTTGCTGTGCAGGATGGTGCTGCTCCTTCCCTTGGGTTTTATTCGTTGTGGGCTTTTATGTCGTTGCAGGGCACCAAAATAATTCTTTAGTCTGCTGCAGGAGGACTGGGAGGCTGTGACAGCACTGAAATACAGCTCCTGAGTTCTGCTTCCTAAACCACATGGCAACAAAACACAACAGATAGGAAGGAAGGGGAGTAGGAGAAGTGATGGCAATGGATGGGATCTTGGCAGTCCATGAACTGCATTAAGCTCAGGTTACTGCTCCATCCAAGCAGGAGATGGATGAGTTTACTTTGCTTGGCCACGGGACACGTCCAGTATTTAAACAGAGAGTTGTGTAAATATTTGAGCAACGTATTTGAATCAATCAGCATCTTCAGTAAGACGAAATATGTGGGTGGTTCTTTTGTTTGTCTGTTTGAAGACTCAGGTTTGATGCCATCCGCCCTCTCCTTAGCCGTAACGTAGCTGCTCTTTGCCTGCTCCCCAGAGCTTCACTAGTGCATCACTTCCAGTTTATCGCTTCCATCTTGTGAATATGGAGATGCTGCTACAGAAGTGTTCATCCTCAGGAGTAAATACCACGCCTTTTAAATGGCTCTCCTCGTCTTTTCCCTGCAGATATATTTCGTGCTAACAGGGAATCCAATCTTCGGCATGAACTCAAGAACAACATGATGAACTATATTAATTATCGGACCTGTTAAGTCTATTGTGGAAATAAATCTGCTGTGAACCAACATTTTCCCTCATATGTTTTGCAGGGAGACAGTAACCCTTCTGCTGTCAATGAATTAATTTGCTAAAAGAAGCTGGAGTTCGTAGATAAATCTTGAGCTTATTTCTCATTTACATACCAGCTTAGCATTTATGTGCACTTCTATTTGTGCGATGCTCCTGGGGGCGATCCGGGAAACAATATGAATCATCTCATATGTAAAAAGCAGGCGACGATGTAATGGGAACCAAATTTAGGTTTCTTACATTAGAAAAAGAATTCCTTCTGATGGTTCATTCTTTGTGATTACTTTGGATATCTGGCATTGCATGAGGCAGCTCTCTGTGCTGAGATGTGTTCAGCCCTCATGTTATCCTATGGGGTGCTGCTGAGGGCCTGTGTGGTAACATGGCTCAGATATAGGTCGTGTTTTCCTTATTATTTCCTATTATTATTTGTAGGGAAGAAACCAGGTCACAGGCATAACCACAAGCAGGAGCAGGGTACTTCCTATTTCCTGTGGAGTCCCCAGAGCTCTAGTTTGAAACCATTGCTGTTGTTAATTAATGATTTGCCAGCTGTCTGCTCTAATTTTATAGCATTTATGTATGCAGAGCCATTGTGCCTGCAGTGTCTGCCTTGGAGTCCTACAAACTAGACGTAATGATTGCAAATTCAGGATCGCACTTAACACATTCATCTGTTAGTTTGGATACGGTCTGTTTGTAAATAGTCTCGCTTTAGTTTTTTACACCAGGAGGATGGAAAGAGGTTCAGCAGGAGCAGGTGCTGTTGGATTTGCAGGGTTTCGGTGTATATGTATTTCTGGGTATAAAGCACAGCTACTCATGTCTGACACCTCAGTACAGGGCAGCAGTTCCATGGAACCCAAGCAACAGAGCACGGCTGGAGTCTGCTGAGATCTTGAATTGCCGTACAGCAAAACCAGATCAGGTCTATTGCTGGGCTCAGTTCATGCCTGAGGATTTTGTCTCCCTTCCTGCTCTTTTCCCCTCCCACCCAACCAATTCTTTTCTCTATTGAACAGGTTGGAGAACAATCCAATTCACAAGGTCAAGACGGGGGCACATTTCCTGACCTTCTTGCCCCCACGTCTCGATAATCTAGAAATGAAAATCAATTCTTGTCTTCGAGCTCATCATTGCTTTAGACCAAAGCAAGGAGCGCTCTGCTTTTTCCGCCACCTTAGAGATGGGGATGTCATTTTTCACCCTTTTCTTTTCCTGCTATCTGCAGGGACATGGCAATATGCTTTGAGCACATTATTTATGGAGAACACGTATAGTTCAAGTGCTGGAATGGCTTTTTCTTCGTGTCTTTGTTTTGCCTTTGATAATTACGCTGTATCCCCTATAATATATTCCGCACTAAATTATTTATATGCACTTTCAACCTCAGCCCCCGAGTCACATTGTTATTTCTGATTGGGGATAATAAACATACTTCCTCTTTAACACGTCCCTCGAGGAGTGACAAAATAAAAGCATCCATCACTGCCCTCCTTCCCTCTGCAGGCTGCCCTAACAGTGCTGAACCCTGTTTTTTACTGCTATTCCTCACTCCCATGCACTGCATGGAGCCAGCCGGGCTCAGCACTGGGAGCTGCTGGGATTCTGATTTATAGGGCAGCGGGCCGGGAGGGCTGGCTCACCTGGCACAGACCCCAGAGCACCAGGTAGGGCAGGTACACCTCATGCACTCAAAGCTGGCGTGATATCAGCTGCGATGCGTTTGTTCAGCGGCTTGTAATGCAAACAGGAGGCGAGGTGCCCTTTGTACCGCAGCCATCTGGCAGCCCACGTTGGGGTCCGGACCAGTGGGGGGGTGTCATCCCCTGTATGGCCGGCAGGGGTCGCTATGGGACCGCTCATCTGCAGTGGGGTTCCCATAGGAAAGATGGTGGTCGCGGCCACCACTGATGCTCTTCCAGGTTCAACATAAAGTAAAGCCTCGTCCTCATAAATAATGCTTTTAAATCGATGTATGTGTTTTCTGTGTGATGTGCAGCCACCACAGACCTCGTTGTTGTGCTGCTACAGAAAATCTCTCTGTATTTCTGGGCTTGCCACTCCCAGGAGATGCTGAGGGAGGGGCTGGAAGCCTCAGGGTGGATGAAACACTTCTTGTTTTACCTGTAATCTGAACGTGAAACTCCCACTGTGATACAGAACGAATCGGGCAGTGCTGTGTGATGTTTGTGTCATGACGTACGTTGCCTCCTGTGCTTTGTGCTCCTCTCGGCCTGAGCCCATTTCCCCACCAGCAAAGTGAAGGTCTGAGGCTTTGCTCCTTCCCATTGCTGCCAACTTTCCATTGCACGTGTAGGCTGCTGGTCTATTGGGGACTACATCAGAACAAGCCAACTCATTCCATAGAGGTAGAGAAGAACCTGGTGATCAAGTAGCAATGAGTCCAGTCCCACAGTGCTTCCATTCATTACTCAGGTTAGACTCTGAAGAGCAGGCATCTTTCAGCCCTTTCTTCTGAGTTAATAAAGGAAGCTTCTTTTGCCTCTCACGTTTATCAAATCCTTTCAAATCCTGCAAAGCCTTTTGGTTTATTACAAGATATTTACAATGTGGGAAGCACAGAGTCCGTGACTAAGAAACTGCTCATGACAACAACTCATTATCTTGCAGTTTATAACGCATGATTATCCATGGATTATTGATTTTCCTCTCTGAGTGGATAATAGGACTATTAGCAATGGAATTAGAAGTGAGGAGCAGTGCATAAACCTGGATAATCCCATATTTCTAGATGTTTGTTCATTTTTCCTTGTATCACTTGAATATTCACACAATACACAGGCAAAAGTAAACCTACTTTTTGTCCCCAATTAAATGGAAACGCTGATGTGCCTTAGGAGGCCATTGCTATTTTATAATCATGTGGAGACTTATATGGTGAAACAGTAGTGTTTTAGGATCCGCTTCAAATGAATGTCCTATGACAAACTGATTAGATTAGATTAACTCATTTTGCCTAACATTTTAAGGCAGCATTTCTGTAAGATACTGAGGATGCCAGGATCTGATGAATGACTAAAATAAGAAATAACTATTTAATTTTTTTTACAGATTAGAGAAATGAATCACATTGGTCATATCTTAAAAGTCAAGCTCCCTTTAGAGACATAGAAAAGCAAGACCCTCTATAAGAAGACAGTAATTGTCTTCAGCCCTCTAAATCTGAATGCCACTTCGTATTTTGCATAGTTTGAGATAGATCAGTTGTTTCTCACATTCTCATGCAAGCCGCTTTGTTCAGACCATAGATTTAAGACGCTCTTTGTGCCCAGAAAGATGTGTTCCAAGCTCAAAGGTGAGCACAGAGCAGTTTGGTCTGATCAGTGTCTTCCCAGAATGTGGGCAAAGAGTTCAGGCCGGGCCACTTGCCAGGCTGGGAAATAAGAAATGATGGATCAGTGTCTTAAATCAGCATGCACAACAGCAACCACACATGCAGTGTATGAGTAGGATGATGGATGATACCATTTACCGAATGTGAAAGTTTGCTTTGATTATTTTTTCTTCAAAATTGAGGGTGAACGGTAAAACGGGCATAACATCCAGCACTGCATTTGCTTTTCTTAAGAAGAATATTAAGATCTGACATTGGTACGTTGTAGGTAATACAGTCAGCAATAAGCGTTTTTAGCTAAGAAACTGTAAGGCAAAGAAAGGAGTACAGTTAATGTTCCTTCTGGGAAATCCTTCCGTTTTATTAAGTATCGCCATTTATTAATCGTATCTAGGCAATTCCTGGCTTAATGGTACATTCAAAGTAGATTATTTGAAATTGAATTTGGAATTCATTCAAAATGCAGCTGTGTCATAATGTAGAAAAGTCTTCATTCTTTGGAGGTCTCATCTCTACATTAACCCCTTTCCTCTCCATGGGAAAACCAACAGCCTACGTATGTGAGAATGCAGTTAAAGTACTGGCACTGCAAAAGGATTTCTCAGATGCTTTTTCTTTTCCATGTTTCTAGAGTTTCCTTGGGAAATATGCTGTCTGACCTCCTGAGGGAGCAAAGCATCTTCTCCACAGATGAGGCTGGAAAGCTGAGGAGGAAAGCAGCCATTTGCTTCGTTCAGCCTTGTGCTGTGTGGGTTGTAATGTGAGTTTCTGTAAAATGGAACCAGCTTTGAGTACCCCGAGCGATTCCTATCAAAGCACTGACATTTCCAGATAAGGAGAACATGAGCTCCTACGTTGTCTTTCTTGTCAGCTTCAGCAGGCTGATTCTTAGTCCTGTGCTGTAAAATATTGCTGCGTATTTACCTGAGCTTTTCTTTTCAGTGCTGAATGACTAGAATTGCTGGATTTCTACGTTGCGTAGGGAAGAAAATGCCTTTTTATTTATGAGACAGAAACGGTCCAGTAGAACAAATGGAAAGTGCAATTTTTATATGTCTGGAGTTAAGGAGCAGAGAGTGTTACGAGGGCAATTTAATGGGACAAAGGCCCCTCAGGTATGTTAAACCCTCAGGAGGCAGTTGAGAGAAGGAAATTAATTGAAGAACGTCTTGCCAGCCAGGTTATTGATATTAGGAGTGGAATTCACCAAGAGCTGCGTGGGAGGGAGAAGCCTGGCGTTGTTGGCTGCTGTGTGAAGTGGGCATGGCCAGGAGCTCTCCTCAGCCTTATTTGCTGCTGGATCCTGGTGAATATCGTGCTTTTTAAGGTGCTTTTCTGAGGTCTGGTCCTTGCTGTGGTGGTGATCCAACCCAGCTAGACCAAGGCACCACTTCTGCCTGTTCCATTGCCTATGGGCAAGCAGGGATGCACAGCAGTGTCAAAAACAGACATTTCACATTTGTCATCATGGTTTCCTGAAGGACCTCAGTTGGCTTCAGGCACGCACTGGTGGAGGGACTCAGTACAAAGGCTGATGAGGGGCACCCCATCTTCACACCATGCTTCTTAGAGTGGCTCTGCTGGTGGCTGTCTGAAGTCCACACTGCTGAGGGACACCATTCATACCTGCTATTAGGTTCCCCTCATTGCAACAACAAAAGAGGTCCCAAAGCACCTTCTCTCAATTAGCTCAAGAAGAAACGACACTTCACCACTTGTGTAATGAGTTCAAAAACATTTAACATTCACTTAATACTGCGTTTGGTTGCTGACCACAAAATAACACGAGGCCAATAGAGATTTGTGGTTGTGATGCTAAAGATAACCAGATTGAGAGACAACCACTTTGTTTATCACTGAATTCCAAAGCTGCTATCATCAGTACCCACTGATGTCATTCCTACAGCAGTACTGGGAAGCCTTAGTTACACAGGAAGGTGGGCACCATATAAACACGTATCCAAAAAGTGGCCATTGCCACAGGCAGTGACTCATGTGAGACAAGCAGGACTGCAGCACTGTTTAATTGCCTTCTGGATGTTTTTTTCATAGGTTAACTATTCTTGTTATTACCCCAGTTTTGGAAGCCAAAGCTGTTCAAAAGGTGGGTTGCTTCTGCACTGAGATGAGCCTCTTTGGGTTGGCATGGCACACAGACACTGGTTTTCCACAGTGGGCCTCAGCAGCTGGCACTAAACCCACTGTGGAGCATCACAGCGTTGCTAAGTCCCAGTGATGACCACCTCGAATACATTGCTCAATATGCCAAACAGAGACAGTATGAAACAGAAAACCATAAACTGACAGGTTTACTGGTGCAGACCGTGCAGACCATGGCCCTACTCAAGACTGCCTTGTTACTACAACTATTTAGCAGCAGCCTTTCCATCCTGCCTTTTAAATTTGCTGGTGCCAAACTGCTGCAGGCCAAAAGCAGTCATTTCACATTTGGCTGCTACCTGTTACCATTCCTTCCCTTCCCAGCGAGCACATGCTTAACCCCTATGGGGCCTGCTCTATTTCTTTCCTTTGGTGTTCGCATTTAAGTGTATTGTATTTAAATCTTTTGTGTTGTCTAGTTTGGACTGTGAGCGTTGAAATTGATTTTAACAAGGCTAAAACAGAACACCTGAATTAATCTTCATTGCAAAAGGCTGTGCCCCAGTGCCTCAGCACAGCCAGAGGAGCAGCCCTTTAACAGGGAGGCCCCTCAAAGGAATGGCTCTGGCACAGAGAAGAGCAGGGATAAAGCTTCCAACAAGTTCCATCAGGAGAAGCCTGGATCATCTGCATCAAGAGCCTGCACTCAGCATGAGGTCAACAACACGCAACTGACTTCCCATGCTCTTTGACTATTCCTCCCTCATACAATTGGGGTCATTGCTGAACCAGCATCAGAAGAATCCCCAAGACACAGGAAAGCTCCCCAACACATTGTGGCAATAGAAGCCTCATTTACCTCCTGATAGACCTGCTCCAGAGCTGCAGCCCTGCTCACTGCCCTTGCTGCACCCTCAAAGTAAGATAGGTTGTCACAGAACAGGTAGTTATCTGGTTTAGGTGCAAATTTTGCTCCATAGCATTTGTGTTAGATGCTTCACAGAGTAGATCTGCAACACTAAGTCTTCTCTGTTTATATTCAACCTGCATCTCAGGCATTTGTTAATCTAAAGTATTTTCCAGTTCATTTGGGCAAGCACAAGGAATGTGTTACTGAGTTTCAGATAACTTTCGTTCATGAATGGGCATGCAGCTTCTCACACCTAAGGATTAAAGCCAAAGCTGCTTTCTGTTTGAATATGTGTGCACTTTGTTCTGGTTACCAGCTAACCCACTAGACCTCCAGACAGTTCTTGAACACCTCCACAGGCGGTGACTCCACCACCTCCCTGGGCAGCCTGTTCCAATGCATCTCCACTGTCAGAGAAGTAGTTTTTTCTAATATCAAACCTGAACTTCCCCTGGTGCAACTTGAGTCCGTTACCTCTTGTCCCATCAATGTTACCTGGGAGAAAAGGCCAACTCCCACCTCACTCTAAACTCTTGTCAAGGAGTTGTAAAGAATAAACAGTCCCAGCAACAACTCTCACATGCCACAGCTGGTTCTGTTAACACATACCTTCAGCTTCTCCTCTTCTGCATTAAAAGGTGGGACTCACAGATATCTGGCACCTTCAGCCTTGCTTGCACATTGACGACTCAAACAGACGCAACCTGAACAGCTTTTACCTCACACCCAGCAGCTATTTCCAAAGCTGCTCAAAGCCTTTGCACATCTCCTGGCATCCCTCCTTCAGCCTTCCTGCCTGACAGTGCCTCTCTGAGGCAGGCGGTGTAGTAAATTCCTTTATTAAAGGGTAACACGTATTGTCTGCATTAAGATTTTGGTGATGTAAATTGTGTTCATAGAGGCCCTTCTGTAGGCCACATGATTGAAAAAGTGACATAGACAACAAAGCCTAAAGCCATACTTAGGCATATACATATATGTGTCTTAAATGATATATGATTATCTAAATATACACGTGTACATTCTTCCTCTCCCCAGAAACAGTTCATGAAGTAGAATAAATAGCATCAGTTTGGAATGTGCGATCCAACAGCAATTCCTCTCCAACTGCTTTATTTCCTCTCTTACTGCAGGGAAGTATTTCAGTCTTGGGACTATGAAATCCAATTGGTAGACAGAAGAAATTGAGTTCTTCAGGTTTCTTTTCACATCCAGTAACTTTGAGCATGACTAAGTGGCAGCATTTTGCTGGAAGCTGTACATAGCCAGCAGCGCCTCTGCTGCACACTGTCAGTCAGCTGGAGTAGTGACTGTCACAGGCACATTCACCTTCATGCACAAGAAGTGCTTTTAAGGTGGTTTTACAGCACTTAGAATTTTAACATTACTCTAGCAATAAACCTCTGGTTTAACAGGAGCACAGGGTTAAAAGAATGGAGGGTAAGATAAATCCAGGCCTGCAATGTGAGCATTTTGTGTTTTCAACAGCTTCCCCCATTATGCTGCTGGCCATGAAACCAGCCCCTGCAAAGCTGAAGAAAAGTTCAGTGCTGCAGGACTGGCTTTGAGCTACACCACCCATGTCCCTGCTTCATTCACATGCAGTTATGTCCTGCCTTTACTGCATTTCCCCCATCTGTTCACTTGATTCCAATTATAACTAAATCTAACACGCAAATCTAAACAATACAGTTCACACAACTAAATCATAGATCAGAAATGTAACCCAAAACTGGATGCTTCACTTCAAGCCAGGAACACACAATTTCAAGAAGGAAACCTTTTAAAAACCAAGATTTAATTTCCATTGTATTTATATTCTTACTGCTTAATCAAACCCACATGGAAAACACGGCACTCAATGAAACTACAGAATTAACATTCCAACAGACCACCCTGTTCTTAAGCCTAGAACTGATCCCCAGCTGAACAGGTTGTGCCCCCAACTGCCCATGTCTGCTTTCACTTTTCCTCTTGGCACGACTGACCATCACACAATACCTCCTGCTTTTAGCTCTGCCTATAGGCTCAAGTCATCACCATCAATGTTGTGTTTCTTCAAACAGTCACAATGCTTCTGTGTAAAACTTGCACCCCTTGCAGCTCATGAGCCTTCCTGCCTCATTTAGCAATTCGTTACTCATATTGATTTTATTTACTGCGCAAGGGTTAAGAACAGCTCTACTTACTTGGCAGCACTCCATACAGTCTCTTCCTTCTCTCTAAAGATAGTTAACTATAATGGCTCTGTGTTGTGTCTTTTTTTCCCAATATCAATGGTTTGAGCATTGATGGCCCTCACTGGTTTAGCTTAGTTAATGGCATTTGAAATAATATATTGCTATGGTATCATGAAAAGCCATGAGAACTCAGGATTTGGAGCCCACTTCGTTTCCAATTAACGCACAGCAGAAATGTAGAGTAACATGTTATGCAAGTGAAGTATTTGATGCACATTACATTTCAGGTACTTATTAAAGCATCTCAAGAGGTAAGGGCTCCATTCGTATGCTGCAATTACAGGTGAAGCTCTTCAATTCATTTGGTCGATGCGCAGTCTGGCAGTTTAACATCTCAGGAAGTAATTACCAAACAGCAATCACATGGACATCAAAGTTCAGAGCAGAACTTGAATCCTGCTCCTCTGGCAACTCATGGCACTTTTTGCTCTGCACTCTCTGCCTTCTCCCTAGCTGCACTCACAGTCCTATTCCTGCCTTCTTCCTTCCAGTCCCTCAAGCAGTCCCTATGTGAGAGCACACCTGTGGTATAATCTCAGCAGCAGCAGCACAAATGTTCTCCCATATATTTGCTCTTCAAGGCAAGAACTGCAAGAGCTCATCTTTAACAGCCAGTTAGTATGAAATGCACCTTTTCTCCACAGTTTGCTCTATGCCATCAGCTCACTTAATAGCAACGCAGGGGACAGAGATGTGACTGGAAACAAAATAAGAGCAGTCTTGAAATGCAAGCAGCACAGATCTCCATTATTATTTGGAGCCTTCACACTTGCATGATGCTACTTGGTGAGCAGTACCACCACTGGCCCTGTCAGCCTCACCTCCCCAACTCTTCCATGCTGCCATTTGCCCCTTCTCTGCTTTGTGAAAGTTCTACACAGGCCTCCAAGCCTCAGCGCTTCCCTGCTCACAGGTGGGACCATGACTGAAGAGCAAAGCCCACTGCTTGTGACCAAATAAGTGTCACCCAAGGAAGTGAAAAAAATCTATCTTCCATGAACATTTAATCCCACGTTTTACTATTTTGGACAGCTAAAGAAGCATATACTTTCTTCCAATGGGACTCAACTTTTACTTTTCACACTTAAGCTAGTTAACACTCTAACAGCAGCAGGACCTGAAGGAGCTGCTGTAGTGAGGTGGGATCTTGGGATGTGCTCACAGGAGCTGGCAGTCAGCACAGTGAGCACAATGGCACTCACCTGGACAGCTCTAATGACCGTAAGTCCTGCTGCTGGAAGGTCTCACATCACTGGGCTGGAGGAATAAGCAGGGCCTGCTCCCCTGACTGTTCTTCATCAGTGATCTTTCACTACATTCCCAATGCAGGCACACTTTCCAACTCCCTCCACTTCAGATCAACCCATTTCTTTGTGAAATCCTTCTTGATTCCTAAAGCTTCTGTTACTTCAGAGTTCTCTTGTTACCACAACTATTAACAGACTATCCCACTGTCCTTCTTAAGCAGATCATGGTACTAACTACTCCATACTATAACTCACAACTGTGCGGTGTATTAATTGCTCATACCTGTATTCAAACATCTCCTACGTCACACAGCTGATAAAACACAGTGTAGAGAGAGGCTTCTGCTTGCTTAGATGGGGCCACTTAAACACACTGTTACTCACTACTGTGGGTCTCTGGTGAGTGAAGTTCTCATAACTAGTAGACCTGCAAGTTACTACAGACTTAGTACTACACATTAAGGATGTTAATGTACAAACAGCTCAACACTCACCAGTGAGACTTTTATAATAACCAAAGTACAGAACTTTACTACAACTGAAAAGCATTTACAGCAGCTCTGCAGGAGGCCACGTGTTGCTGCAAGGATGTAGTTTTCAAAAGTGGAAAGGTAAGAGCTATTAGAAAACTGGGTAAAACCACTGCTGCACAGAAAGCCAGTACTGCCTCACAGTCCAACCCAAGTCAAAATAAAGTGGCAACCATTCAACCATTCATCAGCAGCCTAATGCTTTCTATTCATAAAGCACAGGACTTTGTACGCTCACTTGTGAAAGTTATGCTGGTATAATCCAGCATGTAATTACTTTTGTATTGGCTATATGAAGCCAAGTTTCAGCTCCCTGAGTCTGCAGTTAATTACAGTGAGGTTTCAGCACAACACCTTGTGTCTTAAATATAGGTTCAGCTGCACTGAGCTATTTTCAATACCATTAGCCCCAGTCACTCAACAAACAAAGCTCAATCACATAAAAGGTTATTTCTGGAGTACAGTAAGCACAATTAACTGTAGTTGATTTTCTAGTCTGTTACAAAAAGCAAGAAAATAGTCTCACTTGAATAGCATTTGCCAATTTTTGTTTGCAAATCCCACTTCCCTCCCAAAATAAAGCAGAAAATAAGTTTGGGATTGCATAGCAGTTCCAGTTTGCACTAAGAACCCACACACTCTCAAACTCACTGCCCCAGAAGCAGTTTGGCCTCTTCAAGCCATGAGGTACCACCGAGGTACCCCCATGGCTGCAGCAGCTCTGCTTCCCATTCTGCAGCTGACAATGCTGGCACACACAGCCCTGTGCAGGTAACGTGTATCCTACAGAGCACTTCCATCCTGCTTTCCTAAGACTTTAGAAAAAGGGCCATCACTAACACTGAAAGCCAAACAAATGGAACTCCACAACCCACTGAAATACAGCCACAGTCACATAGCCTGCCCTGAGTGAGCTTCCACAGCGCTTCAGTTTGACTGGACCCAGAAATGTTTCTTGAACAGAGCTGCCCAGGCAACAGATATAAACATCCCAGTGTCACTACTGCTTTTTGGAGTCAGCTCATGACTTCCAATACTTTGTTTGTATTTCACTGGACCCTGTGGTCTATTTATAAATTGTTTATCACACAGTTGCTAGAAGTCAGCAAGTTTACTTCTGTTTTTAGTAAAGCAGCACAATTGAGTTCAATGAAAGCACACGTACCAAATTGGTTCTTTTCACCGCTTCCTACAGCATTTTTAGGCCACAGATGGAAGCATTATATTTGTGCTTAAAAATTCACCAGCACAAAACGTAATCTCTGGAAAGGCACAAGAATTGTCCTCGATGCATCATGCCCAGTAGCATCCTGAGACTAAGTACCCACAGGCTGTGCAGTTTGCCTTCAGCCTATATTCCCTTGGGCCACACCAGATGTGTTCAGCTTTCACTTTCAGAGTATTTGACAGCAAGCTCCTTTCCTATTCTCCAGCTTCCAGAATAATAAATAGGTTGATGTCACTTCTTTGGACTCTGCCCCTTCAAATGAAAGGCTTGTTGGAAATTCATGTAATTTACTCAGCATGCTCATTTGCTGCTCTTCCAATCTAGAAAGGGATACAATTAGACACTTCAGGATTTCAAAAAGGATCATAATGTAAAGCTGCAGGAATGCACCTCCAGCAATGCATTACCTAAGAGAAATGGCCAAGAAGCCACTGGAAAATAAGTCATATCGATGCAGTTATGTAGTTTGACATCCAGACTTTATTTTAAATACCATCATGAGTTTTGGGGTGCTTTCTTGTTTGCTTTCTGTTTTGTTTCCTGTTCTTAGCAATCTTCCTCAAACATCATCTTTAAAGGGTAAGACAGAACCCTTAATCCTCTACTGAATGCACGTTGCTTTTGGTACACGTTTCTGATAGCCAAAGTCATAACAAGGCCAGAAAGCTTAAACTGCCATTGGACCGTTATGATCAACACATTTCAAGACAAGAATAAAGCACACAACCTGAAGCGTGGAGCTCTTTTAGCCCTACCTTAATGGCACGTGACCTCCCATATCGAAGCAGAAGCACCACCAAGAGGTGACTGTTCCAGTAGGACTTGCAGGACAGGAGGCACTGCGTGTCACAGGCATGTGGCAAGGATAAGCCAAGGGACACTAAGAGGTCAAGCTGCACTCACCTTGCTGTCACAGCTACCCAGCTTGAGCAGCATGGAGCTAAAGCAGGCAGAGAACTGGCTCCAAAAGCGATGAACTCTTTCTTCCCACTACGGCTGGATACAAGCCTGCTATTCATCCCTATTCTGAAGTTATAACTGGGCTGAAGTTATACTGAACTAAGCTAAAATTTGAACATGCTACATTTACCCTGAAGGAATACACATATGCTCATTTCTGTGGGTTTTCAGAACTATAATCATCTACAGCTTTAGCCAGCAAATCTGAGAAAATCTTTTTAAGATCTACTGGCCTCAGAAAGCCTATTTAGTAGTACAGAACTGGAAGTTTCAATTTGCACTACAGATCCCACTAGGCTGGAACCACCCCTAAATCAAACAGAGTGGGACTACAGCCCCAGCAATACAAGGTGTTTCCCTATAACTGCACTGATCAAACAGTTACAGACACCACACTTCCAAGCCCTTTTTAGCAGACGTCACACTGCACAACATAAAGCAGCAGGCAATTGGCCAAAAATGGTTAGCAAAAAGGATTCCTTAAACCTCCAGCATCCAAATATAGCCCTAGCTGGTCACATGGGCTGCCATACAGTAAGTGCTCCTCACTTTACCTACCCTCTGATTAAACGGTTTGAGCTAAAAGATATGTACTTAGAATAGCATTTCAGTTTCCAGCTCAATTCCATGAAGTATATAATCTAGCTGTACCTTCCACGGTCAGACAGGCAGGAAAGAAAAGTTAGTTTAGGTTTCCAGTGAGCACAAAGGAGTTGATTAGCTACACAGAACTAATAGAATATGAGCCCCCCCCTAACATTTATAATATATATATATATACACACACACAAGCACACACACACATATATATAATGTGTGTATCTATATATGTACACACATAGAGCAGCATAACTAACATCCCACAGAATGCAGCCACTGTGAAAGGAGCTTCACTCGCTAACCCTGCTGTATGTAATGATTAATACTTTACAAATGGCACTACCCACTCCACCCATCCTTCAGCAATTCCTGCCTTTCTTATCACCCTCACTATGTTCAGAGCTGACCAGCTGAAGATGCCCACGGTTCCATGTATATGTTCCACGGTTGCACTTATATATTGAAGAACTGTGCAAAGTATCTGAAATGGGCCACTCTTGTATTGCAACCAGACTCCAGCTTCACTGAGGTGGAAAAGAGTCGAGCTAGGCCATTCCCAGCCCTGAAAGACCACGTCCATGTTGGCTGTAACACAGGTGAGAAGTATACTAGTATAGAATGCTGGAACCTGTATTAATAAGCACCAGTTCCATTGGCCCTTCCAAAGCACTCTGTCCCTATGGGGTGAGGACCAAGCACTGCAGCACTGGCTCATGGCACATCACACAACTTCTGAAGAAGCAGAGGCTCACTCAAGTAACCATGACTTGACAGCAGTTGGGGGCTTGCAGGGTTCCTAAAGAGGAAAGAAAACTCAGTGCCATCAGGCCAGGCCACAGCATTCAAACAGCAAACTTACATACAAGTTACAATAAAAAACATAGCAAAGAAGCTGTGACATAAGTATGAAGTGTTTTGTCCAGCTCCAGCCCTCAGTTCACCTACAGCTCAGTGACACAAAGCACAACCAGGAGCCGTGCCCGGCAGCTCAGCACACCCACACCCGACTCAGTTTCACCGGCACCACATTCAAGCCCACGTTGGGGTCGGGCACCGACCGCACCCTGCAGACCCCCAGACATCGTGTTATTTCGATGCCCAGCAGAGCAGCCAGTAGCAGCAATGTACGGCTTCCATCCGGCTGCGGGCAGGGCGCTCCCCGGGCCTGCCACGGCGGAGCAGTGACGTGTCCACCTGAACGAGCCGCTCCGCCGCCGCAGCAGCCCCCGGAGACAAAGTTCTGTAGTGCACTGACTGCTATCGTAACCAGAGTCTGAGTGTCACAGAACTTTGCTTCAGGAGACCGGATCCTCCTCGGGCTCGGGGCAGCGCGGAGCTCCCCTCCTGCAAAAGGAATAGGGCAGGGTTATGTGAGGCGCAGGAATCCCTCCGCTATCGGAGGGAGGGCGGCTGTAAGCACCGAGCCGAGCGGCAGCAATGCCCCCCCAGCCCCGGCTGACAGCGCACGGCAAGGCCGCCCCTCAGCTCTCAGCCCGTCTCGGAGCGGCGCCCCCCGCCTCCCCCACGCCGCACCGCCGAGCGCAACAGGTCCGCCCCGCTCCACCAGCTCCCCCGCTTCGGCTCGGCCTCGAGTCCCGTCCGGACACGGCGGCTCCATCGCCCCGCTCCATCATCATCATCATCACCCCGCTCCATCATCCCGCTCCATCTTGACTTTTGCCGACGTGGAAATTTTGGGTTCGGGGACGAGCCGTTCTCTTATTGGCCAGAGGCGGGCGGGTTCGGAGGTCACGGCTGCTGTCGCCGCTCCTCGCCAAGGCGCCTCGCTCCGAGGCCACTCCCCCATCCCGCAGCACACACGCCCACCGCCCCCCGCGGGCGGGGCCGGCAGTTGAGGCCGTTGTCGGCGGGGGGAGGGAGCGCTGAGGGACGGGCTGTGTGTGGGGGCTGTGTGAGAGCGGCCCCTGCTCGGCCTCGGGTAGTTGTGGTGCCTGCCCCGATTGAGGGTTGTGAGCAGTGTCACACTTGATTTGCAGGCATGTTCCCTCAGCGTGATGTGCCTGACGTGCAAACTCAGGTGGATCGGTTTCCTGAAGTGAGTTTCCCACTCCTCTAGGTTGGTTCTGTGTGTGTGGAGAGCCTGACGTGGCCATGAGAAGCACAGATGGAGCAGTGCTATGAAGCACAAAACTGCCCGAATTATTATGAAGTGCCTATGTGTTGAAAAGCGACAATTCCTGCCATCGTTTTCTCTCATACATAGGAATAGGGTGACCAAACCTAAGCCACACTGCTGCCCTTGGCTGCTCCTCAGCCCAGCCACCCACCATGCTGGGATGGGTAATGTTGAGGCCCAAATGTGCCCTAAACTCCTGGGGTGAGGAGTACCAACCTGCCCTGCAGCGGGATGCCCACACAGGAGAAGCCCATCCTCCTCCTCACTGCAGGATTCCTGCTAAGCTAGTGCTGCCATCTCAGAATCTGGAAGGGAAATAATCTGAATAACATCTTAAAATATGTTCTTGTTAGTTTATATCCAGAAAAAACGACATTAAAGTGTCATGTGAGGGGAGGAATAATCTTGGAAGAATCTCTTACCTTTATACACTTGCATTTTGTCTCCTTTTTAGCTCCTTTGTCTGCAGAGCCAGAAATGGCAAGTCTTGGGCGAGCCTTTCTGCTGTGTCTATGAAGCGTGTTCCTGCCTTCCCGCCTGCGCCTTCACTGTGCCGCTCGTGCCTCAGCCCTGTCCCATCCCGCTCCATTTTGCCATGGATGGATTGTTTCCTGTCTTCCCATTCCTGCTCTATCCCTGGCCCCACAGAGTGCTCCCCTGTGCTAGGCCACAGAGTTGGCCTTGGTTACGTTGTTGCCACCGCCGCGTGTATGAGAATATTGATTTTACAGTGTGTGTGCTCTGTAAAAAATCAATATTTCAGTAGATTGAGCAGAGCATGCGGCGGTGTAATGGAGCCCAGCCTGCTAATGTAACATGCAGGGGTCCTCATTCAGAGATTGAGGTCAGTCAGAAAATGGAAATGTGTTTTCTTGTTTTATTGTCTGTTTCAGATTTAACGTAGGTGTTTATGTTTTCGTGTTTAACCTATAGCGGCCATAGAGTTGCTTTGAATGTACATCCAGCAGACGACGTGCATAAAGACATGCCTCAGTTGGACAGCCTGTTTTTAGAGCTTAGTAAATCCCCTCTTCCCCTTCCCCATCCATTAAGCAACAGCTGTGAGGAGAAATCAGTCATTTTTGCTTCTTCAAATAAAAAATAGTTCTCTGTCATTTGGTGCAAACTTGTGTTCTGAGAATGTAATTAACCATTTGCAGTGCTTTTAATGAGTGCTGGTGTAACGGCATGAATCAAACAGCTTCATAACTGGGGATGAGTGAAAACAACGAGGGAGGGAGGAGAAATAGCAAACGTACAACAGAAAACCAGAGTAACAACCCCACTGATTTAAACGGGGCTGGGATTTTAGGCAGAGTGTTCTCTATGGTCCATTATCTGCTTCTGAAATCATTGCATCATTCCTTAACGTTTAGCGAAAGCATTTCTCGAAACGACACATGAAACCACTGCATTCCCTGGTGCAGAGTCAAGATGAGTGCAAGCTGGCTGTGGTTTCACATCGTCACGGAGGCTTGGTACAGCTCTATCAGTCCTTAATCATTTTATCTTCTGCCTTTGTCAGCGGCTATTTCTCACCTACCACATCCTCCCCCTGCAGCAGTGAATACAGACCTGCTCAATGTGCACAGGCGTGTTATGTCTGTGTTACCATGCTTTGTGCTGAATGGTGCGCAGGCAGAGATGAGGTGGGGCCCACATGTAAAAAGGCAAAGGTGTTTATTGGCCCTCATTGGTTGGAGGCTGACAGGCAGTCCTGGCTGGGGAGGTTTGCAGGACTGGAGCTGTAGCATCAGCTTCCAGTTACAATTCTGGTTTAAGACGTGGCTGATGTAAATGGCTTCCAAATGTAACATGCCGTTACCCACAGTTGCTTACTGCATGGGAATTTCTTAAGTATCACTTGATTTTCTTCAGTCACTGGCTCATATTTCTAACGTTTATATATCTCACTGTTATGAACAAGCATTCATTATTTTCAAGCATGAGTGTTGTTTTTTTTTTCCCCTTACAGAAAACCACTAATTTCAGCATTTTATCTTCAGTTATCATTAAGAAATCAAATGCAGTAGGAATGGTAGCAATGCTCTAGTATTACCAGTTGTTGGGAAGCTATGCACTTACCACTCTCAGAAGTGTAGTAAATCCTGATGTATTTCAGGAACAGCTTAAAAATAGTAGTGAAAAAAAAACATAGAAAGTACAGTATATTGAAATGCTACACTTTGACTTAATTCTACAACATTTCCACGTGTCAATATGATAAACTTATTCTTCCAAGGCTAAACTTATGTCTGAAGATTAAGAGATAACACTTAGGGCTGAATTTTACCTTAAGAATCCATCTGCTTTGGCAGCATCCTTCCAAGCAAGAAGACTCAGGAAGGTGGGTACTGTATGAGTCAGGTAGGAGCGTGTGAGACAAAGAATCCAGCTGTGACTTTGTGAAGTAAGGAGGAGCAATTATTGCCCAGTATGTTACCTTAGCTTGAAAGGTGGTAGAGGTCTATGATACCATTTACTGTGATGAAGAAAAGACTCCTTTTAACCAGGGTTCTCTGTCCAGTTTTATGGAAGGGCAGTTTGGTTTCTTGTTTGTTTGCTTTTCATTTGAAAACAATGTGTGTGTTATAAGAATTTCTGTCTAAATGGAGTTTGAAACCAGAGCTATGCGGGATGGAAAATTAATTATCTCATTAGCCAGAGAACTTTAATGGTATTCACACCACTAAGTAAAGTCATAAACATCAATCAATATTACAGAACATTTCAGAACAAAAGCAAACAATTTCTATTAAGGCAGTTTGTAACACTACTTGTTGATAAAATAAAAACAGAACGTATGAAAATGGTGGCGTATTGTTGTAATTCTTAGCTGCTTATTATCTCAGATTGTTTGCTCTCGATTAAATATGATTTGCGTTGTGTCTATGTAATTCTGTACTTCATTATTATAACAAACGTGCATTAAAACGGCGCTATAATATCATAATTGTGAAATCACTATTGAGTAAATGAAAGATAAGAGCAATGTAATGCAGTATTTAACCAAAATGTTATTTCCTAGTGCTGACATTTCCTTGCATCGTGCTGTCATGAAATTATTTGCTAAAGTGAGTAAATAATTACAGATAGCGAAAGTGAGTCGGTGATAAAGTCAGAGCAAAGAAGCCAGGTTTCCTGAGTTCTCACTCTCTCTCTAAAAATAGAGTTGATATCTCTGTCTGTCATCGTAGAGATGAGTGATTGATCTGAATACGATTTTAGTAGCATCTGCACATCACGAAATAAAGCAAGATCCAGTATCACAATCAAGATACAAGGGCACAGCACAGCACCTTTTCAGTTAAGTCCAGCGGAAAATTTTCTCTTGACTTTAGTAAAAGCTTTATCAGTGTAAAATGTGATGGCATCGAGTGTGTGAGTCATTACATTAATTAGCTTCTCTAAGTTTGCTCATAGCATCGCATAGCGTAGAGATTGGCAGCAGCAAACCCGAGTGTCTCCCACAAAACACAGAGATTCAGAAGGACTGCATGTGTGTTACAGATCCCAACCAGAGCAGCCCTGTCCTCTGTGTTTTTAGGAAGATACCGATGGATCTCTGAGGCTATCGGTGTAAGAGTGTCTGTGAAACATTAATGTTTTGGAAAACAATATATGTTTCAAAATTTGGTTTCATTCTAATTGAAATAAAACATGGTCCTTGCTGATAGAAACAGGCTTAAAAGATAAAATCCAGCTGGAGCAGTCCCTCTTACACCATCTGAAGCTACGTGCCATTGCATAGCTGGCCCAGAAAAAGGCTGCCACGCTGCATTGGAGGGACTCAAACCCTTCGGGAACTCCCCGGCGCTGAGCAACTATCTAGTTTGATGGAAAGATGGGAAAGTTTGTTTTTCACTTCTTTTTTTTTCCTTTCCAGAAGTTCAGTACCGAATCTGAGAAGCTTTACTGGAACAAAATACTTTCCCACAAAACGGTTGCAGTTTAGCAAGTCAGCATTTTTTGATACAAACAAATATATTGTGGGAAAATTCCCGACAGGCTTTACTTTGGAGCCTTTCAGAATAGAATCATGCAAAGGAGAACTAGCGGAATGACATTTGCAAAGGGATACACATGAGCTGTATGGATTGCAAATAAAGTGACATAGCGGTATCAAGGACAAAGACTTGAAGGAATGTAACCTTTCCTTCTTAGGGCAGTAAAAGTCCCTGATAGAAGAATCTCAGCCAGAGATAAACAAACAAGCAAATTCTGCACAATTTATCACAAGCGATGACTTAATCAGTTTGTAGCAGCTTCAGTGTGGCTCAAGAGTGTAGGCAGGGCCTGCAGGAGCAGGGCTGAGATTTAGCAGCCAATGGATTCTGGACATAAAGGGCCCAACTTTGTTGAATTATGTATCCTAGGAACGGAAAGCAGGAGTCATGCTGCTCAGGTTGGTGAGTGGCTGCTTGTATAAGTTATCTCACTGTCCGCTGAGTCTTATGCCATTAGCGCCTGGATAGGGAGCTAGGAGACATGGTTTAGGGGTTTCCTGTAGGTACGGTAAAGGGAGGACGGTTGGACTAGATGATCTTAAAGGTCCTTTCCAACCTTGTGATTCTGTGATTCACTGCTGTTTCTGAAGCAGACGTCCACCTGTATTCTCAGTATTTGATTGCAACTTCTTCTTCAGGCTAGAAAATCTCCATTTATGACCTTCAATGATGAGTGAAAGAATTCATGTGGCAAAACTTAACGAGTTAATGTCAGTAAGGCAACCAGCAACTGCAGACTGGCTGAGAGTGCAAAGAATATTAAAGAAAGTCACCCCTTCTTCCCTGCACGCGCACTTGTCTCTGGGCCTTTTTAATAAAGAGGCAAAAATGCTGTCGTTGCCTGATACTGGTCTTCCGTGGAAGTCTGAGGAATAAGGACTTGCAGAGAGCATGTGAGGAAGGAGAACTCTCCTTACATAAAGAGTAGCCAAAGAAGATGAAGGGTGGATGAGAAATCAGAGAGGATGTTGGGGGGCAGCTTTTCTCATCCTCCTCCAGACATTTGTGGGCATCAATAGTTGTGATCAGGAATTAAAGGTAAATTTCCCTGGAAAATCTCTATTTTTTATTTTATTTTATTTATTATATTTATTTCCTTGCTTGTTAGGTTTTCGTAGGCATTTTGCCCCTACATGCACAAGCACAAGTATTAGTTGAAACTCACTTGCTAAGTAGCCAAAGCAATAAAATAATAGATAATAATTTCTATTTATTATCATTTTTAAAGCAGTAATTGATTTAGAAATAGCCATTGAACACCTGCTTGATAAAAAACAGAAATCCCCTACCACATTTACTCCGTTTTTAGTCTCCGCATCAAAGCATGGATTGAAGGAAGAGATGGCTATCCCAGTTCTAGCTCCCTCAGAGACAGCGTGGCTGTGCCCAGTGCTGAACAGCATCACTATTTCCCCAGGAAGGAGCCAGGGTGCTCCAGAAGGTTTCCAGCTCCATGATCATATTGAAAACACCATCTCTTGCCTGAGACGTGCCAGGCTGGTGAGGAGCCCCCCTGAAACAAGAATTTCTCTGCCAGCCTTCAGAAACCATCTGTACCTCCTCCAAAACACTGGGGCTTTTTGTAACAGCCTTGGAAGAGGAAATGCAATCTCTGCACCTCCTGGGAATTTTTAAAGAATATGGTTCAAAAGTTTCCACTTCCAATATTTCCTTATTCAAAGGAAAGGATCTTTGTCCTATCCAAACCTCAAAGAGAAGAAATGGAAGTTTGGGCACCTTAGGTTTGGAATGTTGGTGGTCAGTTCGCCTTTCACTTCTGCTCAGGATTGATTTGTGGCTCTCACCTTTTGCAGGGCACAAATTAAAATCACCATCTGCTCTGTCCACGGGGAGAATCTTCAGGCCAAACTGTTGCAGCAACCCACTTGCTCCTGGCTTTCTGCACCACCAGGGAACATGAGTGAATGCCAAGCTTTTGCAACTGCAAACAAAAGAAAATGGGTATTCATATCTGCCATGGCTTTGATAATTGGTTGAAGAGGGGAAAAACAATCTTACCAGGAAATCCTCGCAAATCTGAACTACACATATCAGCCTTGTTTGCTTGCCAGTTCTTCAGATGAACCACAGGAAATCTATTCCAACCCCAGCACAGACTGTTCGCAGGAGACGAGATAGGCTCATTAGCACTGGTACACACATGGGGTAGGCACACACAAACTCAGCGCTCAGCGTTCATATGGGAGAGCACAGAAGCAGCAAAATGGGCTTGCATTACACTGTTTGGTTTATATATTTGTGTTTCATATAGCTCTGGCCATGGTTCCTTTGTAAATGCACCCATGACCTCAGTTTGCTGGCTGTTGGAAAATCCCAAGCTCGCATGCATGAGAAACTTGGACAGTGCATGTTCCCCTGCATGCAGCTTCACAAAGAACCACATTTCTTCTATGCCGGAGGGTAAATAACTCTTTGATAAAAGTGCTAATTGATGTAGTGGTCACTTATTGATAGAGACATTTGCAATTGCTGCACAGCTCTTCATAGGCACTGTAAGCCATAATTACAGTGTGCCTTTTTTTTTTTTTGGAGAATGTATGATTTTGTCAAAGCCATAAATCCAACACAACACAAAATGTATTTCAATAATCTCAATAACTGAACAGTGTGTTTGAAAAGAGATACATCGGAAAGTCAATGAGGTATATTTTGTGAATCTGAAAGCTTCCATTACCACCAGCTAAGTTCCCTATCATTAAGTGGAGAATTTCACTGGATCATAGTTTGTTGTCTAGGGAACATTTAGTAGAATTGCAGCTGCTTTCAAATAAAGGAGTTACAAGCTGCATAACCAAAGGGTTCTTTATTTTCTCTCATTAAGATCTCCCAGGAAGATTCCTGTTAACTTCTTTAAGAGGAGGATGAAAACTTCATAAATATAAATATATATATAAATATATGAAGTTTTGGCACTGATTCCCTGCAGTCCTTCACCATAAGAACTGTGTTTTCTAGGTCCCATCATAGCACTCTGCTAATTTTATGAGTTTGAGAATAGCCTGTCAAAATTCTGAGGCATGCAGAGGTCCTAATCACGAGCAGCTCGTTCCTTATTGAAACAGCTTTCCTATGTTGCAGGGCAGCGGTGGGAAAAGCACTTTGTTTGCAGCTCACAAATGAGGTATTCTTTTCCTCCCACATTTCTCAGCAGAATGCAAGAGGACCCTTCCTCTGGTCCTTAGCATAGCCCTTAGCAAAGGAAAACAAGGAGCGAGAGCAGGGCTATAAAATAACTATGGCTTCCTGAATGGAAGAGGAAGCCATAGGAGAGCATTTTCTGAAGTAAAAACCACCCAGTCTTAGGAAATGTAGGGCAAGTTCAACTTTAGTGGCTAGAAGGAAAGAGGACAGGCGACTTAAATTGACATTGATCTTGCTGTCATTCCAAGGGTAATATTTTCTTTATGATAAAATGTTCTTTAACAGTGTCTCCAGTGAATTGGTCACAAACAGGCTTTTCTTCTACGTTGCTCCTGCCTATCTTCCCGTTCCACCTATTTTTATACCATTAAAAACAATATTTGTTTAGGCAATGCAAACAAAATCCCCCTCTTCCATGTGCTGAAGTTCCCTTGACATTTATGCTATAATGCAGTGCACATTCAGCAAGACGGCTAATTTTGTTTCAAGCCAATTTGCTGGTTTTGTCTACATTCCAGTCCTCATTCAAGAAAAAAAAAGGACCCATAGAACTTTCCCATAGTATGTGTAAGCATATGGGACCCGAAGGCAAGTCCTATGGCGCTCTTTCCCAACATGCATACATTTGTATGTAGATACAAACACAAACAGACTTACATAGGTGGGCAGGTGAGGGTGTTTTGTGTGTGCTGATGTTGATGAATCAGCACAAAGGTGAATTTATATGTAAGTTTTTGATGCATTTTAAAACTTTCATCCCCAAGAGTCAATGGATGACAAGATACGTTTACTAAGAAAAAGCATGAATACTCATCTTCCATAAATGCTCGTGGTTCCTCTACTTGTCTTCCTCACGTCTCTAACATTTTTCATGGCAGGAAAATAGTTTGTGTGCCTTTCAGCACTGCTCTAACAACATGCGGTACTATTATGCGCCAGAATGCATCGGTAGCTTGTACGTAACTATAACTTTGTATTCTAAAGTATTCAGAGAGCATTCAGGAACAGGACAAAAGGCAGCCTCTGATTGAAGTCCTATGGAGCCCCTGTGAAGATTTATGTGATTTTTCTGCAGCTTGTGATGTGGCAGAATGGGCAGTTTATGATGTGGGTGGAACTTTGTTCAACACATGAAAATGACTCTGTTCTCCAGATTACATTCTCCTGTGGTAGGCAGCAGCGCCTTCTGCCCTCCATATGGCCGCCATGTGCCAGTATACACCAAATTGGTATGTGGGTTAAATGTAAAATAACCACAAAAGCTCTTGAGCCAATGATTACAAAGCTACTTTTGATATGGTTAGTGTGTCATTATCGTACTGTGCAATAATAAAGCACAGCTCATGTTGTCCCTCTCCTTCAGTAGCTGGGGAGCTCAGAGCAGAGCTGCCACGCATAGCTCATATCCATGAAATGCCTCTATCAAAAAGCACACTCAGTTCTCAATTCTAATTAGACATTAGCTTGAATGAAAAGTTAGAGGGAGTCAAATAGGTTCATTCCATGCATTCACTAAAAGCACATATCTGGTGTCCTGTTCTGAGCTTCCCAGTTATGGGGAGTAGCTCAGCTGATTGGGAGGGCTTCTGATCCTTTAAAGACCAGATTATCCATTTTCAGCTCTCAATACCTGCGTGCCACTCTGTTAACAGTGTTCATTTCCTACTTCCTTCCAGGTGCAAATCAAGGCCTGGCTGTGAAGTATTTTATGATTTTGGCCTTGCCACGGGCATCCCTTGTGCTTTGTCCTGGCAGCTGAGACAAGCTGGAGCTCAGAAGCAAGTGGTTGCTGGCTGTGCCTGTGGAAAGGCTCAGGACAGGACTCAGCACACAGTTCTTGACTGCTGCTGTGCTATGGTGCAGCAGGTCCCTGGCTGTATGCAAGGATACCTTATAGATGCAAGATTTCTGAGGAGGTGAGGTCAGACAGGGTGTGCTTATAATGAATGGCTTCTTCCTTATACTTTGAGCATTTGGATCACTGCTGGGCATAGTTCTTAATGCTGTTTTGTCTTTGTGTTTATAACTGACCTACTGTGCTAAATGGAAACAAATAACAGCTTATCACTCATTTGTCCTCCAACATACAGCTCAGTATTCTGCAGCTGTCCAGCCCGGAATAGGGCTGAGACACCTGAGAGAAGTGAGGGACATATCAGAGCTGCTTTTCCAGCTGGGATTTACCATCTAGGCTGCACATTGCTTGCTCCTCACAAACCAACAGCCTGATACTTCATTGAGAAACACATCACACATCAGGAGAGGCTACAGTTCCTTCTCATGCTTTCTATGAGCAATTCCAGCTTCCTTTAATCTCTATTAAGATTTTCAGGGAACACTTGCACGTGCATGCAAAAAATAAATAAATAAATCTGATTTACGTTAGTAATTTGCATTTAATTACAACCGTTTCTGTGAATGGAGTGCTACCCATGTTATATATCTCAATCCCAGGTGTTTTTTTTTGCAGTCTGTTACAGACTAGTTGTTGTGTTCCTAATCCAGGCAGCTCCCACAAGTATCAAAATACCCTCTCGGCACCAGATTTTTGCTCTGGATCTCAGTGTTGGCTGATAGACGCGCAGAGTCACACACAGGGAAACTGCTCCAGCCCAGGTTGGCAGAGGCTGAAAGCTGTTGCCGTCTGGAATCTGTCCAGAGATAAATGGGAATTACAGTAATTGTGGAGTCTCTGTCAAGTTCCTCACTGACCAGTATCTACATCACAAAGCCACCCCTATATCCTTGCTTGGCAGTAATTATCACTTTGTTAACAATTTTCAGAGGGATACTGTTAGCAAAAAAAGACACAAAAAGGATCAGAGAGAGTATAAAGGCAAACATCTGGATATCCAAAGTGGACAGCTGTGTGTGAGTATTGGGAATATGCTGAATAAACAGGAAAACTCAAAGTCTTTGTATACAGACAAAATCACGACATAATAGATACTACAAAGACCCAATGGACAAAAAGTGAAAGATGCAGCCTTGCCTCTGGACATGAGTAATTGTTTTCACTTCAGGGAAAGCTGAGAAGCTGTTTCTTGACTACCCATGGTGAAAGTGAGGAAAGAGCAAGGTGGATGTCTTGGTGGAGGTCTGGAGAAAACAAAGTCACAGGGAAGAAGAGGATCTTTTTGCTTGAGCGCCTCACAGAGATGATCAGAAGACCTGACCTCAATGCTACAAAGCACTCTAAAAAGTATAACATCTATAGAGGAAGACATGGATGGTCACTGGGGTCTTGGAATTTGCTAACAGTGAAATCTTACTTTGGAAATGTATTTAGAACTAGAATATGTATAAGATATGAGAGTTAAGAATTGTCAGCAGAATTCCTGTTTCTGGCTTCTAGTGTTTTTAAAAAGGTTGGCAAATTAGAGGAAATCCAGAATGAATCAACAAAAGAGGTAAGAAAGCATGGAGATACGTGGCAGAGACTGAGCTGGCTTCTTCTAGAGAGGTAACAAGAGGGTCCCCATAGCAAACTTCCAGTAGATCAGCAATGGAGAAGGTGGTGGTCAATCTGAGGTTGGCAGGCTGAGAAGAAATGTTTCATCACCTTCAAAGTAGATCTGGGTCTGCTGACGGGGACACAACCCTAGCTATGAAGTCACGTGGATGAACTGCTTATAAAGGCCAGACAGACCTTGCTGTGAGCAGGCTGGGTGCTGTAAGCCCTGCCTGTGGTTCTGCCATGTAGGCAGGGCCCAGGCCATGTTCAGGTCACCTTGCTGCAGGGTGCTGACTCTGGGTTATGCAGGCTGGGTGTAGCAACTGTGCAGGGAAGCTCACTCTGACCCCACTTTGCTTAGCTGTTAACTAGTACTGGAAAAGGATCTTGCACTGAACACATAAAGCAGCAAAAAGACAAAGCAGTCTAACATAAACTTAATCTTTCTTTAGAGCCTGGCATCCCAGCCGGGCATCCCCCGACAAATGGAAGGATTGTAGGTAGCTGCTTCACATGCTTACACAGCACTGTAATTATCATTACCTACAGACTCACTGGGTTCTGATTTGTCCTCCACTGAATGATTGGTATCCTAGTAACACTTTCCTTGATTTTTTTTATATCAGTTATTTTTATCTTTGCATCATTTGTCAAACTGCACACAGTAGCAAAGGCTGAGGACCTTTCATGCTGTGTAAAGTTCATGTCCTACCACAATGGATAACCTTTATTATGCTCTTCAGGATCTCCTGGATTGTAAACCAGCTCAGAGCAGCCATGTAGCCCAGCTTTCCTTCTCAAGCAGACACTGTAGACCTCCCTGCTTCTTCTTAACAAACAATTGCTGGCAAAGAAGCAAAAAGAGTTTACTTCAAATCAATGTTCCCACCCACATCCATACTATATACAATTTGTGCAGACCAAACAACGTGGTTTTTAATTTGAAAATTATCACTAGACAAAGAACGTGGTGATTTCTTCCCCCATGTATATCCACTATGATGTATCAGGAGTGACCATTTCCAAGGTCTACGTCTCACAAAACCACCCATTGTCTTCAGGAGAGGGGAGAAAGAACCCTGAGTTGCCCTTAAATCCCCTCCTAATAAGGCTGCATAGTGGTTGTTGAACTAAGAATTTCCTACCTGGAGCTTTGGCCCAGGAGGTTGTCTCCAGGACCATCGTATGTCCTTCTTTGATAGAGGCCAGTGATGGCACCAGCTATTGTTGTCACTTCACTGCGATAGTGGATCTATTAATAGTCTGCATGGGAGCTAAGGTCATTTGAAATCTCTCTATGGCTAAAGGGAAAAGTGGCTACAGGAGTTCAGGAATTAGTGGAATGTCAGGTCATGGCCAAAATCTACTAGACGAGACAGGGTGCATGATAAGAGGAACCGCTCAAGTTCTTATCTTTCATCATTTTTGAGCTTCTATCTTCCCCTTCAGTTTTTCGTCTTTGTTTTCCAAAAACACTTTGCCACCCCATCATCCTGTTTTATCTGAGTCATAGCATCACTGCATGACTAAGGAAATCAAGCAGCGAGGTCTGCAGTCTGGACACTAAGCATAAGCATCTTGGTAAAGGAGTAAAATGACTCTCTTGTCATGACTAGCAGACCGTGGACGCTTGCCTGCAGTTTCTGTGTATGTTCCTTAAATGAGCTCGTGCTTTATCACTTCCTAGGAAATGGGCTATTGCTTCAACACCAGGTCGCCTTTCCCATTGCTTCTCCCACGTATGACTGGACAAATTCAGGATCTTCACTCAGTGCCTTGGGGGAACAGATTTCAGTACATACAGTCCTCTTTGTCCTTTCTTAAGGTTCCTCCCAAACATTAGTTGGAGAGAAAATCTGCTTACAACCATGTGCCAATTCTATGAACCAGTCTTGCGCCAAGCTGGTCTACATTGATCTAGTTTTGATCGGTATAGAAATCCCACAATAAGTTTACCCCATAGCCTGGTTGGAGGCAGGGACCCTTTCTTATGACTCTGAAATTCAAGGAACTATCTCTGTTCTGCTGTCACTGAAGTTTTCTACCAAGTCATATGGCAGCACAATAACAGAGACAGCACTGTTATGTACATCATCCCTATGTTAACTGTGCTCTCTTATAACATAAGACCAAACAAATGCAAGTGGAAAAAGACATGAAGAATAGACTTTGAAGATATTGAAGTTCTCCGGATAGATGGCAGAGAAAACAGGTAGTGGGGAAAAAAACTGATCATATCCTGCTCACATCAGGACTTAGAAATTGAGATTCTGTTTGCCACTATAGCACTACCTCAGCCATATTATCATCTACAACATCATTATTCATTTGTCTGCATCACAATCGGGATGAATGACTGCAGCATCAGAGGAAAGGCTCTACTTGGGTCAGGAGGCTTGTTGTGGCTGTTGTACTCCCCTAAGACCAGCACAGCGCAGTGAATTAATGTACTCCATGGTTGAGATCATGCTCGTGATGCTTGGAAATACCAGCTTACAGGGCTGACACGTCTCCATTGCAGCTGCTGTTGTGCTTTCATCCATGATTACTTTCCTGAATGAGATGAGGGGTGTGAAGAAAACACAGCAAAACAGAAGCCATAAAATTAGCTTTATATAGGATTCCCTGAGACCACTCCCTGAGCTGGGAACCTTGTCCTCAGCTTAGATCATGGAAGGCAAAATGGGAGTGGGGTGACAGCGCTGTTTTGGGACAGGAACATTGTTCTTGTAAATGTTCTTTGCCCGGTTATTATGCTTAGTTAACGTATCTTACACTTTGTTGTTGTAAAGACTTGCTCCTTTTTTTTCCCCCTTAAAAATATCATCTGCTCTATCAAATTGTAGAATATGAAAGCCAGATGCCTTGATATTCTTTTGACTGTTACGAGTTTCCACCCACTTAAACATTATCATTTTTCCTTAATCAATGCAAGAGCGTTTCCTAATCTTTCTTTTGGCCTCTAAACAAAGACAAAGATTGGATCAAACAATGGTGGATTTATCAATTGTTAGAGCCACATAGTCAATAACTTTCAGAGGGAAGCTGTGAGACGTACCAAGCACCACTCCCTGGGCAGGAGGAAGTTTGTAGACAGTCTTGGAGGGGTGGAGTGCACATCTGTCTTTGCACAAAGAACAACTGGTGGATAGCGATTCAATTCAATACTTTCATTATATAATCAGTATCAAATAGTCTGCTTGGGGTGACATTATGACTCTTCCCATGCCAAAAGTAGAACTCCCATTAGCGTGAATTACCTCTTGGTCTGTTGCTTCTGGCAAGCTGCTGAGACAAAAGGACATTTCATTTCATGTGTATACCTAACACAGGCCTATCAGAGGCCAGCAATGGGAGAATGAAAATGGAAGATAAACTTTCCTCCCAGGTAGATGTAAGAACAGTCAGGGTTCTCTGGCAAAGAAATCGCCTTATTGACTGGAGATACTGCTGATGTCTATGAGACTTTGTTTCAGTAGAGTAAAGAAAAAGCAAATAAATAAATGCCTTTGATCTGTTACCCAAACACGTCCCACTTCAAGTTTAGCTGTGGTTCATGGTACTGTGATCCCCATTAGCTTCAGCACTCAGAAGTTAAATGTTTTTAGCAGAGTCTGATGCAAGTTTTGCTTCAATTAAATTATGCCAGAAGCATGGAAAAAATGTGGCCAAGAGAGGAACTGAGACTGCAAAAACATATCTGGGTCCTTCACTACCTATGCAGTGCAATCTGATGACTGGAGGGTGGAGATTTTTATATGATGTGCTATCAGAAGAGGAGGATATGATTTACGCTGCAGAATAGGGATATTGTCTGATACCAAATAGCAACCTCCACTTTTGTCCTATGTACCACCCAGGGAAAGACACTACCACCTACAAAGGAGGCTGAAAGCAGAGACTGGGTCAGCTTAACTTCAGTTCCCAGAAACATTTCAGAACTGTTTGCAATCAGCTGGAATAAAAGAGTGAGATAAATAGCTGCCACTGATTTGCTAAGGACAAATTACACCCAACTAGTTTAATTTCTTGTTAAGCAGTAGGCCTTCCAAATAGAGGGGAGGAATCGCTAACACTGTCTAAACAGGTGGGCTAAGAAAGTAAAATGAAATGAGCTTGTTAAAGTATGGGGACAAAACTGCCCAGAGACTAGTCTGGAAATACAGATCTTAATACAGACAGAAAAATGTGCATGCACTATTATTACAGATGCAAACCTGGGGAGTTGGACGGAAGGCAAGGAATTCAAAACAATCTTGATAAAGTGAAAAGAAATTACCTAGAAATAAGATGCAATTTGATAAGAAGGAGAGTTTTCAGTTAGGCAAGAGTGATTAACAGCACAAAAGAGTAACTGGGTAGGCAAGAGCTTGGCAAAAAAGGATGTGGGGCTTGTTGCAGATCACACGTTGAATAGGAGTCAGCAAGATCACACCGTTATGAAAAAGGCAAATATCACAGTGGGATGGATGATGAGAATTACTGTCTGTAGGACATTTGGAGTAATCTTCCACTCTGCTCAGCATTAATAAAACCTCAGCTGGATGCCTGTGCCCGGTTTTTAGGAAATGAGTTTCAAGAAAGGCATGGGCTAATTGGAAAGAGTTTGGTACAGAGGTTTTGAAATTGGGGATGTTTAATCTAGAGAAAAGAAAACTGAGGAATGAGAGAACAGTCTTGAAGTGTTTTACGGAAGACTACAAAAAGGAATTGGACAGTCAGTTTCTCATGTCTGTGGAGGACAGAACAAGGAACAATGGGCTTAAAATGAAGAGAGAATTAAAGTAGGCATTAGAAAAAGCCTTTTCTAGTTCTAACAGTAGGTAAGTACTGAACTTCTATCACTGGAAGTCTGTAAGACTCGGTTGTGCAAACCACTCAGGTGTAGGTACAGAAGATGCTGCCTAAGGGCAGGGAGAAGAGCTGTGGATCTTTGTAGGTCCCTACAAGCTGTACTTCTGTCGATGCTGTGCTTATTTAGACAGGCCTGCCTTATTGATGCCATATATATTATCAGGGCACTCAAACAAGATTCAAATCTTTCACACCCATATTAAAACCGTGTGTTCCAACATCTGGTTTTGTAATAGCTGCCATAATAAATTCTACCTTGTAGTTAAGTGATCGCATACATTTCCCCTTCCCATACAAAGCAGCATTTTTCGCATTACTATTTTCTGAGGTTCCATTTAGGTCACTATCTTCTGAAACAAGCACACTTCCTAACACCTGCAGATGCTTTCATTTTCCTGACAGTTTGGAAGAAACACCATTGAAACCCATTTAGCTTTGGTGTAACGACAGCAAAAAAAGTCAGAGAGCTTTTCCTGCTACTTTGAGAATACAGCGGCTCATTTTCTGAGGATGAATACACCAGTAATACCTTGGCAGGCAGCAGGGAGAAGATCCCCTATGTTTTCTGAGCCAGGGTAAGGCTGTTCTTTACAGAGCACTTTATAGCAGTTTTAATGACTGTTACATATAATGGTTGCATATGGCTAGAGGGTAACATTAACTTGACACACGGGATGATACAAGCAGCCCTTTTATGTTTTATGGGTTGCCTGTCATGCTGTTGCTCTTATACAGTTCTTTGAACACAACATATAAAGTACAGTTGCCAAAAGAAGCTATGTAGTCATTCCAAGAGAGCAAGGGGAAGGGCAGGAAGGAAATACCTGCCTGTTAGATACATCAGATAAAACTCACTTCATTAATAGTGTGTCCAAAGGCTAAAGGGGAAGGATGCTTGCAGTCAGCTATGTCTAAACTCTGGAAAAGCAGCTCACACAAATGCATCAGCAGAATTAGAAATAAGGATCCTCTATCAGCTCTACCAGCTCTCCAGACTGTGGGTCTGTCTCTCTTCCAACTGCAGTTCCATATGGAAGTAAGTCAGTGTCCAGAGCTGATCCTGATGTGCACCCCTGGTGCAGGAAGAACTGAGGCCATCCTTCTCTTTTAGGTCTTGCAGACCTGTCAGTGCTGAAGAGCTGCTCAGGAATGTGACAGCATGGGGTCCCACCAGTTGGATGTCTCAAGTTTCACAATTGGCAGTGGAAGGAAGGGAGTACTTCTGGCAGGGAATTTTGCTTTATTTTGTTGGCGTACAGAGATATTGGGCCATCATCAGGCTTTTGTGGCTGTCCCACAGAGCCTCCAGGACTGCCATGGGAGCTCAGTCCTGGGTTGCTGACCACGAGCCCACATCTCTACCCTTAGCTCCTCCTTGTCCCTTGACACCACGGCCTCCAGTCCCCCCTCTCCCTCCCCCCCTTGGCATCATAGTCTCTTGTGAAGCTGAGGTTAAAAATAACCTTTTCTTTTGCTGAGTTATTTTTGACCTGGATCTGTTCCCCAATCCGGATTGCAATGTCGTTTCACAAATAGTTGTGCTGGAGTAAGCCAGTGTATTCATGGGGTGGAAATAAATGGCTAAAAGAAGCTGGTTTTGTGCCATGTCACCTAGGTATGGCATCCAAGGGGCTGTGATCTGTCTTGATGGTTTGAGATTTTGTGACACCAAAAGACAGAACCTCCACAGCTGGCTGGGAGCTGACAAAGTGCCTTGACACCAGCTCCATCAGCTGCTTGGCTGCATGGGCTGCACATGGTGCATGGTACAAGCTGGTACTGTGCCAGCTTACAGTAGGGTTTCATGAACTTTAGAGAGCGTGTGCATAACTGATGCCATCTGAATATCAGCTGTTAGAAGCTGCAATCATGCTTAAGTGTGTAAAGTAAACAGTTTAGATTAGGAGAATGCTCACTTAACCCACAGACAGAGGAAGTACAACCTGAGCGCAGCATCATTTGCTCATCCAGATTTTTGGACTGCAGCACAGGTATTCACCTGGGTGTTGTTTGGGGTATTTGCTTGGGTATTCCTAGGCACAGCTTCTAAACCAGCCCAGGTGGGAAGCAGGAGACTTTGAGATGGCATTAATGGTAAGTAAGGGTCAGAAAGCATGGTGTAAAGTAACAGAGGGACAGGTAAAATCAGCTGTTCTCAGTGAGGCAATGCATATGAGTAGTCTGTCTGTGCCTTCAGCATGATGGGAGTGCCCAAGCCAAGACCTTTGACACTATGGAAGTGCCAAGACATGCACAAGGCCAGGCACTGCTATGAGCAAGATTCATCATTCTGGAAAGAAGTTTAATCTGCCAAGTACGTTTTTTACCCCATCCTATTTCATTCCCCTGCAGAGAAATGAAAAACCATCCGCAACTTCAGGCAAATCACCAAAATTCTATGAAAAAAAAAAAAATAACTATGTAAAATAGGATATAAAGAGAAGCCAGGACTTAGGATTGTATTTTGGATGAGGCCTTATGGAAACTCGTCTTCATGGAAATGGCAGCATTGAAAATAAACCTTTCAAGTTCCTCACCTTTCTGACTGCATTGGTGGCTACTGAGGAAGCAGCAAACGTATATACTTCTCATTGATTACATATCTTGAAGTAAAATCTTAGGAGGTAGAAGTTTCCTTGCAAATTATATTGCCAGGTGCTTGTAAGGAAACCCCATGTGAACCCTGAAGTAGGATTTGGATGCCAAGGAGGTATCGCTCAGGCAGGGCTCAGAAGCCCACAGAACACATCTACACATATCCCCATGTCCCAATGTCTGGGGATGCCAGCAAGGAGCTCTCAACACACTCATCCTTGTTCCTGGCTCCTTTTGCTTCAGAAGCCACCAGGACTCAGTGATCAACACAATGGCAGTCGACACGGTGGGGACCGTATTGCTCATCTCTCCCTGTTGCAGAATGTGTGTGTTCTGTGGAGTATTTTCTGCTCTGAATCAGGACGTCTGGGACTTCAGATCAAATGTTCTTACTGAGTCAGCCAGCTCATCTCCATGCCAGGAGATGAAGCCATCTGATGTCCTGAGGTGAAGCTACTGGAGAGTGGATGAGTCCAGATCAATTTGAAATCTGTTTTCTAAATAAATCCTTCATGTTTGGGAATTTTCAAACAGCATGGGTAGAATCTCTGGTTTCTACCACAATCAGCACTGTCTTCGTTTTATTTTCAAGCCCTGCTGCAGGCAATAAATCCAGGATCTTCTATGTACAGCTATGGCTTTACAGACTTCTATCTTTCTAAGGCAGTTGACTAACAGTTCTGAATGCTCTCTGAAGGCCATTGAGTCTAACACCCATTGGTAATGACATTAACTTCAAATAAATGTCAACTTTTAGTAAAATAAAATCTCCTAAAATCGTATTTATTTTGTGCAGGTCTTTATTCTCCCTTTTTCTGAGGAATGAAGAAGGTCCAAAAGTTAGAAGCCTCTCCTCTGAATTTTGAAGGCATTTCTGCCACCTTGAAGCTCAGTTCTGTGCAGAGTATCTCCATACAATAGGTAGGAACATGAGACCTGCTGGAAGGATCTGTTTGTTCTTCCCAGGACTACATGCTGGGTGATACGCAGGACTTGCAGAAACCACACCATTTCCAAATGAACAGATGCGAGCAGAAGGTTCATAGGACTATGTATGAGATATGAGGTATCAGCAGATTTTTGTACTTTGAAGGATACGGAGGTGTCTCTCTTTTGTATGGAAAGAGCTTTTCTTTATGCAGTTTCTAAGCTGTTTCCCAAAAGGCCGGGTCAGTCTGTGCTGGGAACAGAACGGCTACCTGTTGTCATTAAGAGTTTTATTCAGAAGCAAACCATCATTTGGTACCTCTCATTTAACTGCAGCCACTGAAAACTTCAGTTTCTCATCTCAGTCTGCCATCAAGCTTCCCAGTCACTGCCCAGCTGGACTTTTCTTTCTCTACTGACCACAGAAGAACTTAACATGATCCTCTTAGTCTGAAGGTCAAGTCTGATTGCTGCTGTTCCCACTTCTCAGGTGGGCCACTGACTCCAGTTTCCATTTCCACTTACCTTGTGCCAGTTCTGCACCCACCAGAACTCCCCATAAGCCTGTTCAGCTCAGAAACCTGGAAGGATACCAAAGGCATCAGAAAACCATGCATAGCTGTCTGCTGGTTTTGTGTGCAGAGTTGCAGAGCTGGTCCTGTGACATTACAACTCCATGAGAATGCAATATCCATATGTAAGAGCAGTTTGGTCACCTGCCTCCAGTTTTCCATAGGAATCTCAGATAATTTTAGTGCAATATGGACAACATAAAGAAGCAGGATGTAGATCCCCCATCATGTGGAGATGTTTGGAGTCTGACAGGAAACTGAGCCAATTGCTCAGGGGAAAGATGCTGGGCTGAAATCTTAATCCAGGTGTCAGCTGGTTTGCATAAGGGCTCAGAGAGCAGTGGGTCTGCATACATGACTTGTGCTGACCCAGAAACTGAAAGAGCTGCATTCAAAACTGTGCACATGCACAACTCCTGGTGATACCAATACTCTGAGACCAAGAGGTCATAGAATGGCCTGGGCTGAAAAGGACCTCAAAGATCATCTAGGTAAGCAACAAGGAAGCAGCCAACCTGCTACCAGGCCAGTGTGCACTGCCAAAGCAGAACCTGCAGAAGGTGGGGATGAGGGGCATGGATGATGCAGACAGGTCAATGCCCCACTGCATGCTCAGCCTGTGGGGTTGTGTTCAACACTGTTCTGGGTCTCCAACCACCTTCAGCCTGGGAAACTGGGGAGGGGGATTTATGGACTCTATTGTAAATGGCTTGGAAAAGGAAGACCTGTGTCTTTTATTTTTTGCTTTGGAGCTTTACACTCTCTCTTATCCCTAGAAGCTTTGCCAGAACAGAGAATGAGTTTCACCATTAAAACATGAGGCAGCTGTGTAAAAGAAGGAGAAGCGTTTTTTCCGAAAACAAAGCTCAGATGTTTCTGCCCAAGGCAACACAAGATCAAAAGAAGGACCCGTTGATTTCCCAAACTAATGCATTTCCAAATGAGAGTCCCTTACCCTCTGGAGTCTTTTAGGAAATGTGTTGCAGATGGCATGTCTCTTTGCAGTGTGACTTCTTCCAGACATAGTGAGCATTCAGCACATCCATGGTTCAGCAGCATTACAGCTGGAGATTTACGCTCAGACCCAGTAGATGAACATAATACAGACAGTACCTCCTAGGTAAATACCAGCACTTTCCTTACAAAACGATCAAAGGAAATGCTAACAAAACCCTGCCACCCACACAATGCCAAGGACCCGTTTATCAACTACCTGCAATTATTTACATTAGAAGGCCCCGGGGAGGCACGCGGTGCTGAAGGGCTGAAGGACTCTCATGGGCACACACACGTGGAGCTGCAGGGCCATGAGAGGAGCCCTGCACACCAACCTCGTGGGCATCAGGGCTGACCTGGGGATGCTGCTCAAGGAGAGATGTTCCCAGTGTGCTGCTCCACTGAGATCCACAGCAAAGCACTCGGGCTTGGCAAAGCGTGCAGAGAAGCACACCTTTCTCAAGCACAGGCAAAATCAGAGCTACAGCTTCCAGATGTATCTCAGTGCACCCAGAAATGATTACTGAGATGAAAATCGTATTTCACTCATGGACTGTATGTCCTGTCCTTGTCTGTCGCATTCACACCGTGATTTACGTACACGGCTTTTGCCCAGTTTAATAAGTGAAAGCTGTGCATGTGAAAAGATGAGATACATTTTCCATTTGGGATATTCTGTGATTCTGCCATTCTATGATGCAAAGGGTTATGTATGACCAAATCTTGTAAAATTCAAAACTAAACGTATCTTAATCAGATTTCTTAAATGGTATTACATTGTCTTTATCTCAACAAACATCTCACAAAAAGGCACCTGCAGATTTCGTACATGAACACCAGTTACACACATAGACACGCACGCAGCACTTGCAGCAGTTCAGCCAGGAGCAGTGTGGCACAAGGAGACATTTAACAGCAGCAAGTACTATATAGCGCGTTGTGAAACGTGCCTTCACACTGCGGGATGCTGGCTCACAGCCTCCAGCGCCTGCTCTGCAGAACAACCTGGGTTTCTCCCTGGTTCTTCTTTGCACAGGCTGCTGCCCTGTTCCATTGTGTGCTTCTGCAACACAAGGTCACGGCTGGAGGGCAGCGTGACACACGGCGGTGTGTGACACATGGCGGTGCACAATGCGGGCTGCTCTGCAGGAACAGGGGCTGCTGCCTTTGGCAAAGGATGTGGTTTCATTGCAGCAAGAAAGCCCTTATCGATGTGCTAACATGTGTGGCAGCAGAGCTATAAGGAAAAATCATACCACAGCCTCCTGAGGGGGAAAAATCCATTACAGGTGGGGTAGACAGAAATATCTGAACAATATGCCATTCGGTAACAAAAAGAAACACATAAACATATAAGAAAGGCAACTAGCAATACTGTCTCATAGCACAGAATTAGTAAGACCCCAATTCTGAGTTAACCCAAGATGTCACTGGTGGGTTCTGCTGGAAGCAGAGAGGAGCTGTACCTGGGCAAGCCAGAAAAAACACATTGGCAGCAAATTCTTTACCCCATTGTTAAAGCATTTGTTGACAGACGTTATGAAGAACTGGATGTGAGCGTTGCCTGTACACGAATGCTTTGACCAAAAGTTGCAACATACACCCTTTCAGAAGAGTATATGAAGAAAATAAACACTGACAGCGAGAACAAAGCCATCTCTGAGCTCCACCATTTGCCATGATTCAGGGGAGACTGATACTAAGAAAATTTACAACTGGAGGCTTAATGGCTCTGCTCTCGCAGACTCAGTCTTAACCAAGAATAGCATAATCCACATTGCATCTAGAAAAATAGTTTTAAGTAGCACAGCAAAGTGATTGTCAGTCTGGATGCCCCACTGGACATGAGGCAGTCGCAAAGATTTATAACTAATTCTACGCACTGTACTTTTTTAAAGCTACTCATGAAAAGGAAGTGTTTCTGCGTAAGAGACAATAATTAGAGATTATATTAAAACAAAAGGCAGGTCATGGGGGTAAGCAACTCTAAAAAATGACCTGGGGGGGGTGTAACTATGTGCAATTGTTCTTATAGGAGCTTGCAGTTGGAAGAAGGCTGGCTGAACCTGTTCCTCCTGATTGCAAATCTTGGGCTGACGCAGGGCAGGGTTGTCCAATGTCCACAATGGAAGGGGACGGCAGTGGCACCCTCACTGCTGGCGTGGCACACTGCTGGAGCAGCAGCACCTACATCCCCGAGTGATCAAACAATGCTTTCTTATCTCAGGTAGGGGGAAAAGTGCAGGGCTCAGGAAAGCCAGAAATTCCAGTTCCAGACATGCAGTAACTCTAGTGCAGAGGGGGAATGGGCTGGTCTCATTTCACAGTTGACTAATTCTGCTGGGTTTTCTATCTCAGTGGACAAAATGCAGTGGAAGGACAGGAGAAACCAAGACAATGCATCACTTATCCTATTTTGCTTCTGTTTTTTCACTCTTACATCTTACCAAGCACACGAAGAGCAGAAAAGTGTCCTTTTTGCTCAGTTTTTAAAGTGAAGCAAAGCCATTTTCTATTAGATCATAGACATCTGATTCCAGGAGTTTCTTCTTCCACTCAAGGTGGGCTCAGGCTCACATGCAGCATTACACTGCTCCATGAATTTCCACTTTTTGCTTACATACAGCAATTCTGGGGAGTCAGTCCTGTGAACCTGCTTTCCTATGATATTTGTGCTGATCAGACATTACTCTTTGATTAATGTATCTTTGTTAATCATTGTCAATGCCAACACCACCTGCCATTCAGGGACACCTTGTTACCTAGCTTAAAGCCATCGGGGACTGTTAATATACCACAACAAACAAGATCCTTCCCAGTCACCCATGCCCAGCACAAGCTGAGCTGAGCCACTTGCTGTTTCCATAGACCCTTGTTTTAAACTCGATCTCACCGTTTCAACTCAACAATCTTAATGAAAATCATCTCCTGTTTTATTTCTAGAGTTGAAATAAAACTTCCTACAATAGCAGCCTGTATTATAACTTTGGAGCAGATTATCATCCTTCTTACTCAGAGTGAAGCTGGACATTCCCAGCCTGTGTTTATGGTCAGGGACATGGCAGGATAATGTATATAAATTGAGCATTATTGATTGTCGAACATCTGTTGGCACTTAAATACATGGACACATAAACATAAGCTTTGCAAGTTTGCATTTTTAATGTTCATAAAATTATCATTTAGAATCGAGTGCACTTTGTGATGTTTTCTTTATCACCTTCATAAAGACAAAGCAATGTGAGCAGGGCTTTGGGTTACAAGAGCAGTGCAAGATTGCAAATACTTGGTGTTCTATGATTGATGGGAGAAAAATTTCATTATTTTTCCCCCACATCTGACACCATTTAATTGTGCTTGGCCTGCCATGGTAGAGGATTTGGGCCCAACAGTGTATATTGCAAACACAGGTGGAAGTGCGGTGAAATATTACTTTCTTGAGACACATCCTTTGCTGAAGATGATGAGCAAACGGCATTGTATGAATTCCTGATCATGCAGTCCAGACCCATCTCCTCCAGCACTAATACAGACCACATGCCAGGCCACTGCCTTTTGATGACCACGCTGAGAAACTCCCATAGACTCATCTCTTACCCCTTCTCCTTCCTGCTCCCCCTTTTCTCCAGTGCCTGATCGCTTTGACGTGGGACAGAAGGCTGCAAATTAAATGCTGCAGACCAGGACGAAGTGGTCAAACCCACCGCTGGCTGCAGATCTTGGGGCTGTGCCACTGCACAGCCTCACTAGAGGGCAGCCGACAAAACCTCTGGTAAGGAAGGTGCAGGAGCTGCACGGCTCCTGGTTTTCTCTGGAGCGCGGTGGGTGCACAGTTAGACAGGGATATTGCTGCTTTCCTACCCTTGCTTCTTTTCCTTCACCACCTAAAGAAAACATCATAATTACAACAAAATATGTGTGTCCCGTCAGTAGCGTATTCTGAATTATTTGCCATAAAATTGCTTCTTAAGTAGTTATTATGATTCAACAGCACCACTGTATTTCCTTTCTTTTTTCTTTTTGCTTTTAATAGTCCTTATAATGAATTGTAATCTTAAGTGCCTCCGGTCCTCCGCTCTTTGTTTTTGCAAGCGCTTGCAGGTACCTGTCCTATCCTGCAGCACCAACAGAAACTATGTTACATGCCTTCCAGAGAAGCACAAGATCCCAAGAGCTTCCAAGATAAATACATTCTCTGAATACCATACATTCATCATCTAGTTTTCACTAGGCCAAAAATTCGCTTACCAAATGATGTGTGAACCTGAGCTGAGATGCATTTCCTATCCCCGTAGAAATGTCTTTATTTCCATCACCATCTATTACACCGCCATGCAAAAAAAAAATAATAATAAAAAAATAAATGATGCATGTGTTTTCTGCAGTCTCTGTGTACCAGGAACAATGTCTATTGAAAATAGCCCTTTGGAAACATAAACTGCTTCAGAAATAAATACCACTTGATGTTTATAAAGCTCATTCTTTGGGCCGAGGCTGCTAAGCACTGCTCGATTATGGCCTCCCCTAAGGCGACCAAATGTATCAGGACTGACTGTAATGTCCTCATCTCAATCTTCATATGTTATATATTCAAAATGTGTTTTCCCCAAAGGAAAAATGGGTAGGCAAAAAACACTAAGCTGAAATCTGATAGGGGAGGAATCATCAGTTAATGAAATCTTGATGACATAAAATTTATTGTAGAAGTAGGTTTCCATTTCACATCAACACAGTAAAGAGTATTTGTTTTCTGGTACCGATTAACACAGTAGAGAGAGCAGTTAAACACAGCTGTACCCAACTGTTGATCAGCCCAGCCCTGTTGCCATCCATGTGTTCCTCAGTGCAGAGCGCAGGCTGCTCTTTACTCAAACTACGTGGACCCTCTTGGTCTTTTTGTTACCTTTAATATGTCTGAGGCCACCATAAATGTCTGCTGTACATCTCTGCATGCTTCAGCTTATAGAAGGAATTTTCTCCCACATTTCAGCTGAGCACAAAATGCGTTATTAATTACAGACGTGGGTTGGCTTGTGCAGTAGGATGCATTCTTCCTGTGCATTCATTTCATCAGCGTCTCTGGTGAAACAGTCATACACATAGCAGTACCTTATCCACAAACTGAAGTATGGGCCTTCACAATCATGGAATCACAGAGTCATGAAGGTTGGAAAAGACCACTAAGATCATCCAGTCACACCACCAACCCACCCCCACCATGCCCACTAACCATGTCCTTCACTGTCACATCTACGCGGTTCTTGAACACTTCCATTGACAGTGACTCCACCACCTCCTGAATGAGAATAGGTGGAGTTAGGTGCTGACAGTAAGAAATAGCCAGCAGCTCTGCCAAGTAACCAGTGCCTTCAGGCAGCTCCCACCTGCCTGTGAAAGCAGACAAACCAACTCTGAGTGAAGCCAGACATGTAGGCAACCCACAGCACTAAAGCTCTGGTTGTTCAGTTTCCTCTACCATACAGGAAACAAAGCTTTGCATACCTACACTTCACCAGAGTGTTTCAGGTTTATTTTTGTCTTTAGAGCTAAACCCCAAGATAAGAAGCCAATGGTTTTGTGTGCTCTGGAGCACGTAGCTGTATTGTAATGCTCGATTAAAACCTACAAGCACTCTACTGACACCAGCCACTAAATAATGCAGCAGCTCACAAAGCATTATCTGAAATGGCCCCGATTTGCAGCAGGGAAGAAATGAGATCACTGATAACTTTTAATGTGGTCAAGGCAAATACCTGGAAGTGAGGTGGCAATAGACACAGGTTAGATGGACACCGATACAGAAAGCACACAAACAGACCTGTTGGGACTTTTAGGTTTTCAGGAGAGGTTTTAATAAAGGAACAGAAAATAGAACAAGTACTTTATTTGTCTGCTGTTTTCAAGCCACCTCTCCTAGGGTTTCCCCACCTGCTGTATGGCAATAAAGATGCCGCCACTTGAAATACTTATTTTTGGAGATGACATATTTTTCTGGGTTTTTTTTTGTAGGTCTCTGTTGCACTTGTGAAGCAATTTAAAGGAAGTCACCAGCTGGAGTAACAAAACCACTGGGTACCGTATACAGAAGAAGCCTGTGAGCATTCGCAAGGTTCAGTGTTGTATTAGAATCACTGTTATAGATAACACAGTCAAAGGTTTTATAGGAGTCAAAGATGTCTGAGAAAAATAAAAAACGCCCACACAAAAAGCATACATCTGATTTAGTCTAGTTGATTGGAAACAAGAGCTAAGTCCAGCCTGGAGCCTGATGCACAGATAGCACTTTCATCTGCCTCTTGTCTCTCTTTTTAAGCTACTTCAGCAACACTATTTCTTTCCAGCTTTGTTTCTCTATTCCAGCCATCTATTACATATGGAAGCCACTGCCCTAAAGAAGGAAACACCGTTGTGTTTCAGTGCCTGGTCTCCATGTTCAGCAGCGTTATCCAGGTCTTTCTAGCAAAAGTAACAAAAGTATGCAGGATCCCTGGGAGCCATAAAAACAAAGAGTAGCCTTCTCTCAGAGGCTAAGATAATGTAATTCGTTTTTCACATGCTTTTCTTTTCTCCTAGGGCAGCAGCATGCCCATTTCCCTGCTGCATTTTCACAGTAGTCTTGGCAGCTCTGGCACTCTGCAGAGCCTGAAACCTGCAATTAAGGAATTTGTTCCAGGTTAGAAGAGAAGAACAGACCTTCCAAGTACAGAGCTACCTGAGAGTCTTTTGGTTTGCATGATCAGGGGAGGTTGGGTAGGGCTGATACCAGGTGATAGAAACAATGAGACTCGAGTCCAACATCCAGCACTGCCACCAGACTTGGAATTACTGTGCACTGATCCATCATACATGGGGAATGAAGGATCTAAATGGGCCTCAAAAGGGTGAAATAGCCTTGGGATGCCATAAACTGTTGAACATCTAACTACCTCAACATCACATTTTAATGACATTTTTGTATCTGCAAGAAATATAAGTGAGCTACAACTATCTCTGTGATGTCGGGGCTGTTCCTTCTCAGGCAAATATGCTGCTTTATGAAAGTGATTAAAACAAAGTGCTAAAAACAAAGAAAAGGCTATTGAATTAGGAAAAAGGAATGGTGTGATAAGAGAAGAAAAGTATAATGCAGCTTTAGTGGAGTCATTACAGCACCTTAGCAGCTAAATGTAAAAGAATGAGGTGAGCCATGGCGGATTGCTCTTCTTACATTACCTTGCAGCTAAGTATGTATTTATCAGTGTACAAACTGGTGTATATAAGCGTCAGACATTCCCCTTCTGAACTGAGAGCATTCTGCATTCATTCTGCATGGTTCTGGGTGACTCCACAGGTTTAGGGGCAAAGAACAGTAAGAGCAGAACCTGAGCACAATTCAGCAACAAGCAGCGTGTACAGAGGTGGTTAATGATGCATGTAGATCAGGTGTAGTTAGAGTCTGGAGAGAGAAAATGAAGAAAAGATAAACAGGGTACAATCAGAAAGAGAATGGTGGAATCTGTAGAGAAGTGGAAAGAAATGATGCCCATGGACCACTTTCTAGTAAGAAACTGTCATTATGGACAATTTGAAAACAAAGAAGGTGGAAGATCTTGGATAAATTACTCACCCAGCTTAAATTAGAAGAGGTTATATTAGAACTGGTTATAATTACAACCAGTTTTACTCAGCCTAATAAAAGCTGCGGTGCACTGACAAAGTGTAGACAAGGTGCCCCGAGATGTGACTCACGCTGGAGATATGTTGGGATGTTTATCTCAGATAACAGATTTGAGGGTATCCCTTTAGTGCCAAAAAGTGCAATTTCTTCCCATAAGAATGGAATGTGACAGCCCACAAGTTGGGCTGCTAATTGCAGTTGTGTAGTTCTTGATGACTGATTACGGCGTTAGAATAATCTTCTAGATGTACATCTCAAGAATAAAGAAAACGAATCCTGCCTAATGATTGCAGTTCTTTAAAGCCTGCCAGGAGATGCCTCAGGATGCCTCCAAACAACACTGATTCAGTAGTGGCACAGAAAATCCATCTGTCCAGAGACTCAATAACAAAAATTTGCCATTCAAGCCTAGATTTTTGAAGATCATATTCCAAAAGCCGTTGCTAGACTAACATTTAATTGATGGTCTTATCTGGCAGCAGTGTTACGACAGACTTTCTAGGCAGATGTTGAGCCAATCGGTAACCAGGAGATCTGATCTCCTATTCAGTTGGTTTCTGTCTTTTTTTTTTTCTCCTTCTACCTTCACATGGAGAGCCATATGCATTAATATTCCAAAAAGAGATATTAAGCATTTCCTTATTTATATCATCCATATTATTTATATCATCCATTACATATTTATATCATCAGACTCTTAATTGCTCTTAAAAAAAAGAAAAAGAAGCTTAAATTCCTGCACAAAACAAAGTAAAACAAAACAAGAGAAATTCTAGGCAAAAAATAAAAAGGGAATTGGAGGTTGATGCCTCTTCTCTCTGCTATGCCCCAGTTATGCATATTGTGAGGAATATGAGTATGCTGGCAGATGGTATAGAAGCAAAGCATATTAAGTGTCATTAGCACTCATGAGTGATGATGGTTTAGAGACACAGTGTGTGGCATGGCTTAATTCCTGCCTGAGTGCGGAGCTACTGCAGCTCTGACCCAGGATGAAGAAGGACAGAGAAGCTGGTGCTCAGGACTCTGTGCTGACTTGGCACTTATTTTTCACATGCAGATGGTTGGGGTTGGAGCTGGAGAGTCCAAGGTGGCTGGGCCTGACGTTGGCAATACTGTTCCTGTGCTTTAACTGTCTTTGTTATTCCAAACATTCTTCATTATTTCAAGCATCCAGACTTGGCAGTTTTCGTATTCTGCCCAGATTATTACACAGCTGGTGAAATAAAGTGTTTATAGCATCAGTGATGGAAATATCAGTGGCAAACCACCCCCAGGAAGGATATGTCACTTTGAGAAGCCTTGGAAAGAGACATTCAAATGTGCAGTCAGGGCTTAAAGAATTTAATATTCAAACTGAATCTTGTTTTGCCAGCACAAAGATCCCAACCATGAGAATACCTGCATTCACGTAGCCGAGTCCAGTGGAGCGAGTCTCTTCCATGGTGCTGAGGGTTAGATCTGTAGGAGCTCTGTAAGTGAACAAGAGAGAGCACCTCCATTTTCTTTCAGATCCCATTGTGATTGGGTATAACCAGGCTTTGCGTTGAGAATCATCTGTATACCTTCTTAATTTGGAGAACAAGTGGTCTCTTCTTTCAAGTCAGGGGTGTGTTCAGTAGGTTTGGCTGTTGAACGAGAATACGTGTGAATTAGCTGTTCATTCCTGTATCTAGATCTTTGCAAATAGTAACACATTTATGGAAAGCAGCCTTCTCCCGTTTTCTAATTGCTGAGGTTGGGGCAGAGGTTCCTTCTGCAGATGACACAGATACCTCTTAAATGGTGGTATCAGCTTGCCGATCCAACTGCAAAATTACAGCTGAATTTTCAGAACTGAATTTGAAAACATTTCTTTTCCATTTCATTTCCAAGAAAACATCTTCTTGGCTCGCATGCTGCTAGTTCTGCAGTACTGGACATGAAAATATCTCTTTTTAAAGGCGTAGGAAGCAAGACCTCTGGCCCACAAAGAAGATCATTTAATTCAAATATAGGGGATAAGAACAGAAAGATCAAGAGAAGGGGAGGTTGTTGCAGGGAGTGCCAAAGGGCACACCGAGCAAAACCTAAATGGGAGGAAGACACCTGAAGAGAGTTTTGAAAGGAAGGAAGGAATTAGCTTAACAATGGGGTAGCTAATCCAAGTGCAAAATGCTGCTTGAGTATAGGGAGGATGTGAGGAGTGGAGAGAAGAGACAAGGAAAGCATTAGGAGAGAATTAGGTGAACTCTACACCTCATCCCCATTAAAAGAGATTTGCTAGTACAACTTACATCAGTAAAGAGCATGTGCTGGCAATTCATTTTCTTTGTGAATACACCAGTTCAAACAGTCTGGACAAACAACTTCAGACGTGCACACACACAGATGACTGTATCTACAAGACCTTCTTGTGCAAGCCATTAGCTCTTCTGTTTGAAGAATGTATGACGATTTCAGCCCCATTTTGTTTGCAAAACAGCTATGCTAACTTTCATACTAGATGTGGTGCTCTGTTTAGCTTTTAGTGTTCTCTAATATCACACATTTATCCCTGCCCTTGCAAAATTAACTGTTTTCAGCTCTCCTCCTCCTTCATCTTACCAATAAAGTAATGCTGATTACTTCACCTCACTTCTTCTGCTATTTGGCGTAATGCAATCTATTTGAACAGTGATAATAAATAATAACTAATAATTCTGGCCAATCGTGTGTAGTGGGTTGTGTAGATCTGCAATACGCTTTTGTCTACTAGCACTGATCAAGAACTGCCACAGCCAGAAGAGCTCAGGAATCAGAGCGTCATGGAATCAGACCTGTTAGGGGCTATATGCTGTAGTGACCTAAATTCAAAAGCTAATCCCTGTCTCAAGGAGTTTGTACCATAGATTAAACCCACGACAGGGATTGTGGAAAGGGAGATTATGACTTATCTTTGCGAAGCCACTTCTCTACTTCACAAATGAGTCTTTCCAGAAAGCTATCATCAAATAAGAACATTATTTATTTATACAGCTCCCAGAAGTATGTTCAGCATTTGAGTGCAGACACAGACAGGATACAAAGCAGAGGCATTTTTAAGTCTGACAGAATGAAGACTTTTCACATCAGCTGTTCATTTCCCTTTTTGCTGTCAGTTCGTACAGCACAGAACACCATTCTTTATCTCTTGGCACTGAAGACTGGCAGGTGCTGCTAGATATTGTGTTAAAGCTACAGAGCATGATGACAGTGCGTTGACTCAAAGAATATTAGCAACTCCTTCCATAGGGTGGAGGTCTCCTGTGTTTTATTTGAGGGAAACTGTAGTCTAGAGCATCCGATTTAATACAAGAAAATAGCTCAGAAATTACATTCATAGATCTTCCGTAAGCCTGCCTAGCACTGCTGCTTTGTTTACTGGCAGACCACGAAGGCGTTGCATTGACACAAGTGTATTCATCTATTTGTTAAAAAAATAAATAAATAAAAGGGAGCGACAGACATATTTCATTTTGAAATTGTACCACGTGGTCCCGTTAATTAAACGGGCTCAACTGCTCTGTGATTTCATTTGTTCCTATTAATGTAGAGGCATGTCAGAGTTTATAGAAAGTTAATCACTGACACTAAGACATGGAAGATTGTGAACAGTGCAGTGCATCATATCCCTGTTTGTGCTGAAGGCGAATCACCGTGCTGGGAGGAACTTGAATGATGCCCAGAGTCTTGGCACAAAATGCATTGCTTTGGTTGAAGCACGATTAAGTCATTTCCACGTGTTATGCTGCTGGAGGAGTTATACTGTTGCTGGGTTGGACCCATCCTGTGCTGGGCATGGAGTCTCCCCAGCCTGATCCACATCCTCTGTACAACCAGGCTGAACTGAAGCACAAAGACTTAATATGATTTCCTCGAGGTTGTCATGAACAGCTTACAAAGCCAGTGCTGCCCCTTCTGAGAGAGAACAGCAGATGTTTGCAGCATCTCATCTGTATGCACAGATGTGGATCTGCCCATCAGGTACATTTAAAATCTAGAGGGACGCAGTGCTCCCCTTCAGGATTCAGGACCAGGCATCTATGCAGTTCCTTGGTGTCCTGGCTGCAGAAATAGAATTTAAATGTAATGGTGTCATAACTATATGGCTAAAATTATGGCAGCTATTTAATGCTGTGTTTTGGCAGGGACATTGCAACAGAAACATGCAAGGAATGGTGTTTTTTTTTCACCATTTCTCATAACTCAGATCGTGTGACATAAGCTACAATTAATAACACCATCAGATAAGTAACATGGGACACGACTGTTTCCTGCACAAAAGGAATCTTTTTCTTTCCTTTATCCATGAATTTTCATATATTTTTTTGTAAGCTGATGACTGTAAGACAGATGGGTTTCTTTTTTAAGTAGCTATTTTATTATTTTATCTTATTTTATTTTATTTTCAGAAGAGGAAGGAAAAATCTTGACAGCTCTTCCGTGGGCACTCCTGTATTGCTAAATGAAAGGATCAGGATCATACTCTATGGAAGATCATCCAAACTGCCTATCCTTCACCAAGGGTGGTTTTTTTTTGCTTTAGCTGTCAGGACAGTTGACTTGAATTGGCTACTGCATTTAAAAAGTCTGTATAATACCACATACAAACACAGTTTATAAATAGACATATTTAGAGAAGTGTCTTTATTCCTCATTTTTCCAGGGCATATGGACTAGTGTGATGATAAACTGAGCACATGCACATTCAGGATCTCTGTTTAGGCCAAATGTTTGCCTGATTCAGCATAGCATGCTTTAATAATGTAATTCAATTCTTCCTCATTTTTAATGCTATTTCAGCCCGTTAATATAATTTGGTGAGCTATTATAGTTGTTACAGCTGCTAGTTTTGCCCTTAATACTGGTTTCACTTATGACCTCAGTCAGAACTAGATTTAAAGTTTGAGATGATGTAAGTGAATAAGGATTATTAGATTTATTCATATGGCAATTTAAATAAGAAACTGCCTGGCTTAGAATAAACGGTAAATGAAAAATGCATGTGATTTATAGACCTGTCCATTTCAAAGATTTATACGTAGAGTAGGATGATTAAGTAAGAGACAGACCTGATTATATGAAATATGTAATTTTTGTAATGCAATATTGGAAGCAAGCTGCTAAACAGCACCAGCATAACAATGATTGCCCAAACAGCTTTGATTACAGTATTACCGTGCAGCTGGTATGCAGTCATGTAAACACAAGCAGCAGGCTTCTGACCATTGCTTTTCCTTGACAACTGGTAGATGGTGTTATGTTCCCACAAAAGGCATCTTCTACACTGCAGCGCAGCCTCCATGGAGCAGGCTGTGGGAGCAGAGCAGCATCCAGGCTTTGTGCTCTTAAAGAGCAGGGACAGACAACAGCTTCATACGCTTCTATGCTTTCAAGCCAGTGAGTATTCAAGTACCTCCAAGGCTGCATGCCAGAATCACTGGCTTTCTTCCAACAGTCTCCTGTATTAGAAATAAGCAGAGAACTCCAAGAGCTGGTGGAAGAAATCACACCTCTCTTTCAGGTGCTGGGATGGTCCCAAAGCATCATCATAGAAACAACTGGATCAGCAAAAATCATTCGGTTCCTTCTATATTGCAGAAAGAGCAAATTATCCTTTTGCTTTCCATGAGGTTTGGAGAGTAGAAGAAAACAACACAAGCAAACAAAACCACAACAATAATAACAACAACAGAACAACCCAAAACAGTTCTATATGTATGTTCTACCATGGGTTTTAAGGCTAGAAGAAGCTGCTCTAATTATTCTCTCAACATTTAGAATGCAAGCCACAGATCTCCATTCCTCCAGCCATCTTCCTCTTAGTTTAAGACTGGATGACATCCTAAAACTTCACCATTGACTCAGTAAAAAGCCTTTGTGAAAAACATAGTAGAAAAGTGCTTTAGCACTCCCTTGTTACAGCATTACTACAACCTGTTGTGTCTCCTAAGACAAGGTCTGCTCATGTAAGCACAAAACAGTAATTCTGCTTGTGGTTACGGCGGCATTTTTATGCATGCAGATGTGGAGATTTGAAGACCACATGAGAAACTGTGCGTAGGGATACTAGGCTCTGCTATTCTGTATGAATTAATACACTTTTTATGAGATAGCTTAATAAATGTGTTCCAAACCAGGGGGTCCTCCATAACATAATTTGCATGAAACAGAATTGACCCAGAAAATTTTAATCTAAATCCCAATCTGATTTGTATAAAGTAATTTAATTTCCTCCCTAGTAGTTATATGGATTTTATCAATTATACCAATTAAATTGTCAAGCAGATTTATTGACCAGTCATCTACAAGACACTTTCTTTGATGTACTATTCTGGTATCATCAACTGGTCATGCATGTCCAGCCTTGGGTTTTGGTGTCATTATGTGCAGCTGAACACTCAAATGAGACGGTTCTAATAAATGAGTTGTGTGAACCAAATGTTGAAATAAGAACGAGAATGGAAAGCTCTTTGCTTTTAATTGCAGGCATGAAATTACAGGTAGGGGCAGATAGGATCAATTCAGACGCTCAGCCATCCTATGTGGAAAACAGGGAAAACATTTGATTTCTGACCTCAGATTTGGGCCTCTGTGCTATTATCTAGATGTAATCACTCTTCCTAGAATGCACATCCAGTTAATTTTAAATACAAAAAGTGAGGCATAAAATTAAAGGTTGGTTATGAACATGGCAACCTATGTTTTTCAGTAGGTCAGATTTTCTCCTCCTGGGTTTTACGCAAGTGGCAAACCTTCCTGAAATAACCTTATTATCCACCTTGAATAATTTTGTTATTAAAATAAACTCAAATTTGTCAGAAAAAATGAGTGGAATCAGATGTCTTGCTTCCACTGAGTGAGTCACAGTGCAACTTCTGATTTCCTCATAACCTTCTCCTATTTTCCTTCTAGAAGCTTGCCAAGAAAATGTGGGTAATACTGGAAGATGAGCAAAGAAGTTGGAGATCTTTATCGTCAAGCAATAATAATGATAAAAATAACTCGGGAAATAAAAAGAATAACTGGTTAATAAGGAGATTGATATGGGGCAGATTTTAAAGTCTAAAGGAAAAAAGCAAAGCGAGGAATTTGACACTCTTGGGAGTGCTTTGCTCCCCATTTGGTAACAGCGGATAGAACAGGTACAGTGATGTGCAGCCTTCTTCCACTGTAGGTTCAGAGAACATGCAGGATACCAATAGCAGGTTTGGTCTCCTGGGATACACTTCTAGAACTAATCTCCTCAGAAATACCAAGCACTCAGCATGAGTAAGAGAGTAAACAGGTGCTTGTCATCAAAAAGAAGAGGCCCTGTGGTGCTGGTTGCAGGGAACCCCAAATCTGGTGGTTTATGCTCTGCTCTCTTAGCACCCAAAGATCTTGTTTCTCACCACTGGCACTGAAAATCTGCATTTTTGGTTCATATCACTGTAGTGCTTTTAGACTCTTCTTCTAAAATATTTTGAGACATTTCTCAAAAGCAGTAAATGTCACAGTATGGTAAACAGAGCTGATGTGAAAAAGCCCTTGTTAAAGCACTGAAGAGCCAGTTGGACTGTTTCTGAAATACACGGCTGCATGCATAATCACAGTATTTTTGGTAATCATGCCTGTAAATGTATGCTTTTGCCAACGGCTCTGTATCGCTCTAGTGCATGATGTAATGAAAGATACCTCATGTTGACTATGACACTTAAGTAACAGCTAGCTATGCCTGTGCCAAACACAGAGCAAAATGTCTCCTCAGCTGCCTGAGGAGGCTTGGGGCTGTTTCTCTGTCATTCTTAACCTCTTCCATTCCACATCTGTGTCCCCCTTTTCCTCTTCTAAATCCCCAGCATTTCTTTGTTTTGGCCTTTACACAAATTTACAAAACAAAGAATAAGGGAACCAGAAGATTAATACACAAGCTACTGCAGCAAATAGTGTGGGAGAAACAGAATCTTTTAGGTTGGAAAAGACCCTTCAGATGACCAAGCCCCATCACCTGCCTAACACTACGAGTCCCTCACCGTGTCTCCTATTTAGACAGATCATCTGTGTCTCCTGCAGGGACTGTCCTGGTGGCAATAGCTCAGAGGTTGGGCTGCATCAAAGTCACACTAAATGGGCTGGGAAACAGGAGAAAATCCTGACAGCAAACCCCCATTTCCCTTCCCAAGGACTTCAGTCATCAGGTTGGTCTCCAGTTCAGAGCAGCTGTTTTATGCACGAAGGATCCTCACAGGCAGGAGTGTGCAGGGCAAGATTTGTGTCTAACCACAAAAGAGCAGCTATCAGACATGTTTTATACATCTCCTCCCAGTTTGCCGTCTATTTCACATAGCTGGAGCAGTGCAAACCTGAAGAAGTAAGAGGGTACCTCTGTGCCTGTGATGGGACAAAATGCAGACACAGTACTGCGGGATGATTGATAATTCCCATCCAAACTAGGAACCCACAGAACCACAGAATCACAGAATTATCAAGGTTGGAAAAGACCTAGAAGATCATCCAGTCCAACCATTACAACCCCTTATGTATTTCAGGCTAGAGAAACTTAAATTAGCAGACTAACAGTGACTATAATGTCACTGAATCAGACATCTTACATTTAGTTAAGCAGAAAGATTTTTACTGAATAGTTTTGTGGTGTTTTCCCATTAAAGTTCAAATGCAGAGTCAAAGCACAGACATAAAAATGCAGGGAGCAGCTGAGCTTTACTGTGCAGAAATCCAGGTGCTGTTTCAGGGCCAACAGAATCAAAAGTGTTATTAACCTAGCTGGAGGGCACCCTGCCTGAAAAATAATACTTTTCATTATGAAGATGACACTGTAACACTCTGAATCTTAGGGGATAATATTACTATTTTATCTAGAGTAGTTTAATACTTTAGGTTTGATTTCAGTGCACGCAAATGAAAGAGACTATGGCCTTTGATGCTTAGTCTAGCTGTAATTACAGGGAGCTGTGATTTAGGGGACAGCATCTAATTCCTTTCTGCTCATCAAAGAGTAGCTTAAGAAAATCTATATATTATTTAAAATGAAGTCAAAAGCTCCCTGGTGTCATTTAAATGACCCAAGCAGTAGATATGGCAGGCAAGAAAGAATCATTATTAAACTAACAGTTTCATAAGGTGGTTCAACATCCGACACAGTGGGAATAGAGAGTGAGGTGGTTATTTTGGCTGTATGGAACAGGAATAAATTTCAAGAATTGCTCAAGCGTCTGTCAATAATATAAATGCATTTTAAATAAGAAACCTCAAGGCTGAAGTCTTCTCTCTAAGCATAGCAAAATATTTTCTGACAGGTGTGGATTCCTAAATGCTGAAGAGTCAGTCTCTGACCCTGCAATATGCATCTGCCCAGGAGGAATTACTGCATTCCAGTTGAAATTGTCAGCCTAAGCTAGACTCCTAAACCTGCTACTTCATTTAAGACTGGAGAAAGTTTTAGAAGTATGTAACTCTTGTTCCAGCAACCCCAACTGAGTCAAAATGTATTTGTGATTTAACTGTGAACTCCATTGCCAGCTGGATACCATCTTCCTCAATGCTAAGTCCGCAAAACACAATCCAGTATCTCCCTCTCACTCCGAACCATCTTGTCTTGCTAAACAGTCTTTCTACAGTCTCCACGATACATTGATCCTGACATACCATTGCCTCAATAAGTAATAAGAAAAATATATATTAAAATTTTTAGCTTCCTCCAAGAAGCAGCTCTTGATAGTACTAAGCCTTCCTTGCTTTCCTGTACATCAGTAGTTAGTAGCCAAGAGTACTACAGCGCCTCTGACTATCAAGGTTATCATGACATCAGCTGCCTCCAATAGGTCAGGACCTCTTGTCACATTAAATATCCTTGGATCCCACAGATGCCACTATCGTGAAAGCAACCGCTTTATCTGAAAAAAGAAATGGAAATGTATTCATTTCTACTGATAAGTGCTAACCATGTGGACTAAACAATGGCTTTTGTCTTTTTCCCCTCCTGTCTCCCAGATAAAATCAACACATCCCTGCTACCCCTGTCAAATGATTTTATTTTTTGTGTTTCAGTCTACTTAGTTCTGATGGATGATTGCTTAGATTTCTTCCTTGAATTTTTTTGTGTACATGTCTTCTTTTCCTCGTCTTTCAGCTCGTGTCCCTGCTTGGAATTTTTTGTTTTATTTTGCTGGTTTTGAATGCTTTTCTTTTTATCTATTTAATGGGAGAATCGGTCACTTCCCATTTATCACCTTACCTAGGAAGATAGCAAGTATTCTTCAATTCACAACTGTTATTTCCACTGGCTCTGTGTTCTGACCATGACACTGTGTGCAACATCCTGCTCTGGCACACACCTCTGGGACTCCTGTTGTGTTGCAGCTTCAGCAGGCTTTTGGCTTGCTGTATGAAAAAGGAAGAAAGCCTTAAGGCACAGATTAAAATAAACACGTTGGGTCCTAAAACTAAACTGTAAAGAGACACTATCAATTGTCCTTGTAAAACTAATCAATGTAAAGAAAAAAAAACAGGTGCACCTGTGAAGAAAGCAATAAAACTGTTGCTAGGGAGTTATGGTTAGGCTGACAACAAAATGGGATGGTAAGAAACCTTACAGGTAATAAAATAGAAGGGTGATTGGAGTCTAAAACTAGGAGACAAATTCTTGATATCCATATTCTTGGCCCCTCTGCAGTTACTAAAGGACTCAAAGCTTGGATAAAATCCTACCAGCTTCTGTTAACATCTAGAGGGAATTAATGGTTTTAAGCTGCGCCAGGGGAGATTCAGGCTGGACATTAGGAAATATTACTTCTCGGAAAGGGTAGTCAGGCATTGGAATGCACTGCCCAGGGAGGTGGTGGAGTCACCGACCATGGGAGTGTTCAAGAAACATTTGGATGTTGTGTTGATGAATATGATTTAGCTGGTTAGTATTGGTAATGGTTGGACTAGATGATCCTCTAGGTCTTTTCCAACCTTGGTAATTCCGTGATTCTGTGATCTTAAAACCCAGTATTTAGCTACAGGAAAAGCTAACGTGCCTGCTAGCTGTAGTGGCTCTCGGCGGCCACGCAGAGGCTCCTGCCTCCCCTTAGGCGCTGTGATGGGTTAGAAATCTTGATTTACAAGCTGAAAAACGATATGAAAAGTTTATCAAGTGGTGTTTTTATTTTGTTTTATTTCTTTTATTAAGGGAACGAAGGTCAACTCCAGAGCCCGGGGGGCTGACAGACGAGCAGCCCCGCACCTCGCCCCACCTCCCTCACCTCAGCGGCGCCGCGGAGGCCACGTCTCTGGGTGGCTGTTAAGGGAGCGGCTCTGTGGGCTCTGTTGCCCTGCAGCTCCCAAGTCAGCGTCGTGATGAGCTTCGTGGAGCTCCGCTGGGAGCCAAACCCAGCTGCCGAGCCGCGGGGCTGCGCCTGGAGCAACCCTGTAGCGGGCACGTCATGGCTGCCGTGCTCTTGGATGGCGGCTGAGGTCTGCCCGCCAGGGGGAGCCGCCGCCGCCATGAGGGAGGTGGTGTAGGGGTGGTGGTAGGCGTGGAACGGGGACGAGAGAGGGCTGATCCCTGCCAGAAAGTGAGGGGGGAAGAGCTTTCTCAGTGCCGGGGTGGTGGAAGAGTGGAACCGTGAGCTTTTCCTCGTGGGCTCCTTCTCCCGCCGAGGTTACCACAGACAGCAGGGATCGAAAGCAACTAGGGCAGCGTTGTGCTGTGAGGTAACACGATGGATCGTTTTGCTAACAAGGGAGCTGGCTGTTGTCTCTCTTCATCTGCTTGTTCTGTCAGTGTGGAAGCTTTGTACTCAAGGTAGGCAATAGATACCTGCTAGTTTCAGTCAAACCTGATGTGGTCCCTGCTGCACTTCTGTCTGCAAGTGATTTCTCGGACCCTAATCCAGTGGAAGAGTTGCGTTCATCCGTGACTTGAAGGTGAGTAGAGCCCTGTGGCTTCAGGGACTGCTTTTCTGAGTCAGATCACTGGTGGGCACCAAGTTTCATTAAGCCTGAATAACTTGTGATCTGATACTTTCATGATACACTGTGTGGTGACAGAAGATGCAGTAGTTCCTACGTGCTTGGCTTGGATACTTGGCACTTAGATGCATCTCCAAAATGTTATTGCAACTGTATAATGAATTTCCAAGCGTTTCAGCTGACTTATAACCTCCATTTTGCCTTTTGTAAAAATAGACCAAAGCTATTTTTAACCTTTCTATCTGTTTTCCCCCATGGTAGACTCCAGAGTGTGGTCCTAATAATACAGGAAGCTTTACTTTTGGAGGAGCCATCATAGATTTACTCCTTAATGGCTGATGGTGTATCCTGTACTGGTTTACATGACATCCACTGTTGAAAATATGGTTGCTTACCTTTTCTTGTCCTAGTTACACTAGTAGGTCACATTTGTTAGGTCATATATGAGTAGGTTGTATGGACCTATACATACAAGTAAGACATGGGGGAAAAAAACAGCTGACATTTGTGTGCCTTGAATGCTTATATTGCTTAATAAATGCATTAATAAATGCTTATATTGCTTAATAAATGCATTAATAAATGAGACTATTTATAATTTACATCCCCATATAGTCTTAAGTGCTGTAAAAGCAATAAAACATACAGGAATAAAGGACACACAATTGACATATAGGTGCGATACCGGTGGAGAAAAGTCAGCTTTATGAAAAATGATGTTTTGAATTAGTTTTGAAGCAATAATAAGCATGAGCAGGTACGGGTATGTTTGAATACCTGCTGGTGGGGAAATACAAACAGTGGTAGTAAGATCAATCTGGTCTTCAAACGTATATGAGGTTATTACAACTGCAGGTTTTGTGTAGTTTATGCTGTTTATAGTTGTGGAGTGATATACAGAAGACATTGAAAGCACAGAATTGCCATGATTTTACATGTCTGCTTTTGAATAACTGGTTGCCAATGTTTTTGAATGTCACATTCTACCACAGGTGGGTTTGGTGCCTCTGTACCTATACAGTACAGTTGTGTCTGCAGTTCTAAGCTGTGACTGACATTTACTTAGTTAATTTATATGAATGGATTGCTCAGTGTGTATGTTTGAAATGCAGCAGCTGTTTTTAGTCAATTTAAAGATTGCTGTTGTTAGCTTGTTGATTCACAGAAGTTTCATTTTTGTTTTCAGGATATTCATCTGAAAGCATGTCCCGAAGCTTGGGGTAACTCCAAACTCTTGTCCAAGACAAGGAAAGAAACAGTTGAAACTGCAGGAGGAGGAGAAAGAAGCTCTATGTCAGCTAAATGATGGAAGAAATATAAGAAGGGAAAACTCTAAGAGTAAGCGAGGAAGAATATGGTGTGTTTTTTATTGCTGAGGTAAGAGCACTGCAGGAAACTGAGCGCTGAATGGTTTTGAAAGGAATATGATTTCTTCCATTGGGATTTCCTCCTGGACTTGGGCTTTTGGGTTTTTTTACTTTTTGTATAAGATAACCATGCTTTAAGAAGTGGGAGTTTTGTTCTGTATCTTTTCCTGTTACAGGGTAACCAAAACTACTAGATCTCCTCGAAGGGCTGTTTCCAGTTTCTGTTGTCCCCGACAAAAAAACATGCTGAAGGTAAATATGGGAAACACCTGTTTAATGGATTGGGTTACAGTCAGTGGTTACTGAATGATAACTCACTCTGTTATATTTGATTAAACACAGGCCATTCTCAAGCAAAACAATAAAACTTACCTGAAGAGTTTAAACATGCTGGTGTCCACCTTCCACAGCATCTCGCGTTGGCTCAATGTGAATTTGTTTCTCAGTAACTTGTTTAGGATTTGAAAGCTATGAAGACCCTATCTTCCACATGACCTGATGTTCAGTGTTAGATGGGGCTGCTAGCTTGCTTAATTAGTTCAGCTAACGATTCAGTTTCTGAAACCTAATGCCAATTTGTATTTCCACAGCAGCTCTCAGTGTGTTTCTCTAAAGCAACTTCTTAATTAGAGGCTCCCTCTTCTGCAGTTCATAGCTGCAGTCATTACCCATGGAGCAACTCCCTGTATTCCTTTCATTCAGGGCTCAAGTGGCATCTTATGATTTCCATTGTAGGAGCCTTAGTAATGTTTTCCATACAGCTTCTTGTGTACAGCTGGAACACCTGGCATCGGGAACCTCTAAGTTGGCTGGTGCTTCCTGCTCTATAAATTACCCTCCTCCTCTGTTCAGCTTTGGTAATGTGTTCAACATGAACAAGGTTCAGGAATTCATTGGCTTAGTTCTCTCCTGTCCGTAATTCGAAAGGAGTTTGGCCGTAGCACTTGCATAGCTCTAACAATACACAATTGTATATTTTACTTAGGACCGTCAGTGCGCTGCCATCTGGTGATCTGCATCTAGTTTGACATAATGACATCTGACATATAAGTGCAGCTAAAGCGTGGAATTCAGTTCCTCCATGAGGATGACAGACCTCTACTTCATATTATCAGTGCTTGCTGTTGATGGAAACCACAATGAATGTGAGTACAGCAAGGCAGTGTTTCAGCAGTAGCGATAGCGGGTCACCTCCATTGGCACTATGAGCGGAGCACGCTGGATTTCATGTTAGCAAAAACACTGGTGGTGACTGAAAAGGTTCTGTAGATGAGAATTGGCTTTATCCAATAGCGTTATTGCACTCTTAGGATCTGTTGTAGTTGCCATGGATATAACGGGAAGCATTACTCTGCTGTCTAAATAAGTAGCAAGTGTTTAGAGCCAGAGAGACGCTTAGTATGGAAACTGGGCTCCATGAAAGTGTACGATGTGAATGACACGTTGGAGCATTTTTTAAGTAGAAGAGTGAAAATTACCGTTATGCTGAAAATTGTTAGTCGGTTTCAAAGAAAATTGTTAATTTTGACACTTTTTAACACTCAAACTGCACTGTCTGTACAAGGTTAGCAAAGGTTGCCTCTAAGATGTATAGAGAAAAGCACTGAGTGGTGGATAAGTCTGTTCCTTGTTACTACTGGTAGCAAAACTTACAGGCACTGCAGAGTATTTATTAGGTAAAACACAGGTTTAGTACTTTATTAGAATGCAATTTTCTCAGCATTACAGAAGAGGAAACTGAACAGAGAGGAATACTGCAAGCAACTCCCATAGAACGCAGCAGTCTCCTTTAATACCACACATGCTTTGGCTGATCACTAGCAGTACTGCAACAAAACACAGCTTTAACTTCACATCATGGTTTTATTCAATAGATCCCCTTTTCTTCAGAAGCACGTTTTTACAGATTAAGACTTTCTCCACAAAGCTTAGAGTCTTGTTTTACACACAATCAGCAGGGCTATGAAACTTGAAGAGGGAAGATGCGACAAAGCCACTGCCCTCACTGTCAGCTTCAGTTTGAAGATCTCAGTACCTTTGTTCCAAAATACACCCAGTACAGCGGCAGTTTAGAGCTTTACCCATTTTCCATAGCAACAGCCTTGAGAACAGAGTAAAAAAAGGCCTATAAATGAGACAACAGGACACCCGCTACCAATTTGTATTTATTACATGATCAGGTATCAAGATGACACATACAGCTGTGTGAACTTTTATTACTGTGGTGTACTGTGCAAATGCAGTGCAGCTTCAGTGATGACAAAGGCTATGAGAAATCACACAATACCTAGAAAGTGATCAAGTACGCAAGGAGGGGAAAAAAGATAATCACAGATTGGTGAAAAACTGTATGAGAACAACAACTTCATAGGAATTTGTCCACAGCCACCCTCTATGGCAGACTATAAGCTCCTCCCTTACCCTTTAGGGCTACCACTCAAACTGCTGCTGTAATGCAAACAGGCCTAAGAGCTGCAAAGCAAGAGGACAACTGTTAAAAGGGGCAGCAGAACTTGTGGCGAAACAGATCAGTGTAATAGGAAGGGGGTTTCCCAGGAAAAGATCCTACGTGTTACAAAACCATTACAGGGTTTCACTTGCATCATGCAGGCTGCTTGGGAAACCAAAACACTGAAGGTACAGGGAGTGAACATACCGCTTCATTATGTTCTCAGCAAGTTCCCCCCTTTCTCCAGTGTATGGAGAATTACCAGAACAAGCTCAGCTGGCAGAACTCTTTACAGGCATCAAGTTTTGCCTTTCTGTTTGGCTTCACCACCTCCTCCCCCCTACCCAAGTAACATGATTTCATACAGAGTCATCAAAACTAAAGAATGCACTCTTCCCCCACTACATATGACACAACACTAAGTGCAATTCCTCTCATTTCCTAAACACTTCGTAACACTTGAAGTAGTAGGGAAAGCAAATTAAATTCATTGTAAATGACAGAGAACAGAGCCTGAGTAGCCAGTACCAACACTGATTTATCTTCACCACCACTTTGTACATATCAGTCAGTCACTGTACTTCAATCATGCAGTGTGTATTGTTTCCTCCCACAACAGTTACCAACAAGTTATGTTGTCTATCACATCATTGCTGCAGAAAGGGCTTGCTGAGGCAAGTTGGGCCTGTAATTGACAACCTCATCTTCTGTTTTCTTATGACACTGCAACACACCTGAACCACAGCATTACTCTGTTTTCAAAGGAAGGGAATAGAGGGACAGAAAACCTACTTCTCATATATTAAAAACACACACATGAACTGAAAATTAAGGAGCAGTAATTGATCCCTGTAGTTTTTGTTCAGAACTGCTGGTTTCCGGCATTAGGTTGACTCAAGATTCAGCTCCTGTCACTGAACTCATAGCCAACATCGTGCCTATCTTGCTTTAATTTCTAAGAACGTACCATGAAAAAAAAAAAGTCACAGAAGTTTAACAGTAGAACAACGAGCTTTCAAGACTTCAAACACCCCATAAGTTTGTATTTGCATGCCACCACTCCCCACCCCCAAGAAAGACTCCCATCCCCTTTACCAGTGGATCAAAACAACATACATTTGCCATGCGAATGACGTAAAGTAAATGTGAAACTATTGAAAGAGCATAATTATCAAGCAGAGAGGTTGTTATTACTTCCTTCTCAAGTATTTTTTGCAATTGTGTGATCTGAATGTCGACCTGTCAACTGTAAGGAAAAACGTCCATTAACTAGATCTAAAGTTCATGGAAAAAAGGCAAATTCCTAGCCAAGTTGTCAACTCGTTCTGTTGGAAAGAGGAAAGTAAAGCAGATTTTGCACATCTTCGTTTCCTGCTTCCGTTGCTGCCCACTGGATACCTATGCAAATATTTCAAGGTTCAACTTAACATACCAAAAAGAGAAGTCATTTTAAATCCTTAAATAGTGTGTTGGGGGTTATAACACAGGTTAAATACATGACTCTACTGAAACCAGGCATAGACATTTCAAGTTTAGGATAAACGATGTAAGCAAGTAATAGGTTGAAACAGACAACTTCCCTCAAATACATTCACAACTGGAGCTTTCCCAAGCTCACAATTGTTGTTTGAAGACGCAACCATCAGTAATATGGTTCTGACACAGCACCAAGTCTACTTTCCATTCAGTCTTTCTCTGTTGACACTAAAAGCTCTTTATAGGTAAGAAGGATAAAGCTACCGATGAACTGTTGTAGGTGCTAAGTTGCATTAATGGGAAAGGAGGAGGTTTCGGTTTGGTTGGGGTTGGTTTTTATTTCTTTTTGTTTTGAAGTCAGAAAGGAAAGAGCCAGACAATTAATTTAAAACACTTGCATCCAAGAGCAAAAAAAATCAGCTGGCTTTGTCTGCAGCACTGTTTCTCCCAACAGAGAACAGATGCCAACGTTCAGACGTACAAGTTCTGTGCATACACTTGCCAAGTAAATTTGGTTTTAAATCCACCTCTAAATGGCACATTTCGAAGGTTCTAAAAGCTGCACATCAACATTATTTAATGTTAGACACGTACTAAATTTTATTAAGCATTACACTAGAACTACTTTGGTATAAAAAAATACTTTATTTTAAAGCTATGAAAGTTATAAAAATATGTAGTTAAACCTTCAGCTCACAGAATGTCCGCTATTTTAACATTAGTAATTGGTTGCTCCTAACGAATCTGAGTTTTATTCGAAATGTTTACAAGACAATTATCACTATCAATTAAAAAAACCCAGCATTACAGGGAGCTGTACTAATTGTGATATTTTATCAGTATTCATTTAACCACTAGGTTTTTAATGAAGGCAGCAAAAACAACTATTTTCTGATGATACAGAATTTCTTATTTCTTGAAGCGTTTCTGTGGTTGACCACTTCTTCATTAGTTACCTGCAGCATGGCACCTTCCTGCCAAAGAAAAAAAAAGTGTATCTGAAGAAGTTTATCACATATGTCTAAACCAAATTACCAATAGGGGAACTTCAGCCATTTTAAAAAAGAAGTATAAGCAGTTCACTGGTGTGTCTAACACAAAAGGAACAGGACTGTCGTTAGCTGAGTCCACGTTCTTCAGTAATTAGCCTGTCAAAAGCAATGAGCTTTGAAATTAGGATGCGGGCTTTTCTTTTTTTAAATGTTTTGTGGGTTTTTGTTTAAAAACCAGATCATATGGAGTATGCCACCCTTACTCCGATGACTCATTACTTGGCAAATTTTTGTTAATTTGAGGATCAAACATTCAATGCAATGAGAGTAAGGCTGACTGAATTTGGCACTAAGGTTTATTAGCTGCAAGAACTATAAAAAATGGTGGAAACCTCATCGTTCTAGCCAAATTCCAATTTAGGTCATGGCATCGTACACTCATAAAATACCACCTGCAGTTTCATTCGAAGCTTTCACTTCTCCTCCTAAAGAACTGCTTATGCAGTTACAAGAATGGACGACACATTCCTTCACAGAGGCAGATGTATTCTGTGGTGCAATTTTTTTTTTTCCTTACACGTAAACAGTCTAAAGTTACTTGGGAACCTTCAGGATGAAACGCGTTATAGATTACAGCAGACAAGACACATAACAACACAGTTCATTTTCAACAGCACAGCGCTACCTTCATTGCATTACCTTGCAACCACCGTAACGCATAGTCTCCCAAGAAAAAATAAAATGTTGCAGGATGCATAAATAAAGTTGTATGATTTAATTAACATGTGACCTACCATTTTAACTACCAACACCAGGGATGGAACCCTTGCAAAGCTTTACTAATGGACACTTGCAGGTCTCATTTGTTCAACTGTAGCAGAGTACAGTGGCAGCAGTCTATGCTTGTCCAGGATTCATATCATAGCTAGATTCCAGTAGGAAAAAAATATGTTAAGTAGCTGAAATTAACAAAAAATTTGTATGTAGAAAATTTAATACAAGAAAACAGGTTTCACATATTTCTCTTCAGTTGATAATTGTTAACACAATTCATTGCTATGTTAAACTACATAACAACAATTACTACATAACTGAAAGAATACTGTCACATAGTATTAGTTTCTCAGTTTCGGAACATTAAGAAAGGAAAAAAGTAAATAAGATCTTACCTAAAGAAGTTTAACTGAAGCTTAGAACTAAGTTTGCTCTACTCCCTCAGCCTTCGTTGGCATCCTTATACAACTATTGTAGTTAAAGCTTTGCAGAGATACAGCGCAGCTTTTTAAGACTGGCTGAACTTAGTGACGTTTTCAAGAGTTCTCTTGTACTAGACCTGTGTCCCTGGAAGAGTACCTCGCTGGGGATATTTCCTTTCCTTGCCATTGAAGAAGCAGCATCTAAAAGATCTAAAAAGGTGTTTCTCCTTGCAGAGATACCCCTTAAGTTATCTAGATACTTTAAACCTGATCATTTAAAGACAACATACTTTTTTTTTCTGACCAGCATTTAATTTTACACGTACAACAATAGCTTTGTATTATTTGTGGGACCTTATACTACCCACTCCTTTCCTTATTTTACAACGTTAAAAAAAAAATCTAAAATTACACAATATTTCCTTTAGAATTATTTTATTAAATCATAAATGTACAACAGCTTCTTAACTCTACACACGCACTTAAATTTTTAAAAGGAAAACGTTATGTCTTATTACACCATGATCCTGGCTAATAGCTTTTCAAAACTTTGAGAAAAATCTTAAAAAAGGTTTCACATGTCACCTGAAACTTACAAATTTAACATTATCAAAGGAATGCTTCTACACTTACAAAGACCACTAAAAAGAAACAACAATTAAAAAGCTAAGAAACTGTCTCAAAGGCATTTTTACAATCCTTCCTCCACAGTAAGGTAATGTTATTAAATAATCCAAATCCATTCACAAAATGGCTCTCTGCATCTGCTCTGGTGTCTTCTGCCATACCACTGCATATTTATGCATGACTGAGATAAGTGTTTCCTTAACATTGTTATTTCCATAACCTGAAGCTGTTCTGTTACCTCTGGGCTCTCATCCTCTCCTATTTATACAGTGAAGCCTGTTTCAACAGAAGTAAAGAGTAAAAAAATAGGTTATGAAATTATTCAGCTAACCATTTTTTATAGGAAAGATAACATCCTAAAAAAACTTTTAACTCCTGCAGCTACTCTCACGAATCACTGCAATTTTAGCACTTAAAAAGCATACTTACCCATGGCAAGCTTGCAGAAGCTCAGTAACGGCTTCTCCCTCCATATCCACCACTTCCTCCACTGCCACCGGGACCATAGTTTCCTACAATTACAACAAAGCGAGAAACAGCACTTAAGTCTCTGCCCTTCAACCTCAGAATATTTCTGACTGCTCTATCAAAATTAACATCCCGTTCACTTCCAGAGATGGCATATCCAGCTTTTAACACTTCACTAAGTTCTCTTACTAATGCCTAGGAAGTGCCACAACTACACACTGAAGTCTCAGAAGACTCAAGAAGGGCCACATGTACTTTGATGTAACTTTGAGCCTCACTGCAAGGCTTATTTATCTGCAAGCTGAACCTTACAAGAAAGGCTTTCTTGTTTTGATTTCTGTTCCACAAGTTTCATACACCATATTAAATTACATTTCAAAAGCAGAAAATGACAGGAAAAGGTGACATTAGAACAAGAAAGCAATAGGAGAAATCCCAGTAAGTTTAGTGTTTGTTACAAGTTGTAACTCATATACTACACAGAACAAACATGGGTTTTTAACATAGAAGCTAGCAGTTTTTACCTGTCTCTCACCCTCCCACCTCCCTAAAGGACTGAAGCTTGCCCAGTCTCACTCCAAAGGATATCTAGACATACCTCCACCATATGGTCCCCCCATGTTCCTGCTGCCACCAAAATTTCCACTCTTCATTGGACCATAATTGGAAGGCTGCTGGTTGTAGTTTCCAAAGTCATTGTAATTTCCACTTCCATAATTGCCTGAATTATCAATACAAGAATAGACACACCTGGATGAGCTACAGTGTTCACTGAATTCTCAATATTTGTACATTTAAAAAACAAAATCATACATGTAGTCCAGCAGCAGATGATATCAGCTGCTTTTTCATTCCATTTTATAAGATTAAGCTTGCTTACTCCACCACACCCCTCCCAAATTTCATTATTTGTACTAATTTACAACTGAATCTTGATCACTTCAAGCCAGTAAGTTACCTCCTCCATAGTTGTCATAGCCACCTCCATAGCCCCCACCCTGGTTGCCATATCCAGGTCCTCCTCCACCATATCCTCCTCTTCCTCCTCCATAACCAGGGCTGCCACCGAAGTTGCCACCTATGACAATATAATCCTTTAAAATAAACTCTCCAGTGTAGAAGGTAACCAAGTTCTACACAGGATATTTATCGCTAGAAAAGTCTACAAGGGAAGGGAAAGGGTAGTTTTCAGAAGATACACATCCAATTCCCATCCTAACTGAACTGTGACCAAAACCCACTACCCAGACTGCCTAAAAGCATCAATTCTAAAGAGGGCTATGGCTTTTCAAGACATAACCATACAATTTCCCACATCAGCTATAATGTGAGCCAATAGTTTTAAATGTTTCTTAAAGCCAATGAAATACTTACGGCACTTTGAAAGCTTTACATGAACAGTAAATGAATGTATAAACAGTTCTAAGTGAGAGGAAGAAAAGTAAGAATACAAAAGAAGCAAACTTACCTCCAGGCCCTCCGCCATATCCATTATACCCATCACCAAACCCACGGCCACTCCCATACCCATCTGTTGGAGGAAAAAACATACATGCATTTCAATTCACCTGAAGCAAACTAATTTTTATCTAAACCATACAACCTTAAGATGCAAATCTCACAGACTGATAAAGTACACAAACTTGAATTTGGATAGAATGTACATGAAAAAAAACATTATCTATGATTCCTTTACACCACCTACTTTCCTGCATTTGTAAAGTACTGGGTTAGTTTTGAATGTAGCTAACCCGGTTTGCTTGTATGTAATTCAGATGTTCAAGAAAGAAGCCCCTCACTGCAGAGCTCCTGAGCTCTGCACCTAACTACAGAGAAGCAGTAGGTGAATTTCTCACCAAAATCAATTTCAGCTCGTAACAGAATCTTTTAAATATTAAACCACTTAAGTTTTCTGAACTGCTACCTCATTGATTTGTGTACTATGCAAAAGGTTCGCAAGTTATCTTTCCCAAAAATTCTTTAGCTCTTACAGATGCATTTCAATTCAATAGTAGTAATTTACTATTACGCAGAACCTGAAGGATGATGTAAACCAACCAACCAACAAAATTGCCTGCCTTACCAGCTCCCCCTCTGAAATTGCTGCCAGGTCCTGGTCCAAAGTTGCCACCACCTCCACGGGCATCACCAAAACCAAAGTTCCCTGTAACAATGTAACATTTGTAAGCAGCAAAACCATGCAAAGCGCACAAAAACAAACTGAGAGGCAATAACTGCACGTACCTCCTCTCCCACTCCGAGAATTTTGGACTTCCTGCATTTCCTGTCTAGAGAGGGCTTTCCTTACTTCTGCATTGTGGCCATTAATGGTGTGATACTTCTGCACTGTGAGCACACAGAACAAAACATGGTGAGCATTTAAGTGCTGATCTAGTGACACGAATCTTAAGCTACCAAAAATGCAGTTAATCCAAAGCTGGCCCATAAACAATCCCTACTGTTATCTTAAAAATTATACATACTAGAATAGATTTCATTCATTATTTAAAATACCCATTCCCCACAATTCACTATAACTATCATATTACATTCACTTAAGTATTCCTATTACCTACCTATTTTAAATTTAACTTCACACACGTACCATGACTGCAAGCATCAACATTATCAAAACAAAGCAGTGAGATGAAGATTACTTACATACAATTTTATCCACAGGATCATGGTCGTCAAATGTAACAAACCCAAACCCTCTCTTTTTACCAGACTGTCTGTCAGTAATGATTTCAATAGTGTCAATTTTTCCATATTCCTCGAAGTAGTCACGAAGGTGGTGCTCCTCGGTGTCCTCTTTAATACCACCAACAAATAGTTTTTTCACAGTAACATGAGCACCAGGTTTTCCAGATTCCTATTAAAAGAATTCTCCAAATTACCTCAAAGAAAAGCAATTTAGTTCATAATTTTCTTTCAGGATTTCAAGAATGGAATACTAAGGTTTTCAAATCCTGAGGTTGACTTCTTTCAGTGCATGTCCATAAAACCTCTTTATGGGGTGGAAGGGGTAATAGATGTCCTCCCCAAACCCAGCCTGGATGGGGCCCTGGCAGCCTGGTTTACTATCGGATATGGAGGTTGGTGGCCCTGCCTATGGCAGCAGGGTTAGAGCTTGATGATCCTTTAATTAAGTCCCTTCCAACCCAAGCTTTTCTGTGCTTCTATGATATATAATAAAATGTATAAAAGTAAATAAAAACAAATTTAGAGACCAACTGCTTGAACAACTCCTTAATAACAAACAAAAACTCCCATGTGTTTTGAGTGTAACATTTAAGGAGCTGCACTAGGTAGGAAGGATTTATCCCTAATGCCCGGTAATAGCTCTGTGTGTATGAACAGTGTGCACATGCCCTGCTTTCTTATGTTTTCGCAAGTGCTAATCAACACTGCATTCTTCTGGAAACTGAATGAAAACTGGGACTGCTAACAAGGGTACCACTTCTAGGTGATGGAAAATGGAAATCACCACAAAACTCCTCATTCAGTTGCTTTTTATCAATCCAAAAACATTAGAAATTTGGGTCAGACCTTGTGCTTCAAGTGGTTAAACCCTCCCAGAGCTCCAACAATGCAAAGAACATGAATTAACCTGCTCAAATATGTCAATGCTACAGTAACCCAGCTATACTGTATTACTGTATGTCCATCTAATGTATAGTTTGGATTTTAAGATCAAATATGTAAGGAGCAGAAACATGACTAATCTTACGCTGATTTTGATCATCACCATTGGAAGGAAAGCACAGTTCCCAACAGTCAACGAACAGACTAAAAATGTGGAAACGGTGTCCCAAACACACCCTTTCACTGAATTTAAACAGAGACAAATTGAAGTATAAATGCATAAGCAAAACAGAGTAGTCTCTCAAAGCATGGAAAGTATCTGCTCTCAGTCCTATGCTTACCTCTCTAGCCACAGCTCTCTTGGGCTCCACCACCCTTCCATCAATTGTGTGAGGTCTTGCAGCCATGGCTGCATCAACTTCGGCCATCGAGGAGAATGTCACAAAACCAAACCCCCTTGATCTTTTGCTTGCAGGATCCCGCATTACCTAAAAACGGTGAACAAATTTAAATCACTTCTACGTGTCTCATGTTAAAACTGAACAGCAACATTTGGAGAACCTAATTCAAATAGTTACATGTGAAGCAGCAAGCAATACTGACCAAATACATAAGCAGCATCCACATGGCATCAGAGAAATTCAGAGTACTATAGTCCCCTAATACCCTACCTAACTCCAAAAGTACTCAGTTGCAATGATTCATGTCTATATACATGTATCTTTCTCTAAAAATCAAACATTTGTTTCTACCTCTCTGAAGACCACACTCTTTAAATGCAGGTTATGAAATACATATTTACAGTTCCTCGCTGCTCTGTGAGGGGTCTGGAGCACAGACCTTATGAGGAGGAGGCTGAGAGAGCTGGGATTGTTCAGTCTGGAGGAGGCTCAGGGGAGACCTTATAGCTCTCTATAACTTCCTGAAGGAAGGTTGTAGTGAGCTGGGTGTTGGCCTCTTCTCTCGTGTAATCAGTGATCGAACTAGAGGGAATGGTTTTAAGCTGTGCCAGGGGAGATTCAGGCTGGACATTAGGAAGCATTACTTCTCGGAAAGGGTAGTCAGGCATTGGAATGCACTGCCCAGGGAGGTGGTGGAGTCACCGACCATGGGAGTGTTCAAGAAACGTCTGGATGTTGTGTTGATGAATATGATTTAGCTGGGAAGTATTGGTGATGGTTGGACTAGATGATCTTCTAGGTCTTTTCCAACCTTGATAATTCTGTGATTCTGTTAAGTATACAAAAATCATAGGCTGCAGAAAGCCGCCCATCTCTAGCTTCAACAGGGCTGTTTACCAAAGCAGAAGCTTTCTTCCAAAGGTTACTGGTTACACAGATGCTGATGCACTTGGCTCTCCCTAATGCATTGGAAGCAGTGACACCCAAGTTAATTTTGAACAGCTGTAATCAGCAGTTAGAGATAATCTGAGCGATTTTACAGGAAACAAGCTGAAATTTATCAGCAGTGTTCAAGAGGAAATCTGCATATAGCTTTGAAGGTCTGATAAGCATGAACCAACTGCAGGATCTTAAATTTTAACATTAATTTTACTCTCATGTTAAGGTTTTAAACAAACACCTCCATTTACTCTAAGTTTTACACATTCTACATCATCACTGTGCATTAACATGCCAAACTTACCACGCAATCTGTAAGCTTGCCCCATTGCTCGTAGTAATTCCTCAAGCTTTCCTCTGTTGTTTCAAAGCTTAAGCCGCCAATGAACAGCTTGCGGAACTGCTCCTTTTCCCTCTATCACAGAGAAGATTAGATTAATATAAAACTTTTTATGACTGCATTAGAAAAAGAACAGAGCTCCGAACAAAGCATCCTCACACCAAGGAACAAGAATCCATTCATACTATCTGATGCTATTCCAGATATCATTTATTGTGAAGTACACTGGGATATACCCTGGAATATCTGTCAAAATTATCTCGGATCCAGCAGCACAGGGATTAGTAGTAAATGCATCATTGTACAGATGGGAAAAAATACAAACCCTTATTCTATAAAGCTTCACTTCATAGAATCTTTTGAACAGAATAGGGGAAATGATGCTGCATTCAAGACTTGAATTAAAGCTCCATGTTGGAAGCCGGGCTATACGTAATAACTACATTTGCTTTTAAAGAACAAACATGTACCAGACGTCGCAGATAAACAGAACAGCTTCAAGTTCACACATCACTCATCAACCATATACTGCCAGACCTGTATGTGCCCTGGCCAAAGCAAAAGTTAGGCATACACATAGGCCAGGATACGGAAATATGTCCCTATATACACGAATGAAGAACACCATACAATATCCTAAATGCTGCCCCACAGGCTCCAAAAGCAGGCACTGCCTTACACGCGTTAGTTGCACGTCTCTAACCACAACCCCGACCAGGGCCCAGCTGCCTGTGTTAACTGCATTACACTGCAGTTACAACGTGCACCATCATAAACTACTTTAACTACAGTCCTTAACTGATATTTGACGAAAAGCCTTCACTAAATGCAACTCTGGCTCTCAATACAGAAACCAGAAGAAAAAGCAACGCAGCCCATCTTAGCAGCTCCCCAGCATCTTCAACCAGGAGCCAGGCGGGAAGCCCAGCACGGCGCTGCTCCTCCTTCAGCCCGCCCCGCCGCCCATGGATATAGCGGGGAGGCTCCGCCATGTGGCGGCTCTCAGCAGAGCAGCCCCGCAGCCAGGGAGCAAAATGGCGCCCGGAGCCGCCGCCTGCAGGGCGGGAAAGCGATCCTCGCCGAGCGCCCAGCAGCGCCGGGCGAGCCCTGAGCGCAGCGCAGGATCCAGCTGCCGCTCCGCCACACGCACGGATCGGTTTGCAGCCTCCCTCCCTCCCTCCCTCCTGCTCCTCCCTCCCCCGCCGCTCTCGGCGCCGCCATTTTCCCCCTCCCCCTCCTGCCGCCATTACCGGCAACGGCGCGCCCCGGGCCGCGCTCCCACCGCTCTCCATCGTCGTGCCTAGAGCACAACCCAACTCAGAGCCACCTTGAGAGACACAACCCGCCCCTGCTTGAACCGCAGCACCCGCCGCCCCTCAGCAACAACGCAGCACCGGGCACCGCTTCCAGAACCTTCCTCCCCCGCCGCTGCCCTCCCTCCCCCGCGCACAGCGGCCCAACAGCCGCAGCAGCTCTGGTAACCCTCAGACCCACAAAAGCACAACCTACTAGAACACAGAGAGCACTACACCCTTATAAACCGAGCTCCGGAGCGCTCCCCGCACGTACCATGTTCTTCATGGTGGCAGCCCCTGCCCGGCGCAGCGCTCGGCCCTCAGCAATGGCTGCCGCAGCTCTTACGTAATTTGAAATTCAGCTCCGCGCACTACGAGCGCCCTCCTCCTCCTCCTCCTCCTCCTGCTCTACCCGGCCGCACCTCCGGGCTTTAATTAAAAAAATAGCTCGGATTTTAGAGCCTAAATCGGTCCCGAGGGGCTGCGGCTCCGTGCGATACCCCTCTTGTGTTTTTGGCACCTAATAAAAACTCATCGACGCCGTTACTAATGGCCGTCTCCGAAATGAGCCGAACGACTCGTCCTCGCCCGAGCTTATCCGCTTCGCCAGCCGCCGGAAACAGCCGAAAGAGGAACGCCAGCCCGTTCGGCTCGCTTCGGCAATTTCCGGAATCAGCCGACACCGACGAAACAGGCGATCGGCTCAAGTTCGGCAATTTCCGGAAAAAAAAGACGCAGAGCTCACCGACTCCCCCAACCCACTCGGCAATTTCCGACAGCGGAAGGGCTCTCTCATAGGCGCCCGAACAGATCCGAAAAGGCCCGAGCAGACCCGAAGCGGCCCGAGCGTCGCTGGCACAGCGCTCCTTTTTTTTTCCCTCTCTCCGGAAATTGCCGATCGCTGCAGCCCGTAGTGCGGGGTTATAATTAGCCGCAGCGGCCCCGCACCCCACCACCCTCGGCGGGCGGGAGCGCGGTACAACACAACGCAGCTGCTCCCCCTCCACCCTCAGCCCAGGCGGGAGGCAGCGCTGACCTGGAGCTGTGCCCGGCGGACAGCGCTGGGCCCGGCCTCGTTCCGCCGGCAGCCACGCAGCGCTCGCCTCCCTCCCGCCCTCCCCTTTCCTCTCACGCGCGGCGAGAAAGGGTGAGTGCTGCCGAGTGCTGGTGTGTGCTGCCGCCCTGCAGCAGCGACACGGCACCGGGGCTCCCGCTTTTTGTCTGCCTGCAGCCCCGCTCTGCTCTCCATTAGCCGCCAATAAAGGCCTTTCCCCGGGCCCTCTCCCTCCTTCCCTCCCTGGCGGTGGCGGCCATGATGGCGGCTGCCTCCCGCGTCCCGCCGGCCTCCCTCACCCAGTCGCTTTCTCTGTCTCCGCGAGGCATCTTCCTCCTTTTGGACGCCTGGCGCGGTCCTGCGCTCGCCCCCCGTGGGACAGACGTCTTGGCCCCCTCCTGTGCTGGCGGCGACGACGGGAGGAGGTTGCGGCTGGCGCGTAGGCGGCGTCGTTCGCTCTGCCCCGTCAGCCGCCGGCGCGCTCAGCTCGGCCCAACCCGCCCCGCACCGCCCGTCCCGCCCCGCGCCGCTCCCCGCCCCTTCCCCTCCCCCCTCAGCCCCTCGGATGCCGCCGCTGCCGCCGCCGCTCAGAGCGCGCAGGGCGAGAGCCGGGAGGAGACGGGGGAGCGGCGCGGCCGAGCGGCACTGAAGTCTGTATCCTTCTTTTTCCCCTTCTTTCCTCGCCTCGGCGGCACTCCCCGCTCCCACGTTTACTCCCCGCCGACATCCGCGGGGATGGAGCGCGGGGTGCGGCCGATTTTCCCTCACCACCACCACCAACCCCTATAGCGCGGCGGCCGCGGGAGGAGTGGGCATGGCGGGAGGGCCCCGCGGGAAGGAAGGAAGGGAGGGAGGAGGGAGGGCGGGTGGGCGGCGGGGCCGGGCCGGGCAGACAAAGCCGCCCGCCAGCGCCCGGAGCGGCCTCCGCGGCGGGGAAACGTGGCGGGGCGGGGGGGAGCGGGCATGGCGAGGCGATGCCCCCCCCTTCCTCCTCCTTCCCTCCCTCCTTTCCTCCTTCCCTCCCGGCGGCCCGCGGGGCTCCGTTCCTTGTGGGTTGGGGGTGGGGGGTATCGGGAGCGTTCTTGTGGTTTCTTTCCCCTTTCTCTTTCCGATGGGGACGCGAGGAGCTCTCCCGCTCGGCCCTTTCCGCCGCGCTCCCCCCACCCCCCCCCCCTAGCGGGGGGCTGAGCCCTCGGGCCCTGCAGGGCCGTGTGCTGTGCCGTGCTCGGGCCTGTGTGCGATCCGAAGTTTTGTAGTTGGAACGGGGCAGGGATGATAACGTGCTTAAAGAGGTGGTCGGTGTGAGAGGTGTGGTGGTGAAGGGGATGGATGGTGTTGGACTCGCTTGCTTAGGTTAAACGTAGCGTGTGCAGCTTAGCCGAGCTCACGTCGGTGCAGGGCCTTTAATTCGTTCAAACTTGAGAATCGGAGGGCAGCGTTGTGTATTAAAAGAAATATTCGCAGTTTGGAAAGCGGTGGGTGCTCTGTTACACTCCAGACGTGGAGCTGTTCCCCGCCGGATCCACAGTTAACACGTCTAAAGCTATATTTGAGTTAACTGCTGGAATCTGAGCTCCTGTTCTGTTGGGTTGAAGGAAATAAGCATCCCTGATGGTCCTCCCCCTTTTCCCCTTTTACAAACGTCTCCGTGCCTTAGAAGGCCTTGGAAAAACCTTTTTTCCCCCCCATCTACCACTTTGTTACTATATATCCCGACTAGGTGAAGGTGTGTTACTGGGTTATGCCGGACAAAGCAGTAAGCTGCTTCTTGTCCTGGATTTAATCCATCCTGTAAATGTTCTATGCCGTGAATACATGGGGGTTGGAACAAGGACCATGTTGTATTGGGATGCCTTTCTTTGAGTAACGTCAACTTCCTTTTAATTGTCATGCATTTTTCTAGTAAAAGCTCTGCAAGTCTGCAATAAAAATGGCCTCCAATAAAACTACATTGGTAAGTTCACGCACACCTAAAGTATGTAAGGATTTAATCAACATATTTTTCTTCAAACTTAATAACTTGGCATCTCCATTTAAAAAGATACATCCACATCTCCCCTCCCCAGCATTTTTCTGACCAAAATTTCAGGTCCAGAAAGTAAGGCTACCAGAAAGGACATTCTCTTTGGCTTTAACAAATCTGCCATTTCTACAGAGACTTGTTGGGGAATACCAAAAAAAATCAAGGACTGTGCACTATTTCGTCTGTCCTGTTGTAGAAAGCACTAAGGATTTTTTTTAGCCTCCTTTCAGGATACCATGTAATTCATCGTTTATGTAAAAATAAGTAAAATCATGTATTCGTTTGATTTCTTCTAGTCTATTCAGAGAGATAGAAGAACAAATTGAGTAAAGGCGGTCATACAGAAGAAAAATAACATTACTGGGAAATGATGTGGTGTAGTTAAGATGCCCTTTGAAATTATTATTATTATTATTATCATTTTTTTACCAAATAACAGTTTATTTGAATTTCATAGGAGCAGAAATGATCAGATGTCAACCCCTCCTGAACGATTTTAATGACGCATTCATGGTTCTCAAGTCCCTGTAAAGCTTTGCTTGACGTTAAAATATGAACTTCTAAAGGCAGTTGGTTGCTGGAAAAATGATTTTAATTGCCATTCAACTACTTACTTTATATATAAATACATATATATCGATATATATATATATATACACATATATGTGTGTGTGTGGAAGAACTGAAGGAATATAGCATGAGATGCATCTGAGGTTGAAGCAGGATGCGTGGATACAATTGGACATTTGGATAGCAGAACAACGGACTTATCATGCACTCAAAAGGCCCGTTCTTAAATTACTCCAATGGTTGCTAATTGACCCACATTGAGGAACGTTAAAAACTCTTCTTAACTCCTGGCTTCGAAGCACAGTGCTTATTTGATATTATATGATGGCAAACCGTTCTAAAGATAACATCGAGATGAATGTCTGAACTTTCTGTTAGCAATTGATTGTCCACTTTTCCCTATTATGAGGAAGAGGAGCAGTTACCAGCCCAGGGAGGGCCTCAGGGAAGGGAAGGAGTCTGCAACTGCAGTATTTTTGCTATTATGTTCAGAATTTTGCTGCAGGTCAGGAAAAATCAGTTATGGTTCCCATGGGAACCGTAACTAATTCTGCTTCATTGCATATTTGAATGCAAAACTTAGATCTATTGGGGGTAGCGTAGCTCTGGAACTGTAATTCTGCTTTTGTTACCTCACGTATCGTGTAACACTCCATCGCAACGTCATGTCTATGTTCTAGTATTGCCCCTTAAAGAAGGAGTCATTACCCATTGAAAGCCATCTCTGTCTGTTGGATGTGACTTTTGAATGGGGAGCAAGCCTCAGATGAGCATCCAGTGCTTAGATGCCCATGCTAAGGTTTAGAATGGGTAATCCTAAAGGAGGGAGCTTCAGTGGACGTTTCTGCCCTTCATTCTGGGTCAGCTGCTACGTTCACCTCCAGGCTGAGATTTACATTGCTTTGTATAATCTCAGGATTTAACCATTCTTCAGTATTTCTTCAGGCTCTGCTGTCAGATATTATTTGAGTGGGTTAAATAGGCTGAGGAAGTGCTTGGAAAGTAGCGTTAACCAGGAGATGTAGTGAAACCTTTAATATTTAGAGCAAAAAGCAACGCAACCTTGACTTTGTTGTTGCTTACTGGCCTTTGAGATAAAGGATCAGATCCTGTAATACTCATTTTCTTCTGTGGAAGATTCTGTAGATACCTACAATCCTAGAGAGTTGGTGTTTCTTTTAAATAGACATTAATTTGATACAGAGATCCAAAACATTGAGGTGATGAGAATGACCAAAGCTGAGGACAGGTATCAGAAAACAGCCTTCCATTGAACCAAAGGGTTTTTAGTCCAGTGGAGAGCACAGAGGGAGATGTTCCACTTGTAGCCCACCTGTCTCAACACCAGTAATTAGAATGTTGTTAGCATGGTATAGTGAGTCTTTTCTCCTTTCCCGCCCCCCACCCACCCCTCCCTGTTTTCTTCATCTCATTTCTCTTTATAATGCTTTCATTTATTGCAGTCAGCAGCCTTCATAGACAAGTTGGATGTTTTCATATGTTTGTGTTCATTTACCTCCAGTCCTGCATTCTTTTTTTTTTCCCCCTGTGGAGGCAAAAAAAAGCCAGTGTGGTTGGTACTTCTCAGACATAAATACTGGGTTCAAAATACACCTGGGACGTGCAGGTAGTTATTACCAAAATAGAAATACGTGCTCTGTTTTAAATAATCTCTTTTCTATTCCCAACTCCAAACAAGTGCCGCACGAGATGTAACCATATGTGGAAACTCGCTGTTTGAAGGGGGAACTTGAACCTTTTCCTCATCTTTGCTTTTTTGCACCTTCAATTCATCATGGCTTGCTAACAAAAGTAAGGGTGTCTGGGGGAGGAGAAGTTAATGCAGAAACAAAAGGAAGAACACAACAGATAGGCTTGGAAAGACAGCTCAGCTTCTTCGCTTTGTGAAAAACAAGAGTTTTCTTTGCATCTGACAGACACTTTTTCCCCTTCCTTTTACCACACTGAGAAATAATCCTGCAAAATCTCAAAATCAGTTTCAAAATGGCTTCGCAATACACTCAAACTAACCCACGTTCAGTCTAGAGAGAACTAGAAAAGTGCCATGAAGTAAATGCAGGTGCTCCATGACTTCTGCTTGCCTGCTTCTGTCATGTAGGAAGCGCATTAGTGAGGAAGTAGCTTTGTCTGCTTTAAGGTGCTGCATGACTGTACGCTCTCAGAGCTTAATACTATTCCCATTAATTTATGGCTGCCATTTGAACAATTTTTCCTATAAGGAGCAATCCAAAATGGCCATCAGACTGCTTTTGGTCTGTTGGTGCTCCAGATAATGGGATATGACAACATTCTAGACACGTCCTGACCTTTTCCAGATTGCAAACAAGGAAATTCTGAAAGGTGTCCTTCTATCAATATTGAGTTGTGCCTTATTAAACTGGGAATGCCTTGAGGATGATGTGGATGTAATATTTCTTTTAAGAACTTTGAAGAATATTATTTAAAGTATATCGAATGTCAACTTAAAACACTTGATTTGTAAATTAGCAAGAGTTTAATGACATGTTAAGTGCTGTACCTTAAGTGTAGCTGTCTTAACGTTTGCACCTTTCTGCCATCCCTTTGAATGTTAGTTACATGGGTGCGTGGCTGATAGTGGGAAAGGACTGCAGTAGTTTGCTGCTCCTGGCATGCATCAATAATTATCGATTATCATTGAATATTCTGTTTATGGTAGCGCTGCATTGTAAACTTTGCTCCCATCAGCCATTTTTTTTTTTTTTTTTTTTTGGAAAAGGCAGTAACCACCTTATTTTTTATTATTATTATTTTATTTTTATTATTATTATTAGCACCCCTTTTCTGTTTGATGCATTTTCCCTTATTACTTTTCTTTACTTCTGCCTCATGCTGTTTCTTGCCCTCCGCCTTTTCACAGGCACGGAGTTAACATATAGAAGCTTGATAAAAATATTGAGCATGTAGCACTCTGAGAATTAAATTTCTAAGGGGAGTGGAGGCACTGAGTGTATGGACAAAGATATTTCACCTTAATAAAAACTGGTGTTCTGTGTTGGGTATATCATTAAGTGGCTGAAAAAAAACAACCAAAACCAACCCAAAATATGACCATGTCTTGCTCAGGTTACCCGACCTCATGCACTAACGTGAAACGAGTCTGAGCTTCTGGCTCTAGTGTGAATAAATACATGATTCCTTGCTGTTTACTGAGCAAAGTTGGATTTGGCCAGTGAAGTAACGATGTAAAAGCAAAAGAATGAATAATGGCATTCTGAATTTCTTTTGTAGCACAAAATGGGAAAGAAACAAAATGGCAAAGGTAAAAAAGTTGAAGAGGCAGAGCCTGAAGAATTTGTTGTGGAGAAAGTCCTGGACAGACGTGTTGTGAATGGAAAGGTGGAATACTACTTGAAGTGGAAAGGATTTACAGAGTAAGGCATTACCATTATTTTTTCTGGTACAATGCTAAATATTAACCATTTATTTGAAATAACTGTGTGGATGGGGGATTGGATGGTGGGGATACACTTGAAAGAGCTGAAAGGGAAGGACAGCATAAATGTCTATTCAAGTGGGGCAGGCGAGTATGACAATAAAACTGAAGATAGGTAGCTTAGGGTTTGTGCTTGGTCACGTTCCAAGACTCATACAAAGCCCTCAGTGATTGTTCTTTTGCCACTGCTCTTTGATGTAGCTTGTGTCAATATCAAGCAAGGTATGTTAGACTGATAGTTGTCATAAAATAGGTATACTTTCATATGCAGAGGAATGAATGTTATTTCTGAGAAATAAAGTTTGCAGGGCTTTAAACAGTAGGCAGCGCTGAAGCAGTGAATTTGAGGAGGTTGGGGGGTTCTTTGCTTTTTTGAGTTGCTCTTGAAATAGGTAAATTTACAAAAGGAATTCCATGGCATGATTGCTTTCATTAGATGTATCAAAAAGGTATTTTTCAGCCTCTTTCTGAGGCCTTCTGTAAGCACAACAGTGCTTCCATCAGCTAAGAAAAGGGGATGCATTGGATGTTAAAACCTAGCATTTTAACATTAGTAGTTACATATACACATCTCCCGAAGCAGCCTTCTGCATTCTAGCACCTTAAAGTTTTGGTAACTGAAAATAATGGGTGGGCATCCTCTTTGTGAAGTAGCACTGTGGCAGTATTAGTGGCTGAGGGCTTCGGATGAGGTGCTTGATTGTTGGAACATTCATGGATGGCGTAAAATGTTATTTAACAGAATACATAATCTCTAGAACAATTGCAATACCCAGCTCTGGATATGGAGCCTTTTATTTTTTTCATATAATTGCAGACTATTGGCATGGTTTGAGTTGGAAAGGACTTGAGGGCCCACACAATTCCAGCCCCCTGCCATGGGTGGGCTGATGCCCATTAGCTCAGGTTGCCCAGGGCCCTATCCAGCCTGGCCTTGAGTTCCTCCAGGGATGGAGCATCCACAGCTTCTCTGGGCAGCTGTGCCAGTGCATCACCTCTCTCTCAGTGAAGAGTTTTCCCTGATATCTAATCTAAATCTCCCCTCTTAGACTGAAACTGTTCCCCTTTTTCCTATCACTTCATACCCTTGTAAAAAGTTGATTCCCTCCTGTTTCTAAGCTCCCTTTAAGTATTGGAAGGCTGCTATTAGGTCTTCCTTGAACCTTCTCTTCTCCAGGCTGAACAAGCCCAGCTCCCTCCAATCTGCCTTCATAAGGGGGGTGCTGCAGCCCTTTGATAATTTCCTTGGCCCTCCTCTGGACCAGGTCTAAAAGCTCCACAGTTGAAGGAGTGAGAAAAAGTTCAGTGCTCAAATAATACTTTTGAGAGCGTTTCTGGTACATAGAAGCTAAGATGTGTATATGTTTACATCATTCCTAGTGGGGATTGTGTATGTTCCATTCTCCTGAAGTCTTAGTTTATGCTCTTATCAAACAGCTTGTTTGCATGGTCAGGCTTTAGGGGAACCAGGAATTGAGTTTAAATATTTAGGTAGGATGAGTGTTGCATGTTCTAGCTTCCACAAACATCATAGAAGTTGAAAGAGCTGCTTATTCTGTATCTCAAGTTTAAGAACAATTCAGCAGTGTTCTTCAGCATAGCAGAGCTTGCTTTTTTCAGTCATAAAATGTAGTACACAAAGGCTAAGGCAGATGGCTAGAGAAGCATCCTTAGTTTAAGAAAGATAGCTTATATATTGAGGAAAAGAATGACTTGCTTAGGGTGAGCCATGTAGCTAGTTGTACGCTTCTCTTCTTTTCCTAGTTTTACATAAATGTATGTATGTTTCAGTGCTGACAACACGTGGGAGCCTGAAGAAAACTTAGATTGTCCAGAGCTAATTGAAGCTTTTCTGAACTCTCAGAAAGCTGGTAAAGAAAAAACAGATGGTGCGAAAAGAAAATCACTGTCAGATAGCGAATCTGATGATAGTAAATCAAAGAAAAAACGTGATTCTGTAAGTATATGTTCATGTGCTAAACTTTGTTTCACCTTTGTTTCTTTCTACCTCTCCAACCCTCTACCCCAAAAATCCTATTGTGACTTGGAGAACTAGAACAACCATGGTCTTAAAACTTAAGAGTTGCACAAATGGAACTGTGGTTTGGAAAGTGTAATGATTTATAGTGATTAATGAGACCGCCAAAATGGTGGGTAAAAGATGATTGATTGTTCCTATTTATGACTGCAAGCCCTGATGTTGTTCTGTGATTCTTGCTGAATAATCAAAAGTAAGACTAGATGAGAGTTGCTAATGTGGTCAGTTTATGTTAGAGTAAAATGGTCATGAATGGAACAAGCAGAAGTTCTGTTCTGGCTTTTGTATGAACTATGATTTTTAAATAGGTGAGTGGGAAGATAGCAAAGTGAGAAGACCAAGCACTTGTTTAAATTAGGACTGGACATGGTGGTAGGGAGGGTGTAGAAAGGGTGGCTGAAGAAAACCTACTGTTTCTTGAATATTTGGGTTTCACCTCCAATTTAAATGAGCAAACAATATGGTAAATTTAGTGCTAGTAAGAGCAAAGTAATGCACTTATTATAGTATGTTCAGTAGTTCGCATTTTTCTCTCTAAACTTTCAAACTGTAACAATATAAATCAAAGCTGGTTGTCATTATCAGTGATTTAATGAAGACAGCTGCTGGATGCATGCTGTCAGTTACTAGGTGACGTTGGAAGGCATCAGAAGCAATATTGGTAAATACTACAAATAATTAACTTCTTGCAGAAACTAAAATATTATATGGCTTCACCTGATTTGATAGTGGTCAGTGTCTCACAGGGGTATTGTGAAACTAGAGGCAATAGTAAGTACAGCAAGCAGTCATATTGTGTACCACCAATGTGATTTCAGCGAGCCGGGAAGAGCTGAGCTGTGCCCTATGGGTGCAGTTTCTCAGTTGGCTTAAGCCAACCCAAGTGCCCAAGTCTGTTGTTTTGCTGAAAAGAACATGTTTTGCCCACTGCCAGGAGTGCATTTTCTGTTTTGTCTGTTCAGTTGGTTTCAGTAGCCATGCTTGTTTATCTGCTATAAGGATTTGAGACCACTTGATTCATCTGTTGAGTCTTCAGAAATAGTTGCTAGAACCACTGATGTGAAAGTCCTTCACTGTCTCTGCATCTGAATGACTAGGTCTGAAGATCAGTCACAAAAATTATACCATTTATATAATCTTCAGACAACTTTTATATGTAACAGTAGCTTTTGTAATGATGTAATGCTATATTTTGTTGTTCTGATTCACACACACACATTAATGTGTATATCTAGCTCTAATGCCAGAATAAAAGGGTAGTTAGATAATGATAGATAACAATCTTTTAACTTACTCAATAGGTTGATAAACCGAGAGGGTTTGCAAGGGGTCTTGATCCTGAGAGAATAATTGGGGCTACGGATAGCAGCGGAGAGCTTATGTTCCTCATGAAATGGTAAGTCTTGCATCCACAGTTCTGATCCATATTGAGGGAGGGCTGGTATTTGCACTTAGCTAATGAGACAACTTTATTTCAGCAAACAGAAAGAAGCTGGTGGTCTGTTTATTAATCCTGTGTTCTTGCAAAAGCAACACTTGTGTAATTGGTTAGTACTTAGTCCCCCTTTCTTCCTAACCCAAAATGACTTTAGATTCTCCTAATTGGATGTCACAGAAATGGAATTTAGAAAGGTAAATATTCAGATAAAATATGGTAAAACTGGCATTTGTGTGGGAAAGAGGTATCTGAGTAGCTTTCTTGCGAGGGAAATTCCAGGTAGAACTCTGGTTTTACATGTTTTACATAAGCGGATTCTAGCTGGTAGGCAGCCAACCTTTTAACCAGACTTAGTGTCTGCTGCTTTGTGTGCAACCAGGTTGACAGGGAGTTGGAAGCAACTAGTGGAGGAAGCTGAAGTTGTGATGGAGAACAAACAATATGAAGGAGAAGTTTGTCATAAAGGGCCAGTAACAAGGAAAAGTGCTGGGGGGAGTTAGTGTTATTGGGGGGGAGTTAGTGTTATTGGGAGGATAGGAGGAAAACAGTTCTGTTAGCGACGATGTTAGCAGAAGACATCTTGTCTTTGCAGTAGAAAAGCAGGATGATTTTTTTTTCTTTATCCGGCATTGAGACTATAAAGGGATGAATTAACATTTGCTTGGAGTCTGATTTTCTATGGTGCTGGGATAAGAATTATAAGTTTCCAACAACCTTTTAGGAAGGCCTAGTTTTTTTAGTAGCGTCAAACTGAGCAGCCTCCAAAGAATTGGTTTGTCATGCGGCGTGCTTAGACTCTTGAAGATCAGTGCTTTGGAAAGGTTGTCTGCCTTCTGACTTCTCTTTAATATGTAGAACTGAGAGGAGTTTGAAAATGTGGATTATGACTATCTGAATTTCTGCAGTTATAACTGGCAGAATAAAACACAAAGGAAAACATAAGAAAGAAGCATTTTCTTTTTAGTTTGTTTGTAGATGGTTGGTTTTTTTTCATAATTGATTGCAGTCAACAAAGATAGATATATAGTTATAGAGCTGACTTCTTAAATCAGCATATCCTTTTAAAAGGAGCCTGAAGCATGTTAAACTGGAATGTTTTTTTTGTTACCCTGAGACAGGATCAGAAATTGCAGTATAATAGACAGTGAGTTACTTGCATAAGCTTCTAATACAATTTGTATGTAAATACTACCTCTGAAGACTGATGCTACTATGTTTTACAAGCCTCGCTTTGAAGTTCCAGTTATGCTTTAAAAGTAAAATTAGCAAAGTTTTACTTACTTCATTATATACTGCATTTCGTAACTGTAGGAATAATTTCTTTTGAACAGTGTTTCCACCTAGAATCGAAACTTGTGAAGGAAACTATCGGCTGTGAAATCTGATTGTTAGCAAGTAGATTCACTATAGCTAACGTGAAAAGAATACTGAAAACTGATTTTTAGCTGATATATTTCATAATGTTGTGATGTATCAAGGGCTGCTACATTTGTATGAAAACATTCTCTTCCTGAAACCCATTTGATGTTAAAATAAAGAACCATGATATGAATATAAGTTAATAATTATGCTTTTTTATCTCCCTTCCTTCTACATCAGGAAAGACTCTGATGAGGCAGATCTGGTGCTGGCCAAAGAAGCTAACGTGAAGTGTCCTCAGATCGTAATTGCTTTTTATGAAGAACGACTAACTTGGCATTCATGCCCTGAAGATGAAGCACAATAATTGTTTGCATTGCTTTTTTTTTTTTTATAAATATATATATATATGAATATTACAACCTGAAATTTGATTTATTAGCAATGTGAGAAGCATACATTCTAACAAAATTCAAATTGGATATTTTTTTGAAGTAGTGTGTTTTGCATCAACAGCGAGTAAATAAAAGCTTTCTGCAACTCGTTTCATTTATCACAGGAGAGCATTTGATACTACTACTTCCTCCATATTAGGTAAAAGCTTTTATAAAACATTCACGAACTTCCATGGCTGTTATTGAATCTTAACGAATGTCTAAACAAACTCACAGATGTTTTGTAGTCTTCTATACAGTTGATGTGCATGTATCTTCCTTACCCAAACCTAGCCCCTTTACACCTGTAGATTCATTCTTTTTAGTATTTGGGGTCACTTGATCCCAAGAAGACCGGGTGAAAATTAACTTTGTAGTAATTTGAATGTTATCAGACTGTATATTGTTTACTTTATTGTAAATACTGGTGAACAGTGGTCAATAAAATAGTTTTATATTCTTCCTTTATAATGATAGGCTGTGACTCTTTTGAAGCGGTTTGATATTTCTGAACTTTTTATATGTTAAGCTCTCAGTTCATGGTGTATTTAACTGTAAGTTGTTCTTTTGGGGATAGACTGATTGATATTACCCCATTGCTACTCTGTAATCACAATACCAGACAAACATCAGGCTTTGATTCTCTCATTTCTTTGGTAAAGCGTAATATTTCTTTTCAGTCAGAAAGAGCCAATGTTTTTGGGCTGTGAAATTCGTGTGCTCTGGGTACTTAAGTTGCACAGGTAGCAGCTGTACTGCCTGGCTATGGCTGCTGGTCACAGGGCCAAGTGGCCTCTGCAGATGTATTGGAAAATACCTGATGTCTTGACAATATCAGCCTTTGCTTTAATTTTTGGTCTTATTATGGGGCTATACTGTAACAAGTGATGGGATGGTTCAGGTAGAATTACTCTTCGGGCAGTGGCCTGGAAAATACTTCCATAGTTCTATGCCTTTAAAGTATAATGTTTTAATCCAGATTCTAAACTGTATACTTACGAATCAAGAGGCTTTGTTCCTCATTGAATTTTACAATGGGTAATATCATCTGTTGCTGGGAGAATGCCCTCAGGTTGGCAAAAGTGAGGGATGGAGAAATTGGAAGAAAAGAAATCTGCCTTTTTGCATTCTTCCAGTTATTCCTCTCTTCCCTTGCTTTTGTCTACATGCATTCTTTTATTTGGGTTGTGACTAGCATGGCAGTTTGGCCTTAAGCTTTGCCTCTTCGTAGGTCAGTGGCCAACCTTGTTTTAGAATTCCTCTGATTAAGTTTTTACTAGTATAATCATGTCATGTGCTGCTGCCACAGTCCTATGGGAGATGATAGGATTCCTTAAGATTGGCTATTCCTGGAAACCTTCACAGGTATCCTGAGGATAAAACAAAGGTCTTTTTAATCTTCTCTTGATGTTCTTTTCAACAGAGACTCATAAATAGTGATTAAAACCGTTTGTTCTCATGTTTATGTGATGAGTCAAACCATTGTGAAATGCTTAATTGCAAGTAAACACTGGGATGGTTAAAGTAATGCTAAATTACCTTTTTAGGTGTAACTGCTTTATCTTCTCAGTAGTTTTTCTTACTGGATTTGAGCTCAATTCAGTCACTGTGGCTGTAGGAAAACAAAAGGTGTAGGTGGGGTTCCTTTAATCTGGTTAATGATGATTTCAGAGTTTAGCTTGCTTCTCTTGCCTGCTCCTTTGAGAAATTTCCCTGAATCTGTAGTATGTGCAAGTCTGCAGAGTTAATTGGGTCTCTAATAGGAATATTCTTATACCCAGTGTGTAGGATTCCTAAATGTTGTTTTTTTTATCCAGTTGCCTGAGAAATACATGGGCTAAAAGGAGATTTCTAAAGCAGCATGCATTGCCCTCTCCCTCAGTATGAAATACTTTTGAATTCAGAGTCTTAAAATATTTCACAGTTTGTGTTTTACTGCCTGAAACGTTGCGGTTTCTTTGTTTCAAGAGTGGATATTGAGTTCATATATAACGTTGCTGATTTTAGTCAATATAGATTGAAGATTCAGGTACTTAATCTGGTTATCTTAAGTAGTAGGTGTGTAAATATTTATGTTGAAAGGTTGTTTCCCAAGCAATTTGTAACCTTTAAAATGTTATTTTGCAACTAGGTCCAGCTTTTACTTATATTTGATTCTTCCTTCTGACAATCTGTAAATGCACTGTACTCACATTTGAACTACTATACAGCTTGTTACGGTTACGTAGATCTCCAGTTTTTTACATTACAGTGGTAGAAATGCTGACTGGTATTTGTTTCCTTTTTTTTCCCTCCCCTTCCCCCTTTGGTTTGTGTCAAACTGCATTTTGACAGCGATGAAATGCAACACTTGGAAGTTACAAGTTGTGTCAAGTTATTCCGAATGCGCTTGGTACATATGCAAAAAGACATTATCAAATGTTAGTAACTTGAAACTTGATTAAATAAATGAATTATCTTCTGTAGTTAGCGAGTTACGCAGAGCTTTCTGGTCATTGTCCTTTCTGATACTGAAGCAAATGGATTTCAGGCCGTCATTTCATCATCGCTCTGTGCTGATCTTACTGTCCAAAAGCAAACAGTTGCATTTGGTTGTGTTTGCTCCTTTACTACTTACATTCCCAGTTTGGTTCGCTTCATTAGCCACGTGAGGAGTTCTATCAGCATGTGTTCATTATGGGTAGTGCTTGGTTACCCCCATATTTAAATCGTAATTAATGATGGCATCAGCTTCTTGCAACCTGGTTCTTACTTCATTGGGAAATAATAATATAGTTGACTTTGGGCTTTCTATTTCATTAGCAAACTGCAAATTCGCTGTTAAATTGAATAAAATGGATCTTCTCTATGTCTGCAAAATAGGCAGTCAGCATTGTAAGTTGATTATATCCGTTCAGCACAAGCCAATGCTGTGTGCTTGGTGATAATTACAGATTCACGATCCAGTTCTCTTTAGAACTACTTGAAGGTTGCTTAATGCACTATCGTACATTTAGGACACATGGTAATTTGCCATAATTAGATATAACCAAGAGTATGCTTTGTCTAACTGCAAGTTATCCCGTTATTTACTCATACACATCAGGCTCTCACGCTGTAGGTTGTCCCTCTTCCCTGTTCTAAGAACTTTCTGCAACGTCCTTGGCATTTTCCTCTGCATTTTCCTGACCTTTGATATTTTCTGGTGCCCTTTTTGTTTGGAATTTCTTCTCAAAGCATCTCCTCCTTTTAATTCAGCTTTGGAGTGTAACTGGTTAACTAAGGGCATTTGCTTTGCTGTGAGGCCTCTAACCTGGGCCTAAGAGCCAAGGCGTGTGCCCCCACATTTGTGGGGTACCTCCCTTAAAATGGAGAGTCCTATTGTATGGACTCCATAGGGCATGCTGTGCAAGTGAGGCTGCCTGGTTCACACACCAATGTTTTATAGGGCCACGCCGAGCCACTCTTCTCCCACTGGTTTATGAAGCTGAGGAGCTGTGCTCTCATGCTTTGCTTTGCAGAGCGAATGTGCTGAGTGGCTGGTTTTGATTTTATCTTTCTCAAATGTGCTGTTCACGTGCAGTTTCAGTTTGAGAGTCTTCTGCTGGTTTCCTGCATCTCAGCTGTGGCAGCACTTGCAGGGTATACAGTAATGGAGGTAGAAGTGTTTGGTGGGACTGGGCAGGAGGCTGTGGGAGCACTGAGCTTTGCCATCTCCTGTTAGGGCAGGCCCAGCCCTCGGCTCAGGTAATGTCAGAAGCTTTTTGAAGGGACTCTTATCAAGCCATTGTGGGCTCTTATTTCCAATAAATGGCAGATGGTTAGAACAGGCAAAACTGGAGCACTTCTCCCAAAGAGCCTGCTGTTGATCTATCCCCATACAAGCAGAAGAGGTGCTTTTCTTCCTTGCAAAGTGCTGTGGGATTTATTAGCGTTAGCGTGGTGAGAAAATTGGAGCCGATTCCCATTGCTCCAGATGGCACTGTCCAGATGGGAGCTCCTATTCTTACTTCTGAGGATGCTGGTGGTGTTGGCACGTTGAGAACCTATTATGGTGTATTCTGTTACTAACTGAGGGTTTTATTTTGTGGTCAAGTGTTTACATTCACTGCACTGTCTGCAGCATGATTTTTATCAGGTGCAAAGACAGCCCTTCAGGGTGTGGTATTGTTGGGCTTGTCCTTAGATGGATGTACCAATCACTCAGGCTTTGTAGACTGGGGGAGGCATTGATACCTTCTGGTACCTCCTTCCCAAGTGGTTTTGTTCAGGTGTTCTGTATGTAGTTCAAGTGTATGGAGTTCTGCTGCAAATAAAAAAGGCTGTGCCTCGAGTCAGCACTCAGTTCTGCCTTGATGTAGGAAAGAAATGTGTTACTGAAGCTTGGACAGAATGAGACTGCTCAGCCTGAAGTACAAAGGATACTTGAAGTGCTTACTCTGCCTTTTGAAATAACAAGCAAAAAGCAGGGAAGTCATTGTGATGTTGGTTTTCCTGGTACTGCTAAATGTTGTTTGTACTGAGTGCATTGAGAAGCTAAAAGAACTGAAACCGTTTGCTTTTTCCATCATCAAGCCTGAACAACTGGAACACTTCTGCTTACCTGAGTGCCGCTGCAACGTCAGTAGTTACAGTATTAGTAATCCACACGGAGAATTGCTTGAATAGAACAATGCTCTGTACATCTATAAATACTTGGGAGATCGCATCTGTGGGCTTCCCTTTGAAATTCTGTTAATTCTTTTAATTGCCACAGGCCCAAAGATGCCACATCCTTCACGTCCTGCTTAGAAAATATACGATATGCACCTGGTTTAGGAAAAAAGCAACTTGTTAAACCTATATATATATATATTTATTTTAGAATGAGGTGCTGACTCGCAGCTGGTCCTGCTCTTCCTGCGGTAGTCCAAGATACAGTTGCTTTAAGCGTTTAAACATGTTGCTAAGTGTAGCAATTAAAGCGCCTCCCATTCAGCTGCCTTTATTTCAAGTGCTGTGGTTGAATGTGCAAGCTTAACCAAACTGCCACAGGCGGTGGTTCTCCAGGCTGAGCCTGCACAGCCCACACCTGGCCCTGTGGGTGCTGCTTCCAATCACCCTTCTGAATGTCCCTAACCAAATAGTTCTTCAAGTGTGTTGGCCCTTAGTTTGGTGGGAAAGCTTCTCAACGGTTAGAAATGTCGCCTCTGTGAAATGCAGGTATTTCAAGCTGGTTAAAAGATGATGCCTTTGGTAAATCACTCTCTCTCTCCAGGAAGGTTTTTGTGCTCAAGTTGCACTTGGAGCGGTTCCTTTCGCTGCAGTAGCGCCGGTGACCGCTGGGCTGACTCATGGAGCTGAGCTGGTGATGAAGGTTGAGGCTGCTGCGGAGAGGCTAAAGGAAATGATGCAAAGAGCAGAGGGAGCTTCACCGTGTTGGAAATATCCTCAATAATTTTTGGTCAGGACGGTATCTCTGATAAAAAGCAGTTTTTATTCGCGATTGCAATGGCGGGCGCCCTGATGGCAGAAGCGCGCCTATGGACATGATGTTACAGTTTTTATACCTTTTCTCCCATATGTTTTCCCCTCCTGTTTCCCCTTTGATTGGGTATTCCAGGTTACAGTTTTACTCGAGATTTGCATTACATTCCGACATTTGTTGATTCCCGCGTTATCTTGTGATAGTCAGTCGCCATCCCGCTGGTTTTGTTTCCAAGATGTCTCGGTACTCTTATCGCATTGATATGTTGATTTCCTTCAAAGCTTCTTTCATTCTGTCCCAGAGACTGTCGTTAAACAAAAAGCCTGGGGTGGTGATTCCAGTCCTTCCCATATCTCTCCAGGCACATCCTTAGGTATGGCATGACTTGTAGGTTTTACAGTGTATACAACAAAAACGTTAAATCATATATTATTGCTAGTTTATACGGTTATATTGTTATTCTAACTTATCCTCTTTGGATCTTTTATCACTCAGGTCCTATTTGTCCAGCACCAAAAAGTAGTTTTATTTCAGATAGCTGGACAGACAGGAGCTGCGGTCTTTATAACTATGATTTTTACCTAATAACTACAAATTTCTTCACTTATATATTCATATTTTGTTCTAAATGCAGAAACAACATTTGATTCCCACAGCTCTAAAGAGGGGCTTTGTGTCTGTGCCTTGGTCTGAACACATGTCGGTGTACCAAGGCCTGAGCTCTTTCTGACATGAAAGACAGCATGCATCTCTCTGGGCCCTACTGGGTTTCAAATCCCTCCACACTGTTATAATTTCACAGGGACCACCATACACCAGTCAGTGCAAAGCAGCACGGTGTATGATGCTACACCTTCACTGTAAATTTGCAATACAAATAGCAACAGGAGGAAACCGATACATGGGACTCGCTACTGAAAGACTGAATGAGATCCCCTGAGATGGACCTAAAATAGAGTCCAGAGGGATTCTGATGGCTCATCTCCTCTGTGTATCATGCCAGCTAGTTCAGTAGATTTCATGATTTCATCACATGGGCCAGAGAATATTCTGCTGCAATGCAGTACCGGAATCCAGCTCGCCCATGCCTTCTACCCCTCCATGGTCTCCTCCACAGCTGCACGTGGAGAGCTGCTGTGTGGTGCTCATGGGCTGCAGGGGAACAGCCTGCTCCACCATGGGCCTCTCCTGGGCTGCAGGGAACTTCTACTCTGCACCTAGAGCACCCCCTGCCCTCCTTCTGCACTGATCTTGGTGCCTGCATTGCTGCTTCTCTTCCATTCCTTTCCCTTCCCTTCCAGCTGCTGTTGAGCAGCAGCTTTCCCCTTTCTTAAATCTTCTCCTATTGAGGCCCACCCAGCATCACTCACAGCTCAGCTCTGGCCAGCAGCAGGCCCCCTTTTGGAGCAGCTGGAGCTGCATCTGCTCTGACATGGGACAGTGCTGGGCTCACAGAGCTCACAGAGACCACCCCTACTGGCCCCACAACCAAAGCCTTCCCAGGTAAGCCTCATACTGTGCAGCTGTTAGCTTTTAGCTTACCTCCTTGTTTCCTACTAAATTAGACAGTACAACACAAAAATGACATGAATCAATGCCAGAGAAATGCAGCTCAGCTGATGCTTGTCAATCTGTTCAGCTGCCTGATCATTAACACAGACCAGAGACTTGGTCCTTTGCTGCTGAAGTACCAATGGGAAATGTTCTTTCTTCTCTCTATCTGATTAGAACAAGCCCACACCCTCCAGCTGTTATGAAAAGCACTTCCCTCCCCATTAACACCACCATTCTGTCAATAATGCCAGCCCCAGTAAATACCAATCTTTACAAACCTGCTTCCCCACTTTACATTGCTGCTGTTGATGCTGTAACTCCATTTCATCCCCTTGTCCCTCTGGCTCAGGGACTGATGGTAGAAGACATGAGTCCCAAAGACTTCGGGAGAGTGGTGAAAATTGAGAGTCAATCTGCCAAATGAAACAGATGCTCATTTAGCAACACGCAAATGCAATCTGCTTAACACAGGTTTCCCTCCAGAGCTGATAAAGGGAGGTTAATCTTGTCATGGGTTTTCAGATTTGGAATAAATTGCACATTAAAAATGCCATGGGTTTCTTTGCAATAAAAGAAAAATCGATTTGATGTGTTAACTGGGAGTATTTGGACTGGGAATATTGCAAGCTTGTGCTTATTCTACCTCTTTGTACGAATGCATCAGGGCAACGGTGGGGAGAAAAGAGAAACACGCATCTGCAGTCTATGTGCCATGGCACATCTTTGTGCTAACTAAGTGCCAGCTGGTGGTCAAGGCTCTACAAGCCAGAAGACAAAACTACCATCCTTAGGCAGTTTGAGCCAGATACCTCCCACTCAAGGCATGTGCACTTGCTCTTGGCTGCCTTGCAGTACTGGAAGCACGGCTGTTCTCAGACAACAAATGAAATCTCACTCAATCTCAAGCTCTGTGGAGATACTGATATCTGCCTTGACTACAGAGGGCCGAGGGACCAGTAAGTCCCTGGTGTAAGCAGGGAAAACAGGGTAGGCAGCTACGTAGCCTCTGTGACTTGCATCTCAGTATAAAGAGCCAGAAGCAGGAGAGGAAACTGGGAAATAGGAAAATAACACTGTCACCATCTGAAATAATAACCTTGTAAGAAACAAAGTTAGAGGGGAGAAGGGAAAGCAGAGTCTGCATTCCTCTGCTGCTACCAAATATGCAAAGGAGGTGCCCATTCAGAACGTGGCTGTTTGTTTCACTGTGGCTCTTTCTGATGGTTTTCAGTCTTTAATACAGCATTTTGCTTTGCTGGATTTGAAAAGGCAGCACACAGTTCATTTAGTTTCCATTAATTGTTCCTCTCATCTGATAGTTTTCTTCCTCCTCACACCAGAAACACAGAGGCCTTCCATCTTAGCCTGCCTTCGTCACAGATAGAATACAGAAAACTGGAATTATCTAAGGGGGAGAAAAGAAACAAACCGATTAGTCCCTTTTCATGTTCCATGTAAATACTAACACTCTTCTTTCAACCCTCCTCCCCTCCCCCCCCCCCTCCATCTGACCTAATTTTGCTTGAGCAGACTGTTTCTCTGATGCAGGCACCTTTGAGACTGCAAACGTAGCGGATAGTACCGACCATGAGAGCGCTATGCTTGGGAAATCAAGTTTAAGGCACTATAATTGTGCTGGTTTGTGTTGCCAGTCTGCTCCATCCCCGGCTGGAGAACAGCTTCTTATTGCATTTCAGGTGGGACGTTTCTTCTGCACATCCTGGGGATGCTCCACAAACTGCCAGAGAGCAGCAAGGAAGGACTCAGATAACATCAGCAACAAACCTCCACCATTCAGACCAGCATTTATGCTGCACCCTGAGAGGCTGTCAGAATAACCTTGGTAGAAATGCACTTCTGGACATCGTGTCATGACACAATGCCTCCAGTGAGCAAAAATGGACAAAAGCAGCCCAAGAAATTCACAGAATCACAGAATGACCCGGGTTGGAAGGGACCTCAAGGATCATGTAGTTCCAACCCCCCTGCCTGGCAGGGCCACCAAACATACACCTTTACTAGATCAGGTTGCCCAGGGCCCCGTCCAACCTGGTCTTGAACACCTCCAAGGACGGGGCATCCACAACCTCCCTGGGCAGCCTGTTCCAGGGCCTAACCACTCTCCTAGTGAAGAACTTCCCCCTAACATCCAACCTAAATCTTCCCTCTTTCAACTTAAAACCATTTCCCCGTGTCCTGCTATTGTCAGCCCTTTCGAAGAGTTTACTCCCCTCCTGGGTGTAGGTTCCCTTCAGGTATTGAAAGGCTGCAATGAGGTCACTGAACATACACAGACAGGCAAATTCTCTGCGTAAACTGGCAATAGAACTATTCTAACTCATCACCCTCCCTTGTTGGCCCTTAATTAGGGTGCATTTCCTTAGGCTGACAGGCACGGAGCTCCTCGCTCACAGCCCGCAGGGTGGGATTCCCGGCTCAGCCCTGCCCCATCCCACCCCGGGTGATCCCGAGGAGGAGGAGAAGGAGGAGGAGGAGGACCGCGGCACCAGGTGATGGCGGCGGGGGCAGCTCTGCTCCGCCCGATGCCGCTGACGTGCGCTCCGCCTCCCGGCTTAAGGGGCGGTGGCAGCGGCTCTGCGGGGCTGTGTGCGGTGCCGGCAGAGCAGCGAGCTGATAACGGGAAGCTGCTTGGGCCGTGCTGGTGTCACCGCGGGCGGCTTCGTGAAGGCGGTAGGGTTGGGGCTGCTGCTCCCTACGGCAGCGCGGGGTGGGGTTGTCCCTGTTCGGCTCTAAGCGGGGTTCGGGTGGCGACTGGGGGAGCTGGTTGTGGTTGTGGGGTCCGTGGGGCTGCTGTCCGTATTGGGTTCTCTACAGCCACTGTGTTGTGGGGCTTCGTAACGGCTCGTTTCCGTGATGACTGATAGCAGGCAGTAAGGAACATCGGTTTACGTAATTAATGTCCTTGTTTTGAACCAGCCCGTTAATTGCCGAAGGGAAGCCCACTCCCTTCGGCAGCGTTATTCTGGCGAGCAGAGAATCTGTGCGTCCATTATAATGTAAATATAACACATATAATCATGTATAGCGTGTATGATATGTATTACCTTGCTGTGCTATTTTCTTAGTCGGGGTCTGCCTTCGCTTCTGTCAGCGTGTTACAGAGATGACAAACCCGAGCACTATGGGGCACGTAGGAAGAGGGCTTCAGGGCACACCCCGAGCACGTCAAGCTGGCAGCCGGCATTTAGGGGAAGGAAGGCCTGGACGGGGCTTGGGATGGGCGAGGGAGTGCGGGCGGCTGTTTGCTCCGCTCGGGTCTGCCAGGGTTATCTGGTTGTGCTGAGAGCGCCCCGAGGAGACACGTGGTCCATATCCTCACAGCCCCTCCGAGTGCACGGCAATCCTGGGTAAGCATTGCCCAACTCTTTGGGCGATGGTCAGAAGGTAAAAGCGGGCTGGAGTGCTGTGTAAGCCCGGTAAGGGCCGGCTCTGATCCATTCAAGTGCTTTAGGACTTCCACCCATCCCACAGCTGCCTATATGGCTGGTCTCGTGTCCTAACGTTGCACAGACTCGCCTACTAATGGCATAAGGGAAACAGCAGCTTGAGCCGGTGTTTCCCACTCTGCTTCTCGGGTTGGCAGGCACTGGGTGGAGCAAAGAGGACGTTTTTTTCTGGAGGAATTGAAACTAAAAGTGATGTAGGGACAAGCTTGAGTAACACGGGCTGAACACGCCTCCCCGAAGAGAAACGGAAATGCTAATACTTAGTAAAGAAGGCAGAAATAATTTCTATGCCTGCTTCAGCCTATGATATTATGCAGGTTCATAATGCCCGACTTGAAATCCAGAAGTCTGTTGTTGCTCATGGGTATGTTACGTTGAGTCTAAGGAGGCTTTATCCTCAATTAATTTCAATTTGAGGTACTGCTATCAGTGCACTGTACTCATGTTAACATACTTTTAAGGGCTTGTATTCAGTGTGAGCTTTATGAACTGCTGTCATTCTAAATTGTGTATATTATATACACTATATATATATATATATACACACACACACACACACACACATATATATATATATATATATATATATATATATACATATACATATAGCTGTGACACTGGTGGTGCTGTGCTCTGATCTGCTGTGGGCTCCCAGTGCCCTGGGATTTCCCATTTGGATCAGGCTGAGTAATTATCACTCACAGGAGATGGAGCATTACATCAAGGTATCAGCTGAGCAATATGGCATGTTGTGTCTTCTCTCAGTGCCTGTCACCCTCAGCAGGGATCAGTGGCATTCTGTAAGGTGGTAGTACTGAGCAGGTGAGGACTGGAGCACAATAAGGTCTGTGATCCTAGAAACACTTGCAGAGTTCATGCTGCTCCTGCACATGACACTCTTAGAAAATAGCTTTTCCCACTCAGAGAGGGTCATGGCAGGTGTTGTTGTGAAGTTTCCCACATCCTGTTCCTAGTTGAGCAAACCCAGATATGCCAGACCGGCTTGCTTCACCACTTGTTCTGCTCTACCTCTGTTCCTTTGTAATAAAACGTTATTGACAAGAGCACTGTTCTAAAAGTAGGGCACTTGTGACAGTAGAGAGTGAAATCAGGCTTGCAGACCTACTTCAGTCAATTTTTGCTCGATAGTTTTCCTAATTGCCACCACTTCAAGCAACTGTAGCATTCTTTGCTTTGATCATATGGCCTTGTAATTCTTTCATATGAAAGAAGGAAACGCTTCTTTGGCAGGTTTTTTTGTTAAAGTGAATCCTAAAGAGGACAGTGAGTGTTCACTCAGCAGTGTGGACTGCTGGGGGAGTCTTTCTGTGCCTTATTGGGGTAAGCAGGTAGATAGGATAGGGCAGGTGCATCAGCATATCATTGCTTTGTAATGTATCACATGGATCTTACTTCCTTGCATCTGGCACGTAGTGTGCATCAGCTTTTGGTTTCTGTAAATGGAGAAATATAGGAGATCTGGTTTACTTAGGGTAATGTGGTTGTTTTCTTTTCTTAGAGATTTTGCATCTCGTTGTCTGAAAGAGATAACACAGCAACTTGTGTTCTTCTGAACTGAAAATACTAAGCAGAAAGAACAGCTATTTACTCTAGGAATACTCTAGGAGGAGTCTTTCCACAGAGATGTTCAGGAGGCTGCCTGGGGGAGTGGTGGAGCTGCCATCTCTGGAGGTATTTAAGTGACGTGTTGTTATAGTGCTTCAGGATGTGTTTTAGTCTTAGCCTTGGCAGCGTTAAGTGGTTGGACTTGGTGATCTTGAAGATCTTTCCCAACTGAAGTGATTCTATGATAATCCAATAAAACCATCACAAGTTGTCCTACATTTCCCTCAGTGTTGTCCCAGTGATTCTCATTCATCTTGGAATACTTCAAAATAGCATCTCTTTTCTTGAGCTCTAATTAGTGATAAGTTTCCACAGAAACCTTAAATGCCTGAAGATTTTGCTGGGCACGTTTCCCATATAGCGTATGCTAGAGAAGTAGGTAGCCTGTGCTCTGTCTTCCTCCCTGCCTTCTGGCTCCATACTCAGCTCCTGCAATACACAATTCTTCAGTGTCTAGGGAATGGTTGTCTAGATGATCCTACTTTGTTTATTGTCTTCTGTCCTACTAGTTGCCTATCTTTAAGCAGGCTTTGTCTTGGGATTGGTATTGTGCAGGTGCTGCTGTTGATGTCTGTCTACTTACGGGTACTTCAGCAGGAGCTAGTTCAAAGCATCTCCTGGTACCTGACAGCAGAGGTATGTTTGTTGATAGAACCGAACTTGCAAAAACCTGTACTCAGCATGAGCCCCTATGTCTGCCCAGGAGGATGCACCTGCTCCAGCATCTATATGGCAGCAGTGTTTATGACTGGCACGATGGCTTTCCACAGAGAGCTTTGGCAGGGTGCACACTGGTGCATTTAATTTGTTACAGATCTTCTCTCCAGTGACTTGCTTTGTGGCTTCAGATTACTTCTTCCTCTCCTTTCCCTGCCAGAGTGTTCTCTAGGAGGGCACACTCACCTGGAGGTGTTCTACACTTCAAAGCAGAGCAGGTGTTTCACTCTGCAGCAAAGCATCTGTTCTGTTGCGGTGAGTTGTGCATCCTGTGCAGTGCTGCCAACATGTGAGGTTCTGCAGGTTCAAGTTCCTGCTCTTCCTTTCCCTCGGGATGATGCTTGTTAGCTTACTTTGCTGTATTTGTACACCAACAATCATGGGACTATAACTCCGGGCCTTCTAATAGCCTCATCATTTTAATTGCATAATGGGAATGTGTGGTTTTTTGATTAGTCATGACTCTGGTACCTGTTTGATGAGCTCTTCAGCAGTCTTCCTTGAAGGGAAGGCTTTGTTTTCCCAAGCGCTGAGTGCTGCTTCCCAGAAGAAATGAAATTCTACTAATGAGGCATTCAAAGGCAAGATTATATGTTGTGTGGTTTGGAGTGTTTGTAGAGGGAGAAGGGAAACAGCTAAGAAACATGTAGCTGTGAGCACTGTGCTCAGTAGAGCATATTGAAATCTCTGCCTGTGACATACTGTGCATTCATATATATAAATAGTTGCATCAGAGCATGGTGTCATTGCAACTGTATTTGCTTTGAGAACAGCTATGTGTACGCTTGTGGTGTGGAGGAACACAACTCCACGTGTCTTTAGACGTGAACTGATGATACCAGTATTTAATGACTGTGACATGAGTTGGTCTGCTCCCTAAGATCTTATGGCTTGTCTTATATTCATTGTGTTAGGTCGTTGTGAAGGTTAGTCACTGTGTAACTGTGGAGCTGACTCAGGAGGGTTGTTGGGGAAACGGGAAGGAAATCTGTGATAAGACACAAAGAAGCCCTTTGACTCCCATCTGCAGACAAAGGTGGGGTCTGCTAGGAAGGACAGCAGCCTGGCTTACATGGCTGCTCCAACTCCCAGACCACGAAGCTGGCTTGGGATAGTGAGACTGAAAAATCAGAGGGGGTTCATACCCAAAATATTCCTTCAGGGGATTTATGGAGAACTGTTTTACACATAAATACTTGTGCAGAAACTGAGCAGTCCTAGGCTCTGACCCTCAGAGAGAAAACCGTTTCACTAGTGGTGGATGTGAGAGGAAGATCTGTTTGGCCTGCTTGCCAGGAAAAGAGTATCTATCCGCTGTGTTAGTCCTAGGCTAGATCTGGCAGCAGGGGTGCAAGATTCTTGCCTGTGTAAGGTCTTTAAGTGGGCTTTTCACAGCTTATTGTTGAGAAGCAATTTGGTTCCAAAATTGCATTTTCTTTTGTAACAGACTAGTCTGTTCAACAAGCAAAGTGCCCAGATGAATTCACTGCCAATACATTCTTAAATGTTTAATTTGACTGTTAACAATATCTAGTACAATAAACTGGTGTAATATATGAGTACAACTACTGTGACAGCACTAAGTTTCTGCAGTAATGATAGGCCATCTGATGACTTTTTCAGTGGAAGAGAGCACTGGTGAGTTACCATTGTATTAGAGAGCAGACAGATGTGGGGCATCCAGCTGGATCACTGTAAATGATCCCTGATGGGTTTGGTCAGTTTAAGACTTAAGAATCACAGTGGTTTGAACAGAGCTGATCAAAATGCTTGGTGATTATTTTTTGCAATGTTGACTGAATATATGCATCTTCTCCACTGCTCTGAGATGCAGTTACAGTGACTGTTCAGAACTGGTTTATCTCGGGATGTAATTACTGAACTGGTTTTGATTGTTTTGCTCTATCTGTGCCCTGTCCCTACCAGCCATCTCACTGCATGCACACAATTAGGCTGGCAGTTCTAATTTTGTGGTTATGACCAAGACTCACTTTTGCCTCGCTTTCATGCAGAGGACAAGACCAAGCATCAGCACTTCCTAGCTGTGATCGGGTTGTGCTTCACGAAAATAACTGCCTTAATAGAATAAGGAAATCCCCAACAGGAAGAAAGCCGAGATAAAAACATGTACCACTGTGCAATAGCAGCTTGAGCAGCAGAAAGCCTGAGAGCAGAGAAAAATCATGTGATAAATGAAATGAGCACAAACGAGACATTTCTGGCATGTGAGATTCAAAACTTTACAAGGAATGAGTCAGGAAAAAAACCAAGTTAGATGATGTCAGTGTTTGCATTTATGAGATTGAAGAAGAAATGTTGAAGTAAATCTGCACTGCGTTTGCCGGTGTCTCTTATACTTACTCAGCAGCAAAATATGGCTTCCATCAATCCTTTCCCGTGCTGAATAAAATTGAGTTATTACAAAGAGACACCTGGGGGAAGATGGCATCATTAGGGTGGTTTAATTTGCTTTGATGAAATAAGATTTTTAATTCCTGTAAGAAATGTTAAGTTCTGGAAGAAATAAAAAGATATATTGTCTGAACAGGGACCCTTTTTCAGATGCTGCATCTTACAAGACCAGATTGGAGTCTGCGTATCTTAGCACTTACAAACCCTTTCTTTTTGGCTTTATAATTGAGCTTGCATGTGAGTCATTCTGCCATGCAGCAATATGGTGCCGAGCTTATGCAGCTCACAGTGAGCTGTGGTGTTTCTGAAATTGGAACTTTGTGACCCATACTCACACTGTAATCCATGCAATATATTTTGGGGGGCGGTGGGAAACTGGTGGTTTGATTACTTATTTGATTTTCTCATTTCCCCTGAAATGAATGAAAGGTTCTCTAACCAAAGGCGAAATCCATTCTCTTGAAACAGGACTGCAGCAAAATGGAATGGCTGAGCTGGTACGGAGAAAATGGCAGAGTAGTATTTGCAGAAATATCTTCTGCCTGGTGGCCATGAACAAACACTTTGCAACCAAATGGAATGAAATCCTGTAGGAAAAGAGTAATTAACTAAACACTTGGGCAGTAGCAGCTGGCAGTCAGAATTTCAAGTGGTGACTCTTGGTAGTGTGTGTCTGTGTAGTGCTGTGGTTGGTAGAGTGGCCTGTGAATACCATTAGGGATTGGGAAAGCTCCCATTCTTCTGAAAGCACTTGGACTGTTTTTGTTTACTGCTCAGCACTGAAGTACTTCTGCTGCTTTTGTGACACAGCACCAGTGAAGTGAGGTGGGAAGTCAGAGGGTTTTGCTTGAGGGATGCTTTACTTCTGTTGACATCACTGTGTAGCCCACAGACACTGAGGGCATTGTACAGAGTTAACTTTAAAACACTCACTTTTCATATTATTTTCACTTCTAATGAGTAGACTCTTATGTTTATTTGCTGGAGGAAGGTGAAGCAGACAACCAGCAGGGTTTATGAAAGGAGGCTGGATGTGCTGCAACCTGAGCAACTAGAAGTTATTCACCCTTCTGTCTATATGTACTTTGTTTGAGGGGGAGCCCCATGACTCCTCTCCTGAGTGCAGTCACATTAACCCCAAGCACTAAACTGGACCAGACTATCTAGAAGGCATCTTCTTACTCTGGGTTAGTGTGGAGTGATTGGGTGGCCCCACCTGAGGACCAGCTTTTGAGTAAGACACAGAGGAGCTAAAACTGAAGCAGGTAGGCTGACTGCACACCACATGCTCTTAGTGGGCTCATCTCTATTCTAACACACATAAAAGCTAAAAGTGCCCATCTGCTGATGCTGTTAACTGAAGATAGCTCCTTCTGTGGGCACTGATGTGTTTGCATGTGTTAGGTAGGCTGTGTTACCAGGTGTTTAAAGATTGCTAAGTTCAGCCCACAGCTAGATTGCCTGTCCCTGGGCCTTAGGATGGTTTTGCAGTGGGGTGTGATCCCTCTAGTTTGGCCTAGAGCAGATGACGAGGTTGGGGTTTTGAGCTGACAGGACTTGTGGTTCTTTAATGGTGTGTATGAGAGGAGCCCTCTACTCTTCCTGTAATGGGTGTACTTCTGAGGAAGGTCATTGATACCTGTCAATAAAAGCAGCAGTTCTGACAAAAACAAGGGCTGTGTACCTAAATCCTGTAAGCAGCAGACTGTGTTACAGTGCGGGTGGTGTGGCAATGCAAAATGGTTTATTTTATATGTATTATATGTGTTAATGTGTGCTACCCTTATACAGCTTTCTGAATACTTTCTTCAAAACTGGAGAATAAACATGCAGAAATTAGTCTTTTTCATAACAGTCTGATGTTCCATTGCAAGTCACCCATTCACTGTTGGACTATGTCCAGCTACTACAGTACCTATCTGTTAAGTATGGCTGTTGTTATGGCTATCCTTAAGACTTCAGGCAGTTCTCTTACGTAAATGAGGTAACACTGCTTTCTGTTGCTCCTTATCATTTCACTGGAAACAGCTGTACAGCCTTTCCTTTGGAGTAGCTGTGGGTTTACTCTGTAGGGTCTGGTTCCTGCATCCTTAATGGTGACATGCCTTTTGGGATCATAGTATGGTTGGATGCCTGCAGGCATAGGGAGCTGCATGTAGGGATGCAGCTTGATTATCTGTTTAAAATTCTTGGGGTGTTCTATAGACGTGTTAAGGTAAGCAAGGCCTAGAATGTGGGAAAGACCTTGATGTATTTGGATACTTTTTGATCCCTCTCTTTGATACTTTGAAGCCTTAGATGATAGTTTCATGCTACATTATGAAGGGAACAGCCTTGAAAGCACAGCTGAGGACTTCGCTTGTGCTTGAGTACGACTTCTGACTGTGACCGAGGTCTAAAAATGAATTGCTTATTGAAAGCTGGGGAGGGTATGCATTTATTCATATTTTCACAGATAACTGAAGGTGTGTGGATGAATAGTTCTTGGACTGAAGATCCATGTCTGTGGCTCGAGGGGAAATGTTGTCTATATGGACTTATCAAACAACTGTGGAGCAGACATGCCTGTGCTGTGGGCTGGTGGTGGAATCCCATTGCAGCTGAGCACAGCTACCACGAGGCAGCCAGAAGGGCTATGCTTGGGTCCACAGCCCAGAGAGAGGCCTAAGGCTGGGAACTGCATATGGCTCTTGCTTGCTTTGTGTGGGTCAGCCTCACAGTGTGCAATCACTTCTTCTGCCTCTGTGATGCTGCTTAAGTTTCAGTCTTGGGTTTGTAGTTTCAGCTTGGTAACGTGGGGGAGTGGTTACTTCCTCCTTTGTGAGGAGGAGGACTGAACTCTATTCCCTAGCAATATGAAATGAAATATGAAAGCAACTCCAAAATATGAAATAAAAAATAAGATTCATTAGTACTTATGTATTATCCCTCAGAAGATCACTGAAGTACTTGCACCGTGTTTGTGTGGTGTGTTGGTTCTGGCTTTCTTTTCATCATAGGAAGCACAGCAAGTTGTCCTACGTCATCTTGTGCTTGGGTGTTGTGGTTGGCAGTTGTGAATCTGTTCTGGAGGTTTCCTTGGTTATGCAATGTAGAGCTGTCAGAAATACACTCTGAAAGGAGCAGGTGTTATATTAACTCTGTGAAACTATAGAGTAATAATAAATAGTTTTTATTCTGCTTTTCATCTTACTCAAAGCAATGGTGTTTTTTCCAGTCAGAACAAGAAAGTGTTTTAACAAGTCTGGGCATCTCCCACTGACTTTTTTGATTCTTTTTTTCCATGCACTGGTTTGTTTTTCTTTCAGTGGGAAGTTTTTGAGTACAGAGGACCAGCAGCCTTCTGTTGTCATCTGCAGGCAGTTTCTCTCCATCAGCAGGGTAGGGTTTTTCTGCAGAGGTCTTAAGCACACAGTTGAACTGCTCTGCTTTTCCACCTTCTGCTTATGTTAAAGGATGTCCTGAAGCATTGGTCTTGCTGCATGGCTAAGTCCTTTTGAGTGTTTTCAGCTGTCTGTGGCATGGTTGGGGTGGCTTTGGACAACACCATGTGTCTTTCCAGCATGATGTGCAAGAGGGTTTTGCTCAGAGAATTGCCTACTCTCACCTCTGGTCCAGCAGAGAGCTGCACTCTGAGAGGGAAGGAGGAGGGAAGCTTTTGGGCCTGTTTGGTTTGGGAAGAGGGGGCTGATGCTGGAAAGCTGATGAGGAACTGCATAATGTTGTAGCTGAGGAGGTCAGTGGATGTGTTACTTGGCAATAACTGGATGGTGTGTGGGAAAAGTGAAAGGGGAAGGCAAATTGCAAATAGTTTTTCCCATGGCCATTGTATTTATGTAGGCAGTATATGTATGCTAGCCAGAAATAAATCTGCCTTGTTTTTCCTGTGTGTATGTATGTCTACCCAGGGCAAGCTGGCTATTTTGTGCAACACCAGAAGTCATTAAGATTTTATCAGGATTTCCAGTGAAAGAGTGGTTTTAAAATATAAGTTAATGACAGGATTTTTGGATTTCGCCTAAGTATACGTTTCCCCATGTGAAACTCCTAAATCCATAAATGCTGTGAAACTTAGCCTGAGTTTTAACCAACATGCAGAATCTGAAGGGTTTCCCAGCGTTTTTCTTTGTTGCAGAGAGAGTTTAGAGAGGCTCTTGGAGTCTTTCACATGTTCTCTGCAGGGACACCCAGGTGCCAGCTCTGGTGTCACCCAGGCACCAATGTAATCACAGTGCTGCCTCTGCTTTATTTTCACAAAGGATGAGCAGGGGTGTCCACTGCACATGCTGTTGGGAGCTTGGTGTAGATCAGGGTCTTAAGATGAGCACTGGGGCACAGGGTGATTGCCAGGAGTATTGTAAGCATCCCCAAATAGTAGGGACTAAGCCAGTGTTTACATCACTGCTAAGCAGAGAATCTGCACATCATAGGAATGGGATCACTTCAGTAGTTATGGTGCAAGTGTGTTTTCTTCCACGCGCAGAACGAAGTGTGGCTCTTCCTACTATTTACTAATGTCCAGCAAAAGCAATAATGACCTTTGAAATAATAATTAAATGATAAGCTGATGTCTTTTTGTTGTTTTCAGGTCAATTTAGGTTTTAATACAAGACATTAAAGATGACACCAAAACATGAAAAACAAGTAAGTGACTTAAGCTTTAATAAAAATGACTCTATTTTGGGTGGTTGTGAACTGTATTTTATTAAGGTCTGTAGTTTGTCATCTGGTATTCATCAGATTAAGTGAAATAATTGGTTGTGGTAATTTTTTAACATTTTTTACAATGTGAATAATTCCAAGGAAACATACCTGTTCCTTCCATATAGCAGACTAAAACAGAATGGACCTTATATTTGGAGTATCTCCAGTTAATAATGCTCATATGTGGGTACTTAGGCTGTGCTGTGTTAAAGGGGTGCTACACTGGGAACAAAGTGTATTAATGAATAAAATACGATGGCCGCTCTAATGGCTATTGATGCAATGTCAGTTACCACGAATAATCTGCAACCTGAACTTTGTTCATTTTAAAGTAAGAGAACAGAGAAGCGAAACTGACTTGTTGCCTGAACTGAGAAACATAATTCCCTGCCCCCAGCCCTTTCCACTTGTGTTGGTTAGGGCTGATGGTAGCCAAAGGAAGGCAATCTGATGGAGTATTTAAACCTGGTGCAGTTACCTTGCTCTTAGGATCTGGATTAAATGAAATAAAAATGAATCTCTGTACTATACAGCAAATAGTGATTCTTGTTTTGCAGGCCCAGGTTGATTTATTCGAGCAATGCCAGCAGGTTAAGTGGGTTTTATGAGAAATAACTAATGAGAGCCCATCCAGTGATCACCCATTTTTGTTGTCATTTCTTTTATTAACTGTACTTTATAAACTTCAGAAATGGGTAAAAGCTGAAGATACAAACAAGGTTTCATTGATTTCAGTGTGTGAAGTATGAAAGAATAGACTTTGAAGTCTGCTTGAATGGGAGACCAAAGTCTTTCATTTGTGACAGTATCCCTGTCTGCTGTTGCTTGTTGGGTTGGTACTAATGGATGGGGCTGTGTGGATTGAGTCTTTGGAGGCAATGAATTTTCTGATGAAATTAAATCATTGCTAGTGTTCTGTAGTAATGCTGTGGGCCAGGAGCATCTCCAAGCCATTGGACAAACAGGTTGATGGGACTAAAGAGCAAACCTCGCAGGCAGTTTTGAGGAAGAATTCCTTTGAAATGCTCAGCTGCTTTGGCTGTGGTCCATGTCCTCAGGAACCACTGGGGCTTTCTCTGTTCTCCAGTGTTACTGAGTAGGCTCCAGGACTGGTTTGTTTTTAACAAGGTAGTAATAAAATGTTTCTGTCTAACCAGTGAGCACTAAGAATTGTCTGCTTCAAGCTAAGGTGCTTTCTGGACTTGAGGTCAGTGTGAAATGCAGAAACATGAGAAGCTCTGGCCTCAGCAGGAACACACAGAAAAGAGAATATAAATTCTGTGGTGATGCTGGTCTTGCACGTAATGGAGTTAGAATTTAAGAAACAAGCTGAAGCCCTGGCTCTGCTGCTGCCACGGCTGACCCAGCAGGGAGCCCTTGTTCTTTGTGGTTTGTTTTTTCCCAAACCAAACTCAGTTATGCAGTAGCTATAGCAGTCTATCTGCTGATTACTGATTTAGCAGAGAATCTCAGTATGATCTAATTATTGCAACACAGGAAGCCCACATATTTTGCTGGAGCCAGGTAATAAAGAGCTTAAACTAGCATGCCCCAGGGTTACCACGCTGCAGGAAGAGTTAAAAGCTGCCAGCAACCAGTGGTTTATAGGAGCAGCACCTTCTGGGGAGTTGATCTTTTACCAGTGCTGCTGCCAGTGAAATGGGGAGAACAGAGAATTTGCACTTCTGATATTTTGGCTGTTATATGCACAATGTGATGCATTTCTGTCCTAAATAGCAGAAACAATGTCACTGTTCATACAAGGGCTACTGTCTTCCTGTCTCCTTAGCTGTGGGTGCTATTAAATCCTACACTTTGCTGTCAGCTCCAAACTGCTTACCCCTCAGGCAGAAGCTTTGTATACTTGTGGCAGTAGCTTCCCTCCAGCATGTAAGCCTTTTTCAGGAAAAGGATTTAATGAGCACCAGCAAATCTGCATGTGCATATCTGGACAGTGCTGAGTAACTTGTTCCTTGGCTTGTGTGCCTGCTCAGGGCTAACAGATCTTTCCTACCTGTCTCACCTGCATGGCAATAGTGGACAAACAGAGTTCTAACAAACCTCCCATTAGACCTGGTCCAATATACTTGGGGGGGCGGGGAAAGAGGCATATCTTCTGTTACCTCTTTTCTTACCTTCTCTTTATCTATTGAGAGTGTGGCTTAAGACATTTACATGGCCCAGGAATGATGTGTTTTATTCTTCATGCTTGAATTGTTAAGCTACAGAATATTCTGGAGTGATGCACTGCATTTCATTCAGTATTCATTGCATCAGAGAGGAGGAAAGGAGATGACTGTGCTTAAGTGGGTTCAGGCACTAGGATGGGAGGGAAGATCTTGGGTTTCTGATGTCTCTCTATCAGTCAGCAGATCTTTATTTTTATAGGAAGTAAAGATTTGAGTGAGATTTGGGCTCTGATGTCCTGATCAGTGTGAGCCGCAGATATACCTGCATGTTCTCTTTGGCACAGTGCTGGTGAACTTGCAGTCTGAACAAATCATTTTCTCTCTACTGTTCCCTTCTTACCAGTCTTACTACCCAGCCTGCGTAGTGAAAAGATTGCGGCACTCTCAGTGTGAAATGCTCTGTGCAATATGTGATTGATTCTTTTATACTAATGGACATCCTGATGGGAAATTCCTTTTTCTAGGAGGATTCATGGAAAATAATGCTTTAGGGGTTATTGACTAATCAGATGTGTATCAGTGGCAACACAGAGCATGAGGTTATCACCTGATAACATCCAGAGCATGAAGATTAGGACTAAAATGTAGCTGGAATGAATGAAGCATACAGTCTTCCAGTACAAGATGATTTTTATTCTTCCCTCTCATGCTGAATTTTTCCCATATTAAAAATAGGTATTTCCATGTCAGATTTCCTGTTTTCCTAATGAGAAAATAAAAATAGACTTCTCAGAATTTATTTATTTATTTATTGTGGTTAAATTGTACATGTTGGAGCTTCTGGCTTATGCTACATCTCAGAGCATTCAATTGTACTGTTGGGAAAAAAAAACCAATCTCCAGCAGGAGAGAAAGGAGGTTTAAAACAAAGTAAAAAAGTCTTTTTTGCCTTAGCTGCTATTATGGTATATTCCTCTTTTTGGAACAAATCCAAGTGGAACCATTTCAGCCTTCAGTGCTCGTGGCTGCATAGCCTTATGCTGCCCTTTTCCTCTGTCAGCACTCCTGTTCTCTGTGTAGGACTGTAGCTGTGAGAGTACATACAAACCAGACCTTGGGCTCACATTGGCCATTTTGTCATTTATATTTGACCCTAACCGCTTGGTTTGCTTCTGCTCTTAAGGACAGAGTAGCAAAGTACCACTGGTGCCTAAGATGGTCGGTACAGAAATCACAGCCATGAATTAAGAGGTATATCCTGACAGAGAAGCTACTCCACTCATTTTTGGCCTGCTGAGCACATAGTAATAAGAATAAAAAAAGTATATGTATCTGCTTTGTTTCTGTGTCTAGTATCTCTGTGGAGTTGTTTCATGTGAGAGGGAAAAATTGCTTAACATGTCGTCCTTAACAGAATTCCTTGCTAGTTCAGTTTTAGGGCAGATCTGAGGCTGTTTATGAGGGTATTTAGGCCAGTGTGATGGCTGGAATTCAGGTAAAAGCTGAGTTTGTATAGGAAATGTTTTGCTTATGAACTTCACAGTTTCTTGGAGAAGGAATGAACAGAGGCGCTACTTGCTGATAGCTTTCTATTGGAACTATGTAGTGTCCAGTGCAATAGCCTTCTGCAGTCAAGGTTGGGCACTTTGTACTATCAGCAATAAATTCCTGTTTGGAGAGAATTGTTGCTTTAGGCTTTGCAGGAAACATGTCATTCTTGAGTGCATGGTAGATACAGCCTCAAAAACTAACAAGGAAAGCCAAGCTAAAAAAAAAAAAGCAACAAAACATTAGGCAAAGTATATCTAACAGATCTGCAATTCTGGAAAAAATAAAGGGAACTGGGACAAGGAAGATGGCTTGAAAGCAATTGCAGCGGACTAACATATAAAACTTCCTGAAAGTTGGTTTTCTTTGGATTGTTTCCCAATCTGTAAGGCTGGATTGTAGCGTAGTCTTATGATAGAAGGTGAAATGTGTTTTTTATGTGGTCTGTGGGAAATGTTCAGCCTCCTCTGTCACAGCTGAACAGCAGATCACTTGAAGATAGACATGCCTACTAAGGGTGAAGCTTCTATAGCGAATCCTGGCCTTGTACAAGGATAACATTACAGGGCAGCTTAAGCATTGTTTATGACAGTGTATGTCCATCCATAGCAAGTAGTTAGGGCTACGTGAGTTAAGTCAGTGTTGTTATTCCAATAGGGTTTTGTATCCTGGAGAAGACCTGAAGGTCAAAAGAAAAGGGGCAGACTCGGTGTATCATTTCACTGTTTCAGAGCAGCAGAAGTGTTAACCAGAATTGGTATGAAGGCTTCCTGGAGTCAAGATGTCTGTAGGGGAAGTACTGCAGGTCTTGGGAAAGGCTGTACATTTTGTGTTTCTTTTCTAGATGCTTACCATTTATCTTGCTTCATTCTGACCTCATCCTCCAGTAAATGAAGAAAAAAAAGAAACATCCCTTGCTCTGCTGAAGTTAAGGTTTCTAAATTGGAGCTTATGCTGTGAGCAGTTTCCTGAGGTGCCCTCCTGTACTGTATAAATACTTGGACTCCTGGCTCAGTGATACACCACCCAGATGCCTGCCTATCTCAACACATGTAGCAGGCCTTGTTTCTTGTACAGGCAGAGTCTGAAGGGTGTTTAGCTGCCACAGTATTGAAATGTGGCGGCTGCCTAATTGGAAATAAAAAGTGCACGAGGCTTTCTGTGGAAATCATGTGGCTTGGAGTCAAGGTAACCCATAGCTATCCCACAGCATATCCAGTAGTGATTTCTATTGTAATATTTTGGTATAGTAGAGGTTTGAATTAGCCCTTTACTTACAAGCTTAGTTTGATTCCTTACAAAGGAGAAGGCTGTTGGAAGGTCACTTGGAAATGAAGTAATTTGAGGAACCTAGGGAACAGGAAGCAAAATGGAAAGATGATATGGCAACTGATGCCAGGCAAGGGATCTCAAGGTTAGTTATGAGCAGGCTGTTTACAGTTTTGACTCCTTAGTGCCAATTGTTAAGGAGGAGATGAGGGGATAAAAAGCTACAAAGGACACAGCAGAGGAAAATCAGTCCCCAGAGCTCTTCAGTGAAGAAAGAAGTAGCAGAGGTGGTAGGAAGCTATTAAATTGGCTTTAGTTGGCATGGCACTCATGCCAGATACCAAAATGGTGCTCAAAATGCAGAGAACACCCCTGTGACTAAAAGCTGGGCTACATGAGGTAATACTATGGTCTGGTTCCAGCCACCAGGCCACAGGTTTCCATCTCTGAAACAGGAGTGCTTGGAAATCAGCAGCTCCTGTGATAAACAATAGAGTCCAGACCTCTCTGCCACATACAGAAGATGCATCTTTTCCTGCCAGTGCTATCTTTATTCTCCTCACAGTCTGTTCCATCTGTGCTGCTGGTGTATGTGCTGGAAGGAACTTAGCTGAAGAGTAAATGTTTATTTCTTATATCTGTGATTTGGGTATGGAGAGATGCATTTTGAGATCTTTCTAGTTCAGAATTTATTAACTGATTGATAAAAAACATGCTGAAAAAGCATATAGTTGATTTCTGTACCTGGCTATTGAGTGCAGTGCAATCCTCTCAGAAGGATGTCTCCAATGCTGAAGACCATATGCTTGTCTTTCAGTCTGTGAGTAGTTGGCCTAGCTCTCTGTGGAAATAGCAGATAGATAGGCAAGGCTTTAAACAATTTAATTTTAAAGAAAACTTTTAGTTGCATTACAACTTAAAATATATCTACATGTGTATATACATGGTAAACCTGTGTGCAAGGTTTCAGATGGTTGTTAACTGAGGATACTTGGAAGCACATGATTCTTCAGCTGCCCCTAGTTACCATTGCAGCAGTGCCCATAGGCCTCACTCACTCCTTTGGGATCACACTAAGATGTAATATAAATGTATGAGCTGTAAGGAAATGGATTAGATGTGACAACTGCTAGGACAATTAATCTGTATTGCTATATGGCAGAAGCAGAGAATTATGCTCTGCAGGGTGGCTGTGTTGCTTTCTTGTACAGATTGCTGGGGAGACTGGGACAGTAGTGTCCTCATCCTGAAGTCCTCAGATGTGCTCTGTGCCTTAAGTTCCTGGAATATAAGAAAATAGAAGGGGATTATTCATCTCCTTGCAAACTGGATCTGGACTCTAGGCTTTGGATCACAGTTCATTCTATCAAATCACATCTAAGGCAATTAATCACAGAATCGTAGGGGTTGGAAGGTACCTCCAGGGATTGAGTCCAGCCCCCCTGCCAGCAGTACATCCTTATCCACTGGGCTGGAGCAAGTAATTTCAAGTGTAGAAGGAAGGCAGATCTTCAGCTTGTGGAGTTACAAAGTGGTTACCTCTCAAATCCCTGGAATCAACATGTATAAATACTTAATTAAAAAGAAATAAAATGGCAAATTTAGGGGCAAATAAAGCAATATGTTTAAGTATTGGGTACATGGGATATGTCTGTAATACTTTTTTTTTTGGCGTTTAACATTGAGTACAAAGGTGAGAAAAGCCAATTTTAATGCTTGCCAAGCTGGATCCCACATCTGTGATTTGAGCATTAGATTTCTAGTGCGTACCTACTGAGATCACCAACCCTCCCCTGCATGAAGCATGTATGACTTCTCATCATATTACTTAATCCGAGATATTCCCTTTCAGTTAGCATTTTGGCAAAGAATTTCCTGGGCATGTGGTGTAGCTCAGATGATTCATTGCTCTTTGCTTCTCCTTTTATAGGATTGCAAAATCCAATAAAGCAGCAGTTCAGCTTTTAATCTGAGCCCAGTAGTTTACGGAGCAGCTGAACAATCAAGAGAGTCTTTCAGGTTCTCTTTGTCTTCTGAATTTAATTGCTTGATTTTTCTTATCATGCACCTGCAGGAATTTGTTACTGTCTTGGTACGAGACCCCAGAACACAGAAAGAAGACTCATGGCACTCTTACGTAGACTACGAGATATTTATTCACGTGAGTATAAAAATGTCACCAGAGATGCTCTGGACTCGTACTATTGCTTCTGTCCAAGTTGGGGCTCACTTCAGGCACAATGGAATCTATCTGCATCAATTGTGGGAGGCTGTAGGATATCAGTCTCCTTTTAATGACTGAGCTGCAGCGGAGTAGGTAAGGGTGGGCTGGCCAAAGATCATGCAGAAAAGTGCACGGGAGAGCTGGGAGTAGAACCTGGCCTCACACTCCCATGTGCATTCCACAGTGTCCTACCATGGATGCTATTCTTAGCTTTACTTTTCAATTTAGACTGTCAGGATCAGAGGTATCTTACCATTACAAAAGAATTCTGGTGTTCAAGTATTCATGCTGAAAACAGCTCTATTTGCAAGTATGTTTATTTGTACTTTGAGTTCTTCTCAGTTCTTCTGTTTGCTAAGTTACTTGGTTACTGCAATGTGCTTGTCTTCAGTATACCTTAACATTCATATCATGGCAGCTTAGCGTCACTTGTATGTGTGAAATAAGGGTATTCTGATACATAGATTCTGTAGTCTACCACGTGTTAACGGGAGTGCCCTTCGAGTCATAGCCTCTTGTGTCTTGAATCTCACTTAAGTTCATGTTCTTGATTATTCTTTGGTGGATGTGAGTTACTTTAATTTCTTAAACCTAGATCCAGAATTTTTAATTGCAACATAAAATGTTCTGACGTGTATCAGCTCAGCATTGTACAGCAAGATACTGAGGACTGGTTGGACTGCAGGCAATTGTAGAATGGAGTCCTGCCTAGATGGGGTTTCACCTAAGTGTAGGCTCCACAGAAAAACTTGGCAAAAAGCATTTAATCTTCACGAATTGTTTCTCTTTGATGAATTGGCACTTTCTGGTGGAGTAGTAGTAGTGTTCTGTGGGAAAACTTCCAAATGCTGCTGCTTGCAGAGTGCAACTTCTTCAACTTGAGTAAGGCTGCATGCTGTTAGAACAGCTAATTGTTTCCAGAACTATAACTAGAATAGCTAAACATGACTTGTTTTTTTCCGCAAAGTTTGGCATTGTCTGCTAAAACTTTTTTTCTTGTTATAGTGAATTGTACCATTATCCTGATCTCTTGATTTTAAAAAATGAAACAAAAAATGGTGATTAAAAATGCTTCCCTGAGAAGCAGTACAAACTGTTGTCAGTCCTGTCTGACATACAGCACAGTCCTTAACATGAGCGGAGTTAATGTCAAGCTTTCTGCTGGTATCTCAAAGATTAGCATCTCAGATTGTTGTTTTTGATATCTTGCCTGCACTTTATGCTAATCTGGTTTACATACTCTTAATGTTATTTAACTTCCCAACAGACAAACAGTATGTGCTTTACGAGGAAAACATCCTGCGTCAGACGACGCTTCCGAGAGTTTGTTTGGCTTCGGCAGAGGCTTCAGAGCAATGCTGTGCTCATGTGAGCAACTTTTTATGACTGGTTTGTTTCGTTAAATATCTAATAATCTATCGGTAACGTAGCGAAGGGACTCTATGATTAAAAGAGCATCGTTTCCTCTTAGTTCTGAGAACCGTAAAAATCAAAGCTGGAAAGTGTCCTGCCCTTCTTACTACTACAGTTTATTTATACTGATAGCCTTTGTTTGGCGAGCCTCAGCCTAATTTCTAACAGATCTGAGCTGTTTCCTTTTGCTGCATAGAGGTAGTGGGAAACAGGTGATGTGCCCAGTGCAGACTACTAGGCCATGCTGAGCTTGAGGCTGTTCTGCTTAAACTAGCTGGTAAACCAGCTGGTGAGCTTCTAGGATGTGCATGGTAGAACCTAAGAACATAGGGGGTCTAAGCAGGCGTACGTGCAGCCTTATCAACTGGTCCAGAAGAATCAGAGTTATTCCTCCTTTCAAGGAGGTATGTCAGAAGCCCTCTGGTTTCTCAACTTTGTGTGTCAAATTCAGTTTAATGAGGCTTCTGGAAAATGACTCATGATTTTCAGAAACGTAGGATTGGCATTTGCTTGTATCATTTTTCTTCCTTGCTTTGGGCTTGATTTTAACTCTGTATTTGCTTGTTCTTTATAAAGACAGTTACCCGAACTGCCATCTAAAACTCCCTTTTTCAATATGAACAATCCCCATCATGTGGACCATCGTCGGCGGGGTCTGCAGGAGTTCCTGGAGAAGTAAGTGTGTCTCGTCTTAGTGAGGATGGCTTTTTTTTATGATGTCATCGACTTGGATTGAACGTAGCTCATCTCTAACATCATCTCTGGTACCTGAGAGCCACCTTGTGGCCGTCTTTACATGCTGCATATTTTGCTTTATTTGCGTGAAGTCATATTTCATGTACATGACTTCCAAGAATAAGCTAGATATTCTTTATAAAAAGAAACAGACCTCTTTCCATCTATTTATTCACGGAATATCAGTATCACTGTAATGAATTCTGGGGCCTGTACCACTGAGAGCTTGGGAAAATCTGATAGTGAGTTCTTCTAACATGGTTCTACCTATAACGCCAATTACTGTGTTTACCACTGCCAACATAAACAAGCTGTAGCAGCTGTGTTAATTTTCACTACAGCTGCAGTCTGTATAAAATCACTCAGCTGTGTGGTTATGTAAAAGATTTACGTAGATGAACATAGCTAGACTGTGACCTGAGTTTCAGTGGAGCACTGTATTAGTTCCAGCAGTGCATTGCTCAGTAATGCTGCTATAAAGCCCTTCACCATCTGCAGTGGCAGAGACCTCATTGCTGTAATTTCTGCTTTCTCTGCCATTATCCTATATCTCGCCTTTGCTGTTATACGTGCAGACCTGTTTGGTGTTGCTATGGCAGAACTGCGAATGACTTTGGATGCTGTGTTTAGCCTCTGTTCGGATTAAGAGTATATCAAACCTGGGAACAGAGACATTAATCTTCTATTGTTATTAACGTTTCTGAGAGGCAGAGCTGCAAAACCAAAGGAAGAAAAATCATTTAAGAAGACTTTAAAACCTTATGGCCAGGAGGCAGAGAAATACAGGACCCACTGTTTTTTCCAGTCAGTCTGTTACAATTATAGGTTTCCATAGCAGACTGTAAATGCTTGCTCGTGAAGTGTATACATTAATCGGAACAACTGAAGGTGGGGGGAGAGCTAGTCATTGCAGAGGCTGAAGGTACATGTACAGTTGTATTCAGGATCTGTGGCTGGAAGAGTGGTTGATGAATACTGGTTGATGGTATATAAGATGAGGAAAGGAAAGCAGAAAAGGATATGTGTTTTCTTGCCCTGAGGAGAGAAAGACACTGAAATATTGCCTCTAGAAGCACAGTCACTAATACTGATGGTCAGCTGAAGAGTACATAGTCCAGCCCCTGTGTCTGAGCAATTCTGCCTTAGCTGTGCCTCCTCATGGAGTGGTGAATATTTAAAATCACTCTTATTTTAAAATAATGTTACCAGGTTGACCTCTGCACTAAGGTATGTTATCTCAGCATCATAAATAATGACAACCACTGCCTGTGTTTCAGGAGGCAAAACACAGAGGTAGGTTATCTTAAAACAGCTCATCACATTCTGATTTTGTGGATGCCTGTTTTGACAGAGTACTGACAGGAGAAAACGATGGCTTGTTGAGCATTTTGCCTTACTGCTTTTAGGCCAGGAGTGAGGAAAGACGCATCTCTGTAAGGAAATGGATTTAAACACTTCAACTTAGATGCCGTTTAGAAAGGTGTCAGCTTTCCCTCAGCCCTTGGGGCTATCTGGAAGGAATTTGCAGAGATACATTTGCGTTGTGACGAATTGACTTGGCAAATTGTGTGCTGTAGCATTGCCCTCTGCTGGCTGGCATGTTAGACGTACTGCTATTTATAGTAGGGATCTTTCTATTGGCTCATCCATATTTCCGTGATTCTTTCTTTCTGTCCAAATAAGTCTGGATCAAAGGATATATTAGTTCTTATACTGGAAGAGCACCTGGGGGACTCAATGGCTGGTGTGTTCTCTTTAAGTCTCATATGTGATCATTGCTGATTTTGGTTCGCTCCAGCTAACACTACTGAGAGTGCTCCAATTCTTCTGTCTTAATATATTGGTGATTTACATATAGCTTGTTTTTACAGCTGATTTTTCTTTGTGGGAAGAAATCTGTGCCACCTGCATGCACCTGTCGAGGTATAGGTTTATAGATTAACCAATTTCAAATACCCACATGTAATGCAAGAACACAACCTATATTCAGTATGCTGTGAGCTTATTGGATTGAAACCATACCTGGCAATGGAGTTCAGGGTTATAAGAATAAGAATTCTGCCCTGTAGCCATTGCTCTGTGTGAGAAGCTGCTACAGCTTCTGCCAAGACAGCAGCCATGTGCCGGTGTAAGGATTCTGCTGCTGGAGGCAGCACCCTGGGAGCACTGTAGCATCACATCTTTGTCAACTGCTGTAAAATGCCTTTGTTCTTCACGTGTCACTCTACACAGCCAGTTAGCATGGGGAGGTGCTTAGAAAGGACCTCTATGTAGCTTCTTCCTGTAGAATGTGCCAATAGCTGGAAACTAAATCTGAGCTGTAGAGTTTGGCCAAGTCTGAAAGCGTTTCCCATTTTGATTTGGCTTTCCCACACCGGCATGGGGTAAGACCTGCTTTTCTTATAGGTTATTATCTCTGAATGATGAGGAGCTATAAGGCTTACTCCTTGCCTGGGCATGATTTAATATTTCAGAAGTCCATTTGCATTAACGGAAGCCAGCCAGTCCATTTTCAATTACAAATTACTCTGCAAGAATAAGGAAGATTACATTGGTGGCTTTTTTTTTTCTTCTTGGTAGGTATCCTCACGCATTTGAGTATGTCTGCAGGTAGATTCACTGGGAAAGCTTACTCTTAAATTAGAAGTCAAAATTAAAACACTGCCTTATAGTAGTAGATTCTACAAGATGCCTTTTGCTTTCATCCCTGAGTAGCTGAATAACTTTGGGGTTCAGATTGCCTTCTTTCACACAAGCATGAGCTGGCACATAGGTAGAGGACACTTTACTAAGAGTTCTCCACAGGGTGATGTGTGGGAAGCAGGGAACTGGTTCTGAAGGGGATGGATCCCAACCTGCCAGGACTTCTGTGGCTGCTTGGTTAGCACTGAGCAGCAGGAGCGTATCAGCTGTGGGCAGGTAGGGCTTCACCCTGTGAGTGGTGGCTGCCTCTTTCCAGTGAAGCAGTTCTGAGCAAAGCATTGAAGCTTTTTTCCTATCTGGTGAGGGAAGCAAACCCATTGAAGTGAATAATGCTTAGCAGACATGCTAATTCTTAAATGTATTCGTTATCAGATCCTAAACAGTTGCTTCACAGTTGCTTGCTATCAGTAACATTTCCTCTGTTATAAAAAAATAAATGAATGAGCAGACACAGTAGGCTCTTTAAAAGGAGGAAATGGAGCTTTGTTTACTGCAGGCTGAGCAGCCCTGTGCTCTCTGCAAGAGGCCAAGCGGATGTTCAATAGAGGGCACCACAGTCCAGGCTGTGATCTGTTGTCTCTCAAGTTTTATTTTCTCCTTTCTCTCATGATATGATGTAAATGGGCAGAGTAAATTTGTTGAAAACAAAATCGGAGTGTTAACCTTCCACACATATACGAGCGTGCATCTGTCATTGTATTAGGTTACAGTAGATACAGGAAATCTTTAGTTAGGATTAAGTTGTACTGTTCGGCCATATGTTGTTCTCTTCCAGCAGAACAGTGTATAATATACCTAATAAAATCATGTTGAAGAAAACCAGATTTTGGACCTTGTCCAAATAAGACGAAGCACATGTTTTGTCTTTAGTAAACGTTCTTGCTGTAACGTGGGGAAGGAGAAATACTCCTCATATACTACCCAGCGTTTCTTCAAATATGACATTACTTTTGGATGTGGAGTCATATTTTCTGCCCCTTTTCTTTAAGGGTCCAGAGATCACGAGCACTTACTGAAAGCTTACAAACAGAGATTCACATGGCCACGAATAAAAAATGATTTTATTAACTCTAATTCAAATGTAGAGCCTTCTCCTGCAGCCCCCTTAATCACATAAGCAGTCATTATGCATCTGAGCAATCTGGCTGAGAGGAGTGAGATCTCTGACAAGTAATGACTGCTGATGTGATAAAGACTCGCAGGATTTAGCCTTTCATTGTTATTCTAGGCATGCACAGAAAGTCTGTTGTTCTCTTAAATGCGTCCAGTGAGTTTATAGGAATTATCATTGTGAGCCCCATGACTCTGACATTAGCACAACTGTGGACAAAGCTGATTTACATCACTGCAACTGCAGCTTTGCATTGACACCTGTAGTCATAAAAATGCTGGAGGAACACTGCCAGTGCTTCAGGTTGGATTCAAACAGTGTGAATGCTTAGCCTGTGCTATGGCATTAATATTATATATGAGTATTAATATTAGGACATCTTTTCTCTTGCTTTTATGTTTTTCTTTTATGTTTCCTGCTTTTTATGCTGTGCTGTGAGATTTTGACCTTGCAGTCCGTGGAGCCCAATATGTATTTCAGGGGTGCAGCACCTCTCACAGTAAGTCCCCAGCTTGGTGAGGGCCTACGGGGTGGCTGCTCTGCCAGCCCTCGGTGCTGCTCCGATACCTGGCCTCGAGTGTGTGGTTATTTCCTTGGCACAGGATTTCCAACAGGAAAACACAGTGCTTACGGAGAGAGCAGAAATTGTTTTTCACTTTGATTGCTAGGAGGATGCAATTAAAAAGTGATCTAACCTGTTGGATCAGATGGGGGGGAAGGAGGAGGGGAATGGGGGCAAAAACTGAGTTATTTTTTAATTAAAAGAAAGGAGAAACGTTTCAAGAGTACGACTGGGTGAAAGGTGTGCGTGTTTGCATTTGTTTTAACTGTTTTGCAAAATGCATAGTGTATTTGATGTCTACCCCCGCCCCCAAATGTAGGCGTGCTATTTAGCTTAACCTACGTCTTTCCCGTTCCTTCCCTGTTTTCTCTTCCACCTTTTCGGCTCCAGATGGCGCTGTGAAGCAGAAAAGAAAACCCCTGCGAAATAATGAGTCCCATGTAAAGTAAAATTGGAAATTGAATTATAGCAGCAAAGAAGGGGAGGGGAAAAAAAGGACAGTAGCCTTGAGGTCCCGATCAGTCTGTACTCTTATGGCTTTTGTTTGCTGTTCCATGCGTTGGGTTACTGCTGAGTTAATAACGGTGCTTTCGCAGTTCAAGGCTTAGCAGAATTGTACTGGACGTGAAATAAAGCTAAAATGAATTTGTGTCCAATATCATTGACATTAGCGCTCATTGCTCCTCTGGTGTAATGCCTCAAACCATCTAAAATCAATTTTAAAGATTAGCCATTATTTTATAAAGAAAATAAAATAAATTCCGAGCAGCAACCGAGCTGTGAGCGTGGCGTAATGGCACCAGCAGTTGGTTACTGGTGTTTTCACTGGGTGGCAGGGAAACTTTGGAAGGTAGAGGAAGAGGAAAAGCAGTGAAACTAAATGCCATGGGCAGAATTTAATCTCTTGGCTTTTGCTGTGTTACTTTGTATTAGACACGCCAACGCTTAGAATTGCAGAAATGTGCATCCCCTCCTTGTGCTTACAAGCCTGGGAAAACGGGCAACTCTCCTTCCTCGAGGGGTGAGCTCTGCGACGCTGTTTTTATACTTTAATACTTTTTCCCCCCCTTCTTTGTTAAGAGGAGGAAAAGAGGGAGGAGAAAATCGACTCCCCTGAGCGCACAAACCATAAATGTGGATTTACTGTGTAGAACAGTATATTTTTTTCTCTTGTATTTTCTGTCGCAATGTTTGTCGTCTTTTTGGACCGTATGTTTATCACAAGTCGAGGCTGAAATCCTCTGTTAGCGTCCAGTGAATGATGACTTTTCAAAGCATTCATGAGGCTGTTGCTGTCAAGGTGTGTAGACTTGTAAATTCTGTCATTTGGGTCGACTTACAGGGCATTTGCTTGCTTCTTTATGAGCACTAAGAAGCTTTTCAGTGTGTTAATACACTGCATGCATTGGCTTTACAGATACGTACTCTGTTTGCTATGTTTATTTTTCATTAGAGTTGTGAGAATTTATATGAGGTTAAGAAGACAACGTAGGCATGAAAATGTGTTTGAGTTTCAGTGAAGTCTGTTCCTTCTTAGACGGAGTTTTATATGCACCTGGTAGGTCACTGGGCTCACCGGAGGCATTTCCTCACTGGAAGAAGTCAAAGTTTGAATTATTTGGTTGAGAATGCGTGTGTGTTTGCCCAGGCAATGGAAATATGTGCAAACACAAATATCCTGCGTTTTCAGTTAGGCAACTATTATTGTTTATTTGGACTTTCTGGAATTGTATGGGCTCAGGTAAAACTAGGCATATTCTAGCATGTTAATTAAACGCTGTTGTAATGTTGGCTACTTTAGAGCACGGATTTCAGAACGTGTTTGTATTTTAAAACGTTGCAGTCCAAACACTTCATTAGTCTTATTTGATAGAAGGAACTGATCAGTTATGCATTTAATTTTCATCAGGAGTACCTATCAAATGCACTGTGTCTTACTGCTTTTACGAAGTCTAGCATTAATGTCATTTCTTATCTCCTACTGCGTAGTAATTATTTTGGGGGGACAACTGCCGTAACCTAAATGGGTAGAAATAGGTAAATAATGACTCCTAATAGTTTGGGTTTCTCTAAAGATATTTAAGTAAGTTTTATGGAGTGCTGTTTGGCATGGCCTTAGTAATGAATTTACTCATGCGGGTAGGAAAAGCTGAATGTACGTATAAGCAAAAGGACTCTTGTTACACATTCTAGGGTATACAAACAGAATAACTCTTCCTGCAGCTAAATGCTGCAGCAAAACTGCAATATATATATATATATATTTTTTTTTTCAAAATAGTGGTGTTGATCTGCAATTTTAAGTCCTTGCAGAAGTCCCTCTATGATGTTCTGCGTTACTGGAACGTATTACACTTTCTTTACTCAGTACTGTACAAATGCAAATGCTCTGTGCTAAATGTATTTGAAGATTTAACTAGAAATATCTATAAACCAAATGGAAATGGGCTTCCAGAATGCTGGTATGAAACTGCATGTGAGGTTCTCTGAGAACTGTTTAGAGGTATGCTTAAATCTGTGCTCAGTAGCAGCATTTTTACTCTTGCTTAGATGTATGCACGTAAACAAGTTCTGGCTAACGCTGGCTCTGTTGTTTACATAGATTTGAAAGTTCTGACGCTGCATGTATCTCAAGTTCTTTGTCCCTGTACACACTTCTTTGCCCAGCCAAAGACACTGGTGACTTGCAATTTTCAGAGCCCAGCTATTTAAAAACAGCTATCAAAAAAGACCAAATTTTCTTAAGAGTCTCTGCCTAAAAATCATCAATTAATCCACGTGGTAATAACAGATGGTTACGTGGAAGAAACGTCTTTCAAGTTATTTTTATGGCAGATGTGTTTAACTCTTAGCTTTGTGGGGTTTTTTTTTTACTCACCCAAAATTCCAAATAACGTAAAAAAGCAAATAAAGCACACCTAGTCATTTTAATTTAAGTTCATTACCTTCTGTAGTTGTTTTAGGATTTGGAAGGATTCTTAAATTCAGGGGCCTCATCAAGAATTTGTTCGGGTGAAACATTTCAGAACGTGCATGTATCCGTGTAGAAACATTGCACTTCTCTTCTTGTTTTTAAAGGATTCTACAGAACGCATTACTGCTCTCAGACAGCAGGCTTCACCTCTTCCTACAGACCCAGCTAAGTCCGGAAGATATGGAGGCTTGTGTCTCTGGGCAGACCAAATATTCTGTCGCTGATGCGATTCAGAAGTTTGCCTCTTTGAACAGGCGCTTTCCTATAGAAGATGAGGAGAGAAAAAAAGGAGGAAATGGTGCAGACTCTGATTTGGAGAGGTGATTTCTGTGTTTCCTTACTTTGAGATTGTATATATATACATATACACGCATGCGTGTGCTTCGGTTTTTTGTTGATGTAATACTAAGATAATGAAAAAATTAATTGACTGAGATTTTATTGAGCTGTGACAGCTCATCATAGAAGTCTTCACACACACCTCCACACTGAATTAATGAATGCAGTAGAAATTCAATTATCTGCATTCTGATTATGTGAATTTCATTTAGTCAGACTTGAATTATTCGCGTTTAAATTATCTTGCTAAAAAAAATATCCAACTGCACTCCAAATGGCTAATTAAAAGTCCAAATTTCCTGTCTCTCTTTGTGACTGGAGATAATTAAAGTTCTCCTCTGTTACTCAGGCTTTGAGTGTGTTGTGAAAACCAATTTCCTCCTTTTATTTTATTTTTTTCCTCTCCCCTATTTCTGCAGTTCATCCTCCGGGCTTGGACACAGTGATGACAGCATTTCATGTGGATGTAAAGCAAGCCTAGCTTCTGAAGAATCGTGAAAGATCAGTTCTGTGTTCTTATCTTTAAGGACAGCACAAAGTGGTTTCTCCTGTGTTTACTAGTTACATACACCACATCAGTGCAACTTGCTAGCAATGTGCACCTAAAAGACTTGTTTGTCAACACAACAGTATGTCCTTACAGAGTTTTTAAACAGACCTTGATATTATTTCTTTGATTTATTACATATGCTGACTCAGGTCTATGTGTTACCTATTGCATTTACTTCTCTGTAACTATTATAATCTCAGTGTTGGGTTAGTCATGTTCTGCTGACTGACGTGGCTGTTAAAATATTTCCCTTAGTGAGTGCACATCATAGTGCTGGAAAAATAAAGGCAACTTTATCCTCAGCTTTAGAGTTTGGTATATCATATCAAACACAGTCAAAGCATCTTTTTGTAACTTGCAACAGAGAAGTTTCATCTTTAGAAGTCATTTGACATTGGTGATGAAATTACACACCCCACAAGGTATTAACTTTTTCAAGTAGCTCAGCAACATCAGCAAAACAACCTTTGTACAAACTACACGCTGCTGACAATTTGAGATATAAATATATATCTGATCTTTCTGTGATGTTTACGGAAAGCCTGTTTTTGTCATGTACAAGAACTGAAGGCCAAAATTCTTGTGTATGGTTGCTTGGTAATTGGAAATGATAATAAAAAATGACAGAACTTATAGGGTTGTTGAGGATTCTCAGTTCCCAGGGAAATTATGGGTACTCGTTCTCAGTGAGAATCCTGGATGCAGTCCATTGAAACCAATGGCTGAATTTTCCACCATCTGCACTGTGGATGGGACTCCACCCAGCATATTTAACTTCAGGCACCTACGTGAAGATATGAGGAGCCACGCTTTAATGTAGCGGCATAAATGCAGGCTGTCATTCCAAGGTGACGATGATCCCATAGCTGCAACGAGCAGCAGCGTGAACACAGGCTCGAATCTTAGGGAATAAGGGGAGCTGCCGGCTCCATTGTGGCTGCAGTTAGCACATGGATATGGAGCGCTTTGCAAACAAAAGGCAGCCTTGGATGCAACTTTGTAACCACCGATTCTTATTTTGATTAAACATCAGCGCTGCTCTTTATTGTTAGCGGCAGCTGTGGAGCGTCTTGTCCCAGGCTCCGCCAAAGAAATACGTTTTGCTGTGGCGTTGTATTTATATTTGACATTTAGCTGCTATTAAAAAGAGCTGGGGGGTCCGATGGGCCCAGCAGCTTCCCAAGCCTAAAATGGTTGTGTGCGTCCTCTTTAAGAAATCTGGGGCCACTTTCAAAGAAGGAGCCTTGTTCACCTCCCGTGCATTACAGAAACAATAGATTATGAACTGGACACCTCGTAAAGGTTAACACAGGCATGTGCGGGCACGCTTTTTTAAAGCATCCAGCTGGGAATCTGTGTAATTTTAGAAACGTGTTTTTAATAGCCTGAGGATAACATCTCTTAGGTAACTGCTCCCAGCCACTGTTTTCTGTTGATGGCAGCGCTTTCCTGAGATAAACACCCGTGCTTCTTTTTGCTTAGTCTCATCGAATTGCACAAATGGATCTCTCCGCCATCTCGGCTCGTGTGCCAGTTAGCAACAAAGCTGTTTGAACGTAACAGTGATAGCGTTTAATTAAAGCAACAAGTTATTGCTAAAAGTAGCCTACAAGCAACTCTTGGTGCCACGCGGGGACGGTTCCGTTGCACAACTTTGTTTTGGCAGTATTAGAAAAAATCCTTTGGGGAGTTTATTTAAAAGATGGGGAAATACGAAGCTGGAAATGGGAGCGATGTCAGGGGATGACAGTGTTGTTTTTATTTAATGAAGCATCAGATGGCTGGGTTTTCTTTTAGCTTTTTCTCATATTAGTTTTAGGTTTTGTTTGGAAAGCTCGAGCCGGGCTGCTGAAGAACTTCACCACCCTGCCCTGCAAACCAGCCCTCGATATTTGACAAAGTGCAGAAGCACAGAGCATGGAGAAACCTTTGTGGCTGTTTTGTTTTCCCATTCCAGGAGCTGATCTGTTTGTGAGCTGCTGACTAGATTCCAAACAAAGGTGTTCCTGAAGTGAATATCAGCTCTGTTCTTATCTCACTGTTTCCCTTTGTCAGACTGCTCAAAAGTTGGAATTCTACAGCAGCACTTTCTTCTGATTGGACAGAAATGTGTTTAAATATTTATCTTCTCACTGTTGGTTGTACTACTGCATCTTTATTATTATTAAAGAGGAAAGAAAACTACTCTGTGTCCCAGTATTTATTTTGCATATCAACCCTATGGAAGTGCACGTGAATGCCTTACAGCGTTTTAATTGGAAGTGTTAGTTATATTTAACTTACATTGAAATGTATTAAAAGAAAATTGGTGCCTTTTGCAACCTGAGCAACGTGGGGGTTTCCAGCAGGGTCGTACATTTTGCTTTTACAAGAGCAGCCCTGGAATTTGGAGAGTTATTGCTTCGTTTTGAGCCACGCCATTTCCTGCTGGTCTTTCAAACAGGGTAATGCTGAGTTTGTTATACATCTAATTACTGCGGCCTATTGCAGCTAATGGCAATAGTTTGGTGTTCAAGTAATGGCACCCCAATGCTGTGCTTTAGCTTTCACTTACAACGCCACATCCCCATTTTATATGTCAGTTTCTTAAAAGTTTTCAATTAATTAAACCCTGATACTCCTTTTATCCTGTGTTTAAACCTACCACTGAGGTTTCCTCTTTTGTTTTCTATCAGCGCCCTATTTGCTTTGCCCTGTATAATTACAACTACTTTCGTGATGTGTACGTTCACAATTTTCTTTTCTTTTCTTTTCTTTTCTTTTCTTTTCTTTTCTTTTCTTTTCTTTTCTTTTCTTTTCTTTTCTTTTCTTTTCTTTTCTTTTCTGTCCCTTTCTCCCCCTATCTTTTTTATAGAAGTGAAGAGGAAATAGCTTCAGCCATACAGGCTGTCGAATGACACAGTGTGCACTTCCAGGACATTGTGAGCAACCTGTTACTGTGCCATTGGAAGACGTTTAACAAGAAAGATGAGAGAAAAAGACATCTTTTGGACAGCAAATCTTCATGACAAGAGCAGGGTGCTTCTGTACCCCCCCCCCCCCCCCCCCCCCCCCACACACACACACACACACTGTCTGCAACATCCCATGAGGTTATTCTAAATACGTTGCAATGTTTCCTGGAATCCTATTGAAATGCTGTGGCTGTGCAGTACCGGCGACTGTCACTCAAAGCGTAGGATGTGGTTTGGCGATGGATGATGGCACAGAGCTGTGTGTTTCTCTCTGCGGCTTTTGCAAGGCTGTATTTTGCCCCAACCCCAAAATACAAGCTGATTCTGTTCGGGAAATACCCACATGGAAGTCACAGCACAAGAGAAAGGGTCGGGGTGGGGAGGATGTAGCAATCATTGCGGTGCAGAAGCGTTGTGCTGCAGTTCTGCAATAACGCTTTACCTGCCCGCTCCGCCCCACCGCGCCCCCGACTGCTGGATTACCCGTGGCAACCGCAACCCGTGGCAACGGAGGGGGAGAGATGGGGAGGGGGAGAGATGGGGAGGGGGCTCCGGGTGGGCACGAAGAAGGGGGCGGTGGCTCCGCGACCCCCGCCCTGCAGAGGGGGCGCCCCTCCGTGCCGCCAGGAGGCGCTGCGGTGCAGCGAGAGGCGCGGGGCGGGCGGCGCCCTGGCGGTGACTGCGCGGCTGCAAAGCAAAGCAAAGCAAAATATTAAATCCTTTTGTTTTTGGTTTATTTTGCTTTATCTTGCTTGCTTGGGCTCCCTGGCAGGGCCTTCCCGCTCTCCCCATGATGTAAGCTGTGGTGCCTGAGAGAATCGGGCAGGATTTACGTAATTAATTGACCAGTCTTAACCTGTTATGGTGATGTAAGGAATTTGGAACTCATTAATTTGGGACCCTGACAGATTTCATATTAGAGCTGGCAAATATGGATTGAGCCTCTTACTCTGGTAGCAGCTGGAATTTCCGTGACAGTGAGGATTAGTGAAGAAGACCTATTGCTGGAGTCAGGCTGCCTCTTTGTAATCAGCAGCTCCTGCTCCGCATGGACGGGGTAATGGGGAGAGGAAAAAATAAATAACAAAAGGGGAAAAAATAACCCAAAAGAATAGAGGGAGATGTGGGGAGCAGAGCAAAGAGAGGAGTGCAGGTTGGATGGCAGACAGAGATGCTCAGGGGCTGTAGTGGCAAATGAAGGTTCAAATTAAAGCACAGCAAATAGGCCTATGTGGCTGTGTCCTCTGGACAGCCCCATCCCAGCCGGGTGGTCTCCTCCTGTTGTTGCTGCCCTCAATGTGGGTATCTCATCACCTTTGAACATGTATTGTGGGTGCCCATTCTGTCCCTATCAGCAGGTAACACTCTGGATCACAGCTTTAAGCCAGTGGGTTTAGTGCAAACCAAACCCAGACCCACAGAGCACAGCTTCACTGCCCTCCTTCATAGAGCATCCTTTGTCTGACCGCCTCACCCTGCTCAAGGAGCTCATGCTTCCCTGTAAGCAGGGAAGAATTCACCTCTTGATAAAATGTCAGCCAAGCTCAACTAATTCCCTTGTTCATTTAAAGGTGCCACACGTGCCTGACCTTACCGTTACTTTAAAAACAAACAAACACACTCAAAATGAAGCATCTCATAGTGTACTAGGCTATTGTGCTGACAAGTATTTGCACTGCCTCTGATTCTTTCCATGGGTATATTTAAAATATGCCCGAGTGGTCATTACTTGTGTTACCTTTGATTTTGGGTGCTTGCACAATTAGTCTTTACTCTAGTCAAGCGTCAGGATGCTGAATCTGTTTTATTTCCTATGCGAGCAATACTCACTTGCTGTGAAACTGGGCTTCAATTCAATTGCTGGGAATTTTGAGGTCTTAGCATGGGACAGGATTTCTCCCATAAAATACATTGTTCCTACATTCCAACTCGTATCTGTATTTGCTTCCTGTGTTGATTTGAAGACTGTTTGTTCAGTGGTGAGATCCAAGTACCAAAGTGCAAGGAGCTATTCTATCTTCACAGACTGATTTTCACCAAGGGAGGCTACTTTTAAAGGCGTGTCATTGCTTCAAGGCATGCTCTGAAGGAGCTCATGACTCCCCTACATGTCTCCCATGGGAAAGCTGCTCCTGCAGCTGGAAGCGGCCATGCATGTGCCCCTTGGGACAGTGGCATTGGGTCCCAAGGAAGTACCTCAATGGAAGAGTAATTTTTACATGGCAGAAGTATGGTTTCCTATCATATGGCCAAAAAGTGCGTTATCTGTGCTGCTTATGTGAATCTTCTCTGTTATTCTCCACATCAGACCCACAGCCCTTGCTGTTTTAATGACTGAAGATGCTGGGAGGGTCCATCAAAAGGATGCAAACTTCATCGCACATAACAGGAACTCTGGAAGCAAGTTTGGCTCTGGATGGCTGGAAGTCAAAGTAACCCCTTGGCATCAGTGCCTGCACATCACCGGCTGGATATAGGAAGTCCATAATTCTTCTGTGTTTATGATAAAGCCTTCCTGCTCAGAGCTTCAAAACCCTCTGCAATGAGGGATTAATTCAGCCTCACATGCAGTAAACAGGATCTGCTCTTTTACAGGGGGGAAACGGAGGCACAGCAAGGCACAAGGACATCTGGGGCCTGCTGCAGGCCAGGAAAGAGTTGGGACTTTCCCCAGTTCAGCGCCAAGTGCCTCCAAAAAGCCCTACTATCGGCACGAGGACTTTGTGAGAGGGAGTAGAGGGGGCCCCACTTTTTGATGTGTGACTTGAATCACCTGAAAGGGATTTGCTTCCCTCTGAACTCCAGCACTGGGAAACCAAACTCCCCCAGGCATCTGTTGAGTCTGAAAATTTGGGCTTAATTATCCTTCGGTCTGTGGCATTCGGAGCAGAGATTTATGCCTATTTTGGAAAAGAAATGGAGGTTACCCACACCTCTTGCTAATTAAAAACCAGAGGTGAGGAGAGATGGGTAATTAGGTTACCTTGTTTGTGCCGGTTAAATAAGTGGCACAGGCAGAATTTGCTCGGAGGGACCCTTGCAGCAGTGCTGTGCTCTTGTTAATCTTGGTGCTATGGTTGGAACCAAACAAGAGAAAGCAAGGCTGGTGTTGACAGGGCCTTGCTCTGTGCCTGGAGTTTTACAGCACTTTCCTCCCACCCTGCTGCTTCCTAATCGCAGCGCTTCCTACGTGGCCTTTATCAGTGCAGACCACTGCCTGTAAATAGGAGAAATCCTGTTGCAAAAGCCCTGAGCACAATGTTATCTTTCCTCTTTCCCACAGAAGAGACACGCTAGGAAATGCCTTGCTTCAGTTTGTCCCTCCTTGTTCCTGGATGATGTTGGAGCCATTGTAAGGAGCGAGGCTCACGTTTCCTCCCGAAGATGGCAGATGCTCTGATGGGTGGGATTGTTGGCAGGGTGCACACTGACATGTGGCATCCTGCTGGGTTCTTGTGCCAACTCAGGGCTTGTGAGCCCACAAAGCCTCTTGTTGGTCTGGGAACTGAGCGCTTGGGATTTCCCTACATGAAACTCAAGAACATGCAGGCCTGGCTGCTGAAGTTGGAGAAAAATGACTTGTGCAGCCAGTGGCTTTTCCCTGGGAAATGATACTGAGAGGCACCTCGCAGAGGGATGTGTTAATACTGTGCACATGTGGCAGCTTACGGAAAGCCAAAGGCTTTCCCTCCTCCTAAGTGATGCTCACTGCAGGATGCCTTCTGCAGGGTCATCACCCTCTGGCTTCTGTGGGATGCTCCATGCTGTGGGAGCACCAAAGCAGCAGCTTGGGCACGGCTGGCACTTCTCCCTGCTGCTCCTGGAGCCCTGCTCCTCCCTTGGCTGTCAGCTGCCACCTGCTGCTGCAGCACAGGGGGACATTAACCAGAAGGTTCCTGCAGAACTCTTGGCAGACAGACACAGGCAGCACTCCTGCTGTCATCTGGTCACGTTGTCCACGTGCCACCCATGTGCTGCTGATACACCTCTCTCTGCTGCTGCAGCTTGTGCTGTGGGATCTAAGTCCATGAGCGAACGTCTTTATTTCAGGTATGGAACAAGGAACTGACTGATTTCCCTGTGCCTAGCAGCCAGCTGCTTGCCATTGAAACAGCGGTCTTCTTGATGATCAGGTCAGCTCTATGTTTTCTTTCTACATTTGTTCCTGTACCACGTCACATAAGGAAAAAGCACCTGTATAGCCCTGTTTCCATCTTGGATTACAGTGACCAGGATGGCAGAACCTCACCATGCCCGCCCACAGCCAGCTTTTGTTCTGTTCTGTTTTCAGATTGAAGCCGAGATGCTGATGTACGTGAGTTGGCCCATTCTGAATCTTTGTCATCTCAGACAGCCCTGCTTATTGCCAGCTCATTTCACAGAGATCTATCTCAAATCAACTCATAAATTATTAATAGTACATGTGTAGGTCAGGGCGGCACTAACCCTGACAATCACACCCTAATATTCTCTCTTTAGCAACAGAAATAAGAAAGGAGATGCAAACGATCAATATGAAGCAGCCGAGGGACGACTCATGCAGATATGCTGTGTGCACTTACTTAGGAAAAAAAAGCACCACAGCCCCCCCAAAGATTTGGCACAACCTGTCAGGCCAGCATTAATCTTTGCATGGTGAATAATGTGGCAATCTGGGAGTTTTTAACAGCTTTTAAATGATAAAGTTGTAGGACGCCACTGCCGAAAGTAAATCTCAAATTGGAGAATACTTTGGATCAAATGGAGATATTGAGTAATACGTGTGAAACTATTTAAGCATCAATTGCAGTCGCACAGCAAACGAGACGGGCTTGTGGTTGGGAGCAGCTTTGTGCCACAAATAATTCACACGAAGATTTAATTATAACTCAGGGCTGGAGCGATTCCGAGAAGGGGCCCGGCCCTGTGGTGTGCAAGGGGCAGGAGTTGGCCAGCACCTCCCACTGGCACTGGGTTGGGCCTGGGGATGCTATGCGGGGCCAGGCCCAGCTGGTGCTGCCTGGAAGTTTAGGGTGAATTGGGGTTTTAGGCTGACAAACCAAACTGGTTGTGTATGGGGAATAGCGGGAAGGATGCCGTTCTGCGTGAAGTCGGCACCAATTTGCTGCTGGCTGTCGTGGGGACAAGATCAGACTTTGCGTGTGAAGTCACCTCCCTCGGAGGCTGCCTGACGAATGCTAAAGCAAAACGTTTCATTTAGAAGCTGTCATAAAGGAATTACTCACCTTTTATGCTTATTAAATTTGCTGTGTGCTTTCCTGTAAAGGGACCGGAGAGCAGCCGGACATTTTAATTTTCACTCCCTGCAAAATAAAGATGACAGTCAAGAACTTTGCCTGTTTTTACATCTTCTAATGAAAGCAGTTCATTCTGTTTTTATTGAAAGGAAAATAAAATGTGTTTGTTTCCCCAGATTTTAGGAGAATTAGCATGTATCCGATTGTTAATATTTGATCCTTCTTTAATTATTTATGGTATCAAGGAATGAATCTGTCAAGTAAATAATGAAATGCGTACATGCAGCATATGTAATTAGGTTAGGTGCATAAATCCAAAGTGTTCACTTTATAGTTGTCAGAGCAAAATTTATTAATAATGAGAAATGCTAAGTGAAGAAAATCCCTAACAGTGCTCATTAGTGTAGGTTAGAGCAGTTGCTGAGGAGGAAAGCTACCACTCTGCTCTCTGTGTTTTGTCACCTGGGGACGTTAGCAGGCTCACAGCCTTCCCAAAACACATCTCTGTACCACACATGTGTAGCACAGAGCTTCTCCCCTTCGGGTCTGGGTGCTGCAGGAACCAAACCGTGGCCTCCTCATCCTCCCTGCTCCTTGAATCGTTTCTGCTTTCTGCAGATTATGGCAAAATTGGTCCTCGTTAATAAAAAAACAAAGCAAAATTAATCTGCGAATTGGTGCCTCTTGGGGTGAGAGGAAGATGTGTGAGGCAGATAAAACACCTGTTTGAGATGGAGAACTGCCACTGTGGGACATTGAAGAGCACTTCTCAATCCCTAAAGGTATTTTTCATAGCTACCGCTCCGAAGGAAGATCTGATTGCTAAATGTATATTTAAAATGTATTTCAATATCATTTTGAAGCTTATCATTAGCACAAGCACTTCATGGGCTAATTCTCTATACCCAAAGACAAGCATTACCTCCAGCTCATGTTTACTGCTGGAAATGAGATATCGGATGTGAATGAGTGACTGGGGCTCCTTGTCCCATCACAGAGATCTGTCCTGAGCCAAAACTGGCCCTTGAGGCTCAGCCCAAGGCACAGAGGTGGATCACCTCCAGGAGATGAGTGCAGAAGTCTCAGGGGGTGTCGCAGAGCACATTTTGTTTGTAGAGCTCCATCTGACTGCACAGCCCTGCCACTACTCTGTGCTGGCCAAGGCAGGAGGTGGGATGCAGGGGTGTCAGTATGCAGGGTGGGAGCCTCTCTGCTGCCCGTAGCAGTGCAAAATTAAGTGGATTGTGAAATGGAGCCACGAGAGAAAGGATGCTGACAGCCCTTCATTACACTTTGCATCACGCCGTTAGATTTTAATCACAGTGCTTCAGATCAGAATCACAAATCCTCTTATCTGCCGTAAGAGCTTCTTTCAAGCTTAGCGTTTTTATGCCCCATGTAAGATGCAACAATATTCATCTCCGCTAGTCAAGCTTAGAAATGCATTAAACTGCCCAACCAGAAAATCGGGAACAGGCATTTAGTGATGCAAAATGGTCATTCTGCAACCTAATGCCTAGGGGACAGATCAGTCATCGCAGCCCCCTCCTGCCTGAAAGGACCAATTAGATGGCTCTGCCTATTCAACTATCAATGCAGGATTGCTCCCAACAGGATATTCCCCTGTGCTTTCCCCAGTCTAATTTTAAATTATTCAAGCGCCCAGACTTCTATTGCCTCCCTGGGGTGACCATTACACAACTGAAGGCCTCACGGTGAGGAAATGTTTCCTGATATTCTGTCACAATTTTCCTATGCTCAGCCTCATCCCATTTTACATAGCTACACATTCTTGAACAGCTCTAACTTCTTTGGTTGCCGTGTCGCTGCATAATACAAAGGCAGCTAGCCCTTCTTGCTCTATTTTTGGCATGATCCTTCCTGCTGGGCATTGAGCATTTGGAGGACATCCACACGTCTCATGGTGCTGCTCCGGAGCTGCGGTGCCCGCATCACCCAATGCCAAACAAAGACCTGGGAGAGGAACTGCTGCCTGCGTACATCCTCTGAGGAAGGATGACAAGGGCTAAACAAAGAGGAGGCGAGGAAAAAAATCAACCTGATGTTCTATGTGCTGCTGTGGGAAGAGGAATTTGCTGCTTATATGCGTGTCCACTAATAGTGAATAATCAGGATGAACCTCCTTGAAAGGAAAGCTCACGGCCTGTTCTATGCGTGAGGGTTTGGTGATCAGCAAATGCTGTAGCCCAGCGGGTTGGGGCTGTTGGGGCACAAGGGTATGGCAGTGGGCTGGGAATGGGATCTGGCCACATCTTTCAGCAGCGTGCCTGTCGCTGGCACCTGATCAGAAGGATGGAGGTCTGCTCCACCACTGTGCTCAGCAAAAAGCAGCTACACCGTGTGGCTGCTCTTTGAGTCTGAGCCAACATCACCTGCATTTTGGGTCTGGTGCCTTTGGGAGGAGTTATCCCAAGGTCATCGCAGGACCTTTCTTTCAGCTCAGCCTCAGTCAGATTTCCTTTCTGATTTTTCCCCCACACAGTGAGTGTTGTGTAGTCAAACCTTTCATCCGTTTTATCAGACAGGCAGAACTGGGAGTCTGATATCTTTTAAAAAAAGATACAGCTCTCTGATTAACTGAAGAGTAATAGCATGAAATCCTAGTCTCCAATAAGTAACATATTGATGCTTATGTCTAATTTAATCAGCATCAGGGGGGACGGGGGTGCCCATTCCTTCACCATCACTTATGCAGCAGTTCAAGGTGATAAATCCTATCTGTGGAATGATATTCCGTCGACATTTCTATAATATTAATTAGATCACCATGTCAGGCTGTAGGAAATTTGCTTAACATTCATTAGAAATTTCGTATAGATAGATGGGCATCCCTCCCTCCCTCCGCTCCCTCTTTCTTTCTCCTGTGATTGACAGAGGAGGTCAAGCTGGAGACAGTCCCCCTCCCCTCAGAGCCTGGGGAGCCAGGTCACTGGACTCCATCATGCATGGAGCGGAGGGAGGGCTGTTCCTGGAAAAGATATCCTATGAAATGGGACAAAGGCTCATATGCCTCAGGCCCCGTTGCTGGCTTTCCCGGCCTGCAGCCAGCATGCAGGATGCGGGCGAGCGCACGCCGTGAAAGCCATTTGCATTACCCCGCAGTCATTTTTATACGTGGAGGTAATGAAGTTGTCAGCGGAGCCCTGAGTGTGGCAGAGCCTGATATTCAAATAGACCTGCCAGCTCTCCCCTCGGCTCCCCCCGTTCCTGCAGCTGATCTACCGACTCCCTGGATTACTGCTTCACTGGCTCCTGGGCCCCTGCTGTGCTTGCACTCTTGCCCCCGTCAAGTGCTTTTGTTTCCGAGCTGGGGAGCACGCAGCTGTGGCTGCACCATGCATCTGAGCAACGAGCATCCCACCCGTAGCATGCCTCATCTGTTCTGAGTTTGCATGGAGAGCCCCCCAGAACACTGCACTAGTCCCAGGCTGGGAGCCTGGGCGGTTTGTTATGGTCAAAAGATTTTCAGATTTAGGTAGATTTTCTATGTAGGGTGGAGGTGACAGGTTCACGTCTTGTGCATGTGCCATGCTCCTTTTCCTTAGCACTGCACAGCTGGGAGGGATGCAGCAGCCAAGCAGAGTGTGTCTCAAGCTCACTGGTGGTGAGAGGGTGTTGGCAAAGGGCATCACAGACGTACCTCATTCTCACAGAAGAAACCACAGGGTCATAAATAACAAGGCAGGTCAGACTGGCCTTCGGTAATTTTTAAGTCGATTTTGGAAAGGAGAAAAATTCCCTGTGGCAAAGCTGCCTGGTAAGCAAAAGGTCTGATTCAACCCCATTAGCCTTGGAAACTAGTTTTTGCTAAGTATGGGACTAGGCTGTCAGCTGGTGTTCGTTGGCTTAAACCCACTGAAGTCAATGGAATGACAGTGATTTATACCAGGCTGAAGACGGGAGGATGGGTATCTAAAAGGAGGGCTGTCTTTTTCTTTTTTCAGGAGCTGGACCTGCTCGGGGTTGCAACACCATAGGAGCAGATGACGGCTTTTTGCCTTGATGTGCAGATGTCATTAGGTACCTAGATGTTTGCAGGTTCTCAAATGTGCACAGTGAAACTGAAGGCCACTAAAAAAATCATCATCACCCAGGTAAATATTTAGCTGCCACGATTTTCTTATTTTTGGATCCCCAACTCATTCATTATTTGCGGAAAAGGATACTTTCTGTGCTCTTATGAAAATGATCAATGATCCTTTAGCACAGAAGGCCCATGGGATTAATTTCTTTTGTAAGCAGCATGTTAAAAAGACTGGCTCAGGCATTTTTTTGCAGGCGGGTCAAAAATGCACAGGTTTCCACCGCAGCTTTTTTTTGGTCTTTGTTCTTGCAATGAGATTTTGAAAGATTCCCTACAACTCCAGCAAGCTGTGGTTTTTCGTGGCGTGATACATCGTTGTGCCATTGGAATTTGTGCCATTGGAAATGAAGAAAGTGAACTTTATGTCCACAGTGCGACAGTTAGTCTACAAGTATTTTTAGTCTACGGGGCCACTCTTAATGAACCAACCTGCAGATTAAAGGCTCCCTGAGTATAAATTGGCACGATGCACTGTGAATGATTCACAAATGGAGGAGTCCCTAAGTGTGCGTTGACTCGCTACACCATAACATCTCCTACAGAGATTTTACAGCATCATATGCCAATGATCCATGCATTAAGGACTCCCTAAATGCACATTGACACGATAGACTGGAGCTGTTTTGGTCTAGCGTGTCAATGATCCAGGGATAATGACAGTGTCTTATGCAGATCCACTGAGACCAGAATTGTTGTGGTTCTTAATGGAAGAACCCAAACTGTCCCACTTCAGTTGTATTTGCCTTTTTTGGGTGCTATGGGAACACGGGCAGTCATCTCATCCTTCATGGAAGACTGTATTCAGTGGTGCTGTTCTGTAGACTGGGTGAATTGTGTCTGTGTAGGCACACACATATATAGATTGATGTAAAAATAGTGAACATATACACTTTTACCTTTCTCCATACAAAGTTCACACACAGCAAGATGTCACAGCAAAGTGTTGTCACTGTCACCTTGGGCACCAAGAGTCAAACTGAAGAAGAGTCATTCCAGATACAGATTGGGCAGGATGGGAAGGGATGGGGAAGGAGAGGTGGGCAGGGATGAAGAGAAGGATGAAAACAAATGCAGACCCAAACCATAATAATGCCTATTTACTCTGCAGCTTGCTTTTCCAAGAGTGCCTCTCCAAAAGTTGCAGCCCTCCTCTTTTACAGATGGGGAAGCTGGGACAAAAAGAGTTGAAATGATTTGACCAATGACCAATACACAGCTGGGACCAGAAAGCAGACTTTTGTAATACCCCAACAGCAATTATTTACCAGGTTTAGGATAAAACCATGTAGTCCTAGTTCAGCAGTCATGAAGTCTGTGAAGAGAAGACTGCAATGCCTCCAGAAACTGGTAAGAAATTAATATTTATGCTGTTTCTGCAGAAGTTTGGGGACAATTTCTTTGCACAGGAGTCACATTAGACAATGGTAAGAATGGCACTTTTAATGATTTCTCTGTTTTTCTCTCATGACTTTCCACAAGAGTTCTCCTGATGTCTGTAGCAGAATGAAATTAGAGGGGGTACAGTATAAAAATGTACCATATAAACAGTACAAAATTAAATGGGGTGAAATTGGCATAGGACAGTATTCTAATCATCAAGAAATGCATCTAAGATTAGAGTGAGCAGGCTGACCAGCTGTTTACAGAGAATAAATAAAGGATGTTTTCAGGACAAATGAACAAGTGGTATCTGTTTGAAGGGTCTTACAACATGCATTCGCTAAACGGCTATCCATCTGGAAACACAACCTTTAGAGGGAGCTTTTTAATGTTTCTGTGGGCCTGGCCACTGAAGTGTGTGGCAGAAACACCTGAAGCTGCATCTGAAGTCACTAGAAGATGCCATGCCTAAGAACTATTGCCAAAGGAAATCAGTGGTATTTGAGCAACTCCATTTTTCTTTTTTCAGGCTGTGGCCATTTCCACTTCTATCCTTGCTTTTCCTGTAAGAGGAGAACCTATGGAAAGCTCACTATAACAGTGATTGCAACCTGCACAGCACTTGTTGTGCTGATACACTCAAAGTGTGGGACTGATGAATTTTTTCATGTGTCTTTTGAGGTGGAAAATATGTTGGAGAGCTTGATTTTTTTAATAAAAAAAGATGATACTGAAAGGTTCCAGAAGTGAGAAAGAAAACAAAATTTCAAGTACAGTATTTAAACTGGGAGCCCATCAACGCCCTCAGAACTGTCGCAGAAGACACTCATAATATTCTGAACATGTTTAATTGGAAAGAACACCTTTGACTGTGATTACGATTTAAATGAATACATTGTACATTGATAACTGATAACACTGATAACATTGTACATTGATAACCTTTGGTGAAAGGCTGTTTAAAGTTGTGATGTGTTTGCTTCTCGGGGCCACTGAAGATCATTATAAAAATTTCCATTATAAAGAACTACTTTCTATAATGTTTAACTTCCTTGACTTCTGACAGTCAAGAGAAAAATTATGTATTAATAATACTAGGAATATGTAAATCTTTGCATAATTTTATCTTCATAGAAAGCAAAATACCAACTCATTTCATTTTCAGAGGTAAAATAGATGCTACCGAGATCCAAAGAAAACCCAGAAGGATCCAGAGGTCATCACTGATTTTCAAGAACTTAAACACCATTTTGCCTTTTCTGGTTACATTCCTGGAATGACAAAATTTATGAAGTTTGCCGTTTTATTGGACAATATCACCTTATTTATAGCACACATAACACTACTTTAATCATGTTCAAAAGGACCAGTAATGTCTAATCAATTGCCATCTTTCCTAATGCATGAGGTAAGAGTTTCCCTTTCCCAGGATTTCACAAATTGATTTCCAAGAGTGATCTGCTCTGGCTTCCCCATTCCTAGATGCACCCCCTTCATGAAGTTCTGACCATCCCTAATAAGAAACAGAAACGATGGCAAAAAATTCAATATGTTAATGATTCATTTCAATAAGTGAGTGCAAAACATAAAAATTGTAAGCAATTGTTCCACAAATGTCTCTGTCTGCTGCAGAAAGTGAGCCTATAGATGGTATTTGGTGCTAAGGCAGTCACAACTCCCTCAGCTGCTGCTTGGAGAACAAAGAATGGCACAGCAGGAAATGAGGACATGGGCAACTTGTTTTGGGCCGCAGTTTGGAACTTAACACAGTCTGCAGAGGGCAGAAGTAAAGGGGACACTTTCTAAGGAAGTACTGGAATGCAGAAGATTACAGAAGAACTGGGAAGTGTTACAAAATGGGAAAAATTCATTGGAAAAGCTCTTTCACAAAATCTCTATGGATGCCTCCAAAGAAACACTTAAGTCAGACCATCTCAGCGTACTTATCATGGTTAGGCTGGTGTTTGGGGATCCCAAACACTGGGCTGATGTCTTTGTTGCAGTTTGGTAGGAATTATTCTACCCAATTCTGTGAGACAAAATGTACTTACTTATTACTACAGAAAACATCCCAGCATGTTCCATGTGTACATACTGTGAATTCACTGATCTTGATAATTTTAAAGACTTTTACTGCTCTTACTTTCCTCCCACGAATCTTAGCCCCATTTTTAACCAAGCACCATCTTCGCTCTCCTCATAAGCACATGTATCATGAAACAGAGATATAAAAATATAACCAAAACACACACAAGCACCACAAGCAACACACTGCAGTTTCTCACCACTGCTAAGATGAAGGGAAGCATCCCCAAGTATTATTATTAGTTAAAACAGATCCTCAAGAGGCCTATTTTGAAGAGATAAAGAAACAAGAACTCTTCTTTTTCTTCTTTTTCTCTCTCTTGCTTTCTCTTTTTCCTTCTCTTTCTTCTTTTCATTTTCTTTTTCTTGAAAAATAAATCCATCACTACCTCAGAAATGCTCTTTTTAGATTAAGCCCACTCTTCAGCAAGAATCTGATGAAGAGAGGAGTCCTGTTTTGCTCCAAGGGACCGAATAAAGCTCATGATACCTTCTGGGATAATACAGTACGAGATATGTAGGAAGTTTGGTTATCCACACAAGGGTGCCTAGTGCCATTGGAGGTGTATTTGGCCACTTGAGGGGTCTGTTCTGTTTGCCTGGGGAGAGCCATGCCCTTCTGGAGTGGCAGCTGAAGACATCAGACCCTTTGTTTGGGTAGCAGAATCGCTCATATAAGAACTGTACATCCTGCTGCAGTCCTGCTTTGCATATACGATTTATAACTGTTCTAAGAACCTTAAATGACTGTGCACATGCTTGAGATAAATATACCCTAAAAAATTCTTCTTTTCTTCTTTTTCACACTTCCAGATTTCTGACATTTGCACTCCTAGCGTTTAATTTTGAGGTGAAGGGAACCTGGCTTCTTTATACAGATGGAAAATACACTCAACTTCTCCCTTATGAAATATCTTTCAAACATTAGCTGAATAGTTTTTGTCCATTTGACCATCTGAGTAATTACTTTAGAACGTCTTCTCCTGCATTTCTTTGCTAGCAGTCAGACCTCTGTAGTAAAATATTATGTTGAAAATATATTTTAGAAGAAAGGTATACAATCCTATTAATGGATTTCTTTAAATTCTCTATATGTGTTTTGCAATGAAATAAGCATATCCATAGCAATTTTTAAAGTTCTACTTCAGGATTTATGCACTCTTAATGGATGGAGATTATTTCTTTGTATAATATAAATATCCCAAAGATTTAATGAAGCCATAAAAACATTCATTAGACTTCTGTAATTAGAATTATAGTTCCAAAAGCTTCAGTGTGCTAAATATACCTGCAGTATTTCATTGTCCTAAGTTTTCAGTAAACAGCTTTCCTGTGGGGAAGAACTCAGAGCTGTGGGGGTGGAATTCACATCTGACTTGCTGAGAGGGCCCCCAGCATCACCTCCCCCTGAACTGAGCAGCCACCTGTGGGTCTACATTTATGGCGACCTGATCCCCCAGGCCACCTGCAGCCTGCTGAGGGCCTCTCCTCAGGAAGCTGTGGAGCTTGCCTCAATTAGATGTCACCTCCAACTTGCAACAAGGCCTGAAGATAGATTCCTTCTTTCTTGGTGTGACATTTACTTGATATCAGATCAGGCCCACAGATGTGTTTTGGAAAACCCTTGGAGGCCTTGAACAACCATGTATGTAAATGCTGGGATGGAATCTGATCCTACCCTCTCACTGGGAGTAGGGAATGATAATAATTTTTAATAGATGCTGCAAGTCAAGACATTTCTGTGTTTGTTCAGGCCATTTTACTCTCATGCAAATGTTTTGTCTGTTTTCTATGTAAAGAACAGCAATGACATGGAGGCCAATGGTGACATCTCAGAATCCAATCAGAAAACCTGCATAAAGATGAAAGGTCTTACCAACAAGAAGTGAGCTTGCTAAACTACACCTTTGAATGAATTCGGACAAAACTGAAAAATGTTGTTGATATCAGATCCTTAGGCTGATTACTGAAGCGTTCGATTTTTCAGCATGTCAATTCATCACTGTCTACCTGGTTATATTTAACACTTTCTCCTGTTTCCATCCTGTCTGCTGAGATAGGCAATCTCTGTCACATGGTATCTGCTTCACCAGAAAGTCAATAGACCATTGTGGAGGCCCATGAGGCCTGTTCCCCAGTCACCCTGATTCTCAACATGATATTGCTGGCGGCAGATGGAGCTTCCACGTCTTGTGGCATCTAAAATGTTAATGAGATTAGCAACTTCCATCCTTCAAGCAGTTCAGTGTGTCCTTTTTGGTGCTTTGTAATTATGTAGCCAGTCACCGGAACACAGAACCTTCATACTGATGCTTTTTACCTTGTGCTGGTATTACCAAAATGTTGCATTAATTACGCTTATGTTCATTTTCTTTTAGAAAACACTGCTTTGCCCTCTAAGCCAGCCGCAGGTTCAAGACAATTGGTGTATCATTCTGAATTTGGAACTCTGGAGCTGAGACGTTTTGGATGCACATTAATTTAGTTTTAGTTACATCTCATCAGTTTGGGCCAAATTATGCAAAATAAATATATAGAAATGGTGGCTCATAACTTCCATGCGTTCTGGCCTGTTTTTGGATACTTGGAAGTAGCTCTTAGATTTCGCTAACCTGATCCTTTCTGAAGCTACCTGTTGTACCACAACTGTGGTGTGGGACTGAGGAAGATTGAACAACCTTTCCTTATTGTCAGAGAAGAATCGGACCAGGCTTGTTGCCTTCTTGTTTCTGACAGATTATCCATCATTAGGTACTTGGACTCTTATCTCCTTGTTCAGATTATCCTTTGCTATGTACTTGGATCCTGGGTATGTATGTGTGAACGTATACACATACGCATCTTTAAAGATGGTCCTATATATATATACATTCACAGAGAATAGTTGTTCACTGATTAAAAGGTATTTATTGTTAGAACTTACTGATAGTTTAGCCTGAAAGGTCTTCATTGGCTTCTTGGATTGAGTTTAAGTTCCATTTCATGTCCTGAAGCAAGCTCAGGATGGTAGTCTTTCCAAATGTCAGGGAAATCACCTTTCTGATATTTGGCTTCTCCCCTGTGCAAAACAATAATTGTACAACTTGCTTAGCTTTGTAAAGTGCTTTGAGATCTATGGGTGAGGCACACTATAGGCATTCTAAACATGATTTATTTCCTTGCAGGGCCTATCCCTAAGTGGCTCATTGAAGAAACAACATTTATAAATATGCATAGCTTCCTGGTATAGAATTTTTCCTATTCTTTTCAGAATATACAGGCTAAGCTGTTATTATTCACTTTTCCATTTTTAGAATCAACGATTAAATTGCACAGCACTACTGTGTTGTACCAATTAAAATAACTACTGTCTATTTGGCAGTCCTTTAATGGGAAATGAAATTCACTTTTAGGCATATATCACGGTAATACATATATCATATGGTATACAGTTTAGATCATTTCGGAAGACAGTAGCTGTATTAGATCGTATTCCCCCACCTAGTCCTGGTTACAAGCATCAATTTTGTTAATTAAGAATTTTAAACCCTGTGAATTTATAGTACAATTATGCTTTACTTCATAAGTAGGTCTTTACCCCTCTACAACTATTAACAAAATGTCCACTTATATTATTTGCTGACGGTTTCAAAGGCTGATGAATTTTGTATGAAGATTTGCCCTTTTTTTCTAAGCTTTGCTCACTGCACATCAGCTGTTTGTCAGCAAAACATAACAGTGAAGACTTCTGACTTAAATCTTTTTTCTTTTCTTTTTTTTTTTTTTTTAAAGAAAAGCCAATTCATCAGGTAGGAAAGACTGCTGCTCACACTCTCGAGTCCTGCCAAAGACAAATGACTGTAAAAATTTAAAATCAATCATTAACAGATTAGCTGTTGGTCCAAAGTAAATAGCAATCAGCTTATTAGGCATCAGGCAGAGTGAGATAAAGGGGAAGAGTTATTGAAAATGAGGATGTTTGCTGGGGCTGTGCTGATGGAGCAGAACAAGGAAAGGCTGTTTCTTTGTTGCTCTAATTACAAATGGAAAATAACCTACAGTGCTGAACAAGTTGAGCTCCCTAGCTGAATTGAATGGAGCATAGTGCTTATGTTCTACGTCATGGCTTGATTTATCTTGATTATCAGTAGTTTGCACTACTTCTTCCCCTCCCCAGAAGGACTGGTTTGGCATTCTGTTATAACCGAAGTAAATGAAATTTTTTGGCTCTGAAAAGAATGAGGTGGGAGGGGGGCTTGCCACAGTAGAAATGCCCTTCTTGTTCAAAACTCTAATTCTCATGCAGGAAATACTTCTCAAATGATAGCAGTTTGTTTGTGACAGGGTTTCATTACGGTAAAGCAACAAATTGCTGGCGACTAAATCACAGTCAGCTTTGCACCACCGCTGTGTTCAGACATGATGAAATTCTGCAAAGCAGACCAATTCAGAAGAGCAAGGATGTTGCAAGAGGAAACCGGGAGGGAGAAAAAAGGCTGAGAAGACAGAAACAATCGAAGTCGGGTAGGAAGCGAAGCTGACGGGGATGAAGGAGAAAACAATGGCTGAGAGTAAAATGAGATGAGGAAGCAGAAAACACAAAGAAGTGAAGTAGGAAGTAGGAGGAAATGGGTGCAAGTTAAAGTCGATGACAAAAGCTCTCTTTCATCAGGTAAACACTGAAGTGTTTACATAGAGAGTAACTGACCATGAGAATGATTTACTGCAGCCATTTCTCCCTTACCAGGCACATTAAATCCGGGGCAAGATGTTTTTCTAACAATATAGCATACCTGAGACTTGTGTCTGCAGTGTTTTGAGTCCAGTGGGTAGAAAACTAAGCATGTTTGCATGTGAAGAGATCTGGAAGTGATATCTTTATATCAGTGACATTATCCTTTATCTTGTATCTGTGAAGCCTCATGCAGCACGCAGCCTGAAGGTAACCTCAGGAAAACCACTGCCCTCAGCCTACTGCAGCCTTTGGTCCCCTCTGCTCCAGTACAAGGTTATGATTTGCTGACTGCTCAATGGCATCCATGCATCATACTTGTCCTGCGGTTTCACAAATGCTAGTGCTAGTGCTAGGTTCAGTCTGGTCTGGCCAAACAGAACCTCATAGTGCTTGCAGTTGACCTGATGTAAGCAGAAGTCCCTCCAGCCAAGTCCTGTACAGTTCTGTTCTCCTCATTTCTGTGTATGGGGGCTGCGGCTCAGCCCTGAAGGTGGGAAGTGTCTGCTCAGTGGCTCTGACACTGCAAGGGATTCTTGTCCTGGTGCTACAGGAGCACGGACACCACAAGGGCTGCTCTGGTAAGGCCTGTACAGACGCCAGGCACACCAAGAACTGTGGGGAGCCTTTTTTCAAAGTTTCTTCTTCTTAAAAACAAAACAAAAAACAACAAAGCCTAAGTGAGAAAACTCCCACATGCTTTTACTTATTTTTCCATAGTAGGATATTCTATTCCAATGAAGGAAAACTGCTTGCATTTTTAAAACTGAAATTTCTATTAGATAGGTGTAGAAAAATAGGAGAGTGGTTATTTCCTTTCTGCCTTTTGTATTTATTTTTATCTTTTCCCCTAATTCCTATGTGGTATAGAAAATACAGTGGCTATCTTCTGTTCATTTTCAGCTATTTTTGCTTTCATTTACTATCAAAGATATCCCTGTGAAAATGTGTAAAGTTACATAAATGTGATCTCAACAGAAAGAAAGGAGAAGTCTCAGAACAAATATATCCTAATGATTATTTGCTGAGGTTTTCACAGAAAAGAAGAGTCAGCTGAAATGACAAAGTAGCAGAAGTCTCTTTTCCACATGCTGAAATGGCTGAATAAGCTACACAGAGCAGAAATGACTTTTCTGCCTGCGATTTGCAGAGTCCCAGGACAGCAGCTCACACCTGGGGGCGACAGAGCTGTGGCAGTCTGTCATCTTTGAGCTATTTTCTCTATGCACCGAGGAGGAGAGCGGTGATGCTGCCTTCTGTCTATGACAGGATTTGTTTGAATTATTTACAATGAACGGAAGGACAGCTGGGGGGGAGAGGATGGAGAGGCTGGTGCAATTCTATAGACATTGATCCTGCCGGGAAAAAGAGCAAACTGACTTGCAATACAAATGGCGGTGTTGCGAATGTGAAAGGAAGACCATTTTCCAATGTCACTTTCACAAGCTAAAAGAAGTCTCCGTACATATTATGCAAAAGTGAATGCACATCTAAGTGTCCCAAAAAGTTCAAGATGGTTCCTTGTTTTCTTCATTTCCTACTTAGTTCTCCTAATAGAAGCTGTGCAGTGAATCTTGAGCTTCTGCAAAATTTCCCTTCCTAAAGAAAGGGGACGGTTTATTACCAAATTGCCTGTAAGAACTGATCAAAGGCAGAGGAAGAGTGGGGGCTGCAGTGTGACCAGCTGCTGTGATGTTCTACAGAAAATCAAGGACAATATCCACCAGACCTGTGATGTACCAAGCCAGCTCTTAATAACAGAGGAAGATCAAGAGTATTTGACATTAAGACTGTCTTTACAATTATGCTGGTGACACCTATTATATGAGGACTGCCTTACTATTTTTCCACAAACATATTCTTGTTATACAGATTTTCGTTCTTTTAATTAAGCATTGCAGGAGAAAATAATGGGATCTTAAAGCCTCATGTATTTTGGAAAAGGTAGTAGTAAATTGTACAGTTTTGACCTTTTCAGCTTTTTGTAATTTGATTGGCTGTCTGTTCTTTTTCCTCCACTATTTACAGCTGCAGTGAACTGTGCAAAGGGGTAGGATGGCTAGCCAGCTGAAATACAGAATATTTAAAAGGTTAAAATGCTGCAACATGCTGGTGCCTTCCACAGAGTATATGGGCATTATAAATTTTGTTGCGTTGATCACATAAAAGATTGCGAAATTAAATGACTTCATGAATCATTTTTTGTGGGACAACAAATGTGACCAAAATTGGGAAAAACGGTATCACTTTGACCCCATATCTGGGAAGCGTATTTTTTTGTGTGCTTATTATTTCTGCTGTGGTAATAGGTGAAGACTCCCTCCAAAACACAGGATCATTTTAGCAGGCACTGAATATCTATAAGTGACACAAAGACAAGCCCTGCCCCAGAAAGTGTGCAATCATAGCATCCTGAATCCATTCAACAGGTGACTAAACAGAGGTGGTGACCTTCTTAGGTATAAATATTTCTTTTTTAGCATACCAGAGGGAGATCTTAGGGAAAACACAGTATACTTTGAAAGTAATTCCTTAGCAGATGGAGATGGTAACATGAAGACATTAATGGCCATGTAATGAGTCCAGAGGGCATCTAAGGGGCAATGTCAAAGAATTGGGTACCCAGGCAATATGCTGAGGAGATTGACAGAAAGCTAGTAGGGCAACAGGAGATCAGCAGAACTGCAGAGCAGGATGACAGCTGAGACACTAATAACGAAAATAAAATATCCTCAGGATCTGATACTTCCCTTTGCCATCAATAACAGGTCTGGTGAACAACATTCGGTTCTCTGCAGGCTTTCTTTTGGTGGAAAAGACTTCTCAGGGCAAATCTGAAGAGAGTCTTCTCAGGAAAAAATGATCAAAGCTTGGCTCTCCAATCTTTCTTTTCCTTAGAAATGCAGAATCCACAAAAATGTTTATTTTGTGCACAAGACAAATCCAGAAAGTGATAGGAAGGAGATCCAAACTCTGGTCTCAGACATACCAGCAGGAAGCTTTTTGGCCCTCTCTACACATCATTACTCAGAGCACCAGGTACTGGTCCTTCACACCAAGGCTGGAGGAATGAGGCTGTGCTCCCTGCTCTGACCCCTGAGTCCACATGTGTCTTAGAACAGCAGGAGTGACACAGGAGCTCCAAAGTTGACAGAGCAGGAAGAAGAAATGAGCCAGAAATGGGCAGAAGAAATGATGAATCAACCTGAGCTGCAGGCACAAAGAATCCTCAGCTGTACATCCATAAAAAGAAGTCATTCAAAATTGGGTCTGATCCTGAAAATCTTGCAGTGCTGGCTCTTGCTCCCTGTGCTCTTGTTAGAAACAGAGTATTTCATCTTGTTTCAGTTACAGATCTAGATTAAAATCAGAAGCGTAGGGAGAAAGATGGTTACCACACCAAGATGCTGGGAAAATTTCTTCAGAAGGAAATGCCAGCATTACTTCTGATGCATCATTTGAAACAAACTCATGATCTGGCAGGATTTATTTTCTGTGGTCATTAAAACTGAATGTTTTCATTGATTCAGAGAGCCTCTTCCTGGAGTAGCTGCAGCTGCTGGGACTAACAAACCCCCTTTCTGCTGTGCCAGTCCCCCTGGGAGCCAGGAGTGATTGACAGGGGGCTCTGGCTTGGACAGGCTCACACTCATGATACAGGAACCAGTGCATGCATTTCAGTTACAGCAGCCCCTGCAGCACCAAGGAGGGGGGATTTTACTGCTTTCCTAAGACATGGAGAGGTGAAGTGTTTCCAGCCTGTTTGCAATAGCCAGGACATCAGCAGAACAGACATCCACCTTATGACATACAAATTTGTACAGTCACACAGTTATATAGTTATATGGAGTTATAATTTCATGGTATTTAGGGACATTTGCACTATGTAGGCACGAAGCATGGCTCTTTGTGGATCTGCAGGCTTTATTTGATGTTGCATTTGCAGTTGCCATGCTATGAAGTGTACAAGCCACCAGTCTGTCCAGGACCATCCCTGCTTGTATCAGGACCATCTGAGCTGGTTCTCTTATGACTACAAGTAAGTGCCTGAGGGTAAAGCTGCCTGGCCACATATTGCTCAGGGGGGATAACCTCTTGTTTAAAGTACAAGGGGATGTCATCCAGAGCAGCTGAGAGGAAAACATCTGCTATAATGTACATAAAGGTATTGTGAGGAGACACTTCCAGAAGCTGCACCCATGGGGTGTTCTCGTATCTGGAAATTTCAGTGCTTTATTTCCACACAAAGTCACAGAATGGCTGAGGGTGGACATGGTCTCTGGATGTCATCCTGCCCCAGCAGGGATGCATAGAACTGGTTGCCCAAGGCCCTGCCAAGGCAGCTTTTGAAGATCTCCAAACAGAGAGGCTCTACAATCCCTCTGCACAACACCTTTCCAGTCCTTTTTCAAGGAAATCAGTTTTAATGATACAGCACTCTCCACCAGAAGCAATGGCATTTCAGTAAAGCGGGTGTGAGGCCAACCTGGATGACATCTCAGGAAGTTCTCAGGACAATCTGCACCTCAGCACAGGGCGCGGGATGGTGGCGGCCTCTTATGTGGCTTCCCTCCCAGGACAGATGCCCCTGTGCCCACTTTCCTCAACAGATGGGTTCCACCTTTGGGGAAGGAAAGCTGCCCTTTGTGAGGGGCAAAGCCAGAGGTGCGTTGGGGCAGCTGTTGGCTGGAAGCAGAACAGTGCAGTGAGCCCCAGGCCCGGAGACCCCCTCTGTCCCCCACACCCACACCAGTCCGCTTCATTTCCATCCGCTTATCAGATATATTTACTTCTCGGGTATTTCCCTAACCAGAATTGACTGCGCTATAATTGCCTATTTCTTTGGTCCATTGGCTGTTAACCTTGAAGCGCGACGGGCGGAGGCGGGGAGGCCTCCCTGTCAGGCCTGACCCCGGCCGCGCCGTGGGCTGCCATGACAACGGCGACAGATGTCAGCCAAGCAGTGAGCCCCCCGGACGGGGAAAATCGATCTCACGACGGCGCCGCCGAGCGCGGCCGCCGACCTGCCAAGTGTCCCTGGCTCAATCATTTGTTTCATCTAGCGGGGAGAGAAAAACATAAAAGAAATGAAATGAATTTGACCTCAGTCTTTCGAGCGACTCCGGCGCTGCGCTGATTCCTAGCGAGTGCCTCGTATGAATTTGAAAAAATTACATTAGGAATAACATTTTGAAGTGAAATGACTCTTGTAATGTCAAGCCTCCAGAAACATGTTATTTCAAATGTCAGATACGTAGCAGTCATTTGCTATTTTCCGGATGTGTCCAGAGGTTATCTTCACCTCGGGTGCATTTCAGGTAAATTATTACAAAGAAACTGCCTGTGAAGTACACAGAAAGTATCGCCTGTCTCCTCAGCCCCCCAGCGAGCAGCCCTCCTGTGTGGCCATGCTAGAGCACGATAAGCAATGCTTCATGTAGACACATCTCCCTTCTCTGTGTCCTCTGGTCCCAGCAGAGGGTGTCCCAATGTGGATATGTGTACCCCACACTTGGGGACCCCCCAGCTATGCCTCTCCCAATTGCTTGGGGTTTTGCTCGCTAGTTATGCAAATGACTCTCTGACCAAACACTTACTCCACAGTAGCATTTGCCAATCTATCAATGTCGTCCTGGCAATGTCAAACCTATGTCTGACAAATAGGGAAAAACCTAAACCCTGCGGGATTTGGTTCATGCCTGTCACTGGACAGACCCAGCGGCAGATTGCAGGGGTGGCCCCTCCCCAATCTATTGAGATGGACACAAGTCTCAGATAACCTTGTCCTTAGAGGAAGAAAAAAAAAGGAGAACAACACGCCACTGAAGGTGATTATAGTAAAAAGGATCTCTTAAGATTTTCAGTGCGATACGTCTGTCTCTCTGCTGTGGGATATTTTATTGCATTTTTGCCCTCAAGTGAAGCTGACGGGAGCCAGGCTTGCAATTTAAATCAATAAGAAGCCTTTACCATGGCCATAAAATACTTGGCTAAACCTTTGAAGTGGCCACAGCTGAATGCGCAGTGAACACAGCATAAATGTTCCTTAAGATGTATTGTGTCAGACCACTGCTATGGCGGTGTTCAAAGGAAGCAGAGCCTGGGCGTCTTCTGTGCGCGGTGCAGCCCAGCCCCCTTGGGCCACTGACATTCACTGCTCACACCACTACGCGGGGCTGCCCAAAAGGAGATCCCATACTGGCACATCTATGCTCCCAACTTGATGGGTTTCCAGAGATGGGGCAGGATCTCAGACCCATAATCTGCATCCAGTGCTTCATAGTTCTGATTTACCGCCCTTCTGGGGAGATGCACAGCCAACATGGTGTTTGTGAGCCTGAAGGGTTTGTTGAGGGCAGTGCTGACTGTATGCCTGGGGGCAATGGGCAGCCCTCCAGCATCAGCACAACTCCACTGAGGAATGGAGTCTTCATGATGAGATGTGTGTGAACGTGCCTAATCTGCCCTACATAAAAGCAGAAATTTTCCCAAAGATGTAAGCCTAGTTTGAATAGGCTTGAATTTGACAATTTTACTGTTAGTATTTAATACTTGCAGTATAGATATTCAAAGCAAATGTTGACACTTCAACCTTCCTGCAAAAAGCTGTAGAGATACAAGCAAAGGTTAAATTCATGCCTTAACTTTTACTTGACAAGTCCTTGAGATTCTTAAAGAGAAGTCTATGTTTCTCCTTTCCTTTTGTAAAGAAACGTTTCATTTAAAGAATCAGAGGACTAAATACTACTTCATTATTATATAAATCATACTGCTGAAAGCTATGGCCTGGTGACATGGGAGGATAAGTAGGGGTGTAGTATTTTAAGGACATAAAAGGATGGTTCTTCCAGAGACACGGGTAATACATTTAGAGGCAGCATTAAATGCACTTACTACAAAGAGCACTGTGTCTCTTGCAGATCTCTGGCTGCAGGGAATCCTACTGTTGAATCTTGCTTGGCTGGGGATAAGCACTCCAGCTGGCTGTCCTGTTGTTTTCCATTCCCTCCTGTGAGGGCTGGATCTTGTCCAGTGATGTTCAGCTTTTCAGTTAATACACTAAGAGGTAGAAAGACAGTTTTCCTTTTTGTCCCATACATTCACAGTTGGCATTTTGCTGTCTCAGTGTATTTAAAGAGGTAGTAGAAGCACATATAGAAATACTATGTGCTCAGTAGACAGTAAGAATATGGATTAAAATTTTTTTAATGTACATTGATTACAGCCATCTTCTTCTTTTCTAATAGATCCTGCATTTGGTAGATGCGAATCTCTTTAGTGTTTTGTTTGTTTTCACATATAAATTAAGCTCACCTTATTTTCAGGTGTCCACTTAAGTTTGGAACATGCCTCTGGTAAATGCTGATCTAACCTGTTTGGAAAGAGCATACAAGCAAAACCTGAAACACATCAGTGTTGTTGTCAGGGCTGCACAGTAATTGTCAAGCATGTCCTTCTGTGGCAAATTGTACATGAGTATCTTAAAACACATGTTTATTTGCATAGTGATCGTGCAGATGCCATACATTTCTTTTCCACAGAAAAATGTAATACAGATGTTGTTCCACACTATTTTGACCTAAAAAATAGCTGAAATCTAGTGGCTGCTGTTAGACTCCTCTGCAAAGTTTTGTTCAGTTCAAACTACTACTGCTCCAGTTGTCTTCCTTTACCTTTACTCAAACCCACATCATTCCATTCCTTTCAGCTAAAGCTGTGTGCGCTGACAACAGGAATCATAAGTCACGCTTCACTGTCTCTTGCCCTGGATGCATTCAGCAGCAATACACACTTGGGTGCAACTGAACAAAGTACAACCCTCATATTACCTAGACAGACTCAAATACATTTCTTCTATTCTAAGGAATATCACTGAGAGCACATCCTGGCTCGGAGTCCTAAACTGTATCATGCAAGGATAAATAATAATATGGAGAAATAATTGGGTGAAGGAGGATAAAATGTGATTTGTTTCACTGTCTTACATCTGACAGTAAGTACCTGTCCTAGTTCACATCCTTTTTTATAGTAAAGCAGTGTTAGTTTGGAAATGTGATTGAGTGGACTTTAAAAAAATCTGCCTGTTTCATCCCATTGATGGACACTCCACTCCGCCTGAGAATTTATTCCAAAAAGTATACATCCAGACTTGTGGTAAGTTTCTCCGTTTATATTTCTCTCTCTATCTTATTCCTCTTTCTCCTTGGATCAGACCAGTAATGAAAGGTATTTCTCTCCCCTGTGGCATCTGACAAGAAGACACACACAGCTTTCTGATGTGGACACTGAATGCCTCCCTTCAGTCTCTGAGTTACACAGACATGACTGTCCAGAGAGAGAGACTAAATAAAGGGCTAGGTTGTACCATTTTTAAGTTGATATAGTGAATCTTTAAAATTATGGAAGGAAATTTCCATGACTATGCTATTTCTTCCCAGGACTTTTTCTACAAATCCTCCAGACCAGCAACAGACATTAAAGCATTTGAACAAAGACCTTACTAGTTCTTAGGCAGAACAACTGGCAGAACAAGAAACCAAGGAGCAGTGCCTACTGACTGTCCTAGGGCATTTCAGGAAAGGTCTCCCGATAGTCATGACTTGCGGCCAGAAAGCACTCTACAAATTTTCCTCTTGAATTAGACAGAGCACCCATATTATTTCTTTGAATAGCATGCACACATCCTTTCTCTGCTCAGGTGAGGACAGGTGATGTTTTTGGTTCAACTTTCAAGCCATAGCTTTTGTTTTGGGTGCGTGGTCTGAGAAATGAGCAGCACAGAGGTAGAGGAGCAATATTCAGAGGCATGTACAGTGGTTGAAGTGCTAGTTAGCCTTTTGGGAAATGTAATTTAAGTCTTCAACTGCAACTACTATGGGCAACCTGTTCTAGCACCTTACCACCTTCTGAGTGAAAAATTTCCCCCTAAGATCTAACCTAAATCTCTTGGTCTCATAGGTATGATCCTCTCAGTGCAGTACACACACTATCATTGTCTTTGTACTTCTGAAAGAACCACTCTGCTTTCCCAATTCCTCATCTGCTTGGACTCCTTTCCCTATGCTTGATGTGCATCCCAGGAGCAGTGCACCAGGAGGGAAGGATGTCCTTAATCTCAAACACGTCACTCAAGAGACTGTACAGATCCTAAGCATAGCTCTCCTGCAGTCAGATCTCAAGGCAAGACCTAACAAAGAGTTTTCTTCTAGCCTACCTGCATTTAAACCCTTCTTTATTCTGTCTACTTCATCCCTCTGTTAGGCTTTCCCATCAACCTCCTCCTTAGGTGTGGTTGGGAGAGTTATTCAAAGACATCATTCAAAGATAAAATCCAGTAAAAATAGATTTGCTCCCATAAGAAAGAGTTTTTTGTGCCTGACAGCTTGTTTGCATCTGCAGTAAAATGTATGCTGTAATCTACAAATGAGTTTGCAGTACAACATGGGGTGACATTCTTCAGTGAAGGTCACAGTGCTGTGTAGAGGCATTGACACTAAACATGTTCCATAAACTGAATGGAGTTCACAGTTTGACATAGAAATATCCTCAATCTGTCATGCTGTTTTCTGCTTTAACTTGATGGTCAAAATAGCTGGCCAGGTGTGAGCAGGGAAGTGATCTATGTCTCTTCAATAGCTCTAGTAATTTCCTTGCCCCTTCCCAAGCTCGCCCCTGCTCCATGATGATGGCATTGCTGGTCTCTTGTATGACCTTCTGATCGATGGAGTGACAAGCTATTTCTTTCTCAAGTGAGTCCTAATCTCTTATTATGCCACACGTACACACACTACTGTGATAAAAGCTTACAATCTATGATACCTGGTCAAAACAATTATTTTGGTAGTTGTTCCCTGTAGATTTGATCTGTGACATGTGAGGGAACTGGACTTAGTCTTTAGAGCAAAGGGATTCCTACAATGAAATATGATTTAGAGGGCACTGGATGGTACTTGGAGTTAGGCACATGATTTGTTAGAGTAGTCAGCTCCAGTGCTATCAGCCTTTCCTTGTACTCTTGTACTTGACTTTGAACTGTGTACTTTTCTCATCCTCAAAACATTTCTGAGCAAATGCTGCCCATCATTTTGTTATACTTGTCCTGCATCTCTCAGGATTTCCTTCTAACCTGTTATCTCTCTGTTCTCTTTCTTCTTATCCATTATTTAATCCACTCTCTTGACACAAAAGGATGGTCTGCAAGGTATGCAAGTTCTATTTTTAATCTGCTTGTAACAACCTGTTGAGACAGGATTCTCTTTTTTCATGTTCATTCTGCCAAGACAATGATCAAATTAGCCATGGGACTACAGGCAAAACTCATGCAGGAAGGTGTCAAATATCTGCTACCTGTATGATGCTGTCCCTGCAGAGGGCAGTTTCTCCACTCACTTTATCCATGAATCTTAGAGCCACTTCATACTGCTTACACAAGACATAATGTATGATGATTTGTATTCTGAATTCTGGATGTCTTATTTGGTGGTGAGCAAACTACATTGTAGACCTGGTTATACCTGTGGGGTCATGCTAAGTCAGTCAATCCACCGCTTGGAGATTCTGATCAGAGACAAGATCTTGAGATCAAGATCTATTTATCCACTTTTCCTTATACATCAATCCCTCTTTCCTCTTATTTGCCTTTGTTACCTTGTTGTTGTTTTTGTTGTTGTTTTGGATAAGCTTATCAGGTACTAAGATGCCCGGCACTATACAGATTTGACCTTCAGGTCTGTTTAGATGGATGTGCTCGTTCTCATGGTTAGAAGAACATGACTGCTTAAAAAAATCATTAAAAATAAAAATAAAAAAGGAGTTGAAATTGAGCTTTTTAGCATTTTCTTTTCCCATCTGTAAAACATATTAACATTATTCATAGTGCATTCTCAGAAGCAGTATCCATGGCCCATGTCTTGATGTTTCTGTGGCCAAAACAGTGTTGGGTTTTTTTTGTTTGCTTGTTTTTGTATTTTTCCCTGAAAGGAGAGTGTGTTTGAGGCTGGATGATCATTAGAATAGTATACTCTATACTATGCTTTCACTTCTCAGTAAAATAGTGGGGGTTGGTGCAATTGCTCTGCTTATCTCTACTGACTTTTGTGGCACTTTGCTAATTCCTTCTTTTCACTACAAAGCACCATTTTCTTGCTCTGTTATCAGTAGACTGCTTCTTAAGCTAGACAGCCAGCATCTTTTGATGATAGCTTAACTTAACATGAATATATTTTACTGTGAGATTCACATTTAAAACATAATAATTTCTTCCCAGCATGTCATAACATAAGAAGAAAGCCAGACCAAAGCTGGGAGGCTGTTAGGTGTGGTATTTCTGAATTACTTAAAAAAGCTGTTGCTCATGTCCATAAAATAGAAGATGAAATTATCTTATCTAAGCCATTCCTAGCAGTTGTCCTACAGAGTTATTGATCTTTGGCCATTCATCTAATGAGCAAACTACACAGAGGACCAGAAGTAGATTTCAGTTTTATGTGTAAGTGCTGTAAATGCTATTTTCAAAGTTAATATATCATTTTCGACATTTTTATAACAGCTTATTTAAAATGTTATTAATGTTTAGAAATGTGATTCAGGGTTTACTTTATGGATGTTTGACTCATTTTAAACCCTCTCTCTTTATCTCTTATCCTCCCTTCCAATAATCAGACCGCATGTGTATAGCGTTTGGAGCTGCTTGCCTCATTCAGGGCTTGTTCCTGTATTATTTTAACTAATCTTCCTTGTTCCTTAAGCCACTTTTGCTAGTCTAGTGGAACTTTCTAGATCCTGAAGTGTAAGTCTTCAGGAGTTAAAGACATAGAAAGGATCAGTCTTAATAAATGCAGAAACGGGCAAAAACATGAGCTCAGCAGTGCTCCAGTGCAGAGTGGGACATGCTGTCCCAGCCCAGGGCACCCCAGGGAACCATTAAAGGCCCACAGCTCCCCTCCAAGCCACAGATCCTCTCCCATTGCCACCTTGCTCTGGAGGAAGCAGTTTTGCTTCATTCCTGGGTTTTGGGGGAAGGACAACTCCTCCTTTGTTCTGTGGGTGGCCGGGAGTGAGCTCCAGGCTTCCTGACCTACCTCCTCCTCCAGAGAGAAATAAACACGCAAAGGGCAGCATACACACTAGTTTATAGTAGGGGCAGCTGTCGGAGCATTGTGCTGGGAGGTCTCCTTACAACCTTTAGTTCTTTTGGATTTCTGTGTTGCCTACACCCTCCTCTTTGCCTTTGATGGAGTGTGAGTGCAGAGCATCACCTTGTTCTGTGATCTGGTCTGGCATCTGAGCAGGGAAAAGTCCTACTGGGTGCTAGGGCAGGAATCAGCTATGTCCTTATGATCTGGTCAGTGGTTCAGACAGCAGGTGGCCCAGTATAGTGAGCATACGCAAGGCTGAGTTCCTCAGGTCCCAGAAAAAAAGAGAGGATGCAGTCATGCTTTATGCACTGGCATGTTGGTTGAACCATCTATGCTTGGGCAGCATTAAAGCAAGAGCTACCTGAGGCATCATGGTGGAGTTCCCGAAGCTGGAAAAAGAGGTTCAGCAGCAAAGGACTGCGCTGTCAGTAAATTCAGCATGCTTGAAAGGCAGCCTTCTGACATATTCCTCCAGGTGGAATCAAGCCTCACAGCACATTCAGGGCACTTTCCAGCAAAGCATGTAAGCATGTGCTTAGTTCTTAATGCATGGATGGTCTCAGTGAGCTTCAGGCATGTGCTGAAATATGAATGAGGGTTTGAAGTGCTCCAAACCTTTGGACTCAGGCCCCACATGGATCAGACTGAAGGCATTCTTCAAATTGTGGGCTTCCAATTGCATGTGTTAAAAAAGAAAAGGAAAGAAAAGAAGAAGAAAAAAGAAAAAAAAAAAAGAATCATCATTTCCATTGCAAAAAATTGAAAAATTAAGGTACACAGAGAAGTTGAAAAACTTAGTCAGTGTCAAAGCATATGTCCTCAGGGGAAATCCAGAAATATAACCTGCTTCTTTCTCAACCCACTCCTGCTCCCAGCCCCTTCAATAGCCCTTCACTGTTTTCTCACTGTTGTTATCACCACTGACAATCACCAAGCAGGAATCTGAAAATAAAATACGTTTAAGTGCTGTTTGCAGCTTTCTGCCTTACATATTTTGTTTGTGGCTGTAGTTTCTACTATTTGTCCCCCATTTTAGAGGACAAGCCAGTCAGTGGGTTAAGTGACTGAATATTTTTCATCTTTTTTTTAAGTATGCCTCTATTAACATGCAAACTGCTTTTTGCCTTCTTTTTTGGGGTGGGGGGAAGAAAGAGTCTACTTTGTAGCTGCAGTAAAGGCACGGTAATTTTCCCCAGTTGAAACTCCCCGACTTTGTGTCTTAGCATCGTATATGGCATAATTTATAAAAGTGTGAGCAACTGCAGAATTGTTCTTCTAATAGATTCTGAAGATTCCAATTTCCATCCTGCCACACAAGACTGAAAATCCACTTGTGCTCAGTTATCTGTATCTTTGTCTCATCCTCAGACTGCATCAAAAATCAGGTTCAGGTGCAGGTTAAGAGCATGCATTTACCTCAGGAATATGAGACTTATTAAATATCTCTACACAATTAACATCACCATATCAATAAGAATTATCATTATGTCTTGTCAATCAGGTGCTGAATTTTGCTTCAGGGAAACAAAACAATTTAAATTATAGCAAGTGCCCCCCCTTCTTTTTTTACATGCTTCTCTTAAAATTGGATAATTATGTGGCTTTTCATTAGATTCCTCTAAGCATAATAGATCACGATATTCACCCTTTGACCTTGGTGATGAATGTTTCTGGTGAAAACATGTGACAAGCAGTGTTCTAATGAGAATAAAATACTGAATAACTGTGAGTCTCCCATAATGAAAGAACAAAAGCGAGAAACACAACTACTTTTAGGGTTGCGGTGCAAAATGTGTTTATGCAGCAATTCTGCCAAAGGTTCAAAAAGGAACACTTTTTATTTCCTTTTAAGATTGTACCAACAAACTTTGCTATCAGATGCAGAGTCAAAGGCGAAGAAGAGACAAAGGAATCTTTGTATTCTGTGTAAACTCTGAAGGAACATGAGAAGTGGTTTCTTTTTGTGCTGTCTGGGCAAGTTGCTACATAAAGCTCTGCTATTAACTTTCCCTAAACATCTCAAAATTTTATGTGTGTATTTACACTATAAAAGAACTATAAATTTAATTTGTTTCCAATAATTTAGAGTGGGGCTAAGTAGGTCAAATTACCCCTCATGCAAACAACCACACACGGTAGTCTGTAAAGTTACAGCACCGGCAATGACTACTCCATGTACACATAAAAAGTATTTCTTGTGAACTGCCAGAGATGACACACCAAACCTGAACGTGCCATCAAGTGCTGAAACAGTGAGTGGAAAAAGGAGAGTTGGCTGAATTAGAGATTGCTAGTAGCTACTTTTTAGTTCTCCTTTTGCAGCTCTGAACCCAACTACAACCTTTTGAAAGTAAGCTCAGACCTGGATCACAGGCGTCCACCTTTGCTGCAGCAATTTAGACCCTGATCATGTTCAAGGAGTGACTGCAGCAGACATGTTTGACTTGGAAGATAGTTATCTTATGGCTATGTTCTATCTTGGTTTTGCATGTGTTGTATTGTTTTTTCTTCTTTTCATTTTGTTTCATGTCTGGGAAATGTTTATAGTCTGAGTTATCATCTCAGTTAACCAAACTCTCAGTCAACTTCTGAAGAAAACCTTTTGCTTCTGATCTCCAGCTGGGGTTCATCTCTGGTTCAAGGTCAGCTTTTCACTGGCCTGTAATAGCAGTGGCTTTTTGTCTAAGAGTGTCTCCCCATAAAGTCAGTGAGTGCTTTGCTGATGACTTTTGAGGCCACCAGGATTTCAACTACGCCTTGTGCCAACTTCTCCTTTGAGCTGTTCTACTGCTGCAATTATTGGCACAATATTATTCTGAGCTGAGGACTACATAATAGAGAAGAAATGTAGTAGAATCATAGAATTATTAAGGTTGGAAAAGACCACAAAGATCACCCTGTCCAACCGCCAACCCATCCCCACTGTGCCCTCTGATCCTGTCCCTCAGTGCCACATCTCCATGGTTCTTGAACACCTCCAGGGACGGTGACTTCACACCTTCCTGGGCAGCCTGTGCCACTGCCTCATCACTCTTTTGGTGAAGAAATTTTTCCTAATATCCAACCTGAACTTTCTCTGATGCAACTTAAGACTGTTACCTCTCATCCTAGGTAAAGGTCTCTTGCCTCTATTAGCCTCCTGGAACATTTCTGCTCTTATTTATAAAATTGGATTAAGTACCACAACATAAGAAGGAACAACAGCAGAAATTTCCCTTGTAGTTGGGCAGTAAAGCTCCCTAACTGGCTCTATCTGAGGCCAGAACTTTGGCACACACTCATGAGGAGTTTGAAGGCTGCAGCCTGGTCCACCTAAACAAGATGAAAATTTGGGAGATTTGAATACTAATTTGAGAATAAAATGGAAAGCCAGCATTAGTATAAAGCACTTTTTCTCCTTCCATGTGTCTGTAAGCACCGTGAACAATAACGCACTTCAGAGGAATTTAAAGGATGAAGGAGGCATTAATGGGCATGCCATGCTGAGCAGTAGATGCATTTGCCATGCTTCCCAGAGCCTGTGAGTAGCCCCACAGAGAGACAGAGATGCACCACGGGGCTCCTTCCCACTTGGGCCCTTGTGCCAGGGGTTAGCCCTCCCCATAAGCCTGTCCCACTGTGGAAGTGAGGGTCTGCCTCCTTGATCCCAGGGGCTCAGCTCACTGCAAAGATTTGCAGCCCACCTCCTTCTGGTGTCCCTCCAGCCATGGGCTCCCTGACTTCTCCTGTGCCTCCATGTATTTGTGTCTGGCCTGCTGTGTTTCACAGCATTCAAATTTGGTCATTTGAGATCTCAGCATATGTCTCATCAGCTGTGAAAATATCAAGAGTGTGCTTATAGCAAGGCGTAATGAAGGGAGCAAGTTTTGTTTTTTCTGTGCAGGTGGATCATCACGAGCAAAATAATCTTATTGATCGTTTGTTACCGTTGTCTGAATTGAGGGCTGTCTCCCAGCAGATTGAAATTTACTGTAACTGATGGGATCTCATAAACACATGTCAAAAGGAGAATAAAAATGAAACATCTTAAAAGAAAATTACCACAAATAAAAACGTTAGTATCAGAAACAAGTAAATAAAAATATACGGTATGCATTAACCAGTGTTGTCTGTTTGCCCACAGACTATCATTTAAATTTACCACAGCAGATATTTTGGTGTTACGCTCCACTGAATCTTTAAAAAAATAAAGTAAGAAAAAACAAACAAAGCAAAGACTTGTGTCTCCTATGACTCCCCGAGGAAGTTATCCAGCAGAGCAATACTGTAGCTTACAGTGTGCATATAAAGATGCCCATATCTACAGGATGAGAGTGATCTTAAGTTCAGATGTGCGTGCTTTTAACTGGGTTTCCACAGTGCTTGTACAGGTGTTGGGATGAGCCCAGTGAAAGGGAGCTTGAAAGAAGAGCCAGATTGACTGTGCTAACTACAACACTTCCTGCTCTGCTCAAAAACACTGTTGTACTGAAAGAACCCAGGGGCAGTACACAGAGTGAATAAGGCTTGGAAACAGCACGTAGTACCTGTCTCTAGGTGCGTTTCTAATGCTGTTTCCCAGCTAACTGGGGACTGAACCTTCCTGTCTACATGAACTGTGAGCTGCTGATAGACACTAAGTTTGCTTCCTGTTTCATCTGCAAAACACGAAGTAAGTGAAGGGAAGGTTCCTGGTTAAAGAGATGTTCTTTTCTGGAGAACAGAAGGGATGAACACAAAGACTGTAATCAGCCAGACGTAATTATTTGGCTGGTCATAACTTCGTAAGATACAGGAGGCTAAGTAAATGTGCTTTGAGGGAAGTGTTAGGAGGCTGGACACACCTGTGCTGTGTATAGAAAAGCCTGCCTGATAGAACTGGCACTGTGAAAGGTTTGAGACTGACTGATGCCTGTGACTCTTCGAGCCTAGAGTAGATAATAAATAATTATGCCAATAAATCATATAAATAATGCAATAGCTGCCATTCTACTTCATTTGATATCTTTGGTAGGACTGGCTGCCAGAGCTATCCCAAGACAGTTTTAACATCAAACTGTGTCTGAGATAAGAAGCCTTATTCTCCTTCACCTTGGACTCCGCTTTACTTTACCTGCTTTTTGCTGTAAGAATCCACTGCTAACAACAAATGTAGCTGACCCAGTATTAACATAATTTTACTGAATATGCAGATAAGGGCAAAGCAAAGGTCTTCTAAGGTTCAGGCTCTCCTATGCACCTGAGGAAGGGAACTTTTCCTACTAAGCGTGCTGTGTGATTGGGCTCAAGTTATACCTAGTCTAGGATATTTGTGTCATTTAGCTATCTGCTAAATGGGAGTCTGTAGGATTGGCAGTAGGTGAGTAGAAGAATCTTACATTGATTCCTTTGTGATTTTTGGTTTAAAAGAGAGTTGCTGTAATGTGCAGAGGAATAATGAGAGTCTCTTGTTCCTTTTCTGATCGGAATTAATAAAAAAAACTCTGCAAGTAGAAGCCAATGATAGGTTTGGGATTCCTTCCCCTCTTTATGTGTTACTCCTTTTCAGGGACAATGAAGAACTTGTTCTCCAGGGTCTCCCTCACTGCAGTGGCAAATAAGTCCCCATTAGATGATTTTATCAGCTTCCTCAGGCCAGCCCCCACAATCACCAATTACGTTCCTTAGTGCTGAAACACGCAGAGCATTGCCTTCTGGCATCTGTTACACGTGCTTTTGTCAAACCCCCCTGATTTGCATTGGGGCTTAAGTCATTCCTGAGCCCTGTGGTCACGCACGGATCTCAGCCAGGGCTGTCAGCAGTCAATGCCATCAAATCATGTTGCCACCCCACTGCGCTGTAGGTCCTACAGCTGCCCTGCACCCAGCGGTGCTCCCTCCTCATATTCCTTCTTTGAGATATTTTTCCTAATTGTTCTTCTAAGTAAAGTTAGCAGCTATGCCCACTTTGGAAACAGTTTTGCTTGGGCTAAGAAGCTGTCACAGCGTGGAGAAATCTGCGGCTTTAACCAGATTTCATCTTTGTGTGTCACTGCTCATGTCAAAGTATAAATGTACTCAGACATAAGAGTTGTCCTGCTTTCATCAAGGGAGCCAGCCTGCCTTTGCCTAGTTCCGCTTGGTTAAGCTTGTTATTTAAATTGTTAAAATTGAGACATCGGCAGTAAATTTCAGAGAAGATATAACAATTATTAGATACAAGCAGGGCTCTTGTACTTGTGCACATATCATGCCCTCCATCCACAGCAGAACTAGCCACAAATAATTTACTGCAGTTTCTTTAAGAAGTGTGCCCCGTAGTACTTGGATGACATTAAATCACAGTCATTCCCAACTGCATCATATTTCCAACTTTAAGATAGATTTGATGCTAGTCAGTGCCGTGGCTCAGCACTCCAGGGGACTACCTTTTAAACCTGCCAGCTTCTGAAGAACTGAGCTCTGATTCCCAGTGCTGTCTCCTAAATGAAACCCAAGAGAGTCAGTATCTACATTTTCCCTGGCCATGAGGCACAACGCGTCTCTTGCAGGTCCATGAGGGTGTTTGAGTGACCTTGTGCCATTCAGCTCCCTTCCAAAAATGACTGATAGCTGGTCTAGCATCCTCTGGCAGCTGTAAGCAAGGGGGGTCAGCCATGCTAGCAGCATTGCCCGTCCCCTCAGGCAGACATCTCTTTGGCTTTGGCATGTCAGCTGGATGACAGGCACAAGGCATTGAGAGACAAATACATGGAGTGCAGACATGGGGCAGGGATTTCTAAACCACTGTCATAGTTTAGGGCTCCTGGCTGTGTGCTTTTGCAGAAAATAAGGTCCCCCATCTAGCCCTGCATGGAACATCTAGGTTGCAAGGGCCATCAGGTGTCCCTGTGAGACTCACCAGCTTACACCCTGTCCCTCCAGAGGACTGAAAAGAGGATGGAGTCTTCATATCACCCTCCTTCCTGCACTGCCAACACTCTGTTGTGGAGGATAAGGGGGAGGATAAGGAGTGATTTGTGCCAGGAAAGACCAGGAGCACACTATATCTTCTTTGCAACATCTGTTAAAATGGGGATCAATACATGGCACCCAGAGTTACAGGCTGGCTCTTGCCCTGTACTCACAGTAGTGTGAAGGCTTCAATCTAAACACTAGAAATAAAGGACGGCAGTAATACTGCCACTGAATCCCCAAAGCCCTCTGCTGTAAGATTTATCAGCCATAGGTCCATAAACACTGGAAGGTGGCCATTGGGGAGAGAGAAATGGGAAAGCCGATCAGCAGGACCTGTGCTGATGCTTTTATAGAGGAAGAAACATATTTATTTTTTTTCCCTGGATTTTGTTATACTGCTGGGACTCAGTCATCTTTCTGTGCCCAAGTAGTGCCATGTGGTACCTCATACCACCTCATTTTCACAGAGACAAACTTGCATAAAGTTTTATGCATTGGTGACTAACCATGTCTGTGCAGTGCAGGAGAGTTTTCCAGAAAGAGAAGCATCAGGGGGTGAATTAGAGACCCACATCCTCTGAAGATCTGATTTTGGAATATCTGGATGCAGAAAGACATGGATGGTGACAAGGACATTCCCAGACAGCTGACTGTACCAGCAGCCTGAAGCAGAAGGAGCAGTACAGGGAGAGAAGAGACATACACAAGGACCACTCATCCACTTGGGTTGTGTTGGGTTACCCAAAAAGTGTGCTATGCAAGAGGGCAACTCTCTTTGCATTTGTTTCACTCTCAGCTCCTCTGGATGAACTGTGAGGGCAAAGCACCTGAACTCAACATCATGGTTTGCTGCTTTATGGAACAATCTCCCACATTATGCTGATTTTCCACCAGGGAGAAGCTCAAGGTCTCCTTTCAGAATGACTTTTGCATCTTGTGCAAAAGAAAAGATGTCAAGCCATTTCTAAAATAAATTAGAATACAAAAATTACCTGTACTAGCCCAAAGGGTCATTTTCAAGTATGGGCTGTCAAAATAGGCTACAAAATGCCATTGGATTCAGTGTAAATATTTTGTGCTGGTATTTGCTTTGATAGGTAAAAACAGACATAGGATGTTTCAGGAAACATGAGGAGACAGATAACCTTATTATCTGCAACATCACCAACCCCTAGCATAGTGCTGGTGTGAGTTGAACAGGAAATCAGCAGTGGTACAAACTGGACACTTAACTTAAAAAACGTTGTGTCTCATAAGCAAACTGACTCGCGAGTTCTTGCTTAAAGACAACCACAAGTCTACGGAAGGAACAATCCTGCAGCTTCCCCAGACCTGAAACAAGTTTCCAATATGCAACATCTCCCCTTTAAAATATGGTGCTAACTAAGTGCGAATGTTGATGCCGGTCCAAAAATCCCAATGACTGCCTGGTGTCTGAATGGAAAAGCAGAGCTTGGCTTTCATTTCCTGGCCTGCCTTCCTCAGCATTGTCCTCACACGAGCCCAGCTCCAGCCTGAGCACCAATAAGCACATTTTATGATTGTTTGCTGGGTTCAAAACACTTGAAACATTTCAAAGCACCTGACATCCTTTCAAGTTAGCTGCTAAAAAACCCGCTGCAAACAGAATGGGTTTCAGAGAAGCTCTGTCAATCAGCACTCAATCTGTATGTTCTCCAAGACATTCCTTATCCTGGCTGATTTATTTCATATTAAAAGGGCTGTCAATCTGTATCGCAAGAACAGGTTGGAAAAAAATGTGAATGATGCCTGTGACTTTTTTTTTTTGTTTATTTAAAATGATATCTCCCCCTCTCTTCTCCCCCCTCCTTCCCTTCTCTCTCATCCACCCCCACCTTTATTTTTCTCTGCAGGTATGGCTTGAGTGTTGTATACCGCATGCATTTAAATTAGAAATATATTTTGCAAAGCTGTGGCAGACTCTTTTTTATTATCCATCAAATATATCCCTTTTACCATCTGATGGCTTGGCAACAGGATCATCTCTCTTTCAGTTAAAATAAATGGGCCAGTAAAGTGGTGGAATATTCACTGTGCCGAGAAGACTTTACACTAGTTAATATACACTGCGTGTTGTGGGCTTCATTAGAGCAGAATACTAATGATGCACTGCATGTCTCCCTGTGGTATCGCTTTATTGTACCAGCTGTATTATTGTTTTATATTAATATATTGATTATTGTCTTTTCCTCTTGTGTGTGTTTTGCCTCCTAACTTTTTCTCCTGGCATTGCTCACCTATTGCAGTTGGCAGTTCTTTTTTCAATATCACACTTTGAGAACTAATTTTGATATTTATGCAATATCTTTTTCTTTTCCCTGATGCCTCTGGAGTAATTAATTTCCCTTGTTTGCTATACAGATGTTCACTTGTTTTTTTTCAGTGAAATCTGATAAAGAATGACATGTTCACATACAGGTATGGAGTAAAACTGGGTGAATATCTTGATATTTTGTATTCTAAGGTAGGGAAATGTTTAAACACCCAAAAGCCTGACTTTTCAGGTTACACGGAGCCTGAGCAATACCTGGTTTCTGGCATAGGTGCCACTCCATTGTGTGAATGAGATGACAGCGCTGGGTTTCGTGACAGCAGCAACAGCCTCCTATTGAAGAGTTTGTGTGTCCATTGCTTGGCATCCTTCCACCACCATGCGTTCATGCTGAAAAAACAACATGTCTTTGCACGCCTCACTGTTAAGACATGAGTGACATGTTGACAGTACGTAACCACAATGATCAGAGGACTTTTTAAACTCATATGAAGTAACAATCAATGACTAGCAACTTTTTCTTGGAACAATTAAACAGAAGGAGATAGAGACTACAAAAGCATTGGAATAATGCTTTTAGGTACAAGTGTTTGCATTTACTCTCCATGTTTGCAGCTCTGGCAG